>NC_090940.1:131005328-133815130 GCF_040938575.1 Ambystoma mexicanum | reverse complement strand
AGGTCTCCAGTGAAGTTACTGATGCTGCAGACATCATACCCTCACATCCTAATCCCAAGGCTGCCGGATCTGTGTATACGGTTTAATGAAACATTTTAATGTTAATAGGAGTGTTGCGGGAAAAAACCCAACACAAAGCCCAGTGTGCACCATGTACTTAGTGATGAAAGTATACAACCCTTTTATCATATATGTTAATCAAATATAAAGATTTGTGACCATTCTTATCTTCTCAAAATGCTCTTTGATTTTACGTTAAGACGGCTGGAATCTCAGTCTCGCTCCACTCCCCCCCACTTTCCCTTTATCAAGTAGGTATTTACAAAGAGTACAATAGGAGTTTACCAGACTGTCCATCTTGGAAGTATAGCCCATCAGGTTATTCAAATTTATGATAGCAAGCTATCCGCTGTAAGAGAAGTGATAATGTTCTTATTATCACCAAACTAGTTAGTGAAAGTGATTATTAGAAATGAACATTTTAAGATTTCATAAAGTGCAAATTTACAATGTTGACACAATTAATATGTTTTGCAATAATAAAATAAGCATCCTCAATCCCCTGCAAGATATGCGTTTTTTCCTCTGGTTGCGCATCTGCCAGCAATGGCTGTGGTGGTTCTAGCGAATCCACCCCTGACTTCGCAGCTATTTTCATGAACTGCTGGTGGTCCCGCTTCATGCAGGGTGATCACAGTGCGATCACAGTGCTCTGCCTCCATGGCGCTTGGGGTCCCGTTCCGATCACAGATGGGATCCTCTACTCTCCCTGGGACCACGCAGCGGTGGAAGCTCCTGTGTCACCCTTGGGGATTGCTGTGGCGTCTTGCTGACACGAAACGTGCACACCAGCAATGCAGGAAGGTGGTCACGTGACAGCAGTGCATCATGTGACCAATCAGGAAATGCATTCCTGATCTATATAAACGCACAGAAATTGCAACTCCTTGCTTCTCAGCTGTTTTGCGAGTGGTGTTTGTTTGGTATATGCTTTTTTGACTTCTGTTGTAGGGATTTTTTGGCTCAAGCGTTTTCTGGATTGTTCCTGGTTTTTCTCCTGTCAGATTTTGTGAACTGGCAATTTTCTGGACATTGGATTTATTGGGTTTTCGACCCTGGAACTGTACCTTGAATTTTCCCTGGATTTTGAAACCTTGGGCATTGGATTTGTGTGGGACTTTTCTGTCGAACTCTGGTGAGACTAAGAAACTGGATACTGTCACCCACTTAGTTTGCGCCCTCGTGCCGTTCGAGTTAGGTTTGCCAAATCTGGGATTTCGCCTCTTCAAGGCCCACGTATTAGTTATAGATCTGTGTGACTAATTCCCTGTTTCCTTCTAGCTGCTGAAAGTCTGTGCTGTATCCAGTCACACCTTTTGTCCCAATTTCTGGCCAGGGACTCCATTTGTTCTTCCCTGGCTGATCCTTGGGGAAGAAGGTATAAATTCATCCGGGACCTCAATTCATGACAGACTGAAGCCACTTTTTACCCAGTTGGACTTATGGAGGCTGCCGAGGACCCGGTAGCAGCCTTGATTCAGGCCATTACAGCACTTACGGCAGACATGACTACTGCTAATACTGTATTGCACCAACGATTGGATGCAATCCAGATCGGCCGTCACCCGCTGCCTCCAGATGATGAGTTTTGGTGATGGTGTACCCCCGCAACCTGAGGCTGCTCCCATACCAGTTCCTCAGGCCCTGGTATACGTATCTACTCCTTTTCCTTTGGCTTCACCGGACCATTTTTCCGGGGTACCCCATGCATTCTGTACATTTATCAATCAGTGCAAATTGCATTTTTTATGCAGACCTCAGGCCTTTCTTAATAAGGCCACCTTCACATTATCACATCTGGGTGGGTTAGCAGCCACTTGGGCGAATCCTCTGTTAGAAGGCAATAGTCCTATTGTGTATGATTTCGATCTCCTAGTCTCAGAAAGGACTAAAGTCTTCAACACCCTCTTTAAGGCTCAGACATGAGACCTAGAACTTTTAGAGTTAGCACAAGGAAAAGCAGGTGTTTTGGAGTACATCACTCGATTCAATCAGCTAACTGCTGAGACTTCTTGGCCTGAAGATAAAAAGTTTGTTTTCTATAGGGGTCTTAGTGATGCCATGAAACACGCCCTAGCTGTGGTCCCTTCCTTGCCTACTCAATACCCAGAGCTAGTGCACTTGATTCTCCAAGTAGACGCAAGAAGAGCAGAACGTAAAGGTGAACTACGTATTTGTATGTTGTATTTTATTGAATATATATAGCCCTTTACTCCAAAGTGCTTTACATGAGAACAAGTAAACATACAGAAGCATAAGATGACAATTGAACAACCATCGGAAAACAGCATAAAGAACAACTTACAATATTGCAGCAGTGAGGAGGGTGTAGGGAGGGGAGAGATGTGCAAGGGAGAAGTAGATGTTAGAGGAGGTAAGAACGGGGAAAAGATTAAATGCAGGAATGTGAGGGAAGTAGAGAGGAAAAGGTGAGACTAGATGCGAGCATGGGGAAGGAAGGAAGGAGGAAGGTGGGATGGAGATGGTAAGGAAGAGGGGGAGTAGGAGGTGAGAGTAAAGGGGAAGGGAGGAGGAAAGGAACGTGGGGTATTAGGGAGGCGAGTGGAAGAGAAGATTTTAGGGACGAGCGAAAGGAAGGGTAGGAGGGAGAAGACCGGATGTGAAGGGGGCGGTGGTTCCAGTGGAAGGGAGCAAGGAATTGGAAGGAGCGGGAGGGGGCACAGGGTGGAGGAGGAGAGAGTAGTAAAACATCTAGTTTTCCTAAGGTCCTTCAGGTTCTATGGACAGTACCCCTGAGATTGGTGGTACTCGGGTGTTAGGAAAGATTTCATAATTGTAGGGAATTTTCCTTCCATGTGGCAACCCCTAAACTTTTTGCTATTGTTTTTAACCTTGTTCTTGACTTTGCCAGAGAAGTACAGCCTTCTGCCGCACTTCTCTGGGCTTTCGCTCCTTTCTTACGGGGAAACTGACATGCCCTTAAGACAGTCAGTACCGGGGAACGCTGTTTCCCGTAGTTTCTTTTATCATGTTGCGGCTTTAGTGCAACATGACACAAGAGGGCACTGTAAGCTAAGTTACAGCTCTCTTGGGTCTCTAGCCTTCTACAGGCCCTAGATACTCTTTTAGGATGGTATTTGATCGGTGCAAGTCATTCAGGGACTGGAATGGTGGCAGCGATCGTTTTGTTTATTTTGAGCTCCTTTTGGCGTTCTGAGCACGTTTTTCGCACTGAACCCAAAATGGTGGCCTGGCTCCCAAAATGGCCAGACCACGAGGCTCCTTTGTCCTGTCCACTGACCGTCTTGCTCCCTTCACCTTCCCCAGGTCGGGCGACCCGGGGCCTTCCTTATTTGGGCATGTACTTTCCCGCGAAACGTGGTTGCTTTCGCAGGCTTCTACATGTCGTTTGTGTGCCTCCAGGGTGTGGGCTGGGATGTCTGGTCCCAATCCACATCCTGGGTGCCAGAGAGTCTAGGGTGGTGTGAATGCCTGGGACCACCGTGGTCCGTGATTGGTCCACGTATGGTATGTGTGTTGATGAGCGGATCTCCCATTGGCTCCCCTCCGTTTTGGCGCGAAGGGAACCGTGGATAAGAGGGAGCTGGAAACACCACTACCATGTCGATCTCCTGAGTTCTCACGAACGAAGGAATACAGGAGCCAAGTATCCTGCAACCAAGAGGCTGGACCGAGGAATCGCTGGTGACCCGCTGAAGGAATCCTCCTTTGCACTGCTGTCGTCCTGTGAAACCCTTTCCTCCTTGGATCGAACCAGAAGGCCTGTACTGGTGCTTCGACCTTTGGAATAGCAGGAACAGCTATTCCCGGCGACTTCATCATCTCCTGCCAAGTAAGCCTTCGGAAGTGTCTCTGGGCCATCCAGTTGACTGACCAGCTTACAAGGGAGTCCTGCTCTGTAACTGCCGCCAGGTTGTGTTGTATTTCGAGTCCTTGTCACTCTCCCACGCTTCGTACACTTGGCGTTCCCAAGTCTGAAGGGAGGAGTGTACATTTGGCTTGAATACACACGGCCGCTCCGTTGTCCTGCTGCGGCAACAAAACTGTGCTGGTTTCGTCGATTGGGACGCCTTTTTGCTCTACACGACTACGAGGCGTTCCCTGCTCTTCTGAACCTGCCAGCTGCTGAAACTAACGTGGAGAAGCCTGGGTCTGCTTGCTTCGGGGACCGGTGAGTAGTTTAGCTAGGATCTGGTCGCCCTCCTGCAGTATCCCATTGCTTTTCCCTGCTGTGTAAAAACAGCACCCTTTTGGCCGTACTCGCGCTCTGCTTCTGCCCGCTGTGGAGGCTGCGCTTGAGTTACGGAACCTGTTCTCCTTCTCTGTGCACTAACCCGAACTGCCTGACTTCCTCCGAAGAGCTTCCCCTTTTGCCCGTTGGCACCGGCGTGGTAGGTACTTTGAGCACAAGGCTCCACTCTTCGCAGGGCTCGGACTTCCATCTAGTTAGGTGCCTCTGAAGGCGAACTGAGTCTAAAGCGTTATCGCACTGCCTGTTTTCCTTTCCTTTCAGGTGGACTACATATTTCGTGCTTTAAACGCTTGCGACTGTGTATTTGTATATATATTGTGTTGATATGGTATGTGTTGGTTTAATATTGTGATATTGTGATTTTCTCGCTACGGTCATTGTTTTAAAGGCCTTAAAATAAATGTGTATCTATTTTTGATATAACAACTGTTTGGAGTAGTTTGTAAGCGCTCTTGCTTTGTGTGCTCATTGCGGGCTTTCAGTCACCCTCACCCCTCTTGAGACCTAGTCTTGACCGCCGCGATCGCTACCTTGATTGGTCTGGCTTGTCCAGAGGTTACCCTGTTCCAAGTAATTAGGTTGGCCTTCTGAACTTCTGCGCCACCAGGACAGAGTTCAGAAATCCGTCTTAACACGGGGTCCCTTGATATCTGTCGAATTAAAAAATAGACGACATGTGTCCAATGCTTGCTTTTATTGTGGTCAAACTAGACATTTTGTTAAGCAGTGTCCCAAGAGACCAAAATGCATGTTGGTTTTCCGAATGACTCATCCTTAAAGCAAGGGGTATGGAGGGGCCTTGATATCTCTACCCCCCTCGACATGTGTCTCTAGTCAGGCGACTCATGATCATTGAAGCCAGTCTTACTATACCAGGACGGACAGAACAACCCACCAAGGTCTTGATAGATTCAGGTGCCACAGGCAACTATTTCGATATATCTCTGGATGCCTCCTTGAAGCTGCCTCTACAAGATAAATTAACACCCGAAACTGTACAGGCAGTGGATGGCACTAATCGCATCTCTGGTCCGATTCAACAGCAAACCCTGCCCCGGCTTCTCCCTATTCAGAAAAAAACACCATGAACAAATCACGTTTGATCTTACTGCCGCCCCTCAATTTGGAATCATCCTTAGCTAAAGAAGTAGCGTTGACTTTCATTCTGTTTTTTGTCATACACAATGCCAGACAATTGCATCCGTATACCGATCTCCTTGTCAGGCCCTAGTAGCCATAGAACACTTGTTTGGTGCTATCTCCTCAGGAATAACAGAAGACTACATGTCCTTCTTAGACATCTTCGACAAACGGCAGGCCGAGACGTTTTCACTGCATCGCCCATATGACTGTCCCATCGACTTTATTCCAGACAGTGAGATACCTAGTGGCCGTGTCTATTCTTTGACCCCTATCGAAGACCAAGCATTGAAAGAATACATTGTCAAAACCATGCACAACAGGCATGTTAGACCCTCCCAGTCCCCGGCTGGAAGCCTTCTATTCTTCCTCCACAAGAAAGAAGGTGACCTTCGACCTTGTGTTGATTACAGACTGGTGAACGAGATTACAATCAAGAACAGGTATTCCATTCCCTTGATCTTGGTACTATTAGATCAACTTAAACAAGCAGTTATCTTTACCAAACTTGACCTAAGAGGGGCATACAATCTAGTCCGGATCCGAGAGGCCAATGAGCTGAAGACCCCTTTCTGCACACGTTTTGGTCTATTCAAGTATACTGTCATGCCTTTTGGATTATGCAATGCACCCCCAACGTTTCAGCGATTTATGAATGATATATTCCACGACATCCTGGATTTGTACGTTATTGTGTATCTCGACGATATACTCATTCTCTCAATCATATTAGACCCATATAAAACACGTTTCAGAGGTCTTACTAAGACTACAGCAAATCAACTCTTTGCCAAAGCCAAAAATGCATATTTCACCTCGCTGAGATCGACTTTTTAGGATTCCAGATAGCTGCTGATGGTCTTTTTTATGAACAGGACTAAGGTGAAAGCCATCCTCGACTGGCCGGTACCAACATCAATTAAGGCCTTGCAGTCTTTTCTGGATTGCTCCTGGTTTTTCCCCATTGGTGAACTGGCTATTTTATGGACATTGTATTTATGACCCTGGAACTGTACCTTTGGAACTCTTGGATTTCCCCTGGATCCCTTGAATTTTCCCTGGATTTTGGAACCACATTGGATTTTTGTGGAACTTCTCTGTCTGGAACTCTGGTGAAACTAGGAAACTGGGCATATTCATCCACTTAGCTTGCGCCCTCGTGCCTTTCGGGTTAGGTTTGCCATATATGGTATTTGTTGACAACACCCAGCAAGATTTCATCTCTTCAAGGCCCACCTATTCCTGGATCACCTATGTTATGTAGATGGGGGAGTTACATGATAGTTCTAGATCTGCGTGACTATTTCCCTGTTTCCTTCTAGCTGCCGAGAGCCTGGCGGTGTTATTCGGTCTCACTTTTTGTCCCAATTTCTGGCCAGGGACTGTCTTTGTTCTTCCCTGGCTGGTAGTTGGGGAAGACGGTATAATTTCATCTGGGACCTCAGCTCATGACAGCCATCACCCATACAGAAAAAGATAGAGTGTGCTAGGTCAGCATAGAATATGTTGGGTACAGCTAGTATCTACGTATCTTCCTAATTTGTATTTCAAAATGGCAGAGGGGAACAAACACAGAAATCACTACCATTTAAAAAAGCTTTTTCACCTCTCTGTGCATGGAATTTGGCACTATTGTTGAAATGATTTAGTAGTAGTATATGGTGTGAAGAGGTTGGAAGGAGGTGGATACTATTCCGACAAACATGAACCTTCCCCATTGACCCCCCACCCCCAGGGAGGGGCCCCTAACCGCAACCAAGAATACAGTTGAGAGCTGGAGGAGGGCAGCCAGGCGGTGGAATCGTGGAAGCACAATTGGGCCCCTATCCCCGATCTGAGACAACCCAGACTTCACCCCCGGAATAAAGCCCAATGACTTTAATCACTGGAAAACCGGAGGGCTAAAGCACATGGGAGACTTTTACGAGGAGGGCGCCCCACTAACTCTTGAAGTGAAATTCGGGGTGCCGGAAACAGAAAGATTCCACTACACTCAGATTCGACACTGGCTCTCGCACGAGCCCATGAAAACTCAGGGCTGCAGAGAGCTAACGGCACTGGAACAAACGCTCACAACGACTCCCCCCAGAGGAAAAACATCAGCCCTATACGGACTATTAGACAGAACTGATCATAAATGGAAAAGTGGGAAAGGGACATCGGCAGGACAATTGGTAGGGAAGAATGGGGGCACATCCGGACCAGAACCCAGAGAGCTCGAAGAGCGTCACTAATAAGGAAGAGGCGATCAAAACCTGCTATAGATGGCATCTAACCCCAGAGACTCTGAACAAGAGCAACCCAGCTATCTCCCCACTATGCTGGAGAGGATGCACAGACACAGGCATGCTATGTCACTTACTCTGGTCATGCCCAAGATCCGTTAAATACTGGAAGGACATCCTGGACCTAATCAAGCAGATCACAGGGCTAACGATTCCATGGGACCCAGGAATAGTCCTACTGGGCAGCACAGGGGAGGGCCAATTTCCACTCACCGGCAACCTAGCAAGCCTGTGCACACAACTTCTCACGGCGGCCAAGATAGCAATAGCAAGACTATGGAAACATCCAGAGGGCCCCTTCCTGAGCCTGTGGTGGGCCAAATGTTGGGACATCGCAGCCGCAGAAAAAATAACCGCCATCCACCTGGGGAACAGAAACAAGTTTTTTCGACACCTGGGCCCCCTTCCTAGACTATGCAGATCGCTTCCCAGGCATGGCAAGAAAACCGCTGCCCCTCCGCTGGAAGGACAAATACGATTAAAATAATCCATAAACAAGTCCCGCGGCCCGCAGTGAAGTGGCACCCCCAAATGTCACTAACCCGGGATCAAGAGCAGCAGAGGGCAAGGCGAGCTCAGAGACACCCAGCCTCAGTCTAGTTCTAACCAATACCTCCCTGCAAAAGACAATTAGTTAAAACCATTTTCCCCAAGGACTACAGCTCCCCCGATGGACTGTCCCCTATGGTTGCCCCTTTGCCCCCCTACTCCCACCTAATTATGTTCTGTTTATGTTTATTTTGTGGTTTAATATGCTCAATTCAAATGAACTATGAAATATGTGAATTAACGCACTTGAGACAGTATGTTTGTTGACAAAATCAAATAAAAAAGAAGGTTGGAAAAAAACATGAACCTTCAACTGAAATATGGCCCACATCGCCATCCCCTTGGGGAGCATGGTACTGGAAGGAATGATGCCAGAGGGTAACCAACATGTATTACCTCCCATGCAGGGACATTCTCCCGGAACTTCTCATTCACCATGCAGCAGATCGACATTAAATAGGCTTTGCTGGACATCTCAGGAGTGTAGTTCAGCCACAAGAAGTTCTCCAGATACTGGCTGCAAAAGGTAGAGCACATGTTTAATTATTCAAGCCCACCTGCTTACGATTCTGCCATCAAATTAGTGGTTTTAGTACCTAAATAACAAGCTCATGTTTACAGAGGAACTCTCATGGCTAGACTTTCAACCTATAGACCACAAAGAGGGAATTTGCACCGAAACATCACATATGTCATGCACATTTTTACACATAATTCCCTTTGAAATACTGTTGAACACTGCTACATTTTTCTTCTCCCGCCTCAACATATTGAAACTTTGATGTCATCACAGCAGAAGAAAAAATGGACAGAAATCTGAGCAAGAGGGAGCTGGAGTGCCAAAACACGCAGGGCCCTAAGATACTTTGCCAAGATTCAGAGCCAAGGCGGATGAATATGCAGGCTGCAGAAAGCGCAAGATCATCACCAAACACAGAAAAGAGAAGGCAGGCCCTAAGCTGAAAGTTAATAAGGGAAAGGGCAGAGGGGTAATAGCGGACAACAAAACCATGCAGAATCACCAAAGAGTTCCATGTGTGGGAGAAGTGCACGAGTGAGCAGTCTGGGAGACTCAGAAAAAGCAACAAGCAGAACTGAGACGAGAGGGGTTGGAGGATGCCAGCCACTGTGGGGCAGGGGGACAGCCATGGAGGAGGCCAGGGAGCGAAGACATCAGTGGAATAAATATAGCAGGACGACACAGACGGAAAGATGTGACAGAGGAAGGAGATGAGCAAGAAGTTGAAAAAGAAAGCAAATATTTTGGGAACCACCGAACCCTTGAACTTGGAGACAAAGTTCTTTGTAACATTTGTAACATTTGAGAAATCAATAGAGGGGGGTGGTGGGGAAGCGGTGGACTGAAAGCTTGAATATGGGAGAAATGCTCCTAAAGCCATGAGAAAGTGACTGAGGGAAAGAAACACTGAACCCAGTCGCTTGTAGTCTAAATTCTTAGCTACATTTGGTAGAGAGAGTAAAAGGAGAAGCAGTCAATCCAGGAACGGAGTCTCAGAATTTCTTGCTAAGAGGCACTGAAAGATGCTGGATCTTGGAGATGAAGCTCCTACCATTATCTGAGAGAGACTGAAATACTACACTGAGACTCGATTCCAAGAGAGCTTTGGCTACGAGACAGACGGAGTACAATTCCAGGCTGACAGCATTGCACACATTAAAGCATTTGCACGCCATTCTTTCTCTGCGCCGCTTAAGAAAATCGCCACATACACCTTCATGGGCGACCTCCACTAGATGAGGTTTTCTTACAATGGCTCAGAGCAGCATTTTGAAAAAGGTACAACTGGTCCACAGTACAAATTGTAAAACAAAGACTGCTGAGCAGGCCCAGCTGCTTGTTAGGCGGGACAAAGACTGATATGCAAATTGATATTTCCATTCTGTGGAAGGTACAGTGAGCTAAAGTGTGGCTGCACACTCTCGGGTGGGTACCTTTCCAAAGAACAGGTCATTTAGCCGTGTTCATTCTCGCAGAGGGGCGCCTATGACTATTTTTTGATTGTTTAAGGGACTTCGGTTTAGTTACCCTAAGTTTCCTAGGGTTATCCTGACGTGGATCCCTTGCTCACTGTGCTCAGAGAGGCACAGCTCCACGTCACTGATGAGGCCCAACAAGGCTGAAATATGTGTCTGGGGTTGCTGTTCGTTGCTGTTGGTACTCTTGTTCAGAAAAGAATTGCCCTAGCATTTCAGTGCTGGCCTGCCCATGTGGGCGGGACAAAGACTGATCTGCAAATGGATATCGGAGTCAAGGCTGAAGCGTCAAGGCAGTCCGTGGCCGTCTTTCTACAGTGCTGTTCCTAGTGAAGGTGCGTCAATAAAGCATCCATCTATCCGCGAAGCGCACCGCTGAGTCAAGGCTGCAGAATCAAGGCAGTCCGTGCCTGGACCGCCGGGACTGCCCCACAGCACCAGCAACATGAAGTGTGCTATTCCAGCACCCGAAGAGGAAGTGCACTGGCTAAGAAGTCAGAAAACCCGCAGTGAAGATAGCGGGCTGGAGCACCGTAGCCCCCACAAAAACCCTTCAAGAAGTAAGAAAATACAGGCCGCAAGGCCACTCATCTCCTCCGAACAAACTCATAAATCCCTGTTAAATCCCCACAGCCAAGGAAGTCTGAGAGCATCGGCTCGATCGACCGAGGGACCTAAATCAGAGGATACTTACCTCCCCGTGATCCTGCGGCCGCAAGCTACGCCGCACCCTTTGGGAGGTGCGGGAATGCCTGCCCGACAGTCAGGGGAGGCGTTGCAGAAGGACGACACCGCTGTGACCGTCAAGTCATCTAGGGCTCCCCTTCACCCTACGGTAGGTCTGGGAGCGTCAGCCCGACCTTCAAGAACACCGGAGCAGGGAGCTGCCATTACCTACGAGGACCCGACACTCCAGGCTCCCCCACACCCTCTGGCGGGTCTGGGAGCGTCGGCTCGACCCCCAGGAACGGAGGAGCAGGGAGGAGCCCATGACGGCGCTAACCCCTTACCCCCGGCTCCCCTCTACCCCCCAGCTGGTCTGGGAGCGTCTGCTCGACCGCCGGGACACGAGGAGCCTGGCGTTGTGACTGCGGAGGCAATTACGACTCAGCAGGCTGACTCAAACTCAGTGGCAGGTCTGGGAGAGTCGGCTCGACCACCAGCTGTAGCGACCTGCAAATGCGATCGCAACAGGGATCGCCCGCCCTCCCAGCCAAACCCACACTCACCGTCAAGTCTGGGAGCTCTGGCTCGACCTCTCTTGGACGCCGCTCGGGCGAGCTCTCGGGACTCTCCCCCTGAAGGCTCTTTGCGTTCTCCGATGCCCGTGGCGCCGCGGTTTGGGCTCCTCTCAGTGGCAAGGCGTCCTGTCGCGGGGAGCCTCCCCTCGAGGGCGGTCTGCTTCCGTGCGGCCCTCCTGGCCCCGGAGTGGCAGACAGAATCAGAGTGGGCGGGAGCTCACCAACGCAACTCGGCTCGGCGGGAGCAAACACAGGAGCATTTCTCCCTGAAATGGATGGAGGAAACTCCTCGTCAGACCCCGCGACTTCCACAGATTTGGTTGAGAACTCTACGCGACCCACCACACCTACCACTAACGAGGCCAGTGACTTTAAAAAAGTGAGTAAGGAGGCCACCAGGGGGTGCACAGGCAATGGCTGCCTGATTGCGGTGTTCCCGCCGAGGCCGGGCCTACACAGGGGATTGAGCCCCCCCCCACCCCGAGCGAACACAAAGGGAGGCAGGAGATTATGAACCCCCCGTGCCGCCTCCAGCTCCAAGTGGAACCGGAGTTAGGAGAGTGTCGGAGCTCGACTGGGCGGGCACGGCGATCGGCAGCGCAGTACCCGGAGGAGACCTACGCGGAGAGAGGAGCGGAGGGACGACCCGGCTCCCCACCGGGCCTGGAGGAGGAAGGCGAGTGTCGGCGGGGCGGCTCCCCCCGGTCGGGGACCAGCGGAGGCCCTCTCCGCTCGACCACAGAAAGAGGAGACGTCGCCTCTCCGACCCGGCCCCGGGTCCCACAGCGCGGCAACGCAGGCCCGCTAAAACATCGCTGGAGGCCGGGCCTTCCCGGAGGAGACCCAGGTGAGGAGGCCCCCGGTGACGCCCCACCTCGGGCAAGTGGCGGATCTGCCCCCCCCCCCACACGGGGACCAAAACGACCGACGGCACTGCCAAGCGCAAAGGGACCCCGCTTCAAGGGCGAATTCGGAGGCCAGAAAGGGGTGAGCTGCCCTGGCCCGGACCCCACCACGAATCAAGACACTGCCCTGGGGGCGCATCGGGGCGAGGACCCGCCAGAAAACAGGGAACCGGGGGGGCAGCCCCGGGAGGCAACAGCAACCAAGCAGCCCAGGTGAGAGGCCCCCGCCGGCAATCGGTGGGGCGTGTGCCCGCCTGGGGGGGGGGGGGAACTACCCCATTCCCCAGGGGGGCTGGAGCCCGCTCCTGGAACCCCCCGCCTGAGAATTATTTAACGACACGTCATCGGGGCAACATAATACACCCTCCGGGTTCTGCTAGGCCACGACGGTCCTTGCAGCTGGGGGGTCAGTCCGCCCCCATGGCCTGCAGGAGGACTCCACGGACTCCCAGCTACCGCGGGGTGGGGGGCTTCCCCGACTTCAGCGGGCCCACGTCCCACCCTGAACTTGCAGACGGCCTGTGTCCCAGGTGAGAGGCCCCCGTCCCAGGTTGGCAGGGCGAGTGCCCGCCTGGCGATCTGCCCAACCCCTTGGAGGGGACAATCCACCGCCCGTACACTCCACTGGTGAGACGTGGAGCGGCCAGGCTGCGGGGCTGCTCTGTATTCCCCCCCAAGAGCCCCTCCAGACCGCAGTGGATCCCACAGCGGGGGACCAGTGGCACCATATGAGTTGGAAGAAGACCCTACAAACGTATTGCTTTCAAAAAACAGAGGCCACCACTGGGGTCCCCACACTGTCCAACACCATGGGCCACCCTGAATCCGCAGGGCAAACCGCGATGACAATGGAAAGAGGCTTTGCCTCCATTCTCCAGGAGATTAGAGAAATGAGATCTGATATCGCTCAGAAGTTCGAGAAATTGGACCAAAGAGTAGACAAAATCGAGGACAGAGTCCTCCAAGTGGAAAACTATCAATCATCCTCTACATCGCAGGAGATCCAATTCGGCACACGGCTCGCTGCTCTGGAAAGGAGAGACGAGGAGAGAGCCAGGCTAATGGACGACTATGAAAATAGGGAAAGACGGAACAATCTAAGGTTCTTTGGGATCCCAGAAACGGAGGGCGAAACGGAGAGAGAGTTGACTCGAGTGGTGAGAGACATTATCACCCTCCTGTTCGCAGAAGAAATGACAACGCTGCTCACGTTCAATCGGGTGCACATGGCCGGGTGAAGGTCGGGGAGCCCCAGATCAGTCCTGGCCCGCTTCCACTATTACACCGACAAAGCCAAAGTTCTGGAGGCTGTGAGGAAGGCAGGATCGATAACTTACAACTGCTCCCAAATCTCTATCTTCCAAGATCTTTCAGCCTACACCCTAGCTAAACGTAGGATGTGCCGCCCCCTGACACAACTACTGAAAGAGAAGGGCGTTCGATACAGATGGAGATATCTCTTTTCCCTGTCTTTTGAATATTCAGGCCAATGCACAATGCTGGTGACGGAAGAGGACATTAAAGGAGCTATTCAAGACTACGTGGGGAATTCCGCCCCCAGGAAGGGGCCAGTGGGCCCGGAAGCGCTGAGCAGGGGCTTCCCCAGTCAGCCTAACTCTAGGAGAAAGAAAACCGGCGCTAGGAAATTCAAGAAATTGAACACGCCACCGGCACCAATGGAGGAGGAGCGGGCCGAATCGAAGGGGTGACAACAGCGACCCCAAGATGATCTTCGGGACCAACCAATAGGAGGTCTTGGGAGACGCTTCACCGGCAGCACTCCCTTGAACTGCAAGTATAAGGGGGCCTCGGGGGGCCACGACTATGGGTGCTGTGAGATGTACCATTCTGTGCCCAGGGATTGACCGCCCACGGGGCGGAGGGATCAGCCCGGACTACCCGTAGTTCGGGCCCTGATGATTGGGGGGAGGAGGGAGTAACAGTTGCGATTCCCCCTCGAGCAATATCCAAGCCAGGGCGCACGGGAGGCGGGAAGCGGAGAGGGGGGGCGGGCTCACGTTAGTGTGCTTTGCTATCAACGCCTGGCCGTAGGGAATCGGCTGGTGGTCCGGCCAGGAATCCAAGAATGGATGAACTACATGGCTGGACGCCGGGGAGGGGGGGTGGGGGTTTGCGACATCAATGACCAGAAGGGAAGATGACAACGACCATGGCTGATGACCGACCGGCCCTAGGAGTGTGAACCCTGAATGTGTGGGGCCTGAACACCCCCACGAAAAGATCCCTAATCAGTAGAGAATTTAAGAGGGCTAAGCTGGACCTACTTTTCGTGCAGGAAACGCACTGGGCGAGGGGGAGGGAGCCCAAGATGCGGGGGGGAGGTATTGAGGAGATGTTCTATGCATCCCATAAAGGAAAGAAAAGAGGGGTCACAATCCTGCTCGCTAGGGGGTTGGGATTCGAGAAAGACTCCATCCTCAGGGACCCTGAAGGTCGCTACCTCTTTGTACGGGGTTCCCTACAGGGCGCCCCATAACTCTGGCAGTAGTATACGCTCCAAACGAAGGCCAGGCACTATTCTGGGAGGGAGTGGGGGAAAAGCTGAAAACTTCGCTCAAGGCCCATTGTTGGTGGGAGGTGATTTCAATATGGTCCTCGACCCATCCAGAGATAGACAGCGGGTGGGCGTATCGAGCCCCAGACCCACGGGAGATGCAATGTCACGCGGTTTTCAGGGGTGAATGAGGACCTGGGCCTGACAGACACGATGCCTGCCCCCCGGACGGGGGCGCCATTCTTCTCGTACTATTCCTCCGCTCACAAAGCCTTCTCCAGGATAGACTACATTCTTGGGGATGAGGTACTCTGCCCACACGTAGCGGGCTACACGATAGACCACGTTCCCTGGTCGGACCACGACCTGGTTAGAGTCACCTTGGCGGGGGGCTGGTGTAGAGAACGAAGAGGCCGCAGGAGGTGTAATGATGCCATATTGAGAGACGAGGTTCATGCCCAGGCTGTCTTGTAAGCCATCTCGGAGTTCTTTGAGCTCAATGACAATGGCGGGGTGGGTACTCATACCCTCTGGGATGCCTTCAAAGCGACCCTGAGAGGGGTCCTCATAAAAATAGGTTCTCGTCAGAAGAGGGAGAGGGAGAACCAGGAGAGAATTCTGAGGGAAAAGATAGCACGCCTCCAACCAGGGGGCCCCATGCACAGGCCTTAGACCGAGACCGCGTGGCCATCCTGGAGGATTACAGACTTCAATTAAAAGACCTGCTCCTCCATAAAACGGAGAGGAGCCTCCAAATGGTCAAACAGAGATACTATGAGAAAGGGGACAAAGCAGATAGGATCCTGGCCTGGAGGTTGCAGGAGGTCCAGAGGAGTGGGATGGTGAAGGAGGTGAGAGACAACAGGGGAATACTAGGCTACGACACCCCCTACATTAGTGAAGCCTTTCACCAATACTACGAGGCACTATACACCTCGGAATATGATGGAGGCGATGCCCAGATCGAGGAGTTTCTTGACTCCGTACAGATACCGTCCCTTCCCCGGGAGCTGTCAGAGGGGTTGGAGGGTCGGGTTACCGAGGAAGAAGTGGAGAAGGCGATCAGCGGGATGAAGGTGGGGACCTCCCCGGGGGAAGACGGCTTCTCAGTTTATTTTTACAAGAGGTTTCGCTCCACCCTGTCTCCCTACCTGGCGAGGGTTTTCAACTCTGTCCTGGAAGGGGGCACCCTCCCCGATTCCATGATGGGCGCCATCATAGTGGTCCTGCCCAAGGAAGGTAAGGACCCGAGGGAATGTTCGTCATACCGGCCCATATCACTGCTTAACATCGATGTTAAAATCTTGGCCAAGGTGGTGGGTCGGCGGATGGAAGGGATAATGCAAATGCTAGTCCACGGGGATCAAGTTGGCTTCATTAGGGGCAGACAAGGGTCGGACAACATCCGAAAAACGATAGACTTGATGCATTTCGCCCAAAACTCAGATCTAGACGCATGCATCCTGTCCCTGGACTCAGAAAAAGCTTTTGATAGAGTTGAGTGGAGATATATGACCCTCCTTCTCCAGCAGATGGGCTTCGGCGCGCACATCCCGAGTTGGGTGGCCGCCCTCTATAGAGCCCCAACCGCGCGGGTCCAGGTGAACGGACTGCTGTCAGAATCCTTTTCCCTCACCCGAGGGACTAGACAGGGCTGCCCTCTTTCCCCACTGTTATATGTCCTCACGATGGAGGCTCTGGCCATAGCGGTCCGATCCCACCCAGACATTAGGGGTATTCGAAGGGGGGAGGTGGAAATTAAGCTCTCCCTGTTTGCCGATGACATCCTGGCATATCTGGTGGACCCGGTCTCTTCGATCCCTCCCCTCCTGTCCCTGATTAGCTCCTTTGGGTGATTCTCGGGTCTGAAAATTAACACCACCAAGTCCGTTCTCCTTCGAATGCGCCTTGAGGACCCGGTACTGGACCCCCTGTCCAGGTTTCAAGGGATAGCAGTGAGCAAGAACACCATAAAATACCTGGGCGTCCTCCTCACTAGGGACTTATCAGCACTGGGAACCTCTAACTACGGGCCCATCTTGTCCGATATTAACTCAGATTTGAGGAGATGGGGAAAGATGATTCTCTCTTGGTATGGCCGGATGACGGCAGCTAAAATGAATCTACTGCCCCGACTATTGTACCTCTTTACATCCCTCCCTACCCGGATACCCGCCCAAACCTTCATAGATTTGCATAAGGGGGTCTGAGACTTTATTTGGCAGAGAAGAACCCCGAGGGTTGGAAGGGCCACCCTGACGCTTCCAAGAGAGGAGGGGGGATTCGATCTCCCTGACTTCCAGTTGTATTACCAAGCGGCTCAACTACGGGTCCTCCTGGAACACATGGAGGGTCTGCGGACATATTGGTCGTATCTGGAGGACATGGACATCCACCCCCTCAAGGTTCGAGGCCTCCTGTGGGCCCCTCGCAGGTCAATTCCGAAACAAGCTCTATCCCACCCAACTCTGGGTGTTCTCTGGGAGATCTGGAGGGAATGCCCCCGGACAGCCCATCTTTCATCTTGGCCGTCCCCTATGACCTCTCTGTGGGGGCCCCTTCTGAAACTGGGTAGTGGAGTATTTAGACAATCCCAGCGCTGTTCCGACGCGGGCCTGGAATGGGCGGGCCAGTTATTCAGGGTGGGAGAATTCCTGAGTTATGAGAACCTTAGGGATGGGCTGGGGGCGGTGCCTTATCCATTTCGAATACCTTCGTCTTAAGGGTATCCTTAACGACCCCCACATGGGGCCCAAACCTGCGGAGACAATTAACTCCTTTCGAGAAACTCCTCGATTCAGCAACCTCCAGAAAGGGCGTGGTGTCCTGTATGTACGCAATCCTAAACACCCATAACCTTCAGACTAGGAGAGGCTTTCGGGGGTTTTGGAATGGCCTGGCGGGGGAAGAGATATCAGAGGACGCCTGGGTACGCATTTTTAGGATATCGTTCCACGGCAATCTTTTTTACCTCGGACATGGAACACAACTTTAAAATCTTGCAGGGGTGGCACAGGGATCCGGTGAAACTCTCGAAAATGTTTACAGGGGTGTCACCAGAATGCCCGAGGGGTTGTGGCCAAGCAGGGACTAGAGGCCACATGTGGTGGCTATGCCCGAAAGTGCAGACCTACTGGGAATCTGTGAAAGGTTGGATAGCGGAGGTAACGGAAGACCCTCTGCCACTCGACCCGCTGACCATGCTGCTGGGCCTCCCTCCGGAGGAGGCGGAACTGCACCGGTACCCAAGAATGGTGGAAACTATGTTGAGAGCGGGCAGAGTGGCCCTAGCACAGAGGTGGAAGAGCCCGGAAACACCTTCTAGGGAAGACTGGATGAAAAAACTCAAGAACATGTTCTTGATGGACAAATTGACTGCCTTGGTAAACAATAATTCATGTTCTTTTCTCGCCGATTGGTATGGGATCCAGCAGACATGGGGATGGGACGTCTATTAATTCCAATACCCTGGATGGTTGGGGAGAGACCATCAACGAGAAGAACTATACCCAGTGGGGGGATCCCACGACCCGGGGCGATATCGGCCTCAAGCCAGCCATTGAGTTGGTCACGTGTCGCATTGAGTCAGATACAGCGGAAATTATATGAAAGTTTGGTCTCCTTGCTACTGTTATGTTGCCGTGGACACGGGGGGGCAAGATAGGGGGGGGGGGGTTTGGGTCTAATGTAATGTTTATTTTTGTTTTACAAAATGCTAATGAAAACCAAAGTTTAAAAAAAAAAAAAAAGTGAGTAAGAACGATTCCTTCTAGTTATGGGGGAAATAAAATAAAATTGCTATTAAGATACATCCGGTGGTGGCCAGGGAGGATATAGTTAGCCCTCCACCCAGCATGGGAAACGTAAAAACCGTTTGGTCAGGCGATTGCTCTTACTCAACAATTGCGGACTCCAAAAGTGACAGCTCCACAAACCACGACCCAACGCCCTCAATAACTACCTCAAAGGAAACAGCACTTGGGGCCACTGCGAAGGACCCTTCATCAAAAATTAACAAAACTTCATCTAAAGACTCAATCCCAATGAAGGCCAAACACTCGCCTACGAAGAGAGAAAGAACAAAGCCAGCCAAAACACCTAAAACTAAACCTCTTACGTGCAGACTACCAACAAATAACCTGCAGTCTGCCCCAACAAACCGGAATAAAGAGGCCCAGAATCCATCAGTGGGCACTGTTGATACATTTTTTAGTAAACAAGGGAAAAGGGCTATTACGGGGAAAAGCGGGATTTCTGACGCAGAGCTTCTGCAAGGGACCTTAGAAGAAAATGATCATACCGACTCTCTCGCTATTCCGATGAGACTAAATTTCAACACAAACTCTTACAACCCAAATGCTTCGAGCCCTCAATTACCTATTAATAAAAGATGGCACTTTGGGAAACCCCCAACATCTAGGGATATGGAATTAAACACACCAGGAAACTCCTCTCAGTTCTCAGCTCCCATGCACAGCCTTAACAAGCCAAATCTGCTTAAAGAAAACTTACTTCACAGCGGGGTGCAAGAACCTACAGCTACACCCACTAAGCCATTACAGACTATCGACCTCTGCCCAGCAACCAAGAAACTAGACTTCTACTCAAAATCAGAGAGACCGACAACGCAACTTTTGCCTCCAAAACCTACGCAGGCAACTCCACACCAGGCACATTTGATGCCGACTAAAACGCCAATGATCAACAGACCGCAAGAAGTTCAAACTTCGAAGCATCCTACTCCAAGCACACCGCCGAAGAACAGGAGACAAAGTGAAATCATGGGAGATTCCGGTAAAGAAACACCAAATAAAAAACACGATCTACTGATGATAATGTCAGCTATCACCATAGCCCTTGCTCCGTTCACTAAATTGTATGAATCACTCAACGACTCCGTAAAGGACCAAGTATCATTGGCAGCCTCTGCACAGACAAAACTAACTTTTTTAGAAGGATGTATCACTTCAAAAACAGAAAACAGGAAGATCACTAAAGAAGTCAGCACACAAAGAAGGCACCAACAACATCTGGAAACAAAGTCTGTACAATCCCAAGTTGACTTCCTACTAGAGAAAACATTCAATTTCAAAGCAGGAAACGTCAATAAGAAAAGCAACTCTCGTTCGGTTGTATCAGCTAAGAGTTCCCAAGGTATGATAATGCCGGGCAAACGGAACGCAAGACTCTTTCAAATCTCACATCAGATTCAACCAACAAAACCCACGAAGGCCAAACCCATGGAAACCAAACCACCCTCAACTTTTCTACATTTCCTCAAAGCAAGACAAAAGCATTGAATGGCTGTATAATCAACGATAAAGAACAGGATCTTAGAGTTTCTGCCGATGTTCCATCTACATCTTCAGCACCAGTCTCGAAACAAAATACCGGGACAATTGCCCAGCTCAAACTGGCAACTGAACATCCTAAGGCCAAGCAAAACTCCTCACTTTCAACAAAAAGAAAGTACATCAAAATCTCAACGAAACCACCAACACCAAACGTTACTCAAAACCATCATTCCAAATCGAACAGCAACAGATCTCCCTCTCCCACAGAAAGCGATCTAATGTATAACGCCCTGGAACTCTCTTTTCAATGGATGGCCAAAGATCCAAAATCTGATAACAACCGTCAATCTAAAAGAAAAACCGTTTCCTTCGATCGGAATCACGATAACGGTACACCTCCTAAAAAAAAAATCAGACTCTTAGAGCCAAAAACTCGATCATTCCCCACGGCTGAAGACCCGAAACGAATGACCTTGCCTTGGCAAAAACAAAGACACGCTCCTTGTACCAAAAAACGGGACGAACCCAACAATCAGAAAAATAATCATACTCTGAAAAGGTGGACATCCAGGGCTAACAGACACCAAAAAAGAGAATCCAGGGATCACTACCAAAAAGGAGAACTTAACTGCACGACCCCGCTAAAGTACTCTGATAGAGAACGGAAACGTACCCGTCTAATGAGACACAACAGAACAACTGATACCCCCTCTTTCTTCTTGCAACCTAGCTACAAATCAAAGAACAACCAGGTTCTAAACAGATCCGCAATAATGGATCTACTTCACCAAGTTTCGTCTCTCAGATCAGTAACATCAGACCATCTCGACGTTATTGAATTTTCGGGCCCTCACTCCATAGACAGCGTATATATCCATATATCTTCAACAAGCATCAGACGTAAGCTCAAGGCCGAGTCCAGAACCCTTAGAGACCTGGGTTACGACCTTGAAGAAATAAGTAGCGGCAAGAATAACTCTCGCCAAGCACCAGTTGGATCAAAAGGGAGAGAACACAAACCAAGCAAGGAACATGTTCCTACCGATAAGGCAGACAGCTCTTTAAGACCTCGAGCATCATATTCTGCACCCCTTAAAACATACTCTGGAGTCAGAGTACAAGATCTGGATGAAAGGAGGACGCTCGGGGGCAATCCGGATGGTTCTTTGCGTCATCGAGTACCACACTACACATCTCACAAAACTTATTCTGAAACCAGAATACAGGACATTGACGAAAGGAGGCCAACCGGTAACCATTATGGAAAGGAATCCACTATGGACGAGATAAGAGCTATCAGTTACAAGGACAGATTCGATTTACCACACAAAACACCCAAAACTCAACGACGACACAAAATTCCCGCAAACACCAAGATCCGATACAACGAAAAACTAAGTAATATGGACTCAGAACGTCTACCGAAGGGCCCCTTGCCGAACTGGAAGACAACAATCGATCAAGACCTCCCTAGAAGGAGGACAACTGAATTTCGCGATCACTCGCGACACTCCCCTAAAGATAATGAAAAAACTAGATGGGCCTGGATCCCGGAAAGACTGACAACAGAAAAAAAAAAAAAGAGGATCGTCACGAACAACCGTAACTGGAGAAGACGAGGAACCTAGAAGATCACCCCACACTCACAGCAACCTAAAATGGGCTCGTGGAACACAAGAGGTTTCACCCATTTGACATCCAAATCCGATGTGAATTTGGGATCATTCGACCTTCTTTGCTTACAGGAGACGTGGCTCCTTAAGAAGCCATCGATTTCTCACCAGCAACACAAGGCGCAATAGGCAGGCCCAGCGCAGGGGTCCGGACAGCTGTCAGAGCCTACAGTGGTCTGCAACTCAAACAAACACTGCTAAATGGTCCATTCATCTTAGCTTCCTTGGTTTTCGGGCAGACGACCACAGCAGGCAAAAACCGGGATAAGCCAACATGATACTTATTGGAATCCAAAAGCCCTGAAAGAAGTATCTTTCCTGGAAAGCATTGGCCAAAAGATAGAGGCTTGCTTAAACATGATGGCTATCGATCACATCATAATATGCGGGGACCTAAACCTGACCCTAGCAAATATTGGACTGAATCCAAAAAATGGTGACAAATCTCGGATCAGCAACTCCAGAACTTCCAATAATCCGAGAATCCGACCAGAGAGGCAAGAGCTGGGAGACACTTATGGACGAACTCGATCTTCACAACCTCCATTATCTGACCTCTCCAACACTCAACCTCATCCCTACCTGGGAACAAGGAAAACCTCAAAGCCTTCCTGGACCACATATAGGTTTCCAGAAATTTGCTCTCAAAGATAACTGCATTTGAAGTGATAAGAACCAAACACAGTGACCACAACTTTCTGAAGGCTACATGGTCTGCCCCAGAACCAAAATCGGAGGGAAAAAGAAAGAACATGATTCCGTCAATCGATATCAATGGAGCAGGGCCAAGACTAAGACTCACTAGTGAGGCAATAAGAGCAATTGCAAAGAAATATGAAAGAACAATCGGTGAACCAGTGGGGTCACTAACATCTGATTACTACCCCCTATTGATCCCTTACCAGCAACAAAGAAAACCTCAACCATTTGCAAAGAATCCCCAACACACGAGTAACAAGCAACTGGTGGGAAAAAGAAGAGAAATGAGAAGAATCCTCCGTAAAGAAAAATCTTGCCCTTCACTACAAACAGCCAAAGCAGCAGTGCTCGCAAAAAAGTCTTACAAAAACTGGGTAAAATCCCATTGTACAATACTATAACAAGAAGATTCCGAGCACATGCTGAGGACTCTAAGCGGGAAGCAATCCAAAACTTTATGGACTCTGATGATCCGAAAGGAAACAACTCCAAGGACGCTTTAGCTAACTCAATTGGGGAAGCACATTGGATTTCTTTTTTCTCAAACATGTTTGCCCCACCCAAGGGCAACACTCACGAACTTCCACAGGTCCAAAAACATCAATGGGACATAGAAGGTGACGAAACGGAAATCTGTGAGAAAATACGGAAATTGAATAACTCCCGGGCACCTGGACCGGATGGAATCTCTAATGTAGATCTCAAAAACAACATAGAATCATGGGGACCACTTATAGCCCGATTTTTTCAACAATGCGCCGACAATCTTGTAAGACAGCAAACGTTGTCCCAATTTTAAAGAAAGGCGAATCCATCAAACTATCGACCAATCGCCTTACCCGATACCATCGGGAAACTATTCGGTGCCTTTCTTTTGGATAAATTCAAGATCTGGGCAGTCACCTCTGAAGCTCACGGGCATTTCCAAACAGACTTCGTCAAAAACATTGGAACAATGGCCAACATAATACTATTAAGCATACTCAAAGCAAAGGTTTTAGAGGGATATCCAAAGATCCATCTGGCATTTATAGATCTCTCTCAGGCCTTTGACACAGTCAACAGAGACAGACTTTGGAGAAAACTGAAACTGGAATTGTCCTCCATCAATCCTGAATCCAATTATCGAGCTTTACTCTGGAACCTATATGAGGGTCAGACTTAATGGATTAGGCCAACTTTCAGAGGGGGTTAATACCTACAGAGGTGTTAAGTAAGGGTGCCCACTGGCCCCCGCACTGTATAATGCATTCATTGGAGACTATCAAAACTGGGATCCTACAGTCAGATCATTTCCACTGAACATTGGCGACGAGAAAGTAAGCAGACTACTTTATGCTGATGACATCTTAATATTGGACCAAGCTGCTATACGTCTCCAACGTAAACTCGACTCACTCTCAGAATATCTCCAGGCCAATGACCTGATCCTCAACTCAACAAAAACAAAAATAATGACATTGGAAAAAACAACAACACAAAAAGAAAAATCAAAATGGTCTTTGGCAGGAGAAAGACTGGAAAAAATAAAATCGTTCAGATACCTGGGAGTTACGATCAATTCAAACCGTTTCAAAACCCCAATGCAGGAATTCATGATTGCAAAAACTAAAATCATGCTAACACAAGCACGAATCTTGGATAAAAAATTCGGAAAATTTTCCTTGAAACCAGCCCTGAATTTTTACACAGCTAAAGCCGTACCTGCTATTATTTATGGTGCAGAAGCGATGCCCATGATACCCGAGAGAATCTGGACAAAACTAGAAGGCCTATTTTGGAGGAAACTTTTGACGCTCCCGCAATCAACACCAATGGCGTCGATTTGTAGAGAAATTAACGTCCTATCACTAAGGGTAAGAGTCAAATTGAACACCTTGATGTTGCATAGGAAAATAAGACTATCCTCCGAGAAGATGTTCAAGGTATTAAACAAAGAGCTAAACAAAGGCTCCAACACCATTCTTTCTATATGGGAGCAAAGAAACACAGAAACACTTGCCGAAATAGGAAGCTCTTGGGAAGAACTGGAGTGTAACCCAAACAAAACCTCCAAAAAATGTAAGGAAATGGACTGGATTAAAACATTGGAAGATGCCTCGAAATACAAATCAGCCTTGGACCTACCAGTAAACCAACAAAAACAAAACGAGCCTATGAGCTACTTGTTAAAAGGTCCCAGCAAGCAAATTAGAACTACATACCTAAGGGCAAGGCTGAATCTTCTAAACACTAAAGAAAGCATATTCATTAGAGGCACCGTTACCAACAATCTTTGTAGATTTTGCAACAAAACAGAAACAGTGAGGCATCTCCTACTGTCGTGCCCAGAACTGTCATCAAAAAGAATGATCCATATGGGACACCTCTTCAAAAACAGATGGTGTAGGGAAGAAGAATATTGGTGGAACATTCTGATGTCGGGAGGCAACACCAAAACAGTAATTTCGGTCGGACAGTTCTTTCAGAACATAAACTTGACGAGAGAAGAAACCATTCTAGAAACAAATCTAGAAAGCAAACCACAGCAATGACAATGAAACGACCAAATGAAGGAACACATTTCACACCCTTGTGTAAAAACTGTGAAAAAACAGTTTAATCAAAAACAAACAAAAAAAATGGATATTTCCCTTCTGTGAAAGGTACAGAGAAAATGTGGTTGCGGGCCCTCGTGTGGGTACCTTCCGAAAGAACAGATCATTAAGCCATGTTCATTCTCGCATAAGGGCGCCTACGACTATTTTTCCAGTTTATCAGTGGTTGGTGTTCTAGACTGCATACAGAGAACCAGCTTAGAGTGAAGGAGATTCAGATGTGCTGCCAAGAAGATACTTAAAATCTCCAAAGATAGACAAGTGCACACCTAGAAGAATAGTTTTCCATTATGGCTATCGTCATCACTTTCATGACCTTTTAAATAACCCCACTCAATCAATATAATCCAGAGAACATAGTATGTTTCAGGCAAAAGAAAGGTCAAGAGAACCCCCAAAGTCTTCTCACTGGCAGCCACCTTGGTTCCTACTTGAAGGAGCAGGAGGGTCCAGGCACTTCTGTGAAGCATACCAACCAGGCTCAGTTATGTATATGAAAAGGACAGTCAAGATGGAGAAGTGGGATTACAGGTAAGTAAATTCTCCTTCTCAACCAAGGATTGTCACCACAATTGCGAGGTGAAAAAAGGAGTGAAAAGCAAAAAAGAAAATGCAGCTTAAAATACCTCTAATTTAACAAAGTAGGTTTTTGAACTAAATGCAATTTGCATTTTTGTACACAACTAGCTTGGCAGATCAGTTTGCCAGGAAGACCAAATGTCTTTCTTTAAAAGATACCTACTGCCCTCTGATCATAAGGATTATGCAGAATCGGTTTAGCTGGAGATTACATGGGAACAAAACCAGTAGGAAAACAACATTATCTTTACAACAATCAGAAAGGACCTTCAGGAGTAAGAAATTAAAGGAGAAGTCTAAGGCCACTCTTTTCCTTTGAAAATGTCTATGTCTTATTGAAGAGAAATGTTGCAAATAAATTACCTATTTAGACTATGTTACAGCTTGGAAAATTCCTACTTTGTGTAAAAAGCGTTTGCATGGTCTGAAAAGCAGGGGCACTACGTGTTATTGAACTTTCGTTTTCTTTACCAAAGGAGGCATCTTGGAAATTCCCTGAAGGAGTCTTAGATGATAGAATTAAAAAAAAAGAAAACCATTGCTTCATTTTCTTTCTAAATGCTGTGATCAGTGAACTATGACTTCTCCATGTAATTCTGAATTACCTAAATGGATGAAGTATGAAGTATGAAAGCACAGACTCCTTCAGGGAAGCAAACAGCCTGTAGATATGTATCCCCTGCTTGTAGCCTTGAAGAGCCTGGTTAGTTTGACACTTACTACTAGGAAGAGCAACGTTTGACTCCCGGGGACAACTGATGCCATAGAAACATACCTCTGCCACATCACTCTGTATGTTTGGATATATGTGTTCAAAGGAGCAGTAAGACAGAATCTTGAAGACACATTTAAAGCATAAACGATCATATATATATAAATTGACAGAAACCAAGTGTAAGTGAAATCCGAGACTACGCTATGTACGATCTCCCCGTTAATAAGAGGAGGCTCCCACTTATTCAGCAAGAGCTGAACACCAGCAGCTGGTTTTAGCTCCTGCTCATACAATCTTTATTTGTTTCACAGATTAGAATTCATCTTGTGACATTGAAAAGGAATTTGTACTACTAAGCCCCCAAATGTGCCATATAAATCATTGTTTTTTTAAAGTGTGTGCAAAGATTCATTATTAAAAATGTGCGGGTCAGGAATAGAACAAAAAAAAGATGTTTGCACCTTTTCAAATGTACACTTAGATTCTCATATCCCAGTTAAAGCTTCACTGTTAAATACTAGGTCAGCGGCAGCCCATGCCTCAGAGATTAATTTATTAATCAAGTCCTATAAATTGGATGTTTTATTTCTGACCGAAGCTTGGCTTACAGACACTTCCCATGCCATGTTTCATTGCTTTATTCCTGAGGGCTACTCGATTCAAAATATCAATAGACAGGGTAAGGCGTGAGGGGAAATTGCAGTCATCTACCGGTCCCATTTAAAAATTATATCACTTTAAATCGATTCAGTGGGATGGTGTTTTTGAGATCGGTGTAATGACCCTTACTGCTACCCCAAAGTACTCAGTAAGGATTCTACTGGTCTATAGGGTACATCGGCCGGCAGCATCTGTTATAGAGGTTCTGGATGACTTCCTCACTAAAGCAGGTATTAAACAGAAGGAATTATTGTGTATTGGTGATTTAAATATCTGGCTGGAGTATCTTTCCAAGTCAAACTCTAAACAACTTCAGGAATTATTACTTCAACATGAGGTGTAAATACTAGCTCAAACACCCTCACACAAATTGGGTCACTGCGTGGATGCAGTCTTGGCCAGGGAAGGGGTTTAGCATGATTGGCACAGTCCCCATTGTTGATCATTATTTTAGGCTGTTCCTTATCAAGGCAGCTAAACACGAAACATGACCTCCCGTATCTAATGGTGCCAAACCTGTTCGTAATAAAAAGGGACTGGACAGTATAACTGGTAATGAACTAGGAAAGGCACTGAGCCAGTGTGTTTTATCTCAAGGGTGTGATGCTTTATTCCAACATGGGACTCAAAGTAATATTTGTACTAAATATGCCCCCTTGAGAGTAATTATCCCCAGAAGACCCTCTGAGGTCTGGTATACTGCACAACTCTCTAAGCTCAAAACAGAATATAAATACCATGAGACTAGATGGTACTCTTTAAAATCATTTGAACATGCTCTATCAGAAAAAATAGCATTGCCCAACTATAAAAAGGCTATTTTCAGAGCTAAATCTAATTTCCTAGCAGGAAGAATTACAGCTGCAGCAAATCATTCTCAAGAGTTATTCAGAATAATTGCGAATTTTGTTAATCCTAATATGAAAACCCCAGTGAAGATTGCATCTGCAAATCATGTAAATGGGCTGAACATGTTCTTTAGGGAAAACATTTTGAATATCCAGAATAATATCAGGCTCCAAATAGAGCCTGATAGTATATCTCCCTTGAATGCCGTTAACATAATTAATTAATCCACTAAAACAACGGAAAGTGCAATTACTGGGATCTCCCAGCTTAGTTTTGCACAGCATCAGAAAAGGAAATGTTTGGCCTCTTGCACCCAACTAGAAACCTACGAATTACTCTTTATCCAATACCTGCACTTGTAGCTAAGCGACTGTCATCAGAATTAACTACTTTTGTAACTGAGTTCGTAAATGCATCACTTACGCAGGGGGGTGGTCCCAGCCCCCGTGAAGGTGTCAGTTGTTTCTCCACTGTTAAAAAAAAGGTTATTCTGGATCCTGAGGACTATAACAACTATTGCCCCATCGCAGGACTCCCTTGGCCGGGAAAATATTTGGAAAAAGTAGCTACAAGCCACCTATAGAACTACATTGAAGACAATGGCCTTCTACACCATTTACAATCCAGTTTGGGACGGAAACGGCATTGGTGGCAGTATGGGATGAGCTGTTGCAGGCAGGGGATGTAGGTAAACTCTACCTGCTTGTAATGCTCGACCTATCCGCTGCATTTGATACAGTGGATCATGGTATTTTGCTAGATCGCATAAAGAACCTAGTGAATATGGACGCCTGCGCCTTGGATTAGTTCGCCTCATTTCTTACAGGGCGCAAACTATGTGTACAGGTGAGAGGATTCATATCTGAAATCATCTCCCAATGCTGCAGTGTGCCACAGGGATCTGCACTCCCCCCCCCCTCTTATTCAATATCTATCTCTGTCCATTAATGGGTATCTTGGAAAAATACTATCTTAGGTTCCACTCTTATGCTGATGATACGCAGCTGTACATCAGACTTGATGATGTTGAAGATGCTCTTGCTAAGGTAGGCAGATGTCTGGAGGAAATAGTGGTCTGGATGGCAAAACATTGGCTACAACCTAACCCCAAAAAAACTGAAGTTATTTTGTTTGGACCATAACATCTATTGGAGGGAAAAAGTACCCACCCCTGTTCCTGGGATACAGACTTAAATATGCCACTAAGGTAAAAAATACCTTGGATGTGTTTGGCAGAGTGATCTGGGCTGTAGTGGTCAAGTTTCAGCCAAAGTACAATCAGTTTTTTACAATACTGCTGCGACAAGCATTGCCCCCAAGTACCCGACACTGATCATGCCATGGTTGTGGGAGCTTTTCTGAATTCTAAATTAGATTATTGCAATGGACTTCCAATTGGAGTCCTGTCCAAACAGATCTGTCGCTTACAAAAAGCACAAAATGCTGGAGTAAGATTGCTATTTGGTGTATATAAAAACACTTCAACCTCGTGCCTCCGCCGCTCCCTTCATTGGCTAGCGGTAAAGGACCATGTAAACATTAAGATTCGCCGTTTGGTGTATAAATGCATCAATGGCAATTATACCATCTGGCTCGGGCTCTAAGGTCGGAAGACAAATATCTGATGACTATTCCAAGGTCAAACTGTGTCTCAAGAGGAGACTGCAGATTTTCTGTTGCTGTGCCTAGACTGTGGAACAGTCTTCTGCTGAATCTAAGGACCTGACCTTTCCTGCAGGCCTAAAGACTTAACTTTTAAAATAAGAGCTGTTGTTCTCTCCCATAAAATTCAATGGCACAAATATTTCTATGACTACATTTTCAACTAGTCTTTTGTTCCATCTGCGCCAGGATTCGATTCACTTTGTTGAGTGCGCGTTGTGTTTCAAATTTCAAATTCAATTCAAATTACATGGCGGGGACAGCAAACAAGTGCACTTCTATGCATGCAGATCCCTCCACTTACTTTTTATTGTTTGCGCTGCACAGTACAAACCATGTATAAAATCTGTACGGCAAATGGTTTCCATTCATGTTTACACTTCGAAGCACAAATACTGTAAATACCTTGTGCTGTGTACATGCACGTTGGGGTTATTCTACATTAATTCCTATGTAATCTGCCAGCTTTTAGTATTAGCAAGTGCAACAATCTGGTGAATTCCAAAAGAACCCAATGCATTTACACCAATATCAGAATATAAATCAAAATATGAATCAAAATATAAATCAGAAGCTGGCAGAAGTGCATTCCGATTTGTTTAGCGAAGTGGATCGAGATGGCATAATCAAGTTACCTTCCGTGCACCAGCTCCACCATACAAAGCAACTAAAATAATCATGTTTGTAAAAATAATGTTTAACTGTTTTACGTGGAGGAGGGGGCGTGGCTAAGGAGCCATGTGAGAGGACGGGATTCTCCGTGGGCTCCCGCAGATCCTGTAAACATCCGAAAAAAAGACAGTGCAAACTGCAGCGTTTTGACCTGGAAAAAGAGGAAGCCTCGGGGAACGAGGAGGCGTATTGTGCAGGTGATCCTGACAGCGAGAGAGGAACGGTGTCCAAAGGAAGGTCGCGACACGAAGGCGACCGAACAAAGGAAGATGGCCGCAGGCAGACAGTGAAAGGACAAAGGGACCTGCTGCGGGCGACGGAGAAGCGGAGGCATCCCTGGTCAATGAGGCGCCGCCCTGGAAGTTATGGGACCCCTTGAAGCATAAGAAATACGGGCGGTGCAGGTATGAGGAGCAGCACACCAGGAGTGTACTGATTACATGAACCGGATGAGGCTAGTAAACAACCGCCTCCCCAAAACGTGAGGAAGGGCGTGGGATGGACGCTGCGGGACACATTGTAGCCCCGCTCCGACGCCAAAACAAGCCATTGCGCTGTGTGGTGCGAACAGGCATGGGGCTAGATACAAAGTATCTAGCCACAGTAACGAGCGAAGGAGCAGCCGTGGAGGGGGGCCCGGGAACAAAAGACAGTGCACACGGCAGCATTAGGCTGTGTAGTGCTACATAGTGCACAGGACTGGCCTCAAACAGGCACTAGAGACAGCTCTCCCCAGAGAAGGCAGACACAAGGAGAGGACAAGTGGGGAGGAGCACACGGGAGATCCAGATAACGAAGGAGCGCACCTGAGGGGTACAGCCGCCGACGATGAGATAAGGCATAGGGGCATCTAGTAGCAGCACGACAAGTGGGATACCAAGGGTGCCCCCCATAATAACGCTACAGTTCCAGCCCTGGATGCATACCTCTCAACCATTTGTGGCACAAAAGCGGGTGAAAACACCAGATTTTGTTTTTGGCGGGTGAGAGGCCCATTGAAATGAATGGGTGTGCTGGAGGCTTGGCGGGTGAGTCTGCTGTTTGGAGCTTTTGAGGGTCTGTGGCCCCCCATGCTGTGGTAGGGCATCAGACATTGGAACGGAGCATGCGCCCTTCTTCCTCTGGTTGCGGAGTTGAAGCGGTCGGTGGACCCACAACAAGTGACTGCTGCGTCATGTCTAACAAGCCGATACGACAAAAAGTGAAGCAACCTACGCTGGACGAATTTGCCAGGACGCCGACATGCCCGGAAAGTGCTAGAAGTAAAGATAAGCCTCCCACAGGTGGCATGGCCGTCGCGGGCCCAAATCAAGAGGTTTTGGCTGCAATTGCGGACTTAAAAGCAGATTTAAAAGCGGCCTTGGAGGCTAAGCTCGAAATAGTGGTGGCAGAATTGAAGACTGTGTTGGACCTTAAAGTTGGTGAAGTGCAGGAGGAGATGAACCTACTCCGACAGGATGTGAGGTCCCTGGCGGAGCGCACAGAGAGCTTGGAGAAAGAAGGGATCTCGAACACAGCGGATTGTGCTGCACACAAATCAGAACTACATGCCCTTGTGCAAAGAGTGGGCAACCTGGAGAGCAGAGCAGAGGAAGCGGAGGGACGCGCCCGAAGGAACAACATCCGTCTTGTGGGCATACCGGAGGGAACAGAGGGCCACAACCCCACGGAGTTCATCGAAAACATGTTGTTGCAGGAGATCACAGGAGGAGTTCTGTCTCAGGGATTTGCTGTGGAACGAGCGCATAGGGCCCCGATGAGGAGGCCGCCGCCAGGCAATCCGCCCAGGCCAGTGATCGCCAAGATCCTTAATTATCGGGACCGGGAGAGGATTTTGGAACACTTTCGCAAAGGTGGAACAATCAAGGGAGGAGAGGCAAGTATAACAGCTTACCCGGACTATACCCTGATGGTGCAGCGGAGCCGAATGAACTTCGGGGCTGTAAAGAGGAGATTGAGGCAGGCGGGCCAGAAATACATGTTACTTTATCCGGCGAAATTGAAGGTCTTTCATGAGAACAGAACTTTTTTTTTTGACACTCCGGAGGATGCCATGGGATGGCTTGATACGCAAGGCTGCCCCCAGGAGCCGGACGTCCAGGCGGAAGAAGGAGATGGTAAAGATAAGTAAAGAGTGCTTGGAGCACAGTGAGATTGTGCGGTTTAAGACTATGGGACTGGATTATAGTTATTGAAATTGCCTGTTTGTAGGCGGGCCTGGAGTAGCATAGATAATGCACTGTTTGCACTGTGGCTGTTGCTTTTGTAGGGAGCCCTCCAGGGCTAGTCCTCATACCCCCAGTTAATATTAATAGTTAAGTGGCCATTAGGGCGACTTCACCCTCCTGAGCTCGGTGTGCACCAGACGGGGCTAGATGTGGGGGTGCCTGAGATCCAGGGATGGAGCTGGGCAACAGTTGGGGAGGTAGTTGTTGGGGAAGGGATTGGTGGGGGGAGGGGAGGGGGATGCAGAGTTTGGGGGGTATGCAGTTTTTGGGAGTTTGAGTTTCTACGCGAGCCTACAGGGAGTAGCCCTAGTTTTGTATCTGTGTTGCGCAGGCGGACGGGGCTGGCCAAGAGGGAGGGAGTTGGATGCTGAGGAGCCATGGGAGATCTTAAAATAGTGACGTGGAACGTCAGGGGACTTAATAGCTATTTAAAAAGAAACAAGGTCATGATGTATTTGAAAAGACAAAAGATAGATATTGCATTGTTACAAGAGACGCACTTGACACGGGAAAAACTGGAGTTGGTGAAGAGGAAGTGGAGGGGTACAGTAGTGGGGTCTTCGTATTCGGCCTATGCTAGGGGTGTGCTGGTCTGGGTGGCGCAGCATGTCCCATTCCAGCTGCTACAGGAAACGGTGGAAACTGAGGGGCGTTTGGCCATGGTGAGAGGAGTGGTGGAGAATAAAGAGGTGTGCATTGTGAACACGTACGCCCCTAATCAAAACACGGTGGAGTACTTCCGGACTATGTGCACCAGCCTGAGCTAGTGTGGTGATCTGGGGAGGGGATTTTAACTGTGTGCTGAACCCTGCAGCGGACAGGTCGGATGACAATATGGCCAGGCCTGCCCCAGCAGCTAGAGCATTGCAATCGTTGTTAGATGACTTTGGACTGGTGGATGTGTGGAGAACTAAACACCCTCATGATAGGCAGTATTCACATTACTCGGCACCGCCAACAGTTACACACTAGACTTGATTATGTCTTTGCCACGTCCGATGTAATGATAGAGATTGCTCATATAGAATACAAGGCGAGGGTCCTGTCTAATCACTCGCCCCTGGTCGTGGGGTGGCAATACTGCACCCCCAGGGCATGGATACCGACGGGAGGATATGAGAGATGAAATCATTAGTTATTTCGAGGTGAATATAGGCAGTGTGGACTCGGCTGGGACACTGTGGGAGGCCTTCAAGGTGGTGATACGGGGGGTGGCCATCTCTAAATCCAAGGGCTTGCAGGATGGGGTCCTGGCTGATTTACAGAGAGCGGAAGGCGAATTAGAGAGGGAACTACAGCAACGGTGCACGGAACTCTGGGAAAGGCTCTGCAATCAACTACAAAAAGTACGTTGAGAGACAACATGCTGGCGGAGATAAAACGGGCCATCTTTTGGTGTGGCTATATAAAAGTGAAACCCCGAGGCCCCCGATTAGGACAATAACCAGAGAAGATGGGGAGGTGGCAGACACCCAAGAGGGAGTTAACAGGGAATTTGCAGATTACTATAGAGAATTATATGGAGACAGAGGTGGAGGCAGCAGGGAGGAAATGCTGGAAACTCTGCAAGACATTGGATTGCCTAAGATAAGCACAGAAGAAAGAGAGGAACTAGATGCTCCGATTACGTTGGAGGAAATGGAGGAGGCAGCTACCTACTAGTAAGACCCCGGGAGCAGATGGCCTACCTAGTGAATTTTATAAAGCATATGGGGCGGAAGTGCTCCCCCCCGATGTTGGAAATGCTCAACGAGGCGTTTGAGGTGGGACAGTTGCCGGAGTCGCTCAGAGAGGCGGTCATAATACCACTCCCCAAACCTAATAAACCGGGACATAGCTGCGGATCATACAGGCCGTTGTCAATGTTGAACCAGGACAGCAAGATATTAACGGCTGTCCTGGCGAATAGATTGCGGAAAGTAATTGGCAAACTGATACACCCAGACCAAACGGGCTATGTTACGGACAGGAATATTACTCACAACCATAGGCGAACTCCATCGGGTGATCGAATGGGGCTGTGACGATGAATGAGAGATGGCAATCGTGTCCTTGGACGCGGTAAAAGCTTTCGACTCGGTCAGGTGGGCGTGGCTGCTCGCGGCCTTGGGGGGAGTATGGAATGGGACCGGGATACATTAGATGGGCGGAGATGCTGTATAGTGCGCCATTAGCCAGGGTGCGAACAGGGAAAGTGATATCGGAGAGATGGCAACTTAGCAGGGGCACCAGACAGGGGTGCCCCTGGTCCCCGATGCTATACATCGAGCTCTGGAGCCTCTGGCACTGTACCTGAGGCAGCAATACGATGAGATAGGTATCATGGTTGGGGGGGGGGGGGCACCTGATATCTCTGTATGCGGATGACTTGTTATTATATTTGAGATACCCGGAAGAAAACCTTCAGTATATTCTGGAGGTGATGGAAGGGTATGCGAGGTTGTCCGGTATAGCGGTGAATCCCCAAAAATTAAGTATTTTCCCGCTGGGCGGTTACAAAGGGATCCCTGCGGAAAGGTTACCGGTGTTACAGGTGCCGTGGTCTGTGGTATCTTTCCGCTACCTTGGGATAGAGGTGTGCCATCTGGCGGAGGAGGAACACAGGCGTAATACTGAGATGGCCGTTGAGGAAATCCGTAAGGGTATGAGGTTTTGGGAGAAGTTGCCCTTGGCGATGATGGGGCGGGGTGCGATGCTTAAGATGGTGGTTCTGCCTAGGCTCTTGCATTTCTTTAGCAATATCCCGTATATGATTCCTAAGAGGTTTTTTGTCCAATTGAATGGTGTGTGTAGAGACTTTCTGTGGCATGGTACCAGGAACAGAGTAGCGCTCTGGAAGTTGCAGAACTTTCACGTAAAAGGGGGGGGGGGGAAATCAAGCTACCTAATTTTGAGGCCTACTATATAGCAAGTCAATTACAGTTTGTGACCAAATGGCTCTCTGACGACCCGACCAGCGAATTTAGATTGTTTGGGCATGACTGTACCACGTACTACCTGAAAGAAATTATCTGGTTGCCTGAGGCAGAAACTGCGGAGTACCCGAAGATGATGAGGCTTGGGTGGAAAATGTGGCGACGAGCATGTATAATGATGGGGGATCCGCTGCCGTGTTCCCCGCAGGTACCTCTAGTTGCTTTGGTGGGTGGAGATGAGCAACTGAGGGGGATTATTAGAACCTATTGGGAGTCTGTGGGACTGGTAACGTTAGGTGATATATGGCAGGAGGGGTCTATAAGAGAGTTTGAAGGACTTGGAGAGGAGGTGGGATTACATGGGGGCCAATATGTTACATATCACAGGCTGGTGCGGAAGATTCGGATAACGTGGCCTGAGATGGTTCTGGCGGAGGAGCCAGACGCCATTGTGGGGATGATATATGGCACAACTGAGGGAGGGCATGAGCTCTCTAGATTGTATGAAATGGTAATGACTAAGGTTGGGAAAGAATTGACACATTTGAGATTGGATTGGGAAACAGAAGTGGGAGCCCAATGGATGATGGGATGTGGGAGCGGGCCCTGGGATACCATAAGAAAGTACCTAGGAATGCCAGACTGCAGCAAATACAGTCGTATGTGACGCATAGAGCGTATATGACCCCGCTGAGGATATCTAAATTCCGGAATGCAGGGAGACAGGCGTGCCCTAAGTGCGATGAGGAGAATGTGGATATGACACATATGTTTTGGGCGTGCCCAGTGATTGAGGGTTTCTGGAGAGAAGTGGCCCAAAAGCTAGCAGAGAAAGGGGTCACGCTTGCCGTTGACACGGCTTGGGCCTGTCTGTTGGGAGGGTTTCCTAGGCCACGGAAGCTGAAGCATGTTGGGAAATTGAAAGACCTAGCGTACGTGCTTGCAAAGCGAAGGATAGCTATGGGCTGGAAGAAGTGTCATAAGCCACGGGTGGAGGTGTGGTGGAAAGACCTAGAGAAGTGGGCGGAGGCTGAGACGGTGGTGTGGCAGGAAGCAAGTTGCATGACTTGGGAGGAAGAAGTGGGTACCCTGATGGCATGGAAAACATTGATATCTGGCTTATTTGGGACAATGTTAGACCAGAGGAATCTGATGAAAATGACGCCCAGCTATGTGCGGCAGATACTGGATGTGAAGGACAAACAGGCTCGCGAAGGGGGGTGGGAACAGGGGGGCAGTGAACAAAGACCAATGGATGCTAATGTAATAATGGTGGATTGCACTGCGTGTTTTGTTTGAATTGTTGGTTGTATTGAAAAACTAATCAAAAATGTAAAAAAAAAACTTTTACATGGAGGCTTTTTATGAACATGATTATTTAAAATGAGCAGGAAATGATTTTTACTTCAATGACACACCTCATAATTCTGCCACCCCTGCAGCATAACTTGGTCCTGCCTTGCGACAAAATTCCAACGCCCCTGATCAGGAGTTAGTAACCCAAGCACAGGTTAAATGACGGGAACAGTGTTGTCATATGTCATTTTAAGGAAACAATTTCCTCAAGCTTACCTGAATTCAAGGAGCATAATCTTTCGGATAGCAAACCTGAAATGTAAAAAAATGAAATAAAAATTGTCAGAAACAAAGAAACAAAGCTTTTCTGAAACTTTCAAACCATAGCAAATGGTATGGCAGGTAAAAAAAAGAAATGGGGGTAGGGTTCAGCACCCTGTGAGGGGTCAGAAATGCGAAACGGACACGTAGTGAGAGTTCTCACAAGTAGCCATTTCATTAAACAATAAGGGTGAGACAAACGCTTAACGTTCCCTAGCCAAACAAGGTTTTCCTTACCTATCAAACCAAAAGCTAAATGAAAATGACCTAATGTCCAAAGATCTCTCACACTCGTCCATACAACAAAATCAAACACATTATCTAGCTGTTCAAACTTCATAAAATATCACTTAGATTGAAACAGAGAAATTATAAACATAAATCCTTCTGTCCAGGGTTGAATCCCCTTCCCACTTGAAGTATGACACAAAGTTCTGTTCATTCCATATGTTCTTCACTTGGCAATATAATGGTCTTATTCTCAAATAGGATTTCTCACTCTTCAAGGCAATGGTTAAAGTATCCACAAACCGCTGTTTGATAAACCAACACAACTTCTTCATACAACAAGTCAGTATTTAATATTCTCTTTTCTGAAGATCAACCACTCTTCATCACATCACGTTTCTTCTTCATAAGCAACAGTTTTTTTCTGGATGATTTCACCAAAGTTCAAAGCACACCACTGGCTGTACCACTTTCTCTCGACTAGAACCTTCTATATCATTGCAGTATTTCAACTTCTCTTCTTCCTGGTCTACTGTTAGGAAAGATTTCCCTTAGGTGCAATTTTCCCTCCATTTATGGACCTCCCCAGACTTTTTGCTTTTGTTCGGTTTACCTAACCAGACTTTTGTATGTGGAGCACAGCCTTCAGCTGCACTCCTCTGGGCATTTGCTAATTTGTTAAGGGGAAACCGACACGTCATTCAGGCCGTCAGTACTGTGAAACTATGTTTCCCTTAGTCTTTGTCTACGTCGCCATTTCTTGGTAACTTTTTATGTGCCAAGTACATCTCAGTACCGCACATAGGGGTCCTTTTGTGTTATGGCCCTAGTCGCCCTCTAAGGATTTGTTGGTGTTTGTGCAAATGTGCCTAGGCCGAAACCGGTGGCAGCAGTTTACTCTAGAAGTATTTTTACTTCTTTTTGATGGACCATATCACATTTACCGCGTTTGGCCCAAGATTGTGGCCAGTGCCGAAAATGGCTGTGCCATGAACTCTTTTGTTCTGTCCTTTGGCAATTTTGTTGCTTTGCCTTCCCCCAGGTCAAGAGACCCATGTATTTCTTATTCGGGCATCCAGCCGCCCAAGAAAACCGCATGTTTCGCGGGCTCCTGCATGTCACGTGTGCTAGTGCACAGAAAGAGGGTGGAACTGTCACAATCCACACTACTGGTGCCAGAATGACTGGAACCACTGTGGGCCACGATTGGCCCACGAATGGCGTGCATGCAAGAGAGCAGATCCTGCTTACCCTCGTAAAGAGCCTCTTCAAAAGTGTTCCTGGGCCATCCAGCGAGCTGACCAGCCCGAACCCTGGGTATCGAATAGGAGCGCCGCCATCCCGAGTCGATACTCGAGACTCTGGCAATAGCTTACTTGTGGGTCCTGGGCCCTCTCCCGCCAAGCTCCTCTGGGTTGCGATTTTCTGAGAGTGCGCCACGCCACAAGCATTTGCGGTCCCAGCGTCACCCCGCTGTGGTGACGGTCGCTGTAAGTGCTCTAAGACGTGCTGCATTGGAACTGTCTTCCTTTCTTCTTCTTCGAGAGCAGATAACAAAAGTTACTGTCCCGGCCACAGACGATCGTCCCGTCCCGTCCCGCAGCCGCTGAGAGCCAAAGCGACGTGGAACTGCAGGGTTTAAACCTACAAATGACCTGGACTAGACTGGAAAACTTTGGCCCAGACTGTATCGAGAGTCGGTGAGTACTTGCATCACTTACCGCTGGCCCCCTGCCCCCCTGGCACATCCACTTGATTTTACGCCTGAGAATCCCATAAAAGATCCTCACCTTAGCTGGGCTAGTCTGCGCTCCCCAGCTATTCACAAACTCCAAGTCGCTCTGCCTGCAAGGGTAGACCCTCCTCGAATATTAGGGCTTCATTCTTCATCACCTCAACCCCTTTCCTGAACTGCAACAGCTCCTTGAAAAGGACCCGCTTTTGCTCTTACGCACGACCGTGCTTTGCAAAGCACTGCTGTACTTTTGAGCACAAGGCTCCCCACTCCGTGGGGCTGGACTGCATAAGCTAGGGATCGACTTTGAAGAACTGCCTAATGTGATAATTGTGTTTAACTCATCTCTTCAGTTGCAGGTTGCGGTTGTGTTCTCCCCCTTATCCGCATAAGGCTAAACGCATTTTGTATATATGTTACATAGTGAAAAGTGCGTGTGGTAACTGTTCTATTATAACTGTGGCTTATTTGTGTTTAGTTATAAAGGCCTATAATAAATGTATTTTGGATGTACACTTGTCTAAGAGTATTCTGGAGTTTTACTCTGTGTGCTCATTTTGGGCTTCCAATCACTCTCAACCCTCCTGAGACTTAGTCTTGACCGCCTGCCAAGCGAGCATAGATTGGGCTAGTTTTTCCAGAAGGTTCCCCTGTTCCACTAAACTAGGGTGGCTTCCTAAACTTCTGCCCACGAGGACAGAGTTTAGAAATCCATCTTAACATCCACTCGCCTGCCAGGAATAATCACTAAATTCGATGACCTTTTTCGTAATTGTATACTCGTAAAAAAGGCAGTCGTAAAAATGACTGTCAATGAAAGAACATAGAACTCCTGATGTACGCGCCTGCCAGGATAAAACTGCTACAACTATCAATATTTTGTGGTGAGGTTTGCTTCACACTTTCCACACTTCAATCCTCAATGGAAAAGGTTAAATCAACAATTGTTTGCAGATTGTATTTCTCTCCCCCTTGATAAGTGTCACAAGTAGGGCTTCTATTCTGCCTTCTTTGGTTTCCCTTAATTGCCTTTCTTTGGCTTAGGCAATGCTGGTTACGATTTTCTTCTACAAGTGATCTTTGCAAATCACATTCACTTTATCTTTAATTGCCATTCTTTCGTTGAGGCAAAGCGGATTACAATGTTCATCTACACTGTTTAAATATTGTCCCCTTTTGGCTTTGACAAAGGTTGTTGCAGTATTCTTTAACTCGATCTCTCATAAGATGAGTGTTGCACTCAAATTGCTTCAATTCAATAGTTCCGTATTCAAAAGGTTTTGTTTGAGCCAGAGGTCTGTTTCAGAGTGCCTCAGGGTAACCTGACAGAGGCCAAGTCACCAGTCTTTCTGCGCATCTCCACTGGACCCCCTGCTCATGTTTCTTCTGTGAGGTTTGCACAGCGTCAGGTTTGCACAGGCGTCTGACAGCTCTGGTAAGGTTTCCGTTGCTCACGCCTCCTGTAATTGGAGCTAGTTCTGCTCTGCACGCACTCCGGTGAACGCCCCACACCGGAGCAGCACGCAGGGTCAGGAGAGCTTCTCTCCCCTACGGACAGCTGCTATTAGGGTCGCCTCTCGCTGGGCGTCCTCTACAATCAGGTTTCCCGACCTCTGCTACTTCAGCGCAGCGCCCTCCTTTCAACACAGCTACTGCATTTCCTTCTGCCGCCTGCCTCAAATGCTTCCACCTGAAGAGGCTTTGTATTTAAAGTCCTGCTCAGTGTGGGACATCAGAACCACTAGTCTGCAAACTACAGTTCTGCACCTCTGTGACCCTCTTCCTCATCTCAGTACCGAGAGCATTACGGGGCTTGAAGTCCCTAATGTTCTGATTCGTTTTAATTTCATGATTTTCAACTTTACAATATACTATTAATAGGGTATGGTCATGAAGGAAGTTATTTAAAGTATTGTCCCATTCTTCCTGACCTGAATGTCACCTCATTTGACCCTCCCACATAATATTGATCTCAGATTTCTGTATCTCGCAGAAACTTGCATTGGCTCCCTTTTGAGCAGCGAATACATTTTAAGGGCTCTGTTCTGTGTTTAAATGTCTTTCAGGTGAAGCCCCTCTCTATCTTTCTTTGAGAGTGCAAAGAATTCCCTTTAGGCGGACTCTTTGTTCAAACAATAGCATGACGCTATACCAACCGTGTGTCCTAAAAGAAATTGGTGCTTCTGGCTTTAACGCTTGGGCACCAACCATATGGAACTCGCTTCCACTGGATCTCAGACCTGTGCATCAAAAACTCAGTTAAAAAAACAACTAAAAACGCTTCTTTTTGATAGAGGGATAGATTAAATAAGCACATGATCTTTGCTATACCTCATTTGTTTGCATCCGCTTTTAATTTTTTGTTGTTTATCCTGTGAGTGCCCTGATGCCTATGGGCACGTGGTGCAATATTACAGATAGATAAAATACCACCCCAAGGGTCAGGATCAGGTAATTGCTTCCTTTCCCTCGCCACATGAGAAGGGGTCCAGGTCAGGGTTTCTGGGATGATCATCTCTGATTCATCACATCCCACTGTGACACCAATGACAAATGTTACATTCCTCGTAACCAGGTAAACGCATGTGTCCCTTTTTGAAAGAATGTTACCCTACAATTAAGAAAAAGCAGAAGCAACAGTTAACTAAAACATACAGTATCTGCAATGCTTTGTCCAAGAGTCCACTCTGCAAAAACCATAAATTAGAGTAATTTAGAACTGCACTGCTCTTAGAAAGGTTTTGTGGTGCACAGATAACTAAAGCCCCAACCATCATCTAAGCATTCATGATTTTAGGTTGATCTCTAGCCCTAGAGTATTCCAGCGTGATCTGCATTTTATTTGCATTGTATTACTAGCATTACAATAACATGTGGGTACTGAATGAAAGCACTTTCAAAGCAGACATAGAAGGGGTAAGGTTACAGGACTGATTTTTTATATTTTCTACTTCTTGCAAGCATGAGAACCTTACAGGACAAATTGACATATCGGGAACTGCAAAACCCAAAGAGTGATCCATAGCATTATCAGCACTCAGTCCAGTGTTATGGTGTGTACAATGAAGATAACTTAAAGGAAAGTCTTGATTATATTAACGACGCAGAGGAAAGCAGTATCCTTAATCTTTCTTTATTCAAAAAGTTCTAGCAGTGAAATTTTTAGACAATTAACAGCATACAACGGAAAATAATTTCTCATGTTCCCAGGGAAATACAGTAGTGAAATGTGAGTTAACGTGTGACTCTTCTTGCTGCGACCTGGTCCTTCTCCTCTCGAGAACCCTCTCGACTCCTCCCAACTTCTTCTTTCATTGGAGGTATAGCTCCACAACAAATCCTTATCGAACTGAAACTTGACAGAACATATACTGTCGAACTTGAACTTCAGTGTCTACCCAGCGGATCATCAAATTCAAAATCTAAACGCTTAACCTTTGTGTCTTTCAAAACATAAGACATGTTGGGTACAAGCGCAAGGGCTCATTTACACAGTAGGTGTAAATGAGCACACAAAATCAAACACTGCATGATTGCATCCTGATATTGTGCAGAAAGCCTATTTAAAATCCATATACAAAAATTAACATGAGTCCATTATATTCTTTTTTCTTTCAATATGCTCACACCAGTAACATTATATGCACATTCAACCACCATTTATGAAATGTAGGGCCGGAATATGTTTGCCTCCACCTCGAAAAGAAGCAAGACTTTTATGTACATTTCTCTGGAAAACCTTAATTCTATGAAACAAAACTGAATGAAAGCATTATGGCCATTTACAGCTTACTCACCACCACCAACGCTGGCAGTTCAATGGGATGGAAATAAATCTCTAAAAGACCAATTCGCTGGACCAACCTGCAGAAATGCATCCGAAGCCACTATTTTGAGATGGGGATCCAAATGGAAAATAACTGGGTAGCAGAGCCTCGACCCAAACGGGATGCAAGAAAAATGTCTAAAGACAAATAAGTACCCTCAAAATCATTTTAGAGTTTCAAACAGCTAAACATTACCATAGAGATAATCAGAACGAAGTCAATAGGAAAACCGTGTGTGTAGGGAAAATGCAGAAGTCCCAGTTCTACCCCACATGTGTGGATTTGGCAATAACCAATCGCAAGAAAGACCAGGAGAGACCCCAAGGAAGAACTACAGACACAGGTTAGAGTACCAGCAACCCTGAGAGAACATGCACCACAGCAGGCAGAGCCCAAATGGAGACCAATGGGAAAACGCAGTTGAGAACTGCCTTTGAATAAACCTGACCATGGCCCGCAGGTATTGTGAATAACCCACCACTCGAGGGCCTAGAGACAGGTACCGATAGGGTCAGTTCTTGAAAAGTCAGTTCCAAGGAGGCAAACAATACAGTGAGTACAAGACTTCTTTTCCAGGTGCAGTTAATAGGATGTGAAATTCCATGGACTTGAACCCAGACAAAATGAACCCCAACGACAAAAAGGACAAACAAACAGGCTTTCTATGAGTGGGACCCTGAAGCCAGAAGCAAAAGCAGCCGTGAGGAAGACTCTGAAAAGGTGGGAGAATCCAGCAAAGCAGGTTTCAGCAGCTCAAAAAAGAAAGGGGTCGGTCCAACAAGGACTATGGTAGGGAGACTTAGGATGTGCCCGAAGAGCAGATAAGGTAGGATGTTCCAGGCGACAGCACCAACCATCACAAAGGTGGAAGGATCATGGCGGTAAAGTGGAAAGTTTGCAGTAAAATATTCTGAGGCGGATCCATCATGGAACACCTGGCCTGGCACATGAGGGTTGCCAGCAGGAGGACAGTGGGGGCACAGAAAGCATGGTCGGCAGCTAAAACTCCCAACCGGAGATCGGCCTTTGAGACAGGGTCCAGCCAGTATAGCCATATATAGTCCTAGAAATGCAGCAACAGCAAGAAAACAGAGGAAATTCCTCCAGTAGGAAAGTAAGCCTGCTTCTTCTGAAAATTCCAGCAGAATTAAGGCACTCCACCAATTATGCCCAAACACACTTGGGCCGGCCTAAGCCAGCTCACCAATCACACGCTAAAAACAAAGGGTTAAGCAACCAGCCAATCTGGTTGGCCCTAAATCTGCCACTCAAACCAGACCACCCGCATGAGATGTGATGTGGCCTGGCCAGGAAGCAGTATATATACTCAGACAAGATAGGCCAGATCGAATAGGAGGCGGAGTAGCCCTCATCTACAAAGAAAACCTCCAGCTCCGACCTGTCAGCCACCCCTCGACCAACAACTCTGACCTCTTATCGGCCAAACTCACACTGTCACCAAACAGCACCATCAACATTCACCTACTATACCGCCCCCCAGGCAACACCCCAGACTCCCAGGACAACATCATTCATTTCCTTAGCAATAATATCAAAAGCTCCACCAAAACCCTTCTACTAGGAGACCTCAATCTCGGATTCAACGATTCTAAGGACAAAACTGCAGCCACCCTCACCAAGGAACTCAATGACCTGGGCTTCACCCAAAAAGTAGAAAGCCCTACTCACATCAAAGGCCGCATTCTTGACTGGATTGCAGACCATAACTGCCTCTCCACTATCACCTCTATCTCCTCACTGCCCTGGACTGACCACAACTGCATCGAGTTCTCTATTCCCATCAACAAAAACCACAAAACTCCGACCCCTGCACAAGTCAGAAGCTCTAAAAAATCATAAAGGAGAACCTGCGCCCATACCTGAATACCCCCGAGTTAGCTCCCCCATTCACTAATGACCCCAATGTCCTAGCAGACATCTACAAAGATGTCATTTCCAAAGCTATCAATGAAATAGCACCACTCGAATGGAAAAAAGATAAGAAATCCCTACACACCAACCCATGGTTTACTGAAGAACTGCACTCAATGCGATCCCACAAAAGAGCAGCACTAAAAAACTGGCAATCTGACCCCTGCACCAATACCAAAAACAAATTCAATTTAATCTCCCACCAATACAAGATAGCTATCACCAATGCCAAAGCCAATGCCTTCAACACACGAATCTCCAATGCCAAATCGCACTCCAAAGAGATCTTCGCCATTTTTAATGAGCTCATCTCCCCCCCAATACACCGGACGAAATAATCAAAGATGAAGCTTGGTGTACCAGCATTCAAGCTGCCATGCTACACAAAATTGACCTTCTCCAAAAGAAAATCAAAGACCACTGCAAAGCACTTCCTCATCAGACAGGAACTAAACCTACTAACACCCCACCCACCTCATCCAAGCCCACCATACCTGACTTCTCCTTCAGAGATGTCACTAAATCAGAAGTTATTAACCTACAAAAAAATCTCAAACCCTCCCCCTGTAAAGGCGATATTTGCCCACCTAAACTCATCAAAGACTGCGCAGACTGCCTTGCGCCGCTCTTCACTGCATTCATCAACGCGTCCTTTAAAATAGGCATCATCCCAGCCGGCCCCTCCTAAAAAAACCTACTCTCGACCCCTCACAACCAAACAACTACAGACCAATAACCACGGTACCTTTCCTGCTGAAATTACTGGACAAAGCCGCACACTGCCAAATCCAACACTTTCTGGAAACCCACTCCATCCTCGGGACTAGGCAATCAGGCTTCCGGACAGGACATGGCACAGAAACAGCCCTGGTAGATCTGAAGAGTCAGATCACCCAAATCATGGACAAAGGCAAGCCTGCTCTTCTGCTCCTTTTAGATCTCTCAGCTGCTTTCGATCTGGTTGATCACAAGACTCTCACTTCACACTTCACACCTCACCAACTCTGCCAACTTCTCCATAGAAGCAGCCCTCTGGATCACTTCCTTCCTAGAGGGAAGAGCCATGAAAGTCTTCTCGGACATCGCCAACGCCAATCCCACGACAATCCACTGTGGGGTCCCTCAAGGATCCTGCACTGCACCCACACTCTATAACTTGTTCACCAAGCCCCTCTTTGACAAACTTGACTCATACGGCATCACATACACGAACTACGCGGATGACACACGTACTTCTACCCCTTTCAGGATCCTACAACGAAGACGCCAAGGTACTCCACAAAATCTACTCCGTCATTAAGGCATGGATGGCAGTTAATGGCCTCTGCCTCAATGGTGACAAGACGGAAATCATGATATTAGGTCAACAGAACACCCTAGACAAACTCCCTGATGCAAATAAAACCAGAGTTGTTTTTTTTTTTTTGCTTACCACCACTAGTCGGTAGCATTGTCAGGTGCAGCAAGACACAGTTGCTAAAAAAGTGGAACTATACAAAGTCTCTAAAATGCCCCACAGTATCTATCTGTCCACAGGCTTTCCAGCAGTCTGGAAATCACCATCTTATCAAATGCAGTCGGGTCAAGTATAATAAAGGCATTGGATCAATGTAAATTGCATTTCACGATTCTTAAGATTAAAGGAGAGATCAGATCCCAATACGTCAAAAATGCCAGTCTTCAACCCAAAGGTTTGCTAATGTAGAGTTCCTAGAGAAATTATTCTCTTGAACGCAAGCTTGACCAAATTCACTTTCCAGGCACACTTACCTTGACTTGGCTATTTCCTTTTCGTATACTGCTTCAACAACCTGCAATCAGCAAAATAAAAAAAGAATTAATGACAATATCACAACACAGTTCTTGACATTTTCGATAAAATACAAGGTGGCCCATAGAGTATTGCTAATTGACTGCTTCTTTTAAAGCCCCATGTGTGCCGAGGGGCATAGGATACGGCACAAACTTCAAATTACCCCTCGCCTCAAGTTCAGACATTCTATCTTTAAAGGAACCACTAAAGAGAAATTTAGGACCACAAGGGGTTGTCTCATGATTGCTCCATTTCAATTCATAGTGTGTCCATGTTAGAGACATGAAAGCGATTGAAGGAGAACAGCAACTTGAAATGCAGCAGGTATCTAACACTGGGAATCAGAGTGCGTGCCTCACCCACCCTCTGTTTTTCTACAAAATTGGTTCAGAAGTCCCGGGATTTAGAGGCAGCGGTTAGAAGCAGCGGCACCGGCGTCACCATGCCCTACCTAGGAGAGCCACATCATTGGTTTTATCCCCTCCCCACACCAGGAAAAAAATTGTGCTTTTGGAAGGGAGTTGGTTACTGGTTACCTTAAACAGACTACAGCTACCACAATTCCTTGAGACCTATTGAGACAAATTTGAAACACCTGAAAAGACAGCCTCCCTGATGATTGTTAGAGACATGAAAGCTCTCGGAGGAGAACAGCAACTTGAAATGCAGCAGGTATCTAAACACTGATACCAGAGTGCGCGCCTCACCCACCCTCTGTTTTTCTACAAAATTGTGTCACTGAAGGTTTGCGCATTTGTTGTTCGCTATTTTGTGGTTTTTTGGCAGCCAAGAGGAATGTGTGTATCCAGTGAACCACTATAGTTTGAGAAGGTGTTCAGAGTGCACCCATTGAAAACAGACTTGCTGCCTCAGCCAGGAAGATATAATCTTAGGTTTGTAAAAATTCTCACAGAGGATTAAAAAAACTAAAGAAAAAAAAGAAGATAATGCACTGGTCTGTGGACATCAATTAATTAAAGTGTAAAGAACTGTGCTAGCAGAACCTTTCTAAAAATATGAATCCTCATGAAGGGAAATTCTACAGCGTCCCGATATTGTTGCACCAGTTCTGGACACAACAGGCACTGAATAGACTACTAACCTGGCTGTCGAAAGGTAGCTTCTTCTTTACATGAGGGGCCCAGTACTTATTTGCCAGCTGAAAATTAAACAGAACACATTAAGGTCCAAGTCATTTAAAGAATTGAGCAATAATAGCTAGGTTTTAGGGTGAAATAACACATGATGGGTTAGATACCAGAGTTAATAATCACATTACAATTTGTCAATGTGTTCATCAACATAAACAAACATAGCTAAAAGGTGATGCGCAATCTGTCTAGCAGACATGCTTTATGGTATTGCATTGTGTGCAATCAACTGAAATAAGTCTTTCATCTACGCAGTGGCCTACTTCCCCTCCACCCAAGGCTATAAGCCATCTTCCTGAAGGGAATTCAGATTAGACCAGAGAAGAAGCCAGTTGCCGGCTTAAGTAGAAAACTTGAACACCTTAGTTAACCACAAGCATGCATAGCTTCTTCACGCTGACTGTTGTCACATAGACAAAAGGTTGCTCACAGGAGGGGTGCTGGCCTTGGAAAGATTTGCTAGGGGAAGCATAGGTGATGCACCCAACACCTTGCCGTGTGATGTGAGCAAGTCTTTGGCTCGTAGGTAGCCAGGCTTTGAGGCCTTCCGCAATACTTGGTTGCCATATCAATATAACTTGACTATGTTGCCAGGAGCGTGGTTGGGTTGCTTTGTAGCAGCATTGGGCTGCTGGTTAAATGTTTACCACCCTAATGATAAGCAGCATACCAACTACATTTCCACTCTAAAAACAGGCAGACATTTCCAAACAAATAAGGACAGTAAAAATAATCCCAACCAGAATAGAATACCAATGACACATACCAGTCTTACATCTGCTTCCACTCCCCCACCCAATGCATATGTCTGGATCAGTGATATAAATAGGGCAGTGCCACAGAGAGCTCTATTATTACTCTTACATTATTTGTAGATGACCTTTAATTTAACAATGTATTGTATTGCAAAACGAACTATATTTTATCTGGAGCAAAATACTTGCATCAAGAACAAGGTTGATCGTGTGGGCAATGTTTAAGGTTGTGAAATCGTGAAAGATTGATTTGTGCTGGTGCAGAGGTTAGTTGATTTCTCCACGACGTGAACACGCTACGTCCTCCTCCGGTATGAACACCTAGAGGCATGTTGAATTCTTCCAATTTGGTGCTCAAACATGATGCCACAAACATAGCTTTGAATAAGAGACTTTTTTATCCAACGTTTGTACGGCATGGCTTAAATAAACGCAATTAGGACAATTCTTCAACTATGAGATTGTAAAGATTAGATTGACCCTGACTAAGGTGGCCATAAACGGGCCTACACTGAAACTAGTTGATCTCCAGCTCTCCTATGATTCTATTAAGCCTTGATATGAACTTAGCCAGTTTTACACATTGTATTTTCATATGTATGATGGTTGTACCCTCAGGTGTACAATTTGGTTATTCCAATTTACTCCTAAAACACCTAAAAATGTGCACATTGAAAAGTGATGTTGTTTGGTATCACAGTCACTTTATTGCACTTTTGGTGCAATTTTTAACAATTGTATAATAAATATTGTTTAATAAATAAACCAGCTATTAACCACATCCTTTTGAGCATAACATGTATTGTCCTTTTGGATATATAATTGCAATAATGTGAATTTCTTTAGTATTTGCATTCTATATAAACCTTATATGTCCTAATTATTTATTTACCCCAGAGTACATTTTTAGTTTTTGTTCTATTTGCCTATAATACTTGGGTTAAAGTGGGGTTCTAGTGTCGCTGGTTTTTAGGTGCAGAGGTTAGCAGCTACTTGTATTTGTTGAAGGCCCCACCCACAGGCAAGGCACTTAGTCTACCATCAGCCATTTTACTGTAGCAATTCCCCAACCAGCCCGCCTACCAGTCAAACTGCTTGGCTGCCCATGAAATGTAAATCTACGATCAACATGCACAACTTGCTATTATCTACTGAACAAATCTGTGCAAAACAGTCACTGATCAACCCTTGAACCGTCCTTGAGACTTGAATGTTTTCTGTGCCATCTGTGACAGAGGACAAATACATTTCAAAGCATTTTTTAAGTCCCACTTCCCAAAATGTACTAATGCTTAGTTTACAGTGGTAGGCCATGCCACATGCATTTTCAAGTCAAATTCCCCACTACAGCCCCTACGAGTTAATATGTGGAAAGGAAGATAAATTGGATAATTTTTAAAAAAACATACTAAGAGATTTTCTTTGAAGCAAACATAGTACTATTTTCAACATATTTTCCTCACATCATGCAATAAGGTGCATAGCTGTATCAAATCAAGGCATAAAATAAGCAGTGTTGCATAGCAATTTGCTATTCAATTCTGTAGGTTTGCTAATTAAATGGACACTTGTCTAGCAGAGCTAGCTATTTAAGTTATCCTGTTCGATGAAAGCACAGCTCACACAGCTTTCCTCTCTCCCCCCTCTTTTCTTTGTTCAGGGCAAGTTTCAAAGGGGCTAAGGAAGAGAGAGTGCAGCAGTAATCATCTCTTCCACTATTGATTTCCAAAGTTCTGTGTGGGTGTGCTAGGCAAGTTTCTTTTCGTCAAATAATTGCAAACCAGACGAATAGGGGTGATACATTTATTAAGCTAACTATATCATGTATGGCAAAGACCAGTATGTGTAAGCTTTGTTTTATTTTTTAATAGACAGTCATGCAATTCCGTTCCTTAAATGTTTTTGTTGTAACATAATACAGAATTACAGTATTGATACTGTAAAACACTGAATAGACTCCCTTTTTACAGCAATGTTTAGATTACTGTATCTAAATATAGTGTCAACTATGTTTCATTTAGCGGAAAAAACGCATCATATTGATGGGTGAACACTTTAAAATGTACATGATCACACTGCCAAATGGTTTTGATGGCAAACTTATTTCTGTGACCTGTTGGTTGCATCCATCTATGAAACTAGTGCTCAAGACATGAGCTGATCCCATGCTCCTTGACATTCCATCTCATCACCCTGTTGCTTTATACCAGCTACCCTGAAAGTGAGATGGACGCAAACTAAAAGATTGCACTAGTTTGCCCAGTTCTCTGCCTGCTACACCATCCACTCTATTTAGTCTCTTATTTTCTTCCATCTTACATAACTGATACATAAAGCTAGCCAGATGTCGATGCAAAGTAGTGAGAAATAGTTCCATCCAGTTTGTACATCTACGGATCTACTGCAATAACATACACTGCAGTTCGCCTCCAGAGCTCACTTTACTCTTTGATTATAACTGCATTACATATTAGCATCTGTAGGAAATGATAGCGAAAACGTTTACAGATCCTTCTTAACAGATCTATTTATTTGTGTCCACGCATGCAGCTAACCTTTTACATTTTACAGACACTCATCCAGAGCTTGAAAAATCTACTCGCCTACTCGCATAGTCAACGCGAGTACCATTTAGATGGGATGTTTGAAACCTTGAGCATTTACTTTGTTTGAAGTAAAGGTCAATGTGCATGACTGGCCGGTGTAGCAGCAGTGTGCCAATCAAAGTTGGTTTGTGGCAACAGGCACCCTTTTACAGAAAGTGCATTTGCATTTTGTGTCATCCGTTGTCATGGGTTGGTTGGGTGCATTTCTCTTAGGTCAAGTAAGTAAACTAAATTACTCGAGTTGCAGGTCTAATGGAAGTTTAAAGAATGTGCAAGCCTGATTCCTCTCTCTAATCTCTTACTTCAGCGGTACACAAAAATACAGTATTGTTGCTCAATTTATGTCTTGGGTACAAATAACTTTGGTTGCATTACAAATATTAGTACAACATTGCTAATCAAATGGGTTTGCTTATCAAGAACATTTTAATTAGCAAACTCTGCTAAATCAATTGTTGAAAACGAATGTATGCCTTGCAAATGATGAAAAAGGCAAATTAATGTTATTGGTTGTTGCAAGGAAGGAATGGCATCACAAGTATGACACCGACACCAGAGTTACAAGTTTCAAAACCTTTATTCAATTCTTGGGGTTTGGAAAAACTCCTACGTTGCCCTATAGCTTTGATGGGAGTAGTCTCTACTAGCAAATCAAAATGGCCTATACTAACAAAACCTATAGCCTGCCCTATCTCTTATATAAAAAGTGTGTAAAGGGGAATGTGTATGCAATGGAAAGTCAGTGTTATAGTATAAAAGATCAAGGTGGCCGATTCAGCTCTCCTCCCCACGCTGGACAGCACGGAGTAAGGCAGCCCCCTTAAACAGGATGTCACACTCTGGCTCAAGTTATCAAAAAAGGCAGTTCAAAACATGGGTCAAGGCCCGCTTGGCCTTCCACGTTAAAGTCACTTGTTACCAGTTCAACAAAAGTTCACGTAGGTCTCCCTCTGTCGGGCTCGGACCTCTCAAGGCATCAATAGTTCATGTAGGTCCCTGTCAGTGGGGCCGGGACCTTGCAATCCCAACACTTGGAGGAGGTTCCCTTCCCCAAGCTTTATTCACATTTGTTAGGGGTTCCCTTTCCCTTACTGATTTCTTTCTCTTAAAGCAATCACCTCTCAACTTCCCCTTTCTTCAGGGTTAATCTTGACCATTGTGCATTTCAGAGTTCTTTCACTTTGTCGAGACATCAAAATATTTTGCTGAAACTTTCGAGTGGGCTACTTCCTTCCGTCGGACCACTATGCTATTCTGTATCACTGGTTTCACAGTTATCAGTGACTTCAAGTTAATTATTGTTTTTTTTTCTTTCGCGTCTCATCAGCACGCGCACAACCTTCAATTTTTAGATACACTGTTGCGGCTTCAATCTTTACTTGACACAAACCGGCCTTTCATGTCTTTCGTTTACTCACCGGCTGTGTGAATTCCTTTCTTGTCTTTGTGGCTTTAATTCACGAGTCAAGGTTGATACCACGGGTTTGGCCTCGCCTCCACAACTCTGTTGTTCACCCAGGAGGGTCACTGGCATCCTTGAAACACAATGCACTTTTCTTCTTGTCTGGGATTTGGCTTTCTTCGCGTATCCTGCACAGTTTCCCAAAGGCAACCCTCCTGCAGGAATCTTCAGGGTTTCCCTACCTTTCGCTCTAGTCCTTCGATCTGTCATCCTGCTCCAGTGGGTTCGCCTTCGCCCTGGAAGATCTGCTCCTTATCGTGTTCCACCTTGATCAGAGTGTGGCTTTATGTTCCACCTTTTATCCGTGTGGGGGGAGCTAATGGGTATAAGATGTATGTGATTAAGGTCAAGTGCTTGACTTGGCCTGACCTGATTAAAGGGAAATGTCCAATGAGATATGTATGTGTTAGCCTCTTTACTCTCAATCGCCCTCTTCCGCGGCCCGTGTTTGTGTAGAAGGGGCCTGGGGGCAGTTGGGACATTAGAGAATCCTATACAATAGGACGGGGTATGGTCACAGTAAAGGGGGGGGGGGGATACCTCGCCTCAACATCGGTTGCACCACTTCACAAAGATCCCTCACCCAGGTGATCCTCCCGCACTGGTCCACCCCCAGGGTCTGGCTCCAAAGGGGATGACCATGCCCTGGCCATCTGAGAGAGAGATTCCAGAGGATTAGCAAGTGAGACACCCTTTGGTTTCTCACATTGTACAAACCACATAAGAGCATACATAGATCTTTATGTGTCCCACGTCAGTGGTGAAAGCACATCCAACACTGCATTCCAAGGTTTGAAATTGAGGGGAGATGGAAGCTATTTAGCTCCTGCTTCTAGCACATTAGAGCCTTGTTAGCTTGAAATCAACAGATACCGGGAGCTAATTTTGGCTCCTAAGCCAAGTGGTGCTTTCTCCTCTCTCCTGATATGGTTTGAGGGAATTTAGCTCTATTGCACAACCATCAGTGGTGGAAGCAGGTATTGGTAGCAGTTTGGGTGATGGGTGGCCCATGAAGCAGCCGTCAATACTATGGCACCTCATTGTGACACGCTGGGATCTGAAAAGAGACCTGGGGGAGGAGGGACCTAACCTTTAGATCCGCTACTGTACAGAGTAAATAGGTAATACAAACGTAGTCTTTGATTTATAGTCTTTGATTTATAGTCAATAGTACTTTGAATGTAGTGATTTGTAAGACTAACCTTATAGGAAAAGCATAATTGCAAATCAGCTGTTGGCTGAAAAGCCAGGGCTGGATCAAGATGTCAACCATGTCACGGGACCAATTAGCGATTCCTTGATGCCTGTTCGGATTAAGGACCTACTCTTCAGATTGCTCATGTTGTCCATTGTCAAGTGTGAGATACTCCACTAATTCTGGCATCCAGACACATATCACGAGGTGAATCCTCTATATATAGACCTATATACATAAAAAGACAAACAAATCTGGGACCAAGAGAACATCTATCTAAAATAAGGCATTGGAGGAGCCCTGTTTTCTGGGGAGTGAGGAGGGAATGAGGGCTGTGGAAGCGTGTGTGCTGTCTTACCCACACTTTGTTTGAGACATGCTACCTTGGAAGTGCTGTTATGCTGGGTTACATTATAATTTGTTTGGTTAGCTACACTATAGCATGCTTTTGCTGTGTGGTTGCACTTTGCTACCATATGCTATCTTCGCTATGCTGTGGCCTGCTTTGAAATGCTATGCTACGATGTATTTGGTTAAGCTATGTCATGTTGTGTTTAAGGTGCAGGGACACGTTGCGTCGTTGCACATTGTTGATCTGTACGGATCGACGCATTTTGTTTCCAAATGCATTTTTGCCTGAAAAGGTAACTTCGATTTGTGATGTACACCTACTGTGATGGATTGCGGGATACAATTACTATGCCCAAGGGGGGAGCCTTTCCCTGTGAGGCTAGGGAGGTGAGCCCGCTACGCAATACCCTCCCTAGGGGTTGCGGCAAGAGGGACCTTACCAGGAGCAACTACCCGGGGAGAAGAACTCCCGCTCCGATGAGGAACTCCCTTTCCATCTCACTCAAAAGTCTGATAAGACCATACAGTTGACAGAAACCTAGAATCCTCTTACATCTGCTATTTTTATATCTTTGCAGAATATAAATACTTGCCTAATACTGAGACGAGTAAAAGCCCAGGAGTGATAAAGAAGAAGTACATATTAGGTACTGGGACTGGGACGAAGAAACCCAAAGGAGTTATAACGAGTATAACTCTGACACAAAGAAAGGACTGCCACAGAAACTGGGTAAGCCCCAGAGCAGCATCATAAAAATGGGATGGACAAAAGAACGAGAGAGACAGACCTGGGAGTTTCGAACCAAATGGACAAGGGAAGCGCAAGTAAGGCTGAAGAGAAGCCATGGCTGGGATGGGCCTGAGCTGCAGCAAGTAACCGTGAGAGCATACTACCTGACGAAGATCCCAGGAAGAAATCACAAGAGAGAAGTGGTGGCTGGGACAGAAAAAGAGTGGAAACCCCTTCCAATGCCGGCACCAATCGAGAGTACGACACCGAAGCATGTCAGAAGAAGAGGGAGCGAGCACCACAGCTGACCTGACGAATCAGAAAGACTGAGAAGGAGAGTGCCGACCCAGTGATGCAGCCCATTGCAATGCAGGTAATGGGGAGAGCGGGAGACCCGGGGAACAAGGCACAGATAATGAGCGATATAATCATATTCGACATAATAAGAAAAACTGATGTAACAACTCGAGTCAGCCTTCTCGTCCCAGTGAATGGTTAAATCCTAAGAAGAGAGCACTCAGGGGCTCGACCTACTCGTCCCAATTAATAGTCAAATCCTAAGAGGAGTGAGAAGCATTCAGGTACTCAGCCTACTCGTCCCAATGAATGGAAAAATCATAAAATGAGCGAGACTGGTTGCTGGGTAATCCCACACATCCCAGTGAGGAGAAAAGAATGCAGCAGATTGCAATAAGCGATAAAAGAGAAGATGTACAACTCGTGAGACTGCGGTCAGAAAAAGAGAAACTGTCTCCTACAATTGAGAGGAACCAAGTAAAAGAATACCTAGGGGCCAGAGTGCCCAGAGAGAAGAACTTGAGAAAGTCAAGGAGAAATTAACAAAGGGATGTGGAGAAGACCCCTAACTTAGAGAACTCAATGAACTGGTGCAAGAAATAGCTAAGCGCTATCTGAAGATTGTGTACTGAAGATCGTGTACTGAGAAGTACTTCCTTGAAAGCAATCCTAGGCGAAGGGAACCATTCTCCTGGACTATATAGTTCTTTTGTCTTAGTGGTAGGATCGGTAGATTAGCTTTGGATGGAGGAAAAACTTTTTACTTTAGAACCGATGAGGGGCACCCTAGTTGTGTTAGGTTGGGAAACACGTACAGTAGGGAGAGTCAGGCATTTCCTTATTATTTATAATAAACAGTTCTTGAAATTGCAAATCCTGGTCCGTCTCCATCTGACCTACCACACTACCCTTGGGGTTTCGGTGGGAGGCTCTAAAACACGTACACACCCCTCAATCCCACCCCTTTGTTTGGAGTTGCATGTCCTCCGTACAAGCATCCAAACCTAACCTTGTCCCACCCTTGCCCTTTTTCCTTTAATTCTCCCTTCCCGATTGCAATCTTCCACCCAACTTTGAATTGTATGATTTTTAAAAGGGAATTCTGCTAATTTTTTGTTTTTACATTTTATTTACTTTAGTTTGAACTGCGCCCCCCTGCTACTAAACAGGCTGCAGAGCTGAAGCGGCGCGTACGCGGCATGACAGTGATGCACACGGCATGCGCAAAGCACGCACAGCGCACTGCTGTCTCGCCGTCTGGCCGTATGCCGGATGACTGTTTGGCGCTAGTCGCTCAAAGCTCTCCTAAGGAAAACCCCTACAAAAACCTATGCAGTTTGCATGTTACTACTTCAACTTCCATTGTGGTGAGTGCTGCCCATGCACCTAAAGACAAGCAGCATGCGCACCAAACCTTCTCGTCACAGGTCTAACATCTCCTTACTTAAGACAGAGAAAGCCGAGCCCAAAATCACCAACTTCTTCATACCAACAGCAGAAACCACGCTTGATGATATTAATTTAGAAGCCTTCCTCTCCAGATCATTGGACTGCCTGGGAAGCAAACTAACCCAAGCTATCATCACCACATGTTCTACTCCTTCTCCATTGGTCTCTAGTGACGCTGTGCACCCTACTTCCAGGCTCAGTAGAACCGGTTTCTGGCCTTAACATGGCTACCAATGGCCCAAACAGAGTGGTTCCCCTGGAATGTCTAGTGTCCTCCTCTGAGCATGTGGCCCATGTTGAAACCTTGATATTTAATCGTGGTACACCTATGCCAGGGGATCTGGCCAACACCACCATAATATGAACATTGGAGAGGACATGAGAAACAGGAATGTCGATGAGAACACAGACCTTTACCTTAAACAATCTAAAGATTCATCTCCCTGCTAATAACAATGCAATCAATGACAATCTGGTAGCGACACCCCCAACTATGTATATTAAATTCGACTTTGATTGATGGGGGCCAGTTTGCCACACTATCTACAGTGGAAAACTCAGCCTCAGGCAATCAGGTTACTCTCTCCCGCCTTGAATATCTGGCCCTTGATTACCTCCTCACCTCTCTAGTAATATTGTGAGAGGGTCTGCATAAAACCACATCTGAGCATATCTTATTTAAATCCATCATTGACCAAACGGCCCCCAAGAGGCCAATAACTAATGTAGCTTGCATTGTCCCCGAAACAATTAGATCCTTCAAATCCCAACCAGACAGCCCCCAGTCTGAGGTGATTCCCCTAGCCGAGCAAATAGTAATGTAATGGATAATGATGAATTGAAAATGCCGAATGGCTGAAAAGTTTGCCCAAATCACGCATCCGGTGCTGGGGGCTGCGGGGGTGTCCCCTGCACTCTTGCTCACTATATTGTGAGCGGGGGTTGCAGGGGTGTCCCCGGCAGCCGATCCAAAAAAGCCATAAAAACATCACGGAAGTGAAAGGGAACAGGCATCGCAGGGACACAGCAAGTCGGAGGCCGCCGCAAGATAAGTAGGGGGTTGGAGGTGGATGCCAAGTCAGAAATGTTCAGGGGAGAAAAGACCGAAGGTTATTTCGGAAAAATAATCTTTGGTCTTTTCTCCCTCGAACATTTCCGGCATGGTCTTTCAACCATGATCCTATAGAACAAAGGCCCTCCAACAACAACAAAAAATGTAAATCTAAGATCATCGGCACAAAACCAAACAAAACAGATGTGTTATATTCTGATCTGCCTACCCAATAGTAACCCAGTGGTAACTGGCCAGAACACTCCCTCCCAACTTGAAAATGTGGGTGAAGTTGTCAATCTTGAGTTCAAAAAACAATTCCATTATTTTTGTGGGGTTAGATAACTTATTTGTAGCGCTGGAACCAGACAACCAACAGCTGTCGATATGATTACAGAGCCAACCCAAAAGCCAAGTTCAATCTTCTCGCGCTTTCAGCAGTAATTCATTTCTAACTCGCATGACTTGCGAAAGAAACCCTAACCCATTGGCTCCCATTAATCTAACTCAATCTTCCACTACCTATTTCTCTAGTACACATAATAAACGGAATAATCCTAAATCAAAAACCCTCAGAACGCATTGTGATTCGAGGAATAATTCTTGCAATCGGGCAGTTTCCTTCAGCTCTGCCATCAAATATTACTCTTGAGGGCCATTACCTCGTCTGACATAGAATAGGTAGACATTTTAGAAAATACCTGCTTTTCTACTATTCCCGTACACTTTAATTCTGAAACAATTTTGGATTTTATTATGGCGTTTGAAGTGACATTTTATTTTACCAACTTGGCTATGATTGTTCGATTGAATGCAACATACTCCAAATTGCCAACCTGACACTCAAGACTGTGGGGAAACCACACCACTCTTTGACTGATTGCATTAAATTGCGGTCCAACTATGATTCACATGCCATTCGAGACAAATATTATAACATTGCGATAAAAACTTATCATAGTAGCCCCAGAAAGGTGCAAATGTCAAAAGACGATTTACACATAATTGGGATTGGCTCTCTTCCTTCCTTCCCATCAATCTTGAGAAACGACCTGACCTTAGGATTGGGCTACTATCTTAGAATGCACCGAGCCACTCCCAGCGCCTGGAATCAAACTGTGTACTCGCCCCTTCCTACGTCGTTAGCATAATTGCTCTCCAAGAAACTTGGTTAACAAAGGACATTATTATTGAGGGTAGATGTACTATCCAGAACGTAGCAACTAAAGGCCCTAAGTGGGGATTAATAATCAGAGCCAAAGATTCCTTTCTACTAAATAAATTGCCTATAGACACAACATATTTTGGCTGGTACACTCATTAGAAAAGCTCACGAGACATGTAATTAATCTATTGATAGTTAATATATATGATCTCGCAGGTCTCCGATCCAATTAAAAGTCACTGCACGAGGTCTGTGCCAATCTTTGCTCCCAGAGGAGCCACAGTTCAAAAACCACCCTCATTTAAAAGTGCCCGTTGTTCCTTCCAGCGTTCAACCTGTCTGTTGAAGACCTAGGAAGCAAGTAGAAAAGTGTGCTCTCCCGTTTCCTTGTGCATGGTTTCAGCATACCCAGGCTCACAAGGACACCTGGTTGTTTTGGAATGCTTAAAAGACTGACATGACTGCCCCTGAAGCAAAGGCATGCTCTCATCATATTTTCACACACATGAGTGCGAGACTAACAATGCACACAGGAGGACAGGCAACTGGCCCTTCTCCCAACCTACTCTGTTTGTCCTACACCCACATCCACCTTTGACATTCTAATGAACACAGCCTGTATAGGGAGCTGAGGGCATCATTTCTGACTTTACATGGCCATAAATGAATGAATGAATAGGTTTACTTTGGGGAAAATATGCACTTTAAAGCTCATAACAATTAAAAATCAAACCCATTCATGAAAGAAAAGAAAAAGGTGCTAAGTGTCTAAACACCTTCACGAGGCTCTCCATGCATATATCCCAAAATAATATTACATCTCAGTACCCAACTGATACAGAAAAATCGTAAAATACTAATTGTGAGATTTTATCAATAATCCATAAGTCAAACCAGAAGACATAACCCTTGAAGAAAAAAAAAAATACCACACAACAAGAATGAACAATGTCTAAAATGTATACACTGAATATATTTTAAAAACAAATGGTCATCCATTATAAACCCAGAGTGACCTGGTTAGGCCTCCTAAACATCAAAATGTTCATGTGCCTGTGGCTGGGGGGTGACAGCAATCACTGCACCCCATTAAACCGACACACCTCTGTACTTATCTATTTATCTTTTCATTTTTTTGTATCTTACAGCTTATTCCCATGTATAGACCACAGTGGTTTGGTAGTGTTTACTCGCATTTAAACCATTATGTTAGCTAGCCAGGCTACAGCCAACCCTCAAATACTCCTACATACCCTTACCCCCACCAGGCATTTAGGGGCAGAAGAGGATCAGCCACAGCCAGCTTTCTTCTCACATCTATAAGGTTAGCCATCTTGTAACCAGTCTCATCTAGATAGAATTGTGAATTTTAGCATGCACCACCTCTAGAAAGAATTGTCGGGTTTAGGATGCGTCACCTCTAGATAGAATTGTGAAGTTTCTCACTGTCTACCACTTTGTGAACCAGAAGGAAACGACTAGGAAGCATACACACAACGGGAAACAAGAATCCCAGGAAGGAACCCATGACCCCTACTTAATCTTCCCTAACCAGAGGGTGGTGGGGAGACGACCCCCCCTGACCACCCTTGCCCACATACTGCTAGTCCACAGAGGAAACCTAGCTAGGGAAGGAACCCCCACGGGATGGGAAGGGAGGGACCAGCATCCTGTAACCTAACGTCACCAACCCAGTGCGGGGGAAACAGGCCTACATCAGCCAAGTACACATACCACTTGAGTAATACAGAGGAAAACTGCCACTCCTCAAAATCCCTACCAACTAGGCGGCCAAACAAAAATTCACACATGCAATCACAGATGTTGAGAGCAGAAACGCAAAGACAAAAAGGTAAGGAAAACCAGATAACCCAATTCCTCAACTAATACCTCAACTTTCTGCATACACTTCTCATACAGAAACTGACACAACCACTTCTCTGCACAGCAAATCCACACGAACTTCACATTGCAACAAAAGACTAAACGCATAACCTGATACAACAGCACATGGGAATTCACACCAACCCAAAAACCGCACTTAAACTCAGCCAACGGTGCAAATCAAACTGAAGCTGCCAAACAGGACACCACAACTCTCACTTTCTATTTCCCACTACACCCTACTAACCCTCCCACTCCCCCTGGGCACCACTCCTGTGGTTACTGCGAACAGTACAAATACCTTTAACATTCTTTGCACTCCAATGGAGAGCATCTGTCAAGAAGCAGGCCACTCCAGGAATTACACATTGGTGCGAAATCGGTTTGAGGCCAAGTGGCACAATGGTTCCTGCAGAGCACCTAAACAACTTGTTACACATCTTGAAGACCCATCCACATTATAATATTGCAGTAGCAGATAGTCGCAGAAATTACAGGAATGCACATAGTACAGCCAGAATACTGGTACAGGAGAAAGAGTATAATATTTTATTTATTTAATTTATAATTAATGTGTTACAGTTTATAAGCTTTTCACATAATTACATATTATATATAAATAATCCAATAACAATAAAAGAAGAACCAGATTACATATTCATAAAACTTACTAAAAACCATATCAAAGTACCTAAAATTCAATACATTCAGTAAAATCTGCTCTAAAATATTCTCATATATACATCCATAAATATCCGATCTACATTTCATTACCTATACCTCTAGCTATACACAAAGGTAATTCATTGCATTTGGCTCAAATAGAGATGCCCAGTATTCTCTCAATCTGTAACCACACATTATACATTGCTAGTAAGCATTTCAGATTTGTGGAATTCAGTTCCGCCACCAGAAAATGTCCTCCTTTATATGCTCCGTATTATGCACAAACTTCCCATAATGTCTGTAGTAAGTATTTACCATTATCGAGCAGCACGTCAGAACATGTAGCCCTGTCTCAATTATTTCGTTATCCTCACATAGTCTACAGCATCGCTCCTCATTCCTTAATTTATTTATTACCCCAGTGTTTTCTAGTACTGGTAGATAATTAATCCTAGTAAGTAAAATAAATCGTCGGAGTCTGATGCTTGGACATAAATTTAAATACTGTTGAGGTTTTTTTATATGTATAAAGAATATACTTCACAATGTGGTATTTTTTCAGATGTTCTAAATGAGTATAATTATCTATCCAGTCAGCCAAGCCAATTTTCCTTGACAAAGCAGATTTAGCTGCTGGGGAGATATCTCCTGGCGACAGCTCCAGTTTATAGTGTGCAGAAAATCTTCAATACTAGTTTTTAAGAGCGATCTCTTCGATTCCATACGCAGTTCTTGCCACAAAGAGACCAGCAATTGGTTACTAGAGGTACTATTGAGCTTCAGATACAGTTCAGTCCTTTTGTTAAGTACAATTGATTTCAAGGATAACAACCCCAGTTCAAGTCTGATGATGGCCATTGGGATACAGTTAGGGAGGTCCAACACTTTTCTCCAAAATTTACCCTCCACCACCTGTAGCCACTTAAGATAATTTTTTAAAGGGCCTCAAGGCCATATATCATCATAGGGGTGACAACCTGCTGGAACAAGAGCCGCGCATCCCAAATGCTAAATCCCCCATGGGTCAGAGTAAAACGATAGACTAAGGCTGTAATTTGAGCTGCCCTAATTTTGCGTACTTGAATACAGTGCAGATAGTCATTAGTTATCTCAAACTCAATGCCCAGATCTCTATAGAAAGGCGTATAACAAATAACCGATTCGAGGACTTCAAGTCTTATACGTGCAATCTTTTTACTGGAGAAAACCATAACTTGAGTCTTTTCCAAATTGATTTCCAGCTCGTTCTTTTTACTGTATACCCAGAGTGCTTAATAATAATATTTTATATGCTGCCATTCTTTATGAAGCTCATGCAAGGTTTTGGTCTCTGGATGCAACAGAGCTGGTGGACAATGGTTTCATATATATATATATATATATATATATATATATATATAAAAACACACACACACATAAGAGGGTGAACATCTTGGAATCCGACTTAGTTGCAGACAACAGCACAATTGATGTACTGCATGGACAAGTGACCAATAACGGTACCGTGATCACGCCTCAATTTCTACCTCAGCCAAGTTAAAGAAGTTCTAATCATTTATATTTCTTTTAAAATCACCTGGTCCGTACCTTTGTTCAGCAGTTGTTTACAAACATGGCTCTTCCTGTTGGGCGCCTATTCGAAGTACAGTGTTTAATGCAATGTGAAAGTCTGCTAAAGTTCCAATGAGCTGGAAGTGATCTATTATAATACCCATATTCAGGAAAGGTGGCCGAGATAATCCTAAAAGTGATCGTCCAATCTTCCTGTTAGATGCAACCTCAAAGCTATTCAGAAGAGCTTTACATATAGAGCTCTGCAGGTGGGCTAAGGGTTTCTATCATGTTCCAGCAGTTCAGTTTGGCTTTCGGGAAGCACTTGGCACCGTCGAATATGCATTGAATTTTCTCCCAATCAGCAAATATATTGCTGGGTACGGTCCACTTTTTTGCTTTCCGGGACCTTTTTAATGCTTTCGACAATCCATCATGGCCTTGTGGGAAATCCTTAAAACAAAGTGTTTACATTTATCAACTGTGAATATCCTGAAAGATCTTCACTGGGATCTAGAAGTTAGGGCAAGGTACGGCCCAAATAGCAAACACTCTTCTCCGTTTCTATCCCAGTGCAGAGTCCGCCAGGTCTACCTTCTTGCCCCACCCTTTTTAATGTAGAAATTAACGACTTGGATGAACAATTAACAAAAGTGAGTGACGTTTCAAGGTAGGTGGATGACCGCTGCACTTTTTTATTTTTATATATTTTTGTTGATTTTGAAAAATACAACATTAGCCCTCCCTCCCTCCTTTTGTAAGGCTTATAACTTCATCCCAAAAAATTGGTGCAATAGTAACACAAGTAGACTGAAACACACGGTCATTGAGCTTTCCGCAACTGCGAGGCATTTTGAGAACTGTATCTGGCATTGTCCTACTTTAAACGTGGAGTTCTTATTGCTGCAACCTAAGCCTCTGATGAAAAGCTGTACACAGCTTGAAACACGTGTCAGGCTTCTCTTCGCACAAACAATAAAGGCTTCTCTTTGCACAAACAACTAATTATAATTTCTTGGCGCAGTGAGACTTGGAACATCTTTGTTTTTCATCCCAAAACACCTTCCGCTTCGAGGACTCCCACCAAACATGCCTCCAATCCCCTTTCATGCCACATCCCCTACAACAGTTTCGTCAGTTGCAGGATACATTTTATGCAAACGCTCAGGTGTGTAGTGCCACTGTACCATTGTTTTGCACCTTCTTCCCTAACCTGGATCGACCTTGTGAGTTTGGGAATGTTTACCCATAAGCATTCCCAATGTTCCCTAGAAAGACCCATCCCAGTGTCTTTTCCCACTTTTGCATATATCCTGTCCCTTTTCCTCTTCCATTAGTATGGAGTACAGCTAGACAACATTTGTTTATTTGTGTGTGTGGGGATACATTTTTCAAAAGCTGTAAACGTTCTCCCAGCCGGCACTTTACCCGCCCCCCTGAATTCGTTATCCAATGTTGTAATTGGTAGTACTCCAATCTCTCTCTTTCTGATAATCCCAAGGACTGCTTGCAATCTTTAGAAGTACACATGTCCGCTCCTCACAACATGTCTCTTACCTTTGTACAACCAGCTTCCCACCATTGCCTAAATCCTTCCGGTGTCATCCCTGGACGAAAATGTGAGTTGCCAAATAGTGGGGTAAACAGGGAAGGGTGTGTAGATAGTTGCCCTTTTCCTATTAAATCGATCCCAAATGTCACAAACCACTGTCAGAATCCTACTTTTCTCATATTCGGGGGGTCTATCATGTCTGTGTAGCCAGAGAACTCCTTCCAAAGGGCTCCCTGCCACTGCCCTATCCATCCTTGCCCAGGCCTTCGAGGTATCTCCTCTAAACCATTCACGGAGTACCCGCAGCTGTGCCGCCTCACAATATTTCTCGTTTGGAAGGCATATTCCCACACCCTCAATAGGTGCCATTAGCACGTGCAATGCTACCATCAGTCTTATTTCTCCATATAAATCTGGAAACAATTTTATTTAACTGCACAAAAAATGACTGTGAAATTGGTATGGGAGGGCCTGAAAAACATAGAATAGTCTTGGGAGAGTCACCATTTTAATTGTTGCTATCCTGCCTAACCATGAAATTTGGTTCATGGCGAAACATTGGGGTACCTTTCTCGACAGTAGGGTAACAAAGTATATTACTACCATCTAGGTGAAATCGAACCTTCTTAATTTTATGAAATGTTGCTTGAAAAGGTTACCAGTTGCCTATTGGTCTCTTGCCCTATTAGAGTCAAAACATATTTATTTTGCCCATAAGGTTTCTGCAAAGATTCCTTACATTCTCAGGTAGATGTACCATGTAGGTTCGTTCTTTCCACTATATACTTTTTTTTTCTTTTTTTTAGGTAATGGAAGAAAAGGGTGAGGGGGAATACATGGATAGAAGAATGTGTAAATACATCTGGGCAGCAGAGTAAAAAGGTTATTGTGCATCCTTTTCTTATCTGCATTACTAAGACATTTGTTTTATTAACTTATTACAGTTTATCAAGTTCAGTGATACCACTAATATCACTTCCTCTGATGTCATTGTAGGCTTTAAAGGTCATGCAATGTCACTTCCTGGGATGTAACTGGATCAAAGGTCACACGCTATCCCTCTACCAAATACACAGAAGGCTGCATCCTACCCCTGGCTCTCTCTGAAAAGCCATTAAAGGGAAAAGGAATTCAGTTAATTGAATGCATTAACTAAAATGCACTTCTCATTGCTGCCGGAAACCTTTTGTGTTGGGCTAGGTTTTGCCTTTTGCTTTTAAAGGGTTTCCAAGTGTATACAATCCACAGATTACCATTTCTCTTGTCTCTTGAGTGCGTTTTTTGAGAAATCTAATTTGAGTTTCTAGCTAGCCCATGCTAGACCCAAAGTCTGTTCAGTGGGGTAGAAAGAGCATGGTTTCCAGCTATCTGGGTTTCTCCCCATTACCACCATTTAGATGAACTAGGCAACTGCAGCTCAGGGAAAGGAGTGGTTTAAAGGTGGGTTATTTCCAGAGAAGCCCATCAACCTACGAGAGGTACCGCCTCCACAACAACCCAGGAATCTGCACAGGTTTCCAGGAATGGCACAGTCAGTGGTTGGGTAGCAGCCCCAGGGCTGTATCCTCAGTAGGGAACATAAAAAAGGTCAGTAGAATTCTTGCACGATGCTGACATTTCTGTAGAATTGCTTCTTAGAAATCCCACAAAGGCTAGAACCAAATTATGGGAGTCGGATTGGATCACCACACATGAACAATGTATGACCTATAGTGAATTTGTAAAAAACCCATTTGAGACCAAAATATATGGTGCAATTACTTCCTATTTGATACAATCTCCAAACCGTTATCACCGTGCAGGAATTCTATGCTTTAAGTTAAACTTGTGGCAAACCAGAGAGATTCTTGCCCGTTGGTATCCTCTTAAGCATCAAACTACTGATTAGAGATACTGCAACTTTACAACATTTGTTGACAGAATGTCCTAAATTACTAATGAAGAGACTTAACTTCTTTTGGAGACATTTGAAGGATTGTCATGTCATGGATGAACAGATGGTATGGACTCACTTATTCCACCTGTGGACGAGCAATCCTTTTTAGTGATAGTGAAATTCTTGGAAGTATTGGGGCTGAATAGTAATTAAGTACTATAATGTGATGGGGTGAATTATGTATACCGTGATGTGTTGCATGAATTAAGTTCTAAAAATTGATGGTAAATAAAGTAAGAGCATATTTTACTACTTTTATGTGAAAAATGAATTTTATGTTGATCTAAAATGATTTTATATTTATGTTATTTCAAAGATTTTATTTGATAAAAGAAGGTAATGTATATATTTTTGTACAATTAAAAGGTTGAATTTTCAGGCAGATCAAGGAAAAAAAAAAAAGAAAAGAGGTCTACGTTTAGCCATCCATTATATGTATCGGACTGCAGAGCCCCACTCAGAGCTATGCTAGAGGTTAAGATCAATTCTAACCCTTCCAGCCATCACCTCTTTTGTTTTGCAGATGCCACCCCAAGTGGGACAGTTATGCCCAGACGTGCGTCCCACATCTGCTGGGCCTAGAGACCCAATCTACACATGACACGCAATGAGAGAGAAACATGTCTGGGGTTACTTGTGGTCTTGTGCAGAAGAGAAGTCACCAAGCAGTTCGGGATGGACAGCCCATTTTGGGGCGAGACCAAGCCATATGGTCTTTCCCCTTTCTGTAATGGCCTGGCTGCTAAAGAATGATGGTGTCGAGGGTTGCCCAGAGCAATGCCAGAGATTAAGATTAATTCTAAACCTTCAAGCCATCACCTCGTTTTGGTGAGCGCCATCTATTAACCACGTGGTACTGGACTGTACAAGCAGCACAGAAACAACAATTATCCTAAAAGCATAACTGCACTGCAATGCAACCCACTATATGATTCATATATGACCGATGCCTTCCGTGCATAACTGGAACCCTCGGACACAATTTTCTTTTCTACAGGACTTTTAACGTGTTTCCTGAGCCCAGCAATATTTTCCCACCCTTTGGTCTATCATACAATATCTACTACTGAAATTGTGATGCCTTGCCCAACAGGTGGACATGCATTGCAATGTATCATTGACACGATTGTCAAAAGTGCAACGTGAAGTGTTGCAGAGCCCGCAACTGAAAACAGTGGCCCTTGCGATTGATAGTCTAATTTATGCTCGCCTCCTTTGCCACCTTTAGCCCCCATCCCCAGCGAATATGTGCAAGTACAATTACAAAATGATGTCAAGCTGTCACATATTCACTAATACAGCAAGCTAAAGCACACCCGAACACTGCACATACTACAGCTGCTATAATATTTCTACACTATTCATTTCTGCTGATAATTGGCTATTTGCCTGTAATTATAAATTCTATAGTCACATGCAATTTAATTGCTATGTTTATTTTGATGTATGTCCAGATTACGGTCTGCCGAAGGTCACACACCCCACTTCAAAATCCTACCAATAGCAGTAGGGCAAGCGCACTGTATGTAAGAAGGTGGTTTAGCTGGCTTGTGTTGTCCTTTCCGCTACTGTAACATTAATGATACTTAAAGGGCCATTCAATCTGTGAACCTGGCCCCATGCCTAGTGTTTTTATACTGGTTCAACTCACAGACGGCTTTAGCACTAGGGTGAGCGGGCCCTGCCGTTTGCTGGTCCATCACCTTCCCAATCACTTCTCATCAGCCACAACACGCATGCCCTCATCCCTGCTTGCCGGCAGTCAGGCATAGTGGAACAACAAAGAGCAGTCTAAGCGCTCGCTCACAGGGACGGCTAAACATTTGGCAGGTCTCGTGGGGGGCTCATTTCAATATGATTGGGACCCCTTTCCTTTAGTTGGGCGGTGTGGACACAGTCGGTGGCACCCTTGGGTTGCTTAAATAAGAATAGATACTAGGAATCCTCTTTAATCTCACGGAGCAGACAGCCAGAGGGAAGCTGAAACACTAAACTGCCACTGAAAAGTTAGTAATTGCGCTGTCAGCAAGGTGCCAAGGCAGATGAAACCAGATAAAAAGGCAAAGAGGTGATAACACTGATGGATGCTATCAAAGGCAGTCTGTAACCTGCTGCAAAGCGCACATTTGAATTCTTCAGTTAAGGTGACTGCAGCCAGCAAATGCCAGCCTGTAATATGCACATAAGGCAAAGTGCACATTTAATGCCATGAAAGAAAGCAATACGTTGCTCTGTAGTATGAATTCCAAAACAGGGGCAGCTGCTTGGGCCCCTCCCCGAGGCTCTTGAACACATACACAGAACAGAATCATAACACTGTGGGATGGTTTGGCATACAAGACACTAATATGTTCTAATTTGTCTTCCGGACTTGTCCAGCAAAATACATGCAGAACCCTAATTTTCACAATATGGATTGACATGATCAGAAGCGACATCACAGTAATAAAATTACAAGCAGCTACACATCAGTCCTCAATACTCTAGGACACCACTGGTAAAGACATACATGTTCACATGTAAGCCAAGAGAATAATGTGATGTGCAATATATAAATATTAACATGAAACAACTCAATAGTTTAATAAACCCCGAGGGTTTTTCTTCATAGGAAAAAATGCAAACTAAATCACTTCTAGTGACACCCAATGTCAGCAGATCAGGCACAGTGAGATTACATGATTTGCCCAGGATCACACATTTTGTTAAAAGTTGTGAAATCAGTGTTTAACCCTAGGCTGTGATTTAAGCACTTGACACATATATATATATATATATTTTTTTTTTCTCTCCCTCGAGATCATACCAATGGTACATAAGGCGCTATATAAATGCAAAGTAACATAACAGATGATTCCACAACAATTCCTGAACCACTTTAGTGACTGTTGCCATTTCTTCTTCAAACACAGAGGTTGTCTGTTTCAACAGACCAGTTTTTGTCAAGATAATTTCACAACAATGCATTAAACACTTTAAAGAAGAAGTGCCAAAAGTCACTAAACACAAAACCTTCTACCCCAGTACAGTACTTCAATGACTTCAATGATCCACTAACCTGCCAGGACTACCACTAAAAGGTCCCCTATCTTGGTATACTCGCCTACTAGGACAAAAAGCTCCTGACACTACTACAAGTACTTTGTGGGCAGGTCTACTTCAAATAGTTCAGAAGGTATTTTACTTTCAACAACTTCGATATCCACAACTTCTTTCAGCAAAACATGACACACATTGATGTTATTCATGCAACTCTGGATTTTGCCACAGGCAATGCGGGTTATGCATCACATCAGGAGGGCCCCTTTTCTGCCACTTCTGTTTTCCCACTTGCACATCAGTAAACTGTTGACAATGTTTTTTCTCACTCCTGCTTCTGTTTGGATTAGGCAATGCTTGTTATTATTCTGCTTGACTACAGCCGCTTCTTTATTCTCGCAACAACAGTTATAATCTTCCTGCAACAATGTTCTCTAGTTATTCAACCAACATGAATCATAAACTCTCAAAATTATTGCCCTTTCTTTACTTTGGAAATACTGGTTCTGATTAGCTTGCTTTTGTATTGCCCCTTCTTTGCATTGGTAAATATGTTTGTGATTAAATGCCTTTTGGCAATCCTGGGTTTGATAATTTGGGTTAGTATTGCTCTTTCTTTGCTTTGTTAAAGTACTGACTTGTATAACAATAGTTGTAGCCTTTCTCTGCTTGCCTCTATGCAAAGTTCCTATCTCGCCACCATGCTTTCATTACAGCAGTTCGGTATTCAAAATAATGCTCAGAAGTCAGCGGTCGCATACGGAGCATACCGGGATTACCTTTCACTGGTAAACTCACAAGCTTTATTACACGTGTCTGGGCGAACCGCTGATCCTGTTCATTCTGCTTCTTCTTCAGCCTCCGTCTACCTGGCAGGCTGCTTCTAAGTTCCTGCTACCCACGCCGAACAGGAAAGGCGTTTCCTTTGTTCCACTCGTCTACCGGTTCTCGCCAGCCACAGGGAAAATGTACGCCAACAGGGGAGTCTTTCTCTACCAAAGGAAAGCTTGCTACGATGCTGCACAACCTCTGCAATTTACGGCTGTAAACCTGGGAAACTTTCTCATGAACATAAGCCGCTTTACCAAAAATCGGCGGTTCCGGTTTCTCCTCTCCTCTCGCACTTCTACTTCTCCTGCAACAGGTGGTTTCTGCAACCCCACCCACTTGTTCTAATGGCCTGCACCTGAGGGGGCCTTATATATTCAAAAGAGCCACTCAGGTGTGGGTCATTAGAATAAATAGACTGCTTCTGGCTGTTTATTGCTTTGAGTCCCATTGTGGGACTTGGTTTTCATAGCTTTAATCCAAAAAAGCACTTTGATGTTATTGGATTTATGCTTGCTGTTTATTAAATGAACTGAGAGGTAGAGGTTTTGGAAGATGATATGTTTGATTCAGATTTAAGAGATCATTCTATCTGTCAGAAGTCAAGGTATTAAACCTTGCTTCCCAACTATATCATTTCTCTGGTATTTACAAGAGTCTTTTCTACCCTCAATGGGAAAATCTCTGGGAAAGGAAGTCTGACTGACAACAAGCCACCAAATATTCTGGCACCATATACCTTTCCCTATCTGAAGAAAACAAATACTAAGTCTCTCTGAATGAAATCCTCTTGTTCCCTTTGGGGGCCTTCTCCTCCCAGGTGAACCAGTCGGCTAACACGACCCCCAGGGTTAGGATTGTTAGGTAAGATTTCCACAGAGCTGGTAAATATTCCTTTCCTGGTTCAACTCCAGAACTTTTTCATTAATTGTCCTGATTGGACAGCCAAACGCCCCTTTCTTGTAAAACGCGGGGAGAGAATGCAGAGGTTGTGTTGCAGTTCCTGATAAATACTGGAAACCAGGAAGCTGAAGTCATGTCAATCACTGGAACAGAAAACCGAAGAGGATGACGAAGGAAAAGCGGCGGGAATGATTTCCAGCAACCGGAGAGCCTGCTGTGTTACCGGAGCCTGCTGCAGCCCTTCCTTCCGATCCACCTGGGGTCTCCGAAAACGACGACCCGAACCCAGAGCCTGGCGAGACCCACTAGACTCAAGAGAACCTGCATTTTGAGCCATCCCACGGGTTGCTGCGACCTTGCGTTCTTGCAATACCCCATTACCCTGGGACCTCCAGCCACTGTGCGGTGCACGGTCTTCCGAATTCCGAATCTCGCTGAAACTTCGTGGGCATCCTGGTGTATCTCCAGAGACACGAATCGAGTCCAAAAAGTACCCCCACAAGAGTGCTGGACCTTTTAAATGACGAGAATTCAACCGCGATTTTCTGTCTTCTTCTGTGCTCCTTGGAAAGGCGCCAAACCCGCAGAACCGCATTCAACCGCGAAAGAAATCTTGTCTAGAGCCTTCTTCATCGATCCATGCTGCAAAGTTCCTTCTGAGGTCTTGTGTTCAGTCTCCAGGACAAGGAATCCACTGACCGGGTATTTGGCTGCAGTCCCTGAAGTTCTTCTGCTGCAATCTCTTCTTCATTGCTGAGGTACTGTGTTGGCTTGGGTATATACTTATCTTAAGCCTGTTGGGATTTCTGTGTAGTCCTGGGGTGTTTTCTGTGATTGGGAGGTCCCTCGTCCAGTACACCCAGTCCCACTGCTAGAATCCTGCTGGGGTGTCTTCTGTGAAGCCCCTGGACCCTCTTCTAACCCTAGAAGTAAAGTACTCACCTGTTTGCCCAGTTTTCCTAAGGAACTCCGACTTTTGCTACTTAAGAACTTATTCTAACACTGCCTGTTGGTCACTAGTCGTAGTGACCCCCCCCCTTCTGCCACTGAGAACACTCATGCTCTAAGGGAAAGACTTTGAAGGGATTGGGACTTCTGCCTAGAAAAGAAATCAAGTGTTTTACTTACTTGTAAAGAGTTGGTGGGTAACTGTAATTCTAAGAGTGAACAGTTACAAAAGTTCTTACTGATCTTGAATGTGTGATGCACTATTCTTAAAAGTATGGTTAACATCTTTTCTTCCTTAGCCACTGTTTTACCAGTCTAAAAGAAAGTAGATGTAAAGGTATTTTACTCTCCTGTGATTAGGTTGTGCCTCTTTACAAAAGTAATGTGTTGGTTTCACCAGATTATTCCTGTAGGGTAATTGTATGAGTGTCCTCCAACTGTTGGTATCACCAGGTTAGTCCTGTTAGGATAACTGTATGAGTGTCCCCCAATTGGGTCTTGCTTCCCCTGACTTGCTGCTAGCCTGTCCTTAATAAGTCTACATTAGGTTGTTGCTTACCTAGAATAACTATTCAGTAAAGTGTGACATTGGGTTTTACTCTCCCCTTCGTTGTGAAGTTAAAGTAAGTGGGTTTTATTTACCTTGTGTTAGCTGTGTGCCATCCAAAACAAGTTACCAGAGTTATTGCTTACTTCAATCTGGGGTTCCCTGATTTCCAACGCATCTGTAATTATACATTACATCCATAGGTTTTACTCACCTGGTATAACTGTGTGTTATGACAAAAGTAGTTATAGGTCTTTACTGCACCTAGAATAAGTGTTTCACTATTCACCAAAAGTATATTGTCCAGTTGACTGTTTATGTGATTTGTTCCAAGAGTCACTGCACAACTGGAAGGGCCTACTGTCCTTGTATTACCAAAAGTAATCTAAAAGTAACCTTTGGTCTTTTACTCCCAAAGAATAGGCTTGACCTATACTAAGTGTATAACAAGGTTTTGACTTCCCTAGAACTACTGTTAGGTGTTCCAAATAAGGTCTATTCTTGGGTCTGTGTGCTTTCAAGTATAGTGTTGTGTTTTATATTGTGATTTCTTATAATGCGTTGGTACTTACTTAACCCGTAGATTTATCTGGGCCTACTTGTATTTAAATAAATCCTTTATTTTTACAATACATAGTGTTTCAGTGTTTCTTTGGATCATTTGTATTACAATGTTCACTAGTACTGTATCTACTGCCCTCTCTCCCTCCTAAGATAAGCCTGGCGGCTCTGTCTACGCTACCCTGAACTCAGGTGGTACAGCCTTATACTAAGAGTGGAGTTTTGTACGGCCTCAGTTGAATGGTTTTGAAGAAGCCCTTAGTTGGACTTCAGAAAAACTGTCCTAACAAGGATAAGATAGCAGCTGCCTTCCCCTGGGAGGAAACTTTAGGCAGTGTTTTTGTAAAGATTCATCACATATCCTACTCTTTTTGAACACTATGTAGCCTCCTGTTCTTGCCTCATTGCCCTAATCCTCCTGCCCTTTTCTTTCTCCATTACTGCCAACGTTTCTTTGTTATAAAGATCATGCTCCCACCCTCATTTTTCTGCTATTCGCATTCTCACCTGCCTTCCTTCATTGTTTACCTCCCTCATTTAGCCACGTCACACACCATTTGCCTTTACATTGCTGTCCCTCCACTCCCCATTCTTCACTCGCTTGCCTCCCTTCTCTCACTTTCTCTTGCCCTCCCTCACTCTTCATTTCTCCGACCCTCTAGTCCTCCATTATTCCCCATTCTCCTTACACTCATGAACCCCCATCTCCCTATTTTCTCTCCCTTTAATCCTCGTTACCCTGCATTTCCCCTCACTCTTGTGCCTCATTAGCTATTGCCTCATTCCCTTTGCCCTCATACATTCTCTGTACCCATTTACCCTCCCCTGGCATCCTTCAATCATCTTATCTCTTCCCTTCCCTCACTCTCATTCTCTCCCTCGTGCTTCTGCCCTCGTTCATGATCCACTCTCCAGTCCCATCAGTGTTCATGTAACCGGCCCTTTCTCTACTTTTCTCCCTCACCTTCCTGCCCTTATTCCCTCTGTTTCCATTCACTGCCCTGCAGCAGGGTCCTGAAGAGATATGGAGGTGGTGGATTGAAGTGAAGGGGCCTTTCAACTGCCACAAGCAACACCCATTTTAAAAGTAACCCTGGTATGTTTTGAGATTAAAAGGTGAACTAATTTAAGCCTGTGATGTTCAATGACAAAAATGGTTTGGCATGCTGTAGGAGTTATCCTGTGATATCACCTCCTGTAATGTCCCTTCCCATTGTCCATGTTAATGCACATTGCCCTGAACCATATAATTTCCAACATTAGCTTCGGGTTTGATCATTCAATATTAACACAACTGGCAGCAAAACCTGGCGAGGAGGCCCAGCTGTCTCTAGCTAGAGTCAGACACAAACACAAACAACTTAAAAAATGTAGCACCTGTCTCTAAAGTTCATCATTGTGCAACTCTGTTCACTCTAAGGTCTGCCTCCACGACCCGCCCACCTGGGGCCCTCTGTCATTTTTGCCCACAGGGCCATTTGCCTTAAATCTGCCACTGGTTCAACGAACAGTGGGATTATGGTTATGCCATGTTCGACATTCCAGTCACGGGCTAACACTTATGCACACTTCCTTTGAAAGCCACTTGGCAGTGGTGCAACACCATTGAGCAGACGGGGCATCAGCCCTTCCCCCGCCCTTGACATTTTGGACTATGTTGACACGCCCTGGCTGACCTACAGTGCTGTGGACGGACAGAACAGGACACAGATTAAATGGCGCCTGGGCTTTGCGGTTAACAAAGGCCCTGCAATAACTAAAGTAAAGCATTTCACTGTTAGCAACTGCATTCATACACATACATTTTTAGGCATTTGAAATCGAGATGTAGGGTTAGTATTTGCATGCCGGGGGAATGATTGGAAGGGTAGATATGGGACAGGAGACCTTTCATTCTCACAGCAGTGCTTAAGTGGATGCTATCAGACTTTAAGAAGAGTTAACTGCTTGTAACATTGAAGCTGCACCAAAATAGTCTCTTAGAATGCGTAAATTAGTTAGATGCCCCCCACAAAAATAAGTTTGCACCTCCCCCACAGTCTCTGAAGTTAGACCCCCCCTCCGGATACGTATGTTTTGTTGTGCCCCTGCCTATTCCGTAAACATGGATGTGTTAAATTGTGCATATTTCATGAATTCACAGTGTTACACTTTAAACCACGCATAACGTGTGAACTCCTTTGATATCTTGTACTAGGCCGTCTGTGATCCATGAGTCCTAGTTCTTGCTTGGTCACAAGCACCTGCAATGTCTTAGTGGGTATTTCCTGCATCAAAACTTATTTCTCGTCCATCCATATGATACTGATGCATCCGATTCCAAGCACCAAAGCACACAGAAGACTGCATTCTCACAGATTCCCGTAGGACTGTTCATACATGAGAAAAGCTTCCCTAGCATAACCAATTCCTCGCAAGGAGGACCATAGGAGTTTTTTGATAAAGAAAAATGAATAGGTACTATTTGGGTTAAGAAAAAGAGCTGCGCACGACCCATACATGGAGTAAAACATATGCAACTTATTTTGTATGTGATATCCATGCAGTCCATGAAACTAAAACACAGTCTAGAAGAACTGAATCAAAATCCCTGAATCTTGCAGCTAACCCTTAAGAGTCGGGCTAAGTTATCTATGAATGCCATAAGCGACCCTTCTTCAGTCAAGCTCTCTGCGATACTGGGTAACCCAATAATGCAACATGCGATCTATGCACCAGGCAGATCCAGTCTGATCGTAGGCACATTTTTGCACAGTTCAGAAGTACAAACCTGGGTGACAAACTCTGCATTGATCTGGGCCACAGTTGGCGTAAGCACCTTCCTGCCACCACTCTGTGGAGCGGGGGCCACGGGTGCTGATGCCATACTTGCTTCAAAACAGCATAAAACTAAGAAATAGTGTAAAGCCGGTGCGCACACTGTCTAGCACTTTCTGTGCTCAGCGGGCCACCGTAGCTTACAGTCACATAGCGCAATAGAGATAGAAAACGGACAAACTGTCAGCGAAGACCGCAAATCAGAGACACTGAAAACAGACAAGAGCAGACTGTTGGACGTTTGGCAACCATGTTTGAACAGTAAAAGGCTATTCATAATTGAACCATGTAATGTGTCGCCCCTCCTGAGAGCTTGGTATCTCCCAGGGCTCGTGCTGTCAGGAACCACGTGACCTAATTTATAAAAGGAATGAGCGGCTTTCCGCTCTTCAGACCACAGAGTAACTGAATTTATAGTGTTGTGGTTCTGTAGGACCATGCTGGTGCTGTAGTTGGCTGAAATCCTGCCCTGCTAGGCCCCCCCCACCGTGACAGTGCCCCTGCTGGGAAACGCTGTCCCTCATGGCTACCTACCATGTTAGAGCCCCTACTGGGCAACGCCAGCGTCGTCTGTTGCTTTTGCAGAAGGCCTGGGTGCCCCCAGACCTGGAAGCGCCCATGTGCTCACGGGATGCTGGGTGTACCCAGCCTGGATGTTATGTGGGGTGCTCCCGACATATGCAGGGTGATCCCTGTATATCAACACGCTGCGTGAGGCAGCTCATGGTCGCTGGGTACCCCCACCCCAGCCTTGGTCTGCCTGGCCTGGGTGCCCCCAGGACATAAAAAGGCAATTACATTTGTGACATTTTCCTTTTCTTGTTCAAAGAGTTTTATTGAATTTTTAACAGAGAAACAGTAGACATTACAAATAGTGCCATAGCCCGCACAGAGAGAAATGGGTCAAAAATGAAATGGCAAGATAAGTAAGTGTGATGCTAAGGGTTACCAGCCTCATAGGTAGCTTAACAGCCCGCCACCAGCCTCACAGGAAGCACAAGTAAACTCGTGATTACTGTAATGCTCGCACTGCCCTGTTTCTGGCACGCATACCTTTTTATTAAAAAATGTCTCCACCTCTTCGTGGGGTGGGCTCCCCCTCCCATCACATCGTGTTTGGAGAGGTACAACAGCACAAGATATATATATATATATATATATAAGCGACACAGCTACAGGTACGCAGGGGGAGCCACAAGATATGATTAAAATGCGTGGAATGATCAGAAGAAGAATTCATTGACAATAATCAATTGAACCGAGACAGACTCTATTATAGGGTGTCAGTAAGGAAAATACAAATACATTCTTAAATATAGAGAAGTGTTTGCTTATTTCAAAAGCATTCGAGAAATTGTTAATCTGTGCAAGTGCGCTCTAGTGTGTACAAAAAATAGAGGGTACAATGGGTTGTAATGTTGCTACTGAGAGAAAGAGATGTGAAGAAAGGACAAATGTAAGAGTGGAAAGGAAGGAAGGAGAAGTGAACTACAAAGTGGTTCACTGCTGACTCTGAAAGGTTCTTCTGAGGTGGTGATGGTGTGTGAAATATAGATAGGGTCCTTGTAGTGCGTTTGACTGGATGAGTGTACCTCGAAGATCCCTGTGGCTGACGTGACATGGTGTGCAGCATTGGGAGGGTTGTGCTGTTGGAAGGGAGAGGGGGGGCCCAGCCGGGAATGGTTACGACGTAGCTTAGTGTTAATCTGTAGTTAGGGATATGTCAGCAATCAATTCATGTCAGGTTGGATGCACTAATACACAGAGCCAGATGGTTAGCAATGTAACTTCTTTATTCTCTTTCCTTTGACTGCAGAATTGGTGGTAACCCCGCCCACACCACATGATCGGCCAACATCTGATCTAAACAGTGAAATGGGACAAGCTAACGCTTGACCCTCTAAACATAAACATAGGACATTACATCTCCCCCTTGCTTAACAGAAACTTTGCGTTCAAACCCATTTCCTCAATCAGAAAATGCAGAATACAAATTGTCATAACATTACGTGGGAACGAAAGGCACTGAATGACCCTCCACCATACCTGCGAAGATTTCCCGCCTCAAAATATAGGGATCTATTGAAGAGATGCAGATTAAACATCCTGCCAACAAGAGAGGTCCATTATATAAGGAAACAAATTCCAGTGGAAGACTCTAGATGTCGATTCTGCAATGAGCCGGAGATGTCGGAAACAAAACATTGGCTGCTTTTTTTGTCCGGCATTAAACACCCAAAGGAGCCTATATCTAGGTGAATGGGTGCAGAATACAAATGCATCGACGGTTGAGGAATACTGGGAAAGAATCCTGACAGTACAAAAAGTCGGCCCCACCCTGGAAGCACTAAGATTCATAGAATCGATCCTAAAGGGACTAAAGGACGGTAATGTTGAAGCTCGAGAGAAGGGCGGCTCAGCATAAGGACGGTGGGGTCTGGAAAAGGAGATTGATCATTTTGTTAAAGGTTGAAAAGAAATTTTATTTAACCAATAAAACAAACAAAAAAAAAATTCCTCAATCCATCTTGAGGATTTGCGAATTGTTCTTCTCGCTGGGTTTCGCGTCGGAGTACCATTTTCCTTGCGAGCTTCATTGTTGTCGGTGTTCAAATCACTGTCCATGAACTCGAGACCTCATCGGAGGAGTCCTCAGAACTGGTTGAATGTTCGCTCTGTGGAGCCAGATAACTTTCAACCTGTCTGAAGAATGAGTTTCTTAATGGTGCCAGCGGGACTCGCTTCTGTAACCATGGATCCCTTAATGTGTGTCACTGTCATGGGCTCAGGGTTAAATGCTGGTGTCTCTTTGGACCCTTGGGTCTGGCGTACCACAACTTGATCTCCCACATGAAGGTTGTTGGCCTTTGCTCTCCTTCTCCTGTCTGCATACTCTTTCATTTTGTCCTTGCTTTCTTGATCGTTTGCTCTGGCTTTGGCATCAATGTTCACTGTCACCGCCTTGCTGGAGTTGTGCGGGAGGGTGGTTCTTATGACACAACCAAACATCAATTCTGAGGGGCACACGCCAATGGAGCTGTGTGGGGTGTTGCGGTAGTCTCTGAGGAATGTGCAGACGGCCTGCATAAAGGATCCTTTTGTGATTGAACACATTTGTAAAGTGCACTTCAGGCTGGCCATGAATCTCTCCACCGTGCCATTTGCCTGAAGCCAGAGTGGCGTGACTTTGCAGTGTTGGAATCCTAGATGTTCTGCGAACACTGCAAAATCATGTCCGCTGAACGGGGGTCCATTCTCTGATTTCACAATAGTGGGAATTCCATAATCTGCGAAAGTCTTGACCAGGGCTGGGATGACCAAATGTGCTGCCATGGAATGTATTAAATGTATCTCTGGGAACCTGGACATTTCATCCATGATTACTAAAACGTATTTCCCATGAGAGAGGGGTCCAAACATGTAGACGTCTACTTCTGTCACAACGATGCGGCCATGGAAGCTATGGGCAAGATGGAGGCACTATTAGGACTCCACCGCTTGTCTGTTAGCGGTATAGCCTTTTTTTGCTACGGGCTTATAGGGAAGCCACGCCCCCCGCGAGTCGCGTTGCAACTCGCTTTGCTGACTTTCGTTTTGATCCGTACCAGTGCCTTCCTTGGATTCCTCCCGTTTTTTCAGCATTTCCCCTTGCTGAGATATACTTACGCTGCTGCCCTTTCCTTCTTGCCTGTTGGTGGTTCGCTTCCATTGCCTTCCTTACATATCTCTTTGTTTGCGTGTTATTTCCCGCTTTGTCTAGTGCTGCTTCTATCATCGGCTTCGAGCTGCCGTAGACCTGCCTTCCCTGGCGGCGGGGTTCCGACGTGTCGGTTCCCACCCGCTCGGGGAAACGTTCACTACATTTCCGTTCTCTCGCTCTCTCACTCTCTCGCACTCAAACTCATTCGACCTCTCTCTCATTCTCTCTCATTCAGACTCACTCGAGCACTCTCACTCTCTCTCACTCAGATTCACTCGCGCTCTCTCACTCTCTCTCACTCAGACTCACTCGCGCTCTCTCACTCTCTCTCATTCTCTCTTGTGCTCTCCTTCGTTCTGACTTCTCGTTCTCTCTGATCTTACCTGTTTCTCCGGGGGTGCTTTTCCCATGCTTGCTCTTCTTGGCCAACTTCCGTGTGTTTTGCGGAGGTCCCCTACAGCGACTCTTCCTTCCTCTCCTTCCTGGGCTCCTTCCTCCAGAAAGCTCTGCTAGCCCTTGGAGATACAACCAAGATCATAGTAGAAAGTCCTTACCTGCCTCTGGACCTTCAACCGGCCATCGTCATCTGCAGCTACACAGGGTTTTTCTGCCAATCAGGCTTTTTCCCTGTTTGAAGGAGCGGGCTCCCCAGGGTTCACTTGACGGTTTGTTCTATTTAACGGTCAAAGTGGCCTCGGGAGGAGACCGTCCCTATCTCTTTGAAAGTAAGAAGGGTAAAGGATCTATTAAGAAGGAAGAATAAGAAGAGAAATCTCCAAAGGATCGGAGAAGGAGGCAGAAGGTACTCAGCCACAGTAAAGACCCAGGTGAGGAGATCCCTGGGAAAGGAGCCTTGGGCAGTGACAGTTTGCAACACCAAACAGCTACTATGGCCTCCTTGGAGCAATACCAGGAGATGGTGACAGCGATTCAAGGCCTTCAGGCAGAGGTTCAGAACCTCAGAACAGAGAATACCAACCTACGTCAACTGGTAGCGGCTCGAGAAGATTTCTGTGGCGATTTACCACCACTGACATTCTCCTTTGGGAAATATGAAGGCAGTCCTCAACTCTTGAAAGAATTTTTGGATGCCTGTATGATATACTTTACGTTTAGACCTAAGGCTTATGAACTTGACAGTGCCAGAGTAGGGTTTCTGGTCTCCAACCTGGTGGGTAATGCCTTAGCTTGGGCTACTCCACTGATAGCCCAGGCAAATCCCGCGGTTAATAACTACACTCAGTTCACTCAATTGATGCGTGCCAGGTTTGAAAGACCGGAGGTCCAATATTCGTCTTACGAAGCCCTCCTAGATCTCCGTCAAGGAAACCAGGATGTCCAGACTTATGCTTCCACATTTATGAAATTGGCGACAGAGGCAGGGTGGCCGGATTCTGTACAGCAGGCCCTCTTCCGACGAGGCTTACATGATGAGCTCAAGGACGAGCTTGCTCGGATGGCACGCCCTGCTGCCTTCCAAGATTTGGTCACTATGTCTCTGCAGTTGGAATACAGATTACACGAGCGAAGGTCTGAAAGAAGGAGGTTTAGACTTCATCAGTCTGTAGGAAACCCAACGGCAAATACCCCTACCAGACCACAGACAGAAGAGCCTATGCAAATTGGAACAACTAGAGGTCCGTTGACTCCGGAGGAACGAAGAAGACGCAGAGATCAGGGTCTGTGTATGTACTGCGGATCCTCGAAGCATTTGCTTCGGAGTTGCCCTGAGGTACCCCCGAGACGTTCGGGAAACGCATCTCCCCGGTCTTGAGTAGGGTAAGGAACCGGGCGGAGCTGAAAGATCCCTGCAATTCCAGACTACAGAATGAGTTGGAAGAGGACCATAGACTTATGGTGTTTACTGTTCATCTCACTTTTGATTCACTCGCTTCATTAGAAACCTTGGCTATGTTGGACTGCGGTGCCGCAGGAAACTTTATTGATATTCAGTGGGCGCAAGAACAAGCTATTCCCCTACATCAAAAGAATTGTCCTTTGCCAGTAGAGGGGGTTGACGGAGCACCTCTCTCATCCGGACCCATCACCCAGGAGACCGGTCCAGCCACCATGTCTTTATTCCAGCACCAAGAACAGATTACCTTTGATGTTATTAGAGCTGCACACTTCCCGGTCATCCTGGGCATACCCGTGGTTACGCAAACATAATCCCAGAATTGACTGGTCAGCCAACACTGTCAGCTTTTGGTCACCGTTCTGCTCGGCTTCGTGTCTACCCCAGGCATCTCCGGTTGAGGGGAGGGGAGTCGCAATTCCAACCTCCTCGGCTGTTGTTCAGACGATTCCTCCGTATTACCAGCAGTACACCGAGATTTTTGAAGATAAACTACCCTGTACTCTACCTCCTCATCGAGCAGAGGACTGTGCGTTCGATCTGAAGCCTGAAGCATCGGTTCCTTTCGGGCGTATGTATCCGATGTCCCTCCCGGAAAGAAGGGCACTGAAAGAATATCTAGACGCCAATCTACAAAATGGCTTGATCCAAGAATCTCATTCTCCAGCAGGGGCCTCAATGTTCTTCATTCCCAAGAAGGGCACCTCTGAACTCAGGCCATGTATAGATTACCGAGGATTGAACAGCTTGACGATTCGAGATAGATATCCGATGCCTCTTATAAAGGAGGTACTTGAGGCGGTTGAAGGAGCTTCAATCTTCACCAAGCTAGATCTCCGGGGAGCCTATCACTTGCTGAGAATCAGGAAGGGGGATGAGTGGAAGACCGCCTTTCGGACTCCTCTGGGACATTTTGAATATAGAGTCATGCCCTTTGGTCTGGTGAACGCCCCTGCTGTATTCCAGCGTTTTGTTGATAAGATTTTTTCGGATTTATTATGTGCCTCGGTAGTGGTCTATCTGGACGATATCCTGGTCTTTTCTTCTTCCCTTTCTGAACATCGAAGGCATGTCACTCAGGTCCTCCAAAGGTTATGGGATAATCAGCTCCTGGTTAAGCCAGAGAAGTGCGTCTTCGAGGCTGCGTCAGTGTCATATTTGGGGTTCATCCTCTCAAAGGAAGGGGTACAGATGGATCCCGAAAAGCTACGGGCAGTCCTCAGATGGCCTACTCCAAAGAGTCCCAAGGAGATACAGAGGTTTCTGGGTCTGTCCAACTTTTACAGACGATTCATCTCTAATTTCTCTGACATAGTATTGCCCATCACTCGTCTTCTTAAGAAGGGTCAGAAGTTTGAATGGGATTATGAAGCCGACTAAGCCTTCCAGTTACTTAAGAAAGCCTTCACGACTGCTCCCATTCTAGTGCAACCAAACCAATCTCTCCCCTTTGTGGTCGAGACAGACGCCTCAGGAGGAGCAATTGGAGCCGCCCTCCTGCAGGTTGGCAAGGATGGTATGGAACATCCGGTTGCATATTATTCTAGGTCGCTTACACCAAGTGAAAGGAACTACTCAGTTTTGGAACGAGAACTACTTGCAATCTGCCAGGCCTGCATTGAATGGAGACATTTATTACAGGGAGCTGCCCATCCTTTTCTGGTCCGTACAGACCACTGAAATTTGAAGGTTTTACAGCAGATGGAGTGTCGGAACTCCCGACATGCTTGTTGGGCCTATTTCTTTTCCCAATTTGATTTTGAAATAACTTACCTTCCCGGAAAGGACAATGCCTTAGCAGATGCTCTTTCTCGGAGCCTGGAGTACCAAGAGAATCAGGGCCAGGATGAAATACTTGTGGGCAAGAGAATCCTGGGAATGATTAACTCCTTCTTGCAGGATGTAGAGGTTGCTACAGGTCGTTCCGAAGTGTTATCGGAGTACCAACCACTTCTGGTTAAAAAGGGTATGTTATACTTTCATCAGGGCGCACTGTTTCTACCGACTAAGGAACTTCAAACTCAAGCCCTGTACTGGTGTCACGACCTTCCTTCGGCAGGGCATAAGGGCCAAGAGGCAACTCTACATTTGGCTTCTAGATATTTCTGGTGGCCGACTTTGTCAAAGGACATTAGGGCATATGTGACGGGTTGTCCAGTATGTGCCGCCAATAAGCAAACCACACACCGACCTTTAGGCCTGCTCCAACAGGAACCTCTACCGTCTCAACCCTGGGAACATATCTCTACTGATTTTATTGTAGATCTTCCCCCTTCTAAGGGGTACACAGCTATCATGGTGACTGTAGACACCCTGAGCAAGATGGCACATTTCTCTCCCTTGCCTGGTCTGCCATCTGCTCCTGCAGCTGCCGAAGTATTTCTGAGAGATGTGGTGAGATTACAAGGCCTGCCACGGACCATTGTGTCTGATAGAGGGACTCAATTCACCTCACGATTTTGGTCAGCGTTATGTAGCTCGTTGGAAATAAAGAGAGCTTTATCTTCTGGTTACCATCCCCAGAGTAACGGCCAAACAGAACGTTTAAATGCCGCCCTCGAACAATATCTCTGCTGTTTCTGTCATCAGGAACAGGACATGTGGCAGTCTTATCTAGCATTGGCCGAATTCACCTACAACAATACCCAACATTCTGCTACAGGGTGTAGTCCCTTCTTCTTTACCTATGGGTATCATCCGAGACACATACCTCTTTTTGGGGTACCTCCGACTACAGTGCCCTCGGTAGATCAACGCCTTCATGAGCTTCGTTCCATCCAAAAGGAGGCCGTGCAGAAGTTGGAGGCTAGTAGGATTCGCTACAAGAAATATGCCGATAAGAAGAGATCACCTAATCCCAGGTGGACAGTAGGAACTAAGGTATGGTTATCAACCAAATATCTTCCACGTTGGGTTCACCCAGGGAAATTCTCGGCCCGATTCATAGGTCCATTCCCTATTTTGTCTCAGGTTAACCCTGTCGTTTTTCGCTTACGACTACCACCTAGTCTGAAGAAGATTCACCCTGTATTTCATACCTCTCTTCTGAAGACTTATCATCCCGATCCCGTGAATCGTCGTGGACTCTCCTCCTCAAGGATCGAGGATCCTGACCCTGAAGAGTATGAGGTGGAGAGGCTGGTGGATTCCCGCTACAGACATGGCACCGTACAGTATTTGGTCCACTGGAAAGGGTACTCCGCTGCAGAACGATCTTGGGAACCCAGACGTAACATTCACGCCCCACGTCTACTTAGACTGTTCCATCGCCTTCACCCAGGTAAACCTGGAGGAGAAGGGATAGGGAGAGGGCATACTGTCACAACGATGCGGCCATGGAAGCTATGGGCAAGATGGAGGCGCTATTAGGACTCTACCGCTTGTCTGTTAGCGGTCTAGCCTTTTTTTGCTACGGGCTTATAGGGAAGCCACGCCCCCCCGCGAGTCGCGTTGCAACTCGCTTTGCTGACTTTCGTTTTGATCCGTACCAGTGCCTTCCTTGGATTCCTCCCGTTTTTTCAGCATTTCCCCTTGCTGAGATATACTTATGCTGCTGCCCTTTCCTTCTTGCCTGTTGGTGGTTCGCTTCCATTGCCTTCCTTACATATCTCTTTGTTTGTGTGTTATTTCCGGCTTTGTCTAGTGCTGCTTCTATCATCGGCTTCGAGCTGCCGTAGACCTGCCTTCCCTGGCGGCGGGGTTCCGACGTGTCGGCTCCCACCCGCTCGGGGAAACGTTCACTACATTTCCGTTCTCTCGCTCTCTCACCCTCTCGCACTCAAACTCATTCGACCTCTCTCTCATTCTCTCTCATTCAGACTCACTCGAGCACTCTCACTCTCTCTCACTCAGATTCACTCGCGCGCTCTCACTCTCTCTCACTCAGACTCACTCGCGCTCTCTCACTCTCTCTCTCTCATTCTCTCTTGTGCTCTCCTTCGTTCTGACTTCTCGTTCTCTCTGATCTTACCTGTTTCTCCGGGGGTGCTTTTCCCATGCTTGCTCTTCTTGGCCAACTTCCGTGTGTTTTGCGGAGGTCCCCTACAGCGACTCTTCCTTCCTCTCCTTCCTGGGCTCCTTCCTCCAGAAAGCACCGCTAGCCCTTGGAGATACAACCAAGATCATAGTAGAAAGTCCTTACCTGCCTCTGGACCTTCAACCGGCCATCGTCATCTGCAGCTACACAGGGTTTTTTCTGCCAATCAGGCTTTTTCCCTGTTTGAAGGAGCGGGCTCCCCAGGGTTCACTTGACGGTTTGTTCTATTTAACGGTCAAAGTGGCCTCGGAAGGAGACCGTCCCTATCTCTTTGAACGTAAGAGGATAAAGGATCTATTAAGAAGGAAGAAGAAGAAGAGAAATCTCCAAAGGATCGGAGAAGGAGGCAGAAGGTACTCAGCCACAGTAAAGACCCAGGTGAGGAGATCCCTGGGAAAGGAGCCTTGGGCAGTGACAACTTCGTCCCAGACTTGCTCGACCATCACTGTCATTTTACAGGCGATGCATTTCCCCAGCGTCTGTTTCACCTTGACGTTCATGTGTGGGAACCACACCTTCGTTCTGAGCTGTCTCTTGGTGGATACAATTCCACAGTGTCCTGTGTGTGCCATGGCAGTTACTCGGTCTTGAAGGTTCTCAGGAATGACAATCCGGTTTTCTTTCAGCAGTAACCCTTCTGGGGACACTGACAGAGTGTATGTTATCAGGTGGAAAGTCCCTAGTTGTTTCTTTTCCGTCTCCAACTGGGATGTTCCTCTCCTGCTTCTTTGATGCCACCTTCCTGACGTTACAGTCTTTAATGTTCTTGAGGAGATTGTCCTGGCGCATGCCGACGAGTATTTGTGGTATGGTGAGCGACTTGGGCAACGCATTACTCACAATGTAGTTGAGGTATTGGTTGGCCTTGATGGATTGGATTTTTTCTTTGGCCGGCAGTGGATATCTAGACAGGAAATCAACTGGGTTGCCGTCCTCTCCTGGTCAATGAATTATGGTGAATGAATATTCTTGCAAGCGGTGTCCCCATCGTGCAATGTGAGGCAGCATTTTGGCTGTAGGTTTGCCATAGATGGTTGTGAGAGCTTGCTGGTCTGTGATGATGGTGAAAGGCCGTCCATAAAGGAACATGTGGTAGTGCTCAGATGCCCCCACACTACTGCAAGGCTTTCTTTCTCTGGTTACGAGTGTGCACACTCAGTCGACGATAAGCTACGGCTTGCATAGGCCACTATCCGACATGCGGATGAGGGCGGGGCACCCATCTTTAGTTGGGCGAGAATTCCCCCGAGGCCGACATGGCTTGCATCGACTGTTAGCTACGTTTCTAGTTCAGGATCATAATATGCCATACATGAGGCCAATGGACCATGGAAAATCGTGTACTTTGTCGGTGAGTAGACGGAGGGGTGTGCTTACAGAGGCAAAGTCTTGTATGTACCTGGTACAATAGCTCACCATGCCCAGGAATGATCTCACGGCTGATGTTGACTTCAGCGTAGGTGATTCCACCAGGGCTTACACTTTGTCAGGGTCGGGTAGCAAACCGCTATGCGTAAAGATGTGCCCAAAGAATTTGAGCATAATTTTGCTTAGCTCCCACTCGTCTTTGTTTAGGAACAAATTAGTTTCTTCGAGCACCATGCACACTCAACGCAGTGTATCATCGTGGGCTTCCTGAGTTGCACCGAAGATTAATACGTCATTGCTGTAGTTGAGGCATTGAGGGATGTGTTTGATTATTTGATGTATTTCGTTTTGAAAGATCTCTGCAGCGGATGATACCCCAAAGCTGAGGCGCTTGTAACGAAACAGCCTTAGATGTGTGGAGAAAGTGGTTATGTAGCGAGAGTCCGGGTGCAATTCAAGTTGGTGGCATCCCTTATTTAAATCTAATTTGGAGAGGACTTTAGCACAATGAAGCAGATGCATCATGTCATTCATTCTTGGGGACTTGTGTCGTTCTCTTTCTCAATTGCGATGTTTGGTGCTCTCATGTCCACGCGGATGCTTTTGTTGTTTTCCTTTTTTGGAACCGGAACTATGGGCGATACCCAGGGCGTGGGTCCCGTTGCATGTTCTATAATGTCCTGATTTAAAAGTGATTGTATTTCATCCTCCACTTGCCTCTGGATGTTTAGTGGTATTCCTCGGTAATGCTGTGCTGCCCGTTTGATGTTTGCGTTGACATGCATCTTGATTTGATTCCCTTAAGTTTTCCCAGGCCTTTGAATAGTGTTGGGAATATTTTTACCATCATGTCTTTTGGACATGTTGTGTCGGCTGACATGATTTGGTACATCACGTGCACCAGTCCCATCTGTATGGCAGATGTGAAGCTGAGAATGCTACCTCCTGGGACTTCACCATTGATCATGTATACTATGGCCTTCATCCTCTTGTCCTTGTATGTGCAGGTAGCCTTGAACATTCCTTTGCATTCCATTTGTGTTTGTGCCGTATGGGTATATGTCAATGTCGGCAGGCTTCCGTGGTTTCATGTTTTCAAGAGACCGGTACGTCTCTTTGTTAATCACATTGACTGTGGCTCCCATATCATTCAGAAATTCTCGACTGTTTCGGTTTATCTGTAACAGCAGTGTCAGGCTGTATTGGTTTGCCGTGTCATTTCCTATGGCATGTACATAGCCTCTTTTACAGTTGCCGCTTGATGACGAGGAATCAGAGCCATTCTGGCGCCTCAGTGAGGCATCTATATATCCAATTTTCTGCTGCGATGACCTCTTCTTTGACTCTTCTGGGGAGTGTGTGTGACGGGTGTCCTCCCTTCTGTCTCTGTGTCGTCTTTCCCTGTGTGATGGCTCCCTCTTTCTGCTGTTTGATCGATGTCTGCTGGGGGCGGGGGATCTCCATGCTCTGGAACGGGAGCTTTTCCGCCTTCTGCTTTCCCCTTGGTTATCTGTTTTTTTAAAGTATATGATGTTCTTGCACACTGACTGGAAGTGGTTTTCACCTCCGCATTTGTCACACTTTTGTCCGACAGCTGGACCCAGGCCTATGTGGGGAAAACTATATCCAGAGCAATAGCATTTTTTTTAATCTTGATTTCTTTCAGACGATCGTACTTTCTTTTTTAACAACTTTATTTTTCTTGCACACAGATATTATAAACACATTGATGTAATGCTGGTTGGTTCATACATTATACATAAACAATTACTTTTCTGAGTCTGAACGTTCTTGCTCGGCCCTTTCCAGCAGGTACAGTTTATATCTTTCCCATATATTCTTTGGTCGAGATACAGGTAACACCGAGTCTATGTACAATTCTTCCATATTGTTTGCCCATACCATGTCTCTATCCCAGTCTGCCTTGGTTGGGGGATTTGCACTTTTCCATTTCATCAAGATCGCCCTTTTGGCTATGAGCAGGCTTAGGTTTAGAAGTTTACGCCATATCGGGTTCATTTTCTCGACTACCCCCAGCAAGCACATCCGGGGGGACCATTCCACTGGTTGATCTGCCATCCCATCTAAGGCCATACACACCTCCTCTCAATATCCACTCAGTTTTACGCATGTCCATAACATGTTATAAATGTTTGCATATTCTGCATTGCATCTCGGGCAGTTCCCGGACATGGTTGGATATATACGTTTGAGCTTTACAGGGGTGTAGTGTGTTCTTTGTATTATCTTATAGTGAATTAGTCTGTATCTAGAATTGCATGAAATCTGCTTGGTAAGTGCACAGATTTTGGACCATTCCTCATCTTCAATTTGCTGCCCCAGGTCTTGTTCCTACTTGGTCTTAGTTGTGCGTTGCACTATCGGGCGTGTCTGGAGTATAATCTTGTACAATGCTGATGCCGAGACCTTTTGGGATCCCCCTGTAAACATATATCCTAATCCCATATTCAGCGGTGGTTCATTTGGAAAAGCAGGGCACATACTTTATATGACTGATTGTATACAGCCATATTGTTGTCTGATCCTGTGTGTATTCTCCACTACATATTTGATGTCTTCCCACTTAATAAAGTGCCCATCAGTGAATAGTTGACCCCATTGTGTTATGCCCCTGGAAGTCCAGTGACGAGCTACTTCCCCGTCTATACTGAAGGGTGTTTGGGGGTCACCCCAGAGTGGCATACTCGGGTGGTACAGCCTACCAGTGGCAAATATATCAGTTATTTTAGCCCATGCCGTGATCACCACCTGCGAGGGTTTCATAGCTTTGTAATATTTGGGGGTTGGCCTCGTCATTTTATGGAGCGCCATTGTGGCTTCCCTTTCGGGCTGGCTCGGCACAGGGCCCGCCAGGTTCAAAAATAATGTAGCCCACTGGGCGGCATATTGTGCCTGTGCTGTCAAGCAGTATAATTCCAGGTCTGGTGCCAGCAGACCGCCCCTTGAATAGGCATCAGTTAACACCCTCCAGCTCACCCTCGGTTGACCTCCCCATACAAATGAGACACATGCGCTAGACATTTTGGTGAACAAGGCGCGCCCCGGCCAGACCGGCACAGTGCTAAATAAATAAAAGAGTTTTGGGAGAATTATAATTTTTACTAATGCAATCCTTCCCATCATTGAAATAGGGAGAGCACTCCAACGTTTCATCTTAATACATAGCGCATCTGCCAGCAAGTTATAGTTTAGTGCTCGCGATAATTGGGCCTTCCTGGCGTTACACGCACCTAGATACAGAATAGGTATCGGGCTCCATAGTAGGCCATGCAAGTCTCAGGGTTTGGTTGTATTCTCAGTAATGGGGAATACTTCTGATTTGCTGGGGTTTAGTCGCAGGCCCGAAAATCCACCAAACCATTCTACTTCTGCCAGGACCCTCCCCAGTGTTCTGTCTGGATCTTTTAGGTGTAGCAAAATATCATCTGCGTACAGATTTATAATATGAAGTTTACTCCCTATCCTTAGCCCATATGCGCTGTAACGTGCCCTCAACATGTCCACTAGTGGTTCTATTACTAGGGCGAACAGTAGTGGTGACAATGGGCATCCCTGTCTAGTGCCCCTCATAGTTCAAGCTTATCTGTTAGGGTTCCATTGACTCTAATTCTGGCCTGGGGACCTTTATATAGTAATTGTATCCATTTCAAGAAGTTTGGACCGAACCCATAGTTTCACAGTACCCTGAATAGGAAGGGCCAGGATACCGTATCAAATGCTTTACGCATGTCCAGCGAAACAGCTATAGCCTGCTGATCAGGGGGTGTTGAAGTCAGGATTTTGTGGCACCTTCTGATGTTAGTGGCCGTGGATCTACCCAGAATAAACCCTGCCTGATCCTCATGGACCATGTATGGCATCAATGGTGTGAGCCTGGTTGCAAGTATCTTAGCTAAGATTTTTGCATCTGTATTTATTAATGACAGTGGTCTATAAGACCCACAATCCTCCGGGGGATTCCCTGATTTGAGCAGTAGTGTTATTACTGCCTCTCTTGTAGTTTCAGGGAGTTCTCCCTTATCTAGGGCTTCGGTCCGCACCGCCAGTAGTCTGGGTACTAACAGGTGTTTAAACTCCTTGTAGAGCTCTGCGCCAAGGCCATCTGTGCCGGGGGCTTTCCCGTTGGGGATTGCCTTTATTGCCTCCCCTATTTCTGCCTCTGTTATCGGCATCTCCAATAACTCCCTGGTGTCCCCCGCTAGGAGTGTCGTTGGGATTTGGGAGAGATAATGTTCAATCTCGGCGTCCGTAGCATCGGATTGAGGCGAGTAAAGTTCTTCATAAAATGCATGGAATGTGTCATGTATCTTGCCCCGATCGGTGGTGACCGAGCCTTCGGCTGTTTGTATACATGGGATATCTGTTGATCCCCTTTCTCCTCTCACTGCTCTGGCTAGCAACCTCCCCGGGCGTTCGCTTTCTCCGTAGCGGCGTGCAGCCGCCGGTTTATGAAAGTATCGGATCTCTTGGTCCGCTGTCTCAGTATATTCGTCCAGTTTATTCTTTACATCCGAACTGAGTTGTGGTGTTGGGGTAAGCGCATATTGGGATTGTATTGATGCTATTTGTGCTTCCAATCGCTGCAATCTATTCCTAATATCTTTAAGGATTCAACTTTCTGTTGATATGGAGCTGCCCCTTATATACACCTTAAATGCTTGCCACAGTATCGCAAGACTAGACACTGAGTTCTCATTGAGATCGAAGTATTCTTGTATGTGTTGGTCCATTGCGTTTTTATAGACCAGATCTCGCAGCGCAGCAGGTTTGAATCTCCATGGGGGCCTGTTAACTATGGCGCCAGGTATTCACAATGCCAGTAGTATGGGGGAGTGGTCTGAGTATGTCCTGGGGAGTATCTGAGTGTCTGTGACCCATGATAGTGCTGTGTTATCCATCAACCAAATATCTATTCTAGAATGCATATCATGTACTGATGAATAATACGTGTACCCTCTCACCGATAGGTTTAGAGTCCTCCACGCGTCTTTCAGGTTGAAATCTGTCATATGTGCGAGGATTGTCTGTGCTGCTTTGGTTAACGCTCACGATTGTGTTGAAGTACGGTCAATATTCACATCTAGAATAGTATTGAAGTCCCCCCCACATATCAAACTGGCCGTGGGGAAGTTTGCCAGTCTCCCGAAAATTATGGAATAGAATTTGGGTCGTCTAATTTCGGCCCGTATACATTGTGGAGGACTATCTCTTTATCTCGAAGTGCGCCATGAACCAACACATATCTCCCCTCAGTATCGCATACCACTTCTTTGCATGTGAACTGCAAGCTCTTGTCTATCAAGATTGCTGTACTTCAAGCCCTTTTAGAATACGTTGTGAAATATTGGTGTGTTCCCCAATTTGGTACCAGTTGTCCCCCCCTGTTGTGGCCCTACGTGCGTCTCTTGTAAGAAAACAATCCTGGGGTCTGTCTGTTAATGTATGCTATAATTTGCCGTTTCTTGACTCTAGATCCCAAACCTCGAACATTCCAACTCAGTACTTTAATATCATCAATGCCTGTTTCAGCCATTACCTATGAAATGATCATGAACGTGTGTTTGCAAATATTTTCTAACAATATTTTGGTTTATCCAGTGTTTACTACCTGTGTGCCTTTTGTTTTCTTCCCCATCCTGTCACATAATACCCGCCAATCATGTAAACCCCCCCCCCCTGCCCTATACCTCACAGTTCCCATAACTTCAACTGTGCTTTTTGGATCCCAACTGAGTGTGCACCTGCTACAGGGGGCCCTGCGGCGATTCCCAGTGCCTATGCCCTACCATACCTTATGTAGGGGTGACTGGTTCCATTAGTTGCTCTCACACATATTGTTATCTGTGGGGGATATCACAATGCAGCATACCACACATATTGAAACATTACTGCCCCCACAGAGAGCTACCCCTGCAAGCGGGAGCCGGCATTTCTGGACCTATGCATCATTAGTTAAACATTCTGTCAATACGCAACCGTAAAGACTACTCCTTTTCATTCGTGTCAGGGTGTCTCAACAGGGCGGGGATATGTGTCTCAATAAAGTTGGCGGCTTCCTCGGGGAAGGTGAAGAAGTGGATCTTGTTCTGATATTGAATTTTAAGTCTCTCCGGATAAAGCATGGCGTACTGGACCTGTCGTTCCCGAAGCAGTTTCTTAACCCCGTTGAAAAGTTTCCTCTCTTGCTGTACCGCCAATGTGAAGTCTGGAAAGATCCGTATGACGTTGGCTTCCCATCTCAGCTCCTGCTTTTCCCTTGCCGCTTTCAGTATTAAGTCCCTGTCCCTATAGTTCATCACACGAGCTATGATTGGCCTAGGGTATGCTCCTGGTTTCGGTTTCGGGGTCAAGGACCTATGCGCCCGTTCAATAATAAACATTGGCGACCACCCCGAGTCCCACAACAATGTGCATAGGAGGGCCTCTATTCCCTTTTCCATAGAGCCCTTCATCGCTTCCTCCGGTAATCCTACTACGCAAATGTTGTTGCGCCTTGATCTCGCTTCTAAGTCCTTACATTTAGACTTCACCGTTCCTAGTTCGATCTCCATCTTGGAGACCATACTTTTCAAGGCTTCAAGAGCGTCTTCAGTGCCCGATATTCTTGTTTCTGCTTCTGTTATGCGTGTTGTTGTTTTGTCCAATTTCGTTTTAATGGCTGCCACATTTGCTGTAATCCCATCGAGTTTATCGTTGAGTGCTGAAAAACCTTGTTGCATTGCAAGGAAAACTGCTTGAGGGTCCATCAGAGCAGCCGGCTCTGAGATGAGATATGTGCCGCAACCATAGGCACAGAGAGCATAAAGGGGGTCGGAGAAATGGAGAGAGGAGCCCCGACATCAGGTGACGCAGGTAGGTGCCTTAAATCCAGCCATGCCAAACTCACTGAAGTCCAGATTTTTGGGAAGTGCAATGATGCCTAACAGGGTTAACACGACACATTAGCAGAAGACTGCCTACAGGCAGTGTTGACCTCCACCTTGTACACATGCAGTATGCACACCCTTTCTGTAGGCACCCACATGCTTCCATGCTTCTACCACCTAAGAGGGAGACAACCTGTATGTCACTGCCTCCAATGTGCACCATCTAGTAATCAAAATGAATGCAGCCATCACAATGCCTGCTCAATGTCCGCAGACCCATCACTAACCCTTTCCCTCCTTTGGTCCACCACAGGCTCTCATTCGACAGTGCCGACGAAGACACTGCCACCACACCTGCCAAGAAGACCAGGCCCGAAGTCCCAACACACCGACCCTCCACCTCTGCTGCAAAAAGCAAACCCCCACAGCAGCCGAAATCTACCAGCACAACACAGGCCAGGGCACAGATGTGCACCAAGTTAAGCACCACGGTACCACCAGCGACAAACATCCACCAAGTGGTGTCCACTGAAGGCACTGGGTCTGCAGGAAGCAGCACGATTGGCGAGACTGCTGCCACCGCAGCTAGCTCGGACACTGATGTAGGGGATGATGATGATGTTGTTGTGGGTCCCCCCACTGCCCCCCTTCATTCCCCCTACCTGTCCCCATGCAGCCAGCATGATGATGGCATACTGGGGCAATCCCCTGATGACTCTTGGCCAGCCACTCCATGCCCAGTGGCAGATGTGCAGGAGGGGAGCAGCACAATGGACACGCCACTAGCATTATCCATAGTCCAAAAAAACCAGGAGTCGATGGAAGAAATCATCACGCGGCAACAACAACTGTCCTCCCTCTTGACACAGCATGTGGCAGAATGTGGAAGTGCAAGGGCGGATATGCAACAATGTGCAGAAACTGTGAAGGCTGCCATAGAGTCCAGCTCCAAGGATGTTTGTGCAGAACTGGACGCTGTGTGGCACGTACTTTCGGAGCTTGTGCAAACTATGAGGGACATGCGTCCTTGTGAGCAGGTCTCAGAATCTGTAGGTTTGTCACTCACACTTTCCTTCCCACTAGCCCACTCCTCACCTGATGATTCTGTGTGGGTCTTTACGTATTCGTCTGATGAGCTTTCCGGCTTTTCCCTCCAGGCTGTCTTTGTCTTTGTCTTGACGATCTTATTCTTCTGTTTGGCGAAATAGGAGCGAGCTCCCCCGGAGGCCACTTTGCCTATAAGCAATTAGCCCGGCAGCGGGGACTCCGGGGAGCCCACCCCAAACCAGGGAAAAGCCTTGCCGAAAAACCCTGGAAGATTGTGTAGCTGTAGTTGGCAGGAAGTTGTTGGCGTGTATCCGTACTTCAATAACCAGCATGCACTGGTAAGTGTTCTTTGTGAATAGCAAATAACGGTCCAGTGCGGAACAGCACAAACAGTACAGTACTCCAAAGAACTTGGACAACAAAGTGTTCCCAGCAGAAAGCGTCCGATGGCAGATGAGACGCTGAAGCAGGTGTGAGTATTAGAAGGCAGCGCAGAGTGCGGATAACAGCGAAAGCAGAAAACAAACAGGTAAGCGGAATAAACAGGAGGAGGAAACCGCGAACAGCGGTAACGGAAAGACACGGGCAGACGGACAGGGAAGGAAGGCACAGGAAACACAGAAAAACAACTGGAGGCAGAGCACAAGCGAGGTGTACTCACATAGGCAGCAAGAAAGTTGCAACGCACAGGTGTTCTCCATTTTCCGGTACTTGTAGGCAGTATAACAGAAAGACTAGACCGCACCTTGCAGTGACTCGGAGTCTAGTCCTTCTTCCATAGCGCCCATCTGCTCCATACTTTCCATGGGCGGTATATGACAGCAGGCCAGTACCTCCTCGGCTGCCAGTTCTACAAGAACCAGCGCCGTCCGCAGATCGGGCAGGAACCTGCGGAGTACAGACAGGGGTGCACCGGGTGCCGGGAGAAGGGGGTGCCAATAGAGGCCGCCCTGTGGAACGATCACACATGATGCACTTGAGCACTGACATCCACACCATGTTAAGGGGAGTTGAGGGGGAGGGGGAAGTGGGTCTGTTGGGGAGTTGAGGGGGAGGGGGGAGGGAGGAGTGGGTGTGTTGGGGAGTTGAGGGGGAGGGGGAGTGGGTGTGTTGGGGAGTTGAGGGGGAGGGGTGAGTGGGTGTGTTGGGGAGTTGAGGGGGAGAGAGGAGTGGGTGTGTTCATTCAAATCACTATTTCAATACACTTTTTGGTTATGCACAAATCACATGTGTGGACATTGCTCATTGCATACCTGTGCTTTATTGGTGAACAGTCCACAGTGTGCATGTCCTAGACACAACCAGTGCCCCAAGTGCCATCTCCATGTGACACCCCCCCGTCCATGTGTGCTAGAAGCATTGGTTAATGAGAGTCTGACGCATGTTATGTCCCTCCTGTGCATCGCTTCCTCCATGAGGTGCTGCCCCATCCCCACCCTCATCATCCTCTTCGTCAGGTGGTTGCAGTTCAAAGTCAGTGGGCAGGGGCACATTCCGTCTGATGCACATATTGTGTAGCATTACACATGCCATGACGATCTTTGCCACCTTCTCATGGTGGTACAGGAGTGCCCCACCAGACCTGCTGAGGCAGCGAAACCGTGCCTTCAAGAGGCCAAATGTCTGCTCAATCACCACACGGGTTCGTGTATGTGCACAATTGAAGTCCTCCTCGTGCCGGTTCTGTGGGTTCCGGACTGGGGTAAGGAGCCACCTCCTCAAGGGATAGCCTGCATCACCTGTATGTGGGCAACAATATATGTGTCAGTCAGGACATCAGATTGCAAATCATTACGTGACACCATGGCATGCATTCATCTTTTACCTTGAACCCCATTTCCATGCACGAATGGAGTCACACGATGTGACCGCTATATGTGTATTCCCCTTATGGACAGTTTTGCATGCCATCAACTAGTGTACGCAGGGAGGTCCAGTACCTTGTGAGTGCCCATCCACTTTGTTAGTCCATAGCGGTTGTTTTGGTGATCTGGCAGATGTCCAGTGATATTAATGCTTTCATCATGGCACCATTGCTGTCAGCCTCATGATGATCTCACTGAGCACTAAAAATGTTGTTATGCAATTCAGTTGGGCCTCTGTGTCAGTGTAGTGGTGTATTGGTGTTCATGACCGCCATGTGACTCCTTTGTGCGCAGTTATGGGGGACTGGCCTTTCAGTTGATGCTGTTTGGTGCTGTGTATTGCCTGAAGTCATTGCATGTAGCTACATTGCGTTGGGGTTGATGTGGTCTGATTTGGTACAGTGCACATGCAGATGGTTGTGGAATGGTTGGAACACAGCTTCATTCACATGGTAGGGCTGATCACATCTAGCATTATGTGGTGAGGTGTCAGCCCAAGTCTGGCCTGCTTTAGGGTATGAGCTTGCTCCATTACCTCTGGTACTCGCAGCAAGGTAAAGTATGCACCCCCCCCATATCAGACAGGTAAAGTATGCATCTCCCCCCCCCCCATGTCAGACAGGTAAAGTATGCATCTCTCCCCCCCATATCAGACAGGTAAAGTATTCATCTCCCCCGCCCCCCATGTCAGACAGGTAAAGTATGCATTGGTACGTCAATCACCTACCTACTTCACATTTTCATGGCCACGACATGAGACTCACCGAGTAGCCAGGATCTTGGCCCTGCATGTCGCTCCATGTAGCGTGGTATTGTGGAGTTCCGCAGGACCATTGAGTCATGGGTTGATCCGGGGAATCGGGCACAACGTGTGATGATCCTGTTCGAGTCACATACCATTTGCACGTTGAGTGGTATAGCTTACGGTTGCGGTACACTACCAGTGGTATAGTTTACGGTTGCAGTATACTACCTCCATGGCATGTGGGACCACCAATTCCACATGGGTGCAGTCGATGGCACCAATGCAACCAGGTATGCCGGCCAGTGCATGGAAACCCACTTTGGTGTTTGCGATCTCCTGGGCAGACCGTGGTAAGGAAATGTGGTTGTCTGTGTGCTTGAGGAGGGTATCAAGCACTTGGTTCAGCGTACGTGAGAATAATGGTTGTGAAATGCCATGCAATACCCACTGTGTGCTGGTAGGTGCCTGTGGCAAGGAAGTGGAGCACGGACACTAGCTTCAGTAGGGGGGGGTGGTGGTGGGTGTTTCAATCATGCTGACGATGTCGTCGTGTATCATGTCCATGATGGTGGTGATGGTGTCCCGGTCCAAACGGTACAGGGTGTGGATCTGCTCAGCGGTGAGGTTGAATGGACTGGCTCTGATGCGTGGGATTGGGGGCTGCCTGCATGGTGGCACTGGCTGTGCTGGTGGGGCTTGCTGGCCCTGCCTTGCCCTCCTTCTCCTCCTGCGTCTCCTCTGTGCTGCCTGTTGTAGTAGTAGTTGTTGTTGTTGTTGTTGTAGCACTTCCTTTGCAATCAGGTCCTCCAGCCCCAACATTGCTAGTCGTATTGGAATCATTGTGGAGTGTGACTGGGTGTGGGAAGGGGTGGGGTGTGCTCCTTTTGTACTTGGCCAGTCTGTATTGCTTCCACCTGTGCTGATTGTGTGCACCTGTGTCACATAGGTACACTGCACATGGCCGTTTACGGTTGATCCGCAATGGCGGCATTAGCACCATGGCGGTGAGGTACTTTACGGCCTTCGCAAGGGCGTTAAGAGCATGTCCGCTTGGCTCGTGATTATCCCCACTTTGCGCCATGCCGGTATTTACGGCATGGGAGGTCGCGTACCCGCGCCCTTGGCGCTGTTAGCGGCACCGTTGATTATGGAGTCGTAATAGGGCCTAGCGGTAAGCGATGCCGGTAATCCTTTACCGGCATCGTTTTTCACTTACCGCCATGGTCGTAATGAGGGCCAATGTCCCTTACGATTGGTCCCAATGAGTGAATTAGTATGCCTCTGAGGCGGCGTTCCTCCCTTTCCCCTGTTAAATCAATGTAAATATTGAGTTCCTTAAGCCACCTGTTCTACCATGGTGCCAAACTACTGGTGTCAGAAATGTCAAATGGCTGTATTGCCTGTAATTGCAGAGACTCACACCCCCCCATCATCTCTGGCCACTGCGTTACGTGTGGAGGAGCTCGAAGATGGGTTGGAGGAGCTAACTGTTTCATTCTCTGACATGATGGTGATGCACTGTGTGGTGTGGCGCTGTGTTTGGGGGAGGCTGGTTGCGTGCTCTCACCTTCTGTTCATGGTTCAATGATGACTTTCTGTATGAGGAATCTCGTGAACGTGTTGTCAGGGCGTTCCAGTCTGCAGCAGTCAGTGGTGAAGGCTGGCTGGTGATGTGGGGCCTTCCAAGCCACGTGGTATTTCCTGTGTGTGGGCCAAAAGCATATGAATGCAGCGTTCCAAGTATGGAGAGCAGGGCGCAGTTTGCAGGCAAATGAGGCAGTGTGTGTGCACTCACTGCGAGGTAGCAGCGTGCCTTTCGTGCGTATAGGGCCTTACTGGTTGTCGATCGGATCACGTCCGACGTGAGTTGTGCTTTCTTTCTGGTGCAGGCGTCATCTTAGTGCCGCAACACTGGTCAGGCAGAGGCCGAAGCAGGCGGCAGCGAGGAGGCGTTGCTCATACTTGTGTGGCAGCCGGCTCTGGATGATGCTGTGATGCGGCTTAGAATGACAGGTCTTTGAAGTCGATCAGCGCGAATTTAAAGCGAGGTCAGAGGCACGGCACAGGTGAGTCCGATATTAAATCCTAGTTGCCATTGCTGAATATGTAGTCGGAGATATGTCAGCAATCAATTAATGTCGGGTTGGATGCAGGCGTCATCTTAGTGCCGCAACACTGGTCAGGCAGAGGCCGAAGCAGGCGGCAGCGAGGAGGCGTTGCTCATACTTGTGTGGCAGCCGGCTCTGGATGATGCTGTGATGCGGCTTAGAATGACAGGTCTTTGAAGTCGATCAGCGCGAATTTAAAGCGAGGTCGGAGGCACGGCACAGGCGAGTCCGATATTAAATCCTAGTTGCCATTGCTGAATATGTAGTTGGAGATATGTCAGCAATCAATTAATGTCGGGTTGGATGCAATAATACACTGAGCCAGATGGTTAGGAGTGTAACTTCTTTATTCTCTTTCCTCTGACTGCCGAATTGGCGGCAACCCCACCCACACCATGTGATCGGCCAACATCCGATCTAAACGGTGAAATGGGACAAGCTAACGCTTGTCCCTCTAAACATAACCATAAGACATTACACTTAGGTTCTAGAGAAAGTTGTGTTAGATGGAGCTGTCAGGGGTCTCTAGATAGGGATCTAACTGGTATTAAGTTATAGAGGTGTGTGGACTTCTAGGAATGTGTTATCGGATGCGGAGTTGGGGAGGAACTTGCATAAGTAATTCTCCAGAGGATTCCAGATTTCTAAGAACTTCAGAGTTTTGAAGGTGTCACCACATATTTCTTTTTCCTTTTCCAAGTGGTGAGATAAGCAGATGGAGTTCCATCAAACTCAATGGGTTGGCAGGTATTTAATCTTCCATGTAGCAGTGATATATTTGTATTTTGTATTTTTATTGTTCTTTATATAGCGCCTTTATCCAAAGAGCTTTACATAGAAGATCAACAGTACATCAGAACAGTGGAGCACACATGGATCAGGTACAGGTAACATGGAGTACATAGGAGATCAACAGTACATAGGAACAGTGGAGCAACATGGATTAGGTATAGGCGGTAACAAGTAATCAGGGTACTGAAGAGGGTACAGGCGGTATTTTGAATGGCTGCTGCTAGAAGAGTGTCTAGTAGAGAGATTTGTCTAGTATTTAAGAGTCTTTCTTTAACATTGGAAGTTAAGGAGTTAGTACAGAGGTCTTTTTTATGAATGAATAGAACCAATTTGAAGAATGTCTAAAATATGTTTAGTAATCTTCTCCCAGAATACAGAAAGTTGAGGACATGAGAAAAGCATATGCTCCATTGACTAACAGTGGCATGTTCATCAAGTACGTGAACCGTGAACAGATCCCTAGCTACATCAAGGCCTTTCACAATAGTTTTGTTATGCTCCAATACCTGTTGTTGAAATTCAACGTTACCACCCTACTCGAGGTAAAGGGGCCTTAACTGGGTCTGAAAAGATGTTACGCTCACCTGTTACCCAACGCCACCCAGCCCTGGTTGGATGATCTGCACTCTCGAACCCCCTCCCGGTCCCTTGGTAATGCCTCTGGTTAAAGATGGGTCTGCAATATAGGAGAGCTAGATTCAATACCAGATTGTCTTTATGTTTTCCCACCTCCCTTGGCCTCAACTCCTTCCTCCCCCGTGGGCCTTCTCCTCACCTTAATATTGTAAAAGGTGGATTATCTGTCCTGCTCCTCGTGGCAGGGGCGTGTAGATGTGGGGGCGAGCAGTGACCAAGTTACTTCACTGGTGCAAGCCCCCCTGTGGGAATCCAGGCCTGCTGCGACTCCGTAGGTTTGCTGCTTTACAGTCTTTATATGTAGTTCTTATGTTCCTCTTAGTTTGAACAATAATGTCTTGCTTCTTTCCTTTTAGGTATGGAAAGGTATTTTGGTGTTGTCATGCAGTTTGAAGATGAGCATGGGCTGGTAGGCGAAAGCGCGGTGTGCGCGATGCTGTCCGGTGAGTAATGCACGATGCGCAGCGCTGTTTCACCTTTTATTTTGCTAACCTGTGTCTTTTCTCTGCTTGCATGTTGCGATGTTCCTCGCCGAGTGCCGTAATGTTCCAGCAATGACACTGACCAGGAGATGACTACCCAGGTAAGAATTGTGTGGCTTTCTTCATTCGGGAGGAAATGTGAGTAAACGCTTACTAATGCTGTCTTTCTTTATCCTCTTTCCAGGTTATGGTATTCCAGGATGCATACGGTGCCGGATGATGGAGTTCATACCTTCAGGTGAGTGGAACTGAAGTCAGCGATGGATTGAATATTGGATACTGTTCCAGGTACGTTTCGTAGTGTTCTTTCTCTCTCTGCAGGTCCTTGATTTCAGGTAAACTGGCATCAAAGAACTGGACACGGTGAGCGTTACGCTGGCCACAGCAGAATAACGCAAAGGATGTTCTGCTGTTTGGGTGTGGTTTAAATAGTCTCAGGTAAAGTAGTCCAGGTAAAATAGTCCCAGGCCTGCCACACCCAAAGTAGTCCAGGCAAAGTAGTCCCAGGCCTGCCACACCCAAAAGACTAGCCCGCATAGCTCAGTTCGTTGTAACTGAGCTATGTGTGTGCCTCCATGTTGGCGCTGAACCACCCCCCCCCCCCCCAAGTTAAATAGTCCCAAGTAAATAGTCCAACTCTAATGTTGGTCTTATGGAACTTTTTAATTAAGCAAGGTGCATGGAGGTATTCACTAGGTTCCCATGATCTGTCTTGAGGGCCGTATCCCTTCCAATCAACTAAGTAGTATAGTTTGGATCTTGTGTATTTTGAGTCTAGGATATCCTTTACTTCAAACTCTGGTTCTCTGTCAACTAATACTGGTTTTGGTGGTATTATAACCCGAGTACCGGGTTGTACCGGTTTCAGGTGTGATACGTGAAACACAGGATGAATCTGCATGGTGGTTGGTAGGGCTAATTTAACTGGATTTATTATGGATTCAATAGAATAAGGTCCCAGATATCGAGGACGAAAGGTCTGAGTCCCCTTTATGGGCACATATTTTGATGCTAAACAGACCTTGTCTCCAATTTGATAGTCGGGGGCTTTACTACGATGTTGGTCCACAAATTTCTTTTGTCTGTTCTTGGCTTGGAGTAAATGTTCTGCTGCTTCTTTGACGGCCTGGGAAATAGTTGTATGTAGGGTTTTAACCACTGGCATTTCCAAAGGGGTTGGGAGATCCAATTCTGAAGTACGTGGATGTCTACCATAGATAGTGTAGAAAGTGGTTTGTCCAGTGCTGGTGTGTAATGAATTATTATAGGCATATTCAGCTATCCATAACAAGTCCTTCCAATTTCTTTCCACTTGATGTAACATGCAACGTAAGTATTGCTCGAGGGTTTGGTTTGTTCTTTTTGTTTGGCCATCTGTTTGAGGATGGTGACTTGTGGATAGTCGAATGTCAATTTGGGCCATTGAACAGCATTTCCTCCAGATGTTGGGTGCAAACTGACTACCTCGATCTGAAATCAAGACCGATGGAAAGCCATGTAGCCATACGATTTCCTCCAGGAATACTTTTGCTAAAGTGGCTGCATTTGGAAGACCCTCGAAAGGATTTAGTGTGCCATTTTAGAGAACAAGTCTACAACTACTAAGATGGTGTTGAATCCTTGACTGGGAGGTAGATCTGTAATGAAATCAAGGGACAGTGTGTGCCATGGTGCGGGAGGAATTTCCAATGGTTGGAGAAGACCAGCTGGTTTCTGCTTTTGGGACTTTTGTTTTGTGCACACACACCGCAAGATTGAATAAATTGTATGATGTCTTTACGCCATGTGGGCCACCAATAGTTTTCTTTTACTTTAGCTAGAGTTTTGGCAATTCCAGGATGACCTACAATCAGGGAGTCGTGATAACCCGAAATAACCTGCTCTTGTAAATCTTTACTTGGCAAGTATAGACGGTTCCTAAAATATACCGCAAAGTACTGACAAGTACTGTTTGCTAACTGCCGTCAGCCTTTGTTTGGAACGCGTGGAATCGCTGCGGCCTCTACTCCTGTGAAGCCTGGAGCAGCCTTGGCGACGCGTTTGGACTCTGCTTTGGAGGACGTCCTTTCTGGTGAGGCCCGCCCTGCCTGGCCTCATACGGAGGAAGTAGGAGGTGACTATATTTTGCTGGCTTGTTGGAGCCCATTGAAGCCCATTGAAGCCATATGCCCCCTACGTTATTAATATAGTGAGCTATCCCACCAAGCATTGTGTATAACACCCCTTCTCCTCTTTTTTCAAGGTGTATCTCACGGACGGAGGCTCTGCCCCCTCTGCTGTGTGACGTCCCCTTTTTCTTTTCTACAAATATCTACCTTCCGGCGCACCCGCGCCACGCACCGCAAAGCACTGATAAGTACTGTTCGCGGTGCGCGGCGCAAGTGCATTGGGAAGCCAGCTGTGATGGACAATGAGTTTGTGGTTTAGTATGGCATTAATACTAAAACTAATCTGCATGTGAGAGTTTTTACTCGATCGAATGCACTGCTACCTTAGATATATGAATGTTCTTAGGCCCATGATGCAAACGTGAAGGGGCTTCTGGATAGAAAACCTGGTTATTTGACTATCAAGATGTGGGTAAGATGCAATATCCCCTAATTTAGACTAGTACCAGAATTTCTCTTCTCTTCTCTTTTGGTGTAGATAAGTGTGAACTGAACACCTAAAGTTAATAGAACCTAAGCTTGTAATTCTCTAGCTTACTTCAGTAGCATATGTAGACCACAAAAATGGAATTTACGTTACGTAATGGAAAAAAAATTAAAGATGCTATGCTAAAAGAATCCTTTGATGCAAACCACGTAGCAGCTAAAAAAAACTAAAAAAAAGAAACAGAAAGTTTCTGTACTCTTCCAAAAGAAAACCGATCCTTTCTATCAATGTCAATCCAAGTGGCTAACAATGCTGCTGAAACGAGTCTTAATGAAGAGATGCAAGAGGGGAACGTTTTATGCTCTCTGAAAGATGCAAATGAAGACATGATTCATGATCCATTTGCTGAAAAAAAAAACTCAAATTAAAAAAATACACAAGATGAAGTTACTATGGGAGATAATATACATCCTGATGCGGATATATCCATGCTAGCACCCGTCATCATAGCAGATCTTGACAAAAGGGTACGCCTCTCACTAGGACCATCAACTCCTATGTCCACATTTGGACACTTTCGAGAACATGTTCATTTTCACAAACTAAACATGAAAGAACATAATACCCTCTCACATAGTTTCTTTCATAATGTAGAAGAACTCAAGGTAAAAGAGTCACACCAATCTACTAGTTCGCCAACCTCTACTCTTGCAACGAAAAGTAGATTAATACCGCACAGAGACATATCTGATGAATTAGATACTTCAGTACCTGTATTTAATAATAATAATCCATTTGAGATACCTGTACAAATAGAAAGAGACACATTGGATATCCTAGAAAAAGAAATACAGGAGTTTCCGGTAATAACTAGGATTCTTAATTTGCTAGATAAAGGACATGAATTAACACATACTTTATTGAAAGACATACAAAATAACATCTCTAAAAACTCTGAAAAGTTAAACAAAGTTGAATGATATATACTTTCGCAGGAAGCCTGTCACAAATTCCATCTGGAATGTCCTACAAAAACTGCCCAGATTATAAAACAAGAAGGATATGCATTAAAAGATTTGTCACAAAATTCCATAGGAACTCAAACGATGAATGATCCCCTACTGCACAACGGAATACGCAAATCATTTGCAAATATGGCAAAGGATCAAGCCACTTCTATAACTCTTGAGGCTAATGGGGAGTCGATTGACATAATTGAAATTGCCAAAGCACAACATGAGCGACTGTTACAAATTGAGCAATTATTATATCAAACTAATCCCCAAATGCATCATGCTGAATTGCCTCAGAAGATATCACCAATGGCAACTGAGAATGCAATGCAGATATCTCTCCTTGCAATTTTAGAGAAAGAGATGGTATTGGAGAAAATCTCTGAAGATGCTGAAAATACTGTTATAACCACTGAAGGGCCCTATCACATATCTAGAAGAGCAATAAAAAATGATCAAAGAGCGTTAAAAAGAAGGCATAAGAAACGGGCAGATAATGCTGGAATACACCAAGAGATGAAGAAAATACCCTTGAGTACTAAAAAGGGGAAAACACAAAAACAGCTTCCAACCTCAAACTCAGACGAGCATGCTTTGAACTTAAGTCAGTTAAACTAAGAAAGTACGATCGTGTTACAGATACCTTCACAAGATGAGGGGGAGAAATCAGAGTGGATGGAAAAGAGCAACTAACTGTCCATGAAGATCTTATAGGAGCACACGCAATTCAAACAAAAATGAAGGCATATTTTCATGAAACTCAAATTAAAAAAAACTGAAACACAAAGAAAACAGAAAACAAACGTGTAGCGGGAAAAATAATGTCTAACAATAATAATATATACACTCCTGTTGTAGAACCTGTACCGAGTGTGGTAATTAAACCACCTCTGACAGTTCCAACCATGGTACAAACTAGTGCCCTAATAAACTTTACTACAACTGAACAAAAAACACAAAAGGTTTTAGACGTGTCAAAAAAGGATTTAGCGCCACAGAAGTCAATCCTCTCTCCCAAATTAAATCCTATTACTAATTTGGAAGTCAAATCCACAGCTTCTCTAGTGGAAAATAAAAACAGTCCTAGAGGACCTGTAATTCCACAAGAGACAAATAACTTAATAAATAATGGGACGGTAATTGAAAATAGACCTATGGAGAATGGACTAGGGCTGGATTTCGTTGAGGAGGAAGGGACTACTCAACCCCTGACGATCACTGAACCAACCTTCGCAACATTCGAAAATATTCCTGAGGCAATGAAAACAACAATTGGATGGAAAAGTGATCCATTGATAAATGGAAAGGAACGTATAAATGGTTCCTTCTTAATGAAATGTCTGTATAAAATTCCCTCACTTAACGACATTGAAAGCATCAAGTTATCTAATATAAATAATAACCAAATGCTCTTTGTGTTTTCACCCATAATTGCAAAACTACTGTGGGAACATAAATCTGACGTAATGATGCTGGGTCTAGAATTACATGCTTTCGATGTAATAGAAGAGGCGCTAGCATTTCTTGACTACCAACCACCAATAATACCAACTGTTGCCAATAACATAAATGAAGCACCAGCTAATGTAGATAGTACAAAACAAATGCTAGAACAGCTAGCCTCCCTCACTACAGCTTTAAATGGATTGCTTTGGTTGGAACCTTTAATAAAAGATGCTTCTGTGATTGGTTCCATGCATTTACCTTCATAATTACAAGAGATAAACATTATTTCTTGGAATTGCTGTGGTTTTAATAATCTTAGGAAATGGATACAAAATGCGAAGACATGCATGTTACCCCAGATATTTTTAATCCAAGAAACTATGTCTATGTCTGAGCTACAATTTGATGGTTTTACCTCTCTTGTACACCATGCAGTTGGTAAAGGTAGAGGCAGACCTGCAGGAGGTCTGGCCATCCTTATTAGTAACACATTTTCTTTTAAGGTGAATTACATATTCCATTCAGTATTGCTGTTATTGGTAGATGTGACTATAGATTCTTTGTATGCTCTTAATGTCTTTCTGATTACACTATACTGGAATCCATCTTCTATGTCTCTCTCAGAAGCTTGTGAAGTGTTTGATACAATCGTACAGAAGGCTTATGAAAAATCCCCACATGCAGAAATATTGTTAGGAGGTGATTTTAATGCAACACTTTTATCTATCTTAAATACTAAGAGGAATGACAAATGTAAGACTCAGGCTGGACTTACGCATGAAAAAGGTCAAAAATGGGTACATTACTTAGATGGCCATGATTTATATATCATTCAACCGAAGAGGACTCATGAATCATACACATGGAAAAGGGGCCCTTACTCCTCATGGATTGATTACTTGGTAGGCTCTAGAACTTTATAACTGGCTGGATGTCCCCAGCAAGCACCATAGATCTGATATTAGGGGATCACCTAATGATTACCTCTTCCATGATATGTAGAATTGATAGACACGCATGCGATTCTACCTTGTCATTGGTACAAAGTAATAGAACAAGGTTATCGATCAACTGGAATTTAAGTACGTATAGGAAAATCTCTTTTCTAGTTAATCGAGACCTGTGGATATATGCAAGAGTAATACACCGAATGAGATGAAGGCTATTATGAAGGAGAATCTAAAGATGATTGCTTTTCATCTAAAATCCATAGCCAATGCACAAAAATCTCAAGAATACAACAAATGCTCAATCTCTGGGAGGTCATCAGACATTTTGGAGCTCAAACGTAAAAAAAAATATGGAATTGAGGAAAATAAGGAAATCCTTTATGCTCCATAATTCTTTTTGCTTTACAACGGCAAAAATAAATTATCATGAAATTCAAAAATGATATATCACGAGTTCGATCTGATATATTACTGAAACAAAATCAAAAAACAGTCTAGTTGCTATGTAAGCGGAAGACCAAAGATATATGGAAACAACTCAGATTCATTAAGAAAGAACAACACTTAGAATTTGATTCTGCAATTGATGGAGCATTATTGACCTCCTTTTTACTTCACAAATATACAATCCCTCCAGCTTTCACCCATCTAGAAAGAGCTCCAAATTATATGGACATTCCTGATATCTGTCCATGGGATACTGAGGACATTTTGTATGCTATTAATAAGCTAAAAGCATCTAAATGTCCTGGGCCAGATGGCTTGCCACCATGTGTCATTAAGGATGACCCTCTATTCTGGGCACAAGTTTTCTTAGCCGACTTTAAAACAATATTCCGAACCAAAGAAATTCCATCATCTTGGCTCACAGTCATTATCATACCGATACACAAAAAGGGGCCAATAGATAATCCTAACAACTTTAGGCCCATAGCCTTAATGGATGTAGCAGCCAAAACATTCTCAATATTGATCTTACAAGAAATAGAGACGGTGATCCGCAATACCGACTGTCTACGTATAGCCCAAGTAGGCTTTCGAAAAGCAATGGGGACAACGTTAAATGCTAGTATTCTCGCTCATCTCATAGTATCTTGTAAATCTCCTGATCAAAGCCCTATTTTTGTTGCCTCTCTGGACCTTAAATCTGCTTTTGATTGTGTCATCAGAGGGTTATTATGGCAAAAAATGTTAAGTGCCAAATTTCCTTCATACCTAGTAACTCTGATTGCCATGCTCCACTATTAAACAAACTTTAAAGTAAGAATAAACCGGCAAGGAACTCTTACAGAAACTATTCCTACCTGGATTGGAGTAAAGCAAGGATGCAACTTAGCAGCTATTTTATTTAATTTGTATATGGCCGACTTGGATATGATTTGGAATGAAACAATCTTTTGCAGTACGTCTAGGAAATCTCAAGCTATCATGGTTAGCGTATGCAGATGATGTTCTCCTTTTCGACAGAACACACGCTGGACTACAGGCTAAGCTTGAGAGCTACCTTACATGCTGCAATAACAACAATTTAAGGGTTAACCCCCAAAAATCCAATATCATGATCTTTTCTAATCGAAAGAAAATTCGCCATTTTATTTGGAATATCGATAAAACACATGTAAAGGCAGTATCAGAACTTTTTTACTTGGGCTATAGGGTTTCAAATAACATCTCCCTAAAAAAACTAAAGAACTTTTGATGGAGAAAATGCAACCTCTTAAAGGTCAAATGAAAATGATTTATCACAAATTCTGCTATTTTTCGCTGATTCCACTGTACGAATACTACAATAAGAAAGTTGAAGCGATTCTCTTATATGGGATTGAACTACATTTAGAAGACCTTGGACCCCTTTTCAATCGTCTACAAGGAATTCTGTGGAAAAACGCTTTAGGTCTGCCGATGTTCCTTCCAAATGCCATCTTAAGGCATGAATTAGGACTCACATCTTTAGCAGCATGTTATCAATGGTGTTTATTAACACTCTATTTTAAAATGTTAGATCCCCCAAGAAATTCCATCTATACAGAATTTGCTAAAATGCTAACGCAGAATCATCCTTTATCAGTGGCTAAACTTAAGGACAGAATGAATAAGATCCTAGAGAAAATTACGAGCAGATGATCTCGATCTGAACATAAATAAAATGAAAAAAAACTGTTTATTGTCGATTTGGCAGAGTGTATAACACTAATACAGTCTTACTCGTCCTTTGAGCAATATGCTGAATTTATTCAGCCACAAAGTCCTCACCTGAAATATCTTTTGCTTTGTCCAGATAAAACAATTCGCAGAACATATATGCTATTTCGTATGGACTTGATTCATACTAAAGTTAGGATCAGATACTGGAAGAATAATCAAGATACTTTATTGAATCAAACTTGTAGATTTTGCAAAGAGACTGAAGAAACCTTAAAACATCTATTCTTATACTGTCTTTACTTTGAAAAAATGTGCATAACTATGTTAAAACAATTTGCAAACGCAAACACAATCTTTGCAAGAAACTGCATATGGAAACATTGTATGTGGCGTGCGAGTAATACAGCTATAATAGCAACGGTACGATTGGTAAATTATATCAAAACTGAAATGGAAAAAGATTGTTTTATCATTGAAAGTCAAAAACAAAATTGATGAATTATGAAATATGTGTTTCTGTTATTGAAGAATGTATTTTCCATGATATAGATTTATTTTTATATGTATTGTTGAAAATTGTATTTAAATGAAATTATTTGTAAAAGGTGTATTACACCAAAAACACATTTTTAAATTAAAAATAAAATGGTTACTGGTCTCTTATGGTGTAATGTTCTCCTTGAGTACACCACTCTTGTGAGAAAGTGGGATCCATTAAGAGTTGGATCTTGTTTTGGAGTTCACCCTGTGTCAACGTTGTCGTAAGACCCAGGAGTTTGTCTTCTGGAATGATGGCTACTGGATCTGGAGTTATGTATACCTTTTCATCAACACCCATGCAGGACAAGGCGTCAGCCTTTCCGTTTCGGACTCCAGGCCGGTAGGTGATCACAGTCATATTCAGCGAAGAAAAGAGCCCACCGCAGTTGACGGGATGATTGAGTCTTTGCTGTTTTTAGGTATTGCAGGTTTTGGTTATCAGTTATGGCTGTGACAGTATGTCTAGCACCAAGAGGATAGTGTTGCCATGCCTTGAAAGCTGATTTTATAGCCAAGAGTTCTTTGTCTGTGATAGCATAGTTGAGTTCGGGAGTTGAGAATTTTCGTGACCCGAAGGCCACAGGGTGTAACTGGCCAGTTCCTGGGTCCCTTTGTGATTGAACAGCTCCCATAGCCATGCTAGAGGCATTTGTTTCAACTATATAAGGGAGGTCTGGGCGAAGATGCCGTAGAACTGGAGCAGAAGTGAATTTTTTCTTACGTTCTTGAAAGGCCTTCTCTGCTTCTTCGGTTATTGTTTTTTCTCAATAGTGATGTAATTGGATGCACTATTTGGGAAAAATCTGGGATGAATCGGCGGTAAAAGTTTGCAAAGCCCAACATACTCTGGATTCCTTTAAATGAAGTTGGTGACGGCCAGTTAAGAATGGCATCTACCTTGTGCCTATCCATTCTGATACCTTTTGGAGTGAGGATAAAACTGAGGAACTCCACTTCGGTGACATGAAAAGAGCACTTTTCGAGTTTAGCATACAGATTATGTTGGCTGAGTTTAGTAAGGCTGCAGCGGACATGCCTGACATGGTCTTCTTTTGTAGCAGAATAAACTAAGATGTCATCAATGTAAACCAGGGCGCAAACGTCGATTAACTCCCGCAAAACATCATTCATAAAGTACTGGAATGCAGCAGGAGCGTTGCAAAGTCCAAAAGGCATTACCTGGTATTCATATGAGCTGTATTTGCTACGAAAGGTGGTTTACCATTCGTCTCCTTTCTTCACTCGAACAAGATGGTACGCCCCCCTAAGGTCCAGTTTGGTATAGATTTGGGCGTCTTTGACTTGATCCAATAATTCGGGAATAAGGGGCAGTGGATAACGTTTTTTTACTGTGATCTGGTTTGATGCACGATAGTCGATGAAAGTCCTCAAATCTCCTTCCTTCTTTGGTAGGAAGAATAAAGGACTGCTTGCCGTTGATTTAGATGGGCGGATAAATCCATTTGCCAGGTACTGATCAAGATAATATTTCAAATTGAGGTTTTCTGGTTCAGTAAGTGCATAGATTCGACCACAAGGAATTTGCGCACCAGGTATGAGGTTGATCTGACAATCGTAGGGCCTGTGCGGTGGTAGAGTATTGGCTTGTTCTTTCTGGAACACGTCTTGAAAATCTTGGTATTCATTTGGTAGAGTACTAGTCACACCTAGTACAATCGCTGCCATACTGGGAGTAGCAGATGTACATAAGTCTGTTTTCCCCTTTTCTTGGTAATAACAGGTGCGAGCACAATCATCGGAAAAGGCCAACTTCTTGGCATGCCAGTCTATTAGAGGGTTGTGAGCTACCAACCATGGCATCCCTAAGATTAGTCAAAACTGAGGAGCTTTGATGAGATCGAATGCAATAGATTCTCGGTGTCCATCCTGGCACAGTAGGGTTAGTGCTGCTGTACATTGGGTTACTGGTCCGGAAGCTATTTCTGTCCCATCAACAGTAGTAACGTTTTCAGTAATCGACTTAGAGCATAAGGGAAGCCCCATCTCTGCTGCCAGATCTTGGTCTATATAATTCCCAACTGCTCCGCTGTCTATGTATGCTTCGACAGCATGCATCCGAGACGGTTGTTGGTGATTGATCAAAATTACTGGTAATGCAAATTGTGAGGTCTGTGGCTCATCCTTCTCGCTCGACAAGCGGACCTCTACGCTTGCCGGGCTGGTAGTTTTCTGACTCCTTGTTATTATCTTCCTTCTCTGTGGCTTCGACAGTTCTCCTTGGTGGTTTCACTGGACATTCTTTGAGGAAGTGGCCTGATTATCCGCAATATAAGCATAATTGCTGTTGCCTTCTCTTGTCTCTTTCAGTTTTAGTTAAAGGGGGCCATACACCTCCAATTTGCATGGGTTCTACCGTGTTTTCCATTGTACGTGGAACATTATCCTTTGACTGGACATACATAGCTCGAGTGTCTAACCTTATCCGGTCCGCTTTTCGGTCTTGTAATCTGTGATCTAATTGCACCACAAGGTTGATGAATTCTCCACAGTCTTTAGGTGGGTTAACCACTTGAGCAAGGACATCCTTTAGTTCCCCTCGTAGACCCCGATGAAATAGTGTGGTCCTTTTTTCCTCAAGCCACCCAGCTTCAACGACTAGTCTGTTAAATGTTGCTATATATGTAAGCAAGTCTTGACTTCCTTGACGGAGTGACAAAAGTTTGTTGTCTAATGCTTGGCCTTGGGTATGACGAGCAAAGAGTTTTTCCATTTCCATCTGGAAACCCCCAACGTCATGTAACAACGGGTTATCCTGACTTACCAATGGTACCGACCAATCCGCAGCACTGCCACTCAGATATGACAAGACAAAAGCAACCCGCGCTTGGTCATTAGGAAAAGCCCCAGGTCTGCAAAGGAAATGAAGACGACACTGGTTCATGAACGTTGCGTACTTCTTGGGGTCCTCTGTAAATCATTCAGGTGGAGCTAAAGGTACTTCCCCGGGAAGGGTTATTTGTACTGGATTGGTGGAAGAAGTTGGTACAGGTGCTGGCGGAATGTTACCAGGCAATGGGGTCTGTCCTGCCTGTGATTGGAGCAATTGTCAACTTATTTCGTCGGTATGATCCTTAGTAACAATCAAATCCCTTCTTAGAGCGTTGGTTTCTTGCCTGGCTGAATGTACTTCAGCACGTAATTGTCCCAACAACTGAACTAACTTGTCAGTCTCTGAAGTCTCCATGACGCCCAGGTGGATAATATTTTGAGGCTTTGCGTTCTGTTACGCTCACCTGGTATCCACGGGGACGCCACCCAGCCCTGGTTAGATGATTTGCACTCCCGGTCCCTTGGTAATGCCTCTGGTTAAAGATGGGTCTGCAATATAGGAGAGCTGAATTCAATACCAGATTGTTTTTATATTTTCCCACCTCCCTTGGCCTCAACTCCTTCTTCCCCCTTGGGCCTTCTCCTCACCTTAATATTGTAAAAGGTGGATTCTCCGTCCTGCTCCTCGTGGCAGGGGCATGTAGATGTGGGGGCGAGCAGTGACCAAGTTACTTCACTGGTGCAAACCCCCCTGTGGGAATCCAGGCCTGCTGTGACTCCGTAGGTTTGCTCCTTTACAGTCTTTATATGCAGTTCTTATGTTCCTCTTAGTTTGAATAATAATGTCTTACTTCTTTCCTTTTAGGTATGGAAAGGTATTTTGGTGTTGTCTTGCAGTTTGAAGATGAGCGGGCCGGTAGGCGAAAGCGCGGTGTGCGCGATGCTGTCCGGTGAGTAATGCGTGATGCGCGGCGCTGTTTCGCCTTTTATTTTGCTAACCTGTGTCTTTTCTCTCCTTGCATGTGGCGATGTTCCTCGCCGAGCACTGTAATGTTCCAGCAATGATACTGACCAGGAGATGACTACCCAGGTAAGAATTGTGTGGCTTTCTTCATTCGGGAGTAAACGTGAGTAAACGCTTACTAATGCTGTCTTTCTTTCTCCTCTTTCCAGGTTATCGTATTCCAGGATGCATGAGGTTCCGTATGATGGAGTTCCTACCTTCAGGTGAGTGGAACTGAAGTCAGCGATGGATTGAAGACAGGATACTGTTCCAGGTAAGTTTCGTAGTGTTCTTTCTCTCTCTGCAGGTCCTTGGTTTCAGGTAAACTGGCATCAAAGAACTGGACACAGTGAGCGTTACGCTGCCCACAGCAGAATACCGCAAAGCCTGTTCTGCTGTTTGGGTGTGGTTTAAATAGTCGCAGGTAAAGTAGTCCAGGTAAAACAGTCCCAGGCTTGCCACACCCAAATTAGTCCAGGTAAAGTAGTCCCAGGCCTGCCACACCCAAAAGACTAGACCGCATAGCTCAGTTCCTTGTAACTGAGCTATGTGTGTGCCTCCATGTTGGCTGAACCCCCCCCCCCCCCCCCCAAGTTAAATAGTCCCAAGTAAATAGTCCCATTCTAATGTTGGTCTTCATGATGGTTATGAGCCTGGCGCCTTTAAGTCTTGGATGAGGTTTTAAAGCCTTTGACCTGGCCCTTACTGGAAGGCTGACTTGCCAGTGAGGGGCAAGAGTCATGACAAAAGATAAGCATGTGGTAAACAAGAAATAGAATCCGTAAAACACATTTTAATTCATTGTGAGAGTTTATATGAACTGCGGAGCAAATACTTCAAATCCATTGACAACAAGTTACAATTTGATGAAACAGAACACATATGGGACATACTTATGGAGGGGAATAACACAAACTGTAAATACCATATGGTAAAGTTTTATCTTAAATGTATAGAAATTCTCGACATATTGAGTTAGTTTTAATGTAAATGGACTATTTATTAACAATTGGTTTTATATGGAATGTGATGTGTCTGTTTATATACAAAAACATGTGTATTAAAAAAAATATGCTCCATTGAGCCCAGTAGTTGTGTATCTTTGCATCTCCAGCAGTGTGGATTGTCACTAATGTTGGCATTGTGTAATTTTTCTGGTGTCCACAGTGCCCTCTGAAAGACAAAGAAAAGGGTTTGAGTTTTACTGGCGTATCTGGAAGCTTTTGCTAGACTTCTGAATATTTGTTGCCATTGGTTCATATCCAGTTCAATGCCCAGAGCTTCTTCCCCTTTCCTACTGACTTACGGGTTCAGGTTACTGTGATTGTGTTAGAGAGTGTCCCTTTTGTAAAAAAAAAAAACACTGGTTTTGTTAAGTGAGCTGGACAATGCAATGTTGTCAGAATTACAACAGTGGGCTGACAGAGTTTGTTTTGTATTTTGAGATTATTTTACAGAGCATCATATAGTTGCTAAGTTCAGTTGGAGGGAGACCATATATGTCCTGAATTTCTGGTAAGTGAGAGGAGATTCATTGGCCCATACTTGATGCACGAAAAAGTTGTTCCTGTCAATCCAAGAGTCCCAGTGTAAGGTTTGTTTATTAATTGATAATGAGGGGTTGTTCCAGAGTGAGGTCAATCAGGAGTCAACTTGTGTTATCTGAGATGCTATATTGGACCCTTTCAGTATTTTGATAGCCGAGACCAAGCTAGGGATTAGAGTGTGCTTTTTCATGCTACTAATGCTGAATCTGCAAATTAATGGGTATGGATGTGACAAGGCTTCTTTTAAGTTCTAGCCATTTGGGGGGATCCCAACTGTCTTGTGGTGATGGTATGAAATTTGGTTTATTTGTGTTAGTAGGAAAGCGTGATGGTATGCCAGGAAGTTTGGGAATTTGACCCCCCCTAGAGCTTTATTTCCTTGGAGTTTCTTCAATGACATTTTAGGTGGTTTCCCTTTCTAAAGGAATTTGGAGAGGATAGAGTTGGCCTCTTTATAAAATGTATTGCTAAATAGTTTTGGGATCATGGCAAGAGAGTATAATAATACTGGTCCCAACATCATTTTAATAGTGTCCAATCTCCCCCACCAGGATATGCACAGAAGCAACAGGGAATCCGTTTTTTTCCTTAACGTTTCTAATATGGAGTTTTCGGTCCTAGTAATTTTTGTATCGATGTTGGTAGCAAATTCTTTGCCAAGATATTTAATGTTGCTTGTTTTCCAGCTTAGTCCTAAGTCATCAAGTTTGCTTTGATACAAGAGACAGTTAAAGGGAGGAGCTCGGTTTTCTCTTTGTTAAGTTTGTACCCTGAGACTTTCCCATAGTTTTAAATGTGAACCAAGGTTTTCCGTACTTTGCTATTGGGGTTGGAAAGAAAGAGGATAATATCATCTGCATACGCTGCAAGCTTGATATTGCCGTTATGGATTTGCATTCTGTTGATAGTTGTGTAATTTCTGATTAGTTCTAGTAAAGGTTCTAGAGCAAGGATGTATAGAGAAGGGGAGAGTGGACAGCCCTGCCTGGTGCCTCTGATTAGGGTGAATAAAGGGGAAATTGTGTTGTTAACTGTTATGGAGGCTTTAGGGGAGTGGTACAGGCATGTGATAAGTTTGATGAAGGGGTCACCCTCTGGAACAGTCTCCCTGCCTCTCTCCGTCTCAAGCCGGAACTCCTTAAATTCTGGAAACTCCTCAAGACCTTCCTCTTCTCCTCTGCCTTCTCTCTAACTTTTCCCTGCTAACCTCTGCTTTCTACCTACTACCACTATCTCCTGCTCAGCTTGCTGACTGGTCACCTGGCTCACCTCAGAACCTTACAGTCCCAGGCACCCACACCAGTCCCTGGACTTCCCTCCGGGGTCCCGCACTACCAGTACTACGCACTTCCCTTAGAGGCAACCCTCTGCACTAACACGGCCCTCCTGGACTAGGCGCAATTCCTCCTATCCGAACTGCTGGTCACGCACTTGCATTATTGTCAGTTTGTTATGCTTGTACCCCCTTCTCCTCCCCACCCCACACCCTACCCCCCTTACTCCCCAAAACCTGGTAACGCACTTGAATTAGCAGAAATGTCCTCAGGCCTAGTATGCTTATTATTATTGTATATTATTATGAAATTTCCAAGGCCTTATGAATGATTGCATCCCATGCTCCCCTCCCATCTTGGAGCACTTTGAAGAACTTGTTTTGTGTATAAGCACTTTATAAATAAACAATATAATACAAGACCATGCCACCTTAGTGCTTTAAACATGAAATCCCATTCTAAACGATTGAAAACGATTGAAAGCTTTCTCTCTGTCTAACACCATTAGAAGCCTGGGTTCGATGGTAGGATTGGCAATCGAGAGAATGTCGGTGACCATTCTAGTGTCAGCATATGCGTGTCTACCCTTAATAATGCCCACTTTGTCGTTTTATCTCAAGAAGGGAAGAAGTTCCTCTAATCGAAAAGCAAGGATTTTTAGCAATGATGTTAATGATGATTAACGATATGGGTCTGTAGCTCTTGGGGTCTGCAAGGTCCTTATTGTTTTTTGGGAATACGATAATATTGGTGCCCCCAAAGGTGCCAGAGGGTAGATCAATAGAGCGAAAGTGGTCATATAAGCTAAGTAGAATTGGAGATAGAATATTCGTAAGGGTTTGGTAAAATTCTATGGGGAGACCCTCTGTACCGGGCGATTTCCTTTTTTGTCATAGAGGAGATTGCATACACTATTTCTGTCACAGTAATTGGACAGTCTAGGGCTTTCAAAAGATTTTTATTGAGTTTCGTTTTGTGAATTTTCTCAAAGAATAGATCTATTTCTATTAGATATATTTTCTCAAAGAATAGATCTATTTCTGCTTGTATTTTGGGGTTTGTAGTGTTTTCAGAAGCATAAAGTGTACAGTAGAACTCTGTGAAGACCTCAGCAATTTCCGAGTCCGTGGTGCATGTTTTGCCGCAACTGTTTCTGATGGATTACATTTTTGATTTTTCTTTTTTACCTTTAAAGTAACTTGCAAGGACTTTTCCTGCTTTGTTTGAACTACCATGGTATTTTGCCCTAATATTGAGTAGCATTATGTTGGTTACTGTGGTAGATTTTCTTTTGAAATCGAATTTTGATTTCATCAGATTTTTTAGGGTAGCGTCTGAATTATCTAACTGGAATTGTTTTTCAAGTTGTTTGATGGTTGAGAGGGAATCCTGTAATTCTTTCTCAAATTTCTTTTTTTTAGAGCTACTTTGCTGATAATTTCCCCTCTTAAGGTCGCTTTGAAAGCGTGCCAGGTTACTTCTATATTAGTTTGATCAGGTCGATTATGTGAGAAAAACCCCTTACAGAATTTGGTAATTTCTTTGTTGAAAGTTGTATCTTTACGAAGAGCTGTGTTTAAACGCCATCTTTTACTTTGGTTATCGATGTGGTTAATATCTAAGACAATTAAGACGGTGCATGGTCAGAGGGGACAATCAGACCTATTTTGGTGTTGACTATCATATTTCTGCTGCAGGAGCACGTTATGAAGTAATCAATTCTAGAGCATGATTGATGAGTGTTAGAGTAGACTTTGTAATCCAACTAGTCAGCATTCCACAATCTCCAAATATCAATGAGGCTAGTTTCTCAACCATTATCATTGGAGCCCTCTGAGCTTTCCCGCCCGAGAACCTTACTTTTGATTTTCTGTCTAAAAATGGGTCAATTGGGAGGTTCCAGTCTCCTCCAATTACCACCAGCAAGAGAATTATTTTTTTACTAATGGAGTTCCAAAAAGATGGGTCAGTGCATAAATATTAATTGAATGGTATTTACTGCCATTTATTAACAATGAACAAAAAAATCCATCTTCCCTCAGAATCTGATTCAGAGTGAATGATGGATGACTTTATAGAAGCTTTGACGAGAATTATAACACCATTTGTTTTACCTGAGGCTTGACAGACGAGGCAGTGTTCTATGGGTCTTTTTTTTTATATCAGAGCTTCAGTTTAAGAAAGGTGGGTCTCTTGGCAAAAGATGATGTCATTTTTTTTTTAAATAACTTTATTTATTTCGGTTGCAGCATAACAAGCATATTATCCACATTGGGGCAACTCCCATCACAGTCGATATATGTGAAATATGTTCAGTCCCCCCCTTTCGGTGGCCCTCAGCGAGACCACCTCCATGTTCGTGATGCTCTGGTGGACTGGGGATCTGACGGGTCTCCGTGGCCCTAGAAAGTTTGTCACCAGGCGAGGTTGGAAGGTCAGCGCTGGGAATCGGCTATGGTAATCCAGCACTGGAGCCCAGTAGTCCGTGAAGCGGTGGAGGGCCCCTTCTCTCGCCGCTGTGACTTTCTCACCCACCAGTATTTCCCAAACTTTTATCCACCAGAGGGCTAGTAGGCGGCCCTCCTGCGTTTTCCATTTACGTGCCAAAGTGATTTTGGTTGCTAGTAGCAGATGTGTAAGCAGTTTAGCTGAGCATCCTGTTTTAGGATAGCAGTCTGGGCTCGCTACACCCGGGAGGATCACTTCTGGGTCCATCGGCAGCCTGCGCTGGGTAATGTCCTCGATGATTTGTATGATCCCCTCCCAGAAGGGCTGCACTGTTGGGCATCCCCAACACATATGGAAGAAGGACCCCGTTCGCCACAGCGCCTCCAGCAGCTCGGGTCTATAGATGTGTTGCAATGGTGCAGGCGAGCTGGGGAGTAGTACCAGCGGTGGAGAAACTTTAGGGCGCACTCCTTGTTCGTAACACATCTGGAGGTCGAGTTGATTCTAGTCCATATCTCCACCCACGTCTGGTCCTCGATGGGGTGTCCCAGGTCCGTTTCCCATCCAGCCATGTATGGGGGTCTGACCTTTAACATATCTTCTTGGAGGAGGCGGTACAGCTTGGTGATCCGCCCCCGGTGTGTGACTTCCCCCAGTGCATGTTCGAGGGGGTGTAGGTCCCGAGTGGCCCCTTGACGAACTGCCGGTTGCGAGATCCAGTGGCGCAGTTGAGCGTACGTAAACCTCTCCCTCTACGTCAAATGGAAGCGCTCTTGCATTCCTCAAAGCTGAGCGGGGCGTTGCCCTCGTAGAGTTGAGAGAGGGACCGAAGGCCTCCCGCAGTCCATCGGCTAAAGCCCGCTGCCTCCATTCCCGGTGAGAAGTCGGGGTTCCAGATGACTGGGGAGAGCAGGCTCAAGCCTTTAGGCAGTTTCTTCCTTCTCCGGGCCCATGACCATGCGTCTAGAGTTGCTTTGGTAGTTGATAGCACCCTTCGTCCGCGGCTCCGGAGGGCCCTAGGGACATGCAGTAGGGTGTGTAGCTGTGGCTGACATTTAGCTTGCTCGATGCAAGTCCACTTCGGGGGGGGGCTCATGTTCAGCCCAGGCTGAGGCGCTCCCCAGCTGGGCTGCCAAGAAGTAGTTCATGAGGTTGGGCAGACCTAGGCCTCCCCATTTTGCTGCTCCTGTCATGACCTTCATTGGTATTCTAGCCCTGTGCCCCCTCCAGACAAATTTTGCAAGCTTCGTCTGTAGTTGCTCCAAGGCTTGTTTCAGGGTGGGGGGACCGGGAGAGTACAGCAATCTAGGGAGGAAGTTCATTTTGCATGCTGTGACCCGTCCCAGCAGAGAGATTTCTTGGCTGTTGTTCTGACTTGAGTGTCGTGTAGACCGTTGAGACCTCCGTCCCCAAGTGACGCGCAGGGGAACCAAAAGAAACCCGCTGTGCGACCTTTGGGGCCACAGGTGGGAGATGTTACTTCCCGGATCCACGGAACCTCTGGAACACCGATGCTGCTGCAAAAAGAACGAGGTTAAGTACCAGGCAAATACAATATATCACAAGAACCAAAGGATCTGAATAGTCTTACCTATCCGGTGTTTGGAAAACCCGGGAATCCTAGGAGTGAGGTTCGAGACTCAGATGAGAGGCGGTCAACAGAACAAGAGGGAACGCAGACAAGCGTGGATCCAGGATAAGCCACCTGTAGAGCTGAGGGCGTAACTTGAGTTCCCAAAAGGGCAATGGCGTAGAAGTCCAACAAAGTACCAAGGGATGATCCGAAGACAGGTGGGGGTAGTGTCGAAAATTCAGCAATAGGTAAGCAGTTCCAAGCAAAGGTACAAAAGGATAATCCAAGGGAGTCCAGGTGAGAGTTCCAAGATCAAGGTAAACCAAGAGTTATCAAACATAGCGCCAAACAGGGTCTGAAGACAGCTGAGAAGCGATGAGTGCTCCGTGCATCAGGGCTTTATATACTGTGCGCTTCGGGATCATGTGACGTCCACCAAGGTCACGTGGGAAACGCCGCTCTGAATCACGTGAGCAAATGAACAATCGACGCAGAGGTGTTCCGCCGCCCCTTCTGCTGTATGTTCTCCATGGCAACTGCCAATGCAGGAAGGGCTGCAACCGAGCACGTAAATTGTACCTGGTACAGAACTTTCGGTCCTTTGGGTAAACCAAATCACATGAGTCTCGAACCCTGGAGGGAGTCGTGTGGGAACCCGAGGAAGGTGTTGTGGAGATGTTAGCAGTGTTCTGGTGTGCAGAGGATCGTCTAACAGCTGTCCCAGCGTTGCAGGTCATTCTCCAGCTCCTTGAATCAGGGGGTGGGGGGGGGAATTAGCTGCGTACAGCTGTTTTGGGTCCGCTGTGAGGCGTATCCCTGGGTAGGCTGATGAAACGGTGCTCCATGTCAACAGGCACAATGCTTGGAAGGTAGCTATGCGGGGAGCGTCTAAGTTAACGCCCAGTACCTCTGATTTGGAGTAGTTCACCTGGAATTCCACCACTCGTTCAAACGCCTCCAGTTCATTTAGAACAGCAGGTAAAGAGTTCTGGCAGTTGGTGATGGATATCATCACATCGTCGGCATACAAGGAGATCTTGAACTGCTCACCGTTTATGCCCAGCCCAGTTATTTTGTCATTGGATCGCATCCTTTGGACGAATGGTTCCATGACCAGGGCAAAGATCAGCGGAGAGAGCGGGCAGTCTTGCCTCGTCCCACACGAGAGCGGGATCGGGGTTGAGGTCTTTTGGTTCAGCCACAGTGATGTTTTCGGGGCTTTATAGTTAGCTAATAGCATCCTTTGGAATATGGAGCCAAACCGGAATGCCTCCAATGTGAGCCGCATAAAATTCCAGTCCACCCTATCGAAGGCTTTGGTGGCATCCAAGGTTGGGACCGCCAGGCCCGGCCATTCTTGAGTCGCCACTTCGATGAGGTTGAGCGCTCGGCGGATGTTGTCCACAGTGCTTCTTCCTCTGATGAATCCCGCTTGGTCTTGATCTATGATAGACGGTAGGACTCGCGCCAGCCTGTTCGCCAGTACTTTTGAATATGCATTTGCATCCACATTGAGAAGTGATATTGGTCTATATGGTGAACATTCTTTCGTGTCTTTGCCGATTTCTGGAGCATGATTGTGGTGGACTCTTGCATAGAGGGGGCTATAGTACCTGTGTCCCGGAAGGAGCTAAAAAGCTCTGTCATTGGGCGCAGAAGCAGGGGGTGAAAGAGTTTGTAGAACTTGGGTGGGAAGCCATCTGGTCCTGGGGCCCTGGGCTTCAGGGATTTGAGTGTTTCTTCCACCTCTTCGGTCGTGATTGGGGCTTCCAGGGTGGTTCTGTCTGTTTCCAAGAGGTGCGGTAGCCGGGCGCCTGTTATAAATTGTTCTTGGAGAGCCTGTGGGCGAGGGGCAGAGGTCATAGTGCCGGCTAGATGGGCCACCGCTACTTGTAGTTTTGCCCCTTCCCCATACAGAGTTCTACCCCTCGGGTCCTTCAGTGCGATGATGTGGTTCCGTCGGCGGGTGCTGGCTAATTTGCTCACCAGATATCTATTAGTTTTATTGCCATTTACATAAGCCGGTCAAGTGGCATAGTGAGTAGAGTGCTCGCTTTGACATCCGTGCAGAGCCTGCTAGCGCAGGTTCGAATCCCGGCAGGGCCAAACTCAGCCTTTCATCCTTCAGAGGTCGATAAATGAGCACCACACACCGTGGGTAATAATCAGCAACGCTCAGATACCTGGGGGTTCGTAGCGCTATATAAATGCCAAATTAATTATTATTGTTATTATTATGTAATAACTCTGCTTTGTCTTAATCAGGGACTGGGCTGTGTCTTCGGCGTAGTGAGACTCCAGTTTCGTGCGGGTTAACCTCACCAGTTTGGCCGCTTTGGGTCACAATTTTTTCTTCAGGGTTGCATCTGTCTCAGCCATCTCCTCCTCCAGCTGGTTCTTTCTTATGGTTCGCCTATTCCTATATGCGGCGGCCTCGGCTATCAATTCCCCCCCTAATTACGGCCTTAATGGCTTCCCATCTTGTTGGTGTGGAGGTGAGATCGGGGGGGTTTTCCTTAAAGTAGTTATTGATTGCCTTAGGTATTGCATCGCGCACCGCCATGTCATGTAACATTGGCTCGTACAAGGACCGGCAGCGTCTTTCCGGGGGGTCCGGGTCAAAGATCCTTGCGGTGAGAATAATTGGGGCATGGTCAGACAGAACCCTCGTGCCAATTTCAATTTCATTTGTGAACTGCAGGAGTTGCGGGCTTTCTAGGATCAGGTCTATTCGGGATGAGGAGCGGTGGATGTGGGAGAAAAATGAATAGTCCCCCGTATCTGGATGGAGGACCCTCCAGGTGTCCACCACACCCAGGGTTCTGAACACGTGACAAAGGCCCAGAGCAAACTTGAAGTCCCTGGGTGATGGGGCACCTGTCCTGTCCAGCAAGGGATTGGGAACCCCATTGAAATCACCGCTCAGGACCACCTGACCCTCAAGAAAGGGGAGAAGAGACGACTCCAGGTCTGCAAAGAAGGTCTCCTGACCATCATTTGGCACGTAGACAGCGATCAGCGTGTGGAGTTGGCCATAGAGCTTCCCTTTAATCGCCACAAACCTGCCATCTGGGCTCCGCAGAATCCCCCTCTCCTTAAAGGGGGTGGATTTCACCAGCAGGATCGCTTTGCCCCCTTTCTTGCTGGTTCCCGAAGCCAGGCACTGTGTCGGGAACGCCCGGCATCGTAGCCTAGGGAAGTCCTCTGCCAAGAGGTGCGTCTCCTGGAGGAATACCACAGTGGCCTGGAGGTCCTGCAAGCGAGGGAGGGTGGTCTTGCTTTTTACGGGAGAGTTCAGGCCCCAAACATTCAGTGAGATATAACGTAGCTTGGTATGTGCTGGGGGGGAGGTCTGCAGGTTGCCTTCAGTGATCAGGTGGGTGGTTGAGGGGGGTTAGCCATCTCCTGGGGGGAGTCTTCCAGTGGAAGGTTGTATACGCAGGTCAGCTACAACCGGGTTTTAACATTGTCCAAACCAGGGCCAAACGTGGTCCAGTAACCAAGAGGGCCAGGAAGGGGCTCAACCCAACAAAAAGGAAAAAACAAAAAGTCAACTAATCTAGGCCCTGTAGGCCTCGGGCTTCAGTGACTGTCCATCCACTCGGCTGGGGCATTACGTGGGACGCCCGGGTGCAGAGAGTGTAGGTTCCGGCATAGAGAATCAACAGTTGGTTATTAGTCGTGTGCGGCGGGCTGCTTCCCTCCTTTCGGGACTTTCATCCAGCGACTGCGCTGTGACCTTGGCGTTGAGCTGCATGTTTTGTCTGCCGGGGAGGCGGTCAGATCTTCTTCAGGGGTAGAAGGCTCGCCCCCCATGATGCTGCAGGCTTCCCCAAGAGCATGGATCACCCTTGTCTGACCCTCAAGCCTGAATTGGCGGGCGGCCGGGTAGAGCCACCGATATTTGATCTTTCGATCTTGATCTTGCAAGAAAGTAGTCCCCGGCTGAAGGGCTCTCCAACGTTGAACTGTTGAGGCGGCCAGGTCCTGGTAAAGCCGTATAGTGATTCCCTGGTCTTCCTGTTTGCGGTGCACACTCTCTGTGTTGTCCTCCAGAGACAGGAGCTTCCGTTGCAGCTCCGCTATCTGAGCCGAGTGTTCCAAGACTTGATTTTCTGTGTCCCGAACTCTATGTTCCACCTCCTCTACGTGGCTGTCCAGTCCTTCTATCTTAGTCGTGACCTCCGACATACAGTTGCTGGACTCCATCTTGATGTCAGCTAAGAGTGCCTGGATATGGTCCATAGTGGCCCATTGAGCCTGGGATGTTGTAGGCGATGAGGGCTGAGTCAAGGGGGGATCCGACTGTTTGGATTTATCCTTCAGCTGCAGCAGGTTGGCTATGTCCGCCGACTTTGGGCCCTTGTGCTTAGACATCTTGGTGCCTGGGTCGCTGTCTGTCCGGATGGGTGTTTCCCAATGGCTTCTGCTAAGGGTGGCCCAACGCGGTATGGGAGTAGGTGCAGAATGGGCCCGCTACCTCCCACTAGTTGGATGTGCAGGTTTCAGCAAAGTGATATGGTAGGTGCCCCTACCTTGTTAGTGGAGGTCGCCTGGCTAAGTCCGGTGAAGAGCTCGGCGTCTCACAGCTGTCTGTAGAGTAGGTCGGGTCCCCCACCGCCAGATAGCTGTGTTGGTGGCGGAATCTGGGCTGTTTCGGAGGTGCAGTGCTTCCCCGGCGTTGGGGCAGCTTAAGCCTTTGGAGGAAGGGGCTTCATGGCCGGACAAAGAGCGATTGCGAGGCTCCAGGCGGAGTTGGGTAGAGGTGGTGGGATGGGCCCCCTGTGCCAAAGCTAGAGGAGGGGGAGAACCAGTTCAGCTGTCAGGGTAGTTGCTGGCCTCATGCAGGGTTCTGTTATCTGCAGGGCCTATGATAGCCTCTGCCGTTGGGTAGGGCTCAAATGTGATGCGCAGGTATGCAGCGTTCGTGTAGTTAAGAGGCCGCTCACTCCAGCCAAAGGAAACAGACAGGGCGAGCCTCTCCTGCTCTTGCCAGCTTGCAGCATTGTCTTATCTCCCTGTGCACCACAGAACTTTGGGCTGCCTTTATGGGGGTTACTCTAGTGTCCGGCTGGTATTGCAGCCAACCTACTGGTCAGGATTGTGTGGTGGCGGGTGATGGGGGCTCCTTTCTGCACATCAGTCCGCGCCCCGGCGGGCCGCATGGGCTCCCCCTGCGAGAGAAGGAGGCCCTGGTTCCAGCAGCGGAGCAGCGGGTGATTCACTTCCGACCCGGGCCTCCGAAGGAATGGCAGAGCTCACCCGGCGGTGCCCTGAGGGCGGTAACATCGGGTCCGTTCAGGGCAGGCTTGTTGTCTAGGGGGGCCCAGCAGCTACCAGCAGCAAGGAGACCGGGTGTTCCCCTCTCCCCTCCCACACTCCGGCGGGTCAGGGGGGGGGAGCTGGCAGCCCCGAGCCCAGTGGTGGAGCGGCGGGTGCTTTTTCTCCCAGGGCCTCTGCAGATATGCTAGTGCGCACCCTGCGGGGCACCAGGCGGTGATGCAGAGATGCCGGGTCTGTCTGGTGTGGGCCCCATTGGGCGTTGATGTTAGATCAGTGCGGAGCAGGCTCACTGTCAGGATGGGCCCGGCAGACACTGGTGTTCATACGGCCGGGGGCTCTCCCCTCCCCTCCTGCGCTCCAGCAGGTTCGAGGGGCGGGGCGAGACTGGGCCTCGTCAGGTTGCGGTGTGGGGGGCTTTTCACTGCTAGAGTCTCCGCCGATCCCCCGGCGCCTTCCCATGCACTGGGGCTTCAGGCAGCGAGGTGCGGTCCAGGCCGGGTTACCAGTAGGTCTCCGGGATAGTGTGTCACGGTCAAAGGGACAAAGCGAGGTAGGTGATAGGCTTTAATCTGGCCGGGATATGGGTGAGGGACCATCCAGCTCAGGTCCTGGAGCAGCCAGGTGGGAGCTGCAGCATTGGTGAGGCCAGTTCCTCCTCCCACAGCCCGGCCGTGTCAGGGGGCCGCCATCTTGGGATCGGGTTGGCTACCCCGGCGCCACTTCGGTGTGCTCGAATCGAGGTTTCAGCGCTCCGATTTTCCTCTGTAGCTGGAGCGGTCACCACAGGAGGGGTTCCGCCACCCAGTGTAATGTCTCTGTGCCGGATTCAGAAGCGTTATTCAGGCATATAACGGCAAAAATCCGTGTGCCCCACAGAGCACCTAATGAGGCGTCTGCATTGCCGGCGCCTCAAGCCACACCACCTCAGCTTTTAATATGAGAGAGGATTTCTTTCCTTTTGATTGAGTTGTTGAGTCCCCTGACATTCGATGAGATTAAGTTGGGGAACATTGGATTCGGTTAAGAAGCGGCTGGGCCAGTCCTGGCTGGGAAGTGGGTCCCTCCCATGGGATATGCTGCTTTATAAAAGGTACCTTTTGCCACCCCCTAATGCAATGGCTTAAACACCTATTGGGTCTGCTGAGCACTTTTGTAGTCACAGAGGGAATGGACATTGGTGGTAAAGAGCTAATTGAAGTGGAGCCTTAGAGATTAAACGGCATGGATGTTGCAAATGAGGCCACTTATTGTAGCAGTCTTTCAAAAGATGGTGACTAGATAGTTCCTTCCTTCCTTTACGGAAATAGTATATAGAGAGAGGGAAAAGAGAGGACAGAGTGCTGTTAATAGTAATAGTGAGAATATAGATGTTGTGCCTGTAGATAGCGAAGAGGGCTATTGTAAGCAAGTAAATGACTAGGAAAATAAATGCCTAGGGATGAAGCGCTGATATAAGCACTCTTTTCAGCAAGTTAAATCTGAGGAGAGAGGAAGCAAGTGAGAAAAGTATAGATTATGGCTTCTAGTATAGCACTGCCAATTTGTCCATATAGGAGACTAGCTGGGGTACCCAGCGTTTCCCGTGTCCTGATCGAGTGGTGTTTTATGTGTCCTGGAGGATGTTGCTCTTGTACCTTTGTTGGCAAGTCTTGCTTTAGTTTACTCTGGTGTCTCATGTGCCCTGGAGGATGTTGCTATTGTCCTCGTGTGAGCAAGTCTTGCTTCAGTTTGCTCTGGCATCTCATTTGCCCTGGAGAAAGTTGCTCTTGTCCTCCGGTCGGCAAGTTGTGCTGCTGTTTGGTGTTGTGTTTCAGAAGCTCTTGATATTGATTTTCGCTTTGCATCAGATGGAGCTTTTCAGAGTGATGTTCGTTTTTTATGCGGCATGTTTTAGTCACTCAATGGCTTCAGCACATTTGAGAAAATGTCCAATAAAGATTGATTGACTGTGCTCTCTTCTCGTGAATGAAACTGTAACCTTGCCATTTCCCATATTTGGAGTGGTCTGATAAAAAATCTTTTTGACTTTTTTAAAATTCCCTTTGTAAAGACTGGAGGGGGGTTTCTGTATTCCTGCCCTCTATATGGCAGAGTACAAGCACAGAGCACCCCAGCCAAGATTCTGTATAGGGTAGCTATGGATGAGCATTCAAGACTTAAGCTCTCAGGAGGTGATGCAGGCTGGTTCATAAGTACAGTGTAGTCCCTAAGACCCCACAAAGGAAGGTCCACACACTGTGTTAGTGATAACACAGTTCTTTATAAAATTAGGTTCAAGTTATATTCACACACAATAACACACTTTGTGCTCAGGCAATACTATAATGATAAATGTGCAATTTCTATGTGGTACCACAACTACTCTTTGACTCCATTAAAATGCACCAACTGCTGACAGTTTCAAATGGCATACAAATCAATAGCAAAAGGTATCAACCATAGACCTGGGAGGAAAACAATTTGGCTAAACAACTGGCATAATACTTTGTCCCGTTACCTAGACACAGTTCTGTGTGAGGATCCCCCCACCTGGGCATCCTGTAAATAATATTAAACAAGCCCAGTCCATATATTGCTTAGCAGAGTCTTATCTCCTTCTATAAATGATCTCCTACCCCAATCTACCTGTTTTAGCAGAGTTCGACGACGGGTCGTCGATGGATCCTTCTTGAGTGAACTCCCTTCAAGGCAGGAGCCACGGATCGTCGAGAGTCCTCAAAGGAAGGGGCGAACAATGTTGTTGAGGCAGCAGCTTCTGTCCTTGAGGTGCTCTTCGACAATCGGTTGTGGACATCCTGCGAAGATGAGGCATGCGGTGCACCTCGACGATGATAGTTTGTTGCCGCAAAGAGTCAATGAAGAATGTAGGCCCAGCAAGGGCGTCGGCGGTTGGCGTCGGCGATCAGGTCTCGACCACGGCTGGCTTCCGGATCTTCATCAGCGTTTTTATGCACTTTGGGTGGCGGGAAACCCACCGGTGGATTCTCCTCGCTTCGTCTGCGACCTTGACTTTCTCCGAATTTCTTGACTTTCTCCGGTGGGACAAATAGGTAGACGGTGATGAGCAAGGGAGTCCTTGATTCAAATGTCTTAGGCAATGGAGCGTTGCAGCTCCGGTCGACGATGATGGTCATCGACGGTGGTGGACTTCATTGTCCGGGCACTTCGGCGGTCCTCCTCTCCGGTTGGCAGCCTTTTGATGACTGACTTGCAGGGAGCCTTGGTGAAGGTTAGCTGATGCATGATGTTCCCTCGTAGCTCAGGAAGAGGTCTCCTAGCCAGGTACTCTCTTGGATCAGTTCTTGGAGACTCAACAGCTTTCAGATTGCATCGAAGGAATGCAGCCGCAGGACCTTTTTCTTCTAGCTGGGCTTCAAGGTAAGCATCAAGTTTTGAATTCAGCTTCTGAACGATTTCCATCAGTGAGAGGTCCTCAGATATACTGTTCGGTCTCTCTTTCACTCTGCTGGCTCACACTCGGGCAACCAATCATTCAGAAGGGCATTCAGGCAGGGAAGCAGCCAATCAGGCTCACAGTACATTCAGGCCATTCTTCTCCCTCCAGACACTCACAACAACGAATGTGAATTCAGACAAGCACCCAACTTTTCAGCACTCCACACTGCATTCATACCAGTTTCGGGCAGGGCTGTCTCATTCTTTGTGTCACACACCAGAAACCAGACACCCATAACAGGAAACATATATTGGTCACACACTCCACTCACCCAGGTCCCACCACACGGGCGTACCCACAACATACAGTCATTGGGAAGGCTCCAGTCAGTCTGGCCTGGACTTCCCCACAATAACATATATGGAACTTCCACCCAACAGCCAGTCAGGGAAAGGGACAGAGTCAGGGCTTCCTGGGACTTTGGGAAAACAAGGTAACAGGTAATAGAAAGCAAGAGGCCACAAATGCCATCTTGTCTCCTGTCAGGTATCAACTGGTTCCAATGGCAGGACCTGGGTTTCCCACAATGGAGGATACTCGGAGCACCTGTCAATTTCAGCATGGAGGTGCCACCAGCCCATACCCTGCTCTGTGGGCCACACACAGGTGCCCAAAAACATACACTAGAGGTACCCCTATCCATGTGTGCCATAAGGGTATCCCAAGGGTCTGTTCACCATGACCAAAAAAGAGGAAGATCTGCACTGCCAGGAGTCCCGCATGGACTCCTGTGCAGAAAACAACACAGAACACACATGAAAAAGGCGTACATGACAAGGACAGGAAGGCCCTGTCCCTCCAGTGCATTTCCAGCATCACACCCTTTAAAAATTCCTTAATAGGTGGACCACCACGGGACACGGACGAAATGGCAGACTGAGCCACGTCGTCCTTGAAGCCTGCAGGGGGGATGGCGACGTAAAACAACCAGCCCACCTTGCCAGAACCACACTGGGCGGAAAAACAGAGAAAAAGCGGCTGCCCGACTCCAGCCTGAACACTGAGTCGAAACTAGAAAGAGAAGCGAATGAACACTGCCCGGACCTACGTCCCTCTGGGAGGCCACAGACCTGCAGTAGGAACGAGATCAACGAAGGCCGCCGCTCCCGAGAGACGTCAGTCACAAAGTGCCCCACAGAGACAGCAGTGTAGATGCACAGCAAGGCACCCCAAGCAATCGCGGGGTGCTGCTCTTGCGTCCACCCATCCCTCAATGAGGGACACGCATAGCGCAGCACTGGCCCCGAAACCAACCCCCAGGAATGGACACAAGCAAGCCTTGGGATAGTACGCTCATTGTGAGAAGGCTCCAGGCAACGCACTGCCACATCAGAACCCCTCCGTGCCTCGGTACCAACAGAAGAGCTCAACGAGGGAGAGCTACGGACCCCGGCAGTACCTGGATTGGGAGGCAGCACCTTCACACAGAGCAGCCGGGGGCAGCACAGTATCAGCGATTGTAAAAAAATAAAAGAAAAACACCACACAAGGCAGCTGTGTTCCCACAAACAGTGCGACGGCCCAGCCCATAATACTGGACACTGCGACCAGGGCCTGAGGGACAATACCTCACTAACAAGCACAGAGTGAGCAGAAGAGACGGCCCGCACCAGCCAGCGCTTTGAGAAGGGGCAAAAAGCTACTGCTCATCCAGGCAGTGAAAGTAACAAGGGGCAAAAGCTACTGCTCATCCAGGCAGTGAAAGTTACACCCTGCCACAGGTCAGTCCTCCAAAATAAGTCTGCGACAGACAGAGAGCAGCAACAAACGCCTAAGCCACTAATCAAGGCTAGTCCACCGGGTTATAAATGGGGCGCCTGAGGCCCATACAACAGAGCCAGAAGCCCATGCCGGCTAACAGAGGAAGGAACCTATAAAAGGCGATGCGTAAGGAGGTCCCACGGCACCACACAAAGCGGCCAAAGCAAACAAACGGGGAGTTAAGCAAGAAGCCTAGCAGCAGCACAGCATTATCACTGCCACCCTACCTGTACACCTCGACAAAGCACTGAGAATTGAGCTCTGGTACAGATACAGATCTGCAGAGCACCGGGCCTGTATGCCAACCAACCTGGACCCAGCAGTCCTACGCAAACTGCAAGAGTTCCATCGCCCAAGCACAGACATGGAAGCCCCACTGCCCCTAGACCCGTCAGCTATCCCAGGGGGAGACCAAGAGGGTGCCACGAAAGCGAACATTCACCTGCTCCTGGAGGAGATACGATCCATAAAAAGCAGTGTGGCAACCACAGTATCAGCCCTGCAAATTAGAGTAGACAAAATTGAGGACAAAATGGAGGCATTGGAGAGGTACCAGCAATCTACCGACCTACTAGAGATGAGAGCAGAAGGGCGCTTCCAGGACTTGGAGCAGAGAAACCTGGACCTAGCTGCTAAAGTGGATGATCTGGAAAATCTGGAGGAGGTCCAACATTCGCATCCAGGACCTTAAAGAAATGCCAAATGAGACACTGCTAAGCTTAGAGAGACAGCTGAAGGTCCCAGTGGGCTCTCTGTTTGACTCCCCCCTAACACCGGAACTAGAGTTTGACAGGATGCACCGGGCTGGTGGACCTCCAGGCGGCCCCAGATCAGTATTGGCAAAATGTCATCACTACAGAAATAAAATGGAGATTGTGCAAAGGGCAAGAGAGAGAGACCACGTAGACTTCGAGGGCTCAAGAGTGAAAATCTTACAAGACCTATCAGCGGCGACACTGGCCAAAAGGAGAGATTGCTGCACGTTAACCTCTTCGCTGCGGGAGCAAAGAATTTGTTAAAGATGGGTGTTCCCCTTCGCGTTGTCATTCGAACACAGCGAGGAAGAATATCGAGTTGCCACCGCTGAGGAGGTCAACAGCGTGCTGCGAGGCCTAACTACTGGGACAAACAGCGTGGAGATGAAGGAACTTCCCTAGTCCTCCGAAACCCCCAGGAAACCGGAGGGCCCCTGGCCCAGAAGAGGTCGCGTCAAGGGGACAAGAAAATTCAAGCGGCTAAAGACACCTTGACTAAGAGAGGCTGGACTGTCAGCTAAGGCAGGCAGAAGAGCGAGCCCAAGATGATCACTGCAAAAAACGTTTTCTCCTGGACACTTAGAGCCACCTTAACGCAACAGCTCTCAGACTGGACCGGACTTGCCCTGTCAACAGAAGGCATTAAGTCTGCATTTGGCGCTTGGAGCACCATATGCCGAACTGTGAGTTCCATAGCCAGCAAAGAGCTTGTTATTCAATAGTTAACCGTGTTGCAGGTTCCAAGGAGTTGCCCGTTGTGTGGCCCTATGTTTTTCTTTAGGGCATCTCCTGCCACAAGGAAACCCCTGGGGTTTCCCTTTTTATCAGTTCAGGTGGTGGGGGGAATGGGAGTTAAAGGGGAAAACTAGCAAAGGGCGAGAGAGAAGGGGTTGAATAGAAGGCAACCAACAAGAACACACTCTCAGGCCTGGTGAGGTGGGAACCTTAGGAAAAGTTCACAAGAAAACGCACATGGGCAGCGGATCAACAGTTAGCGGCCCTACAGGTTGGAAAGCGATTTTTGAAGTTAGGTGTGTGGGTCAGCAAAAGCATGTCAAAGGGCCAGAACAATGGTAGCTGACGTAGTACGGTTCGGGACCCTCAATGTTAAGAGTCTGAACTCTCCCCAGAAGCGATCCATGCTGGCCAGGGCTTTCAGCCTATCATGGCTAGGCATTATGTTTATACAGGAAGGAGGGGAGTTCAGCATCAGAGGGAAACAGTTGGGGGCAAGGGGGTGGGCATCAGTTCCGGCAAAGAAAGGAGGGGCGGGTATATTATATAGAGCCTCATTAGGCCTTCATATTGTACAGATCTATAGAAATGTCGCCGGGAGGTTCCTGGCAATTAATGGGATCATTAGGTCCAAAGCGGTCACACTATGCTCGGCCTATGCACCAAACAGCCACCAAATCCCCTTCAATAGGGAACTCCTGACCTTCTTGGACGGGTGGAAAACATGGATGCTAATCTGTGGGGGGGGGGGCTTTAATACGATGCTCGATCCCACATTGCATTGGATGTTGTACAGAATGGGTGGCACACCACCACCATGAAGGGAGTCGCTTAAAACCCTCATATAGGAAAACTTCTTAATTGACACCTGGAGAACACAGCACCCACATACCAAAGCATATACATTTTATTCCCCCCACACCGCACGTCCACTCGGATTGATTACTTATTTGTAGAAGCAGCGCAAGAACACAATATAATGAACACAGGCATTGACTTAGTGGGATGGTCAGATCACGATATGGGCAAAGTAGATTTGGACCTAGGACAAGGCGCAGCAACATACCGGCGATGGATTTGTAACGATACCATATACAAAGACCAAGTCTTTAGAAACACACTCAACACTGAGATTAGGGATTTTTTCCAGAGGAATGACACGGGCAAGCTCCCCAGGTCAACAGTGTGCGTAACGGCGAAAGCCACAATCAGGGGTTGCTGATAGCGCAAGGAACCTTTATGAAGAGAGTGCAAACATAGCGAGAGGCAGCCCTCAAAATAGAAATTAGGAGCAAAGAGGCAGACCTGCCCAATGGGGAAGGGGACCGTGTGGAAGCGCTACAAGCCATAAGAGAGTTAAGACAAGATCTAAAGGTACGACGTCCTTTCATCGCCTGCAATTGCAACGCCAGGCATTTCAAAGTGTATATCATAACGAAAACGATCATCAAATTTTTTAGGGTGGGTGGGAAAGAGTAGATAAGGGTTTGGAGGGCAGTTTTTTTTTAATCCGATGAACGTTTTCGTTAGAATGTACATGTTCTAATGCCTGCCGTTGCAATTGCAGGTGATGAAAGAACATGGAACCAATCTAAATGACCTATGGAAGGGGAAGGCACTGACTCAGCTTTGATATACGAAACAAACATTTTACGAGAAGGGGGGACAAGGCCGATACATTATTAGCGGCAAGACTAAGAGGACAGAGAGCAGAAAGGGAACTCTATAAATTCTGGGACTCAAATGGAAATGTACTAAAGGCCCCCGGCAAAATCACTGCACGGTTTGCACAGTTTTACGAACAACTATACACTTCAGATAACAAGGCAGACTGCGACAATGCAAAAGAATATCTGGATAGCATAACACTCGAGATGTTAAACAGCCATGACACAGATCATATGAACGCCCCATAAGACGTGAAAAGGTTGACGCAGCCATCTAAAAATTGAAACCGGACTCAGCACCGGGTCAGGGTGGCTTCACTCGAGCCTTCTTCAAGGCTTACAGTGGGGCCATCTCGACCCTTTCTGGCCCTTCCCTTCAACGAGATAATGGAAACGGGACTAGCTCCTGACTCCCTTACGGAGGCACAGATAATCGTCCTACCAAAGGAAGGAAGGGACAGGCAGGAATGTGGCTCCTATAGGCCGATCTCCCTGATCAATGTTGATGCAAAAATGTACACTAGCGTTCTGGCCGACAGGTTAAGCATGCCTTTGCCTAAACTTATACATAGCGACCAAGTAGGTTACCTTAAAGGGCAGCAAGGTTCATGAATATTCGCAAAACATCAGACCTCATGGCATCGCTGACCGCTCAGGACGACGAACTCAACCTGATCTCGATTGATGCCGAAAAGGCATTTGACAGGGTCGAGTGGCCGTTCATGATGGCAGTGCTTCAAGAGGCAGGCCTAGTGGCAACTGGTTAAATGGTGGGCAAGCCTTATACCGAAACATTAGGGCAAAAGTAGCAGTTAATAGCATAGCATCTCCTCCCTTCGCCCTAAGCCGAGGGACCAGGCAAGGTTTCCCACTCTCGATCTTAATATTCGCATTGGTCATGGAACCTCTTGCCCAAAAGATCTAAGAGACGAGCAAAATCAGTGGTCTCACCAGGTTCGGGAAGGAATATAAACTGGCGTTATTCGCAGATGATGATTTAGTGTATTTGACTCACCCGACCCAGTCTGTCCAGATCCTCCTATCAACACTCACCGAATATGGATCCCACTTGGGTTTTCGCATTAATCAAAAAAAAACGGAAGCCCTCCCACTGCTAGACGAAACTCCCTCCCCGCAAGCACGTTCAACATCTGGGGTATAATACCTAAACATAATGACATCCGATACTTGGGGGTGACCATTATGAAAAAACTAGGTGACCTATTTCACGCAAACTTCACCCCATTATGGGCCACAGTGAAAACCGACATCCAAAAATGGCCAAAACTGAAACTCTCCTGGGCAGGGCGGTTGACCACGACGGTTGACCACGATAAAAATTAATATTCTAAAGACTCCTCTTCTTATTTCAATAATTACCAGTAGCGCTCCCCGAATCATTTCTTGTCGAGATCAAACGCTCTCTTTTCGCTTTTTTATGGAAAGGGAAGAAACCCTGCATCGCATACAAAAAACTGATCCTCCCGAAAGACTGAGGTGGAGTGGTCTTCCCAGATATATATGAATATTATAGGGCAGCGTAATTGAGGGTGTTAGTGGATCATTTTAGGGAGACAGGTGAAAGGCAATGGGTCCACCTAGAAAACTGGCATTTCAAATGGATTGTGTCCTCCCACGTATTCCTCATCTTCTGATATTCGTATCGTGCCAGCTTTGCTGCTTCGGAAAAAAAATTCTCGGCAGAGGGCGCTGTGCACGAGGTCGTGGCATCGATGACCCTCGACGGACTCCATACCGTGTCAACGTCACCATCAGTATAAGTAGCTTGTGCAGCGCTCGTTGGCTTCAGTTCCGTTTTTCCGATTGCTTCGCTCTCGAGAACGGCACGCTTTTAAATTTTCTTCTGAAAATGTCGTCTTCTTCCACCCCTTCTACTCCCAAGACGGGGTTCAAGAAATGTATCGACTGCGGATCGAAGATGTCGATTACAGATCCTCACCGCGTTTGTCTTTGGTGCCTAGGTTCAGACCATCGAATCGGCGACTGTGGCTCCTGTCAGTCGATGACGGAGAAGGCCCTTCGTAAGAGGAAAGGTAAACTGGTGGTGGGGCGGGAAGCTTCTATGGCCTCCTCAAAGGCCTCGTCAAAAAGACATAAGAAGTCGAGCGATTCGAAAGAATCGGATCGTCGTAAACACTCTACGAGATCTTGATCTCGTAGTAGCTCGAGACGCTCTTCATCTTCCTCTTCAAAAAAGGTTAAGAGGAGACATAGATCACCTTCTTCATACTCCGATACATCTACCGAATTGGTTTGATGCCCAACTAAGTCAGATTCCCCAAGAAAATGGGAAGAATTTAGAAGGAAGATGATGGAGGTCTTTGAGAATGCGGCCTCGACTCCCTAAAAGAAGCCTCAAAAGAGCCAGGCCCCGGTCGCTCCGTTGGACGACACGGAAGTCAGGAACTACTGTGGTAAAACCCAGTAGTATGGGTGAAACTCGTAAGACTTGAGTCGATGGCAAATCGTCAAAGAATCCTCAAGAATCAAGTGTTTCCCCGACACGTATAAAAAACAAAAGTCGTTGAAATCCTCGACGACTTTGTCGACGCCATCGGCGCCGACGGCTTCGACATCAAAGCCAAAAGCATCTTCAATGCCTTTGTCGAAAACATCATCTGTGTTCTCGAAGATTCCTTCGATACCATTGAAAGTTCCTTTGATTCCTTCGACCCAAACTCATGAACAGGAAAGGAGATGTACTCCTTTACTTAAGTCAGATTTCTTTAAGTCTAAGAAAGTGGCTCTGACGAAGAGGAGGTTTCTCCTTTTGGAGTACAATATGGTGCTGGAGAGGTCGCTGACGAATTCATCGATCCAGAATCAAAAATGAGAGACCTGTTTGACACCCTTCACTCTGCTAGTGGCATTGATACGTCACCTGAGCTGGAGTTTGCAAAACCTGACCCTGCAGAACATGCAGATTCAGGGTACAGGAGTTTAATGACTAGAGTGGTGGAATACATGGGCTGGAGTAGAGCCTCACCCACTTTTGATCAGGATGATATGACTGACATATTTGATCAGGGCTCCCAGAAAGATCCAGTTCACCTCTTCCATAGGGCACTTCAAAGAACGGTAGAAAGAAACTGGGAAGTTCCTGATACTATTGCTGCAGTCAACAGTAATTTTCCTAAGAAGTATAGAACTTCTAGTTCTGATCCTGATTATTTAAGCAGACATCCCACTCCAGAAAGTTTGGTTATTCAGGCTGCAACTTCCTCAAGACAGACAGCATATCCATCTATCCCCCAGGATAGAGAGGATAAGAAGGTGTATGCTTGGGCCCGTAAGGTTTTTACTTTGGGTACCATGGCTCTCAAGTCAACTAATGTCACCTGTACGCTGGCCACGTTCACCCATACCCTGTGGGACTGCATTTCGGCAGCGGCTGAACATATTCCGGAAGGCGAGGAAAGGGAAGGCTTCCTGAATATTGTCAAACACTGAAAGGAGGCAATGGGGGAATGCCTCCAGTATGGACTAGATACTGCTGATAGTATTAGCAGCCATGCCTGCAAGCACAGTGCTACGCAGATTTGCGTGGTTGAGGAGGTTGGGGTTTGCACCAGATGTGCAGGCCAGACTTCTCAACATGCCTTTTGATGGCTTGAGGCTGTTTGTAAGTAAAGCTGATGAAAGCTTATAAAAACTACAGACCTCAAAAGCGGCAGCTAAATCTCTTAGCGCCTCCATGCGACAGCCTCAGAAACCTTATTCGGGCTCATCTTCCTGGAGAGGTCGTTCTTTTCGGTACTACTCCTCTTTTGGTAGAGGAAGAGGACAGGCCATTCAAAGAGGCAAGAGAAATGTTGCTTGTGGTGATCGAGGACAAAGTGCAAAACCAGCCTCAGGAACGGCATCTTTGCCCTCAGCCGCTCCTGCAGCCACCTCCAAATCACTCTGAGACCTTATCACAAAAAACCCTGGTGGGAGGCAGAATCTCTCAGCATCTGGAAGAATGGTGGGGCATTACTTCAGATGCTTGGGCACTGGAGACAGTTGCTCAAGGTTACTGCCTTCCCTTCCTAAAAAGGCCTCCGGACCATCCACCGGGAACCAGCTCTGTCAAAATTCCAGATCCGCTCCTGTTGCAGGAGATTTTAACCCTGCTAGAGAAAGGTGCAATAGAACAGGTACCTGTAGCGGAGAGGAACAAGGGTTGGTACTCCCCCTACTTTCTCATTCCAAAGAAGGGAGGAAAATTGAGACCCATCTTGGACTTAAGAAACTTAAACAAGTTCCTCAGGAAGGACAAGTTCAAGATGGTAACCCTTTCTCAGATCCTTCAGGCTCTACAACTCCAAGACTGGTTGGTATCATTGGACCTTCAGGATGCTTACTTTCATGTGCCAATCCATCCCAAGCACAGAAAGTACCTGAGGTTTGTGGTTGGCGGTTCTCACTTTCAGTATCGAGTTCTGCCATTCGGGCTGACCTCAGCCCCGAGGTTTTTCACCAAACTGATGGCGGTAGTGGCAGCGAGTCTCAGGAGAGGGGGGATTCACGTCTACCCCTACCTGGACGATTGGTTGATCAGAGCGCGTTCTCCCGAACAAGCTCGGGAACATCTGTCGATCACCTGTCACTTCCTTCATAAACTGGGCTTCTCCCTCAATTTCAAGAAGTCTCACATGATAACATCCCAAAAGCTCCAGTTTATCGGAGCAGTTTTGGATACTTCCTCGGAGCAAAGCCTCGCCTCCTGAGGTGAGAGCTCTCTACATTCTGCAGATGGTAACAAAGTTCCAGAATGCCCAGCATCTGCCGGCCTTCGATTTTCTGAGGTTGCTCGGCCTCATGGCATCCTGCATTTTTCTGGTACCAGAGGCCAGATTGAGAATGAGATCCCTTCAATGGACCCTCAGAACTCAGTAGTCCCAATTCTCGGGGAGTATGTCGGATCTTCTGCAAGTTCCGAGCGCAGTTGCTCAGGATCTACTATGGTGGGCTTGCAACAACAACATCCTCAAGGGAGAATCTTTTTGGTAACCATGGCCGAAGATAACCGTAGTAACGGATGCCTCTCTCACGGGGTGGGGAGAGGCATCTCCCCACCCCGATCTGACAATCAGCAGTCGTTGGTCTCCATCGGAGTCCAAACTACACATCAACCTATTGGAGCTAGGGGCAATCAGGCTAGCGCTGAAGGCCTTTCTGCCCTATGTACAGGGAAAGAATGTCCTGATAATAAAGGACAACACGGTGGCCATGTACTACCTCAACAAGAGAGGAGGCGTAGGGTCACTACCACTGTGCACAGAGGCAATGCAGCTCTGGTTCTGGGCAATACGAGAAGGAATTTCTCTATCAGCAGTTCACCTAGCTGGAGAGCAGAACACGGCGGCAGACGCTCTGAGCAGGCTGAGCACAGTCTCCCAAGAGTGGGAGCTAGCTCAGGAAGTCCTTCTGGAGATCTTCGCCCTTTGGGGTACCCCTCAAGTGGATCTGTTCGCGACCACGGTAAACTGCAAGTGCGAACATTACTGCTCAAGGGAATTTCCTCTGAGAGGAGCTCTAGGAGACGCGTTCGTGATGGACTGGAAGTTTCCACTTCTGTATGTGTTTCCTCCAGTCCCCGTGATTCCTCAAGTAATCAGGCAGTTGAGAAAGTTCAGGAAAACTATGATCCTAATTGCCCCAGATTGGGCCAGGAGGACGTGGTACCCAGACCTTCTGGACATGTCCATTTGCCCTCCAATACGTCTTCCGCAAAGAGAGGATCTTCACTCGCAAGAGGAAAGTCGGGTTCTCCATCCAGAGGTCAAGACTCTCAACCTTCACGCATGGTTTCTGAGAGGTTGGAATCTTCTGGATGACGTAATGGAGATTTTGCTTTCGGCCAGAAGGCCAGCAACAAAATCTTTGTACCGGTGTCGTTGAAACAAGTTCAGTAACTGGTGCAAAGATAAGGATGTGGACCCTTTTCAATGTGGCACCCTAATGGTGCTCTCTTTCTATTGCATCTAGCCAATCTGGGGCTCCAGATCGGAACATTAAAGGATACCTAGATGTGCTGTCCATTTTCAAGCACTCCTCGGAAGAGGTTTCTTACTTCAAAATTCCATTAATATTTCAATTCCTGAAAGGGCTTACTAATGTATACCCTCCAGTCCCCTTTCATGTCCCAACTTGGGATTTAAATCTAGTCCTTAAGTTTCTAACTTGTATACCTTTTGAGCCTCTGCACTCCTGTCCCTTGAGGCTTCTAACATTGAAGACTGTCCTTCTTGTGGCCTTAACATCAGCCCGCAGGGTTAGTGAACTACAGGCTCTCTCATGTAAAACTCCATATACTACTTTTTACAAGGACAAAGTGGTTCTTAAGGTTAAACCATATTTCTTACCAAAAGTAGTTTCTGACTTTGATTTGTCATAAAAAAATCATATTACCAACATTCTATCCTCCTCCTCATTTGGGCAAGGAAGAGGAGAAATTGCATAGACTGGACCCCAAAAGGGCTCTCAATTTTTATATTTCAAGAATGTTAAAATTACGTCAAGATGACCAACCTTTTGTGGGTTATACAGGTCATAAATTAGGGTTACCAGTGACAAAACAAACTATATACCCTTGGATCATTCTGGCTATAATTGAGCACTACAAATTGGCGGGAAAACACCTACTGGATGGGCTGCGAACCCATTCCACTAGGGGGATGGCTACTTCTGCGGCTCTGAAGAGGGGAGTCCCTGCAGCAGATATGTGTTCAGCTGCAACATGGGCATCAATGCATACCTTCATCAAGCATTATTGGTTAGATGCATCTTCCTCCAATGAGGGATTATTTGCCAAGGCGGTACTTAATTCAGTCCATGAGAACAATAACTAGTACTCCCACCTCCAAAATTACCATTGCTATGGGAGTCTATCATAAAATGAGGAATACGTGGGAGGACAGAATCCATTTGAAGAACAAGTTACTTACCAACTGTAACGTTCTTTCGACTGGATGTTTCTCCCACGTATTCCTCATCGCCCCTCCCACCCTACCCCGCAGTACAGTTTGCATTTCTTACACATTCCTCTCACGAAGAGTCTATCAGTCATGGGACACGCCTGGGTGTTCCTCAAATATTTCCTCGAAAAAACAGAACTGAAGCCAACGGGCGCGGCAAAGCTACTTATACTGATGGTGATGTCGACACGGGACAAAGCACGTAGAGGGACATCAACGCCACAACCTCGTGCACAGCGCCCTCTGGCGTTAACATTTTTTCCGAAGCAACGAAGCTGGCAGGATACGAATATCATAAGATGAGGAGTACGTGGGAAGAACATCCAGCGGAAAGAATGTTACAGTTGGTAAGTAACTTGGTCTTCTCGCCGGTACCATTGTGGGAATGGTTGTGGGTCCCTCAGAAGTCACTACTGAAAAAAATACGTGAGCATCCCATCCTTGCGTTCTTGTGGTCCATCTGGAAAAACAAATCAGATATGACGGGGGTCACCACATGGCCATCACCCCTAAACTGCATCTGGGCGCCCCCTATTAGGGACTTTATAGTCAATCCCATTCGATTTCAGCTACAATATGAGCACGGCTGGTGAGGCTAGGGCAACTGTGGAAAGACAGGGTTTTCCTGACCAAAGCCGAATTAGAGACGGCACAACAAGGCCTGACAATCCGCCCGCTACTGAACCTACAGCTGAAGGGCGCATTGACAAACCCCCGATGGGAGAAGCAACCTCAGTGGCAACTAACCCTATTTGAAAAGGTCTTAAATACCCATCAGGCAACTAAAGGTCTAATAGCAAAACTATACAACGCTCTGCTAGCAAGAGGTCACTTACCAGCACGCACACACAGGTTCTGTGGGAAAAAGATCTTGGTTGGGCAGACAACTCAGAGGGATCGGCAGCCATTTACAGAGCGGTCTGGAGCTCAACTATGGCAGTCAAGTACAAAATGCACAACTGTAAATTGCTTCTACAGTGGCACCTTATGCCCCACAGATTAGCCAAGATGTACACAGGGGTGAGTCCATATTGTTGGAGGGGTTGTGCGCAAATGGGCACTTACTGGAACCAATGGTGGGAATGGCCAAAAGTCCAAACTTATGGGAAAGAAATCCTGGGTTGGATCCACGACAAAGACGGCATTCAGAGAGACATGACGGCTGAGACCACTCCTGGTCCTATTTAGGGTCGAGTTGATCAATGACCAGCACATGATACTGGCACACATGCCCAGGAACCTAACTCCTAGCAGCCCGAGCATGCATCACAATACAATGGAAGAAGTGGTCACTACCCTCCAAAAAGGATTGGCTCCGTAAAGCTAAAGAAATATTTGAAATGGAGAGCCCTCTTAGAGTCCCATTCCCACATAGACGCTATGTGGCTCCCTTTTAAGGAATTCTATGATAGAAACATGTAGCGCCCGCTCGACCCTTTACAGCCAAGACACACATCCCAATACACGCCACTCACATTGGAAATGACCAGAAGGGCCGCTCTCAATGCACAGGACCCACACAAAAGGAACCAAACACCAGGCAAGCTTTGATCTAGCGCCGCCATCTCTTGCCCTACTCAGGGTGGTTATTAACCGAGGGAGGGGAAGAAGAGGGGGGGGAAAGTTTACAAAGACGGGTTTACTTCAAGGGGACAAGCACAGAAACTCTGCTGCGAGGGGTTTGAAACACCAAGGAAGTAAAGCCACTGGCGCCCTCTGCAAGCCCTGCCAGTTTTTAACTGCTTTTTTACTCATAATCTGATGTCTGTTTTTTGACATGTTGTCACGCTGTTCTCTCTGTACGAAATGTTGTATCTACGTACCTTTGTTTTTGCTTTAATAAAATTCTATTTAAAAAATGAATGCTTTAATAAACACTTTCAAACTGTATGCAGTAGAAATACATTTCAAAGGATTAACCAACACATCACACATCGGACATTTTGCTTCAGACACTTTTCAAAATGTTGCCTCCTACTAGTACCTACTGTAGTGAATCGGGGTGAGCATCAGTAAATGAGGGTGTCTAGAGAGTGAATTATTTGCATCCAAACATAGAGCCTCATTATGACTGTGCCGGTCCGGTGACAGCGGTGCCGGTAACCCTACCGGCACTGTTGTTACCGGACCGGCAGAGTACGACTCTACGGGCAGGTGCCGTCCCGACCGCCAGGGTCAGACATGTCGGGCGGGATGGCACTCGCTCGCAGAGTTCTCAAGGGAGCACCGGCACCGTTGTTAACGGTACATACATTCAGCTTTATATATAAAGATGTGTGACACTTCATTGTAAATCTGTGCAAATCATTTATGTCTATGTACTTTTTACATTTAGAAAATTACCTTGAAGTACGTCGAAACAGATGGAGGTAGCTCAGTGAATGAAGTGTTTGCCACTGGTATCCTGCATCCCATCACAATAAATCATGCTTATTTTACCCAACAGGTATCAATAAAGCTTTATTTATTTTTATATGTTCAGATTGATTTAAAAAGTGGTTTGGTTCTTTCAATATCCATTTTTATTAACCACAAAAACTGTTTCAGCTCATGAAAGAACACAATGCGGAAATCCAAGCATGTTGGTGTAAAACTAAAGATAGGATTATCGGGGATGTGGTCTACTCAGTAAATTGGGAGCAGTGAAACAGGTCATGTTGGCACAAATCCCATTTTATACACCTGATTAACGTGAGTGATTCTGGCCAACATCACATTGCTCAATTTTCCTTAACTTTAAAGAAAATGTTTTTCAGTTTGGACTAATTAAAAAAACACTGCGAATCATGTTTCTAGCATATCAGGATTTACCAGTCATAAAATGGCAATATTGGTGATTTTGGCTGCACTTGGCAGATGGTCAGAGCTCTTGGGCTTGTGAGGCTGTAGCTTTTGTCTGATGACTATACAGGGAATATGAGGCTTAACCTAACATAAAATGGCACCACTTGCGTATATGGCACTGTGCATAGCATTTTGTAGCAGGGTCTATATATGAAGCTGTATTTAGTGATTCTTTAACAGCTATAAGAAGGCAGTAACTGGCCATATGCAGCTGTATTTGCATAAGTAGTGCTCCTTATCTAAGATGGTTCTACTGGGTGTGCAAACACTGAGCAGGGAATATTTGTACTACTCCGAGTACATGAACAAAATCCACCAAAAGAAAGTGTTTGTAACACACAATGGTGGAGAAGCCACACAGTTCATCACATTGTTAGCTTGCGAACTGTCCCTTAGGAAGAATTACTCTATCCCTGTATGGTAGTGGGGCTATCCCTAGGAGGTTGGTTGTGTACTGCCTGTCTAAAAGGTATAGAAGAGAGATTACCCCATTACGTTTCCCCAGTATGGGGTACTAGATTTTTGACAGAGAGTGCGTCCTTTTTGTTAAAAGAACTCCTTTGAAAATAAGCTAGTTTCTACTCCAGTCTAGACCCTAAAGACGGAGTGCAACTCTACCAGTGAGTAATAGATAGAGCAGTGACCATTTAAAAAGCTACATTCAAGTAGGCATGTCTGAGTATTTACTCAACTCTCAGTGGTTTGTGTATCTGATTCAATACCACTGGCTACTGTATTCACAGACATAAGTAAGGAATAAGTTACATACCTGTAACTCTGGGTCTCCAGCATTGGTATCTTGCATAGATTCACATGCTGTGAATATTCCCTGTTGTCAGGCTGGGAATCCTCTGTAACAGAGCAGTTTAAACTGAAACTGAAACATTCAGTCACTTTTGTGCTCTAGTACAGTCATTTATGGGTCACATTGCCCACAACCAATAGGAACATAACTCCCTTTGCTCCTCTCCTGTCGGCCATCTTCAGATTTGGCAAGCGCATGTGAGTGGCAGTAAGAGCCAAAAGATAAGCCATGCGGGGTAGAAGGGAGGGTCGCATGTGAATCTATGAAAGATACCAATGCTGGTAAGTAACTAATTCCTTCTCCAGCATTGGATCTTTTATTGGATCTTTCATAGACTCACATGCTGCGAATAGATTACCAAGCAGTATTAATAAACAATACATACGGGCAGAGGCAAGCTCCCAGCACAATTTACCACTGGAGATCTACTAACTCCACGCAAAAAGGTTCCTCAGAACCGACTGGCCAACTCTAGATTCTTCTGCCAAATCCCTGTCGAAACAGTAGAGCTTGGTGAATGTGTGCACTGCTCTCCAGGTAGCTGCACAGCAGATGTCAGGCAGCGGGATCCCAGAGAGGAAGGCAGTGGTAGCAGCCACTGCTCTGGTGGAGTGAGCCCAGGGCCTGCCCGGGAGGGGCCTGCCAGCCTGTTGATGGCAGAAGGAAATGCAGACCCCAATCCACCTTGATATGAAAGACTTCGATAAAGCTTTTCCCAGTCGGGCCAAATGAGACAAATAATTGGTCCGTGAGACGGAGTGACTTTGTTCATGCAACATTGTACTTTAGGGCACGCACCACATCTAAAGAATGCAATGCTCGCTCAGCCAGAGACATCGGTGTGCCGAAAAACACGGCAAAACCACCAGTTGATTCAAATGGAAGGTGGATGGCACCTTAGGCATAAATGTGGGATTAGTGCATAGTATGACCTTCTCCTTGTAACATGTCAAATAAGGCGTTTTGCAAGAAAATGCCTGAATTTCACCTACTTGCCTGGCCGATGTTCGATGCCTGAAAGCGGTCTTCCAGGAAAGATGCTTGATGGATGCCCTGTGCAGGGGTTCAAAGGGAGGTTTCATGATTCTTGACAGCAGCACATTCAATTCCCATGCAGGAGCTGGCCGTTCGACGAGCGGGAAAGACCTGAACAGCCCCTGCAAGAACTCCTTCACCAGCCGGTGGCACCATAGGGATGGCTCATCTGCCAAATGGCGGTACCTGGAAATGGCAGCTAAGTGCACCTTGAGTGAAGAGTGTACAAACCCTGCTTGAGCCAAGGATAATAGATAAGGGAAAACGTCTTGTGGCCAGACTGCATGAGGCCACAACTGGTGACTTCTGCACCACACCTGGAAGCGCCTCCATTTGCTCTTGTAACGCACCAAAGTGGAGAGTACTCTAGCCCGGGTCAGAACCTCTGGCAGTCTTGTGGAAGAGACAAGGACCCTCTACTCTAAAAACACAGGAGCCACGCCATCAGATTAAGTGAGGCCAGGTTGTGGTGCAGCACTGCCCCTTGGTTCCTGGACAGGAGAGCCTGGTGTGGATTCAACTTGAGAGGAGCAGGTGATGAGAGGGTGCGAAGGTCGGAGTACACAAACTGTCTCGACCACGCAGGGGCCACTAATATCAGTTTGCACAGATTTAGACTGAACGTGTTGATGACCCGCGCCACCAGCGGGATTGGAGGGAATGCATAAAGGAATTTCCCCTCCCATGGAAAGGCAAAGGCGTTCCCCAAGCTCTCCATTTGGGGTAATCAGCTGGTGAAACTCTTGCGCTGAATGTGGTAGAAGATGTCGATCTCCAGCATGCTCCAAGTCTGGAACAGCAGTTGAAGTTGGTCCTCGTGCAGTTCCCACTTGTGGGAAGAATGCATCTCCCTGCTGAGGGAGTCCACTAGGGTATTCTGAACTCCTGGTAGATGGAGGGGAATCAGGAACATGTGGTGCTGCAATGCCCAGTGCCAGACGGTCTGGGCCCCCTTGGACAGCTGCATGGACCTGGTCCCCCTTGTTTGCGGACATAGAACATCGCTGTTGTATTGTCAGTGTAGACTTGCACCACCTTCCCTGCTTGTAGGGGGAGGAAAAACTTCAGGGCCCATGTTGTGACATAGACTGCCCCTTAGAATGTGGTGTCCTCCATTGTGGGGAAGAGGGAGTTGACATGACCGCCCCTGCATCCCTCTTTTCCAAGTCATCAGAGGAAGAGAGACTTGGCTCCCCGACAATGGTTCCCTCCGGGAGTAACCCCACTCCGAGATCAGGGTATGATGGTCGTGGTAACGCTGCCAGCAGCGACACTGTGTTGGTGGGAGTGGCTGAAGTGGTTGTGACAGTTGATGCTGCATGGTCGTGACCATTCAAGAAGACACCGTTTTTGCTATTCACGGGCTCATCAACGTGGTTGCCGACGGAGGTACCAAAGTCGTCAGGATAGCTTTCTTGCTTGTCGTCGAGGGCTTTGTCGGCAGGGCACTCATGGACAGGGTAGATGGTCTTGGAGTGGACGACCCGGAGGAAGACCTGGACGTTGACGAAGATTAAGTCAGCATTGACTTTGACAATGACGTAGACGAGGTAGATTTGCGGTCGAAGATGAAGAGTGGCCACCAGACTAAATGGACTTGCTGGACGGGGTTGCCTCCGCCGGGTGGGAAAAAAGGCCTTGGCTGCTCTTGCCTCCGAAACTCCTTGAGTACCAACCTTAGGTGGTGAGGACCAGCCTTTGAGAGATGACCTTGGCTCGTCGTTGGATGCCTCTCTGTGTCGCTTCCTGCTGCTGCCGTGGTCTTCATGCGATCTAGACCTCTTCCTGGAGTTGGTTCGCTGGGCCATCCTGCCGTGCCATAGAGAGGCATGGCTCCGTACAGAAGCAGAGTCAGAGGCCCCACTGGCATCCTCGAGCCACGTGACGAGGTGCCGGTGACAATCACGCCGCGTTTTATTGGAAAAGGACTGGCAGATCTCACAGTCCTGTATAACATGATGTGGATGTAGACAGTGGAGACAGTTGTCGTGCTGATCTTCAATATACACATTCTTCAGCCCACAGCGGGCAGATGCCTTAAACAGTCTCTTCCCCTTGGATTCCGCCATGAGGTAGGCCCAAATGCGCAGACAATGAAAATGCAAAGTTACCAGGGTCGGGAAACGGTCTACGAACTCTGCAGCCTCGCCGTCTGTGACGTTTGTCGATGGTTCATCGAAAAAGGTGATTTTTTCATTGAAACATAATATAAAGTATATTTTTTCATCAGATAAATGTAGAGAGAAAATGTTGAGGACTCCCAACACAAACGTGCGGTAACAAATCTGAAGATGGCCGACAGGGGAGGAGCTAAGGGAGATGTTCCTATTGGCTGTGGGCAGTATGACCCAAAAACGACTGTACTAGAGCACAAAAGTGACCGCTCTATGTTACTGAGGATTCCCAGCCTGACGACAGGGAATATTCACAGCATGTGAATCTATGAAAGAACCAATGCTGAAGAATCACAATATCTTTTTCTCGCTATCTCAAGCCGTAAAGGATATCCATAGTAAACAAGGTTGACCAGTTTCAGCGACTTCTCATTATTAATCTTGCATTTGTCAGGACCAAACATAAACCTTTTTCATTATTGGGTCTGACGAGTAATACTTCTCATGGTCTGTTTCTGGCTAAACATTGTAAGGGTGCTGAAGAAGGAAGCTGACACAAAGGTTGCATGGTGGTGGTTATAAACTTTTATTTTTGCAAGAAAAGGTCCCTACTTTCCCCATCTTCTAAGAGGGGTTTCCAAGCCTCAAAACTAATACTAAAGGGTCCATCAGAATGTACGTCAAATCAAATTCCACTGTCCTGTGTCACAACCTACTTCTATCTCTCACACTACAACTAAAGGATAATCCAACTGAAAGTTCCTTCTCCACGATAATGTCTCCCTTCTCCTGATGATCGAATAGTGATTAAAAGAATGTTCTCTTGCAACAAGAATGCCAGGGGGAATGACTTCCTTCCCCAGACTCGCAAGTTTCACACAGCCTTTATACAACTCCACATCCAGGAGAATGGCTCCCTTCTCCTAGTATAGATATATACAGTTTCCAATAAATCCAGGGGCAATGACTCCCTGCCCCTGGCATCTTTTGGGCATGTTCCAAGAGTTTTAGCCCCGTCTCCAAGAGAATGACTCCCTTCTCCTGGTGTCTAAAAAGTTATTTCTCGCAATCTTCAGCTTGATATACACTTTATTTATTTAATTAATTGATTTATTTATTTATAGTGCGCATGGACAAAGCCCGGAGGCATGATAGCGCAGACAGATAGACAACACAAAACAGAAACAGGGGTGCAAGGGCACTTAAATGTCAGTCAGGGGCATCAGATGAAAAGAACCATTTTGAGATTGCGTTTGAATGTCCCAAAACCCGCGCATGCTCTTAGGTCAGGGGCAATTCATTCCATTGTCTGGGTACTGTGTGTGGGAAAGATCTCTGGGACACCAGAGAAAGTTTGGTTCTAGGAATGGACAACAAGTGAGAGTTGCTTGAACGGAGAACTCTCCTTGCGGGTAGCCATTCAAGTCTTTCACCATGTAACTTGGGCCTGTCCCATAGAGGCATTTGTGTGCAATGCAGAGGGTCAGATAGGTTGCGCGTCTTTCCACAGGGTGCCACTGCAAAGCTCTTCTGGCTTTTGTGATGTGGTTCAATCTTTTGAGACCTTCTACCACCCTCACAGCGTTGTTCTGGACAACCTGTAGACGAGCCAGCTCCCCCTTGCAAGTTCCCTGAAGGAGGCTAGCACAATGGTCAATATGAGAGCCAACGATTGCTCTGGCGATCGTGGCACAATTAGATTGATTCAAGAAGGGCCTGATTTGTGCTAATAGTTTAAGATGGTAAGCCAAACTGGCAACAAGGCTGTTGACATGGATAATTCCTTGTCCAGAACTACACCCAGGGTTTTAACTTGAGGAAGGGTCACTATGGTGTGGCCTGCAATAGTGAATGACTTTGTCACTCGTTTTTGGTGTTAGCAAATCCTTCTTTGTTGATTAGTGGGCTTAGTGCCGCCACTGTGATCAGGACGTTCTTCTCGTTTGCTCAATTCCCTTTTGTTGGGGTTCCAGACCCTTTGCTGCTGGTCAGTGGGCTTATTACTACCACTGCGATGATCAAGCTCGCCTCAGGTGCTTGGTTTCCAATAGTTGGGGTCTCCAACCAGTCTCTGGAGGTCAGTGGGCTTATTGTCATCACTGCGATGAGGAAGCTCTCCTTGGATGCTGGATATACACGTTTTAGGGTCCCCGACCCGTCTCTCTTCCACCCTTGTGTCCCCACACTGTCTTTCACACCTCCTGTTATCTTCCAAGGGATTTTGGTGTGCCACTGGGACTTCCTGAGACCGGGGTTCCTCTCTCTGTTGCTCTAGGCTTCTCTCTTCGGTTTCCACTGCTTCGCGGTGGCTCCGCGATCTGGTATGCTGCCAGTTCTTCTCTCCTGCTTCAAGTTCAGGTCTGCTTCAGCTGGACCCACTGAGAACTCCTTCCGTGCTTCTCCAGCGTCCTCCGGTCTTCTGAGATTCTGGTCTGCCAACAGCGTTTGAAACTCCTGCTGGTTTCCACACCTGTTACCTCTCCTGGCCTGGCTTGAGAGGTTTGTTAGTCCACCATCTCTACTCATACAATGTTGCCAGTCCCACCCTGGTGGATTGTAAATGTCCTTTGTTTCTGTTGACAACTTATCCTCATGCCTCCTCAGAGCAACCTCATACCAGTGCTATTACAGTCAGTGACCTTCATGTCTCCTATGCTCTTCTTCATCCTAGTACTTTCAGCTTTAGCTTTATCCACTGTGTTATAACAACACATAGGCTTACTTTCAATAAAATGGTTCTAAACAGTGGGGAGAGCTAGGGAATGACAATACTCAACGTGCTGTACCTCAGATGATTGTCCTTGTCCCCAAAGGGGGGATCCCTCCCATGGGGTCCTCCCACATTAAACCACCCCTAGGGGGACTGTTGAGTAGCGACCGCACCTCCCTAGCCCCATGGGAAAGGGTTCCCCCTTGGGGAGAAGTGACGACACTGTGTGAATCATCACAACATGCATGGACCTGCATCTACGCAGGGATACTGTTCAGGAATTATGAGACTTCTAAATTGCTGTAGTTACAAAGAGAGGGGTCCCTTCTGTACTCTATTGTATCCCTCTCTGTTTAATGCCGAAACATGGACAAAGACGCGCTCAGTTGCCACGCTTCCAACCAAAAAGGACAATTTATGAGTATCAACTTTCCTGAACAGCATTCCTGCGTAGATACAGGTCTATGCATGTTTAGATTGTGAAAGATGTGCATTGCAGAAGGATTAGGAAGGAAGAAGTGTAAACACAGGATCCATCAGTAGAGATGAGGGGGGAAAGGAAGACTTCAGGAGGGAGAGGGAAGGCTAAAGGCAAGAAACATCAGAAAAAAGGAGAAAGGCAAGATAAGGAAGAAAGAGGTGTTTGAGAAGGGAAGACCAGTGGGAGTAAGGTGTGTAGCAGCTAATGAGAGGTGGTGGAGGAGAAGGGGAAAGTGAGCGCTTTCAGGAGGAGGTAGAGAGAAAAAGTTGCACATTGAAGTCCAGAGAACCAAACCAGCATTGGTCAAGCCAAGAATTGAAAGAGATAGAATGGGTGTGAGGTGGTTACAAAGGGGCCAGTTGGGCTTCAGTTTGAAAGGGGTCAAAGTTCTAGGGCCAAAACTTCTTTTTTACAGATTCCCAATCGTACAGCATTACCACCAAGCTTGTAATGAAGTCCTGTATTTGCGGAAATTACATAAGGCTCTTTAGCTTCAATGGCCCAATTTTGGCACAGATGTGGCCAAGCAACCAAATCCCAAGCTCCAACGGAGGGTATTTGGTATTGATTCACAAAGTGTTTTACAGACATTGTTGAACAATAGTACAAACAGGTAATGGTAAAAATGACAATAAAGAACGTTGACAAAATGAAGGAGAATTGGGTGTCAGAGGAAAGGCAAAGAAAATGTTTTAGACAGGTGTGAAGGATATGGGATGAAGATGAAAAGTAGATATTAAGGGGCAAGGAGTTCCAGTGTTTTGGAGCAAGAAGTGTGAACGAACGAAAATGAGAGGTGGGACACAGAGGATTCGGCACAGTAAGGTGGTACAGAGATTGAGAGCATAGAGGACCGCAGGGTACGGGTGGGAGGTAGTAGAAGGAGAACAGGGAAGAAAGAATGGAATAGAAGAGCTGTGCAACTATTTAAAGACAATACAGAGAAAGTGAAAAAGGAGACGTGAGTCAAATGTAAAGAAGGGTGCAGATCGAAGGGAGGAAGAAATAGAGGAGCGGGAAGGTAGAAGGAAAAAAGGGAGGATATCAGAGTTGTAGGTAGAGCGAGGGGGGATAAGGTAAGAGAAAGGAGCATTTGTAGATTCAGTTGTAGTCAAAATCAGTGTGAGAATCTTCAACACTTGTTGACAGAATGCCCAGTCTTGCTGAGTTTAAGAAAAATACTTTTTCAATCCCATTTCAAAGAGTTCATAATTCTAACATCTGAAGATCTATGGCATAGACTGTTTCATACTCGATCAATCAAGGTTCAAATCGCAATTGTTAAATATATTGTTTTATTGAATCTTGATTAGACAAAGAAAACTTTTTACTGTCAACAAAATGAGCTAATTACTAAACAGGAAATCCACTGCATAATCAAATCTTACAAGTTTATTTATGTCACGATCTGTCAAGACTTGAGAGTCGCGAAGAATATGAATACCTCCGTCCCCAAGCAACCAACAGCGAGGTATAATATACTCGCTGTTTGAGGATAAGGGCCACAGGTGCAGGAACAGGTACAACAGTTCCTCCGGATGGATGCTGAAACGGAATGAATGGTTAGTAGAATGCAGTACAGTTTGAGTGCAAAAATATCAGTGGTAACAAAAGGGGTCACCTACCAGGAGATGTTGGAATAAGTGATCTACTAGGAGGCCACCTGGTGTGAAGCAGAATGTTCAAGAGTGGGCACCTGTTCCCTCAGTGGGGCAAGTAGAGAGGAGTAGAAAGCACCACAAGGCAGAAATGGATGTTAACTAATCCCACTGGAAGCACCTGAGTAGACAAAAGCGTAGCGTTGAAAACTTGGAGAGAAACTGAAAGCAGAGTCTGAATTCTGATGCGTCTATAACAAAAGGAGAGTCCCAAGGCAGTCCGTGGAATGTTCCAAGGTCAAAAACTGTAGTCCGTAGGCGAGGTAATCAAGGATTAGGCAAAGGGAGTCCAAGAAGCGTAGTCCGTAATTCAAAAACACAATAATCCAGATCAAGCAACACAAACGCCAAAAAGATCAGCTGAGAAGCGTAGAATAGCAGGATCACAGCTGATTTAAGGCGTTGCAGTGAGATCCGTGTCACGTGATCTGACTGCATGCATCACGTGTCGGGCGCCATCGTTTGTTGACAGGGAAGCATGGAACACTGGGGGCATGACAATAGGTGTGGCCAAAAGTTCGAGATGACGCTCCCTGTTTGGTCCTTATCTTTTCTTTCCGTTGCATTGTCATGGAAACGCCTCTGCTTACCCGCGTGTATACGCGCCATGGAAGTTTCCATTTACAATACCAGCGTTGGTATCCTCTCCAGTATTGTCTATGCCCACCTCAAGCTGAAGAAACAGGTCCCTGATGTAAGTGTTGTTTAATAGAGCGTGTAAGCATGCGTGAGCTGTGGGGCCTGATGAGAGACTCTAAATGCCCCGTGGTAGAGTGTGCATGACAATTTATAACCCACACTCAAAATGTTGTTGGATTTCATGTCATTCTCATCGCTGCACAATTGATAATTTTCCTTCCATTTTTTTTCTTATTTCAATTCAACTTTTGTGTTCCTTTCTGTGTTTTAAATGAACTTAACTGTTAATTTTTAATTTGTGATACATTTTATGTAACCTTTATAGAATATTTCATATGCAAATTTTTTACTCTTTTAAATGTTATTTTCTAAGAAATGTCAATGCAAAACGAAATTATTATTGAAATGTTGGTTTCCAACTGTAACAATAAAAAAAAATTCAAATAAAAAATGAGAAAGGAAGACCAATCAGAAGTGCAGAGCAGTAATCGAGACGAGAGAAAATAAGGAAGGAGATAAGAAGTTTGGTAGCGTTAAATGAAAGAAAGGTATATGTGCGACAAAGATTATGAAGGTGAAAATGACAATAGATGTGGGCAGTATTGGGGATGTGAGCTGAAAAGGAAAGGGAGAAATCAAAAATGATGCAGAGGTTGCAGGTAGAGTGGGGGAGATAACACAGCTGGAGGAAAATAAATGCTGAGGTAGAGGGGGGTGAGGGAAAACAGGATTTCGGTTTTGGGAGGGTTTGTGACCAATCCAGGGAATTCCTTCCCTCTGTCCAAGAGGAACCAACCCCTTTGGGACTATGGAGGTGAGTCCAATAAACGTAACCGTATGGGACAGGGCAAGCGAGATCTCACTGGGAATTCCCCCTCTTCGAGGACAAGTGATCTCTAGAAAGGGATATACATTATCCTCCCTGTATTCCAAACCCCAGTATCTTTGTTGCCTAGATGAGAGCTAACTTATATGATGACTGTAAACATCCCCTATAGGTAGCTGGCATGGTTTCTGACCATTTGGGGGAATACAGCTCACCAGGAGTGAAAGCACAATGGGAAGGCCCACCCCCAAGTCAACAGGATGATACCAAGCTCTGAAGGACGAAAGAGAGAGAGACAGCCATGGAGCTGGAAGAGGAGACCATCCTCCTGGGAGTCGTGGCAGAGGTGACAGAGCGTATTTTATGAGTGGAAATGCAGGCCACAGTCGAACCTGCAGAACTCGGGCAGCTTGACAGAAGCATAAGCCAGGAGCGCCTGGCAAAAAGGAGCAGCACACATGACAGCCAGCTGCCAAACGATGTGCCACAAGGCGGAACCAGAGACCCGCAGAAAGCAAGACCAGCTCTGCCCGAAGAGGACACCGGAGCAGAATGCAAAGCAATGCTCATGACTGGACTGTCCTCTCCGACCCTCCTGAGGAGCATTGCAACAAGAGAAAAGGTACACGGTTGACCCAGGAAAACAAGTGAGGAGAGGAGAGGCAAGACAAGACCCTGGGAATAGGTGACACAGACAAGGCCTCAAGGTGGGTTGAACAAGACCAGACCCCAAGGTGGGGTAAGCCAGACCAGACCCCAAGGCAGGGTCAGCGAGAGCAGACACCAAGACGGGTGAGCAAGACTGGACCCCAAGGAAGGGTGAACCAGAGCAGATCTCAAGGCGGTATAAGCAAGAGAAGACCCCAATGTGGGGTGAAAGAGATAAAACCCGAAGACGGAGTGAGCAATACAAGACCTCAAGGCGTGGTGAACCAGACCAGTCCCCAAGGCTGGGTGAGCAAGGCAAAACCCCCAGGTGGGATGAAAGGGACAAAATCCCAAGGTAGGGTGAGGAAAATAAGACCCTAAGGCGGTGTAGGACATTGGTATGGACTAAACAGAACTATGATAGAAACATATTTTCCAACAGGCTTAGACTGTACACCCAGTGTGAGGAGCTCTCTGTAAGAGAAATGCCATGATGGGGTACCAGCAACAAGCCACCCTTCAATAGGCAAGAGCCAGGGGCTTGAGCACACTTTTGTTCTAGTTATGCTTTCTTTTATAGTGGTATGGTCATACTCCAGCTAGTGCAGGATTACGGATGGAGGATTTTTCCTAAATTTTCTTGTAAAGACATCCAGTCAAGCACCTTTTGTATTTTTGTTGTAGAACAGGGTCAAGAGTCTTAAACTTGGGGAAAGAGCAGATTTGTGTGTGTTAATAAGGAAAAGGTCTACTACATGCCTCTTTGTACGTCACCTAATTCTGATTTACCACAGGTTCAAGTGGAGAAAGCTAGAGGACATCCAATATTGGATGGCAAAGCGGCAGGAAGAGACCGTAAAATGAAGAAAACAAGAAAGAAAGGAAAAGAACAAATGTGAATCTTCATCATAGAAGTAGCCAAAAAGGTTAAATGTCTTGATCAGGGTACAGCGAGGGATAGTGTAGAGAGAGAAGAATAAGGGCCCAAGGACAGAACCTTGGGGAACACTATAAAGTGGCAGGAAGGGAGAAGAAAGGTGGCCAGCCTACGAGACAGAGTAGGAGCGATCAGAGAGATATGAGTGAACCTATTTAAGGACAGAGCCGGAAAAACCATGTAGTAGAGAGAGAGGACAGGAGAGCAGAAGGGTCGAGAGGATCAAAGGCAGCTAAAAGATCAAGAAGAATAGTTATGGAAGAGAGGTTTCTATGACGGCTGAGAGGAGAGAGTTGGAAATGCAGTTTCTGAAGAGTGTGCAGGACCACGTCTGATTGAAGAGGGGGAAGTAGGGAGTGCAAATGTAAAAACAAGATACAGGGGAATATACAATGCATTTAGGGAATTTTGATAGAAATGGGAGAGGGGAAATGGGGAGAAAACTGGAAACAAGTGACCGATGAAGAGAGGATTTATTTTTTATATGGGAATAATAATAGCATGTTTAAAAAAAGAGGGGAAGGTGAAGGAGAAGAGGGAGGGATTAAAAAGACAATTAAGTAAGGGAAGCAGCCGAAAGAACACAAAGGGTGTTGATGAAGGAATGGCATGAAAAGGGGAAGCAGTAGGATGAGCATGAGTAGTGACAAGGCGGCCCGCCCCTTTCCACGCCACCTGAATCCCTATACATTTCATTGACCCCTAAAATGTTTGATATAAATTTGATGAGAGACACTGATAATGTTCAATATACATTTTATAAGACCCCCCCAAGAATTTTTAATATACATTTTATATAAATTTGGTATAAACACAATAAGAATTTAGGGGATATAAATAAGCATGTGTCTATGGCCTGTTCTAAGGCAATGACTAGACTTGAAATAGCCAGGAAATGCACAAGTAGGGCCGAGACTGGGGGTCTGGTTTGGTTCTTAGGGCCAAGCACGAGCCAAGCCTGGGAAATGGCCACACCAAACCTGGAAGGGGCTCGGTTGGGGGGCAAGAAAAATTGAGTGGGGCAAGAAAATGAGCTAAAAGGGTTGGGGAGGCAACCAAGAGGGCTAATGAGACAAGGAAAAAGGGCTTAAATGGACTGGGCAAGAAAAGGGGCTAAAGAGGGCAAGAACAGGAGATGTGGAAAGAATAGGAACTAAAAGGGACTGGGTAAGAAAAGAGGCTAAAAGGGACTGGGGCAAGAAAAGGGCCTTAACAGGACTGGGGGCAACAAAAGGGGCTACCTGGGACTGGGGGATCAAGAAAAGGGACAAAACAGGGTTGAATGCCAAAAAAGGGGTTAAATGGGACAGCAGGGTCAAGAAAAGGGGCACAACAGGTCTGGAAGCTGCTAGAGGGGCTAAATGAGACTGGGAATCAAGGAAAGGGGCAAAACTGGTCTGGGGCAGGTAAAAGGGTTAAGGGGCAACAAAAGGGGCTAAATGGGACTGAGGGACAAGAGAAGGGGAAAAGTGGGCCTGGGGACAGCTAAAATGGTTAAGGGGAAACAAAAGGGCTAAATAGGACTTCAGGGTCAAGAAAAGGGGAAAATGGGTCTTGGCCTGCTAAAGGGGTTGGGGCAACAAAAGGGGATTAAGGGTGCTGGGACAGGCAAGCAAAGGAGCTAGTGGGCAACAAAAGGGCTCACTTACCTTTTTGATTCGCTGCTGCAGCTGCCTCAATCAAAGCACCACCAGGAATTGTTCCAGTCCTGCCCCAGCCAATCAATGAGTGGCTGGGGTGGGCTAAAAACAAAAGACATGCTCCTGGTGTTCCAGCAGCAATTACAGGAGCATATCTGCCTGACTTCCTGTCCTGGCCACCTGACTTCCTGTACTGCCCCAGCCAATCAATGAGTAGCTGTTGAGGGACCGGCAGCCGAGCTACTGTATGTGCTGTCGGCACACCAGGAGCGCGTTTTTTCTATTTAAAAAAAAGCTAACGACTGGGTAGACACCCAGTGGGTGGGGCTCGTGGCCGGTCCCTGCTCTGTGCAGTGTGAGGAGCCAGCAAAGAGACACGGACACAGGTCAGCATATTTTTCATAATAAACATTTATTAAAATAAATGGGTTGGTAAATGCCTCACTAGCCCTATTCTAGAAGGAATGTCCCTACTTCACAGCGATAGGTTGGACGAGGCTTAAAAACAATTGTCCACTCTGAAGGAGAGAAATCCCCAAGCTTACCAAGTTGCTCAAAGAAATCTCTGAGAAACAAGAAGATCTGGAGTCGAGATCCCGAAGGAACATGCTTAGGATATTTGGAATTCCTGAAATGGAGGCCTCAGTGCCTATGCAATTCCTTGTGGAATCTACCCAAAGAGAGACTTTGGAAAATGGCTTCTCAACTTAATTTGTTGTGGAAAGAGCTCATCACATTCCAGGGGGAAGAAAACCTGTCCCTGGAGCTCCTGCCAGACCGATCATCACTCAGCTTCTTAATTATCAGGACAGAGACTTTGCTCTGTGCCACTCCAGCGAGTTGGCAGATATTACATATAAAGGTGACCCGGTGCGTCTGTTCCCTGACTTTTGTCATGCCTGTGAATTTGCACTGACCTGCGACAATGTGGAACGTTGACAGGCGAGTGCTCTTGCTCGATGGAATAGAAGGAATCCCAATGAGTATCCGAACCATGGAATGAACAGGGAGTCGTGTACTTGATGGGAAACCCTCTAGGGAAGAAAACCCAGTGGCATAGGAGGTGTCTGCCTGCTGGCAGGGAGTCGGAAGAGCTGTGGCAGATGGCATACACTGGTATACACTGCAATAGCAACAGAGGAGGCTCGAAGTCATTCTAGAAAGTAACTATAAGCATCCACAGAGTCAGGTATCCAACAACAAAGGAAGGGTTACGCAGCCATTATACGCAATAGAAGATAAGAAGAGACAGAGAGACAGGGATTGGAGTCAACACACAGGGACTTGGAGAGTGGAAAAGGGAAGCTACGGATCAGCATAGAATGCAGAGGAATATCGGAAATGTGAGCACCAGCGGGAGATAGAGAAAAGGCGCAGGCGTCAGCAGAGTAAGTAGTGTTACCTGGGTAGACAAGAAAAATAGATTTACTCGGGAGCATCAGTGCCATAGAAGAATCGATGCACCCAACCTGCTCAGAAAGTTTCTTTAAATAAGTTCAGTGACTTTGCACCACCAGATTCAGACGGAAAAGCGCAGGTGGCACAAGTTTCCCCATTGTCGTAGCTAACCCCTGGCACAATCTCCCACCCCACTTACACTCTGAGACGTCCTACCAACTCAGAAAAACAAAAGACTCACTTGCTTAACTAATTAGCCTCTTCCACTGGCTTGAACTTTAGCTACCTATGCATCTGCACCTACCTATGTAACTAGCGCCTAAATGCTTGAGGGCTTGGTGCGCTGCTATAAACGCTCGAATAAAATAAATAGATGCTTGGATGCCGAGAATGGCGTCTGGCATCTTGGAAACGACTAGACCATCAAGTCTAGTTCTCATCTAAGGCCCATACGGGTGCCATCTCGGAGTCAGTTTTACCTGACGAACAGAGGCATGTTTTCATCTGTCCCATACCGACCAGGTCGGCACAAGTTTTGTGACAGTATGCCTCCCCTTGTGAGGGTAAGGGATCGGGTTTCCATGGATGTGTTCTATGGAAACGCTGGCGCAGAATAGAGGCATGTACCGAGGTAGCTGGTTCCCAGGTGCAATCAGATGGAGTATAACATTTCCAATCTATCATGTATTGTAGCCTGCCTCGGTAGTATCTGGAATCACAGATCCCAGAGACTTTCTACTCAGGTCCGGAGACGGAATCCACCAGAGGGGGATTTTTCTTAGTATTCTGAGAAAAGCGATGCCGACAGTGTGGTTTTAATTGAGGGACATGGAATACAGGGTGTATTCTGGACCAAGATTTGGGTAAGTGGAGGCAAAAGCCACAGGTGCCACAGGTCCCACAGAAGAATGCACATTGAAAGGTCGAAAGAATCAGGGAGACAGTTTGGACGGAACCAAACGATTGGGTAAGAATTGAGAGCACAACCAAACTAGATCACCCATTTGAAAGATAGGTTCCTTAGAACACTTGAGATCAGTGTATTTCTTAGATATGAATCTGGATGCAGTAAGAACGGTAAGTGCCATTTTATGTCCATCGTGGATGTTGATAATGAGATCCGTAGCCAAAGGTGCTTGGTATGAGGAGGGAGGAACATAAGGAACACTGGAGGGATGGAATCCATAAGTGCACCAAAGGGCTTACTCCTATAGATGATTGGAGAGAGTTATTGTACTAGCTCTCTCCAATTGTCTTGGGAGGCTGAAATAAAACAACAGAGGTATTGTTCCAAGGATTGGTTAAGGCGTTCCGTTTGTCCACACCTGGTGCCTTCCTGGTTGCCGCTCTTTTTCCCTACTTAAAGAGCCCCTCCAGCTTTTTTTCCTTTGCAGATGGGGAGTAGCTGCAAATGGATCTGGGTCACCTGGCCTAAACCCTGCCCACCTGGTGCCTTCCTGGTTGCTGCACTTTTCCCCACTTAGCAAGCCCCGCCCTCCTGGTGCCTTCCTGGTTGCTGCTCTTTTTCCCTACGTAGGGAGCCCTCCAGCCTCTTTTCCTTTGCAGATGGGGAGCAGGTGCAAGTGGATCTTGGTCACCTGGCCTAAGCCCCGCCTACCTGGTGCCTTCCTGGTTGCCGCTCTTTTCCCCACTTAGCAAGCCCCGGCCACCTGGTGCCTTCCTGCTTGCCGCTCTTTATCCCTACTTAAGGAGCCCTCCAGCCTCTTTTCCTTTGCAGATGGGGAGCAGGTGAAAGTGGTTCTAGTTCACCTGGCCTAAGCACCACCCACCTTCTTAGCCCTGCCTTTTTTTCCTGCTCTTAACTCTTAGATCAAGGGCGTCTCTTGCCCGGGCGTCCGAAGTGAAGGAGAGACAAAGAAAAGGGAAATTCCTGTTTGGACCTGTTCGGACCAGGAGGACCCAGGGCCCGAACCCCTGCTCAGGCAGCAGGTAAGCATGCACCAACATGTGTTAACTCCCTCTGTCACCACAGGCCATCCCCACCCCCTCTAATCCCCCTGTGGGGTTCCCTTGTGCACTCCCCTGTTTTTCCTTGATTCTTCTACCCTGCCCCCCCTCTCCTCCAGCCTACTTCTGCAGGAGTCTGTCCTGATACATTCTGGTTTTATCATCACCGTCTTGTGGCCAGTGCTGGAATTGACTTTTGTGGACTTCATTGATTCATGGTGCGTCACCCTTTCTCAACTGTCATGCTGGACTTCTTTTGCATCTTGTACTCAGGGTCGCCCTGAATCATGCTGTTCCCATCTTCATCTTGTACCCTGGCTTGCAACATTATGTGTTACTACTGACTTCTGCAATTGTATTTGTTCTCCCCTCTTGCTTCTCCACTCTTTTTGACTGCTTACCCTCTGTTCTCTCCTCCTCTCCCTTTCTTCCTTTTACTATGTCCTCCGCTTACTTTCTTCTATACACTTACTCTATCAGAATTGTCCCTGGACCTACTTGTTTCTTTTCCTCTCCCCCACCCCCAGCACTAGCTGAAATGTTGCCAGGCCTAGTACGATAGTCGCTTGTTTAGTTTCTCCTCTCCCTTTCTGCACCCCTCTCCCTCACTTTTTGTTTTTCTCCGGCTCTACCCGAAATGTCGTCAGGCCTAGTACAGTAGTCGCATGCCCGTTTCCATTTCCTTCCCACTTTCTCCCTCCCCTCCCCTCCTTATCTATGTATTAGCTCTTGCACTATCTGAAATGTCATCAGGCCGAGTACGATAGTTAATTTCACATTCTTACTGTTCATGGCCTGTAATAATGTCATTGTATTTTCCTTTGTTCCCGCGCTTTGAAACACATTGTGTATAGGCACTGTATAAATAAAGTACCATAACATATCCATAGGCCTGAGAATAAAAACCTGAACCAAGAGCTCTCTTTATACCAAGGTTTTGCAGATGATAGACCAGTATTTAGAGGTATATTGTGTATCTCTATCTGAGATGATTATATTGGGAAAACCGTGCCAGCAAACATTGTGCATAAAAAAATGTTTCTCCTTTACTGCTGCAGAAGGTACTGGTGGTAGGGTAAGAAAATGTGCTAATTTGGTCATAGAGTCAATGGCAATTGATCTCGGAAAGGAAGACCAGAGGGTACAATTTAAGGGTGAAGTATCAAAGGATTTTATTAAACCTGATACATTTTCTAATATATGAGTTGAATCATGATTTAATCAGCACTTAAGGCAATAATTTACATAGCAGGAAAATTAAGATCACACCAATTCAATAAAATTCATACTATTCAATCGTTCAAACATTCATCCACATACCTCCATCATACATCAAAACACTCATACCAAGCACCAATGGGTATAAGATAAAAACCTATAAAAATCATAACATACAGTTCATCAATTTGATTGTTATAGAAAAAGTGTACAGTCAATATACATGGCCACAGTAGATATTACAAGTGGTCAAAAGTTGAGATGGGTCCCAGAAGTCTCTGAGGGCGACCTCATCACAAATTTCTCTATCGGTTTCAACGTGTTTACATTATTTAAGTAACGTCTTCATCAGGAGATAAAAATTACATTCATCGTCAAGTCCTAATACAGATGTCAGGATTTGGTATGGTGCAATTGCTGCTGGGGACTTTGCTGTCCAAGATGAGATTATTGGTCAATTTGTGTTCCTTCCCCTTCGTGCAAAAAAGATGACAAAGTGAACGCTCAAACCTACGTAGGTTTGAGTGTTCACTTCGTCATCTTTTTTGCACCTATGTTCACTTCGTCATTTTGTGTTTAGAAGTAAGGACTGGCAATAGGTTTATTAGTATAGGCCCTTTTATTTTGACAGACTCGACTAGGACTGCGTTATTATTATTTGATGGTTGTAGCTTGCTCCCATCTTTAGATTGAGGTTTAGATAGGCATTCAATCAACCCATTGAAGTTCAATCAACACCCTTGAACTGTGATCACTTCTGTCTGTCTTCACAATTTTGATACCATGGCTCCCTTACAGACATCAAAGCGGAAAAGGAGGCAAGGTCTTTTTGTGTTTCTGTTTCTATCTTTTGAAGGAAACTTGTGACTACGAATAGGAATTTACCTCTAGGAAACAGATTTTTCCTTCTTGAAGGAGAGACCCTGGAAAGAGGGCTTATATGATAATGCATCCGCCATGACATTATTAGAGACAGGAATTAATGTAAATCACATATCATATGGAGAAAAAAAAATAGGCCCATCTTGCTTGTTGTCTGTTCTGGGTTTCAGCGTTTTGTAGGATCCAGAGAATATGGTGATCTGTTCTTACTTCTATGGGAAGTTGTGATCTCAATAGCAGATAGTGCGGTTCTTGGAACACCTTTTTAATATCTAATCATTATTTTTCCAGAACACTGTAGTTTATCTCTGATGAGGACAGCGTCTTGGATAGATATGTTATGTGATATTCTCTTCCCTGGACGCCTCTTTGCATCAAAATGGCTCCAATAGCATAGTTGGAGGCGTCTGTTTCAACAATTAAGGATTTCCTTTGGTCGGGTATATTCAAAATAGGTGAGGTAGTGAAGGCAGTCTTCAATGCATCAAAGTCTTCCTGAGCTTCCGAACTCCATAGAAACTTTTACCCTTCTTCAACAGGGAAGTCAGTGCTGGTATATGGCAGGAGAATGTAGGTATAAACCTACAGTAAAAATTAGAGAAACCTAGTAATCTTTGTATATCTCTGACAGGTGTAGGAGCCGACCATTCTATAATGGCTGATACTTTGCTAGGGTCCATTTGGGTGCCTTTGGCTGAAAAAATGTATCCTAGATAGGAGACTTCTGGCTGGTGAAATATGCACGTTTCTAATTTGGCAAATAGGTGATTGCTTCGAAGGTGCTGAAGGACTGTAACCACATGTATTTCATGTTCATGGAGGTTCTTGGAAAAGATGAGTATATCATCCAAATAGACAACCATGATGTGTAAGAAGAGAGCGGAAATAACTTGGTTGACAACCGTTGGAAAACAGCAGGGGCATATGAGAGACCATACATTACCCGATACTCGTAATGGCCGAAAGGGGTGCAGAAGGTGGTTTTCCACTCGTCATCATTGCGAACGCTTATTAATTGATACGCACCACTCGAGTCCAATTTGATGAAGATGGAGGCTCCTTTCATAGCTTGTAAAATATCCAGAATGAGTGACATTGGATATTTATTAGGTATGGTTTTGTTTAGTTCCCCCGGTAATCAGTACATGGACTATGCTCTGATGTATTCTTTTTGGGAATGAAGAATAGAAATGCACCAGCTGGAGACTTTGATTCGGTAATGAGCCTGTACTGTACATTTGTATGAAAGTATTGCTTGAGGGCTTCTTTCTTTGGGCCTGATAAAATATCCATCCGACCAACAGGGATCAGTTTAACAGGTTCAATGTCGATTGCACAATCATCTCATCTATGAGGCTGAAGTTCTTTAAACTCGGACTCAAAGAATATGTCAGCATAGTCTTGATATCTGTCGGGCAATAAACAGATCAGGTTAATAGGAGTAGAAGATCCAACGGAAGCTGATACCATTATGGGGGATCATAAACACATAGAACAGCTGGTAAGGCAGTGATGGATGCAATGTTCGAATCCAAGAAACAGAGACCCAGCTGTCCAGTTGATAAATGGATTATGGGTGCGTAAGCACGGTGGACCCAAAATGATGGGATAATGGGCCACTCCAATATTATCGAAACTCAGCTTCTCAGAATGAGAACCGATGGACAAGATTATTTCTTCTGTTTTTTCCTTAATGGGTCCAGAGGATAGGGGAGTACCATCTATACCTTCAACTGGGGCTTGTAAAGTCTTGGTGATCAAATGGATACCCTTGGAGCAGACTCATTGCTCATCCATGAAAATTCCTGCAGTGACACAATCCACCAGTGCAGGAACCCCTTGGTAACACATTTCTTGGACTAACAAGGAAAACTTTAAGAACCACCATTGAGTGATTATTCAATTCTTGGGAACTAGCATGTCTTTCCCGAATCGTTGTTCCCTCTACGATTGGGAAGAGGCATTTCCCGAATGCCTGGGTAGAGCGATCAGAATTTTTTTTTTGTCAGATGCACACTACATACAAAGGCCCAAGGAGCGTCTTCTGTTTCTTTCTTAGGAGGTCAAAGGACCTCGAGCACTTCCAACCTGTATTGATTCTTCCTCTGTGTGGGGGCTGGGGAACATTCTCTGGACCTCCGAAAGTCCTCTGGTTGATCTATTTTTCTTTCGTTCAGCCAATCTTTCCTGAAGTCGATGGTCCATTTGCATCATTAATGCTATCAGGTCTGCAAAATTAGCAGGCCTACAAACTCTTGAGATTTCGTTGTTAAGTTCTCCGGAAAGGCCACACCTAGACAAAGTCATTAAAGCATCATCTGACCAAGCAGTCCCTGATGCCGTCTGTTTGAACAAAGTAATATAGGTTAAAGTGTCTATTGACCCCTGTTTGAAGTCCAGTAGACATTCTTGAGCAGACACAGGGCCTCATCACAAGCGAGGCAGTAATCTGGTGCAATCTTTGCTGCGTGGAAATAGCGTTACATGCAGGCCGTGCAGTGGTTTTAGTGCCGTATCTCAGCCTGGCGTGAACGTCCCCCGTCTCTGGCGGTAACGCTATTAGCGCCCAGCGGAATGCACCGAAATAAGGTTTACCATTGAGAAACCAGCACTAATGGTCCTACCACCGGTGATTCCGGCGCCAATAGCGGTAGAAATTGCATCATCGCCGGAATGCGAAGCATTGCGGTGGCCATTTTTAAAACACAACCCATCAACCTCCACTTCCTGCAGCCATCCGGTCCTGTAAAGAAGGAAGAATGTCCCAGGAGAGGATTAGAGGCACCTGGTGTAATTACTTTCCAGGAATTTGTCTTATAGAACACTTCTCTATCACAACCTTAATTTAGTATAGATGCTTGCCAGGTCTTTGTCATATGAGTTATTCGCTCCTTCCCCAATTAGGGTTTAATAATCCTCAGGCTTCTTTAAAAATGTTGTTACCTTCTGCTCATAGCATTCTTAGGAAGTGTTTACCTTTATTTAATAACTCAGTAACCGATACATCTCTTCTAGGTTCGCAGGCTATTTCTGTTGTTGATACGTAGCAACCTTTGTTCGCTGACAACCCAGTAACCCTACTTTCTTCCCAGTGCTTACCAATTGTCTGTTACGCCTTTCTGTTCCTCTCCGCCTTGCTGTACTGATTTCATGTGCGCCTTTTCCAGTGCTGCAGTCCTGTGGTTTTGGTTTACGTGATGTGTGGCCTTTGCGGCTTTCGCTCTCCAAGCGGTTGACCGCCAACATCTTTGCTTCTCCATTTCTTTGCCGGGTCTGCTTCTCCCATCTCTGCCACTGCGCTCCTGCCCATGGCTGTAATTTTAGAGGGGGACGGGGGTGTTTGTCCCCCCCAACTTTCATGTCCCACCATTTTGTCCCCATTCATTTGGCTGGGGCATCTTTTCTTCGGATGTCATGTCCCCCCCAACATTTTCAGCAAAGTTACTCCACTGCTCCTGCCTTCATTGTGGTACCTAGCCAGCGTATGGGTTTGTGAGGTGATTCAGCGTCTGCAGCTTTCCTCTCTCCAGCCTCCTGTCTGCTGTGACCAGCCCGTATTTAAACCTCCGGGTCTGCCTACTCTTTTCCCAACAAATAGACTGTGGCGTTTGCTGCCTGGCCCTTATAATCATCATTACTCGAGCACTCTTCTTCGTGTCAGTGGTTTTACTATTGGTTTCTGAATGACTTGGGGGAAGTAGATACTGAGCTTCCCGGGGAGTTATCTTCCCTGCTCCCTGTCTCTTCCTCGTCCCATTCAGCAGTATGGTTTGATGATGTTTTTGGGGGCGAGTTTTAAATGTAGCTGTTAGTTTAGGCCTGGAAAACATGTGCGTTTTCTGACTACCCAGGGGTTTTCCAGTGTGCTGTCGAGGAAGCTGCAATTATGAACTTCTACAGTTACGACAAAGGGGAAGAAGCCCCCAGCAGCTCCTGCGAATCCAATGATAGCTACACACCTTATTGTTTTATGGACGGATGCAGCAGTCATGATGTAATGGAGGACACTTAGAATTTGATAGCGTACCATGAAGCGGAGGAGCTCTGCAGGAACATGGCTACACTTTCAGTCAATAACGAGCTGCTGATTATCGCCACTGCTATGGTACAGTGGGTTGGTGATTTCATTCAAAACATTAAGGATGACATACCCATGATCACAGTTAATTTGGAAATCATTACCTTAGGTGATGACATGGTTTTGGAGAAGCCCCTGGTTGTAGAACCTAGGCGATCATGTACTGGCGAAGTGGAGTCTGACGACAGCCGATACAAGTCCATGGTCATGCAGAATGATGGAGTTTTGACGATGGGGAGTGACACCGAACCACCGGGGCTTTGTGAAAAACAGGGGCCCATGTGGACTGGATATCAGATGGCCTGTTATCTGATAGGTATATTCCTAAAGTAAATGTTTCTATTTTGTAGGGGTTTGAGAACTGGCTGTGGTTAAAACCATGCATTTGTTTGTTTATTGACTCTGACTGATAAAGTGGATGGCAGTGAGGAGATCCAAGCTGTAGCATAGACAATCATTTTTTTTTGCAAGTACAGCTGCAGCAAGAGTTACTTTGTCAGAAAACATCTAGAAAATTCTCACACAGCGATGAATCACATACCCAATAATATTGTTTGGCTCCACAGCTTCTGCCAGCCTCTTTATACAACTTTACAGCAACAGTTTAAACACCTTTGTTTTGTAGACAGTATGCCTGACAGTCTCAATGATGATCATTTACTACTGTTGAACATGCTGAATACAATCATCATGGACGATTTCATGACAGATGGTGGCCAGAGCGCTGAACTAGAAAAAGCATTTACTCAACAATCATATCACCGCAATCTAAGCATTTGTTACATCGTGCAGAACTTGTTCAACAAGGGCAAGAGCAAAAGATCTATACCATTAAATGCTAATTATATAGTGTTATTTAAACCCCACTGTTATAAGCAACAACTAGCCATAATAGCATGCCAGATGTATCCATCTAAAATGCGTTTCTACATGGAGGCTTTTGAAGATGCGACCAGTAAGCCCTGCAGATATCTGCTGGTTGATTTAAAAACAATCACTCTAGAGGATTATAGATTGCCCACCGACATATTCCCACCGGGTCTACCAGCTGTTTAGACTCCTAAAAAGTCATCTAAAAAACACCATTAACTGCAATACCGTGCCAGTAGCTGGTCATGCTTTCAACATGTCGCAACACATACAGAGGAACATTGTGCTGCTCAAAATGCTTTTATATGCCACCCCTCAACAATGCAAGGCCATTCTATCTATGGCGACTGACGATCTGGTGGCTGCTATTTTGAAGACTGCCCAGAACACTGTCAAGCAAATGTGTTGAAAAAGGGTGTCATCAGGAAACCGGACACAAAGCGGATATCGATAACGGCTAAAAGAAAAGTGGTCTCAAAAGATCTCTCATAGGCACAGCCCTACAGCTAATCACCAGATTGCTCTTGGGTCAGTGATGGAATACGTTCACAAAATGTATTTGTTGGACAAACGCCAGTTAGAAAGTCTGGCATCCTACACACCGCTGGACGTTTGGGATATATACGAAAAGTTGCCACCATGCGGCTCGACATGGAAATGAAGGATGATTTAAACAGGCCTGATTTAGCGGTGCATGATCAAGCGGCCTTATATGCAGTGTGAGCATCTAGGAGTAAGAGACGGACATAAAGGTGGCATGTTGATTGGCATAGACATTTATTAACCACAAAAATGGGAGGGGGGTTGGAAGAAATCCTAACTAACCCAACCTCTAAGAGGAGGATCAGGCCTCAACAAAACTAGCTAATGAAACTGTCAGTGTCAGTTCACAGTCCTGTGTCCAAATCCTAACCTTTCGTTCACACTCTAAACTAACAAAAGGTGATAAGGGAAATGTCTCTTGTCTTTCGACCTGCAGCCTAGCTTCAGCTTTGCAGTTCATAAAACAAAAGTTCCAAAAAGGTGCAATAAAACAAACAACAGTTTCACTAGACTCAAGTATTTGACACCCTTCCCCCAGAGTCTTTCCAGATTTTTCCAGTTTCTTCTGTTTCTTCAATAGTCAATAAAGATACTTATCTTTTTTTAGCTAACCCTGCCTCCCAGGCCCATGATAAGAAAGAATGGTCTGGATCTCTCCCAAGCAATGTTATGGTACCCCGACCCTTTAGGGGCAGGGCTGGTTTCCACGTACTGCTCCTGGGAAGAATAGCCTGGTTCTTCCTCCTAAGCTAATGCGGACAGTCCCGACCCCTTCTGAGCCGAGACGGCTCCCAGATTTGATGTTAAGGAGGAATGGACTGGTTCTCCCTCATAAACTGCGTCGAGGGTCCCCGACCCTTTCTGAGCAGGCCTGGTTCCCACTATTGTGATGAGGGAATTTAGTCTTGTTCTTTCCCCCAAGCATGGATTCTGGTCTTCCTCTCAATTGCTGTAGGTCCCAGACCCCTTTCTTAGTACTCTCCCCTTGTTCACTCTTCTGCCAAGTAGAATACTCAACATTTTCATTTACACTGTTCTTTCTCTCTGACTTCACCTTCACCCACAGCCTTGGTTTACTCTCCTAATAAGGTCCCTGAGTGTCACTCGCATTCCTCTTACATATAGCTCAGGGAGGACTTCCCAAACATGGGTCCCAGGCCCCATCCACTTGATTGTTCACAATGTCTCTTTTATGTAACTTCCCTTTGTCCCACATCCTTGGTTTAATCTCCTGCCAAGGTCTATGTGATTCGGTGGTAAAAGCAAAGTTCGGATTTCTCCTTGTTATGGTTAGGGGTGCGCTACCCCAAAATGGGTTCCAGATCCCATTCACTTTTTAGTTCTTTTAGTTCTCTTTCTGTGATTCCTTTCTTTTCACACCACAGTCTTGTTTTACTCCGCTGCCAAGGTCTGTAGATACCACTTATGCATATAGAGTTTGTATCCCTTTTTAGTTCTGTTCATGATATATTTTCCCAGTTTTGGTCCCAGACCCCCATTCACTTGATATCTCTTCCCCAGTGAGTATTCCTTCTGTACTGTGCCATGTGTTGCACTGGCCCTCTGGGTCTCCCAACCCTTAGATTGGCCACCCTAGTACCTGCAGGGTCTTGGCCCTCACCCTCCGGTTGTTCACGGGTCTCCAGGACCTGTGGCTGCATCTGCAGTTCACCAAGGCCTTCCCCGGTCCTCTGCTGTTTGGCCGCTTCTCGGGCCCCCCCTGAGCCTTCTCCACTTCTCTGCATGTCTCCTCTGCAGTTCGGCAACTTCCCAGGCTCACTGGAGCTTCTTCTGATCCTCTGCCCTTCTTTCAGCAGCTGATGCCATTCCGAGAACAAAGAAGCATCCTTCTCTGCCCTCTTCCATTTTGAATGGGAGCTGACCAATGACATTGCTTGAAAGATAAGACCGTGCAAATTCGGAATTACCCAACTTGATCGAATATAATCGATCGAATGGTACATTTGAATGAATTCGGCCAGGACCATTCAATCGATTATAAGAAATACCAAACATGTGAAGCGGGGGTGTTCCCCGCTCCCCATGATCGGTATTGTAGGCCTTGGGGGGTTGCAGGGTTGTCCCCTGCTTCCTGAACATTGGAGGCGGGGGACGAAAAAAATAAATAATAATGTGACCCTGCGGTGTCAGATCCGACCCACGTTGGATGGAAGGAACTGACGCCTCAGGGTCAGGAGAGGCGGCGGACCTACATAAGGTAAGTAGGGGTTGTGGGGGGGATGTACTGGGGAATTGGGGGGACATGGGTTTGGTGTATTTTGCCGCAGTAAAATTGTATTCACAGTGAAATGGACTACATTAAATTCTGCCGTGAACATTTCTACCACAGTCAAACAACCCAAATCCGAGAATTCGTTCTGGTCAGTAATCCTCATTACTCGTTGCCTCTTCCTCATCCCAGTGGTTTCTACTTGGGATGTTTTAAAGACATACATGGCATGGGGGCATTAGGGAATGGGGGTTTGGGGGTTTTGAGGGAAGGTGGGAGGGTTAAAGGGGTACTGTGTTCTCCCAAGATGGCCACTACTCTCAATGGGGTATTTAGTGCCATGTTGCCCTAGGGTGTAAACTGCGCTATACAAATTCTTTTAACATAACAAATTGTGTCCTCCCTCCCCATGATATCCTCCTGCTGAGCACCACCGCCAGGGGGACTATCGAGTAGCAGCCTCACCTCCGTGACCTCATGGAAAGGGGCATCCCCAGCCAAAGCAGTGACATCTCGGATTCGGCAGAGTGGATATGTTGCATAAATACTTAAAAATCATGCTAAACACCGAGATGCAGAAAAGAGCACGCTAACCGTATACATGCCCCCGATGAATCTAGTGGTGTGAAGGCTCCACTGGCGGTAGACCCTGTTGTGGCAGATGTGGTGAATATCCTTAGCCAGCACAACAAACCTAATACGGAACTACTTCTACATAAAATGGAACTTGAAAAGGATGTGGCGGTGTGGACCCATAGGGGGAAGTTTATCTACAGAGGTAGGGTTGTAAGAGGTTCTAACCTCCACGACCTTGTACGGGGTATTACGTACAGAATCATACTAAAATGTTGCCGCGATTGAGGGGACATAACCAATACTGTGCCTGAGCGTAGTACAAAAGGTCTGACCCCAATTACGCTGACTAAGGCGAGCAGGAGTTTGGGGGTGTCTCTCACTCCCCTTAGTTGGTGTAATGCTGAGGTGTCCCCTGCTTCCGTTAGATGCAGAGCAAGGGACAAAGTTTAAGGAAAAAAAGGGTAAAAAGAACCCTGCAGCGTCAGCTCCAACCCAGGTAAGTGGGTGTGAACTGACACAGCAGTGAATAGAGTAGAGTCGGCACCACACTTTACTGCTGAGAAGGTAAGTGTGTTGGGGGGAGCAGTTAGGGGGATGTGTAGTACAATTGATCTATGTGATCCCTGTGCCGTAGTCGCCATTATGGGCGGCTCAGTAATCACATAGATCATTACGTATGGGCTGTGAGGCATCAGGAATGAAATTCAGCCACAAGTTAATCATGGTTTTGGCTAAAGACATTTATTGATAAATAAAAGGGGTTGGGAAAATGCCTCTATCCCTGCACTAGAGGTGTTTTCCTACCTAAACGCAAAACTAAGGATATGTCAGTGTCAGAATGTCCAAAACAAAACCGTACTGTTTCCAAAATTCTATTCTGGCCCTCAGATCCTAAGGAAATACATTCTAAAGTGAAAAGGATAAAGTCTTCGGCCTTCAGTGCTTTAGAAATGTTCAAATGGGCAAAACAATAAGTAATGCCAATGAAAAGTCTCTCAAGGATGTTGCTCCATATTCCAGAGAGTGTGTCCCTTCCTCTGGATTCTTCTTCGCGTTTCTTTATACACAACAGTTCTTGTCTTCCCTTTGGATCAATACCAAAAATCCTACACAGTTACTTCAAGTCGTTGGGATACCTGGTGTAGTCTCCTGCCAGGTTTTCTCTTATGTTCATACACTTGTAGTTGCCTGGTATATTTGCCTGCCAGGGCTTCTCGTATTTATACACTTGCAGTTGCCTGGTACACTCTCCTGCCAGGGCTTCTTGTATTCATATGCTTTTGTGGCACTCCCACTCATGACAATTCACCACATTAGCCCTTTCGGCTAATTCAACCTATGTATGGTATTTTACTTGGTTAGTGTTTTGCTCACACTTCCACTTTTGGTAATTCATCACCTCAGCCTTATTGGCTATTTCATTTTGTTCATTATATATTGACTTGTTACAGTTCCTTATATGTACTTTTTGTACATATACGTAAACCTCAGAGGTTCCCTTATTCAGCAGATGCACTTTCAATTTTGCACTTTCAGAGAACGGCTTTCTTTCTTTCTCCATTCTATTTTGCTCAATTATTTGCATGCAGCATTCTCACCAATCCGCCCTGGTGTTCCCTTAGTCCCAGCGTGGATTCACCGGCTCTTCAGGCGATTTCCTCCTCACGTAGCTTGGCATTGCTGCTTCGCGTGATTCCAGATGAGCGAACACCCTGGAGCCTTGCACTGGCTTCTGGCGGTCCCACCACGTGAAGTCTTCATTGCGCAGCTTTCCTCTTCTCACCATCTGAACCAGTTGGCTCTGCCATCTCTGTCTTACTCTGTCGACTGCATAGAAAGGATCCATGTGCTCCCACCAGCTATCTCTTTTAGTTTCTGGTGTTTCAGATTTAAAAGTCCCAGGTGCAGATGCATCTTCCCAGCAACTAGAGTGTTGCCTTCCTGGACTCCTCTTCCTTGTCGCAGTGTTAAGGTGCTTCTGGGCCAAAGGTCCTTTTCAGCTAACTTACATGAAAACATTGGCTGCATGATTGCAATGGATTCTGGAGGCAAGTCAGCCTTGTTAAGGTGTTTTTGGGAACAGTAGTCCTTTTTAACTGGCTTGCACAAAAACATTGGAGGTATGTTTCTAAAAGGTTTTGAGGGTAAATCAGTATTTGAAAGTTGGTCTGTAGATTGGAATGACGAGATTTAACACTCTCTTTTGAGGGAGTAGTGCAAGAATCACAGTACGCCATTAGAGTGTTACAAATGTGAGAATCCTCTTGCAAGGGAGAAGGGGATACCATGTCTCATCCGATGAAGCCATGGTATTTCCCCAGAGGTTGTTTCTCCTCATGTGGTCCAATCCGCAGGGTCAGAATCAGGTAGAGGTTGCCATTCCCTGGGAACATGGGAGGAGGTAATCCCTGGGAAAACAGTGATTACTCCATCAGATTCATCACACAGCCCACTTCTATAAAACAAATGTCCCCAGCGGGTGGGACGAGTTCATGCAAGCAGTTGCTGATTTAAATATCCTGACATCCGTTGTATGTAATGTCATCCAACTGCACCTTCTGGAGTGGCTAAAACCTGGTGTCCCCGCTATCCCGCAACAACACAGTGCTCTAGATACAGCTGTAACAATCAACCCTATAAACAGACCCTGAACCCCCAGTACCTCAGCGAGGTGGAATACCTGGGGGTTTAAGGAATCTTTACCCACTCACTCACGCTACTACGATGACCCTGCCGCCTATACCTCTGAAGCATCTAGACTTTGCAGGAAACATACACGTCTGAGTTGGTTGTCTGATTAGTGCGAGCCACTCTTGTGTTCATGCATTTCATTTATCTTTGTGTATTGTAATGGTTTTACAAGTATAACATTGTTGTAACGCTCACCTGATTCCCGCAGAGGCGCCGGTCTTGACTGGGTGAATGCCGTATCTTCAAAGGTGATGTATAACACACGGTTGGCTCTTTGGGCTGGACCTCTGTGCACTGTATGTCTGACTCGAAGAGTAAGATGTCTGCAGATAGAAAATATGGGATTAATGAACTGGGGTTATTGGGTGCCTCTCTCCTCTTCCCTTTCTCTTCTCCTGTAGAACCCCAAAGGTTAACGCCCTCACCTTAGGTAAGTGAACGCCGAGCTCTCCATCTGCCTCGGGGCAGGGTGCCGTAACCAGTTTCTTCACTGGATAAGGGTGCAGGCCTCTTGACCTCAGAGGACTGCTGTCCGTCGTTAACTGCACGAACGGTAAATTCTGGGCACTTCAAATGTCTTAAAAGTCTTTGTAATGATATCTCTTGTTTTGCAGGGTTCCGGCGATGGCGGATGGCGGGCTGATGAGAGTTGAGGATCGAACCCGCATGAGGAATAGAAGCGCCTGGAAGCACGTAAGTAAGCGCTTGTAGTCTGCTTCACGATGCGCACTAACTGTCCCTTTTATCTTGCAGGTACAAGTTCGGAGCTTTAGAGAAGCTGAAGGGTGCTGGAATACCCACTGGATTCGGCGTGGGAAGGAGTAATGGCACGTGAGTAATAAAGTTGCCCAATGTCTTTAAACGCACCTTCTTTTGTCTTTCAGATGCGGGATGCAGCGCCGAAGGCCTCCGGAGCGTGCGAAGAGCTGGTAAGCTTTTGTCTTTCAGATGCCGGAATGCAGTGCGAAGACCTCCGGAGCACACGAAGAGTAGGTAAGCCTTTGTCTTTCAGATGCCGGAATGCAGCGCAAGGCGTTGGTGACAGCCGATGGACCAGGTAAGAGATGCGCTGCCACTGAAGACCGTAGTGCTAACCTGTTCTTTCTTTGTCTTTACAGGTGCTGCTGAAGACTGGATTCCAGGATGGTAAACCTTTGTTCCCTTAGGCCCAGGATCAGAAGCAGAAGACACGATGAGCGTTCTGCTGCAGAGAATGCAGAATAACGCAAAGCAAGATTCATCCATCGGGTGTGGTTTAAATAGCCTCCTGTAGTGCTTAGGTGTCTCCTTCCACAGCCACGCCTAGGTAAGAAAAGAGTTCCTGCTTTCCAGAAGAGTTCCAGTGTTCTGAACCTAGGGAGTGGCTCCTGCCCCACCCAACAGGAAAAGTAGTCCCAAACAGAAGAGGATCAGGGGTTCAACTGGCAGGTAAGTAAGCAGCATGGTCTGCTGCAGGTAAGTCCACCCAAGCATTATGAGCCCGGTGCTTCCAGCGCTGGGACTGGGCATCTTTATGAGCCTGGTGCCACTGGCGCCAGGACAGGGTCCAAAAGGTCCCAATTGGGACTGGCTGGCACTCGGAACCGGGGTTATGGGTCTGCTTCCAAGGGAGTCGGGCAAGTCCTGATCTTTTGGAAGCAGAGATCATGACAGCACCCCCCCTCAAGGCCCCTCCCAAACCGGGCTTCTCTGGGGGTTTGGGCTTGTTAGGAAATGTTCGATGAAATCTTTTGATTAGACGAGGCGCGTGGACATATTCTGCAGGTTCCCAGGATCTTTCTTGGGGACCGTAGCCTTTCCAGTCAATCAGGTAAAATAGTTTAGATTTGGAGATCTTGGAATCCAGGATGCTTTTGACTTCAAACTTGAGTTCTCCATCAACTAGAATAGGTTTTGGAGATGTAGTTAGTCGGGTTTGAGGTTGCACGGGTTTTAATAGAGAGACGTGGAAGACCGGATGTATCTCATGTGAGGGGGCAAGTCCAACTTGACCGCTACTGGATTTACTATGGTAGTGATGGAATAGGGACCAAGGTATCTTGGGTTGAATGTGCGTGGTCCTTTTAGAGGTAGATATTTGGTGGATAACCAGACTTGATCTCCTACTTGATATTGGGGGGCTTCCTTCCGATGTTGGTCTGCTCCTTTCTTGTATTGTTCTTTAGCCCTTTGAAGGTGAGAAACGTCTTCCTTAAAGGCTTGGGTGATTGTAGAATGCAGGTGGTCTACGGCTGGTGTTCCAAGATCTTGGAGTGGATCCAACTCCGAGGTTCGAGGGTGACTACCGTATAAAAGAAAAAACGGGGTCTTCCCAGTTCCCGAGTGGACAGAGTTATTGTAGGCATATTCGGCTATCCAAAGGATATCTTTCCAAGTTTTTTCAGTTTGTTGTAGCATGCAGCGCAAATACTGTTCCAGAGTTTGATTGGTCCTCTCGGTTTGTCCGTCGGTTTGAGGGTGGTGGCTGGTCGAAAGTCTCACATCAATTTGAGCCGACCGACAGCAACTTCGCCAAAAATGAGAAATAAATTGACTACCTCGATCCGAAATTAGAACTGAAGGAAAACCGTGCAGTCGGACGATGTTTTCGAGAAATTCTCGGGCCAGAGTTGCTGCTGTTGGTAAGCCTTTGAGTGGAATGAAATGCGCCATCTTGGAGAATAGGTCCACGATTACTAGGATCGTATTGTATCCGGAGCATGGAGGTAGATCGGTGATGAAGTCCATAGAAAGCGTATGCCAAGGGCGAGGCGGGATGTCAATAGGGCGTAAGAGGCCGGCTGGTTTTTCCTTTTGACTCTTGTTTTGGGCGCATACTCCACAGGACATTATAAAGTCTCTGATATCTTTTTTCCAAGACGGCCACCAGAAGTAGCGCTTGATCTTTTCCGAGGTCTTGGTCATACCGGGATGTCCTTCCATTAAAGAATCGTGATAACAAGAGATTACCTTTTTCTGTAAATCTGTGCTGGGCAGGTATAATCGTTCTTGGAAATATAATAGGTTGTCCTTCACCGTAAAGTCCTTTCCCTGCAGATGCCAATTCTGTATGTCTGCTGGAGTTACCAGTAGCCTGGCTTTATCCTTAACTTCCTCTATGGATTGTGTGGCGATTACACCTAGAATTCTTTGTTCGGGAATGATAGGTACAGGTTTAGGATTGATCAAATGTTCTTCCACTCCCATCCGAGAAAGGGCATCAGCTTTACCGTTTTTTGTACCAGGTCGATAGGTAATTATGAAGTCAAACTCGGCAAAGAATAGTGCCCAACGGAGTTGCCTAGAGGATTGAGCTTTTGCGGTTTTCAAATATTGCAGGTTTCGGTGATCTGTAATCACAGTAACGGTGTGTCGGGCCCCCAGAAGATAATGCCGCCAAGCCTTAAAGGCGGACTTGATAGCTAGAAGTTCCTTATCAGTAATAGTGTAATTGATTTCAGGAGGCGAGAATTTGCGGGACCAAAATGCCACGGGATGCAACTGATTGGTTACTGGGTCCTTTTGTGATAGAACTGCCCCCATGGCAAGGCTCGAAGCATCAGTTTCAACGATGTAGGGGAGTTCTGGGCGAGGATGTTTTAAGATCGGTGCAGAGATAAATCTAGTCTTCAAATTCTGGAAAGCTTGTTCCGCCTCGGTAGACCATTCAAAACGTTTGTTTTTCTTTAACAAGGCGGTGATGGGCTGGACTATTCGAGAGAATTCGGGGATAAACCTGCGGTAAAAGTTAGCGAAGCCTAACATGCTTTGAACACCTTTTACGGAGGATGGCGATGGCCATTTGAGATTTGCATCGACCTTCTTTGAATCCATACGCACTCCGCTAGGTGATAATATGAATCCCAAGAATTCAACTTCAGTCACGTTGAAAACACATTTTTCCACCTTAGTGAAAAGTTTGTGTTGACGCAATCCCTCGAGGACCATTTTCACGTGTTTCGATGTTCAGTTTCCGATGAAGAATAAACGAGGATGTCGTCAATGTAAACAACAACACACATATCTATGAGCTCTCTGAGGACATCGTTCATAAAATATTGAAAGGCGGCCGGGGCATTGCAAAGTCCGAAGGGCATGACCTGATATTCAAATAGCCCATACTTGGTGCGGAAGGCCGTCTTCCATTCATCGCCCTCTTTTACTCGTACCAAGTGGTAGGCTCCTCTAAGATCCAGCTTTGTATATATGCATGCTTTTCTGACTTGGTCCAGGAGTTCAGGGATCAAAGGTAACGGATATCTATTCTTAACGGTGATCTGGTTCAGGGCGCGATAATCTATACAAGTTCTAAGGTCCCCTTCTTTTTTTGGAACGAAGAACAAAGCTGAGGAAGCAGGGGACTTGGAAGGACGAATAAACCCATTCGCTAGGTATTGATCCAGGTATTGTCGGAGGTGAAGATTCTCAGGCTCGGTGAGGGCATAAATTCTACTACAAGGAGAAGTAGATCCAGGAATCAGGTCTATCTGGCAGTCATAAGACCTATGAGGAGGTAGAGAGTTAGCCTGATCCTTCCGGAAAACATCTTGGAATTCTAGGTATTCAGGAGGTACCTCCGAGGAAATTGCTGTCAGTGCAACACCAGGTCGAGGGTGACAAGTAGAGACACATTCTGGAAACTGAACCGTTCTTGCTCGCCAATCGATCTGAGGATTGTGCTTCTCTAACCAAGGAATTCCTAGAATAATCTGGAACTGAGGGGCCTTAATCACATCGAACACGATCTTCTCATGGTGTCCATCTTGACTTACTAGCGTCACTTCTTGGGTGGTATGCGTTACTGGTCCGGAGGCTATCTCCGTACCATCCACCGTAGTAATGACGTCCTTTACAGCCTTTGGACAAAGAGTCAGATTCATCCTCAAAACCATTTCATGATCCACATAATTGCCGATGGCACCGCTGTCGACGTAAGCTTCAATCGCATGTAATCGATCCGGATGTTCAGGGCTAATGAGGACCATAGGTATCACGAAATGCGAGGTCACGGAACTGGTTTTAACGCTCGGCAAGAGGACCTCTATTCTTGTCGGGCGAGGTCGTTTCCCTGCTCAGAGTTTGTGACCCTGGTAACTGCACCTCCTACTGCCTTCTTGGCTGGTTTCACCGGACAGTCTCGAAGAAAGTGCCCCGAGTTTCCGCAATAGAGGCATAATTGCAGCTGTTTTCTCCTTTCCCGCTCCTTTTGTGTTAGTGGTCCTTTCAGGCCCCCTATTTGCATGGGTTCCCCGGAGTCTACTCCTTTGGTAGGAGTTGGTGGTTTGGAAAATACTCGAGCATCAAACTTGGAACGATCGGCCTTCCTGTTCTGCAGTCTGTGGTCAATTTGAACGACTAAGTCAATATAGTCCGAACAGTCTTGCGGGGGATTCACTACTTGGGCTAACACATCTTTGAGCTCTCCACGTAGACCTCTATAAAACAGCGTAATCCTTTTGTCCTCAGGCCATCGAGTTTCCACTATCAGTCTGTTGAAAGACGCAATATAAGCCAAAAGGTCTTGATTACCCTGTCGCAATGAAAGGAGCTCATTGTCCAAGGCCTGCCCCTGTGAATGTCTTGCAAACAGTTTTTCCATACTGAGCTGAAAAGCTTGAAAATCATGGAGAACCGGATCATCTTGATTAACTAGAGGGATTGACCAGTCTGCCGCATTGCCACTAAGGTACGAAAGCACGAAAGCTACCTTAGCTTGATCAGTTGGAAAGGATGCTGGCCGGCATAAGAAGTGCAACCGGCACTGATTAATAAATACTGCAAACCTCTATGGGTCACCAGAAAATCGTTCGGGCGGAGCCAGAGGTACATTCCCAGGTAGGTTGATCTGCACTGGGTTCGTAGAGGATGTTGAAGGAAGATTTGCCCCTGATGCGGGTAACGGAGTTTGTCCGGCTTGTGACTGTAGCAATTGTCTAGCGAGATCGTCTGTTCGCTCCTTGGAAATAATCAGTTCCCTTCTTAGAGCATTCGTTTCCTGACGGGCTGCATGCACTTCTGCTCTTAGTTCCCCATGTAACTGGGCTAGCTGGTCGGTATCCGAGGTTTCCATAGCGGCGCCTGAGTGGGAGTTTTGCAGTAGGCTTTGCGTTCTGTAACGCTCACCTGATTCCCGCAGAGGCGCCGGCCTTGACTGGGTGAATGCCGTATCTTCAAAGGTGATGTATAACACACGGTTGGCTCTTTGGGCTGGACCTCTGTGCACTGTATGTCTGACTCGAAGAGTAAGATGTCTGCAGATAGAAAATATGGGATTAATGAACTGGGGTTATTGGGTGCCTCTCTCCTCTTCCCTTTCTCTTCTCCTGTAGAACCCCAAAGGTTAACGCCCTCACCTTAGGTAAGTGAACGCCGAGCTCTCCATCTGCCTCGGGGCAGGGTGCCGTAACCAGTTTCTTCACTGGATAAGGGTGCAGGCCTCTTGACCTCAGAGGACTGCTGTCCGTCGTTAACTGCACGAACGGTAAGTTCTGGGCACTTCAAATGTCTTAAAAGTCTTTTGTAATGATATCTCTTGTTTTGCAGGGTTCCGGCGATGGCAGATGGCGGGCTGATGAGAGTTGAGGATCGAACCCGCGTGAGGAATAGAAGCGCCTGGAAGCACGTAAGTAAGCGCTTGTAGTCTGCTTCACGATGCGCACTAACTGTCCCTTTTATCTTGCAGGTACAAGTTCGGAGCTTTAGAGAAGCTGAAGGGTGCTGGAATACCCACTGGATTCGGCGTGGGAAGGAGTAATGGCACGTGAGTAATAAAGTTGCCCAATGTCTTTAAACGCACCTTCTTTTGTCTTTCAGATGCGGGATGCAGCGCCGAAGGCCTCCGGAGCGTGCGAAGAGCTGGTAAGCTTTTGTCTTTCAGATGCCGGAATGCAGTGCGAAGACCTCCGGAGCACGCGAAGAGTAGGTAAGCCTTTGTCTTTCAGATGCCGGAATGCAGCACGACGCGTTGGTGACAGCCGATGGACCAGGTAAGAGATGCGCTGCCACTGAAGACCGTAGTGCTAACCTGTTCTTTCTTTGTCTTTACAGGTGCTGCTGAAGACTGGATTCCAGGATGGTAAGCCTTTGTTCCCTTAGGCCCAGGATCAGAAGCAGAAGACACGATGAGCGTTCTGCTGCAGAGAATGCAGAATAACGCAAAGCAAGATTCATCCATCGAGTGTGGTTTAAATAGCCTCCTGTAGTGCTTAGGTGTCTCCTTCCACAGCCACGCCTAGGTAAGAAAAGTGTTCCTGCTTTCCAGAAGAGTTCCAGTGTTCTGAACCTAAGGAGTGGCTCCTGCCCCACCCAACAGGAAAAGTAGTCCCAAACAGAAGAGGATCAGGGGTTCAACTGGCAGGTAAGTAAGCAGCATGGTCTGCTGCAGGTAAGTCCACCCAAGCATTATGAGCCCGGCGCTTCCAGCGCTGGGACTGGGCATCTTTATGAGCCTGGTGCCACTGGCGCCAGGACAGGGTCCAAAAGGTCCCAATTGGGACTGGCTGGCACTCGGAACCGGGGTTATGGGTCTGCTTCCAAGGGAGTCGGGCAAGTCCTGATCTTTTGGAAGCAGAGATCATGACAATTGTATCGTCTATGTATTGAAATGTCTGTGGTATAACCTTTTTTCCTTTCTGTATTAAATATATCTTTTTAAAATGGTCTGGTTGTTTATTACGTTGTCATATTTATCATGTATAACACACAACACTTGTTGATTTTTGAAAAAAGCTGTTGTATTCATACAGAAGACATATTTGCATTTTTGACACACTATAAAAAGTCTGCGAGATCTATACAAGCTGTGCAACGTCTTATTAATAACAAACCTTGTCACCATTTGATCATTTTGCTTGCGATTGCTTGAGTACATTTTCTAAACAGCCGACAGAGATCTCCATTCTGACATTTGACTAAGAAAGAATATACAGTGTTGTCTTGTCCGCAGGTAATAGCTTTAGAGTTTTGGACCAGCTTGGCGGTACAATGTAAATACTTTGCGATGCCTTTCACATAATCTGTTAAAACTCTGGTATATATGGGGTGTAGTGTGCCAGGCTATCAAACACTCAAGGTATTTCCTCCAACCACAGAGCTATCCAGTGCGTTCTGCACCGTGCCTGCGGACCGGACAACTCCTGGGTAGTCGTGTAGGAGATGTTTCTTTGTTAACGCTTCACTAAAGGAAGGGAAAGTTCCTTTGGAATTAAAACAAGCTAAAGTCACCCCTATTATCAAGAAGCCAGGATTGTCAAGAGATAAATACTCCATTTTTGTTGAAAATTCTTGATAGAGTGGCTTACCATCAGATTGCCGAACACTTGAATCAACATCCCATACTGCACTCTCATCAATTGTCAGGAATTGCCAGTGGAAGCTATGGAACGTCTGAAGGCATTGACTTACAAGTCAACGTTCTAGTCCTCATCAGACATGGTGTCCTGCCCTATGAGTTCCGGCTCCGCCCACTCAGCCGATGCGTTGTATCTGTGTTTTTCTACCTGTTACTACGCTCACCACTCCAGTTGCTTTCGTGCTAGAGTTTTCCTTTCTTTCCCTTTCTGTGTAGATTGCTTCCTTGTTTTCTGTATTCCTTGCTTTCCCCTGTTGTTTGTATACCTTTGTGTACTGTGTTATTTAGTCATCCTGTCCCTTGAAGGTGATTTATTACGGCACTCAGTCCGTTTCAGACTTATTGCCTTTTGTCCGTCACAGACACTTGTTTATTTACTTTCCTTCCTTTGCAGCACTTGCTGCAAGGGCTCACTGCTTTCGTCTGTTTCGGACATTTGTTTACTTTTCTTTATTGGCAACGCTTGCCGTACTGACTCACTGCCTTCGTCCGTCTAGGGCGTTTATTTACTCTTCTCCCTTTGCAGTACTGGTCGGAAGGGCTCACTACTTTCGTCCGCCTCGGACATTTGTTTACTTTCCTCACGGCGTTTGCTGTTCAGCTGGCTGCTTACATCCACCTCTGGCTTTAACTGCCTTTAAAGCCCTTTTTTCCATTTGCTTTCCCTTCTATGGAACTTGTCCTTTCTATGTCCTTTCTTCTGTCGACTCCAGTAGCTTTCCTCATTGGTTATTCCAATCTATCTCCTTTTGTACTCCTTTTTGGATTACGCCTCCTGCAGGAACTTCAGTGCAAATCTTTAATTTTTGTCATCTAATTGGAATTGTATTTTTTCTGAACTTTGGACTTGTGGTCTTTGGACATTACACTTACATTGGAATCCACCATCTTTACCAGGGTTTTTTCTGCCTTCCGGCTTTTTCCCTGGGAGCGAGGCTGGCCCCCTGGGGTTCCCCGAGGTCAGAGTCTCTCCTCTGCCAAGGTGGCCTCCGGAGGAGCCAGACCTTATTTACACGAGAGAAAGGGACAGAAACCCAAGGTTCAAAAGCCCCAGAAGAAGAAGAAGGAGTGGAAAAGGACGGAAGCGGTTCTTACAGATCTTACCTCGGAAGAATCAGGTGAGGAGAAGGGGGAAACAGACACTGAGCCTGACATCAATCAGGTTTCAGAAAACAGTTCGGAACTGAGACTTCTCTTTTGGAGCTAAAATCTAGGTTATTAACTCAAATGGATAGGAGTGGACTCTTGTTGATCATATCATTAGATCAACCTGCAGTCTTCTATTTAATCGAACACTCTATACTGAATACGAGGCTTAAGGAAGTGGCTAACTTTTCCAACCACGCTGCCGCTTGGATCGCTTCCTTTTTAGAGAACAGACACAGTAGTGTCTGTTCGGATAACGCAGAAGCCGATCCTATTCCAGTTCCCTATGGAGTTCCATAGGGAGCTAGCACCTCACCATGTATCTACAACCTTTTCATGGCACCATTTTTCTACATGTTGGAGCAGGAGGATGTAATTTTTTCCAATTACGCCGATGATACCCAATGTGTGGTACATCTAACTGGCTCCCATGAACTGGACGAGCGGGAAGTGAATAGAATCTTCAGCTTGATCGAAAACTGGATGTTGAATAATTATCTGGCGTTGAATAGGGCCAAGACAGAGTTAATGATCGTGGGTTCACCACACTCACTGAAGGTTTTAAATCATACCTATAGCTCTTTCACGCTGGGGGACGATATTATATGCCCACTCCCAAAAACGAAAATATTGGGCGTTACCCTTGACCAGTCTCTTAATATGAAAGCACACGTATCCTCGGTCGTGTCTCCATCAGTATATTATGTCAAACTATTGTCACACTTGAGGCCTCTTATTTCTCAGTAAAGCGCCGAAACTATAGCAAGAGCAATAATAGGAGCCAACTAGACTATTGTTGCAGCCTATTATTAGGTATCGGCAAGTTGGCCCTACAGAAACTACAACAGGTTCAGAATTGGGCAGTGAGAGTTGTAGTGGGGCTTTCCAGGCGCGAACATGTCTCTGCTGCCAGGAGGGGGCTTCATTGGCTTCCAGTGGAGGCAAGAATTAAATTTCGAACACTGGTTATCACATTTAAATGTAGATTGCAAATGATGCCTCCATATCTTCAGTGCTATATCAATGATAAAGTAAACACCAGAGCATTAAGATCCGGGGCCCAGAATCTTTTGGAGCAACTTACACCTATGACCTCTAAAGCGGAGAATGGGGCTTTTTCTTTCAAAGCCCCCATACTGTGGAACTTACTTCCAGACTACCTGCGTGAACCAAAAATTCTGGCCGTCTTCAAGAAAGAACTTAAAACCTTTCTCTTCTCATAAGCAGGATCTCGGGGTAGCACTGTCTAGGAATTTTATTGCCAGGAGTTTGTTCACTGTGACTATCCTAGATAGGATTGTTTTAGGTTAGTATTGGTGCCCTCTTCTTTGTTTTTATGTCTTGTATCTTTTTGTTAGTGCCTTTATGCCTATGGGCCCATAGTTTGCGCTTTATAAATGTAATGTAATGTAATGATGTATCGTTGGCATACACACTGTGAAATGTGTTCGGAGTGAGCCTATGGTTATGCAGAAATCCTTTTATCTGTAGAATATTCATTAAATATCAAAAAGTATGTTGCGTTGGGCGTTAATCTTGAGAAAGCTATCAAAAATGTTCCACACTAGCAGCGAGTGCTCAGCGGTTAGATTTCTTTCAAACTTTATCTCAGCACGTAGGTTCCAACTCCTCAATAGGTTGAAATGGCACGCTGATGAGTTGTCGGTTCTTAGGTCAAAGGCCAGCAGGTTATTGCTGAGGGGGTATTCGTTGCCGGTGATTGCAACCGGCACATCATGCATCTGCTTCGCCTTAATAGACACCAGCCCCATGTACTAGGAGCGTATACCTTGGTGGGGATCAAAACACCATCCTTATGCAACGCTGGATAGTTCATTTAACAGTGTTTGATTTTGAAGGGATTTCGAGAGTATGCGTCTGTGAGCAATGCTTTTTCAACAATCCCCATGTTGATTATTTTGGGAAGATGTCCCGGCAACATGTTGTCTTGACTGGTACCTTGGCTACCGGTAGGAATGCTGAACACTTTCAGGGCTATCCTCTCCACTGGATACTTCACATTAGATATTTGCTATGACTCTGCATTCGCTAGTCTAATGGTCTGGAAGACGCTCACATGTTTAATGAACAAACTAGCCAATACGATGACCAGCTTGTACAGTTCAGCATCCCCCCTCATGAGACAGAAAGCGTCTGTGGTGTAGCGTGGCCAGAAGCGCCGTCAATGGGGATGCTCTGCTAATGTCCTCAGTGTGAAGCCGGTTGTTAAAGTGAAAAATAAGGCACTTCCCGCTGGCTGAGGCAGTTCGGACCCCCGGCAATGCAGATCGGAATGAATAGGGCGTGATTTTGCAGCATCTGGGGAATAGAGCCGTCCCGGGGCCGGAACAATCACTGATGCCTGCTGCCCAGCGGCTGGATCGGCATACTTCAAGATGGCGCAGCAGCATCTTTCACTGAGCCCAGAGAGGTCGCCCACATCGGAACAACCGTAAAGCAGGCTGGTGTATGATCGGAGGGGGAGATACATCTGAAGTAGCGCTTGTGGAATTACCCACTCATCTCCTCTGTCACCTGACCAGATAAGGGTGATCTGGCAGCACTAAATGGGGGGGAAACACATACCCTCTCTCCCATGCAGAGTGCTCTCCCTGGGAGGGACCGATGGTGCCTGAGGTGGGGGAGCTTCCCTTGGCTTCTGAACTCGGAGTGGTAAGATCTTCTTCTCCCTCTGTCACTCCCCCCCAGGCACCATTACCGCGCAACACAGCTCTGCTTCTTGCTGTTAGCCTGTGACAACCGGACCTCACTGGCTCTCGATCCTCTGGTGCATGCGACATTGCATACCCACCCCTGATACCACTATAAGTTGGGCTCTTCTGTGGTGGATTAATTAATGGGATCTTCTTAAGGGCTTTTTCTTGTTACTGCTGCCTGCAACGAAGTGGGCTGTGCTCTATGTGGTGTTCTGCAGCCAAACGCCCAAAGGACCTTGCAGTGATGGGACAGACTCCCATTCCCCAGAGGCACCCGAGAGTGTGCAATCCATGTGGATAACCGCGGCAGAGCAAGTGCAAGGGTGACTTCACCAGTAAGGGATCGCCCCCTTCCTCAGCTACCAACATGTCTAAACAGCCCAAGGTTCAGAAGAATGTGGACATTTCCTCTATGTTGTTGCCGGCAGAGAAAGGAAAGAAATTGGAGTTGGCAAAGTCTCTGCCTGGGCAACTAGCCACCAAGGAGGACAGTCAATCCTTCATGCTTGATATCAAAACTGAATTCTGCAGATGCATGGCTGAAATTACCACCAAATTAGAGCGCACCAATCATTGTGGAAATGGAATAAAGGCTGGGGGATGTGGAGGAACAAGCTTGGGACCACGCAACCACCCTGCAGGAGGTTCAATGGAAAATTTGAGCCCTGGCAGACAGAAATGAGAGCCTGGAATACAAACAAGAGGACACAGAGAACAGGGCTCCAATAAATAATCTGCGGATTAGAGGAGTGCCCCCATCTGTCCTAGATCAAGACCGGACGAGTATATAAGGAACTTTTTTCAATCCCTCCTGCCACATATCGACTAACCACTGCTCTTGTTAGACCACACTCACAGACTGCGCATCCGCAAGGGGCTAGCTTCGGAATTCCTGCCAGAGGTGATTACCCGTGTCCACTTCTACAAAACACAGCAGGAGATCCTAGCGGTGGGTCGTACCCAGGATGAACTAAGTTTCCAGGGCTTCCCCTACAAATTTTCCAAGACATAGCAACCGCCACAATTAAAAAACGCAGAGCGCTCCGGCCACTAACTCTCTTCTTTCGGGACCAAAAGATCAGGTACAGCAGGCTATTTCCCACCTCTGCACAGTTCACAGTTAAGGGGGTGTCCTGGACGATATCATGCCTGGAGGAGGCAGAGGGGGTCCTAAACACAACTTCCCCGGACAAGGAGGGTGGCTCCTCACCGGACACTCCAGAGGGAGTTGAGGGCCTTCAACCGAAGCAACAACGTTCCGCCTGGGGCGAGTCCAGAGAGGTTGCAACCCAGGGACATCCCTGCCTCACTCCTGATCCAAAGAAATGCGGTCACTATAGGGGTCTCCTACTCTCTTATTGATTTCCTTAGTTCTGGCAGATGGCACTGAGGAAGCACCGATCAATGCAGGCTCAAGATGGGCTTCATGCGGCCTACACCTGACCTCAAGGGGGATGACACCGGAGGTTCCTTGGGGAGTATTGGAGTTCGTTGTTGGGACTCTTTTTTTTGTTGCTGTTTGTTTACTTAGTTAAAACCTCGGTTGGAACGGGATGTCAGAAATCTTCATGTCCTAGATGGCGTCTGAAACCACCTATTCCCCCCCACCATGGAAGTGAAAAGCCAGGCAGTACCACACCTGAACTTGAGATTTGTTTCGCTAAAAGAGGAAGGTTTGAACTCTCCAGTAAAACGGAAATCGATCCTGAGGTGAATGAAAGATTCAGAGGGAACAGTAATTTTTTTGCAGGAAACCCATCTCCTTCCAGTCGACTACATTCGCCTTCGGAGTAGCAACTTCCCTAAGCAGTTCTGCTGGTGAGGGGCATCCAGTTCGCAGAGTTGGACACTATTCGAGACCCTGGAGGCAGATATATTGGAGAAAAAGGTAGGCTCCTGGGGAAACTATACTTGTTAATAACGATCTATCCCCTAACGAAGGGCAAGGACATATCCTGGGGGAATTAGAATCATCTGTCCTTCCCTTTCTAGAGGGACAGATTGTTATTTGGGGTGACTTTAATGGTATCCCTGACCCCAACAAAGATAAAACACATGCTCCCTCCTCCAAAGATTTCAAAATCGCCCTGAGTATTCTTCACTTTTTCAAGTTCCTAGGAGTGGTGGATGCTTGAAGAATACTATATCCACCCAGTTTATGCCATTTATTGATAAGGTGGCTATTGCCCCAAGGGTTCTCTCAGATAATGCCCCGGCCCTCTTGTACATTACAGCTTGGGATCCAGCCCCATCTCCCAGACCGCAATGCCACCTATATGATCCAATCTTAAATAATATGGCCTCGTGGGACGAGGTACCGAAAGTAATACATAATTATTTCCGGGAGAATCCCATGGAACAAACGTCTCCAGCTACAACATGGGACGCTATGAAAGCAGTCGTCTGGTTTTCTTAATAGCTGATACAGCGGCCTATCACAAATGGAAAAAAACAGACCTGAGCCCAACTTGAACATGGGAGAATACAAGAAGTGGTGGTCCCCTAAACACCATTTAGCCCTTTGCATTGCCCGAAATAAAGTAGAGGCCCTATATGCTATAGAGACGGCCCAATCTTTGATGACTTTGATGACTATCAAACAGGGATACTATACTAAAGGCAACAAATCCAACCAACTCTTAGCGAGAAAACTGGCCCAATCCAGAAAACTAAACACTATCATAGGCCTTAAATATCAACAAGGGGTGACCCAAAATGGGGAACAGATTAAACTACATTAGTGAAAGCCCACCTGCTAGAAACAATGTCAGCTTCGAGTAGATCAACCTCTGCCCAATATATTGAGGAAGCTGCTCTGCAACACCTGTCCCGGGAGGATATGGAGGCGTTAGGGGCCCCAATTCAGCAGGAAAAGGAGGTGGTGATAATTACAGCCTTGAAGTCCAGAGCTCTGGGCCCCTATGGATTCTTGCCAAAATGGTATAAACCTTTTAGTAGCCAACTGCTCCCGCCTTTAATAGCCCTTTTCAATTCTTTCAGCGAGGTGGGTAATGTGACTCCCTCCATGTAAACCTCTGCCACGATACTACTATTAAAACCGGATAAGGATCCGATCTCTTTGTTGAATATCGATGCAAACATTTATACGAAAAAGTTGACAAATCGCTTGGCCCCTCTCCTCCCAACGCTGATCAATGCAGATCAAACAGGTTTTGTCCTGGGAAGAAAAACGGGGCTTAACATTAGGCGAGCTCTGAATTTGATAGAAACAACCACTATGGTCCAAGGGAAATTAGCCCTTGGATGCCACTAAGGCATTTGACAAGGTGGACTGGTCTTTTGTGTACTTAACCCCTGAGGCTTTTCGTTTTGGGCCCTGGTTTAGAAGAATGATCTCGGCCAACTATTCCTCCCCGAATACTCTACTCCAGGTTAACCGGGAAGAATCATCGCCGATCCCCCTTACGTGCGGAACACAACAGGGCTGCCCCCATATCCCCTCTTGTTCACCTTAATCATGGAACCGTTGGCACAACGCATACGCAGTAATACATCAATCCAGGGGGTTATGGTTCAGGAGTCTTCCCATAGGTATCTTTATATGCCAACTATTTATTACTAATAGTTGGCCCTCCATTCAAGGAGCCCTGCAAGAACTCCGATCTTTTGGGCAAGTAGCAGGATTTGAAATAGATTATGGGAAGTCAGTGGCATTTGGGGTGGGCCTGTCCCCACAGGATGTCTCCTCTTTTCAATCCCTCTATCCACTCCGTTGGGATACTAATTTCAACAGTTTATCTTGGAAGAACTGGTATGCATGTAAACGTTCTAGTAAATTGAATGTTATACTTGTCCTGGCATGGCAGGCTCTCTTTGCGAACCCAATGAATTCATGATCCAGAGCAGTGGCGTTGCACTGACCAGCAGTGTCACTGTAAAAGAGACTGACAGCGAGTCTGCCTATCCAGGACAACAGGGCCATCATTTAATATGCTCTCTATATAGTCCCTGTTGGCATTTGACTAAATATTGCTTCCTAGTACCTTGTCCTTTACACGTGGTAATTTGTTCTATTCTATAAACTTATTGTTGGTCTTTGCTGACTTTCTGGATCTCCTCCCTAGAAAAAACACATTGAACAGCCCCACTATCCCTAACCTAACAAGGCTTCCCTGCCTATCAACATAAACACTCTATTAAAAGGACTCTGTCCCTCACACTTTACATACATTCAACACATAAAGGAATTGTATAGCAATGGAAATGCAAATATAACAGAAATAAAAGTTAGGTCCAACACAGACCAACAACTGTATATCCTTATATCCTGAGTCAGATCCCCATTCCCCAGATTGAAACAGGATTTCAAATCAAAATAGAACAGATTAGTTTTGTAACCAAGATCCAATTATAAAGTTCTTCTTACTCCAAAAGACTTCCACTTGGCTTTAACCAACAATTCAACTAGAGGACAAGTCTTTATCTCTTCACTTATAGCAAAGAGTCCAATACAATTTTGTTACCTCAGGAATCAAAACACTTCCACATTTCATCTGTATCAACAGGAATGTTTTATCAGGGGGATTCCACACTAGGTCAACAACAATGGTTTTGTCAGGATGATTTCACAATAGTTCACAAAACACTTTTAGTGGTCTTCTTCTTCACAACCTTTAAACACAACACTGTACGTCAATGACTTGCTCCTGGTCCACTCACCTGCCAGGACTACCACTAAAAAGCCCTTTTCCTGGTATACTTGCCTGTAGGACAAAAAGCTCCTACCACTACTACAAGTACTTTTGTGGTAAAGTTCTCTTCAAACCATTTGATAAAATCTTTGACTTCCAACAACATCAAAAGTTACTACTTCTTCTGGGAAGACATGATACACATTGGTGCCATTGTGCCACCGTTGTGATTACCACATGCAATGTTGGTTATGCTCCTCTCCTCCTGAATACTTCCTATTTTCCTATCAAGAGGGCTGCTCTCCTGCCACTCTTGTTTTGCCACTTTTACGTCAAGTAAATGTTGACAAGGGTTCTCCAGCACACCTGCTCTTCTTTGATGTAGACCATGCTTGTTGTCATCTTTTCCAACTATTCTCTTCCTCACTCTGGCAATAAAGGTTATAATTAGTTTGCTTCAGTCTTGCTCTCTCTTGACTTTGGCAATGCTGGTTATTGTTAATTTGTATTAATATTGCCCTCTCTTTACTTTGGCAATGGTGGCTATAGTTAACTTGTTTTAATATTACCTTTTCTTGCCTCTGGCAATACTGTTGGCTTTCAGGATAAACGTAATTTTTTATTTTATTCTTTAATGTGTTACAGTCAAAGACTTTACACATAAAGGAAAATACAAATCGTAATCAAATAAAAAGCAAAAACAGAATTTAAATTTAAAATACAGAATTTAAATTTAAAATACCATACATACATGCAGGCAGGCAGTTCATCATTCATGGGTTCATACAATATATAATAAGCAAAAGTAAAATGTATACAGATTTTCAAGTAGAGTTTACAAACAGAAATATGCCAAAGCAGAGGATCACACAGGCAAGCTTTCCTCAGCAGGCCCTGCAAGTGACAGCGGCTCTACACATAACAACAGCTCTACAGATAGTACCAGCAATTGTTCAAATGATAGACAAACACGGTATAGGGCCAGCTGCAGACTCTTATTTTCCGTGTTCAGACAACAGAGCCAGAAGGCCCTCTCACCCATTGAGGACAGGACAGGTCATGAACAAAGCCACCTAGATTTAGTTTAATCGCAGAAAGCATAATAAGGCACTCTGTTAAGATGTGTTTCCCAGTTTCTGGACAGCTAGGATTTTTTGCATAGCTTGCAGAATGTTTCAGTCCGCTTCAGTTTCTTAGCAGGCCCTATGTTAGCCAGTACTGGCAATCTGTTTATTCAGATGAGAAATAGGAACCTGCGCAAGTTTCCAGAGGGACATCACATGAGATACCGCTGCGCTCTCCCTGGGTTATACAGCACATATGATGTGAACACATATGACATCAGGTTTTGAAGGTGTGGTCCTTCCTTCACCTGTGGCTGCTTTACGTTCCCCTCTTCTCACGAGGTATGACTGCTGCTGGATATGGGGAGTGTGCTTTAAAATCGGAAAACTGCAAAAAGAGTGAAATATCTTTTATCATTGTGCTCCTTGAATGCGGTGACCTTCACGCTGCATTTCTGCCCATCTACCATGCTGGGGCAGTGTGCTTGTGGCCACAGGGCTGAATCCACTTAAATCTGCCCTTTTTGCCTGCTCCTCATGGCAATTGCAAGATGGCTGTCGCAGATTGCCATGCATTCTACTAGGGGGCTCAGAGTCCTCCTCCCTTACTTCTGCTGCATTCCAATTGGCCTGTTTGTGTCTGATATTTGCCTATCGGGGTCCGGCAGGTTTTAGCCAGCCCCCCTCACCATAGGCCCACTTCCTAAGGCCCTGTCTGCTCCATTTCAGTTGCCTGGCCATGTCTGTGGATCCTCTCCTACCCCCTATCTGCACATGGAGGCTGAGGAGAACTCCCCTACTCTCCAGAAACTCTGTAATCAAATAGAGCATATAACATTTCCTGAATGTCAGTTGCCTCAATAACTGCATCGACCCTCTCCTCACACAATGGACTGTCCCACTTCGCACTGATTTGCTGTGCCCAGCCGCAATATTGTGTTTCACCTTGCTCTGCTGGATTTGCTTTTAGCTGTGCTCAGTTGCAATAGTGTTTTTACCTTGCCCTGCTGGATTGGAATTTAGTTGTGCTCAGTTGCAGTATTGTGTTTTCGCCTTGTTCTGCTGAATTCAAATTTAGTTGTGCTCAGTTGCAGTATTGTGTTTCACCTTGCCCTTCTGAATTCCAATTTAGTTGTGCTCAGTTGCAGTATTGTGTTTCTCATCTTGTCCTGTATGTAATTGAATCTAGCTTTGCCTTATGACTGCTTGGTGTCTTCATTAGCTGGTTTGCTACCCTCTATCTCCCCCCTCCCTTATGTCACCCACCCCACCCCCTTCCTCCGACTGCATCAGTGCCTCAGACTGGTAAGTGTTCGCTCCCCCCTCCACTGCAGCCAACCATGTCGCTATCTATCTCTCCTATCCTCTCCAACTGCTTCACAATATCCTCTACTTATCCTGTCACTAAATCTGGCCGGAAGAAACTTAAGAAGGACATACTGGGCTCCAACCCATGCCTTCCTACTGCAGACACCTATGTCACGGATTCCGCCAGAGAAACCATCACTGACATCCTCTTCTTCGTTAACGCACCCGACCGATGGACTCACTACATGGTCGGCTTTTTCTCTCTGATCGCCTCTTCTCCCATTAATGGTGGCACCCGCTGGGAGGTTCTCCTTGACCTCTTCGCCATTTCCAGAGTCATCATTAATGTTTATCTCAATGGAACCATCATGGTTCAGGGTCCTCAATCCAACCTTCTTCTCTTTGACAGGCTCCTCCCTCGCCTCTATAACCTCTCCTCTCCCTCCAGCCAGGCAACCTTGCCTTCTGTGCCTTCCTCCTCTGCACAGTCTCCCTCACCTTCTGTGCCTTCCTTCTCCTCTACACAGGCTGCCGTGCCTTTCTCCTTTTCTGCACAGGTCCCCCTGCCTTGCCATACTGTTCCGGCGCCCTTGTGGGCCTTGGCTCCTTCGCCATCCTCCTCTATCCCACTGGCCACCCTCGGTGGGGACCACTGTCCCCTGTGCCCCCCCCGAGTAAGACCTTCAAAGATGGCAAGCAGCTCCACATTGCCACTCTTAACACTTGTTCTGCCTTCAAACACTTGTCAGACGTCTGCAACCTCCTCAAACTCATGGATCTTCGCATGCTCGCCATCGCTTCGACATGGTTCAAGGATAGCTCCGTCACAAGCTTTGACACACTCCTCCCTGAAGGCTACAAAATCCTCTCTGTGCCCAGGCCTAAGAGGACAGGTGGCGGAGTGGCGCTTATCTTCCCAGAATGGACACCTGTGTCCATCATCCAGACTCAGGCCTACTCCTCCTTCGAGTGCCTAGTTTGCATACACTCACTCTCCCCTAAACCTTCTCTCACCGTGGCCACCTTTTATCGGCCACCAGGTCAGTCCACTCTCTTCCTCTCGGAATGGGCTGACCGGGCCACCTCCCTACTCTCCTCCTCCTCCTCTCAACTCCTCCTGATGGGTGATCTCAACATCCATCTGGCCTCCTCCCATGGGCGTAATTTTAGGGGGGGGTGGGGGTGTTTGTCCCCCTCAACTTTCATGGCACACTATTTTGTCCCCATTCATTTGGCTGGGGCACCTTTTCTTCAGATGTCATGTACCCCCCAACATTTTCAGCAAAGTTACTCCACTGCGCTCCTCCGACTCCTCAAGCTCTTTCTGCAACGTTTGCGACTCTCTATCCCTCTGTATCCTACACTCTGGCTCCATGCACACCACCGGCCACACCTTGGATGCTTGACAGTGTCCCCTCGTTATCCAGCCTAATCTGCACCATGTTATCAGAATGGAGAAATTTTATAAAATGTAGTAGCACAGATGGGCAGCCCCTGGCTGCAAGTTTTGCCCATAACCTCTCCCTAGGGACCAAGTAAAAAACAGACAAAGTCTACAAACAACCCATACAGGCCATGCCCGCCCTTGGTTCTTGTGCCCTCAGTTAGAGAGTTCATAGCCCTGAGATTGTGAGTGGTGGAGGAACACGGGCAGAAACCTGTCTGGAAACGATCCAAGATCGCATTGGAATTCGACCATGTCTGTAAGTGATCTAACAGGAAGGAGGCAAACAACTTTCCCAGAAAATCTAACATCGCCAATAGACGAGGTTCACATGAGAAATGTGCAAACCACAAAAGGTGCACGCATTCAAAACCCCTACATACCCATACCCACACCCACAATATACCCACAACATCCCCCCACCCACACCCTCAACACCCCCCCACCCACACCCCCAACATAAACAAAACCTACTTACCTTTTTTACACGCTGAGTCCCTGTGGCGCCAGTTCCCTTTCACTTCTGTGATCGGAAACCGGCGCTGCAGGGTCCTTTTCTTTTTTTCTTTTTTAATTATTTCTTTTTCTTTCGGGAGCTGCAGGGGTGTCCCACGCAACACCCCTCTCACTATACCACACAGTATAGTGAGCAGGGTGTTGCGGGGGAGGCCCCTGCAGTCTTTTTTTTTTTATACTTACCTACAATGCTACCACCAAAGGTTCAAACTTTTGGTGTTCGAAACTTTGGTGGTAGCATTTTTCAGACTTTTTGTACAGTCAGACCTTTTTTTCGGTCCGATCGTACAATTCCACGATAGTTACCTGGCAGCACCCAATCTCCTTTCTTAAACACTGGGATAAGGCTTGCCAATAGCCATGAAGCCGAGACCCTATCTTCCTTCACCACCTTCTCAAATAATATTTCTAGGATCGTCACCCAGTGCTCGGGGGCTTTTTTTAACACCACTGCAGCCAACCCAGTGCTCGGGGGCTTTTTTTAACACCAATGCAGCCAACCCATTTAGATGATTTAAGCTTCACAATCTTGTGAGAGATTGCTTCCCTGGCAATCTTTTTTTTTTATTTAAACTCTTTTTTTATTAGTGGTAACAGAGAGGTCAACAGCACCATTGCACAGTTCATTTAAAAAATAAAACAGGAGTACATTGGTCAATACAGTTTTACAAAACAATATTATGGTGACAAATCATCAGCAGCAATCATATTACATAGGTAAGCTCTAAACTAGCCCCAAATGTCCTTGGGTCTGCACTTCGAGGGTTGAGTCAAAACAAACTGTTCCTCCGACTCATTGACATGTGTCAGTTCTTGCAGGAATTGGTTCAAGCTTGGCGGCAGGGCACTTTTCCATTTTAATAAAATACATTTTTCTGCAACCACACAAGAAATGTTGAATAGTCTTATGATTTTCTCTGAGTGCTTGCCTATATCCCCAAACAGATATTTTTGGGGGGTCAGATCAGGGGGAATCTGCGTTATGTCCTCCAACACCCCTGCCACTGACCTCCAGAACCCCTTGATCGCCGGGAAGTCCCAATACATATAGAAGGAGCCGGCCTGAGGTGCATTACATTTAGGGCATGCATCCGAGGAGTCTGGTGCGAATTTAGCAATCCTGGCAGGTGTGTAATGTAATCTGTTTAATATTTTGAATTGTATCAACCTCAGGCCATAGTTAAGCGAAACCTTCTTAGTAAGTGAACAATATCTGGCCCATCTCCTCTCATCAATGGAAACGTGGAAGTCTGCCTCCCACCGTTCCCTTATCTGATTCAGTGTGGGGGTGTGGGTCTGAACCTCATTGTATAGCTTAGAGATTCCCAGACCACTCTTAGCTGTCACCAATTGTACACATGGATGTGGTGGAGGGTCGTCCGGGAAGAGAGGCCACCTTTTCTGAAACGCAAATCGCATACGGTAATATTGAAGCGTTTTCAGTGGCCCATCCCTCAGCGCCCTCAGCAACAGACCCAGGTCCAAAAAACACCATTGACAAACATGTCTCCAAGTTTCATTTCACAATTAGGCTCCCAAGCTTCCTGTATGCTCGTATCATGCGTGGGGGGGATTCCCGGGAAGTTCCAGAGAGATATCTCAGGGTTGTAGGGGGCCTCCAATCTAAGCCTTTTGAATATGGCTTCCCATGCCCGGACTGTGCAGCTAACTGGATTGTATTCACAGGTGTCTTTATAGCGCGAGTCAAAAATAACTGATTGTATGTTGGTGGGTTGTGTAGTGTACTCCTCTATCCAAGCGTGGGGTGTGTTGTTCTCATCATTGTACCAATATTTAGCAAAGTGAGCCTGTGCCACATAGTAGTAAAGCTCGAAATCAGGGGCCGCTATACCTCCCGAAGAATATGGTTCTGTCATTTTTCCCCAGCTAATTCTCGGTGTCTTGCTGTTCCAAAGAAATGTTACCGCCATGGATCTGAGTCTGGTGAAGAAGGCTATGCCAGGCCATATAGGGATGTTGACAAATAAGTAGAGAAGTTTAGGCAGGATGACCATTTTGAGAATAGCGACTCGTCCAGCCAAGGAGATCGGGAGTCGCCCCCACATTTGGAGCTTGGCGGTCAAAGTTTGCAGGGCGCTGTCGTAGTTGTCTGAGTATAATGTAAGCTTATCCCTGGAGACTAGAATTCCCAGGTATCTGATATGATTATCAGACCACTTGAGTCCACCCGTAGCTGCGGGGCACTGGGTGGCAGGTGTAACCGGAAATATCTCCGACTTGGCCCTGTTTATCGTGTAACCGGAGTACTCAGCAAAGTCCTGAATCTCTGCCATAATGGGTGGTATACTGAGTTCAGGCTCCTTGACATATAACAAAGTGTTGTCCCCATAGAGCGATATTAGTTGGGTGGATCCCTTCATTTGGATCCCTCTATCAGAGTGCCTGAGCCGGACCGCAGCTGCCATTGGCTCGATGGTCAATGCGAACAGCAAGGGGGAGAACGGACATCCCTGTCTGGTTCCCCTCCCCAGCTGGAACATCTGGGAAATGGCTTTATTGGTCAGGACACGAGCCTCAGGTTCTGTGTACAGTAATTTCACATATCTTATGAATTTGGGTCCCATCCCAAACGCTTCCAGAACTGCAAGGAGATAGACCCACAAGACCGAATCAAGCGCTTTTTCGGCGTTGAGGGATATGGCCGCCACACTTCTAGCGGGATCTATCTGCCGCCATTATGCCAAAAAGTCTTCAGAGGTTTAGGGCCGTAGATCGTGTGGGGATAAACCCGCTCTTATCGGGATGGACTAGGGCAGGAACTGCCAGTAGAAGCCGATTTGCGAGGACCTTTGCAAATATTTTAGCATCTGTGTTTATGAGTGACAGGGGTCTATAGGACGAAACGTCCTGTGGTGGCCGTTTAGGCTTATGGAGTACAGTTATGATAGCCTCTCTCTATTGGTCTGGGGTAGCCTGCCGCACTCAAGTGCCTCCTCCCATACCTGTAATAGTATCGGAACAAGTTCCTTATGAAACTCGTTATAGAATTCAGCACCCAAACCGTCCGACCCCGGTGCCTTGCCAGAAGCTAGTGCTTTGACTGCCTCTACAATTTCTTCTGCAGTTACCAGTTGATCCAACGCTAAGCGCTCTTCATCGGGGAGTTTAGGCAGGGAGAGAGCCTCAAGGTACATCTTAATTTCAGCGAGTGTTTTCTTATCTTTATTAGAATACAAATCTTGGTAGAATTTCATAAATTCCCCATTGATATCTTCATCGCTTAGCAGTATCCTTCCCTGTGTTGTGCGTATACTTGTGATCTGTGTGGGTTGCCTATCGTGTTTGAGCATGTTGGAAAGTGTTCTGCCAGCTTTGTTACCCTCCCCGTATCCGCGTGCGCGTATTGGGGCCGCCATATATCGGACTTCCCTTGTGGCGAGCTTACCAAACTCCTGAAGGTGTGTGTGTATATCGGCCAACACTGCCTGGTCTCACGTGTTCGTGTATGTTTTCTCTAGAACATCTAGTTTGCCTTCGATAGTGGGCAATTCTGCTCTCACAGCCTTCAGCATACTTGCAGTCTTGGACATCAGAATCAGAACACCCCTTACCCAAACCTTGAAGGACTCCCACACTGTTGAGCATTTGTCCAATGATCCCACATTATTGGAAAAAAACTCTTCAATCTCAACATGGAGCGCCTCTACTGTCCCCGGGTCTCCCAGTATTCCACTCGGCATCCTCCATCTTCTAGCCGGACAAGGGGCCTTCAGGAACATTAGTTCCAACAATACTGGGGAATGGTCAGATAGCGTCCGAGGGAAGATTTCGCACCCCTCCACCCCAGCCATCAGAGACATGGTGACAAACCAATAGTCAAATCCTAGATTCCGAGTCGTGCACCGAGGAATAGAATGTGTATCTCCTGCCATCAGGATGAATTTCACGCCATGCATCAACCAGCAAAAGTTGTGACAAAACATGTTTCAGATACAATGCTGCCCTACTAGGAGTTCTGGTAACCTTTGAGGACCTATCAAGGATCTGGTCCAAAGCCAAATTGAAATCACCCCCCCCCCACAGCACCCCCGGAACATCCAGTGACATACTTATCTGATATACATCCATATAGAACACAGGGTCATCGATGTTGGGCCCGTACGTGTTAACCAGGAGTATTTGTTGAGTAGCAACCTCCCCCAGACCATTACATATCTGCCCAGAGGATCAACCCTGTGGCCGCCCACCCTGAATGCAAGGCCTGGATGAATAAGGGTAATCACCCCTCGGGACTGGGATGAATAATCAGTGTAGAACCTCAGGGGACCCCACCTGGGCAGCATGTGGGCATTACTCGTTCCCACCATATGGGTTTCTTGTAGCATCAGGATCTGGGGATTATGTCTGGCAACATTAAAAAACCTCTTGACCTTAGCCTGATTATTTAGCCCCCGAACATTCCATGTCAGAAGTTTAACCTTAAGTCCGTGACCAGGGCCCTGAAATGAAGCATTAGCCATTGTCCAATGACACAAGTGTACAGCAATCGTGCAATATATTCAGTGCCAGCCTCAGTGCAACCACATTTTTGCTTTTCGACCAACAAAACACTTCAAACCATTTTACCTCTGAACAGGACTCCGCAGAGTGGCACCAACCCCCAACAAGATGCCACCTTAGGTCTACACAAGAGCTGAAGACACCAAGTCCCAAACCCCTTCCCATCCCCCCACCCTCATCATCACCCCCCCACCCTCATCATCACCCCCAACTTGACGATGTATCCAACAAAACAAATGGAATATTCCACGGGTAGCCATGTTGCTCCACATGGCCACCGATCAGGTCCAACAACTCCACCGACCACATTGCCTGGTGTAGCTTGATCGAATGCTTCGCTTGACTGTAGCCTTAGAAAGAGTGAACAGGCGGGTGTTCCCTAGTCTGCAGGTCTGGGTCTGTTGTTTTGGGCCAGTCTGCCCCCTCTGGGAGGAAGGGGTACGGACGTTTCAATATATTGCGTGGCCTCAGCCGGAGACTTAAAGAAATGGGCCCTTCCTGCATGTTGAATCCTCATTTTTGCCGGAAACATCAAAGCATATGGGATCTGGCGTTCTCTTAAGAGCCTCTTGACTGGCTCATAGGATCTTCTGCTTGCCTGCACTCCCGCGGAGAAGTCCGGATAGATATGAATGCGACTGTCCTCGGATTGTAGGGTGCCTGCCTCTCTCGCCTTACGTAGGATTGTGTCTCTGTCCCTATAGTTGAGGAGCCGTGCGATTATGGTACACGATGGCGCACCCGGCTTAGGGGCCGGAGCTAATGTACAGTGAGCACGTTCCACCAAGAAATGTTCAGAGAATGCTTCCGTTCCAAACAGGGTTCTAAGCAGTGTCTCGAGTTGTTTCTCCATTTGGCCTTTGCCGAAAGATTCCGCCACACCCACCAGTGGATATTATTTCTCCTGGAGCGCGACTCGAAATCCTCGCATTTGTTTTGCAATTTCGCCATGTTTTCTTTGATTTGGATGATGTCACGGCTGTGATGTGAGATAGTGTCCTCATTAGTGCTTATCCTGGTTTCGGTTTCTGTAATGCGTGAGCTTTCTTTCTCCACTCTTGCTTTTAAGGAGCCGATAGTGGAGACTGTGTCATCCAATTTCGTGTTGATTGCGCAGAAACCATTCTGCACCATTGCGGTCAGGTTGTCTAAATTCTCACCAGGCTCAACAGTGGGGGCTTCGTTAACATCAACGTGGGCGTCAGCCTGCGTGGCCTGGCTGTGACTGCCCGTGTAGGCGTCCATCGGGCCTTTCTTCTGTTTCCCAGGAGTTTTGGCGCCTTTCCCAGACTTCTGTGGCTCCCCCATTCTAGTGTCAGAGTCACGCTCCGAGGCAGTGCAGAATGCTGTTGGTCAAATTCTAATTCGTTGTTCCCCCTATGCAGTGTCTAGGCTCTGGGGATGGATCCACACAAGGGGCTGAAGGAAGTCGAAACGGTTACATAATAGGCCCCATCAGAGACCAGGTGGTCTGAATGGACTGTGTCCCCCCACGTACAACAATAAACGTTTATTGCATAAGATGTGTGGAATAGTTCTGTGTTGATCCAGGGCTTCTACAGTTTATTTGTTGAACCGCTTTGGTCCGTAGTTACAGCTGCGTATGATGAGGCCTCCGCCCAGTCCGGTCCCGCACAGGCCGCGGCCCCAATTCAGGAGTGCGGGCCTGCGCGACTGGCGGCCCGAGAGCCGGAGTGGATGTGCAGGGCGTGCGCCCGCCTCGGCCCAGCAGCTCCAGTCACTGGCGGGAAATCAGGGCTGGTATCGGGGGTTCCAAGGGGGTTGCAATCCGTCGCGCGGACCACCTGGGTTCGCCGGCCAACGGAACGTAGGATAGAATATGGTGTTCCAAATCTGGTAGTTAGCGGGTCTGCAAGTCTTTACCCCCAAGAACTGAAGTGTATCTCGGCCCCTCAAACGCCGCCCAGTCGTATCTCCTTACCCGATGTCTTTTCGTTTCCAGACCCCACGCGGGTCCGCCAATCGCTCCACCGCGCGCCGAAGTGTAGGACCAGCGGAGAGTTTTCCCGGACCTCAGCGGCAACGGCCACAGGTCCCCATATGCCAGGGCCGGACTGGAATGTGAGTCGGTTTGTATGATGGAGCCCCCGCTCTGCGGCCGACCCAGCGCGGCACCAGCAGAGCTCAGGGTCTAGGTCGCAGCTCAGGCTCCTCCCTTCCAGGGGCCTCGAAGCTTCAGCCGCGCAGCGGCATTCACGTGGATTTTTCTTGGGGCCCGGCTGCAGATATTGTAAGCCGCGCGTGCCGGCTAATCTTCCTGGGGTTGTATCTCCGGCGTCTTTGGACTCTGAATCCCAGGAGTTCGGCCGGCGGACCACAGATGGCTGGGCTCCCGTCTCAGAGTGTGTAGGCTACACAGGCAGTGGTATAGCGGATGTTATAGCGCAGGATGTCGTGGTGGAGCGGGAGCTCTAGCATCAGGTGGCCATTTCTGACATGTGCAATAGCGCCCCCCGCTTCCCTGGCAATCTTAAATCAACCCTCTTGCCAATTCCCTGTCTCAGCATGATTCTGTACCTGGGGGTTGTCTAAACATGGGTGATCCAATGATCTTCGCTCACATGGTTGATAACTTTATCGACCAGGCTACCTTTTGCCACCCCCAGTGCCTGCCATATCTTCCCTCATGTCCCCAGAGCATAGCACTGTGCCCATCTTAAAAAGCCAGTCTTCTTGTTTTAAGGAATAACACCAGCAGCGATAACAATTTTTGATAGTTTTGATTAGGTCAGGAGTCTGGGGGCAGAGATCTTAATTTTTGGCTGACAAATTTCGCTTCTCATTTCCTATCACTGAGCCTCTTATCATAGTGGTGGCGTTTATCCGACTGGATAACCACGTGTGGTGATCTCTCTTTTAAAGCTGCTAAAATGGTAGTTGAAAACCAGCCCTCAATTTCATCGCCTGTCATATTCGTGAAATTAGAAGGGGACATGTAAATGCTGATAAAAAAGGCTATTTACAAGCTGTATATTTCTCTCTGACCAACTCACTCTATTTCCAACATGGTTGACCTATAAATTCCTAGACGGGCGAGGAGAGTCAATGGATACGTTCTTTTGAACCACTATGATTAGGATGGCATGGTCACTGCTCTCGTTAGGCTGTACACTCATCTGAAGGGAGCGCTGAATAAGGGCTGGATTGGCAAGAAAATAATCAAGTGTGGCTTGCTTGTTTGTTTTATTATTTGTAATGCGCGCCTAACCCGGAGGTAGCAGGGCGCAGAGGCATCAAGAGGGTTGTAGAGTTTAGGTTACACAAGGCACAGCAAATAAAGTACAGCTATGGTTACAGTGCTGGACACATCATCAACATTAAACAAAATGCAAAAAGTCATATTTACATACAGTAGTTAAAATGTACATGTTTCATGCTATAGCGGAATGTATAAGTGGAAGCATAGGAGATCATGGAGATATAGGTTAGTTGTCATGATCCTTGATCCAGTGGATGAGGTTGGATCTGAATTGTAAGTAAGGAAGGTCTTCCCGTAAGGTGGGAGGGAGGGAGTTCCAATGTTGTGCTGCTTTGACGGGAAAGCTGCTCCCACCAGTCATAGTGCGTTTAAACCTGGGCACCAGTAGAAGGTTGGAGTTGGCCATTCTCGAAAGGCGGCAAGATGCTTGTCTAGTGAATCTCGCTATGAGGTATTGAGGGGCGGATTGGTGGAGACATTTGTGAGTCAAAGAAACTGATTTAAGGAAGATCTTGTCTTTCGTGGAGAGCCAGTTGACGGATCTTCTGATATCTGAGATGTGGGCTTTCTTCGGGAGACTTAAGGCTGCTCTTAAGGCATTGTTTTGCAGGATTTGAATCTTGTTCGTGATGTATTTGTTACTGCCTACATAGAGAGCATTACAATAGTCCAGCTTAGACAAGATCAGGGCTCTAGCTAGGGTAATGCAGTTGTTGGGTGAGAGGAAAGGTTTGGCTGCTCTGATTAATTTACATGTGTAGGAGGTAGCAGAAGCCATAGCATTTACTAGTTTTGTAAAGGTTAGTGTGGAATCTAGACGAAAGCCAAGGGTTTTAACCTCCTTAGCCACAGCAGTGATATTATTATCAATATTGAAAGAGGAATAGTTCTGGCCTAATTTGTTAAGATTAGAAGTAGTGCCTAGTATGAGGAGTTCCGTTTTGTCATCATTCAGGCATAGACTGTGTGAGGCCATCCATGCCTGTATGATGAGGTACAGTCTATTTACAAAGGCCAAATCCTTGTCATAATCCCCCGTCAGCGGGATGAGGATCTGTGTATCATCAGCATAATTTGTGTAGGTGATACCCAGGCCATCAAGACCATCGAAAAGGGGCTTTGTGAAAATGTTTTACAGGGTTGGAGAAACACAGGAGCCCTGGGGCACACCACAAGCAATGGGTATAGGCAGGGCTTTAAGTGGGGTAAGAAATCGAGGTGGGGCCTCATTTGGGGGCGTGGCTTGTGCGAGGGGAGTGGCCTAAAAAGTACGCAAATCGTAGGGTATACACACAAATATATATAAATGTTATATATTTGTGTGCATACCTTAGTATGGTTTGTGTACTATGAAAGCCATCTTTTCTAAATATAGAAATATGTAACATATTTCTACGTTTATAAAAGATGGCTTGCAAAGTACACAAACCATAGTAAAGTACGCACACAAATATATAACATTTATATATATATTTGTGTGCATACCCTACGGTTTGACTAGTTTTCAGGCCATCTTTTTTAAACATTTCGGGTTTATAAAAGATGGCTTTGAAAGTACACAATTCAAGCCATCTTTTATAAAGCTTTGACTACGGACAAAATTGTCCGTCGGCAAAGCTTTATAAAAGATGGCTTGAAATGTGTACTTTCAAAGCCATCTTTTATAAACCTCGAAATATGTCAAGGAATCCCCAGGTTCGCCAAGGGTTAAAGACGCCTCGGCTCGGCGACCTGGGCAAACAAAGGGACAGTAAGTCAGTAACTGCCTCTGGTGACCTCTCGCGCGAGGGGTCACCAGACGCAGTTATTATGACTGACGGAAGTGGTAGCCAGTCACAGCGTCGCTGTGGCTGGCTGCCACTTCTGTCAGCTCGCCTGACTTCATTGCAGGCGCATCTCCTGTCGCGGCTGCGGCCACGACGGGATAATGCATCCCGCGACTCCCGCCAATGTTGCTGTAGGACGGGGGCCCCAGCAGGGCCCCGGCTCAGTCCCACTTTTTTGAGACTGCCGGGGCCCGGCCCCGGCAGGCCCCGGCCCACTTTAAGCACTGGGTATAGGGTCTGCAGCCGCTAGAGGGGAGAAGACTCGCATTGTTCTGTTATTCAGGAAGGACTGAATCCAGCCAACCTTCCATGTAGTTGATACGGTATGTCACCCTTCAAGCGACCATTCACCATAAACAGGAGAGATTATTTTTGGTGTGTGTGCTTGCACCTTTTACTGAGACACAAATGTTTGCAAATAACACCAACGATTTGTTTGTAATAAATTAGGATTCCAATGCAATATATGAGTGAGATGTTTTTATTGCCCTTTTATGATGACATGTGTCTCGGCATTAGGCTGTGCCTTTTTCAAATCAGGGCTCCTTGTGTTATGCTATATTTGCCAATGACCTCTGTATACCATCCATTTGTGTCCCCCCTGGAGGATCATAGAGACATACCGCCAATAATAAGGACTCAATATCCCCAGTTTTCACTGCTAGTTCTGCCGCCAGAACATAGTCCAGAGATTCAGTCTGGACAGTTCTAAGCAATTTCAAAGGGTGTCTGACCCCAACCAGGAGGCCACCATAAGGGTGCCCAAGAATCCTTTTTTTTAGCAAAAACCTGGATAATTTCAAAACCATCCTACATAGTAGTGCTCCCTCAACCAGGTCTCATGCAGGATAAAGATTTGATTGTCTGCTAAACACTTCACTGAGGCTCCAGACCCCAACAGATGAGTGAACCCACTGGAGTTCCAGGAGGCAATAGAGATCCATCATTGGTTCTTGGTGGTTATTCCTGGGAGTGCCGCCCATAGCCATTGCAATACTCTCTGTATTTCATCCATATTTGCCTCTCCCTCCAACTGGCTTTCCGACTTCTGGTTTAGTGTTAGGGTACTGGAGGAGGTTTTTCTACCGGGGATCACAAGGTCAGGGGCAGGGGTCTCGGGGTCAGAGTCTGGTTCAATGCCAAGTTTATACAATTGGTTTTTGTAATTGAGGATCAACAGGATTGAGTCAGAGACCCTGCAGTGGATTCTTGAGACATTTGCGTTCAGGCATTTGAGGGGTTCGACAAAGGCAAAGTCTTCTGAGCCTAATACCCTCAAAGAAGGTATTTGATGTAGTAAGGCGAGCTGCTCTGATCGGTTATCCCACTTATCTCTCTTCTGTTGGTGAATTCTTTTGATAGTGAAGCCGGAGGAGTCCACGTCGATCTTCCCCCCAGCTGCAACATATCAGCAGCCAACTTTGCAGGTGGGTGTATAGCAGTGTCATGCTTTATTCCCTCGGGGGTTGAGCAAACATTCAGCCTCTCTTCACCATGCCTGCTGACAATTGGAGTTTCGATTGCAGCCCCAGAATCATCGTCCGATTCATTACTAGCCATTGACTTATAACTGGGCAGGATCCAGCTAGTGCCAGTTCTTTTGGCCCTTCTTCTTTTCTGGTGGGAACATTTTCTTCGTGCTCTTTTTGATTTTTTTCCCATGGGTAGCCAGGTCAGTTGCGGCAATGCCAGCCTTTTTGGTCAACAGTTTTGGTTCAAAATGGCCTTTCTGGCCCGACGTTTCTCTTGGCGTGTCTGGTAGGTTAGAGAGTGAACAGAATCATCCCCAGAATGAGCAGCCCCCGATATGATGACTACCTCTTCTCCCGTTGCTGCTTTGTCAGCCACAGCAAAGCCTGTGTCTACTTCTTTTGGGCAATCATATTTATGGGAATTATTCTCCAAGGAGGAAGGGGGTCAGAGAGCAGAGTGCCCGACATCAATAGGGGCTGGACGCTCCCCATTAAGCCCCATCTGGTGGGCATTTATGCAACCACAAAGCCTTCATTGCAAACTGCAGAGTAGATAAGCAGGATTGAATCTCAGTCAGTTGGTCCATATGGACCGAGTGCCTAGAGAGGGGGACAAAAGCATCCAGGTCGGGGCACATATTAGGAGAATTTGATAGCCTGACGTCAGGGTCCCGTTCCATTTGGATGTTATCTTTGGACATCGCTGATGAGGCCTCCAAGTTTATATTGCAGGGAGATTTCAGCTTCACAGCACCCAGCAGACTCTCCTGGACAGAATAGCAGAGGTCTAAGAGGGAGTTATTATCTATGTCGCCCAGGTTGGAGCTTACCGTCGAAAGGGTCCTGAAGGTCTGGGGGCTTGCGCGCTAAATTGGCGATTTGCGCAGCTACTTCAGACCAGGAAACAGGAAAAAGAAAAGGCTGTTATTAGTCCTGTAGATGCATCATTTGTTTGAGCAACTGGGTTGTTTCCCTCAGAACTATTGCTAATGTGCAAGCACACAGCGTTTTTTTCCATTTTGTTATTTTTGCTGTTTGCCTTTCGCCCGGCCACTGCGCGCGTGTGTGTATTTACAGGCATTACATAATTATGTAATTCACCAGCCTGAATTAATGAGCAGGCTTCAATCAGGGCCGGCTTCAAGGCTCCGCGCCCGCAGTCGCCACCCCGATTGCAGTTATTAGGGCCTGTTAGTCACTGGCCCAGAGCCAAGCTCATAGGCCAGGCTGAGAGGTGAGGCCAACTCACCAGGTCCACTGTAGACCACTGCGAAAACGCAGGTGAGCATGGGAAGTACACTGCTGTGCTCCACTCATTTGAACTTTATTATTAAACAATCCCCCAAGCACCCTGCTTACCGCAACCCGGGGCAATGTCTGATGTCGCTCAACAGCAGAGATCCAGGTTCTATTGGGACGGACATCGGATCATGGAGCTCAGCTCTCACAGCTCTTCAGGGCGAGTCTTCGGCTACAGATTGCAAGCCTCCACCAGCTTCCACAGCAGCAACGATTAGCAGTAGACTTTCCTGCTTCCTCCTTCAGCTTAGAGGAAAAGATCTAGGACCTAGAGATTGTGTCAAGCCGCACTGCGTCTCACTTGTCAACAGCCGCTTCCGACACAATCAGTATCAGTATTGCACTGGTATTACACTGGCGGAATGAAGCTTGCAATGAGTCTGTTTAGCCATTGTTTATAATATAATTAAGTTTATAATTGTTTATATAACAATTGTAACCTTTCAGTGGCCAGGAGTGTAAGGGCAGAATGGTTGAATCTGTCACTAGCGAGTGCCCTCGGGTGATTGGGGTGGAATATTGGGATTAGCTAGCGAAGACCTTGATCACAGAGAAAAAGAAATGTTAACTAGATGTTGACGAGGCCTCGAGTTGCTAGACCTTGTGCTCTTGGAACACTCAAGTTTTGCACACCTATTTGGGAAGGAGGATTGTGTTTTTGAATCCTTCTGTTCTCCTAAATCTAGCTAAAAAAGGGTTAAGGGGAAGGCCGGTTTTAGGTCTGTTGACCACCCTGAGATCTGACTTAGGTATGAGAGTGGTGATCATGTTGAATCCTAACCCTTTGATTCAGGTCTTATTGATTAGACCCTTGGACAACCTTAAAATAGTTTGCAACATATGTTGGCACCCAGAAGCTATCTCCCCTCATAATTTTCTAAACAACCTTCAATGCACTTTGGACAAGTGCACTGAGTTGGCTCCAGATCATGTTGTTATTATATGTGGGGACTTTAACATGCCATGCCCGGGAACACACAAAGATATAGGTAGAAACAGGGGCCAACATCAGAGGGTGGTGGGAGAAATAGAAAGTCTATGGTTGCAGGAGGTCAGCCTAAAGGATTACACATCTTGAATGAGCAGGTTCAGGGTGATATCCCGGGGAAATCGACCTGGAAGAGAGGGTCTTCCTCCTGTACTATCGACCACATTTACGTCTCAAGCAACCTCATCCAGCAGGTGGACACTTTCGAGATAGTGTTGGCCAAACGCTCCTTGAGGACCGATATGAAGAAATCAAGATCTTGGGCCTCATTACGACCCAGGCGGTAAGTTACCGCCTGGGCCGTGACTTTACCACCATGGCGTAAACTACGTTTACGCCATGGTGGTAGGCGGACTTACCGCCCCATTCCGAGGTCGGCGGGGCGGTAAGTCCCCAATCCCCATTTACCCTTCCCCATTCCCATTTTTGCCCCATAGGGCATAATGGGAGTGGGGAAGGCGTTAATTACACCACCGTAAATTACGGTGGCGTAATTAACTCCATGGTCCCTTAGCGCCATGGATTTTAACACCTGCTAAAAGCAGGTGTTAAATCCGCCATGGCGCTAAGGGACCTCGTACTCAGGCGGTAAGGTCGGCGCTGTTTACGGCGCCGTAAACCCCTTACCGCCTGAGTTGTAATGAGGCCCCTTATCTCTTACATCTAGCAAGGAAATGGTGAGACTGTTAAAGGTTAGGCACCAGGTCTACAGGAACTGGATTTGGTCCAGGAAGGCCAAGTTTCTGCAGACTGATGCTGAGTCAAAGTTGTTGAAAATGAGTAATAAAAAAACAGGAGAAATCTGGAACAGGCTTTACAATTAAATGCTGTTTCGGATGACGAATGGGAGAGACATTTCAAATCGTTGTTTAATACATCTAGCAGCCCTTTAAAAATGGATAAATCAGAGAATAGGGGGGTGGTCCATCGGGTTCGATAAAACAGAGATCCTATTGTGCATAAGAAGGGCGAGCAATTCAAGGGCTCCAGGGCAGGATGGGAGAACTAACATTATGTCAAAAAAGACCCAATATTGTGGTCAGAATTTATAGCCGGCTTATTTTCTCAAATTCTGGCAGTTGAGTCTGTCCCTAGCTCCTGGAAGTCATCGATTGCGGTCCTAATCTTTAAGAAAGGAGATAAAGAGGGCCAGAGGAACTATATACCCCTCACCCTTCGGGATGTGATTGGGGAGCCTTCTGCAGTTATACTCTTGAAGAGATTTGATGAATGGGCCCTAAAACAGGGTCGGTTTGACCCATTCCAATCTGGTTTTGCGCGATGAATATGGACTAGGTGTAACATTTTGTTAAATATTTTGAAGGCCCAAGCCCTGACTAAGGGCAGGAAGATCTACCTGGGCTTAATACATCTGGCACAGGCCTTTGATTTGGTGAATAGGTTTTTTTGGTTGGAATGTGCACCAGACTTGGTCCTGGCTATTCAGGCTTTACACTCGGGAACTTCACTAAAGGTGCTGCTGAACAAAGCAGGTTTGCTTTCAAGATCAATAAGAAAGACAAGTGGCCTGAAACAGGGGTGTCTGCTTGCTCTTCTCTGTTTAACCTGTTTATCTCTGACATTGGGGAAACCCTGAATGGAGTGAGGTGCTTTCCTCCAAGAATAAATGGGCAACCGATTGGTCATATTTTATATGCAGATGATTTGGTCCTTTCGGACCAAACCCCAATGGGATTGCACTGAACTCTTATGTGGTTGATAACGGGTTGAGAATAAACGTGGCTAAATCAAGGGTCCTAATAATGCTCTCACTAGAGGGTAAAAGGGGGAAACAGGGCAATTAGCATTTGGAGGGAGAACACCTTTTGAGAGTGGAGACATTAACATACTTGGGAATGTTGTTAAATTCAAGTGTGAATGATACTCCAAGGCTGGATGTATTGCAAGCGAAAGTATGGAGCTTTGTGGGGCAAGGCTCTTTGCTTCTAAAGTGGTTCTGCAAATTCACCCTGGTACCGTTAATAACCTTCTATCGCCAAAAGGTTGTATTCATAGTGACATAAGGAGCAGACTGTTCCCTGGCAACTTCTCACAAGATTTGGCCGATACTTGAGACCCTCTTTTGGAAAAAATATCCTTTGTCTGCTGGGGGTGAGGGGGTCCCAGTTTAGGTTATTAGATAAACTAGCTCTAGTTCCATTAGGAGCTATGGTAAACTGGAAAATACTCTCCCTCTTCCGGAAATGTATACTTGTTGATGCAGTGAGAGGTTTAGAAGTCTTGAGGGGTGCTATTGTGAAGGGGAATGAACACATTCTAATAGAATGCAAAGTTGCCTGTCTAAACATCTTAACTGAACTGGATGTGAATGAGGAGATGTTGGGCCAGAATCCTATGTTAATTAAAAAGAAACTATGGAGGAACGACTAGTGCTTAACATGTGATCAAAGAGCGGGCTTTACACCATTACCTGCCACCCTTTGGGAATCTTGCACGATTGATGTCCTCCCCAAATATTTGAGGAGATGCCTGTGTAGTTACTATTGTGCAAAATTCCTGAGATTTCACCTAAATCTATATCCAACAAAGGACATTCTGTAGGCAAGGAGGCAGAGGAGGAATAGTGATTTAAACTGTAGATTCTGTAAAACAACCGAGGTTATTGTAGTGGATCACTTATATAATTAATTAGTAAGATGCAGACGTGTATATGTAATATATGTGTTTATTGAGAGAAGCCCCCAGGAGGCCAACCGTCCGTCTTCACCGCAACATCTTCGTGTATCGTTCCATCAACATTCTGGAACGATACACAAAGACGTCGCCAAGACCACAGGGTGCATGCATGTATTATTAATAAGCCAACTACATATAGCATGACAGATGTTCTATCACAACATCTCCCCTCCAAATAATTATATAACTGTATATATTTGATTTAAGAAAGTGGAATCACACCATACTACAAATATGACATTTGTTACGCAATTCCATAACCTTACATGAATAAAATTACTTGCAAATGTTTGTTACTATAACTGAGATAAATTGTAACACATTTTCTTAACTTTAAATAATTGTAAAAAGGATACAAGAGTTTGTCGTTGTCATGTTGCAACATGTGCTTGCACCATGGTCAGTAATGGTACCATGGTACCATGGCTCCATGTTCTGAAAGTTCTAAAGATTCTCAGTAATATATATATAGTCTTGTTTGTAATTCCACTCTTCTCCTATGTCTTGGTAATGACTGATCATCCTCATCATTTTCTTTATGTGGACCTTTGTTCATCAGATTATGTTCATTGAACTCATCTTTAAACGTTTCTTCATACACCTTTTGTTCCCTTTCATTTCTCATTACCTCCTCCTCCTTTGCCAGAATTATATCATCGCACGACCACTCTTCCAAAATCACATATTTGTTTGAACATTCTACCACTCTCTGAGGAGAACGGAATTTTGACTCTCCTTTCATTACACATTTGGGTTCTCTCACTCTTACCCAATCACCTTTCACAATTTTACTTTCTTGAACATGTTTCTGTTTGTCATAGTATTTTTTGTATTCTTCTTGCTTCCTTTTTACTTTATTGACAATTTCTTCCAGATCTATTACTTTGTTTCTCTTCTTCGTCATCCAAGCTGGCCTAAGTCTGTTTGTGGATATTCTTCCTCTCATCAAAGTGAATGGCACTTCCTGAGTCAACGAATGTGGTGTAACGTTGTACGTGTTGAGTGCTTCTTTAAGTGTTTCCTTCCATGGTAGACTGATGACAATGGCCAATTGGATAATGCCCTTTATAAAGCGATTCATCCTTTCTACCAACCCATTCCCCATGGGATGATAAAGTGCTGTTGTATAATGTTTAATGGCCCTATCCTTCAAAAACTTTTGAACCTCTAAAGACATGAACTGGGCGCCATTGTCGGATATTAGTTCTTGTGGTTCTCCTTCACTGTTGAAAATTTCTTCCAAAAACTTCATAACTTTGATAGCCGATACAGATTCTTCAACAATACCACATTCCACCCACTTGGATGTATAATCAACCAATACAATAAAGTAAATCCTTTGTGGTCCCAATGTTTCATACGGTCCAGCTATATCAATCGCCAACTTTGTCCACACCGTACTGGGGACCTCTATTGGTTGCGATGGCGTGTTATGTGTTGATTTACTTTTATCACTTACCGCGCATGCAGTGCAATCCTTGACAAGAGCTTCCATTTCACCCCACATGTTAGGCCACCAATACGCCTCTCTTACTCTCCTCTTGGTTAAGTTCCTACCCACATGACCTTCATGTGCGATGTCCATAATTCTCTTCCTCATATTTGCTGGAGGGATTATGCGATCACCTCAATATATACAAACACTATCACTCGTCAATTTGTTTTTAATTTTTTCCTAGGCTTTGATATCGTCTTCAGTATCTCTCCAACCACTCTCAATGGCTTTTCTCAATAGATTCTGTTCCGGGTCTTGTTCTCTGGCCTTCACCCATTCCTCTTTAGAGAAACTGGGATGTACATGTGCTATTATACAATCCATGTTTTGATCTTCTGTTAATTCCTCCTTGTCCTCACTATCTGTCACGGCATCTTCACATGACAGACGAGAAAAACAATCTGCAACTACATTGGTTCTCCCTGGAGTATATTTTATGGTCACATTGAATTGCATAATAATCAGTGTCCATCTCCTTATGCGTGGGGACATCATATGAGGATTTTTCGAGTTCAAGACATGTATGAGTGGCTTATGCTCTGTTTTGATGTCAACCGGAATGCCCCAAATAAGCCCTTTGAAATGTTCTAGTATCCATTTAACGCCAAGGGCTTCTTTTTCTATGGTGGAATAATTTCTTTCAGCCCCCTTCAATGTTCTTGAAGCAAAAGCAATGGGGACACTCTTCAGACCAAATAAATTTGCTGCCTTTGCTCATTAGATTTCTCATTTTTTCAGTCCTATCAGCATAGTGATCTACAAATTTAGAATAATATTCTGTTAGTCCCATAAAACTCCAGAGTTGGTCTTTATTCTTTGGACTCGGAATCTTTAAAATGGTGTCAACCAATGATTCCTTAGGCATTATGCCGTCTGTATTTAGGCGATGACCCAAGTAAGTCACTTAATTTCTCTTGATTTTACACTTTTCAATCTTGAGTGTCATTCCTTTCTGCTGTATGACCTGTAACACACCTAACAACTTTGCATCATGTTCTTCTTCGGACATCGCCGATATCAAGATATCATCTTGGAAATAGTGTACTCCCTGAAGACAATCAAACAAATGATGCATTAACCTTTGGAACACAGCGGCCTCCGAAGCCAATCCGAAAGGCATTCTCTTATATCTGAAAGCCCCTAATGGCGTTATAAAGGATGTCAAATGTCTAGACTCCTCTTCCAAAACAACCTGGTGATATGCTGACGATAGATCCAGGGTCGTGAAATACCTAGCCGGCTTCATAGTAGTCAACATTTCACCAATGTTTGGCAAGGGATGGTGATCTACCCAAATGTTGGCATTCAAATATCTTAGGTCAATGCACATTCTGATTGATCCATCAGGTTTTTTAACAATTACAATCGGGGATAACCACTCCGAGCTTTCAATGGGTTCAATAATGTCCTGCTTGCACAGCCTCTCCAATTCACCTTTCAATGCCTCTCTGGTGCCAATGGGTATGTTTCTCACCTTGTGTACTACAGGATTCGCTCCTCTCTCGAGTATGATGCGGTGTTTGAACCCTTTAAGTAGACCAATCTTGTCATTGAAGACTTTAGGAAAACTCTTTGCCAAATTATCAGCCGTGCTACGACTGTTTTCATTAATGCATAGAATGGGTACATTCTCGCCTGGATGTATTCTTATCTTCAGCGATGCTTGTTCCCACCATCCAACTATCGAAAACCCATTCTCAACCACATATAGTCTACAGTATGACTTTCTTCCCTCAAAGTTCAGGTGCACCCACACAAATCCTATAATGTTGATAGGTGTTTTTCCATAACTAGTCGCTTTTATTTTAGTCGTTTGTAACTCTTCCATTCTCTTTTTTAGTATGTTCACGTATGTATCTACATCAACCATGGTGTATGGAGAGCCAGTATCTACCCATGACTTGCAATGTCACATCATTAATCTCCATTGGCACCCAAGGTCCCAAACCGCCTCCATCAGGTGTGAAAGCAAGTATTTGTACTTCATCTTCAAAACGATCTGTTATTGCCAACATACTGCTTGGTCCACCTATTTCTTCCAATGCCTTTATACTTGCCGTGGCAGCACCTCTGCTCCTACTATATCGGCCAGCATTTCTCATATGTCAGTAGTTAAACCTTCCTCTATTGTTGCGGCACACTTTACCAAAATGCCCTGTTTGTCCACATCTGTAGCACTCTGCTGACACAGCAGGACAGTCCCTCTCAGTATTCACATGCTTGTACCATCCGCATTTAAAACATCTGCTGTTTTGTCTGTACGTGCTCTCCCTCTCCTATCTTGATCCACCACTTATGCCGGACTTTACCAATCTCTTGACTATGGCGATCAAATCTTCCTCCTGATTGTTATATTGTCCACCATCCATTTCCTGGACTGATTTTACCTCAGCAGTCTCCACTTTGTTTTGAACTTCCTTCATACATTTCTCACCTAGTTCAATAGATCTTGCAATTTCAATGTTTTTTTCCAGCGTGGGGTTCCTTGCTTGCCACAAGCGTTGTTGGATGCGTGGATCTGCCACATGTAGAACCATTTGATCCCTCAAATATTCATCCGCCACTCCTGTGAAAGCACATGTAGCCAATAACCCTCTTAGCGCAGCCAGGTAGGCGTCCACACTCTCGCCCTTATTCTGACGCCTCGTGAAGAAACGATATCTCATCCCATCCTCGTCGCCAATTGTAGTGGATCACTTATATAATTAATTAGTAAGATGCAGACGTGTATATGTAATATATGTGTTTATTGAGAGAAGCCCCCAGGAGGCCAACCGTCCGTCTTCACCGCAACATCTTCGTGTATCGTTCCATCAACATTCTGGAAAGATACACGAAGACGTCGCCAAGACCACAGGGTGCATGCATGTATTATTAATAAGCCAACTACATATAGCATGACAGATGTTCTATCACAACAGTTATTGAAACACTCCAACACGTGGTGATGGAATGTCCAGGTGTGAATGACATAAGAAACCGCCACCTGTGTAGATTTTTGGTGGAATTTTCAACACTCAATCGGGATGAGGGTCGGTCAATGCTCAGGTCTGGTGAACGAATTTCCCTGATTATCGGGGTGGTTAGATTCTTGGAAGACGTGGCCGCATTTCCATGAGACAGAAACAACTATAAACTACTTATGATCTAGATTGTGCCTTGCAGGATTGATGCACTTTGAACTTTATTAACTAGAGTGTCAGACAGTTATGAGCTTTTAATTTAATAAATCAAATTTTACTGAAGGATGTTGCACAAATGACTAGCGGGTGTATTCATTTTATGAATTTGTTTTATTTTAAGGGATGACTGGCTGTATTTAATTCATGTGGTTGTGTTTTGGTGAAAGAGTTGCATGTTGCAGGTCATAAATTATAACCTTCCCTTTCTTTTCTGTCCACAACGTGTTTGAGCCATTTCAACTTCTTTTTTTCCGTTCGGTATTCAAAATAAACACTAGTGGCCAGCGGGCGATTACGGAGCGTACTGGGGTTAACCAATATTGGCGAACTTACTGGTTGCTGCATACGTGTCCGCTCGCTCCACTGCCACAGCGTTTTTATGCTTCTGCAGCCATCTCCTGCACAGCAAACCACTTCGGTTTTCTTCGTTCGGCCCGCGCCGGCTGGGAAAAGAGCGTTCCTTGCTCCAGGAGCATTTTGGTGCTCGTCTGCCACGGAAGCACACCTCAAAAGGGGGAAAGCTTTTCACACCAACGCTTCCTGCCATGCAACCTCTGCATTCAAGGCCATCAAAGGTAGAGACCCTTTCGGAACAGCCATCCGCTATGTAATTAGTGGAGGCCCCGGCGTCTCTGCTTCCCATCCTCTTCTGCTGTCACTGCAACGTGGAGTCACGTCAACCACTCCACCTCCTGCTTCTTCTTCTGGCCTGCACCTGAGGGGGGTCTTATATACTCAAAAGTCCTGCTCAGGTGTGGGTCATCAGAACCACTAGACGGCATCTTGCTGTCCTGTGCCTCTGAGTCCCTCTTCCTCGTCTCAGTACTTTGGGCATTGTGGGACTTGACGTCCCCAATGTTCAAATTACCTTTTTCTTTAAAAGTTTCAATTTTACAGTAGACCATTTAGAGTGGAGGGTCTCTAGGGAAGTTATTGAAGGGGTTTTCCCAGTCCACCTGACCTGATCTCCCCCCATGTGATCCTCCTGCAGAACACCACCCCCATAGTTAGGATCGGGAAGCATCTGCCGTTCCCTGGCCGCATGAGAAGTGTTCCAGGCCAGGTTTTCTCTGATTAATTTTGCTTTATATAAAAAGACCTTCCTGTTGATCACTCCATCTATAATAAAGAACTGGTCACTGTAGTTCTGCTCATACCCTTTTGTAAAGACCGCCTTGAGTTTTGAAATCCGTAAATGATCCCCCTTTTTAAGGGGCGGTTGGGGATCCTTTTTTAAAAAGTCTTTTGCAGTACAGTTTTTTCCAGACCCCTAAGAAATTCTGGATCTATGATGCGTGCTGTTATACATATTTATAAATGCGGGTAACGCGCCCACAAATCTATAGCCGTTTTTAGCTGGGAAGAAACGCCTCAGCCGTGTTTTAAAGGTTCTACAATAGAGGCTTTAATTTCGAGTGTACTATGAAGTGGTGCACCCCGTGTAGTTTTACAATCCTCTGTAGCGGTTTATTTAGAAACTCCTTACGTCATCTGTCTGTAGTATAGAGGGTACTCGTCCTTTGTTAAATATGCATTTAAAAGCCATTGCTACTGTGATGAATCCAATGGAGTCATCATGTGTTCTCCGGTGGTGACCTCCTCCCAAGTGGCCTGGGGATGGCAGCCGCTACCTGATCCTGAGGGAGGTTATATGAGAGAGGACCACATGCGACGAGACAACTATTCGGCTGATAGCATGGCTCCTTTGGATGAGGCCCGGTATCTCCCATTTACCCATGGAAAAGACCCCCTTATATCCAGTACCTTAATGGTCTATTGCCATCTATCTGTACCCCCCTTTAGGGAAAGAAGAGGAACCTATTCCCAGCACCTTTCAGACCAATCTCCCATTTCTCTTCTAAGAATTAAAAGTTCTAAAACTTCTTTCCTTTTCCAACAATCTTTTTGCCAAGCTCCCATCCATGAGCCAAGAGATAAAGGCTCAAAGATAACCTTTTTTTGTTCTAAGTTCCCTTCAAGAAGAACTGATTTGTCACGTGAAATCATTGAAAGAAACTTCCCAAATATAGTACATCAAATAACATCTATGGACTTCGATTCCCATAACCACCTAAGTACTGGGACGAGGAGGATGACAGAATCGATGAAAACCACTGAGAGCCACAAGCTTATTGAACGTACTAGTTGTTTGGGATAAGCACAGGTATGTCAGACTTTTAAAAATGGCAAACTGATTGTGATCAGCAACAAAGGGGAAGACGTGAGATCTTCCGGAGAGGCAAGAAAACGCTGGAGACACAAGCCGGTGTGGCGATGCAGAGAGGCTCGACGGCAGAGAAGGGAAGCCACACGGGGTGAGCAGAAAGTGTCGTGGAGATACCAGGAGTCGAGAGGGGTTACCTGGCGCTCAGCGGCTCACATAGGTAGCGTTGTCCCTACCAGAGCCTGACCAGAAGCAGGCGTGCAGAAGCGAAGCCTCGCGGAAAGCCGGCATAGACGTCAGAGTGACCCGGAGTGTGCAGCAGACGGTGAAGGAATGCTGGGCAAGCGCAAAAGGGACCGAAGATGCTGTGAAGAACTGGTGAATTGGCCCAGACCAGGTGGGGCCCCAGGGGCATTTGGGTGATCGCGCCAACGAGAAACTAAATATTGTAAAGCTACAGAAGCAAAAAGAAGCAGGGCTGTATTTGCAAGTGAAAAGGGCAGAGAACCAAACAAGACCCCAATAACATATGAACATATGGATTGCAGAAGTGGGGGTATGCCTAAAACAGATATACCAAACCAAAGAGGGTATATGTATACACGGGTAGAATAGCTCAGTTGCAACGCGCTCATCTTGGAAGCAAGACGACGCAGAGCAACACAGGTTTGAATCCCAGGTCTGCGCTTAAAAACCCCTTCGGTATTAAGCGTGTTGTAAAAAAACAATTATAATTAGAATAATTATAATTGTAAAAGTAAAGAGAAACTGTGAAGCACGAAAGAAAAGTATTTGCAAGAGAAGCACACAAGGCATTTGAAAGTATACAAAGTCCTGGCAAGAAGCATACCAGGCATGTGAAAATACACAAGAGAAGTCCTGGCAGGAGAGTAGACCAGTCAGTTGGAAGAGACAGTATTTTGAACCGAGAGGAAACCTGTGTTAAAGACAAAAAACATTTTTCCTAAGAGGAGTATTGTGAGACAAGAAAAGACACAAGGAACTGTTTGACGAAAACACATTATTCAAGCATTGAAGAATCCAGGGGAAAAGGAACCATCCTCTGGAGTCAAGGTGTTTCTATCTTGATGAACATTTAAGTTGGAGCTATTCTATTTTTATTTATGAAAACATTTCTTTGCCAATATCAGGTTAAAGACATTTCCCTTATCAGTTTGTTGATCTGTTTGTAGTTTGAGGGTCAGGATAGAATGTTTGGACACAAGGATGGCTTTTGGTTTCTGACATCCTGACACAGACATTTCCTTAGTTTTTAGGTAGGGAATTCCTCTAAGAGCAGGGTGAGAGAGGCATTTTTCCAACCCATACACTTTAATAAAAGTCTTTAATTAAAAACATGACAATTTTGTGTCTGTTTTTCATTTGTGACTCCTCACACTACACTGGGACCTGTCTTTTTTTTTAAGCCTCAACATAGGCGTATTTTGATAGAAAACTGATGAAGGCTAGAATATAGCGCAGGCCATCGTTCTCTTCTTGGAACTAGCTCAAATCCATAATGTCTGCCCGTCATTGTTGATCGATATTAGATACCAGGGCCATTCACCATTTAAAATGTTTTCGGGCCGGCAGCGGGTAGGCCTCCTGATCTGAAAGCCACTTCTTGACACATTCTCACCACGGCTCTTAGTTTACAATACAGGCTTTCAACCCCTCCATAACTACCAACACCCCCTTCTTCGTAATATATTTCAGATAACTTTAAGTGTGAGCTGTTCACCCCATAACCGCTGGACATAAAGACATGACTTGGTTTTATAAACATCAGATTTTTATTAGCATTTAAACCATCAATTTTTATTCAAATTGTATTCACATTAAATAGTTCAGGTTATCAAATGCTGTACAGTGATCCTTTGGGCTACCAATTCTGCAGTATCAACAATTACTTCATAAAGATAGTGGCGTTCACTGCGTCGATAAGCAAACATGCACAATAGCGAGACGGCTGACAGAAATCCATAAAGCTCCCTGTCAAACAGCCAATGTCCTTAAACGCATCGGAAACTCTGTTGCACGTTGTCCACCTTCAGTCTCAACGGAGGACCCGCAGGCAGCCTTAAATCGCCAAAACCCCATTATAGTGCTTTCGCCAGTAGTTGTCCAATAGCAGGTGGTTGCGGTTGCAACATATGTTTGCGAAACATAAAAGATTGTTATATTCACATGTATGCTTGCAGCAGTCTTTCCAGATAACACAACATCCTTGGAGACATTGGGCCTCATTCCAATTATGGCAGTCTGGAAATAACCCTTTCCGGACAGCCATACTACGAGAATGCTGGTAGGAGCATGCTGGGTTTTCAGGCACCTACCGGCATGTCTCACACTGAAGCACCAGCCCTGTTAGCAACGGTGCCAGTGCCAGTGATTCAGTGTCCCCATTCCCATGGAGTCCTATGGGACTTGTGAGAAACCTGAAGGTGCCTTACTTACTAGTCCCCGGAGATCTGCCATCCAGGTGCCCAGGACACAGCCATTGCTATTGGATCCAGTTCCTGAGGGTGGACCAGTGCAGGAGGATCTCCTGGATGGGGGGGTCCTCCGGGAATGGAGGTGGGACACCAACGGGTGAGACGCGCTATCCCCCTTCTTATAACACTTTTCCCCATCCTACCACGTACGATATTCAGACACTCTACCTCCCGCACCTTTTCCGACACAAACACTTTCTTACACCACGAAAGACAACTGACTAACACTATAGCCATTTACCTGACATGTCCCAACACAAGGGTCAGACAGAGTCAGGCAATTGACCTGAACCACACACACCGAACTGCCCTTTCCCTTCCCCACAGAGATAAAAGGTGGAGCACGAGAGCACACTACGAGCAAGGCAAACAGAGACAGCTGTACCAGGGCGGCAGTTCAAGAGAAGGAGAAAAGCATTGAGAACCAAAGGGGCGACAAAGAGAGAAGCGACCTTGCCTTTTCTGACCCAGACCGGCAAAGGCTCCCTGGAAGGAATCATAAAACCGCGAATAATAGCCAGCGTGTGTTGCAGCAGATGTCAACGGTACATGGAGCTCTCCTACACTGATAATTAGGACAGGGCGAGATGCTTGCTACCGTGGTACCGTCCTTGACTCCAGAGCCAAGAGCGGTTCCTCACAGCCGGTGAGTCAAAGGGAGGACCGATATGAAATCAAACTGTGTTGAACGAATGTTGCAAATGGCAAATTGAGGGGAAAACCAGCTGCAGAGAGTTCTGGCACCATGTGGGTGCTCACTCATCAGAAGAACGGAAGGATCATAAGCCCATCCATCAAACTCAACCTCAGGGAGTAGATAAGCAAGGGGGGCTACATAGGACCAAGGAAGGACTACCCTGAGATACAGTAGAAATCAGGAAAATTGATCTAAAGGCCAAGGACGAAAGTAGAAAGGAGGAGTTAAAAGGAAGCAGACCACCTCGTCTGATCTGTTTTTCCTGTAAAGAAACATGACATCTAGTTAGACACTGTCCAAAGAATATAAAAGACAAACCTATGGAAATAGGCGGTTTGAAGGGCAAAGAATGGGAAGAACCCGAGGAAGAGCTAGAGACCTTTAGCATTTGTTTGTGTCAAACTCCTACTGAGTTCACATATGCAATGGCTTGGGGGAATGGGAGGCAAGTAAGGGCCTTCATCGACTCAGGTAGTAAGCAAAGATCTGGAAAAGGCAGCCCTAGTTAGAGTGACATGTGTACATGAAGACAATGAAGTATACCAGAAAATACCAGTACACATTGAAACCCGAGGCGAATCCTGCGAAACATCCTCAGCCATAATTCCCGGGCTCCCCGAAGAAGTTATTCTGGGGTGGGACTTCCCCATCTTCTCTAAACTCTTACAGGAATCTCCACCCACCTTCGGAGATTTTCTACCCCAGAGATCCTGTCAGACAAACTACTACTCCCAAAACTCTCCAATTTGGGACTGGGAAAACTCTGAGCCCATGAAACCCAAAACAGCCCTTCTCTCGTCCCTGTTCTCTTCCAGATCTTAACAGGAAACTTGGACAAAGTACAGGCATATCCACCATGCCTAGGCAAAGGGTATGTGAGAAACCTGAAGGTGTCTCACTTACTAGTCCCTGGGGATCTGCCATCTAGGTGGCCAGGCCCCAGCCATCGCTATTGGATACAGTTCCTGGGGGTGGACCAGTGCGGGAGGATCATCTGGATGGGGGTCCTTGGGGAGTGAAGGTGGGACACCAATGGGTGAGATGCAGATTCCCCTTTCTTATGACACCTTTTCCCCATCCTATCCCGTAGGATATTCAGACACTCTACCCTCCCGACACAAAAAACGTTCTTTCACCATGAAAGATAACGGACTAACACTAGAGCCGTTTACCTGACATGTCCCAACACAAGGGTCAGACAGAGTCAGGCAATTGACCTGAACCACACACACCTGAGGGCCCTTTCCCTTCCCCACAGTGATAAAAGGTAGAGCATGAGAGCCCACTATGAGCAAGGCAAACCACACGGCGAGACAGCTATCCTAGGACGGCAGTTCAAGAGGAGGAGAAAAGCAGTGACAAGGAGAGAAGTGGCCTTGCCTTTTCCGACCCAGACCCGCAAAGGCTCCAAGAAAGAATCATAAAACCGCAAACAATAGTCAGAGTGTGTCAACGGTAAATGGAACCCTCCTACACTGATAATCAGGACAGGGCGAGATGCTTGCTACTGTGGTACCGTCCTTGGCTCTAGATACAAGAAAAGACAAGCGATTCATAACAGCCGGTGAGTCGAAGGGAGGACCGTTAAGAAATCGAACTGTGTTGAACGAAAGTTGCAAATGGCAAATTGAGGGGAAAACCAGCTGTAGAGGAGTCCTGAACCAAGTGGGTGCTCACTCGATAAACTCTGGGTGGTTCCCCTATTGTTGAAACTACCCATACCAGAAGGCCCTAGGAGAGCCGCAAGGAAAAGGTCAAAGTGGTCATACAGGGGTCTAGCAAAACCCAGTGTACAGTTGAAGGTCTTTGACCGGCACATAATTGGAAAGCTAAGGGAGATGAATCCTGCATAGTTAGAAAGGAGTAGGAACCGTGTGGTTGGCAAAAGGGGCAAAGCATGATGCCCCAATGAACATTCTGTTGACAAGAGTGAACCCGATGGATGGATGTCCACAGTGGATTGTTTAAAAAGACATTAACATTTGTGAATGCAAAAGGAGAAATCTTGAGAATACAAGCTGTAGTGAACCAGACAGAGGGAGGCTGCTATTCGAGAAAGGTCTGAACCCGGAAGAGGTGGATCCAAGGGTGAAAAGCCATCATCAAACGACTCATGAATGCAGCAGGTGAAATTGTATGAATAAAAGCCAGAGTGAACCCGACTGAGGGAGGCTGACATTCGAGAGGGGTCTGAGCCCGGAAGAGGGGGACCCAGAGGTGAAAACCATCAACCAATATAATAGATGAAATCTTGTGATTCAAAACCATAGTGAACTCGACAGAGGGAGCCTACTATTTGAGAGGGATCTGAGTCCGGAAGAGGGTGATCCAGGGGTGAAAAGCCATCACCCCTGTATGTGCAGAAAGGAACTTTTTGTTTTATTATTTTGAACCGGTCAGGTCCTTGGAGGCAAAATACTTTTTATTGAAAAGAACCACCGAAGATCCTGATACTTGAGGACGGAACTGTAATCTTGTGCTGGGAAAGCACGAGTGTGTGCTATGAGTCCTTCCTTGTCCCGTGCACAAAACGTGGGGAAGGGATACCCCTGGCTATAACATCCTGACTTATCTTTCTTGTGAACATTATGCTGCACTGTTTTTGAATTTAGCTGTAGGGATTGGCAATAGATTTTATTTGACAAGACGCCACTAGGACTGCCTTATGATTTGAAGGTCGTAGCTTGCTCTCATCTTAGATTAAGGTTTAGATTAGGCGTTTTTCCAACCTACCTATACAGTTTAATAAACACCCTTGAACTGTGACACTTGTGTCTGTCTTTACTATTGCCACAATGAGTTCCTTACAGACTCCATGGGAATAGGGATTTACCGTTCTGCCGCCACTTGTGATATCCCAGTGGCACCGGTATAATATGCAGCGGAAATGGTGTTACAGGGTTGGCGGCAAACCGACGGGTTACCGCCAACCTCATAATGAGGCCCATAGTGTCTAGATCCTCTTTAAGTAAATCCAATAATAATTGCTGTACACATCCAATGGCGGGCTTCACATTAAATCAATCGCTTTCCAACATGTGTTCATTTTTTAATTCCTGTAAATTAGCATAAATACATGTACATTATCTACATTCTCAATCTTCATAGGTCAGTTTACAGGGCGCCATGCAAGCTCTTCTGCTGTACTGTCTTAGATATACTTTATCCCCCCATTTGCAAACAGTTTTTACAATGATGCTTCGAAAACACATCAGGGAACCCTGTCTAAATGACTTCATTTGCAAAAGGGGTTTATCCGCCAATTGTATAGCCAACAATGTTTTAGACACACATCGTTCAGCCCCTTTCCTAATCCTTAGCTGGGTAAACAACTGTATTAGACGCACAATTTTTAGGGATCAACATGTGACATATTTAATGTAGCAAATTATCTGTATAAGATATTTCCAAACATTCAGGAGCATCCTGCTGCGGATCGTAAATTTTTGGCCCATGGGACCATCTGTGAAAGTATTGTTTTATACACGTTGTCATCAGTCTTGCAGTGAATTCCTGAATGGCAAGGATATCGACCCAGGTCACAGCTGATGTGTCTGCATCGTCTTTCACACTATCAGTGTCCATTCACGAAATACATTCCTTGCCCAGGCTATTATCGCAATCCCCCAGGTTTTCAATTTGGTTTGAACAGCAAACACAATAAATATTGATCGTCTCTGTTACAGCTTGGCTCTCCTCATTGCCGTCCACTTAATCAGTTAGAGTCTGTAAACAAACAGAAACTCATGGTTTTAACTACAGCTAGTTCTCACACCCCTACAAAATACAAACGCTTGCTTTAAAATTATACCCACCAGATGACAGGCAGTAAAGTGTGAAGGAAAGTTTCCTGGCAATTGACTGGCTTCTATGCTTGTGCACAAAGGAAAGTTGTGTGTGCCTATACAGGAATGCCTTCTAGGCCAGATGACATATTTGCTACTATCATTGTTCCAACATAGCCTAAAAACCAGTACACCAAGAAGCAACAGTTTCTGCTGATGAGCAAGATGAAAATACACTATGGTATAGGCTGCTGAATATTGACACATCCCCTGTGCTAATGTCTGAAATGGGCTGGATTCACAGGAGAGCTAATTCATAACAGAGTGGGCCTCATCACGAGTTGGGTGGTATCCCGACTGGGATACTGGCCAACTTTATTTGCGTTAGCGCCCACACGTCTGGCGGTATTACCACCGGATCACGGGTTGGGCTCTAACCATTACTCCCCATTTGGTCCATTGCAATGGGGAATTTTTGGTGCAATTACTGCACAGTAATACTGCTGGTGGTAATTGTGCCAAAAATTGGCATTTTTTTCTGACATGTTTACCCCCAGCCTTGAGCTGTAAATGCAGCAGTAACACTGTTACCGCCGCAATTAAGGTCTGCCGCCCAACTCATAATGAAGCCCAGGGTCTGGTCATGACATTTAATCAGAATCAGTGCCATCCCTTATATAGGCAGAACGACATTGGAAAAAACATTGCAATGCAATACTGATCTCAAGGCCCTTTTTGTCTTCACTCTTCTTATGACTCTCTCCTTACTCAATGCTTAAAAATGCTATTTCTCTCCCTCTATCTCATCATCCTCCTCGACTATTGTAACATCTGAACAGTATTCTCTGACTCACCCCCTGTCCTTTCCCTCTCATACATTTTCTGACTTTAATGATTACGTTAATAAAAATATCTTTTCCATGCACTCAGCATTCCCGTGCCATCTATTGCCTACTTCCCCATCCCTCCTCTTTCCTCTCAATCCCCCTCTTTCTGATTTCGGTACTGCCCACTTCTTATCACATGCTAGTAGTGGGGTGGGATATCTTTTTGTCAATATTAAAAGTGACAGTTGGCCCGCCCCTTACCACGCCCCCTGAACCCTATACATTTGATTGAACCCCAATAATTATACATTTTATTGACCCCCAGCATTGATATACATTTGATAAGAGCCCCTGATAATGTTGAATTTAAATTTTATAAGACCCCCAAGAATTTTTATGTACATTGTATTGCCCACAACATGTTTTATATAAATTTGATATTCATTTTATATAATTTGATATAAACATGATAACTTATATATATGATATAAATAGGCATGTATTGGGCGGTTCTAAGGCGATGATGCTCTTGGGGCGGTGTTTATAACACAGATATATATTTTCATCTTGGTCATCAGCAGAAAATGTTGCTTCTTGGTATACTGGTTTTTAGGCCACGTTCGAACCATGGTAGTAGCAAATACGGCATCTGACCTTGAAGGCATTCCTGTATTTGTACACACAACTTTCATTTGTGCACAAGCATAGAAGCCAATCAATTGCCAGGAAACCTTCCTTCACACTTCACAAATGCATCAACCACTTTCTGGTCTTTTTTATGAAGGGGTCCTCAGGCAATGATAGTTAATTTCTTTTTTCTCTCTGATGGTACCTCGAAGTGAACCTCAGCCTGCATTTCTCAAAAGATGTTTCGGATTGCATGTAAGGTTGATTTCCTTGGAAGAGTAGTTTCTGGACTTAGAGCGGGGAAGGAAAGCTCAGAGGCAATGCTATGGTCTTGTTAACAAGACTACTCTGGTTCGGTCCTAGTCACTGTACTGTACTTAGAGGCTGGAGTCCGGCACGAAGCGCAATATAAGAATGCAATTTGTTCTTTTAGGGCCCTTGTTTCCATGATTGTTGGTCTCTGGTGTCCTCCTTCTGGAAAGGTTGTGGATTCAAGCACTCGTCTCTTGCTCTGATGGCTCCTTTAGGTTTTTCTTCTTTCCACATTAGACCAGACTTTTGCTTGGACTGGCCCCTTGTGACATTCGTGCTTTCCTCCCTTCCTAGGAAATCCCTCTCTATTCCTTGTTGTCTATTTGCTACCTATGCATTAATCTCTCTTTTGTTTTATTTTGCAGCCTGTTGTGTGATGTAAGGCATTCAGGTTCAATCAGTACCTCCCCACTTTTGTTTTTACCCTTTATATTGTCATTCTTTTTTTATTTAATAATCTTTATTGAAATTATAAAAAGTATAGAACAATATATGTTGAAAACATTGCAGATACACAAGGAGAAAATTATTGATCACCATATTATCCAAGATAATACAATAACATGTTAAAAAAACTAGTTACAAAATGAGTAGAACCTTGAGACATGTCAAAAGAGGAAGCAGTGGGATCTGCAATCAAATTGAATTATATAAACAAAAGACAAACGGGGGAAAAACACAGGGACAGACAGGATACGAACACGAAAACAGAAGGAAAGAAGGGAGAGGGGACATATAGCAGTAAGATAGCTGGCATTATTGATATATAATCTTGAAAAAAAATCTGATGGTTGAATAAAAGTAACCGGGCAATATCAGACTGAAAAAGAGATGGAGAGAAAGATTAAGTGCCAAACGCTCCGGTTGCATGTGAGGATACATTGAAATTGTCAGGATCATGAATAAGGAAAGCCCATTTGGCATTGTACTTGGGTATAGTATCCATGTAAGTGGCCAGGCATAGTTCAATTCTTTGCACATGACAGATGTTGTTCCACCAACCCCTGGTAGACAAATTGTGGGAGTCCTTCCAGTTGGTAGTGATGAGCTTCAGAGCGAGGACAATGAACAAATCATATAGCTTGGCAGAGGCATGAAAATTGCTATTAGTGACAGCGTAGCTACCCAAAAACAAATTCAGAAAAGAGAGCGGAACATCAACTGGAAATCTGAGTCTAAGGAATCTCCAGACTTCTTGCCAGAACTTAAAAACATATGGACAGTTAAAAAACATATGTTTATAGGAGGCAGGGGCACCACCGCATGCAGGCCTCCAGATATGGTGCATACTAGCCCTTTTTACGCATTAAAATCTTGTAAATACAAAAGCTTCATTATTTTCCTGTGTACATTTACAGACAAGTTTAGAGCAGAGGGCAGTGCAAAGGTCAGATTACCTGACAGAAACCAGAAGGTGTCTTGATTTTTATCTAGATGTCATTGCAAGCCATGGATAAAGGACTCTGAAAAAGAATGTATTTCTCTGAAGTCTTTCAAAAAAAGAAACTGCACACTGTGATAAAAGGAATGATTTCCATTCAGCTTCTGATGTGTTGCTGCTCATGGAGCAAACAGAAGCACTCTGCGTATTTATTTTCCTAGCATTTTAGGATTGTAAAATTAATAACTAAGTTGCAATTGAGAATTCATATTTTGTAACAAATTCTGCTCTTTTTTTTCTCCAGTGAAAGCAAACCAATATTGCACAATTATATTTTTCAGAGTTTCTGTGCTGTGTGCATAATCATGCAGAGGCAGATAATTTTTACACTTATAATTTAAATAACACTCTAATTATAAAAACAGTGTGTAAAATGATGACTAAGCACGGTCTAGTTTACATCCATTCAGTCAAGTGGTACATTACTATAAATGGTCAGTGGCAGCAGCGGCGGCTTCGCTCAAGGTTAAATGATTGTCATTACACCAATCACAGGTGTTCTAGCCTCTGAAATCTTCAATAGTATAATTTAAAACATCCAAAACCTGACTCTCCAAGAAGTGCAAGCGCTGTTCAAAAACAAAGAAATGAAATTTACATTTGTAATTGAAATAGAAAATCAGCAAAACATGTGCCTGTGATAATCCAGATAGGTATTTAACTTTATGTAGTGCTTCATACATGCTTCGTTCAACATCTAGGCACTGTGATTATTATACCTCTGTCGAAACTCAGTTAACTGACCTCTGAAGGATGTTAGCCAATAAGATAGCTCAGCCGGTTGAGCACTCGTTGCTACGATCTGTGCGTGATTTGTAGGTTTGAATCCCAGCAAGCCCAACTCAGCCTTTCATCCTTCGATGAAGGAGTACCAACTTTGGGTTGGTGAAAATTGTGATAAATATGATCTATGTACAGCGCTTTGCCAAAAGCGCTAGATAAATAACCATTTCACCATGAGATTAGATATAGAATTTAGCATGTAGTCCTTGCCTCTCTGCACTGTTGTATCATAACATTGGGATACCATTAGGTAGTAATAGCTCCAGGAAATGATGACTCATTAAACATCAAAAGGCAATTCTACTATCGAACCTCAAAACACAAAATACAATTCATGTTTGCTTTACTATGTAATTGGCTAGGTTTTTGTGTTTTCAACATTTAAATATATACAGAACATTTAAATATATACAGGAGAGTTCAAATGGCCAGTCCTTAGAGAAATAATGAAAGGTGTATTCTGTCACAATGCAGAATGCTGCCGCATAGTAATGATTTCCATACAGTTTTTGCACAAGTCGGCTGGATGTCACATAAATTTTACTCTCTTGCGAAGGAGAAAAGTCCTTTTTACTCTCTTAAAATCACATTTACTCTCAAAGTTTAAAAATAGGGAGTTTAAATACTCCCACCTCAAAATCTTATCTGGAGCACTGACCGCACGACCAACATTTATCATCAGCATCTCTTTTGGATTTGGATAATTTCACGGGGGTGATGAATGCTCTCTGAATAAAGAAGAACCAATGTTGTGTTATGTTGGCTGAAGCAGATATGCCCCTGATCCTATTGTACAACAGAAACCAGGTATGGTCATTAAGAGCGCAGCCCAGATCATGTTCCAATTTCAAATGCACAGGCCAAACTACCATCACAGAAGTGAAAACATATACATTTTGAAGCCTTGATATCAGAAACCATGGTTAGTAGCAAAAGTCTAGAGGAATCAGGTGAAAGGATGGTGTTCAAGAAATGATGGGAGTGCGTCAAAGCACACATTAACCAAATTATTATAGAAACTGAAGTCGGATACAGGAATCGGAAAGAGACTTCTTAAGTGTTGAAAGGAGAGAATGGCGAGGGCCATTGACAATTTGTTGAATTAATCTGATGCCTCTATCCAACCAGGATTTACGATATAATACTCTATTGCTTATAATAATATGTTTATTGTGAAAAAGAAACAGAGAGATCCTTGGATGGGGTCTTGGTTTGAGGGAATAGAAACACTCTCAGAGCAGAGACAGAGGCCTTGATGGGGTCAGATAGGATTGATGAAAAATGATTAAAAAAAGAAACCAGGTGAGATATATCACACGGGTGTGCCAGGTGTTTTTCTAACATGCACCAGGAGGGAATGTCTGAGGAATAAGGAGGAGCAAACCAGCAGCGAGATTGTTTAAGAAGAAATGCGGAATGATAAAATTTGAAGTACAGAAACCTAACCACTACCATGTAATATGGGGCTTTAATTTTGAAACTGCAATCCTCTTACATTTACCAGAGCCTCATAAGAAATTGAGAAGCATTGAGTTGATCGATTTAACAAATGAGGGAGGCAAGGAGACCGGGAGGAGTTGCAAATAATATAGAACAATGAGGGACAGCATCATCTTAATTGTGTTGAGGCGACCACACCAGGAAAGGTAGAGGGGAGACCATATTGAGGTTAATCCTCGAAGTGTACTTAACAGTATATGTGTCACACTCACCTGATTCCCACGGAGGCGCAGGTCTCGCTTCGAGTGCTGATGCTTCTTCAATGGTGAAGCGCAGGACTCTGATGATGGACAGGAAGGGCCCCTCTACTCTGGCTTTTCTGGCTCGCAGGAATATTCCCCTGTGTGTGAAAAGGGAGTATTACCTACTGACGGAATAATGCTCAAGCCTCCCACTCCCTTCCAACCCTTCTCGATACCCTTCCACGATTCCCTGTGAAGTCTCACCTTAGGGTTTGGAAGGATGAGCTCTCCATCCTGCTTCTGATGCAGGGGCGCGTTGAAACCCAGTTACTTCACTGGATTGAGGTTTGATGGGAGTTCAATATAAGCTTGACTATTCAGGTGAGGCGCTGTAAGAGTTCTGTTGCAAGTTCAAAAGTTCAAGCTTAATAATAATGTTCATTGTCTTATTGCAGCAAGCGCTAATGCTTATGTCTTTTTCCCCTTAGGGGCCGGGGTTCGGAATGCCGGAGATATGGCGCCGACCCGAAGTGTAAGTTCTAAATGAGCGTTCAGGTAATGTCTTTGCATTCGCTCATTCAATGTCTTTGTCTTTTTTCCCCATTGGGGCCGGGGTCCGGAATGCCTGAAAGCGGCAGGACCCGAAATGAAATGGGAATTACCCAACAGGTAAGTCTTAGAAGGAAACTGAGCTTTTCCTTTTTCCCTTCCTTCTCTCACCTTGTTTTCTTGTCTTTTCTCTCTAGGCTCTGGGAAGTGGGTGCGGATCCGGATGATCGCTGCTGAAGATGGAGGCGCCAGGAAAGGGGAGTGAAATGCAGCGCTGCAGCGGTCGAAACTAAATGCTTTTAAAATGATGTCTTCCCTTTCAGGATCGTCGGTGTGATGTCCCCGTGATGCAGCTTTAGCAGGTAAGGTCTTCTTTCTCTCCAATTCCTTCTTATCTCCTTTTGCAGGCGACCCAGGATGCTGACAGGCGTGGCTGAAGTCCAGATGCAGGAGCTGACACGGTGAGCGTCCAGCTGCGAGGAGCAGAACAACGCGAAGCGTGAGTTGCTGATCGGGCGTGGTTTAAATAGCTTTGGAAGAAGTTTCAGGCATGTACCCTTCCACCGATCAGGTATGTATCCTTCCCCGACCACACCCAGGTGGAAAGTAGTCCCACAGGTAAAGTAGTCCCATTCAGGCCTCAAGAGGGCCTGGATGTAGCAGCATGGTCTGCATCAGTTAAGTGCACTTTAAAACACTTGAACACATGTCTAGCTTTATGAGCCTGGCGCCTAAGGCGCCAGGACAGGGGTCCAACATGAGCCTGGCGCCTAAGGCGCCAGGACTGTGTCCAAAGGGCCCCAGCTTGGGCCCGCTGGCACTTCCCTGGGGGGAATGATGCCTGCCTCTGGGGTTGCTGGGTCGGACCTGGCTCCTTGGAGGTAGGCATCATGACAATATGCATGTTAAGTTTGATAGTATCACAAAAAGAGTAGGCAAAACAAATACCAAGATATTTAATTGAATCATTACACCATTTAAATCCAGACATCTAAATCATTTTTAACATAAAAAGAGTTAAGGGGTAAAATCTCAGATTTATCTTTGTTAAGTTTGTAGCCGGATACTTGGGAAAATTGATGGAGTCTATTAAGCAGGTGAGGAAGGTGACGTTTGGGATTCTTAATAAGAATATCATCTGCATAAGCGGCAATTTTAATAGTCGATTTTCCACAGGGGATTCCAAGAATGCTTCTATCTGATCTGTTGAGTTCTAACAAGCGTTCAAGGGAGAGAATGTAAAGAATGGGGGAGAGGGGACAACCCTGTCTACTGCCTCTGTGTAAGGGAAAAAAGGAAGAGTATTGACCGTTAATGCTAATAGATGATTTGGGACAAGAGTACAGAAATTTAAAGAGGGAGATAAAGTGCTTGCCACAGCCATGCCATTTGAGAGATTGAAACATGAAGTCCCAATTGACCCGGTTGAAAGCTTTTTCTGCGTCTAGCGCAATATCAGATGGCTTTTTAATATCCTCTAAGTTAAAAGAAGTGCAAACAGGGGCATGGTCAGAAATGATATTATTATAGATCGAGGAGTCAATGATAGTACCAGAAAGAGATTTAGAAGAGAAGATGTAATCTAGACAGGAAATGTGTCATGTGGAGGTGAGTAAAATGTGTAATTTAACTGCGTTTGGTGAGAAAGCCTCCAAGAATCTACTACGCCGGTTTCAGCAAGACAATTAACAAAAGATTTGTGGGTTTTAGAGGTTTTGAACACAGATTTCTGATCTAAGAAAGGGTCGAGAACTTGATTAACATCCCCACACAGAATAAGATTTGTAAGATTATTTTTGAGAATCATTTGTTTCATGGCGACCCAGAAGCCCGGATCATGTAGGGTAGGACGATAGATGTTCAAGTTGGACACATGATGTGTCCCAACCTGCAGTTTGACACATACCCAACGCCCATTGGTATCAGCATCTTGACCCAGTATCTTGAATGATCATTTTTTGTTGAGGAGAATGGCGACTCCATTTTTCTTTCCCACTGCAGGACTTGCAATGACCTCTTTGATCCAGAGGGATTTAAATTTCATAGCTTCAGCACATGACAGGCGAGTTTCCTGTATACATGCTACAGATGGTTTACATTTATTGGAGTATGGCATCCCTTAATCTTCCAAGTTACACACTTAAATATCATGGAGACATTTTGTAAATATAGAGGCAAAGTATAATCATGTGATATGTACATAATACAAGCAAACCAGAATAAAATTTACATAATGGGGACAGTATGAATCAATGAAGTAAAGATGCAATTAGGACCTCACATAATATGGATAAGACATAAAAGGAAAATGCATAAGGATGAGGAGATAGGGTGGGGAAATCTGACCCTGAGTTGCTTGTGTGGAGTCAAAAAGTGAGGAAAATTCCTCATAGACAGGAAAAAAATAATTCACAACATATATGATTTAGGAACAAAAGGATGATCAGACTAGGAAGTGGGAACAAAAGGAAGAAAAAGGCAAAAGGGGTAGGTGACATCTACCGAGCCGTCAAAAGGAAGGACAATTCACAGCAGGAGAAGGACACCACAACACGGCCGACCCACCAATGTTATAACATAGAATTAGTAACGGCAAAGAATAATGGCCAAAATGGGCAGGAAAAACTAGGAACTCATGATCCAGAAGAGGTAGAGGCATTAATGGGTGATGAAGTGTCTGTGCCCTCAGTCTTACTGGAACGAACAAATGATCTCAAGTCAGCAGGGTCATCAAACATGGCTGTTCTTCCCTCATGTCTCACTTTGCAGGCGCAGGGGTGGTATAAACCATATCTAATGTTGAGCTGTTTTAATGCTGGGCGGAAGGATAAGAATTCTTTCCTGTGCAGAGCCATGCTCCTATCCACATCCTGTGAGATATTTAGTTTACTTCCATGCCAACTGAGGGAGTTTTTCTCTTTAACTGTTGAGATTATTAGTTGGACCCGAGTGTATTCAAGTAGGTAGAATATAAGAGTTCGAGGAGGAGGGCGAGGGGATGACGAATTTCTTAGTGGGCCAATGCGATGAGCACCTGTATATTAAATGTCTGCACTGGAAGATGAAGTAGGGCGGGTAGCTGCTCCTGTAAGAATGCAGTGGAGTCTGAACTTTCACAGCCCTCAGGCAGGCCCGATATGCGCAGGTTGTTGCATCTGCTTCTATTTTTCAAATCCTCATTATATCTCTGGAGATCTTTGACGTTTTTTTCAAGCTGCACCACCCTTGGAGAGACGTCCTCCACTAGGCCCACTCTTCTCTCCACCTCCTCGATTCTATCTTCAAAGCCCTTCCATCTATCATCCAATTGCTGAAGTTTTTGATTAGTTGTCTCGATGAAGGGCTTCAGTGCTCTAATTCCTTGCAGAATAGTTTCAATGGCTGGGTCCGCAAAGCCAAATGGAGGAGGTGTGTCACTCTTAGGCCTTTTCAGATTTGTTGAAGAAAGGTTAGCGTCTTTAATAACAGGTGTAATTTTTTGATTAATCTTGCCAGTGGCCATTGTAGCTTGAGTCGTCAGATAAAAGATAACAGAGTTGAAAGCTGCTAATTAAGATTGCAGCTGAGGTAGAGCCAAGCGAGAAGACAGGTTAGGGCTTGCATATTTAATGAAGGCTCGTAGCCAGGACAGCGCTATAATCAGAAGTTAACCCCAGAGAGTCAAAAATTGTCAAAACAATCAAGTTCAGAAATGATTCCGAAAAAAGAATCAGACAATAGACAGGCTATGGCTGCAGAAGTCCGTATATAGCCTAGGCTTGAATTGTTTGTCGTCTTTTATACTTAGTTGTTCATTTTCTTATGCCCTCTTATCCACAATAATCTGCTTTCCTCCTCAGCATTAGAACAATTATTAAAAATATAATCTCACACCATGTAATCTCCCACACTCCTCTTACCAGTGCTGTGCAGCCAATAAATTTCATGTGAGAGAGTGTTTCTTATCAGCAGGAAGGTGAATGAGAGAAAAAACAAAAGAAGCAGCAAGCACCAGCTCCAAACATTATGGGGAAAGCTGTATAATGTAATGCATGGTCATAGCGTGAGGGAAACAACTTGCACATGTTAAAGAAAGTGTAGCCAGAAGTATAAAAAAAAGTCTTCCTACGGTGGCGCTGTTGCTACGACGAGCCGAGAAGGCCTAAGCCTGTGCAATGGGTTTCATTGAACGCCGAGTGTTACCTCACTGTAACGCTCACCTGGCTCCCACGGAGGCGCTGACCTGGTCTGGATTGCTGTGACCTCTTCAAGCGTGATGCGCAGGATTCGAAACACCGACTGAACTGGACCCCCAAATCTGGCTCGTCTGGCCCGTAGAAAAATCTTTCTGTAGGTGGAGAAAGGGGATTAACTGTCGGCAGAGTATTGTGATTGCTTCCCACCTCCCCTTTGCTCTTCTCTGACCACCTCCGAAATCCCCAATCAAGGCTCACCTTAATGTTTGAATGGATGAGCTCTCCATCCTGCTTCTGGTGCAGGGGCGTGTATTTGACCAGCTACTTCACTGGTTTCGGAAGGCGAAATGCCGTAAGTATGCAGTTTAAAAAGTTCCAGAGTAGAGTCTTCTCTTTGTTTGCTTTTCTTAACCTGCGATCTGTCCTTATTTTCAGGTGCAGAGTGGAAGTGATGCTTCGAGGGATATTGCCGGAGATAAACTCGGGTGAGTTCGTTATAAAATGATCCCTTTAAATGTCTTTGAATCACTCTAGTAATGTCTTTCTTTTTTCCCCTTAGGGGCCGGGGTGCGGTACCAGGCCAAGAAGTGGCGCCGACCCGAAATGAGGAGTGGTTCTGTCAAATATGTCCAGGTAAGTCTTGTGATGGAAAATCAGGCTTTCCTCATTTGTTCCTCCTGCTCACCTTTTGTCTCTTCTTCTCCCCTGCAGGTGCAGAGATGTGGCGGAATGCCCAGAAGGTCGCGGTGGATAGTGAAGAGCCCACGAGGCAGGTGAGTGATGCGCGGCGCTGCAACAAGTAGCGCAATGCTTTTAAAGAATGTCTATCTTCAGGATCGCTGGTGTGATGGTTCCGGCCACAGGTAGGAAGTTAGATTAAGTTCTTGGTTTTCACCTTTTCTCTTCCCTTCCTTCCCTTCAGGTATCCCAAGATCGAGGCGCGCCTGGCTGGAGGCAAGATGCAGGAGCAGGCACGGTGAGCGTTCAGCTGCTAGATGCAGAGCAACGCAAAGCACGTGTGGCAGTCTGGGTGTGGTTTAAATAGCCTTGGAAGAAGTTCCAGGTAAGTGTTCTTCCACCGTCCCCACCCAAGTAAAATAGTTCCTTTGATAAAATAGTCCCTCCTAAGCCTCATTTGGCTTGAGGCTTCATGCAGCATGGTCTGCGTCAGGTAAGTGCACCAAACACCCTCTTTTATGAGCCTGGCGCCTATGGCGCCAGGACTGATGTCCAACATGAGCCTGGCGCCAAAGGCGCCAGGACAAAGTCCAAAGAGCCCCTATTAGGGGCCGCTGGGCTTTTACCCGAGGGCATGATGCCTGCTCCCGGGGGTGCTGGGCCTGTCTTGGTGCTCCGGGGGAAGGCATCATGACACTCACGCTTGACGGCCGCTGCAGGCGCTCTGGTGATGGGGCGCAGCACACCCGTTCCGGAACACAGGCGCAATGTTGTCCTCACTTAGCTGCAACACCTCTGGGGCAAAGATATACCACACAAAGCCCAGGTGGGTTAGAGAAATGCCGCAATATGTAGAGGTGGGTCGGAGCGACGATATTAGGCGGCCATCTTCTACGGCTCCAGACCACGCCCCCTTACATTGTCATTCTATGTGGTGATAGGAGCATAAGTATAAGTGGGTGAGAGAAGTCCGAATGGGTCCATAACAGTATGAAGCTTAAGTACTTCTTCCATGCACCCACTCCACTTGTATTCACATTTTTATTAAAATGTATGCAAACAGATATTAACATTCAGTATAAACTTACAACATCATATATTCTGAAACACAGATACATAAATTACATGTGTGAATAGAAAACAGCCTTTCTTAGGTAACTAAGAAAATAGTATTTACCAAGGCTAGAATCATAGATCCAGGAATCTACTCCAGATACCTTCATATAAGTTACTATTTTTTTAACTAACTTTTTATTGAAAATTTGTCATGAGGCAAATTAGAAGAATTACAATACAAGTCTGTAAATCTCAAATGACATCTTCAAAAATAGCCCTGTCTCCCTCCACCCCCGGCCCTGCCCCACACCCTGCATAAAAACTACCTGGCCCGAGCGGGCGTTGAGAACGAACACTAACAAAACTTTGGGATCCAGTATTGAGATTAGGCTGACAAGATGGGTCCAGCTAGTAGATAAAGAGTAAGTGGTGGAGACAATTCTCAAACGAACATGGAAGTGAGGTCTACGGGGGGAAACCATCAAAGCCGCAGAGCACCACAATCCTTGTGCATGAGAACCACAGTCCAGTCCAGTAAAAAGGATTCCATTCTGTTGTGTGTCAATGCTGTTAATTTCTCATATGTAAAGATCGCCCACAGTTTGTTGAGCCACTTTGACTTAGACAGCACCGAAGCATCCTTCCATCTCTGGGCCAAGGCAAGCCCCCCTGCTCTCAACATGGTCTGGACCACCTTAGGTAAACTATAGAAGTCCGATTCTGGGAAGGAGACACCAAGGAGGAGTTCAAGGGGGTGTAAATCAGGCGTGATGCCCACAATATCCTTGATCCAGCTCAGCAGCTCAGTCCAATATATCTGGCTAGACAGGCATTCCCACCACAGTGGTACCAAGCACCACGCTGGCCACACTTCCTAGGACAAAGAAGGGATACCCCTATAAACATTTTTGACAACCTTTTAGGGGAGAGATGCCAAGCGTGGAGGATCTTGAAGTTGTGTTCCATAGCCGAGGTATATAGAGACCCTGAGAAAAGAACCCCATAGACTCTGGCCCAGGTCTCCTCCTCCAACACCATCCTCAGATTTTCCTCCCAGAACAGTTTGAACCCCTGCATGCCTTCTAGCTGCGCCGTAATAAGGACTCTGTAGATCTTGGACAAGGACCCCTTCCTAGAAGAGGATTCCACAATCACCTTCTCAAGAGGTTTTACGGGGGTGTGCAAGGTCCTCGCACCATTGGGGGATGTTCAGAATACCTTTCACCCGGAGATATTCAAAGATCGACATCAGGGTCTCCCCCATGGCTTCAGCCACTTGGGCATATTCAATAAAGGCTCCCTGATGATACAGTTGAGTGACCAGTTCCAGGCCCATGTCAGACCAGGATTGTGTATCACGCTATCCCTTCCTAACCAAGTCTAGGGGGGGCCCACAGGGAGGACAGGGGGGGGCAGGAAGAGAGAGTCAAATTCGCCTTATTGCGTTTCCATAGAGCCCATAGGACAGATACTGTCGGGTGGTTTTTAAAAAGGTTGGGTAGGTCCTTACTCAGGGCCCATAGAAGGTCTCTTACTTTCCTAGGGTGCGTGTGGTTATCCTCTATATACGTCCAATAGGTGCGCATCTCATCCCTCATATGTTCCAGCATAACCCTAAACTGGGCTGACTTGTGGTACTGCCGGAAGTCCGAAGCCCCTAAGGGACCTCGGGAGAGTCAATGTCGCATGTCTGACCCTCGGTTTCTTCCCCTTCCAAATAAAACGTTGGACTAAAGCGTGAAGGGTCCTGGAATATGTTTCTGGGATAATGATCAGGAGGGACGTAAAGAGGTAGAGGAGCCGAGGAAGGATATTCATTTTAATAGAGACCATACGACCAAACCATGAAGGTCTGCTTTTATCTTGGCGAGTATGGGGGAAAGTTCAGATCAAAGAGGGCCCCCAGGTTCCTAGGAAGGAGGACCCCCAGTTATGGAGAAGCTTTGCATTCAATTCTCACGCCCCCTACCGCCTCCCTCCCCTGAATATCTCCATTACCCCCCATAGGCATTATACATAATTTTGACAGGTTTATCTTCAGCTCAGAGAAGACACCAAAAGAGCGAATCAGGTCGAGGAGCCTCTGGAGTGAGACATGTAGATTAGTTAGATAGGCAAGAATGTTGTCTGCAAAAAGCGAGAGCTTGAAATCAAGCTCCCCACATCGAACCCCCGTGATCCCCGGATCCAGTTTTATGGCTATGGCCAGAGGTTCCATAGCGAGGGCGTACAAGAGGGGGGAAGTAGGGCAGCCCCGGCGTGTCCCCGAGAGAGGAGAAAAGCGGCAGAAACCGTACCATTAACCGCCACTATAGCAGAGGGGCCATTTTACAGAGAAGCAATCCACCCACAGAACTTTTCTCCCAGTATGACCATTCAACACGGTCAAAGGCCTTTTCTGAGTCTAGTGAGAGGAGGTAGGCTTCTATGTTCTTACTTGAGGATTCATGCATCAGGTCTAGCATTTTCCTAATATTATCCAACCCCTGTCTACCCGGAATGAATCTGACTTGATCCCCATGAATCAGGGACGGGAGGTGCTGGGGCAGTCTATTAGCAAGAAGCTTTGCCAAGATGTTCACATCTGTGTTAAGTAAGGAAATGGGACTATAGGAGAGAGAGTGTGTAGGGTTTTTCCCCACTTTTGGGATAAACACAATAAGGGCCGATAGCATGGATTGGGGGAGGGTTCCCGAATCCAGGGCTGAATTAAATAACTTAGCCAGGGACAGAGCCATAGTAGAGTGGAAGGTCTTATAAAACTGAATCGTGAAGCCATCATCGTCCGGTGTAGTACCCCCTTTCATTGCTCCAATAGTGTCTACTCCCTCCTCTGGCATAATTGGCCTTTCCAGTGAGTCAGCTTTCTCAGGGGGGAGACGAGGGATTGGGAGAGGTTCCAGAAACCTGTCAGCCTCAGTCCCGTCCCCCGAGTATTCCAATTTGTAAAGGTGTTCATAGTATAAGCAGAACTGCTCCCCTATCCTGGTATCGCCCAGACATTTGCCCCCCCCCCCCAGGGAGCAACAATGAGTCAACTCTTCTACTGTTCCTAAGTTCCCGCAATCTCCAGGCAAGGATCCTGTCTGCCCTCTCACCCTTTTCGATATATCTTTGCTTAAAAAAGGCTAATTTTCTCTCAGTTTGTCCAACCAGGAGAGCTGCCAGTTTCGCCTTAAGCTGTTGGAGCTCTGCCCATTTACCGGGGAACATCTGGGACCTAAGTTTTCCCCCCAGTTGGATGGCCTCTATTTTATCCCTAAGGACCTTCTATTCCTTACCCCTCGCTTGCTTTCTCCTCGCTCCCATCCCAATGAGAACCCCTCTAATTGTGGCATTAAAAGCGTCCCAAACTCCCGCTGTCCCCACCTCTCCATTGTCGCTAGTTGCGAAGTATTCTTTTATGGCAGAGAGCAGGGTCTGGGACAATTCTTTATCTCTCAACAAGAGGTCGGTACACATCCACCTTGAGCCCACAGGGGGTTTCGGGGGGCATACCTATCTGGACCATAACCAAGTCGTGGTCAGACCACAGGACCGACTCAACCCCAAAATCGGCTATTCTTTCTCGAAGGGAATTGTCAACTAACACATGATCGATTCTGAAGAGCGCAGAATGTGGGATAGAAAATAATGTGAATAAGGGGTCTCATTCCTTACGTGTCGAGTGAGAGTCGGCAAGCCCCCCAACCTTACTATTTTTGACATCTGTTTCAAATCCTTCATCCAATCTGAAACAGTAGATGGTTACATACCTTTCCAGGTCCTTAAAATAATTTTTTTAGCTGATAGTGAAGTCATACTCCAAATCAATCATTAAGACTCTATTCATTGTCAGTGTCACTTCCCTCCAGAAATCCCTCACCGTTCAGCATTTCCATATCAAATGTTCCAGGGATCCCACCATCAACAAGCCCCTCTTGTATAATTTCTGTGGAGACCAATACACCCTATTCAGGATCTTAATTTGTCTTACTCTTTCCCCTAGATTCAATGAAGTCAATGACACATGCAGATATTGTTCAATCTACTCACAGACATCTCTGAATTGAATACCTCAGTCAATTTTTCAAGAGGTTTTTCGTTGGGAACCTTATACTACCTTAGAGGCGATGTGCCCATTCTTCTTGAAATCTATCAACCAATCCATCCAGTCCTTCCCATCTTCTGGAATTTTAAACCCCACAGCTTTTTTAAGTTTCCTATATTCGCCATACGTGACACTTTCCAGCTCCTGTTCAGTTTTCAGACTTTAGAAGGATTTCCATTTTCCCTCCTTGAGGAGGTCACCCAATCATTGAATGCCACTCAAAAACCAGTTGGGCCAGAACAATGATTTCCCTTCTAACTTAACATCCAGCACCTTTATTACTAATTTTCAAGAGTACTTTCCAACAATCCCTAAGAAATGTTGTTAGAGCGTATGACTTATCCCATGCGCATCTTCCGACGTCAATAATGTCCTTGGTGTAAGAGGAGTACATCTATTGGTATCTGTTCGAGTCCAAACATCTGGCGAATTTTCAATGAATGGAACCAAATGTCTGGCACCATAGGCCAGATGATAATTTCCAAAGTCCGGTACTGCCAGCCCATTGTTTTCCGTGGATATCTGTAATTTCCAACGCTTTAGGCGAGGTTGTTTGCCTTCCCACAAAAAAGTCTGTATTAGACTTCCCACTTTCTTAATTTGTTTTTTCCCTGTAACCAACAGAATCATACTCAGGACATAGTTTATTCGAGGTGCCGACGTCATATCGATAGCGGTCACTCTTCCCCCAAAGGCTCATCTTCAATTCATTCCATCTGCACAGGTCTTTTTCCAGTGTCTCCATAGCGTGTCGCATATTAACCTCCATCATTTGATCCACATCACTCGTCAACCAAATGCCCAGGTACTGCATTTTTTCTAGACACCATTTGAATCCAAACTTGATCAGCCTTTGGAGTGGGACCTCAGTGGGAGGGACTCCTCTCTTGGGGACAAGAGCAGAGCAGAACTTCCAGTCCAAACCACTGTGTCTGCATATATGGATGCGGAAAAGACTCTAATATCTCCTACAACTATTTTCCATAAAGATCCTTCTTTGTATGTATTGTCTACAGGCAATGGTGAACACAGCCTAAATGCCATAGTCAGTGAAGGACACTGTTCTACGTATTCCTGTTACGTGTATAAGAGAGGAAATTACTATGGAGTAAACGCGACCGCTAGGCAGAGGCGAGCCTCCGCATTGTTGACGTCCTGGAGGTGCGGTGCAATGCTGGCCCGTGGGGCCAGTGACACGAGAAGGGTGAGCAAGACGCAAGCCTAACGCCTGAGGGTTGGCGTTCTACTCAACCGAGGAAATGAGGTCAGAGAAGGAACAGAAATGGGAAGACTTGCGTCTCATCTGTTGTGGCGTGACCACAAATGAGCTGTGGTGGGCCAGTAGGCCGCAACGGACGCTGAGACAGATAGAATGAGGATGCCAGAGTCCCCAAGCTCCACACACATTGGACCACATCCTGAGGAGCTTCCGGAACCGGAGACGGTTCTCCTCATTTTATAGAGTGGCAGGGAGGCTATTCCAGAGGGAGGCCCCAGCCGAAGACAGAGATCTACCCCAGCTCATTTCTTTGAAACCAACTAACCATGAGGGAGTTAGAGGTAGAGGAACGACTAGCTCGAGACGGGAGGTATTTACAGAGGGATAGCGGAAGGTATTTTGGACCCAGGCCCCAGAAAACCTTGTGGACAAAGGTGAGGCCGCTACCTGATAGTCCCCCTGGGGTTGGTACTCAGTGGGTGAATCTCATGTGAGGGGAACCGCCAATGGTACCAGTGACGACTATTGTTAGAGAATGTGGTATCCACAAAATCATTACACCTCGCCTTCAACCCCACTCTCTACACTCCTACCCTCCAATCCCATATTCTTCTATAACATGCAGGAAGTAGAAAGGACTGAGACAAAGAAGAACAGGAGTAACTATCATGTAGATCCAAGCCAAGAAAATGTGGTGAGGAAGAGGTGTGCATCCGCAGATATCAATCAAAGGAACTTACATGAACAGTCTAGTCTCCAACTACAGACCGTACTGGATATGGACGTAAAAACTGCCAATGGACTTACCTGGCAGGCAGATGCTCCCTGAAGAAAGCAAGAGTGTGGCAGACGCTCACTGCGGAGACCCGCTGGGGGGGACCAGAAAGCAGGAAGGCAAGACGCACAGAGTCCAGGGGACACAAGAAGCGATGGAGAATTGAGAGGCTGGATAGGGAGAATGCCAGCAGCACCACGCGGTAGTGCAGAGAGAGACAAGTCGAACAGGGTCAGAAGGGTCCGAGCCACTGCAGCACGCCGGACAGAGTACCAGAGCGCTGGCGAGCAGGAAAGAGACACAGGGAAGCCCACGACCGACTAGAGGGCTGCAGCCAAGACCCTAAAGGTATTTGGGTGGCTGGGCCTATGGTTGGGGGTCCCTTGTGGGTACAGTAAGCCCTGAAGACAACAGTGCATGGCAAGAAGACAATAGGGTCTGGGACCCTTACTGTAGGACATATCACTTAACAAAGTTACCTAATCTTCTTGATGACAGTACTTGGAGACAAGGTGACCCAGGGCTGTCAAATATCATAAGAGGGTGTGAAGAACGATGTGAGAGTGATTCCTTTGAATGCAGTACTTGGCAGGAGAGTAAACCAAGTCTGCATATAAGAAAAAGAGTTACCTAATAATCTTCGTAACGGTACTTGTAGAAAAGGCGACCCAGGGCTGTCAAATATTTGAAATCCATATGTATTTGTGATATGTATATATTGTAAAATGAATAAACATATTTAATTAAAAAAAAGAAATATATATATATATCTATCTATCAGAAGAGGGGGTGAAGAAAGCTGCCAGAGTGATTCCTTTGAATGAAGTACTTGGCAGGAGAGTAAACCAAGTTGGCATATGAAAAAAAAGCGACTGTGAGGAAAACTGTGAACGTAATACATATGAACACAGAACTTGGCAGCCGAGTAAACCAAGTCTGTGTTTGAGATTAAGTGCCTGTAGAAGGGAACCAAGTCTCCCAGCCAGGGCCAGGGACCCACCACAGTTTGGAGGAGCATCCAAGCCATTCTTCGCCATCCCAGTTGCTTGTAGCAAAAGGGACCAGGTTTGCCACCTGGGGTCCAAGACCCCAGTGACAGAAGAGAAGCATGAGAAAGGAAGGTTGGGGAAGGGAGACATTGCCCCACCTTTTGTTGAACGGTGTCATAAGCCTGAGGAAAGCTGGGGAAGGGAGACATTCCCCCAACAGTTGTTGACCTGTACCAAAAGCCTAAGGAAGGCTGGGGAAGGGAGACGTTCCCCTAATAGTGGAGATTGAACTCTGAGAACTTTGAAACCAAGAACTGCGTTTTGTCCAGGGGAAGGGAGCAATTCCTCTGGACCAGGAAGATATCCTTTTTGATTTAGTTTAGCATAAAGTGTGAGGGACAGAGATAGGATTTTGACATAGGACTTTGGACTTTTGCTTTTGACATCCTGACTGACAGTATTTTGGTTGAGCAGGGAAACCCCTCTGGAGATAGAACAAGAAAGGGTTTTCTTTACGATTTTTCACTTGAATAAAATAAATCAACTACCATGAGCTCTCTGTGTCAGAGTCTTACTTGCACCCTTACATACCCTATGAAAGGGGGATCGATAAAACTATGAATGTTGTGAATAACAACTGGGAAAGCTATCTAGTTAACGGGAGCCTAAGAAACCAGAGTGTGCAAATACCCTGTGAAAGGGGATCGATACAAATACAAACATTCTGAATAACAGCTGGGGAAGCTATTCAGGCTGTGGGAGCCTAAGAAACCTGTGTGTGCAAATACCCTATGGAAGGGGGAATTGATAAAAAATACAAACATTGTGAATAACTCCTGGGAAAGCTATGAAGGTTACGGGAGCCTGAAAGCCTGAGCGTGCAACTAGCCTATGCAAGGGGGATTGAGAAAGAGATATAAACACTTTGAATTAAGGTTTAGAATGCAACAGAAGGTACAGGTCGCTGATAGGACAGGGGGGATTGCCGCCCTATCTCAAACAACTTGGGTGAAAGAAAAGAAAATAACTCGTACAAAGATCACAGGACTTTGGGAAAAACCAACGCCTCGATGAAGGAAATGATTTTGTTTACCATAAACCGTGGAGGAAAGGAAATATTCACAACAAGAGACTGTTCTCTTTGGTAACAGAAAAAAGTGAACCGTAACTTGATACAAGGATTGGAAAGAATATCTTGTGGGGAAAAAAGGAACTTTGAAACCCAAGAACAAACCAAATATAAATTGGGCCAGGCAGACACCCTGTTGAGGCTATTTCCCGTTTTGGTTAGATATTTTTCAGAAGTGGTAGGGCCAGTTAGTTGGGTAGGATTCAGATCGAAGAACTTTATTTTGGACTTTAAAGCACACTCGTAGCTTTGGTTAGTCAGGGAACTTCCCTTATAGCAATAGGGCTAGGTAGGCATTTTTCATTCGCACATTTTAAGTAAGCTTCTTGAGAATGACACATAATCGCCCGAGTCCTCCTTCTGGTTCACCACATATGATGTCAGAACTGGAATGTCAGTGACCCGACACAGAGTCAAACCCTCCTTCCCAGCCTATGGCCAGTCCAATTAACCACCTCCTACCAATAGGCCCTTTAAGCATAAAACCATCACTAGAACAGAGTATTAAAACTGGAGAGACCCTAGATCTACCGCCCTCTCCGGCCAACTACCTATTGATTCAGAGTAGCAAGAAGAGCTGGAGAGCCCTTCGGCAAACATTTTTTCACGGGAAATCCCAAATAGCCGAGCTAATATGTTAACCCTGGAGACCCTACAAGAAAGGCTGATTGACAACCAGGCCCGCGCTGAACAACACCATCAGAAGAGTCTTGAACGACTAGGGTGGGGCAAAGTTACAGAGTTCTCCCTCACAGGGTTTTGCAACCTTATCATGAAGGAGAGTACCTCAGTGCTTTCTTTACCTACTTCAAACAATCAGCAGCCCAGTTTCACTGGGATGAAGGCCTGAAGGTATGTTATTTGGCACCTCTATTAAGGGGAGACCTGCAGGTCTCATACCAAACTACCCATCCTCTTGAACAGTTTGGGTTGATTTGGTCGAAAACATTTCCTCATTGGAGATTTCATTTTTTTAATTTGAGGGTCAGGTTAATTTTGTCACATATATATGCAGAGGAGACTCCCACAACTCCCCCTTACACTCTCTACCTTCATTATTCCCCTAAACCCACCCCCCACATATATATGCAGCAAAATGTGTTGCGAAAAACTCAATCAATTCACCTGCAAGTAAATGTAATGCACAGTGATCTACCAACACCCTCAGAAAAATATCCTTTGCCGAGATAAAAAGGGCCCTATTGGAAAGGATAGGACAAACTGTGTGTCATGATGCCTACCCCCGGAGCATCAGGCCAGGCCCAGCACCCCCGGAAGCAGGCATCATGCCCTCGGGTAAAAGCCCAGCGGCCCCTTATAGGGACTCTTTGGACTCAGTCCTGGCGCCAAAGGCGCCAGGCTCATGTTGGACATCAGTCCTGGCGCCATAGGCGCCAGGCTCATAAAGGGAGGTGTTTTGTGCACTTACCCGATGCAGACCATGCTGCACGCTTCAGGCCTCCCTGAGACCTGAAAGGGACTATTTTTTCATAGGGACTATTTTTTCACTCGGGCGTGGCCAGGGAAGGATACATACCTAGTTGGGGAAGGATACATACCTGCGACTTCTTTGGAGGCTATTTAAGCCAGGCCCAGACAGCAGCTCATGCTTTGAGTTGTTCTGCTTCCTTGCAGCTTAACGCTCACCGTGTCTGCTCCTGCTCCTGGACTACAACCACGCCCGTCTTGAACCTGGAAGACCTGCAAGGAAGGAAGAGAAGAGAAAGGTGAAAACCAAGGATTATTTCAAGCTTCTTACCTGCATCCGGAATCTTCTCGCCAGTATCCCTGAAGGAAGACTTCAATTTAAAAGCATTGCGTTGCTCGCTGCAGCGCCACGCTTCACTCACCTGTCCTGCCCTCGAGACATCTCCCGGCTCCATCGCGGCTGTCAGCATCGGACGCCACATCTCTGCACCTAGGGGAGAGAGGAAGAAACAAAAGGTGAGCAGAAGGACACACAGAAGGAAAGCCTGATTAACAGCCATAATACTTACCGGCTTTTCTTCCACATTTCGGGTCAGCGCCGCCCCGTTGGCAGGTACCGTACCCCGGCCCCTATGGGGAAAGGACTAGAGACATTTCAGAGGAATGATAAGAACATCTAGAGGGATCGCCCTCATTACTACTCACCTCGGCAGGCTAACCCCTCGACGCATCGCCTTCATTCTGCACCTGAAATAAAGGACAGATCACAGGTGAGAAAGACAGCATAAAGGGGGCCTCACTTGAACTTTGAACTTTCATACTTACGGCGCATCGCTCAGGAAAGTCAAGTGGATTTTGCCAGCGCCATTCTGAAAACCAGTGAAGTAACTGGACGAACGCGCGCCCCTGCACCAGAAGCAGGATGGAGAGTTCAACCTTCCAAACCATAAGGTGAGCTTAAACCGGGTTTGGAGGAATAGAGAGGAACGGAGAGGGGAAGGGGGGAGCTAGCACACCATTCTGCAGACTGTTAATCCCCTTTCCCATCTCCAGAAGGATATTCCTACGGGCCAAGGAAGCACGATTTGGAGGTCCTGTCCAATCGGTGTTCCGGGTCCTGCGCATCACGCTAGAAGAGGCCGCAGTAATCCAGACTAGATCAGCGCCCCCGTGGGAACCAGGTGGCCGTTACAGAACGCGAAGCCTCCTTACAAATTCCCACCCAGGCGCTATGGAAACCTCTGAGACTGACCAACTGGCCCAACCACTGGGGGAATTACGGGCCGAGGTACACGCCGCTCGTCAAGAGACTAATGCCCTCAGAAGAGAAGTGATTATAACAAGGGAAAGGACTGATGACCTGGCTAGACAGCTTTTGCAACGTCAAGCTGGACAAACTCCTTTACCCGGTTCCGGGGGGAACCCCACTCCTGTGGTTTCCAGTAACCCTGTGCTGATTAATCTACCTGCAGACATGCCGCTGGCCCCACCCGAACGCTTTGCTGGGGACCCCAAACGATTCGCCGTATTCATGAATCAGTGTCGTTTGCACTTCCTATGCAGACCCGGGGCCTTCCCTAATGATCAGACCAAGGTAGCCTTTGTGTTGTCATATCTCAGCGGCTGTGCTGCCGATTGGTCAGTCCCACTGGTAACTCAAGATGACCCGATTCTTCATGATTTTCAAGGATTTCAAACAAGCATGGAAAGGTTATTTGCTAGACATTCCCAGGGACAGGCTCTGGATGACGAACTTTTATCTCTGCGACAGGGCAATCAAGACCTTCTATCCTACATTGCAATCTTCAATAGACTAATTGTGGAAACTGGTTGGCCAGAGGATAAAAGAATCACGTTATTATATCGAGGTCTACGCGGAGAACTTAAAGATGTCCTGGCACAAGTTGTAAATCCGCCCCAAGAATGCACTGAATATATAGACTTAGTGGTCCAGTTGGATCACAGGCTGCAAAACAGAAAAGCAGATCGGTCCAAGTTTGAAACCCGGGTGTGGGCCAAAACCCACGATAACCCCAAGGGGGCTGATGCCTCGGAGCCTATGCAAATCGGAGGAGTTAAAGGAGCCCTAACTCAAAAAGAACAGGAAAGAAGACGACAGATGCAATTATGCCTTTATTGTGGGTCCTCAGGACACTTTCTACGAGATTGCCCGGTTAAGCCGCCCAAGAAGGTGGTAGGAGCCGCTGATAAAATCCATGGAAACTCTGTATTGGGAAACGACCACGCCCGGCAAGCGTAGGGGTCCGCTTGCCGAGCTTGAAAACGAACTCTCAGACCTCGCATTTCATTGTGCCAATGGTCCTCATAGATCCGGAACAGCCAAAACGGTTGCATGCTATAAAGGCATACATCGATAGCGGGGCTATAGGAAACTATGTGGATCGAGAATTGGTCTCTAGGATAAACCTCCCTCTGCGTCCTAAAACCAGCAAAGATGTCATCACCACTGTAGATGGAACCGAAATTGCCTCTGGACCGGTAACACATTCCACAGCTGAGGTGACACTTGTAGGTCCGGATGGCCATCGGGAGGCAGTTGTGTTTGATGTGATCAAGGCTCCACAGTTTCAGCTTATTCTCGGAGTCCCTTGGTTAGAGACACATAATCCTCGAATTGATTGGCGAGCGAAGAGAATAACCTTCCCGGATTGTGCACAAACCTGCTACCCAGAAAATCCAAAGATTAATCTAGCATCAGTAACCTCTGTCCCAGTGCAACTACCTCCAGAGTACCAAGACTTTCAGGACGTCTTCCAAAAGGAACAGGCCAACACGTTACCTCCCCACAAATCGTATGATTGCCAAATCGATCTGGTGCCCTGTGCACAACCCCCTTGTAGCAGGATTTATGCCCTTACTGAACCTGAGAATCTGCATTTGAGACAATATTTAGATCAATACCTCGCCAATGGTTTCATTCGCCCGTCAAAGTCCCCGGCATCTTCAGCTTTGTTCTTCGTGCCTAAAAAAGAGGGTGACCTTAGGACTTGTATCGATTACCGCGTATTGAACCAGACAACTGTTAAAAATCGTTACCCTCTGCCTCTGATCCCTGAACTCCTTGACCAGGTGAAGGACGCTTGCGTATACACCAAGTTAGATCTCCGGGGGGCTTATCATCTGGTACGAGTAAAAGAAGGCGACGAATGGAAAACGGCCTTCCGTACAAAATATGGACTATTCGAATACCAGGTGATGACTTTCGGGTTGTGCAACGCGCCTGCTGCCTTCCAATTCTTCATGAATGATGTCCTTCGGGAACTCATTGATGTCTGTGTTATCGTGTATATCAATGACATTCTTGTGTACTCCTCTTCGGAATCTGATCACAGAAAACATGTCAGGGCCGTCCTAGAGAAACTGCGCCAGCACAAACTGTTTGCCAAGCTGGAAAAATGTGTTTTCCATACCACCGAGGTTGAGTTTCTCGGATTCATCCTGACACCTAAAGGGGTCCGAATGGATTCATGGAAAGTGGATGCCATCCTCAAATGGCCATCACCTAGTTCAGTGAAAGGTGTCCAAAGCATGCTTGGTTTTGCCAACTTTTATCGCAGGTTTATCCCGGAGTTTTCACGTGTGGTGCAACCCATCACTGCACTCTTGCGAAAAAATAAACGTTTTGAATGGACCGAGGAAGCCGAACAGGCCTTTCAGGAGTTGAAAGCTAAGTTCACGTCCGCACCTATTTTGAAGCACCCGCGTCTTGATCTCCCATATATAGTCGAAACCGACGCGTCCAGCTTAGCCATGGGAGCTGTCCTGTCTCAGAGAGACCCTGAAACCAACCAACTGCACCCCGTAGCATTTTGGTCCAGAAAGTTCTCACCGCCGGAGATAAATTATGCGATTACCGATAAGGAACTATTAGCCATTAAGTCCGCCTTTAAGGCTTGGCGGCATTATCTCCTCGGCGCCCGGCATACCATCACCGTGATCACTGATCTTCGAAATGTACAATATTTAAAAACTGCCAAGGCCCAATCGTCTCGACAGCTCCGATGGGCTTTGTTCTTTGCTGGGTTCGATTTTGTAATCACCTACCGCCCCGGTTCTAAGAATGGTAAGGCGGACGCTCTATCCCGAATTGGAATGGAAGAAATAGACACAAACTCAGAACCTGTGCCGATAATTCCCGAACAAAGAATTTTGGGAATAACCACTTTACAAACCCTTGAAGACATTCAAGCACGAGTAAAACAAGTCCTGGACTCTTCAGCCTTGCAGGATTGGATCAAAAAGGGGTCTAACTTTTCAGTCAAGGATGGCTTACCTTACTTCCAAGGACGCTTATTTTTGCCAGAAAAGGAATTGCAAGAACTGGTTATTTCCCGTCATCATGACACCCTGATGGAAGGACATCCTGGCATTGCCAAAAATGAGGAAAAGGTTAGACGACAATTCTGGTGGCCTTCCTGGCGAAAGGATATTAAATCTTTCGTGATGTCCTGTGGAGTTTGTGCCCAAAACAAAGGTCAAAAGACAAGACCCGCTGGTCTTCTTCAGCCCTTAGACATTCCACCAGCACCTTGGCACACCCTGTCACTAGATTTTATCACGGACCTGCCCTCTTGTAATGGGTACAATACTATTCTGGTCGTGGTGGATTTATTTTCCAAAATGGCCCACTTTATTCCGTTGAAAGGATTACCTTCAGCCTTTGTTCTTGCCAAGGAATTCCTCGAGAATATCATCCGTTTGCATGGATTCCCGTCCATACTAGTCTCCGATCAGGGAAGCCAGTTTATTTCTCATTTTTGGAAAAAGTGTTGTCAGCTGGCACAAATCGACGTAAGACTCTCGACCAGCCACCACCCACAGACCGATGGTCAGACGGAGAGAACAAACCAGACCCTTGAACAATTTCTACGATGTATGTTGCACCAATCGGAGGGTAATTGGAAGGATATTCTGTGGGTGGCTGAATATGCTTATAATAACTCGATACACTCTGGAACGGGTCAAAGCCCCTTTTTTACCCTATATGGACATCATCCTCGTACTTCAGACTTGGACTCACCTTCGAGCCTTGAAATGCCCGCAGTGGATCATTTGCATTCTACGATAACTCAAGCCTTCAAGGATGCAACTGCACATTTGCAACATGCGAAAGAGAAATACAAAAAGAATGCGGATCTACATCGAAAGGAGGCGCCTCCGTACCAAATTGGGGATCAAGTATGGTTGGCTACCAAACACTTATCGCTCAAGGGACCTCGAACTTTTAATCCAAGGTATTTAGGCCCTTACTCAATCAAAGCTATAATTAACCCAGTAGCAGTCAAGCTCGATCTACCAGCCAACATGCGGATTCACCCCGTTTTTCATGTGTCACTTTTGAAACCAGTACAACCAGGAACCAGATTAATAAAGCCACCAGACCCAATCCTGATAGATGGAGAGCCAGAATTCGAAGTAAAGAACATTTTGGATTCCAAAATCTTAAAATCAAAGCTTTTCTATCTAATTGATTGGAAAGGGTACGGGCCTCAGGAAAGGTCTTGGGAACCCAGTGATCACGTACATGCACCTCGGCTGGTAAAAAGGTTCCATCGGAATTTCCCAAACAAACCGAAACCTCCAGAAGGAACGACCTTGGGAGGGGCCTTGGGGGGGGGGGGGGTGGTGCTGTCATGATGCCTACCCCCGGAGCATCAGATCAGGCCAGGCCCAGCACCCCCGGAAGCAGGCATCATGCCCTCGGGTAAAAGCCCAGCAGCCCCTTATAGGGACTCTTTGGACTCAGTCCTGGCGCCTTTGGCGCCAGGCTCATAAAGGGAGGTGTTTTGTGCACTTACCTGATGCAGACCATGCTGCATGCTTCAGGCCTCCCTGAGACCTGAAAGGGACTATTTTTTCACTCGGGCGTAGCCAGGGAAGGATACATACCTAGTTGGGGAAGGATACATACCTGGGACTTCTTTGGAGGCTATTTAAGCCACGCCCAGACAGCAGCTCATGCTTCGCGTTGCTCTGCTTCCTGCAGCTTAACGCTCACCGTGTCTGCTCCTGCTCCTGGACTACAGCCACGCCCGTCTTGAACCTGGAATACCTGCCAGGAAGGAAGAGAAGAGAAAGGTGAAAACCAAGGATTATTTCAAGCTTCTTACCTGCATCCGGAATCTTCTCGCCAGCATCCCTGAAGGAAGACTTCACTTTAAAAGCATCACGTTGCTCGCTGCAGCGCCACGCTTCACTCACCTGTCCTGCCCTCGAGACATCTCCCGGCTCCATCGCGGCTGTCAGCATCGGACGCCACATCTCTGCACCTAGGGGAGAGAGGAAGAAACAAAAGGTGAGCAGAAGGACACACAGAAGGAAAGCCTGATTAACAGCCATAATACTTACCGGCTTTTCTTCCACATTTCGGGTCGGCGCCGCCCCGTTGGCAGGTACCGTACCCCGGCCCCTATGGGGAAAGGACTAGAGACATTTCAGAGGAATGATAAGGACATCTAGAGGGATCACCCTCATTACTACTCACCTCGGCAGGTTAACCCCTCGACGCATCGCCTTCATTCTGCACCTGAAATAAAGGACAGATCACAGGTGAGAAAGACAGCATAAAGGGGGCCTCACTTGAACTTTGAACTTTCATACTTACGGCGCATCGCTCAGGAAAGTCAAGTGGATTTTGCCAGCGCCATTCTGAAAACCAGTGAAGTAACTGGACGAACGCGCGCCCCTGCACCAGAAGCAGGATGTAGAGTTCAACCTTCCAAACCATAAGGTGAGCTTAAACCGGGTTTGGAGGAATAGAGAGGAACGGAGGGGGGAAAGGGGGGAGCTAGCACACCATTCTGCAGACTGTTAATCCCCTTTCCCATCTGCAGAAGGATATTCCTACGGGCCAAGCAAAGCACGATTTGGAGGTCCTGTCCAATCGGTGTTCCGGGTCCTGCGCATCATGCTAGAAGAGGCCGCAGTAATCCAGACTAGATCAGCGCCCCCGTGGGAACCAGGTGGGCGTTACACTGTGGCCTTCTTCTGGCTCAAATTCCGTAATACTCAGCTGCTTCCAAATGAGAGCCCCCTAGAATTGGCTGGAAGAATTCAAAACACATTTAAGCAATGGCTAGGAAAAAGAAATCTACCTGAAACTTATCACCTTAGAACAATTTGTCCATATCTTCAGAAAGCCCTACTTCAACAACCACAACCTTCCCTGAAGACAGCCATTCACATGCCCCAGCCCACTCAGATGCATCTAAATATTTAAGAGCCACAGGAAGAGTGGAAGTGCCAAAGAGAGTTTAAGCCACCTGCTAAAAATGCAGGTATTGAAGTCTATCGGAAGCCAGAGAAATCCTTCCTTAGTCGACCCGATCCCAGGGATGAGACCTTAAAACAACCCTTTTATCTAACTTTCCCAAAATCAAAATGTACCCCAGGAAAGGAAATTGGACAGTCAAAGCCTATCATTCCAACGTTGCTGACTTGTTTCACCTGTGGGGAAAAGGGACATTTGCCCACCTCTGTCCCAAAAATCAGACAGCGGAACCTGTGGAAATAGGATGGGTAGGGGCAGATGAGTGGCAGCAGGAAGAGGAGGGAGAACAAGACGATACTCTGGAAGTTTGTTATTGCAACTGTGATGAATCCTACACCAAACACCAGCCTAAAGCCTCCTCCCAAGTTGCGAGGGAAAGGCAGACTCTTCTTGGTCCTGACCTGGGGGGCGATGTTCTGAGGGAGAATCCCCTGGGAGGAGAAAGGGCTCAGGGGAATGAGAGGACTCCGAGGGGTGAGGTGCAGTATTTGTCTTCATCTAGGGAGAATATATCCTCAATGCCAAAGTATGTAATGGCTTGTTGTAATAACCATCTTTTTGTTCCACAAACTAAACATATAAATATGGGTGAAAACAATTACAAACTCCTAAGTATCAGGAGAAATAAAGACCCTTCCAAAATCCTGAAGACTTATAAAGCTAAAAACCTCACTAACTCCCAAAGTTACAGTGAAAGGCAATCTGTGAATAATAACGGTTTAAATTCAAGAGAACTGCATTCCTCTTTTCAAATAATTCTGGTAACTGATCCTTATGATATTCCTTTAAAGAATATTATGAGGAACAGAAATGAAAAACTAACTTTGCCTCTAGGGACTTCAAGTCCCATAATTCCCTGGGACGGAGAAGAGGACTAAAAAGGCACAATATTGCAGGAGTGGTCAGATCATTAATGGAAATGACCCACACCTGAGGGAGACCAAGGGGCTTAAAAGGCCCCCTCAGGTGCAGGCCAAGAGAGAGAGCAAGAAGCAGAGTGAGCAGGAAGCTGTTGATTCATGCAGGCAGCTGAGGCAGAAGCTGGAGGAGGGAGAAGACGCTGGGACCACTGTTCGGCAGAAGACAGCTGCCAATCCTGAGAGGGTGTGTGCCACCAGCAGCCTGCCGTGCAGAGATTGTGCAGTAGGAAGGGTGCAGGAGGAAAGCTTGCCCTCTGGGTACCTGTTCTGCAGAAGCTTCGCAGTGGAAATCGAGGGAAGCTTTCCTGCCCAGGAAGCTGTCTCCGGTGGCTGGCGTGCACCAGAGGACCTCGGGAGCAGGAGAAGCTGCAATTACAAGTGGCACGGGTGTCGGCAGACTAGGAGAAGCAGTTTTCCGGGTCACAAGGAGGCACAGAAGTCCTGCCAACAGTGAGGGGGAATGAAAGCGCATGACTTACCCAGCAAGTTGACAGGCTGGTAGTAACCCTGCAGTGCTCCACACCCACTTGCGTGTTCAAGGCAGAAGTTCACCAAGTAAGCAGCACTCGCGTATGAGTGAAAGTGATCCTAGAAGTAATTACGGATACCAAACTGTTAAAAAGCAGAGAAAGACGCATTTCACGGAACCAAATGACTAACTTTAAGTGTGTGAGTTTGTGGAATATGAAGCAACCCAAAACGGTGATATTAATAAGAACGAATCCTACAACCATTGCCCAAGCCAAGAGAGACTAAAATTAAGGCAATTCAAATCTAACAGATATTGCCAAAGGCAAAAAGGGGCTAATGAAAGGTCCATAAGTTGTGAAACTTGTTGCCCATACTTTGTACAGCAAATAGCAAAAGTTGGTATAAACTCACATTGCAAAGCCAAGGGAGAAGCCGAATAAGTCCCTATCCTTGTCAGTATTTGGTCACTGGTGCAGTGGGGGACACAAGAGTGGCAAAAGGGCTGCTCTTCTGGAAAAGGGTATTCAGAAGGAGAGGTGCTTAATTTGCAGACGAATATTAAAGAGCGCCAATGTGAATCTTGTTTTCCCTGAAGAGTTGTTAAAAGTTTGAAGCTGCAAAATGATGAAAACTGGAGCGTTGTTGTAAACCCCTTGTTAGTTGATCTTAACCACAGAAGCACTTGTTGTGAAACATTGTTCGGGCAGGGGAGTATACCAGGATGGTACACCTTTGGAGGATGAGGCCTGCCATGGGAGTAAACCAGGTGTGAACTGCGGTAGTTGGCCTGGCAGGGAAGTAAACCAGGTAGAAGTTGATGAATTGCTATAAAGTGGTGCTGATAGAGATCTTTTATATTGTTTATGGTGCTGAAGAAAGAGCTTTGTAAAAGCTACTGTAAAGGAGTTTCTTCACAACTCTTCAGTTGTGGCAAATCATCCTGACCAAGACAATAACTGTTGCTATTTACGAACTGAAAAAAGGTTCTTTATTTTGAAGAGGATAAATCTTACTCTTGTTCAAAGAGGAGAAAATAACCTTCTACTTTTCTTTGTTGAATCATTGAAGTGTTAAGACTTTCTGTTGACAAGTTGAAGTTGCAAAGAACTGTGTTGGAACTTTCTGTTGACAAGGTGAAGTTGCAACAAACTGTGTTAAGACTTTCTGTTGACAAGTTGAAGTTGCAAAGAACTGTGTTAGAACTTTGTTCTGAGATTATAAGGAGAGACTGTTGTTACATTACAAAAGCACTGCCTATACTAATTTTATTTGCTTTGAACTGCCATGCATTACCTTATTCATTTATTTTATGTGTAAGTATGAGGGACAGATATCCATTGTTAGAGTGTTTCCTTTAGTTCATTTTAGGTAGGGTAATCTCATCAGGGTAGGGATAGTGAGGTGTTTATCCAACCTTCTCATTTAATAAAATGGCATTTGTTGAAAATCCTTCACAAAGTTGTCCGCCTCACATTTCTGACCCCTCACACAAACCTCAATCCTTCCAAAGTAAAGAAAGCATTAGGGTTAGCAACATCCAAGCCCAAGCACCAATAGATTCTGAGAGCAAGCAGACTGTTATCCGCTCAGATCTCATACGCCCCGAAGATCTAAAGGGGAGGTGCAGTAAGAGACATACCCAAGGATTCCCCTCACCCTAGAAGCTAGAGTCTGCTCCACCAAAATAAAGATGGCAGGAGACCCTGTCTACTGAAGGAAGTGACTGACTTCCCCTGCTTCCCAGATCTATTACACCATTCTCCAATAGAAAAGTCTCCCAAATACACTCTCCTATCATCTTGGTAAATATTTTCAGAAAAGGAACCATATGTCTGGACCCGGGAAACTAACCATCAACAAAAAAAATGAAGATCAAGTAGCCAACCCCTTTGAGGCAAGGGAGGTGAACCCATGATGTAAGTCCCTCCCATAGGGGTCTGGGCAAGTAGGACCTCACTGGGAATGACTCCCCTCTTGGGGAAAAGGACTCCTATTCCAGAGCGGAACTCCCAGTCCAAACTACTGGGTCTGCATATATGGATGTGGAAAAGACTCTAATACCTTCTACAACTACTTTATTCCACAAAGATATTTCTTTGTATGTATTTGCTACATGCAATGCTGAACTAAACCCCATAGTCAGCGAAGAAGGAAGCTGTTCTGTTTTTTCTTGACACCTACAAGAGAAGAAATGCAACGAGTTAAGGGAGATGTGTACGGAGAGGGAAGCCTCCGCATCATTGATGTCCTGGAAGGGCAGAGCCAGGCTGAGCCGCGTAGCCAGTGGCAGTTAGAAGGGTGATAAAAATAAGAATATTGTGAATAACAGCTGGGAAAGCTACTTCTCCAATACCAGGTACTACAATTGATCCTCCCTGTGCTCCAATAGTTAAGTTCTAATTCTTCACCACTATCAATTATCTAATATACACAGGACAGCACAGGAATTGTCTTGGCACCCACCTGCAAGTGCCCACATTATTAACTTAAGTTCAACTGCAGATCATTTTATACACGCTAAATTAGTTTCTTATTACTTACTTCTCAAATTCCCCTAATTTCCTTGGGAATGTTTCCCCTAACATCTACACAAATTCCACTTCATTCATAAAATGTATTTAACCAACTTCATCTTATTTTCTTTTGTAATACCACAAATACATCCACTCATTTAGCAGATTTATGTTGTACCTCAGTTCCTGCCTAACACATACTTAGTCAAGGCATTTATGTACAATGCATTTGTTTAGTGAATGTATATATCTTGCTTAAATTCATGCCATATATCATGCCTAAATTCCTGCCAACAGGTGCTTCAGGTGCTTCACTAAGGTGTGTGAGGGGTCAGTAATGCGAGGAAGACAACTGCTTGTGTTTGTAGCCAAATTAAACCTTTTATTAAAGGTAAAAATTGTAAATTAATCCTCACTAAACTTACTCTAACAGAGAGTTCCCTATCTAGTCTAAGGGAATTACTCCCAGCATCATGAAAACTGTTCCTCACACTAAACAACCACGCATTCAAAGTAAAACAGAAACAACATAAATAAGAGAATAACCAACAACCAGTGTGAATTAGATGACCATCACCTGTCCTGGGTAGATCCCTTCCCCAAGTTTGCTGAAAGTCATTTTTCCCAAGCGTTCAAAAGCAAACAAAGTCTTGAACCAGGTCTTGTAAGTTCCAAATGAAATAAAAGTTCACCAAACAAACATCCACAGGGACCAGTTCTTAAGCTCTCTGAGGAAAGAATTCCCCTTCCAATTCCAGCCAAGAAAACAGCATCAATGGTAATCCTAGATATTCTCATTCCAGCATTGGCTTGCCATAGTTCAAAGAATAAAGATATAACTTATGCTTCAACAACTGCCTCCGACCTCTGCAGTGTATTTGGTATAATTGTCGGGATGATTCTTCTTAGGGTGTTACTCTCCTCTTAACAACCCTGTCTACTACTGTTACTGTGGGAACAGGTTCCTTTGTTCCACAGCATGCCACTACTTCAACCAACTTTAGGATAAGAGACTCTGACAGTATTATACACAACCGCAGTTCTAGTAGTTCTACTCCAACTTGATATTTTAGAATTGTAAGGTGTATTAAAGACAAGACTCTTCAACCTCCACAGGTAGGCAGGGCACACTTCTTCTCTAGGTTATCAGAAAAGGAAAGCCTTTTTGCCTCTTCTGTCTGTCTTATTGCCACCACTACAATCAGCCTCTGCATGCAGACTGCTCCTCTTTCAACTTCAACAGTCTCAGCATTACAGATTGCAGATGTATTCCTCTTACAAGCACCCAGCTCCCTTCCCCAGCTTCATTCACACCTTCATGGTTCCAGTAGTTACCCTGAAGCTGTATTGCCACACTTGCAGCTTTGTATACCATTGACACACTCGTGTCACAGTACACTGGATTTGCAACAACTTTGACAACCTCAGAAAACAAACAGGGCTGGTTTCACTATAGAAAGGATTTGTCTACTGGCTTGGACAATGCTTGTTCTTCTCGTCAGTTCAGCAACCTCTACAGTTATAGAAGACTTGTTCTGTATGTTACAAGGATCAATCTTCAAAATAAAAACTGATTTAGGAACACGCGACCATTCTTTGATGAGGATCTTTAACTTTAAAGACCCATAAAGAATTATATTCCCCTTTATCAACGCAGAGTTATACTCTGGCTCCGGTCGGTATCACAATTGTTCAGACGCAACCTCGCTTTCATGGAATATACCTTGTAACAATTTATGAAAGTCATCTTTAGGTTTCTGAGTGATTTGGAAACATTCTCCTCCTTAATTGGAGACATGCAACTACTCTGGTAACGTTTAAACAGTTCAACAATGAAAATGAAAGCTTTCTGGTAGAAGCGAGCACTCGGACTTGCATTAGAAGTGCGTGTGATACATTCTTATTGTTATCCTGTCTCTCTACAGCGACAAACAAATTCTATTCGCTCCCACTCTTATGTGAGTTATTATAGAGCTGGCAACAGTTACCGGCAAGGTTTTCAAAGTGAACTTGCACACAGAGCTTCACTCACCAGCTCCAGGAACACTATGCTTGAGGGCTGCTTTCACTTCCAGGCTTCTCTTGCTTCTGCTACTACTTAAGGCAATCTTGGGACATACACCCCTTGGCAGCATATGTGTCTTCAGTCTGGTCTTAACCAGGCCGAGTCTCCAGCACGCCACTGTCTCTCGGCTTGCTTCTGTACACAGGCCTCAGGTGGCAGCACAGTCACGGCTCTGCAGTCACCGCCACTAGGCACACCTGGGAAGACTTTCAACTTTGGCACATCTTTCTCAGTGCAGCCACGGCAAAGCAGAGTTTGTGAACACAGGATTCTCTAAGGACTTTCAGGTGAAATCTGCTTTCCTCTTGCCCCAGCGTCCCTTAAGTGACCACACTTCCTTATGAACTGGCAAACTCATGCTCTTCTCCTTCTATTGCTACTACCAGCCTTCCAGCTCCTGCTCCATTCTACTTCCCCTTTCTGCAGCAGCCTTTTATGCTTCTTAGGTGGGGCAATTGATTTCAGTGCAGGCCCTTATTGTTAATTGCATGATCTTGGCAAAGACTGGTAGGTCTAATTGCCTGCCCTCCTTTTCTACATGCCTCTTCAGCCCTCTTCTTCGTCTCTGTCCCTATGGGATTCAGGGTCATGTAGTTCACTTTAGTGAACTTAGGTTTTTCTACTTCTTTTATCAAATTAAGGGTAGATTTAACTCCCTTAGTAATTTCAAAAGAGAGATTGGGGGTTTTAACCTTATTAGATGAAGAAGGGGTATAGAAGTCAACATTTCAACCATTCCTTGTAGCATACCTTTGGTATTGTGGAGGATATTTGTTTTTAGGGATAACAAAGATGTGTTATTTTGGTATAATATGTTGTGGGGTTACAATGTTAGGATTTACCATCTCAGTTTTGATAGGAGGTTGAGAGATATCAAAATGACAATAAGCCATAACCTCTTCTGGAATTTTGGTAAAACTACCCCTTTCAGCGGAAAAATACAGTCTCTCATCCCACAGAATCTCCTCACAACCCTGGGTCCTGTCTCCACCCAGGGGATTCTCCCGCAGTACACAACCCCCAAGATTGGGATCAGGAAGCGGCTGCCCTCTCCTGGCCACTTGGGCGGAGACTTTACGCAAGGTTTTGGCGAGGGATCTGCAGGATTCTTCACAGGTTATGCATCAATTCATGTGGTCGCTTGTAAGCTTCTTCAAAGCTGACTTACGTTCACACTTCCTTAACAATTTAATCTAGTTTGCATATTTCAAATTGTCAAAACAAGTTTCCAAATCAAACAACTTTAGGTATAGGAGACAAAGTATAACAAAAGAAACAGGAGTTACAAACACGAGGTAGCATCATTAATTATGTGTTATCCTCAATTTCAATAATATCAATATACTAAATCCTATTTTCACCAATACCTATATGCCATTGGTTATGGATTTAAAGTGCTTTCAACTGGCATTATCATTTTATATTTTGCAATACATCACTGATGTGGCTTCATCCCATTTCCCTTTTTGTTCCCAGTATTTAGTGTTCACCTGAGTACATTAGTGAATAAGTAAAAAAGGCTACCTATAGTGCTAAATCTCTATGTATATGTTTTCAAAATTAGAATCCAATGTTACTGCCACCTTTCAGTATTCTCACTGCATGAAAATTAAAATTATGCCCAAAATCTCGACCAAAATGCTATTGCACAAACTATAATATAAATCCATATTATATTACCGACTGGTGTTGGTATTAACAATATATGTATTGTTACCTTTTTACTTTCTTAATGCTGCGATACACATAGAGCTGTCACTCCAAGGTTAAGAGTCTTCCTTGCTTTCCCATTTACATACGTTTTTCGGTGTTTGTTTAAACCCGGGCACCACTTTGAACTCCCTCTTATAGACACATTTCATCCTCATAGAAAGGGGACTGTGTGTTCCATCTCCCCTTCAACCTATGTCTTTGTCCCAAAACGTGGTGCCATCTTGGAATTGTGTTATTTGTACAAGCCCCATGTAAATAGTATATCATTTGATATTATAGCAGATATATTTATTTATTTATTAGCATTTATATAGCGCACAGCAGCCCTTAGGCATTGTGGCGCTGTTACAGGAAGACTTGCTGGTTACAGGGAAAGTGGTGTGCATAATGGTTACAAGACAGCAGCTAAGCTTAGTGGTTACAGGCAGTTCAGCTTAGTGGTTACAAGGACATAATATGCATAGTGGTTACAATGGATACAGTAGAAGTTAATTAGATGCTTAGTTTAGTGGTTACCTGGGAAGCAATGGGGCCGAGTTGCAGATTTTGCTCGGTGAGCATGAGGATTTAGTTGAACAGAGTGGTTTTGAGGGTTTTGCGTAAGATGAGGAGGGATGGCTCTGCTCTAAGTTCGCTGGGGAGTGCGTTCCATAATTTGGGAGCAATGTGGTGGAAGCCTAAGCCTATGCCTTGATGAGTGTGACTTGCAGTTGGTTGGTATGGTGACTTCTTTTAGGACGGGTAGAGATGACTCTGTTGATGCTTTCAGTTCCATAGGATGGTGCTGAGACTCATGCATTTCTGCGTGATGGTTAGGGTTTTGAAGCTGACATGTTCCTTAACGGGTAGCCAGTGAGCAGCTCGCCTGGCTTGAGTGATGTGCACTCTTTTGGGAATGCTGAGAGCTGCACATAGCACATTGTTCTGCACTATTTGGAGCCTGTTGAACATTTTGGCTGAGGTGCCTGCAAGGATTGCATTGCACTAGTCCATCTTAGCTCCGATAGTGGCACGGGCTATGGAAAGGCAGTTTTGGGGGGTAAAAAAGGTTTCATGTCATTTATGATTTTGGTGGTGTGGGCAGAGGCGATGGGTTTGACTTGTCGAGTCATGGAAAGGGTTGAGTCAAGGTAGACTCCAAGGGTTTTTACAGAAGTGGAGACTGGGATATTGGTGTTGTTGATAGTGAAATTGTCATACTTTTTGTTAAGTTTGGGCAAGATGTCTTTGGGACCAAGAAGTATGATCTCGGTTATGTCCACGTTAAGGAAAAGACCACTGATTGCCCTCCATGTTTGGATGGTGGTGTAGATTTGGACGAGGGCTGCTGCGTCTTGGTCGTAGTAACCAGTGAGGGAGAGCAGTACTTGTGTGTCATTGGCATAGTTTGTGTATGCTATGCCGAGCGAGCCCAGTAAGTCAAATAAAGGCTTGGTAAATAGGTTGTAGAGGGTGGGGGCAGTTCATGATCCTTGGGGCACTCTGCAGTGAATGGTGTCAGGGGCTGCATTGGCCTAGTCAGAGTAGACTTTCATCGCTCTACCTTCTAAGAAGGAGCTTATCCAGGAGGTTGCTTCTTTAGAGAAATGGGCTGCGTTGGAGAGGTGGGAAGTCAGGATGTTGTGATCTACAAGATCAAATGGGGCCAAGAGATCTAGGAGAAGCAGTAGGGCTGGTGTGCCCTTGTCCATGATGTTGGTGATTTGGGTTTTGAGATCCAATAGGACGGTTTCTGTACCATGACCTTTACGGAAGCCGATTGTCTATTGCCCAGGATGGCGTTGGATTCCAGATAGTGTTGGATTTGGGTGTGAGCGGCTTTGTTAAGAATTTTGAGAAGGAATGGGACTGTGGTGATGGGGCGGTAGTTGTTGGGGCAGGTGGGATCAAGGGAAGGTTTCTTTATGAGAGGGCAGACCCAGGCTTCTTTTAGGCTCTGTGGTACAATTCCTGAGGAGAAGGAGGCGTTGATGAACGCAGTGATAATGGGGGTTAGAGTCTTGGCGCACTCTTTGATGACCGAAGGAGGGCAGATGTCTCCTTTACAAGTGGAGGATTTGAGGGGTTGGAGAAGATCAGTGACTTCCTTTTCTGTGACTTCTCTGAATGAGAAGAGAGGTGTATTGGGATGATGAGAGGGGGGTGGGGGGTGGAAATGAGCGGAGGCAGGTTTCCCTGGTAAGGAAAGGCCTTGCGTTGAGATTGGATTTTTTCTTGAAGAAGCTTAATTTTGTTAAGGAGGGCTGCTTGAATGCTCGAGCACCAGACTTCATCTTTAGATCTTTAGATATTTCATCTAATTTAGTGGGAGGGGTGATGAGATCTTTGAAGATTGAAAACATTTCCTTTGTTTTGGAGTTGGCATTGGTTATTCTGAGATTAAATTATTCAGATTTAACTTTGAAAATAGCTTTTTTTTTCCTCCGATTTATTTTGTTCAGAAAAGAAAATCTGAAAAATGTATCGAACAGTTTGACGCTTCTTCTTTATCTTTTTTTTCCCTTTGTTTCCTTCTGTCGTTCTTTCTTTGTCTCTATATCTCGCCTCGGATATAAGGACCCTGGCTATGTGGCCCTGTTCACAGTGTACGTGCTCAAAGTTGTTAGATATTGTTTGTTGGTTGTTTGTTTGTTGATCCTTGGGACCGGAGTCTCCCTATCATCTGTGCCCGAATCTTCTACTACACTTGGAGTCACTGTTGCAGGGCTTTCTCTTAGCTGCTTAAAATTTGCCTCAATTAAGTTCGCCATGGCCATCGACCACCTTGTAGATTCTCCCGAAATCAGTCTATTCCATATCTCTATTTTTTCAAATATCCATGGATTTTCTGCCAAAGGAAGTAGGTATGTATTTCTGTTCTGTTTGTTATTTTCACAGGTGAGTATCAGGTGCTTTAAGGTTTCTTTTGTATCTGGTTTGTTGCATAATCGACAGTTTGCCTCCTCTGAAGTCGATCTAATCGAAAGTATTTCTTTGGTAGGTAGCAGGTTTCATCTTGCTTTTATGAGCAGGTTTTGTTTCCTTTTATCTGGAAATTTTTTGCAGTATTTGATTGGCGATTTTACTTTATTGAAAGTTGGGGGGAGGTGGGTGAGAAGTTTGTTTTTTGTTGCGAGATCTAGCGTTCTGATCCAGTCCATCATGACTACTTTTTTCTTTATTCTGTCGGGGTTTTCTTTCAGTTCTCTCTCTGAGCACGCAATTTCTAGTAATTTTGCTCTTCTTTTTTCCTTCCATACTTCCAAGGCTGCACATTTGGCTAAATCCATCTCCTCTTTGATCATAGCGATGGCTGGAGAGCGCTCCTCCAGGATGATTTTCCTGAAAAAGTTCATTGCTGCTTGATCCACCATGGATTCGAGTGATACAAAGCCCAGCTCCCTTCTTATCGCTGCCATTGAGGTAGAATTTGGGACTCCCAAAACTGATTTCCATATTAGGCCTTCCAGTTTTGTCCAGATGTTTGTTGGCATTGAGAGTGATACTTCCATTCTATACGTCAGAGCGGGGATCACTTTTCCTTTATGGAAGTTAATTGCAGGTGTCAGGGAGAATTTCCCAAACTTCTTATCGACCAGTCGGGTCTGTGATGCTAGCCGCTTTGCTTTATCCCATAGAGTCTGCTGCATTGTTTGAGCTGTTTTGGTGCTGTCCAGGTCGACTCCCAAGTATTTGATCGATTTAACTGTTTCTAGCTTTTCTTTTTCCAAGTAGAGTATTCGTTGTTTGGATTTTGAACTCTGTGTTTTTTCGAGAACCAACACTTTTGTTTTGTTCTTATTAATGATCAGGCGGTTTTGGTTGATGTACTTCGCCAGGTTATCTAGTTTCCGCTGGAGACCTATTTTTGTCTGGTCTATCAAGCTAATATCGTCGGCGTATAGTAATCTTGGTACCGTGGTGTTGCCTATTTTTGGTGGGAAACACCTGATTTCTTTTTCGGCGTGTTGGAAATCGCTCAGAAATGAAATGAAGAGGGTTGGAGCTAGGGGGCAACCCTGTTTAACCCCATGTGTTATCTTGATTTCTTCTGACAGAATTCCTTCCTGACTGAGTTTGATTCTGACAGTGTTGTCTGTGTGCAGCGCTTTTATAGGCTCCAGGACCGACGATGGACAGTTCCAGCTCTGGAGTTTTGCCCACAGAAGGTTTCTATCTATTTTGTCGAAAGCCTTAGATAGGTCGATAAAAGCTAAATAGAGCTTTGGGGCCCCTTCTTTTATCTTGGCCGTTAGGATGTTGATAATCATGATGTTTATTCCAGTGGATCCATTTTTTTGAAAGCCCACTTGTAGGTTGTCTTTGAAATTGGCGTTTTTTTCCCAGACCCTAAAGCTGTCTAGCAGGAGAGATGCATATATTTTGCCGATGATGTTTAAAAGGGCGATTGGTCTGTAGTTTGCCGGGTCTTCGCGGGCGCCCTTTTTGTAGATCGGGACTATAACCGCTTTGAGCCACGATTCTGGGATTTTCTTAGTATGTTCACACTCTTCAAAAATTTCGCTTATTACCTCTGACCATTGTGTGGGAAATTGTTTTAGCATTGCGTTGCTGAGCCCGTCCGGTCCCGTGGCTCTGGAGGCCTTTAGCTTCATGATCTTTGCTTTTATATCTTCCTGACTTGTTACATTTATCCAGTTTGTGCAGATGTTTTCTGGTACGAGCGATGTTGGATTTTCAGCCTCTTCGAATTCAGATGAGATATGGGTTATCCATTTCTCCTCCGTTACTGCATTACACAGAGGTGCAGATTTCGCAATGGTCGATTTGTTAAGAAGGGACCAAAATGCACTTGAGTTTTTTGACTCCAAAATTTTCATCATCGCCTCTGCATCCATCTGGTATTGAAGTGCCTTATGTTGTTTTAGCCAGTTTGCATATTTCTTCCTCTCTTTATGCCAAAGCTGGCAGTCTGATTTGGCATTTGATTTTTTGGCTCTTCTTCTTAAGAGTACGGCTCAGTTTTCTTTGGTTCACCAGTTCAATGTTGAAAGCGTGTTGGTGGTTGAAGACCTGATTGGATTTTCCCCTTTGTTTTCTGTAGAGTACTAGGAAAGGTGTGTAGTCCGGTCTTTCTTTTATATCTTCCTTTTTGTTTGACTTAAGTTTGTTTCTCCATGCAAACCTAAATTTCTTTATATCCTTTTCTGTGAGCTTTAGTCTGGTGCTCTGGTTATTAGCTTCTGTTTCTAGAGGGTATCCTAGTTTTGTTGTTTTCCTACCTTTCCACGAGCAGGTGACCAGGTTGTGATCACTGTTGCTAGTTTTTTCAACTCTGAAACTCGTCATCGAGTCAATCATGCCTGCTGACATGCAAATATGGTCTATTGAGGCTTTTGACTCTCCACTTTCCCAGGTCGGAATATTGATTTGGTTTGGGAATAGCATTGCGATGTTTTGGATGTCTCTTCCAGAAATCAGTTCGTTCCACGCTTTCCCTCGGTTTTGAGAGTGGTCTGAACGTTTCGGGGTTGTGCTGTTTGTCTCGCTGCAGTTCGCGTTTAGGTCACCGCATATGATGATATTGATGTCCTTGAATGCTTCGTATAACTGATCTATCGTGCTCCCCATGTTTAGACAGAAGGTTTCGGTTGACATCCGCTGGGGATTCCAATAGCAATTGATAATGGCGAGTTTTTGTTTGCACTTTCCTCTCTGTTTGTTTTGGGCGGGCCAAGTGGTCAGCGATACCAGCATCTCGTATGCATCCTTCCATTTCTTTGGCTCATCCATGCCCTGGCCTGTTTTAACCTCTGTCAGAAGGCCGCTGAGGGTCTTCCCAGAAGGCCTTTGACCGCCGGAGAAATCTGAACCGTGAAGCCATCAAGTGTTGGTTTGGCTGATAGCCATGTTTCTTGTAGGCATAATATGTCATAACGACCCAGATTTACGTCGCTTGTCTGAGTAAGATGGTTATGTCCTCAGGTGTTCCATGACCCCAGGCTGTAAATCTCGTTTGCGGGCCGATCCTCTTTTCCCACTGGGCTCTGGCTGTTTTGGAGGACTGGCCCTTGTCGTTGAGCGTAACCAGTTCCATGGACCTTGTAGTTTGCGCACTGGCGGCGTTGATTCTCTCTGTTTCCTTACTTCTGGGTGTTCTGCCACGTCTTTATTCCCTTGTAGGCGTAGGTCCTGATGATTCTGGCTATTTTCTTTTATATGATTTTTCTTGTTTGGATTTTGTTTTTGTCTGTTAGATAGTATCTGCTGATTTCCTTCATTTTTCGTTTTCTGGTTATTTAGATCTGTTAGGAGAAAGCCCATCTCTTTCAGTTCTTGATAGGCTTTTAATCCTATTTTTCTCTTGCTATCTGCTTCAATGTGTATGTATGCTTTCGGTCTGTCTTGCCTGTGGTAGGGTTCGACTAATTTGATGTCTTCCGTCGTCAGGTGTCTCAACTCCTTTGCACTGTTCATTATCTGAAGTATCTTTGGACGGTTTAACAGTGCTCTCTCCTTCGCTGCGTTGCATCGTTCCAGCTTGAATAGGCCATACCATTTGGTTTTTGCCAGGACTTCGTCGGCTTGATCTACCGATTTCATTTTTGTTACATCTTTCTCTGCTTTTCCCTCTCTGGCTCCATGGCCAGGTGCTTGGTAGTGCTCCTTCACCATTTTGTAAGGCTTATTCCCGTCAGTGTCTTTTGTGTGGTTCTGTGGGTCAGGAGTCTGTATTTTCGTTGATGTATTTTCCAAACTTGTTTTCTCTCCTTGTCTTGGGTCATTGCCTTCAGTTTCTTCTTTTTTTCCACGGTTGCCACTTCTATTAGTTTAAAACCCATTTTCTCCATTTCTTCAAAGGCTGTACCGTCAAGTTTTTCCACTGCTTCGCTTTTGACATGTAAATATGCTTTAGCTAACTTTTTTCTGTGATAGGGTTCCACCCGCTTTATGTCCTCTGTTGCCATGTTCCTCAGAGATTTCGTTTTCTTCATCAGGTACATTACCGTCGAACGTTTTAGGATCAGGTGATTTTTTCCCTCTTCTTTTTGCTCCAGTTTGAAAAGGCGTATTTTGTTCTTATTATGTTGAATCTGAGAGGTCGCCTTACTTCTCCATTTCGTCCTTGGTTTTTCTTGGGAACTCCCTGGGACTGGTCTTGGCTCTCTAGGCAATGTTGCTCCTAACTGTTCTTTCGTTTTTGCTCCATTTGATTTAACTTGTTCAGTCCCTTGTGTTATTTTGTAACGGCTTGCTCTATTTGGTGATGATTTTCCCGTGGTTAGGGGGGAGTTGTCCTCGTCTGAGCTAATTGAAATGTTCGCATGTTGAGACATATTCATTAGGACGTTATCTAGCAGGAAGTCTACTATTGTTCGTGGTGAGCTTATGGTAATCTGGTCCGCTTTCCAGACCAGAACTGTTTGTTCTATGCTAGTGTGCCTAAGATGACCAACTTCCTCTCTGACTCTGCCTGACGCCATGCTCGAGCCAGGGCAAGTGCTTACTTGGAGGTGTTTTGTCCCATGGTTTGTAAGCGCTGACGGCCTTTTTTCTTCCCTTTTTTCTCCCGCCGGCTGTGATCTTGTTGCCTCTTCTCCCGACCTCCTCTGGTCGACTATGCGTCCTTCTTGGTTAATGATCTTTCTTTCCAGCTCTTCGATTTTCTTAGTCCTGAGATGTTTTGCACATTTTTCCTGGTCTTCGATTGCCGTTATGCAGTTTTTTGGCGTAAAGGGAGTGTTCTCCGTCCTTTTTTGTAGGATCTCATGGTCACGGTTTCCAAGATCAATGGATTTGTTTTGATCTTGTTCGACTCTGTTTCGTTTCTTTGTCGACTTTTGTTTTTCACCTGCCCGGCTCGGTTGTAAGGACTGTTTCCCTAGTTGTTTCTGAGGGGTTTATTGGAGACGTTGTTGGTAGATGCGGTGAGGTCCATGCGTATCGTTGTTCTATTGGGCCTGTTTGCCCGTTTGCTGATTGCTCGGTTGTAGGGCTCTTCGGTGTCGTGGTCCTGTTTCCTGCTTGCGCTGACCCCATTAGTTTGTCTTGCCCTGGCGTATTTTGAGTTGGTAGGCTTGGCGGTTTATCATTGTTCGTGGTTTCGCCCTCGCTTCCCCTTACGGTCGAGGGTACACTAGCTTGTAGGTGATTGTACATCCAAATTGATTCTGTGTGTTTCTGTTCGGAGCTCTTTGTTTGTTCAAGAGTGAAAATTGCTTTTTTGTACGTAGAGGAGCTGGTTTTAAATTCTGTCAGGGTGGACGGGTTGGGCGAGGATTGCCACTTAGATAAGGCAAGGCGTCTGTTGTTGCATAGAACTGCTAGCTCTTCAGTGAACCAGGAGTTGGAGTGCATGGAATTTTTTTCTTTCTTATCCTCTTAAGGGAGCTATGGTCTCAATTGCATTGTTAAGAGTGAGGTAGTAGACGTTGGCGAGTACCGTAGGGTTGTTGGTAAAGGGTGGTTTGAATTTGGGAATGTCAAGAAAGGGAAAGAGTTTGTCTTTGTTAAGTTTTTTGGAGATTCTGACTTTGGCCGGTGGGGCGTATGAGAGTACTTTAGTGGTGGGTTTAGTGGGAATAGAGAATTGTATGCAATGGTGGTCCGTCCACGGGAGGGCTGAAATCTTGGTGATTGCAACTGAGCAATTATAGTCAGCGACCCAATCAATGGAGTGACCTTTGCAGTGAGTAGGCTCTGAGACATTATGGGAGAATCCAAGGTCAGTGAGGTCTTTGGCAAATGAAGTGGCTGATGTGTCCTTAGGGCCATGAAGGCCTAGATTGAGGTCTCCGAGTAGGAGGGTTTTGATGGAGCTTTTTCGGTTGTTTTCAAGAGTTTGTAGGAGGAGCTTTTGGTAGGCAGGGGCTGTGCCAGGTGGTCTATATGTGATAAGGATATTTATGGTACAGTTAGGGGAAAGTGTGTGCTTAGCATAAATAAGGTCAGCATTATTTTCCTAGTGTTGGTTGCATAGTCTGATGGAGAGGGACTCCTTGGCGATGAGAGCTATGCCACCACCTTTGGTGGTCTTGCGGTCCTGCCTAAGAATGGTGTATCCTGGTGGTAGAGCAAGAGGGATAGCTGGGCCTGAGGCTTCATGTAGCTAGGTTTCTGTGACTGTCAGCAGATCGAGGTCTAGAGAGTTGATGAGGTCAATAATTTTTAGAGCGTGTGCAGGGAGAGAGCGTTGACTAGGGCACATTTGAGGGCGGTGGTACGTATGGATTTGCTGATGGTAGGGGAGGGTGAGTTGGTGTCTGAGGAGAGCTTGCGGTTGGCAGTGGTGAGGAGGGGGTGCTGGGCCGGGAGAGGAGGTGAGCAGGCTAGTGTGTTGGTGGGTTTGTGTTGTAGGTGGGCTGATGTGATGGGTGTGCAGGAGCTAAGTCTGAGGTTTCTAAGGTGAGTGGTGAGCGGGATGTGGGGCTACACGCTAGGCTCTGAACAAGTCCTAAGCCTAAAGAGTCTGGTGAATAGAGTGATGTGATCAATAGCATTGGTAGTGATTTGGCTGTGGAGTGAGGCTAGCACAGGGGTTGTTGAGGATTGGTGCCGAGGAGTTAGAGGTGAAGTGCAAGGAGGAAGAGAACAGTGGTGGTGGCGGGTGAAAATTGGAATGAGTGCTGGTGAGCAGGGTTGCGGTTGGAGAGGTGATGCATTTGTCAAAAGGGGGGTGAGCAATTAATATTATTGCATTCAATAGAAGTACCGACTTGAGGTTGTGCACAATTGGGTACAACAAATATAAGGCACCGTTTAAGTAGGACAGTATGTGCCGTGCAATCAAGGTACAATCTAGGAGGGCACTGTTTAGGCAATACAGTATGTGCAAAGCATTCAATGGTACAGATGAATGGAAGGGCACAGTTTAGCTAATTCAATTTGGGGAGTGCAGTCCAGGTACAAATGGAGGGCACAGTTTTGGCAATATAGTATGTGCAAGGCATTCAATGGTACAGATTAATGGAAGGGCACAGTTTAGCTAATACAATTCGTGGAGTGCAGTCAAGGTACAAATGGAGGGCACAGTTTTGGCAATACAGTATATGCAAAGCATTCAATAGTACAAATTAAAGGAGGGGCACAGTTTAGGTGAAACAATGCATGCAAAGCGGGCAAGTTTAACACCAGAGGAGGAGTACAATTTTGGCTGGGCAATCAGTGGCATACAGTCACCAGGAGGAGCTCCGTTAGGGCAGTAAAACAATATGGTGCAATGGAGAATGCGTGCAGATTGGGTAGTGCAAACAGTGGGAAGCTTTTTAGTTGCAGGGCACGAGGAGAGCCGACGTAACCAAATAGGTTCAGCACGGATGAGTTGCACAGATCGAGCCATGCAATCGTGAGAGGAAATAGTAGAATGGGGGCAGATATTATGATAGAGCAAAGGTGTGCATAAACATAAACATTGCATGTGAAATGCTAGTGGAGGACACAGGAAGCGAGCAGTGAGTACACAGCGACCGAGTGTCGCGGGGGACCAAGCTGGTCAATTAGATGAAAAATGTTTGCGGATTGCAGTTATTTAGGTCCTTGGATAAGTATCCTACAGGTGTGGAAAAGAGGCAGGTAGGGTGATGCTCCCAAGGACAAGTTTTCTGTGAGACTTACCCTGAAGGCTGGATTGCCTGGAGAGTTGGCGCACACAAGCAAGCTAGCAGGCACAAACAGGGCCTTATCTCTCGTGAGCTTTCCCACGAGAGGGGCGGCTTCCGCCTACCGGAATATATATATCGTATATCTACACCTTTAGAAGAGTTCTACAACAGTGTTGATATCTTTTGTAAATATTGCACACTGTGTACAAAAGCGTACACTATTGTACACTTTTCCCCAAATACTGGTACTAGTCTACAGAATTATGTATCTATTAAAAAAAATGATTCTTCATCATGAATGTTAGTGCATGTTACCCCAAATATTGTAGAGCAATTTGTCACTATTTTGTCCGCCAGTTCCTGCATTTAGATTCCATTTCCATTACAACACACCTTCTGAACACTAACATACATACATATTTATGAAAAAATAAAAGCAGAGCTAGGAAAGTTACATTTCCAAATCAATGACTTGCATATCCACAATCCTATTCATACACAACTGCACAATTACTGCATCGTTCATCATCCTGAAAATGAATGCAATTCGTGGTCCGTATTTAAACCCACAAATGATCTTCGAAAGAAAAAGATAGTTTTCGCTTTTTCGTGTATCAAAGGTTTTTCTTCACCTCCACGTTTTGATCTAATTATTTTCTTGATACCACAGAAACATAGTTTCTCTATGTTGCACTCTTTATGTTCCTGGCTCCAATGTAAAGCTAGTGATGATCTAATTTCTTGTATCCTAATAGCTCTCAAGTGTTCATACATTCTAGGTTTCAGTGGTCTTATCATACTACCAATGTATACATTTCCACAAATACAATTTATACCACAGATTACAAAACAACTATTAGAGTTAATAAATTCTTTAATTTCTAATGAATTCTCGTTAACGTCTTTAAAAATACTTATTTTTTCTGTAAATTTGCAGTAATTACAAGTTCCATGTTTAAAATAACCTTGTTTTCTGTACATTAAGCCATTTACTTAAATCTTGTGATTTTTCAGTATTTGCCAAAAAACGTACTGCTATCATGTTGCCCCTCGTTTCTCCTTACTGAACACAATTCTGGGTTTGTTATCTATGAATCGAACCAATTCTTTATCAAGCATCAACGTTTGCCAGTGTTTATTTAAAGTTGTGTATCCCTGATTGATCTGTGTTCAATATTGTGTGAACAGCCATTTTTCCTCCAATAGATCTTTCATTTTTGGTATTAAGAAAATCATCTCCCTTATTCTTGTGAGCTATAGATTCAGCATGTTGAATATCTATATTACTGTAGCCTCTTTCAACAAATCATTTGTTCAGCATTTGACATTGATCATGGAAATATTATTTCCTACTACAATTTCTACGGGCTCACAAAAATTCATCAAGTGGTACGTTTTTAATAATACTTTTCTTGTGACAACTGTTAGCAGAAAGTGTTGCGTTGGCCTCCGTAGGTTGTCTAAATGTCATTATTTCAATTTTATTGTCTATAATACTCACTTCTAAATCTAGGAATTATATTTATCTTTGTTATATGTTGAGGTAAATCATATACCACATCCATTCTTATTTAAGAACAACATAAAATGTTGAATTTCCATTTCTGTCCCTGCCCAAATAGAAGAATGGTGTCAATATAGCGACACCATTTGATAACACAATGCTTTTTGTTATAGATATTTGTCTCTTCCAGGAATCCCATAAACAGATTTTACACTGGCGAGGAGCATTTCAAACCCATCGCTACTCCTTTCTGTTGTAAATATATCTTATCATTAAACATACAAAATTGTTTTTTAGTACTAGGTTAGGTCTAACAACATAGATCTTTCCCCAAAAAAGTTACAGATTTGTTGTTATAAAAGTATTCAATTGCTTGTAATGCAGCTTCGTGTTCTATATGTTCTATTGAAATATATCTAATGTGGCCAACCAGTAAGAATCTTTCCATTCCATTTCATGTAATTGCTGCAAGATATGCATACTATCTCTTGATTAAGAATCTAAATTTGATACCATTATATTCAGAAAACTATCCACACACTCAGAAATGGGTTCCAGAGTAAGACCCTATGCTGTTCACTATTGGTCTCCTACTGGCCACTTTACAAATTCCTTGTGAATTATTGGTAAAAAATATATAAACGGTGTGGTTGGACAAAGGCAAGGACAACGGTGATCTAAGGGAAAATCAAAGAGGAGTTCAGAAAGATCACAATTCAGAAAAACACAACAGATGATTTCTGACAATACAATGATTAATTTGTCAAATAGAATCTTAAGTGAGTCAGAAATATAAGTCCTAAAAAACGACTGACCGTTGCTCCAAATGCAAATCTTAAACCAGTAAATTTGTATGCAGACACATACATTTTTCAGAAAAAAAAATCTTTATAAATTTGGAACAGAAAATGGTCGTAGAAAGTATTATTGCTACAGAAATATCACCATACTCTCTTAATGACCTACATCCCATTAAATTATTAATGTCACTAGAAGAGGAGAATGAACCAGACAAGGTTAAAATCATTAACTTGAGTTTGTGCAGATGTGTTATAAGTTGGCGGGGGGGAAATTCCCTAGGAATTAGGGGGAATTTGGGAATTTGAGAAGCATATAAGAAACTAATGGAGCAGGTTTAGGGGATGATCTGAAGTTGAACTGAAGCTGGGAATGCTACCCAGGTTATGGGAGCCTAAGAAACCCAAGTGTGCAAATACCCTATAAAAGAGGGATAGATACAAATATGAACATTGTGAATAACAGCTGGGAAAGCTATCAAGGTTACAGGAGCCTGAGAAACCCAAGTGTGCAAATATCCTATGACAGGGGATTCAGCAAAACACGATTACTGTGAATAATGGAAGGGAAAGCTATTAAAGTTACAAAAATGAGCTGCATTTCTGTTAGTCTTCCTTTTTTCTGCCCATTATATCTTCCAAAGTGATTCCATGGTTGAAAGTAATGTGATATGTTTTTTTCGTTTGATGTTGAACTCGTTACATCAAATTAGATTGTGATTCAAGAGTGTGATCTTCTTTCAGAACCCGATTGAACAGAAAAAGGAAGCCGATGTTAAGAGTTTTTATTTAGATTTTTTTGCTTTCACTCCCTGTCCTTGATACATCTCTATATTTCTTTACACAATCCTGTTCTCCTTTGTGTCCTACAGTTTTGTTATACATGAGTTGATGTATTGCATTTGTTGTTGTAATGTGTACGTATCAATGCCAGCATTATGCAGCCACATTGAATTATTACAAATTATATAAATTGATGATTTTTTTATTTCATTTGACCCTCATTTTCCCTTTTCCATTGTAGTGCTATAAAAGAGCCTGAGAAACCAGAGTATGCATCTACCCTATGAAAGGGGGATTGAGAAAGAGATATGAACAATTTGAAATAAGGCTGAGAAAACAACAGAAGGTACAGAACTCTGATAGGACATGGTGGATTGCTGCCCTATCTGAAACAACTTGGTTAAAAGAAGATAACTCGTATAAGGATCACAGGACTTTGGGAAAACTCAACGCCTCAAAGGAGGAAGTTATTTTTTTTGTTTGTTTACCAGAAACCCTGGAAACATGGAGAAATTCACAAGAGACAGTTTTCTTTGTTAACAGAAAACATTGAACCCTAACTTGACACAAAGGCTGGGAAAAATATCCTACGGTGGAAAAAGGAACTTTGAAACACAAGAACAAACCAAAAATAAATTGCGTAAGGCAGACGCCCTGTTGATTCCATTGTACAAAGCCTTACATTTCCCTTGTAGTTCGATGTTTTTCTAAAGTGGTAGGGCCAGTTAGTTGGATAGGATTCTGACAGAAGAACTTTATTTTGGACTTTAAAGCACACCCTTTGCTTAGTTTTGTTAGGCAGGGAACTTCGCTCATAGCGATAGGGCTAGCAAGGCATTTTTGATCATTTTATTTTAATAAAACTTCTTGAGAATGACCCATAATCGTCTGTGTCCTTCTTCTGGTTCACCACAAAAGGCTACTGGAAATTGCTTATTTGTGGAAAAGGGATACTTCCCCCAGAAAAGTATTTACTGTAAACTATGCTGAGTTGCAGGTTTTCAATTGTCAGGCCCTTTCATTATCTCATTCCACCACCACTAATAATTTGCAGTCCGAGTTCTGCCAACAGAGAAAAACAAAAATGGCCATCTGGAATATTAGAAAGAAACTTCACCAAAATAGGGGTTAAAGGCAAAATTGTTCCAGACCAGAAGAGAGCTAGGAAAAAGAGAGCACATGACACGCTTATTCGCAGGTAGGCTAACAAAAACAATGTGTGTTCCCTGCCGACCGGCAAGCTTTCCATTAGTGCATGATATTGGCGAGGGCTACATACGAGTATGCCCAGTTTTCATAGACTATTTTCTCCACGACTCGTCTGCCTTTGCTCCAATCAAATACTCCCCTTCTAAGGGTGTGTCCAATAATTAGGCTTAAACATCAGGCATGAATCCAGAAGTTCTCAGCCAGGAATGTCTTCTGGAGACTGATGCCATGCCCATCAAGCAGGCTACACAATTGGCTGTATTAAGGCCTGATTGAAAAGCCTGCCTCCTTTCCATCCACTACGAGGGCGCTGAACCAGTTTCTGATTTCCCCTTCGGATAGATGTCGGCTGTTTCAGATATTACTGCCAATAGAATGTGGCTGTATTTTGCCAAAGCACAAGAAATATTTATGGCCTTAAAAGCCAACCTTCAGACACACAGAGCTCTCAGCCTGGGTTGGGAGGCTTACAGGGGTGGTAGGTTTACAAGGGTGGCAGCCAGAGGGTGATGGTGGCAGATGAGGGCCCCAGTTCTTGTCCCCTTCCCAAGTGCCTGCTTATGTAGGGGCAGTGCCAACTTGCATCACCCTATACCTCATGAATAAAGTTTTCTGCCCACGTTTTCTTTCTTTTCTAGAGCAACAAGTGAGGCAGTCACAATACAGAGAAACCTCCCGCAGCACTGGAAAGCCATCAGCGTTCAAGCCACACAGTCCATGGGGAAAGAGAATGCCAGCGAAATAAGAACCAGAGATCTTATGCAGTGTTCCTCGGTGGGGCGCACCACTCCGAGCAACAACAAAAGCTGCTGCAGCTGACCTAGAACACACCAAGGACTTATAACGGACCAGCAACCAACCAACAAGACTTTAGTTACCTTAGCCACGCCACGGCATGGCCTTTTTGGATCAGGTCCGAGGAGCAGGAGAAGGTGGCAGACCAATAGACCAGCAGGAGTAAGGATGGTGGACTGGAGTGTTGAGGCAAATTAAAGTAAAGGTGAGGTATTGTTTGGTGAGAGCAAGTAGTACTGTGAGTGTGCCTGCAAGGCTGGTGAGGGTGTTTAGTGGGAGTGTATAGTGAGTGAGTGGAAACTGTAAGCGTGAAAGAGGGGTGACTAAGTAGAAGGTGTAGTAGTAGGGTGGTAGAAGGACTACTGGTGTGGAGGAGGGAGTACTAATGTGGAGGATGGAGTAGTAGTGTGGTGGAGGGAGTAGTAGTGTGGTGGGGGAGTAGTAGTGTGGTGGACGGAGATGCAGCATGGAGGAGTGAGCAGTAATATGGAGAAGAGCAGTAGTGTGAAGGAGGGAGTTATAACATCAAAGGGTGGAGGGGAGTTTAGAAGTAGTGGAAGACATTGTAGGGACAGAGGAGGAAGACGTAGGGAGAAAGAGATAAGGTTGGCGGAGTTGGATGCAGGAGAATAGAGAGGAGAGAATAGCATTGAGAGACGGGGAAAGGAACATTGTGTGTGGGAGGAACGAGACAGAATTGGGTAGTGTTTAGAAGGCACAATCACAAAACTTCTGGTAGTCACTAACAACATTGGTAGTGTAGGGCTGGTTTAGGAAGTCCAAGAGGGAGCTTAGATAGAGAAGGCAATTGCCTTTAGGTTCTCATTGTCAGCAAGCTTGAGACTAGACAGTAGGGCGTCAATATTCTCCATCTATTTACCCGGGGACTAAGGACGCCTGGGTTAGGGTGGGAAATGCTATCACTGGGCAAGCGAGTGTGCGACGGCCCTAGCGCCCAACCAAAGAAATCAATAACCCTTGAACCTTCTCTAGGAGTTGGAGAGTTCTTTGAGCGATCTGAGACACTGATTGAGTCTAGCTTTCTTCTTTCCCTATCTGCTGGATACGTGGGAACGGTGAAAGATTTTAACCCAGCAGTGGAAGCCTGAACAACCAATTTCTCTGGAATTGGGTGCGTGGACAGGAAGAAGGGGTCTGAAGGCATAGATTTATATGTCTTAGTCAGCTCTTTGTCTACCGACTGCATCAAGCATGGGTGCTGAAGAATAATCATCACTGGGTCAGCCATAGCAGCATTAACAGGAAATAACATTTTCCTTGGTTGTCCTTGGCCCAAAATGTTAGTGAGCCATAAGGGGTCTCTGGTTAAATGGACTACGTCATCCAAGAGAAATGCCTCTGGAAGGTGTTCTTGGGTCACAAACATGTGCTTTAGGCCAGTGGGACAACGCACCCATTCTCATCAAAAATGTCTTGTATCGTATAAAGGTGATCTTCTCTAGAGGCTTGAGTATAGGCTTCAGAGCACATACAAGTCAAGAGTGGAGTGGCCTTTGAAAGTGCCAAGGCTTTGACAGACAATGGTTGAGGCCGATGGGTTGTCAACGACCTCTGACACTGAAATGCTTTGATGGTTCTTTTTCAGCACCAGCGGGGTTTAGCTTTGGAGCATGCATCTGCTGCTATGGGAGGGTCTTCAACCTGACTTCAAAGGTGCAGTGACTAATCACTATGAAAAGTACTCACCACGGGCTTCGCAAAGATGTCCATCATTTGTTTTTTTCAACAACCTCCACTGTTCTGAGCACAACAAACTAATGGAGAATGTTACCTAGCGGTCAGTTGAGTCAGATTAATCTTGATCCCTCTACTCCTTCCGAGAATTACCCCTTTTCTTTTCATGAGACAAGCATGCCGAAAAACTGAGACTCTCTTTTAGAATGGGACGTTATATGGTGTTTCCTATGTTTCTTTCTTGATCCCCTCTCAGACAAGGGAGTTTTCTCGGACCTGGGCTATGCAGGGGTGTAAAGCCTTCCCTCTTGGTAAAATGGACTACTCGAGGGAGTACCCTGGAAGATTTAGATGGGGCTGGCCAAAAGCCAACTTCATTGCCCATTTCCCAAAGGCCTTCAAGTTCATTGCCTGACAGGAACTACACTTCAACACATTGTGTCCTGACCCCAGGCAGATGTTATGGGGGTCGGTGATTGACACTGCATAAGTGAGGTCTTTATAGTGCTTGAAACTCTGAGCCTTCAGTGATCCGGCCATATTGCGCAGTAGAAAACTTTCTCAGGGAGAAACATTGTGAATGCATGCTGAGCATGCATAAAAAGAAACTAAGGTCGTGGGCGTGGCATACTATATATATCATGGTGATGGTATCTCTTTTGGAGAGAATGAGTTGGGCCATCGAGGGGAAGCAATGTTGAGCTACACAATGCACCCTGGTGTAAAATGTTTATGTCGGCTGACATAGAAGAATGAATATGAAAAATGGGTGATCTTTGGGAGGATGCAATCCAATAGAAGAATGGCGCATGCAGACCAGCGTTCGGGGAAAATGCATGACACAGGCTGCATCCAACATGTAGCATGAGGATGTAAAACTGTCAAACTGGCAGCACAGATTCTGCTCCGCTTTTCAGCTGCATGTGAGATCATTGACCAAACAATTGCCATTGATCGCATTGCGATCAGTCTGGTTCTTCCTGGCAGAGGTGGCTTCAGCAAAAAAGGGCTTGGAGAGCTCTAGTTTGAGGAGGCTGTGGTTTCCTGTGCTGTTCCACACGGCTCACTCTACCCTTTCTCACTGTTCATTACCCACCTGCAACCTGAGATGCACGAGACAAGCCTGTATGCGTCCAGCTGGAAACTACAGGAAACAGAACGCAATACGCTGTTACATTAAAATTCACTATAGATTACAAGTAAAACAAGACAAGGGAAGGGGCAGGGATTGCCTGCTGGGAAACCCAGCAGCTAAACTCTGAACAAAGGAATAACAGAAGCACAAGAGAGGACAAGAACCGTAACATGAATAACTAGGGAAAAATAGGCAGTCAAAGTAAGCGAGGTTCAGAAAGAGGAAAAGTTGAAAAAAATCTAATTGCAATGGTACAGGAGACTGGAACTGCAGACCCGTAACAAGGAAGTGAACATCTGGACTGGAATAACAAGGACAGGTCTGAAGACAGATAACAAGGAAACGCAGGACCTGAAACCTGGATGCTAAAGCCAGGTAACACAGACAATGGGCAAAGAAGGAACAGCAGGCAGGGAACAAGATAATAGGTGGTAGAGACCAAGGGGCTGCAGACAGGGAACAGAGACTGCAACAGGGGAGCAGTGCTGCAATGCAGGAGGGTCAGAGGAGCAGGGCAGAAGGCAGAGGAGAGTAGCAGGGCTGCAAGGCTGGGATCACAGGGCACTGGAACAGGAGTGGGATCTGACAGCAACAGGAAACAGCAGAATATCGAGGCTCAAGGCGAAAAAAAAAGGGCTGGGAGCGTACTCAATGCAAGAGCACTGTGCTCCTGCAGGCAGCTGCTTAAATAATGTCCTGCCCTGTGCTGAAGCAGGCTAATTAGCAGCACCTGGAGCAGCATACCTGAAGGTAATCTGCCTCCACCCTCTCTGGTCCTGGGAAAGTGAAAGTAGCACTGATCTTTGGGGCTTCTGGTTCCTAGACCGATGCATAGGAATAACCAGGGAATGAGAACTGCCACAAGGTGCATTATGGGAATTGAAGTCCATGTTTTCGGATTTATACAGATTTCTGAAAGGAAATGTTAAATTATGATTTAGGGTCTTCTCTGAAGATGGTAGAAAACATTGTGCAGGTCTGCAGACAGCACCACCCAGAGGCACAGATGCAGAAGCATGACAGATATGTTTGCGATACAACATTACGAATGGGGGCCGTTCAATACAGACCTCTTCACTTCCAGACTGAACACACAGCTGCTGAGATACTTTAGCTGGAGACTAGAACCAGAGGTGCTAGGGACAGATGCCTTCCTGCACCATTGGGCAGGGGCTACTCACTACGCGTTGCCACCCTTTGCGATGCTGGCGAGGGCTCTAGCAAAGATCTGCAGGGAGAAAGCAGAAGTAGTGATAGTGATGCCAGAATGGAGGTCGCAAGCATGGTTTCCAGTTCTGATGGAACTTTCCTTGGATTTCCCGTAGAGGAATCCCTGTCAGACGTACCTGTTGACTGACCCGTCGGGAGCAGTACAGCCTCTAATGCAAGAGCAGAAGCTAGCGCTCATAGTGTGCAGAGTTTCAGGCACAGATGGAATATGCCAGGCCATTCGGAGGAGGCTTCAAAGTTCATGAAAGTGTCTTGCGCTCCATCCACTGCCAGGAGGTATGGTACTGCATGGCGGGCTTGGGAGAAATGGTGCAAGCAGCAGAGTAATCCTCCCATTTCTGCCCCTATAGTGCAGGTAGTAAACTTCCTAGCAGGACTACCCAGGCAGGGGAGAGCCTTTAGGATTGTGGGAGTGTGCCAGTCATTCATTTCGGCGGCTTACATGTTAGTGGATGGCGTGCCGGTCGGCGAATATCCAGCAGTAGTTAGACTGCTCAGAGGGGTGAAGGTTAATAAGCTCCCCTTGCCGAAATACTACTCCTTGTAGGACATCAATGCAGTGCTCAGACGATTCGACCAGTGGCCATGTAAAGATTTGTTATCAGTACGACAGTTATCCATCAAGCTATCAACCGTACCATTTTTAGTTTCTTGCAGGCGTGTATCAGACGTTAGAGTGCTATAGGTGGACAGGAAGATGTTCTATCCAGAGGGGATAGTGTTCAGCATTGCATGGCGTACCAAGACCAATTCCGCAATAATCTCTTACCTGTACTTCCCGGATAATAGCAAGCTATGCGTACCACAGTTCATTAAGAGCTATGAAGCTGCTACAGTGGAAGTTAGGCCCCATGGCATGTCACAGATCCTTATTGTGCGTAGGAAGCCCTATCATGCAGTAGCGTCCACCACCATAGTGAGGTGGGTGAGAAGTCATGGCCCTGGCAGGATTCAATGCGACAGTCTTTGGCACACATTCTGTGCGGGGTGCCATGGCCTCCAAATCCTTTGCTGCAGGCGTATTCCTTCAAGATATCATGAGGGCAGCAGATTGGTCTAGTGACTCCACGTTCAGAGCTTTCGATTTCAAGACAATATCAGTCATAGCTGCAGCAGTGGTAGAGAGGTTTGAACAAGTATAATGCTCGCCTGCGGTCTTGACATAGAATGAACATTACCCAAGCTTACAGCACAGGGAGTTTTGATTCTATTAATGGCACAGATGGCACAGAGGCGAGCATTATCCCTCCCTGTGAATACGTAGAGGAGATATAATACTGTATGGGAATTATATGCGAATGATGGGTGTATTCCCTTCCCTCATTATGCATGCTCTATTGTTGCAGGAGAAGACCAGAAGAACAGCTAAGTGGAGACAAAGGCGAGACCATTTGGTTTCTTGCCGGAAAGGTCTAGAGTTGTTGAGTCAGAGTTCCAACAAAATGGACTGTTTATGGTTGGTTATTGGATTATCGTTGCAGGAGTCTCAGTTTCAAGGATCCAAAAGAGGAGGAAGGGGCCTAGACAGGATATGACATATGGAGTAGGAGTGCACCCTGATGGGATGGTAACAGGCCATTCTGGACTACAGGAAGGAGAGGGACTATGGGGGAGTGTAGTCCCTTTTCTGTTAGTTTCCTGTTTTTTCTACAGTTGGTTACTGATGTTAAAAAAACATTTTTTTTTAAATTAAAAGTTTGAAGTTTGGAAGGGCTGCTAGAGAGTAGCTGATAAAGAAGTGTAGCATAATGCTCGCCACCGTCTCTTTAATAAAATCAAGAATCCCTATGCTATAAGGTTGGGTAATCCTCATAGTACGTTTTAGCAAATAAAAAAAAATGAAAGAAACCCAGAGTTCAACAACACAGTGTCAGAAAATTAAAAAAATAACCTAAGAATTACAATGTTAGTTAGTAATGCTTTCATTTATTTTTTTTAGACATAATTTTTGCACGCATTTTATATAAATATGTTAAGGGTTTTTGCTAAGCCCATTCTTGATTGAACAGCTAACTCAAACCGGCTAAAATCGAGCACTGTTCCAGTATTGATTTAACAATATCAAAAGAGATTCATTATTCCAAGTTAAAGATCATATAAATTGCAACTCATGTATATAAAGTGCAAAAACTACAGTGCAAAAAGGTCAGAACTAGAAAATAATTACAGATTTTCATTAAAGTACAAAAGGAGAAAAATCAAGCTTGATCGCTACACAGACACAAATGACACAGGTTACAAGACGCCAACTCCCACTTCAGTGCAATGTGCAAAAAACACTACCAGACATATCTACCAAACTGGACTAGACAACAACTATACAGTTGATCCTGGGGCTACCTACATAATACAAAAGGTTTCACTGTTGGGCTCCATCAAATGGGCATTTCTTCCTTGAGAACTTCTGCCCGGATCACACTTACAATTGGAAAAGTGGAGGCCTTTCATGTTATTCAACATTAAAATCCATTCAAACCTGGAAAAAACGTTTATAAGGCTTAATGAAGCAGCTTTGAAATAAATGACTGTGTCCACTATAGGAAAAAGGTGGACTTTGAATAAAATATGCATTCTGAAACCTAGCTGCACAAGTGCATGAGTCAAAGAAGGGCCTTCCATTAGTTTCCCATTGCGCTACTCCAGGTTTGGACACACACGGCTCGCAAGGCTACGCAGCAACACCCCATACAGCAAATGCTGATCGCCAGACAGGAGGGAGTACAATTTCCCAACAGAACTGTGGGTTTGGTTGTAGTATCGAGTCAATGACCCATGCGTTCCGTTGCCATCCATCAAGAAAGTGGCTTCCAAAAGTTCAAACACTTTAAAGCTTGGACAGGGCCACAGAGGGCCTTAAATCCCAAAGGCTACCAGCCTGCGCACATTTGATGTCAGTTATAATTTTAACACTTTATTTTATGTTGGACAAAATAGCACAACATGGTGGCCGTGATCCCAGAATCTCACACACACACACACACCCCCCCCACCCCGCATGTCCATGGCAAAGTTCCTACAGGTTTTTGTTCTGGGAGCTGCTGAAAATAGCGCTCCTTCATTAGCCTTTGCTCCTCCGTGGGACCGGTTTTGGAAAAGCTGAGCATGCTCAAGTGGATTTAAAAAAATCTGTATCTGTGGTGTCAATCAACGGCTTTAAGTCTTTTTGGGCAAACGCAAGCTATCAGTTAAATTAGAAGCATTGTCTGAAGCACTAGGGAGAGATGCGCATAACACTGCAGCAGACCACAAACCATCTGCATGAGAGGTTACCCTTACACCAAAATCTTCATGATGGCATCCTTAGAAAGTTCATAGATAGTGTGTGGGGCTATACATTGCCTCCCTCTTGTAGTCTCAGTAAAACAGTGTGCAGACCCACTGCACACACAGCAAGACCAAACAATAGCCAATATACAACGTGCACTCGTGTGCACACAGACATATATATATATATTTATTCCCTTTTCTATTCTTTCCCTTTTTCAGTAGCTAGCAGTCCTTAGCCACCCTTCCCTTTTCATTCTTCTAATCCTTGCCCCAAGCAAGACTTGTTTAAATATCCGCAACATCCTTCAAGAGCGCAGACCGAACTAGTGCATCCTTCACAATGCGAGGATCATCCACTCTAATAACAAAAAGCAGCATTATTCAGAAGGCATCATCATTAGAGGAAGAACACTCCTTTGCATCCGATTTGTGGCTGTCTAGCATATGCCGAAAAGATGTTGGCTCATTTTGCGATGGAGCAAAACAATGGTGCAATGCCACATCAGATTTAGATTGTCTTCATTTAATGGTGCACAAGTCTGCAACCAGGTTGGACTCAATGCAGTCTGTCATGACACCGTGGGCCCTTAAGTCAATGGGCATGTGCGGGGGCGCCTGAGTGTCTTCCAACGAGAACACACCAAGGAGTACAGCAGTGAACTGCATGTCGGCTGGACAAATGCCCATCACAGTAAAAGAAGCCACTATAATTGGCCCTGGATTGCGATGGGCCCCTTTACATATGTCTCGGTTTTTCTGTTGTCCACACGCATCTTCACCAGTGGCATGATTACTGGAAGTAGAAATGGGATCTCCTCTGTACAAAAGAGATCAGGGACAGGCTCCTTTGGCTCAGTTGAATAACTGAGCAATAGGTAACCCAATGACTATTTTCTAGATCCCTTTCCAAAACAAATGGCAGCCATGGATTTGATCTTTGATGTTCCAACACAGTTAATCAAACAGCTTTTTTTTTGCAACATGGGACAGAGGCGGCTTTTTGAGATTCGGATGATGACACTTGCACAACTTGCAGTATGATGCACTTTTCCATTAGTTTCTGATACAGCTTACATTGTCCCCTTAAAGTGGTATGTGGGTTGGTCTTGCAGTGCAGTGAGAATGGGAGCCCTTTAAATAAGTTGAGTGCAGTCACAGCACTTGCAGGCTGTATCGGAGGTCCTTGGACGTGGTAGCAGTGATATAAACCACCAACTATACAGCCCTGGCCAGTACAACACATTGAAGCCAGACCTGTCACATTATGTGTAGAATCACCGTCACAGCATTTAAGAGCACTCCGCTGCACGACAACACAGTTACGGCAGTTGAACATCCTGGTTGTTTTGAGATGATTCGCTAGCAGCACACCTTGCTGAAGAGGTGGCACGAGCCTCATCCCACCATGTACTGAGCTTTCCATGCACAAACAGCTCCTATAGTCATTGTTTCAAGATTATTGAAAGTTACGGTTTCGCTGAGCCAATCCTACTCTGTGACTTTGACCGGTCACGCCGTCACTGCCACAACACTTAGCTGCCTGCATTGTCTCCAGGAATAACGTATTGGTGCAGGCTCATGCCAACCAACAAGTCATATTTGTGCTACGGCCTGAGCAGCGAGTAGACCAAAGCCATCACACACTGGCGGCTTGCCCTGGGTCACACCACTACTAATCACGAGCTCTCTTGCTCAGACTGCATTCGTAACACTGCTATACAATACATAAGCTTTCTTTAAGGTGTTGACTAATTAAAAGGACTTCAGTTCATTTATGTGACAAACACTGTTGCAATAACTAACAAGTGGATGCTGCGATTGCGTAGAACATTTTCCTAGCTTCCAACCTTCACTATGGTAGGAGTCCCAAAAGGCTTCCTTTAGAGCATAAGTGGAATCCTCTCAATGGCTCAGGAGAAAGCAACCCTAATACAGCTCTCCCTCCACTCAGAGATATAAAGACGCCGCGCGAGATGCGTGGGGTGCAACCTCCGTTTCCACATAGCACTACTACAGGTCCGGGTGCACAGTTGGTTTTCGGCAGCTCGCCCCTCTTAATATGATGCATAACCAAGTGGCAATACTAGTATCATCAATATGTCTGATGGTTCTGAAAGTTATTCTCTACCCATGAATTCCACATGGGCTTTTTATCAGTCACACAGATGAAAACAGAAGCTGGTTACATAAAATAGTGTCCAGGAAACAGTGCAAAAGAGTGGGTACTGTTCTAACTACTACAAAATAGGCTCAAAGACAGGAATGCCTTAATGAAATGAAGCAGACGCCTGCAACTAGGTTGAACCCAATCCAGTCAGTCACGAAACCCTGGTCCCTGAAGTCAGGTGGAGCTCAGGACTGTCTTCAGGCGAGAAGAACAAGTGCTGTTCATTCTTGCAAATCAACGAGCAGTGTGAACCATGGGTTTTGACCAAAGACACTCGAGAATAGCTTTAAGTATGAGGTACTGGCTGTAGGGACTGACTGGGGAGAATTCGGCATAATGAACCATCATCCATCATTTCCAGAAAGACACTAACACAAACTGAAGCCCTCCCTCCACACAGGTAGCATCACAGACATATATTCATCAAGCTTTTCTGTAAAACAATTCTTGTAACAAATTATAAGAATTACATTTTCAAACCTAACAAACACCTTCTTGTTGTTTCTGGTATATTAAAATGCATTCATATGTTCAAAGTAAATCACAGTTGTGCCCCGATTTATGTTCTCTTGGTCAAATATGCATCAGAACATCCATCATCCTTTGCTCCTTCTGAGGTAGACACAGCTGGTCTTGGGACGAAAGGCACGGCACGTGTACAGGAAGAAGTGGTGAAGGAACTTCCCTTTTGGCGAGAGGCAGATGGGAAATAGTCTTCAACATGAGGCAGCAAAACCATTCCCACCCAGCACAAGTAGGTCCTGGGGCTGTGTATTTGCCTTGCCCACCCGTGGTAAGGCACAGCATTGGCCCTTCATGGACTACCTATGAAGACCTTCTTGTGAAGGAGACCATCTCCTGGTTTCTTTTTCACCTCCACATTCCCTCTGGCGAAGCTATTTCCTTGCACTTTGGCTCTGCTTTCCTTTGGGCAGCAGGGGGTGTTCAGAGAGCCACTTGGCACAGATCTGCCGGATGACATTGTCTTTTCTGTCCACGGCCACCTGCTTCACCTCCTCCACCAGCTGAACTGCTCGTTCATGCTCCTGCTTGACAGCGATCAGGTAGGCGGAGCGCAGCTTGCTGCACAACACATAGGCCTCAATCTGCAGAGGACAAAAAGAACGTGTAAATGTGTGTGTAGATTCCTGGATTCCTGTGACATAACAAGATGTAAACACTGTATGAAGCAGTTCAGAAATTAAAGCAGCCACTCTTTCCACTCCAGGATGTAAAAAGGTACTTTGCGCCTCAGTCCATGTCGGCTGGTTTGGTAAAAAAGTGCTGGTATTCATGGATACCGGCACTTTACCGGACCGGCAAACACGTAGTTACCTCCAGCTAAAAACAGTAACATGTGCTGGTATCTTGGCGGCTCTACCAGCAATGTTAGAATGTGGCCCTTTATCTCCTCAACTCCATGGTTATACCAATATCTGCACCATTGCAATTAGATCTCTATGTTAATAAATACAGAAGTTAATTTAGTTAGGCACTTTGGGTTCCATGCACCTCATTACAAGTTCGCTAGTGTAGCTAAATTCGATAGTAATGTCGCAGTGACAGAGTTACCGTCGCATTACCGCACCACCCAATCATGGTTTTGGCCGTGGAGTGGAGGTAACACCTCAAGCAAAATGCTGGAGGTCATTCTGCCACCTTTACTGCCAAAAAACAGCAATTTTGGCAGAATTACCCACTCCATAAATGGGGACTGACACTGCCATACCTCCACTTTTAATCCAGTGGTAATTCCAATGGATGGACCAAGTGGCGGTAACGGTAATAGAGATTGGCGGTTTTCCGGTGGTAAATCCGCTTGAATACCGCCAAACACGTAACAAGGCCCCATGTGTTTACATATGTGCGTTGACATTGTTTTGCATCTCTACATTTACAACTTTTTTTTTTTTTTAAACGTCGGCAAGGTCCCAATACATTTGAATTTTCCATAACCCATAAAAACATGTTTTATCTCCTAAGTGGTCCTTTCCCTGCTTTGTCCATGGGCGGGTTTCCTTTAATGTACCTGGAGTGGGAGCTGGATATAAGGAGAACCTTGGCTCCCCCCAAAATCTACACGTTGCAGCAGTCTGCTGCGAGCACAAGCGTTCAGCAAAGCACTGCAAAAGCCAGGCAGAGGAAGATGATACAGACCTGTCACCCTGGGTTCTAGTGAGCGTGCTGCTGAGCCTCAGCATGTCAGCTATGAGAACGTGCCTCCCGTGGCTGACTGGGCACCTGCTACTAATGTGTATGTGGGACTGTAGGTGTGTGGGACCGCTCTGCTGTTTTTCAGAGGGCCTGTATTGGGACTGTGTCTGTTGCTTGAGTGTTCATATTGTGAGATTGCGTGATATCAGAGACTGTGCCTGCTCTGATCGTGTAACTGTAGTGAGTAACAATGCAGAGTGATGAGAGGAGCCAACGACAAAAGAAAGGCCCACAATTGGTTGATTCACATGGAGCAACAAACGTACAACAACAAAAAATGTTCAGTCATCAAAATCAGCCAAAAGAGTTACAAAGCGTTACAAAATACACTCTAAGTGCTGGGAACATGCACGAATCCCCTCACAGTAACAAGTGCTGCACTGTGACAATCCTGATCACCGTCAATATTTAGGAGGAAGACCAAGTTGTTTGAGACCAGGATTTACAACAGTCTTCCTTTTCCCGTAACCTCACTTAAACCCAAAAAAACAGTCAGCTCACCGTTGCAATACATCTGCCCGGTTGATGGCAATGGGACATTTCTATCACGTTTCTATAGTTGTGCCCGTAAGGATCTGTGATATTTAGGCTGGATATCCGGATATCCATTCTGAACACTGACTTTTGTACCAACTTTACCAAATAAGGATGTGAGAGATGCCATGGGTCCCATGTGAATCTCAGGATTTCTTTTATGGATGCATTTCTTTTCTTTGCCTCTGCTGGGAGCCTGGGGCCTAAAACAGCTCACCTTAGTTCCCTGCGTTTCTATAAATCCAAACTTCAGGCACACACTACCTACCCCATTAGTGCAGGGCAGACTCTGCCTCTAGACAGTTCCAACATTCAGGCCGATTCATGGAATAATTAGCGCGGCGCAAGTGGGCAAAAACGTGCGAATCGCAGTGGAATAGCGAAAATCGCAGTGCAAGTGCGAAAATCGCACGAAAAGCAGCGCACGTCGATTCATGGAAGTCCGTGCGCGAGAAAACCAGCGGATGTGCGATAAAAAGTGCGCCGCGCACGTTTGCGCACAGGCCATCTAACAGCGTGCGCCAGGTCACAGCGAAAATCGCACAGGCCACAGCGAAATTCGCACATAGCGCGGCGCACGCAACAAAAGTAGGCGGAACACGGGCGTAACACTCGGAATGGGGAACAACTTGCAAAAACGTGGGCGTCACGTGGGAAGTACAGGGCACAAGTGCGCGGAACGCCCACACGCTCGCCTACAACACGTATTCATGGAATAGAATAGGGCAAAAAAGCACACGCTCAAACCAGCGCAGAGGCACAAACACGACCGCCACAAGAAAGCAGGCGGTAGCGTCTCTGGGGCTGTAAGAAATGTGCGCCAAAAGGTGCGCCAACAAATAGCACCCATATACTGCCATGATGAATGTCCTATACTGTGGCCCTCCAGGACAAATGACGTGCAAAGGGGTACCCACAAACACGGACACGCTGACAAAAAATACGTGTGCGTGTATACCGGGGTGCACGGGAAGTCTCACACGCGATTTGGCCGGGTACGTGGATTTCAGGGGTGCGTGGGAAGTTCCACACGCGATTCCATCAGGGTAGGTGTATTTCAGGGGTGCGCGGGAAGTTCCACACGCGATTCCATCAGGGTACGTGTATTTCAGGGGTGCGCGGGAAGTCCCACACGCGATTACAGCAGGGTACGTGTATTTCAGGGGTGCGCGGGAAGTTCCACACGCGAATAGCCTGGGCGCGTGTATTTCAGGGGTGCGCGGGAAGTTCCACACGCGAATAGCCTGGGCGCGTGTATTTCAGGGGTGCGCGGGAAGTTCCACACGCGAATAGCCTGGGCGCGTGTATTTCAGGGGTGCGCGGGAAGTCCCACACGCGATTACAGCAGGGTACGTGTATTTCAGGGGTGCGCGGGAAGTTGCACACGCGAATAGCCTGGGCGCGTGTATTTCTGGGGTGCGCGGGAAGTCCCACACGCGATTACAGCAGGGTACGTGTATTTCAAGGGTGCGCGGGAAGTTCCACACGCGAATAGCCTGGGCGCGTGTATTTCAGGGGTGCGCGGGAAGTTCCACACGCGAATAGCCTGGGCGCGTGTATTTCAGGGGTGCGCGGGAAGTTCCACACGCGAATAGCCTGGGCGCGTGTATTTCAGGGGTGCGCAGGAAGTTTAACACGCGATTTCAGCAGGGTACGTGTATTCCAGGGGTGCGCGGGAATTTCCACACGCGAATAGCCTGGGCGCGTGTATTTCAGGGGTGCGTGGGAATTATCACACGCGATTTGGCTTGGTATGTGTATTACAGGGGTGCGTGGGAAGTTACACACGCGATTAGGCTGGGTGGGTCCTCACAGGTGTTCCCTGTACACCCTCGACGGCCCCTGCAGGCAGCCCACAAAACAGGGGACTACCCTGCACACCTGCTCATGTCTCCCACCACCCCCACCCCCCAGCAGTGCAGGGGCAGCCTCCACCAGGCCCCCACTCATGTCCCCTATCACCCCCACCCCCCCCACCAGGGGCACCCTCCACCAGGCCCCCACTCATGTCTCCCACCACCCCCACCCCCCCAGTCACCAGGGGCAGCCTCCACCAGGCCCCCACTCATGTCTCCCACCACCCCCACCCCCCACCATCCAGGGGCAGCCTCCACCAGGCCCCCACTCATGTCTCCCACCACCCCCACCCCCCAGTCACCAGGGGCACCCTCCACCAGGCCCCCACTCATGTCTCCCACCACCCCCACCCACCATCCAGGGGCAGCCTCCACCAGGCCCCCACACATGTCTCCCACCACCCCCACCCCCCAGTCACCAGGGGCAGCCTCCACCAGGCCCCCACTCATGTCTCCCACCACCCCCACCCCCCACCATCCAGGGGCAGCCTCCACCAGGCCCCCACTCATGTCCCCTATCACCCCCACCATCCAGGGGCAGCCTCCACCACGCCCCCACTCATGTCTCCCACCACCCCCACCCCCCACCATCCAGGGGCAGCCTCCACCAGGCCCCCACTCATGTCCCCTATCACCCCCACCCCCCACCATCCAGGGGCAGCCTCCACCACGCCCCCACTCATGTCTCCCACCACCCCCACCCCCCACCATCCAGGGGCAGCCTCCACCAGGCCCCCACTCATGTCTCCCACCACCCCCACCCCCCTGCCACCATGGGCAGCCTCAACCAGGCCCCCACCCATGTCTCCCACCACCCCCACCCCCCAGCAGTGCAGGGGCAGCCTCCACCAGGCCCCCACTCATGTCTCCCACCACCCCCACCCCCCACCATCCAGGGGCAGCCTCCACCAGGCCCCCACTCATGTCCCCTATCACCCCCACCCCCCACCATCCAGGGGCAGCCTCCACCAGGCCCCCACCCATGTCTCCCACCACCCCCACTCCCCAGCAGTGCAGGGGCAGCCTCCACCAGGCCCCACTCATGTCTCCCATCCCCCCAGCAGTGCAGGGGCAGCCTCCACCAGGCACCCACTCATGTCCCCTATCACCCCCACCCCCCCGCCACCAGGGGCAGCCTCCACCAGGCCCCCACCCATGTCTCCCACCACCCCCACCCCCCCGCCACCAGGGGCAGCCTCCACCAGGCCCCCACCCATGTCTCCCACCACCCCCACCCCCCAGCAGTGCAGGGGCAGCCTCCACCAGGCCCCCACTCATGTCTCCCACCACCCCCACCCCCCACCATCCAGGGGCAGCCTCCACCAGGCCCCCACTCATGTCTCCCACAACCCCCACCCCCCACCATCCAGGGGACCCTCCACCAGGCCCCCACTCATGTCTCCCACCACCCCCACCCCCCAGCAGTGCAGGGGCACCCTCCACCAGGCCCCCACTCATGTCTCCCACCGCCCCCACCCCCCCAGTCACCAGGGGCAGCCTCCACCAGGCCCCCACTCATGTCTCCCACCACCCCCACCCCCCTGCCACCATGGGCACCCTCCACCAGGCCCCCACTCATGTCTCCCAACGCCCCCACCCCCCAGCAGTGCAGGGGCAGCCTCCACCAGGCCCCCACTCATGTCCCCTATCACCCCCACCCCCCACCATCCAGGGGCAGCCTCCAGCAGGCCCCCACTCATGTCCCCTATCACCCCCACCCCCCACCATCCAGGGGCAGCCTCCAGCAGGCCCCCACGCATGTCCCCTATCACCCCCACCCCCCACCATCCAGGGGCAGCCTCCACCACGCCCCCACTCATGTCTCCCACCACCCCCACCCCCCTGCCACCATGGGCACCCTCCACCAGGCCCCCACTCATGTCTCCCACCACCCCCACCCCCCAGCAGTGCAGGGGCAGCCTCCACCACACCCCCACTCATGTCTCCCACCACCCCCACCCCCCACCATCCAGGGGCAGCCTCCACCAGGCCCCCACTCATGTCTCCCACCACCCCCACCCCCCAGCAGTGCAGGGGCAGCCTCCACCAGGCACCCACTCATGTCCCCTATCACCCCCACCCCCCCGCCACCAGGGGCAGCCTCCACCAGGCCCCCACCCATGTCTCCCACCATACCCCACCCCCCAGCAGTGCAGGGGCAGCCTCCACCAGGCACCCACTCATGTCCCCTATCACCCCCACCCCCCCGCCACCAGGGGCAGCCTCCACCAGGCCCCCACCCATGTCTCCCACCACCCCCACCCCCCAGCAGTGCAGGGGCAGCCTCCACCAGGCCCCCACTCATGTCTCCCACCACCCCCACCCCCAGCAGTGCAGGGGCAGCCTCCACCAGGCCCCCACTCATGTCCCCTATCACCCCCACCCCCCCACCACCAGGGGCAGCCCCCACCAGGCCCCCACCCATGTCTCCCACCACCCCCACCCCCCAGCAGTGCAGGGGCAGCCTCCACCAGGCCCCCACTCATGTCCCCTATCACCTCCACCCCCCCGCCACCAGGGGCAGCCTCCACCAGGCCCCCACTCATGTCTCCCACCACCCCCACCCCCCACCATCCAGGGGCACCCTCCACCAGGCCCCCACTCATGTCTCCCACCACCCCCACCCCCCAGCAGTGCAGGGGCACCCTCCACCAGGCCCCCACTCATGTCTCCCACCACCCCCACCCCCTGCCACCATGGGCACCCTCCACCAGGCCCCCACTCATGTCTCCCACCACCCCCACCCCCCAGCAGTGCAGGGGCAGCCTCCACCAGGCACCCACACATGTCTCCCACCACCCCCACCCCCTGCCACCATGGGCACCCTCCACCAGGCCCCCACTCATGTCTCCCACCACCCCCACCCCCCCAGTCACCAGGGGCAGCCTCCACCAGGCCCCCACTCATGTCTCCCACCACCCCCACCCCCCAGCAGTGCAGGGGCAGCCTCCACCAGGCCCCCACTCATGTCTCCCACCACCCCCACCCCCCTGCCACCATGGGCACCCTCCACCAGGCCCCCACTCATGTCTCCCACCACCCCCACCCCCCAGCAGTGCAGGGGCAGCCTCCACCAGGCACCCACACATGTCCCCCTGCCCCCAGGTCCTGACGAAACTCAATCATGGCAGTAATGGGCAGCATACCCAGCACAAACACCCAGGCAAGGATTGCATCCACCCACATAGTGAATGCAATTACATGATACAACCCCAATGGCAAGTATGTAAATGAACACATGTCGTCACACACACATACACAACGGGTGCAAGTGAATGTCAAAACCCATATCATGACATGTATGAAACCAATGAGAAAATACCACAAGTGAAAGTTAAAAAAACATGTATTAAAGATGAAAAATAAGTAAACAAATCAAACATACAACAATGGGGATAACAAAATAAATGGTCCATGTCCCCACTCATGTCTCCCACCACCCCCACCCCCCTGCCACCATGGGCACCCTCCACCAGGCCCCCACTCATGTCTCCCACCACCCCCACCATCCAGGGGCAGCCTCCACCAGGCCCCCACTCATGTCTCCCACCACCCCCACCCCCCACCATCCAGGGGCACCCTCCACCAGGCCCCCACTCATGTCTCCCACCACCCCCACCCCCCAGCAGTGCAGGGGCACCCTCCACCAGGCCCCCACTCATGTCTCCCACCACCCCCACCCCCCTGCCACCATGGGCACCCTCCACCAGGCCCCCACTCATGTCTCCCACCACCCCCCAGCAGTGCAGGGGCAGCCTCCACCAGGCACCCACACATGTCTCCCACCACCCCCACCCCCTGCCACCATGGGCACCCTCCACCAGGCCCCCACTCATGTCTCCCACCACCCCCACCCCCCCAGTCACCAGGGGCAGCCTCCACCAGGCCCCCACTCATGTCTCCCACCACCCCCACCCCCCAGCAGTGCAGGGGCACCCTCCACCAGGCCCCCACTCATGTCTCCCACCACCCCCACCCCCCTGCCACCATGGGCACCCTCCACCAGGCCCCCACTCATGTCTCCCACCACCCCCACCCCCCAGCAGTGCAGGGGCAGCCTCCACCAGGCACCCACACATGTCCCCCTGCCCCCAGGTCCTGACGATACTCAATCATGGCAGTAATGGGCAGCATACCCAGCACAAACACCCAGGCAAGGATTGCATCCACCCACATAGTGAATGCAATTACATGATACAACCCCAATGGCAAGTATGTAAATGAACACATGTCCGTCACACACACATACACAACGGGTGCAAGTGAATGTCAAAACCCATATCATGACATGTATGAAACCAATGAGAAAATACCACAAGTGAAAGTTAAAAAAACATGTATTAAAGATGAAAAATAAGTAAACAAATCAAACATACAACAATGGGGATAACAAAATAAATGGTCCATGTCCGAGAACAAATGTAAAAATAAAAAAAAAAAAGTAATCCAAAAACAAATGTAGTCCAAAGCAATGTCATGTGGAAGGAAAATAATGAAAAACCATTTCCTCATGGTGAACACAATAATCAATAAAAAAAATTATTCTTCAAAAAGCAAACTATATACACGAATATTCCAGGGTCCATGAGCCCAACACCATAAATGAAACCTACTACTACCTAATGAAAAAAATATCTACAAAAAAGTGGCCATTGTCCGAGCGGTCCAAAAAAGATAAAAATGAATAAAGGAAACCTAACACTAACTAACTAAATAACTATATACAAAGGCAGCGGGCAAGTCCTGCGGCTCACTCGGTGATGTTGCTGGCCAGGGCATCATCGAACTCCATGTCGATGTCCTGGAGGCGGGACTCTGTCCTGGCCCCGAGGTCTCGCAGGGATAACCCCATGTTCAGCTCAAACTCCCTACGAGCTTCCTCGAGGCACTCAGCCCGCCTCAACGCCCGACGCATGGAGAACTCCGCCCTGACCATGGTGAGCCGCTCCTCTTCCACCCGCTGCCGCTCCGCACCTATCCGCTGGACCAACTGCTCCCACACGGAAGACACCACCATCCCAGGGTTGCCCTGCCCTCCGGCCGATGCCTGCCCCTCTGATCTTGATGGCCCCGAGCCATGATGCCTCCCACGTCGAGCCTGCTGCTGCCTCCGACGCCACTGCCTCTGCCAGCACGACGGCATCCAGGCTGATGGAAACCACCGACGCCGTCGTGCACGTGCCCTGCCCGATGATGCTGTCACATCTTCCATCTGCTGGGGTCCAGTTGCTGTGTTGTCCACCCCTGCTGGACCTCCGACTCCCAACTGTGGCAGGGATGGGATCCCCACCGAGCTGGCTGCATTGGTCGGGGCAGGTCCACAGGGGGCCCTGGTGTCATCTGGGCCGGAAGACGGCAAGGAGAATGACTGGTGTATAGCCTGCACAGAGGAGCAGAGGGCCGCCAGATTGGCCAACACATGCAGCAAACCCCCGAACATGGCCGATCCCAATTGGGCCACGTCGGCACGGTGCACTTCGTGATGACGTGCGTGCTCCTCCCGGGAAGCATGCACGGCATCACGAATCACAGCCGTGCGCATCGCGACCCCAATCAGGACCTTCTCCACACGGCCAGGGGTTCCCACGTCCGCAGGTGGAGGGGAGTCAGGTGACATGGACATCCCCTCTACCTGCGGACGGGCCTGGGACGGGGCATCCCTGCTGGTGCATGGTGGTGCACTCACAGGGTCAGGGACAGCGACATGCACAGGCCCCTCCACGGTGACCTGTGCTGCCTCCTGCCCCTGGACTGCACCACTTGCATCAGCAGGGATGCCCCCACCAGGCCGCATGTGTGCCCCAGTGGCGGCCTCCTCCTCCTCTGTGCAAACCACCAACCTGGATGGCTCCTCACCGTCTCCCACCGTAGCAGGCCCCTGTGGGGGCTCACCCACCCCTTCCGCTGCAGCCGTGGGGGCATCCCCGCCGCCTTGCTCCACAGCGCCGTCTCCGCCCTCTTCTTCACTAGCCGCTGCGTAGAGGGAGACAAAGAACACAAGCATCAGGGCACTGTACAATGGTCCCCTAGACAGGAAGCAATAGCAGATGAGCACCACTGTCAAAGTACACTTCCATCATGTCCCTCCACAACACATGGGTCAGTCCAGGCAAAACACACACAGTAACAGGCATGGTGCATGCCATGGACATTTCCATGCATGTCCAATGGACTCTTGAAATATTCAATGATATGTAACTCACATGCATCATGGCTCATGCCTATCACATGCACACACTTCACCTCAGTCACATCCATCTGGCCCCAAACACACCAAACACAGCGGATACAAGGGTAATTTGGCTGCTTCACTGAATCTGTGCATTGTCACACACATGTGTCATGCATCCATGGCATGCACAAGTCACAGACACGCAGGTCAGGCACACAGACATGGCTACCATATATGTACCTGGCATCAGCACCCATCCCTCACCCCCACCCATGTCCAGGTACAGAGACTGGCATGCTCTCATGTTCAAAATCTGCATAGGGCTCCCCATGCGGCATTTGAACACATGCAACAACCATGTGGGTCACACATCACTGGTCGCACATGCATTACTATGATGTCCCTGCACACATACATGCATACATGGTCTATGGCACACATACAGGCAAGTATCATAGAACCAGCACACCGCAACATGCCCTGTCTCACACAGTAATGCTTGGACACTTACCGCTCAACTCCAGACGGGCCTCCCTCTCAAGGATCTGGGCGTGGAGCGCTGGGCGTACGCGTTCCAGGACCCTCATCTGGATGGAACTCATGCGGCCCCGGCCCCCCTCCACGAGGCGCCGGGCCTTCACAAGGGTCCTGGACCTCAAGTCCTCCCAGCGCTTCTTGATCTTCAGGACGTTGCGGGTTGCCACCCCCTCCGCGTTGATGGCAACCACACAGTCGGCCCAGATCCTCTCCCGTCCTTCCTTGCTGGCGCGGGACGATCCAAAGAGGGCATCATACTGCCCCAGGACATGCTCCACCAGGACACCAACTTCGGTGGCAGTGAAGCTGGTGCCCCTCTGCCCCTCTGGCCTGGGGTTGCCACTGGTGCCAGATGTGGAAGTGCCCGACATGGCAACCCCAGAGGCAGGTGTGGGTGGGCAACTGGGTCCTGGGGCTGGGCTGTGGAGCGATGTAATCCCAGTCGGGAGTCTTCAGTTCCAGCAGGGGTGGACACAGCAACTGGACCCCTGCAGATGGCTGATGTGCAGGCACCAAATGGCAGGGCACGGTGGCAGCAGGCAGGCAGGCAGCAGCAGATGGCACGTGGGAGGCTGCTCGGGGCACTGGGGGGCAGTAACTCGGCCTTCTGGGCAGGAGCGTGGTCTTCCGTGTGTTTTCGCGTGGCCAGCTTGATACGGAGTGATTTGGCACGTGAAAATCCTGCACGTCAGCGTGAAATCCGAGGAAAGGCCCTTAGCGGGTAAGCGCGTCAGCACGCATTCGCGATTCTATTGGACCAGAGTCCCTCAGCGCGTAAGCGCGTCTGTGACGTGACCCGCACGGGTGTTCCCCACTCAGCACGTGATGACGGAGCACACGTGGAAATACTGCACGTCAGCGTCTAATTGGACAAAAGTGCGCGTACACGCGATTGGCCTATGTACGTGTATTTCATGGGTGCGCGGGCACTTACACACGCAAGTACGTCAGCGCACCTGTATCCCGTGGTGCGTGGGAATTTCCACACGCTATTGGACTGGGAACTGGATTCCAGGGGTGCGCGGGTCACACGCTCGCCTAGAACACGCGCAAAGCATAAATTTGCGCACTTTAACAATAACAAGCTCAGACGCCAGGATGAACATACCGTTCCTAGAAGCAGTGGCAGTGGGCTACCAAAGGAGGAGGAGGAGGATAGTCAGGGCCAGAATATTCACACCCAGAACCAGCCTTTTCGGGATGCCTGATGACCAGGTGTATGGGAGGTACAGGTTTCCACCACACATAATACTGGACCTGGTGAGTGAGTGGGAGGATGACCTCACATCACCCACCCTGTGCTCCCAAGCACTCAGCCCCCTGGAGAAGGTCCTCAATGTACTGCACTTCTTAGCCACTGGATCATTTCAGCGGACAAGTGCCATAGAGGGTGGGGTGTCACAGGCCACCCAGTCACGCTGCCTACACCAGGTCTTGAACATCATCACTGCACGCCCATCAGTCCGCAGGCACATATACCTGCCCAGAACACATGCAGAAAGGCATGCTGCCGCCCTGGATTTTTACGGTGTGGCACGATTCCCCAAAGTGCTAGGTGCCATCGACTGCACCCATGTGGCTCTACGTCCCCCCAGGGCATCTGAGCACATCTATAGGAACCGCAAGCACTGGCATTCCATCAACGTGCAGGTAGCATGTAATGCCAAGGGAATCATCACCTCAGTATATGCCAACTATCCCGGGTCCACCCACGACAGCTTCATTTACCGAATGTCCACCCTAAGCCGGGACCTAGAAGCTGGGCAGCATGGCGATACATGGCTGCTTGGTGAGTATGTATGCCACTGCACATGCATGCATGTTGGATACTGAGCAAGGTCACAACCCCACCAATGATACCAATCACCACCTCCACAGGGGACAGTGCCTACCCTCTCAGCCCCCACATGATGACGCCAATTCGGAACCCCACCACGCCACCCGAGGTAAGATATAACACAGCCCACATTACGACCCGGGGCATAGTGGAGCGCACATTCGGAGTGCTAAAGTCACGCTTTCGCTCCCTTGACCGTTCTGGCGGCCAGCTGTTATACGCTCCCGCAGTAGTGTGCAGGATCATAGTGGCAGCATGTGTCCTGCACAACGTTGCAACACGCCGGGCCTGGCCGTGGACATGGTGGTGGCCCCACATCCTCAACCACATGCACAGCCGCTGCGCATGGGAGGGGAAAGGGCATGGGGGAGGCAGCCCGTACACAGCTAGTGGCTAATTACTTCACATAGAAATCACACCCCTGTGGAGTGCACACTGCCCTGGCACATTCCATCTGACAATCAATGATGACTCAACCTGACACTGATCCTGAATGTCTGGAGAATGAACCGTGAATACCATATCAGCCTGAGATTGTTCACCTGGAAGTGTCACAATGTGTGCATCCCTACCCACACAGACACCACCAATGCAGTTTTGTGGAGTTACACATTCAAGCAGCTAAAAAGAATACCCACTTGCAAAATGCAACAAGAGGACAGTGCCATGTCAGCCAACCCAACCCCAGCACCGCCACACGACACACCGTGCCATGTCATGCTATTTGCAGGTAAACAAAGTAATCCCCACAACATGACACTAGTGTCACTATGTACAGTGTCCCTATTAGAAACCTGCAACACCTGAAATGCTCACAGCAATGCCGGACCAACAACATACTTGAGCATGTACTACCATTAACATGACATCACAAATGTTACATATTAGTAGTCTCACCACCTGGAAATGCCTGCACTCCCACCACTACCAACTGTGCAGTGTTGGCGCCATGTAGAGTTGTAGGTGCACTGCTGCCAACATGGACCCCATCTCCAGACTAGAGGTCCTTGTGTAGACATGAGGAAGGGACCTGCAAAATGGGAGGTAGACACAGAAGATGAGTTACACATCAATGCAACATGCAGTGTACAACACAACAGCAATATGCACTAGGAATGTATGCACAGAATTGACTACAGACTGCCCACACAGCTCATGGGAGTCCAACGTCACTGTGTAATTCACTGTCACTTGGGCACACCCTTTGCAAGCCCATGGAAACGGGAAGCAGGAGGGGTGTGTGTGACTCAAACCCAAGCATCTGAACCAAATACATTACAAGCCTGCATGTGCCCAGCCACAATGCAGCGTATGCCCACAGGAACCACGGAAGCCAACAAATCGTCCCAAAAAATAGGGAATAAAATAAATAAAAATAAAAATAAAAATAAGAAACAATCAAAAATGGCCATTGATGGGCCCGGGGGGGTTGGGGAGGCCACCCAGGAGGTCCGAGGACAGGATGCACACCAGAACCCACCTGCGTGGATCCTGGGAAAATAAAACACCTCCATGGGCTCATGGCCCACACGGCTACCCTGTTGTGGGAGTATCACTGCTGTCGCTATTATCACCCTGTGCAGCTGCATCCGGAGGTGGTTGCACTATGGGAGGCAGCCCACGCAAGGCCCTAGTCTGCTCCTCCATGGCTGCAAGCATGCGGGTGTGGTAGGTCTGGTTCTGGAGGATGAGTGTGCGGAGGTCCCCATGCAACAACTCACGGGATGCCCGGACCTCCGCCATCGTTGCCTGCATCTCAGCTGAGAGCGTACGGGTGAGACGCTCCAGCTGCTGCTCTGTCCTTTGGTGTGTTGAAGCCTCAAGCTCAACAAGAGTCGTCCTGAGGTGAAGGAGCTCCTGCCTCAGGGCTTCCCTGTGGCCCTGGGACTCAATGGAGATGGCCTCCTGCAGAGTCGCCAGTGCCGCCCGCCTGTCCCTGTTGGACCCCAACATGTCCTCCCTGTGTGACTGGCAGTTGGAGTCGGTTGCCTGCTCTAGTCGCTCCATCAGCCTTTCTGGGGGGACAATGGAAGTGGCCACCCTATCCATGGCCTGAGCCATCATCTCGGATGATGCAGCCTGTTGGGTTGCCATACCGTAAATGGATTGCTCCCATGCGGCATTGCCAGGTGGCATACGGCCACCACGTCGGCGGGCACCACACCTGTCTGGGGCAAGGCGAACTGCGCCTTGCTGTGCCGGCACTGCCTGAGGCTGCAGGACTGCGTTCCCCCTCTGATCTGCTGGCCCAGGAACAGGATCAGATGTCGCGGAGTGTGACCCTGCATCCGTAACCACCAAAGGCGTAGCTGCCAACACTGACATCCCCATGGAGGGTTCTGACCCTGGTGCAGGTGGGTGAGACAGAACAGAATCCCTCCCTGGAACACTCACCTGCGACGGCACATAGGTCTCATCCGAATCAACACCTGAGTACAGCTCGGGGGAGGTGCAGCCAGAGACACCCCTTGAGAGCACGACCTGCAGCACTTGTGGGTTCTCCCCCACCACCACACCACGTCCTTCACTGGTGGTTGGTCGGCCCTCGGACACCTCCTGGGTCTGCACCATCTCCACAACCCCAGCAGTATCAGGTGCGTCTTCCCCTGCAAAGACATGAAAACAAAGAAATGGAAACAGGCATTAGCACCATGGCACACAATGAGGACTGAGAAGCAAGAGAACCAGTACTTGATTGACACATGTCCCACATGACTAAAACCCTCCCATGCATGCACCCTCACTGCGTATGAAGTGCAGGCAAATGGCACACACTGATGACACCAAGATGGAAGATGAACACATTTTCTGCATGCTGCCTGGCAGTGGCATCACACATTGGCCTGTGATTGCCAGGTGAAACACACATGCCATCACACAGATGGCATGTACCATTGCTATTGAGTGAAGATGGAGAGGAGGGCAGCACCTATTCATTCAGTCCAGTTCCCGCATGTAATTGCTTTTCTAATTCTAACAGGTCAGATTTTTCACCTGGAGCTGCCAGTCTGAAATGGTCCAATTGCACAGGGACATGTGTGTACAAATGATATCCAGGTAACAAAGTCACTCCACTTTACCATAGCCATGTCAGACATGTGACTAGTGGACAGCGACATGGCTAGTAAAAGTGGGGGAATGCAAACAATCTGACTGAATGAACAGTGAAAAATAAGCAACTATGTTGTGGCAAGGTGACACTTCAAGGGCAACTGGCGTGCAGTAGGGCTAGATGTCTACTGTTGGCAGAAGGGATACTGCTATGGCCAAATGCAGCTGCGCAGGAAGTATTGCATGAAGCACATGGCTGACCCATACGACTCAGGCGCACACACTCTCACCTGGCACACAAACAGAAGCCCTCCCACACACACCATGCACATGGATGACACACACATGCATGTGCACTCACCGGACAATGCCTCGTAATCAGCCAGATCTCCCACGCCTTGGATCTGTTCCTCCGTGACGTAGGTCCCAGCGACTGACTCATGTGGAGTGAGTTCCATGTCTACTACTGGAGACCCACCTCCAGTCACTAGAGTTGCGGCATGACTTGAGGCCAGCTTACTCTTTGCCCTGCGCTTTAGGTCATTCCAGCGCTTATAGCAATCATTGGCTGTGCGCCTCACGATTCCAAGGGCACTTACGATGTCCGCAACGGTCTGCCAGTGTGCCTGGCGTTGTGCAGGTGTGGTCTTGGATCCTGCAACAATGACCATCTCGTTGTCACGTCCGGACACATACTCGACAAGTGCATTCAGTTCGTCATCCGTGAAGCTGGGCTTCCTGGACGGGCCGGACTGTGTAGCCGTGTCTGGGGCATCAGCCTGTGCCGGACGAGCACTCTTCCTCTTCCGCTTGGAAGGTGGTGGTGATCCTGAGTGTCCTGCGTCCTGGTGGACTCTGTATCAGGAGTGTGGGATTGCACACTCAGCATGGGAGTTGGTGCAGGCATTGGCTCTAGTGTGATGGTGTCAGGGGGAATGTCAGCAGCATGGACTAGGACTGACACTGTCCTGGCTGGGTGTGTGAGGGTTGGGGATGGATGGAGCCGCAACTGCCCCTGCAGCCTCTCCGCCCTGCCTCCTTGGTGCAGCCGATGACCTTGCTGCCCCAGATCCACGTGGCATGATGGCATCAACGTGCACCAGCGCACGTGTCGTAGCCCTGCTGACCTGGAAGTCAGCCATGGAGTCAGCCAGGTCTGGTGCCACAATGGGCTGGTCCAACAAGGGCTGAGCATGGATGGTGTCAGCCACATCAGCCTCAACGGGAGGGGGGGGATTATGGGTGCCCGTGACTGGTCCTCCACACATGGGGGGACAGGCTCACCCTGCAAGTTACGACCACGTCCCCTACCGGATCCACCACGGCCACCACTTGTGGCTCTTCCACCTTTGCCACCCTTACGGAATCCTCGCCTCCCAGCCATGGCACTGATGTTAATGTGCGTATGGGAGTGGATGTAGACTATTGTCCTGGGCAATTGGGGGTCAAAGGGGTTGGGTACCAGATGGTAATTGTACCCTAGTGCTCTAGCAAGGCTGAATGTAACCCCTGGGGAAAGATGACGGGTCATGCAATGCACAGGAGGCTCAAAAAAGGGAGATGACGTGCACGCAACCCCTCCTAGACCACGTGTGCAGAAAGAAAAACCTGCACTACGCTGTGGCACCCAGTAACACAAGAATGAACGTATGCGTGTCACACGCAGCCTAGAATGACCTCTGAAGGGGTAGGCTACACACGGGGCAAGCACAGATGTTAGATACGTGCGTGACTCACCGTCTGCCAGGTAAAAGAGCGTGAAAAATGAGCGCGTTTGGTTGGCAACACCCCCGCCAAAAGAAGATATGTACGCTGTCTGAGGAGACAGGACAACAGTAGAAGGGAACACTGTTTGAGGGAACATGCCCAGGTAAACCAGTACAAGAGAAAAAATAGAAAAAGCTGTCAGAGGTAACAGGGAGTACGAACTTGAAATGCCATGAAGTAAATCGCGTGTGAAACGACAAGAAGTACAGAATTCACCCACTCGCTCTCCACGAAAAGCAGTACAAGGAATTGGTGTTCTACACGTACCTTATATGCAGGCCCACACGTACAGCGTCACTTACGCGGCGTGTACGTGCTAGGCCCATTCCCACCAATTACACGCTTTGTCACTTCTGCGTGTAGGTCCATTTGCACCAATTACACGCTTTGTCACTTCTGCGTGTATGTCCATTTGCACCAATTACACGCTTTGACACTTCTGCGTGTAGGGCTATTTCCACCAATAACACGCTTTGACACTCAGACGGGTCAGGCAACTTTTTCCTACGCGTGCACGTGACTTCATAGACGCGCATACGCGTTTACGCACTAAGGGCCTTTCATCGATTTACACGCAGACGTGTGGGATTTTCACGTGCAAAATCACTGACTACGTATCAAGCTGTCCACGCGTTCACACACGAAAGACCACGCTCCTGCCCAGGAGGCCAAATTACTGCCCCCCAGAGCCCTGAGCACGCTCCCACCTGCCATCTGCTGCTGCCTGACTGCCTGCTGCCCACGTGCCCTGCCATTTGCTGCCTGCACATCAGCCAGGGGTGCTGTTGCTGTGACCACCCCTGCTGGAACCAAAGGCTCCCGACTGCTTTTCCGTCGCACCACAGCCCAGCCCCAGGACCCAGTTGCCCACCCACTCCTGCCTCTGGGGTTGCCATGTCGGGCACTACAACATCTGGCACCAGTGGCAACCCCCGGCCAAGGAGGCAGAGGGGCACCAGCTTCAGTGCCAGGGAAGTTGGTGTCCTGGTGGAGGATGCCCCTGGTGGCTGGGGGGTGGGGGTGGTGGGAGACATGGGTTGGACATGGGTGGGGGCCTGCTGGCAGGTGCCCCACAGCGCTGGGGGGTGGGGGTGGTAGGAGACATGAGTGGGGGCCTGGTGGAGGGTGCCCCTGGTGGCGGGGGGGTGGGGGTGATAGGGGACATGAGTGGGGGCCTGGTGGAGGCTGCCCCTGCACTGCTGGGGGGTGGGGGTGGTGGGAGAAATGAGTGGGGGCCTGGTGGAGGGTGCCCCTGGTGGCGGGAGGGTGGGGGTGGTGGGAGACATGGGTGGGGGCCTGGTGGAGGGTGCCCCTGGTGGCGGGGGGGTGGGGGTGATAGGGGACATGAGTGGGGGCGTGGTGGAGGCTGCCCCTGCACTGCTGGGGGGTGGGAGTGGTGCGAGACATGAGTGGGGGCCTGGTGGAGGGTGCCCCTGGTGGCTGGGGGGTGGGGGTGGTGGGAGACATGGGTTGGACATGGGTGGGGGCCTGCTGGCAGGTGCCCCACAGCGCTGGGGGTGGGGGTGGTAGGAGACATGAGTGGGGGCCTGGTGGAGGGTGCCCCTGGTGGCGGGGGGGTGGGGGTGATAGGGGACATGAGTGGGGGCCTGGTGGAGGCTGCCCCTGCACTGCTGGGGGGGGGGTTGGTGGGAGACATGGGTGGGGGCCTGGTGGAGGGTGCCCCTGGTGGCGGGGGGGTGGGGGTGATAAGGGACATGAGTGGGGGCGTGGTGGAGGGTGCCCCTGGTGGCTGGGGGGTGGGGGTGGTGGGAGACATGGGTGGGGGCCTGGTGGAGGGTGCCCCTGGTGGCGGGGGGGTGGGGGTGATAGGGGACATGAGTGGGGGCCTGGTGGAGGGTGCCCCTGGGGGGTGGGGGTGGTGGGAGACATGGGTGGGGGCCTGGTGGAGGGTGCCCCTGGTGGCGGGGGGGTGGGGGTGATAGGGGACATGAGTGGGGGCGTGGTGGAGGCTGCCCCTGCACTGCTGGGGGGTGGGAGTGGTGCGAGACATGAGTGGGGGCCTGGTGGAGGGTGCCCCTGGTGGCTGGGGGGTGGGGGTGGTGGGAGACATGGGTGGGGGCCTGGTGGAGGGTGCCCCTGCACTGCTGGGGGTGATAGGGGACATGAGTGGGGGCGTGGTGGAGGCTGCCCCTGCACTGCTGGGGGGTGGGAGTGGTGCGAGACATGACTGGGGGCCTGGTGGAGGGTGCCCCTGGTGGCTGGGGGGTGGGGGTGGTGGGAGACATGGGTGGGGGCCTGGTGGAGGGTGCCCCTGCACTGCTGGGGGGTGGGGGTGATAGGGGACATGAGTGGGGGCCTGGTGGAGGGTGCCCCTACACTGCTGGGGGGGTGTGGGTGGTGGGAGACATGAGTGGGGGCCTGGTGGAGGGTGCCCCTGGTGGCTGGGGGGTGGGGGTGGTGGGAGACATGGATCGGGGCCTGGTGGAGGGTGCCCCTGGTGGCGGGGGGGTGGGGGTGATAGGGGACATGAGTGGGGGCCTGGTGGAGGGTGCCCCTGCACTGCTGGGGGGTGGGGGTGATAGGGGACATGAGTGGGGGCCTGGTGGAGGGTGCCCCTGGTGGCGGGGGGGTGGGGGTGATAGGGGACATGAGTGGGGGCCTGGTGGAGGGTGCCCCTGCACTGCTGGGGGGTGGGGGTGGTGGGAGACATAGGTGGGGGCCTGGTGGAGGGTGCCCCTGGTGGCGGGGGGTTGGGGGTGATAGGGGACATGAGTGGGGGCGTGGTGGAGGCTGCCCCTGCACTGCTGGGGGGTGGGGGTGGTGGGAGACATGAGTGGGGGCCAGGTAGAGGGTGCCCCTGGTGGCTGGGGGTGGTGGGAGACATGGGTGGGGGCCTGGTGGAGGGTGCCCCTGCACTGCTGGTGGGTGGGGGTGGTGGGAGACATGAGTGGGGGCCTGGTGGAGGGTGCCCCTGCACTGCTGGGGGGTGGGGGTGGTGGGAGACATGAGTGGGGGCCTGGTGGAGGGTGCCCCTGGTGGCGGGGGGGTGGGGGTGATAGGGGACATGAGTGGGGGCCTGGTGGAGGGTGCCCCTGGTGGCTGGGGGGTGGTGGGAGACATGGATGGGGGCCTGGTGGAGGGTGCCCCTTGTGGTGGGGGGGTGGGGGTGATAGGGGACATGAGTGGGGGCCTGGTGGAGGGTGCCCCTGCACTGCTGGGGGGTGGGGGTGATAGGGGACATGAGTGGGGGCCTGGTGGAGGGTGCCCCTGCACTGCTGGGGGGTGGGGGTGGTGGGAGACATGAGTGGGGGCCTGGTGGAGGGTGCCCCTGGTGGCTGGGGGGTGGGGGTGGTGGGAGACATGGATGGGGGCCTGGTGGAGGGTGCCCCTGGTGGCGGGGGGGTGGGGGTGATAGGGGACATGAGTGGGGGCCTGGTGGAGGTGCCCCTGCACTGCTGGGGGGTGGGGGTGATAGGGGACATGAGTGGGGGCCTGGTGGAGGCTGCCCCTGCACTGCTGGGGGGTGGGGGTGGTGGGAGACATGAGTGGGGGCCTGGTGGAGGCTGCCCCTGCACTGCTGGGGGGTGGGGGTGCAGGGGTACATGAGCAGGTGTGCAGGGTAGTCCCCTGTTTTGTGGGCTGCCTGCAGGGGCCGTGGAGGGTGTACAGGGAACACCTGTGAGGACCCACCCAGCCTAATTGCGTGTGATAATTCCCGCACACCCCTGTAATACACGTACCCAGCCGAATCGCGTGTAGAACTTCCCGTGTACCCCTGTAATACACGTACCCAGCCAAATCGCGTGTGATAATTCCCACGTACCCCTGTAATACACGTACCCTGGCCAATCGCGTGTAGAACTTCCCACGCACCCCTGTAATACACGTACCAAGCCAAATCGCGTGTGATAAGTCCCGCGCACCCCAGTAATACACATATCTGGCCAAATCGCGTGTAGAACTTCCCGTGTACCCCTGTAATACACGTACCCAGCCAAATCGCGTGTGATAATTCCTGCGTACCCCTGTAATACACGTACCCTGGCTAATCGCGTGTATAACTTCACGCGTACCCCTGATATGCACGTTACCCGCTTTGCGTTCCTTGTTTGGCAGCCCTGTAGACTGGTCCAGGGTTAGCGCAGTGGTGCGATACTCTGCGCCACGGCTGGTTTGGGAGCCTAAAATCCATGAATACGCTGTGCGCGGAAATCGGTTTTAGCGCACGTGCCTGGCGCAGACAATCGTACGCGGACACTCTGCGCCAGCCGCTTGCGACACTTTTCTGCGAAATTCTATGAATTACCCTGATAGTGTATAACCAGTGCCTTATTTGATTAAATTGCACCCATAGGCTTGCCACGTCAACTGGGGGCCTACTGGCCCAATATAAAGTTTAAAGTGCCATGAGGAGAGAAACATTCTCCCCATCCCCCCATGGCCTGCACTTTGTTGTGCCATGTGCTACTAAAGAGGGCATACAAGTTCTATGTAACTTTAATGTACAGAGCCTCTAGAAACTGGAATTACATTGTTTTTTTAATATCTCCTTGTGCCAGCCATATGGAGCTTCCATATTCAAAAAAATTGAGGAACACTTATGATGTGGAAAGAAGGAATATGGAATCAACTTGTCAAATTCGATTTGTAGACATAATTTTGACGATGAAATGTTAACCAGCATTGACATACTGTAATTGTTTTACGGAAAATTGTCTGGAGGCCGTTTCACACCACCTTTTGGTGAGCCATGCCTTGTGTACCGGGCTGCCAAATGGCCACTCTTTGTAGCTAAGCGTATGGAGACCTCATCTATAATGGAACACTTCCCAGTGACTGGAGTCCCTAGCCAACTTGTATTAGGGGTGTTGATAATATTTTGGCCGCTAGGCATAAGAAATCAAGTAATTTAGGGCAAAGTCAACCTGATAAGTTTCCTTACATTGTGTGACGGAGGGGGGGATATCTGTGCAGCCACCAAGGGCAAGCTTTCTTACAGTGGCATAACATTTTAATGGCATGTAGTGCAAAGCTAACATGAGTGTTCTTACATGGCCATATTGGCTTACATTTGTGCAGCCAGCAAGGGCATGTTTTCTTACAGTTGCCTGAACTTTCTTTACTGGCATTATGGGCAAAGCCAACAGGAGTATGATGATTACATGGGTATAATGGCATATATTGGCAGTGCGGGCATGGGCAATTTTCCTATGGTATTATTGTGGCCAAAGCAAACACTACGCTCTTATGTGGGATTGCTGTCATATATTGTGCAGCCAGAATTTGGCATGCATGGGCACAGCCAGTATAAAAAAGTTTTTTACACTGGCAGAATAATGGCATATAGTGGGCAAAGGCTTTGAAAATGTGTTGGAAAATGCTCCTAAACACAGTTTGTGACTTGGCATCAAATAGATTTTTTCATTCGTTACTCTTCAAAATCGATTGTAACTGTCTGGCTTTTAATCACATTTTTTACAGACAGTGTGCTGTAAAATGCACAGTTTTACCCTTTTATTTAAAAAATGTTCTCAGGTGGGAGAGTGGGCGCAAACCCACCTGGTTGCCTTGGGCTCCCTAGTTGTGCTTTTGCATATTCATGGGAAATGGTTACGCCCCTCCAATTGAATAAATTCACCAGCTCTACTGACTTATGCCTCTAGTTTTAAATTAGTCAGAGGAAACGTTTAAAAAGCCATGCTGGTGGCCCACTTCATCTTTTTGAGTGAAAGGAACTTTGTTTGGCACCTCCTAGACTTCAAGGATTGCCTGCCTTGCCTACTGACTACTTATCAGAGTTTTAGAAGCCAATTCAGTAACTCAATCAAATTGCTCTGGAAACCTGTACAATGCCTTTTGGCAATTTCTCCACTTCAAAATACAAGTGCGTTTTTTTTTTATTTTTAGAACTTAACTCCTTAAGAAAAACCAGCAAAAAAAGCAATCCTAAATCCTCAAGACTGCCCGAGAAAAAGACACAACCTCGCGGGCAGTGAAAGTGGCATTAGACTGGTCAGAGCTTGTTTCTACAAGAGAAGTGCTGACCAGGAGGTTACAGAAGAGGTATCAATGGCTGTGGAACCCTGTCTAGTTACGACTTCCTGTTTGCAATTGTTCATCGATGAAAGCTCCAGATGGCCTGAATTTCAAGACCTAGCTGGCACAAATTCAACGCTCTCATATCAGAGCTTGACCGCAAGAGGAACCTTGCCCGCTAACTCCTGGACTTTCTTTGCTACCTATTCCAAACCAGTGAGCACACCCACCTGGCTACTGCCTCTCCCTGGCTCCAGCCAAGCTTGGAGAAGAACCAGAAGAAATGCACCCAGAGAACCGACAGAGGGGCACTGCCTTGAGTATCTGATTTTCTCACCTTAAATCCCAGACACAGGAGGCCCCTTCTCCTTTACTTTGACTTTTCTTCTCACCATGGTATAAGCCTACCTTCCCAAGACCTCATTGGATACTGTCATGGCACCCTCACTGCTGGTGAGGTTTTTGCTTAAAAAACAACTACGCTTCTAGTTTATTATTTTGACCTAGAGCAGCCAGGTTTTTAGATCGGACAGGAATGTACCGATTAATTGATTGGAGTTTTATAAGGTGCCAACTATAAACACTGTTGCTTCATAATGCATTAAAAGCTTTGGTACATTTGCACCTAGCCCCAGATAAGAGACGAAGGGTGACACTTAGTAATTTCTTTTCCATTTCTTAACTTTTTTCAAAAATCAACACCGTCTCCATAGCTGACTTTCATTGGAATGGTTTAAGTTACATTTCTTGTGTTTACTTGTATTAATTTGCTTTGAATTCCTTTCGTGGTACTTAAAATTAAAATGTGCAACAGTGGGACATAGTTGTTCTATAATTTCTCTTAACTGTTTTGCTTGCAGAGCTTTTTTTTATTTTTTTATTGTAGCTCTTTGGTTTACACAAGAAAACCTTTAGCTATTTTTACCGAACAAGGAGCAGACTACAACATAAAAGAGAAGAAAATATCATAAAAGAGAGTGGAAAAAAAGCAAGTTCGACTATACAAAATCAAGACGAGAGTTAATTCAATCGTTAAAGAAAGCTTAAAGAACATTTTAAAAATCAAGAATAATTGAATAAAAATAACCCAAAACAACAAGAATGGCATTTTCCCAAACTTCTGTTTTACAGATATGCTAAAATATTTATAAACTTTATAAAAATGCCTGTTCCATATTCCCTTTCTCTTTCTTTTCTTTTATGTTGCTTAGTGTTTAACACCGCAAAAGTCTGCTTGATTTTCAGGTCCTTTTCACAGTTCCAAGAGGTTCGTCTAGTCCCTCAATTTTTTCAAAGATGAACTGGATACATTTTATGACCGCAAGATTGTTTGAAATCTTATCTCCTTCCAGTAGGTATGACCACCAAAGTTCAATGTCCTTGAATCTGTATTCCTGCCAGATATGACCTAAGTACGTCTGTCGTTCACCTCTCACAGTGGGGCATTCCAGCAGCAGATGTTTCAATGATTCAACTTTTAATACATTTTTACATAATCTACAGTTCTTTGGTTCATCTCTCTCTCTTTTTCTATAATGATTGGTTCTACTTGGCCAAAGATTCAAACGCAGCTTTAAGAAGCCTTGCCTCAAGAACCAATTAGGGAAAAGGGTTAGGTATTTGGGTAGTATATTCAGTTTTCGCGGGACTGCCCAGAATTCTTCATAGCCTCGATATTTAGTGAGCTCGTCCAGTGTATCAATCCAATCTCTAGTATACATTTTTTTTTTCACGTGATCTGGATTGTTTAAGAAGGATTCTTCTGTTTCATTTAAATTAAGAAGGATCATCTGGTATATTTTGGCCCATTCAGTCAATATTGGTTCTGACCTCTCTTCCATTGCTTTTTTTATGGCCGCAAAGCCCCCCTTTGTTGCCGGTTGTAGACATCTTCTGTAAAAAGACAATATCTTCCACTCCACAATGACTTTCAGAGAGGATAGTGCCAGCTCTCTTCTAATTAATTGAATTGGGAAAGATTTTGGCAAACCCAAAATAGATCTCCAGAACTTGCCTTCTAGACGTGACCATATTTTGTTGTCCAATAAGAGTGAGGTTTCTGATTCATAGGTTAGGATTTCCACTACTTTTGCACGGTAGAAGTCTATCAGTGGTTTCATGGAGAATCTACAAAATCGCGCCAGTAGAATCTTAGCTTGGCCTATTAGGTTTCCAAGTTTGTTTTTTAAGTCCTGACATCTCGGGGCTTCGTATCTGTTGTTGTTGATACAAACTCCGAGGTACGTAATAGCTGTCACTTCCGTTATCTTTTTATTGGATAGATACCATTGGGGTGAGTTTATTTTTTTCTTCTTTTTGTTATTAGAGAGCGTCAAGATCCTAGATTTTTCAGGACTGATGGTCATTTTGTTTTTGGCTACATATGTTTCTAATGCTTTTAGTTGATGTTGAAGTCCTATAGGAGTCTGATCGATTAAAATTATGTCGTCAGCATAGATCAATCGACCAATCGCTATATTAGCAAGTTTTGCTGGAAAGGATCTTATATCTACAAAGGCTTTTTCCATATCTGAGGAATATAGTTTATATAATTCTGGAGCCAAGGGGCATCCTTGCTTAAGCCCAATGGTCGTAGGAATTGTGTCCGATAACAGGCCGGCTTTATTTAGTTTCACTTTAATTGAGGTGTTCAAGTGTAATTCCTTTATGTTGTAAAGTAGAATTTCTGGGCAATTCCATTTTTTTAATTTCCTCGACAACCTCTCGCGATCAACTGCATCAAAAGCCTTTGATAAGTCAACAAAAGCTATATAGAATTTCGCCTCTTTGATGGTCAGGGTTCGAGCTTTCAACAGATTTAGAATAAAGATGTTTAATGGAGTGCCTTGTCCTTTTACGAACCCAGATTGCCATTCTTCCTTACGGCCTGTTTGTGTTGCCCAATTTGTCAAAGATTTTAAAAGAATTGAGGCAAAGATTTTTCCAGCCACATCCAGAAGGGCAATTGGCCTGTAATTTTCTGGGACTGTTCTTAGGCCCTTTTTAAAGATTGGCACCATAATACTCGTTTTCCAGGAAGTCGGTAGTTTCCCCGAAACCAAGATATATTTGAACAGTTGGTGTAGGATTTTAGCCCATTCTGCTGGGTCCTTTTTCAGACCTTCATTAGTCAGGCCATCTGGCCCGGTACTCTAGAGTTCTTTAGCTTTTTAATCATGTCTTCTAATGTCTCACTGTCTATGGTCAGCAAACTTTCATCCCATTTTGGTATAATCCAATCATTTATAAGAGGTTTTAGAACTGGCTGTTGTTGTTTGTAGTATAATTCCCATTGTTTCTCTGTGACTGGATTTGTTATTATGGCATCTTGCAAAGTCTCTTTGTTATTTATTAAGGCCCACGTCTCTGCTGTATTTCTCTCACATATCGTTCTTAACATTGCCTGGGAGTCGTGGTTTAGCATTGTTTTTTTGTGCAACTTTCTCCAATTTATAAAGGTTTGTTTTATTTCTCGTACTTTATCAGTTTTATTTGCCTCGTTCGAGACTTTCAGTGATTTTAACTGTTTCCTCATAGTCTTTTTTTTATCAGCCATGGCTTGATCGAATATATGTCGATGTGACATTATTGGTTTTGTAGTGCCGGGTTTAATTCTAATATGGAAGATTTTTAGCAGAGGAACATAATCGATGGTTTGCTGAGGTAGCTGCAGATACAAATCATTTAGTGTGGATGTCAAGTTATCGTTCAGCGCTGGTAATTTTGCTGGATTCATTTTAACTCGAGTTCTCCCAGTGTTGATTTCTATCTTGAATGGATATATTTCCTTTACGTTCTTAGGAAGAAAACTAGAACAAGTAAGTTTGATAGCATTGTGGTCACTAGCCTTGGTCGGTTGCATCTCAAGTTTTTGAATAAACATTGACATATTAGTTGAAACTGTCACGTAATCTAAGATGGCTTTGGATTTCAGCCCTCGCCACGTCGGTTTCCCTGGGATGTCGCCTAACGTGACTCCATTTAGGATTGTGCAATCTCTAGATTGTAACGTGGACCTCCAATTGACCCCTCTTTTGTGTTTGGTTGTGGCCATTTTCGGTACGTCTTCGAGTACTTTATTGTTTTCGTCGAGACAAGTGCAATTAAGGTCGCCCACCAATATTATCCATGGGTCATGCCATTTAGCTTTCAGATCATCAATTGCCTCTGCTACGTCCCTTGGAAGGGATTTGTTTCCTTTAGCTCCTGGCACCCAGTATATATTCATCAGCACAACGTGCTGGTGGTGTTGATCGTCTAGGGCGACGATGTTTCCAGGACTAAGATTTGAATATATGGAGTCAAGTTCCAAGAATGAATCACATTCCAGTTTAGTTCTTTTTTTATCGCTATCAGCAGACCCGCTATTGGTCTTCCTATTTCTCCTTTTTTTGCTGGGTTTATATTTACTGAATAGCCTTCGATCAGGGGAGTTTCTCTCAACCACGTTTCCTGCAGGCATAGTACATCTGGCATTTCTTTTTCAAATTCATTTTTTGTTAGAAGGTGGTTGAATCCCCTTGTATTCCAGGAAATAAGGGACCATGTTTCCTTTTGTGTTACTTTCCGGCTCTATAGTGTCTTCATTTTTCCTGCTGCTAGGTTGGCCAACCATACCCATCTCTCCTGTTCTCCGTCTTGAGGTTGGGTAACCTGCGATTGTTTCATGGCTTTTTTATGCGTATCGTATGCCTCTTGAAAGCAAGCTTTCTTTGAGAGTTTCTTGATCCAGTACCTCTGGTTCTGTTTCTTTATTGTTTTTTTCGGTTATCTTGAACCCCCCTTCTTTCTTATGGTCCTCTCTTCGGATAGTAATAGCTGGTGAATCACCTGGGAGCATGTGGAAAGCCGAATACTATCCATATACCTTTTGTCAGGAAATTCTATCAGGTTTATATCACTAGAGCTGATTAATCTCAAGGCTGGTATATGGTGGAACAACCTTAGGACATTTGCCCGGTTTAGAATAAGACCGTCGTCTGTATGTACTAGTCTTTCCAAAAGAAGACCTCTGCCCTTTTTTTCCGGGTTTAATCTGCTTTTCGGCAGTCTCAAGGGACTAGTCTGGAAATCATCAGTTCCACTGATCTGCTCACTTTCTTCTGTGGTGTATTCCTTGAATTCCAAAATAGGTATGGGGCTGTTTATAGTTTGATTTTCCAGGTTTCTTGTTGGACTTTTAATTGGTATATTTGAGCTTCCCATCATTGTTGTCTTTAATTATTTCTGACTTACAGTTTCGGGCTTGACTATTATTTTCCTTTTTTGTTGTTTCAGCTTTGTTTGCGTTTTCCCCAATTATCCTCTTGTCATCCAACATTGGTTTGACTCCCCTTTCTCGTTCCGTCTGTACTTGTTCATCAGTTATTTCAATTTCCTCTTCTTCTGAGTCACTATCAGTTGAGACGTTGTCATCCGAGATGGAGTAAGTGGACATATCCATTAACTCCTGATCGGAGTCATCCGTTTCTGCTGCTTCATTGTTATTTAGACTCGTACTTGTTTGCGTATGGCTACCAATGTTTCGATTTACCACAGTAGTTGCTGCTTCCTTTGGTGTGCTCAGACATTTGAAAAATGATTTGCTTTTATTTGATTTACATACCCTCCGCGGCGGTTGATTTTTTGTTTTTTTAAGTATCTGTAATGGTTGAGTAGATTTCGCTTTCTTATCATTCGTAGCGATTTGCTCCCTTCGTTGCGACGCAGTGATACCTTCCATCTGTTTTACGTCCTTTTTTTTAAAGATTTCGCATAATTTTGAATTCTGCTTATCTATTTTTGATACCTCAATATCTTTTTCATGCTGCGAAAGGTCTAAGGTTTTTTGAGGTGTGTGTTGTCCTTTTTTTGTGATCTGTTTTGCTTTCTGATCGTTGGTCGCCGTGGCTCCTCTTTGAGTTTCGTTTTCCGCAGAGATTTTTGAGGTATTTGGCACCAGTTCATTAATTTTCTTTATTTTTTTCCTTTCCTTTTATTGTGTTCATTGTATCTGTAGTTGTTTCTCCTTTCCTCGGAGTTGGGATTGGACATTCGACCTGATTACTTAGCTCTTCTAAGGTCCCTTTTTCAATCGTATTTCCAGTACGTTCTTTCAAATGCTCTTCATGTGCATTTTCTTCTATTTGTGGTTGCAATTTTGCTAATTCGGAGCAGTCCGAACCACCTAGAGAGTCTCTCCTAGGATCTTTCCATCGGTTTTCCTTCTCTTTCATAATTGGTTCTAGGATGGTGTGTAACATATCGGAGATTCTTTGCTCAACATTTTGCATATTTTTTTGGATGGCCGATTTGAATCCTTTGATGAAGATTGTCTTAGAATGAACCATCTTCGTGTAGTTTCACGTAAGGGGCCAGGATCGCTGCCATTGTTGTAATCATCAGGAAGTCATCCTTTTCACACTTTTCTCCCCCTGTTTTAGGTTTGTTGGTCATCTCCCTCTCTTTCTGAGGTGCTTCTATCGTTGATGATAGCGTGTTCAAGTTTGAGTCTTGGTCATTTTCTGTTTGAATTAACTGGTTTTTGGTTTCCCCTTTCATGGTTTGAACGGCCGTCTCTACAGTTTGTGGCTCTTTATCTATTAAGATTGAGTTTTCCAGCATAAAAGCGTCAGGGATTTCGTTTGCCGTGGTGTTTTTATGAGTTGGTTTCCTTTTGGGTACATTCCCAGAAATGCCTGTCCCCCAATTTAGTAGGGATTGTTTCCCAAAAAAATGATTATTTCTGTCTTGACCATCCCCTGAGGATAGGGTGCTGGGTTTCCATTTTTTTTTTCTAGGTCTGTATATCTTATAAAGTCCATTCTAATTGGTTTGGGGGTTATCGTTTTACCTTTCGTTCCGTTAAAGGTTCCTTTCGCTGTTTTTTCTAAATCTTCCACCGTAGTATTGGGTTCTAACCCGGGAATAACCTCAGATAGTTGAATTAAATCCTTTGCCTTAGGAATATTTTTTTCTACTGTTTTTGATCTTATCTCTAGTACAGGTGATGGCTTCTCTGACACATCTTCCTTTGAAAGTGCATTTTCCCTTGTAGCTTCTAAGTCATACTCATTGTTGTTGGATGTTTCATTTGCCATAAGGACCAGAGTTTCCTTAGACTGCTTTGCATCAGCTGAACTTTTCTGAGGCTGAGGTGATTCATCCGTTTCAATCATATTGTCAAGTTGATGGAATATGAAATTGTTCATGGGTGGGTTGACCTCATTGCTCTCTAAGTTTAATTGTATGTCTTCCTGTAGCGGTTCCTTCCCTGTTTGATTGCCGATCTTAACCTCTACCATGAACGGACCGAGTACTGCTCCTTGATTATAATCTTTCGTTCCGTGATTCGGAGTCATGCTTTCCTTAACTAGCACTGATTCGTTATCCTTGTCTTCGGATAATATTAAATCATCTATATGGTTGTTTGGTAGAGGGTGGTCACCCAATCTAGTTGATAGCACTACTTCTGCCATTAGGTATTTGGAGATCGTATGTGTATTAGTTTGGAACACTGATATCTAACCTTCAAATGGGGCTGTAAGTATCTTGTCCCCCAATGTTGTCTGGTTATGTCAGTTGTTTGCAGTGTTCGGGATCAAAAGGGTCGAACCCCAGCAGTCTCCCTTTCCTTAGGGCTTTAAATATAAATTTTGATCGATTTGCAGGGTGGGATCAAAGGGGTCAAGCCCCAACAGTCTCCCTACCCCCCAAAAAAAATAAAATAAAAAATAAAACACACCACAACTGGTGATGTTAGCTTGCTTATCCGGGGTGATCCTAGCGATTTTTTATCCTTTGGTCATATGACTTGTTTAGCTTTGGGATATCCCCCAGATGTACAGATGATTTTTAAAATAAGTGACCCACCTGCACGTGACTTCCACTGGGAGTTTCCCGTATCTTTTTCGTTCCCAGCCGACCAGCCAAACAGCCCAAACAGCAGCGCCCTTGTCCCCACAGCGGGCTTAACGCCGTGAGGGTGGATTGCCCTCGAATAAAAGCCCAGAATGAGTCACGTGATCGTGACCACGCTCCACCTCCTCCAGGAAGCGAGCGCACTGCAGCGTTGGGGCTTCCAAGATTAATGCTGGGAGATCAAACAGCAGGCTACAAGTAGGTAGAAATCACAATTTTTGAGTCACCAGTATCCACACCGCTCGGGCGGATTGCCCTCGAATAAAAGCCCAGAATGAGTCACGTGATCAGTCACGTGATCGTGACTGCGCTCCGCCTCCTCCAGGAAGCGAACGCACTGCAGCGTTGGGGCTTCCAAGATTAATGCTGGGAGATCAAACAGCAGGCGTGAGGTGCTCGGGTTGTGGGTAATGTGCCTTTTGGCGGAAAGCACTCTTGCCTTCAAACAGTTATCTCTACACACTCAGCGTTGTACTGATCATGGTAAACAGATCAGAAGCAATCAATCGCATTCACCCTAAACTCCTCTTTTCATCCTGTTGCACCACTAAGATCACTTTAGGAGCAAGTCCTGACCCTGATCCACTGTACCCAAGGGTAACACAAGCATTGCCATTTGAGTCTGTTGGTTGGCTTCATATTTCTGTGGAATATGAGTTGGAGCAAGTGTCTAAGTCTCTAGTTGTTATTTTCCCTCTGGCCAAATTAACTGTTGATATAGAGAAAGACACTGTCCCTTAGATAGTGGGTATTACTAGCGTAACCATAAGTTGACCCATCCCTCTCCCCCTGCCTAGATTCAAATCTTTTGTATTATAAAATATGAATCTATGTTGAACACAAGTTCACAGAATGCTCTAGAGGTGTTTTAGTTACAAATGTTTACAGCGTATTTAGAGTGCCTCCAAGGGTACTGCATGTGTTACTGCACAGACAGTGTCAGTGCCAGTCCTCCAACATAGTATTAATGGAAACAGTACATTTGTTGTCATGGAGGATATTTGCAAAATGTCTTCAATATTTTCTATTCATTCTTCACTGCTGCCAACCCTGTGGAAACCTGCAGTTCACACACAGCATTAGGAAGCTGTTTAGGGTTGAAGAGAAGAACACAGATGCTAGTAATCGATGTACCAGAAGCAGCTCACCTTCTTGTTCACATCTGCCATTTCTTGAACCAGCTTGTCAAGCTCCTGCAGTGGAAATGAAGACAACATTATATTAGACCTTTAAAGGGAGATGCTCACAACTGTGAAATTAGCTGCAGAGTACAACTGCTTCTGTTTTCTAAATATATTTGATCTGCTTTTAGGTGCAACATTATGTTCCCCAAACTGACTGTATGCCATAAGGATAAGTTGCTCCACATTAAGCATGAGGTCACAGGCAGAGATCCCAAATATGTGCACTCCCGGTGCAGGGAGGAACAGAACAAAGAGAAAACCTTGCTTTATTGTCCCCTCTGGAGGCAGCCCAGGAGGAGAGAATAAGAACGTGTTACTTCATCTTGCAAAAGTGATTGGAGCCCACCGGTGACCAACAGGTAGGGCGTCCCACAACATTGAGAATGAGAAACAGAGGACAATAACCTATTGCAGCAAGGAGGAGAAGCAGACAACGAGACCTGGCGATGTGAGTAGATAAGAAAGAAGCTCAGGGACACTTTAAAAACCCAGGCATGTGGGTGACTGTGAACTGATCAACCTGGCAGAGTACTTTGGTTTTCCTCAGACCTCACTGATAAGCTGGAGAAGGAGAAGCCATCCTAATGGTTTGCATCCTGTCTTCTGGTTTTGAAAGATTTACAAACCCTTTCATTTATTTGGCCAGAAACTAAATTATAAGTTACTCAGCGTAGTGACTAACGTACTCTTAGTCCATAGTCCCCTTTCCTCCATACTGCATGGGCGTCCCTCGCGAGGGACAGGAGACAGAACCTTTTTCAGCAGAAAAATCTACTTCCCCTCTAAATTTAGAGGCATGCGGAGGCGTGGCCCTGGGAGCATGCGCTGCCCTGACTCCGCCCTCCAGCACCACACCTCAGTCCCCGAAGACGCGTCGACAATAGATACCATTGCCTAATGACACCAGATTATTAGGGGGAGGATGGTGGGACGTATGGAGGAAAGGGGACTATGGACTAAGAGTACGTTAGTCACTACAGTGAGTAACTTATAATTACTATTACGTCCCGTCCCCTTTCCTCCATACTGCATGGGCGATTACAACTGAATGTAGCCCCAGGGTGGAGAGGAGACCCTCCTTAAGCAAGCAAGTTTCGGAGAACCGCCTGTCTGAAAGCCGCATCTGATCTGGATCCGGCATCCAAACGGTAATGCTTGCGGAAAGCCGAGGGAGTGGCCCATGTGGCCCTGCTTATGACCTGCCAGGGGACATGGCGCTGAAAGGCGATGGCTGTTGCCTTGGTCTAACTGTCTGGGCATGCATGTTCGCTGGAAGGGGTCTATGCTGGCCCTTGTAGGCTTCCTTGATGGCCGAGACCATCCAGCGGGAGATGGAGGCTTTGGAGGCCTGGTAGCCCGTCCTGGCGCCTCCAAAGTTGATGAATAGGGCATCTGACTTGCAAAAGCCCTTGGTCCTGTTCAGGAAGAATTTCAGGGCACGCCTGACATCCAGCCAGTGCAGCACTCTCTGAGGCTCGTCCTTCGGGTCCACAAAGAATGTAGGAAGGACGATCTCCTCTTTTAAATGAAAGGCTGATGGCACCTTAGGTAAAAACGCCGGATGGGTCCGCAGGACCACCATGTCCTTGTGAAAGGTGGTGTACGGCTCTGAGGCGACTAGGGCCTGGATCTTGCTGACCCTGCGCGCCGATGTGAGGCCGACAAGCAGGGCCGTCTTGATGGTGACCAGCCTGATGTCCACAGTTGCCATAGGCTCAAAAGGCTTATGCGCAAGGGCGCCCAAGACCAGATTCAAATCCCACACAGGGTGTGGCTTCCTGATGGGCGGGTAGAGCCTAGCAAGCCCAGCCAAATGTCTCCTGATGATCGGGTTGGAGGAGGAGAAGACCCCCTTCCTCCGAGTTCCTGTAGGCCCCAATGGCTGAGAGGTATGTGCGGCAGGTGTCCACCTGCACACCAGAGTTGGCGAGGTGAGCTGAGAATGACAGCACATCGTCCAATGAGCAAGCCAGCGGGTCGATATCCTTGGAGTGAGCCCAGTGGCAGAACCTGGTCCATTTGCTCTTATACTGGGCTCTGGTGGCCTTGCTCCTGGTCCCTTGTATGATTTCCAGGTTGGCTTGAGATAGGTTGAGGTGGCCGAGCGTCACCTGCTCAGGAACCACGCTGTGAGGGCCAGCTTCTGGGGGGCGAGGTGGATGACCCTGCCCCCTGCTGTGTTAGAAGATATGCTGGGCCCATCGGAGGTGGATTGGGGAGACAGCCGAGAGGCTGAGCAGCTCCGAGAACCATGGCCTGGCTGGCCACCAGGGAGCTATTAGAATGAGGTTGAGCTGGCGAGACTCCTTGAACTTGCAAAGTACTCTGTGAATCAGTGGAGTGGGCAGGAATGCGTATGCTGATATGCCGTTCCACTGGATCCACAAGGAGTCGCCCAGGGAGCCTAGGCCCTGCCCCTGCCAGGAGGCAAACTGGGGGAGGTCCCAACAGTGGAAGATCTCCTGTGCAACGAGGTTGTTCAGCTGCCACTCGTAGTTGTCCGCTGCCAACCTGCTGAGCCTGTCCGCTTCCAGGTTGGACTCCCCCGGAAGGTGCACTGCCGTGAGGTAGATGTCGTTCTCCAAGGCCCATTCCCACATGCTGATCGCCAGTCTGCACAGGGAAGGGGACCTGGTCCCTCCTTGCTTGTTGATGTAGTACACACTTGTCGAGTTGTCTGTCTGGATGAGGACAACTCTTCCCTTGAGACGTGGGAGGAAGGCTCTCTGCACTAACCAGATGGTGTTCAGTTCCAACCAATTGATGTGGCACTCTTGTTCTTGACGGGTCCACATGCCGTGGACCGAAAGATCCTTCAGGGTGGCTCCCCAGCCCTCAACGGAGGAGTCTATGGTAATCGTCACCTGAGGGACAGTGGGCCGGAAGAGCTTGCCCGTCCGCAGGTTGCAGTCCCTGGACCACCATATGAGGTCCGGGTGGAGAGAGATGGAGCCCCTCCCCTGGTTCCACGATGCTGCGAAGTGTAGCTGAATCCTCCTCATCATGAGTCGTGTGTGGGGGATGGCCAACAGCACCACTGCCAAAAGGCCCAGCAGATACTGGTACCAGCAAGCCGAACTAGCGCCCCAGGTGAGGAAGCGGGAAGTGGCCCTTCTGATGGCCACGATCTTGTCCTCCGAGGGGAAGACCCTCTCGGAGCGCGTGTCCCAGATGAGGCCCAGGAAGGTCACAGACTGCGTGGGTTGCAGCAGTGACTTCTTGAGATTGAGCGAAAAGCTCAGGTCGTGTAGCGTGTTCATCAGTGCATGGGAGGAGTGGTGAACTGCTTCTTGAGATGTAGCCCTGAAGAGCCAGTCGTCTAGGTAGGGGTATATATGGAGGCCCTGCGCCCGGAGGAGGGCTGCCACCACATTCATGAGTCTGGCAAAGACCCTGGGGACCGAGTTGAGGCCAAAGGGGAGGATGTTGTACTGAAAATGGCAGCCCATGATCCTGATAGGCGTCCTTCAGATCCAGGGGGCACATCCAGTCTCCCCTGCCTAATGTCTCCGCAATAAGGAACAAGTTACTTACCTGTAACTGTTGTTCTCCAGCATGGGTCTGGCATGGATTCACATGCTCATGAATATTCCCCGTCGTCAGGCCGGGAATCCTCGGTATAGAAAAAAAATCAGTATCAGTTTCGTTTCTGATCCGTCATTCTTAGTAGTAACCAATCACTGGTCTCTGGGTCATACTGCCCCCAGCCAATGACTGCCCTCTCCCTAAGCCCCACCTCTGGCAGCCATCCTCAGATTTGGTAGCATGTAAAGTGGCAGTATGACCAAGTGAAGGGCCGCAGAGGGGTAGGCGGGAGGGTTTGCATGTGAATCCATGCCAGACCCATGCTGGAGAACAACAGTTACAGGTAAGTAACTTGTTCCTTCTCCAGCATGGGGTCTGCCATTGATTCACATGCTCATGAATAAGAGAATACATAGCAGTACACACATGCACAACCACGGGAGGTGGCAACAGGCTCAACATTAAGCAATACAACAACTCAACATTAGCATCTCTTACCTCCTCACCAGGCTCACCTTAGGCGAACAGGTTGCGCAGCACCGCTTGGCCGACCCTGGACTCCTCCCTGGAGTCCCGATCGACGCAGTAGGATCTTGTGAAGGTGTGCGTCGACCTCCACGTCGCAGCCCTGCAGATGTCTAGCAGGGGCACACCAGACAGGAACGCCGTGGTAGCAGCGATCGCTCTGGTCGAATGGGCTCTCGGACGGCCAGGCAGTGGTCGGTTTGCCAACCGGTGACAGTGCATGATGCAGCCGGAGAGCCATCTGGAAATGGAAGTCTTCGAGAGAGCCTTCCCTTGATTCACAGTCCCAAAGTTCACAAACAGCTGTGACGTCTTCCGAAAACTCTTCGTGCGGTCCACGTAGAACTTCAGCGCTCTAGCTACATCCAGCGAGTGCAAAGTCCTCTCGGCCGGCGACGAAGGCGACGGGAAGAAAACTGGCAACACAAAGGCCTTGTTGAGGTGGAAGTCCGACAGCACCTTGGGCATAAAGGAGGGGTGCGTCCTCAGCACCACCCTCGTGTCATGAAAATTCAAGTATGGAGGCTTACAAGATAGGGCCTGGATCTCTCCCACTCGTCGTGCGGAGGTGATGGCCACGAGGAAGGCTGTCTTCCATGACAGGAACTTCAGAGGCACCGAATGCATAGGCTCGAATGGGGGCCCCATGAGCCTGGTCAGCACCACATTAAGCTCCCACGCCGGGGCAGGAGCCTTCACCGGCGGGAATGATCGGAATAGTCCCTTCATGAATTCTTTCACCAGGCGATGAGACCACAAGGACGCCCGTCCCGTAGTCCTGGTATATCGGGAGATTGCAGCCAGATGTATTTTGATGGAGGCGTGAGCCAGTCCAGCTTTGGCCAGCGACAGTATGTATGGCAGTACTTGAGGGGCCGTACTCCGCAGAGGGTTAATCTTCTGTGCACGGCACCAGACAGAGAACCTCTTCCATTTATGTCCGTAGCACTTGAGAGTTGAGGACGCCCTGGCCTTTGCAAGAACCTCTCTGCAGTCGGCCGGGATGTCGTACCCTCCAAACTCTAGTGCTGAAGGAGCCAGGCCTGCAAGTTCAGCGACTCCGGGTTGTGGTGAAGAATGGCGCCTCCTTCTCTGGAGAGAAGGTCTGCGTCCGTCTGCAGCTTGACTGGTGTGGACGTTGACAAGTCCAGAAGGTCCGGGAACCAGATCTGCCTCGGCCACGCCGGTGCGACAAGGATCATCCTGCACCGGGACCTCTTGAGCTGGTTGATGAGCCGGAGCAGCAACGGCAGCGGAGGGAATGCATAAAGAAATAGGCCGTCCCAGGGGAACGAGAAAGCATCGCCCATGCTCCTCGGCTGGGGGAACCTGCTGGCGAACCTCCGGCACTTGCAATCCGTCGCCGTCACAAACAGATCGATTTGGGGTTCGTCCCATCGTCGGAAGAGTCGATCCACTTGATCCTGGCATAGTTCCCACTCGTGGCACGAGCGCAGCTCCCTGCTGAATGAGTCAGCGATCGTGTTTTTTATTCCTGCCAGATGAAGAGGCACCAGAAATATCCGTTGGGCGACGGCCCAATGCCACAGATCCTGGGCTTCCTTGGATAGGGCCGGGGACCTGGTTCCGCCCTGCTTCCGGATGTAGAACATTGTGGTGGTGTTGTCGGTGAAGATCCTCACCACCTTGCCCTTGAGGGACGGAAGAAAGGACCTGAGGGCCCAGAACACTGCGCGGAGCTCCAAAATGTTGATGTGGAGTGACTTCTCCTCCGGGAGCCAAAGGTCTCTCGCGTGAAGATCTCCGGGGTGCGCTCCCCAACCTTCCAGGGAGGCGTCCGTCGTCACCTGGTGAGCTGGGATCTGAAAGTCTGTGCCCGCCGACAGATGGGAGCGGGTACCCCACCACCGGATCGCCTGACGGAACGTCTCGTTGAGAGGGATCCTGTCCTCGAAGCTACCCGTCGACTGGACCCAGCGGGCATCGAGGAACTCTTGTAAGGGGCGCATCCGAAGCCTGCAAAGGCGCACCAGATAAATGCAGGAGGACATCATCCCGAGGAGGGACTTGATAGATCTTACCCTGGCCATGTCCGTGGCCAGCAGAAGCTGCACCTTGCCCAGAATGGTCCTGGTCCTTTCCGCCGACGGCGAGGCCAGCCGCGCCACTGTGTCGAGCTTGGCTCCCAGAAACAGGGCGACTTGCGACAGAACCAGGTGGGATTTTGGAAAGTTGATGGAGAATCCCAGGTCCGTGAGCAGCTGGACGGTCTTCGGAGTGTGCTCCACGGCGAGCTCCCTCGTCCTTGCCCGGATGAGCCAGTCGTCCAGGTAGGGGTAGACGTGGATCCCCTGTAGGCGCAGCCGTGCCGCCACCGGTGCGAGGCACTTGGTGAACACCCTGAGAGCCGACTTCAATCCGAACGGGAGGGCCTTGAACTGGTAGTGCCGCCCTTGGACCATGAACCTGAGGAACTTTCGGTGTCTTTTTGGAATGGGGATGTGGAAGTACGCATCCTCCAAGTCCAACGACGACAGGAAATCGCCCTCCTCCAGCTGTCCCAGCACGTGCTGGAGGGTGACCATACAGAACTTCTGCGCCTTGATGTACTTGTTCAGTCGTCGTAGGTCTAGGATGGGGCGCCATCCTCCTGTCTTCTTTTTTATGAGGAAGTACCTTGAGTAAACTCCGGAACCCCGAAGCCTCTTTGGGTCGAGCTCGATGGCACCCTTCTTGAGCATCGCCCTTACTTCCAACAGTAGTTGAGGGACGTGATTTTCCTTCCTGGCCACAGGTGGAACGCGAGGGCACTTCTTCTGAAACTCGAGGGCGTGCCCTTGGGCCAGGGCGTCCAGCACCCAACGGTCGGTGGAGATGGACTCCCACACGCTGATGAACCTCGCCAGCCAGCCTCCCACCGGGGTGCTTCGGCGGGGGCCCGACCCCACGGTCGGTTCAATCTTGTTTGGAGGCCGCCTTGCCTCCTTGACCTCCCCGTCGATGACGACGTGCACCACCTGACTTGCCGCGTCCCCTGTAGGCTTCCTGGGACGAAGATCTTGACGCTTGGCGGTACGTGGAGGAGCCACTGCCGGATCCCTTGGAGGTACCTTGTCTGCCTCCGGAGCTCCGAAAGGACGGCCGTCGTCATTGGAGCACTCCCAGTGCCCGGGCAGTCTCTGCGTCTGTCTTGATGGCCTGAAGGGACTCATCAACCGCCTTCCCAAACAGGTTGTTCCCGTCAAAGGGCATGTCCAAAACCTTGGTTTGTACGTCCTGGCAGAAATCCATGGCCTTGAGCCATCCTCATTGTCTCAAGCAAACGCCGTTGCCCAACTGACGGAAACCGGTGTCGGCGATGTCCGTTGCCACCGTGATGGCGTGGTCCGAAGCAATCTCACCCTCCTGTAGGATTTCAAGGGCCTCGGCCCTTTTGGCGTCTGGAAGGAAGTTTAACAGAGGGGCGATTTTGAACCACAACTCCCTGACGTAGCGAGCTACGATAGCCAGGGCGTTGGCCGCCTTGATAGTCGTCGCTGCGGATGAGATGATCCGTCGTCCCATCGTGTCCAACTTCCTGCCCTCGCCGTCCGGCGGGGAAGTTGATGTTGAGGCAGATGCTCCCCCAGCTTTCTTCTTTGCCGCCGCCGAGACGACCGAATCCGGGGTAGGTTGTGCCCGAAGGCACAAGGGGGCAGCGTCGGGGACCCGGTACTTCTTCTCGTACCGGTCCCTCTTTGCTGGCGCCATGGCAGGGTTCTTGAGGAGGGCGAGCCCCTCATCCCAGATGTCATCAAGAAGCGGTACGGCGAGGACCGTCTTCCTTTTAGCCTCGCGCCGTTGGTAAAGGAACCCTTCCTTCTTCTTTTCTTCTGGGTAGAGCTGGAAAAGCTTGGATGCCCTGGAAATCATGGCATGAAAGGATCCAATCTCGTCGGGCGGGGACGCCCGAGCAGGGGGCGACGGGGACACGTCCCATCGTCGCCTCCGTCGTCATCTGTACCTGTCGTAGCCGTGTCCGTGCCTGTATCATCCCCGTGGGTAGTAGACCGGGGGGAAGGCGGAGCAGGCCGCAGAGGTGGGAGGGATGGCGTAGGATGCGTCCTCCTCCTCTTATGCGGTGGACTTTCGGAAGGTCCTGGCTCCGGTTCCCCCGTCGTGTCTGGCTCAGGTACCTCCGTCGGGGGAAGGGGCAACCTTGTCCTTATCTCCGAGCATAAGAACTGAATCGCTGACAAAATGGCTGCCGAAGTGTCCTGCGGCGCCGGAAACGACGGGCGCGAGGGCTCTTGAGGAGCCTCGTCGGCAGCACCGTCGCTCTCGTCGTCGCCCTCGTCGGGATCCCTCCCGATGGGCTGGGCCTCTTCCACGACTTCGATGAGCTCTTCTTCAGAGGTCGTGTCCGTATCCGCGATGACCACCAGCCCCTCCCCCACCTTTTCCAATGAGGACTTCGTGGGGGTCTTCTCAATGGGCCTGAAAGACGACTCCCTCCGCGGTGGCAGGGAGACTCTGGGTCCTGAGGGCACCTCCACTGGCGTAGCCTCCACAGGCTGAGCCAGGGCCGCGGCGACATCCTCAATCGAGGTCTTAGCAGAGTGAATTAAGGCCATCGTCACCTTCTGGGCGCCTGGGGCCTTCACCTTGGGGGGAGGGTCCGAGCCTCGCTCCCCCTCTGCCGGAATCTTCGAGATCGACCGGGGCCTTTCCAGAAGCTTCGCCGGGTTCTTGGACTTCCTCTTACCCAAGCCAGAGCGTTAGCTCGTGGTTGATGGAGCCGGGGAGGATGCGCCCTGCCTGGCAGCCAAGGAGCCCGACCGTTCGGCGCTCCCGGTGCCCGCGGACTCGCAGTGCTTAGCCTTTTGTTGGGCTCCCGTCGCCGGGGCGCCCTCACAGGACTTAGAAGACCGCTCGGACTTCTTTTTCTTCTTCTCGCCTGACGGGCTCTTCCCTTCCAGCCAGTTGGCGAGACGGAGGTGGCGAGACGGAGGTGGCGATCCTTCATGGTCAAGCCCGGTAATAAAGCCTAGCGGCCCCTCAACCCTGACACTGGGAGGATCGGAGGACCCCTCAGCCCAAAGGCCGGTAGCTTTGACAGCCTCGGTGCGTGGGTTGGTATAAGAACCTGACCGGTCCCTCCCGCGTAGGAGAGTCCCTGGGAAGGAGTCTCCCTTTCGAGGTGCGGATCAAAATATAGGCCCTACCTCTGGCCTGGAACGTCTCACGAAACTCTTGAGGTCGTCAGAGGGAGACCGCTGAAAGAGCTCCCTCCACCTGGCTAGTCTGTACCTCAGCGCTTTCGAGGACAGCGAACCGCACGCCGAACTGGCTTGCCAACCGTGGTCTGGGCCAAGGCAACGTAGGCAGAGGGCATGGTGGTCTGAAGTTGTAAAAGGCCTGTTGCAGGATGGGCAAGTGCTGAACCCTGTCGAAGTCGACATGCGCCGGGGAGGAGTTGTGGCGTCTGAGGACCGAGTACCTATTGAAAAAAGACAAAAGATAGAGGAAGAATCTGCGCGTGGAATTACATGGCCGAAGCCAAACCCAGGAGCGCTGGTGAATTCGGCCCGTTCCCGTTGGTGCAGAAAAGGGGACTGAGGTGTGGCGCCGGAGGGCAGCGCATGCTCCCAGGGCCGCGCCTCTAAATTTAGAGGGGAAGAAGATATTTCTGGTGAAAAAAGTTCAGTCTCCCGTCCCTTGCGAGGGATGCCCATGCAGTATGGAGGAAAGGGGACAGGGCGGAAGAGTACTATCCTTAATAAACCCTTGTTTAACCCCATTACCTACATGTTGGAGTTGGCTTGACTCTACCAGTCTTTGTGACGTGACATAGCCCGTGGCTGGTAGGATGACCTGTGGCTCTGGGTTAACTGGTGATATATGTGTAGAGAACAAATATGTTTTTTTTTTTAAATAGCTTAATTCACTGAGCAGTGTATGCACACATGCATAAACATTTCCCATATGATTCTAAGCTCTGCTTGTTGAACGATCTCCATTCAATAAATGGTATTGAGTGTCTTAGAGTCTGGTTAGTAGGGAAACAGCCTAAATGTTGATAAATATGTTACTCTCTTTTTGAAACAGCCACTATGTGCCTTGGGTTTACAAAAATGCAGTTTTTTTGAGGATCCATCTCCCTTAATTTTCATCCCCCTCTGTAAATTAACAATGACATCATACCTTGAGGAACAGAGAATCAACCAGGTTTGAATTTACAACTAAAGGATTATTTAGACAAAGGCTCCCAGACATTTTGATTGCATTATGCTTTAACTGCTGGTCTGTATATATGTTATATAATGTTTCCATGAAATGGTTAACTAAGTTAAGAAAAACGTTACTTACCACAAATAGTTTTTTTTTGCATCTTGTAGCTATTTTAAAGTCAAATGCTAGTCATAGTCTGCCATCTAGTGATTGGCCGCCCTATTAGAACATGTTCACTAAACTTTAAGGTAGGCGGCAACAGAGGCATAACAGTAATATAATCCATCCTGGGATGTGCATGCTACCTACAATGCTCCTTCAAGTGCACACCCTCCTAATATTGTTTATTTTCACCTGTGTGAATGTATATAAAAATATTGTGTATATGGAATCCTTTTACCCCATGTCTAGATTTAGCTTTACGTAACTAACCATTTAGAACTCTGAAAACAGTAGTTTTACAGAAAACATATTGCTCTACACATCTATAAAAAACATTGGTTAAAGAGGCATTTGGGTTGCAGTGTAAAATAGCAAAACAGCAAACATTCCACCAGTTATGGTTTCAAAGGAAAACATAACAGTGACACCGCCTTTGTAAAACAATTCCCATGCCACCATGCACAGAGGCTACTTACTTCTGGGTAGGGCTGGAGAATCCATGTGACACCCGATAAGCCAGCTAGAAATGGCCTGCAGTCATGGCCAGTGGCCACATTGCCAAGATAGGGTCAAAGCCAACACAAAGGGCCCATTGGGTATAGTCTGTATCCCTAGGAATAAAGTCAAGGCACCCAAAGTGGACCTTGGTCAAGGCCAGTTGTGACCTGGCCTGGGCATGACCTTAGGCTATGCCTCAGACTCCCTTAAGGTACCCGTAAATCAACTGGCCATAGCCTGTGTCCAAGGCCAGTGACCCCCAATGTCCACAGCATCGTATCCCACAAGCTATCAGAAGTGCCCACTGGCCATGCCTGCAACCATAACCAATGGCCACTGTGCCAACTAAAATGTGACTGAGGCATCCGCTTGGGCCAAACCCAATTAACCATCTGTGGGCCACAATGACACCCCCTAAAAGAGTTATCAACTGGCAACTAAAGAGTTTCGCTCCCTTCCGGTAGCCAATTTATTAGCCTCTTGCTTAGTCCACAGACCAGTATAAAGGGCTACTGGACCCGGATAGCAAATGAAATGGCAGAAACCACCTAAAGCAGCCATTGGGCCTCTATTGTGGGTATGTGGGCAATAGGCCATGGCCTGCAGTCACTTGGCATGGGGCAAGGCCTTTGTCCAGAACTAGGCCCTGCTAAGCCACCTAATTGACCACAGGGCCTGGCCTGCAGCTAGTGCACCACCACAGGATTCAGTAGAAATTTGGTTGGTGCCCTGTCCTTTGACCTGGCCCCGGGCTGTGCCAAGCAGCCTGGACTTTGCACCCAATTGTGAGTCATTGGGCCACTGACCATATTTGTGTGCCACAAGGTAAGTCCATGGGTCTCTGAGAACGAAACTGTTATGTTTGTTGGTTTCTACTAATCACAGAACCCAGTCCATGGTCCAGGCTGGGTCTGAGACTTGGCTCTGGCCCATTGGGTTGCCTGCTGATCTGCAAATCAGACTCAAGGCCCTATGAAAAAGCAGCTATTTCTTTTGCCATTTTGGGAGCTTATAGTACACTCGTCTGTAATCTCACTCCTTAACCTGTCTATGGTCTGGGGCTACCCGTAGGAACTGGAATAGGATGCTTTAAAAATGTTTTGAGACGTGGCGTCACCAAGGCCCTGCCAAAAGTCTATAAATAGCCATGATTGCTGATGAGAAACACTTTTTGGGTGAAACACTTATCTATGCTCCTGTTCTTGCAGGGACGCAGGGGAAGTGCACACACAAATCCCAATCGGGCAACTGTAAAGGCGCAAGAGGGATGTGCACGGAAGGTTTGGGGTTGTGCGAATTTGTTCTCCCTCAATTTCCATGGTTCTGTCTGGATTTCTTTGAGGCAAGTGTGAGAAACTGATGGTGGCAACAAGTAAGACAGACACAAATGATCACAGTTCAAGGGTGTTTATTGAACAATGAATGCTGTATGCAGGTTGGAAAAACGCCTATTCTAAACCTAAATCTAGGATGGGAGCAAGTGTTGACCATCAAATGAAATAAGGCAGTCCTAGTGGTGTTGTGTCAAATAAAAGTGCCTATACTAAGAAACCTATTGCCAAACCTCACAACTAATACAAAAAGGGGTATGGGATAATTCTCAAGAAAAGAAAGAAGTATTCTCAAAAAATAGGTCAGGATGCAGTAGCATGGGTCTCCCCCACGCTCAGCGCACAGTACGGTCCCGGGCTTCTCGAGCACGGTTTAACAGTTCGAATGGCAGCAATCAGGACCGTTGATGGCCAAGTCCCGTTTCTCCTGATGGTCTCTTGCCTTCAAGGGCCTGATGTATCCAATAACAAAACAAACACAAAGTACTCCTTTACAGTGCACGTTGGGTGACGACTTCATGCCTTGGTCCCCCTCTTCCGGACGATAACCCTTTACACAGTTCCTATCGATATCCAGGTCTTTGGGCTGTGGGTTCCTGTTCCCGATGGCCTGATAGGTTTAACGACAAACAAACATAAAAGTTATGCTTCATGTATTTTCTGGGTGTTAACTTTCCATCCTTGGATCTCCCTTTGCCGGGCTAGGACCCTCAATGACAAGAGGGACAGTGTACTTCTCCTCTCTTACGGTGTCTCTTGGTTTCTTCCACGGTCGGGCTCGGATTCCAAACAACCAGCAGGACGGTGTACTTCTCTGGTCTTCTCCTTAACGGGAAACACTCACCTTGACTTCTCAATGTCCTTCAAGTAGTTAGCTGTGAACCTCTCTTTCTTAGGTTCACTTGGTCAGGGCGATAATGGCTCACCTCTGGGTCCCCCCTCTTCTGGGCGCAGACCCCTCTCAATTTATCCCTCTTCTGGGTTCACTCTTGCCGGTTTCACTTTCACTTTTATTCTCAATGTGAACAGGATTCACTTCCCTTTTACTTTCACCATGCGGGATGCACTTGCCTTACTTTCTTGTGCTTGTAGATCAAAGTCTTTCGATTGTACGAGGATTTTACTAGACCTCCAGTATGACCACTTTTACATATTTCGCTGGCTCTCCCATGGCCTTTTAGTATCTGTCGTTTCTCATATATGGTGCTCGACCAGAGGCTCTCAAGTTTAGCACCCATGTGGTGCCAGTTTCCCCCTGCAACGGGTCGCCCTTTCAATACCTGTTATAGTTCCTTACACAGTTCATTAACTTGGTACAAACTTGCCACTTTTTGCGCTTCTCATTCAACACAGCACGGTTCTTATCGATTCTCACTTCGACTTATCTGCTGTGATGAACCGCTTGGCTTTTAACCTTCCTGGAGTGAAGGCCGATACCATGGGCGCAGGAGCTTCCCTCGGTCCTGCTTATCGGCAAAAGCTTGCCCCATGTAACGTTGACATCTGCTGCAAGACACTTGTACTATTGTTTGTGGAGTTAGGCTCTCTTCCACAATGGTTCTGCGGGCCTGGGATGAAAAGGGCAATGTCACTTCTCTCCTCGGCACCCTCTCGATTCCTGCCGCCTTTCCCCTTCATTTGAACTGTCGCGCCTTCTTAGCCGCCTTGTTGTGCTGTCTGATGTGCTCGCTCTGCTCGTACTTCGCTCTCTTACTCCACTTGTTAGCCCTGTGGGGAAAGGAAAGGGCTGTCAGGTGTGTGTGGTTCAGGTTAATTGCCTGGCTTTGCCCGACGTTGGGGTTGGGACATGTCAGGCAGATGGGTTTTACATTAGTCTGTTGTCGTTGTCTTGGGTATGTAAAGGTGTTTGTGTTAGAAATTACAGTCTTTGTATTGGAAAGGTGAGGGGTTGGAGTGTCAGAGTCTCCTACGGGACGAGATAGGGAAGGTTTGTGAAATGGACGAGAATTACCGGGATGAAGGACAGAACATAGAGGATGGTGGGAACAGTAATATTCTGTCATAGTAGATTGGGATTTCGGAAGATGACATTCAGAGGGACAGGATTGGTAGGGTTTACAGAGTAGTGGGAATAGCTAGGTTTGTAACATGAACAATGGGGATTGTGGGAATCATAGTGTTTTGTCTGATCAGGTTGGGAGTGCGGAAAACAATAACCAGAGAGGCAAGAAGAAGAAGGATGGTGAGTATTCGAATGGAAACCGGTGAAACAAGGATTCTGGGAGTTATGCTCATGGAGTGCAATGGGAATTGGGATCCTAGGAGATTCGGTAGATACAGAGGGTTTGTTGGCTTTTAGAAGAATATGTTTATTAGATTGAAGGGAGGTCGATTTAGTACAGTCTATAAAGGCTTCATAGACCTCGTCTTACTCATCCCTCTCTCCTGTATAATACTATGTCTCACCTGGGGTATCCCCCCCCCCCAAAGAATGATCCCTGGTTCCCATACCCAGGTGATCCTCCCTCGCTGGTCCACCCCCAGGAACTGGATCCAACAGCGATGGTCCTGGCCACCTCAATAAGGGAGTCTCGAGGTCTTAGTGGGAGAATACCCTCAGGTTTCTCACACAATAAAGGGGTGTGAGTGAATGCTTTAGGAAGCCCTTCTCAATCTGTAGAGTGTAGTGTAGGGTTCAGGCGTACCTTGATGGAGGCTGAAGGCAATCTGGAAGCAGGTTTGGACCAGTTACTTCACTGTGTCTAAAGACACAGTCCTGCTGGCGTCAGGTTTCATACGGCACCGGGTTGGATAAAGTCTTCCTTGGTTGCGGTCTCATCTTTTTCTGTATTGTGAATGTCCTTAATGCTGCATCACAATGGCCTGCCTTCCTCCTCACGCCTTCCTCTTCTTTCAACATAGGGCGGTGGATCAATGCAGAACCTGGATGTGCTTGACCAGGGCAGGAGCAGGGTCTGGGTCAGGCAAGTAAATCCTTATGCCAGTTCTCCAATCCCTCGAATGATGTCTTGAATCCATGCGCTCCAATACCGGGTGTTGCACTTTCCCAATGTCTCTTTACTTAGCCTTACTGCCTTCTCTTTTACAGGGAGAGCCCCAAGGACCTTACCGGTGGAGCCAGGCATGTCAGGAGCCAACTGGGGTGGAGTCCGATTTCTGGAGCAGGAGGAAAATCAGATAAGGATGCAGGTAGAGGTAAACGGAACAGGAGGCTTCAGCCAATGAGGTGAGATTTACTTTGGTAGAATGCTAAGCATCAGCTGAGAAGCGGGTGTCGCTTACATAGCCTCGCCTGGTAAAATGGCCCCCAAGGCTTCCTGATGTCGTGAGATTGTGAAATTGTGCGGGAATTTGGAGGAAACAGGGTTTGGCCTTTTGTACTGATGTTTTGGGTCTAGCCTTGACCACAAGGCTTGCCTCATGCCTCGAATCAGGTCCTGCCATGTCCTGACCCAAAGGGCAATCCATGAGTGTGCTGTCCGGGGGTCCTGCAGTGGGTGTGGGGAGTCAAGGGCCCAATGGCAGCATGACAGTGGGTCCCAAGCCAATAAGACTATATTTTTCATCTAGCGAATGTGGTTGCCCTATACTGAAACATATTGATTCTTTGCAGGCCTGAGAACGCCAAATGGACAATCATGCTTCTGAAAACAGCAAGGTAGGTGTGCAGATTGTTCAGAGAAAACCCCGATATATCACCTTTTGGAAAGCATTCATGGCCACTTGTGGGCACATCTAAAATAAACTGCTTGACAGATTTGTATAAAGATTCCAAAAGCGCGTCTTTGTGGACAAAACACCCGCTACTTGAAAAAGTTTGATTTAAATCTGTCCAGCAGTTCGGGCTGTAGGTAAGAGCAAACATTTGCATATGGAAAATGAATGGGAAAATTAACGTTTTGGGGATTGCCCCTATAACTGTGCTACACCACCTGAAAAAAATTCTCACGACTTGTCCAAAAAATCTAGTTGTGTCTTTATTATGTTTGGAAAGTTTCGTGAAAAACTAAGATTCCACCAATGGCGCCAACGTTATAAGCCCCAATTTAACTTGCATCATGATCAGTGTGGTGGTGTGATTTAAGTTCCATCATGGACGCTTAGGGCCCTGTGATTTAACTGGCACCCTGGTCACTATGACACTGTGATTTCACTTGTACATTGTTTAACTTGCACAGCTAGCTACAGCTACTTTTGCTCATCTTACTGCCTCTCTGTCTGTCTCATAGTTCTCTTCCCTAAAGCCGTAACACCTCTGCTCCCCCATTGCCTCTGCCCACTTCCCTTCACCCAGTCTTGGTCCACCACTTATGATTCCATTTTGCTTTCAATTGTCTGCAACCTGTGGTGCTAAGGGTTTGGACTACAACTCCCATGACCCCTCAATGTTCGCTAAGCTGTCTAGGGCTAATGGCGTTGCAAGTCCAAAACACCTTGAGAGCCAAATGTTATAGACTTCTGCTTTAGGGGATACCCAAATCAATTATCAGCAGGGATTCCTAAACCCCAACATCAGTGCTTTTCAAACTAAAGTTATTCACACCCACTGTGAGAAGAGGTGACTAAAAGTTATGAACACTACATCATTTCACCACGTTAGTACTGGGACAAAGAAGATGCCCGCAAAGGCATGTCCAGGCATGTCCCTTTAATTATGGTCAGGCAAGTCTAATTAGGCATCTACACCTGCAGCCTGTCATGGTGCTTCAGGTGTATAAAGGGAGACAAGAGGAGCAGAGAGGAGAGCAACAGGGAGGCCATTGTGGAGAGGAGGCAGCCATGGTCGGACCAGAGAAGGAGCCAGGGCGCCGGCAGACATCCCACAGGACTTGTAGGACCCAAATTAAGAGGGCTGTGTACTTGCCACAGGTCTGCAAGACTCTGTGACAGAGAGCGAGCAGCAGCAGCTGTGAGAGATCCCAAAGAAGGGAGGACGCTGCTCGCGTCCGTAAAGAGGCATTTACATTGCCAGCGTGCAGAGGGAAACACCCGGCAGGCGACCTGGGCTCAGAAAGGTGGACTTCCCGGCTTCAGAATCAGAGAAGAAGCAGCAGGAGCCACAGGAAGAAGATGCAGAGAGTCGGTGAATGTTGGGGAGGATGCTCGAACACCGGGGCGCTCCTAGCAGACCGCAAATAAGCAACGGTCCTCGAAAATAAGCAATACGAATGCATATCGAATTCCGAACTGAATGGAAACTTAAAAGCAAACAATACAAATGCATATCAAATACCGAACTGAATGGAAACTTTAATTTAAGCGACATGAATGCATATTCAACACCAAATTGAAGGAAACCTTGAAGCTAAGCATATTAAATACTGAATGGAATAACACTTTATGGGTCAATCAAATAACAGAGGACAGCCAAGGTGCCCACGTGAAAACGAATTATGGAAAATGGTGAAAGTGTGACAGAGTGCAACAGAAAGGTGGGGAATGCGCAAACCCCCGCCCCCTCAAAGTGAACATTTATGAATGAATGCAGTGCAGCAAGGTCAAAGACTGGCAAAAGTTGTGTGACACGTGATGACAGAGCCAAGAGGCTGACAAGGAAAAGCCAAAGGAGTATAAATTTGCACATAAAAGCCAAGAGGCCAATAAATAGGAACTGAGCGAAGGTGACCTGGTACACACGGGCAAATACTGAAGAACCTGTGTGGGCTGGAGAGCTCAGGGATCCTGGTTGCGCGACCTGTGATGGGTGGACAGTGTGGTCTAGCAACTGCGCCTAGACCAGTGAGTCATGAATGCTGACAATCAAGGACATTGTAAAACAAACCAATGAAAACCACTATAAGTGAACTGGTGTGGCAAGCCAGAAAAATTGTCAGGTCGACCTTAAATTGTGTGAAACTGTTTGAAAAGACTGAAACAAGTATAAGTGGCAGAGTTAAAGTCTTGGGGAAGGGAACCCTGAGCCTTGAGGAACTGCACGTGTTGTCTTGAGAATGGAGCCTAAAGACCTTTTGTTTTTTTAACTGTGTTGCTTGGAATTTGGGGAAGGGAACCCTGAGGATTGTAACTGTATCAGTTTGAACTTGGAAAAGGTAATCTTGAGACTTTTGTGGAACTTTCTTACACTTGGAGAAGGGGAGCTGAAATAGAGCTGCGAACTGGAAGAGGATCAGAGCTTTGAGTTAAACACTATAGGGTCTCATTATGAGTCTGGAAGTGTTTCAGAGGAAAATCCTCTGACATACCACCAACCGGGTTTACCTTTACCGCTACTTGGTCAGGCGGAATTTCAGCCTGATTACAAGTGGTGGTAGCGGTGTAATCCCCATTTATTGTGGGTCCATTGGATACAATGGGGCTCTTTTTGCAGAATTACCACAGCAGAATTACCGCCACAGTAGTTCCGATGATTTTTTAGAGTTGAGTGGCAAGATTTACCTCCAGGGTTTTGTTTGAGGTAAATCAAGCCAAAACTCATAATTTGGCGTAGTGGTAAAATTGGAGGTAACCCAGTTACCTCCAATTTTACCACTTTCTGCCATACTCGTAATGAGGCCCCACTTCTTTTATTATTGACATCCCTACACATTGTTTAGCTTTAGCTGTGAGGGCAAGTATAGGTTTTGGACATATACTAACTTTTAAGTTGAAATCTTCGACTCAGACTTTCCTTAGTTTCGTTTAGGTAGGGAAATTCCACCTTAGCATAGGGCAAGTTAGGCCTTCTACCATCCTGACATTTGATTTATTAAAGTATTTTATTTTGAACTTTAAGTCTGTTGTCTATGCCTTCACAGTAAGAAGTTGATACTTTTTCCGCCACTAGAGATATGGTGCCTATACCATCTGCCCAAAATCAGAGTAATTGTGCATGCAATACCAGCCCCGCACCATAAGAAATATGCCAGTAAATCATTGTCCCCCACAGAGAAATTATGTCTGCAGTCTCTTTCTGCAAAGCAGAACTATATCCACAATGATTTCCAGTGCTGTGCCCTGCCACCCCAGTATCTTAATGCAGAGTGCATATAAACGCAGAGTATTCCCGCCACTCCGGAATATGAAGCGGATATGTCGCCCGAGCTTCTTAGACACCTGCTCCCTATCCAGGATCAAAATCCTTGTTCTGTGGGCTAGCCTCACCCTTCCATTTGGGCTTTCAGGGATACGGGATGGCTGAAAAACTACGGAACTGTAAACAGAACACATGATATGATATTTTATTTACATCGCGCTCGTAAACAAGTGTTACAGAGCACAGTAACTTTAAGAGGGATAACTTTATCTAACGGTATCAGGGTGGAGGTTTAACATAATAAGTGAGAAGGGTTAATCCAAGTGGACCTAATGTCCCAGTTCAAATCCAATTCCCTAGACTTAAAAACAGTTCCAGGAATATTGGTCATTCTGGCTACACCAGGGTGTTCACAGTGCCCCAGCAAGCTTTCTTGACTTTTCAAAGGTTGCTTCTTGGCTCATATATTATGAACATTTGGATGTAAGTCGTCCTCAAAGTCTCCTGGGTTGTAGACACATCACTCTCTTGCCAGAAAGTACTTATGAATCCCTCTTGCCGGAGGAGATACCCAAAACAATTACCAGTTGGAATTTCTCACCTCCTGCCCCCTACCCACTGGGGTGCTTTTTACCTTAAGGTTGTTCTCACCCACCAGTCAAGGGCCACTCTCCTGGGCTGCAGTACGCAATAGGATTTGGTTATTAATACTCTCATTTTGGTTCTCTGGCTTCAGCTACACTCTGGGCAATAGCCTCCAGCAGATTTGCAATAAGCTCCACCCTCCAAACTGTAGTCTTACTCCCAACCTGTCTGCCTCCTCTTATCTCATGTTATACTGTTTCACCATTCCTAACTGCCACCACAGGAATGTCTGGGATCGGTTGGGTAGTTTCCTTCTTGGCCCTACGGTACATGGTTGGTCAGGGGCCCTGCAGCCTACCAGCCTGCCATATGTTTACCTTCTCCCCTTCATTATCCTTCTGTGTGTGTGTTTTGCCTTGACTGCTGGGTTGAATATTTGCTAGATTATTCTGCGGAATGTGGGTAAAGAGTTTAAAACACTCCATTATTTTGAAGCCATATGGTACTATTATGATGCTTGCATGGCTCCACAAGGCAGCTCTCATCTTGATTTAAAAGGTGCTTCCTTTGAGTTCCTGAATGATGGTAATTTGACCAGAGCAGTCAAGACAACCCTTAAGGAGATAAAACATGGTTTAGAGGTACAGTGATTACCTTTCATTATCACACATTACATCTGTAAAACCATTCTTCTAATAAAGTAGAACATAGGAAGTAACTGCACAAAATACATATAAAAGTAGAACAGGAGTAAAATCTCACGTTTCCGTAGCATACGTCTAGCATGTAGGATTGCAAATTAGGCACGTAGGCCGAGTTGATTTGAAATGTGAAAAAGGCATTGTGGATATAGATTCATGCCTTCCATATTTGCAGAATATGAATATGCAGTAGAAACACTTTATATAGGAATATAAGTCAATGATGGGTAAGCACTACATTAAATGATATATATTTGTAGTAGATGCAGAGAATAAGTGTACAATTGTGTACATATTATTAGACAAGTGGGTCTATATAAAACAAAAGGATCCCTCAAAACATTTTTTGTGTTGTAAATGTGACTTAGACTTTCATGCAACACGAATTGGACACGATTGAAATAGACTCTTCCGGGGAAAGTGTGATGAGGTATACACTTTTTTCTAAATTTTTTATATGTATAATCAGTTTGCAAAATATTGATTATGTTTGAAGTTTAATCAGAAAGATCAGCATGTGTTGATTTTATTGTTTGTATTTTAGATTGTGAAAAACCAGTGTGTGTTTCACTGCCTAGACCCTGGGGATCCCTTACGCAGGCAACCAGGGCACGGCCATCGCCTTTGGATCCAGACCCTGGGGGTGGACAAGAGCGGGAGGATCACCTGGGTGAAGGGTCCTCGGGGAGTGCGGGAGGAGCGCCCGATGGTGAGACATGGTATCCCCCCCATTCCAAATACCCCTGGCCCATCCTATTTCATAGGATATTCCAACTTCCCAGATCCCCCCTTGCTACAAAAACACTGAGCCGAGGAAGAGCAGGTGTGAGACTAAAAGGAGTACCACCCATGCAATACATTGGATATGCCCCACTAATAAGATCAGGCAGGGTCAGGCACTTGATCCTCATTACATACACCTGGTAGCTATTAGCGCTCCCCACATGGTTAAAAGGTGCACACTGAGTAATGCGATGCACGAGAAGGAGCAGTTCTTCCAGCGCGACAGCAAACCAGGTGGAGCAGAGTGACAGGCCGAGGGACGGAACTGAGGTATGGAGAAACCTTGGACAACCCGGCGAGAAATCATTACTTCCGAAGGGCCTTGAAATTTGCACAAGGAAGCCCAGCTAGAGAGAAGCAGCAAACCTCTTTTGTGTTTCAAGGATACCAGCCAGCCTCCTGCCAATAATACTCGAGAGAAAGCAAAGCATTGTAAAGAACTGTAAATTAAAGATACAAAGTAACAAAGTGGTCCGGCAAAAGAAGATTGCCCAATCGAATGTCACTGTGAAATTTCTCATGCCGTAGAAGCAGCGGGAAGAGAAGGAAACGAGATGCCAGATTTGGACTGTTGTTAGGTTTGACCCCGGCAGAGAGAAACCTGGATGTGAGAGATATCTTTGAACTTTGAAATAAGTACTGTGCTCGAAACTACATTTACCAAGAGGCCTTGGTGTAGGAGAGGAAAAAGTGACGTTTGAGGAAAGAAAGAGGTAAGAGCAAAAGCCTTGCAGTTTCGAAAGTCTTCGGCAGCATAAGGAAAGTGAAAGGAGGCTTGAGTCTGACGGAGGGAAGCCTATGAAGGTGTGATTGAAGCTTGGGGAATGGAACCGCCACAAGTTGTGATTGAAAGGTTTGAGCCCGGCGGAGGGAAACCTGTACTGAATTGTGGTAACTAGAAGGAAACAAACGTTTGTTGAACTGTATTATCGTGGAAGGCCAAGTGCGCCCTGGTCCACGAAACAAACTGCATCCTTGTGTCCGACGCCAGAGTGTGTAGCAAGGTCCAAGTGTGCCACCTTACCCTGTGCTACAAAACGTGGGAAAGGGAGTTTAATCAGCCATACTGACATTTCTTTTGAGCACTGATTTTTCTTTTCGTTTGCATTACACATTTATTGTATTGGAAAGAGGGCAGGCATTTGGTTCATTAGTATAGGCCATTTTATTTTGACTAAGGACTGACTAGGACTGTATTTTCATTTTGTTTGATGGTGGAGAATACTCCCAACTAAGTTATAGGGCAAGAAAGAGGTTTTCCAACCCCTTTTAAATCATCAATAAAGGTTTTGAAACTTGTAACTCTTGTGTCGGTGTCTACTTGTGATACCATGCCTCCAACACAAGAGGTTTGGAACACAGGAACCCGCATTTGGGAGATCCAGGAATGATGTCCGGTCTGATGAAGGTTGTAAAAATTAGAGCGTTGACCACTTACTTGCCCATGAGGCCGAAACGCCTTTGTGTCGACATGTTTCTTATGACAATGTTATTGATACACATTGGATAAATAGGATAACGTTTTGCTAGGTTCCTGGTACACCAATTTCCCTGTAAATAGCGAAGGGTGAAAAAGTAATGTAGAAAAGCTGTGTGAAGTGATAGCGGTTACATGCAAAATGTCATTTATCTCTATCCTTTGTTGATACAGTTTTACCTGTCATGTGATGATGTAAAACGTTTTTTTCAAAATCATTTTGTTGAGATATATATATATATATATATATATATATCCACAATCCTCCGCATCGTCTGCACGGTGCAGTCTTGAACCGCACTCCCGGAGTGGTGTGCCGAAATTAAAGTCAGTCCTTGCATTCTCCCAGAAAACTCACTGTAGCCAAATGCAGTTTAAAATTCTTCTTTAATGGTACAAAAGTTAAAATCCATGTGGAAACCTCCAGCCCTCGCCCAGTAACACAGAGGAAAACCTCGACGATGACGCGTTTCGCTACATCTCGTAGCTTGATCACATGTCTTTCTCACAAACAGACACAGTATTTAAATCTTTCACCCATTGGCTAGCAGTAAAAATAGAAATAGGACTGCCACCCTTTGCAAAGTGCAAAATTTCTACCTCGAATGCCCGTCATTTTGTAGTGGTTTCATTCTTAGGTAAAACCTATGAGCTCTACAAGTAGAACAGCTCCGAGCTCATCCCTTCCAATATGGACAAATATAACAAATGTTACAAGTGTAACAATGACAGATGTTACAAGTATAACAATTCCCATCTTAGTGATACTCTAATGTCATATCGTGTTGTTCATGTTTGTTATTCATATCTGGTTGTGACTCCACCCGATGTAATTCTAACATCCTCAGTTACATATAAATGCATGTATATGTCATTTAAATGGTGCAAAATTAGGTTGCATATATATACACTTTTCACAATTTTTTACGATCAATCTCAGCCGTGCAATGCACAGTGCAAACGACCCGTGATTCTTCCACTGTAATTTGCCAAAGTTCATTAAATATGCACAATTTGTCAAATACAATTAAATGACTGGTCCTACTAAACCAAATGTTGATAAATACACTAAGTGAATACGTCTTATCTCATCAGTGACATAGTGTCAAACCCTGCCTACACACTGAGTGGACGTTTCTTTAATTTTGCAAATGACACTTGCTAATTCATTGGAATTTCCAATGGCTAGCTTTACCAGAGGTAAGATGACTTTATGAGATGGGTTTATGACACTGTTACCACCTTTGTCGGGAAAATACACAAAACAGAGGCAAGTAATTAAATATGGGTGTTAAATAACCTGTGTCTGAAATTGGTTTAAAAACAAACTCCTGGTTGGTATCTCAAAGGGGAGTAATAAAACCTCTTGGATAAGAGGAATCGAAGGAAAAAAATTAACAAGTCATCAATGGATAACCACAGATCTGTTTCTCACAGTGTATCTTGAAGGCATTATAGCATATGTTTTCATTCGCCAAAGAAAGTATATAGTTCCTCGTCAATGTTGTGTCCCAATGGAAACTTGCTCTCGAAATTGATAATGTATCTCGTTGCCCATTGTCTCAATAACTTTTCTCTGTCTCCTTCCCTGGGTCTAATCTTCACTTGATGTAATCCGATGAATGAGAAGACACTTAACTTTGCCTCATGCTTCTCCCAAAAGTGTTTCGCTATTGGGTATGCATAATCCTGCTTCTTTATTGCCCTGATGTGCTGTTGTATGCGTACCTTCAGTTTGCACTTGGTACTCCCTATGGACCATTTGTTACAAGTGCATTTGAGTGCATATACAATATACTCTGAGTCACACGTAATCCTGTCCATAATAATGATAGTTCTCTTGAGTATAGGATGTAAATATGTGCTGCACTCCTCCGCATACTGGCATATTTTACATTTTCTACTTTTGTAAAAGCCATCCTTCCTACAGCTCAACCAGGTTGGATGATGTCAGGTGATAACAGGTGGCATGAAACTGCTCACTAGTTTGTCCTTAATGGATTGGCACTTCCGGAAAGAGAAGTTGGGATATTCCCCCAATGATTGTCTCAAATCTGTGTCGACTACCAATGTATGCCAATGTTTGCGTATAATGCTTTTGATGTATTTTGCAGATTGTCCATACATCAAAATTAGGGGAGTTGTTTCTTCTTAATCCGTTCTCAGTATCCTATCTGTGCGATCCAGTAAGAGTGTGGACCTCTCACATTGGCGGGCCTTTAAGTAGGCTCTCTGTATGATCTGTTTGGGGTAGCATTGTTTCTTAAAACCCCATGCTGTGATTTTACTTTCTTCGTCGTCGGAACTGAGTTCGGAACAATTTCTCCGAAGACAGATAAATTTGCCATATGGGATACTCCAGATTAGGTTTTGGCAGTGGGCACTCTTGGCATGTAATAGGGCTATTGTTCCTGTTGGTTTTCGAAACATTTTGGTTTTAATCTTCCCATTCTCAATCTGGACAGTAACGTCCAAAAATACTACTTCTTTAGGACTGTGGGTCTCAGTAAATTTAAGATTAAATTCATTGATGTTCAACTGTTCCACAAAATCTGTCCATTCTTTGGAGGTGCCTTTCCAGATGATGAATAAATTATCGATGTAGCGTTGCCACATGATCACTTTGTTCGTGAACCTCTCGTTATCTTCTTTCCAAGCCTCATATTTTTCCCAGTACCCCATTGTAAGATTTGCATACGAAGGGGCAAAGGTCGTACCCATCGTGGTACCTTGTTTCTGTCGATAGTACTTTTGATTGAATAATAATACGTTATTAGTTAGACAGAGATGAATCATAGCCAAAATCATTTCCGAATGTTTAGTGTAATTCAGGGACCTTGTGTTCAGAAAATGAGTGCAGGCCTTCATGCCTTGTTCGTGTGTGATGGACGTGTATAGCGAAACTACGTCCATCGCGGCCAGTAAGAAATCTGAATCACAGGGTAATTCGTTAATATCTGACAGAAAATCTTTCGTGTCCCTTAGGTATGAGGGTAATGTCAAAACAAAAGGAAATAGAGATTTGTCGATATATTTCGACATGTTTTCTAACAATGACCCAGTAAGTGTTTTGCGATGGGTCTACCTGGAGGCTTAGAAATACTCTTATGTATTTTAGGAAGGAAATAGATCGTTGGTGTTGTCGAATGAGGTTTGTAGAGAAATTTGATGTCATTATCTTCCAACATTCCTTCTTCTGACCATTTGCTGAGAAGATTCTGTACCTTAAGTTCTAAATCCTTCATGGGACTTTCAGCAAGTTTTTCGTAGCAGGTTTTATCATTGAGTTGCCAATTAGCCTCATGCACATACTGAGCTCTAGTCATGAGTACGATATATATATGTAATACTGATGTGTATGAAAATTGTTCACTTTTTTTTATAAGAAATAGTTTTAGCCTATATACAAGTAGACATTTATTGAGCATACGTGCAACATGCATACAGAAGAAACTAAGAAGCTCTGGTACCCTAGCTTATGCCTTCGCCACAGTCCTTTTTGATGTGCTTCAACCATTTTCCTTCTTTAAAAAAACCCACATCCGGGGGACGTGGCTCGGAGCTGCTGTGATTGGCATGACTTCCTAGGAGCTCCTGCCTGGCCCAACGCGCGGCAATCAACAGCGCCGCTTCCAGACCCCGTTAAGAGCCGCAATTGAAGCATATTGCCTGGGAAACTTTGCTGAAGTGATCGCTCGAGTGGGTCCCCGTTCCGCTGCCGATTTGCCATGATTCAGATTAATTTCTCAAACGGGGCCCACTCAATAACAAGATGGCGGCCACGATCTCATACCGCAAAGAACCACTGTGAGGGGGAGGGGCAGGCGAGCTAAAGCAGCCAAAGCCGCCAATGTTCCCAGCTCGCTCGCCCGCACTGTCGTAGTCCTTCCAGAACCTCACCCCAGGAGATGGCAGCCGGCGACGCAACACCTCGCATCTGTCACCCACCAGGGTGTACCCTGGCGCCGGAGTAAGGAGCTGCCCCCGGCACATTGTGCAATAGCGCCAGCCAAGATCTGCGGTTCCGGGGCCTCCCACCCCTACTCACTTACCTGGATCCTGCGCACCTTCCCTCCTCCGACCTGAACTTAGATTCGAGAATCCGCTACGCCTCACAGTCCAAACAGCGAAGTGCCCGTACCCGGCTCCTGAGCGGCGCCATGTGTGGATGAGGGAGCAGTTTGCGGGTGCCCGCCTGGAGCCTATCAGCACCTCCCTGTCAGCTGCTGCAACCCGCCCGGCGGTCCGGAAGGTTGGCCCTGCATCGAAGCGGCGCCTCACGGTTTATCCAGGAGACTCTGCCGGACCAGCATCGCCGGGCAATCAAAGTTCCAATCCCAGGCGAGGCGACCCTCCAAACAGGCCCGAGGCCTGGCTTCTGGATGCCCCAGCCCAACTCCAACTAAATCTACTGTCCAGCAAGCCGGCGCAGCAGGCCACCATCCAGTTGACCACCCGCAGCGCTTGCTCTCCAGCAACTCCAGCTCACAGCTCAACGGGACTACACGACTGGAGTCCCCTGGGGCAATCCGGAGGCCCAGCACGCACAGGAGGACACACCAGCCCAACCTGCACAGGTGAGGAGCAAGGGGGGGACAAAGGGGCTCGTCTGAGTCTGCCCAACTCCCACACCTTATGCCAACTGAGGCCCCAGACTCCATCATCAACGGGCTCTACTAAAGTAACTCATTCAGACTCAGCTGCGTCCCTAAACCTTACCCCACCTGCATGCTGCCTCATCACCGCCTACTCAGGCCCATCAAATAACCCACTGATTCCATCTCAACCAGCAAAAGGCAGGCGTTCGGGAGAATTCTCTGTAAAGGCTAATTTCCCAAACCTAGTGAGTCCCCCAGCAGCTCTGCTGGATTTTTGGGGTTTATTTTTTTCTCCTGCTAAGGGTGAGACTCTTTTTACTCCCACTCTTAGACATGATTTGAGGTGTTCCTTTATCTTTCCATGTGTTTTATGGGCTATGGGGTCTTTTACTTCATAGGGTCGCATGTGTTTTTAATGTGGGTTACACAGCACCCTCCGTGCCGTAACCCACGGGTATCGTAGCAACCCCCCAACATATACTCCATACCCTGGGACTGACTACTGTCTCCCAGGGCATGTAAAGTCTCCATTGGGTTTACTAGCCCCAAATTATGAACAGAAACCAGTACAAACCATCATATTGTGGACGTACTGGTCGGGGCAATTCGATTGCCCCGGGGTCTGTTGTTCGAGGGGGCACGTCTCTGTCCCCCCTGATCGAATTTTGGCTGGTGGCAGTGAATACTACTTTTTATATTCAACCGCAAATATATCTCTATGGGATATTCCCATTGTTCGAGGCTACCAACTTTAATTATTTAATTCTTATAGCCTCGAACATACCGCCGGTTTATTTATTTAATATTAATTTACCGGTTGGTATTTTTTGCCAGAACTCTATTCTAAAATGGCGTTTGTGTTCTCTTCTGTGACTCCAACCCAAGTCGAGCCCTTTGTTCCACTTTTTGGCGGGCTTCTCCACATAAGCCTCCAAAAGTCGTGCCACTCTGTCTGGGTACCACAGGGGGTGAGGGAGGGGGTTTAGGCATCCTGGACTGAGTTACCTTGGTAACTCAAGTCGCACTCTTGTGTGATTGGCCCAAGTGGTGAGCCGGCCGGCTCACCACTTAGCATGTTTGATTATCAGCTAGGCTGAATGAATGGGGGTGTGCTGCATAAAAGCGGGGCTTTGGGGTCTGGAACTTCAGATGTCACCACAGGACCTAAGAATCCGAGGAGGGAGAAGCTGAGCCAACCTGCAACGACGACACCACCGGTGGAGCCCTGCTGAACCGTCTCACCACTTTTCCCGACGACAGAGGAGATCTCCAGTCCGGAGAGTCTTCTTCCTTTGACTGGTGGGCATAACCAGTTTTGCCTTCTTTTCACCTTCCTGGAGCATCTCGTGGCCGCCTTGCCCGTGCCAAGCACCCCGGCAACCAGAATACCACAGCTTACCACTACCGCAAAGAGAAGGGTAGTACCTTTTAAGCGAAGAACTCCGCGGCTGGTTTCTTCCCTGGCGGTACAACAACCTCCTTCTTTCCTCCATGGCGAGACCTCCTCTTCCTCTGGACGAAACACCGACTTGCACCCGCTGCCAGGAACTGCCCCCGCTGGAGCTTCCTTCACACTTAAGGTACTGTGTCCTGCCTGGCTTCCCTTGCGACAGATCGTTCGGGGTGACAGTAAAGCCTCGACTTTCTAACCTGGGCTGGCCAGAGACAACCTCGCTAACTTTTCCTGACTTTAATTTCATCCTTTTTGTGCGAACTATCTACAAGACTCTTTGGGCATAACCCCACTGTGTGAACCTGGACCCCTTCTGCTTGCTCTCTCCAAGCGTGGGCCTTGCAATTGACTTCCTTGCTCTCCAGTAGAACTCTGCCTATCCTGCCTTACTGTGGTTCTTTTAAAAGTATTGAAACTTGTGTGCTTCCATAACTCTGCCTTTTTCCCTCCCTTTTTTTTATATAACTTATTAGAGTGCCATCTTACATTAAGCGCTCACCTCTGTCTGAAAATAAGTGGTGTTTCTCACTAAGACTTGTCTAATAAGTAGTTAGGTTTGTATATATATAATAGTGACTGTGTGCTGAATTTACTTACCTCTTTTGTGCTAGTGTAATTTTCAAGTGTGTCTTTAAATAAATAATTATGTACTTTTACACCAAAGCTCTGGTCAGTGTTTGCTTGTGCTACTGTATCTCTGTACCTATTGTGTATACTCTACATACTGCCTAACTCTTCTTGAGGGAAGTCTGACTGCTCAGCCACAGATACCAAGTGAATCTGTGTGGTACAGACTGCTACCAAGTGGGTTTACTGCCAAACACCTGTAGTCTTAAATCTTTTGCAGTGGTCCCTAAAGGAACTGCGCAGGTTTCTGCCTAACAGCAGGATCTATATATTTACATCCCCCCCTCTCCGTCTGAAAACCCACGGCAGAGCCTGAAAGGGTAGGAAACAAGTGCTGGCCCCCGGGTTCCTCTCCTGCGAAGTGGAACCAGAAACATCCCGCAGAAAGTGCAGCTACAAATATCCATTAGCGGCAAAATGTCAAAAAGCGGGAAGGAATCCAAACACCGCATCCGCAACAGCTCACAGCCCATCACAAATGGTCACCAAGGCCGATCTTCAAGATCTACTATCAGCACTGACCAAAGAAATCCAAAAAACCATGGAAGAGGTTATTGGGGAGAATTCTCTTATAAGGTTAATTTCCCAAACCTAGTGAGTCCCCCAGTAGCTTTGCTGAATTTTTGGGGTTTTATTTTTTCTCCTGCGAAGAGTGAGACTATTTTCCTCCCACTCTTAGGCATGATTTGAGGTATGTCTTTGACTTTTTGTGTGCGTATGGGCTATGTTATTTTTTACTCCATAGGGTATCATCTGTTTTTTGTGTATGTGTTACACAGCACCCTCAGTGCAGTAACACAGGGGTGTCATAGTGACCCCCAAACATAGGCTCCATACCCTGGGACTGACTACTGTCTCCCAAGGCATGTAAAGTCACCATTGACTTTACTAGTCCAAAATTGTGAACAGAACCAGTACAAACCATCATATTGTGGAAGTACTGGAAGGGGTTAATTCGATTGCCCCTGGGTCTGTTTTCAAGGGGGCAATGTCCAGTCCCCCCTTGTCGAGTTTCTGGCTGGTGGCAGTGGTTACCACACAAAATATTCCACCGGAATATTTCCTATGGGATTTTCCCATTGATTTTAAACGCACCACTTTTTGGTGCAATGTTAAAGATACCGCCGGTTTATTTATTTAATATTAAATCAACGGTTGGGTCTTTTTGCCAGAACTCCTTTCTAAAATGGCGTTCGTGTCCGTATCTGTAACTCTACCCAAGGTCGAGTCCTTTGTTCCACTTTTTGGCAGGCTTCTCCACAGAAGCCCTCCAAATGGTGCCACTCTGTCTGGGTTCCACAGGATGTGTGGGGAGGGGAATTGGCACCCAGGACTGCATTGTCCTAGCAACCCAAGTCGCACTCTATTCTGATTGGCCCAGTGGTGAGCCGCCCGGCTCACCACTTAGTATGTGTGAGTGACAGCTAGGCTGTTGAATTGGGGTTTTTCTGCATAAAAGCAGGGCCTTTGGTACTGGAACTTCAGAAGTCGCCACAGGACCTAAGAATCCGAAGAGGGAAGAAGCTGAGCCATCTGCAACGGCGACACCACCGGTGAAGCCCTGCTGCAACGAACTCACCACTCTCCCAACGACAAGAGAAGATCTTCTACTGGACGAGTCTTCTTCCTCTGAGCTGGTGGGACCAACCAGTTCACCCCTTTCACCTTCCAAAGACGTCTCTTGGTCGAATCGCCCGTGCCAAGCACCCCGGTGGCCGGATAGCCAAGCTCTTTGACCGCGAATAAAAGGAACGCACCTTTTACCAGCGAACTCCGCGGCTGGCTTCATCCCTGTGCAGTGCACCGACTCCACGTTTCCTCCTCGACAAGATCCTCTCTTCCCCTGGTCGAAACAACGAACTGCAACCACTGCCAGGAACAACTGCCACTGCTGGAGCTTCCTCTCTCTTTAAGGTACTGTGTCCTGCCTGGCCTCCCTTTCTTCGGTTTGCCCAAGGTGACCCTTAAATCCTTGGCTTTCTAACTGGGTTGGCCCCAGACCTTCTAACTTTAACTTCTTGAATCACCCCAACCTCTTTTGAACAGTCTACAAAGACTTTTAGTGCATTTTAAACCGTGTGATCCTGGGCACATTTCGCTTTGCTCCATTTAAAGTGGGCCTGTCCTATGAACTTTGGCTCTACAGTGTATACTGCCTTTAATCCCTTGCCGAGAACTCAAGTGTTGGGACCTGTTTTATTTCTATGCTCTGCCTTTTTCTCTCCCTTTAACTTAACTATTGGAGTGCCATCTAGGTTATGCGCTCACATCTGTTTTAACAAATCGTGGTGTTTTAACTCTGACTTGTCTAATAGTTATCAAGGGAGGTGTGTATACTTTACCTGACTGTGTTTTAACTTGCTTTTGATTTAGAGTGCTAGTATATTGCCTAAAGTGTGTTTTAAATAAATAATTATATACTTTTGATACAAAGCTCTGGTCAGTGTTTGTTTGCTCTACTGTGGTTTTAGCCCTATTGTGTATAGCTACAAGGTAAATCTGGGTGGTGCAGACTGCTACCAATTGGGTTTACTGCTTACTCCTGTAGTCTTAATGTTTTTGCAGTGTTCCCTAAGGGAACTGCACAGGATTCTGCCTAACAGAGGTCACAAAGAAAATCAACTCTCTGGGTGGGAGAGTGGGGGAGGTAGAAAGCCGAACCGCCGAAGTCGAATCAGAGGTCTGTGACCAAAGATTTGAAGATGAGCAGGACAGGGACAGAATTACAGCCCTAGAGGCGAGATGCAACCGCCTAGAAGCAAAACAAGAGGATGCAGTGAATCGGTCCTGAAGGAATAATATTCGCCTACGAGTGATTCCATCCTCCATCCCAGATGCATACCTAAAAGTTATGTCTCGGATCTACTTAGGTTCATAATCACCCTTCCGGATGAATCACCCCTTGAACTGGACCGGGTGCACAGAACAACCCTGAGGCAGGCATCCACGTTCCCCCCGGATGTCCTAGTGAGAATCCACTTTTTCCAAATCAAAGAAGAAATCATGCGCGAGGTGAGGCAAATGCGCCAAATCACCTTCCAGGGGCCCACAATATGGCTCTATCAAGACTTAGCGAACCCCACTCTTCAAAAATTAAAGGCTATGCGATCATTAACGGAGTGGTTGCGCGAAAGGAAGATCCCATACCACTGGGGGTTCCCGACCGTCAGATTCATGTGGGAAGGGGCCCAGAAACAAATTCAATCACTGAAAGAGGCGGATAAATTTATGGTCCTCAGGAGAACAGATGGGGAGTCGGAATCCGAAGAATAAAACCCACCTCCTCCAAGAAAGTCCTCGGTAGGAGAATGGTCAAAATATAGCAGACGACGCAGAATCCGTGGTCCCCCCAAGAAAGACTCCAACCCGGGATGACCAATCATCAACAACGCCAGAGAGTCAAGGCTCTCGAGCCCCAGGCAACTATCCTTCTCGAGTCAAAGAACCAAAGGCAGAGTGAATCACACTATTTGCAATGAGACAAGTTCCTTATAACGAGGAAACCCCTCAGCGAACAATACCTACAACTATTCTAACAGTGCGGGAGCAACATTCGTGCTCCAACATATTTCAGCTCGGCAGCCCAGTTGGCCAACGTCCGGTGCATTGGTGCCACCAGGTTTTCCAGTGACAGTAGGATGACGTTTCTCCTACTAGTTCAATTTGGGGATGGGAGAGGGGGGGAATGGGTTACTGAAGGACCAGTCCAAAGCTTGGAGCACCAGTTCGCCAAAGATCCGGCCTCCCGATCAACATCACAACAAGTCACAACAACAACAATGTCTATACTACACCAACGCAGCAACCTCGCTTATCTATCAAAAACACAGCTCCCGGTGGGGGACACAGAACGAAACAGACCTAACGTAAAAGTAAAAGATGATGGCTGACACCAGCGAGGTAGTAATCCTCTCATGGAATGTCCAAGGCCTGAACTCACCAATCAAGCGCAGATCAGTGGAACATAGACTGGGGCAACTATCTGGAGACATCGTACTCCTTCAAGAAACTCACCTGCTGCAAGAAGATAAATGCGGGGTGAGATTTAACAGGTATAAAAAAGCTTATTTCGCCACATCTGGAAAGAAGAAAAGAGGGGTGGCAATACTACTAAGCGACAGAGTCCGTTATCAAATATCACAATAAGAAGAGATCCGGAAGGTCGCTTCCTCCTACTCAAGGGTCTTTTCGAAGAACTCCCCATCACTTTCATTACAATCTACGGCCCCAACAGGTCCCAAGCCAGCTTCATCTCAGACCTAATCCCTACCCATCCTGGCCTTTCGTGAAGGGCACCTGTTTATGGGAGGGGATTTCAATTCCACACCAAACCCACAATTGGACAAACTCTGCCCCCCACAAATGCAGACTTTGTGCAAGCGCTGTCCCTAGCTAAGCTGCTCAGAGAAACCAAATCTTTTGACGCCTGGAGGCTATTCACTGGAACCTCAAGAGACTACACTCACTACTCCTGTGTACATAAAGGATTCTCAAGAATAGACCTCATACTAATCTCCGGAGTTCTGTTCCCATGTCTAAACAAGGCAGAAATCCATACCTGCATGATATCTGATCACGCCCCATTATCCGCAAATCTAGTCATATCGGGCCAAAAACATCCTGTTCAGAGACATTGGAAACTGAATGACTCCTTACTACTAGACAAATGTATCATAACGGAAGTGGAGGAAACAATTTCCAACTATTTTAAGGAAAATACAACAGAGAACTCCCCATCAACATCATTTGGGACGCAATGAAAGCAGTCGTCAGAGGGTCCCTAATTAGCGCTGGGGCGGAACAGAGAAGAATCTCGAACATTGCAGCAGCCAAATTGGAGGAAAAGGTAGACCAACGAGGGGCCGAGCTGAAGTCACGCAGCTCCAGGAAAACAGAGAGCTCTGAGGAAGGCCAAAATAGCGTTAGAAATGCACTGCGCTGACCATACTGCTAAATCACTAGCCTTCACGAGGCAGTTCTACTATAGTAAAGGTAATAAGGCAAACAAAGTGCTAGCGCAAAAGCTGAAAAAGATCCGCAGCCGAAACAACATTCTCAAACTAATGGGGGAAGATGGGAAATTACACTACTCCGAAGTGGATAAAATTAACGAACTAGTGAGATACCATAAAACCATAATGTCAGGATTCCCAAGATGGCCGCCTGCAGGAGAAGTCGCGTTTGAGTCGCGCTCTCGCCGGGCCACCGACAAAAAAGCACATCTATATGAAGATTTCCGAGCAGTTTCACACCGGATTGCTTCTGAACCTCTCTCTAAGTGGCGAGCGCAGAGGCGACCTAACTTCTACCTGCGAGACCCGTATTCGGGGAGAGAAGCACCCGAGAGAAGCGACCGCCCCTCCCCCACGAAGAGAAACCCAGCCAGGCCACCAGGAACACAGAGATTTCGGGCGGCGTCGGACGTGGAGGAGAACACACGGAGGCCAGGGGGCGACCACAAGCACCCAACACGCACCTTCGGGTGAAAACGCATTAGCTCCAAAGGCTGAGGGCCCTCGCACACCAGCTGGAAGCCTCATCCCCGGGTCCAGGCAAGGCGGGGGCGTTCGAAGTCTCTCTCCCTCCGGCAGGGAGAGTTGAGGTCCGTGCGAGGACCGCCGGAGAAGAGCGGGAGGCCTCAACTAGACCCCCACGGGGACACGCAACAGGGGGATGCTGGAAGCCGTGGAAGCCCCCCCGGATTCCACGGCGGCACCTACGGCCACGACACGAGGGGGAGGCGCCAGCCACAGGACCAGCGCAAAGGATCTTCGGCTGCGGAGAAGAGGCGAACCGGAGACAGAGGTGAGTGCGCCGGCACTAGCACTCCTCCTCTCCCCATCGTGCGGGCCAGGAAGGGCTTGAGCATTTTGTAAAGCACCGCTCCTTCAACAGAAGCACAGCATACTCCCCCCCCCCCTCCACCACCTTCTTTGACAACAAAGTAGTATATTGCACGGGGGGCCGCGGCAACAAGGGAGGGGAAACAAGTCCCCACTCGAACAACGGCCATCTGATTTACCCGGGGAAGGCACAGGAGACGCAGTACTGTTTCTCCACACCGAGGCAGTCATAAACCTAGCACCCTGGGGCCCCACTCCCAGGCGGGCGGAAAACAGAGCAGGGGGAAGTTCTTTTTTTACCCGAAGCCAACATAATTGCCCCACATCAAGCACAGCGGAGACAACAAGAGACCTCATCCATGAACAAGAGAAGATGTCAAGGGCTAAAGTGAAAGGTGGGGCATCCCAATCCACATCGCAACCCCCCAGACAGGATTCAAACCTGTTACAAATGTGGTCCTCAGATGCTCCAATGATCTCAAAGGACCGGCCAGGCAAAGAACTCGCACCAGACACTACCCCCCCTAGCCAGAGCTACCTTCCACCGACAAAGGACGAAATGTGGGCCTGGTTTGTGGAGCTTCAGGACAAATTCATGTCCACGGTGCAGGAACAATTTACCTCAATGAGGAGTGACATGAAGCAGGCAGTCCAAGAGTTAAAAATAGATGTGGCCAAGCTGGAGGAAAGGACAGACACCCTAGAAAGAATTGTGCAAAATGCGGAAGAGGAAACGAAACAGAGCAGTGAAACACAGGAACACCTGGCCCGGTTAACCCATAACCTGGAAATTCAATGCGAAGATCTCGAAAACCGCTCCCGCAGATCTAATATTCGCATTAAATTTATGCCTGAATCAGTGACTGACAAAGATCTAAAGAGTGCGGTGCAAGAAGTCTTTAGGGACATAGTAGAGGAGCAAGAAGCGGAGAGAATAGGGATCGACAGAGTACATAGGGTGGGCCCGAAAAGAACAGGTGCCCCAGGAGAGAGACCAAGGGACGTGCTAGCTGCCCTATCATCATATCCGCAAAAGGAGCAGATTCTAAGGAAGGCGAGGCAGCTTGACCACATTAGGATGAATGGGGTGGAAATCCAATTATATCAAGACCTGGCCTCAGCAACACTTTTAAAAAGAAGGGAGATGGTCCCACTGGTGAAAGAGTTGGTGGCGAAAGAAATAAGATACAAGTGGACGTTTCCATTTGGTCTTCTTTTCGAGTGGGAAGGCAAACAGAGAAGAGTGACCACCTGTGAGAAAGGACTCCATACAATGGGCCTGCAAGCAGAGGAGGACACAAGAGGAGACAGGACAAGGCCGGACCCACACAAGAGGCCGAGGGGATGGGAGGTGGTACGGCATAAAAAGAGACAAAATGGCAGGGGGAAAGCAGGATACCCAGCGGGAGGGACATAGAAATCTCTAAGTGAAAACAGTGAGGTTAGTTTCGAGAACGGAGAAGGCGGGAGAAGATAGGTTCAAAGGAATCACGGAATACCAAATACTCGGCGGCCCGGCAGAGGTTCCGAAAGGGACACTATCTGGGTCTGAGGGAGATGCGGGGTTTAGGACTCCCTGCAAAGTTAGTCCTGAGTCATGAGAGGGCAAAGAGCGATAGGCTCAACGACCTAGCAACCTTAGGCACCTGGGCCCTCCTCGGGATCAAAGTTGAGTTTCGGTTAATAGTTGGGGGTAAGTTAAACAGTTTGGGGGGGGGTAACGGGGTGGGAGAGACTCTGGAAGAGGGATGGGATCACAAATAGCGGGAAAGAAGGCAATAACAACAGACTAGACGAGATGGGGAATTTCAGAATCTTTTCACTAAATGTAAGGGGGCTGAATTCGCCGGTGAAGAGGAAAAAATTGGAGGCATTGGCTAGAAGGGAGAAAGCAGACTTTCTGCTCCTCCAGGAGACTCATATTAAGGCACAAGATAAAAAGAAGACACATCTGAGAGGGTACACGATCTGGGTGCAGGTGAATGCTGGGGGAAAAAAGAGCTGGAGTGATGATTGCAGTAAGGGGGGGTTTGGGGGCAACCCTCATAGATACACAGGTGGACAGGGAAGGGAGGTTCGCATTTGCAAACCTCACAATAGATGGATCCCGGCTTACCCTAGCGGCAATATATTCGCCAAACACAGGACAAGATGGATTTCTTAGAGACACCCTAGGGAAACTAGAGGGATGCGAAGGGTGAGATAATACTGGGAGGAGACCTGAACTTAGCCTGGCAACCCAAGCTGGATAGGAGCGCGGGGGGAAGCCATGGTCAGTGGGCCCCGTCCAAACAACTTAAGCAAAAGATGGAAGAATTGGCGTTACATGAGGCCTGGAGGGAAAAGAGGGGTCAGGCCAGCGGATGCACGTATTACTCGCACGTGCATAACACGATGTCGAGGATAGACTACTTCTGGGTGTCGGTGGGATTCCTGGGGAAGATCCAGGGAATTGGGCGCCATCGCTATATCAGATCACGCTCCGCTATGCCTGGACATCCAGATCCCAGGTAGAGGAAGGGTCTCTGGAGATGAAGATTACCTTCAGACATTCTTGTGGACCACGTGCTGGGAGGGACTGTGGGGGACAAAATTAAAGAATATTTCGACCTAAATGACAATGGAGAAGTACCGCTGGGGTCAGTCTGGGAAGCCTTCAAGGCAGTAATCCGTGGACACATAATAGCACTAAAAGCCACCAAAGACAAGCAGAGCTACGAATGGGAGAGAACACTGGAAAAGAAAATAGCGGACATTCATGGGGAGTTGGTAGTTCATCACATAAGAAGCCTCAAGAAGGCGTTGAAGCACGTGCAGGGACAACTAGATATGCTCCGAAACAAAAAAGCAGAGAAATCCCTACTCTACCTAAAGCAACGATACTATATCAAGGCCAACAAGGCGGATAAATACCTTAACAAGACAACTCAGAGGGAAACAAAACTCATTGGCAATTTTGAATGTTAAGGATGCTCACGGAGAGACTCAAACAAACAATAGGGGCATATGGGAGGCCTTCAAAGCCTTCTACCAAGACCTCTACGCGACAGAGCACCCGGACGAAGAAGAACAAGACAGGTTCCTACACTCTCTCCCCATCCCAACAATAACAGAGGAGGAAAAAAAGTTGCTGGACTCCAGGCCCCTCCTACAAAAAGTATGCAGACATCCTTGCCCCGGTACTAACAAGGCTGCTCAATTCATTCAAGGACAGTGGAAACATAACCCCATCCATGAACGAGGCGAAAGTCCTAGTGTTCCATAAAACAGGCAAAGATCCCACTCTCCCTGGCTCGTATCGCCCCATAGCCCTGATTAATTTAGACGCAAAAATATATACCAAAATACTCGCCGCCAGGCTATCAATCAGGCTTCATCCCTGGCAGACAAGCACATGATAACCTAAGAAGAATAATCCACCTGGTAGAAAAAATAGGCTTCACTCACACACCAGCAGTACTGCTCTCCCTAGACACCGAAAAGGCTTTTGACCGGGTATAATGGTCCATCCTATTCAGAACGTTGAAACGCATGGGATTTGGAGACCAAGTTATTAATATGGTAAAAGCCAACTATAACTCCCCATCAATAAGAATAGCAATAAACGGGAACGTGACGGACAGGGTCGAGATATCAAGAGGCACGAAACAGGGTTGTCCCCTTTCCCCTCTTCTCTACGCTATCTACTTAGAGCCTCTCCTAATTAAAATCAGGGAAGCGGTAGGGGTAAAGGGGATAGAGATGGCGGGCAGACAACATAAAGTTATTGCATACGCAGACAATATGCTGTTGGCTATGGAGGACCCAGAGAATTCCCTAGTACAAACCCTAAAAGAATTGGAAGAATTCGGGGGGATATCGGGTCTAAAGATAAACAGGAAAAAGTCAGAAATGATGCTCTTAGCGGGAGACAAAGGGGCTCTGGGCAAAGTGGCGGGCATGCTAGACCTAAAAATAGCAGAAGAGGGTATCAAGTACCTAGGGGTGACACTCACGCGTAAGGTAGACCTGATCTACAAGAGCAATTATCCCCACCCGCTGGATAGAGTAAAGAAGGATCTAGACAGATGGTCCCCACTTAGGGTCTCATGGTGGGGTAGAAACCAATCAGTAAAAATGAACATTCTTCCCCTGGTGCTATATTATTTTCATGCCCTCCCTGTGACAGCTCCAAACTCCTCCTTTAAAGCTCTGTCCAAGGCCATTTTGCTATATGTGTGGAACAGGAAAGCCCCCTAGGGTTGCCACGGCCATCCTCACAGCACCAACCAAGGCAGGGGGCCTATCACTCCTGCACTTAAAGAAATATTATCAAGCTGCTCAACTCTGGGTCCTGAGGGAATGGCTGGGGGAGGACCAACGTACCACTTGGGTAATGCAAGATAGGGCGGTAGCAAGGACCCCCCTGGAGGACCTTTTGTGGAAACACAAACAACACAGACACCTGAATCTTCGCATTAGTGAGGTCATGAAAACCACCATTAATGCATGGGACGATCAAACCAGGAAGGGAATCATGACCACCCCTTTGGCCCCATTTACACCTATATGCCGAAATCCACTCTTCCCACCGGGATGCGAATCCGGAGGATTTGAAAATGGGAAGATGGAGGGTGCAGGAAAATCGGAGAAATGATCCAGGATAAAGAATTAAGATAATTTGCAGAATGCAAAAAAATGTGGAAACTGACAGATGCTGACAGATATAAATATGAGCAAATAAAGCACTGGCTCACCACTCTGAAGATATTTCAGGCAGCTGCAAGGGATCTAACACCTTTTGAAAAATATATAATAACCAATCCTGGCGACAGAAAACTGGTGTCAACACTATACCACTTCATTACACCAGAAGAAGAAATCAAATGGATATACATGAAAAGATGGGAGGGCACGCTGGGGGAAGAAATATCTAGACAGCAATGGGAGGAACTGTGGGTTGGTATCCCAAAGCTCATCCGGGCGATCCAGACTACGGAAATGTGGCTTAAAATCAACACGCAATGGCAATACACTCCAGAGAGGGTCAAAGAGGGTGTCCGGCAAAGGGCACTTGGAGGCATATCTGGTGGGACTGTCAGGGTGTAAAGGGCTTCTGGAGGGAAGTGCAAACAGAAATGACAAAAATACTCCCAGATGCAGCCCAAATGGGGGAGCGGGTGTGGCTGTGCGGATTCACGGACCTACAGGCCAAAAGACTCCACAAAGCACAATGGAGAAGTTTCATGGGCTTAGTTATTGCAGCTTGGGCTACAATTGACCAAAATTGGAAAAAACAAGACATGCCATTAGTATTTACCTGGCTACAAACAGTTTGGTCTCAAATGACAATGGAAAAGATAACGCACCACCTTCAGGTTCAGAAGAACTCCTTCACGAAGGAGTGGGGGGCAGTGCTGGATTATTTGAAGTCCGACTACATGGAACAATGGTGCCCGCACAATATTAAAATCTCAGACATTTACGGCACATAAACCTCTCCAGAAAGTATAACCGCATGTGATCCTACGCCTCCGGGGGAGGTGGGGAGGGGGGGATTTGAGTTTGTGGAATTAAGGATTTGATGTCATGTTCAAGAAAACAAAAATATGTTATAAAAAAAAACATAATGTCCGGGAATCCCACAGTACTAGACAACCTGCCAGAATATCTGCGTACCATACCCTCTGAAACCCCATCCCAGCTAGAGTCCCAAGAATCACCAATCACCAACGAAGAAATCACCGAAGCCATTAAATCTCTCAAATCCACCGCCCCAGGCCCAGATGGCCTGTCCGCAAACTTCTACAAAAAATATGCCAGAATTCTAGCACCCCAGATGGCAGCCCTATTCAACTCCTTCCTGTCCGCAAGTACGGTCACTGGGTCAATGGCGGAGTCGCTCACAGTCCTGATAAACAAACCCGGGAACGACCCAGAAATGGCTACTTCTTACCGTCCGATTACACTCCTCAACAACGATGGCAAGATTTTTGCCAAAGTGCTGGCCAGAAGGCTGGGATCGGTTCTGCCAATCCTAATTGCCCGAGATCAAACGGGATTCATTTCGGGGAAAGGGACCCACGACAACATCAGGAGGACGATAATTATCATTGAAAGTGCCCTCAGATTGAAGGTAGGAGTGTCCGTCATATCCTTAGACGCTCACAAAGCCTTCGATTTGGTGGATTGGGGGTATATTCGGGCTGTCCTTAAGCATTTCGGCTTCGGCCCAAATTTTATCACATGGGTAATGGCCAACTATCAAACTCCCACCACACAACTGCGGGTTAATGGCACCAGGTCTGGAGCAATAAATATATCCAGGGGCACTAGACAGGGATGCCCACTCTCACCCCTGATTTTCGCCCTATCCATGGAGCCTTTCGCAGCAAGAATCAGGCAAAACATTAGGATAAGAGGGTTAACTGTGGGAGGCCACGAATACAAAATCTATATGCGGATGACGTGTTAATAACAGCGTCAAACCTGGCAATATCCTTCGGGGCCCTATGGGAAGAGATCAAAGAATTCGGGGTTCTATCAGGGTTCACAGTAAACCTGGACAAATCCTCAGCCTTAGCAATTAACCTCTCCAAGCAAGAAAGAGACACTCTCAGCCCCCTAATGCCGATCCCATGGGCGATAGGAGCAATAGATTATCTCGGGGTACATATCACTAAAGACCCATCACGTTTGTACTCAAGCAACTTCCCGCAACAGATTAAAGAACTCCAAAACGATCTTGAAAGGTGGAAGCACCATGAAATCTGACAGCTCTGCAAAAGAAAATTCAGGAATTTGTATGGGGGGGAGGGGGACCTCAAATCGGCAAACGTATAATTATGAGGGGGAAAGCACAGGGCGGGCTGGGAGTACCCAATTTGGCCAGATACACCCTAGCGGCGCAACTGTTGCATGCATTTTCCTGTGCACAAGAGGCCGATACCCTGAAATGGACACAACTCGAAGAGGCCTGGTGTCCGGTCACACTTCCAGATCTCCCACACCTACCAAACCTAAAACCACAAGCAAACAGCGGCCCCCTCTTGGCAACGATAACAATGGTCCGCTACTGGAGAGCAGCAGCCCGGAAATGGGGCATCCGAGGAGCTCTGGGTCCCCTAACCCCCATTTGGAACAATCCTGACTTCTCACCAGGCATGTCCAAGATCAGCTTCCAGCCCTGGAGGGAGGGCGGCTTACAAAAAACTTGTGACTTTCTAGAAGATGGAATGCCCATTTCATTTGAGAGATGCAAATCAAAATTCGGGGTCGACGAGCGAGAAAGATTCCAATATGCCCAAATTCGGCACTCGCTGTCTCACAGGGTGATCCGGAAAAAATGCTCCGGAGAGTTAACGGCGCTGGAATTATCTCTAACAACCCCAACCAAAAGAGGTAGAACCTCAGCACTTTATCGACTCCTAGACAGGGCAGATCCCTCCAAAAAAGAAAGATACGTGCTTGAATGGGAAAAGGACTTGGGACGAGAAAAAAAGGTCGAAGAATGGGAGAAAATATGGGCCAGACTGAATAAAAGTTCACAATGCATCACAAACAGGGAAGGGGGCTACAAACTCTGCTACATGTACTATGTCACCCCAGCTCAAATCAAAAGGGCCAATCCGAACATTCCCGGAATCTGCTGGCTCGGCTGCCCTGCCCCCGGCTCATTATTCCATATGGTATGGACCTGCCCGAAGGCAGAGGCATACTGGAGAGAGGTAATAAAGCATCAAAGAAATCTCCAGTCTCTCTATCCCCTGGGATCCTGGAATTATCCTTCTGGGCGAAACAGGAGATGGTGGATTCCCAATCTCAGGACAAATCCCCCGTCTATGCACGCACCTACTCCTAGCAGCAAAAATTGCAATGGGCCGGTTGTGGAAAAAAACGAAGACGGACCTTCAATAGCACTATGGTGGTCCAAATGTTGGGTGATAACACAAAAGCAACAGTTTTGTAGGAAAATGTATTTAATTCAACAGGATTACTGAAGCAAAGGACTGGGAGTACAGATCCTCAAACTCAAGTGCAAGGGGTGAAGGGAGGGTGGCAGATCCATTTCTGTTGATACAAAGCTATCCAGAACTGGGGATTAGATTCTGTAGCTGTGTAGTTGTGATAAGAAGGACCTGAACTAGGTCAACTGTTCGTATCCCGTTTCCTGTGTGGTTATTTAATCATTCCCGTAGGTCACAGAGAGTCAGAGATACTTGGAGTTCAAAAAATGGAAATGCACAGTCTAAAAAGGCCAAGGGGCCATGGGGTGAGGGGAAGCTCTTCTAAAAATTGCACACTCTTTCCATCTGGGTGTACGCAGGAACAGTTATCTCGCAATATCTTTTTCCTTTCAGTGGAGATATTTGATCTAGGTCATGAGAGCTCTCATGGCCTATGGGGTCGACCAGTTTCAATGGCACTCAAAGATTGGGCCATCTTCATCAGGACCGACATTCCATTGGGAGGTCAATCCAGAAAGGTTCAGAATGTCTGAACAGGGACAAGCACCTCCTCTGTACACCGGATGTGTGCTGAAGGAGGTCTGTCCCAAGGTGGCAGGCAACTCTGGTCAGAGTCTCCGGTGGAAGCGTTGGGACATAGCGGTGGCAGAAAAGATCACTGCAATTCGATCAGATTCCCTGAATAAAGCCCTAAACATAAGGGACCCATTTATGGACTACACCGCTAAATTCCCAGCTCTCACCAGAAGGCCTCCATTGACCCGATGGCTCCAAGCAGCCTGCTTTATTAAACTATAGTCTCAAACCAGATCAACCCAGAATACGGGTACCCGCTCGATCACCGCGAATAGAGAGGGTCACGGACTATGGCGATCAGGTCACCAACATTCCCCTCCCCCACCAGTTACCTCAAGAGACATTATCATCTTGATGCGACTATTGATTACTGCATTGTTGTTGATGTTGTGCTCATCTGTAAAACCCAATAAAATGTTGTTGTAAAAAAAAAAAACACATCCAGGCATGAATACCTCTCAATCTCCTTGATCTTTAATTATTTCTATGCTTACTGAACACCACCACTTTAGTTTTTGACATATTCAGCTTAAGGCAATAAGAGCTGACATATTTCTCAGAGTGAGTGAGTGCTTGGTGTAATCCGCCAGGAGTCAGAGCAAGTAGTGCAGTGTTGAAAGCATATACAAGTGAACCAAAGCAGTTGTTATCCAGTTCCGAAGGATTAACCTTAATAGCTGAATCAGTAGGATCACAGTCAGAAAGAAATAATAGAAATACAAGTGGGGCTAAAGCACACCCCTACTTCACCACTTTGTTTGAAATGTTTCTGACCTGCTGCCCAATCTCGTGGTTTTTACAGCTGCATACATTTCAGAATAGCATAGTTGAATTACATTTAAAAGCCCATAGGATATATTTAGAGCAGGTAACTTCCTGGGGATTGAATTGAAAGCTTTCTCTAGATCATTGATAAAGGAAACATATAGATGTCCCCCTCTAATTGAACAATATTTGTCAATTAAAGTATTTAAGAGAAGACAATGGCTCAACGTACAAAAGCCTTTGCAAAACCCTGCCTGCGTGGGCTTCAGTAGATTCAATGAGGGAGCCCATACCTCTGCTCTGAAGAGTAGGCATTTAGTTAAAAACGGGTTTGATTATATGATCCCATCCTTAATGAGATGCCACTCAGAGAGGCAATCGCAACCACGATCAACAACTTCTTTGAAGAAAACTTTAGTGGAGATACCTCCTTAGCCAACAACTGGAATGCAATGAAGGCAGTGGTGCGGGGAGAACTGATTGCCAGAGGGGTAGCCTATCATAGGCATAAACGACAGATTCGTCAGGGTCTTGAAGAGGAACTTGAGAGGGCGGAGAGGATCCATAAGGAGAAGGGCTGGACCCCTAGAACGCAGCGAGCTCTCAGAATAGCAAAAAAGAAAATTGAAGCACACTACGCTGAACATACCGGCCACCAAATGACGAAGGCTAAACAGTTCTACTATGCCAAAAACAATAAAGCAAATAAACTACTGGTGGCTAAACTGGCCAAGACAAGAAGGAATAACACAATTGTGGGCCTCTGGGATCAGCAGGGCAAGACTCAATACTTGGATCACGACAAGCTTCAAATCGCATCGACCCACCTGACCCAGGTAATGACCGCCCCGGCCCGGGACGTCAAAGAACAGAGGGAGTACTTGCAAAGGGCGGCGCTCCCCCGACTGGAAAACGCAGCTCGGGACTCGTTGGAAGCCCCAATCACCAATGAGGAAGTCGATGAGGCGATAAAATCCCTTAAATCCCGAGCCCCAGGCCCAGACGGCTATACGACGAAGTTTTATAAAGTCTTCAAACCCCAACTAGTGCCACCTCTGGTACAGCTGTTTAATTCATTCAGGGACACAGGTACCATAACCCCGTCGATGCAAGAATCAATCACAGTTTTGCTGCCCAAACCTGGCGGTGACCCGAAGAATCCTGCGTCCTACAGACCGATTGCTTTGCTCAATATAGATGCCAACATATACTCCAAGATTTTAGCAACCCGCCTGTCCCGGATTTTGCCAGAGATCATCGACGCCGACCAGAGTGGCTTCATCACACACCGCTCTACCGCTGATAACATCCGTAGAGCTCTGAACCTGGTGGAACTTGCCTCCCGAGACTCCCGAGAGCTGGTGCTTCTGGCCCTGGATGCAGTTAAGGCCTTTGACAAGGTGGACTGGAACTTCATGAGGCTTACCCTCGAGGCCTTTGGCTTTGGTCCAGAGTTCTGCGCCATGACATTGGCTAACTATACGGCACCCAAGACCCTTCTCAGAGTCAATGGCATCCTCTCCCCCCCTATCGACCTGACCTGTAGAATCAGACAGGGATGCCCGTTATCGCCACTGCTTTTCGCACTAATTATGGAACCATTCGCCCAATGGATCAGGCGAAACCCGGCGATTAAGGGCTTCCAATCGAATACAACACACCACAAACTGGCTCTCTACGCAGATGACGTCCTACTAACTATCACGGAACCTCGTACTTCCCTCCCTCAGGCCCTAGCTGAGATAGAGAGCTATGGAAAGGTCACAGGCTTTGCTGTCAACTTCCAGAAGTCGGCTGCCATGGGGCTGGGTCTGTCCCGAGAGACCTGGGAGGCTCTGGCCCCACTATGTCCGATACAATGGACGACTAAGAGCATCAGTTATTTGGGTGTCCAGATCCCAGCTGACCCGGGGGAAGTCTATCGAGCAAACTTTCCCCCACTATTCACAGACCTCGAGGCAGACTTAAAGCGGTGGGCGGCACAGGAGATTTCACTGATGGGCCGCATCACGGCCTGTAAAATGAACTTGCTACCAAGGCTCCTATATGCCTGCTCTTCGCTTCCATTACCAATCCCGGCACCTGCTCTTCAGAATCTACAAAAGAAAATGTCACGGTTTATCTGGAAAGGGAAGAAGCCCAGAATCCCTAGGTCCACGATGCTGGGCAATGCTAGACTGGGTGGCCTCGGAGTCCCAGATCTACAAAAATACCAGATGGCGGCCCAACTCGCCTGCATCCGATCCTGGCAGATACTTACCGACCGCTCGAGATGGGTGGACCTCGAACAGGCGCAACTACCGCTCCTGCTACGTTTTCTCCCGCACATCAATCCCTCCGAGCGCCGACTGTGGCAGAACCTCCTGAGGACCACCAAACACACTATCGCTGTCTGGGATAAAGCGTTGAAACAAATGAAAACCCCAGTGGGACTTGGCCCTTTCTCCCCGGTGTTCCTGAACCCAGCTTTCTCCCCTGGCTGGTCCACCCGGAACTTCCGAGCCTGGATTGCGGGAGGCCTGGAGACCCTGGGGCAACTATACGAAGGGGGACAACCCTGCACCTTTGGGCGTTGTAAAGAACTCTTCCAACTTCAGGAACAGGATAGATTTACGTACATTCAGCTGCGCCACTGGTGCTCCCATCCTCAGACCCGCCAAGCTGCCACCCGCCCTCCCACAGCCATTGAACTGACCCTAAATGACCTCCCAACCAGGGGGAGAATTTCCACTCTATACAAACGCCTCCAAAATGACTTCCTAACCTCTAAAACCCGATACATGGCCCAATGGGAAGCGGACCTAGGCCACCCAATCGAGGACCAGCTATGGGTTGACATTTGGTCGCGGGCGCACACTTCCTCATCTTGCATTACGAACAGAGAGGGCGCATACAAAATCCTTCTTCGCTGGTATTATCCTCCCCTGAGACTACACCATATGAACCCCACACTTAACCCGGGCTGCTGGAGGCAATGTGGCCAAGTAGGGTCTTTCTTTCATATGTGGTGGTCCTGCCCGAGGGCCCAGACCTGGAAACAATGCCTAGCAACAATCGCAGACATCACTCGGATACGACTTCCCCTGGAGCCCGAGCCCATCCTCCTGGGAGCCCCGGTCCCCGGGATCTACCCTAGATCTGGCCCTATGGCCAAACTACTGTCCCAATGTCTACTGGCAGGCAGAAATGTAATAGCTCGCACTTGGAAAACCACAGAAGGACCACTAATGCCTTTTTGGTGGATTAAAATTTGGGACATCTTAATCGCGGAGAAGGTGACGGCTGCTGGGGCAGGCCGTCTACATCGCTTCGAGAACATCTGGGGCCCGATCCTGGACTTTGATCAGAATTATCCAGCCCTGACATACAAGCCCCAATTAGCCAGGAGAACCTTACGGGACGAGAATTCGCAGCTGGGACAGGTAGAGGAACATTAAGATCAAGGGGAGGGGAGGGAAGAGCAATCAACTGTATCGCTTTTGTACCATATGTCGTGACTGATTAAGTTTTGTATCACCTTATCCTGTTTGTTTAAAATAAATATTTAAAAAAAAAAAAAACGGGTTTGATATAGCTAATAGGGAGATTGGGCAATAACAGTTGCAGTCACCAATAGATCCTTTTAAAAAAAAATAGGTATAATTAGACTCCCGGACCATGAGCGAGGTAAAACTCCTGATTGACAAATTGCGTTAAAAAGATTATATAAACTAGGCTGCCACCAAGGCTCAAACCATTTGAAATGTTTGCAACCAAATCATCCGGGCCAGCAGCTTTACTCATAGAAAGGGCTTTTATATTCTTCAAGAATTCTTGCAAGCTAAACACTGGGTTACTTGCACTTAAATCAATCCCCTTTTAATCGTCAATCTGATCTTTGTCAAAGAAGATCCCTTGAAAATGATATCCACTGCTCGGAGGAAATTTGGGGGAAATTCACTCTTCCTGGCAGTCGAACCCTCTAGCCACCAAATTTGCAAAGTAATCTAGGATCATTGTCTCGGACTGCCCTCCCTAAATGCTCCCATTGTTTTGTTACATAATTCATGTTTATTGATTTCAATAATTTATAGTCTTTTTTTTGTCTAAACAACATACCTGCTTGATCCACACCCTCCATGACCAACATATACATTTTAAGCTTCATGGAGCGACAACTCCTGGTCTAACCACGGAGCATCATCATTACGTTTCAGGTTGGTGATACTATTAATGGGGGAGCAAAGACTTTGTTTAGTGCGGATATTATCAATCAAGCTGTCAAAAAACCTTACCACTAAGATACCATCTTCTTTTGCGCATACGATACCCTCCACTGCACTCCTAATTTCTGCAGAATGTATGATAGCCACAAATTCCACCCTACTCAGTTCATCCAAAGAGATTATTTTAACTAGGGAATCTCAGATCCCGGTGGAAATTAGTTTTAGGGTGGAGTTGCAATTCCAGGGTGAGTAGGAAATGATTGCTATTTTCACACAATTTGAAATTGAAAACTTTGCCACTTGGGTAATAGGTAGCAATCTATTAAACAGTTATCAATAATCGAGGATGAAGTTCCGCTATTAAATGTAAACCTTGTAGGCCTATCATCTGGGCATCTCCAATTGAGTTCAACTATATTGTACACTTTCATAAAACTATATAACATACAACCCCTGGCATCTGATTTTTGATTGAATAGTTCAGATCTCGGAATCTCACAGGATTATTCCATATGTTTCCTTTCTTCAAAGTTGGGTACGGATGAGCTCAATTTGGTATTAAAATCACCCATTATTATATTATCCCCCCCCCAAATTTGCTTTAACTAATTGATCAAACATTTTCAACAGATTGTGCACACCAGAGCCAGCTTGACTTCATTTACCTGGTCTGAGTCACTTGGAATCCTATCCAGTTTAAAATGTAAGGAAATACAGGCCCAAATTAATAAGTCACTGCTCGAGTACCCTATGGTACTTTGTTTTGCCTGGATTGAGAAACCAATATATTCTTTTTATGGAATACCCTCAGTTACTCATGTTTCCTGCAAACAGAAAATATTAACTTGTGTAATGTAAGCAAGCCATTCACCATCCAACAATTTAGCACTCAGCACAGTAATGTTCCAACACTCAGGAGTTGCCAATGTAACGGGGGAGTGTGACTCACAACTAAACACAGTATCACAAGCCTGTTTTAGCAAAAACATGCAATTTACTTCCTTCTGTAACAATCCTTGAAACAAGGCTGGTGGTAGATCTAGTGTAGAGTTATTACTTATGCTCAATACCTGGTTGTCACACTCCTTCAAATACCTCAAAACATAAATCATGTAAATGACCACGTTTAGCTTTTACATGAAGGAAAACCTCTATACCCATTTCAGCAAGTGCCTTCCTGCATTGAATCAAACATGCTCTTAAATAAGGGTTGTGAAACCCAAACCTAACACTACAACCACTGCAGAACATCCAGAGAGAATACAGACAGAGGAAAAGATCTTAAACGATATATCCGAAATACCCAAGACTGTGCGTGTGTAATGTGCTCAGTAAAGATTGCTTGTAGGAGTTCCTATTGCAATGGGTTTTATCCTTGAAAGTACAGCTCAAGTTGAGCTGTCTCCAGTCCTCCAACGGTTCGGCCGGAAGACTTGTCATGCCTGGCTTCAAAGATCACACACAGACACCCACGTTCCTGTCCCCTCCCCAAACATTTGGCAGGGAGCCCATCAGTGGTGGCCATCACACAACTTTTGATTGCATCCAAATGGCACCCACATCGGGTGATGTGGACTCCACAATGTTGCCGGATAGCCACCCCCTTCACGCACACCAAGGCACATCAACGCATTACTTTGTTAGCTTGTGGTCAGAGCTCACAATGGAATAGGACAATACATTGTCATTCCTGGTCTCCTCCTAATCACACAAAAGGGCAACGAAGTACAGCTGCCATGATACTGGATTTCACAACAACACAGACTGCATGTTGTGAGTTTTCAAGGAGAAAAGCTCCTTGTGAGCCAAAAAGGGTACTTCTCGTGCAGCCACTTTATTAAAGTACATCACCTCCATCCAGAACAAAAATAACTGTTTGGTTCAGGCTACTGACCCAGGGAGACGAAGGGACCCTTGGCATTAGCCCCCACTTAAGGAGACCATAAGGTACCCCAAAGGACCACAAACACAAGCTTGTGTCGCAAGTGAGAGCTGGATGGAATTCACTGGGGGGAAATAATCTGGTTATTTTATCACATTATTTTTGTAATTTATAAAATGCACAAAGCGCTGCCTCGCCCAGGGTTACCGGCACACTGTACATTTTTAAAACATGTACAGTTCTAAAAAGTATGAATACAGAAAACTAAAAGCCAAATAGTTATTACACATCAGCAGAAGAAAACAAATAAGCCGTCAACACTTTCTGGAAGATAGAAGAGTAGGGAGAAGACGAATAGAAAGGGGAAAAGAATTCCAAGAATGAGTTGCCACTGAAGAAAAAGCTTGGGCAGCAAAACGTCCCAGTTTAAGCCAGGGAATAGAAAGTCTCAGACATTTTCAGGGTATCACAAACGACAAACCAAAAGTGGAGGAGACTCAGAAAAGAGAGCAAGAGACAACTTTCTCCATTAATTACATTTCTGCTGACCTCCCACGTATGGGATTCACAGGTTGCTTGCTTCATTTCCCCCAGCTATTCAAGATATCCAGTGTGCACTGGTGCCTCAGGCCGAGTGGCTTTGCAAACTGTCTAAAACAATGAGCAGCATTACAAAAGTCTCACCTCTCCGGAGATATGTTCATGTTCTTCCAGGCTTTGGAGCATAATGTTGTCGATGTCATTTTCAGCAGCAACTCCAGACTCTCGGACACATTTCAGCAGTTGCCGGAACTCCCCGAAGTGCTGGCGTTTCAGCAGATGCTTCGATACTTTAATATACACCGAGGCGGCATCCAGCTGAAAATCCTGTTGTGCGGAAATCAGAATGTTAAACGCTTCATGTAGGGCACACAATTCACTGTGCTAAAGGGGCTCCCAATCTTCAGTCAAGTAACTGATGTCTACAGGGAGATGTATGGGAAGGCTGAACATCACACAAATTAAGGAAAATAAGGGGGACATAGACTGTTTTTAAAAATCAAACATTTGAAAATGCTAGAGTAAGTTTAAAACCAATGAAATCTATTCCATTCTTGAATTTTGGCCATCTTTTTTGGCAAGCATTTTAATTCTGCTGGCAGTCCTTCCAGAGGCGTTGCAGGGGGGGGCATTAGGGGGTTATAGCCCCGGGTCTTTTGGCTGTAGCCCCGATTATAATCTCAGGGGGTACAACCAAAAGGCTAGCTAGCCCCGAGTCCCAAATGTCCCGACATTAGCGTAGCCCCAGATCTTTTCCAGACCTAGTAACACCCCTGAGTCCTTCCTTTTGCAACCTGCCTCCCAGCCCTGAAGGATGGGATATCAGAATATGACGTGACATAAAATCAGCAGAGGATTTACAGTAGCCAAGGTGCAAATACGTGCATTTTATTTACTTTCCATCACATGCCAACACCTTCCAACCTTCCACCCAAGACCATTGGAATTCTAGACTTGGAAATCCTTCCCACTTACTGGCATACACATGGTATTCTCCTCTACACCCACGGACCTACCCTCGACAGATAGCACATACACCTGACAAACCTGTCACAGTAGTGCAATTACTACTAGAAGCACTATGACTGCTAGTCTTTCTGGTATGTCTACTAGTCTTACCCTTACTACTTCTAACAGTAGCTTCAGTACAACAATCAATGGCATGATGGGTTCTCTCTTGTGTAATAGTGCACCGAATTCTGTTAGTAGCAATATTATAGGTAGGACAAATACTACTGAAACAGCTAACAATAATTCTGGCCCAACCACTTAATAGTATTATCGCTAAGAGTAATCATTTGACTGCTCTTAGGACACACACAGGCTTAGTGTTTTTGGGAACTGGCATGTGCTGTCCTCTTCCTCCCATCCAAGCGAGCTTGGCGCAAAATACTTGCACTTTAGTTTGTACAAATTAAGAATGCAGGCAGTGACAATTCCTAAAAATCCAAAGGATATATTTTCCAAAAACTATTTTTCATTGGAACAACAATTTAAAGAAGGCTTGTACCACAACAGGTATCACAGATGGCCTCAAGAACACACCAACTCTCGAAGATGGTTTAAGGGTTTTTAGAAAAATGCCCTGTCTAGCTGACACCCCTCCAGGGCCTTGTAGGTGAATCATATCTGGGGATCCCACAAGAAAAGCAAAGATTTTAACAGAGGGAATAGGTGCCTTCCAATTACCCAGGTTCCATTTCAGCTTGCCTCGCAAAGCTCTTGTACTTGTTACCCTGATAATCTGTGCCCTTTCCCTTCTTTCTACTCTTTTGCCTTCTCTTCCTCCCACTGTCACTTTTTGCTCTCATCTACTCCACACTTACTACCCCCTCCACGCACTGCTCTCTACTCCCACTACACTCTCTTCTCAACACTTCCCCCCACTACTCTCCACTAGTACCACCACCCTCCACTCAAACCTTCATCCAGTTACCATCCGTTCACTCTGTCAGTCACCTTTCCTAATCAATATCACTCACACTCAATTAATCTTTCTCACTCACCTTACAGACACACACTCTTGCACCACTTTCTCTCACCAACCAATACCTTAACGAGCACACGCTCTGCAATCCTCCTCCATGCTCCACTCCACTGTCCTTACTACTCCTGGTCTTTTGGTCTGCCTCCTCACCAGAACAACCCAGAGTGCCATGACCTTTCCTTCTGCCTTCCATTATCCTTTCGCTTCCTCTTTGATTGGTCCTCTGCATCAGCTGGTACCCATGCTCAACTGCTGCATTATTTTCCCCCGTGGGCCAGGTTACATACATCAGAGTGCATAAAATGGGCCCCAAGCTCCGCCTCCTATTCGTAAGCTGGCCCGCCAGCTCTCTGTGATGGTGGCCTATGACAAAGCCGAGTGTCCGCATTGCATGGAGTGTCTGAATTGCCGTACTTAATTACGCAGCGCTCTGCTACCTTCCAGTTCGACACCTCATCGGGTCTCTGCTGAAAGGAATTTTGGTAGCTGCAGTCCTATGGGACAAAAAGGGAAACACTGACCAGCACAATGCATAACATGTATGGGGCAAGAAAAAGTGGCACTTCCCACATTTAGGCAGGCACATGTAGAAGGGAAAGATACTGGGGGCCTCCCAACTCCCACTCCCCACCTCTGGGGCAGGACTGCCTCTGGCAAACACCCCAAAAGGCCTATTGCCCCAAGTGGAGGGGTTCCCATTCCCCGTTGACAGGGTCAGTGCCTTCACCTGGTCACACAGACCAAAGACAACAGACTAAGGTGAAATCTGCTAGGTCCAATAGAGACAGGTAGAGTACCATGACATGCTACATGAACACAGTTGAAGAGCTACACTTCCTGCAGAGCCCTCTCTCTCATCGAATATTCTTCAATGATCCTGTCAGAAGGAATGGCTGGAAGCCTGTGTCAGAGGTCCAAGGTCACCACTCGATTTAAGCAATTTTTTGCAGGACTCTCCAAGAGTTGTTAACCCGCCTGCGTGCACCAAAACACACCTCTTTTGAGGAATGTGGGCGAAAGAAACACAGTATAATAAGCTATTGATTCAAATAAAGAAATAGCAACAAAAGATTGCAGTATTTGATGTACTACTTTAACTACTGCTGCAGCTAATACCTTGTAAATAGATTTCAGAGGCATTTATTACTTTTCCAAGTCTCGGTTGAGTTGATAGAGCAGTTTCTTGTTTTCTCAGGGTCACCAGTTTGCAATTTATTTCTCATTGTAAAAAAAGCTCAAAGCTGTTGGGCTGCGCAACAAACTCGGCCTGATACAGTGGTTGTTTGAATGTTAAAAATAGACAACGTAAACCTATGGGCACCTCACAGTCAGAACCTGTCTGAGTTTTGCGGTTTCTGAACTCCCCTGAGGTCTCTGGTTCCCGGAGAGCACCACTTTGGTGGTGTCTGCTCTCTGGTGAAGACTCCTACATTTTGATGCAGGAAGCTGGAGCACTACCAAAGGAATTTGATGTAAAGAAATGAAAAAGAGCCATTTGTCACAGATTGGGACACTGTGTCGAGACTAGTCCTAGTCTGTTTCAGAGGGTACAGCAGTTCTGGTGATGTAATGGCGCAACAGTGAGCCAGCGATGGTAACAGGCAAGCAGTATTACCTTTCCCAGGCAGCAACAGATTTTGAAATACCAACCGTCTAAAACCTACAATTATTAAGCTTAGCGAGACTGTACTGTGTCAGGGGGCCCAGAGCCCCTGCCCAGTCTTGGGCAGAAAGCATACCAAGTTTATTTCCAAAGCCCATCCTGCCCCGGAGCTGGTGGAAGGGAGATAGGAGGGCCCCAGTCACCCCCCACCCCCTTTGAAGGTGCAGTATGGAATGAAAATGGTGCAATTATTATTCACACCCTTTGCCGATCTGATAATTCATTACCAGTATACACAGGGACCACCCAGGACTGCACCAATCAGAATAGGGGGACCGGCGGCCACAGCAATATCTATGAAGATTCGCAACGAGCAGTGCATAATCAACCAGACTCACTGCAATGCTTGGGGAAGACCAAGGAACGCAAATGGCAATGTATGCACAGACACAAATAAAACTCTGAAAGATGCGTGAGAACAGGGGGTAGGGCAGATGGCATTTATAAAGACTTGCAACTCGAAAACCCACTCCAGGGGAAAAGCAGACAGAATTGGCCCCTAAAGTGAGGTTAGGCACCAAACTAATGTAGGGAACGGGCAAGGCTAGAACAGTATAAAATCCTGGTCAAAGAGAGACCGAGGGATGGGTGTTCGGGTGAGGCCAGGAGGAGAGGAGGTAGATCGAGAGACCAGGTGGAGGATGGACAGTGGAGCAGAGTGCTGAGGAAATTGTGGTGGTGATTGTTAAAGGTGGGTGGGTTGGTGGTTGTGACAGACCGTGGTACCAGATTATGAGAGTGAGGCTCCAAGTGTTTGGGAAGTGGGGAGAGGGAGAGAGAAATTAGGTATAGAGTTAGAGGGGAGAGTGAGAAGGATTAGGAGTAGAGTGAGAGGGTTGAGTGGAACAAGGCAGAAGAGAAGACAGTAGAGTCTCAGTTTCTGTGCAGTGTCACACAATGCAGTTGGACATCAGCTAGTCACCTGAGCAGGTGACTCGGACTGTAACACAGAGTCAAGGCAACATGGAGAAACACACAGTGTTTTTGAAGACACCAGTGTACTTCACTGTCAAAGCTGGTCTTGGAGGGGGCTGCAAGTCTGGCAGAGCTCCTGCATAGTCCTTCAATCAAGACATATTCTTTGTGCGTCACGGACTTGTCCCGGGATTGAAGAGAATAATGGTACAGACCTTTTTTCTCTATGGGGGATTTGGAGATGAAAGGGAATCTCAGTCTCCAATCCTAGGGATTAGTCCACTCTCACAATGTGTTGACCATGACTATCCAATCACTGGGGGTTCCACGTTCAAACTGTGTGGGTCTTTCCAAGGCTTTGCTTTGGGATGTGCATTGCTGAGGGTAAAGCACTGCTTCTCTCCTTACCAGAAGCAATGGTGTATAGCTCTCCTTTCTGCTGCTCTAGTGGAGACAACTGGAACCATTGTTCAGAAGTTGTTTCTGTGGCTTCTGCTGCTCTAGTGGAGACAACTGGAACCATTGTTCAGAAGTTGTTTCTGTGGCTTCTGCTGCTCTAGTGGAGACAACTGGAACCATTGTTCAGAAGTTGTTTCTGTGGCTTTTCCACTCTCAGGACTTGACAGTTCCTTGTGACCAATGGAATCAGCATGGAGACCTAATTTGACATGTCCTTCTGTACATTTTGTAACAGCAACTTGCTGAATCTTCATTCTTCAATTGCTGAATCCATGTTCCACTGTCTGCAGTTCTCCCTGTGTGAGAGAGGGTATAGCCAGAAGCGAGTCCCTTGCTCAATGCGCCTTAGGGAACCAAGCTGCACGCCACTAATGAGGCCCAACGAGGCTGAAACATGTCTGGCGTTGTTTGCGTTTCCATGCAGGGGGACCTGCCCTAGCAGTTCGGGCTGGGCTGCTCCCATTGGTGGCAGTACCTGCCTGATTTGCATATGGCTGACCCCTTTTGCAATGGCACAGACAGGATAAAAGACAGTGATTTGGAAGGTAGCCCAGAGAAGTGCCAATGGTTCAGATTTATTCAAAACCTTACACCCATCACTTTTGTGGTTACACTTATTTGGTTATACCACTGCCTCCAATTCTTCAGGGGGTCCCTGCTACCTCAAATGGGCATCCAGGTCTATTCCTCTAGGGTTTGGGTCTTCTACTGCAGACCTTTCCTCTCCGGCAATCAAACTGCAACTGTCCCAGCTGCTGATCCAAGGGCTCCAATCTGCATCTTCTGTTGGGGGTCTCTGGCTCACCTGTGGAGGTCTGTTCCATTTGACTGTGGGTAGTTCTCCCTTTCTGAGCTAGTACATCTAGAACAGGACCACATCATTCCCTGCTTGTGGCATTATCACTCACCTGGGGTTTGAGTACCGCACCTTTAGGACTTGCGGTCCCGGGTAAGTTCTTGGTGTCTTCTTGGAGTCCAAACTGCTTTCAGGACCCTGTGTGCAGACTCTTTACTTACTTCCATAGGATAACATTTTTTCAGTTGTTTCCTCTAGGCCCTTGGGACTCAGAGGGTAATTGTGTTCCGAAGACCTGCGTGTCTAATGAAATGTCCAGTTAGACTTTGGTGAAGTGTAAACATTCAATGGTCCCATGAGATCACTTTCTGTGCTTTTATCCATACTGTGAAGTTATTATGATGAATATATGTCTTTTAACACATATTCTGTAGACATTCCTTTATTGTGTGATAATCACAAGTATTACTGCACCTTTAAACCACTTCACTCCGTTTGGCGGTTTGCCTTGACAGCTATGGCCATTCTACCACTTGTGAAGGGTTTGATGAAGACTCTGTCAGGAAACATGCTGTTCCTACGAACAGCTCCTCAGACCATCTGCTTGGATGCCGTTCTTAGAGACTGCTATGGTGCTTTGCAGATTGGACTACTATTCACAGAAGGGCTGAGGAAAAACAAAGCATGAACACCACGGCACGCAAGCGTGCACACACTTCCAAGTTAAGTAGTTTCTCCAGTGCTGTGTTGAATTGGCTATTTATTCTGCGCACTTCAAGGAACTTGATGCTGAACAATTTAGGTTAGAGCCCTGGTTTTCTGGCCTCTCCGTCACATTCTAATGCCTTTGTCTATGTACTTGCCAGCTGTTGGACTCCTTTTATCTTGTCACTGTGACCTCCTATTTTCCAGCATGTGTATCTAATCTCTCTGGCCTGTACTTATGAACAGCCTTGCTTGAATCTTCTTGTTGTGGCATACTGATTGTTGGCACTGGCCTGCACCAGTTGCCTGCTGACTGGCCTTGCCCTTTGGACCTCTGCGAACATATTATATTTGTCATTGTGGGAACTCTCTGCTCTGGGATCTATACAGGCTGTGCTTGGCCCACCTACGTATTCCTTCAATCAAACTCTCTCCTCAGCCTTCACAGGCATTCTGGATTCCTTTCCCAGAACATTTTTCGGGTTCTCTTTGACCTTGTGGTGCTTTATCATCCATGCGCTGTTGGCCAAGCCCCTTTCTCTACACGTATTCCTTTTTATTTTTTGCATCAGCATTTCTGCTGGATGGCCCTAGCTTCCTGGGTTATGGGCAATATATTTCTCCCCCTCCTGGATATTCCTATTGGATCTCATTTTATGAGTTGACTTACTGACTTGCTTCAAGTAACTAAGCTTCTATGGGAAAGGGTTGATGTGTCTGAGTCTATGCAGCATTCTGCTTTCCTTTCCACCCTATTCTTTTAATACTTTCGGACTCCAGAGAACAGTGTTTTCCTTTGCCCTAAACTGACTGCCCTGGAGGCCAGTCAGATCTTCTTCACTTGGTCTGCCAATCTCTACCCTCAGCTTGGCATTTTTACCTTGGTTGGGAGTTGCTATAAGCTTTATAAAAGGCTGGTGTAAACCCGTCTTGCCCTGGTGCAAAACCTGCTTTCAAATTGGAGATGGCCGTTCTGAACTTCCTCAGTAGTTATTGGGCTGTGTAACATTGCCTGGCTTTCATGAGGTATTGGAGCACAAGGAAACCTTGATAGATATTGTGCAATGTCCCTCCTCTGTGCCTCCCCCTTCTGCAGTACATAAGGTCGCATAGAATTGGGAAAAGTGCCTAGTAATCACGCCTGGATTGGCAAGTCTTTTACCTTTTCCTTTTCGTCTTTTACCTTGGGTATCGTCCCGGTCTGCCCTCTGTTTTCGCAGGCGCATAGCTAGCATTGTGTGGGCTTTATCGCCTTTATCATAGAATTTCTGCTTTAAATATTGCAGCTGCGTCAACTCCTTATTTTGCCATATGTCACTCAATTCTTTCCGGAGAAATCTAATGCATGCTAGGGTGTCCTCTTTGCCATTGGGGTGGGATTGGAGAGACAATTATTTCTGTTTAATTTTTTTTTTAGCACTAACTCCCTCATCACTCTGGCTCTATTTCTAAATGCCCACCTCTGCTATCAGGACGCCCCGGAATTGTGGCCTTGGCTGCTCCCCATACCGTATTTAATGCCAATTCCCCTGTGTCGCTAGTAATAAAATAGCTTTTTATTTCCTCACCAAGGGTTTCGCTGAACAGAGGGTCTTTGTAAAGGGTATCATTACATCCATTAGATCCATCTGCGATCTGTCTGCAGGGGCGGGCCAAGTCGAGTTCCAATAGGCACATTTCATGGTCTGACCACGCTACAGTCTCAATAGCCGCAGTTCGCACTGTGTATTCATATGCAGCTGCGATGAGTATTTAATCTATTCGCAAATATGTCGGATGTGGGTGGGGGGGCAGTAAAAAATGAACGCTTTCTCCTGTGGATGTACCCTTCGCCATGTATCGATTAAGTGGTAAGCCCTCAGAAAATCCCTCACTTACTGGGCAGGATGTGGGGAGGGGGGTGTGCCCTGTCTCATTGAATCCCCATCCATAACGGGGTCAGATATGATGTTAAAATCTCCACATATTAACAATCCCGCTTTCCGAACAGGCTTACGATGCGGACCTGAGCTTACATCGCTCCCGTGCCGCCAGCCAGATCCTCCAGATATCCTACGCTATTTACAAATCTGAAGCGGGCCAAATCCATGTCTGCGACGCAGGGAGAGCTGCTGCACCGGCCCATCCGACTCTGGACTGAAACCGGGGTCGAAATCCCCAGATACGACGCCTGAAAGAAGGAGGCTCCACACCACGCGAAGATACCAAAATGGCCGCTGCACACGGCGGTTGAGCGGAGGACGCCGCGCGCTTGTGTGAGACCCATCCTGCGTAGAAAGAGGAATCGTGACATCGGCGAGGCGAAGAGCGGAGTGCCGTGGGCGCGGACTCCGCGGTGGTGCTGAGAGTCATCTGCCACGGGCGCCGACTGTCCCATCTCCGTGTGTCCGCGCGGCGCTACGGGTGCTTCCTGTTTCTGCAAGCAGCCGGGAGCGGGTGTTCTCTCGCCCCCCCGTTGTGCGACCGCAGCGGGGAGTAATGATACCCAATTGGGTCGGGAGCAATACATCGAGAAGCAGCGGCAGTCCTGCTGACACTGCTTCTTTGACGGCACGCGAGCTGGGGATCCGCCGCAGCCCGCCCCGGAGTCGGGACTACAATGCCATCAATCCAACGGGTCCTGTAATGGAATCGCGGGCGCTCTGCTCCGTGTAGAGCGCCTGCTCGACCCACAGAGCAGGACCTACACATCAGCAAAAACAACGGTAAGGCGTACAACGGTAAGGCGTAGTGAAGAGCGGGTTGGTGGAACCTGTGTAGGAGAACCTCAGCCCCCCGTAACACTGCAATCCCCGTGGCCCCACCGTGTACATCAGAGACTATAGGTGGACACTGTGAACCCCAGGACACACAGCACTCTATATAAACCACTCGAGGTGGCCGAACCCCCCCCCCCCCACTCCCCTGGATTGGTGGCGCAGGACGAAGAGCGTGTTCAACCCATATGTGCAAATACGCAGCAACGAAAGGAGCACGTACTGTGGCCCACAATATTGCCAGACAGGTTTCACTGGTCGTCCATTCCAACCGCTAAATAGAGATCACATATATAGGCGTAGGTCTTTTATCAGGAAGCGAGCTGCCGCTACAAGGAGTGTGAATACACCATAGCTAAACGAAGCTGTCACGCTCCACAGTGGGGCGCACCTTTCAACACCACACTCATCGTGCGCACAGGATCACGACTCCATGTGCAGATCCTGAGCCCTAATAAACCTGCCACCACAGGCAACCAACAACCGTTGGCGCAAATCTACAATCAGGGGGAGAGGGTGCAAGAGGAACTGCAGAGTACTCGGGGGGCAAACAAGCCAAGAGTGCGAAAGCACACATCCACACAAGGTTATAAGGTGAGTGGACACTCCCAACACAAGGTGGAGGCGAAATACGAAGGCTAATCCTAAACGGCCCCACGTGACTCCCGCCCCAGTCATTCCAGGACCAGTGTACATTCCCCCTAGGGCTCCGGGAAACACTCGCCTACCTGCTCCGTCGCCATCATCCCTCCCATATACGCAGAGCAAATTCTCCAACACAACAGAACTGCAGAACAAAACATAGCGCTCCACACAGGGAGGTGGAGTGCACACTACGCCAGGCACAGATCTAGTCAACACCCTGCAACTCGCGGCAGCTTCTGGCACAGCTGTTCTAGGAGGCTGCCCACCTAGTGGATCACCCCTGGCCCAACAACCCCATCTGCCCTCTCACTCTATCGCTGTCCTTTCCCTCTTTACGAGGGACAAGCCTCCACTGACATTGCCCCGGACATCCGGAAATGGGGAAGGATAAACCTAGAAAAACTTCTACGCAAAGTCGAATTGAACAGTATGCTATAACGCCATCGACCCGTTCCCCGGAGCGGCCACTACCATCTGAATCAGACTGCATGGAGGAAGATATCTCCCTTAAAGATATAATGAGCGCCATCGCCAGCTCCAGAACTTCAATGGAGAAGATGATGGATAGCATCGGTGCGGACGTGTCCCTGCTGAGGCACGACCTGCAAAAGTTGACCTCACGCACTGGGGAGGCTGAGGCGCGGATCTCCGAGGCCGAAGACAATCTACGAGGGATAAACCGTAACATGTCCAGCATGATGGCACGCATCAAGCTCCTGGAGGCGAGAGTAGATGATGGCGAGGGCAGATCTAGGCGAAACAACATTCGCATACTAAGCCTTCCCGAGAAGGCAGAGGGTGACTGCATGGAGCTATTCCTCGAGGAGTGGCTGGTGAACACATACGATGCACAGTCATTCTCTAAGTTCTTTTCCACTGAACGGGCCCATCGCATTCCAACCGGCAAAATCATCCCCGGGGCGCCGCCACGCACAGTCACTGCAAGATTCCTAAACTATAGGGACAGGGATACGGTGCTGCAGCTAGCGAGATCAAAAGGGACAATCACATATAACGGATCAAAAATCGCCTTCTTCCCAGACTTTACCAGAGAAGTACAAAAAGCGCGCCAGTCATTTGAACCACTCAAAAAACGCCTGCACTCAATGGGTGTAAATATGGGCTAATCTTCCCTGCCCAGCTAAAAATTTATCATAAGCGCACATCAGTGAATTTCACAGATCCCAAGGAGGCATGGAACTGGGTCGAGAGGCATATAGATGGCGACTGGAGCGCAGAAGAGAGGAGGAGAGGGGATCGCAATAGACCACATCCTGAACGCCCACCGGACATGGGGCCGCAGCAGCAACAACAAATGGTGAACCCGGACCCAGGAAACGCATAAAGACTTGCAACAGCTACGGAAAACGACCAAACCACCGCATATTGGAGTAATGGGGCCCATGCTCCGAAAAGTATACTAAAGCATATGTCATATTAAGGCTGGCGGCCGGCCTAGCAGCCGCCCCCCAATCAAGGTAACAAACCCAGGGCACAGGAAAGGGGTGCTACGCCGCCCATCTCAGGCTTCGCACGACCTGCAGATCCCAGCTACAGCTGAGTGGGCGTATATGGAATAGTAGTTTGGGAAAAGTTTGACTGTTTCAAAGTTCATGTTGGGTCGACAGATGCTTCAGTTGGGGGTGGAGTATGGGGAGGCAGGAGTTGGAGATAATGTTATTTTTCGTTGTTTAGATGTTGAAAACTGCACCAAGGCCGATACGCAAGTAGTAATATGCCTCTTGAAATTGAGTCTAGTAAACCAAGAAAACAAGCAGATTTTGACACATAATATACCAAGGTACCAGCAAGTTCAAACCCTTTCCGGACTGCTTGACCATGTAATATCTCTGCAAATGCAACATACCAATCACACATATACACAGACCACATGGCACAAGTCACTAACATAACTAGAAGTAGAACTATTCGGGTGATGACATGGAACGTGAATGGGCTCGGAAATAGCATTAAGAGGCGCTTAGTCCTACAAGCACTGAACCGCCACTCCCCTGATATAGTCTTCCTAACAGAGACATCTGGCAGGCACGAGGTGCACATTGTTTAGACGTTCGAACTACCGACAAGCTTTCCACGCTGGTTACACCATGGGGTCACGGGGGTATTAATTCTGGTACATAAAAGACTTCCCTATAGCCCCAATACGGTCACCCATGACTAAGGAGGCAGGTTTGTTCATACGACAGGAACCCTCTGGGAACGCACGATATCTATGTCTGCCGTGTATGCGCCACCTAATCTACTAACCCCCCTGTTGAATGACATAACGCCCTTAATTACCAACAACCCTGAAGCTCTCATATTGCTAGGAGGGGACTTCAATGAAGTCATGAACATAGACCTGGATAGGACGCACGTACGTTCCAGGAAACCAGACATACGTACTAAACTGGCCACATTCACCAATGCACTGGGATTGCAGGATGTATGGAGATCATTACATCCCAACACAAGAAATACTCGTATCACTCAGGTGCACACGCCTCACTATCCAGGCTAGACTACTTTTTCCTACCGCTCAGTAATATACATGAAGTAAGTGAAGCCCGACTACTCCCTAGAGGTATTTCGGATCATTCCCCACTTATGATAACGATTAGAACAGACAGAACAATCCCCCCACCCAGCTGGAGATTGAATGGTTACTACCTAGGATTTCCGGAAATGATGGAGCACATACAGAAGGCCACTTAAACATACCTTGAAATAAACACAGACTCTGTGGATAGCCCAACAACACTTTGGGAAGTGCTGAAGACGGTACTAAGAGGTGAAATCATAGCCTGGACCACAGCTCATAGGAAGAAACATCTCGAAACGTTACATGCAGCAGAAGAAAAGGTACGCAATGCAGAGGTTGAACACCTAGCCTATGACCAGCCCGAGACGCAGCGAGCGTTGCAACTGGCACAAAAACAATTACAACACAGAGCCCTAGACAACGCAAAACAGGTGCATGCAGCAATGCGTGCGAGAGTATACGAAACAGGGGACAAGGCAGGCAAAATACTGGCATGGCTAGAACGTAGGGACCTAGGCCTCACCCAGGTCAGGAAGCTAACAACGGATGGCCCTGAACCACTAATAACAGATCATGACATAGCGGAGGGTTTCGCAAAGTATTATGCTGAACTATACAGTGCACCATTCTCACCACCACCGACCGACATTCTGGACGAAATCACCTTCCCCGTCCTAGATGGGCAGCAGGTTGATTTGCTAGAACAGGACATCACTGAGGAAGAAGTGTCTCAGGCAATGTCAGAACTCCAATCAGGTAAGACCCCAGGCCCGAACGATTTTCCTGTTGAAACATGGAGAAAGATAGGCATAAACGTAATCTCCCCACACCTCCTGCGCCTGTTTCAACACTCCCACTCACAAGGTAGCCTTCCTCCAGATCTCAGGAAAGCCACGATAATAGTTTTACCAAAGGCAGATAAACCACCTGACCAGTGCAGCTCCTATAGACCCACCTCGCTTATAAACTGCAAGGCCAAAATACTTGCAAAAATATTGGCTAAACGGATGCAGCAAGTCATACACAAACTTGTGCACCCAGACCAATGTGGGTTTATGCCACCACAAAGATCCACCAGGCAGAATATATATAGACTGCACACAGCAATGGAAAAAATACCTAGATTGCAGAACTCCCTGGCATTACTATCCATAGATTTTGAAAAAGCTTTCGATTCCGTGCATTGGGAAGCAATTTGGGAGATTATGCGTCGCATGGGTATAGGCCCACAATTCTTGAGCTGGGTCAAGCTCCTATACCACCAGCCGGTAGCAGTAACAAAAGTGAATGGGTACGTTTCAAAACCCTTTCAGCTGGGTAGGGGCACGAGACAAGGCTGTCCCCTATCAGCCCTGTTCTTTGCGTTAGCAATTGAACCATTAGCGATCCTATTAAGGGCCACACAAACATGGAACGGTTTCAGGTGGGCGGATGGCTGGGAAGATAGGGTGTCCCTATATGCAGATGACCTGTTAATATACCTGGCGAACCCACGTGTTTCCTGTCCTGCAGTGACACGTCTATTAGAGAATTACGACAGGTTCAGCGGACTTCATGTCAACTGGTCAAAATCCATACTATTTCCAGTAAAGGAGATAGAGAATGCCATACCGGACGAATGCCCTTATCGGGTTGAAAGAGGGCAATTCAGGTATCTGGGTATACTAATCACACATAAACTGTCAGATTATGTGGAAAAAAACCCTCCACCCGATAACGACTAGGTTCAAGGAGGACGTCCGCCACTGGATGTCCTTACCGCTTACGCTATTGGGACGCGCTCCACTCTTCAAAATGATGGCTCTCCCCAGCTTTCTCTACATATTACAAAATGCACCGCTACCCATTGCGTCCAGCGAGTTCCATAGGATAGACCAAACGCTTAGGAAGTTGTTGTGGAAAGGGGGTCACCCACGTCTGGCACTTACTACCCTACAAAGATCTATATGGGAGGGCGGGATTGGACTCCCCCGGCTGCAAACCTATTATTGGGCCAGTCAAATGGCAGTTGTCCCAAATATCCCTGGTCTGGACAGACATACATAAATACTTAGGTTGGGACAAAAAGGTAACCCTAGCACAACCTCTGTTGAACAAGAAACACCTCCCGGAAGTGAACAAACTCCCTAAGTGGCAAACATGGACTCAACTAGGCATCACGAAAATTGGAGATGTAATAAAAGAGAATGCGATAAGATCATTCACAGACCTAGTCGACACCTTCGCACTCCCACATAACGAGCAATACCACTATATGCAATTCAAACATGCACTGCAGGCTCATCTTCCGGAATTGATTGATGCGCCAGACTACTCCCCGCTGGAACGCAATGTATTCCTAGAATTGCTTACACATAAAGTCACGTCCACCATGTACAGCGCCATAAACTCCTTTGCCACAAAAGAACTGGTGGGCCTGAAAGCCAAATGGGCGAGGGAGGTAGGCGATATACTCCCAGAAGAATGGGTGACCGCATTCATGTATCCTAGAGAATCAACTATCTCCTCCAGGCTTAGGTTAATTCAATTGAAGATATTACATAGGATCTATTATCCAAGAGTCACATTGTTTAAATGGGGAAAGACCACTGGCCCAAACTGTCTGAGATGTAAGAGGGAGGAGGGGTCCTACTACCATATACTATGGGAATGTGCTGTCATTCAACAATACTGGCATCAATGTTTGAATAAACTGTCAAGGGTAATGGGAAAGAGTATACCTGTGAACCCAAAACAACTACTACTGGGAATAGAGGGAGATATAGACTTAATAAGGTACGAAAAGGTGTTTTTATCCACCACCGCAATATTGAAAAGGAACATAGCGCAACTATGGGGCTCTGAGAGGCCACCGAGCTATGACCAATGGATCACGGATGTCGACATCTGCATCGCAATGGAGAAAAGGGTTTATACTGCCAGAGGGTGTCCAGAGAAAGCCCAGAGAATATGGCAGAACTGGGAAGAGGCGCATTAAAATAAGCTATAATGGCAAATTGGAATACAGCCCAAGGACTTGCTAGTCTGCCAGACTGTGTGTCAGGACAGGAGCGGTGTGCCGAGGCATGTCTAGAAAGTGTCTGAAGGCTCATTAACAGGAATCATGCGGGGAACTATTGGCGGGCGGGTAAAGGAAGTTGTGTTTACCCCAATGTGTGGGGCTGTTTGTTGTATGTTAAGAAAAAAAAAAAACAATAAAATGTTTTATTAAAAAACTCAATCCCGCTTTCCAACTTTCAAGGAAGTCAAAAAGAGCCCTGCTGAAGCTCAGCTGATTTTGGTTGGGTGCATAATCCGAGCCTATCTGGACCTCACTCTCCCTTTCAAAGCAATGTATCTCCCCTCTTCGTCTCTATGTACCTGTGTTATTTGGAGCTCCAATGATTTTTTTATATATAACTCTGACTCCTCCCTTTTTGTGTTGGCCTGACGCCCATAGTGCCCCTCCTATCTCTTTACTCCCTACCTTGAATTCCTTTCCATGTGCACATTTTGTTTCCTGGACAAACACCACATCCAATTTAGAGAGTTTGAATTCTCTTGCTAAAATGGAGTGCTTTTGCAGCGAATTCAGGCCCTGGATGTTGAGGGACCCAAACTTTATATCAGTTACCACTACAGTGATTTGTCCTTTGCTTCATTCTAGCCCTGGCCGATTGATCTATTGCCCGAGTGGTAGTACTAGATGGTAAGCCATATCTATAGATCTTGTTTGTGTTACACTGTTTCTGTTTAGTCGCGAATGCGTTAACATGAATCATGTTTCCTCCAAGATGTGCATTGCCTCCTCCCGAAACGCCTCCCCCCAATGAAAAGTGCCACTATTGACACTCCTCTTTCTACTGAGACACCCTTAAGTAAAAAGGGCCACGCTTCAGGGACCCCTCACCAAGCAATGTACGACTAAGATGTGTATCAACATAACGGCGGTAACATGCTGCAACCATACTCTAACTTGCCGCAAACCAGATCAAACATAACATGACAAACATTTTTTACCTGTTACAACATGACACTAAAACCATGTTTCCTTACTGCTGGGCATGGTGCCTCAACAAGGTGCAGGGTTAAAGAAGAAACATTTGTGAGAATGGAGACACATCCTTGCCTCTGAAATTTCTCATCGAGGGTCCAGCTTTCATGGTGTGTTGTACCATTTTTACTTCCTGGTGCCTTAGGTACGGCCTCTCCTTGGGGAGGAGGCCATAGCCTTGTGCATTGGACCTCTAGGCATTTGGGTTTTATCTCGGTCTGTTCCTTGTTTGCTAGATTGGAGGCACTCCAAGACCCCTCAAGCCTCTTCTTCCGATGTGACCTGGTACCCCTTGCCGTCATACTCAGTGAAAACGGGAAGCCCGATTGGTATCGACTTTCATGCTCCCGTAGCCAGGTCGTTTAGTGGGCAGCAGCCTTTCCGCTTAATAAGTGTAGTCGCAGACAGATCTTGAAATAGTCTAATGCTGGATCCTTCTAAGTCGATAGGTTCTATCTCCCTTGCCTTTTGCAGGATGTCCTGTTTCTGGCTGAAATAATGACATTTGTCTAACGTTTGCTGGATCTCCAGTCCTGTGTATCCTATCAAATTCAAAATTGGCAGACTCTGTGGGGTCGAACAATGAAGCAATCAGGGCCTTCACCCGACTCTCCAATGAGGATGGGGTTTCTCCTGGCTTCTCGGTAAAGTCCATTATGCATATATTTGATCTCGGTTCTCCAGGTTGTCCAAATTTAGTTCTACATACCTTTCCCTTAAATCCTGGAACCGCGCTTCACTGTTGTTTGCCATGAGGTCACCTGACAGTTGGTTGTTCTCCAGGGCCTCTATGCGATCTTCGACTTTAACCATTCTGGTCTGCAGGTCAGTGACTTTCTCGGTCAAACTGGATTTGATTGATCAGATTTCCCCGGGAGGAGGTGGATGTCAGCTTTAGTCGAGCTATTATGGTCTTCCCCTGGAATATCCGGTGGGTTCGCCTCCTGCTCCAGCTCAATGGCTACTGGGTTGCAGTGGAAACTGAGTAACTTGAGCTCTGTGCGTGGGTCCAGGGTATGGTAATCGTACACGTTTGTCTTTCCCTGCTGGGTTAGTGGTTATAGCGGCTCTCAAACTGACTGCTAACTGCCCGGCCAGCTCACTGCACCCCCGTCTTAAGTGCGTCTGTGACTGGTGCTCACACTCTGCACACTCTCTACCACTACTTGCCTCATACTAGCCTTGATGGTCAGCCGGCCTTGTTGAAGGGCAGCTTGCAGTTCAAGTTTATAGCAGCAGCTTTTCCAGTTTTGAAGGTGCTCGATGCGATGTGCAGAGATGGTTCACTTTAAACTTGATCAGGCTTTGGCTCTGGCTAACGTAGCTACGATAGGACACACAAGATCGCTATATTTCCTTGTTATGCAAGGCTGCGCTACTACTTTTGCAATCAGCCCGACGCTCCAAGCTGTATGCACCAGCAGTGCTACGATGCAACACTGCTTTTGTTATATTTCCTGTTGTATGGGGCTGAGTCGCTGCTTTTTGCAATCAGTCTAACACTTCAAGATGCGTGTGCCAGCAGCATCACTTGTACGAGCAAGAAAGAGACTTTGTACATAAACGGCGGGCGCCTGGTTGGGGTTGGTGCGCGCCTTCCTTACCGGCTATGAAGCTTGTCTGGCTGGGCTATGAGGCTGTCCGGCGAGCTGCACAGTTTCATCCCTCAATGAGTGCTGGCAAGTCTGGGCTCTCCGTTTGTGTTCTCGCGGGCCGGGCACGTCCCTTGTTAGGTGTCGACGAACCTGGGCCCTCCCTTCGTGATCTTTGGGGGATGGCTTTGTCTCCTGCTAGCCGCTGGCGAAGCGGGACTCTGCCACTACGCTCCAATGGCGTCCACCATGTTTCCTTCACTGTCACGGCAGCTCTTTGATCCGGGCAGCATTCGGACTGAGCGGAGGCTTGGTTGTGCGCGCAATCCGACCACTGCGTGCTCAAAGGGGTCGGGTTTCAGCTTCTGTTTTCTGTTCGCAGTCAAGCCTTACTATTCACGGAACGCTCTGCCATTGTTCTCTGCTTGGTGAGGGAGATGACAGCTCAAGCAGCCATAGCAACTGCACCCCGAGTGGTCTCTCTTTTCAATTTGTTTTGAACAGCAAGCACAATGAATAATAACATTGTCTTCAATGCTATCTGTCTCCATTAGCGAAACACAGTCCTTACATAGGCTATTATCAGGATCCACCGGGTTTTCAAGTTGGTTTGAACAGCAAATACAATAACTATTGATAGTCTCTGGTACAGATTGGCGCTCCTCACCCCTGCACACAGGACCTGGTTTTTAATCAAGTCCCCAGGGGTGGGTTCAGTCTCCGACATCATCACCACCTGCAAAAACCTAGATTCACAGTCTCTGTTTTCGGCGCCCACATTGGCTGCGGATGGTTGCTCCAAAACCACATCACCAACCATGTCCCAAAACTCTTCAGGTTCATAGTCGGCCAATAAATCCTGAGTATCTTCCATCCCAGCATACACCATAAAAAAATCAAAAATATGACTATTGTCATAAACCTTGGGGCTTCCAGCAGGCGTTTTCCCCTCGTTGTAACTTCAGCTGTTCATAATCGCTGTTTCCTAAATAGACCTTGGAAAGCTGAGAGAGTGCACGTGTTTCCCAGGCCTACCACAAAGGCTATATATCTGGGTTCTAAGGCACTCCCCCTACACCATCATAGCCTTGGGGCCACCCCTTTAGATCAAAATGTATATCAAACATTCTTGGGATTCTTAAACTATATAAAATGTATATAACAAATATTATGGTTAGCAAATGTACGCCAACTTTATATAAAAATAATATAAATGTATATACTGTTTATATACAAATTATTGGGATTCAATAAAATTACCATCAAAACCTTTGAGGGTCTTATGAATTTGATATAAAGTGTATATTATTAAATTCTTTATTTGTTTTGGTTAACAAATGTCAACCTTTTCAAAATACAAAATTTCAGATCTCAATTTAACATTTCTATTACAATCACAAATTAATTTCATACCATTTACAATACAATATAGATTAAAACGAATACAATCCTCGAAGAACAAATAAAACCTTGTAAAACCTTATAAAAAATCTGAGAGTCTTGTTATAGTGCCATTTCTCATTAATTTACACAATTAGGCACCGTCTATAAAAATTTCAAATTCCTTTAAAAACGTAGAGAGGCAATATTCAATGATATATGAACTGCATTAAATATCCTTGCCCACATTTCAGATAGCAAAAACATTTTAAAATCTCCAAAGAATTTATAAAAACTATCCTTTCTAAGTTGTAATAGGGCTGCACAGTCGTAAACAGGTGCTCTAAGGTTTCATTAGCGGACGCATCATTACAAAAGCGACATATACTATCTTGGCCACGGTCTTTTGCCCTCATTGCTAGTACTGTTTTTGTGGGCCACAAATCAAAACAAATTCATAGCAAAGCATTTCGATATTCAGGGTCGGGAAACTTTAGCAAATATTTTGGAAGTTGTTTCCTCGCTTTAGGGACAAAGCAGCCAATTTTCATAATCCTGTATTTTTGGCATGTCTCACACAAATGAATCCATTATAGTTGGTACAATTTTCGCTTAGCCCAATCTAGGTTCTCTAACAATAATTTATCTTGAATGTCCGCCTTATCCATGACTGATAGACAATAATTCCTCCAGACTTTAAAAAAGTTGTCTTGGCTGGCAGTTGTGGCTACCGTTATTATTGGGATTAAGGTGTTTTTCTGATTTTCCTGCAGGAGACATTTCCTATATAATGACAGTGTCTGCCAATCCACCACCGTTTGCAATGATGTCAACCCGAGTTCAAACCTAATCACTTGAATTGGTGTACTTCTCAGAAGACCCAGGATAGATTTCCAAAACGTTCCCTCGAGATAATCCCATTTCGGTTGGTCCCAAGGCATTTTAGACTGAGCTCCATAGGTGACCACCGGTGTCACTTTTTGCAAGTAAAAAATTACGATTGGTTTAGATGAAAATGTACCAAACTGGTGCAGTAAAACTTTTGCTTGAGACGTTAAAGTATCTTATTTTGTAGGTCCTTTTTATGAGGTATTTCTCCCATACTGCTACTAATACTTACTCCCAGACACTTATATTCTTTAACAACTTCCAAAATCTCATTGCCAATCCACCATTTATGCTTTACTGACTGTGGTGTTTTGGTAGCTGAGGACACCAAAATGTTTTATTTAGCAGAATTAATTATAAGCTGATTTTCCACCACATAACCTTTTAGAGCTTCTAACTGCCTTTGCAGACCTATTTGCGTTTTGTCAATGAGCACTAAATCATCAGCAAAGAGTAGAGGTGAAATTTTCACATCACCTATTTTTGGGGCAAATGAACAGAGAATATCTAGGGCCTTCCCAATATCACGGATATAAAAATTAAAGAGCGTTGCAGCTAATGCACACCCTTATTTCAGACCCCGAAATGCTGGATGTTGGTATTTCTTCTGTTAGGAGCCCCTCTCAATTTAATTTTACTCTAACTGAGGTTTTAGCGTGCAGCTGTTGGACCAAATATAGAAGTGCCGGGGGGCAGTTTGCGTTCTCCAATTTTCTTCACAATAGATTTCTAGAAATTAGGTCAAATGCTGGTCTAAAGTCAGAAAACGCCAAGTAGGTGTTCTGATTACATTTCAAGGCTTGCTGTTTTAGAGCTGTTATAAAATGTATATCCGCTTCCCATCACCTCGGGCAGAGCCCCTCTGTGGCACCACAGAAGTGCTTGATTCACACTCTTAAAAAAACTCTGCAGTCTTAAATCTCACAAGAGATTGTCAGCCGTCAGAAAAACCTATCCACCTGTGCAGCTTGAGAGTGGTGTGGCTGATGTTGTGTCTCAAACCGTGAATGGTGGATGCTGTTGGTGTCCAATTGGAAGTGGCTGGAATCCATTAAAGTTGTATGTGATGTGGAGTCTTTGTCAACTATGCCAAGATTAATGGCTTGACCATTAATCCCTCCAAAAACCAAAATCCTTGCGCTATCTAAAGGCCCTCATAAGAAAAAAAGCTATTCTTGGAATCAGGAGGTGGCTAGGTTTCCCACCTCTAATAGCTTCATCTATCTGGGCTATTATGTTGGTGCATATAGTGGCTCGAGAGGGTAGTTGGATGTGCTTCTTAATAAATATAGGGCTTTGGAAAATCAAATCCCAAAAAAAAAAATCGTCCGCAAATACGGTTGATTTTCTATTAAACCAGCCCTCCTCTTCTTTGAAGGGAAAATAGCTCCTAAATTGACATACGGCTTGGAATTATGTATGGTGCTTACTGTCTCTAAACTTGATGCAATCGAAGGTGCCATTTGGAGACGGGTCCTTTCCCTACCGAATGCAGTCCCTTTGGCTGCAATTCGGTACGAATTAGGTTATGGCTCCCTAAAGTCTTGTGTCCATTGGAGGATGCTTATGCTTTATGTGAAACTTAAGGTACCACTACCCAATTCCTTATACAAACTTGTTCGAAAGAATATTGAGCACTCGGGTTTCCTAATCAATTTCTGCAACTTGCGTGAAATAATTCTCCACAATGTTGACTCCAATTTAGAACTAACCAACTACCAATCCAATGAAAACTAAAAAAGAAATTGCTGGAATATGATTGGTATCTTACTGTCGATTCTTTTCACTCATATAATTCCATGAACCATCTTTCACATGAACATAATAAAAGAGGGTCCGTCTCTCAGATTCTCACCATTTTCCCAAATAGAAACCATCAATCCCTTTTGCTAAGACTGTGAGGGAACATCCTTCCTACCTGGGACATCAAACTCTGTAGAAAACAAATCATGCTGGAAGATAGGCTTTGTAGATTTTGCCAGTCAGTCCCTGAAATGGCCAAACATCTTGTGCTATTTTGTACACAACTTAACACTCCAAGAGACTCTTGTCTGAGTCTATTGAAGGTCCTATATTTGGGACTACCTGTTGATGTGGTATGGCAACGTTGTCTATGTATCCAAAATACACGAGAGGGACTGGCATTGTCTGGCTTCATTCGTAATCTTCACTGTGACTGCTCTAGATAAACTGTATGGCCATAAACATACATAGGTCTCCTATGTTACTTGATGTCTGATTTGTTTCTTTTTTCTTCTTTTCTGTTTGACCTACCTTCTTTTTTTAAATTAAGTCATTGTTCCTGTTTCATATGAAGATTGTTATATGGCTGATACCTATTCTGCTTTGCTGACCATTTTTATCCTGTTTAAATTCTGTGTATGTACTGTAATTTTTTTTTTTTTAAAAATTCTTTCTCACTTTTGTAAAGGTTTAATGAAATCATATACAATTTGAAAAATTAAAAGAAAATAAAGATGTGGAATCCATGTGCCCACTGAGGCCAAAGAACAAGATGGATAGGATGTTGGCCAGACCATTGGATGGCAGCCAAGCCGCAGGACAAATGTGCCCCAGGGTACCATTGGTTGTTAGGGTACAAGGGATTATACCTCTCTTGAGATGGATCTTGTGGCCAGCTTGTTTAGGGATGATCCCATTGGAGGAAGCTATTTCAGTATCTCAGGTTTTTCTGTGGGAAGGGCTGCGATGGTGCATCACACTCCATGGCCGCACCTTTCTTAGGTGGTTGGTTGGTCATTTTGATTTGTATGGGACATATGGGGCCTAAACAAGTCTTGATAGACTCTCTGGTAACAACCCGGATCCAGGGGTCAACAGGACCTCGGGTGTGCATCCGGGAGGCACAATCTCGATACACTTGAGGGTGGGTGTCTCTTCTGTAGTCTCTGCCCCCTTGGACCGAAGTCTCGTCTTAGGCCCAGTCGAGCCCTCGATACGTGCATGGTTAATGCCCTCAGGGCTACCTCTGGTGGGTCTAGGAGGATCCGGTGGACATCTCCCAACCGAGACAACCGTTGGTAAGGAGTCTCTATTGCGGGGTGCCCAAGGAATAAAATGGGACTTACCTCAGTCGAGAGGGAAAATCTTTGATGATGAATCTCAACAAAAACCTGCATGTGACATAGAGGAATGCCACCAAAAAGTCTACGATGGAGAGTGCGGGAACCCAACACATCACAGGAAATGCAGGTGGCCCATGCGATGTAAGGCCATAGGCAGTATTAATGAGTGTCTGCTGCTGGGAAGCTCCAGTCAAAGGAGCCGCAGGTGGCAAAGATGGTTATCACCAACATAAGCTGCAAGGTTTGGTGGTGAAGAGGTTGCTGGTGAAACATGACAAAATTAGGTGCAACAGGGTCAGAGGCCTGACCCCTGTTAAGAGAGAACGTGGATCTCTCTCAACCTGGGGCAGGAGGCCTACCACAGTGTTACCAGGAGCCAGTCCTGCCCCATACGCTGGGTGTGACAGTTGGAGAGGGCTGCAGTCTTCGTCCATTCTACCGGTGCCGGTATGAAAATGCTTAGTACCAGTGACTCTTGCTCCATACCTGTTGCACACAATGCTTGCCAGTCCGCTTTCTCTTCTTTTTTAGGACTATGCATTCCAGGAAGCCTAGCAGTGAAAACCCAAAGTGGGAGCTCACCAGAGAGAGGCGGCCGACAGTGAAGCGGCAGAGGAACGCCACACACCTCCCAATGACAATCTAAATGTTCAAGTGTTTTCAACCACAAACTTTGAAAGTGATTGTTATTAGCAGGCTGTGATTTCCAAATGCCAGCGGACCTGCAGGTGAAAAAGAGGCGATGCGTAAGGCCCATTATATGCAAGGCTTAAGGCCCATTATATGTGTATTGTAAATGTAACATGGCCCCTGGAGAAAGAAATACAGCGATTGTCCCATGGAACCAGCTGACAAGGGAGAACAATGGCAGGGACAGAGAGGATCAAAAGGGGCAAGTGATAGGTGGAGGAGGACCAAGCGATCAGGTGGAGGTGGAAGGGTGCAGCGGAAAGTGAAGTTTAATTATCAAGAGCGTGTGGAAGGTAAGGCATTGGCTGAGAGAATGTGGTACTTGGGTGTCAGAATTCATGCAAGGTGATTGAGAAAATGAGAGTGTAAGGAGGTTGGTTGAGTGACAGTGAAAGGAGGATGAATGTGAAGAGCTTGCGAGTGGAATGCAGTGTAGTGGAAGGGGTTGCAGTACAGTTTAGTGCATAGGGAGGAGAGGGCAGTAGTGAAGAGTAATAGTGGTAGAGCGGAGCACTGGTGAGTAGTGGGAGGAGTAGAAAGTAATGGAAGGAGAGCATAGTAGCAAGTATTGGGAGGAGTGGAGAGTAGTGGCAGTAAAAAGTAGTAAAGGGGGAGACCACCAGGGGGCGGAGAGAAATTGCTGCCTAGGCTGACAGCTCCGCTCTCCCCCATGCTATAACGGCAGAGTATGGCGGTGCCCCTCACCAGACGGAGGCGTGAGTGAGGGGCAGGAGTGCAGTAGCGGGCCGTGCTGGGCAGTAAGGAGCCGAAAGCAGCTGTGGCTACAGGAGCGGGCATGGGAACTGGACGGGCCGAGCGCTGATGATCCTGTACTGGGGCTGCAGCGGAGGAGGAAAAGCCGCCTCGAGGCCGAAGAAGACTGGTACCGCCAAGTAAGGAGCGGGGGTAGGCTTGCAGAACCGGTCCTCGGAAGGTCTGGTGTGACGAGGGACAGAGGCGCAGTGAAGCTGGGGCAGCCGCGCTCCACGCGGTCACCTGTACAGCAGCCAGAGGAGCAAGTGTGGGCTGAGGGGGGGTGCTGCATGGCCGCACTGCAGGCGGGCCCCGGAGTGTAGGGGGCGGACTGTGCATAAGCCTGGAAAGCTTAATTCAATATCAGCGGTCAACCCCTATAGGTACGGTGGATGCCCGGGGGAAGGCGAGCAGGGAGACAGCTGTAGAGTACATGGCCCGAGAGGCCTGGGTGAAAGGCCTAGAAGAGGAGTGGGACGTTTTCCCGGCAGCAAGGCGGGCCACCTGTAGGGCTGCCTGGGAGAGCCCACGAGGAGGAGCAAACCACGCTTGAAGCAGACCGGCTGGGTGAGAGAGAGGTGTGGGGCAAGATGGCGATGGCTATAGCCTGGAGGAAGTCTGTGATGGCCAAGGACACACAAACATAGGGTGTGGAGGTTGGATCACATACAAGTGCAGCAGATTATAGCATCATACTAAAGAGGTGAAGCATCAGTGAGTGTGGGAACAAAATAGAGCGGGCATCTGGAATAACAGCCTCTTTGGTCTGGCCTATGAGCAGGAAGGCACTGGCGAGCGGTGCTCTGAGCCACTGGGACATCCTGAATCCTCTCTGAGGGATTGCACAGCATGACGCACAGGGACCATCCGGGGAGGCCACAGGCCAAACCAACACTGTTAGGAAGTCCAGCGGCAAAGGGGATGTCGAAGGGAGCAGCGAGGCCCAAGGCTAGGTCGGGTGACATCAAGGCATTGTTGGGAATTCAGGAGAAGGCGAAGGAGAGAAACACCAAGGAAACACTGGTGGAGATCCACTCACCCCCAGCGGAGATGGCGATGCTAACATCTTTTACGAAGGAGGACCTAGTGGAAATGCTTTCCCTGCTGAAACAAGATCTCACTAAAGAGATCAAGGACACAAAGAACACCATGTTGAAGACATTGGCAGACCTAAATTCCCACATGATAGGCCTGGAAACTAGTGTAAATGAGGTGGAGGATACACTGTGCAAACAGGCTCATGACCAAGCGGAGCTCACTAATAGAGTTCTCGGCCTGGAAGAGCAAATGGAGATGATGTGGGCCAAGCAGGAGGATCTCGAGAATCGATCTCGACGTAATAACATCAGGATTTGTGGGGTGGCGAGGGATGTCCTGGACCAGGACCTAGGGAGCTATGCGGAGGACCTATTCCGGACTCTGTTGGACCTCCCAGAGTCTGCAGCACTGGAGCTAGACAGAACGCACACAGTGTACTCTCCACAACAGCAACATCACAATCTCCTCCCGGATGTGCTCTCCCATGTCCACTTTTTTCAATAAAAGGAGCAGATCATGGCAGCAGCAAGGAGCGCGGAGCCCGTGCAATTCCGAGGGAAGCAAATCTCACTTTTCAAAGATTTGGCACCACACACCCTGGCAAATAGGCGTAAATTGCACATCGTGACGACCTGGCTGCAGACGCAGAAGATTAAATATCGATGGGGGTTTCCCTGCAGGCTAATATTTGAGTTCAAGAGTCAAAAATATGCCATCGGATCTGAAGAAGAGGCTGCTGCATTGATGTCGGGCCCACGTGGGGGCCAGCCCCAAGGGGAAGTGTCTCAGAGACAGGAGGGGCCTGATAGGGACAAAACAAGGAGGCAGAAGAGGTTGTATATGAATTGTTCAAATGACAATTGTCCGAATGACAATTGACCTTCTGCACAATTGACCCAATTTAAACAGTCAATAAGGATATATATGAGGGGGGAAACCCCTGGCAGCCCCTCACCCAATCCAACCCCCACCCCAACCCCTTAGGTAATACCGGCTGAGGAGGAGAAAGCTTGCAGAGGCAAAACTCAATGCGGACAAAGGCTTAAAGCCTTGAGAGGCGTTATACCTGGGTTGTTTAGGGGAGGGGAAGAACCTAGGGCCTGCGCTGAATCTCCCAACTGGCTAAGCCATTTAGATATTTGAGGGTTGAGTGAGTGCATACTCCAATTGAAGAGGTACATTGGGCATGGAGGGGGCAGAGGGGTTGACTCCTAGAAAGTTGAGGTCTTCAACTGTCAACGCAATTGGGGAATGACAGAGTTACTGGAGTGCAGGGGGAAAGATTTGTGCAAATGTAGTTGTGCTTTGGTTGGAGACACTTTTTTTGAGTTAGGGTTGCTTTGGGTTATTGGTTCTGGTTACTGGTTTACATCCTTTCTCACAATGCTGTTTTTTAAGCAAATGGTTCTCGATCCGCCACCCCTGGCGGGTGCAGAGGTACCCAAACGCAAAGGGACATGGACATTATTAAGGTTAAAACAAGTAATGGATAAGCCTTACATAAAATGCCTGACCGTGAATGTGAGGGGCCTAAACTCACCTGTAAAGCGGAAAAAGCGATCCTGCAGACGCTCACTTCTTTGGGGGTAGATATAACATTCATTCATTAAAACAACTTACAAAAGGAGTATGAAAAGCGCATTACTGAGAAGGAATACACACAGGCATATTTTGCTACGAATAGACAGAAGAAACGGGTGGCAATCTTAGTCTGCAAGTGGGTATGGCTGCGGACAAGGGAAGTGCCACAGGACGCACAGGGAAGGTACCAGATGATCAAACAAGACTTGGGAAATCGGAAGGTCACACTACGGGTATTCTATGGCCCGAATGAGAAACAGGGGGAGTTCCTGGGAAGGCTTAAGGGGACGGTTGGAAGCTTCATGGAGGGGGAGGTAATACTGGGAGGGGATTTTAATTGTGTGGTGGACCCGACAATAGACAATACCCTGGCTCTGACGAATAATGACAGAACCAACTTCTATGCCATGACCACCTTTATTGAGGGAACTGTCACTGATCGAGGTGTGGCGATTTGCCCATCAAGGGGAAAGGGGGTTTACTTTCTTCTCACCAGTTCACGGCGGTCACTCTAGGTTGGATGTGTTTCTGGTTTCTCCCGCTCTCCTACCATTAGTCTCCGCTATAGAAATCTGCCCGAGAGCGCTTACAGACCACTCCCCAGTGGTAATGGAGTTGGAACCGGGTCTTGGAATCCGGCGGCCAAAATCTCTATGGAGGTTGAATGAGCGCATCCTTGGGGACGGGGGGGGTGTCAGAGCAGCAATAGAGAATTCAATATCACAATACTTCCAAGAAAATATGATGGGGAGCTGAACATTCATACAGTGTGGGACGCTGGGAAGGCGGTAATCAGGGGGGTCATAATAAGGCAAACAATAGCTTGGAACAGATCCCAGCAATTAATCTGCAACGGCCTGGAAAAGACGGTACGGGAGAAAGAAAAGGCACATGCCAGTAGAGGTGGTAGAAGGGCACTCTGATACCTTAGAATAGCTAAGCAGGCATTAGAAAGTAATTTAATGGGGAAAGCAGCACAGTCATTACTCATGACAAAGCAATTCTACTAGTCTAAGGGGAATAAAGCAAATAAGCTATTGGCAGCTAAGCTGTGGAAGAAGGCCACTCATAATTACATTAGCGCCTTGAGAGCAGGGGATGGGCAGAGGGCGACTACAGAAATGAGACAGAGGCAGGCAGTTCATGGAAGCCTTTTTTTAGGAAGGCCTCCGGCCCACATGGGGTGATCCCGATCGGATTAGGGAGTTTGTTAGACAAGCCTGGCTCCCGATGATACCAGAGGAGATGAGGAAGGCATTGGATAGATCTATCTCAGCCCAAGAGGTGATTCAGGCAGCCTGTACATTTAAAGGGGGGTAAGCCGCTGGGCCAGACGGATTCACTAACATATTTTATAAAACATTTGCGGGACAGTTGGCCCCCATCTCACAACTCTCTTTAACTCATTCTCCACCTCGGGAAGGGTGACTGACTCTATGGCGGAATCCACAACCACACTGTTACTAAAGCCAGGGAAGGACCCGGAGGATTGTTCCTCCTATCGTCCAATATCCCTCATAAACACGGATGCTAAGCTGGACAGCAAAATACTTGCAGCAAGGCTGAGGGAAGTGCTCCCACTTATAGTAGATGCAGATCGGACCGGGTTCATTAAGGATAGAGGGGCTCATGACAACATTAGGAGGGGGATCGATCTAGTAGCTTTGGCCCCGGAATTTCCGAGAGGGTTCTCGCTCATTTCCCTAGATGCGCACCGGGCTTTCGACAGCATGGCGTGGGACTTTTTGCAATCTCTCTTGCCACATTATGGGTTTGGGCCAAATATTAGCAGGTTAATTTTAGCTAATTTTCAAATCCCCTCTACCATGGATGGCGTGAATGAGGTTAACTCGCCACCGATTCCTCTGCGTAGGGTAACAAGGCAGGGGTGCCCACTGTCGCCCCTAGTTTTTGCAATGGCCATAGAACCATTGGCACAGAGAATTCAAGACAGCCCCTTGATACAAGGCTTAGAATGGGCAGGGAACACACACAAGGTAGCACTTTACGCGGATGATGTCATCTGTTTTATAGCAAACCCCCAACAAACGCTGCCACTGCTAATGGAGCTCCTAGAGGAGTTCCGGGGGGGCCTCGGGGTTCCGCATTAATCATACCAAGTCGGTGGGTATGTCCATAGGCTTTCCTGAAAATTCAGTCAGAGGTTTGGTCAGCTTTCCTGTTTAAATGGGTGGATAATGAGCTGCTCTATCTGGGGTTAAATATCACCAATACATATGGAGGCCTCCACAGGGCCAACATCCCACAATTTATGAGGGAGGCAATAGCAAACTTGAAAGGCTGGGAAGTCCAAGCAATATCGCGGCTTGGCCAGGCAACAGCAGTGAAAATGACTTTTTGCCCAGTCTTCTATACAAGTTTCAGGCCTTGCCGATCCACATCTCAGAAAAAGAGCTGGTGGACCTGCAAAGAGCTGTGGGACAATACATCTTTCAGGGGAAGTGCCAGAGAATCCCGCAGAAAACACTCCTTAGATCGAAAGAGCTGGGGGTTTTGGGGTTCCCCTCTCTGCAGAGATATTATCAGGCAGCCCAGATTGTCCCAATGTTTGCTTGGGGGTCAGTGGAACCTGAACAGAAATGGAAGGGGATAGAGCAAGGTATGACAGATATCCCACTAGCACACATGCCCTTCTTCACTAGACAGGCCAGAGAGGGCTTACTTGAACCCACACACATGTCACAAGACATCCGGGATAGGGCCCGAGCAGGGCTGGGAATTAAAACTGAGATAGGCCCACTGACATCGGTGCTGCGAAACCCTGAGTTCTCTCGAGGCCTAACAGGGGAACTGTTCAACTGCTGGGGATCATTGGGACCCCTGAGGCTCAGAGATTTATATAGAGACTTGTCTACACAATGCAGTAGGACCTTCGCTCATGCTAGCCATCCAGGATGGCTACACGATAATCAGAAATGACCGAGAAGGTGCAAGAGGCGGCAGCATTGCCATAACCTCCAAAACAAGCCTCTCACTAAAACTAGTACCTACCCAATCGATCCAATCCTGCAAGACTTTATTATCTGCTAAACTCCAGATAAATAATAATCAAACTCTCACCATCCACCTTTTATATAGACCACCAGGCCCCTTAGGCACCTTTGATGAGGATCTCCACAACCTTCTCACTAATAACCTCAAACCTTGTTCTCAAATAATCCTCCTTGGGGACTTTAACTTAGGTTTCCATGACACCACGGATACTAATGCTACAGTGGTAGCCAACACTATTCACGCACTAGGCCTATCTCAAAGAGTTGACAATCCTACGCATCTGAAGGGAAGAACGCTAGATTGGATAGCCGACTGTAACTGCTCAGCCACTATCCTATCCATAAAACCCCTACCTTGGACAGACCATTCTTTAGTGTCCTTTAACCTAGCCACGTCTAGACCTAACCCCACAATCCTTCCAATAGCACCGCCTTGCTTAACCAGAAATAAAAAATGCATTACAGTAAAGAAAGTGATCCCAGCTATATTACCGACCCTCAATGCATTATCAGCTAATCTAAGCCCCAGCACCCTAGTACAAGAATTCAATAATATCATGCTCATCACCCTAGATAAACTGGCACCTCTCAAACTCAGACCAAGCAAACCAAAAGCCCACCTAAACAAATGGTTTACTCCACAATTAAGAGACTTGAGCATCTTGAAAAGAAAAAGTGAAACCACCTGGAGGCTCTGTCCTTCAGTCAACAACAAAGCCAAACTAACCTCTCTCTCCTCAATTTACAAAAAAGAAGTTTGCCAGTCAAAACGTAACTCGTATGATGACCGTATAGCCAACTCTAATTCCAGCATGAAAGAGCTCTTTTCTATTCTAAAGGAACTTGAGTCGCCGATCGCCACACCGGACGCCTGTACCAAGGACAAACCTTGGTGCACAGACATCCAGCAAGCCCTAACACATAAAATTATTACTCTCCAAAATAAAATCCAGCAAAAAAAAGAAGTACTGTACTTAAAATTCAGGATTTGCCTAAAATGCCCAAGACCAATAATCTATTGGCGCACAGTGATTCCTTCCACTTCCCTAAATTGACCACCTTGGAAGTAGAAAAAATGATCCTGTCGCTTAAACCATCTAACTGTAAAGGTGACCTCTGCCCAGCACAGTTAATAAAAGACGCTGCCAGAGAATTATCGCCCTTTATCACCAAACTGATTAACGCCTCCTTTGCCTCAGCCACCATCCCTGCCAACCTTAAACAGTCCTGGGTACTCCCCCTACTTAAAAAGCAGACATTAGACCCCCCTCATCCCTACTAATTACCGCCCTATTACTACGGTACAGTTTCTTCTCAAGGTTCTGGACAAAGCCGCTTATAACCAAATTCAAAAGCATCTAGAACTACACAACCTCCTAGGAGAGAGACAATCGGGCTTCCATCCCTTACATGGAACTGAAAAACTGCCCTTATTGACTTGAAATCCCAAATTGACGAGCTACGAGACAAAGGGGGAACAGTACTTCTACTACTCCTTGACCTCTCAGCCTCCTTTGATTTGGTGGATCACAAAGTCCTCTGTAGTCACCTGGATTCCGCTGCCCATTTCTCCCCGGAAGCCATCAGATGGATTGAGTCATTTCTGAGTGAAAGAACGATGAGAGTCTTCTCCCCCTTGGCAGCGGCAGATCCCACCCCTATCTTATGCAGTGTCCCCCTGGGCTCCTGCGTCTCCCCAACTCTATATAACATCTTCACCAAGCCCTTGTTTGATGATTTGGACCATCTCGGTATCACCTACACTAATTATGCAGATGATACACAGATCCTCCTCCCGCTTTCTGGGGATCATGCGAAAGACACAGAATTGGTGAACAGGGTATATCTCATCATCCAGGCTTGGATGGCCACTCATGGCCTCTGTCTGAACGATGATAAGACAGAGTTGATTATCCTGGGCACTCAAACTAATATAAAAAAATTAGGTCAGGGATTCTCCTCATTTAACATAGATAGGAATATCATCCAAGTGTCCAAGGACGTAAAAACCCTGGGATTCTATCTTGATTCCACCCTATCTCTTGACAAACAGCTAAAATCCCTTACCTCCTCCATGGCTTACACGTGCAAATTGATAAGAGCCGGTAAACTGTTCCTTTCCAACAAGAGCTGCTTAATCCTGGCTAGAGCCTTAATACTCTCTAGGATTGACTACTGCAGCGCTCTCTACTCCGGAGCGAATAAAACTAGAACGCAAAGACTACAAATATTACAAAATAATGCCCTGAGAGCAGCACTAGGCATAAACAAAAGATCCCACATCTCTGCCGCCAGACGCCATCACAACTGGCTGACCACTGAGAACAAAATAACACTTAAGATGTTATCCCTGACCCATAAAGCCCTCAATAACTCCGCCCCCAAATACCCGATTGACAAATTCCACAGGAGAACATCCCTCAGACCGACTAGAGCTGTCAATTCCAATTGCCTGACAATACCGAACTTTAGACTTAAGACGATCGGTGGTAATAGCTTTCAGGTAAAGGCTGCAAAGACCTGGAACTCACTACCACAAGACTTGAGAGTGGACTTACCCTACCCTCGCTTTAGAAAAAATGTCATCCAACTACTCACCTCGACTAATCTCAGCTGATCTCACATGACCTATGTCACCTTCAACCCGATTGCCCGCATTCGAACCTTGTATATTTTGTATTATCTGTGTCCCATGTATATTTTTTAAGTATCTGTGTCGCATGACCTCACAGTATTTTCTACTGTACATTCTGCCAGGATGTAACCTGTAACTGGATTGACCTTTCTCAAATCTTGTATACTTTGTAATCACTGTATTTTATATTATACGCTTTGCTTTGATGTAACCTGTAAGCTTTGCATTTTCTTGTCACCGCGCCCTGCTACCCCTGGGTCTGGCGCGCATAAAAAGTGAATAAAACAAACAAAACAAACTAACAAACAAACCCTCTTACCTTCCTAGAATGCAAATCCAAATTCATGCTTGCAGAATCCGAGCCTTTGCCTTTAGGTCAGCACAACCAGCTAGGCAGAATTTTAGATAGTAGGGGCTACCAATGTCTAGTAACAATCTTGAGGTAGCTGATTTAAGCAATCCAGATAAAGAATGGGTTAATGCAGAGATTGATTTAAGGTCCAGAAGAGTTGTTGGCCAAATATATTTCTGCTTCTTGGTTCGAATGCTTGGTGCTTCCAAAGTGTAATTTGACACATCTGGACAATTGGTCCCTTCTCCCCAGAGGAGAGCCACCCCCTTTGAGGCTAGGGAGGTGAGCTGCTCAGTAAGACCCACCCTAGGGGTCTGGGCAAGTGGGACCTCAATGGGAGTGACTCCGCTCTCTGGGATAAGGAACTCCTGCTCCAGAGAACAAGGTCTGCCTTACATGGTAGTTGGAAAGACTGTTGCTACTTCTGTTTTTAACTCTCCCGATAGTGACATTTCTTTAATCTCTTTTGCTTCAGGTAATACTGAATCCCGCCTGAACTCCTCAGTCAAGAAGAACGTCACACCCCTTTCGTTCTTCATGATGTAGATAAAAAGACGCAAAACCGTGAATGGGGAGGAAAGAATCCTACGCAGAGGCGAGGGCAGAGCCAAGCTAGACCGCGTATTCAGCGGTAGCATGGAGAGCAAATGAAACTCTCACAAGATGCCGTAATGCTGGCATCCTGACTGGCAAAGAGGCCAGGGTCACGAAGGAGACAGGGTCTGTAAAGCAACCGTCTGACCTGGTGGCATGACCACACGGAAGCCGGGGTGGGCCTGGGGCCTGTTAACAGACACCAAGAGCAGACTGCAGTGGAGAGACCAAATCCCTGAGCTTTGCATGAGAAGTGCAATAGCTGCCAAGTAATGAAAAGGAAGGAAACGCTCCCCAAAAGGTAATGCTGCGAAGAGGGGCAAAAAGAGACTTTGATATCCGAGACTGGGAAGGCCACAAGGGCTACGGAAGCCAGATAAACCCAGATAGAGATAAAGCAAGCCTATCAGAGGGCCATAGGGCTTTGGAAAGCCATCAGAAACCGAGGAACTGTCAAGGCTGGAGAAGCCACAAGGGTTACGTGAGCCTGGAAAACCCAAATGGGAAGACACCATACCAAGGCCCTGCTAAAACATGCTTGACAGAGGGCCAGATGACTTTGGGGAGTCCTGGAAACAAGATCTGAGGCTGGGAAAGCCACAAGGGTTAGAGGAGCCAGATAAACCGAAACAGAAATAAAGCAAGCCTATTTGAAGGCAAAAAGGCTCCGAAAAGCTGTGAGAAACCGAAAGACTTTACTATCTGAGGCTAAGAAAGCCACAAAGGTTACAGGAGCCATACAAACCTGAGTAGGCAAAAGACCTACCAAAGACAAGCCTGTCAAAGGGCCATAAGACTTTGAGGAGTCCAATTAACCTGAAATATAGCATGGAGAATTGGAGGAAGACAGAACACAGAGAAGTCCAGTCCTCAAGTACAAAACAAGATCATGAACAAATACTGATTCGAGATTGCTTGAGTTATGTTAAGAAAAGCTTGTCTTTTCAGAGGAAAAGGAAACTGTACGAAAAGACTTAAAACATGGCCTGCAGAGAGTCTAAGGACTGTAGTACAGGAATTGATGACCATTTGACAAATTTATAAAACCACCTTCTTGGAAAAAGGAATCCAAGTGCAGGGCCAGACAGAAGTCTAAGACCAATGCCATTTCTCCAGCCTCCCCCTTTTTTCTTAAGTTGTAGGACCAGCTGTATAGGATTTGGACTACAGATGTTTCTTTTGAGACATTTGACGAGCGCCAGTAGTTATAGTTTGTTAGGCAGAGAACTTCTCTCATAGTGGTAGGGCTGGATAGGTGTTTTATTTAAATTTTAAATAAACAATCTTGAAAATACTAGTACTTAGTCCAACTCCTCTTTCTGGTTCGCCACAGTAAGCAATGTTATAAGAACACAGGCAGGTGGTATCTTTTGAAAAAATTGGGTCTACAGCAAGGTCAGGCAGAGAGAGGTTTTGAACAGGATGCATGATATTTAAAGATTGATATGTGTTCATGTTCAGCCAGAAGGCCACTATCATAGTTACGTGTGACAAGAGCAATCCAGCAGAGGGTATGGCCTTCCTCGGGTGCAACTAATAAATATTATTTAAGAAAAAGGCATGTTTCGGCAGATAATGCAATGAAACTAGGTCTTTGTATCCAGCGTCAGAGTTTTCGCAGAAGAAGCGTGCGATGGAGACCAGACTGTTTTGACTAATTTGGTTTTCTTTTGTGCCTTAATGGGACTTCTGGCTTGAACCTCACAACACTACTGAGAAATACACTAATTTCACCACAACCCTCTAAGAGACCATCCTAATTATTTCCCCAGTTGCACCTGCTGCCTGGCTACTGCATGGCACCCAACCATTTCTTTCCCTGCATGGGGAATGGGTACAAGTGAATTGAGGTCACTTGACCTAAGCCCCGCCCACCTGGTGCATTCCTGGTTGCCACCCTTTTTCGCTACTTAAGCAGCCCTCCAGCCTCTTTTCCTTTGCAGATGGGGAGCAGGTGCAAGTGGATCTAGGTCACCTGGCCTAAGCACCACCCTCCTTCTTAGCCCTGACTCTTCTTTTCTGCTCTTAACTCGAGTGTCTCTCGCCCGGGCATCTTAAGCAAAGGGCAGACGAAGAAAAGGGCAATTCCTGTTTGAATGAAGAAAAGGGCAATTCCTGTTTGGACCAGGAGGACCCAGGGCCTGAACCCCTGCTCAGACAGCAGGTAACCATGCATCAACATGTGTTTTCACCCTATGTCCCCACAGGCCATCCCCCACCATCATCAGGCAACACCAACGTCTACTTCTCTGGGGCTAGGGTGAGGACAGGTGCTACGTGGCACAGTAAGTTGTGCAGTTGTAAACGTTGTATTCCCGCACCACAGCACGTGTGTGTGCCCGCTCCCATCTCCCTTTGTCCCAGTTGCTTCCTTGTTTGTTGGCTCCCTCGCTCCCACTGCGCTCCGTTTGGTTGGCAGGCTCTTTAAATCAGCCACCCAAGGCAACCCCTGCTGTGGCAGCCCCGTAGGCCAAGGACCAGAGGCTAAGGGCAGCTCCAATGGTGTCTGCCGGTGTCCGCTGTGGTAGCACGTAACCTGCAGCCGTCGAGCTGCTAGGACTGATCAGGTAAGTTAAATCTGTGTGTGTTGTATTGTGCTGTGCTCAAATACTAAGCCAACAACTTGGCTGCGTGTGCTCCCTTGCTTTGTAGGTCCCTGCATCCTGTTCCGTTTCCCCCCTCCTGCGTTTCCCTTCCTTCCTCTCGCAGCTCAGCCATCTTCGATCTTTTGAGTACTATTCTGACACTGTCTCACGCTCTACTGCTTTTCTGGAATTACTTTGCATTGCCTGCATTCTTCTTCTAGGTACCTGTTGTGTTCTGGGCCTTGTTGAATGAATTGTGTATTGACTTGGTGTTTGCTCTCTACGGTTCTTGATATTGTGTTCACGGTTTGAGTCAACACATTGCAATTGCCTGCATTCTTCACTTCTAGGTTCTCTGCGAACCTCTGTGTTTTGCCTTTGGTCCTGTATTGCAGCTGCTTTCTTTTCTTCCAGGTTCCCTGTTGTGATTTGCATTGCCTTGGTTCTGTACTACATCTGCATTCTCTACTTCTAGGTTCCCTCTTGTGCTCTTTTCTTTCTGATGGTTCGGTACTGCATCTGATTTGTAGGTCCGTTGTTCTTGGTCTTTTGTTGTGTCACCCTCCCCAGAAGTCCTTCAAATGTAGCAACCTGTTCCACATCGCTACTCTCAACTCTCGTTCAGCTGTCAAACACTCCTCAGACATCTGCCATCTCCTGGAAGAGCTTGATTTGGATGCACTCCATCTCACTGAGACTTGGTTCACGGCCAGCTCTGTCACAGGTTTTGACACTCTCCATCCCGATGGCTACAAGATCCTCTCCGGACCCAGACCCGTCCCAGTGGGGGTGAAGCCTTGATTTTCCCAGCAGAGTGGATCCTTGCTTCTATCATTCCAATGCAGCACTACTCCTCCTTTGAATACCTGGTCTGCAGGCTCTCCATCTCCCCAGGCCTCTCTCACACTGTGGGCACGATCTAGGCCACCTGGCCAGGTCGCCTTCTTCCCCTCGGAGTAGGCTGACCTTTCCTCCTCGCCTCTACCTCCCAACTTCTCCTCCTCAGAGACTTGAACATCCACCTGTATGCTACCAGCCCGTCTTCAGGACTCTTTCACAACCTCTGCGATTCTCTCTCTCTCTCTATTCTTCCCTCTGGCCCGACTCACTCTGCAGGGCACACCATGGATGTTCTGATCTCCTCAGAACTCCCCTTCTTTAACCATCTAACCACTCCTCTCTCTTGAACTGATCACTTTCTCCTTTCTTCCCACCTCTCTTTCTCTTCCACGCAGGTCAAGCCGACTCCAGCACTGCCACCTACCTTCTTAGTCATCAGACCCATGAAGCGTGCGTCAGTTGAGGCTTTTGCCACTAGTTTCTCTCCTCTACCTGCACCTTTGGCTGACTCACACCCTGACACAGCCCCCTCTAACCTTCATCTCTATCGCTAACACTCTGGATGTCCTTACCCCTGTCATGAGGATCCGGTTGAAGCCCAAATTCAAGTGCAACTCTTGGTAGGATTCCTACTTTGCCACCCTTAGACGCAAGTGTAGGGCGGCAGAGAGGAAGTGGAGGGCCTCAGGCGCACCACATGACAAACTGGACTGCCGCCTGCTCCATAGGCAGTACAGACTCTCTGTCCTCTCTAAGAAGAGAGCCTACATCTAAGCCTGCATCTCTGCGGCATCCAAAACTCGGCCAAACTTTTCAAAATCTGCAAGGAGCTGGCCAATCCTGCTGCAGTCTCTACCTCTCCTGTTCCCTCCCAGGCTCTCTGCATGGCCCTGGCTTCTCATTTCAATACTAAAACTCAGGAAATCCTGTCCACTCTCTCTTCCTCTACCTCTTCTTCCTCCTCCTCTACCACTCCTGGCCAATCTGAGGCCGTCTCTCCTCCTTTTCCCTGGTCACCTGTATAAATTATGCCGATGACACCCAGAAACTCATCCATATCTCGGGCAACCACACAGCTGACACCAAAGCCTTAAACAATGTTTATATGATCATCCAGGCTTGGATGGCCCAACATGAGCTCTGTCTTAATGATAAGACATAGCTCCTCATTCTGGGCTCCCCCAATCGATTGAGCAAACTAGGCCCTACATTCAAATCCTTTGTCATCGATGGCAATACTATTAAAGTGACCAACGACACCAAAACTTTAGGTATCTACCTTGACTCTTAATTTATCCCTCATGAGACTAACGCGGTGACCACAGCATCCCCGTACACATGCAAACTCATCACTGCTTGCCGGCCATTTATCACTTCAAATAACTGTATTACGCTTGCTAGAACTCTAATTATGTCTAAGGTAAACTATTGCAACGTCCTTTATCTCGGGACTATCCAACGCAACATCAGCAAGCTTCAGGTCATTCAAAATAACGCCATGAGAGCTGTCCTGAACATCCCCAGGAACCAACACATCTCAAACACCTGACGCAACCTGCACTGGCTTTCTGTTGCTCAAAGAGTCTCCCTTAAAGCCCGGACCCTCACACACAAAAGCTTGATCAATAATTCTCCCCTCTACCTGCCCACCCGATTCTCACTGCAAATTTCAAACCGGCCACAAAGAGCAGCCCAAACCCACTGCCTCTCCATACCCAGATTCAAATTACAAAAATCTGGTGGGGCCAGTTTCCCGGTGCTCGCTTCCAAACTATGGGTCTCTATACCTACCTCACTTAGACTAGAACCCTCGTTCTCAGTCTTCAAGAACAAAGCCAAATCTTGGCTCATGGCCCAAGACCCAAGCAATCCCTTAATGTAACGCAAATACAAAGACCAGTTCATTCACTGTAATTGCCTTAACCTGATCGCAACACTGTAAATACCTGTAACTTTCTTGTATATATTTCACCATGTACAGAATGTTTGTAATTGTATCTATGCGCTTAATGTAACCTATGGCAGGTTTATATATATTGATGCTGTGACTGTAACCTAAGATATGTGCCCAGATGCCCTTGGGCCAGGTGCGCTAAATAAAGAAATACAATGTTTCTAGACAAGTCCGATCTATGAAAGCCTCATCAAAGCAGGTTCTCCCCTGCTCTTCCACGGCTCCTGGACGTACAGCAGTAAGAATAATGGAGAGTGAGAAATCCTATGCAGAAGCAATGGTCTGACAACATCATGGAGGGGCAGAGCCGTGCTCCACCGCAGAGCTAGCAGTGGCGTGGGGAGACCAAGACGCGGAAGAGAGACGCTGGGAGGTCAGCAACGAGAAGTGCAATATCCAAGAGACGGGAGACACCCATGGTACCGGTTGACATGGCCACGCTGCAGACGTGGTGGGCCTGGAGCTCGCAAACAAGCACCAAGACCAGAGAGCGCCGGAGTAATGAATCCTCCCTTTCCAGTGGAACCACTGAAGAATGCACTGAAGTAGGCAGACCGTCTGCTTAATTGACAATGATGCTGATGAGAGCCAGGAACAACAAGGTTCCCTCAGAGGCACCACCCCACTGAAGCAACCCCGAAGACAGTGACAGTCCCAGTGTTACCCAGAGTGGAGGGAGGCGAGCTGAACAAAACCTAAAAGGGCAAAGAAGAATCAGTGGAGTAAAACTACATACGGGTCAGTCCGGCCCCCAGAGACCGAAAATCGTAGAGGGTTACCGGAGCCCTAGAAACCAGAGGCTCAGGAGACAGCCCCAAGAGCTAATAAAGTCAGAGGACCACAGTGGTCTAGAGAGCCCTATTGAAATAAGCGGAAAGTTCAAGCTGTAAGTAAAAGGGAACCTGGAGGGTTCAGTCAGTGAAGAGGAGAAACAAGGGGAACTGGAAGACTCCCTTTGCATGCAATCAGGACAAGAAAGTGAGCGACCCAACTGGTGGAGACAGATTAAGGGAATCAACCCTCCAGAATAGGAACAGTAACATACGTTTGTATGTTGTTTTGATATTTTTTGAGAAATTTGGTTTATTTAAAGAGGAGCCCAAGAAAAAACTGAGGAACTTTACTTTGATGAACTGTGAACACTAACATTGGTATAGTTGCATAGACTCAGGAAGAAATCCTGAGACATCAGATTAAGACTGGTAAAAAGAAGCCTGAGCAGAGGGCATAGTACTCTGGCTTATATTTATGTTCTTTTTTCTTAAAGTGGTAGGGCCAGATAGTTAATAGGTTTCGGACTGAGGACTATTTTATTTGGAACTAAAGACGAGCACCCTTAGTTCAGTTGAAAGGAAGGGCAATCCCTCAGCAATATGGAGACATAGGCATTTTTCTTTTAAGTTAAATAAACACCCTTAAGAGAGGTCGTTGAGTCTGACACCTCCTCCTGGTTCGCCACAAACCCAATAGAAACAGAACACCAATCAAGCCTCATGGACTTTGGACCTGTACCCATCAACATCAGAAGTCTTGCATCTGCTTCTCCTGCTACGCCACTAACAACTCCCTTGCTTGTTTCCTACAGAGCCATGTATAGCAAGGACAACAGAAATGTCAGAATGGTTCTATACAAGACCACTTAGCATTGTATTGTATAGCGCAATGTCTGCCATTTTGTGGGAGATTAGTCGGAGAAGCAAGGTGTCAATCCTGTTTTGATGAGCGCTAATTCAGGGATACCCTACTGCGACACACAGGGCTTATTTTGCCATTTAGGCAACAGGTGTAATGCTCTATGGCGTACAAATGACATGCATCCTCTGAGCATAGGTAGCTAAGGAGGATGTATCATGGTTGGATGATCTAACAGATGAAAAGGGTCAGACTTTTGTGAGGTGCTTTACGAGTGGCCAAACCTTTGCTGGGTGTGTCTTAGTTGATGTACAATGGAAGTGGGAGACTGTTGGCTGTGAGGATGAGGAATTAGTTGGTTAGTTGGTGGGGAGATAGGTCATTTGAGTCAGCATCTAGGGTTTTTTGAGACCATGCAAGGTTCAGTGGGTCGCAGGTTCTTCCATGCGTCCTTGTAGTTACCATCAATGTTTGCATTTGTTTTCCAGATGTGTACCTATGCATAATGAAGTGTCCTGTTTAATCGGTAGTACAAGGTATTTGCTATTGCATTTTCCCTTTATTGGGTAGCTGGAGTTCTGGATTTAGATGAGGGCATGTTGGGCATCTGGTTAATGACATACGCCCAGTTGGGGGGCTGTTGAAGTTGGGCTATTACACACACAGCTTTCATATTTCTTTTTTCTTGATTACAGGGTACCTGAGGCTCCTGATTTTACAGAGATGAGTGAGTAGTGGGCATATTTATCTCATGTATGTATTTAGGAGTTTATGCCCTAATTGAAAGATATTTATCCCAGGAACGTAGTGGTGTGTACTGGATATAGCATAAGCAGTACCAAAAAGGTAATAAGTAAACCAAGGCGGGCTGTTTTTAGAGCAAGTGATGTAGAGATAATGGACAAAAGATGTAATTAGGGAATACGTTTACTGAAGAGTGATGTAGCCGAGGTTAGAATTAATTATACAAAATAGACATTTAGACATGAGAGAAAACAAAAAGGAGAAGGACAACAGAGATGAAGGCGTAAATGACAGACAGAGAGACAGACTTGAATGAGACTGGGCACAGAAAGAGTACAAGATGACAATGGACATCAGTTGGTTGTCTACAGGGAAGGTCAGAACAAATGGGTAGACACAAACTAATTTCTCTGTGACCACAATAACAATACATTCACTGCAGCATTCTCTATCACTATTTGCACAACTTCTATCCAACTTAACTAGTTTTAGACTGACTAACGTTGCAATACTTGACAGAAATATAGATAATTAACTGTTTCTATTAACTTCTAAAAACGGAATTCCATATCCCATGGTGACCTATTTGTACTGAAATATATACTCAACACCTGGCGTTTTGAATGGAGTGTTTAGTGTGCCCTTGCTGTTCTTCAGATAGTTAATTCCACATTATGAATTTACACTTAATAAGCAACATGTTTACACACCAAGGCTCAACATTTGTCTGTTGTATGGTGGAATGTAGTGTATTGTGAGAGCTGTACCTCTCCCGCACCATGAATAAACAACCAAGGTCCACAAACAAGCTACCTGCTAATATCGTATAAGGCTGTGAAAATTAGCATTTACCTGAAGCAAGAGAAAATGGGAACGTCGTCTTATCAGACATATACAAAGACGATATGGTCGGGGAATTATCCAAAAATAGATTCGTTTATTTATACATAATACAAAAGCGTAATAAAAGGACTGGACCTCAAAGAGTGCCCAGACACATGAAACAACTGTTCATACATGAATACATAACAAAGACATACTGATGCTATATATCATCCAAAATTATTCCTGTATCTGCAAAGTGCTATTAGTAACTGGTGGGTGACTTTTTGCACATTTCTTTTAAAAAGCACAAAAGAGAGCCCATGACATGCTTCAGGTAAATGCTAATTTTCACAGCCTTGTACGATATTAGCAGGTATCTTGTTTGTCGACCTTGGTTGTTTATTCATGGTTTATAGTCCTCCCTCAACAAGCCCCTAAAAAAAAGAGGACACTTGATCGCTCGTTTTCCATTACACCTCTCCCGCACCATACAGGATTCTCAAATCTAGGCATACAGCCATACTGCGAACCAAAAAGCTCACGTTTCTGCATACTTAACTCACAAAAACTCACACAACCACCTCTCGCACAGCAAGCCATACGCACTTCACCAAACCGCAACAACAAACAAACAACAAATAAGCCCCCGTCCCTCCGATACAGTGAAAAACTTAGGCTGCACTATGGACTCAGGCCTGACAAACTCCAGAGAGACCAAAACGCTGCTGCAAAACTGTTCCTTGCCCTGGGTCAAAGAGATCACATCTTACTAGCTCTCCGAAACCTCCATGGGCTCCCAAACGGACAAAGGGCCACCTTCAACACCCTATGCATCACTCACCGAGCAGTGCACAAGACCGGCCCAATATACCTACAAGAAAGATATAACCATAACTCCCATTCCGCACCCTAAGATTGAGCACTGCCCTCCTTCTAGTGATTCCAACATCTAACTCTGTATCGGACAATCCGCCGTCTCAACCTTGGCCCCAAGTCTGTGGAACTCGCTCCTCCCTCATATTCGTCACACCCAAGACTATATGACGTTCTGCGAAGCTGTAAAAACGTGGCTCTTTCCATAATACCAACCACGACCTTCCTAAGCGATTGAACCCAACAACCCGATGACTAATGTTCAATGAGATCCTGAACAATGTCATCACAGAATATGTGTATTAATTATTCGCTATTAAGCAACTGCATGCCTGAAATGCAGAATATCGATCTCCTTAGTTCATAAATCCACACAAACACACATCCCATATCACTATGCTTACTCTCTACACCTTCACACAATAAGAATGCACCTATACCCCTTGATCAATTCGGCCTAGCTGCTCACATACGAACATTACCCCATGAACACCTCATCATTCTAATAAAACACAGCTATACTCCATGACAAACTGGGCTAGCTGAACATATAAGTGTCCTACAGGCCTAACGCAGTCAGAACCCAGTCTTGGTGTCCACCCGCCAGACTGCACACATTCAACCGACATCAATACCACCACACCTAATGCTAGGATTCAGCTACCTTCAGGAAAATACAACAGCTTCTCACATAACTGGTGCACCCAAGCACCCTACGACACCCTACTCTTTCAACTGACCAGTACTACGGTCCCCAGGGGCGTTCAACCTACCAGCGCTTTGAGGTCATAACAATGATATATAGAGCGCTATATAGATGCCAAATGACATAACAAAAGAATTACAAGTTTACATTGATTTGTGCTCATTATATATAGAAATACATGTTTAAATAATTTGGTCTACAGTGTGCGACACATGTAAAACCTGATTATTATTAAATCAGTCAATGTAAACGAACAACATGTGACAATACTGATTTTGATGAGGGACGGACAGCACAACAATTATGAAGCAATTCAAATCTTTATATCATCTTTCTAGACACAGGATATTACATGGAATCTGGAGAAAATGAGAATGAAGGCCCAATGATTGTTTCTTTACACTTGTACAGTCATTGATCGATGCTTTTCATGTAAATAGCCCAGGCCTTTGCATTTCACAATACCTGTATGACGCGGAAAGCAATTCCAAATCCTTCTTCCACATTTTTTCCTCCCAAAATGACCTGGAAATCCAAATAAGCAGTGTAAGAAAAAACTATGATGTGCGCTTTTTTGAGTTTGGTGTGCTTATTTATCAACAAAGAAAAACAACCTGTGCTCTGCTATTGGAGCGTAAAAATATCACAGTCCTGAATGTTCATCCAACAGCACTTCAGAGTCTGGGATTCGTACTCCTGTGTTTTTTATTATTAGTATGTGTCTACAAATCATAGCATGCTGAGTATTGTTGGTTTAAGGAAACAAGATTGACTGAAGATAGGTCAAATGATAAGGGGTATTTAGCCACTATGAGGGAGACACCCACAGAGACTGCACTAAAATAACAGGCTGTGATGTCACTATAGGAACAGGCCACCAAGAACCGTCTTCTAAGATGTGAGCATTCAATCATTTCAGATATGATGACATATTATTAAATTGCAGAATAGGAACAGTAACATTTGTTTTTATTTTGTTAAGAAAAAACAAGAACTGTGGTAAAACTATCTTTATATATAGAGATACACAAGCTACTATTGTCAAAACAAAATATTTGGTGTTGCAGCAGACTAGATGCAAGCCTGCAACTCACCGTGCAGGCTACATCTTCTTTCATCAGGTCACTTCCGAAGAGTGTGGGTGGTGGTGTGCTGATTTTCTTGGCAGTACCCGAACTCTCGCAGCGATACAGAAATTTGGTAACTTCCATCTGCATCTCAACAGTGCTAATATGTCTAGGATTAAAAACAATTGTCAAAGGTAGTTCAGGCAACAAAACTATAGGCAACACGAGCGAAGAGAAACCTGACAAGGTACAACTAAAGATTTGCACGTGAAAGGCGCTGGCTTGTTGCATTTTACAAGAGTTGTAAATGATTATTGACCCCATTTAGGATAATGACATTTAGGCAAAGGTCTGGGTACAAAATAGCTAATATAACAGATAACATAAAATAATGTATGTTTATTACAACAAAAATACCTCAAACAAAAAAGAGACAGATCATAATGTTTATTGTGTCTGCAGGACACCATTTCCAGTTTTCAAGGAACATTTGAGTTATGGATTCATACAAACCGCACGCCTGGAGGTAAAATTACCACCGTGGGTTGCTAAGTTTGTCATTTGGTGTCAAGGGGATCGAAATACATATTTTTACATCAAGGCTTGTTACCCATGTGTTCCATGTCACACAGAAAATACATTCTGGACACACTACGCTGTAATACACTACACTGTAATTGAAAGGTGAAACATCTGCTTTCACATTGGTTTAATGTTAGTAATTCTTGCAATGGGGTTGACCCCTGCTATCCCACAGATGCTCAAAATCACACCAGACTTACAGGGAGAAGAGTATGAGGAGAGTAAGGTTGCAGAAGTACAAGTCTGACACAATGGTGGCATGGTGATTGCCAAATACTTGTATTGCTTTGGAAAAGTAAATAACATTTATCTAGCCCTATTTCTAAGAGGGGATTCCCTGCCGCAACTAAAACAAAGGAGTCCATCGGAATGTCCAAGAACTAAAAGAGTTCACCGTCCTGTGTCAAAACCCATTTCCAATCCTTACCCTTACAAATAAACTAAAAGGGATTGCAGTCTTTTTGGTCCAGATCAATGACTTCCTTCTTCTGGACATGCACAGTTCCATGCATCAGGGGAACTGGCTCCTGAGGGAATGGATCCACCCGCCCAGGTCCCAATCCTTTTCCAAAGGTTAAATCAAAGTTCCATAGTAGCAAAGGTTCTTGGTTAGAAAGAAACAAACGTTCCAACACAAAGTTCCGGTATCAAGAGAATGGCTTCCTTCTCTTGGCTAATCACAATGTTCACAAACACACTAAGGGGGGACTAACTCCCTTTACCCGTTTCTTTCTCTGCTCCTTGCACTGCCAAGTGAATGCCTCTCTTCTCGTGGCTTTCCTGGCTCTCTTCAGGCTTCTCACAATGCCAATAGATTGCTGCTCTTCTCTTGGCTTTTCACAAACAAACCAGGGGGAATGACCCCCATCCCCTGGCCTTGCACTGACTTTTCTGACAATACAACAATGAGGGAATGTCTCCCTTCCCCTGGCCTTGTTCAGGCTTTTTGTTAATCACAGTGAACCTAGTCCACTACCCTGCCCGGTACTGTGACTATGAAGAATGATGACAATTGCTCTTCCTTTTATGGGTGCAAGTCCCAGACTCGCCTTTCTTGCTGGCCCATTCTTCTTGATAGACTTGGTTCACTCTCCTGCCATGTACTATCATACGACCCAAGGCGTGCCAAAGTCTCTTTGCCTCAGGCAGGGTCCCAGACCATGTATCCTTGGATTCCTTCTCCCTTCTGGGCTTTTCACCACCTTCCCTGGCCCCTGCACCTCCCAGGATTGGCTGACCTTTTTTGAGGTCCGCGATCGTCCTGGGTCTTCATTGGCACATGTGACCAGTCGTGGGGCTTCCCGACTTTCGCGATCTGCTTTGGTCTGTGGCGACTCCATAGTGGCAAGCTTCCGGACAGCGCGGTACTCCCTGCTCGCCCTCTCCAGTCCTCAGAAATGCCAGAGCTTCTCTCTCAGGGTTCGTCGGCTCTGGACCTTCCCGCTCTGTTCTCAGCGTACCGGTCTCTGCTCTTCCTTCCTGAACCATGCTGGCTTGCTCGCAGTTCCTCCAAGGACAATCTAACTGCTTTTGCAGTCCTTCTCTTTTTTTATCCTCAGCGTGATGGTATTGAATGGAACACGTACCTTGGTTATCCAGTACATCCCCTCATTCCTCCACAGTGCTTCCTCATCTCAGTCTCGATATAAGTACTCTACTGGGTTAGGTGGATTCTTCCACGTCTCAGTATGTTCTACAAGGATAGGGTTTGCTGTTCTACGAAAATACATCCTCCTGTTGAGTACCACACTTCCAGAGAGCCTATTGCATAGCAGCCTCATCTCCCTGGCCTCATGGAAAGGGGCTACCCCCAGTGAAGGAAGGACATCCTGGGATTCGGCACGAGAGGAAGTATTGAATACTGTGTTGTGCAGCATTGAGAATGGGCAATATTGAAAATGCATTATTTTAAGGGGCCCCTTTTAAAAAAAAAGGTTTTACTAAAAGACGTGCCACAGAGAAATGATAAAATCTGCAAATACAATTAAGCTTCAAAATCTAAGAGCACAACAGGTATAGTTTAGAAATGTAGGCATATTGAAGTGTTAAACATCACCCATGAATTACCTAGACTTGGCTCAGGTGTTCTATCCCAGGGACGACCACTGATCGGGGTCCTCCAGAGACTTGAAGCCACTTGCATACTTCTGAACCGGCGCTGCAAGGTCCTTTTTTTGGGGGGGACTTTATTTCCCCACGCAGGACACCCTGCAACCCCTGTTCCCAATATATCGGTCAAGGGGAGCGGGGGACACCCCTGTTCCCCTTGTTTGCTTTAATGGATTTGAATGGCATATTTGATCAAGTTTTGGGTGTATGAGATTTTCGTACAGCCTAAATTCACTAAAATATGCCATTCATGCTTTTTAATTTGGTCTTTTGGAGGTATTTCCGAACCGATTTTGGGTTGTTTGATGGTAAACGGAAATGCTTGCGGTCCAAATTACCATAGCTAACTTGCCCGTTACGGTCAAACAACCCATACAGTACATATACACTCTTCCCCCCTCACTTACCTTTTGGCAGCACAACTCACTGTGTGCCGCCAACTCTCCTGACTCCCGGCAACACAATCCCTGCACTTACGTGCTTGGGAACCGGAGCTGCAGGGTCCTTTTTTGGGGGGGGACTTTATTTCCTCATGCAGGGGACACCCATGCAATCCCTGTTCCCATTATAGCGACCAAGAGGAGCAGGTGACACGCCCCACGACTCCTGTTCCCTTAGTTTTGCTATGATGGATTTGAATGGCATATTTCATCGAATTTTTGGTTGTGCAAGATTTTCATAAAGCCTAAATTCAGTCAAATATGCCATTTGTGCTTTTCAATTCGGTCTGTTATGGTATTTCCAAACTTCTTTAGGTTTGGCCTCTTTTTGCCTCTGCCCCGTATAAATTGTCGTGGAATAGAGAATTGTGAGGTAGTCAATTGTCCTGAATCACGAGGAGGAACCTTTACCAGAGGAGTAATTTGGCTGTGCTGCAGACCTTGAGTAGCTTTGGCCACGAAAACTCCACCGGCCTGATTGCACTCCTCTTTGCTGAAAAGTGCGGTTTGAAATTTGATTTAAGGTATTTAGCATCTCATGGTTTTTCTTTGCTGTTTCTATGGCCTGATCAACTGCTTTGCCAAATAGAACCGTATTTTCTATTGGCATATTTAAAAGTGTAGCTTGACTCTCTGAACAACGCATATCTTTTTAATAATGTGCCCTCCGCATTGATTCTCCTAACATTATCTGCTGCGTCTAGGGTGGCTTTAAGTATTGCATTAGCAGTTTGCTTTTTTTTTATTTTATTGTGCATTTGTAAGACACTGATACATTAAGTAAATTGTGGTTCAAAGCACCAACGGGACAACAGCGAGGGAACATGGGAATTAAAAGCAAATATAACAATGAAAGAGAGAGGCAGTTCTACTAGGCCTTGTGAGCATTCAGAGCATGCAAGTGCAGAGAGAGAGGGATGAGGGAGGGGGGTAAGTGCTAGGAATAACAAGGAGAGAAGTTCTAGGGAGTACGTTAAGTGAATGGCAGAGATCACTTGGTGAGAGTGGTTAGCTGCCAATACATAAATGCAGGCTTGTGGTAGCACAGGCCACTGGGCGCCTAGGGCAAGTGCCGGGAGTTGGCGGAGGCTGAAGGCGATTGGGGGTGGGAGGCTAGGACCCAGGAGGACACATAAGGGCCCTTGTCAACAATCTCAGTGACTGTGGGGTTTAGCAAAGGAGGGAGGGGGAAGGAGGAGGTGAAAGGGAGCGAATTGCTTGCCAAGCAGAGAGTTGTGTGTCATCTACATAACACTGGAAGTAAGGGGGGTAGGTGGAAATTAGGTGTGCAAGCAGGGCAGGATGGATGTTAAAGAGCCAGGGAGAAAGTTTGGAGCCCTGGTGGACGCTACATGTGCAGATAGAGGTGGGAGAGGAGAAAGAGCCCAGGATAACCTGGGAGGGACTGTCATTGAGGAAGGAGGTCAACCAGTCCACTGCCCGCTCTGAGATACCTACGGTATTGTGGAGTTGTTTATGAGGATTGAGTGGTTGACTGTGTCAAATGCAACGGAGAGATTAGGTAGAATGACATCAGTCGAGTAAGAATCAAGAGATGCAAGCAGTTCTTCATGGGTGTTCAGAAGAGCAGTTTCCGGTCCTGTAGATGCTCGGAATCCAGATTGATGTAGGCAACCAATAGGCTCAGTATGCTGGGTCAGTTGGGGGGAGGACCCGCTTCTCCAAGAGTTTCCCAAGGAAGGGGGTAATAGAGATGGGTGTTAGTTAGCAGGACAAGATGGGTTTACAGAAGGTTTTTTCAGGAGGAGGCGCACAAGAGAGTGCTTGAGGAAAGAGGGGAAGGAACCAGTAGCAAAAGAGTGATTGCTGAAATCAGCAAGTACAGGGGCAAGAGAGTCAATATTGTCCTTAATAGTTCTGAAAGAACAGGGGGAGGCCTGTTTGGAGGAGACCTTCATAGAGCGGATGACTCTAGTAACATTGTCAAGTGTGATAGGGGAGAAGGAGGAGAGAAAGGCAGATGAGGATGGGACGCCCTTGGTAGAAGCAGGGTTTCTTGGAGCGATTGGAAAGTCAGTATTGCCTTTGGAGCAGGCGACAGGCCAGTTTGGCAGAGGGTGAGCCTGAGGTCTGCCACTTCCTTTCCGCAGATCTGCACTTGCTTTTCAGGGCTGCAAGTTCAGAGTCGTACCAGGGGTTGTGCTTGGAGGCATGTTTGTGCAAAAATGTCAAGATCGTTAGTGATGGCAAGATGGAGGTTGTGGAGAGCAGAGTCAGAGGTAGAGTCTGCAGTGGTGTGAGAGGGAGGGATGAAGGTAGATGCGAAGGCAGCAGCTGACACTCGTTTCATCGGACAGATGTTCGTGAACGAGGTTGGCAGGGCTGGGGGGAGGTGCAGTCAGATGGCAGAGAGGGCCCAGGTGAGAGGAGATGAGAGAATGGTCTGACCAGGAGAGTGGTGTGGTAAGTGGGGAGGAGTGCAAGAGACCAGTGTGTTTGATGGCATCGAGAGTGTGTCCAGCCGAGTGGGTAGGACCAGAGGGGAGAATGGATAGAGAGAGCGAGGTGCAGAGGTCACGAAAGAGAGTGGATGCCATGATTGAGAAGTCAAGGTGAATGTTGAAGTCACCCAGGAAAAGGAGTTTAGAGGTGGATGAGAGGAGAGAGGAGGAGAAATCAGCCCATTCAGAGAGGACCAGAGTGGTAGAGCCAGGTGGCCTGTAGATGGAGGCAATGGTCAGGGAGGAAGTGGGAGAGATGACCAGTTTGCAAACCAGGCTCTCGAAGGAAGAGTAAGGCTGGGTGGGTATGAGGTAAGAAGGGACCCACTCGGGGAAGATCAGAGCGACCCCACCGCCAGCACGGTTAGGGCGCGGCATGGAGTTGATCTTATAGCCATCAGGGAGAAGCAAGTCAAGAGCAGTGACTGAGCTGGCATTGAACGACATCTCGGTTAGATCGAGGATATCAAGGTCAAGGTCTTCAAGGAGGAGGCAGATGTCGACAGAGTGTTTGATAGTAGAGCAAACATTAAGCGTGGCTAGATGCAGGTTGTTACTGCCTTTGAAGGTTTTCCGAGGAGGGGTACGGGGCGTGGTACACCAGTCAGAGGAGGGGAGACAGAGAGAGAGGAAGAAGGTGAGGAAGGAAGTTGATAAGGGACAGCAGGCAACGGTCAAAGAGGAGGAGGAGGTTGGGTTGAGGACCCTGAGCCAAAATAGTTCCATTGTGATAGACATTAATGATACACCTGGATGATGAGAAGCCCGCCAATAGTATTTCCCATCTAGTGCCGCCATTAATGGGTGAGGATGTGAGAGGAGAGATGAAGATAAGGAGTCCATAGATCTGGAGAGGGGACAGAAAAAGAGGAAATCAGTGAAAATCTGTCTGGAAGTTGCGATGACATAGGTGTCTGCGATAGGTAGGCCAGGGTTAGTGGTCAGGATGTCCTTTCTAAGCTTTTTCCTTCAAGACTTTGTGAGAGGGGGAGGATAGGTAATAGTATAGCAGTAAGAAAAGATAGTGGAGATGGTGAGTGCCATAGAGGTGGCAGAGGATAGGAGGAAGAGAGACGAGGGGCTGCACAGCACACTATGAGCACCAACTCACCAGGCAGCCTAGTAGCCAAGGGAAGCAAGAAAACAGATGCAATGAGAACACTTTAGTACGAAAGTGGGGTGCAGAGACGTTAAGAAAACACAGCAGGATCCGACTTTAAGGGCTCATGGACATAAGCAGCAAGTTCCTCTATGTAGTCCCACTGAGCTCTATTAAAACTAGCCCTTAGTGCTGTATTGTTGGCAATGCACATTTAATATGCTTCAGAGGTTGCCACTTGTTTTCATAGGATCAATAGCTTTGGGTTTACTTTATCAGGAAGGGTTCAGCTGTAGAGAAAATGGTACCTTAACTTTTGCATGTTATGGTCATGACTAGCAAGTGCGGTTTTAAGTGACCCTGATAAAGAGATGGTCGGTAGGCACTGGTTTAAATATTTTATCAACTTGCAGGTTAACCAGTTTGGTTAATATTGGAGTTGACCAGGAGGGGTCTAGTCTCTCTACAGATTTAAGCAGTGGGATGTACTGGGTAACCTCTTTTTTCTCGTTGAAGTAGTCATCTACGAAGTCTATGTCATCCCCCGATTCATGTGTGTCAATTTTAAAATAACATGCCACTTTCCTAAGCAGGTCATTGTGTAGTAAGTTGTCATCAATATGTGAAGAAGAGATGAGGTCCTCAATATCGGTTCAGGGCACAGGGAGGACTTTTAGGCCTGTACCTGTGTTATCCTCTTCAAAATCTTCATTTGTGTGTGTATCTCCATTTCTACAGGCTCTTCATAAGGAACAGAGGGTTACATTCTTAATTATTCTGACGGATTTGTTTAAGAGGGTGTTTTTCTAATAATTCCTTCAATTAGGTAATTTTGTTCATGGTTACCCTAAACCATTCCTTTGTCCCTTCATCTGAAGAACCTAATTGTTATTGTGGTGGGAAACTAATTTTATCTTGTGTTTTGCCCTGTTCGTGTGGTTGTTGTGACTTTTTGAGACTATCAGATAAAGAAGAACTAGCTTTGACATGTATACGTTTTCTTTTAGTTTTCAGCGCGTGTTGTTTTGTTTTAGTTTCAGTATCCTTCGATGCAGAGGTGGTCGGCGTGGATGTAGAATTTATGCCATGCATCGAGTGCGAAATGTTAGGAACAAATGTCTTTTGCCCAACTGACCAGCAAGGCGCTGAGGTTGCCATCTCCTCTGAGGACGTTGAAGTAGTTCCAGTGGGTGAAAAGTGTTTTGACACTGTGATGGGCTTGGTTTTACTCTGCGTTCCTCGGGAGGGCACCAAAATGTTGCTGTGAGCTGATTTTGCATGTCCAGATGAAGTCTCTATAGCAGAGCCTGACACGTGCTGTTTCGGAACTGGAGACTGTCCTATGGGAATCCTGAGATTCCCGATCCGATATCTCGTCAGCTTCCGATTAGAAACCGGGGCTGTTCTGGATCTGACGCTTTCACCAGGGGGGTAGTCTGACGATGCCTCAGTCTGCACCACGAAAGCCGCCCACTGTTTCAACCGCCGATCTTTGAGTGATTTAGGCTTAAAAAGCCAACATGATCAGCATTTGTGCTCCTGGTGATCCCTAGTAAAGGCAATCAATTCTTTACATTTTTTGTATTTATTTAGGTGTTTGGTTTATTACAAACCTTTCACTGATATTTACATCAATACATTAAATATAATTAGTCATTTCATATCAGCAATATTAAAAAAATAAGTAAACAACTCCATACAAATCAATTTCCATCAATAGTTACCATAAATATCTTAACTAGAGTTCAATATATAAAAATAAGAAATAGTTACATATTTATTAATACTCACTAATATTCCTATTGGACCACTAATAGGTTAAAAAAAACATCTATAAACCTTATTGCTGCTAAGAACAAAGAGGGGTTTTCCCCACTCAAAAGCATAATCTACCATTCCTTTGGAGATAGGCTACTCGTCTCAGTAATGAACCTTCTCAGATACCGAGTTCTCTGCTCGGTTAATCCTATACAAAATAACAAGATATGTTTTAATGTTTCATTAGCCCGTCTGTCAACACAATCTACAAGCTACATCTTTAGTTATGTCCAATGAGGGAGAGGCTAAAACTTCTTTCATCAGGTACAGATTCATATGAAGACGCATACATTGATTACAATAATAACTACTAGGAAACTTGATCAAATACTTTGGGACTACATTATACACCCCAAATGTATGATTGAGATGATAGCATAGCTTTTTCCTTTCTTCCTGAGTTTGAGTCCAGTCCATCGTCCATACCTTCACTTTTACAGCCAATTGGTTTGTAACTAATGTCTCTTCTACTGTTTCCAATTTCCCTAATATGCTTGCACTCGTCTAAAATACATTCGCTGCCACTTTCCAGAGTCACTTTCAATATCTGGAAAACCGGTAGTGAACCCTCTATTATGCATTTACGGTATAAAGACAATGTTTTCCCAACTACCATGGCACAGAGTGAAAGCAAACCCAATTAATGTCTGATTACCTGGATCGATACACCCCTAGGCAATGATAGCACTCTTTTCCAATATTATGCCTTCTAAAATGGGTCATATTCTAAATGAAAGGGCAAATGATGCCTCTGCTCCATATGTCAATATTGCGCTCACTTTTAATTAATAAAAATGTAGCGTAGGGAGTAAGGAGAAACCACCATAGTGCCCTAAGCAGGATGCCTCCTTGCGCAGCTAAATCTTTCACCTTTGCCCTTAAAACAATCTCTTGTGGAGTGTCTCCCACGCTTGTGTTTATGCACATGCCCAAGTAATTCAAGGTCTCCACCTTCACCAGAGTCTCCTGGTTTAAACACCACCTAAAGGGAACTTTCCTTTTACCACCTAGGGGTTGGAAGGTCAGGACCCTTGACTTAGACGCATTAATTAACAAGCCATTTTGCTCTACATACCTGAAGTATGTCAAGTTGGTGCTGTAAGCCGATGGGTGTCTGGTCCAAAGGAATCGCATCATCCGCATACAGCATCCAACCCAAAGGACACCCATTGATTCTAGGTGGAAAAGATCATGCCTTTCTTAAGATATTGCCCAAATCTGAAATAAATAAATGAAAAGGCTGGTGCCAAAGTGAATCCCTTCTTCAGAATCTTGAATGTTTTTATCTTTCTAGACAAAAGGCCAGATACGTTTAATCTTACTCTTAGATTAGTCGATGAATATATAGCTTTGATAGCTTGCAGCAAATCACTAGGACAGCCCCCAGTTCGACATTTCAACCACATGAGGATCCGAGCTACGCTATCCAATGCTTGGACTAAATCAATGAACGCTAAGAATCATTTTGAGCCATTCTTAAGTGTGCTGCTTTTCAATATGTTAAACAAAAATACATTTAGGCCTGTTCCTACTCCTTTTATGAATCTAGTCTAATGGATGAAGTAATGGTTACAGCCCTCCACAGACCTTAGTACGCGCTCTAATAACAAGGTTGCAAATATCTTACCACATCCAAACGGGCAATAACGCGATCGTTTTTAGGATCTGCCCTATTGCCCTTTTAAAAAATTGGGACTATAATGGCAGACTTCTAGGAGTGGGGGGCCCCTCTATTTTTCACCACTTGCTTAAATAGGAGTCCTAGGAAATGTGCAGACCGACCTGGTGCTTCTTTAAGCATAACGTTCATCAGCCCATCAGGCCGGTGCTCTGGAGCTACTTGCTTTTTTTAATGAGAGCTATTATATCCTCTCTTTCATAGGCTAAAAACATCAGGGTCATCTTCGACTCCACACTCTCCTTCTCTCCTCACATCTGTGACGTCTCTAAGAAGTCACACCACCAGCTGCACCTCCTCAGAGGTATTCTTCCTTTCCTCTCCTTCCCCCAGAAGCTCACTGTCTCCAAAGCTCTGGTTCTCTCTAGGCTGGACTACTGCAACAGCCTCTTCCTAAATCTGCCTGCCTCTACTCTCTGCCTCTACAACTCATCCCAAATAGGGCTGCAAGACTTGTCTTTGGCCTCAAGCCTAGGGAACGTATCTCTCCAGGACTGAAATCTCTGCACTGGCTCCCAGTGGCTGCAAGGATTGTCCATAAGGCCTTCAGGGGCTTGGGGCCTCAATACCTTCAACCCTCTCTTCCTAAATATCTTCCTTCTCAAGCTCTTCACTCATCCACCTCCAACTCCCAAGGGTCATTCGCTTCTCCAAGCAACGAGCTAGTGGTAGATGGAACAAGTTACTTACCTGTAACTGTTGTTCTCCAGCATGGGTCTGGCATGCTGGGTATGGATTCACATGCTCTTGAATATTCCCCGGTGTCAGGCTGGGAATCCTCGGTAAAGAAAAAATCAGTATCAGTTTCGTTTCTGATCTGTCTTTCTTAGTAGTAACCAATCACTGATCTCTGGGTCATACTGCCCCCAGCCAATGACTGCCCTCTCCCTAAGCCCCGCCTCTGGCAGCCATCCTCAGATTTGGTAGCACGCCAAGTGGCAGTATGACCAAGTGAAGAGCCGCAGAGGGGTAGGAGGGAGGGTTCGCATGTGAATTCATGCCAGACCCATGCTGGAGAACAACAGTTACAGGTAAGTAACTTGTTCCTTCTCCAGCATGGGGTCTGGCATGGATTTACATGCTCATGAATAAAAGAATACATAGCAGTATACACATGCACAACCACGGGAGGTGGCAACAGGCACAACATTAAGCAATACAACAACTCAACATTAAGCATCTCTTACCTCCTCACCAGGCTCACCTTAAGCGAACCGGTTGCGCAGCACTGCTTGGCCGACCCTGGACTCCTCCCTGGAGTCCCGATCGACGCAGTAGAATCTTGTGAAGGTGTGCGTCGACCTCCACGTAGCAGCCCTGCAGATGTCCAGCAGGGGCACACCAAACAGGAACGCCGTGGTAACAGCAAACGCTCTGGTCGAATGGGCTCTCGGACGGCCGGGCAGCGGTCGGTTTGCCAACCGGTAACAATGCATGATGCAGCCGGAGAACCATCTGGAAATGGAAGTCTTCGAGAGAGCCTTCCCTTGATTCACAGACCCAAAGTTCACGAATAGCTGTGACGTCTTCCAAAAACTTCAACGCTCTAGCTACATCCAGCGAGTGCAAAGTCCGCTCCGCCGGTGTCGAAGGAGACGGGAAGAAAACTGGTAGCACCAAGGGCTCATTGAGGTGGAAGTCCGACGGCACCCTGGGCATGAAAGAGGGGTGCGTCCTAAGCACTACCCTTGTGTCATGAAAAGTCAAGTATGGAGGCTTGCAAGATAGTGCCTGAATCTCTCCCACTCGTCGTGCAGAGGTGATGGCCACGAGGAACGCTGTCTTCCATGACAGGAACTTCAAAGGCGCTGAATGCATAGGCTCGAATAGGGCTCCCATGAGCCTGGTCAGCACCACATTAAGTTCCCACGCCGGGGCAGGGGAATGATCCGAACAGTCCCTTCATAAATTCCTTCACCAGGCAATGAGACCACAAGGACGCCTGTCCCGTAGTCCTGGTATATCGGGAGATGGCAGCCAGATGTATTTTTATGGAGGCGTGAGCCAGTCCAGCTTTGGCCAGCGAGAGTAAGTACGGTAGCACTTGAGGGGCCGTAATCCGCAGAGGGTTAATCTTCTGTGCACGGCACCAGACAGAGAACCTCTTCCACTTATGACTGTAACACTTGAGAGTTGAGGACGCCCTGGCCTTTGCAAGAACCTCTCTGCACTCAGCCGGGATATCGTACCCTCCAAACTCTAGTGCTGCAGGAGCCAGGCCTGCAAGTTCAGTGACTGTGGGTCGTGGTGTAGAATGGCGCCTCCTTCTCTGGAGAGAAGATCCGCGTCCGCCGGCAGCCTGACTGGCGGGGACGTTGACAAGTCTAGAAGGTCCGGGAACCAGACCTGCCTCGGCCATGCCGGTTCGACGAGGATCACCCTGCACTTGGACTTCTTGAGCTGGCTGATGAGGCAGAGCAGCAACGGCAATGGAGGGAACTCGTATAGAAACAGGCCGTCCCAAGGGAACGAGAAAGCTTCGCCCATGCTCCTCGGCTGTGGGAACCTGCTGGCGAACCTCTGGCACTTGGAGTTCGTCGCCGTCGCGAACAGGTCGATCTGGGGTTTGCCCCATCGTTGGAAGAGTCGATCCACTTGATCCTGGCGCAGTTCCCACTCGTGGCACGAGCGCAGCTCCCTGCTGAGTGAGTCGGCGATGGTGTTTTTTATTCCTGCCAGGAGGAAGGGAACCAGAAACATCCCCTGGGCGACGGCCCAGTGCCACAGATCCTGGGCCTCCTTGGATAGGGCTGGGGATCTGGTGCCCCCCTGCTTCCGTATGTAGAACATCGTGGTGGTGTTGTCAGTGAAGATCCTCACCACTTTGTCCTTAAGGGACAGGAGGAACGACTTGAGCGCCCAGACCACTGCACGGAGCTCCAAGATGTTGATGTGAAGAGACCTCTCCTCCGGGAACCAAAGGCCTCTTGCGTGGAGATCGCCGGTGTGTGCCCCTCAACCCTCAAGAGAGGCGTCCGTAGTCACCGTCTCCTGAAACGCCGGGGTTTGAAAGTCCGTGCCCTTCGTGAGATGAGCCCGGGTGCCCCACCATAGGATGGCCCGACGGAACTCCCTGTCGAGGGGATCCTGTTCTCGAAGCAGCCCCCCGCCTCAAACCAGCGGGCGTCGAGGAACTCCTGTAGCGGACGCATCCAAAGTCTGCAAAGGGGTACAAGGTAGATGCATGAGGACATCATCCAGAGAAGGGACTTGATGGACCTCACCCTGGCCACGTCCATGGCTAACAGTTGGCGTACCTTGCCCAGGGTGGTTTTGGTCCTCTCCTCTGAAGGGGAGGCCAATTGCTCCACTGTATCGAGCTTCGCCCCCAAAAACAGTGCTACTTGCGACGGAACCAGGTGGGATTTGGGGTAGTTGATGGAGAACCCCAGCTCCGTGAGCAACCGGAGGATCCTCACTGTATGATCGACGGCGAGTTCCCTTGACCTTGCCCGGATTAGCCAGTCGTCCAGGTAGGGGTAGACGTGGATCCCCTGCAGGCGCAGCCGCGCCGCCATTGGTGCCAGGCACTTGGTGAAAATCCTGGTTGCCGACTTTAATCCGAACGGTAGGGCTCTGAATTGGTAGTGGCGTCCTTGAACCACGAACCTGAGGAACTTCCTGTGCCTTTTTAGAATGGGGATGGGGAAGTAAGCATCCTCCAGGTCCAGCGACGATAGAAAGTCGCCTTCCTCTAGCTGTCCCAGTACGTGCTGGAGGGTGACCATCCTGAACTTCTGCGCCTTGATGTATTTGTTTAACCGACGCAGGTCTAGGATGGGGCGCCAACCGCCTGTCTTCTTTCTGACGAGGAAGTACCTTGAGTATACTCCGGAGCCCCGGAGCCTCCTGGGGACGAGCTCAATGGCACCTTTCTTGAACATCACCTTTACCTCCAACAGCAGTTCAGGGATGTGATTCTCCTTCCTGGCCACGGGAGGAATGCGAGGGCACTTCTTTAGGAATTCCAGCGAGTGCCCGTTGGCCAGGGTGTCCAACACCCAACGATCGGTGGAGATGGACTCCCACACCCTGACGAATTTCGTCAGTCGGCCTCCCACTGGGGTGCTTCGGTGGGGGCCCGACCACCCGGCCGGGTCAGTCTTGCTTGGAAGCGGCCTTGCCGCCTTGGCGACGGCGGCGGGAACCACCTTGCTTGCCGCGACCTCTGTAGACCTCCTGGGAAGAGGAGCGGCCCGCCTAGCAGTAGGTGGAGGAGCCACCGCTGGATCCTTTGGAGGGACCCTTGTCTGCCTCCAGAGCTCCGAAAGGGCCGTCGCTGCTGAAGCACCCCAAGGGCCCGGGCCGTCTCCGAGTCGTTCTTGATGGCCTGTAGAGACTCATCCACCACCTTACCAAAGAGGTTGTTGCTGTCGAACGTCATGTCCAACACTCTGGTCTGGACGTCATGGCAAAAGTCTGTCGCCTTGAGCCATCCTCGTCGTCAGAGGCAAACTCTGTTGCCCAGTTGTCAGCAATGTCCGTTGCCACCGTAATGGCGTGATCCGACGCCACCTCGCCCTCCTTCAGAATTTCTAGGGCCTCTGCCCTTTTGTCATCAGGCAGGAAATCTAGCAGGGGAGCTATCTTGAACCAGAGCTCCGTGTTGTAGCGGGCCACGATCACTAAGGCATTGGCCACCTTAATCGTCGCCGCTGCCAACGAGATGACTCGTCGTCCCATAGAGTCCAACGTCTTACCCTCGCTGTCTGGCGGGAAAGTGGAAGTTGAAGCCGCCACGCCCGCTGCCTTCTTTTTAGCCGCTGCCGAGATGACCGAGTCCGGCGTGGGCTGGGCCCTGAGGCACAAGGAGGTGGCATCGGGGACTCGGTACTTCTTCTCGTACCTGTCCCTCTTGGCGGGTGTCGTGGCAGGGTTCTTGAGGACAGCAAGCCCCTCGTCCCAGATGTTGTCGAGTAAAGGCACCGCGAGGACTGTCTTCCTCTTAGCGCCTCGTCGTTGGTACAGGAACCCCTCCTTTTTCTGTTCTTCAGGGCAGAGCTGGAAGAGCTCAGATGCCCTGGTTATCATGGCGTGGAAAGAGCCAACCTCGTCAGCTGGGGACGCCCGTGGGGGGGGGGGGTTGAGGACACTGTATCCTCTCCCGGCGAGGGGGATGAGGGGTCCACCGGTCTCGCAGGCACAAAGGGCGGAGCGGGGTGGACTCTCCTCCGCTTGTTCGGAGGGCTTCCCGATGGGCCTTGTTCTGGCTCCTCCGTCGGGGTGCGTGGTAATCTCGTCCTTATCTCACTTCATAACGATTGGATTACGACGGACGGGATGGCCGCTCCAGTGGGCCCTGTTCGTCGTCCTCGTCGCTATCTTCGATCACGTCAGCAGGGCCCGTCCCCTGGGATCGAACCTTCTCGAACCTCTCGTTGAGGTTTATGAACCTCTCGTTGAGGCCTATGGACCTTTCGTTGAGGCCCTTCTCCGTCTCCACCAGTTCCTCCTCAGAGGCCGATTCCGAGTCTGTAACGGCCACCGCCCCCCCCTCTTTTTCAGCCGGGGGCTTCACGGGGGTCTTAGAGATGGGCTGGAAAGAGGATTCCCTCCGCGGTGGAAGGCATACTCTGGACCCAGAGGCCTTTTCCATTGGCGTAGTCTCACCCAGCTCCGCCAGGGTCGCTGAGACCACTTCGGTAGAGGCTTTAGCCGGGTGGATCAAGGCCCTCACCACCTTAGGTGCGTCCTGGGCCTTCACCTTGGGGGGAGGGTCAACGCCTCGCTCCCCCTTCGAGATCGACCGGGTCCGCTCCAGTGGCCTACCCGGGTTCTCGGACGACTTCTTCCCCGACCCAGAGCGCTGGCTCGTGGTCGAACATGCCGGGGAAGTAGCGCCCTGCTTGGCAACCAAAGAGCCCGACCTTTCGGCGCTTCCGGAGCCCGCGGACTCACAGTGCTTGGCCTTCTGTTGGGCCCCCGTCGCCGGGGCGCCCTCAAAGGACTTAGAAGCCCGCTCAGACTTCTTCTTCGCCTTCTCACTTGATGTGCCCTTCTCCAGCCAGGTGGCGAGGCGGGAACGACGATCTTGTTTGGTCCGTTCCGAAAAGTTCTTGCAGAACGCACAGTCCTTCTCCACGTGCGTCTTGTCCCCATGGAGGCAGTAGAGACATCGCGAATGCTCGTCCTCCTTGAAAATGTTATATAATCTGCATCCAGGGCAGTTCTTGAACAGCTTGGATCCGGGCGTCAAGCTCCCTTTGTCCTGGGCCATGTCCTTGAGGTAGGCCACAGATCTTCCGGAATCCTCCAAGAAGTGTAAACTCGACGAAAACTTCACCCTGGAGGGGCGTAGAAGAATTCCGAAACGGGTCCCCGTTATCGGAAGTAGAAACGGTGGAGCTTGTGGCTCAATTAAGCCGAAAAATTGAGAAATTCTCCTGAAAAAAACAAAAACTCAAGAGCTAAACACGAGGACTCACAACACTTGAGCGTGCGGTAAAAATCTGAGGATGGCTGCCAGAGGCGGGGCTTAGGGAGAGGGCAGTTATTGGCTGGGGGCAGTATGACCCAGAGATCAGTGATTGGTTACTACTAAGAAAGACAGATCAGAAACGAAACTGATACTGATTTTTTCTTTACCGAGGATTCCCAGCCTGACGACGGGGAATATTCATGAGCATGTGAATCCATGCCAGACCCCATGCTGGAGAACTCTTTCTTCGGCTGGGGCCTTCCAATGGAACAGCCTCCCTGAAACTTGAGGAGAACCATCTCTGGTTCCGGAAGCACATCAAAACCTTTTTCTTTGCTTCTGCTTTTTCTCCTCCTCTCCCCTGATAACTTCCTGGCTGAAACTGAAACTGCACGGGTTACCCGGCCTCCCTCTGATCTCGGGCCCAGGTCCCCTCCCCTGCCCTGTCCTGCCAGTCGCACATCTGCACTGCCTCCCTGGCAACCCCTACTTTTCGGGACAATTTTTCTGTATCCTTACAGTCCCACTACCAGCACTTGACTACCGATGTCTGCACTTACCCTTGCACTTGCCACCTGCTGGCCGTATTTTACTTATTGTAATTTATTCTATTATCCCATGTACTGCACTGTTCCCCTCCCCCCGCACTTCCCCCTTCCGCCTTCCCTTGCACTTGCGCGATCTGAATACAACTGACTAGTAAGGTTGGTGTCTGTCTTCCCTCCATTTCCCCTCCCTTGCATCGTCGTGCCTTGAAACACTTGTGTATAGGTGTGTTAAAAATGCCATATCATATAGGAGATTTACCACTCCTTATTAGAGGACTCTTTCTTCCAAAACTTTTAAAAATCTATCTGAAGCTGCAAAAAGAATTTTAAAGAGCTCAATACAAGAGTCTTCCGCAAATAAAAGAAGAATTATAACTAAATTTCCCAACAGTGCCAACTGCAGAGTATCATCCTTGTTTAACAATTGCCGTATTTCACCCGTACATTTCTTACAGATTAGTTTTCAGCATAAGAGTTTTATGAAAATGCAGCTAATTCCTATAGTGCTGCTTTCACTTTCTAAGACTTTCTGTGAGAACTAATTCAGGACATGTTTTAAACCTCTTAATGTTACTTTCTTTTCTCAACTATCTCAAGGTCATAGATATGCTTGTGCCTAAAACCCTGCTTTCTATCTCTAGGGCTAGACTCTACAAAATCCAACAAAATGGGCACATTATTTAGCACTCTTTGTAGGTTTTCCACATCCCAGCTACCCATGCAATCATATCGATCAATAAGAAGCCCCATCATCTCCTTTGATTTCATACTCAAGACGATTCCTTCCCTGCGAAATTTCTAAGTTCTGGACATAGAATTTTTCCTCTGTCTCTTCCATCAAACCCCACTTAATTTTTAAGATCTATGATCACTACTCAAAGAAGGGATTATCTGATACAGAAAAAAGGAAACATATTACAAAAGACAAACATAGTCCAGGGTCGCTGATTGCAACCCTCTGGACCAAGTTGGTCGTCCAGGTATATCCCCCTGGACTTAACCATTAAGCATGTCGAATTTTCTCAGATTAATTTCTCTATACCACAATAAACCTCATTTTGTCAGCCGAGGGATTAAAGGAGCGTCTTGCTGCGTCCAGCATCTTGCTACCCTTATTGTTACGCTCACCGGGTCTCTGCTGGGGCGTTGGGGCACAGTTGGAGCCCTCCCTTGACTTGACTCCTCGGAATCACCTTCCCTTACGGATAGTGGTTGGATCTGCGGCTCGGGAGATGGGTGTTGCCCCCGAGTAAAGAGGAGAGGGAATGACAATGGAGTGGGGATATCGTGACTTCCCCCAACCCTTTCGTGCAAAAATACGGTGTGCAAGCGCTTTCCCATATAAGCTCACCTGTAGTTTTGTAATGTTGAGCTATCCGTCCTGCTTATCCTAGCAGGGGAGCGTAGAACGGACCAAGCGGCTTCACTGGTCCGAGGAAGTGTTGATCCAGACCAACTGCAACCAATCCACTTAGAAGGTAAGTCTTTTGTTATGACTATTGTTCGATTAGACTGTCTGTATCTCGTCTAATAATTATTCTTGCAATGTCTCATTCCATTTCCATAGGTATGGAGAAGTAAATCGGGACCGAAGAGTGTCCGGAAGACTTTAGAGGCTGATGGAGATTCAACAGTGACAGTGGAGTTGGTCTCTATAGGAAACTCTAGTCTTTTGTATGATGCGGCCGTGCGTTCGATATGCATATGAGTTCTAATCTGTTGTGTTCATATTTCCTCGTAGGTGCAGGCCGACTATGAAGAATGGCATCTGGATCCTCGATAAAGACTCGCTGTTGCAGGATGGAGACTCCGACTCTGACCGTGATGGTATGCCGGTGAGAAAGAAAACTTCAGATCCCAGCGTGATGGAATGCAGGTAAGAAGTGCTCTCAGCGATGTAGCGGCGGGCAGCAGGTAAGATAGCGATGTAGCGGCGGGTAGCAGGTAAGGAGCGTGCTCAGCGATGGCAGGCAACAGGTAAGTAGCGCCCCGGCGAAGGAGAAGTCGGGGTGAATAGCGTGCACAGCGATGTAGCGGTAGACTGCAGGTAAGGAGCCCTCTCAGGAATATCTTCAGGATGGGGCTGCAGGAATCCAGTGATGTGCAGGTAAGCACAGCGGAGAGTGTGACGCTGCTGAAAGCAGAATAATGCAAAGCGAAGGCATGTGGATGGGCTGGCCTTATATAGGCTGGCTCAGGCCCCTCCCTTTAGCCCTGCTCACTGACTCCACCTTGCTCTTCTTTGGGGCTGTAGCACGTGCCTTCCAGTTCTGTTCTATGGCCACGCCCAGCCCAGCTGCACACGCCCTTGGCATAGAGTGTGGGACCCTGGGGATGAGGAAGGACTGGCCCTTTGATTAGTGGCCATGACAGCACTCTCCCGCAAGGCCCCTCTCATGAGCAATCTTCTCTCTGGTCCAGGCTTGGTGTGATTATTTTAATGAAATCGCCTGATTAGTCGAGGCGCATGGATAAACTCCACAGGCTCCCAAATGCGATCTTGAGGTCCATAACCCTTCCAGTCGATTAAGTAGTACAGTTTTGACCGCACCATTTTAGAATCCAAGATGTCCTTAACCTCATACTCAGGTTCGCCTTTGATAATTCTGGGTTCCGGTGGTTGTGCAATTCTTGTCTCAGGTTTCACAGGCTTTAAGAGGGAAACGTGAAATACAGGGTGGATTCGCATATTGTCAGGTAGCTCTAGCTTTACTGTGGCTGGGTTGATGATGGCTTTAATGGGCTAGGGTCCAAGATATCTGGGGCGAGGTCCTTTTAGCAGGATATTTTTGGCCACTAACCATACTTTATCTCCGATTTGGTAGCGTGGAGCTTCCCTTCTATGACGGTCAGCAAACTTCTTTTGTTGTTCTTTGGCTTTAGTTAAGCTCTTGGTTGCTTCCTGGAGGGTTTGAGTAATAGCCTTATGCAGGGAGGTAATTGTCGACATTTCTAGCTCATCAAGTGGGTCAAAGGAAGATGTCCGGGGGTGCCGACCATTCATGATGTAGAATGGGGTTTGTCCCGTGCTAGTGTGGATAGAGTTATTGTATGCAAATTCTGTTAGCAAAAGAACCTCTTTCCAGGATCCTTCGGTCTGTTGCAACATGCACCTCAGGTACTGCTCCAGCGTCTGGTTAGTCCTTTCGGTTTGTCCATCGGTCTGGGGGTGGTGACTGGTAGAAAGGCGGAGGTCAATTTGCGCTATCTTGCAGCAACTCCTCCAGAAGGCTGAGACAAATTGTTTCCCCCGATCAGAGATCAGTATTGAAGGGAAGCCATGCAAGTTGACTACTTGTTCCAGGAACACGGTGGCCAGGGTTCCAGCAGTAGGAAGTCCTTTTAGTGGAATAAAGTGTGCCATTTTAGAAAATAAGTCCACCACTACTAAAATGGTGTTGAAGCTGTCACAAGGAGGTAAATCTGTGATGAAGTCCATGGACAAGATATGCCAAGGAACCGGTGGTATTCTTAGGGGATGTAATAATCCTGCGGGGCTGGTCTTTTGAGATTTTTGCTGTGCGCAGACTCTGCAGGTCGCAATGAATTGGGCCACATCCTTTCTCCAAGTTGGCCACCAATAATTCTTCCTGATCTTGGCCCGTGTCTTAGTGATCCCGGGGTGTCCCTCCACTAGTGAGCCATGGTAGTTGTATAGTCTCCCTGAAAATAGGGTAAGCTGTCCGTGACAGAGTACTGATTTCCCTTATTCAACCATTCTTGTTGGGCGGTTTGATCCATTTGAGATTTGAGTTCGGTCTTTAATTGTTCCCAACAGGCGGTTACTGCAATCTGGTTCTGGATTCGTTCCTCTGGAATAATGGGTACTGGTTCTGATGGTATAAATGCGTCCTGGTTATCGCCCATTTGTGATAGAGCATCAGCTTTTTCGTTCCGCACTCCAGGTCGGTACGTGATTATGAAATCATACTCCGCGAAGAAGAGAGCCCAGCGAAGCTGACGAGATGATTGGGCCTTGGCTGTCTTTAAATACTGCAAGTTGGGATGGTCCGTGATAATGGTGACAGTATGCCTAGCCCCCAGGAGGTAATGTCTCCAGTTTTTAAGGGCTCCTTCGATTGCCAATAGTTCTTTGTCGGTTATAGCATAGTTCTTTTCAGGTGTTGTAAACTTGCAGGACAAAAATGCTATAGGATGCAACAGTCCGGTGACTGGGTCTCTCTGTGATAACACCGCCCCCATGGCCACATTGGAAGCGTCCGTCTCAACCACATAAGATAGATTGGGTCGAGGATGCCGGAGAACAGGGGCTGAAGTAAAAGCCAATTTCAATTCCTGGAATGCCTTTTCAGCATCGGGGGTCCAAGAAAACATTTTATTCTTTCTTAGCAAAGAGGTGATAGGGTGGACGATATGCGAAAATCCCAGAATAAATCGCAGATAGAAATTCGCAAACCTGAATACGCTTTGCACCCCTTTGATTGAAGTTGGGGATGGCCATTGAAGAATTGCTTCCACTTTACGAGTATCCATGGGTACTCCTCGTGGGGTGAGCATAAAGCCCAAGAACTCGACTTCTGTAATGTGGAAAAAAAAAAATCTAGTTTGGCGAATAATTGGTTCTTACGGAGCTTTTCTAAAACGGCTCTTACATGGCCCACATGCTCCTCCTTGGATGCCGGATAAATGAGGATATCGTCGATATAAAAAAGGACACAGACGTCTAGCAGTTCGTAGAGTACATCGTTCATAAAGAACTGGAATGCGGTTGGTGCATTGCATAGCCCGAAGGGCATAACCTGGTACTCGAAAAGCCCATATTTGGTTCGTAACACTGTCTTCCATTCGTCGCCTTTTTTCACTCTGACCAGGTGGTACGCTCCCCGTAGATCTAACTTCGTATAGATTTTAGCATTCTTTACCTGGTCCAGTAACTAAGGAATGAGTGGCAGAGGATACCTATTTTTTACGGTAATCTGGTTTAACCCCCTATAATCTATGCAGGTCCTGAGGTCCCCTTTTTTCTTCGGTACGAAGAAGAGAGCTGAGGAGGCTGGAGACTTGGATGGGCGGATGAACCCATTAGCTAGATACTGATCAAGATATGTTCGTAGATATTGATTTTCCTGCTCAGTCAGAGCATAGATTCTGCTGTAGGGAGCTTGTGCCCCAGGGACCAGCTCGATTTGGCAATCGTAAGTTCTGTGTGGTGGTAGGGTATTGGCCTGTTCCTTTTGGAACACATCCGCAAAGTCTTGATATTCAGAAAGCAATGAACCCGACATTTCCAGGATGGGTTTCTCCTTATGTTGTAATCTCCTCACATCCTTAAGGTAGCAGCTCTTGGTGCATTCTCGGAGAAAGGTCAGCTTTCTGGTGAGCCAGTCGATCCTTGGATTATGGGTTTCCAGCCATGGCATTCCTAGAAACATTTGGAACTGGGGGGCCCCTATGAGATCAAACAAAATGCTTTCCTGGTGACCATCCTGACAGGTCAGCATTACCTCGTCGGTGTGTTGAGTTACTGGCCCCGAAGACAGCTTAGAGCCATCCACGGCAGTGACATTTTCCGAGTGCGTTTTTTGCTGAAGCGGAAGGCCTATCAGTGCAGCCAACCCCTGATCTATGTAATTTCCCACCACACCACTATCGATGTAGGCTTCCAGAGCATGTACTCTCGATGGTTGTTGGGGGTGGGCTATTAATACTGGAATGACCAGGTGTGAGGTTGTTAGAACTTTCTTGATTCCGCTTGACAAGTGGGCCTCTACACTTGCCGGGCGTCCAAGTTTTCCGGCTCCTGTTCCTTGTCTTTGTTGTCATTGTCTGTGGCACCTACCACCTTCTTGGGGGGTTTTGTAGGGCATTCCCATAAGAAATGTCCAGATTTTCCACAATATAAAGAAAGCCGCTGTTCTCTCCTTTTTCCTCTTTCAGCCTTAGAGATGGGAGCTCGTAATCCCCCTAGTTGCATAGGTTCAGGGGTTTCATGACCCCTGGTCTGCGTGTCCCGAGGCCTTATGTAGTCTGATCGCCCTTCAGCTCTGGTGTGGTCAATTTTTCGGTCTTGTAACTGGTGATATAACTGCAGAGTTAGATTGATATAGTCTGCACAGGATTCGGGTGGGTTAACAACTTGAGCTAGTACATCCTTTAACTCACCACGAAGCCCCCAGTAAAACAGTGTGGTCCTTTTCTCCTCTGGCCAGTTGGTCTGTGCTAGGAGGCGGTTGAAGGTGGCAATATAAGTCAATAAGTCGTTGTTTCCTTGTCTCAGAGACAGTAGTTTGTTGTCTAATGCTTGCCCTTGAGTGGGTCTGGCGAACAGTTTTTCCAATTCCCATTGGAATTCTGCAAAATTCTGAAGTATTGGATCATCCTGTGGCACTAATGGTATAGACCAATCAGCTGCACAGCCTCCCAAATAATAAAGCACAAAGGCCACCCTAGCACTGTCATTAGGGAAGGCTCCTGGTCAACACAAAGTGGAAGCAGCACTGATTCATGAACACAGCGTATTTGTTCAGGTCGCCAAAAAAGCGTTTGGGTGGAGCAAGTGGAACCGCCCCTGGGAGTACCACCTGTACTGGTGGTGAGGGCTGCGCCAACGGAGTTGGTGTAATTCCGGGTAACGGAACTTGTCCTGCGTGTGCCTGAAGCATTTGTCTTGCCAGGTCCTCTGTTCGTTTTCGGGCTACAATAAGGTCTCTCCTCAGGGAGTTAGTCTCTTGTCTTGAGGCATGCACCTCGACCCGTAACACTCCCAATAGTTGGGCTAACTGGTCGGTTTCAGAAGTTTCCATAACACCCAGGCGGAAATTTGGAGAGGCTTCGCGTTCTGTTACGCTCACCTGGTCTCCGTGGGCACGGCTGGAGCCCTCCCTTGACGTGACTCCTCGGAATCACCTTCCCCTCCCGATAGTGGTTGTATCTGCGGCTCGGGAGATGGGTGTTGCCCCTGAATAAAGAGGAGAGGCAATGAAAATGGAGTGGGGATATCGTGACTTCCCCCAACCCTTTCGTGCCAAAATACATTGTGCAAGCACTTTCGCATATAAACTCACCTGTAGTTTTGTAATGTTGAGCTATCTGTCCTGCTTATTTTAGCAGGGGCGTGTAGAACGGACCAAGTTGCTTCACTGGTCTGTGGAAGTGTTGATCCAGACCAGCTGCGACCAATCCACTTAGAAGGGAAGTCTTTTGTTATGACTATTGTTCGATTATACTCTCTGTATCTCGTCTAATAAATATTATTGCAATGTCTTATTCCATTTCCATAGGTACGGAGAAGTAAATCGGGACCAAAGAGTGTCCGGAAGACTTTAGAGGCTGATGGAGTTTCAACAGTGACAGGTGAGTTGGTCTCTATAGGAAACTCTAGTCTTTTGTATGATGTGGCCGTGCTTTCGATATGCATAAGAGTTCTAACCTGTTGTGTTCTTATTTCCTCGTAGGTGCAGGCCGACTATGAAGAATGGCGTCCAGATCCTCGATGAAGACTCGCGGTTGCAGGATGGAGACTCCGACTCTGACTGTGATGGTATGCCGGTGAGAAAGAAAACTTCGGATCCCAGTGTTTTGGAATGCAGGTAAGAAGTGCTCTCATCGATGTAGCGGCGGGCAGCAGGTAAGATGCGCGCCCCGCGACGTAGCGGCGGGGCAGCAGGTAAGGAGCGCGCTCAGCGATGAAGTGACAGGCAACAGGTAAGTAGCGCCCTCAGTGAAGGAGAAGTCAGGGTGAATAGCGTGCACGGCGATGTAGTGGTAGACTGCAGGTAAGGAGCGCTCTCAGGAATATCTTCAGGATGGGGCTGTAGGAATCCAGTGATGCACAGGTAAGCACAGCGGAGAGCGTGACCCTGCTGAAAGCAGAATAACGCAAAGCGAAGGCACGTGGATGGGCTGGCCTTATATAGGCTGGCTCAGGCCCCTCCTATTAGCCCCACCCACTGACTCTACCTTGCTCTTCTTTGGGGCTGTAGCATGTGCCTTCCAGTTCTGTTCTATGGCCACGCCTTTTAGAGCATTTATAGAGCACACTTTTACATGAGCCTGGCGCCAAAGGTGCCAGGAATGGGTCCAGTGGGACCCTGGGGATGAGGAAGGACTGGCCATACATACAATGTTTAAATCCTCAAAAATAAGAATCACTGGGTCATCCACATTAATATAACATTCATCCATTAGGTCTTTAACACTCTACAAATTCCTCGGATCTAATAGCGTCCGAATTCCAATATTGATTAAAAACTATACATAAATAGATCCCCTGGAATCTCTTTGTGTCCCACTGCCCTTTCATCATTTAAATGTATGGATTTGGTGGTCTAACCTCTCAAGTTTCTTAACCCTACAGTGCTTCTAGAGGCTATCAACAGGCCCGCCAATGGTCTTACCCTTTTTCCCCTTATTAGCCAAGTTTAAATTGGTAGTATAACCATTTAAAATCGGGTTAACTCACAGCCAAGTTTCCTGCAAGTACAAGAAATCAACCTCCTCAAAGTTAAATGTATCCTTTCTGAATAGATGAGAAAATCCCCTTGTGTTCCAGCACACTATTACTGAGCCTTTGATATTTGCGGCATCCTTATGTTAATTCCTTTTCTTCACCACCAGGGCCTCGGCTATCCAAGCCCACAACGCTTCCTGCGTACCGTTTACCACTGAAACTGGGTTCATTACCACACTCCTTTCTATCACATAATTTCTAACTGTCACTCTGAGAGGGCAGCTCTTAAATACTAGAGCACTTACCTTCTCAATATCTTTCCCTATATCTTCTCCTTAATCAACACGTCCAGCTCCATCTACTCTCTGGATTTAGTACCTGATACACCATTCCATTAAGTTGTCCCCTTACAGTTCTCTACTTCATTTGACAAATGCTAAGCATTCTTGCGTAACCTACGTTAGATCAAATCCCAAGGGCAGCAGACATGATGCAGCTTCCTGCAACAGCTGTTTAACTATGTTAGAATCTAAGTGGAGCAAAAGCCAACCAAGTTGTGTTTCGCTTAAAAACTCAAATTTTATATCATGTGTGGCAATTAGAAATTTAGGTGAGAACCTATGGTGAGTACATAAAACCAGCTTGTCCCTATGTACAGTAAAGAAAGGATCCTGCACTGACAATGGTTGGATTTCACTAACCCTTCTTATGGAAGTGACAGCCACTAAGAAGGCAGCCTTGTAAGTCAGGTGTTTGAGACTAGACTTGTGCATAGGCTCGAAAGGGGTTCCCATGAGCTTAGCGAGTACCACATTGAGGTCCCAACCTGGTGGTGGGTTAGAAATTGGAGGGTGGAGTCTCTTTACCCCTTCCATAAATGCTTTGATGACCGGTACTTTCCACCATGAGACCTTATTATGCGAAGTGGTGTAGGCTGACAAAGCCGCCAGGTGGACTTTTAGGGAGTTAAACGCTAACCCTGCAAATGGAGCACATAAGTTAGAATGTTGGATGGAGTAGATTCTATGGGGTTGATCTGCTTAGTCTGGCAACAAATTACAAATCTTCTCCATTTGTCAAAGTAACAGTGCCTAGTGTTTGGTTTTCTTGATTCTTTCAAGATATCCATGCATCTCTGAGGTAGATTGAGATGACCGAAATTGTTAATTGAGTGCGACTGTAGGTGCACTGTTAGTCATTCGTGCTGGGTGAGTAGGTTGTCCTGGCACGGGAGTTTGATGGGATTGCACATCGCTAGTTTGCACAGATGTGGATACCATGGTTGCCTTGCCCGCATAGAAGCAACTAGGATAAGCGTCATCGGTTCCTTGTGTAAATTGTTCACCACCTTCCTCATGAGAGGAGTTGGGGGAAAAGCGTAAGCAATTTTCCCTGACCAGCTCATCCATAGGGCGTTTGCATTGGAGCCTGGCTGGGGGAACCTGGACGTGAAGTCTGGGCATTGACGTTTTTTGCTTGTGGCGAATAAGTCTATAGTTAGGAAACCCCATTGAGAGAAGGTGTTCTACGACTCCTTCGTGTAGACCCCACTTCGTGTTCCTTTGGTAGGGGATCTCTGCTCAACGAGTCTGCTAGAGTGTCGAGTTCCCCTGCAACATGTTGTGTTGCCAGGAACATGTTACGTTTGAGTGCCCATCTCCAGATTTTTTGTGCAAGTCTGAACAGATTTGGAGAACGTGTACCCCCTTTTGTTGATATAAAACATCGCTGTAGTGCTGTCTGTTAGGATCTGCACCGACTGGTTTGTTAAATGGGGTTCGAATGTCTGAAGGGCTTTGAATACTGCCAGAAGTTCCAGCAGATTGATGTGGTTCTGATTTGCAGTGTGAGACCACAGACCCGGAGCTGTGTGGTGAAGGTAGCGAGCCCCCCACCCTGCCAGTGAGGCGTCCATTGTGATAACTGCCTGTACCTCTAGGTCGTAGAAAGGTTTTCCTATCATTACGTTTTCTCTTGTCCACCAGCGAAGATTTTGTACAAGTGTTGGTGAAATGACAACTAGATTTTCCCACTAACCACTTGCCTGAGACCACAGTTTCGCCAACCACTCCTGCATGGGACGCATGTGCAGGCACGCGTGAGGAACCAGGTAAATGCAAGATGCCATCATGCCTATTAAACGTATCGCTTTGCGCACCCTTATCTGGCGGCCGGCCTTATAATGTGGTATTTGCAGTAACACATTTTTTACTCTTTCCTCTGAAGGAAAGACCAATCCTTCCTCTGTGTTTAGGACAGCTCATAGTAACTGTTTTGAAGTGCTTGGCACTAGGCTTGACTTTTTCACGTTGATGGAGAAGCCCAATTGAAAGAGAAGGTTGATTGTTTTGTCTGCAAATCAGAGATGATTCCCCTGTTATGAGCCAGTCGTCCAGGTAAGGGTACACTGGGATTGCCTCCCTGCGCAGGTGCGCTGCCACCACCGCCAGTACTTTTGTGAATACCCTTGGAGCCGAGACTATTCCAAAGGGCAGCACTTTGAATTGGTAGTGCTTGTTCGCTATCTTGAAACGCAAGAATCTTCTGTGCGCTGGGAACATTTAAATATGAAAATAGGCATCTTTCATATCCAGTGTTGCATGTTAATCCCCCTTTTTTAGTAGAGGGATTACCTCTTGTAGCGTAGTCATGCAGAACATGTGTGGCTTCACATACTTGTTTGCCGAGCGCAAATCTAATACTGGGCGCATTGTAAGATCTTTCTTTGGCACAAGGAAGTAAGTTGAATAAATACCCTTGTTTACCTGGTTGGCCGGGCCCACTTCTATGGAGTCCTTTAATAGAAGTGTTGTTATTTCTTCTAGAAGGATCCGATGATGTTCTTCTGAGTGGATTTTCTGTTGTGGGGGTGGTTGTGAGGACATTGAAGTAGTTCTATACAGTAGTCCCCACTACTGTGGACAGCACCCATCTGTCTCAGGTGATTCCCTCCCATGCGTGGGTGAAGATGGAAATGCGTCCTCCTACTGGAGAAGCATGGGAGGGCACCTGGAGATGAATATCACTTGCTCTGAGGTGGAGTGCCACCTCGAGCAGGGCTTCTGCCCTGACCATGAGCTCTGCGTTGTCCTATGGGATAGCCTTGGAAGGATTGGCCTTGATTATTTCCCAAGGAGGAGCCTTGGCCCTGATTGTAGCTGGATCCTCGTTGAGAATTTTGGCCTCGAAAACGGCAACAATTTCTGTTACCTCTCTGTCCAGTAGGCTTGTTCGTGAGTTGACCTAAAGATTTTAGTGTCCTACTCGTCCTTTGCTGTTTTAAATGCATCTTCAACAGCCTTACCGGAGAGCACGTTAGGTTCCACTGGCATGTTTATTGGAGTGGCCTGCGTTTCCGGCCTAAAGCCTGACTGGCGCAGCCATGCATGCCTTTTAATAACGGTCCCTTCTGCAATGACTCTTCCGGCATTGTACGCCGCATTAAAATTTGATTTAAGGAGACAGCTAGATACAACCCTTCCATCTACTGCCACCTGAGCTAGTTGGGATCTGAGTGGCTCTGGGGCAGATGAAAGTAAAGCAGATATTTCTTCCCACTTGTAGCAGTTATAACTAGCCAAGAGGGTTGCGTTGTTCGCTCTCCTGGTTTGATAGGTCGCAGAGGGGGCGACCTTTCTGCCCATGGCATAGATCCTTTTGCTCTCCTTATCAGGTGGAGCCTTGGAGGAAGCAAGGGGTTTGCCTGCTCTCATTCTAGTTGTGGTGACAACTAAGGAGTCTGGTTTAGTTGCCCTCTAATATATAAAGGGTGTGAGGGGGCAGGCCTGAATAATTTCTCCACACGTGGGTTAACGGCCCGTGTGAGATTAGGGGCTTCTAAGGATGGCTGTATTCTGCGTTGCACTGATTTTAGTAGCGGGATAAACTGGCCCGCTGTCCTTTTGTCCCGAAGGATTTGTTCTGCAAGGTCTCTATCCTGCTGTACCTACTGTGTGTCAATCTGAAAGTGTTCAGCCGCCTTGGTTAATACTTCATTGAGGAGGGGTTGATTATCAACGGGGGAATCGACAACTGGAGTGTCTTGGTTAAGAGGGGAATCTATAGAGTACATGTTAGCCTCTTGGTCTGCCTCTGGGTCCTCGTCATCCCCAAAATAAGGGTCATATGTATCCTGCTCAATAAGTTGAGGGTCAGATGCCTCCATAATGGAGAGATCTTCTTTGTCAGATTCAGGGTCATAGGTATCTATGACCGTACTTTGTAAGGGAACATTAGAGCGAGAACTCTTAGAAGGGGGTTGAGTAGGTAAGGCAGGGGCTTGAAAGCCAGAAGGGGCTGTGGTGGGAGGAGTGGAGTGGAGTGGAAACTCTGAAAGTAATCTGGGTTTTTCTCGTAAACATTGGGTCATTTTTCGCATTACTCTGTCAATATCTTGGGAAGACCATTCTTTGGAACTTGGCATCATCACAGATTGAGGGGAAAGTCCTAAGTCCTCATTAGTGGGAGGTACCACTTTAGGCCTAGAATCCTTAGGTTTTTCTATGGGCTTGGATAGTTTAGGCTTTTCCTTCTGCAGCGTCTTCTTCCTAGGAGGGCTTTTGTCCCTATGATGGGTCTTTGAGGTCTTTTTGTGATGTTTACCCTACCCTGGGGCCCAGAGGAGTGTTTTACAGACTTTTTGGGGGCTGCCACTTTATCTGACGCTGAGCGTCGAATTTCGGATGTGGGTGCCGAGGTCTAGTCTGCGGACGATCGACCTTCGGATGGAGTTTTGCGAGCGACACCCTTGCCATGCAGCGATTTTGATCGAGATTGCCCAGGGGACCGGGATTCAGCTGACCTTTCTCTGGGTGTCGAGTGCTCGACTCATGTGTTGAGTCTCGACTAGGGCTTATGTGCTTGGTGGTGTGCGTTTTTGTAGTGCTGCTGCTGCCAGCTGTAGTCCCCACAACATGGCCGCCAGCCTGTCCTACGGGGTTGGGGCCTGCGCTTGAGTAGCTGAAGCTACTCCGTCGCCCTCGCCGCCCGAAGGTATGGCATCGCTGCCATCGCTAAAGGTTCCCTCTACCTCCATGGCCTCGAGTTGCCTGGCGTAGTGCGCCTAGCATTTCGTGGAGCGGTCCTTTAACCTCTTTGGCTTGAAGAGCCTGCACGCTCGACCAGACGTTTCGACGTGGTCTCTTGGAAGACACAAGTTACAAACAAAGTGTTTGTCTAACGATGGAAATTTTCAGTTACACTTGGGGCAAAATTTAAAAGGTGTATTTTCCATGATTGTAGGTTATGGTTATGGCAGCTGGGCGAACAAAGTGTAGGAAGAGGGGAATATGCATCCTAAAATGGCCTCCCCCCTCTCTCCCTACTGTCTGGGCCAAGGCCCGGGCGGCCTTCCAAGGCAGAAAGACTCGCCGCTGTGGTCTCCAACAGACAGTATTTCTGTCTTCACTGGCGTGGTGTTTTGGAGGTCGGTGAAAGGATTGAAAGAAATACTATTGTTAATTGTGAAAAGTCAATGGCTTTGCGCCAAAAGGAACTCCGCTGTACGCGTCCGCCTAGCATGGCAGAAAAAACAATCTAAGGGACCTTGACGCGTGAGGGATCATGGGTACAGTGGATGTCACACTAAGGATAGTATTACTGGCACGCCCTGTCAACGTCCCTTTTTGAGTTTCAAAAACAACAACTGTAATACTCTGCAGCTTCCACTAGATATCGGCCTATGCACAGCATGTGATCTAAGCAGATTCCATCCTCAGAAATATATATATAGCAATTTTTTTTTCTTTCTTTGTATTTCATGTTTAGGTGTGAGGGGCAAACATGTAAGAGTGAGGCATTTATTATCATTTATACTTTAATAAAATAGCATGTTTTGAACAATCATTAAAAAGTTCCCTGCCTCGCATTGCTGACCCCTTAAACATCCCCAAAGTATCCACATCCTCACTAATGTCCGGACTATGAATTACATTGTCCACTTGTTTGTGCGTTTGAATAGTTTTGCCAGCTTTCTTATTTCTTATAACAGGCTCAGGTGAATTTGAGGGGATGTCTAAATTGCGCAAAATGTTCTTTGATACATTAGACAGTCATTTCTCGGGGGCCTATCTGTATCTTGTTTTTCACTTAGGAGTCAAATCTTCCTGCTCTTCCACAGCCACTGACTTACAAATAGTTCTCTCATCAGGCCATCTATGCAATTCTACAATTACAAGGTCCAGGGCTGAATCAACGCCCTCCCCCTGCTCTTGCCTGGGATTCTCCCTTATCATTGCTGAGTCAGGAACCGGGTCTCCCCCCTACAACCTGCTTTCTCTCCACCTCCCTTGGCGTCACTTCGTCTCTACCTCTTGACAGGGGCCTTACGTTGGCTCTCTGAGTTATTCCCTCTTTAGGATTTTTCCTTATCGAAAAAGGCGATTCAATATGTGTCTGAAAACATCTCTTTTCCTTTGCAGTAAGGTCTAAAAAAAAAAACGTTGTTGAAAGAGGTGTGCCTGGCCAGACTCATACTCCTGCCTAGTTTGTATGGCCGTGATGTAACCGTCAATGTAGATCATTTTGGAGTGCAGCATCACCAGCAGTGTAGCATGATCCTTGAGATTGTCAATAAGCCTCATATAACTTTAGGAATGGTGCCAACGTAATAGTCAATGCCAACATATTGAAAATATCTTTTTTTTGTTGGAACAAATGTATTGTTTTCTTAAAACAAATTATAAACATTCTAAACGGTTGGAACCCATACATAAACCAATCATAATAAAAATATCAATTCAAAAATATTAACCAACAAGAACCATAAAAAGCTAAAACAAAAAAAATACCCACTTAACTGAACCCCCCACCCACATAATCTACCCAGAAACTTGGCTAAAATGACCAAAATTACTATCAGTACTATTTTCACACCATCTGAATTACATTAAATAATGAAAGAATTACTTATCTGCCTTGCAGCCCGCCAACCAAACACCCTTTATTACGGGTTTATTTCCAGGAATGAATCCCATATCTGCTGAAAACTTGAAGCCTTCTTTTGCACCATATAATTTACTTGTTCAATATTACAAACTTCACTAAATGGATTTTGATTCACACAGTTCTTCATCTTTGATGCCCTAATTGGAGCTCCAGCGGTCGAATCATCCCTTGCTGATGAATCAGACGAGCTTGCAAAAGCTCTAAGGCACTTATATATGCTGGGCCCATGACCTCTCTCGTTAATGGTTTTTATGAGGGCATTCCCTTGACTACCTGTTGATACAAAGGAGAATCCAATTGGGCCTTCCTTTCAGGGGAAACGCTCAAATAGTTCAAATCACCTATATTTATCAAATTTGGGCCAACCGCCTTTCATTCTCCAACATTTGAGTAATCCGGGCGATCTCCTGTGTTAGGAAAGAGGCCAGATTACTCAGATGCACTAACCTCAAATGGCAGTCTAGAGATTAAACAGGGGGAAGAGGTGGGAGGGTCTGTTATTTGCTGAACATGCTGATAATTCATTGTCGTCGCCGCAGCCTCCAATAACTCTGCATCAGTAATTTCAGTGGCTTTCCTCACTCCCACACACCACTCATCAGTAGTCTCTGGGATCGCTCGAGAGAAGGATGCAGTCATTTTACTAATCCCAGATCTTAATCCCATTGAGGGTTCAAGTATTATGGGCCGAGTCGGCCATGCCATCCGACAAAATAGTGAGCGCCTGGTTTAAAGATTCAATCATCTGTGCCTGTGTGTGCACGATTGCATTAACCACCCTCATACTTACCCGCCTCCATTTGCAAATGTGAGGGGCCCAAAGACGGCAATCGGTTGCAGCATGCAGCCAAACTCAAGGGTTCCTTACCATCAGATCCCACTTCTAAGGCAGTCCGGTGGCTAGATGTTGCTTGCTCTACCTGAACACGTGTCTGCAGTCTGTTCCGTAAGTATCCCGATTCACCTTCTTCCAGCTGCCTGACTGCTGCATGACTGTACTCTCGCACAGGCGCTTCACGCCCACTGAAGTATTTCTAAGGTCTGCCTTTCAATACTTAAATGGCCCAGCTAGCACACACATAGCCTCACCGTCCTCTACTGCACAAATGTATTCAGCCGCATACAATTGCAGTCCTTATGTGGGCCTTTCCATAGAAACGTTTTGTTGCACATGGGGCAGAATGCAAAGGGGGTCATTCTCCATGTCGGAAGCTGGAGGACAGCAAGATAAATAATATTATTGGGGAAATGTAAGGAAGCAGTATTTCCATGTGTAATTGTCTTACCTCCACTATTCCTACTGTGAAGGTTGAGGCCTGTAGCTGTCGAGTGCCGTTCTGCGAAGCCGCTACAGCGGTTGTTTCTGCAGGCATTGTGCTCCGGCGAGAGCTATTGGGAGACAGTTATACTGAAACTTTAATTTCCCAAGTGTGCTCGATAATGAGGAAATAATCATTTCGCGAACTCTGCAGAGTGTGACCAACCTGCTTGCGGAAAAAACCCAAACCGAGCACCTCGACGCATGATGGATCATGTACACGTCACAGTAGGGATAGTATTACAGTAACCCCCATTCAACGTCCCTTTTCAAAATTGAAAAAACAATTATGTAATACTCTGCACCAACCACTAGATGTTGGTCTACGCAAAGCATCGGATTCGAAGTATGTCCACAAACCACAGAAATATGTATATATACACACAGTTTTGACAAATCTCTTCTTTTTTCTGTTTTTTTTTTATCTTCTTCGCTTTTATCTTTATTTTGTAATTTTTTTCAAAGTAGCAATTATGCTTTTTCTAACCATAATTAGGGTTCTCAAATTTTAGAATTACTGTGCCATTCTCACTCAGACAAAATTGAAGGAAGTCTTTTAAAACACACTTTTTAGGAAGTGGAGTTTCCTTTACATTGGGCCTCATTCCGAGTGCGGCGGTAAGGGGTTAACGGCGCCGGTAAGGATGCCGGTGCCATTAACCCCTTACCGCCGCATTCCGAGGTCCTTTAGCGGGTCCCGCTAAGGGCAACTGGTAAAACCAGCCGCCCTTAGCGGGAGCCGCTAAAGGACCAGGGAGCTAATAACGGGCCCATTATTAGCTTCCTCCCCATTCCCATTGAGTCCTATGGGGGCTCAAATGGAAATGGGGATGGCTTCCCTGAATGGGGAAATACCGGTACCTCCAAGGTTGGAATGACCCGGTAAGTCCCCATTCAGGGAACCCGGACCAGTGTTTGGAGGCAGCCATGCCGCAAATAGCGACATGGCTACCTCCAAACTCGTAATGAGGCCCATTGTCTATAAAATGTAATTTTAGATGACATTTCTGCTGAATTTTACAAAATATTTTCCAACAGTATGCTTAAATCACACTTATTTCAGGTTGCAATGCTAAATCTCTGAAGGAGCAATGAAATTATCTGCCTTGCAGAATCCTTCAGATTATACCAAGGAGGAAATTAATTGGATGCGACTGTCACAGGACTGAAGAGGATACAATCGTGCACTGTTTTTGGGAACTTGAAAGATTGTATATTTTAACTAAAGCATTTCCCCTACCTCCACCAATGAAGAAGACTTGTAAGTTTGATTCTTTCAACATTTAATAATTGCAACGGTGTAGGGCACTGAGCGTTCCAAAAAAGGAAACTCTTATGGTTTGGAGATTGGACTAGAGGCAGTCTTATGAAGTTTGGGTCACGAGCCAAGTGTTGTTGTTTGCCAAAGAGAAGAACAGGTTACTTACCCATGGTAACGTTCTTTCGACTGGATGTTCCTCCCACATATTCCTTATCTTTGATATTTCCAATATCCAGCTTGCGGCCTCTGAGAAATGTTTCAGTAGAGGGCGCTGTGCGTCAAAGCCTGGTCGAGCCGATGTCCCTCGAAGGCCTCTGTCTCGACATCACCACAGGTATAAGTAGCATGTGCAGCGCCCATTGGCCTCAGTTCCGTTTTGACGAGAGGAGTACTGCCTTGTGTCCGACAGTTACTCCCCCTGAGAGAACGTAGACTGCAATCCCAAGAGAAGTTGTACTGGGGGGAAGGTTGGGAGAGGCGATAAGGAATACGTGGGAGGAATATACAGTCGAAAGAACGTTACAATGAGTAAGTAACTTGTTCTTCAAAATGGATTGTGTCCTCCCACGTATTCCTTATCTTTGATACACTCCCAAAGCAGTTTATATAATTTGGATGAGGGATTAAAAGTTAACATGATCATGTATGCACAGAGTGTAATACTGCTTTTCCAAAAGTAGAATCATCGCTCGTGGAGGAATATACACTGTAGTATTTTGTAAAGGTGTGCACAGATGATCATGTGGCAGCTGCACATATGTCTTTTATCAGAACTACCCTCTGCAAGGGAGACGAAGTTGCAACACCCCTGGTCGAATAAGCCCTCAGATGTTCTGAAGTACCTTTACCCACTAGTCTGTAACATTCCGATATAATTAAAATGATCCATCTGGAGATAGTTTGCTTGGTGATGGCTAGACCCAATTTATGGCCTGTATAGCCCACGAATAACTGGTGAACCTGTTGCAGTTTAGCCAATCTGGAAATGTAGAAGCTCAGTGCACTTCTAGGGTCAAGCCTGTGAAGCCTTTCTTCCTCTTTCCCTGGATAAGGAGGAGGATAAAAAGAAGGTAATGTTATCTTCTGAGTAATGTGAAATTCAGAAACGACCTTGGGGAGAAAGGTAGGCTTCCCCTTTAGTACCACTCTGTCTTTGTGAAAGACAGTATGAGGAGGCTTGCAGGATAAAGCCTGTAGCTCACTCACCCTTCGGGCTGATGTAATTGCCACCAAGAATACGGTTTTCAAGGTAAGAAGTCTTAATGGGCAAGAATTTAGAGTCTCGAAAGGAGCACCCATCAAAAAGTTCAAAACCAAATTGAGATCCCACAGTGGGACTTGAAATGGTGTCAGATAGTAAACATTAGTTAAACCCTTTAAGAATTAAATTACAAGAGCAATCTTAAAATTGGAGACTTCCTCTGAAGTGCGCTTAAAAATAGAAAGCTCTGCTAGGTATCCCTTGATGGTACCAATCTGGAGCCACAGATTTGCTAGATGTAATAGAAAAAATAACACCATCGGTGTATTGCATGAAAAAGGATCAACATTCTTATCTCTACACCAGCTGCAGAACTTATTCCAGTGGCAGCGGTATATAAATGTGGTTGCTGGGCTTCTGGCCGAAAGCAACACCACAATTACGTCGTCCGGGATGTCCCAATCTTTGTATCTCAGCCTCTCAGAAACCATGCGTAAAGGCTGAGAGTTCTGATATCCGGATGGAGAACCCGACCCTCCTCTCGCGAGAGAACATCCTCTCTTTGTGAAAGACGAATCGGAGGACAGATGGGCATATCCACAAGGTCCTGGTATCATGTCCTCCTGGCCCAGTCCAGGGCAATTAGGATCATGGATTTTCTGAACCTTCTCAACCTCCTGATTACGTGAGGAATGACAGAAATTGGAGGAAACGCGTACAGAAGTGGAAATTCCCAGTCCACCACGAATGTGTCTCCTAATGCTCCTCTCGGGGGAAATGCCCTTGAGCAGTACCGTTCACACTTCCTGTTGGCATTGGTCGTGAACAGATCCACTTGAGAGGGTCCCCAAAGAGTGAAGATCTCCTGAAGTACTTCCTGAGCTAGTTCCCACTTGTGGGAGACTGTGCTCTGCCTGCTCAGAGAGTCTGTCGCTGTGTTCTTCTCTCCGGCTAGGTGAACTGCCGACAGAAAGATTCCTTCTTGTATTGCCCAGAACCAGAGCTGCATTGCTTATCTGCACAGTGGTAGTGACCCTACACCTCCTCTCTTGTTGAGGTAGTGCCTGGCTACTCTGTTGTCCGTCATTATCAGGACATTCTTTCCCCGTACAGATGGCAGGGAGGCATTCAGCGCTAGTCTGATTGCCGTCAGCTCTAAAAGGTTGATATGTAGTTGGACTCCGATTGGAGACCAACGACCGCTGATGGTCAAGTCTTGGCATGGTCTCCCAAACCCAATGACTGAGGCATCCGTCACTACTGCTATCTCCGGCCATGGTTGCCAAAATGGTTCTCCTTTCAAGATGTTCTCCTGACAGGCCCACTACTGAAGGTCCAGTGCTACTATGTTTGAGATTTGTAGGAGATCTGACATCCTTCCTGAGAACTGTGACCATTGGTTCCTGAGAGCCCACTGGAGAGATCTCATTCTCAGGCGCAGGGGAGTTGCTAGGTCTGGAATAGGTCCGGGGCTACGCTAATGTTGAGACTGTCGGGACTCGGGGCTAGCTAGCCTTTTGGTTGTAGATCCTGGGCTTCTATCCGGGGATATGACCAAAAGACCCAGGGATTTATCCCCCCTTACCCCCCCCTATAGCAACGCCTATGCTCAGGCGAGCCTCTGGCACCAGAAAAATGCAGAATGCCATGAGGCCGAGCACCCTCAGAAAATTGAAGGCCGGAAGACGCTGAGCATTCTGGAATTTGATCACCATCTGCAGAAAGTCTTGAGCCCTCACCTCTGGTGGCGAGGCTTTTCCCAGGGATGCTTCCAGGACTGCTCTGATAAATTGAAGTCTTTGTGATGGTATCATGTGGGACTTCTTGAAGTTGAGGGACAAGTCCAGCCTGTGAAGGGAATGTCAGGTGGGGTTGAGATGTTCCAGGGCCTGTCCTGGTGAATTGGTGCTGATCAACCAATTGTCCAGGTAGGGGTAGAGGTGAATCCCCCCCTCTCCTGAGACTCGCTGCCACTACTGCCATTAGCTTGGTGAAAACCCTCGGGGCGGAGGTCAGCCCAAATGGCAGAACCTGAAACTGATAATGAGAACCACCAATCACGAACCTCAGGTACTGTCTGTGCTTATGATGAATCGGCACATGAAAGTAAGCATCCTGAAGGTCCAATAATACCATCCAATCCTGAAGCTGGAGGGCCTGAAGGATTTGAGAAAGAGTTACCATATTTAACTTGTACTTCCTGAGGAACTTGTTCCAAGTCTCTTAAATCCAAGATGGGTCTCAATGCTCCGTCCTTCTTTGGAATTAGAAAATATGGGGAGTACCAACCCTCGTTCCTCTCCACTACAGGTACTGGTACTATAGCACCTTTCTCTAGCAGGGTTAAAATATCCTGCATAAGGAGCGGATCTGGAATCTTCAAAGAGTTGTTCCCCGGTGGATGACTGAGGTTTTTTCAGGAAAGGTAGACAGTAACCTTGGGCAACTGTTTCCAATGCCCAAGCATCTGAAGTAATAGCCTGCCATTCTGTCAGATGCTGCGACAACCTGCCTCCTACTGCAGTCTTGTGTAAGAAGACCTCAGAGAGGTTTTGGGGCGGCTGACGCAGTGACTGAAGGTAAAGCAGCCGCTGTTGTTGCGGTCTTAGTACCTCTCCACCATCCACCACAGGGCAATTTTCTATGTACTCTTTGAGCTGGCTGTCCTCTGCCTCTTCCGAATGCGGATTAGCAGCGAAAGGACCTACCCCTCCAGGCCGCACCCGTGGGGCGGTTTGGAGTTTGCCTTATTGCAGCTCCAAGGGATTTGGCCGCCGCCTTGGAAGTTTGCAGCTTCTCCAAACTGTCATCAGTTTTATTTCTAAATAGATGTGTGCCGTCTAAGGGACTGTTGAGAAGTCTGGACTGTACGTCTGGGGCAAATCCTATCTTCCGCAACAAGAAAATCTGCGGATTACTGTACGAGCCGCCATAGCTCTGTTGATGCTGTCAACAGAGTTGAGACCAGTCTGGAGGGACTCGCCCATTCCCAAGGTTAAGGAACCCGTCTTGCTCCTCCCCATCTGGGATATGGTCAGCCGCCATAGAAACGCATTCCGAAAGGGTGTGGGTAAACCTCGCTAGCGTGCACGTCGCATTGGCATATTTTAAAGCCATACTGCCGGCCGTGAAAACTTTATTGGTCATGGCATCATATTGTTTATCATTCCTGTACTGCAGTATCGTGGGATAGGTATTCTGTCTTGCTGAAGAAGTGGCTACCTGCACTACCAGGCTTTCTGGTGTAGGGTGCTTTGAGTGGTACAGAGGGTCAGAACTAGAAGCTCTGTATTTGGCTGTAAGTTTCTTACGGCCGGAACAACCTTGGGTGTTTCCCAATTGGAAGTCAATCTTCTCTGCAAAGCCTGATAAAAAGGGACAATTGGGTCCTCTTGTGGCCCTCTGTCTAATATATCTGTTAGATTGTCATGTTCGAACACAGGCGTGGGTCTGGACCATCCCATATACTCCATGACCCTTATCATGAGTTGTCTAGGTTACATCGGCATGATCTCCGGATCTGCCTTATCACAGTCAATTTCAGGAGAAGTGTCAATACCACTTGCCTCATGGAGACATTCCTGCAAGATTTTCATGCAAGACTCTTCGGATATGAGTTCATCAGGTACAGAAGGTGTCCCATATTGGAGGCCAAAAGGCCTTTCTTCTTCAGAGGACTCCTCCGTGCCTTCATAAATTGAAGAGAGTGTTTTCAAATACTCTGTGTGAGGTTGAGGTATAGAAGTCTCTCAATGGAAGAATGTGCAATAGAAGTCATGATAGGAGGTGACAATGTCGAAATCGTCGCTGTTGACATTGATGGCCTTGACACAATTGTCGATGATGTCGATTTTTGGTGTTTGGAGGAGGCTTTCTCTTGACTCGTGGGATGAGATCGCTCTCAAGGAGGTTCAATGGCCGGTCCGAGGACGCACAGCTCTTATGCTTCCTAGGCCTTTCGACTGGAGCATCACCTCTAGGTGTTGTTGAAGGGGGCAAGCCTGCGTTCTCAAACACCATCATATGGATTCTAAATTCCTCCCACTGATCTGGGGTACTAGATTTAGAAGAGTAAGTTACCCGGTCGGGTAAACTAGATGGCGAAGTGGACCGCGACCTATGATGCCTATTTTTCCCATGCCTCGAAGACTAGGAATGGTGCGAGCCACTTCTGGAACGGGAACGTTTTGATCCTTTTCATCGCGGAGACGTCGGTCTCGACTCGTCTGACGATTTAAGTTTAGATGGGGTAGAAGGGGATTTTAAAAGGCTTACCTTTATCCAACTTCCCTCTACGTTCTCTCAAGGCCTTAAGCGTCATCGACAAGCAGTCCTTGCAGTCTGAGGACGGATGGTTTGATACTAAACACCACAGGCAGATCCTGTGCGGGTCCATCACGGAAATGTTAGCACCACACTTTTAAAATCCAGATGTAGGAGTAGACAACGCTGATGAAGATGCCATATCGCATCGAAAACTGGAAGATCTTTTGAAGAATGTCGAAGAATTTAATGACTAGGAACTAAGGAGTTACGTTACCGAAGCTGTGAAGCGTGGAAAAACAGAACTGAGGGCAACGGGCGCCGCGTGTGCTGATTAAACCTGTTGTGACGTTGACACAGAGGCCTCCGAGGGACATCGACTCAACCAGACTTCGACACACAGCGCCCTCTACTGAAAATTCTTTCTGAGGCAGCAAACTGGATATTGGAAATATCAAAGATAATGTCATGATGCCTACCCCCAGGCATCCGGACCAAGTCCATCTGCCCCGGGAGCAGGCATCTAGACATTTAGTAAAACCTCAGCAGCCCCGGCTAGGGGCTATCTGGGTTCAGTCCTGGCGCCTTAGGCGCCAGGCTCATAGTAGGAATCAGTCCTGGCGCCTAAGGCGCCAGGCTCATAGTCATTACTTACCTCAGGCAGACCATGCTGCAAATGACTCCAATCCAACATGAAGCCTGAAAGGGACTATTTTTTACTCTGGTGTGGTTCTAGGGACTTCTTACCTGGGACTACTTTTGAGGCTATTTAAACCACACCCGACCAGCAACACACGCTTCATGTTATTCTGCATCCAGCAGCGTAACACTCACCGTGCCTGCAGCCTGCATCCAGTCTTCTGCCACGCCCACCTCGAATCCGGAGCTCCTAGAACAAAGAGGAAAGAAAGGGACAAGGTTAGAAAACAAACTTATTTCTATTCCACACCTGATTCTGGATCCATCTTGTCTCCGGACCTGTAAAGAACATCATTTCTGCACGCGCCGCACCTCCAGCTGCGGCGCCGCGCCATACTCACCAGTCTTCACAGCATCCTTCGGGTCGGCGCTGCCTCCATCATTTCTTCTCCGAACTTCGGCACCTAGGAGACAAAAGAAAACCACAAGGTGAGCCAAGGGACCCAACAAATATAATTCTTACCACCATAGACTTACCTGATTTACCACAGGAGGCATCCTTTTGTGACTCTCCATATTTTCACATGCGCATCTGTAAAGAGAGACAAAACAACACGCTTTCCTCGTGCAACATTTACCGGACAGCGCCGGGTAATACAGACTCTTACCTGAGCGCCACCAGCTGCCACAAGAGCATCTTTTCACGAGCCAGCTGCAAGACAAGAAAGGAAGGGGGGAACAAGAGTGAACATCGGAGATATTGAACTCTATGAACTTAATACTTACTGGTCCTCACCAGGAACCTCAGAGTCAATACTCTCCGAAACTCTCCCGAGCCTTCAAACCAGTGAAGTAACTGGAATCGACGCGCACCTGCAAATCCACGCAGGATGGAGAGCTCATCTTTCAAGAATATAAGGTGAGATTGCTGTGAGGGCATTTCGGAGGTGATTAATTGGGGAGGACTGTGGGGGTGCCATCACTTGAATCCACAAGTGGCTAAATCCATCCCTCCACTTGCAGGAGAATATTTCTACGGGTTAAGCAGACAAGATTAGGAGGGCAGCTCCAGTCAGTCATCGCTGCACTACGCATCACGTGGGTGGAGACCGCAGCTGTCCGGGTCCGACCAACGCCCCTGTGGGAGCCAGGTGAGCGGAACAGATAAGGAATACGTGGGAGGACACAATCCATTCGAAAGTATCCTACTGGAAGAGGGGCTGTGAGGCGAAGGGCTTTTAATGAACTGCATATCTTACCCATATATCTCACCCTCTTTCCCCTGCACCCTGTGTCTTCCCTGTTGACTCCCTTGGTTGGTGGCATCATGCAATGTGTAGCCCATGTCTGTTTTTGGTGTCTTAAAAAGGCCTTTCGTGCAGTGCCCAAAATGTACAGCTTTGCTGTTTCTGTGACACTTCATTTTGCTTTACCCTCACACCTAATGGAATTTTCCTATGACCGTATAATATTCTGTTTGTACAAATATTTATGTAAAAACTGTTAAGAAAAAACACACCGTTAGTGAGGTACATGCTAAGCAGGACTGAGAATCTCTCCCAACTCAAGTTTGCACTTCTGTTGACACAGAGTTCTCTTGTTTACTTTTTCATACCTAGACACATCCGAAGCTGACATTTTCTTTCGAAAAGTGCTGACTGGTTTCTTTCTTCCAAAGCTCCTGGAGATCTCATGCAAGTATATTCTGAGATGGTCTTTGGCCTTTATCAACCACGTCTGCTTTTCTCCCAGCTCAGTGTAGTTCTTTGTTCGGTGATAGAAGAACCGAATGCAAGTCATTGCAGCTCTAACATTGTCCTGCAAAACAAGAGCACTGAATTATGAGTCTGCAGCAATTTCAGTATATGTACAAACTTGCCAAATTACATTTTGTTTTATATTATTTGCTCAATTTATTTTATATTCTCCAATGTGTGTTCTCCTCAACGAGGACTGGTTGTGTACACATAAGAAACATGAAAATAAAGCTTTAGAAGAATAACATAACTTTTTGGGTTCAACTTTTTTATGCCCCATAACACTCTTAACAAGTCTTCCATAATAATGTGAAAGGCTTATGGAAATAAGGTCAACAGAGCGCTTGAGCTGCGCTTGGATAATTAAACTCTTATTGAAAAGACCACCATGCTACACAAGCTGTCACACAAAACTTCAAACCACTTTAGTTCATATTTTTGGCACACTTAGGTCTAAGTCGTTTGTACAATTTAAAAGATATAGGCCTGCATGGAGGAAGTAGGACTGTTGAGTAGCAGTGCAGGTAAGGGGTTTTTCTGCTGAGATGGCTATAATCCTAAATGTCCTTTCATACGACGAAGTTACTACACGAGGACAAAACTAAAAAGGGATAAGGTATAGAACCCCTTTCCATAAGTGTGTGGAAACCCCCAAAAGCTGCCAGAATAACATTGTGCTCCAGGAAAGGACATGTCCATTGTTAAGATGGATTTATAAAATCTGGCCCGGTGGACAGATTTTAAGAGGCCACCCCAGGTACAGTGAACAGGGAACGGTTCACTCTCTCAACTTGACTGGCTTCCCTTCCTCTCACAACTGAAATTTCAATTCCTCACTCTTGTCTACAAATCTCTCCATGACCTGGCGCCCCCCCTATCTTTCCTCCCTCCTCTCATTTTACTCCCCCTCCCGCTCTCTCCGCTCAGCAAACCTCTACCTCCTCACTGTACCCCCAGCCCCATGTGCCTCCTCACGCTTCCGCTCCTTCCAACTCTTGGCCCCCCTACACTGGAACTCCCTCCCGCTCTCCATCTGCTCCACCCCGACCTACTCATCCTTCTGCCACTCCCTGAAAGCCCATCTTCTTCACTCCCCCCTGACTTCCCTTCCCCTCCCCTCCTACCCTTGCCCCCCTCATTTACCCCCATCCTCCCTCCTTCCCCTCTGACCTTAAATTGGTAACAAATACTACTTAAGGGCAATGAGGACACCAGATCACCCCCCCCCCTACCTCAAATCCTACACCGTAACTCCCTTCACCTACCCCCTCCTCTACCTCTCCCACCCTCTCCCCCCCTTGTAAATAGTTCTACCTATTGTTCTAATGACCTGTTCATGTTTGTAAATATGCTTCTCTCACTTTTGTACCTGTTGTTATATTGTAAAGCGCTATATAAATTCAGCAAACATAAACAAACTGGATGAGCAGTCAATCCATATTCTCAGGAGTGGAAGTGTGGGGTCAGGGGGCCCTCAATGAGTCCACACAGTATGACAAACAATAATTCAATATAGACAGTCATGTATACAAATACCATTATTTATAATAGGCCTTCTGAACACACTGCAAAACGTATCTAAAAGGTAGTATTATCACATAACCACTATATGATACATTCACCATAGGTTCAAATAAACATCAAATAAATTAGTTAGCAAAAGCAGTTAAGTATTTTAAATGCAGTCAATGATGTCACCAGATCACAAGACAATAACCTACGTTAAGAAGTCCAAACCCAAAGATGAATGGGCCTTGTTCCAAAACTTCACAGGAGCAATAATGTTTCTCACTAGAATGGAGTCGCTGCAGGTAAGTTCAATAAGCCTGTGCTGGTGATAGTTTAAAAGTTCTACAACAATTTTACCAGAAGTAAGTATGTGTTTTCCTTTCTTCCAGACCCAAGACTAACCCAGGGGAAGGATTCTCAACCCAGGTTTGACGACCAAAAGGTGAGTGGAATGGAATAAAGAGGCAAAGGGATTTGTTCCCAGTGTTTTTCTATGGAGGACGAGGGGGAGGGGTTTGGGGGCATATACACTGCATTTACTTACCCCCCTAACTCTGATGTTCCCAGATGTCGATTTAGATAATCTTGGGGCTCAATCGTCCACTATTGGTTACAGATGAGAGGTGCCCAGTAGTTGCGGGTTCGAGGAGTCTTCCGCTTGGGGACAGCTGCAAGATGCAACACCCATCGATGACGAAATGTAAGAACCACTGATGCAGACTTTTTCAGGACACTTCACAGGTTGGATTAAGGTAGTTACAGCAACGGTCTTCGCACACAGGCGACAGGCGTCCTTCCAGTCGCCATCACAGAAGCTGCTCCAGGACAGGATCCCTTGATGCTGGAAGTTGAAATTCAGGGAGAAGGCGACGTGTGGCACACGCTGGCGTCCACCAAAGTTCTGGACTTGAATGCAAAACGGTGACGCTGCTAGCCCAACAAAGAGCTAGTCAGTACACCGGGCAGTCCAGGGACACTTATAAAGGCTCAGAAGGGAAGGATAGGCGAGCAGGCATCAAGACTCTTTGGTCACAGTAGACCAAGGGCTGAAGCATAGCTAAAGGTTTTCGGAGATCAGGGAGGGAGCAGGACTTCACTGGGTTGGCAACTGGAAGGGATGCTGGGCCTCTGCAGGAGTCCTCTTCGGATCTTCAGCAGGCTGCCCTTCTTTGAGGTATTCTTGGCTCCAAAGATGATATAAAGAAATAGCTGCAGGGGTGCTTTTCTTATCCAAAATCCGAGATGGAAATAAGCCCAAGCCCACCAATGGTAAGGAGTGATACCATTCAAACAGCCAGTAGTTGTCCAAACAGGGATAGCTACTGGTTTCACATTTGCCCCACACCAAGACTTTCTTGCACCATGGATGTGGACTGTGACTAGATAGTCCCATCACCTCCTAGGGCCGGACACACAAACGCATCACTAGCTGGCGAAAACAGCAGCTTTACCAGGCAATTGCAGGACCTTATAAGGACTTTCCTGACCTGAAAAGGTTGGAAGGGGGCTAAACTACAATATTGCCAAAGAACAAGCGAAAAACGTAAGGTACCGCCATTTTAGGGCACTAACCAAGTTTAGTAGTCATATGTGGTAAACGTGAAATGTGCACACTAAAAATAATGCAAAAATGGGAAAAAAGCATCTGCTGCCACCAGCTTTTCTTTGGGCTCTTTTAAAAGTAATCAAAAATGCCATGTGTAAAACGCTAGGGTGATACAAAAGTTTCCCCATTGCACTGCACTGTGAGGTGCTGTGTGCAATGCCAAAAGTATGAGAATTCAAATGGGAAACATCGTTTCCCAGTACTGGTACTCTGAAGGATTGATCAGTTTCCCCATAACAATGAGCAAAATGCAAGGGAAGTAAAGCTGAAGGCTTAACTTCCCTTCAAATAGTCAGGACAGAACAAAAGAGCAAAAAGAATGGGGTTTCATAGGTAACTATGGAGGGAAAGTTGCAAAAGAAAAATCTTTCCTAACATCCATCTATTCCACCTTTCAGTACAGTTCACCATCTTCACGACCAGAGCCACCTTAAGATGTTAAAATCCTATAATCTGCACACTGCTTTATTTGGGGAGGTAGGGGGGAGGGGGCATGGCCTGAGCTGATGGAGTAGGACGTGCTGGGATAGAGCTCCCGTCCTGATCCTTGGGAAAGATCCTTAAACATATGGAAATTGGTTTCACAAACGGCTGAAAAATGAGTGCTGGCGTGCACTAAGCGATCCTGCATCCAACCGCAGAAAACCCAACAAGAATCGGAGCTCGGAACTTGCAGAGCGAAGCTCTGAAACACGCGTACCTGGGGAGGCAAAGTTGGCAGCTGGCTCTGCGGCCTGACCGCGACTGAGTGAAGGGGCCGAGCGCTGCGTGGAGGGGAACTGCCGCAGTCAGCAGGCCCTGGAACTTGCCAATTCTCCTGATCGCCTATGGAGAGGGCAGTGAACCCTGTGAGCGAAGAGAACAGAGCGAACAGCAGACCCGCTGTATGGCTGCAGAAGGGTGAGGGGCCGCGGTGCATCTGCGGGCACCCGTGGAGCGTGGCAAAGCCCAGGAGACCAAGCGAGCCGGAGGGCCCCTGCGCGCCACGGAAGGCAGACTTGAAGGACGAACAGCTGACGGGAGAACACACCCAGAGCTGAAGTGGAAGAAACCGGTGAGGAGCAGGGAGGCGAATAACGGCGCTGCAACACGGATGAGTCCATGCGGCAGCTCCTAACGAAGTGAAGGCTGCATCTGACGCACGTTGCCTGGGGGGTCAGGCCGGCACCTGAGCAACTACAAGACCCTACGGGGAGCGCCAAACAGACACACTACCCAACACGGCTACCGGATCAGAGGAGAGGCCATTAAGGCGCCAGTGAAGCAGGCTGAGACAGGGACTGCAGCAAGAGCAACAGGCAAGCGCCAGACACAAACAACACGACCCCAGAACCAGCATTGTGGGTTCCTGGCGGTCACACAGCTGGAGGCCACAACAAGCAACATTACAGGTACGAACACTTGGAGGGACTAATTGGGGAAAGCACAGGCGGCCAAATTGAGCGGACAATAAACTTTGCCTAATACACCCGCCTCTCAGAAAGAGAGACACCATCCCTTACATCGCTTGCCAATAGAGTCCAATTGAACCAGCCAGGGCGCGCAACCAGGCCACCCGCAAAAACAATGCTTGGCCACAGCACTGAGAGCTCTGACCGAGCAGAGGACCGAGCACCAGCCAGTAACTGCGGATACGAGGTGAGGAAAAATATGCATGAGCGATGAGGCATACCCACCCTAACTAAACTAAACCTCTGATCAGGGCTAGGAGGAGGCGGTTGATAATCTGGTGACAACACATGCAACAGGGAAAGGGAAGGGTCACCCTCTCAGCCCGACTAGGCCTGGCTGTGCGCCAAGCACCTGGGGACAACAGTGCGCCATCACAGCCCATGCAAACCAAAAACGAAGAGTGCAGCGCACATAGAGGGTACAACCACCACATACATAATGCAATTGCAGCTGGAGACCTCTGGGATAGCGCTTAACACAGATCTGGCAGGCGACGAAAGACGCTAACTTGGGGCTTGGAACTAGGGAAGGAAGCATGGTGCAGGCAATCAGACGACTCATAGGTCAGACACGATCCCTGTTCGCAACACACCATTATCCCGGACTCCCGTTGGCGGACATGTCCCCGCCCAAAGGGAAAAACAAGACCACCATCATGGAGTCCTTTGCCGCAGCCAAACCACGAGAACAAACAAGAGGCTGCTGTGGCCGGATCAGACCAAGCAACGCCAGAAGCAAACGACAAAGATAGGCAGGCGCTGGATGCCATCGCAGGACTGTGCACCTTTATTGACACCAAAATAGAGGAGGTAAAGTCGGATGTGCAGTTGATGCGCCAGGACATGCGCAATCTCACAGAGTGAGTCACCATCACAGAGGCTGGGCAGCAAGAAACAACAGAAGCAGTGAAAGATATGCAGAACAGGGTCCAGGAATTGGAGAGGAGAAACAAAGTCCTAGAGGAGAGGGCGGAAGACGCAGAAGGACGGTCCAGGCGCAACAACGTACGACTACTGGGAATCCATGAAGGGATGGAGGGAACTAACCCCAAAAATTTCGTGGAAACCCTGTTACAACAAAAGGTAGGCATGGGCAGTCTCTCACAGGGGTTTGCTGTCAAAGAGCCCACAGCACCTTACAAAAAACGCCGCCGCCGGGATCACATCCATGCCCGATAATAATGATGATTCTGAACTTCCAAGACAGGGAAATCATATTGCTCCATTGACGAGAAGGTGGCGAAATAAGGAGGGATAACGCCAAAATTGCAATATACCCGGACTATACTCCAGCGGTACAGAGAGCACAGAACCCTTTCGTCCCGATCAAAGCCAGGCTGCGGCAGCTCAACCTCAATTACAAGCTGATGTACCCATCCAGGCTAAAAGTGATATACAAGGGGAGAGCAGTATTCCTAAAGACACCAGCGGCAGCCAATATGTGGCTGGAACATCATAACATGGCAGAAGGTGAAACGGCCAAGACGTAACGCAAGCTACTGGGACAGAGAGGCGAGCACTCGGAAGATGACAAAGGAATATCCACACACATGGTAACCAGGCCAAAGTTTGCTAAAAGGACGGGGGAGCTTCCAAGCCGTCGGGCCTGGGCTGAAGGTACTCCCCTGTGAATTGTTTGGTGCAGGCCTATTGCCGAAGCGTCACTACTGCACAAGATGTCCCGAAAAGGTCAAGATGGAACGGGGGCACCTGAGCGTTGCCTATGCAGCGCAACTGCTAGGTGCAGTTGGTTTAGTTTAACTTGTTATTGTTTGAAATATGTTAAAGTCTTCACAGCGATAGATGCAATAAAACAACGGGTGCAGGATGGGGGAGAGGGGTTCCACTAGCTGGCAATGGCAGCTGATATAAGAGTGCTGACATGGAATGAGGGATGGGTACTTATATGCGTAGGAACAGAATTAAATTCCTCTTGAGGAGGAAGAAAATCTGCATTGCATTACTGCAGGAAAACCACCTCACAGCTGAGGGCAACGGCAAAATGGTGGAACACTGGGGAGGTCGGGGCTTTGGCGCTCCGTACTTCAAGTATGCACGCAGAGTATTCACGTGGATAGACAATATGGTGCCTTTCCGACTATTAACTAAAGAGGTGGATGAGGAAGGGAGATACCTGATACTCAGGGTAAGTATTGAACAGATAGAAATTTGCATTGTCAACTCCTACCTAACTCCGGGACGTCAGCATACCTGACTAAACTAGGCGCTAAGTTGGCTCCGTATTGGGACTGTTTCTTTATTTGGGGGGGGTGATTTTAACTGTGTTCGGGACCACGACCTGGATAGATCTAACCCATTGAGACAGCGGGCAGGGCCAAGCCACTCAGCACTGAATGAAGTAATAGGAAACCTGGGCCTGGCCTAGGTGTGGAGGGAGCTACATCCAGAGAGTAATGAATTCTCCTACTTCACGTCCCCCCATGGGCTATTTACAAGAATAGACCACCTATTAATAGACAAGACACACTTGCCCCAGGTAGAATTGGCATCTTACCTGGGTAGAACAATATCGGACCACTCACCATTGCTTATGGAACACAGGATGAGAGGCCCTCGTCCGCCCATACCACTATGGCATATGCCGACAGACACTCTGACGTACAAAGCCTTCAGAAAGGGGCCCGAGACAGAATAAAGGAGAAAGTGGAGCATAATGTGGGGAGCGTAAAAGGCTGGGATACAATTTGGGAGGCACGGAAAGTGGTGGTTAGAGGGGAAGTCATCGCCAGCACTGGGGGCATCAGAAAGTCACTAAAAAATGATCTTTAGATAAATGAGGGAAAGATCAGACAGATGGAGGCCTGCCCCCAGAAAACCAAGGAACTAACGACACTCAGAGAAGAATGCCAAAGTGCTAGGGATAGGCTAGCCAAGTTTGATTACATTGCAAAATCTACCAGGGCACACCCTGAGGGAGACAAATCAGGAAGGCTATTGTCGTGGCTGTGCAAAAGGGAAAACCCAAAACACCTGATCATGGAAATTAGAGACTAAGCAGGTGTGCTGCACACGTCACAAACGGCGATCAACGACACATTTAAAAACTTGTATTCCTTTAATTGTGCCGCCCCGACACATTGACCCCCCAAGACGACATATTGGACAAGTTAGAGGAGATAGAACTTCCTTCACTGGATGATGCCCAACGGGAAATATTAAATGGGGAGTTAACGATTGAGGACATAAGTGAGGCAATCAAATCACTAGCCACCAGCAAGACTCCGGGGAGTGATGGACTGCCCCCAGAGTTCGATAAGATGCACAATGTGGAACTGGTTCCGACCCTCCAAAAGTATTCAAGGAATCATACGAAACGGGAGTGTTGCCGAAGAGCATGAGGGGGACACTAGTAGTCCCGACACCTAAATCCGGGAAGCCTACACGCGAGTGTGGTTCGTACAGGCCATTGGCGATGTTAAACTATGATGTTAAGATCCTAACGACCATACTGGCCAAGCGACTGTCGAAAGTTATAGGGGGCATAGTACATGGGGACCAAAATGGGTTCATACCGGGTCGCAGTACGGCAGCAAACCTGCGCCGGCTGCAACATATCATTGCACAAACATCAGACTCACAGGAGTTGTATGCTGTGCTATCCCTCGATGCCATTAAAGCATTTGACTCCATATATTGGGAATGGCTAGTTGCAGTGCTGGAACACTTCGGACTGGGCGATTACTTTATTAGATGGATTAAGATTCTGTACGAGGCACCGGTTGCCAGTATGAAGACAGGCAGAGTGGTGTTGTCACTGTGGGATATACAAAGGGGCACCAGACAAGGCAGCCCGCTGTCGCCAATGCTTTATGTGCTGGGGCTGGAGCCGATAGCCATATACATTAGGAAGCAATTCTTTGATGCAGGCATAAGGGTGGGAAGAGCGTACCACGTAGTCTCCTTAAATGCAGGCAATGTCTTGTTGTACCTGCGGGACCCACATCTTAACGTACCAGTTATCATGGAGGTGTTGGGAAATTTTGAACGAGTATCAGGGATCTCCTTTAGTACGGAGAAATCATGTATATTCCCACAGGCAGGGCTAGCAGGGAAGAGGACCTACCGAAGGTAGGGCTTAAATGGGAAACACACACGTTCCACTATCTAGGGGTGAATATTTGGCACACACCTGAACAGATACATGGAGGCAACACCCTGATAGCGGTGCAAGGGCTCAGGAAGTCCATGAAGTTTTGGTCTAAATTGCCGCTGTCGGTCATGGGAAGGGTTTCCATCGTCAAGATGATAGTCCTGCCGAGGTTCCTATATTTCTTTCAAAATGTTCACTACTACAAACCAGCCTCATTTTTCCGATTACTGGAAAAACTATTGAGGGAACTGTTATGGGGCCCGGCCAGCCACAGACTGGCCCTCAATGTACTTATGCTTCCATATAGAATGGGAGGGGTTCAACTACCAGACCTCGAGAAATACTTTCTGGCAGCACAACTCAGCTTTGTGGTCAAGTGGCTCACGGACGAGACCACCTCGGAAACTGCGCAGTTGAAACAACTCCTAGCACCGGTGCTCCTGAAGGAAGCGCTGTGGGTACCACTGCAATGCTTCGGGGAGGTCCAAATGATTGTGCAGCTGGGCAGACGAATTTGGGGTAGTGCCCTAAAACTGCAGGGGCATGAACACACCTACTCCCCTGAGAATCTAATTGGGGCAAATGTCTGTACAGGCAAGACAGATCTGGCTAGGACAAGACAATGGGAAAGACACGGCATCTATACCTGGGGGGACACATGAGGAAGGCATCTTCAGGGAATTTGAAACCATGGTTGAAAAAGAAGGGCTACCCAATGGGCAATTTCTATGGTACCAAAAGATCAGAGAGGTGGCTAAAGTAAAATGGAGGGGATGGCCTGAGGAACCTGAAGGGGACCCAGTCCTAACCCTGCTCTACAGATTGGCGGGTGGGTGGAGACCAATGTCCAGACTTTATAGCCAACTCGCAGATAGACCCAACCCTAAGAGTACCCTACTGAAACAGTGGTGGGAGCCGGATCTGGGGATCAGCTTAACAGAGAAGGAATGGGAGAGGGTCCTGGGTTACCCTCGGGAAGTGTCAAGAAATGCCAGATTCTGACTGCTCCAATTAAATGTCCTCTATAGGACCTACATGACACCCAGCAGAATGGCCAAATTCAATAGCAAAGTGAAAGCGCTATGTCCCTAGTGTGGGTCGGAAGAGGCAGGTATGATACACATGTTCTGGGGGTGCCCTAAAATACAACGTTTCTGGTCCCAGATAGAGCAAGCTTGTAGAAAGGCGGAGATAACAAGGTTTGAATGGACACCAAAGGAGTGCCTCCTGGGGGCCTACCCAAGAATAAGTAAAATCATACATATAATTAAATTTATGGACATGGTATGTGTATTGGTGAAGAGGTCCATTGCAATGGCATGGAAATCTGCCAAGGGCCCCCAATACGTCAAATGGCACACAGACCTGGAACACTGGACAGGGGCTCAAACCAGGGTATGGGGGGGATGGAATAATTAAAGAGGGTGGGGATGTAAGTCCTGCCTACGAGGCCTGGAAAGCGCTGACCTGGGACATGTTTCACCCATCTGATGATAAACCGCCGTGAGCGAACTAGCCTACCTTGGTGGCGGCAGTGTCTGGGTATTAACCAGACCTTAAAACAGAGCAGCCCGGGCTGCAGCACTAAGGCCCCGGCCCCCATGGATACCATGAGTGTTGAAATATACTTGCGAGAGGAAATAAGCACCTTTTATGAACATGCATGGAAGTGAGGACAATGTTTGTTTTTAATATAAAGTTATTTGTTGATATCAATCCGTTCTAAGTACATATATGATTGTGTTCAAAATTGCACAATGAATTGCCACATGTATGTTATAAATGCCAATAAAAACATTTAAAAATAAAATCTGCAAACAGCTTTATGTAAGGTGAAAAGAAAATACCCATATTGTTTTCATGACAATTAGAAGAAATGTGAGTACATGAAGGTAGTGATGGTTCAGAACAATTAACTTAGCTGACATAATCTATGAACTAAACCTTCAAGGAACCTCTGCCCCCAGTAGAAGCCCTGCTGCTCTTCCAAACATGGAAACAAAGCGGAAGGAACTATGGAGAAACTGAGAATCAGTACCAGGCAGAATCCGAAGACTGACAGTAGGTAAAGGAACAATCAAGTAAAGAACGCTTGGGTTTCCAAATGGCTATGGTCCGACCTGGGCTTTAACCCTTGAACTGTGATGGAACCTTCCAGTAAATGGAACTGCAACTTCTGCCACAGGATAACTATCGTGAACCAGCATTTTTGATCCAAGTCAGTGCTGTTTAAAGGGGACCACGGAAGACCGCCACCATTGACCTTAACACTTGCAAATACAAAATCAGGACCAAAATCATGCTCAAACAATCAGAAGCTGTGAAGCATGTCGATCCATGAAAGATCCCATACTGGAAAATGAACAAGTTACTCACCTGTAACGCCTTTCCTCCAGCATGTGTATCTTACATGGAGCCACATGCTTATGAATATTCCCCGTCGTCAGGCTGGGAATCCTCAGTAATATTAAAGCAATTAGCTTTAAAGCCTAAAAAACTGCTTGTGACTTATATAGCCCATTGCTGTCACTTTGGGCCATACTGCCCCAGCCAATGGCATTAGTCCTCCTTAACTCCAACGCCTGGGGCCATCTTCAGATTTGGAAGTGCACGAAATGTGGCAGTAGGAACCAGGAAGAGCCATAGAGGGGTAGCAGGGATGGTCGTATGAAAGCTTCTCATTGCTGGAGAACAGAAGTTACAGGTAAGTAACTTGTTCCTTCTCCAGCATGGGATCTTTCAATGGATTCACATGCTTATGAATACCATTACACATCAGTATATATTTATCACAACCAATGGGAGGTGGTACAGCTCTACATAAGCAATGGATCTCGCCTCTGGAACACTCACTTCAGATAAATAGGTTGCAAAGCACTGCTTTTCCGACACTGGACGCCTCCCTGGAATCCCTGTCAATGCAGTAGAATCTTGTGAAGTTGTGGGTAGACCTTAACGTATCAGCCTTGCATATGTCTAGCAAGGGATCAAGGGAGCACCAAACAGGAATGCTCTAGTAGAGGTCACGGCTCAGGTTGAATGTGCTTTAAGTCTACCTGGCAGTTGCCTGTGTGCGAGCTGATGGCAATGGGAAATGCAGCCAGCTAGCCACCTGGAAATGGAAGCCTTCGACAGGGCATTCTGTTGATCAACAGGTCCAAATGCCACAAAAGGTTGTGTTGTCTTGTGCAAGTCCTTTATGCGCTCGATATAGAACTTCAACACACTGGCAATGTCCAGTGAATGCAATGTCCTCTCTGCCGGAGAGGTGGGAGAGCCAAAGAACACGGGTTATGTAAGGAAGGCACGGTATCAAAGTAATACAGACACAAGTGACCACAGTTCAAGGGTGTTTATTGAACTTTATCAAGAGTGTGAAAAACACCTATCTAAACCTAAATCAAAGATGGGAGCAAGCTACGACCATCAAATAACAACAAAACAAATAAGAAGGGCCTATACTATTATTCCCCGAGACTTCATACTTTCTCTCAGCGCCTGAATAAGGGAGAAAGCAACAGGTTACATATTGACATTATTTTATCGAACTGTGTTGGAAAATACAAATCCTTACCAGAATACTACCGGTTGCCACGAGGAACTCTTCACTAGGGTCAAGCTGCAACCTGAAAGGAATCGGACAAGAGTGAAAGTCAGGCATTTGAACTCTTATGAACTTCATATTTACGGCGTCTTGCCGGGAATCTCTGAGTCAATATTGTTCTGGAACTCGCCAATTCCTTCGAGCCAGTGAAGCAACTGGTTATCAACGCGCCCCTGCGCTCAATGCAGGATGGAGAGCTCATCTTTTCAAACCATCAGGTGAGACTATAAGAGGGGACATAAAAGGTGATCTGTGGGAGAACAGCGGGGGTGAGGGGATTTACACTCAACTCCACGGGTGGTTAATTCCCTTTCTCCATTTGTAGAAGAATATTCCTACAGGCCAAGCAAACGAAGCTAGGTGGGCCAGTCCAGTCCGTCATCTCGGCCCTACGCATCACATTGGTGGAGACCGCAGCTGCCCAGTTCAGATCGACGCCTCATTGGGAGCCAGGTGAGCGTAACACTTAGACAGAAATTCAAAAGTCAATGGGCCGGAGCCAGTGTTAAGTGGAACCGGGTTCCTGTTGTCGAGGATCACACAGTCAGATAGTTCACGATTCGGCAGGACCAGGAGTACTTAGATATTGTCAACAGAGGAAGCAAAAGTTATAAGAAGGAGGGAAGACAAGGGGAAGCCGAAGAGACAAAGAAAAAGGGATTCACCCAAATTCCTCGAGCAGAACACAGTACCTTATTCAAGGAAGAAGCTGGTGCCACGGCAGTTGTTCCTAGTAGTTTCCTGCAGACCCTCGGTTCCTGGAGCTTCGATCCGAAGGAGGATGTCTGGAGGGGTCTGTACCACATAGGGCTGTAGCCGGCAGCAGCGATGGTGAATAAAAGGTGTGCTCCTTAAAAACAGGAGTGGCTCTTCAGATGGCTATCCGGACCACTACAGCAGTGTGCAGCAATTTCGACCACGAAGAGGATCCTCTGGCTGTAGAAAATGAGCTGGTTATCCCCACCAAGCTCAAGGGAAGACGACTCCGGACTGGATCTTCTCTGGTCGTCGAAGGGTAGATAGCTCAGGACTGCAGCAGGGCTTCACCGGGACTGGATAGTTGCAGCAGTCGACTCCTTCTCCGCTTCTCTTCGGTTCCTTGTAGTTCCAGTGGCGACTCTGACCTCCCGATCAAGAGACCTGCCTTTTATGCAAAAATCCCCCATTCACACAGCCTGGCTGTCAGTCACGCAGCAGGGGGCTGTCCGGCCCGGACAACCAACTCAGCCAATCATGGCAAAGTGCGACTTGGGTTTCCTAGGATACCCTGTGCAGGGGGTGACTACACCCTTCCCTCACATTAAGCCCACCTAGACACCCAGGCGCCTAGAGGAGGGCTTCTAGGCAGAAGCGTGAACAAAGGAGGCAAACCTGGTTTGCCGCGCAAAGTAAAACACAAGAAGGACTTTAACAAAAAGAAATGGCGACTAAACCCAACTGGAGCCAAAAGAAAAAGCATTTGGTCAAGCGGGTTTAAGTTCGAGGCTAATATAATAGCCTAAAACAATACCATTTTTATCTAGTATAATCGCGGTAGAAAAGTTAGGCTAGATACCACTGCCACCAGCCAAGTCTAAATGTTAAAAGAGTGAAACAATGCTCTAGGAGGTACATATAACAAGGCCTAACAATTAACCCTTTCCAGTACTCCATGTAACATGGGGTGTACTGGATCTGTGGTTAAATGACTAAGTAAAGTTAATGGCAACTTTACCTTTTTCTGGGGGACAGTAGTCAGCCTCAGAAATGGAGTCGGTCGGAAGTCTAAAAGACAACCCTGTGTCACTGCATAGAAAGGTGCTGTGTAACACACAAAAGAAGGGGGCTACTGAAGTGGTGTACTCCAGAGTCTACAATCACAAAAACAGATGAAATACACATGGCAAAACACAGGTAAAACTGGAAAGAAAGGGGTACATGCTTACCAAGTGGAAAAATAAACTACAGAGATCCAGCAAAGCTGCTGGGGGACTCACTAAGTAAGGGAAATTAGCCATTGAATGAGAATTCTCCCTAACAGGCACTACTGACAGATGAAGGACGGCATGGCCACACCAGAGCAATGAGGATCATCTTGCATTGGCTCTGTATGAGTGTCTTGATTACTCGTAGAAGGAGCAGGATTGGAGGGAATGCCTAGACAAACAAGCCCTCCCATGGAATGGAGAAGGCATACCCTAGACTCCTCCTTTGAGGATACCTGCTGGAAAACTGGGTGCACTTTGAGTTGGCGGATAGCTTTATATGTGTCCGGAACCATGTCGAAAAAAACAAAAAAAAGAGAACCTGGTCTTGACGGAGTTCCCATTCGTGGCAGGATCGCAGTTCCCGGACGAGGGAATCCGCAATGGTGTTGTGGATTCCGGCCAGATGAAACAGAATGAGGAACATATTGTGTGAGATCGCCTAGTTCCACAGCCTTTGTGATTACTTGAAGAGAATGGGAGAGCGGGTCCCTCCTTGCTTTCTGATGTAGAACATGGTGGTTGTGTTGTCTGTCAAGATGCGAACCACCTTGGTATTGGTTGTCACTGTGTACTGATGGGCCAGTGGGTGAACGGGAGCGCCTTGAGTGAGGTGTGGCCCCTCCAATGCAGAGTTTGGCGCAATGCTGGGTTGAGCTTGATTTTGTCATTCCAGGAGCCAGACACCCGTTTCCACCTGGCGATTAGGAACTCCTTGAAGAGGTCTCATATGCAACCTGGAGTGAGGTACTAGAGGAATGCAGGAAGACATCATCCCCAGTAGCAAACTGTTGTCAGCTTCAGAGAGGACAGCTGCTTGGACTCTTTCTTCCAAGGGAGTTGCTAGATATTGCAGTGTGTCCAGACGTGAGCTGAGGAACATAGCCTTCTTAGATGGCGATATGCATGACTTTGGAAAGTTAATGGAGAATCCCAGAGAAGTCAGGTATCAGATAGTCTCTTCGGTGTGCTGCAGCGCTAGTGGCTATGAGGGCGTGCGTATTAGCCAGTCGTCTAGCTAGGGGTATATGTAAATGCCTGCGCTTTGGAGATGGGAAGCCACCGGAGCTAGACATTTTGTGAAGAACCTTGGAGCCAGTTTGAGGCCGAAGGCAGAGATTTGAACTGGTAATGCTTGTCCTCACATCAAAAAACGCAGGTAGCGTCTGTGCTTGTGATGTATGAGGATGGGTAAGTAGGCATCCTCCAAGTCCAGAGAGGAGAGGAAGTCTCTCTGTTCCAGCTGGTCGAGAACGTGTTGTAGCGTGACCATGCAGAACTTTTGCGATTTGTGGAACTTGTGGAGTTGCCCAAGGTTGAGGATGGGTCTCCACCCACCGGACTTCTTTCTCACTGGGAAGTATCTGGAGTACACCCTGGAGCCCCGAAGGTGCGATGGCACGGCCATCTATAGCCCCCTTTTTTAAGAGGGAAGGAACTTCTTGGAAAAAGAGGGGCAGATGCTGTGCCCAGAAATGTGAGGGTGTGACCCTGTTGAACAATGTTGAGCACTCCACATTGGTTGGTTGTTGCACCGCTGGTCCACAAACTGTGACAACTGGCTTCTGTGAAGAATCCTGTGGATCCTTCACTAACACCCTGCCTAAAGATTCCTCCCAGGTGGTCTGGGGAGGGCAGACACTTCCTGATCCCAACTCTGGGGGAGGTGTACTACAGGAGGATCACCTGGGTGTAGACAGAGCCCAGGGTAGTGAGGAGATTCTGTAGGATAAGACGCAGTATCGTGTGAAGCGAATATTCTTAACACAATGCCACTAGAGGTTATGGCTTGTTTCCCTTTTAATATCTCTCAAGCTCTGGCTAAAACTAAAGTGGTTAACACCTCTTTTTATCCCTAACATCACATATCCTCCTCAATATCAACGGTACAAGATAAGGCACAATGAAAGTGTTGCCTTCTCTACCGCATCTCCCTCTAGTAGATGTAAAACCTACAGCCTCTCTGTTAACAATACTAAAGGAATTACATCTACCCTTAAAAAGTGATCAGAAGTAGAAAAATGTAATTTGGATAAAATTAACTACATGTCCCAGAATCCCATATGGACAGAGACGAAGCCGAGGACTGAAGATGCACATAGAAATAGAAGTCAGGCAATTAGGCTTAACAGCCTTTGCCAGAATTGGGCAATTAACAAGGATAGCCTGCACATGAAGTTAATTGCGCCACTGTTAGGAGTGCCTGAATGGGTGTGTTTGGAGTGTTGCATAGACACCAACCGAGTTGTTTATAGTGGTTTCACATAGATGCTGGTTCGTATTCATTAGGCTATGTGTTTATAGTTGCTACGATATTGTATACATAGTTACCAGGCTCCAAGGCACAGTAGAGTGGAACTTGGAGCCTGGTGGAATGAGGTTCTGATTCCATGGGAAGTAGTTGAAGGGAGCCTCCCTGGTTGGGGTTTGTTATGTATGGAGCTCAATTAACTTCTGTCAGCAAGTGAAATATAGACAAGAATTATCGCTCCACAAACGTGAGTGTGTCGTTCCTATCACACTTAACAATCTGGCGACAAGGATTGTGGAAGAAGAAGCAACAAGCAACAACCCCCTTCAGAGAAAGAGGGTGAGCAGCACAGCAGGGTGTGACATTGCTATATAAACAGGCATGGCCCAAGTGAACCCAGAAGAGTGCAGGCACCTGTCGATATGAGCGGGGAGAAGTTGGCAGCAGGACGCTAAATACAGCCCGGTGGTGGTGTGAGCAAGGAATGGAACGTGCAGAATCCTCCTCACAAACCACAGATGAGGAGTACGTTGCAGGACTGTGCCAGTAAAGCTGCCTCCCCATAAGCAGCTCATGAGGGAGGAGGACATTGGACATTGGTAGGAGACATATGAGGCACACAATGATTTGGAGGTCACGCGCATACCTGTAGTGTGCAGCAGGAAGTGTGTGATCCATCTGCAAGGTCGAAGGGCTTGTGACCAACTCAAGGCCTGACTTCAGGAAAGGACCCTGAAGCGTCAGAGTACATAAAGCCATCTTGGGAAAACAACATTGGGTTGCTAGGGTAACCGTTGTGTATGCCCAAGCGAAGCCAGTGTAAACGACTCTGGGTTGTCACGGCTACCGCACATAAGACAACACTTTAGGCAACGTTTATAACTTTGTGTCAGCATGTGCGGCCAAGATAACTCTGTCTGGATACAATGGATTAAGGAAGACACCTGCAATGTGGACGACAGTGGTGTCAACATAGTAACCGTAATAAAGAAAAGAAAAACAAAGTTTTAAAAGGGATTAAACAAGACTTCCGGCATCCAAGTTAAAACACACAGAACTTTACAAGGGCTTCCACTTAACCAGATAAAGCATTGTGGGAGAAACGAAAAGCACCAAAGAGGCACCAGAGAAAAGTAAAAAGCTAGTGACTTTCAGAAGTTCATGTACAGAAGTTCATGAGTCAGAAAATAAAGCATCCCAGAGCAAACGTGTGGAATAGTGATAGGTAGTGAAGACAAAAAATGTCCAGCTTTTTAAACAGTGATGGCGCCTCCTAACAGTATTTCTCCCCCCGATTTGGTAAGAAAGAAAGAAAAGGCTGCAACCTGGGCTTGCTCAGAGGCTGGCCTGTGCCTTAATACTTGAAAAAATACAGAGTTCTTGGTTGCGCTTTTTCTTTAAAAAATTGCAATGGAATACTGTGTTGTAATTCTTCAATTATATTTATTTTTCGTCAAAAGGTGGAAAAACAATGATGTTAAGAGATCAGGTAAGGTACAGTATTCTAAAGAAAGTTTCTTTGACAATCTAGTTCAGATTCACAGGTTGTTAATGATTGTAGTTCATAATTCTGAATCAATACAATTCCACTGAATTTTTGAAAATTGCGGCATAACTTTTAGTTGTTTAGACAATCTAGTTGAGATTCACCGATTGTCAATCGTCAACTGTTTCAAAGTCTAATTTGGTTTCTCAAAAAAGGTTTAAAAAAGGTTTTGTTGCATGTACTTTCCTCTAAATAACTAAAAGTAATGCGTGTACCCTCGACACGTGTTTCCCCGCTCTATGTGGCAAGCGGTTCCTCAGGAGGTATTTCAATAGTATTCCTCAGAAAATATGTTGGCATTAATGTTATTTTGATGAAAATTCTTGTATTAAATAGCTATTCAAGAATCCCGTTGTATTGTATACGTGAAAAAACCCTACAAAGCAAAAGACAGAGCGTACAATTGTAAATCGTAGACAGATTTAGATAGTGCCAATTTACCCACTGTCAGGATGAGCATTTGGGAGACTAATTGATGATAACATGCAATATTGACAAGATAAGACAAGAGATGTGGAGGGAGTGCAACCCTACGCTAGGAAGGGCAATCGAAATTGCGAAATGTGTAAAACACACAGAAAAGTGCATTAAAGCCCTCCAGTTGGATAAGGGTGCGGAAGGTAGCAGTGGCAAAGTGGTGGTGGAAGGAGGCTCAGTACACAAAGTTTTGAAGACATTCCAGAGACAGTCGACAGGAGGAAGTGCAAGAAGAGGCGAGAAGTTACAAAGGAGAACAAGAGACGTGTCGAATGATGTCAACCCTAACAACAATAGGAGTGTGGGACGACCATGGGGTCCTCCTAGAGAATTCAAGCCATCCATAGGGAAAAGGTGCTACAGGTGTGGTAGTGAGACACACCTAGCATATGATAAAGAGTGCTTAGCAGTACATATTATCTGTCGAGAGTGCGAGAGGAAAGGTCACATTGCTCGATGCTGCAAGAATTTTAGACCCCAGTGGTCAGGTAGTAGTGAAAGTAATCAAGATGAGGAGTATGGGAGTATAGGGAAGGAGGTAGTGAGTTCCGTGCAGGCTGTGCCAGGAAGAGTAAGGAGACGCAAGCCATATGCCATCAGAACAATCAAAGGGGTACCCATATCAATGTTGATTGACAGGGGTGCCGACTATACACTCATAAGTGTACAATTGTGGAAGGACAAGTTCAGTTGTTGTACCCTGTGGAAGCCGGAGATAAAAGCCAAAGCGCATGGTGACATTCCAATAGAGATTGTGGGAAAGTTCACTGGTGAGCTGCGGTTCAAGGGAAGAAAGGCAGAAGGGACAATTTATGTGGCAAGTAAGGGAGGAGAGCTTTTGTCATGGAGTGACCAAGCAGACTTGGAGATGAGGTTAGATGCAAGTCATCCAGAACAAGTGCTGGCAGTAGATGAAGTCAAATCAGACTGCAACTTGTTGGAGTCCAAGGAAGGTGGCCAACACGTTTTCGATAAGTAATTGGGTTGTCTTAAAGGCTTTGTGCACAAGATTTGAGGAGCTGAACCCAAGGTGGCAAAATTGCACATGGTACCATTAGCTCTGCGCAAGGATGTGGAAGATGAAATTGCCAAGATGGAGAGTGAGGGAATCATCGAAGAAATTCAAATGTCCGAGTGGATTAGTCCCACTGTTGTAGTGAGAAAAGCCAATGGTTTGATAAGATTGTGTATAGACTTAAAACACGTGAACAGTATGGTGGTAGCAGAAAGGTTTCTTCTTCTGAGGACTGATGACCTGCTGATAGGAGTAGGAGGGGCACGAATGTTTCGATATTGGATCTTAAATCTGCACACCATCAGAGAGAACTACATGAGAGTTCGAGAGATTTGACAGCATTCATCACTCCAGTTGGTCTTTTTATATGTCGAAGAATGCCATTTGGCCTGGTGTCGTCGGCGAGTGTGTTCCAAAATGTCATGTATCGGTTGTTGGGTAGTGAAAAAGGGTACTATTCTATCAAGATGATGTGCTAGTCTGTGGTGGAAGTGATGAAGAACATGATGAGCGACTGAAGAGAGTTTTGGAGATATTGAGTGAAGCGGAACTCACCATTGCCAAGGAGAAGTGTACTTTTAGGGCAAGGAAGGTTGTGTACTTAGGGCATGAAATCTCCTCGGAAGGTGTGAGGCCAAAGGGTGATGCTGTGGAAGCTATAAGTAAGATGGTATCGCCCAGGAGTAAGGGTGAGATTTTGTCATTTTTAGGTTTGGATGGAATTTTACGATAATTTATTGAGATGTTATCTGATAGCACCAGCAATATGAGAAGACTCACCAGGAAGGGCGTTTCATTTATCTGGGATGTGAGATGTGCGTAGGAATTTGAGGATGTTAAACGTGCAGTTGTGGAAGCACCTGTATTGGCCAGGCTTGTGGAAAATCGGAGGACTCCGATTTTTGTAGATGCCAGTAATTATGGATTGGGTGCAGCATAGACATTTTTATGGGAGGGCAAGAGGGGCACTTGCCCAGGGCCCCCACCTTGGAGGGGGCCCCACAAGGCTAGCTGATCAGAAGAAGTAAGATTCCATTGTCACTAGTCTTAAATAGCACACGTCAGGATATTTTATGGGGTGCTGCCCATTGCCTTTCTGTTTTGGCAAGTGCATTCTGCCTTGATCGATTCATCATGTATTGCTTTCTATGTTCACTGTGGTATACATAGTGTGTGTGTTTCTTATGGCACAACTCTGTAGCATTCTTTCCTTTCTGTGGGAATTATGTTGATCATGTGCAATAGGCAATGGTGAAATGCATATTGATACATTGAGTGCCACAATGGTTCAGAAGTTAGCTCAGTGTGTGAAGCACCCATTGCAGAGATATGTGTTCATATGCAAAATTAGAATATCACATTCCAACAAGGCTGGCTGAGCCTTTCCTATGTCTGAAGTTGATAAACCTGCCTGCATATGTACTTGGTTTTGCAGAATACCATCTGCTATTATTTGCACTACACCTGTACCAGATAGGGATTGCTATACAAACAAACATATCATCCGTATGGTGAAAGTCTAGAAATGTGTTTGTTCAGATGGGGTGTTGTTAAACCTAGGCAATCAGCTCCAAGGATGGCATAAACGTTTAGTCCAAGAGGTGAATAAGTATCTAAATTCAAGACTATGGAACGGCAGTGTTCATGTTTGTATCCTGGATTTGCCAGCAGATGATAGTGATCCTGGTAAAATCATCTAATATATCTTACATTACTGTGCTGTCTTCTTTGAGCATTCTTGCATGCTGCTGGTATCGTTTAGCCCATTACTTGATCTCTCTTCTCATGTAGGCCATTTGAGTGGAAGGGTTGGTAGACAGAAGAGGGCTAACCATATGCTGCAGACTGCAGGCAATCATATTTTAAGGTCTGCTTGTTTGATACAAAAAACATTTGTTTTTTGGTAAAAGTCAAAGGTTGTTATGCATTTTTAGAAATAAAAATGTCACAAGCCATTGTTTTGCTTTAAAATACAAAAGACAAACCCAGATAAAATGTTTTAAATCACATTGATTCGTGTGCTGGTTCTTTTATACTTCCCTTGATGATGGAGAGAATGAAGCTAGAATCATTCCCATTTTGGATAACACCCTTCTAGTATGTTTTGTTTAAAAATGGTCATGTTTGGTAATGTGATTTGTGTACTTTCCAAGTCTGTTTAAAAAAAAAAAATTAGATTGTTTTAGTTCATGGTAAGAACTGGAAAAGAAAGTGTTCAAATGCAGAAATTGCAGAGTTGGCACACATTCCAGCTTCACCCCTTCACGCTTAACCAATGTGTGATCCTGGGCATCTCATTTAACCTTGTATTGCCTAAACTCTCAATATTGCCAGTCCCTAAACCGTTCAAAATTGTCAGCCCTTCCGAGTGATTTCCTTCTCATGGTATGAAATTCATAAAAGTGTAGCGCTCACCTGGTATCCACGGGGACGTCACTCAGCCTGTTCTGACCTCTTACGACCTCGAACCCTTCCCTGGATTCTACTTGACTGGAAACTGGGCCTGAAACACAGGATTGGTAGAGTTTAACTCCCCTATTGTCTCTCTGTGTGCTTGAACCCCTTCTTCCCCAGGGTCTCACCCTTCCCTTTGTTCCACAGCTCACCTTGTTGTCTTAGAAAGTGTACTCTCCATCCTGCTTTCAGCGCAGGGGCGCGTTGATTGATGCGGGCTCGTTGCTGCCTAGTTACTTCAGTGGCAAGAGTCCGACAGGAAGTATAATGAGTCTTTTGAACAGTTCTCTAACTTCGTTCCTTTCCTTCCTTAGATGATGGCCGGCTTCCGGGGATGGCGACGTGCTGCTGAGATGAGTAGCGCTGAAGGTGAGAGAGTGCGCGATGCGACCCTTTCGTATTTGTATTGAACTGAGTCCTTTTTCTGTGTCTTTTAGGTGCCGCAATGTTTGCGTGGATGCCGGTTGTGAAGAAGAAATGCGGTGAGTAAGCGCAGTATGCAGCGCCTCTAGATGTTTCCATGCTAACCTGGAGTGTTTTTACCCTCTTGCAGATGGATGAGAAGTTCTGGAGACAGAGTTCCCACAGAGCGACTTGGATTCAGGTAAGCGTTTAAAGCTCGTACAGTATTTAAAAATGCTTCAGAATGCTTACTAATGCCTTTTTTCTGTTCTTTTCCCTTTTCCTTAGGAAGCTGCGTGCCGGGATGGGAATGACACCACCGAAGATGCCTGCAGAAGAGAAGGAACGATGAATGATGGGCAGAAGCGCCGCAAGGTAAGGCTGTTCCTAACCGTGTTTTTGTTCTTGCAGGAGCTGAGCGCAGAAGAAAGATGCAGGCCTACTGGAGAGCGATCCGAACACGGTGAGTGTCACGCTGCAGGTGCAGAAAACGCAAAGCATGTTTCTCAGCGTGGTCGTGGCTTAAATAGTCTCTGGGTATCCCAGGTGTCTCTGGGCTGAACCGCACCCAAAAGACTAGACTGTACATGCAGTTCTGGGAACCGAAATATGTGGGGGCATCCATCTTGTCCCCATTAATGCACTACAAGTCCAATCCCCAATGTTATCCTATGGGAGTGAGTGAATCTGGTGCCACAAGTGCAAAGTCTGACTCCAAGTGGGTCTTTGGAGGAATGGAGAGGCCCTTGAGGGCCATGTAGGTGATTGTGCCTGGCTCCAGCCTGACATCTTGGAGGGCTGGGGACATGAGGGGCAGGAATCATGACAAAACGTCTTATTCATGGTTTCACTGTCTTAATAGTGATCTTATTTATATTGCACACCACATGAATTTGTTCCTTTGATATCTAATGGCAACACGATTTGAAAACCATATCCCACTTCTAAGCTCAGTCTGTCTGGATAAAGACACCTTCCTGGTAGCTTCTAATCTGCCTCCACTATCCATGCTACGATATGTGTAGCATTCTCCTTCCTTCCAATTGGTGGTCTCTATTCATTCATGAGCACTTTTGCATTCTTTGAGGCAGCTAATGTCTATTATGGGTTACATGTACCTTTTACATATGGTCCTGCATTAATACTACATCTACCTTCCTGGATGTTATTGATAAAAAGTATCCTGTATGTACTAGAACAGTAACCCCTTTGTAGACTGCTAATGTTGGTGTTCAAATGCTACTTGTTTATCGTTCTGATTAGAGCAAGAATGAAGAGGGCAAGGGGATTTAAAGAGAGTAAGGAACAAGTTACTTACCTGTAACTGTTGTTCTCCAGCATGGGTCTGGCATGGATTCACATGCTCATGAATATTCCCCGTCGTTAGGCTGGGAATCCTCGGTAAAGAAAAAATCAGTATCAGTTTTGTTTCTGATCTATCTTTCGTAGTAGTAACCAATCACTGATCTCTGCGTCATACTGACCACAACCAATGACTGCCCTCTACCTAAGCCCCGCCTCTGGCAGCCATCTTCAGATTTGGTAGCACATGAAGAGGCAGTATGACCAAGTGAAGAGCCGCAGAAGGGTAGGCGGGAGGGTTCGCATGTGAATCCATGCCAGACCCATGCTGGATAACAACAGCTACAGGTAAGTAACTTGTTCCTTCTCCAGCATGGGGTCTGGCATGGATTCACATGCTCCTGAATATAAGAATAAATAGCAGTACACACATGCACAACCACGGGAGGTGGCAAAAGGCTCAACATTAAGCAATACCTCACCTTAGGCGAACAGGTTGCGCAGCACTGCTTGGCCGACCCTGGACTCCTCTCTGGAATCCCGATCGATGCAGTAGAATCTCGTGAAGGTGTGCGCCGACCTCCACGTAGCAGCCCTGCAGATGTCCAGCAGGGGCACACCAGATAAGAACGCCGTAGTAGCAGCGATCGCTCTGGTCGAATGGGCTCTCGGACGGCCTGGCAGCGGTCGGTTAGCCAACCGGTGGCAGTGCATGATGCAGCCGGAGAGTCATCTGGAAATAGAAGACTTCGAGAGAGCCTTCTCTTGATTCACAGGTCCAAATTTCACGAACAGCCGTGATGTCCTCCGGAAACTCTTCGTGCGGTCCATGTAGAACTTCAGCGCTCTAGCCACATCCAGCGAGTGCAGAGTCCTCTCGGACGGCGACGAAGGAGACGGGAAGAAAACAGGTAACACCAAGGGCTCGTTAAGATGGAAGTCCGACGGCACCTTGGGCATAAAGGAGGGGGGCGTCCAAACCACCACCCTCGAGGCATGGAAAGTCAAGTACGGTGCTTTGCACGATGGGGCCTGGATCTCTCCCACTCGTCGTGCGGAGGTAATGGCCACCAGGAATGCAGTCTTCCACGACACAAACTTCATCGGTGCGGAGTGCATCGGCTCGAATGGGGGCCCCATGAGCCTGGTCAGCACCACGTTAAGTTCCCACGCCGGGGCCGGGGCCTTCACCGGCGGGAACGACCGGAACAGTCCTTTCATAAACTCTTTTACCAGTCGATGGGACCACAGGGACGTCCGTCCTGTGGTTCTGGTATATCTGGAGATCGCCGCCAGATGAATCTTAATGGAGGCATGGGCTAGCCCAGCCTTTGCCAGCGAAAGCAGGTACGGCAGCACTTGAGGGGCCGTAATCCGAAGGGGGTTGATCTTCTGTGCTCGGCACCAGATAGAGAACCTCTTCCACTTATGACCGTAGCATTTGAGAGTCGAGGACGCCCTGCATTCGGCTGGTATATCGTAGCCTCCAAACTCTAGCGCTGCAGGAGCCAAGCCTGCAGGTTCAGCGACGCCGGGTCGTGGTGGAAGATGGCGCCTCCTTCTCTGGAGAGAAGGTCCGCGTCCGCCGACAGCTTGATGGGAGGGGACGTTGACAAGTCCAGAAGGTCCGGGAACCAGATCTACCTCGGCCACGCCGGTGCGACGAGGATCATCCTGCACCGGGACCTCTTGAGCTGGCTGATGAGTCGAAGCAGCAACGGCAACGGAGGGAAAGCATACAGGTATAGGCCGTCCCAGGGGAACGAGAACGCATCGCCCATTCTTCTCGGCTGGGGAAATCTGCTGGCGAACCTCTTGCACGTCGAGTTCGTCGCTGTTGCGAACAGGTCGATTTGGGGTTTGCCCCATCGTCGGAAGAGTTGATCCACCTGATCCTGGCGCAGTTCCCACTCGTGACACGCGCGCAGCTCCCTGCTGAGCGAGTCGGCGATGGTGTTGCCTTCTCCTGCCAGGTGGAAGGGAACCAGGAACATCCCCTGGGCGACCGGCCAGTGCCACAGATCCTGTGCCTCCTTCGATAGGGCTGGGGATCTGCTGCCTCCCTGCTTCCGTATGTAAAATATTGTCGTGGTGTTGTCCGTGAAGATCCGCACCACCTTGCCCTTGAGGGACGGGAGGAACAATTTGAGAGCCCAGAACACGGCTCTGAGTTCCAGGACGTTGATGTGCAGGAGCCTCTCCTCCGGGAGCCAGAGGCCTCTTGCGTGGAGATCTCCGGTGTGGGCGCCCCAACCTACCAGGGAGGCGTCCGTTGTCACCGTCTCCTGGTACGCCGGCGTCTGAAAGTTCTTGCCCGCCGTGAGGTGCGCTTGAACGCCCCACCACTGGATCGCCCGCCGGAACACCTCGTTGAGGGGGACCCTGTCTTCGAAGGTGCCTGTCGCCTGCATCCAACGGGCGTCGAGAAATTCTTGAAGAGGGCGCATCCGTAGTCTGCAGAGGCACACCAGGTAGATGCAAGAGGACATCATCCCCAGGAGGGACTTGATGGACCTCACCCTGGCCACGTCCGTGGCTAGCAGGCGCTGCACTTTGCCTAGAATGGTCTTTGTCCGTTCTTCCGACGGGGCCGCCAGGCGCCTCACTGTATCGAGTTTCGCTCCCAGAAACAGGGCCACCTGCGACGGCACCAGGTGGGACTTTGGGTAGTTTATGGCGAATCCCAGGTCTGTGAGTAGCTGGACGGTCCTCGCAGTGTGTTCGACGGCGAGTTCCCTCGTCCTTGAGCGGATGAGCCAGTCGTCCAGGTAGAGACGTGAATCCCCTGCAGGCGCAGCCGCGCCGCCACTGGTGCTAGGCACTTGGTAAAGACCCTGGGGGCCGACTTCAATCCGAACGGCAGTGCTCTGAATTGGTAGTGGCGTCCCTGGACGACGAACCTGAGGAACTTTCGGTGACTTTTGAGGATGGGAACGTGGAAGTATGCATCCTCCAGGTCCAACGACGATAGAAAGTCGCCTTCCTCCAGCTGTCCCAGTACGTGCTGGAGGGTGACCATCCTGAACTTTTGTGATCTGATGTATTTGTTCAAGCGACGAAGGTCCAGGATGGGGTGCCAGCCGCCCGTCTTCTTCCTGATGAGGAAGTACCTTGAGTACACCCCGGAGCCCCGGAGCCTCTTCGGGACAAGCTCGATGGCGCCTTTCCTGAGCATCGCCCGTACTTCCAACAGCAGTTGCGGGACGTGATTTTCCTTCCTGGCCACAGCTGGAACGTGAGGGCACTTCTTCAGGAATTCGATAGAGTGTCCTCTTGCCAGGGTATCCAGCACCAAACGGTCGGTGGAGATGGACTTCCACACGCCGACGAAACTCGCCAGCCGGCCTCCCACCGGGGTGCTTCGGTGGGGGCCCGAGACCACGGCCGGTTCAGTCCTGCTTGGAGGCGGTGGCCTTGCCGCCCTGGCCACCTTGCCGACGGCGGCGAGGCGCTCCCTGCTTGCCGCGACCCCTGTAGGCCTCCTACAGGAGCGTGCCGCCTGGCGGTAGGACGACGAGCCACCGCTGGATCCCTTGGAGGCACCCTGTCTGCCTCCGGAGCTCCGAAAGGGCCGTTGTTGCTGAAGGGCTCCTAGGGCGCGGGCCGTCTCCGTTTTTATGGCTTGGAGGGATTCGTCCACCGCCTTCCCGAACAAGTTGCTGCCATCGAACGGCATGTCCAACACCCTGGTCTGGACGTCCTGACGGAAGTCGGTCGCACGAAGCCAACCCCGTCGTCGTAGGCAAACACCATTGCCCAGCTGGCGGAACCCGGTATCGGCAATATCGGTTGCCACCGTTATGGCGTGGTCCGACGCCCACCTCGCCCTCTTGCAGTATTTCCAGGGCCTCGGACCTCTTGCAGTATGGCAGGAAGTCCAATATGGGGGCCAGCTTAAACCAGAGCTCCCTGTCGTAACGGGCCACGATCGCCAGGGCGTTGGCTGCTTTGATCGTCGTCGCCGCCGACGAAATGACCCGCCGCCCCATGGCGTCCAACTTCTTTCCCTTGCCGTCCGGCGGGGAATTCGACATCGAGGCTCCTGACCCCGCCGCTTTCTTCTTAGCCGCCGCCGAGACGACCGAGTCTGGCGTTGGCTGGGCCCTGAGGCACAGGGGAGCGGTTTCGGGGACCCGGTACTACTTCTCGTACCGGTCCCGTTTGGCTGGTGCCGTGGAGGGGTTTTTGAGAACCGACAGGCCCTCCTCCCAGATGTCATCGATTAGGGGCACCGCGATGACCGTCTTCCTCTTGGCCTCCCGGCGCTGATAGAGGAAACCTTCCTTTTTCTGCTCCTCCTGGCAGAGCTGGAACAATTCAGACACCCTGGCGATCATGGCGTGGAATGAGCCAATCTCGTCGGGCGGCGAGGCCCGTGCGATGGGAGACGGGAGACCTGTACCATCATCGCCGCCCTCAGAACCCGTCGTCGAGCCCAACGCACCGTCATCTCCCGACTCGTGGGAGAATGAGGAGGGAACTGTAGGCCTCACGGGGGCGAGCGGAGCAGAGGGTTGGGTCCTCCGTCGTTTGTTCTGAGGACTTCCTGACGGGCCAGGTTGCGGCTCCTCCAGCCTGGGCCGTGGGAATCTCGTCCTTATCTCAGAGCATAAGGACTGGATGGCAGACGAAATGGCAGCCGAGCCATCCTGAGGCCTAGGATCCGGCTGCGCCGGAAGGGAAGGCCGCTCTTCCTCACCATCGTCGTCTTCCTCGGTTATCTCCCGAGGATCTTCCTGACGGGATCGAACCTTCTCGAATTGGACTTCGAGGTTCCTCGGGGCCTCGGTCAGTTCCTCCTCCAAGGCTGACTCCGAGCTCGAGGAGGGCACCATGCCCCCCCCTCGCTTCTTCCATCATGGCGGCCACGACGATGGGCTGAAAAGAGGATTCCCTCCTTGGCGGCAGGGAAACTCCAGTCCCAGAGGCAGTCTCCGCTGGCGGTGTCTCTGCCGGCTTGGCCAGAGTCGCCGCGATAGCCTCGATAGAGGCCTTCGCCTGCTGGGTAGGGGCCTTCACCTTCGGGGGAGGGGCGACGCCTCGCTCCCCCTCTTCCGAGATCAGACGGGGCTTCTCCCGAATCTTACCAAGGGTCTCGGACTTTCTCTTCCCCGAAACGGAGCGTTGGCTCGTGGTTGACGGTGACGGGGAAGGTGCGCCCTGCCTGGCGACCTTAGAGCCCTACGTTTCGGCGCTCCCGGAGCCAGCGGACTCGCAGCGCTTGGCCTGGTGTTGGGTCCGCGTCGCCGGGGCGCCCGCACAGGACTTAGAAGCCCGCTCTGACCCTTTCTTCTTCTTCTCACCCATCGAGCCCTTCTCCAACCAGCTTGAGAGACAGGATCGACGGTCCCTCATGGTCCGCTCCGACAAGTTCTTGCAGAACTGGCAGTCCTTCTCTACATGAGTCTTGTCCCCATGAAGACAGTAGAGGCATCGCAAATTTTCGTCTTCCTTAAACACATTCTGCAGCCCGCATCCAGGGCAGCTGCGAAACAGCTTGGGTCCGGGCGACAAACTCGCATCCTGGGCCATCTTGAAGTAGGCCACGAATCTTCTGGAATCCTCCAAGAAGTTGATTCGACGAAATCTTCACCCTTGAGGGGCGTAGGAAAATCCCCCAACGGGTAGCCGTTAACGGGAGTAGAAACGGTGGAGCTTGAGGCTCGATTAACCGAAAAAATGTGAAAAATCACCTGAAAAAGCGCAAAACACGCAGTAAAAGCTCGAGAGCTAAGCATGAGTACTCCCAACACTTGAACGTGCGGTAAAAATCTGAAGATGGCTGCCAGAGGCGGGGCTTAGGTAGAGGGCAGTCATTGGCTGTGGTCAGTATGACGCAGAGATCAGTGATTGGTTACTACTACGAAAGACAGATCAGAAACGAAACTGATACTGATTTTTTCTTTACCGAGGATTCCCAGCCTAACGACGGGGAATATTCATGAGCATGTGAATCCATGCAAGACCCCATGCTGGAGAAACATGCTTATTATGCTGCGAGACAGCATAGCAACATATGGGATGTGAGCGCAACGGGTGGGGGATGGAGGGCACAACCAGTATTCTTGATCACTTAATTCCTTTGGCTTGGTGAAGGGGGGCCCCAAAGATGTCTGTGCCCAGGGCCACAAAAGTGCTTAAGATGGCCCTGGGGTGCAGTCTTAATGCAGGAAAGTGGATCTGTGTGGTATACAGTTGCATGTGCCTAAAAAATGTTGAAAGTGGCAGAGGTTAGGTACTCTGTGGTGGGGAAGAATAATTGGCATGTATGTGGGCAGTGGAGAAGTTCAAAATATATTTGTGGGGTCGCAAGTTTACCATTTGTACGGACCATAAACCACTAATCAGTATTTTTTCCAAAGGTGGTTTGGAGGGAGTGTCAAGGCGCATTATGAAATGTGTCAGTAGTCTTCAAGGATTGCAATTTTCAATAAACATGTTCATGGGAGGAACAATGTGGTGGCTGATGCCTTGTCAAGGTCAGTGGTGGAGATATGTGAAGCTGGTGAGGGTCCTGAAGTGTATGATGAGGATATTGGTGAAATTTTTCATGTTCATGAGTGCATAAGGAAGTCGAAGTGGGACCTGGCATGTGTGGAGGATTCTGTGTATCAAGACATGGTGAATTTGGTGAAGAGGAATGCAACCAAGGTGGGTAATCAGAAGATGAAAGGACATGGTAAGGTGAGGAATGAGCTTTGCGTGAAAGGTGATTATTTGTGCAGGGGTCATAAGTTAGTGGTTATCGAAAAGATGAGGAACACAGTAGTAGAGTTGGCGCATAGTGGCCATGTGGGTCTTGTGAGGAACAAAAGTTTGGTAAGATCTGATTTTTGGTCGCCGGGTGTTGATAAGGATGTAGAAGAACAGATGAGGACGTGTTTTGAATGTGTGGAAGGAGACAGGGGTCTCAGGGTGCAGAAGACAACCATGGTTGTTAGGGAAAGTCCTAGTATGCTGTGGGATGAGGTGGCATTGGATTTGTTAGGTCTTTTTAATATTAGAGTGTTAGGCAGAAACCTGTGCAGTTCCCTTAGGTACCACTGCAAAACGTTTAAGACTACAGGTGTAAGCAGTAAATCCAATTGGCATCAGTCTGCACCACCCAGATGTACCTGGTAGCTGTGGCTGAGCAGTCAGACTTCTCTCAAGAAGAGTTAGGCAGTATGTAGAGTATACACAATAGGGCTAAAAATACAGTAGCAAAAGCAAACACTGACCAGAGCTTTGGTATAAAAGTATATAATTATTTATTTAAAAACACACTTGTAAAAATACACTGGCACTAATACGTCAAGCAAGTTCAAACAGTCACTATAAGTATATACACCTCCCTAGTTAATTATTCGACAAGTCTAGGTTAAGACATCACTTATTTAGCAAAACAGAGGTGAGCGTGTAACCGTAGAAGGCACTCCAATGACTTGTTTAAAAAGGGAGAGAAAAGGCAGAATAGGAAAAAACACACAATACCAACACTTTTAAGAAACCACAGCAAGTCAAGAAAGGCAGGGTCTACTGTAGAGCAAAAAGTTCATGGCCAGGCCCACTCTTGGAGAGAGCATGGCGGAATGTGCCCAAGATCACACAGTGGAAATGCACCCAAAGTCTTTGTAGAAAAGTCAAAAGAGGTTGGATCAAGTCAGAAAGGTAATGTTAGCAGGTCCGAGGTCACCCTAGGATAGAGAGTCAAGGATTTACGGGACACCTTGGACAGTCTGTTGCAAGGAAGACCAGGTGGGACACAGTACCTGCAATGGTGAGAAAGCTCCAGCAGGGGCAGTTGTTCCTGGCAGCGGGTGCAAGTCAGAGCTTCATCCAGGGGAAGAGGTGATCTTGACGTGGAGGAAAGCTGGAGGTCATTGCACTGCCAGGGAAGAAACCAGCCGCAGAGTTTCCTGGTTAAAAGGTACAACCCTTTTATTCGCGGTAGTGGTGAAGCATGGCTATCCGGCCGCCGGGGTGCTTTGCACGGTCGATTCGACCACGAGACGATCCAGGAAGGCAAAAAAGGCGAATTGGTTGGTCCCACCAGCTCAAGGGGAAGAATACTCTCCTGGAAGAAGATCTCCTCTGTCGTCGGGAAAGTGGCGAGTTTTGTACAGCAGGGCTCCACCGGTGGTGTCGTCGTTGTAGATGGCTCAACTTCTCCCCTCTTCGGATTCTTTAGGTCATGTGGTGACTTCTGAAGTTCCAGTCCCCAAAGCCGTGCTTTTATGCAGCAAAACCCCCATTCATCAGCCTAGCTGTCACTCAAACATGCCAAGTGCTGAGCCGGGCGGCTCACCACTGGGCCAATCACACTAGAGTGCGCCTTGAGTTGCCAAGGCAACTCAGTCCAGGGTGCCTAATCCCCCTCCCACACATCCTGTTGACCCCAGACAGAGTGGCACCATTTGGAGGGTTTCTGTGGAGAAGCCCGCCAAAAAGTGGAACAAAGGGCTCGACTTGGGTTAGAGTTTCTGAGGCGAACACAAACGCCATTTTAAAACGGAGTCCTGGCAAAAAGACCCAACCGGGGAATAAATATTAAACAAATAACCCGGCGATATCTTTAACATTGCACCAAAAAGTGGTGCGTTTAAAATGAATGGGAAAATCCCATAGGAAATATTCCGGTGGAATATTTTGCGTGGTACCCACTGCCACCAGCCAGAAACTCGACAAGGGGGAACTGGACAGTGCCCCCTTGGAAAACAGATCCAGGGGCAATCGAATTACCCCTACCAGTACTTCCACAATATGATGGTTTGTACTGGTTCTGTTCACAATTTGAGACTAGTAAAGCCAATGGTGACTTTACATGCCCTGGGAGACAGTAGTCAGTCCCAGGGTATGGAGTCTATGTTTGGGGGTCACTATGACACCCCTGTGTTACTGCACTGAGGGTGCTGTGTAACACACATACCAAAAACACATGAGGCCCTATGGAATAAAAGACCCCATAGCCCATAAAACACATTACATAGTCAAAGGACATTCTCAAATCATGCCTAAGAGTGGGAGAAAAAGAGTCTCAGTCTTAGCAGGAGAAAAAAATAAACCCCAAAAAATCCAGCAAAGCTGCTGGGGGACTCACTAGGTTTGGGAAATTAGCCTTAACAGAGAATTCTCCCCAACATAGAGGATCTAGGGATGCCTATTTACTGGTGGTGATGGATTTGTTGTCCAAGTGGCCAGAGGTGTGCGTGCTGAAAGAAGTGACTAATAGCAATATTATACGTTTTTTGGAGCCATTGTTTTGGAGAGAGGGTTTTCCTAGCAAGTGTTTATCTGATAAAGGGTCACAGTCAGTTCCATGGAAATTCAAGGAATTTTTGGAGAAACATGGTGTGGAGCAAGTCACAACGTCACTATATCATCCACAAGGGAATGGGGGTGTGGAGAGATTCAACAGTTCCTTGATGGATGCCATTAGGATTGCTGGGGCTACAGATGGAGATTGGGTTTGAACTGTCATGGAGAGGACATTTCACTATAGACTGGCTCCACATGGAGTCACAGGAGTGCCTCCCTTTGAGTTGTTGCGTGGTAGAGAGCCTAATTCACATTTGTGTCCTGGATGGATGGGTAGTCACGATGTGTTGGTGTGGAAGTTGGTGAGGTGAGGGAGAAGTTATTAGCAAGTGGGCATAGATCCAAGTTGAGATATGATGAGAAGAATTGCTGCAGAGATTTTGTGGTTAGACCGTGTGAATGGATCAGGGTGAAGCTCCTCGACCAAAGTGAGGAAAGGTTGTTCCTTGTTTTCTGGACCCAAGGAGGTGATTAAAGATTTGGGCTCCTCAGTGTTGGTCAAAGAGGGAGAGGTTTAGAACAAGGAAAGAGTGGCAGTGTTGAGGAGGAATGAAATGGGTGGTAAGGATTAGGAGGAGGTAAGGGAGGTAGGTGTTAGGAGTACCTGAATGGGTGTGTTTGGAGTGTTGCATAGACACCACCTCAGTCGAATACAGTGGTTTCACACAGATGCCTGTTCGTATTTATTAGGCTATGTGTTAATAGTTGCTAGGTTATTGTTACCAGGCTCCAAGGCACAGTGTTAGAGTGGAACTTGGAGCCTGGTGGAATGAGGTTCTGATTCCATCGGAAGCAGTTGAAGAGAGCCTCCCTGGCTGGGGGTTGTTATGTATGGAGCTCAATTAACTTCTGTCAGCAAGTGAAATAAAGACAAGAGCTATCCCTCCACCAACGTGAGTGTGTCTTTCCTATAACACTTAACATCCACCTAAGAGGCACAAAAGGTGGCAGCAAGGAGGAGTATGAAGAGGAGCTGGAAGGGTAGCAGTAACAGCAGGAGAAGAGGACCACGAGGCTGGCAGTTCATGAGGAAGTGTGCTAACTGGAGCGACGCCGGGACTAGAAGAGAGCAGTTTCATCTGGAAGTCCTGAGAGGGTCCTGTGTTCTGTGAGGATGAAAGGACTAAGGATGAAAACAGCAACAATGCAGGCAATGCAATATAATCCAACAACTGGAGAGGACAGACAAAAATGTCAAGAACAGTACAAAAGAGATCAGGAAAGTGAGCTAGGAAGAGGGGAGGGAAAGGTCCACAGGGAGTGCGGGGAGCACAGCGCCAAAGGGAAGGAGTGGGTATACACAATCTAAGGTAAGAGGGAGTGCACGCAGTCTAGAGTTGTGTGGGAGCGCACACAGCCTAATTTGCGATGGAGTGAATGCAACCTAAGGTAAAAGGGGGTGCACGCGGCCTAGGGTTGCGTGGGAGTACACGCGGCCTAAGTTGCGAGGGGGGGGAACGCAACCCAAAGTCTGATGGGACGCATGTGGCCTAGAGTTGCGCGGGGAAACACGTGGACTGGGTTGCGAGGGAGCGCAAGTTAGCAAGGGGTGGTGGTGTGAGAACAGGATGCAGGGAAAACAATGCGTGTGCAAGAGGGAGCAGGAGCACCAGGTCAGGGGGATGAATGGAGTCTATCAAGCTAACTCTCCCGTGCCTTCTTACCTGGTGGCCGCAGACAGGAGGGTGAGGACGTCCGTAGTCACTGGCTATGCCGCAACCCCATCGCCGTCAAACACCTGCGTCCCTCAACACCACGGCCTTGTCCTTGCGGCAGAGGGTCCGTACCTCAGTTCATATAGGCACGGATGCGTGGACATAGAGAAGCGTGCTAAGTAAGTCGGGCAGAGTCTCCTGCGCACCTGTGTCGCTCAACACCGCTGCCTTGTCCTGCGAGGGCTTTGCGCAGAATGTGGCCAGAATCAGCTGATACAAACTGGGGATCCACAATGTATTTAGTAGATTCAGATCAAACTGAGGCAGATTCAGAGAGAATCTGATCTGGGCCTATTCCTTCTACTTGTGCCACTTGTATTTACCATTCAAAATCTGGTTCTAATCCCTCCCTTATTAAGGAAGAAAGGAGTTTTGAATCTTTCTCCATCACAGGAGCCGGGAGGATAAGAGGAATCAGAGAAGTCCCCTGTAGTCAGTGGCCCTTTGAAGTGAATGTAGGACTGACATTCTTTAAAATCTCAGACCAAGCTATTTGACCAAAAAGACATTGGGGCTGATTCTGAGCCTGCCGGTCTGGAAACAATAGTGCTGGTAAGCTTAGCGGCACGGTTGTCTCCGGACAGGCATATTACAGGTCTGCATGTCGGAGCCACTGGACCCGACCGGTCGGACCCTGCCAGACACATCGGCCACGGTAAGCAGACCGTCACAGAAGCACCAGCACAGTTATTAACGGTGCCGGTGCTTCTTTGTTCCCCATTCCCATAAAGTTCTATGGGAATGGGGAATTACAATTTACTGGCGCCTGACTTTCCCGAATGCCATGGTTGTAATCCCTCGGTGTTAACGGCAAGTCAGGCGCCAGCAAATGTTTACGGGTCTGGCGGCAATCCGCCGGCAGTACCGGCACGGTTACCACCAGACCCGTAATGAGGCCCGATATGTTGAAGGGTATGTGAATGGTTTGCATTTTCCTCAGAATCATATTATACCTGAAAAAGACAAATTGGTAGTGTCTCTATTGTTAGAGGTAGAATTCCCCATTTATATCTCTGCATACATTATACCAGGGAAAGGAACTCAGATTTAAGATCTGTCCCCTCATTTCTAGTGGTAAAGAATTGAAACTTGTGGTCCTCAATTTTTCAATCATTACCTGTGAAATTCATCGAGGAGATTGGGCAGATTAATATATGATGTAGTTCGGGGGTCATGTCATTAGGAAAGAAAGGTACCCGCTAATGTCCGGCAGGGCCCTAGACTTTTTTTTCTACTTGCAAACTTTATGACACTAATTCCAGCAAGACTAAAAAGCAAGATCAACAGAATACCCTTATATATGTTATGGGAAAAGAAAGTTGTTACCCTAACCTTGAGCCCTTGCATAAACCAAAAAGGGAGAATTCTCAGACTACCATGGAATATTATTTTGAGAAAAACAATAGTTACCCAGAACTTGCACCTCTCTTCCAAGAGCAACCAAGTGATTCCAGGAGTATCGCGGAAGAGCAGAACCCTCCTCCTTTTGAAGAAACTATTAAATTTAATGATAGACGATCATGTGAGTGGTCCACAGTGAATCCGAGTGATTTGCCCGTGGCTGAAATTACCGCGGGCAAATCGTATGCATGAGAAAGGTGCAAACTACCAAAAGTTCACACCTTTCTCATGCGAACACACATACAAACTCACACCCACAACACACCCATAACACACCCATAACACCGCCCCACCCACACCCTCAGCACACCCACACCCCCAACATAAACAAACCCCACTTACCTTGTCTTCACGCTGCGTTCCTGCAGCGCCAGTTCCCTTTCACTTCGGTGATCGGGAACCGGCACTGCAGGGTCCTTTTCTTCTCATTTTATTTTTTTAAACGGAAGGCTGCGGGGGTGTCCCCCACAGCCCCCGCTCACTATACCATAAAATATAGTGAGCGGGGCGATGCGGGGGACACCCCCGCAAGCCCTGTTTCTTTTTTTATAATGCTGCCACCAAAGGTTCGAACTTTTGGTGCTCGAACCTTTGGTGGTAGCATTTTTAGAACAAAAGGTTCATGCGAACCTTTTGACGTAGGAAAATCGACCTAAACGGTCCACGGTACCTCTGACTAAAAATTTTTCCAGACTTATATTACCTGGCGGCACAAGCACAGCATATAGCTAAGTGGCTGGACACCTTGCTCATGCTAGGTGCTATAAGACCAATACTCCTGAAGGAGTCCTTGTGGATCGCAAAGTGCTGTATACGAGATACCCCACACATGTTAGACCCGGGGAAGAAAAAATGGAGCAGGTTCGGAGGAAGATAAGACTTTACCTCCGGGCTTTGATACAACTCAATATTTCAACGCTGGAAGTACACAGGAAAACACTTCTCCTTTCAGAGATTTGGGGTTTTTTAAATGGGATGTATCTTCTGAGTCGAAGTGTTTACGATGCAGGAATTTTTTTTTGTAAATACATATTTTATTGAAGACCAACAAATGCAGAGAATTACATTGCATTACAGTAGCTAAAATGTGCTAAAGGTTGATCTGATTTTTCATTTGTATTCCCCCACCCCTCGTTTCACTCTGTCATGCCGCAGGGCAGGTGGAGCCTGTGGAGCCGCTGGCGGCGCAGATACTAGCCCGTCACACGCTCCGCTCACCCGTCACGTTCTCCTTTAGCACTGTTCTAGTGTTGCGCGCCGACGCGACTCGGAAGCTTAAAGCCTCCCGCTTCCGGATCACAGACGCGTTACAACGCTTCCGGTTTCCATTTTCCGAGAGTGCTCTACGCTCTGTGCTTTTCGCAGCTTTCACGCTCGTGTATTTTCTCTGTCGGTCCCCGATCCCTTTCGGGTTCCGTTCCTCCTCTATTACTTGCCTGCTCCTCGTAGCTCTGAGCTTTTTCCCCTGTTTGTTCCGCTCCTCTCATTCCCCCTTGCTCTCCTTCCAGTCTTCTAGCCCACCGCCCGTCCCATCTTTCCTTCTCTCTGTGTTCCTTACCTTTTCTCCGTTCTGTCTTCCTGTACCTGTCTCCTCCTTTGCTTCTTTCATCTTCCTGCTGGATTCCCTGTGTACCGGACCCCGGCCTGTTAATTTCGGATTGTCTACTGTACCGCTTGGACACCTTCTTCTGTTGCTTCCCAGTGTACCGGATCATTGGCCTGCTATTGGACTGCCTTCCTCCGAATATCTCTGCTGACCATCTCATCTGCCTGGCCCCGTCTCAAGACTACATCTCAGGGGTCGCTCAGGGGTTTTTTGTGCCTTAGGACTTTTTCCCCTTTTTTGGCATTCCCAGAGGGGCGCCCCGGGCACCCTTTTCGGGTAGCACGGTGGCTTCCTTCCGTGGCCGTCATTATCACCACAAAAAAAAGGAGCGACCAAGAAGAAAAGTAGAGAAGGGTACGGAAAGGAAAGAAGGTGAGGAGCTAGGGGAGGGTGGAGAATCGGAAACAACATTCTCTGACCAGGATATCTCTGATCCCAGTGACACACTCCCACTCCCCCTCCCTCTCCCTTTCCTTTTCCCTTGTACGATGTGGGAGTTTTGACCAGCACGAGCATGGGTGTAGACCTCGACAACCCTATAGGTCTTACAAGATGAGTGGGAAGAGAAAAATCGGGTCATTTCTAAAAACAGTATGTCCTACATTAATTTTAAAAATATATATATTTTAAGAAGATGCTAATAAACAAGAACATTAAACAGTACAACTAAACAGTATACAGGGCAAAGAAACATTGTTAAGTCCATGTCTAGACATAAAATACTGAGAAAAGGAAAAAATAAAAGGAATCAATGTAGTGGATGGAAGATCACAGAGCAATCATAGTATGTCAATCAACCCAGACTCCATGTTTGAGCTCAGAAAATAGTAATTTTCATAACATTCATAAGAATATGCAAACAGTAACGCTCACCCATGGAGGTTTATATTTTGTATTTTATTTTATATAGCGCCTTACGCCAAAGCGCTGTACATAGAATCAAAAACAGCACTAAAAACGAAGTCAATATTTAAAACACAAAGTATTTCAGTAATTGTAAAAAGTCCTTGTTAATCAGATAGAAGAAGATGGGATCGTAGAGAGACCCGAAAGGATGAATAGACAATAATAGAATGGAGAGGGAGAGTATTCCAATTTAAAGGTGCAAGAAGAGAGAAGGACCGAAAGCGAGATTGAGCGTAAGTAGGAGAAGGGACTACAAGACTGAAGTGAGAGGCAGACCAAAGAGAATGCAATGATAAAAAGAGACAAGTGAAGAAAGATAAGGAGGAGCGAGACCATAAGGAGCTTCAAAAACAAGACATAAGAAAATGAACTTTAAATGATTATGAAAAGAGAGCCATCCAAGTTGGGCCAAAGAGGAGGAAATAGAACCACGGGGAGCCAGTTGACAAAGGACACAAATAGAGGCATGAAATACAGATTTGAGCAGAGCTAAATGAGAAATAGGAAGTCCAAAAAGTGCCGATGCGCGTTTCGACCTAAGTCTTTTTCAGGGCCAATTGAGTAGAAAAGGGGCTCTGGATACAGCTGATGGCTGGTCCTCCCAAGTCAGGGTGGCTGTATAGCCTGTTCTAGTGCCGGAGTCGGCAGAAGGGAGCCAATGAATTTGTGTCACAAGGAGGAGGTCGAAACGCGCATCTGTGTGCACTCACCTATGTTGAACAACTGGCATTATCTGCCACTTTGAAGTTTTCTAAATTGTTCTGGTGTTTTTTGAAAAACAATAATAAAGCAACAGATTACTAGCACCAACATGATTCTTCTGACCTGACCATGAACCTAAACCAAAAGCAAATCTGCTAAATTCTTTGATTACTGAATCCCCCCAGCACCCGTCATCATCCACAGTGTTGTCGTCCCACCTACTCAGTCATCAGATACTAGTCTTGTATTCGTTTTTGTGATGGGGTTGGCACTGAGTTTTTCATAACAGTTCTGTTAATTCAGGTGTTCCTCTGCTGCTTTCAAGTAGTACTGATGAGATAGGTAGCTGAGCCGGAGGGATTGCGATAACAGAAGGTAAAGAAGCCAAAGAAGTAGAACTAGAAGAAAAGAAAATAACCTCAGTTTTTGCAGCATTAATAACTAGAAAATGAAGCACGGTGAAGCACGATCACATGGTACAGGTCCTGCTAGTCGCCGCCAGAGCCTGTTGGGCCCAAAAATGGAAGTCACCCCGACCCCCCGGGGAAAGAGTGGATCTCCAAATTACGGGCCATATATGATATGGAATTCCTGACCCATCTGATCGATGAATCTAAGACTAACATTGAGGCCCTATGGCTTCCCTTCTTTGACAAATATGGGAGAGCAGCCTGAGGGACATGAACTCCGTAAGACAGACTGCTGGGCCTGAACGCTGAACACTGCCCGCGGGACACCCCCTCCTGGAGACTGAGGGGGCCCGATGGGACGGAGGACCCGATTTTCAGCTGTGGGGCCTTGCGTTTTGAGCGTTTATAAGTGGACTACCTTTTGCATGTAATGTGTCATAAATTCTGTGTTGGACCCCGTTGATATTATTGTTATCCAAAGATCCATGGTGTGGAAGAGGGAGGGGGGGGAGGTTGTGATTGATTCTGTAGGCACTTCAATGGTTGTATTGTTGTTCTGTCAATGTTGTGACCTTAAAAACTCTAATAAAACTGAATTGTCAAAAGAAAGTGATGGAAGAACCCAAAAGAAGAACTAACCCCAGCTAACGGAGAGGTATAGAGAGAGAAGATGAAAGGACCAAGGACAGAGCCTTGAGGAACACAAGTGAAAATGTTTCAGAGGAAAACCCAGACCAAGAGACTGAAAAGATTCACTGATATAGATATGATTCAAATTAGAGTGGGACCAGAAAAGCCAAAATAAGAAAGAGCAGACAGCAAGAGCGTGTGATCAACAGTATCGGATGTGGCAGAAAGATCAAGAAGTATAAGAAGAGAGGACTGTTTGGCATGATGTGCAGATTCTAAAGAGTCAAGAACAGAAATGAGAGGAGTATCAGTGGAATATCCTGGGCGTAACCCAGATTGGAAACAAGGAAGAACAGAATTTTGAGAGACAAAAGTAGAAAGTGGAGTATAGACTACGTGCTCGTGAATTTTAGAGAAGTATGGAAAAAGTGAAATAGAATGAAAATTAGAAGCAAAAGAAACATCAGCAGAGGGTTTTTTCAAGATAGGAATAATAGCATCAGAGCACAGAAGCATAGCATGTAGTAGGGCCTTCCACGATTCCATGCTTATTGTGGGTTCTGCCATACCCCTCCTCAGGGCTCTATACCATTCGGTCGTCTTTGCCATGGACCATCTCAGCCATTCTCCCCACCATGCTGCATAAACATGGGTCAGAGCTATTTCTCCAGAACATGGAAATTCTATGTTTTGCAAGAGCACAAGCCAGGTCCATAGTCTTAACTATATGTTTAACTTTATCCAAACGTGGGTAAATGCCAAGCAGACATTTTGCAGGGGTCCAATTATATCTCCGTACAACTGCGTTCTCCAGTGTAAGTTGGATTTGGAGCCAAAAGGAGCGAACTTCAAGGCACAGCCAAAACATATGCTTCAAAAATCTGCAGGTTCAACCCCGCACCAAGGGCATCCTGGAGATGTCTGTTTATTAAAGCTTGCCATTTTCTATAGAGGACATTGAACTATAACAGGTGAAACCTTGCATTTCTAGAAACCTTCTTTACAAACAGCAATGCTAAGTCCCACTGCCTATTCTCTATCATACATCCCAAGTCCTCCTCCCATTTGACCTTTATTCGCATGACCGGGGTGCCGCTCTTGTGAGCAAGTTCTGGTATCAGCGAGTTACAGGTTTCCACCCATCATCTACTTCATACAGCATATTCAATATTTCCTCACATTTAGGTTTATCAGGCCACACTGGCCATTATTTTTTTAGCAAAGGTAGTAAGCCGCAAATGTACCAGCAAGTGCCCTTTCTGAATCCCATATTCCTCCATCACATCAGCAAAATCTCTAAAGACGCCATGCCTAAAAACATCTCCCCAGGTAGCTAGGCCCATTCCTTCCCACCTCTGAAATAAAGGGAGCTCACATCTGCTTCGACATAGCGTAGCCACTAGGGGTATGTTCGTAGAGTATGCCTGACCCATGTCCAATATCTTCCCCAACCTGCTCCATATTTTCCTCTCCAGGTCTAACATATGTGGAGTATCAGGTATACAGCACTCTTTGATCCAAAAGGTCTCCTTCATGAGTATCGGCGTTATAGCACCTAGCATAAGTGAGGTGTCCAGCATTTCTTCATCAGCCAGCAACTTAGCTAAAAGCTGTGCTTGTGCCGCCAGGTAATATAACTCGAACCAAAGTAGCTAGATCCCACCATCAACATGTCTAAGTCGCAGCGTAGGGAGTGTGTTCCTATGGCGTCTACTTCCCCAGAGGAACCCATTTACAAGTGAATCCAATGACTTAAAGAAGAAGCATGGGATCATGTACATAATATTATCAAAATAGTATAGCAGTCTTGGGAGTACCACTATCTTGATCAATGTTGCCCTTCCCATCAGTGAAAGTGTCAATCAGTACCAAAATCTCATAGACGCCTCAATCTCCTGCATTGTGTTGTCTGTATGCATTTGACTAGCCTAGTGCCGTATATTGACCCTCCCAGATACTTAAAGGAATGAGTTTCCCAACTGCGGTAGGTCTTCGAGTGCCATCTTATTTAGCGCAGCAAGCGGAAAACTGCAGGACATCTCCTAGCTAAAGGTGATGCCAGTAAGCTTTGCAAAGTTGTCTAATACCTCTAATATCATAGGCATATTCTCTACTAGGTTATTTATATATAAGAGGCAATCGTCAGCATATAGCGACACCAGGTGATGCATACCATCCACCAGTATGCCAGCTTCTGTGAACTCAGTACGTAGAAACACTGCCAATGAATCCAATGCGAGTATGCAGAGCATCAGTGATAGGGGGCAGCCCGGTCTGTTGCCTCTACCAATATTGCAGGCTGCAGATAGGTGTTTGCCAGTGCGCACCCTGGCTACAGGTGTTTTATAAAGCAGTTTGACCCAGCGAGAGAATCCTTCACCAAGACCGAAATCTTCCAGGACCTCGCAAATCCACTGCCAATAGACCGAGTCAAAGGCCTTGGCCGCGTCTAAGGAGATCAGTGCACAGGGAGCCTGGTGCCTCCGGGTTCTATCAATGTGGTATGGAAGCCTACGTAGATTGGACAACGTGCTCCCATTTGGTATTAACCCTGTCTGATCACTGTGTATTATAGATCCAATGAGCAGTTTAAGTCTCCTAGCGAGCAAAGCTGTAAGGATCTTCTCATCTTGATTTAACATTGACAATGGTCTGTACAAGTCATACAAATCGCGCGGTTCCCAGCTTTAAGGACTGGCACTATCTTTTTTAATTTTTTTATTTTAATTGTATTTGGTTAAAAAAACCTTCTACAATGTCTCTTCAATAGAATACAGCTAATAAAACAAGTAATAAAATCCACAGTAAATTCACATAAAAACATACAAAATCAATTAAACCATAAAAGAAATCTCAAAATCATCATCACCTGTTGGAGAACAGCCGCGGGGGCAAAATAATTAAAAGCAGAGTAAATGAGAAGAAAAAAGAAAGAGGAAGAGATAAGGATAATAGAGCTCACGAAAAAGCTTAAACAATCACGACTGGAAGAGGAAAATGAAAATAAAAGCTATCAATTTCCAGGCTCTACAAGGTCATAACCTTGACAATGGTAATCCCTACCAATAGTGCCAGTCCCAAATTTGAATTGCTAAAATATTTCTAAAACACAATATTACTTTTTTCCAATACCTGGACCCCTGCTATTGTTAAATTCTGATAGTACCCCAAGATCAAACTGTCCCAAGACATGTCCGGGACATATTTCTCTGTCCCCACACCAAATCTTGCAAACAGTACTGATCTTGCTGCCCATGTACCCTCACATTCTATTAGCAAATGTTTCAGGGATTGTTTCTCCGGGTTTTTGCACACATTACATAAGATAATAGAGGAGTCAACCATCCCCATTTGAGACAGATTTCTCCGGTGTAGACAACATTTAGTCGCATTCTGAGAAAGCTTTTCCTAACTTTACTGTTCGGAAATGTCACCATATAATTAGCAATACACCCTTGCTTTTTGTCAACTTTCAGAAATAGGTTTTCACATGCCAGACTGCACAGTTTTTCTATAGTTGTTGTCCAGTCCATTTCAAACCAGGCCTTTTTTGCCTTGATTGGATTCTCAAACAGAGTTTTACAATCTGAATCTGCTGTATTTAGCCCTTCTGTTGGCCAGGCTTCCAGGTTTAAGAGGATCTTGGAACTGCTTTTTTCCAAATGGGATTTTATATCTGCAAACAAGGACCCCTTATTAGATGTCATTATGAGACAATAGGGAGAGACCAATTTCCAAGCATCATGGGCTTTAAGTGATCGGAGGCCTAATTTGAATCTACGACTTGCAAGCTGGAGGCTGTGCGGGAGGCCTAAAACACTCTTCCAAATCAGCCCTTCCCATCTGTGCCAATCTCCACTCCAGAGAATAGGCTTTGTCTCCAACCCATATAGGACTACCGGAACCACCTTCGCCTTATAATATTTAATCAAAGGAATGACTGAAAAACCACAGTATTTAGTTAGAACTCTCTTCATCTGAGGGATGATCTGAATGATCTTATTATGCGTATCCCGCTCCACCTTACAAATTGCTGGAGAGGCATAGATTTTGTAGCCTAAATATACCTAAATCTTCAAATCTCTTGGAATCAGCTGGCCTCCCATCTCCCAATGTGGATAGATGACCCTTTTGTTCCTGTGCCTAAACACTACGAATCTTGATTTTTTGGGGTACAATGTAAGTCTATTCTCTTTGGCATAACAGTCAAGACTGTGGAAAAGACCCTGAAGCCGCACTGCTGTGTTGTCCAACAGGACTACATCGTCGACATATGCAAGCCAATTAACTCTCGATCCAATGATCATTGAGTTTGCTAATGCCGACGTTTTAAGGAACTCTCCCACATCCGGCAGATAGATATTAAAAAAGAGGAGGACCCTCAAACAACCCTGCCGGACCCCTCTCTCTACTCTAATATGGTCAGAAAGATACCCTTCTTGATCTAGTCGAACTCTGATTGTGGTTTCTCTGTGAAGCTCAACCAGCATGGCCAGTAGACCTTCTGGAAATCCCCAGGATATTAACTTTGACCACGGGCGGTTTCCATCTACCTGTTCAAATGCGGTTGAGAAAACCACCCAAGCGCCAAAAAGTTCGAGTTCACCCTTCTTCCGTCTGTTCAATCCGAATATTTAGTGCTACTCCTTTAAGAGCGGTCGAGAGCCCTTTTCTAAATCTTGTTTGGTACTTTGATAATATTTTGGCCTCCTTCACCCAATCTTCCAATTCCCCCAACAGGACTTTCATAAACCTCTTACTATCAATGTCCAGGAGGGCGATCGGACGGTAATTCATTGGCACCGTCCGGTCACTCCCTTTGAACAGTGGTATTATAATAGCTGATTTCCATGATTGAGGAAACCTCACCCTTGCGAGAATGTCTTTAAACCACCAAGTCAATAGTTTCGCCCAAAGGTGGGAGTTATTCCTCAAAACCTGGTACGTAAGTCCATAAGGACCCGCTGCCTTTGATGTTGACCTATACATGATCATGTCCGTTATGATCTGTTCATTAAAAGAGAGACACCACTTGGTTGGTTCAATGATGGAGAGAGGTGAGTCAGTGGCAGCTCTGAAGACCTGAGACAGATATTCAATCCATCCTTTCTCCAGTACTAAGTTGCACAGTGTGCTACTTGAATTACCCTCCAGTTGATGTATAACTGACCAACAATTTCCCGAGTCCCCGCTCCCAATTCGCTTTAACATGAGTTCCCCATCCTGTTGAAGACGCAACATCTTTCTACTCTTTGACCAGTGCACATATTCCTGCCAGAGACATCTTGAATTTCTTTTATAAACTTCGTCTTTCTGGCCCAATCTTTTAAACTGTCTCAGGCTCCAATTTAATTGGTTTTTCCTCTGTGATGTTTCTTCATCAAATGTATGACGATGGACCTGTGATTTCCCACCTCCTCCAACACTCGGTGGGCAGGTGGTCCAAACAAACCTGGGGAAGACCTCAGGCTTACAATTATCCCGTTGGACCCTTTCAGCAATTTCCATAAGGCGACTATTGAGGCCCCTCCCCTCCGACTTGTACTTAATTAGGCGTATTTTACCTTTCCTATTGTCAATATCCTGACACTGTCTATCCTGTGTTCTGGAGATAATATCGGAGATTGAGAGCTCTAAGCGCGAGTGATCACTCCCCCGGCTTGCATGATGTTAAGTGATGCATGTCGTGTGAAAAGGTCATCGGACAAGAAGATATAGTCAAGAATAGATTGAGTTGATCCTTGCCGCCTCGTTGGATTCGCTAGAATGACTCCCGGCAGCCTTTCATTTGCCATATTCAGCTCCCATCCCATTAGGAACTCCACCCATGATTTACCCTTCTCAGTTACTCTACGTGAACTATGATTGGCCATTTCTTTCAATAAAGGAGTGCATTGTGAATTCAAGTCTCCTCCCAAAATTATCTGTGCGCCCCCCCAAAGCAGTGTGATCCTTTCCAATGATGATGCAAGTTCTACCAGAACATCCTGCAAGCTGGAACAGGCAGGGTTCCAATAAATATTGATGAAAATCAACTCTAAAGATTGTTTCCAGTGCTTATAGAGCACCTTGCATACTTGAATTGCCATTTTATTTTTAATCAGCAATATGGAGTTTCCAATTGTAGCATTTTTAAATGCTATCAGGAGCCCACCAGACGGCCTACCTTTGGCATTTTGGCAAGCTGGTTGTGAGAAGATTGTATAACCTTCTATTTCGATCGAATTAACCAGCCACGTCTCTTGTAACATTAAAACATTAATTTGCCAAATAAATGTTCTTTCATTTTTCTTGAGGTGAACGCATTTGGACCCCGCGTGTTCCAGCATACTAGGAATAACTTGCTTTACTTAAAGATGCTGTGTGCCCACCCCCAGTTTCTGCATCAATATTTGTGGCAGCATAGATAATGTCTTTTCCTGCTGATTCTCATCAGTAGTCTACCGTTCTTGACGAGATATCAGGGGACAGGCTAATCCATGAGCCTTCCTCCCCTGCCCTCGATCGCCATTTTGGAGCGTGGCAGTTTGGCTTGGAAGGTTCCAATGAATAAGAGCTAGAAACCGCCAGCACCAAGCCCTCCAGTTCCTTTGCTGCCTTCATGATTGCTTCTTAACCCTCTCTTGTTAATCCCACTTCCGCCATAAACGGGTCCTTTAGGTCTGGGAATCGAACAGATTTGATGTCTTTCAAGAGGTAAAGGCTTGTTTTTTTTGTTAAGAATTGAAAGAATTTTATCCTCTGCAGAGACTTTATTTTGTATTTATTTGCTTGTCCCAGTCTCACCTCTTCCATGGTTGATGTCAATTCTGACTTTTTGGATACAGAATTCAAGAAAATTGGGGCAATTTTCATTTTCAGCCCATTTGATGGTACTGTGGCTCCAGTGGACCTGGACCCTTCTTTTACTAGTTGGCATTTATTCTTCAGGAAGATTGGAGCGCAAGCTGTTGGCTGACTATCACAGAGTCAGTCATGCTTGCAGGTACGGAGCAAAACTCATATGCTTCTCCAAATACTTGAAGGAGTACCAACACCAAGGTGTCAATATTGTGGCATTTTGTGGTTAGCATTTTTAGCACATTTTAACATTTAAATTTGAATTTGTTGTATTATTGCATTCTAACTTTAGAAATATGAGTGAATTTTAGCATTTACAAGTATTCCCCACTTTGACTTACTAGAGATAATTCTGCGCTCCTGCACGTGATTTTACAGTTTCAATTGGGTTTCCATTGCTGTAATCTAATCTATCTGCACTAGCATATTTAAAAAATCAATAGTTGCGGGAAATCTAGGCTTAGGAACTACAGTTCCCACAATATGTTGTAGTTCTTAGCGCCGCTCTTATTTGCCAATCAGGCGTGAGAGCTCCGGCGAGCTAGCACCAAGCCGGTCGGTGGCGGTTCGTGAAGGGCAGTGAAGGAGGCATGCTATTTTATCTCCCATTCTGTGAATCTTATAGCTTAAATATGGGCATCGCTGAGGTTCTGTAAACCATAAATGCCGCCAGAGCTAGGCTGGAATCTAACAGTCACCTATCTGTGCCACAAGGCAGGATTAGCACACTGAGCATGTGAAGTGCTGACTCACCCCCATTGGGATCCCTTATGGTCAGCGCCGTTTCCAACAATGATTGTACCCTGCATCTATCCATGACTCCCAAATCTGACTCATTTTATGAGGTTGCTTTCAAGGCCCATAATGAGTGTTAGTTGGTAGCTCTGGAAGAAGAGACTCAGGAGTCATCAGAGAGGCCTTCCTCCTTGAGAATGCTTAGCCTTAGCTCTACACAGCATTCAGTTCCGTATAACGACGGAACCATAAACGCAGCGCTGGGGAGGGGGGCAGTCTGGTCACCCCTAGGAATAACAATGGGAGTAAGGATAATCAATCTCATGTACCCTAAAAGTCATGTTGTTAAACACTAGTTCGCTCATTAAGCATGCTTTAGAAGTAGCCACACACATTGAGGAATGTAATATAGACATCTGTGCACTCACGGAAACGTGGAGCCATGAGGCAGCTGACCCCTCTTTAGAGCTGACTATTCCTGCTGGCTTTAGCATCCTGCAACAGGACAGAAGAGAGGGCAAGGGCGGGGGAGTTGCACTGATCTTCAAATGAGACTTAAAGATCTGGGAGGCCAAAGTTGAAAACATACCAGGCTCCGAATTGGTAGTGGTGAAAATCGGTATTAGTTCTGAAATGACCCTCAATCTAGCTCCTGTAGTAGTGCCCAAATTCCCTGATCAGCTCAGCAATCATTTATTACCAGTGCTTAAACCTAACACAAAACTATTAATTTTGGGGGATCTTAACCTCTGGCTTGGTAGTGATTTTGAGGCCACAGCTGGCGCATTGGAGGTTGCGTTCGACACCCTGGGGTTCCGTCAATCGGTTAGAGTCCCCACACAAGTAAAAGGACACACTTTGGATTGAGTTGCTTCCCATAATATGAATAGCTCAGATCCCAAAGTCTTGCCTTGTCCTTGGTCGGATCACTCATGTATCTATTTTCAGATTAAAAAATGAATGCTTCATAAGGAAAACAGGCAAGGGCAAGGTCCCGAAGTTAGTAAGAAACTACAAGAAACTAACTTTAGAGATATTGAAACCATGGATCACCAACCTGACCTAAGAGATTCTTGAATCTGAGACACTGCAGGGGATGACTAGTTCTTTTCTCAACTCCTTTGAGGCTATCTCTGAGACTTTAGCACCATTAAAGCAAAAATACTGCGATGAGGGACATAAGCACAATGAATGGTTTAATGCAGATCTTCAAGAGCTCAAAACTATAGAAAAAAACATTTTTATGCCTGGAGAAAGTCGGGTTATCCCAAGAATTGTATAAAAAAATTGTTTGGTACTTATAAAAAAGCAATTTTGCTAGCCAAAAAATAAATGTTTAACGACAGAATTGTAAACTTGTTTTCCGACAGCAAGGAACAATTCAAAAATTCTAAGAGAACAGGAAATTCCCACTGGACCGAGCAAGGATCTATTACTGAAAGATGAGGCATGGTGTGCTTCAATCCAGGATGCAATGCTGGGCAAATTAGAGAAAATTAGGAAAGGTATTGAGGCTAAAAAACTCTCCTAAATAAGCAACCAGAGATAGACCATGCTGGGACTATAGGCAATGCGGGTTCTCAGCGACGTTTCAATTTTTCACCTATCATGGAAGACGAGCTGTCTAAGGTCGTCATGCATCTTAAAACCACCTGCTGCAAGGGGGGATCCTTGCTCGTCTATGATTATCAAAGCGTGCTCATCTATGATAATACCGGCTCTCACCAAATTCGTGAATACATCGTTTGCAGAAAACTACGTCCCTGAAGGACTGAAGGCGGCCTGGATTACCCCCCTTCTAAAGAAGCCAGATCTTTGTCCAATGACGCCGACTAACTATAGGCCGATTACTAATACACCTTTTCTCTTAAAGATTCTGGATAGGGTGGCCTACAATGAAATCTCCTTATATCTTAATAGCCATCAGATCCTTAATAAGTTTCTATCGGGTTTCAGACAATACCACAGGACCGAGACGGCTCTTCTCGATTTGAAATCTAAGCTACTGGAATCGATGGATTTTGGGCAAGCCTCTCTTCTAATGATTCTGGATCTCTCTACGGCCTTTGACCTGGTGGATCATTCCATCTTGTTCACCAGGTTAAAGGATGTCGCCTTATTCTCAGATCAGGATGCCCAATGGATCGTGTCTTTCCTGAGTGAAAGACAATGTAGTGTAGCCAATGTGGAAGCAGAGGCTAAACCAGTATCGCTAGTATATGGCGTGCCTCAGGGGGCTTGTGTCTCCCCGTCTCTTTACAACATCTTTATGGCTCCCTTCTTCGATCTCTTAGTGCACAATGGCATTACATTTACCAACTATGCGGATGACAATTGTCATCCCTTTAACCGGGTCACATAGCAGAGATGAAAGTAATATCAACAAGGTCTATGACATCATCCATAGCTGGCTGGTACAGAATGGTCTAGCTCTTAATAATGACAAATCCAAACTCATGGTGGTCGGTACAGAAAATAAGCTGCCCCTTGTTTAACAGTTTTACCATCGCCAACTGCAAGATAGAGGTGCAAAAGAAATTTTAAACTTTAGGTATAACCCTAGACAAGAATTTAAATATGAAATCACAAGTGGGTAATTTGGTATCCGCATCAACTTACTACATAAAACGTCTTGCCCACCTCCGACCGTTCATCTCACAAAATAATGCGGGGATGATAGCGAGAGCCATAATTGGTTAAAAAAAACGATTATTGCTGTAGTCTCCTTATTGGCATCCCACAATCGGAAATAACCGCCTGCAGGTCATCCAGAATGGTGCAGTTAAGGTGGTTAAGGGCCTTAAATGGAGAGACCACGCATCCGAGGCCAGGAGGAGTCTACACTGGTTGCCAGTGAAGGCTAGAGTCAAATTTAGAATGCTATTGATCACCCACAAATGCTGCATGTGTCCCATGCCAGCTTACCTGATGGAGAGCATAGTGGAGAAACAGAATTTGAGGTACATTATATCGAATAACAATTAGCAACGGAAAACACTTTGCTGTAAAACCAGTAAAGCTCTTAAGGGAGCATTCGTTATAGCCGCCCCTATAGCTTGGAATTTGGTCCCATTGGACATAAGAGAGGTTAAGTACACCGACATTTTGAAATTGCAAATGCTACTTTTTTGTTAGGTCCCAGATCAGCTTGCTCTTCCCTTTCGTTAGCCACTCTGACTACTATTAAAATCCCCATGTGTGTTTTTTTCTGATGTTTAGTCTGTTATATATACGGCCTTAGGACTTTGGGTACTTGGTGCGTGGCATAAATGCGAAGTAAATTAAATAAAGGACTTATAGAATTCAGCTGGTGATCCATCTCTGCCCAGCGTTTTGCTAGACTTCAGGTACAATACAACACTTTGCAGTTCGTCCTCAGTTAAGAGTGTCCTCAGAGCTACAGCTTGCTCTGTTGTAATTCTAGGTAGGGTAGTGTGTGTTAAGGTGTATTGGATTTCAACATATCTATTCCAGTCCTAGCTCTGTAGAGTCTCTGATAAAAATCACTGAAGACATCATTAATAGCAGATTGGGATCTCAAAACCGCTCTGCATTCATCCCAGACCTCAGTAATCACATGTCTGGAATTTTCGCTTTTACATAGCCACGCCGGCATCTTACTCGTCTTATCTTCCCCATGCATTCTAGAGGTATATACGCCGTAGTCACATTTCCTAAGGCGTTGCCATGCTTCAGAGCATTTGGTACATATGGGGAGCAAAACCTCTTCACGTGGGCCCTTTTCATAATCGCCCCTTCAATCTTTTGTACCTCAGCTTTCAGTTTACCCAATTCAGAGGTCAAAGGTTTCCTGATGACTCCCGCTTTAGCAATGACCTCACCCCGCACCACAACCTTAAGGGCCACCCATATCGTATTCCATTTGCCGACGCAACCCACCTTAGCCTCCAGGTAATTTTGTATAGCTTCAGCCAAATGTCCCTGAAACATATCATCCGTGAGGGCGTGCGTTGGCATGGCCTAGGTCGGGATGGGGGCCAGTGAGCCCGTAGGGACCCACAGAACCATCAACGGTGAGTGGTCAGAGATATTCCTACTGGCATATTCTGCGCGTACAAATTCATCCAGGTGTTCTCTTCCAGAGAATATATAGTCAATCCTGGTGTGGACTGTGTGTGGTGTAGAATAAAAGGAGTCGCAGCGTCTGTTACCATTTATAGCTCGCCATACATCCGTCAAAGACAAGTCCTGCAGCAAGGTACGCAGGGTCTTGGAAGACGGGAAGGGCAGTACACATTTATCGTCTGACCTAGCCAGCAAAGGACACACAGCGCAGTTGAAGTCACCCCCACAAATCCAAAACAAATCGCCAATAGGGGTCAGTCTAGTATATAGGTGCGGAAGTAGGCAGAGGTCTCATGATTAGTGGCATAAGAATTCACTATGCAAACATCTGTTTGTTCAACAAAGCCCTGTACTATAACCACTCTACCCTGGTTGTCTGTTTCCATCTTGACCAGTTTAAACGGTACTGATTCAGCCACCAAACCATAACACCTCTAGCGTACCTTGAGTATTGCGAGCCGTAGCCCACCCCTCCCCACTTTGAAATGGTTTTCATGAGTTTGTCACTCAATAAGTGCGTCTCCTGTAATAATGCTATGGAGATCTGTTTCCTTCGTAAATGGGAAGCAATCCAAAGTTGCCTCAAGTAGGAGGACATTCCAAGACACAATCCTAAGGTGTGACATTGCTCCTACATAAAGGGCAGACGCCTTTCCCATTCCCAGTTGACATCCGCCCGCCACTCAGAGGCCAGAGACAGCCAAGCGTTATTAATACAACCAACACTTCCACATTCCTTTCCCTCCCATCCTTCATCTTATCCATCCCTTCCAACCATGTGTTTTATCCCAGTAAACCTCCAAGCCTCTCCACCTTGTTCCCGCCCAATGCAAACAAATGTAAACCTATGTAACCATAAACCAGAACAAACATAAACAAGTGGCTCAACAGCAAAGTTTTGTTGAAGCCTTCCCGCCCCCCAAGAGCACTGGTGCGCCATGGGTCTGTGGGCCTAGTGGAGACCATCATATCAGGCTCCACTGATGGCATATCCGGCGCGGGGTACTGGTCGCCCGAGGCTTTTCGAGGAATCGAAGTGTCATGTAGGAGTCCTCGCAGCAGGGTCCCAAAGCAGTGTTACATCACACTGACATAGTACCAACGTTCACAAGCTTGATCAAGATGACAGATACGTGCACAGTGAGCAGTATTCTCTAAAGGATCTTCCAAGCATTGATCATCCAACCCAGGAGCCTTTTGTCTCCTCTCTGGGCCAGGTGCCATGATGCATTCATCCATCCATCCATAAATGAGCCTCTTGGGGTGTTTAAAAAATAGTGCTTTGCTGTTGTTTAGCACTTTAAGTTTCGCTGGATATAGTAGCACATATTTTAAGACCAGATTGCAGAGCCTCTCTTTGGTTGGTGCAAACATTTTTCTTTTCTTCTGCACCATCGGGGTATAATCCGGATAGATGGCTAGTTCAGCCACTCTTGATTATGCTTCCTTCTCTGGAAAACTTGAGGATAATCTCCCTTTCCCGGAAATTAAGAATATGAGCTATGATTGAGCGAGGTGGGTCACCCAGGGGCGGGCGGTTTTCCAGTGATCTTTGTGCCCTCTCAACCGTGAACCCTTGAGAAAGGCGTCCAGCACCTATTTCTTGTATCAAGAGGATTTCAATGTACAGTGTTGGGTCCGGGCCTTCGTACCCCTCATTAAGCCCCATTATACGCATGTTATTGCGGCAGGAACTGCCTTCAGCATCTTCAGCTCGTGGATCCAAGATTTGATTTCTGAACACCAGGTCTTGCACTGTGGCTTTCAGTGGGTCAGTATCAGTCTTCACAGCCAGCATTTGTTCTTCGTTATCAGCGACCCTGGAGGATAAAGCCTTAACATCCTGTCGCAATAGGTTGATATCAATTGTAACCTCCTCTATTTTGTATTCAATGGCGGTGCACAGCGCTGCAATTGCAGCCAAGACCTTGTCTTCATGTTCCAACGGGTGCGTAACATCCTTTTGTATTGTATCAGCAGGTGCCCGAGGGGGTTCCCCCTTAGCGGTTTTAGGGCCAAATGAGACCATGCTACTCTTCTTATGGGATCCTTTCATCTTGGTGCCTGGCATAGCAAGGGCTTTTCGCTCTTCCAGGGTGTCCCCAATGCCCCTGTGACTGCAGTCCTGGGTCCTTTGTCAGCCCAGGATCGTGATAAGGTGCAGATCAGTCTCAGGCATCCCAATATTTAGGCCAAGTATATGAATCCTCAAAGAGTAGTGTAAGGCCAGGTGAATGTGGTCGACAGCTTCAGCTCAGGACAACAGCACAGATGGACATCCAGTGTATAGGATGCTAGGGCCAGTCAATTGTCCACAGCATTAACAATCTATGATATATGATATGATAGTTTATTTGGAACAAGTTACTTACCTGTAACTGTTGTTCTCCAGCATGGGTCTGGCATGGATTCACATGCTCATGAATATTCCCCGTCGTCAGGCCGGGAATCCTCGGTATAGAAAAAATCAGTATCAGTTTAGTTTCTGATCTGTCGTTCTCAGTAGTAACCAATCACTGGTCTCTGGGTCATACTGCCCCCAGCCAATGACTGCCCTCTCCCTAAGCCCCGCCCCTGGCAGCATCCTCAGATTTGGTAGCACGTGAAGTGGCAGTATGACCAAGTAAGAGCCGCAGAGGGGTAGGCGGGAGGGTTCGCATGTGAATCCATGCCAGACCCATGCTGGAGAACAACACTTACAGGTAAGTAACTTGTTCCTTCTCCAGCATGGGGTCTGGCATGGATTCACATGCTCATGAATATAAGAATACATAGCAGTATACACATGCACAACCACGGGAGGTGGCAAAGGCTCAATATCAAGCAATACAACAACTGAACATTAAGCAACTCTAACCTCCTCAACAGGCTCACCTTAAGCGAACAGGTTGCGCAGCACTGCCTGGCCGACTCTGGACTCCTCTGTGGAATCCCGGTCGACGCAGTAGAATCTCGTGAAGGTGTGCGTCGACCTCCATGTAGCAGCCCTGCAGATGTCGAGCAGGGGCACACCAGACAGGAACGCCGTAGTAGCAGCGATCGCTCTGGTCGAATGGGCCCTCGGACGGCCTGGCAATGGTCGGTTTGCCAACCGGTGACAGTGCATGATGCAGCCGGAGAGCCATCTGGAAAAGGAAGACTTTGAGAGAGCCTTCCCTTGATTCACAGGTCCAAAGTTCACAAACAGCTGTGATGTCTTCCGAAAACTCTTTGTGCGGTCCACGAAGAACTTCAGCGCTCTAGCTACATCCAGCAAGTGCAGAGTCCTCTCAGCCGGCGACAAAGGCGACGGGAAGAAAACTGGCAACACCAAGGGCTCGTTGAGGTGGAAGTCCGACGGCACCTTGGGCATGAAGGAGGGGTGCGTCCTCAGCACCACCTTCGTGTCGTGAAAAGTCAAGTATGGAGGCTTGCAAGACAGGGCCTGGATCTCTCCCACTCGTCGTGCAGAGGTGATGGCCAAGAGGAATGCTGTCTTCCACGACAGAAACTTCAACAGCACTGAATGCACAGGCTCGAATGGGGCCCCGATGAGCCTAGTCAGCACCACGTTGAGCTCCCACGCCGGGGCAGGGGCCTTCACCGGCGGGAATGATCGGAACAGTCCTTTCATAAATTCCTTCACCAGACGATGAGACCACAAGGACGCCCGTCCTGTAGTTCTGGTGTAACGTGAGACGGCAGCCAGATGTACCTTGATGGAAGCGTGAGATAGGCCAGCCTTGGCCAAAGACAGTAGGTACGGCAATGCTTGAGGGGCCGTAATCCGCAGAGGGTTAATCTTCTGTGCGCGGCACCAGACAGAGAACCTCTTCCATTTATGTCCATAGCACTTGAGAGTTGAGGATGCCCTGGCCTTTGCAAGAACCTCTCTGCAGTCGGCCGGGATGTCGTATCCTCCAAACTCTAGTGCTGCAGGAGCCAGGCCTGCAAGTTCAGCGACTCTGGTTCATGATGAAGAATGGCGCCTCCTTCTCTGGAGAGAAGATCCGCGTCCGTCGGCAGCTTGACTGGCGTGGACGCTGACAAGTCCAGAAGGTCCGGGAAACAGATCTGCCTCGGCCACACCGGTGCGACGAGGATCATCCTGCACCGGGACCTCTTGAGCTGGTTGACGAGCCGGAGTAGCAATGGCAACGGCGGGAATGCATAAAGGAACAAGCCGTCCCAGGGGAACGAGAAAGCATCACCCATGCTCCTGGGTTGGGGAAACCTGCTGGCAAACCTCTGGCACTTCGAGTTCGCCGCCGTCGCGAAGAGATCGATCTGGGGTTTGCCCCATCGTCGGAAGAGTCGGTCCACTTGATCCTGGCGCAGTTCCCACTCGTGGCACGAGCGCAGCTCTCTGCTGAGTGAGTCGGCGATGGTGTTTTTTATCCCTGCCAGATGATGAAAGGGTACCAGAAACATCCCTTGGGTGCCGGCCCAATGCCACAGATCCTGGGCTTCCTTGGATAGGGCAGGGGATCTGGTTCCGCCCTGCTTCCGAATGCAAACATTGTGGTGGTGTTGTCGGTGAAGATCCTCACCACCTTGCCCTTGAGGGACGGAAGGAAGGACCTGAGGGCCCAGAACACTGCGCGGAGCTCCAAGATGTTGATGTGGAGAGTCTTCTCCTCCGGGAGCCAAAGGCCTCTCGCGTGGAGACCCCCGGTGTGCGCTCCCCAACCTTCCAGGGAGGCACCCGTCATCACCGTCACCTGGTGGGCCGGGGCTAGGAAACCTGTTCCCACTGTCAGATGAGCGCGGACACCCCACCATCATATCGCCTGACAGAACGCTTCGTCGAGCGGGATCCTGTCCTCGAAGCTGCCCCTCGTCTGGATCCAGTGGGCGTCGAGGAATTCTTGCAAGGGCCGCATCCGAAGTCTGCAGTGGCGCACCAGATAAATGCAGGAGGACATCATTCCGAGGAGGGACTTGATAGACCTCACTCTGGCCACGTCCGTGGCCAGCAGACGTTGCACCTTTCCTAGGATGGTCCTTATCCTTTCCTCCGACGGTGAGGCCCGCCGCACCACTGTGTCGAGCTGTGCTCCCAGAAACAGGGCGACTTGCGACGGGACCAGGTGGGATTTTGGAAAGTTGATGGAGGACCCCAGGTCCGTGAGCAGCTGGACGGTCTTCGCAGTGTGTTCCACGGCGAGCTCCCTTGTCCCTGCCCGTATGAGCCAGTCGTCCAGGTAGGGGTAGACGCTAGGCACTTGGTGAACACCCTGGGCGCCGATTTTAATCCGAACGGGAGGGCATTGAACTGGTAGTGCCGCCCTTTGACCACGAACCTGAGGAACTTTCGGTGTCTCTTTAGAATAGGGATGTGGAAGTAAGCATCCTCCAAGTCCAACGACGACAGGAAATCGCCCTCCTCCAGCTGTCCCAGCACATGTTGGAGGGTGACCATCTGGAACTTCTGTGCCTTGATGTATTTGTTTAGTCGTCGCAGGTCCAGGATGGGACGCCATCCTCCTGTCTTCTTCTTCACGAGGAAGTATCTTGAGTAAACTCAGGAGCCCTGAAGTCTCTTCGGGACGAGCTCAATGGCACCTTTCCTGAGCATCGCCCTTACTTCTAACAGCAGTTGAGGGACGTGATTTTCCTTCCTGGCCACGGGAGGGATGCGGGGGCACCTCTTCTGGAACTCGAGGGCGTGCCCTAGGGCCAGGGCGTCCAGCACCCAACGGTCGGTGGTGATGGACTCCCACACGCCGAAGAACTTTGTCAGCCAGCCTCCCACCGGGGTGCTTCGGCGGGGGCCCGACCCAACAGTCGGTTCAATCTTGCTTGGAGGCCGCTTTGCCTCCTTGACCACCTTGGCGACGACGGCGGGATCCACCTGACTTGCCGCGTCCCCTGTAGGCCTCCTGCGACGAAGACCTTGCCATTTGATGGTACGTAGAGGAGCTGCTGCCGGCGGAGCTCCGAAAGGACGGCCGTCGCTGTTGGAGCACACCCAGTGCACGGGCCGTCTCTGTGTCCGTCTTGATCGCCTGAAGGGATTCATCAACCGCCTTGCCAAAAAGGTTGTTCCCATCGAAAGGCATGTCCAAAACCTTGGTCTGAACGTCCTGGCGGAAATCCGTCGCCTTGAGCCATCCTCGTCGTCTCAGGCAAACGCCGTTGCCCAACTGACGGAAAACCGGTGTCGGCGATGTCTGTAGCCACCGTAATGGCGTGGTCCGAGGCAATCTCACCTTCCTGTAAGATTTCCAGGGCCTCAGCCCTCTTGGCATCTGGAAGGAAGTCCAACAGAGGGGCGATCTTGAACCACAACTCCCTGTCGTAGCGGGCTACGATGGCCAGGGCGTTGGCCGCCTTGATGGGCGTTGCTGCAGATGAGATGACCCGTCGTCCCATCGCATCCAGCTTCCTACCCTCGCCATCCGGAGGGGAGGTTGAAGTCGAGGCCGATGCCCCCCCGCTTTCTTCTTGGCCGCCGCCGAAACAACCGAGTCCGGGGTAGGTTGCGCCCTAGGGCACAAGGGGGCAGCGTCGGGGACCCGGTACTTCTTCTCGTACCGGTCCCTCTTAGCAGGAGCCGTGGCAGGGTTCTTGAGGAGTGCGAGCCCCTCATCCCAGATGTCATCAAGAAGTGTTACGGTAAGGACCGTCTTCCTTTTAGCCTCGCGCCGTTGGTAAAGGAACCCCTCCTCCTTCTTTTCTTCGGGGCAGAGCTGGAAGAGCTCTGATGCCCTGGAAATCATTGCATGGAAGGATCCAATCTTGTCGGGCGGGGACGCCCGGGCAGGGGGCGACGGGGGACATGTCCCGTCGTCACCTCCGTCGTCATCCGTACCCGTAGTAGTCATGTCCATGCCCGTATTATCCCCGTGGGTAGTGGACCGGGGGGAAGGCAGAGTAGGCCGCAGAGGCGGGAGAGGAGGCCTAGGATGCGTCCTCCTCCTCTTAAGTGGTGGGCTCTCCGAAGGTCCTGGCTCCGGTTCCTCCGTCGGGTCTGGCTCAGGTACCTCCGTCGGGGGAAGGGGCAACCTAGTCCTTATCTCCGAGCATAAGGACTGGATGGCTGACAAAATGGCCGCCGAGGTGTCCTGCGGCGCCGGAAACTACGGGAGCGAGGGCTCTTGAGGAGCCTCGTCTGCGTCGTCGTGGCCCTCGTCGGGATCCCTCCCGATGGGCTGGGCCTCCTCCACGACTTGGATGAGCTCCTCTTCAGAGGTTGTGTCCGGATCCACAACGGCCACCAACCCCTCCCCCACCCTTTCCAACAAGGACTTCGTGGGGGTCTTCTCGGTGGGCCTGAAAGACGACTCCCTCTGCGGAGGCAGGGAGACTCTGGTACCTGAGGGCGCCTCCACTGGTGTAGCCTCCACAGGCTGAGCCAGGGCCGCGGCGACATCCTCATTCGAGGTCTTAGCAGGGTGAAGGTCAACGTCACCTTCTGTATGCCTGGGGCCTTCACCTTGGGGGGGAGGGTCCGACCCTCGCTCCCCCTCTGCCGGAATCTTCGAGATCGACCGGGGCCTCTCCAGAAGCTTCGCCGGGTTCTCGGACTTCCTCTTACCCAAGCCAGAGGATGCCTCCTGCCTGGCAGCCAATGAGCCCGACCGTTCGGCGCTCCCGGTGCCCGCGGACTCGCGGTGCTTAGCCTTTTGTTGGGCACCCGTCGCCAGAGCACCCTCACAGGACTTAGAAGACCGCTCAGACTTCTTTTTCTTCTTCTCGCCTGGCGGGCTCTTACCTTCCAGCCAGTTGGCGAGACGGAGGTGGCGATCCTTCATGGTCCGCTCCGACATGTTCCCACAAAACGCGCAGTCCTTTTCCTTGTGCGTCTTGTCCTCATGGAGACAGTAGAGGCATAACGAATGCTCGTCCTCTTTGAAAACGTTCTGAAGCTGGCAACCAGGGCAGGTCCTGAACAGCTTCCCGGGCGTCGAGCTCCCTTTCTCCTGGGCCATGTCCGGGGTAGGCCTCGGAACTTCTGGAATCCTCCAAAAGCGTAACTCGGTGAAATCTTCACCCTTGAGGGGCGTAGAAACTCCGAAACGGATCCCCGTTGATCGGAAGTAGAAACAGTGGAGCTTGAGGCTCTATTTAACCGAAAAAATGAGAAAATCTCCTGAAAAAAGCATGAGAACACAGCAAAAGCTCGAGAGCTAAGCACAAGGACTCCCAACACGTTAACGTGCGGTAAAAATCTGAGGATGGCTGCCAGGGGCGGGGCTTAGGGAGAGGGCAGTCATTGGCTGGGGGCAGTATGACCCAGAGACCAGTGATTGGTTACTACTGAGAAAGACAGATCAGAAACGAAACTGCTACTGATTTTTTCTATACCGAGGATTCCCGGCCTGACGACAGGGAATATTCATGAGCATGTGAATCCATGCCAGACCCCATGCTGGAGAAATATAGCGCCTTTAGACAATGTGTTTCAAATCGCTTCAAGGCAAGGGAGGGAACAAGGGAAAATACAATGACATTATTACAGGCCATGAACATTAAGGATGTGAAATTAACTATCATACTTGGCCTGATGACATTTCAGATAGTGCAAGAGCTAAGACATAGATAGGAAGGGAGGGGGAGAGTGGGAGGGAAATGGAAAAAGACTGGCGACTACTGTACTAGGCCTGATGACATTTCTGGTAGAGCCGGAGAAAAACAAAAGGTGAGGGGTGCAGAAAGGGAGGGGAGGAACAAAACAAGCGACTATTGTACTAGGCCTGATGACGTTTCTGATAGTGCTGGAGGAGGGTAGGGGGGGGACAGACAGATGAGGTTGCTATCATACTAGGTCCAGGGACAATTCTGAAAGTGCACAGAAGAAAGTAAGGGGAGGAGATAGGAAAAGGGAGAGGAGGAGAGAACAGAGAGTAAGCAGTCAAAAAGAGTGGAGAAGCAACAGGGGAGAGCAAATACAATTGCAGAAGTCAGTAGTAACACATAACGTTGCAAGCCAGGATACAAGACTAAGATGGGAACAGCATGATTCAGGGCCAACATAAGCACAAGATGCACTGGTGTTATCATATGATCAAAAACATGGCAACCAACAACAAGGGCGCCCATTGTAGCTTCACAATCAAAAGGGGGTTATGGCAGAACCAAATGATTTATCTGGTGAGCCCTTGACCTCGTCTACATTAATCAGCCTCTGCAATCCTCCTCCTCTAAAAGCTAGTCATGTATAGCGATCTGGCGTTTCCAGGTAGTTCCAGAGGGGCACAGGCGCCCCCGCCCACCACAGCTGCCTCAACAGCCACTTAGTCGCCTCCCTGTGTACCTGGTCATCATACATGCACTGTGGAGTGCGGACCGTCATCCTCCCATGGGTCGCAGGATCCAATTGTTGCGATGTCGGCACATGCAGCAAGGCCAGTCCTTAACTACAAGAACAAACCTTCTCTAAAAAGTATGAACTCAGAGACTAGAGTCCTTTAAAATGAGCCAGTAATACTTAGAGGTGGACGGGGATGCAGACATTACTCAAACATCAATAATCAAAACGACTCAGGAAGTTTGCAACATTGGTTCTGTTTTAATATCAATTATCTAAAACAGGGAGTTACAACGGACATCATCCAACATCGCAAAGCGGAATCTCAACGTGATTTTGAAAAAATACATCGCTTATAGCAAAAAATCATTATCACTGATGTCATATTACGTGGCAAACTACAAAAACCTATGAATAATGGTAATTGGCAGGGAACATCTAAGCATGCGTTCTATATAGCCGAGGGTAGTGATTGGGTGTTGAAGTCAGGTGGGCAACTAAGCCCACCCCAAGTGAAGGGTCATCTACATCGTCACTAAATACACGACGATCCATTGGTTATACAAACTATAGGGCTCCTAACTACGTGGCCCTCTACAACTGGTTTGGCACTCTTGTAAACATCTGGAACATTCCACACGCTAGCAGCACGCAGGCTAGCATCCGAGGTACATGGAGAGTTGACGCGATTTTGCCTCCTTGCCAATTAGCCTAACATCTATCATCACTCCTACAGCCTGCCAGTCAATTAAGGCTTTGAACTCGACCTTGCAGAAACTGCTTGTGCCTGAGAAATAAAGGGAGTATAGGCATACTTCTGTCTCCTGGTATCGCTATAACTCAGCCCAAGCTATTTTCGATCTCGACCATGTGACTGGAGACCACTCTTTTGAGCTGCTTGCTCTATTTAATTCTATTAAATGATGAACTCTTGACGCCTTCAGTGTTTTTTCATACTACTTCAAACACAGCTTGTTCTTTTCTCACATTCGTTGTAGCCTTTTGACAGGAACCCAACTTAATTGGGGCCTTGTCTTCTTGACGATGGGCTAACCAAGCCTGTCTTGAAATTCTACTTCGGCATCAGTTTTAATTCCAACTGCGTCACACAGAAATTGTCTCCACGTATGAGTTTTCAAGCCTTGCTAAAGTGCATCGCGGAATTTCCAGCTTCTGTACATTCCTATATGTACTCATTTAAACAAGAGATAGATAGCTCATATTTACTCAATAGTTACAATCATTAAACATCAACTTTTCTTTACACACATATAATATTTTATCCAGTTATGACATAAAAAATACAAATTTATCAAAAACACATTATAAAACACTGTATAAAAAATACAATTCCAAAACCTGCGACAAACGCCGCCTATTTGGCTAAACAGAGATCTAGATAGATCGTGTTATTAGTAGTCTTAGAGGCTGCAATGAACGTCTCTAGATTGATATTGTCATTACATTGGTGCATCGCTGCACCTAATTCACTACATATCCAGCCTTCCGATTACTTTTACCCTACTTGCGTTGCTGCAGCTGTTCAGGTGTAAAATGACTTTTCATTTTCTTCAGTGCTTCTTTACACAAGCATCTTCATTTTGATCCCAAAATGCTGCTAGATTTCTTTACTTTATCTTTAGTTTCTATAGAATGGCTGTGTTCTTTCTTCATCAACATCTCTTGTGGACATGTCAGTTCTTACTTCGTATGACATCACTAGTCTTCCTTCTTATTCAAATGCATACTTCTTCCGGAACCCCAGCCAGAAAAGCACTATTCTTTATGCATTTATATAGGGCTGCCTCAATGGATACCTTGTCTCGAAGATTCTTTTCGGTACTGGTATTCTCACTGGCAGTGCACGTGTAGCCATCTCTGGACCCCAACATATAGGCAGCATGGGGGCAGAGCTTTTGATGGGGGGTACTTGGCTCCACCTCTACAAGTAGAAGTTATTATATTGAAGGAGAACAAGCATTACCCAAGCCAATAGGTGAACCCTTTCCATGATAGAGAAAGCCCTGTTAAAAGCATACCATCTAACGGGCGAAGTTGTTAAAGGTCCAGTGTCCTCTGATACAAGTGAGACATTGTTATCTGAAGTCACAAGCGTGGCAATTCAGTTTCAAGGTAACTACTAGAACCAAGAAGGTGTGTACAAAGCTGGGGAAGGGAGCTGGTTGCTTGTAAGAAGACTAAGACTGGTAACCTGTACTGCTGAGACTGTTGAAGTGGGGAGGAAGTCTTTCTGGAAGCAGAGGCATGTAATCTTTGTGGCAGAAAGGCAGACTGGAGAGGTGAAGAGGCTGCCCTTTTCTTGAAGCTGGGAAAAAAAGAGTGCCTTGCCTACCGGTAGAGGTCGAAGAGTCTTGTCTTTTGCCCAACGTTTCTAACAATAGTACAAAAGCCAATATTTCAAGGAGCGAAATGAGGAACCCCAACAGGGGAGGAAGGATAGCTCAGGGGACAACACATTTGTCTTGGAAGCAAGAAAATGTGACGCAACACAGGTTTGGATCCTTATCCCGCCCTTAGAAACCACTCGCTGGTATTAAGCGCGTTATAAATTACCAATAAAATAAATACATTTTTAAAAACAGGTGAACGTGCGTAAAAACATCTGAAAATGGCCACTAGGGGTGGAGCTAGGGAGGACTAATGCCATTTTCTGGGGCAATATGACCCAAAATGACAGCAATAGGCTGTTTTTAGGCAATGACAGCAGTTTTTTAGGCGTTAAAGCTAAACTGCTTTACTATTATCAGGATTCCCAGCCTGATGACAGGGAATATTCATAAGCATGTGAATCCATGAAAGATCCCATGCTGGAGAAGTGTGTTTCAACCCACAAATGTAGGGACTGTGATGAATCTAGGGTATTTGTCCCTCCTCCCTAATGGGGAGTCACCCCTTGGAGGCCAGGGAGATAAGCTTGCTAAGCAAGACCCTCCCCTAGGGGTCTGTGCAAGTGGGACCTCACTGGAAGTGACTCCCCTCTTGGGAACACGGACTCCCATTCTCATGAGGAACTCCGAATAAGAGAAACACTATTAGTTGAGCTGATCTGGCAATTAATAACCCTGCACTTACTGCTGTATTGCATTCAACAACCAATAATACAATTGCCATCTCCTTGGCTATAGGCAATGCTGGATTTCACTAACTAACTAACGAAAAGAATCAAAACGCCCCCTTAAGAATCGGCAGCAAACTTAAAGAGACACAAAACCCAAAGAGAGAAAGATAGAACCTTACGTAGAGGAGAGCCTTTGATGAAGGAACATCCTGGAGGGGCAGTGCGCTGCTGGGTCGCGGAGCCAGCAGCATCACGACAATATCGAAGGAGCAGATACGGAAGGCTGGCAAACAGAGCAGTGGAACAACCGCTGAAGAGACGGCGTCGAGAAGACCATCCCATTTGGTGGCATATCCACAGGGTTCCTGTGGTGGGCTTTGAGACAACAAAAGAATGCTGATACCGAGCACATCGGGAGGCATGAGTCCTCGGCTCCACCTGTGTGCGCGGAGACTGCTGAGGCGGGCAGGTTGAGAAACAGAAACGCTGACAGACAGGAGAGCTAAACCAGGGGAAGACGCCCAGATGAAACGTCAAACCCAGGGAGCCAGCCCAACGCTGACAAAGGTAGCAGGATGGTCCTGGGAAAGGGGAAGCTAACGGAAATAAATGAAGTAACTGTGAATGTGGGTTACGGGGGCCCGATAAACCCAAATTGTGAACATTGACAAGAGCCACAAGTGTTGTCAATTATAAGGAATTACAAAGGCCTGTGGGGCTCTATAAGGGACACTAGGAAAGTATTCAATATAAAAAAATCTAGAGGATTCAAGCTAATACAGGAGAAAGCTCAAGAACAGCCTACAAGAAAATTGGGAAAGGATTTGATAAGGATGATTGCATTTAAACATATGAATACTTTGAATGTAAAACATAAATTACAGAATCTCTTGAGGAGTGTGCAAGGAGGATTAAGGAAGTTACTTTATTGAATTTAAATAAAACCTTTCTTTTGTCATTGGAATGAAGAGCACTACCCTGAGAAGATGCCCATTGAGTTCGCCCAAGGGAAGTCTAAACCAGAAGCACAGTGTTCTGGTCTTTAGGTTTTTTTTCTATAGTGGAAGAGCCATATAGAATGAGATTTTGGAAGGAGGGCATCTTTTTGTTTTTTAAGGACTTACGAGCACCCTTGGTTTACCTTTTTAGGCAGGGACAATCCCCCTTAGCGATAGGGATAGATAGGACTTCTCGTATTTGATTTAATAAAGAACCATTTGAAAATGTTCGACTCCTTCTGGTTTGCCAAATGACAGATATTAGGCAGCAAAGACCACCCACATTTCTACCACTTTGGGTTGCTGCTTTAAAAACTGGAAAAACAGCCTCTTGTGAACGGAGATACTAACCAAGTTGCTTGAAACAATAGAACATGAGACATACCAAACAATTGTAAGAAATCCAAGTCTAAACATTTACATTCTAGGCCTGAAATGTACTATGACATTATCCTTAAGTAATTTTGGGCATTGTATTGATTATCATGCATGCTTTCCTTTTGGATGCATAGTTTGGGTAAATTAACATGGCCAGAATTCACCAAACAGGGATTTACAGGCAACACTATGCAAAATATAGCCATTTGCAGCACCCTCACACATTGAAAACTATGCGAGAATCAATCAACATCCTCCAGCCTAGTCAATAATTCATAATTATTAGGAAGAGCAAAGCAAGTGCAATCACTAAATGGGCGTTTATCTGTATATTCAAGATGTTTTTGGATCAAGGTGTTTACACTAGAATTACTTTTTGGATATAAAGAAATGTAATGATAAATGGTTTATATGGATGCACATTCACTGACACATTCGGATTAGACAAATAAACTGCCAACCCGGGGCTCCTCAGGGTGACTATTGCTGTCTCTATAAAAAAAAGATCCTTGATTTCTCAATCCAGTTGACTAGCCTCACCATGAACAGAGCTTGAGTAGGTGGCCCTTTAGTAGTTATGTAAATCCATTGTCTGATCTTGTTTATTAAAGATACAGATGATTCATAGCCAGTCTCTTTAATTTCAGATGTTTGTGCTAGATATCGCCAGCAGAGGAGCTGCATTCACTAGTAAATCAATAGACCTGTACATGTGACTTTATTGGTTCTATACTTTCCATCAAGTGACTAGTCTGTTTTGCGTAAAAAAGATTTGCGACTTCCTTGGTAGCTTGTCTTTGAATTTTCTTTCCTTTTTCTGATAAACCTTTGATGTCAAACTATTAGATTGTTCTCAATGCGTATAATATCCTTCTCCTTGTGGATATTCACACAGGTTACACCATTTTTGCCACTTTCATCATTACAATTAGTGTTAGGCTGATCCAATACAGATTATTTTGACAGCCCCCTTTATTCACATTTAGAAGTTTCAGCACGTCTTCCATCACTGAAAGACATTCTATAATAGACAACAACAGCAAGGTAATTAAATCCAGTGATTTGACCACAAGAGCCTACGTTGGGAAATGATTTCACATTTTCTCTACCATAACGGGGCTACAGAATGTTGAACCAGCAAACTCTGATGCCTTCGAGTTTGTTTTAAAACCTTCCAGCCGTTTCTTGTTTGAGTTCCATTAAAACATTTTTTTGTAGAATAACCCTTAAAAGTGCAGAGGATCGCTAGAACCAGTTTTCCTTTGCAGTTTACTTGTATTCTGCTTTGTGCCACTCCCTTTGGCATCCTTATTTTCCTCTCATGCACATATCATCTAAATTCTCTCTTTAGACTTAGTTGTGTTAAAAGAGCTTTGTGATGAATTTAATCATCTGACTCAATAGCCCTTGGGATATTAAGCAAAACATTTACAGCACTGGTCACAGAAGGCATGTTAACATTACTCAAAATGATGGCTTCCCCACTCCTGCTATTGTCTTGTGCTATGACTTTATTAGTAAATTATATCCATTCATTTTCTTTGCCTCTCTCCTCAAACACATTTGATATTGTAATTGGTGATTTATACCGTGCTTAATACCCAGAGGTTTCTAACCGCTGAACCGGGGATCGAACCCGTGTTGCTCCACGTCGTCTTGCTTCCAAGACTAGCGCCTTGCCCCTGAACTATTCCCTCAATACAACTCTTCGATTAATAATGGCCCATTGTTGACTACTTAAATTTGTCTTTCGAGTTCACCTAATACTTGTTTTAGATAAATGTTGAGTGTGCATACATTTTGGGCTCTCTTGGGTGCAGATTTCACTAATAGTGACGTAGTGGCTTTCATTTCGGCGGGTGAGAAGATGCAATTCTATACTAGTGTGATGCTACTTGGATTTCCTTATACAATAATTACTTCATAAATGTATTGAGACAATAAAATTATCCACATAGCTCAGGGCTGCCGACAAAATGGAGAAAAAATGCTACAAATATCAAGTTTCATTTCGTGAACCGTGAGGTGGCAATTGCCCAGGATGAATAAGCGTTCTCTCGATCGAACGCGGGTGTGTCTGCAGTGCGTCTAAAGCCTGAGGGCTTATTAGCATACCCCCTACTCTAATGTGTATCAATATATAGGACACTGCAATGCAAGTTCCAACCCTCTCCAGGGATCACAAATTTACAAACAGTTGTGTGGCTACTTTCGACCTGGGATCTGAGGGAGCAGCTAACTGCTCATAGCTCTCAAACAGACTCTGAACAGTTGCAGACACACGCTCTGATGTTCAGATCCCGGAACTTTGAGGTGTGACCATGTGATCTTGCATCGTCTCCTGCTCTCTGTGGCCCAGAACAGCTTTGAGCATGGACACACAACTCCTAGCGTTTTCAGGCGTGTCGACAATGGCTCCTCCATTCCCTATCTCAGTGGCCCGGAACAGCATTCTTGTGCTTGTAATTTTGTTTACTCAATTATAAATGCATGACCACACATACAAGAATACAAAGAAAAAAACAGGACTGGATGAAGTACTCACACTTGGAGCAACCTAATATATCTGCATATTGCAGCACCAACCTTTGCCTGCAGCTTTTCTGTAGCTTGGCTTGTGAGACAGTCATGTTGAAATAATGTTCCCTTGCTGCTCAGCACATTCAACGCTTAGAATCTTAATATTAATAACTGTGCCTTAATTGGTAAACATGTTCCTGCATTGAGACATGTTCACACCTCTTAAATGTTCGCAATGATACGCTTATCTCTTCTGTCAGTGCCCTCATCGGGTTCCCATCCCTTGCTACAGCAGAGCTGATAACCAAAAGATGTGAGGATGATGGTATTCGATTTAATTTGTATATGTTTTACCTTGGGAGAAAAAGTAACTCATTGCAACCCATGGGCACACCCCTCCCTGCACCAAACTCCTTTGGTTACTCTGCAAGTAAAGAGAAATCGTTATCCATCCACAAATCCATGTAGCATTCCTATAGACTTGACATGCACATTCAAGCGAAAAAAATGAGTCATTAGATTTTAAGACACTTGGGAAGGATACAACAAATTGAAAATAATCAAAAGACCCCACCTTCATAAACTGCTGTAGGTCATACAGGATGTGGTAGAAGTTCTTTTGCTGCAGGTGCTTGCAGGCTGCAAAGAGGTAGGTGCTCCATTTCTCCAGGCTCGGGTCTATAGACTCCAGCATGTTTTCAAGGATGTGTAGTTTGCCACTTTTGTAGCTTGTTACAAAGATCCCTTCGATGAAAACATCTGCTGGGCATTCCTGCAAACATAAACAAGCCGCAAGCACATATTACATTATACTCAAACATTTAACTGAGATCTCAATAGCATTACAACTCAGACCAAATAACCCAGTTTACCATTTTTAAAGAAACTGCAATACAGTCTCTTCAGTATTTATGTCATATAATGTCCTACTTAGTTGGCTATATCCAGCCTTCTGGATTTGTCAATGGCAATTGGTGGCAACTGTTTCTCTGCCTCGGGTTTGAAGAGCCAGGAGTGAGACGTGGACACAGAGAGCTCATAGTGTTGGCTATAAACATTTATTCAAAATAAAAGGGCATGGAAACTGCATCGCTGTCCGTATCCTAAGAGACATTTCCCTACCTCAACCACAAACCAAGGGCCTGTGCCTGTGTCAAGATGTCGAAAGAAAAATGTCCTGTGTCTGACATCCTATCCTAGACCTCACACTCGAAAATGGAATACTAAACGGATAGTAATACTACTAATATTAATGTGTTTGCACCTAGAAACACTTGTGTACAGGCGCGTTATAAATGCCACATCATATCAAAAGGAAAATGTCTTTGGGCTTGAAAGTGCACAAATGTTCAAGATCAAATGAAAAATGTAACTCCAACACAAAAGTTCACAGTTCCAGGGGGTGGCTCCTTTCCCAAGGTTGCTCTTCACCAACACTATGCATCAATTACTCAACCAAAGATCTTTATGGCCTCAGAGAATACTTCCTTCTCTTTGGCGTTGCAGGTCACACCTGGGGAGCTGTCTCCATTCCCAGGTATCTTTAAAACATTTAGAAACTCCTAAGGGCATGAGTCTTCTTTTGGGTCTCTGGTCAACAAAACAACTTAGACTTGGCTTTGCCTGTGTAATCCCCTACCAGGACTTTCTCATGTAACTTCCTTTTAAACACTTGCAAACTTGACTTCGCCTGGTATTCTCTCCTTCCAGGGCTTTTCTCATTTGATTCACTTTACCCACTTGTACATTTTACCTTGCCTGGTATACTCACCTGCCCGGGCTTTTCTCGTGTGGCTCACTTTACACACTTGCTAACTTGACTTTGCCTCACATTTACCTTATTATATATTTCTCACAATCACATTATATCGGAGACAACGGGTCTTAAATTCCTTTTCTTTTACTTGGCCTTCTCTTTTCTGTCCTTGATAATATTTCTGAAGCGCCCCAGTATCCCAGTTTCCCTTCTCAGGATTCACAAACTTTCCTTTGCGATGTCCAGCTCTTCCGCAGTAAACGAGTTGCAGCTCTCCAGAGTCCAGCCTATTCTGCACAGTCTCACTGACTTTATTCAGCTGCTCATGCGTCCGTCACAGCTTCGCCTCTCTGTGTTCGGGCAGCTTTGGTGCTGCTGTTCAATTCCTGTGGCCACCAGGGAGACTTCCTTCTTCCTGTCGCGGCTCTGACACAGCGAAAAAGCATCAGCAGTCTTTCTTCCTTTTGCGTCCTTCTGAGTCTGCTGGCTCCACGGTCCTTGCTGTGGCTCAATAAGCCCTTGGTCTGCACTGAGAGGATGAAGCTTTCCCAGGCACTGTCTCCTTTCGCCATGCTGGTTGGGATTTTTAAATGTCCCGGCACCTATCACAGGTTTGCAAACACCAGAGCGCATGATGTGCTTCTCGGGCTCATTGATCCTCGTTACTACGTCCAGCCTCCTTGTTCCAGTATTTCTATGCACTGGGGATTGAAACGTAGTTGTGGCAGGCTTATCCATTGGATACTGAAAACTGTAATTAGTAGATTTGGTGGAGATTTGAGACGAACAATCACAGTAACCCATAAAGGCTTGAGGTATGGAGGGTACTAGGGGGCATGTGCGTTCACTTGACAATGCTTTGTCATCCCCTTGAGGGGAGAGGCGACCTCCCGTCAGGGGGAGAAGTGAGAGTCCCCACATCCACTGAGAGTCATTGTCAGAATCATCACACCAGGTACCTGTCCTTACCAAAGGGAATTTATTCACTGTGTGTCTATATAGACTCTTGTGTAAAAAGGCAACTGTCTATTTGGTGAAACAAAGGTGACCAAATTGAGTTTCAATTGGATCTGGCAATTAAGCTCCAATGTTTGTGATCTGGTAGGTCTCCTCTTCCGATGCAAAAAGTCTAAACTTCAGGTTGTTGACAAGAATGTAAAGAGTCTTCATGACAGATGGGCATAGGAGGGATCTTTGGGGGAACAGGGGCTTGCGTGCAAGATGCCAGCCATGTCAGTGTTTAAGCCCAAAGTACCAGGTACTTACATTTTCAAACATTGCTCCCTGCTTCTGTGGTAATCAAAAATTTAAGTATAGTCGCATAAAGTTCCTCGTCCCAATAGAAATTAACTGGAGGGGCAGCCCACAGAATGGCCTAGGATGAGCATGCTACCTGGAACAGCAGCCCTTCAAGCCCTCTGTTGTGGATGTGGGGACTCTTGACATGTTACGGTCTCGTGACTGGGCAGGGGGAACAAGTATCCTAATGTCCTTGGAGGTGAGAAAAGTTTGAGAAGAAGGGGATCTAAACCAACCAGTTGATAACGGAATGCTCACTTCCGACTTCCATTGGAAAGTCAGAGGGGACAGTTGTTGGGCTGCAGACTGTCACCAGGTGACAAAAGGCTAGTGATGGAAGTATAGTGAGTAAAGGGCACAGTGAATGTGCATTCAGCCTGGCAACCAAGCAGACACACTCCAGCTGGTCTCATCTGTTGCAGCATAGAGTTGCCTGGTCCGATCTCTGTTTGGCTGATGCAGGAGAGAACTCTGCATATGTTGAAGTGCCAAGGATTGTGAAGCAAGTGCGGGCAGTAGGAGTCACTGAAGGCCTCAGCACCTGCAGAGCCGTGTGTGCAAAGGCCCAGGACTTGGCATGGTTGGGTCTCTAGAAGCTTAGAGAAGGGTAAAACAAATAAGCTGAAGTGTCTGAAAAGACACTGGCCAGAAGACAAGGTCTGAGAAAGCATGAAGAAAATAAATAAATAAAAACAATAGCAATGCGATAGAGAAACAGGAGCAACCTCTTGTGCCTTGAGAAGATGAAGCCAACACAACCTTTTTTCAGGTAAGATGATAAAATTCGCCCTGACCAGGCCAGATGAAGTAATGTAGCTCCGACATTGATTTCTCTCACTTGCTGTGGGGGCATAATAAGGGGCACTCCATATGAGCAGAACATAGTTGCAAAATCGATGAATAAGTGAACCTTCTTAGATGAGGTTGAGAGTAAAAGAGCTGAAGGAAATCTCTTTTGAGGTTACACAGACTGGTTTGAGAAGGGAACAAAGTGCAAAAATGGGGTGTGGCCTAACAACTATATATTGGGAGACACAGAGAGCAATATATAAGAAACCTCTGAAAAATGTAGAACAATAAGAGCAGTACCAGGACTGGTGACAGGGTGCAGGATCTTCTGAAAAGGCTGTACAATACTATTGAGAGATTTTCAAGGGTTCAGAACATTGAAAGTCTCTGTTTAGACTAACTCTACGATGACATAGAATGGATGTATCATGAAAAAAAAGAAAATAAAGGGAGGGTTTGATTAGTCATCCGCTGATATCGTGGACATGTAAATCAATGCCTGCATCTCTCTCAGAAATTGAGCTGAGAAGTAGATGAATTAACTTTGAAGATGGATGACCTAAAAATCAGGGAAATACAATGCAACCGCAGTTTCTTTCAGGTACAGGAAATGGAAGGTCAGATAGAGAACAGTGAACACAAGTTAAAGCAAATGCCAATTTGGGAAAAACGAACCTTTCAATCACGCATTTCCCGACCATTGGGAGCTGTTGGACGCTGCGCCTGTGCCTGGAGTAAGCGCTGGGAGTTGTCATCACTCGTGCACCCACAGGCAGCCACAGACAAGTACTCGCTTCCTGGAGGAGGCGGAGCTTTGTGGCGCACGTGACCACTCACGTGACATCCTCTGCCACAAAAGCAGAGACAGCGCTGCCGAGCGGCGCATTTTTCATTTGGGAAAAACGCACCTTTCAATCACGCATTTCCCGACAATTGGGAGCTGTTGGACGCTGCGCCTGTGCCTGGAGTAAGCGCTGGGAGTTGTCATCACTCGCGCACCCACAGGCAGCCACAGACAAGTACTCGCTTCCTGGAGGAGGCGGAACTTTGTGGCGCACGTGACCGCTCACGTGACATCCTCTGCCACAAAAGCAGAGACAGCGCTGCCGAGCGGCGCATTTTTCATTTGGGAAAAACGAACCTTTCAATCACGCATTTCCCGACCATTGGGAGCTGTTGCACGCTGCGCCTGTGCCTGGAGTAAGCGCTGGGAGTTGTCATCACTCGCGCACCCACAGGCAGCCACAGACAAGTACTCGCTTACTGGAGGAGGCGGAGCTTTGTGGCGCACGTGACCGCTCACGTGACATCCTCTGCCACAAAAGCAGAGACAGCGCACCCTCGCGGCGTTGAGCCCGATAGGAGTAGAGGGCGCCGGCTGTTGTGTGGCTGTTTGGTGGCGTGGTAACTGCGCATACCCCTACACCTGACCCCCACTCAAAATAGTTGCTGGGATGAAATCATTCCTTGCAGCTCCAAATAAGCCGGAGACGGGGTTGAGAACAAGGCTGCAGGTAAGGCAAAGACTGGCCTCACTCCCAGGGGTGACTGAGAGTAATGATTATCCCCAAAAATCGCAAATGATGAAACAGACTCGTTTACCTTTCTGTAAAAAGCGGAAAAGCGGTTCTGTGGGGGATATTACAGACATGGGGAGTATTAGCCCCCCTATGAGATCAAAATTAGACACTCTCTTATTAGTACCAAATACGCCGACTCAACCAATGGCCTGTACGGTTCCTCCACTTGGTGAGCCAACACCCCAGACAATCGGAGGTCAAGCTCAACCAACAACACTCAAAAGAGCATTAGATCAGGTAAAGGGATGCTCGCACCTTAGTGGGAAGCCAGATAGAAACCACCATTGTGAGAGGGGCACTCCTCCTAATGATTATACTATGAACCCAGCTGAGCCCCATCTCCCACTGGAAGATCGAGCAGGGGAGATTTGGGATAACCTAGACAATATGGGACTTGAGGAGGACAGGTTCCTGAAAGTTACCTAGAGGTGAGAGAGGCGTTACCGGGACCTCCTAGTGAAGAGACCCCCTCTTCGGACGAACTAGGTGAAGACCCGATACAAAGATCTAATCAAACAGGCATTGAACTTGAGGTAAGTACGGAAGGCTCACAAGAGGTTGGGGAAAAGCCATGTATAAGTACTTCCCCTAAATTACCAAGAGAAACAGCAAATAATCTGGAGGTGGAGAGGGAAACACCCAATAACATGAGCAAGGATCCTCAAGTGTTAGAGGACTTTGGAGGTCACTGGGAAGACCATGAAATGGCCCAATGGGAAAAAGCCATCGTCGATCCTACAACTGTCAAGGAGGGGAAAGCATCACTATTGAACCCAAGGGGGTCAAATTTAGAAACTTTTGACATTTTTCAACCTTATAGAGAAGATAACTGTGCTCCCTTAATTAAGGTCAAAAGTATTCAGAAAAGACAAGATGGAAACCAGGTAGCCCACCAAGACTCAAAACGAAAAGAAGTCACCGAGAGGGGTTGTACATACGGGCACTTTAAAAAGTCATCAATTGAAGTGCCCGTTTGTAATGAGAACTACCCTCCACAGAATTGCCTAGATAAGCAAGGTCCAATGGAAACGGAAGGGATGACCCCCCCAGGTACTCCAGAGACTAGCAGAAACTTGATGCAATCACCTATAAAATTGACTAACTTAAGCCTGGCAAATAAAATCAAGCATGATATCATGATACTGACGGGGAAAATCGAAAGGGAAAAAAGGAGAAGCTTTTCCCTAATAAATGAGAGGATGGCCGCTCTGGACAGGGATCAAACCAAAGGGGGACCCTGTATGATGTATGACGTGAAGACTACTTTGAACTCCCAGTCACCCATCAATCAATTGCAAGAGACCTACTTCGAGAAAACCAAATCCATTTCAGATAAGAGACATCAAGACCCTAAGGGACAACCAATGGCCAACGATCACAATAGGGTATCGGAAATGACACAGACCTCGATAATGGATGAGATAATGACACCGCCAGCTTTCCTTCAAAAAGATCAAATAATACAACTTATCAGTGAGGCCTGTGCAATCGAGAGAGCTAAAGACAGTGAACATATTCAAAAAGTGGTGATGACCTCATTAAATATTTCGCTGGCTCCTTTTCTGAAACTATATGAAGTCATTAAAGATTCAGTCCAAGAGGTAACCACGACGATTCTGCAAATTAAGGAAGCAAATCGGCAAACGGGTCTCTCTCTACAGAATTTAAACTCAAGAGTAGATAAAGAAGCAGAACAAACTCAGACTTGGCAAAATCGTCTGGGTGACTTGGCCAGAAGGGACGCTAGTGATAAATCACTCCTTATGGAAGCAGTATTAGAAGACTGTAAATGGATGAGATCCCAGCACAAACAAAGTAAATTGGACCTGCAAGTTGTAGAACAGCCTAACCAAGGTAACGGGCCAATGAAATTGAAACAAGGAAAAGTCACTAAGCCCACCGAACCAGAACAGCGATGTGGAGATGTAATCCTTATCTCCCCGAGCAGTAAGGAGGGCCAAAAACAAGACAAGCCACCCATAAGAGAGCAATTGAGCTTTGCTATCTTTGCAGGTACGGGTAATAAATCCAAGGAACATCAACCTGAAACCTTGCCTGCAAATAATTTTAAGGAAAAGGGGAAAAAAACCAAAAACGAAATACTTAAACGAAAGGTGAATGGATCAAGAGCATTCCTGAGGAATCTAAGAACACCACCGAGAAGGGAAAACCCACAGTGTACCAAGAAGCCAAGAAGAGAACTCGTGATGGGTGTCTTGGATTGCATAGAAGCCGAGGGGGAAACTGCGTCTAAAACATCTGTGGGCTCAGTAGATGAAAAAATGGAGGACTTGGAACAATCAGCCGTTTTGAGTGATTTAATCGAACTTCTCTCAAATAACAGCGATGAAGAGGGGTGGGGAAACATCACGCCGTCAGAATGGAAAACAATTGACAACTGGGATAGGGACGAGCTGAATTGCCACTTGAAGGACAAGCAGACTGAGAAAAAGGACCGATCTAGTAAACCTAGGGAAGAAACAGAAAAAAGTATGATTTCGCCTTGGAATGAGTATGACATGGAAATAGAAGATTCGAGGTTTAAAACACTAGAAGAAAAAAGGAGAGAGTTGGCTCATAAGGGAAAAACCGTCCACTTTGAACCAAGGAAGCATAGTCTAAAACAAAGTAGTCACAGTAGAGAAAAAGATCGTATGGGCAGTAAGCCAGTAGAAAGTTATTAACTGATAAGCAAACACCCTCCACCAAAGACCACCTTGTGAAACTGGGAACTACATCGAAGGGGGCGAGGAAGGTCCTTTTGAATAGATGCTACGTGATGTCTCTATGCAAACAAACTCCAGCGCTCAGAGCGATCTCAGCTGACGATATAAGAATTGTGGAATTCCCAAAAGAAGGAAGGATGGATCAAGTAATATTACACCTCGTCTCAAAGGAAGTAAAACAAAAATTCCTAAAGGCTGAAGATTGCCTTAAACTAAAGGGCTATCGACTGGAGGACGTAGATTGCAGTAGTCAACTGAAGAACCCAAAAGAAACAACAAGGGGCAAAGGGAGACCCAGGGAAGTGGAGAGGGAGGACGGCAATAATAAAAAATATATGGTGAAGGACTATAATAATAAAGGACGAGATATGGAGGAATTGGGGAAAAGGCCCAGAAAACTAAGTGACAAAGTGAAGGAGGTGGAAATAAAGAGTGATACTAAATCTCAGAAAGCAAATGCCACCTCGATGAAGTTCTCAGAGGAGAATTTGAAAAATCTGAGATTTACGGTGGACAACTCGGATAACCCAAAGAAGGGTAATTCTACATTGAACAAAAAAGGCCGGAAAGCGAATGAGCGGCCTGAACCAAAGAACACGAGCACCACTAAGAAGAAGCAATAAAGTGAGGAGGCCCAGCAAATATCGGTCTCCTGTGCCTCATGGAATACCCGAGGCTTTCAACACTTATTCTCTAAGGAAAGTGATTTCCTGGCTACCTACGACCTAATTTCGATCCAGGAGTCGTGGCTGCGTGAAGCACCTATGTGTGAAGGCTATGAAGTCTACTTTAATCCGGCTAAGAAAGGCCCTAGAGGTAGACCTTATGCAGGCCTCATGGTATTAAAGAAATTGGACTCGCCACTACAAGTTTTGGAACATGTGATCCCAAATCCCTATGTGCAGATATTAACAATCAACCTTAAAGAGGACACTAAGGAGAATTTTGAGAACATGACAAATAATCAACAAAAAAAAAAAATGACGACGATGACTCTAATCAATACCTATTGGAGTGAAAATATGCCGAACCAGAAAAATTATCTAAAAACCATCATGAATGCAATAGATAAATCTATGATTGAAGACAAAGAACGGCTAATTTTACTAAACGGGGATCTGAATATCAAACTCCTTGACAAGAATGGTAAAATAAGAGATATAGAAAATCTAAGAGGTAAAGAAAGTCTCTGGACAAAGGAAATGTGTACTCGTGATATGAGGATGTTAAATAGTCAGACGCAAGGTGATCTAATGGGTGCAAATACATGGCATAGCGGTAAAACAGGGGCCTGTTTAGATTACTGCTTTGTCGGAAACAACACGCTACCCTGGATCAAAACATTTACAATAATCAAACAAGCAAATAGCGATCACAGCCTCTTGAGAACTGAACTAGCATGGAATACTACATTACCACCATCGTTGAAAAAATGGAAGGAAACAGAAGTATCCTGGGGAAGAAACCGACTGAGACTTAAAAATCAAGTTATACCGAAGCTGGTAAAAGACTTTAAAGAAGCGGGTAACAAAGGCGATGAGACAGTAGAATATAAATGGCTCCTGGAAGCTTTTGTAGTTAAGTATGATCCAGCAAAAGTGAATAAAATTGAAAGAAAGCATGCGTACGATGATTCTGTGGTCACTAAAAAGAAGCAATATAGAGCAGAACTTAAACGTATTAAAAAAGAAAATTCCCCGGTGAAAGAGATTCTCCTGCGGAAATGCCGGCAAACCTATAAAAACTGGCTGCGCTCGACCCGCTTCTTAAGAACTCAAAGAGACGCGGAAAAAATGCTGGCGGCACTATCTACCAACAACTCAAGAAGTACCTGGGACTTAATTAATAATAGAGATCTAAATCAGTCGGCAATTGGTGTAAATCAAGTCTCAGAGGAGGACTGGTATCGGCACTATAATGAATTGTTTAAGGGGAAAACCATGGGTACACCTCCAGAAAAAAGAAATACGAGTTCAGCATGGGATTTTGAGTTCGACAAAGAAGATATACGGATGCTTATTAAAAAGCTCAGCAGTTCCAGGGCAACTGGTCCGGATGGCATTTCCAACAAAAAGCTAAAAGAGAACTGCGGAGATTGGACTGATTTGATCTATGCCCTTTTCAAAAAAATAGCAAAAAAAAGGCAAATTCCAACAACATGGACGGAGGCGTATATAGTTCCCATCTTCAAAAAGGGGGATCGATCTAACCCCAAAAATTATAGGCCAATAGCCTTGTTAGACTCTATTGGGAAACTCTTTGCGGCCATCCTAGTAATGAACTTAAAAACATGGGCCATAAGAATCAACATCCTAGATGAAAGACAAACCGCCTTTATAAGCGGGGTGGGGACATCTCTAAACCTGTTCCTGTTAAACCTTTTGAAAGCTAAGGCGTTGAAAGACAATGTAACAACTTATCTGGCTTTCATTGATCTTCAACAGGCATTTGACAGTATCAACAGAGAACGACTATGGTCGAAATTGAGAAACTGGGGATGCCCGAACGCCCTGTTGGCAGCAATCCAAGCGCTGTATACCAACACCTCAATCCAGGTCCAAATTACTACTAATGGAGGGTTATCTAGAAAAATCTATACCACTCGGGGAATCAAACAAGGATGTGCTCTGGCTCCCTTTCTATTTGTTCTCTATATGGCGGATATGAAGACATCCCAAGAAAGGATCCGTGCGTTCCCTCCAAAAGTGAACGGTATGGAAGTCCTGTGGATGTTATACGCAGATGATGCAGTATTTGCAGATCAGACCCCTATTGGTCTGCAACGGAGAATTGAAGCTTTCAACAAATACCTGAAAGAAAATGACATGCAAATCAATGTAAAGAAATCAATGATACTGTGCATGAAATCGAGTCGTGGAAAAAAACCTGCAGGGAAACGACAGATATGGATGCTGGATCAAGAGAAACTTGAAGAAGTGGATACTTCCATCTACCTAGGTATTAGGATAAATAAAAATTGCAATGAACAAGCACAATACACCCTTATTCGAGAGAAACTCGCAGCGCTAACTAATCAAGGAATCCTACTGCACTATAGATATGGAAAATTTTCGCTGCAGCCAATTATTACATTTTATAAGCAAAAGGTGGTTGCAGTGTTAACATATGGAGCAGAGGCACTTTTGTCTTTGGGATGGGAAAGCTGGAATCTGTGCGAGGCCTACTTTTGGCGAAGGATCTTACATCTTCCGAATTCACTGCCCTTAGTTCTGATAAGATCGGAACTTAGACTTCAATCTATGGTTTCAATCACGGTGTGGAAATCTCTTTCATTATTTCGGAAGTGCATTTTGGACAAACCGGCACAGCCATTTAATGTTTTAGCAAGACCTGGTATGCCCAATGAAGATATAATTTTTCAAGAATGGAAGAAGAGATGTGAGGATACCTTAGAACATCTAGGTATCTCACTGGAAATTCTAAAGTGCAATCCTGACAAGGCCAAAAGAATCCTGCGGGAAAAAGACTGGGAGGAAACCCAGGTCACTAAATTGGCAGGAAACTGGGCTCATAACATCGTCTGGGAACGCAAAGCATTAAATATTCTCCCACCATATCTTCAGAAATTCCCATCTAAACATTATAGAGATCTGCTATTACGATGTAGATTAAATATCTGGCATTCCCGAGAGGTTAAGCTGAGAAGAAGGCTCATTGGAAAAGCATCAGCAATCTGCAGGTTCTGCAAAAGGAAGGACCAACTTGAATCAGTGCGACACGTGATGCTAACATGCCCGGTTCTGATACCAAAGCGATTAGCGTTTTTGGGCAACTATATAAACAACATCACGATGGAAACAGAAGAAGAATACTGGGAACACCTTCTAACAGCGGATAAGGTGGGTCGTACTATTGACGCACTAAAGTTTGTCGAATCCCTAAATCTGGACCAGGAAGAAACGGATATGGAGGAGAGATAGGAGCCCTAAAGACTACTGGGTGCATCTGCTACGGTAAAAGGCTTCCATTGGAAGGATAACTAAACCGATTGGAACTCAAATAATACTTTAGTAGAGGAACTTTGGACTCTTGTTTCTCGGACTCTTATTTGAGGTTTGTTAAAGGTTTACTTATGATTAACCAATAAAACAATAAAATAAAAATAAAAAAAATGCCAATCATACCTTTGAAAGAAGGAGGAGGCTTGGAGATAATATTAGATGAATTGACAGGGGTGTGGGAGACCGATTGCTACATTGATGTGTTTCCATTACCAAAATAAGAAAAAGCCAAGTTTCGGAGCAGAGTAAATTCCGCACCAGAGTTTAATTTCAGGAGCCCAAACGTGGTTAGAAGAAAGTAATACAGTGTGCTTATGGAAAGTTTGTGATGTAATAATGTGTGCAGCAAATGGGAATTACCATTCTCTCTAACAAATGAATAGGTGGGAGAGAAATAGAATTTGCTCTTCCTGCTTGAGGAGAAAACCCTCTGGGCCCCCAAAAGTTAGGCCAGTGATACAAAAAAAAAGAGATGGCAAAAAGCTGAAGGGCCCTTTAAAAGCAGTCTTGAACCCCCAAAATAGGAATTCTGTTTTGACAAGATTGGCTAGGAAGACAAGCGTATTTAGGTAAACAAACATATAAAGAACCACAGTAATTTAGATGAGAAAGAACCAGTCAGATGTAAAGTTTTAGTCATCAGAAAGATGAATGCATGACACCCAGGTAACTAACACAATTAGATTTGCAACATTACTGGCAAACTCAAAAATACATTTGAGTATACAAATTGAAGAAAAAGTTTAAATGAAGAGAAGGAAATGAAAATGGCAAAAGGAATAAGACTGTTGGAGGAGCAGGAAAGAACAAAAACTCTTTTTTTGGATTTCACCATAGAAAATGAGTGGCCATTCCATTTTCAACAGTCATACATTGGGACAGTTGCTGATTGAGGGAATTTGAGAAAAACTGAAATGAAAAGAATATTTGGGTATCATGGCATGAAAATGTGTTCAGGAACGATACGACTGAATAAGAGAGGTGAGTGGAATAGTATATAAAGTGAATACCAAAAGGGTCCTGGACTGACCCTTGTGGGACTCCGAAAGATAAAGTCTGAGGTGCAGAAAAGTAACCTTTGCAAGAAACAGAAAGGGAATGATATGAAAAATAAGAAAATCAAGAAACAACAGTTCCAGATATATATAAAGTGAAGACAAGGAATTCAGAAATGTAAGATGATCCAAAATGTCTAGGGCGGCTGCTAGGTTAGTTACTAGAATAGAAGAAAGTTTATGGTGACTAGCATTAAGGAGAAAGTCAGATACAGCTACAAATGTAGAATCCATACAATGACGTGTACAAAAACCAGATTGTAATGGAGACAAATTATTAAATTTGGTTAAGCAGATTACTGAATTACTGAAGATAGACAATTCTTCTAGTATTTTGGAGAAATAAAGAAGAGATATAGAATGATAGAAGGATTGGAAACATTGAGATTATTTTTTTTTTATTGGGATTAATGGCAGCCTGTTTCAATGTAGTTGGACAATGTCTCTATTTAAGAGATTTATTAACAGGAATACGAGCAAAACTGTGAACCCACTGGAGGAGAAGGTAGTCCCTGGAATCAATGTACAGATGAGACGGCATGAATACTGCCGGCACTTTGGGGAAAGCAGCACAATCCCACTGGCATTTGGGACAGCCGGCGTTAGGGAAGCAGCTTTTGGACATAGATCCAATCGAACACGATAGCTCCCTTCTCCCTTGTCGATGTTAGGATTTACTCTCCATCTTTTGATTGAGCCACTATAAATATCAGAGTATGACACTCTGATGAGGTACTCTGATGAGGTCCCCTGACTGGCTCTGGGTATCACAAAGGGGTGACCCAAGGAATTTGGGGAATAGCATTCTTTGGACACCCTGCCTTGGACTATGACACATGGCAGGAACAGCCATAAAGATCTCCTGTTTGGGCTCATTGCCTAAAAAAGAAAACCTGAAGCTCCCTCTGATAAAACTGACTCCTAATATTGGGGACCCAACTGTTTGCTTCTACCAGAGTCACTTTTTGGCAGCATTTATCCTGATACGTTTTCTGTTCAATCACTTTTGTCAGAGAAGTCAGTTTCAAGCAAGACTCTCTGTGAGCTCGGAAGACCTATCCTTGATATGATATGTTATGATATGGCATTTATAATGCGTCTATACACAAGTGTTTCAAGGTGCAACAATTTTTCAGGTTTGCAGGTCTCTAACCATGCTTTTCTCAGCATGTGAGCCCCGGAGGCCAATACTGGATACAATGGTGCAAGCAACAGTTTTCCAACCATGGTATTCTCTGTGGAAAAGATACAATTGCATTATATTATTTTCTGGCAAAGTGTTACTTCGCTGGAGATAAAATGTTGCAGTTTTTATACGAATCAACACTCTTTGAACATTCATGGTGTTTAGAAAGCTTCCCACAAGTTACTCCAGCATACCATTCACACACTAAGGGAAACCAAGGACACGATCCAGTGCAGCCAACACCAAATTGGGGCTGTAAGGGCAAAGTGTAATAGTAAATTGTGGACAGGCCACATGAAGGCATGTTGAAACTCCCTAAGCCCAAAATGAGGCAAGGCGCACCCAGGGGCAACAACCAATTCCAACCTTGTCCCAATTATCAGTGCCAGCTGCGAACATTCACTATCAGCCCAATCCAGGAAGAACAGTATCAAGGTTAAAGGCCCCAGTTAGCGGGTGAAGGTTGCTAGAGGAGGCTGTGCAAGGTGGAGAGTGATACAAGGAGTGTTAAAGGTGCTTAGGCAAGTGAGCAAGAGGTTACAGGTGAAGGAGGTAGTGACATCAGGAGGAGAGGAAGGTGGTAAAGAGGAGGCAATGTTAACATCAAGTGGAAAGAAAGATAGTTTATAGAAGCAGGAGATGGTAACATTAGGTAGAGAGGAATGAGAGGAGATGGTAATAGCAGGACAGGCAGAAGTGGTAACATTGGAGAGTGAAAGGTAGTGCAGAGGAGGAGGAACGTTTTGTAGACAGGTTGCAAGGATGGAGGGGGCCTGGCACCAAGAACCAGCAACGTGATAGGAAGTGAAGGTGGCAGCTCCTGGCTCCATATCAACTTGGTTGAGAAGTGGCAGCTATGTCAGGTGCTTTTGAAAAAGGAGTCAAACAGGGATAAGGGACTTCTGAGGAACCCACAACAGGCTTGTGAGAGGCTAGCTAGGTTTCTAGAACCTCTTGGGAAATTGCAATACCACAGGGGGGGGGAAGAGCTATCACACTGATTGGGATAGACTTCAGTTGGGCCTTCATCATTGTGTTGTTGTTTTCACATGCGTTTTCTATAAATAAACAATGTGAAACCCTACTTCCATAGTCCAGTCTTTTGTGCATCTTGGTAGCAAATCCTGGTAGGCTTCCGCCTCCTTCCCTCTTTGAATGTTCTGCTCAAGTCTTATTCCGGAAATAACTGGTTATATAGTGGGGCATCAGCACATCTAAATCTAAGAGCTTGGGAATCTATTGCCTGAAAAAGAATAATGGTTCATTCTTTTCCGCTCCATTCGGCAGAGCAAGAACTCGGAATTGATTCCAGCTCACTCAGTTTACCAAGCATTCTGTCTGTGCTTTATTGTATTTATAGTTCACCTTTTCCATTTTTGCACCCTACTTACAGCTAATTTTACAATCTCTGAACCGGTTCTCCATGGTGCAGATTTTTCTCCCCAATAACACTTCAGTATATCAAACTTGGCTCACCATCCTGGAGATTCTGCCAATGGTATACAGAAGGTGATCACAGGTCAGTTAGACTGCTCTTGCGGCGACCATTTATTCCTCTATAAAGATTTGCTGCAGTTCTAAAGATGAATGTTTTTTTGCTAGAACTAATTTGTTCTGCCCTGTGTTCAGGATCTGAGAGTAACTTCCCCACAAACAAGGGAAAGAACATTCCCTTAACTCCTCCGGACTCTTCTAGTGACAAATGTGCAAAGCAATTAGGAGCAACTCTTAGGAGGGAAGCAGGAGGCTGTCAGATTCCGTATAAATAGGATTTCTGGTTTTCAGTGTTTATATTTTTCCAATTCTGGTGGTGCTTTTCCAGGGCTTTCAAAATCTGAGTTTATCAGTACCCGTTGTTTCTCTGAAACAAATCTCAGACAACTGTGTTTTTCTAGTATAGACAAGAACATATTTTGTATTGCTGTGTGTACATTATGCATAACTGTTTTGAAGCTAAAATGATTATGCTGTTAGAGCACTTGTTATCGCTTTTAATTCTTGGACTTATAGTGCTAAATTTCTAATGGAAACGGAACACTACACATTACAAACATGCAAAGAAACAAGGACTGAATGGGCTCCAGTTGCCTGACGGGAGGCAAAATAAGAGCTTGAATGAATTTTTCAGTGAACCCTGACACATGCACAACCCAAAGTTACAATAAAATGATTTACAAGAAATGAGGGTAAACAGGCATTGGAAACGGAGGTAGGTGTTGTGAGGAACCTGAGGGTTCTTTCTCAGGAGGCCAGGGAAAGGATATTGCTTCTGGATCCTGACCGTTGGGGTTGAGATGCGAGGGAGGATTACCTGGGTGAAGGGTGCTTGCGGATTAGGGAGAGGATTTCTGCAGGCGAGACATGGTATCCCCCTTTTCCTTATGAAAACCAACCTCACTCTTTCCCTGCCTTTATAGCCGGTTGCAAATAATTTCCCCTCATTCCAACCATTATAGTATTGGGACGAGGAAGAGTCAAATAGGAGCAGTGAACACTATTAAGTAATTTCACCACTTTAGTACTGAGACGAGGAAGAGGTCTGCAGACTGTTTCAAGGGTCAGGCATGTCCAAAGTGCTCCACTACTTATGGCCAGACAACTGAAACTGAGTACACTCACCTGCAACGTGTCAAGTGGTTGCAGGTGTATAAAAAGTGGGGTGACCAGCAAGAAAGCGACCAGCAGGAGAGAAGCATGGCCGATCATTTTGAGCCTGAAGGAAGCATCCTGCGTACCAGGTGGCAGCCGAGATGGGTCCTGCAGGAGATGCTGGCAAGCGACCCCAAGAAGCTGTGGAGCCAAGGTCCGGGCGGGCTGTGAGAGGGTCACAGAAGTGGGAAGGAACAAGTTACTTACCTGTAACTGTTGTTCTCCAGCATGGGTCTGGTATGGATTCACATGCTCATGAATATTCCCAGTCGTCAGGCTGGGAATCCTCGGTAAAGAAAAAAATCAGTCTCAGTTTTGTTTCTGAACTGTCTTTCTTAGTAGTAACCAATCACTGGTCTCCGGGTCATAGTACCCCCAGCCAATGACTGCCCTCTCCCTAAGCACACCCCCTGGCAGCCATCCTCAGATTTGGTAGCACGTAAAGTGGCAGTAGGACCAAGTGAAGAGCCGCAGAGGGGTAGGAGGGAGGGTTTGAATGTGAATCCATGCCAGACCCATGCTGGAGAACAACAGTTACAGGTAAGTAACTTGTTCCTTCTCCAGCATGGGGACTGGCATAGATTCACATGCTCATGAATACAAGAATAAATAGCAGTACACACATGTACAACCACGTGAGGTGGCAAGGCTCAACATTAAGCATCTCTTACCTCCTCACCAGGGCCACCCTCAGGCGAACAGGTTGCGCAGCACTGCCTGGCCGACTCTGGACTCCTCCCTGAAATACCGGTCGACGCAGTAGAATCTCGTGAAGGTGTGCGTCGACCTCCACATAGCAGCCCTGCAGATGTCCAGGAGGGGCACACCAGATAGGAATGCCGTGGTAGCAGCGATCGCTCTGGTCGAATGGACTCTCGGACGGCCGGGCAACATTCGGTTTGCCAACCGGGGACAGTGCATGATGCAGCCGGAGAGCCATCTGGAAATGGAAGCCTTCGAGAGGGCCTTCCCTTGGTTCACAGGTCCAAAGTTCACAAACAGCTGTGATGTCTTCTGAAAACTCTTCGTGCGGGCCACGTAGAACTTCAGCGCTGTAGCCACACCCAGAGAGTGCAAAGTCCTCTCGGCCGGCGACGAAGGCGACGGGAAGAAAACAGGTAACACCAAGGGCTCGTTGAGATGGAAGTCCGACGGCACCTTGGGCATGAAGGAGGGGTGCATCCTCAGCAACACCCTTGTCTCGTGGAAAGTCAGGTATCGCGGTTTACAGGAGAGGGCCTGGATCTCTCCCACTCGTCGTGCGGAAGTGATGGCCACAAGAAACGCTGTCTTCCATGACAGGAATTTCAACGGTGCTGAATGCAGAGGCTCGAATGGCGGCCCCATGAGCCTGGTCAGCACCAAGTTGAGCTCCCATGCCGGGGAACGATCGGAACAGTCCCTTCATGAAACTCCTTCACCAGGCGATGGGACCACAGGGATGAGTGCCCCGGGGTCCTGGTGTAGCGGGAGATAGCCGCCAGATGGATTTTGATGGAGGCATGGGCCAGCCCCGCCTTGGCCAATGACAATAAGTACGGCAGCACTTGAGGGGCCGTAATCTGCAGAGGGTTAATCTTCTGTGCGCCGCACCAGACAGAGAACCTCTTCCACTTATGTCCATAGCACCTGAGAGTTGAGGACGCCCTGGCCTTTGCAAGCACCTCCGCAAGCACCTCCTTGCAGTCCGCCGGGATATCGTACCCTCCAAACTCTAGTGCTGCAGGAGCCAGGCCTGCAAGTTCAGCGACCCTGGGTCGTGATGGAAGATGGCGCCTCCTTCTCTGGTGAGGAGATCAGCATCAGTCGGCAGCTTGACGGGGGGGGGGGATGCTGACAAGTCCAGAAGGTCTGGGAACCAGATCTGTCTCAGCCACGCCGGTGTGACGAGGATCATCCTGCACCGGGACCTCTTGAGTTGGTTGATGAGTCGCAGCAGCAACGGCGGGAACGCATACAGGAACAGGCCGTCCCAGGGGAATGAGAAGGCATCGCCCATGCTCCCCGGCTGGGGAAACCTGCTGGCAATCCTCTGGCACTTGGTTTTCGCCGCTGTTGCGAATTGGTCGATCTGGGGGCTGCTCCATCGTTGGAAAAGCCGATCCACTTGATCCTGCCACAGCTCCCACTCGTGGCACGAGCGCAGCTCCCTGCTGAGCGAGTCTGCAATGGTGTTCTTTATTCCTGTCAGGTGGAAGGGCAACAGAAACATCCCCTGGGCGACGGCCCAGTGCCACACATTCTGGGCCTCCTTGGATAGGGCTGGGGATCTGGTGCCTCCCTGCTTCCGGATGTAGGACATAGTGGTGGTGTTGTCGGTGAAGATTCTCACCACCTTGCCCTTGAGGGACAGGAGGAACGACCAGAGGGCCCAGAACATGGCTTGGAGCTCCAGGACATTGATATTTAGTGACCTCTCCCCCGGGAGCCAAAGGCCTCTTGCGTGGAGATCTCCGGTGTGTGCTCCCCACCCCTCCAGGGAGGCATCCGTCGTCACCGTCTCCTGATGCGCCGGGGTCTGGAAGTCCTCACCCGCCGCCAGATGCGCACGGGCGCCCCACCACCGGATCGCTTGGCGGAAGGTCTTGTTGAGCGTGATCCTGTCTTAGAAGCTGTCCGCCGCTTGCATCCACCGGACGTCGAGGAACTCTTGCAGTGGCCGCATCCGCAGTCTGCACAGGCGCAATAGGTAGATGCACGAGGACATCATGCCGAGAAAGGACTTGATGGACCTAACACTGGCCACGTCCATGGCCAACAGCCGCTGCACCTTGACCATGATGGCCTTCGTCCTTTCCTCCGACGAGGAGGCCAGTCTCGCTACTGTGTCGAGCTTGGCTCCCAGAAACTGCACGACCTGCAACAGAACCAGGTGGGATTTGGTGAAGTTGATGGAGAAACCCAGATCCGTGAGCAGTTGGATGGTCTTCGCTGTGTGCCCGATGGCGAGTTCTCTTGTCCTTGCTCGGATGAGCCAGTCGTCCAGGTAGGGGTAGACGTGGATCAACTGCAGGCGCAGCCGCCCCGCCACTGGTGCTAGGCACTTGGTGAATACACTGGGTGCCGACTTCAATCCGAAAGGAAGGACATTGAACTGGTAGTGCCGTCCTTGGACTACGAATCTGCAAAACTTTCAATGTCCTTTTAGAATGGGGATGTGAAAGTAGGCATCCTTCAAGTCCAGTGACGATAGGAAGTCGCCTTCCTCCAGCTGCCCCAGCACGTGCTGGAGGGTGACCATCCGGAACTTCTGGGCTTTGATGTACTTGTTTAAACGACGAAGGTCCAGGATGGGTCGCCAACCGCAGGTCTTCTTTCTTACGAGGAAATATCGTGAGTACACTCCGGAGCCCCGGAGCCTCTTTGGGACGAGCTCGATGGCTCCCTTCTTCAGCATCGCCCTTACTTCCAGCATCAGTTGAGGGACGTGGTTTTCCTTCCTGGCCACGGGTGGAATGCGGGGGCACTTCTTTAGAAACTCGAGCGTCTGCCCGCGGGCCAGGGCATCCAGCACCCATCGGTCAGTGGAGATGGACTCCCACGCGCTGAGGAACTTCGCCAGCTGGTCTCCCACCGGGGTGCTCAGGTGGGGGCCCGATGCTACGGCCGGTTCAGTCGCCTTGGCCTCCTTGGCGACGACGACGAGATCCTCCTGACTTGCCGCGTCCTCTGTAGGCCTCCTGCGACGAGGAGCGGGCTGTCTGGCGGTACATCAAGGAGCCACCGCTGAATCCTTTGGAGGCACCTTGCTTGCCTCCGTAGATCCGAAAGGGCAGCCGTCGTTGCTGCAAAACCCCCAAGGCCCACTCCGTCTCCGTGTCGGCCTTGATGGCCTGCAGCGACTCATCCACTGTCTTGCCAAATAGGTTGTTCCCGTCGAAGCGCATGTCCAAAACTCTGGTTTGCACATCCTGGCGGAAATCGGTCGCCTTGAGCCAACCACGCCGTCGAAGACAAACACTGTTGCCCATCTGGCAGAAACCGGTGACAGCAATGTCTGTGGCCACCGTTATGGCGTGGTCCGATGCCACCTCGCCCTCCTGCAGGATCTCTAGGGCCTCTGCCCTCTTGTCGTCCGGGAGGAAGTCCAGCAGAGGAGCTATCTTAAACCAAATTTCCCTGTCGTAGCGGGCCACAATCGCTAAGGCGTTGGCCGATTTAATCGTCGTCGCCGCCGACAAGATGACCCGTCGCCCCATGGCATCCAGTTTCTTCCCCTCGCCATCGAGGGGGGAGGTTGAAGTCAAAGCCGTAGCCCCTGCCGCCTTCTTCTTGGCCGCCGCCGAGATGACCGAATCCGGGGTCGGCTGCGCCCTAAGGCACAGAGGGGCGGAATCAGGGATCCGGTATTGTTCTCCTATCGGTCCCTCTTGGCAGGGGTCGTGGACGGGTACTTCAGGAGCAACAGCCCCTCATCCCAGATGTCATCAAGTAACAGGACCGAGAGGACCGGCTTCCTTTTGGCTTTACGCCATTGATAGAGGAAACCTTTCTTCTTCTGTTCTTCGGGGCAGAGCTCGAAGAGCTCGGATGTCGTGGCAATCATGGTGTAGAAGGAGCCAATTTCGTCGGGCGGGGAGGCCCGAGGAGGTGGTGGTGGTGATGGAAGGTCCATTCCGTCGTCACCACTGTCGTCCTCCGCCCCGTCCTGGCCGTCTCTGTTCCCGTTTCATCCCTACGATCAGGGGAAGGAGATAAAGGCTGCGAGGGCCGCGAAGGCTGGAAGGATGGGCGGGGGATGAACTCTCCTCTGCTTGCTTGGAGGGCTCCCCGACGGGCCGGGTTCTGCTGGATCGTCCGTTGGGGGTAAGGGCAACCTCATCCTTATCTCCATACATAAGGCCTGGATCGCCATCAGGATGGCTCCCCGAGTTGTCCTGAGGCTTGGGTACCGGCTGCGATGGGCATGACGGTTGGGGAGTGGAATCCTCCGCCTCCACGGGAACCTCGTCAGCACCACCGTCGCTCTCTTTGTCCGCCTAGTTGGGATCCCTCCTGTGGGCCCGGACCGCCTCGAACTTCTAAATATCAAGGTGTGGATTTGAAGCTGGGTATCCGTGCGCTAGTGATCACTAATATGTTATGATCGAAAATAAAATTATAGAGAGGTGCAAGCAGCATTCCTACTCCCACCACCCAATCCACCCTGGTTGGTATCATGGGCGTAATTTTAGGGGGGACAGGGGTGTTTGTCCCCCCCCAACTTTCATGGAATACCATTTTGTCCACATTCATTTGGCTGGGGCACCTTTTCTTCTGATGTCATTTCCCCCCAACATTTTCAACATAGTTACTCCACTGGTTGGTATTGAATAGAATGATCTGTTGAGAGATGGGGTGGTCGTGCGCTTTACACCATTACAATAAGGCAGAACAAAAATGTTTCGATGTTTAATTGAATCATGAATAGCCAATAGGTGTCTCGACACACAGGTCGTCCTCAAGGCGCGCACAATTAGAATCAAGGAAATCCTGCAAACTCCTAATGGAGGGCTGTGAGAAAACACAGCTCTACGAACCAGGAACTTCTTGTTGAGGATCTTCACGACTCCAGCCAGCACCTCTTCAGAGGCTGTATCCATGTCCGTGATGGTCACCAGCCCCTCCCCTCTGTTTCCACCGGGGTTCTCACGGGGGTCTTATCGATGGGCTGAAAAGAAGATTCCCTCTGCTGTAGCAGGGAAACTCTGGGCCCGAGGTTGCCTCCACTGGGGTAGCCTCCACAGGCTTCGCCATGGCCGCCACGACTCCCTCGATAGAGGCCTTAGCCGGGTGAATCAAGGCCTTCACGACTTTAGGCGCGCTTGCGGCCTTCACCTTGGGGGAGGGTCACCGTCTCGCTCCCCCTCGGCTGCTTCCGTCGGGATCGACCGGGGCTTCTCCAGAAGCTTACCCGGGTTCTCCGATTTCCTCTTCCCCGAGCCAGAGCGTTGGCTCGTGGTTGATGGTGTCGGTGAAAGCGTGTCCTGCCTGGCAGCCGAGGAGCCTGAGCGGTCCGCGCTGCCGGTGCCCGCAGACTCGCGGTGCTTAGCCTTTTGTTGGACCCCGTCGCCAGAGCACCATCAAAGGACTTAGAAGACCGCTCGGACCTCTTCTTCTTCTCACCTACCGCTGGGCTCTTAGCCAGTTGGTGAGGCGGATACGGCAATCCCTCATGGTCCGTTCCGACATGTTCTTGGCAAAATGCACAGTCCTTCTCCACGAGCGTTCTGTCTTCGTGAAGGCAGTAGAGGCATCTAGAATGCTCGTCCTCCTTGAAGACATTCTGCAGTCCACATCCAGGGCAGTTCCTGAACAGCTTGGATCTGGGCATCGAGCTTCCTTTGTCCTGGGCCATGTCCACGGGGTAGGCCTCAAGGTCTCTGGAATCCTCCAAGAAGCGTAACTCTACGAAAACTTCGCCCTTAAGGGGCGTAGAAAATTCCAAAACGGGTCCCTGTTGATCGGAAGTAGAAGCGGTGGAGCTTGAGGCTCGATTGACCGAAAAAATTAGATTAAACTCTTTGAAAAATCGCAAAATGCAGTAAAAGCTCAAGAGCTATAGCACGAGGACTCCAAACACTTGAACGTGCGGTAAAAATCTGAGGATGGCTGACAGGGGAGGGGCTTAGGGAGAGGGCAGCCATTGGCTGAGGGCAGTATGACCCAGAGACCAGTGATTGGTTACTACTAAGAAAGACAGTTCAGAAACGAAACTGAGACTGATTTTTTCTTCACCGAGGATTCCCAGCCTGATGACAGGGAATATTCATGAGTATGTGAATCCATGCCAGACCCCATGCTGGAGAACCTCACTGATCGTGTGTTAGCAGCCGGAGCTGCAGACACAGAAGAGATCTGCAAGCTGCAAGTTACCAGCAGCATCCGCGGGGGGGAGAAAGCGGACATGCCGCCAACACACAGAGAGAAGGCGAAGTGCGAGTGGGGCTTGCGGTTAGAGGAAAAAATGTTTGCCGGAGCTTAACGAATTAACAGCTGCCCGGGAGAAGACGCCTAGGACTAGTGAGTGGAAAGGGAAGGGCATTCAAAACATGGCGCAACTGGGTGCTGTTGGGAAGCCAAAATAGATGCTGAACGAATGAAAAAGTATGTGCAAGATGCAATAAACCCAAGGCAATGGAGTTGTAAGGAATAATAAGGACAAGATATGATATGATACGTTATTTATAACACGTTTAATGCCCAGAGGTTTCTAAGTACGGACCCAGGGATCAAACCTGTGTTGCTCTGTGTCATCTTGCTTCCAAGGCAAGCACATTGCCCCTAAGCCATCTTTCGAAGATAAAGTGTGAGCAGCAAAGTGAAAGATCAAAATCAATGAATACCGAATTAAATGAAGGCTTTTGGCAAAGCTATGAACAGATAAGTTTGTGTGAAATGCACGTGACCGTATATGGAAAGCAAAGCACGAACGTTATGAAATACAGTAGAAAGCAAGTATGGAATATTGGTAAAAAGTATGGAAGCAATGTAGTGAAGGAACAAGGGCACCACAAAGTGAACAGTATGTGAAAACAGATTGTGAAAAAGTCATGAGACTGGCAAAGAAAATAACACATTGTGGTAAAGCCAAGAGGCTGCCAAGGAAAAGCCAAGTTAGTGTTAATCATCTCACATGTACAGATACAGAACAACCTGTGTGGGCTAGAAAGCCAAGGGTTCCTGGTTGCGTGACTTGTAATAGGTGGACCGTGTGGTCCGAAAGCTGTGCCTTAACCGGGGGTACCCTATTGGTGAATGCCAAAAGGGGTTGCTAAAGTGAGGCAGAGGATAGCAATCTGAATAAACTGCCAAGAAACCAAAAGGAGTGTAAAGTTGACTGTTTTTTTAAATAGTGAGAGATTGAGACCAAGTACACGTTGGCAAGCTGAAGTTTTGAAGTCTGAAGACCTTATGAAGTTTAGTGCTGTCTTGAGGAAGGTAACCTCAAGACACTTTTTGGAATTGTGTTGTCTTGTACTTGGGGAAGGGAACCCCAAGACTTTGTGGAACTGTCTTGAATTTGGGGAAGGGGAACTGAAAGTACGCCAGGAGCTGTATGAGCCTCAAAACTTTGTTTGGAACACCCATTTATTTTGTTACCGACATCGCTGCACATTGTGTAGCTTTAGTTGTGAGGGCAAGTATAGGTTTCGGACACAGATAGATTTTTAAGCTGAAATTACTGAATCAGACTTTCTTTAGGTAGGGAAATCCCACTTTAGTAAAGGGAAGTTCGGCCTTCAACCATCCCGACATTTGAGTTAATAAACCATTTCTGTTTGAACTGTGAATCTGTTGTCTGTGTCTTGCTTCATGATGCCTTCACAGTATACTTGTATATTCACTTTCAAACTTGCCTGCAGCACAAAGAATTGAGCAGTGACTTTAAGAAAACACGTGTGGTGAACTAAGATATAAATTAAAGTTACTCAGTAGAGTACTCGTAGTCCCCTTTCGTCCAAACCAGTGGGTGTCCCCCAATATAGGAACTGCACCAGAACCTTTGGTAGCAAAACATTGAGCTTCCCCTTTAAATTTAGTATAGTGTGCGGGGATGCAGCCCCTTAACACCCCGCAGAGGCTCTGCCTTCTGGCGCCTCACCTCAGTCCCCTTTGAACACATTGGATGCTTAGATAGCGGGCTACGCTTAGTATATATTAGCCCTTGGCATACTAGCCGGGGAAGGTGGGTGGGATGTATGGAGGAAAGGGGACTATGGACTATGAGTACTCTTGTCACTACTATGAGTAACTTTAATTACTCATAAGTCCTGTCCCCTTTCCTCCATCCTTGTGGGTGATTCCACAGAAACAAGACCATAGAGTGGAGCTTTGCCAACCTGCCTCATATATATGATGAAGCAAACATTTCTTCAGAACCCCCTGACCGAACTCAGCATCGTGCCTGGAGCTGGTACCCAGGGAATGGTGCTTACAGAAGGCAGACGGAGTGGCCCAAGTAGCTGCCTTGCTGATGACATTCCAAGAATGTCTCTGAAACACGACGGCCGTTGCCTTAGCTCTGACCGCATGGGCTTGAATCACCTCAGGAATGGGTTTGCCCATGGCCATATATGCCTCTGAAATGGCCTGATCCATGCAACGGGCGATGGAAGCCTTGGAAGCCTAACAACCAGGGGAGGAGCCCCCAAAAGTGGCAAACAAAGCCTCAGACTTCCTGAAGGATTTCTTCCGAGAGAGGTAAAACTTGAGGACCCTCTAGAGGTTCAAGGAAAGTAGGGCCCTTTCTGCCTCTAGTTGCGGGTTCGGGAAGAACACTGGCAGGGCAGATATCTTGATTCAGATAAAATGGAGAGACCACCTTGGGCAACAAGTTTGGGTGAGTGTGCAAGATGTTGTGGCGTTGTGAAACGTGCTGAAGGGCTCACACGAAGACAATGCCTGCAGCTCATTGACCCTGCGCACAGCGGTGAGAGCCACCAGTCATACTGTCTTTACTGTTACCAAGTGCATGTCCACAGAGGCCATTGGCTTGAAAGGTTTGCGCTGCAAAGCTGCCAGAACCACATTGAGGTCCCAGGCCGAGTGCGGCCTATGCACCGGAGGAAAAAACGTAAATAACCCCTTGAGGTGGGCCTTAACCACCGAGTTGGCTGCCAAAAACACATGCTCAGGGGAATTCTTGTAAGCCCCAATGGCCGCCAAATAAGTGCGCAGAGTATCTGCCTGAGCGCCAGAACGAGCCATGTGTGATGAGAAAGCAAGTACGTCATCCAGAGGACAGGTGACAGGATCCAGCCCCTTGTCACAAGCCCAATGGCAGAACCTAGTCCATTTGCTCATATACTGGGACAGAGTAGAGGGCCTCCTGGCCTGTTGAATGATGTCCCAGTTGTCATCCGTTAATTGAGCATCCTGAAGCCTCAGCTGGTCAGGAACCAGGCAGCCAGTTCCAGCTTGGCCGGGTCCGGATGTTCCACTGGCCTGCCCTGCTGGGTCAGGAAGCCCCTGCTGGTGATCGGAAGGTGGACAGGACCCTGGGAGCACAACTGCAGCAGATCCGAAAAACCCGGGTCTTGAAAGGCCACTGGAGGGCAAACAGGATGAGGCTGCAGCCCACCGAATCCTGCAATTTACAGAGTGTCCACTAGAGCATAGGGGTGGGCGGGAACGCATAACACCTGGAGCCATGCCAACAGATCTGGAAGGAGTCTCCCAGCAACCCCCGACCTGCCCATGAAGCAAACTGCCGGCACTTGGAATTCTGTGGAGATGCAAACAAGTCAAGGTCTGCAAACCTCCCCAACGCTGGAACAGGGGCAACAAGGAGTCGGTATGCAACTCCCGCTCATAGGTGTTGAACCCCAAGCGGCTCAGTTGGTCTGCTTCTGCATTGCTGTCCCCCGGAAGGTGGATTGCTGAAATCCAGACCCCCTCCGTCAGGGCCCATTGCCAAATCAATACTGCCTCCAGACAGAGGGGGGTGGGGGGGACAGGTGCTACCCCGCTTATTTAGGTAAAACATCATAGTAGAGTTGTCCGTTCTGACGAGAACAGACTTGTCCCTGATGAGAAGCAGAAAAGCCATGAGGGCTAGGGCCCACTGCTCGGAGCTGGAGCAGATTGATATGCAGGAGGGATTCCGCTTTGAACCATGCGCCATGAATCACGTATCACATAGTAGCCCCCAGCCAGAAAGAGAGGAGTCTGTCGTCACCAACAGGGTAGGCTCCGGCCGGGTGAAGGGGGTTCCCACGGAAATATTGCCGTCCATCAGCCACCAGCGAAGATCGGGCATGAGGAGCGGGGGCATTAGGATTCTGTCCATTTTAGACCCGGTCTCCTGATCCCAATTGGCCACACGGTAGAGCTGGAGGCGCTTCATCTTGAGGTGAGCGTGCTGTACCGTGAGCACACAGAAGGCCATCAGGCCCAGAAGGTGCTGGAACCACCATGCCAAGGTGGCTGAGTTGGCCAGAAAGTGCCCTATTGCCTTGGGAAGGGAGAGGATCCTCTCGAGCGTGGGGAACACCTGCTGAACGACTGTGTTCTAGCGCACCCCTAGGAAGACCAGATTCTGGGAGGGGCACAACTGTGACTTCCTCTGGTTGAGGGAGAACCACAGCTGATGAAGAATATACGCCAATCCTTGATAGGAGTGTATTACCCCTTCGGGTGACCCCGTCCTCACCAGCCAGTCGTCCAGATAGGGGTATAGGTGATGACCCTCCAAGTGAAGATCACCCATCACTGTAATCATCAACTCTGTGAAGACATGAGGGGCCAAGTTCAGGCCGAAAGACAGCACCTTGTACTGAAATTGGCATGACAACCGTGAACTGCAGAAGCTTCCTATGCGGCTGGTAGATGGGGACATGCAGGTATGCATCCTTGAGGTCCTGTGGAGAACGGATAGGATCGACAGTTTCGTGAAAAGAGGCTTCCAGCTCTCCTGGAAAAAGCCAGATGGCCCCCCACTGCAGAGCTGTGTTCCCCGACCTTGATGTTGTTGTTTCTAGGCGTAGGAGGCGGTTACAGAGGAGGGGGGAGCGAAAAAAAACAGGTTGGCTAAGGTCTTGGAGGTTTGAGTGGAGGTTTTCTTCTTTGTCAACTCGGAAAGGCTCCAAATGCCCAAATGGATGTCAAGGGTTCGTCACCCTGCGTGTCATTGATGACATCGCCCCCCACCACACTTTATACAGACCAAGTGGAATCTGGGCCCAGGGACATAGGTGTCGTCGTAGTCCACCCTAAGTCCGAAGCCAAAGACAGGTCAATAGCTGTTGAGTGGGAGGTGTTGGTGGTACAGGACGACGTGCAGGGTCTGAACAACTGGTAGGGCCTGGACCAGAGGAGGGACCAGCACTAGAACTGGCAGCACTGGAGGAACGGGAGGAGGACCCAGAGGAGGGGGCCAAGCAGGCACCGACCCGCAGGAGCACCTCCTTCAGTATATCCTTCAGGAGCGCCGTTATAGAGGGGAATGCACGAGGAGGAAATGCTCGAAGAAATGGTCCTCACTAGCCGCCGGGATACTAGAGGCCAGGCCCTACGAGGCGCTGGGTGTCCGCTCCTTGCCGAGGCACCTGAAGGCTACGATGAGTAGATTTACCACTGAGAAAACCAGACGCCTGTACTGTACAATCAGGTGCTGCTTCCAGAGGGAAGGAGACTGGGATCTTCCTGAAAAGCCTATTCAATAGGCGAGAGCACGGGCGGGCCCTCAGGTATATCCAAGATGGCCATCAGCCTGGCAGACTCCACCATGTGCCTCTCTACCATATCGAAGACTTTCGCCACGCCCTGGGCATGACGGTGCAAAAGCTCAGAGCCACGAAAGGCCTCAGACATGGGAGGATACAGCTTGGGTCTTGCACCTAAAGCGGAACCGTCGATATCAGATCGCTCTGCTATGCGCTGAGCCCTCGGCCGGCTGGGCGATAGTCGTAACGCCCTGACTTACGACCTCAGAGCGAGTTCCAGTAGGCTGGGCGCCCTTGGCACCCGTGCCGGTAGCCGTGCTGGATCGTGCCGAGAACTGACTCTTGGAGGTAGCACCCGACGATCCCTTACCCCTTGGGGTTGAAGAAGAGGATGAAGTTGATCGCCCTTCCGAGGGCAGCCTGGTGGGGCCCCTGAGCCCCTCGGCTTGGGAGCCGGTAGCCTTGACGGCTTCAGGTCTGCCCCCGGAACCCCTGGAAGAGCCCTGGGGACCCTCATCTTGGGAGCCGGTAGCCTTAGAGGCCTCGGGCCTGACAGAACCTGAATCCGAGGAACCCTTTTCCGTGGGAACCCCAGGGAATGAGTCGCCATGCTGAGGAGCCATGCTGCACAGAGGGCCTACCTTGTTTTGACCAGAGGTCCTGGAGAGAAAGTGTTTAAGATGGGGTGGAGGAGAAGTGTGGAAGATCTCCATCCACTGCGACAACCGATTCTTCAATGCCCAGTGACCGAGAAAGCTGCAAGCCGAACACGTGGGCCAGCGGTGGTCAGGCCCCCATCGACACTCGAGACCAAGTGCATGGGGGTTCGAGGCCAGAAAAGAGCGGTCGCATGAGGCACGTCTTGTGAATCCTCTTGCAGTCGACATGTCCCCGGAGAGGCGAGGCACCAAAGGAAGGTTAAATAAGATTGAAAAAAACAAAGAAGGGGAGCAACAGAAAAGTTAAAAAAGTCTCTGCGCTAGCTGCCAGGTCCGACACCGTCTGTGCAGAACAAGGGACTGAGATGAGGCATTGGAGGGCGGGGAGTATGGAGGAAGGGGGACGGGATGTAGGCGTAAGAGAAAGATAGGTTTTCCTCTTGGTTTCTTTGAGAATAAAAGTCTTTGTCCACAACTATGCCACCTTTGTGTCAGTCTCCCCTGTGAGGCGTCAGAAATGTGAGGCGAACAACTTGGTAAAGGTTTTTCACAAGAAGCCATTTTATTAATTCAAATGGGTTTGATAAACGCCTCACTATCTCTAATCTACCAAGGATTTTCCCTGTCTATCAAAATAAACTAAAGGAAAACACTCTAAAGAAATCTGTCCCTCACACGTACACATTTATCAAACTCAAAGGAAATATATGGCAATTCAAATGTAACAGAAATAACAGTTAAATTCGACATAGACTCTGTATATCCTTGTAACCTGGGTCGGATCCCCTTCCTCAGATTCAAAGCAGGATCTTCCCTCATAAATTCAAACAAGCAAGTGCCATTTTTGTAGCCAAGTTTGAATCATAAAGTTATTTTTGCTCCAAAAGTCTTTATCTTGTACTTTAACCAACAGTTCAATTAGACAAAACGTTTTGATCTGTCCACAAAAGTTCAACACAACTCCTTCTTGAGAAACAAAAAACTTTGTCAACAGCAAAGTTTTGTCAGGATGATTCTACAACAGTTCATGAAACACTGTAGTGGCTTTGCCACTTCTTCTTGTGCAGATGTTACTATCGTATAACCATGTAGAATCTTTATAGCAGTTCCTTGCAAATGTCTAGCCGTGCCTACAGAAAGACCCAAACTGCTGGCTTTACTAATGCTCGTTGATAAATGGATTCGCTTCTCTGCGACTAATAAACATGAGGTAGCGGCAGCCAGGACCAGATCTGGTGAGTTTCTGAACAGGATGGACAGATAAATGATGAAATCCACAGCTGTTCTATTTGCTGGGGATAATGCTAGAAAGGATGCGCCATTGCAAGTGGTAACTGAGTGCACACTCAGCTTCCAATTTTACTACAATAGAGGGCAATCTGAAGCTACACTTGGGCAATCACTGGAGTACAAAAGCACAGAGAAGCAACCCCACACTGAAGACTGAACTGGAGTATGGTCTGCTGTGGCATATGCCTAGGAAAACACACTGGCGGCAAGGCGTTGTCCGGATATGAGGATTCTAGCCTTCTCAGCATCGAGAGTGAACTGTCAACATTGCTCCCTCACCCTGACTTATTCAGTACAGCTGAATTACAAGCCACAAGGACCATTTGATCCCAGAAGATGCGTTGCTACTTGCAATGTATGGCCTGCAATGAAGAGAAGCGGGCAATAGATAATCAAAGGTTGTTAACAGATACAGCCAGAGGCCTACTGTTGTAGAAGACTATCTACATTCAAAAACATTAATTTAAGACATCAACGACTCTGAAGAACTTGAGGTTTACTTAACCTGCTACACTGCCTGAAAGCTGGGCCTGCTTACCCGCTACTGGTCAGTTGCAACATATCCCACCATCAGGTCTCATTCAGAATGGCTGAAAGCCAATGTGCCTCCATTCAAGCCCTCCTTTTCACTGCTAGAACCTGTCAAACCACCAGAGACTGTCCCTGCCACTGAAAAACGTTGACTTCTAAAACTGTTCACAAATTGTTGACAGCTTGCGATTGATGTGCCATAACCACAAGAGCAGACCGTCAGGCTTTACCCTGCTGGGACTGAACTCCAAGGGACATCTTCATTCCATTTAGAATTCATGCAGAGAAACGTTGTAACCCAAAACTAGTCAGAAGCTGTGCCTCGGTTGACCCTGAACTCTCCCAGTGACCATAACTTGGCAGGGTCACAGCCGAAAGAAACTGAATTAACTATACTTCACAACGTTACGCACCTGTATATATGCATTGCCTTTTTCCTGCATGGCAAGATAAACATATATTTTCAATAATCTAATGTGTGGACATTCTCTAACTGAATCTGTGTAAACTGTACCTTTAGCCGTCTGTATCCCTTCCTGGGAGTTTGGCCTTGGCTGCTCTGCCACATCTACTACAAGGAGAGTCTGGCAGACTTGAGGGTAAATCCTCTTTCTTACCTGTGGGTATGTCTTTCTAGTCCCCTGAACACAGGGATAGGGAAACCATCTTAACATAATGGAAAGTCAAATAACGAGTGGGGTGGGAGGTTTAATGAGCCACGCCATGAACTGCAACAGTGCAGTATAATCTCTGTTCTATGAATTCATTTTTAGCATGATGCCCTGTCCTAGGCATTTGCAAGTCAAAAGATTAACCATCTTGGGGGCGTGGCTAGCAGTGAGACAATGCCGACGTGAGCTCTCTCTGCTCCCGTGGCTGCTGCTCATATCCTGCTTCTCCAGCCTGATTCCTCGAACCTGCCATCACTAAAATAAAATATTTGGTAATAAGAAATCCTGCGGTACCAGCGATCAACATTGGGGAGAAAACCGCATCCGTTAAACACAGTTGAAGGCACTTGAAAATTCTGGGGACATGTTCAAGCGACTAAACAAAATGGCTGCACGGAGGTCCTGACAACTGCGGTTCTGCGATCTGTGGCGTCGGCTGGGGTGAACGCCGAGGATTTGATCACCAGACAAGGGACGCATGCCGGGAAGATTCTCAGGGTAAATACGTACCCATTTCTCGAGAGGTCCTGCAAGTTGCCTGGGAGCCCAATACTGTATGTCCCCCGCTCACACAGGGAGGAGCAGCAGCGACACCCGAGCGAACTGCGGGGAACTTCGCAGCAGCCTGGTGGCCGGTGGACGATCCACAAGACCAGCCCAGACAACGCAGGAGCAACACCCGGCGGTGTGAAAGCAAAGCTATTGCTACCATAGTGAGGAACCCACGGAGACGGGTGATGTTGCAAGGAATCCTTCACGGCATATGCCCATCACTTTACGAGACCGACTGCTGCACCGTTTGAAAGCAAAACATGGAGAGGAGCCCTGCGCTGCTAACCTGGTGCTCGGTCTCCAGGAGATCGGCTGAAGGCTTGCTTGTCTGTGCTGTGCTCACCGTCTTCTGGGACCCAAGCAAACTTCGGTGAAAGGAACCCAAACTAATCATCATACGCACCTCAGGCCCGCATGAGCCACAACTCAATCCGGGACCCCGACGAAAAAGGTAGGCACGTGGGGCCTTAGAAATCCAGCAAGAGGGTCGGGAACTTTGTACTTATATGCATCAAATGGATGCGTTGCTGAAAGAACCATGAGACGCCTGGGTGCGAATGGCAGGAATATGACAATGCATTACTTACCGTAAAAGCATTTCTGATGGTTGTATCTGCTTAGATTCACATGCTGTGCATAGGTCCAACATCCAGTGGTCACTTCGCAGTATTGCATTTTGTTTTTCGTAGTCGAAAAGGGACGTCGACAAGGCGTGTCTGAAATACTATCCCTATAGTGACGTGCGTTGTACCCACAATCCCTCACACGTCGAGGTCCCTCTGTTTGTATTTTTCTGCCCTGAGGGAGCCTTCTAGACGTGAGTGAGTACAGAAAAGAGAGATATAAAAGGAAGTCTATGTTCCTTCCATCCGAGCGGGGAGGAAGGGTGGGCGCATGTGAATCTAAGCAGATACAACCATCAGAAATGCTTTTACGGTAAGTAATGCATTGTCTTCTGATGTTTGTTAATCTGCTTAGAATCACATGCTGTGCATAGACTAGCGAGCAGTGCCCGGAGTTGGCGGTGGGTTATGAGAAGGAACAGTAGAGAAAAGATGTCTTAATACTTCCTGTCCCACCTCGGAGTCAGATCTCGAGTGTGCATCTAGACAGTAGTGTTTTGTAAAGGTGTGCACAGAACTCCAGGTAGCCGCTTTGCAGATGGATCCAAGGGGAACATTTGCAATGAATGCTATGGACGCCCCCGTGCCTCGAGTAGAGTGTGCTCTTGGCTTAAAGGGCAGTTCTCTCTTAGCAAGAGTATAGCAGAGAGTGATGCATTGAACAATCCATCTAGAAATAGTGGACTTTGAAACTGCATCCCCTTCTCTTCCTGCTGCCACCGAGACGAAGAACTGATTAGTCTTCCTCAGTGGTCTGGTTCTTTCCATGTAGAACATGACCGCTCTGCGCACATCTAGTGTGTGCAGAGTTTTTTCTCCCAAGTTGGAAGGATTTTGAAAGAACGTTGGCAGTTCTATAGACTGGTTTACGTGGAATTTCGAGATGAATTTCGGAGCAAACCTTGGGTGCGTGCGTAGAACCACCTTATCTCTGTGAACTGTAACAAAGGGGTCTAGAACAGAAAGAGCCTGTAGTTCACTTACTCTCCTGATGGATGTGATAGCTATTAGAAAAGCAGTCTTAAGAGTGAGGTGTTTAAGAGATGCTTTGTGCATGGGTTCGAATGGTGAGCCCATGAGTCTGGTAAGTACCACGTTAAGGTCCCATCCGGGAGCTGGGTCAGCTATCGGGGGGTGTATTCTCTTTTCTCCCTCCATGAAGGCCTTTATAACAGGGATCTTCCACCACGACACTGAGTTGGGAAGTGGTGTATGCAGAAAGTGCCGCTAGGTGGACTTTAATGGAATTGAACACTAGACCTGAATCCAATAAGTGGGTCAGGTATAGAACAATATGTGTGGGAGAGCAGTCAATCGGGTTGATGCTTTTTCCTCTGCACCAGATGACAAATCTCTTCCACTTGCTAGAATAGCAGTGGCGAGTGTTAGGTTTTCTGGCTTCCCTGAGGATGTCCATACATCTCTGCGGGAGCTGTAGATGTCCGAATTCTATGATCTCGGAAGCCAAGCTGCTAAGTTCATGTACTGGGGGCATGGATGCAGAGTCCTGCCCTTGTCTTGTGACAGCATGTTGTACGGGCAGGGGAGTTTCACTGGGGGAGATAGAGACATCTCCATCAAGTGAGCGAACCATGGCTGTCGGGCCCACATTGGGGCCACCAGTATCATGGTCACTTGTTCCTGGTGCATCTTGTGCACCACCTTGTTGAGAAGGGGAGTCGGGGGAAAAGCGTAAACAAATTTCCCTGACCATTGCATCGACAGACCGTTCCCCTTGGATTGGTTCTGGGGGTACCTGGAGGCGTAACTTTGGCATTGTGAGTTCTCCAGGGTTGCGAACAGGTCTATTTCTGGGAATCCCCATTGTGTGAAGACGTCGAAGACGATGTCTTCGTGCAGTAGCCATTCGTACTCTTCGGGCAGGGGGAAATCTCTGCTGAGTTTGTCTGCCAGAAGATTGAGTTCCCCTGGTACATGTTGTGACAGTAGGAACATGTTTTGAGAGCCCACTTCCATATATTTTGGGCCAGTTTGGACAGTCCTGGAGAGTGGGTGCCCCCCTGCTTGTTGATGTAGTACATGGCTGTGGTGCTGTCTGTAAGGACCAACACAGTCTTGCCTTGTAGGTGTTCCTGGAAGGCTTTTAGCGCCTTGAACACAGCTAGTAGCTCCAGTAGATTTATGTGTTTGGAAGCTACATTCGGAGTCCACACTCCGTGAGCAGTCTGATGGGATAGGTGAGCCCCCCATCCTGTGAGGGATGCGTCTGTGGTTAGAGTGGCTTCCGCCGCGGGTGTGGCAAAGGGTTTCCCTCTTTCCAGGTTTTCCTTTGTCCACCACCATAGCGCGAGAACCAAGGCCTGCGAGACCACCACTAGATCGTCCCATAGTCCGCTGGCCTGACACCACTGGTTGTTGAGCCACTCTTGCATAGGGCGCATGCGCAGGCGCGCGTGAGGTACCAAATAAATACACAACGCCATCATGCCTAGCAAGCGCATTGCTTTGCGTACCGTCACCTCTCGACTGGTCACATATTGAGGGATCTGAAACAGCATGTTTTGGACCCTCTCGTTGGAGGGGAAGACGAGGCCGTCCTTTGTTTGAATTAGAGCCCCTAGGAATTGTTTCATTTGGCTGGGGTCTAGGCTGGACTTCTTTTCGTTGATGGAGAAGCCCAACTGGAACAAAAGGTCTACAGTCTTTTGGGTATTGGAGAAGCATGTTTCGTAAGAATCCCCTGTTATGAGCCAGTCCTCGAGGTAAGGGTAAACTGGGATGGACAACCTGCGCAGGTGGGCCGCTGCCACTGCTAGTACCTTCGTGAATACCCTTGGTGCCAATGCTATGCCGAAGGGTAGCACTCTGAACTGGTAGTGTTTGCCCTCTATCATGAACCTTAGGTATCTTCTGTGCGCTGGCAACATTAAAATATGAAAGTATGCATCTTTCATGTCCAATGTTGTCATGTAATCTCCCTGTGATAGCAGTGGGATCACTTCCTGTAAGGTCACCATACGAAACTTCTGGGGTTTGATAAACTTGTTCGCTGGGCGCAGATCTAATACAGGGCGCATGGTTAGATCCTTTTTGGGTACAAGGAAGTACACTGAATAAATACCTTCCATTACCTGAGATAGAGGCACGACCTCTATGGCTCCTTTTTCCAGCAGTAGTTGTACTTCTTGGAGAAGGATGGCAAGGTGTTCTGGTGTCATGCGTCGGCCCCTCAGGGGTCTGTATGTTGGGGAACCGTTGAATTCAATGCAGTATCCGTGGGCTACGGTGGAAAGTACCCAGCGGTCTGACGTTATTCCCTCCCATGCTGGAAGAAAGGATGTTATCCGGCCCCCGACCGGTGTTGCATGGGAGGGGACGCGAATCTTCGCGTCACTTGGTGTTGTTGGGGGCTTGGGAGCCTCTGGGGGTGGACCCCCGACCTCTCCCTTTGCCACGGCGCTGGCCTCTTTGGCTGTACTGCCCACTATTGGTCTGGTAATTGGTGGCAGGGTACTGTTGCTGCTGATTCTGCTGTTGGCGTTGGCCACGAAAAAAGCGTTTGTTGCCATAGCCGCATCTGGTAGTGGGCTTAGAGATCTGGTCAAGAGTTTTGATAGTATCAAACTCTTTTTTAGCCATCTCCAGAGCCTCATCCACCGCTTTCCCGAAGAGGTTTGAGTCTTCAACAGGTTTATATATTAAAGACGCCTGTGTCTCCGGTTTGAACCCTGAGTTGCGCAGCCATACATGGCGTTTTAGGAGTATTCCCTGAACCAGGGAACGTCCCGCTGTCTCTGCAGCATCCAGATAGTTCTTTACAATACTCTGGTTGACCTGGGTTCCTTCGCCAATAGTTGATAGCCGGCATGTACGTAGTGGTTCCGGCGCTTCTTCGGCGTCTTTGCGCAGTTTGGCCCACTGCGCGTCCGCGTAGCTAGCTAGCAAAGAATTGTTGTTCGCAATTCTTGCCGAAAAGGCAGCCGAGGATGTGACTCTCTTTGCAAGGGCATATAACCTCTTGCCCTCCTTGTCAGGTGGTGCCTCGCTGGTGGACAGCGGCACCCATGCCCTCTTCCTTGTATTAGTTACTACAAGGGAATCCGGAATGGAATGTCCCCTGATGTACAGCGGGTCTGAGGGTGAAGGAGTGAAAAGTTTTTCAATTCTTGGATTAACTCCTCTGATTAGTGCGGGTGTGGATAGCGAAGGGATGATTCTTCTCTTCACTGAAGCGAGGAGGGGAATGGTCTGGCTGACCAGGGGTTTCTCCTTAATTACTTTTTCCAAGTCTATTTCAGGAGAGATATCCCCAGTGTCCAATTCGAAATGTGCTGCTGCTCTGCGCAACAGGGCATTGAATGTGGGCTGATCGTCAATGGGAGACGTGTTTCTAACAGGTGAATTGTCAGGAGGATTTAGGTTCAGGACATCAGTGTCCGAATATACTGATGGGTATTGCCAGGGATGAGAAGGTCCTTCTTCTGGATTTTCTCCGAAGCCTTCTCCTACCATGTCTGGGCTGTCTTCCAGACCTTCCTCCTGGTTCTGTCCCTCTTCATCGTCCACAAATTCATCCTCCTCCTCCAAGTATTGTTCCTCACCAGTGAGGTCATACACATTATGGAAATCTGAGGCTGTGTCCTGCTGGGGATTGAATAGTCTCGGATATTTGGCCCTGGGGTCCTCCTGAGGCCCTTTCTCTTGTTCTCTTGGGAGTGGGAGGGTTCTGGGTCTTCATAAACCTCTCCATTCTCTCCATGCAGAGATGGAGCCTTTCCATGGTTTCATGGGGTACCCCTGAGCGGTCTAGCGGGGGAAAATTAGTGTCATCTAGCTGAAAACGGCTCGACCTCCCCCATAACGTCGAGGAAAGTGTCCCGTCGCCTTCCGAAAAGCCTTCCGGTGTGCTGGGGGTCCCCCCGACTGAAGGGTGTAGTCCCTGTTTTTCTTCGGGCTTTTTCAGCGTGTCTTTCGACCTTTGCGTAGCGCTCGACGTGTCTTTCGGCGTACGCTTCTGGGCGTCGGCTACAACGATCCTCGCCAAGCTCTCTGCGACTCGTTTGTCAGCAGAGGGCTGTGGTTTCGACGTTACGGGTGTCGATCGTTCTACGGCGGCGTGCGCTCTCTGCTGGTGCGCGCCGGCCGATGGTTTGGGGGCGGCGCCCTTATTTGCCAAAAGCCCAGTCGCTGGTTGCGGCTGCGGTTGCGAGAGGGGCTTCGAACCTGAACGGTCCGAGGAGGCCGCCGGTGGAACCTGCGTCTCCTTGGGCGCTGATGCTTTCTTCGTCTTCGACGAAGAAGAGCCATGGGTTGTGTGCTTATGTGTGGTATCGTGCGCGTCAGTGTCGCCGGGGTGTTCATCCCCATAAGCAGGGCGTGAGCCGAGCCCGTCGGGGCCGGGGACAGACGACGAAGAGCGCGAGCGCTCTTTAGAGGGGTATACGACTTCCGTAGCAGAGGTCGTGTTATCACGTTCCTCGTCACTGTCGGTGGTAGCAGCAGCGAGTTAAGAATCGGCCTTCGACATAGCGTAGGCCGCCCACCTCTTGACCCTACGGTCTTTTAGAGTCTTTGGCTTAAGAAGCCGACAAGCCGTGCAACCCTCCTCTTTGTGATCGAGGGGCAAGCAGCGGTTACACCGTGAATGCTTGTCCTTCCAAGTAAACCTGCCCTTGCAACGCGGGCAAAACCTAAAGGGTGTCCTCTCCATAGCCGAGGCAATAAATCGTGATAACGACCCCAAGGGAAAGGAAGGGGAAAAGGAAAGGCATTCTCAGAAAAGAACCAGAGATGTCCCACGACCCCACTCTCCCTACTGTATTTGGCCTGCGAGGCCAGGCCACGTGTTCGGCAACGCCGAAGGATCTCCTCTGCTAGTCCCCTCCGTCGAAGATCTTGCTCGGCGGAGACAGCTTCACAACTGCGTCGAGGGAGGGATCCATGTGTTATATATTAAATACGAAAACGACCAAAGGTTGAGGAGATGAAATCTGCAATGTCTCTCGAGGAGCTCCGCGTAAAGGCGACCAGTAGCTGGGCGGAAAAAAACAATCTGAGGGACCTCGACGCGTGAGGGATTGTGGGTACAACGCACGTCACTATAGGGATAGTATTTCAGACACGCCTTGTCGACGTCCCTTTTCGACTACGAAAAACAAAATGCAATACTCCGCAGTGACCACTGGATGTCGGACCTATGCACAGCATGTGATTCTAAGCAGATTAACAAACATCAGAAATGTAGTTTACAGCCCCAAGCAGCATTGGCTTAACAGATAGCAAGCAGCAGCAAGATACCCCAAGGCTAGGCCACACAACACAACGCCACATGGAGAGTAGCGGCAGGCGGAGGCGCAGCAGTACCGAAACATTAAAGGGAGGAATGAAATGCAAGGGAAAGAGAACAAATGCAACCACCATTGATTGGCATCTAACGGAACTATAACATAACCTGCTCCCAGAAAGAACTACTGTCCAGTTAGGTACCACTTGAACACTGCCTCCCACATAGCTTTCAACCTGAAAACAATAAGGGAGGAAACCAGGGAGACGCCACGACATAGTCACTAACAGCACTTCTCAAGTTTGGCGCGCTGTGGTGATCCTTTGTACGCCCCACCGAACTGACATACGGAGAGACCAACTCCTGATGCCAAAAGGTGGTGCCTCTTTTGTTGTCACAGGTAACAACGATATTGTAGACAGCCGCACTGGTGCATTTGGACACATACACCTATCTTCAGAACGCCAGGGACAGCGTTCAAGGGCCGGGTGAAGGAAGAATCGATGAAGCAGATGTGACCCGAGAATAACTTTGTACACACCAACACAGGAACTCGGAAAAAGGGGTCAGATTGAGTGTGCATATGACACTCTTATAACATGGAAACTCTGGCAAATCACTGAGGTGGAACACAGCAGTACACTAGAGGGAATAATCGCGTTTGCTTGATTAGAGCTGAGCCAGGCAATCACCTGACCCGGCCATGCTGCTCGATTTTCAAGGGTGGATAAGCGCACCACTCTACTAAGAACCATATGATTGACAGAAAGGTGACTAACCACGGCTGCGGTGACCTTACTCACTAGGGAGGATTGAAATTGTTGCATTATAACCAGCTGCAGGTGCTGCTAAGAAACTCTGCTCACCAACACCAGTCTAATTGGCCTGGTGCTTATAGAGAAGTGGCATCAGACATGGGCAAAGATAAAGCGAAAAAGCAATCCATACAAAACAGAATTGATCAATACACAACATCAACAATGCAGACACAAGATAACCATGGCCTATCAGGTGCAGTAGCTGAAACTGAAAACACGCTGTCTCTGAAAGATGTTATGGCGGCTATTGTGGACTCTCGAGCCTCTATGGAACAAAAAATGGATGGCATAAGTATGGATGTGTCCCTCCTCCGCCATGACCTACAAAAGCTGACCTTGCGCACCGGGGAGGCAGAACAGCGTATCTCTGATGCAGAAAACAGGCTGCGCGCACTGCAACAACTGTCCGGTGTCAAGTCAAGGCTGAAAACAATGGAAAAGAGAGTGGACGAGGGAGAGGAGAGATCGAGGAGCAACAACATTCGGATACTCTGATTGCCAGAGATGGCCGAAGGCCCCAGCATGGAGCTTTTTCTGGAACAATGGCTAATGGATCTGTTTGAACCGGATACCTTCTCCAAATTTTTCTCATATGCCAACTGGTAGACCAGTGTCCGGTGCCCCTCCACGCACAGTAATAGCTAAGCTCCTAAACTACAGAGATCGAGATGCGTTTCTCCAGCGAGCACGCGCCAAGAGCACAATAACACACAATGGTTCCAGAATTGTCTTTTTCCAAGATTACACTAGAGAGGTGCAGAAAGCCAGACAATCATTTGATCAGCTCAAAAACTAATTGCAAATGTTGAACGTCAAATACGGTCTGCTATTTCCTGCCCAACTCAAAATATATCACAAGGGCACATCGGTTCATTTCAACTAACCCAAATAGGCATGGCGATGGCCCGAGCAACATATAGAAGGAGACTGGTCCACACTCTGGAACAATAGGAACAGGGATCTTCGACCCCCTCCGGATAGGAGACCGCCACCATTACAACCGCAACCACCGGTTCGGGAACCCCCAGGTGAAGAGGGGGAGTGAGAATTGACATGATCTGCCCAACATACCTTGCCATTGTATGGGAGGTTGAGACAGTACCAGAACATAACGACCCGCCTGGACTGCCAGAAATCTAGAATACCCCACCATTGAGCGGCCACGGGGAGTGTCACCCCCCCAACAGAGAGAACGATATCTTGGTCCTACTGGGCTGAGATACATCAGGTTACAGGGGTAATTAGTATTAGTTAATGTTTTATTGCATGACAGTTGTCCGTTTTTGACAGCTGCCCTTTGTTGTTCGAGCGATAGATGCTTCAGGTTGGGTGGAGTATAGGGTGGCAGGAACGAAGTTTTAATAGTTGGGTTAATACTGGGTATAGTAATTATGGCACACATACCTCCTTGTCAATAATGCATACAACAGCACTACGAAAACATTACCTTCCCGCGTGACACACTCTGTGTGTGTTAGTGCAGCACGCTTCCCTCCTTGATGGTAAGTCACATTATAGTACTACATGATCACAGCCTTCCCACGGCATACACTATGGCACAGTTTGCTCCCACTAGCAGTATATATTGACAGATCTTTGCAACAACTAGTACAAGAGACTCCGACATACCTTTGTGACACAAGCAACATTTTGAATTACATTAATGACATCTCAGCTCTCAGTATGGAATGCATTATTTTCAGCATGGACGTGTGTAGTCTATACACGTCCATTCCTCATGAAGAAGGTATTAGAGCAGTTGAATGGCTCCTTTTGTACTCGACTACCACTAGCGGACATATCGAATTGATCTTGAAGATTTTAAACCTCATCCTGTACAACAGTTATTTCAGATTCCAAGCAAAGTACTATCAACAAACCACAGGAACCTCCATGCGCTCATCTATGGCCCCTGTGTATGCGAATACATTTATGTATACATTTGAACATCGCTATGTACTAGACCATCCGGAATTATCATGTAAGATACTAACGTGGAAGCGTTATATAGATGACATTTTTGGCGTCTGCTGTGGGACCCGAGAAGAACTGGATTCTTTCTTCAATTACATGAACTCAGTACATAACCATATCAAATTCACCATGGAAGTAGGGACACCATCACTACACTTCCTAGACGTCAACTTGGAGATCATAAACAATCAGATTAAAACATCTCTGTATCATAAACCAACGGATGTAAATAACTTATTACATTTTACGAGCTCACATCCCAAATCTATGATCAAAAGTCTACCCTTTAGCCAGATCCTGAGACTTAAACTGATTACTTCTGACCCAGCAGGCCTTGACACAGAATGTTCTATGTTAATGGAAACATTTGAGTCAATGGGTTACCCAAAAACAGTCCTTCAGGAAGCAAAACAGAGATCGGACAGGTTCAGCAAAGAACATCTTTTAACCCCAAGGAAGACAAATAAGGAAACACCATTACTATATATTTCAAAATACTCCAGACAAAGTTTTCAGGTAGGCAAGGCCTTAAGAAAAGATTGGAACATAATGACCCTCTACTACAGGAACTATTCCCTAAACCACCTATGATGGCATTTAAACGCAGGCAGAATTTCCGCGATAAACTGGTGAAAGCCGAAAGACCTTCAAAAGACAAACAACGCTTCCTCAAAACAAGAAAGACCGGCACTTTCCTGTGCCTGTGTTGCACACATTGCAACAATGTAATTAAAGGTGACACAATCTCACATCCCCATACAGGGAAAAATATCAAACTAAGAGACTATGCAACATGTCTAACCACAGGTGTCATTTATGCCATTAAATGCCCATGTGGGAAATTGTATGTGGGCCAGACCACAAGAGCCACCAAAGACAGAGTAACAGAGCATAAATCCAACATAAGATGTAAAAACATCAAATCACCCCTGGCAAGACACTTTCTGGAAAACAGCCACACTGTGGCACAGCTTAAATTCCAAGTTTTAGAGGATATTAAAAAACCTTCTAGAGGTGGTAACTACGAAGCTACCCTGTCACGCAGGGAAACATTTTTGATCCATTATCTGGACACCCTACTCCCTAGAGAGCTCAATGATGCATTTTCATTGAAATGTTTTATTTGAATGTAAGATTTGATGTAATAGTAATGATGAATCCATGATCGCCTGTCTACTTATACTGCTGAATTTTCACCCTCAATAGCTGAATGTTCACACATTGGTGCATTATGTCAATTAAGATTGCAGGCATGTACCCACACTCCCACAAAACTCTCTGTTGTCTCTCCACAATTAGATTCATAATTTGCAGATAAGTTTCAGCAACAGGCTCATAATTGTTTTCCTCGCACCAATGGGTCCATTTGCTATATATTTGAGATATAACCACTGTCTGATTGACAATTTCATTTGTGTAAGGTATTCCTATTTGACACTGCAGACAGCTGCATACTTACTCTACAATATGTAAATCTGAAGCCAACAACCCACATATTTTGATTACATGGAGTCCCTCCTATTATTACTGAATTTTTACACTGCTTACTTTGGATCATTTTTTACTTGATCAACCCGAGTCTTTAGTACACTCTGTATTTCATTACCAGTGTAGATACACTTGCTTAACAGCAAGAGCCATTCCAACATGGCCGCTGACGGGTAATACAGTTGCAGACAAGGTGTGTTGACAACCTAGTCCTTTGTCTATGTTGACCTCATTTAGAATTACTTCACTCCCACCACAAGAGGCACGTCCCAGGTCTATAACGCCCACGTCCATGTTACGGTTGCCAGTAGCTACGCTACAACAAATAGAGGGTTGTCGACACATCAGGAACTTCGTTCCCTGAGTATAACGATCGTACATGCCACAGTAAATTGCAATCATAGCGAATGTATATACACCTTGATGCTTCAGTGCATTCACTCTCCACCACACACTCCTAAACATAGCTTTGCGCTTCATTTACAGCCATTGACTGAAGCTCTACACCAGAAGCATGAGTTACCGAAGTTGAAAAACGCACTGCAAACATTTGACTCAGCAGTTTTAATCGCACACACCCTTCAAACCCACACCTTGGTGAGTTTGTAACTGTTGTTTCCTTTCCTTATTTTTGACAGACCTTCCATGTGATCTTACTGTTATTTATTCATTGATTACAGGACTAGTACTCTGATCGGACAATTTCCAAGTCAGGGTCCACACTCCAAATTACAGCGCTTCGTATAGATGCCCATATACAGTTTCCCTGTATAGTAACCAAGCGGCAGGAAGAATCACACTATTTTAATCCTGTTGAGTGCTTGCCCACAGTGACAACTTGTTTGTACATATAAGCATGGGTATCTAAATGTGTCCACGCCAAACTATTCCATTAGGATATGGACAACTACCTCAATAGCATTTAAATTGTATACAATGATGAAGGCATTCCAATTTCCATTCATTCAGAGAGTACCGTATCACCCGAACATATGGTGGTTGTCGGCTGAGGATATAGATTTGAAACTGTAAACCATTTGAACAAACGAGATATGAATATGTAAATAATGTTATGCGTTGCAAGGATGTGATAAGTACCAACTGTTTGCATGCCGAATGCACTTAGTCTCATGATCTCTTCTCTCTCTGATTTACAGTTCAGTAGTTTCATCTGGCTCTGGAAGAAGAGAATGTTTTTCTCGAAACGCATCAGCCATTTTTTTAGTTATTGAATGGCATCCTTTTTTTGACCAATATGTTTCTCTTTACTTAATTATTAAACACATATTTTGTAACACAGTTATGTCTATAGCTGTTCTATCTTGAATTTAAAGACCAACTACATATTGGCTAACCTATTACTGTGAATCAATGATTTAACCGTCAAAGGATGGGATTGTAGGTGTGCAGGGGACGGGAGGGTTCCATCTATGGATCCTCTTTTCTTTTTTGCAATTTCAGAGTAGTGGCTCTGTGCCAGGAACACTTTTCCTCCTCCGCACCTAAAAATATTGAACATGTGACCTATTTACGATTACAACATTAATTTAGGAAACCTCAGGTGTGCTCTACCTAATCTTCTGTTCTACAGTCTGCTCCCACTCCAGATTGTGATGGCCACTAGTAGGTATGATCCCAGACCCTTAGGTTCATGACGTGAAATGTGAACGGGCTCAGCTGCGGCCTTAAAAGACGCCTAGCCCTGCAGCTGTTAAACCATCATACGCCGGACGCTGTGTTCCTATCCGAAACACACCGGTCAGGAACGAATTGCAATTTATTCAAACGCACTAATTATCGCATAGCAATACACGCTGGGTACACCATGGGCTCACGTAGGGTACTCATACTAATACATAAGAGGCTTCCCTTTACCCTCTCCACTGTCACACAGGACACAGGGGGGAAGATTCATATACATTACGGGGACACTTTGAGAACATACCATCGCCATGTTGGTGGTCTATGCACCGCCAGCTTTACTGACCACTCGAATCAACGACATCACACCCATAATCAAAGGAGACTCCTCAGATGTCATGCTAGTAGGAGGAGATTTCAATGAAGTTATGAATGTAAAACTAGACCGAACACACCTACGTGCCAGAAACCCCTCCACACGCACCAAAATTGCTGCTTTAGCCGATGCTTTAGGACTGCGAGATGTATGGCGAGATCTACACCCTGATATAAGAGAATACTCCTACCACTCTGGAGCCCATGCCATCGGTAAACTTACACCAAGCGTGTGAGGCACAGTTGCTTCCCAGGGGAATCTCAGATCACTCCCCCCTAATACTAGGGCTGAAAACCACTAGACCGGCTCCCCCTCACCTCTGGCGGCTGAATAACTACTATCTGGAATTCGCAGACCATAAATAGCGAAACCAAACTACTTGCAAAGGTGCTTGCTAACCGACTACAACAGGTTATACCATCGCTGATCCATCCATCAATGCGGCTTTATGCCGCAGAGATCTACCCGCATGAATATACATAGACTACACTCAGCATTAGAAAGAACAGCTACTCTCCAAAACCCCCTACCCCTGCTTGCAATAGACTTTGAAAAAGCCTTTGATTCGGTATACTGGAAGGCAATATGGGAAATAATGCACTAAATGGGCTTTGGCCCACAATTCATGAACTGGGTGAAGCCCCTCTACAGAGCCCTGGTGGCAGTGACAAGAGTGAATGGATGTGTATCGCGTCCCCTCGAACTAGGGAAGTGGACGCGACAGGTCTGCCCCCTGTCAGCCATGATCTTTGCGTTTGCAATCGAACCTCTTGCTGAACTATTAAGAAACACGGGGACATGGAATGGCTTTTGTTGGTCAGATATCTGGGAAGATAAAGTATCATTGTACGCAGACGACCTGTTAATATATTTGAAGTATCCGATCAGGTCCTGCCCCATTGTGGCATGCCTGCTGGAGAGATACAGCGCTTTCAGCGGTCTGAGGGTCCACTGATCCAAATCCATACTAATTCTGATAGGAAAAGTGGAAGACATAGTGCCGGCTCACTGTCCCTACCGCGTAGAAAAGGAACCATTTTGGTACCTGGGCATACAGTGCCTAGGAATTTGCACCCTGTGATGGCAAGATTCTCAGAAGATGTTCGCCACTGGACATCCCTACCACTGACTCTGCTGGGCAGAGCAGCGCTTTTTAAAATGATGGCCCTCCCCCGATTCCTATATATATTGCAAAACGCCCCATTATATATTCTGCAAAGCGGATTTCGCAAAATAGATCAAATGCTCAGGAAACTACTATGGTGCGGGGGACATCCACGTTTGGCGCTCACTACCCTTCAGAGATCCATATGGGAAGGGGGGATTGGGCTTCCCTGTTTTGCAAACATATTATTGGGCCAGCCAGATGGCGGTTGTGAATGACAAACTGCACAGAGACGCCTCACTACCGCATAATAGAACAGCAGAACCTAACACCCCGGGAAAATCAATTTTGGAATATCTCTACTGCGTGATAAATCATACGACCCCCCTCCCCCCAACCATGCTATCACATATGACACGATTATGGGTTGAAACGCATAAACACATGGGATGTGACAAAAGGCTAACCCCAGTAAAACCAATTTGGGCCAACAGGAATCTCCCACGAGTGAACAAACTCCCTAAATGGCCCAGTTGGATGAAGCAAGGGATACTTAAAATTGGGGATATCGTGAAGGAAGATGAAATAATCCTGTTTGTAGATCTAGCATCCCGTTTCTGTCTCCCTCCGACTGAACAGTACCAGTACAATCAGCTAAAGCATGCACTGCAGGCCCACCTCCCCGTCCTAACTAACATGCCGGAATATACTTCAACGAAACGCAACTTATTCCCAGACCAAATCAAACATAAGATAACATTTACTATGTACAGCGCCATAACCTCTTTCGCCACAACTGAACTGTCGAGTCTAAAGACCAAATGGGAAAGGGATGTGGGCGTTATACTACCGGAAGACTGGATCTCATCCCTGATGTACCCCCGAGAGATAGCCATCTCATCCAGACTTAGGCTTATCCAATTAAAAATATTGCATTGAATATATTATCTGAGGGTGGCGCTCTTCAGATGGGGGAAGATCGCAGATCCAGCCTGTTTGCGCTGTAAACGTGAAGAAGGCACCTTCTTCCACACCCTGTGGGAATGTACTCACATTCATCAATACTGGCAAACATTCTGTGACGAGTTGTCGAGAGTCATGGGTAGAACAATTCCTAGAGATCCAAAACTGTTGCTGTTAGGGGTGGAAGACGACGGTCAACTGTCACGATATGAGAAACTGTTCTTATCGACCACCACAGCGCTAATAAAAAGAAACATAGCGCAGCTATGGGGCTCTGATGTGACACCAAGTTATGAGCAACGGACTACAGATGTGGATATATGTATCGCAATGGAGCACAGAGTGTATACTGCTAGAGGTTGTCCCGGGAAGGCACAACATTTTTTCCAGAGGTGGGAGGATGCTCGTTAATCTGTGATCTGTTTCGAAAGACCTGCTTGTCCTGCGGAAAGGTGCTGTAACAATATATTCATTATGATGATGAACACTAATGTAACCTTATGCCTTAAAAGACACCCTTTTAATGTTTGATTTTAGTAATTAGCATCAGAGGGCTTGGATTGAAGCCACCTTTGTTTGTTGCCTTTGTTTGTATGTTTTAATATAAAACAAAGTGTTTTATCAACAACAAAAAAAGAAAAGATTAACGATCTTAATGAACGCAAATAGTGAAACTATCACACAGTGTGATGTTGGTGAGGAAGGAGTTGGCCACATTACTTACAGATCGGCACCAGTACAGCAGCCTTGTTCTCCCATATGAATCTATTGAACTCGAATAATGCTGGTGCCCCATGATAAATAGCAAAAAGCAACAGTAGAGAAGTACTCTGTATTCATTATCACTTAAGCATCATCACCTAGAAATGACCAGACCTGGGGAGTAGGCAGGAGCACATGTCGCTCTGGCATTACAGAGTACATAGAATTGCAGAACAACAAAAAAGGTGGAGTAGCACCTAGGAGGTGGTAACACATTTCCCTAACGCATATGAAGGCTTTGGTGTTCATAGTATTTTGATGGCTGTTAATCATGTTCTCTTCAGCTAATTCTGCTTAGTGACCAATCAATTAAAATAATAAATTGTATGTTTACAGCAAGTCACATTGCAAATAATATTGCATTTATACCGCACCTGCTAGCCTGTCACTGAAAAATGGCAACAAGCAAAGTTTTTACCATGTAATTGCACATACTCACCTTTCTGAACAAGTGCAGCAGTGCTTCCCTCATGCAATCATGTCTCAAGAGGAAGCTGATGATTGCCAGATTGGTGCCGTATGTTTCCAGGTAGTATACACATTCTTGGTAGTAGGCGTTCTGTTGAACCTTTCCTTCTGGCATCATTTCCAGCCATAAACTTCCAGTCCTCAGGTTACTTTCCAGGTCTTTTAGTGTGGCAATGTAGTCGTCATCCTTCTGTTAATGCAAAGTGAGTGATGGTGGATATGAACCAAAAATTCACTTTTAGTAGGAAACAATGGCTAACAAATCATGGAGAATCACAAGTCTATCGTTCTTATGTTTGTGCTATGCACAGCAGAACAGGCTACGCTAACCATTATCTCCATCTAAAGGGGCATTCCAACGTGTAAGCCTTTCTTGGCCACAAATGGGGGGGGGGGGGGAGTATGAGAGTGGTAAGAGTCATTGGCTGAGAGAGAAAAGTTAGTTGGAGGTAAACATTGTCTGGAGGGCAGAGGAGAGTTTGCAGGCAGAGGAGACAGGAGATGTGGTTAGTGTAGTGAGAAGATTTTGTAGAATTGAAGGCAGCTGAGAGAGCAAAAGGTATGCAGTGAAGGAGGCAAACAAAGCAGGAGATTGGGATTGGATCAAGCACCACAAACAGAGCTGTATTGTCATCAGAAGCTGGTGAATGAAGTGGGCGAGTGGCTAAGGCTGGGGACCTGGGCAGGATGGAGTGAAACAGCAAGAAGGACAATGGTAATCAAGGCAGGGTGAGTGCGGAGTTGAAGTATATGAAGTCTTGTTCAATAGAGCTGGTGTGTTGTGGAGAAAGAGCTAGGAAGGAAGACCTGACCTAGCAAAATCAGAAGCCATATAGTTCGATTTGTATTTAGTAATGGAGCACGTGAGTAAAGAGTGGACAGAGACTGGGTAGAGTAGCAGTGAAGGACCAGAAAGAGAAGGATCACTGGCAAGGGGGTGTACAGTTGAGGGGAAGAAGATGAGATCAACAGAGTTGCTCAACGATCTTTAAGGAGAGTAAATCCTCTAATGGATAGTGTTACTACCCATCAATACAACTGATGTGATAATTTGCTTTAGCATATGGAAAGTTTGGAGGCATTAGCCAATAGCAGTATTGCTTGTCTTTTCATAAACACTGGCATATTTTTGCAGTCTACTTTGTGTTTTTTGAGAAGCAAATAATTTGGAGAAGTGAGAAAGGAGAGTTTTGTCTTTGAGAAGCAACATCAAGCAATCTGAAATAAACATGTATTCTTACCCCTGCAGCAATGGGCTTCATTGCAGATTCCAAATGTTGGGTCACGTCTTGTAGCACCCTCGATCCCTGAGTGAGTTGGTTTAAATCCGATGGGGCCTTTAAAAACCTCTCAAACTTTTCCCTGGCCGCAGTAAGATTGTTAGCTTTTAGGCATGCCATGCCCCATGCATGCCACACGCCAGTCGGGTCAAGTCCAGATTTTGTGGAAACCTAATCCAGAGATCATAACACACAGTTTGAGAGAGCCAACCACCATGTGGATAAGAAGACACAGACATACAGAGTAGTGAGAAACAAAAAAGTCAACGTGCAGTGAATTCAAAATTAGCATGGACATTTTCCCTTTTCAAAAAGGGTCTTTTCTGAAAGCAAAATTAATCTGCAGATGGCACAGAATACAGATCTGAAGACTCTGGGAAACATTTCAATATTGAATTGATATTTGGCTAAGTCATTAACAACAGCATGCTTTAATAGTTGCACAGCCCAGAGTATGCACTAGGGCACGAAGTATGGATATTCACCCTAAAAATGGTCCACTGAATTCAAGCTTGACAGAGCTGGAACAGAAATGTTGCTTTCCGCACTGTGCAACTCTTTGGCACTTTAAAAATGCATCTTAGTCAAAGTGAAAAGGAAGGCTTATTTCAGAACAATGCTTGTAGAACCACACAAAACATACCAATACATAAACCATAAATATCCACTTTAAACCATATAAAAAAAATAAAAACAATAAACAATGATAAACATATCGAAATAATCTAAAAATGTAAATGTTCATTTATTTTCCTATGAGTATTGTGTGGGGGAGGGCTGGGCAAATGTTCTAAACTGTACCCCTCACAACAGTTAGTGAACTCTTTGTTTCCTAGTCCTTCCCTGCAATCCAGCAAGAGTCCTAATCCCAGGCCTCATCAGAACTGCATGGACGCGTTCTGTCTTCTGTCTGTTCCGGGGGAGAAAACGGACCCGGAGTTAGGTAAACGGATTTCCTGCAAACCTTTGGCCAATGGAGGGATTAAGAGCATAATGCACATAAGATTACATATGAAATTGTCCATATTGAGAGGTTATACAAATGTGACTATTTTCTGTGAAGGTAAGTAATGTGCAGGTACAGGTTAGTACAGTTTACCAAGGACATGTCTTTTAGAGCTCTGAGGTCACCAACCTACTTGTTAGGATCCAGAAGAAGTCTGTGCATCTCCCCTGTTTCCTATGGAAGAGTAACTCAAAGTTCAGCAAATATTGTGCTGCACTCCACAGGAAGAGGGATCAATGGAAGACTCTACACAACCAGGTTTCATGTTTCTTATGTTCTACTGGTGTCAAACACTCAGATGGTAGTAAAGCCTTTATGGTCTAACAGTGAGATGTTTCAACAAAATAGTCAAACGTCTCAACATAGCAGAGCAGTGCAGAAGTTCAAGAAAAAGATACTTGAGTGAGGGGGAGCATGTAAATCCTAATCTACACAGGACCAGGACGTTCTGAGTCCAGGGGCCCTGTTCTACAACAGCTAGCGGTCAGGGTATAATCATACAAAAATGTATTCTCAGTTTGGTAGGTTCCAAGAAAGTCACTCACAGATTCTTGATGTCGTGGTCTTGTACCAAATGTTTGCTTTATTGGGTATGGTGCTTGTCATCTAGATGACAGTTGATTTCTTCTATCTAACCTAGACAGAATTTCCAGATGCACTCATTATTGTCACCCTGACCAACCAAGGAAGATATGCCACTTTTGGAGACCAAAAGAGGGTTGGATTCTTCAGGAACATGGACTTTAACTCTTAGTGAGCCAGCGAAATCCACCACAGGCTCAGATCCATTGGTACCCACCATAGGCACAGATCCCTTGGCGCCCACCCCCAACTCACATTCCTTGAGAGTTTACCACAGGCTCAGATCGCTTGGGAGCCCATCACCAGCACATACTGATCAGGAACTCACCACAGGCTCAGATTTCTTGCAAGCCAACTACAAGCTCAAATTGCTCAGGAGCTTAACACAGGCTCAGATTGTTCGCCTGCCCTCCGCAGACCCTTAATGCTTTGTAGCCCTCTGCAGGTTTCACATCCTGAGGAGCCCACCACAAGCTCTGCTTCCTGAGGAGCCCACCATAGACTCCAGTTTCTCAAGAGGCCACTAAAGGCTCATCTTGTGTAGATGCCAGAGGTCCGTATTTGGCCTGGAGGCATCAGTATGGACCAGCAGCATTTTTCATCCTCTCGATTACAAGATGGACTTCTACTCAATGAATATTGTCCTCTCTCTCTCTCTCTCTAGGTCACCCGCCCCCAGCTCAGTATTCAGCGATCTTACATCTGTCTCCCCAACCCAGAGTATGGGTACCTAGCCAGAGCAATGTTCACTTCTGCTATTCCCCTCTCTCACCCTCTTCCTCCTAAACGTTTACACAGCTCAGAATCTGTGCCCCAGAACTTCCAGTAAGCCATTTCCACGCAAGGATTGGATAATGACTCCCAGTTCCAGTCAGATTTTTCCTATCCACCCCTTCTTTATATGGGCTCACTCTCCTCATCTGTCCACTATCATACTTTCTTCCCCGGCGTCAGCCTCCTTATCACTCCTCTGCTTTCCTCCTTCTTTCACCTAATCCTCCTTTCCAATCCCGATTCTTTCTTGTACCACTTCCTCCATCAAGGTCACTCTATCATACTTTCTCCGCCTGCTTAATCTCTCTTTCCTCAAACACCAGCCATGTCTTTATCTTACATTGTTTCTCTTTCCTTAATCTCTCTGCAGCAGTCCACTCTGTCAACCTCTTTCCACACTCCCTCACTAGTTCGCATGTGTGTCCCTTTTTATACCCAGTCTAGAAGTTTCTTTAAAGCCAGCTGGGCTGTTAGGGGGGCTTTCACGTAACAATCTGGTGAGGACTGTGCAACCATCTAACCTAATGGTGAAACAGCAATTCCAACCAAAAGGGAAACCAGACCCCTGTAAAAGAGAAGCAATGGCAGAGCCGTCAAGCTTAACTCGAGGGATGAAGGCAAGCTGGTAGTTTAGTTAAACCACACAGTTAACCAATGAAAACATCCAACACTAGCATACTGAAGTCACACATATGATCTCTAGCATGTCAGAATAAGTACTGCAGGTACACACAGCACAAGATGGAACCACTATATGCATAAAACACAGCATTGGCCAGTTAAAACCCTTACCACCCCTACTACTAACATGTGAGACAAATACCTGGTGATAGGCACTGCACATATAGTCAAGGGGGAGAGGGTACAGTAACTCATTACATTTGCTTAGTCATTATCAGGACCCAAGATGCCACACAAACTATCACAATACAACTAGTCCTCTAGCACATAGTAGCATGGTTAATACAAATTCACACTACTCTTTAGACCTATAGGGAGAAAAACGTGGTTAAACTTTAATAATCAAACAAAGAGGACAACTCAATAGAGCACTAAAGTGACTGATGTTTTCGGCTTAAAATTAAACTGCTCTATGTTACCGAGGATTCCCAGCCTAACGACATGGAATATTCACAGCATATGAATATATGAAAGATCCAATGCTGGTGAAAAGTCAAGATTAGATTAGATAAGCAATACTAGACACAAGGACTCATTACACCCCTAGAAAAGACAATGAAACAAAGGTAGCCACAAGTGCAACAAAGTAACCAGGCAGTAACATAGTGCAGGAGTTCAAAAAGGCAGATACAATCAGGCGAAGCAGCTACAATTCTAGTGTTTGGACCTAAAACTCCAAGGACCAACCTGGGACTCCTGACAAAATGCTAATGTCGAAGTATGTACCTGTAAAAATCACTACAGAAGAGTGTCAATTAAGTTTAAAAAAGTTCTCCATGGGGATAACAGGACAAAGTCAGTAGGCAAAGGTGCAGCTCTTTTCAAAAGGTAGGAAAGTCCCAGTTCCACCCCACAGGCGCAGAGAAGACTAACCAATACTAGGGGACGGCAGGGAAGGAACTCTTGAAGAGATCCAGTATTGGTTTGAGACCTAGCACACCAATTGGGAAGAGAAGCAGAGCAGGATTTACTTCAATGGAAGTCAATGTTCAAACCATGGTAGAAGGAGAACTGCTAGAACCAACGACAATGCACGGCCAAGGGAATGCCTTGAGGTAAGTCACTTGAATAACTCACCAACCTCGGGCCCAGAGTTAGGTACTCACTGTGGCAGTTAACACTTTGCCTAGGAGCGTTCAAACGAACCAGTGACTAACGAGTCTTCCTTTGCTGGGCGAAATGCAGGATCCATTCACCGAAAGAGTAGAAAACTAGACTAAGGATGAACCCGACAGGCCAAAAGAAGAACAAACAGCCTTCCTAGCAGAGGAACCCTCCTGCCAGAAGTGCAAGCATAGCCGGAGATAGCTTCAGAAGGACAGACGAAACCAGGAGAAGCAGGTTCCAGCAGCTTCAAGGACAGATAGGCAGAATAGCAGCAGAAGTTGGTTCCACAAAGAGAGCAATGGTGGGAGGGACCCAGGATGGCCCAGAGGAGCAGATGTGGAAGGGTAGTGGAGTCCCACTCTCTTTCCAGGCAATAACAACTTCCAGCACCAAACCGCATGATCGAGGTGGTAAAAATGGGAAGCAGTGGTAAAAAGGCCCAGAAGACGGCTCAGGCTCAGGGAGCCTGGCCCAACCAATAAGCAGAATTAGGCGGAAGACTAGGGCAGCCCAGGAAGTAGGTCCAGCAGCTTAAAATGTATACTGGAGCAATGCCCAGGGCACAGGGTCCAACCAGAACGGCTGGATCTGTTAATACAAATGCAGCAACTGCCAATTTACAGTAAAAATCATCCAGCAGGTAGTTACACCTGCTAGAATACTGAACATTCTGACCTTTTTCCTAGGTACCCCATACACAACTGGGCTGACCTAAGCCAACACTCTAATCACACAAAGGGGACCGAAGCAAAGTGTTTGGCAGCCAGCCACTCTGTTTGGCCTAAAAAACTGCATAATACCCAGGACCATCCTCACATGGTGTGTAATGGCCATTCCTGAGGCCAGGTAATGTTCTAAACAAGCCGAAACTACTCTAGAGGGTGCAGCACGAGGCTTAGAGTGTACACATGTTCACACAACCACTATTTTAGGCCTGCCTGCTGGTTTTCCTACACAAAGGAATGCAAAAGACAGCAGGATTAAAATATATTACCCCAATGGCTACCAAAAAGGAACATTTGGGCTATTAATGGGGTAAATCGGCTTGAAGCAAAACTAAATTACAGCTCCCATCAGCCTGCTCCTTAAAACCAATTTAGTGTGACAAACTCACCCTGGCACAAGAATGGGCTGCTTAAAAAGCACCCCTGTACCAGCAGTCATACGGGCTACCATGGGACCATATACAAAATAAAGCATTGCAGTGGCAGTGACTTTAGTAGCAGTTCCTCTAACCACATAAAAGGTCAACATCAAAAAACTTAAAGAGCGAAAAAGCAAAAGGTTTAAGGGTCTCTAGAAAGAAACATCAGAAAATCCAAAAATTAAATTCTGCCATAGAAGGGGCCATGTGGCGTTGGAAGCAAGTGATTGGTTCCCTGGTACTTGCTCCTCCTGCTACTCAAGTGAACCAGAGGTTATGATGATTGTTTGCTGCCACTCTGCAGTTCTGAGGAAGTTGTGGGGTGAGGGTGGCATAAGGGGGGAAGGAATGGAGTCAGGAAGCCCCGTCAGGGCAACTGCATGACTTTACAGGAGCTGCCGGGTGTTTGCTTGTGGGTTCCCTGATCTTTCTGCCCCCAATTCTCCACCACCCTTATCTACAAGTTGTTTTTCCCACTCAGCAGGTCAAACTCAAAAACTGGTGAGTTCCTTAAGACATCCAGTCTCTCAATCATGGACCACTATTTCTCAATACTGCGAAACTGGCTTGAGGACCGCTTGGCTCTCCTATTGATATCAATATTGTACATTACTGACTTGGGGAATTTATGATTGGGCCAAATCATTACGCTGGGGCTGGTGAAGAGGCTCTGGGACGAAGCCCCCCCCCCCCCCCAATACCTTCTTCGGGCTCTGTTTTACAAAGCAGTTGGCATTCTATGGTGCCCAGAGTCTTTCCTCCCATCTGCCAGCTGTCTAAATGGGACTCCATCACAGTAGCTACAGTCAAACCTGGTAACCCAGCGGACCCATTTAACTTTGGCTATTTCTGGTGATGCTAACTTGTAGAGTCACCATTGTGGAGCACTCTTTCGCCATCAAGTTTACTTAACCTGCACAACATTACATATCTTCAAAGAAGGGAAGTACTACTTTCTTGAATATCTTTGGGTGGAAAATCTCTAAACCTGTGGTATAGACTAGGGAACAAACAATGGACTCGGAACACTAGATTCTTTTAACATAGGCCCTTCTCATAACTGCATTTCTCCTTCCTCCAGCTACTGCCTTAGAATGTCCTTTTGGGGTTGTATCACCACGCAATAGGCATTCCACATCCCCTACTGCCAAGAATCCTGAAAAGGTGATGAAACTGTATGTGTTGTATATTATGTGATATCCACCTGTGACAATTATACGTCCATCATTTATATTCGATTACTTACATGGGTCATTTTAACACTGTATTTGGGGATGTTTTGTGTTTCAGGGACAAAAATCTGATCCAACCATTAAAATGTATATTGACTAACATCAAGCTCAGCATTCTCCCATTAGTGACGAGTCACATGCTGGTATTACCTCAATAGCCAACTGATAGTACTCTGCTTCCAAAAGTCGATTCCTCAAACGTATGACAGCTGCTGGCTGCAGAATCTGATCCAGCGATGGTATTTTGGGGTAGGTGTTAGTGACTAAGATCTTCAACAAGTCCACCTTGCTGTAGTAGCTGTTGTGAGGAGAAGAAAAGGTACACATTACTTAAAGTTATATTGAGGAGAGTGGACGCTAGGGAAACTAATCTACTTAACATCACATAATCACAGCTAGCAAACTATGGTATTAAGGGTTTAGGCAGATAGTTTTTCTTGATTTAGGGATGGGTTATATGTATTATTTGTGCATTTGTTCTCGGCTCTTCAGTGATTGCATGGATCACTCTTGTGCTCACAATCAGCCCCCTTATCTCTTAGCTCTTGCTGTGGCACCACAAGCTGGCATTTCCTCCACATCACCAATACCATAAACTCTACCACAACGGCTGCAGAATTGAACAGGATAGCTATTCGGTCCATTGGGCTAACACGACACTGCCTATGTTACCACTGTAGCAAAGATCAACCTCCCCCACCCACAGTAAGCTCATTAATTATACTTCACCATTGGCATAGGCCACTGTCAGGAGGAATCTCTCAGCCCTGTCTTCAGTGTATAGTGGTTATCTTACTACACATGGGAAATCAGACAATGATATGTTATGGTATAGAACAGACTTTTCTAAAGCACAAGTGTCACATTAAAAGGGCAGTTTTGCACTAGACCCAACCATGATAAAGCACTGAATGTAACAACTCAGATGTTTGTCTTAATACCATGTGATCTGATATCAGGCAAAGTTCGACTGGAAAGATTTTCAGAATACAGTCACTTGAACAAAAACATTTGGCTACCCCAACATGTTTACATGTACAGGGTTCGAAATTTCCAGGGGCCTGGTAAGCTTGAAACCAGCAGCTACCTGGAGCTGCTTTTGACGATACAAACATAGCTATGTGATATTAACTATGAGGGTTTGGGAATGTTTGTAAAAAAAAGTACCCACTTAAGGAACATTTAAAGCATATTGCATAATATATAATGGAAAAAAGGGAGTTTGCATCTTGCACAAAACCACAATTTGCTGCTCTCTATTACTAGTCCTGGCGCCTCAGAGGTAGCTCCTCCCTGTTAGGGAGAATTCTCATTCAATGGCTAATTTCCCTTACCTAGTGAGTCCCCCAGCAGCTTTGCTGAATCTCTGGAGTTTATTTTTTCCACTTGGTAAGAGTGTACCCCTTTTTCCCCACTCTTACCTGTGTTTTGCCATGTGTATTTCAAATGCCCCTCCTTTTCCAAGACGTTCGGTCCCTCTTAAAAAAGGGGGCTATAGAAGCCGTGCCATCGCACCTTTGGGGTTCCAGGGTGTACTCCAGATACTTCCCAGTGAGAAAGAAGTCCGGTGGGTGGAGACCCATCCTCAACCTTGGGCAACTCCACAAGTTCCACAAATCGCAAAAGTTCTGCATGGTCACGCTACAACACGTTCTCGACCAGCTGGGACAGAGAGACTTCCTCTCCTCTCTGGACTTGGAGGATGCCTACTTACCCATCCTCATACATCACAAGCAAAGACGCTACCTGCGTTTCTTGGTGTGAAGGCAAGCATTACCAGTTCAAAGCTCTGCCTTCGACCTCAAACCGGCTCCAAGAGTCTTCACAAAATGCCTAGCTCCGGTGGCTTCCCATCTCCAAAGCGCAGGCATTTACATATACCCCTAGCTAGACAACTGGCTAATACGCACTGCCTCACAGCCACTAGCGCTGCAGCACACCGAAGAGACTATCTGATACCTGACTTCTCTGGGATTCTCCATCAACTTTCCAAAGTTATGCATATCGCCATCTAAGAACGCAATGTTCCTCAGCTCACGTCTGGACACAATGCAATATCTAGCAACTCCCTTGGAAGAAAAAGTCCTAGCAGTTGTACTCTCTGAAGCTGACAACAGTTTGCTACTGGGGATGATGTCTTCCTGCATTCCTCTAGTACCTCACTCCAGGTTGCATACGAGACCTCTTCAGGAGATCCTAATCGCCAGGTGGAAACGGGTGTCTGGCTCCTGGAATGACAAAATCAAGCTGAACCCAGCATTGCGCCAAACTGCATTGGTGGGGCCACACCTCACACAAGGTGCTCCAGTTCAACCACTGGCGCATCAGTACCCAGTGACAACCAATACCAAGGTGGTTCGCATCTTGACAGATAACACAACCACCATGTTCTACATCAGAAAGCAAGGAGGGACCCGCTCTCTCATTCTCTTCAAGGAATCACAAAGGCTGTGGAACTAGGCGATATGTTCATTCCGTTTCATCTGGCCGGAATCCACAACACCATCGTGGATTCCCTTGGCAGGGAAGTGCGATCCTGCCACGAATGGGAACTCCGTCAAGACCAGGTTCTCTTTTTTTTTTAACAACATGGGTCCGGCCACATATAAAGTTACCCGCCAACTCAAAGTGCACCCAGTTTTCCAGCAGGTATCCTCAAAGGAGGAGTCTAGGGTATGCCTTTTCCATTCTATGGGAGGGCCTGTTTGTCTAGGCATTCCCTCCAATCCTTCTCCTTCTACGAGTAATCAAGACACTCATACAGAGCCAATGCAAGATGATCCTCATTGCTCTGGTGTGGCCATGCCGACCTTCATCTGTCAGTAGTGCCTGTTAGGGAGAATTCTCATTCAATGGCTAATTTCCCTTACCTAGTGAGTCCCCCAGCAGCTTTGCTGGATCGCTGGAGTTTATTTTTCCACTTGGTAAGAGGGGACCCCTTTCTTTCCACTCTTACCTGTGTTTTGCCATGTGTATTTCATCTGTTTTTGTGATTGTGGACTCTGGAGTACACCACTTCAGTAGCCCGCTGCTTTTGTGTGTTACACAGCACCTTCAGTGCAGTGACACAGGGTTGTATTTTAGACTTCCCACCGACTCCATTTCTGAGGCTGACTACTGTCCCCCAGGAAAGGGTAAAGTTGCCATTAACTTTACTTAGTCATGTTAACACAGATCCAGTACACCCCATCTTACATGGAGTACTGGAAAGGGTTAATCCTTAGCCCTTTTTATCTGTACCTCCTAGAGCATTGTTTCGCTCTTTTAACATTTAGACTTGGCTGGTGGCAGTGGTATCTACCTTAACTTTTCTAAGCGATTATACTAGATAAACGTGATATTGTTTTAGGCTATTATATTAGCCTCAAACTTAAACCCGCTTGACCAAATACTTTTTCTTTTGGCTCCGGTCGGGTTTATTCACCATTTCTTTTTGTTAAAGACCTTTTTGTGTTTTACTTTGCGCGGCAAACCAGGTTTGCCTTCTTTGTTCAATGTCTTTTGGTGGGCTTCTGCCAAGAAACCCTCTCCTCTAGGCGCCTGGGTGTCTGGGTGGGCTGAATGTGAGGGAGGGGTGTAGTCACCCCTTGCACAGGGTATCCTAGGAAACCAAAGTCGCACTTTGCCATGATTGGCTGAGGTGGTTGTCCGGGTCGGACAACCCCCTGCTGCGTGATTGACAGCCATGCTGTGTGAATGGGGGATTTTCGCATAAAAGGCAGGTCTCTTGGGCTAGAAGTCAGAGTCGCCACTGGAACTACAAGGAACCGAAGAGAAGCGGAGAAGGAGTCGACTGCTGCAACTATCCCGTACCGGTGAAGCCCTGCTGCAATCCTGAGCTATCTACCCTTCGACGACCAGAGAAGATCCAGCCCGGAGTCTTCTTCCCTTGAGCTTGGTGGGGATAACCAGCTCAACTTCTACAGCCAGAGGATCCTCTTCGTGGCCTAAATCGCTGCACACTGCTGTAGTGGTCCGGATAGCCATCTGAAGAGCCTCTCCTGTTTTTAAGGAGCGCACCTTTTATTCATCGTCGCTGCCGCTGGCTTCATCCCTGTGTGGTGCAGACCCCTCCAGATGTCCTCCTTTGGATCAAAGCTCCAGGAACCGAGGGTCTGCAGGAAACTACCACGAACAACTGCCATGGCACCAGCTTCTTCCTTGAATAAGGTACTGTGTTCTGCCCGAGTCATCTGGGGTGAATCCCTGTTCTTTGCCTCCAAGGCTTGCCCTTGTCTTCCCTCCTTCTTATAACTTTTACTTCCTCTGTTGACAATATCTAAGTACTCCTGGCTACGCTGAATCGTGAACTATCTGACTGTGTGATCCTCGACAACAGGAACCCGGTTCCACTTGACACTGGCTCCGGCCTATTGACTTTAGGATTTCTGTCTGAGAGTGTTCCCTGATTCTGTCTGCCTTGACAAAAGTATTGTCTATGATTTTTGCCCCCAACTCTCTCTGGGTATCTCAGGTGCTAAGTGTGTTTTTGCCCCGGTAACATCCAGGGATACGCATTTCTTTAGTAAGATCGAACTGTCATTACTGTCAAAAAGTGATCGCAAGTGTATTCACGGTAACGTCTTTTGTTTCATAACACCGGTCCGCTAAAACACAGGGTACTTACCTTGAAGTATATCGTACAAAGTGAATCGGTTAGTTGTAGTGTATTTTACGTGTGGTTTTTGAATTACTAGAAGTGTCGTGTTTATAACAAATGGTTTGAAAATAAATGTACTTATATTTTTTTACCTGAAACCTTGAGTCAGTGTTTGCTTGAGTCACAGTAATTGTGGTCCCTTTGTGTAATCTCTGCTACTGCTCATATACTCTTGAGATAAGCCTGGCTGCTCTGCTACTGCTATCACTTTAACATAGTACTGCAGGCTTGTACCAAAGGTAAAACTTGTATTGCCACCTGTAGTCTTGATTGTGTGTAGTGGTCCCTAAGGGTACTGCACAGGATTCTGCATAACAGGTGATGCCCGATAGCCAGAAGCTGCTTTTTGGTCCTGATCAACAAATCCTAATTTCGACCACTGCATTTATTCTTGTATCTAACCAGGTCATCCATGTATGTTGTGGGAGCCAGCCTTGATGCTAATACAAAGTGTGATGCAAACGCTTTTATATTAAGTAAACGTGAGCATTAACTTAGAAATAATTGAAGTACAGCACATTTGTTTTTTTTACTCCAATAGTCTGGGCCGGGCACCATCGACCTTGATTCTGGTACACTACAATTCCCCTCTATAAAAAAAGCCTTTCTTTGCTCTTCAGACCTTTTCCGGGAGGAGAGCCAAGTGTTCTAATAAATGATAAACAAGAGCTAACAAGGCATTGCGAAGGGACAACAAATCTCTGTCCTAGATGTAGTTTCAGTTTGCTGACACTTTTGTTGTAAGGATTCCTAGTGCTGGATGACGACGTTGCCCTTGTTATTGCTTACACAAGAGAGATTCAGTTAGCTGATATTTCCGTTTAGAAATATTTCTAGTGCTGGACAAACTCTGGCAGTTGTAGGCGTGGAACCGTGAACGCCCAAATAGTATAAATACCGACCTGCTTCAAGCCCCACGCAGCAGTTCGGGGCGGCAGAGCTGGGAGGGGAAGGGGGATGGGGGAGGGACAGAGGATGGGGGTGGAGAGAGAGGGTGAGGGGGGGAGAGAGAGAGAGAGAGAGAGAGAGAGCTGAGGCCTTTTTCCAGAAGGGGGTGGGTCAAGTCACTGGTTTGAGGCATTTTGAGTCCCTAGAGGACTCTGGCTGTTGTCTTTTGAGCAGAATTTATTTTAAATATCTTTTTATTGAATTTTTAGAAACAACAGCATAAGAAAGCATCAGGATGCCACATCAATTAACTTTAGCATGTTACACTGCTAGGGGATAGAAATATGTATTGACAGTACCCAGAAATCTCCTCCCCCGCCCGTCCTCCCCACCGTCGATACACCAACACAGCAACAATGTCATTTTTGACCGTAAGGCCATACAGCATCTGAACTTCAGGATTGGTCTCAGCCAAGTGTGTTCCCACATCCCCTAATAGTGTGTTCCTACATCACCTAATATAGGTATCAACAAAGTCCCAGATTAAATCTGCTTGTGTAGTTTTATCTCGTCTCCTCAACCCTGCACATTCCGATGTACAGACCCTAAGAATCAGGCCCAGGCTGGCTTTCCTGGTAGGTGCTTGGGCCCACTTCCAAGGCATACTCAACAGTTTGCGTGCCAATAACAATATTATGTGAACCATGTGCCTCACAACAGGGTCTGTGTGCCAACCTTCATCATTGGTTCCAAGATCCACAGGTGTATTTGGGATACGAGAGATCAGATCATGCACATGATTCCAATAGTCGAGTATGGCCGGGCAGGACCATATAATGTGGCCCAGGGTGCCAAGCCCGTCGCACTGACACCAACATGCGGTGGACTGTATCAAACCCATGCAGTGTAATTTACTAGGAGTGTAGCAGAGCCGTTGGATCAGTTTGTATTGGATTTCCCCATTGCGGATGTTGTAAGACACGGAGGGGATGTTTTCAAACTAATCTAACACGTCCCCTGCATCAACTAGAGTCAGTAGGTCCCGGGCCCAGTGTGCCGCTAGAGTCGAATTCCACGTGGTGTTGTTGTGGGTGCAGATAGAGTAAAATGTGCATAGTCTGGGATATTCGGTAGGGTTCCGACCCATTTCCTGTTCACCTGAAGTGGGGCTATCATGTAACGTCTGCATGGTAGTGTTAACTTTGATCACTCTACGTATGGTGTGGTAGTGTAACCACTCCGTTCGTCGAAGTTGTAGGACCCTGCTGGCTTGCGGGAATCCCATTGGGTAGTCGCCATCGTATAAGTCGGCTACCCGATATGCGACCACAGCGAGTTCTGGTGCTTGTGTAGGGTATGATCTAGACCTATAGATAGGATTGTATGCACACTAATCCACGACAAGGCCACCCGGGTGTCGGCTCCACGAGTCCCCTCAGTCTATGCCACTGGGCAAGGGTGGGGCCAAATAGTGGGTGGGTTCTAATATTTTCTGGCAGCTTTTTCCATGGGATAGCTAAGATTTCCACTGGTGTGAGTGTAAGGCGCTATTAAGGAGACATCAATTTGGCCCCAACTGGACAAATCAGTCGAATCCAACCATCTGTTTGCCCAGCACATTTGGGCGACTTGGTAGTAGGCGTGCCACGCCGGAACCGCTAGGCCGCCATCATTTTTGGAGGCTTGCAGTACCTCCATCCAGACCATGCCCTTTTTACCCTTCCAAAGCAACCTGGATAGTTGTTTGTCCATTTCCTTGTACATTTCCTGTGTGGGAGCGCATGGGAGTATTAATGCTAGATATATCAATGGAGGACAAGAGGCAACCTTGTCTGGTACCTGAATATAGGCTAAATTTGTCAGAGGTGTACCCGTTCATGATTACTGAGGCTTGGGGGTCAGTGTAAAGTAAGTGTATAAGCTCTAGTAGTGCTGGCGGGAAACCGTACGTTTCGAGGACCATGAACATGAAGTCCCACCTCACCTTATCGAACGCTTTCCCAGGTCGATTGTCAGTACTAATTCATCAGGGTTCTTCTGCCCCGCCAGGACATGGAGGAGTCTCCGAAAATTGTCCACAGAGTGGCGATCAAAGATGAATCCAGTCTGGTCCTTATGGACGAGTTGGGGGAACAGTCTGTTGATCCTGCACGCTAAGCACTTAGCCAAAAATATTGGGTCCGCATTTATGAGCGAGACTGCCGATAAGATCCACAGTCCTAGGGGTCTCGTCCCAGTTTGTGGAAGACAATAATATTAGCGGCCAGCATCGAGTATGGTAGGTGTCCCATAGATGCTGGTCGGAGAAGACTGAGGCAAGTTGCGGGCCATTCGGTCACTCATTATCTAATAAAGATCTATCGGGATGCCATCCGGCCCAGACACCTTCCCCCCCCCCCCGGATAGTGAGGTAATGGCTTGTGAGACTTTATCTGGTGAAATCAGTTGCTCAAGCACTGGCTTTTGTGAGTTGCTAACGGAGCACAGTGGAAGCGAGGTGAGGAACGTTGAAATACTTTCTGGGGCAAGGTTTGTCATATAGCTCATGGTAGAATTCCTCAAAGCGTTTGGTAATATCCCTTTCATCTTTGAGCAACCTCGCCTCCTTATCTCTGATGCTGAGAATTTGTGGAGAGGCTGGTCTAGTGCGCAGGGCAAGCACCATTAGGTGGAGTGGTCTGTCTAGGTCTAAGAAGTAGGTCTGTGACCAATTAGTGAATGACGTCTGTGCGCGTTGGGTTGAGATCTGCTTGAGTTCCCCCCTAAGCCTATTGAGTCGGGCATATGTGTTAGGGTCTCGGGTCCGCTTGTGTTGGGCTTCTGCGTCGTAATGTCTGCTTTAAGCCGGTCTACTCTCTCCCGTCACCCTTTCAATTTGTGGGCCCACCGCGAGATGCACTGTCCCTGGAAATAAGCTTTAAAGGCATCCCAGCATGAGGCCGGGGTGTATCCTGGGGTTAGGTTAGCACGCCAGAACTGGTTGATATCCGCTCCCAGGCGTTCCATGACATCTGGGTAAGTGTGTTTTTAAGTTCAGATGCCACGCCAGTCTCACTGGGGGTGTATCTGTTATCCTAATAATTAGGGACAATGGGGCGTGGTCTGATATTGTCATTGGGAGGATTGAGCATTGACGGATAAGGGGAAGGGCAGTTGATGGCACCAGCCAGAAGTCCCAGGTCTGACATGAGTGAGAGGGGGGACATTTTTTTAAGCTGGTTGGGGGTGTCTGCAGTGGTGCACCCTGTTGGTCCAATGACATATCAATGATCGTATTCCAATCCCCACCCAGAAGTGTAACCTTCCCCCCAAAATGGTGCACATTTTGCCATTACCTGTGTAAAGAACACGGGCAAGTCTCCATTAGGGGCAAAGACATTAAGAAGACCAACAGGTTGTTGTTGGAACAGTCCCTGTATCATGGCATATCGGCTGTTCTGCAGAAAGGCGATATTGCAAAGCGTGTCACGCAAATAATTCAGGACATGTTGTCGTTTGATTGGGTGCCGCACATTTAGGGTTATGAGGCGTAATCCAGCTATATTTGAAGATTTTATTCATTCGGTGGTAGGGACTGGGGATTGGGGAGATGGGATGCGTCCATATCAGGAAATGTTGCTGCGGGATACAGAACAGTGTGCATGAATGCATTGCATTATGTAGCATGCTAAGCATGGTCTTAAACATATAAATCATAACAATAATATCAACATTAACTTTAACATTGGGACTGAGGAACATTGCCCCAATACCTCCATGAACCTGCCCATGCACCGCAGAGAGGGGGAGAGTGGGAAGCCACCACTCCTCCACCTCCCGGCATGATGGTGATCCTCATCTGTGGCTATCTATGTAGCCAGTGGGATCTCGAGGAAGGAGGAAGGGGGGAGGCCAATTCTTGATAGCAGGCAGGATAAAGCGATCATTGGACAGAAGTTTTGTTAAAAGAATGCAAATGGACACGATTCCTGGTCAGGAGTGGGCATCCACTAGAGCCAGGGTCGATACAATGGTCTTTTGGATAACCCATAGCTGGGAATCGGTATGGGGCTGATGGGCCCATCAGGTTGTTGGCAGAGTTGTTGTACGATATGGCCCCTCTGGCTGTCTATCTGAGCGTTGTTGCCTCCCCCGTAGGCATCTTTGTTGCTGGGGCCACCATAGTGTGGCATCCGACTGGTGGGAAGTACCTGCATCATCGGAATCTCGGGGGAAATCTGTAGATACCAAGTTGCGTTGCCTCAGCAAGCGCCATGCGTCCTCCGGATCGTCAAATGAGCGCCACGCTTTCGTATGACAGAGTCAATCGCATTGGTCATGTCAATACAGGCAATATAAACCGGACATGCACCTTTTGTTTTTGTGCTGGCTAATATATGTGCTACAGTGGTGGCATTCAATACTGTGCTCATGCCTTTTCTGAATCCTGTTTGGTATTTAGAATAAACCTCACGAGATGAAATATATTTCTCCATATCATACAGGATCAAAATCGCAAATATTTTAGTAGCTCCATCCGTAAGCAAAATTGGACGGTAATTTTCCGGTTTACCTGGATCGCCCTTTTTAAAAATAGGCACCATAATAGATGCCACCCAGGATTGCGGTATTTTCAAAGTATGCAGGATATTATCAAATTCATTTTTTAAAATGCCTGCCCATAGCATCGGGTTAGCCTTATAAAGACAAGGCAGAATTTCATCTGATCCCGCCGCTTTAGAGTGATTAAGATGTCCAATCGCCCACTCTATGTCTTGTGCTATCCAATAGATTGCATTCTCTTCTATGCCTAACACCCAAATGTACAATCCTCAAAGCGCTCGGGCATACGATATTTGTTTGTTATATGCAGTTCCCAATCCTCAGCAGAAATTGTATTTGGTCTTAAATTATTCGCCATTGAATTTGGATGCCTGAGAATTGCCCAAATACGCTGTGAGTCATGTTTACAAATTGATAATTTTCTTGATTGCATGCCGAAACTTTGATACCTCTGATTTTATTCTTCAAGTCTTGAGAAATAGCTCTTTTTTATCAAATATAAACATGGTATTTAGTTATCATGTTTCAATAAGTGCAATGCTCTATTTTTAGACACTTTGCGAGCATCACTTTGTAATCAAACTGCTTATTCAGCTGAGGGTGCCTATTTTTTTGATTTGCCATTAATTCCAGTAAAGAAGTCTTTACTATATTAGACTTAATTATTTCTTTATGAACAAGACTTAGTCCCGATGCATATATCAGGTCATGCAATTTCACAAGTTTACACTGCACCAAGCCAACTAGCTTTTGGCAAAGAACCGGATTCCATTTTATGGATATATTCCGTCGATCGATTTCCAATAATTGTAATATTTCATTTATTACATGATATGAGTACTGAATACCAATGTACATTTCGATTGGTGCGTGATCGCTATGTTTAATCGTGTATACAATCACTGGTTTAATTATCTGTCCCAGTGAGTGCGACACACAAAAGTAATCAATCATTGAAGTCAACGATCCTCTAGACCATGATATTTAGGAGTTGCCTCTGCACAGTTGACAAAACACAAACCCCCAATCCTCAAAGAATTCGACCTATTTCCTCCCTTTCATCCTGGCTATCATTGATACTTCATTCACACAATCTACCGTAAAGTCAAAGCAGTATGAATTAAAATGCCAACCTAAAATAATATCGGAGTAGAACTCACATTCCCCGGCAGTTTCAAGACACAAATCGACTTCTTCAAACATTACCTCTATATCTATTTTTGGAGGATTGCAGTATAAGTTGACTAAGAGAAGGAACAAGTTACTTACATGTAACTGTTGTTCTCCAGCATGGGTCTGGCATGGATTCACATGCTCATGAATACTCCCCGTCGTCAGGCCGGGAATCCTCGGTATAGAAAAAATCAGTATCAGTTTTGTTTCTGATCTGTCTTTCTCAGTAGTAACCAATCACTGGTCTCTGGGTCATACTGCCCCTAGCCAATGACTGCACTCTCCCTAAGCCCCGCCCCTGGCAGACATCCTCAGATTTGGTAGCACGTGAAGTGGCAGTATGACCAAGTGAAGAGCCGCAGAGGGGTAGGCGGGAGGGTTCGCATGTGAATCCATGCCAGATCCATGCAGGAGAACAACAGTTACAGGTAAGTAACTTGTTCCTTCTCCAGCATGGGGTCTGGCATGGATTCACATGCACAACCACGGGAGGTGGCAAAAGGCTCAATATCAAGCAATACAACAACTCAACATTAAGCAACTCTTACCTCCTCATCAGGCTCACCTTAGGCGAACAGGTTGCGCAGCACTGCCTGGCCGACTCTGGACTCCTCCCTGGAATCCCGGTCGACGCAGTAGAATCTCGTGAAGGTGTGCGTCGACCTCCACGTAGCAACCCTGCAGATGTCGAGTAGGGGCACACTAGACAGGAACGCTGTAGTAGAAGCGATCGCTCTGGTCGAATGGGCCCTCGGACGGCCTGGCAACGGTCGGTTTGCCAACCGGTGACAGTGCATGATACAGCCGGAGAGCCATCTGGAAATGGAAGTCTTCGAGAGAGCCTTCCCTTGATTCACAGGTCCAAGGTTCACAAAGAGCTGTGATGTCTTCCGAAAACTCTTCGTGCAGTCCACGTAGAACTTCAGCACTCTAGCTACATCCAGCGAGTGCAGAGTCCTCTCAGCCGGCGACGGGAAGAAAACTGGCAACACCAAGGGCTCGTTGAGGTGGAAGTCTGACGGCACCTTGGGCATGAAGGAGGGGTGCGTCCTCAGCACCACCCTCGTGTTGTGAAAAGTCAAGTATGGAGGCTTGCAAGACAGGGCCTGGATCTCTCCCACTCATTGTGCAGAGGTGATGGCCACGAGGAATGCTGTCTTCCACGACAGAAACTTCAACGGCACTGAATGCATAGGCTCGAATGGGGCCCCGATGAACCTAGTCAGCACCACGTTGAGCTCCCACGCCGGGGCAGGGGCCTTCACCGGCGGGAATGATCGGAACAGTCCTTTCATAAATTCCTTCACCAGTCGATGAGACCACAAGGACGCCCGTCCTGTAGTTCTGGTGTAACGTGAGACGGCAGCCAGATGTACCTTGATGAAAGCGTGAGATAGGCCAGCCTTGGCCAAGGACAATAGGTACGGCAATACTTGAGGGGGCGCAATCCGCAGAAGGTTAATCTTCTGTGCACGGCACCAGACAGAGCACCTCTTCCATTTGTGTCCGTAGCACTTGAGAGTTGAGGATGCCCTGGCCTTCGCGAGAACCTCTCTGCAGTTGGCCGGGATGTTGTATCCTCCAAACTCTAGTGCTGCAGGAGCCAGGCCTGCAAGTTCAGCGACCCTGGTACGTGATGAAGAATGGCGCCTCCTTCTCTGGAGAGAAGATCCGCATCCGTCGGCAGCTTGACTGGTGTGGACACTGACAAGTCCAGAAGGTCCGGGAACCAGATCTGCCTCAGCCACGCCGGTGCGACGAGGATCATCCTGCACCGGGACCTCTTGAGCTGGTTGACGAGCCGTAGTAGCAATAGCAACGGCGGGAATGCATAAAGGAACAGGCTGTCCCAGGGGAACGTGAAAGCATCGCCCATGCTCCTCGGCTGGGGAAACCTGCTGGCGAACCTCCGGCACTTGGAGTTCGCCGCCGTCGCGAAGAGATCGATCTGGGGTTTGCCCCATCGTTGGAAGAGTCGGTCCACTTGATCCTGGCGCAGTTCCCACTCGTGGCACGAGCGCAGCTCTCTGCTGAGTGAGTCGGCAATGGTGTTTTTATCCCTGCCAGATGAAAGGGTACCAGAAAAATCCCTTGGGCGACGGCCCAATGCCACAGATCCTGGGCTTTCTTGGATAGGGCAGGGGATCTGGTTCTGCCCTGCTTCCGAATGTAAAACATTGTGGTGGTGTTGTCGGTGAAGATCCTCACCACCTTGCCCTTGAGGGACGGAAGGAAGGACCTGAGGGCCCAGAACACTGCACAGAGCTCCAAGATGTTGATGTGGAGAGTCTTCTCCTCCGGGCGCCAAAGGCCTCTCGCGTGGAGACCCCCGGTGTGCGCTCCCCAACCTTCCAGGGAGGCATCCGTCGTCGTCACCGTCACCTGGTGGGCCGGGGCTAGGAAACCTGTTCCTGCCGTCAGATGAGAGCGGACACCCCACCATCGTATCGCCTGACGGAACGCTTCGTTGAGCGGGATCCTGTCCTCCAAGCTGCCTGTCGTCTGAATGCAGTGGGTGTCGAGGAATTCTTGCAAGGGCCACATCCGAAGTCTGCAGTGACGCACCAGATAAATGCAGGAGGACATCATTCCGAGGAGGGACTTGATAGACCTCACTCTGGCCACATCCGTGGCCAGCAGACGTTGCACCTTTCCTAGGATGGTCCTGATCCTTTCCTCCGACGGTGAGGCCTGCCGCACCACTGTGTCGAGTTGTGCTCCCAGAAACAGGGCGACTTGCGACGGGACCAGGTGGGATTTTGGAAAGTTGATGGAGAACCCTAGGTCCGTGAGCAGCTGAACGGTCTTCGCAGTGTGTTCCACGGCGAGCTCCCTTGTCCTTGCCCGACTGAGCCAGTCGTCCAGGTAGGGGTAGACGTGGATCCCCTGCAGGTGCAGCCGCGCCGCCACCGGTGCTAGGCACTTGGTGAACACCCTGGGCGCCGATTTTAATCCGAACGGGAGGGCCTTGAACTGGTAGTGCCGCCCTTTGACCACGAACCTGAGGATGAGGAACTTTCGGTGTCTCTTTAGAATAGGGATGTGGAAGTATGCATCCTCCAAGTCCAACGACGACAGGAAATCGCCCTCCTCCAGCTGTCCCAGCACGTGCTGGAGGGTGACCATCCGGAACTTCTGTGCCTTGATGTATTTGTTTAGTCGTCGCAGGTCCAGGATGGGACGCCATCCTCCTGTCTTCTTCTTTACGAGGAAGTATCTTGAGTAAACTCCGGAGCCCCGAAGCCTCTTCGGGACGAGCTCGATGGCACCTTTCCTGAGCATCGCCCTTACTTCCAACAGCAGTTGAGGGACGTGATTTTCCTTCCTGGCCACGGGAGGAATGCGGGGGCACCTCTTCTGGAACTCGAGGACGTGTCCCAGGGCCAGGGCGTCCAGCACCCAACGGTCGGTGGAGATGGACTCCCACACGCCGATGAACTTCGTCAGCTGGCCTCCCACCGGGGTGCTTCGGCGGGGGCCCGACCCGACGGTCGGTTCAATCTTGCTTGGAGGCCGCTTTGCCTCCTTAACTGCCTTGGCGACGACGGCGGGATCCACCTGACTTGCCGCGTCCCCTGTAGGCCTCCTGCGACAAAGACCTTGCCGCTTGACGGTACGTAGAGGAGCTGCTGCCGGCTCCCTTGGAGGCACCCTGTCTGCCTCCGGATCTCCGAAAGGACAGCCGTCGCTGTTGGAGCACACCCAGTGCACGGGCCGTCTCCGTCTTGATCGCCTGAAGGGATTCATCAACCGCCTTGCCAAAAAGGTTGTTCCCATCAAAAGGCATGTCCAAAACCTTGGTCTGAACGTCCTGGTGGAAATCCGTTTCCTTGAGCCATCCTCGTCGTCTCAGGCAAACGCTGTTGCCCAACTGACGGAAACCGGTGTCGGCGATGTCCGTAGCCACCGTAATGGCGTGGTCCGAGGCAATCTCACCTTCCTGTAAGATTTCCAGGGCCTCAGCCCTCTTGGTGTCCGGAAGGAACTCCAACAGAGGGGCGATCTTGAACCACAACTCCCTGTCGTAGCGGGCTACGATGGCTAGGGCGTTGGCCGCCTCGATGGTCGTCGCTGCAGATGAGATGACCCGTCGTCCCATCGCATCCAGCTTCCTACCCTCGCCGTCCGGAGGGGAGGTTGAAGTCGAGGCCGATGCCCCCCCGCTTTCTTCTTGGCCGCCGCCGAAACGACCGAGTCCGCGGTAGGTTGCGCCCTAAGGCACAAGGGGGCAGCGTCGGGGACCCGGTACTTCTTCTCGTACCGGTCCCTCTTCGCAGGAGCCGTGGCCGGGTTCTTGAGGAGGGCGAGCCCCTCATCCCAGATGTCATCAAGAAGCGGTACGGCGAGGACCGTCTTCCTTTTAGCCTCGCGCCGTTGGTAAAGGAACCCCTCCTTCTTCTTTTCTTCGTGGCAGAGCTGGAAGAGCTCGGATGCCCTGGAAATCATAGGATGGAAGGATCCAATCTCGTCGGGCGGGGACGCCTGGGCAGGGGGTGACAGGGGACACGTCCCGTCGTCGCCTCCGTCGTCATCCGTACCAGTCGTAGTCGTGTCTATGCCTGTATCATGCCCGTGGGTAGTGGACCGGGGGAAGGCAGAGAAGGCCGCAGAGGTGGGAGAGGAGGCCTAGGATGCGTCCTCCTCCTCTTAAGTGGTGGGCTCTCTGAAGGTCCTGGCTCCGGTTCCCCCGTCGGGTCTGGCTCAGGTACCTCAGTTGGGGGAAGGGGCAACCTAGCCCTTATATCCGAGCATAAGGACTGGATGGCTGACAAAATGGCCGCCGCGGTGTCCTGTGGTGCCGGAAACGACGGGAGTGAGGGCTCTTGAGGAGCCTCATCTGCGTCACCGTCACCCTCGTCATTGCCCTCGTCGGAATCCCTCCCGATGGGCTGGGCCTCCTCCACGACTTGGATGAGCTCCACTTCAGAGGTCGTATCCGTATCCACGACGGCCACCAACCACTCCCCCCACTTTCCAACGAGGACTTTGTGGGGGTCTTCTAGATGGGCCTGAAAGACGACTCCCTCCGCGGTGGCAGGGAGACTCTGGTACCTGAGGGCGCCTCCACTGGTGTAGCCTCCACAGGCTGAGCCAGGGCCGCGGCGACATCCTCAATCGAGGTCTTAGCAGGGTGAATTAAGGCCAACGTCACCTTCTGTATGCCTGGGGCCTTCACCTTGGGGGGAGGGTCTGAGCCTCGCTCCCCCTCTGCCGGAATCTTCGAGATCGACCGGGGCCTCTCCAGAGGCTTCGCCTGGTTCTCAGACTTCCTCTTACCCGAGCCAGAGCGTTGGCTCGTGGTGGATGGCGCCGGGGAGGATGCGCCCTGCCTGGCAGCCAAGGAGCCCGACCGTTCGGCGCTCCCGGTGCCCGCTGACTCGCGGTGCTTAGCCTTTTGTTGGGCCCCCGTTGCCGGAGCACCCTCACAGGACTTAGAAGACCGCTTGGACTTCTTTTTCTTCTTCTCGCCTGGCGGGCTCTTACCTTCCAGCCAGTTGGCGAGACGGAGGTGGCGATCCTTCATGGTCCGCTCTGACATGTTCCCACAAAACGCGCAGTCCTTTTCCTTGTGCGTCTTGTCCTCATGGAGACAGTAGATGCATAACGAATGCTCGTCTGTCATGATGCCTACCTCCAAGGAGCCAGGTCTGACCCAGCAATCCCAGAGGCAGGCATCATTTCCCCCAGCTCATGTTGGACCCCTGTCCTGGCGCCTTAGGCGCCAGGCTCATAAAGCTAGACATGTGTTCAAGTGTTTTAATGTGCACTTACCTGATGCAGACCATGCTGCCACATCCAGGCCCTCTTGAGGCCTGAATGGGACTACTTTACCTGTGGGATTACTTTCCACCCGGGTGTGGTCGGGGAAGGATACATACCTGATCGGAGGAAGGATACACACTTGGAACTTCTTCCAAAGCTATTTAAACCACACCCGATCAGCAACTCACGCTTCGCGTTGTTCTGCTCCTCGCAGCTGGACGCTCACCGTGTCAGCTCCTGCATCTGGACTTCAGCCACGCCTCTCAGCATCCTGGGTCACCTGCAAAGGGAGACAAGAGACCTTACCAGCAAAATCTGCACCACGGAGACATCACCGACGATCCTGAAAGGGAAGACATTATTTTTAAAAGCATTTCGTTACGATCGCTGCAGCGCTGCATTTCACTCACCTTTCCTGGGTTCCTCCATCTTCAGCAGCGATCATCCGGATACACAGCCACTTCCCAGAGCCTAGAGAAAAAGACAAAGACATTGAATGAGCGTATGCAAAGACAGTTCCCGAGCGCTCATCCAGAACTAACCTGCCATTTACTGGAACTGGAACTGCACGTTTCACTTCGGGTCGGCGCCATATCTCCGGCATTCCGAACCCCGGCCCCTAAGGGGAAAAAAGACATAAGCATTAGCGCTTGCTGCAAAAAGACAATGAACATTATTATTTAGCTTGGACTTTTGAACTTGCAACAGAACTTTTACAGAGCCTTACCTGAATAGTCAAGCTTACCTGAACTCCCATCAATCCTCAATCCAGTGAAATAACTGGGTTTCAACGCGCCCCTGCATCAGAAGCAGGATGGAGAGCTCATCCTTCCTGACCCTAAGGTGAGACTTCACGGGGAATCGTGGAAGGGTATCGTGGAGGGTCGGAAGAGAGTGGGAGGTTTGAGCATAACTCAGTCAGTAGGAAATACTCCATTTTCACGGACAGGGGAATATTCCTGCGAGCCGGAGAAGCCAGAGTACAGGGCCCTTCCTGTCCATCTTCAGAGTCCTGCGCTTCACCATTGAAGAAGCATCTGCACTCGAAGCCAGACCTGCGCCTCCGTGGCAATCAGGTGAGCGTTACAGAACGCGAAGCCTACCCACAATTTCCCACCCGGGCGCTATGGAGACTTCCAAGACTGACCAGCTGGCCCAGCTTTTGGGGGAATTACGGGCAGAGGTGCACTCAGCCCGCCAGGAGACTAACGCTCTCAAAAGAGAACTGATCTTATCGAAGGAAAGAACAGATGACCTAGCCAAAAGGTTATTACAGGCCCAGGCAGGGCACACTCCTTTACCTAATTCCGGAGACATTTCCACATCAATGGGTTTGAGTAACCCGGTACAAATTAATCTACCTGGACACATGCCTTTCGCCCCGCCTGAACGTTTTGCGGGGGATCCCAAGAAATATGCCGTCTTTATGAACCAATGTCGTTTACACTTTCTATGTAGACCCGGAGCCTTCCCTAACGACCAGACCAAGGTAGCCTTTATACCATCTTACCTCAGTGGCAGTGCTGCCGATTGGTCTATTCCATTGGTAAATCAGGATGATCCCATTCTCCAGAATTTTCAGGGCTTCCAGGCCAGCATGGAAAGATTTTTCGCTCGACACTCTCAAGGACAGGCCCTTGATAACGAACTGCTATCCTTACGACAAGGTAATCAGGATCTTCTGTCCTACATAGCCACCTTTAACAGACTGGTTGTGGAAACTGGATGGCCAGAAAGCAAAAGGATCACATTGTTTCATCGAGGCCTGCGCGGAGAGCTTAAGGATGTTCTAGCTCAGATAATAAACCCACCCCAGGTCTGCGCAGACTACATTGACTTGGTGGTTCAACTTGATCACAGACTTCAAAATAGAAAAGCAGATCGGTTCAAGTATGAAAACCGAGCACCGATCAAAACCCACGCTAACTCCAAGAGTACCGACGTATCTGAACCTATGCAAATCGGTGGTGTTAAAGGACCATTAATGCAGAAAGAACGAGAGAGAAGGCGGCAAATGCAACTTTGTCTGTATTGCGGGACTTCCGGTCACTTTCTTCGAAATTGTCCAGTTAAACCACTTAAGAAGGTGGTTGGAGCTACTGATAACGAATTAGTGACACCTGATTCGGGAAACGACCTAGCCCGGCAAGCGTAGGGGTCCGCTTGCCGAGCTTGAAAACTAACTCTTTGACCTTGCATTTTGTCATGCCAATGGTGCTCGTGGACCCAAAACAGCCTCAGCAGTTGCATGCTATAAAAGCATACATCGACAGTGGAGCTATTGGAAATTACATAGACCGTGAATTGGCTTCCAGGATTAACTTCCTCTCCGCCCAAAAGTAACCCAAGATGTCATTACTACAGTAGATGGAACCGAAATAGCCTCAGGGCCTGTAATGCATTCCACTGTTGAAGTGACACTGGTGGGTCAGGATGGACATCGGGAAGCAATCGTGTTTGATGTGATCAAGGCCCCACAATTTCAAGTAATTCTTGGAATTCCTTGGTTAGAAACACATAATCCCAGAATTGACTGGCGAGCAAAGAAGATAAGTTTTCCTGATTGTGAACCAACTTGTTATCCAAGAAATCCAGCTATGCCTCAGCAACTTCCACCCCTGTACAGCTACCGTCAGAATACCAAGAATTCCAAGACGTTTTTCAGAAAGAACAGGCTAACACGTTACCACCCCATCGGTTTTACGATTGCCAAATCGATCTGGTACCCAATGCTCAACTACCTTGTAGTAGGATTTATGCTCTTACGGAACCTGAGAACCTGCATTTGCGTCAGTATTTAGATCAGTACCTAGCCAATGGTTTTATTCGCCCGTCCAAGTCTCCTGTCTCTTCAGCTCTGTTCTTCGTGCCGAAAAAAGAAGGCGACCTTAGAACGTGTATAGACTATCGCGCCCTAAATCAAATAACGATTAAGAATCGTTGTCCTCTGCCCTTGATCCCTGAGCTTATCGACCAGGTGAAAGACGCTTGTGTGTACACCAAGTTAGATCTCCGAGGAGCTGATCACCTGGTGCGCATAAAAGAAGGCGACGAATGGAAGACTGCATTCCGCACCAAATTTGGGCTCTTCGAGTATCAGGTGATGCCCTTCGGGTTGTGCAATGCACCTGCCGCCTTTCAGTACTTTATGAATGATGTTCTTCGGGAACTTATCGATGTCTGTGTCATTGTTTACATTGACGACATCCTGGTGTACTCTTCTTCAGAATCTGATCACAGAAAACATGTTAGGGCAGTTCTTGAGAAATTGCGCCAGCACAGACTATTTGCAAAACTCGAAAAATGAGTTTTTCATACCACAGAAGTTGAGTTTCTCGGATTCATCGTGACACCTCAAGGAGTCCGAATGGACTCGCGAAAGGTGGACGCCATCCTCAAATGGCCATCTCCTAGCTCGGTGAAGGGAGTTCAGAGCATGCTCGGCTTTGCCAATTTCTATCGAAGATTCATCCTGGAATTTTCCCTTACAGTCCAACCCATCACCGCTCTCCTAAAGAAAAACAAACGCTTCAAATGGACTCTTGAAGCCGAACAAGCCTTCCAGGACCTGAAAACCAAATTCACCTCTGCACCTGTACTGAAACACCCGCACCCAGATCTTCCGTACATAGTGGAAACGGATGCATCCAGTTCGGCCATGGGAGCTGTCCTGTCGCAAAGAGACCCAAAAACTAACCAACTACACCCAGTGGCCTTTTGGTCCAGAAAATTTTCTCCTCCTGAAATCAACTACGCAATTACCGATAAAGAGTTACTGGCCATCAAATCTGCTTTCAAGGCTTGGCGTCACTATCTTCTCGGGGCAAGGCACACCATTACCGTAATTACAGACCACAGAAACTTACAGTATTTAAAGACGGCCAAAGCTCAATCTTCACGACAACTCCGATGGGCTCTATTCTTTGCGGAATTTGATTTTGTAATTACCTATCGCCCTGGCTGCAAGAATGGAAAAGCGGATGCCTAATCCCGGATTGGCATGGAAGAACCTAATTCGAGCTTAGAACCTGTGCCCATCATACCTGAGCAAAGAATCTTAGGCTTAACTTCATTGCACACTATTGAGGACATCCAAACGCAAGTAAAACAACTTCTAGACTCTTCAACCTTACTGGAATGGAGTCAGAAGGGTCCTCATTACACCGTTAAGGATGACTTACCCTACTTCCAGGAGCGGTTGTTTCTGCCAAGTAAAGAATTGCAAGAACTTGTTATTGCCCATCATCATGAATCTTTAATGGAAGGACATCCTGGTATCGCTAAAACGGAGGAAAAAATCAAACGTCACTTCTGGTGGCCTTCTTGGAGAAAAGACAAAGTCTTTTGTTCTGTCTTGCGGAATTTGCGCCCAAAACAAGGCTCAAAAGAAAAGGCCAGCCGGCCTACTTCAACCCTTGGATATTCCACCGGCACCATGGCACACCCTGTCAATGGACTTTATAACCGACCTGCCTCCTTGTGCTGGTTACAACACAATCCTTGTAATTGTGGACCTATTCACCAAGATGGCCCACTTTATCCCTTTAAAGGGTTTGCCTTCTGCTTCCACCTTGGACAAGGAATTCCTGGAGAATGTAGTTCGCATACATGGTTTCCCTTCCATATTAGTCTCGGATCGTGGAAGTCAATTTATCTCCCATTTTTGGAAGAAGTGTTGCCAAATAGCACAAATAGATGTGCGGTTATCCACCAGCCACCACCCCCAGACCGACGGACAAACCGAGAGAACCAATCAGACTCTCGAGCAATATCTTCGGTGCATGTTACACCAATCCGAGTTAAATTGGAAAGACATCCTTTGGATCGCAGAATATGCATACAACAATTCAGTGCATTCTGGAACCGGACAAACCCCCTTTTATACTTTGTATGGTCACCATCCTCGGACCTCTGACCTAGATCCACCTCTGACCCTGGAAATGCCCGCAGTAAATCATCTGCATTCCACAATAACCCGAGCCTTCAAAGAAGCTGCAACTCATTTACAGCAAGCCAAGAAAAAGTATAAAGAAAACACAGATTTGCACCGAAGTAAAACTCCTCCTTACCAAGTAGGAGACCAAGTATGGCTAGCAACTAAACACTTATCCCTCAAGGGCCCGCGAACCTTCAATCCCAGATTCATAGGACCTTATCCCATCAAGGCTATAATCAACCCAGTGGCCTTTAAACTGAATCTACCGTCCAACATGCGTATACATCCAGTTTTTCATGCATCACTTTTGAAGCCCGTACAACCAGGAACCCGATTGTCCAAGCCTCCAGATCCAGTTCAAATTGAAGGGGAATTAGAATTCGAAGTTAAAGACATTTTAGACTCCAAGGTGGTAAAGTCGAAACTCTTCTATCTTGTTGACTGGAAGGGATATGGACCTCAGGAGAGATCGTGGGAGCCTAGTAACCATGTCCACGCACCTCGATTGGTACAAAGGTTTCACCGGAGATTTCCGAACAAGCCAAAACCCCCGGAAGGAAGAACCTTGGGAGGGGCCTTGAGGGGGGGGGGGGACTGTCATGATGCCTACCTCCAAGGAGCCAGGTCGACCCAGCAACCCCAGAGGCAGGCATCATTTCCCCCAGGGGAGTGCCAGTGGGCCCAAGCTGGGGCCCTTTGGACGCCGTCCTGGCGCCTTAGGCGCCAGGCTCATAAAGCTAGACATGTGTTCAAGTGTTTTAATGTGCACTTACCTGATGCAGACCATGCTGCCACATCCAGGCCCTCTTGAGGCCTGAATGGGACTACTTTACCTGTGGGATTACTTTCCACCCGGGTGTGGTCGGGGAAGGATACACACCTGATCGGAGGAAGGATACACACTTGGAACTTCTTCCAAAGCTATTTAAACCACACCCGATCAGCAACTCACGCTTCCCGTTGTTCTGCACCTCGCAGCTGGACGCTCACCGTGTCAGCTCCTGCATCTGGACTTCAGCCACGCCTCTCAGCATCCTGGGTCACCTGCAAAGGGAGACAAGAGACCTTACCAGCAAAATCTGCACCACGGAGACATCACCGACGATCCTGAAAGGGAAGACATTATTTTTAAAAGCATTTCGTTGAACGCTGCAGCGCTGCATTTCACTCACCTTTCCTGGGTTCCTCCATCTTCAGCAGCGATCATCCGGATACACAGCCACTTCCCAGAGCCTAGAGAAAAAGACAAAGACATTGAATGAGCGTATGCAAAGACAGTTCCCGAGCGCACATCCAGAACTAACCAGCCATTTACTGGAACTGGAACTGCACGTTTCACTTCGGGTCGGCGCCATATCTCCGGCATTCCGAACCCCGGCCCCTAAGGGGAAAAAAGACATAAGCATTAGCGCTTGCTGCAAAAAGACAATGAACATTATTATTTAGCTTGGACTTTTGAACTTGCAACAGAACTTTTACAGAGCCTTACCTGAATAGTCAAGCTTACCTGAACTCCCATCAATCCTCAATCCAGTGAAGTCACTTGGTTTCAATGCGCCCCTGCATCAGAAGCAGGATGGAGAGCTCATCCTTCCTGACCCTAAGGTGAGACTTCACGGGGAATCGTGGAAGGGTATCGTGGAGGGACGGAAGAGAGTGGGAGGTTTGAGCATAACTCAGTCAGTAGGTAATACTCCCTTTTCACGCACAGGGGAATATTCCTGCGAGCCGGAGAAGCCAGAGTAGAGGGGCCCTTCCTGTCCATCTTCAGAGTCCTGCGCTTCACCATTGAAGAAGCATCTGCACTCGAAGCTAGACCTGCGCCTCCGTGGGAATCGGGTGAGCGTTACATCGTCCTCCTTGAAAACGTTCTGAAGCTGGCATCCAGGGCAGGTCCTGAACAGCTTCCCGGGCGTCGAGCTCCCTTTCTTCTAGGCCATGTCCGGGGTAGGCCTCGGAACTTCTAGAATCCTCCAAAAGCATAACTCGACGAAATCTTCACCCTTGAGGGGCATAGAAACTCCGAAACGGGTCCCCGTTGATCGGAAGTAGAAACGGTGGAGCTTAAGGCGCTATTTAACTGAAAAAATTAGAAAATCTGAAAAAGCGCGAAAACGCAGCAAAAGCTCGAGAGCTAAGCACGAGGACTCCTAACACTTGAACGTGCGGTAAAAATCTGAGGATGGCTGCCAGAGGCGGGGTTTAGGGAGAGGGCAGTTATTGGCTGGGGGCAGGATGACCCAGAGACCAGTGATTGGTTACTACTGAGAAAGACAGATCAGAAACAAAACTGATACTGATTTTTTCTATACCGAGGATTCCCGGCCTGACGACGGGGAATATTCATGAGCATGTGAATCCATGCCTGACCCCATGCTGGAGAAGAGGTTTATGTTTGCTTGCTTTAAGGGTAATACCAACAGCCAGTACATAATTTGATGCATAGATAAGCTTGGAAGCACATTCAATACTATTATTGACTGCAATCACCAAACCTCCTACTGGTCTCCCCTCGCCTTAAGTGCGCTTGTACAGAAAGTACAATAATCTTGTATTACGAGATTGTCGACTTACATAGTTTCCTGAAGTAACAAAAAGCTAGGCTTTTGCAAAGTCGAGAATAGGGCTAGCCACTTAGGAATATTATTGAAACCACAGGAGTTTCATGAAAATATAGACAACTCGTAACTCAATTGTTGCTAATTGAAAGTTTTGCCACTGTTATTGTTGAATATTGCTTTCAACATGGGCTCAATCCAAGTGAGCTCCTTGTTGTTCGATGCAATGGACATCAGTTGGGTTATACACATTTTCTCATCAGAATTAATACCCTGTGTTCCAGTAGTGGACCCCTCATCCTTACCACTGCCTGGTGGAGGATATTGCAAGAAGTCTTGTGCAACTGATTCGTCATTAAATGTGTGTACAGTGAAACCCAATTCCAACAGTTCCGACCTGTATGCCCAAATACATTTTAAAATACTCACAGAAGAGACATAACCAGTCATTCTGAAATTATTTTCACGTGATAAAAGAAATACTTTCAAAATCGGTCATAGTCAACATTCTTAGGGGAGGAATCCAGGCTAACAGCTCCAACAAATATTTTCGGTTAATCCGAGCACCAGCTAACATTTCTGCTTTGCCCTCCAACCCAATCATGTTAAGGGATCTACCGGAACTGTCTTTTTGGTCATTCAGGTTATCTTTTGATTTATCATTAACAGAACCACTGGATAGTTTCGCAACAGAGGGAGCAACACCTATTTGCTCTGAATGGGATGAAATTTCAGCTACTTGCACCATAGTTCCCACATTCGGAGCAAGTCATTACAGTAAATGCTTTTTTAACTCCCAAGGGGTCATCCCTACCTTTGTCCAAATCTTTCCCCTCTATTTTTGATTGACTTAAAATGGATTCCTTACCCATTTCCAAACCACAAGGCAAAACATTGGAATCGGTTAGTTGACCGGACTGCCCGTTAGTGCTCTGATCTACCAGCACAAACATGCTTCCTCTGCTAAGTTCCATAGTTTTTCCAGATCCAGGTACTATGATAAAGCCCTTTTGTGCATTCGATTGGCATTCCGTGGCCTTATTTACTTCCCCAGTGCACATTTCAGAATAAGAACAGCCCTTAATGTTCCATATTGATGGACATTCATGCGCCTTGCTTTTAGCCATAGCACAAATTTGGGAAGATACATCTACAGAGCTAATCGCAGGAGCAGTGAACGTACGTTTCCTTTATACCTTACAAAAATAGTTGTTCGGATGCATTTGTTTTTTCTCCACTTCTAAAAGTGCTTCCTTTGTGGTAGTTGGAGCCACATTTTTATTAGAGCTATCGTTCATCCCTATTTCACTCGTAATTCTACCTATTTCTGTAGGTATATTCACTGATTGCCCAAGAAATCTGTGACGTAATGCCGCCTGACTCTCTTCACTGAGTTGTTCTACGTCAATTATAACATCCTGAGTGAGCGTACTGGTATTATTATTTCCTTTTTTTAATTGACCTTCTTTTAAGCTTTCATCATTCATTATATATATATATATATATATATATATATTTTTTTTTTTACTATTTCCTTTGCAGCTTTCTGTTTTTTTCTCTGCTTTTTTAATGGCACGATTCTGGAGTTTCTTAGTGCGTCTTGATATGAATATTACCTTTTCAGGATTAGAACTTTCAATGTCCTTCTCTGCCTCCATTTGTTCTATTATTTTCGTAAGAACAGTTGGACTATCCAGCGACCCATTCCCATCCTGTGGGATCTGGGACATTGGGGTGGCCATCTTCTGTTGAACCGTATGTCTAATATCCTGTAACATAGTTTTCATTTCAATTATATCGCTGGCAATCGTGGAAATGCTACCGGCGCTGGGCATAGAATACTGCGTGCTTTTATCTTTCAAATTAGGGTTTCGCTGTGGAGTCGTATGTATCATGGATATTTCTTTTACTTTTTTGTGACAAGTCTCCCTTCCAATGACAAATCCCTCAAGTCTGTTTATTTTGGCAAGAATTTCAGCCATAGAGGCTTTGATCGTCCTAATCTCATAGGGGGTATAATCATGACCCTTGTCAAGCAGGTCAAGTAAAGTATGCGTATGATTACAGGGAAGGTAAACAGAGCCTCTGATGGAAAAGGTGAAGACATGTTAGTATTTACTTCCACTCCATTTGTTCCTCTCTACCCATCAATGGATACATCCGATTAACTTTATTATATGGAAAAATATATACACTAGACCTTAATGAAGTTTGCGCTTGAGAGAAAATAGTAATCCAAAATAGACCTTATTTTGGTAAATAGATTTTTAACAAAATGACTGCTGCACGAGACAATTTGGTTTGATTTTCTTAGCCTTCATTACTTGCTTTTATTTTGGGATTACTTAAATAAGTTGGGTGAGGAGAGTTGAGTCTGCTGGAGTCTCTCTCCCCTGTCTACTACAGTGTGTGGGAGGGCTTAAAAACCCTGCACCCAGAGCGGAGCGGTGAGCGGAGTTGGGTGAGGAGAGTTGAGTCTGCTGGAGTCCGCGGGAGCCCGTAGGGGCAGAGGCAGACGCAATATGGACGCAGCCCAGAAATCTGAGAGACCACCGTTGCATCAAGGGTGAAAAAATAGCAGAAATGAAAAATCGGACGAGGTGGTAGCAGAGTCAGATACTGACAACAGCAAACGGCGTCTAAGGAGTGTGAAATCGCCAGCCAGGCGGCTGAAATCCAAGACGCCTCTCAGTGAAGAAACTGCCCACGAGGGAAAAGAGGAGCTACATACTCCGAGGACTCGTTATAACACCATGAACAACGAGCTCAGAGAGGCTTGCACGACGGCAGCCTTGTGCGACTTCGAACCAGGGGCGGAAGACGCACAAGTAACAACAGAACCACAAGTCCCGCAAACAAACCTAAGCGGTGAAAGAAAACAAGACCTACCAGGATCCGAGGTGAGCAGTGCCCTGCACACCGCCGTTAAGGCGAGTGGGTTTCCGGAGACGGCAGCCGGAGGGCAGCCGCTGACGGACCCTCAGCAGGAGCCTCGCGTCGCCGAGGACCGGAGGGACCGAAGGGAGAAGAAATCACCGGAACAGCCAGCAAACCGCGGAGCAGGACAGACAGGCTTGCCTGACCCAGGGCGGGCCGGGAGGAGCCCCACGCGGATGGGGAACACGGAGGGGAGTGGCCTAGAGAAACGCCGTGAGAAAGTCCGAGGTCAAACAGATAGCCCCAACGAGCATACCAAAGGGACGCAGATAGCGGAATTGGCAAAGAGCCAGGCTAATAGCCTGACTGCCACACAAGAAAGGGAAAGTGTGGATGTGGACAATTTAACACAAGAGAATGAGGAAGGAAATAGGCCTGACTGGCCACAAGAGAAGAATCTCAAAACAGTCGTACAAGCAAGCGTACACAGGAATCCAGGGTCTGCTGACTTTGTTGAGGAATTAGGCATAAGTGAGAACGCCATAGGAGAAGAGACAAAACAAAGGGAGGAAAATCGGATGCAAGTGCCACTCAATAAATCCATCAGGCACGAAGGGAAAGAAAGCAGCACAGAAGAAAGTTGGAGAGAAAGTGAAACGGGGACGTCAGACTCAGATTCGGAAACGGAATTGGAGAAAAAAGCCCTAGAAGCAAAACAGAAAAAAATGATAACTACCAATAAACCAACAACGCAAAGAAAAAAATCAAGAAAAGATGAATATAATGAAAACAGCAAAGAACACCCAAGAAAGAGGGTGTGCACAGCTAGGAAAAACGAAAACGACAGGAGAAAATATAAAAAAGAAACCTCAAAAAAAAAAAATGAGGGAATGCAAAAAGGACCATTGCCAGTATCCTTGTCAGGAACATTGAAAGCGTTTTTCTTTAACCAACAGAAACGAAAATTAGACCCGGAAAACGATCTATCGGACGCAGAACTGCTGGAAGCGGTCGAGGTAAATTCCGGAGGAGATAGCCAACAGACCCCCGGGGTCACCATGGGGCTAGAAGGATCACCAGCTATAGATTTGTGGCAGCTCTTGCAGGAAAAAAGGAATGCGGCGAAAGCAATCAGCGGCAAATAGAAGAAAGAGAAGAAAGACGGAAGCTAAGCACTTTAAAAGAACATCAGGAGGAGCCCTCTGAAGGAGGGGGGAATACCTTAAGAAATGAAGACGACAACCAAAGACAGGCCCTGGCCCAGGAGAGGGTGTTCCAACTAAAAGACCAACATCAAAACGCGGCTTGCCCAGATTGGGCAAAAGCACACCTGAATTTAGACCAGCTGCTTCGTACCCCAGAGAAAGCAAGAGATCTACATGGAGTGAACCAGCAAAGAGAAACACAGAAAGAACAGCCTAAGTTCTTTCTGTTCTTTTTGTATTTCTCTTTTTATTTCTGTCAACCCAAACCCATTTTGGCCCATTTCAATAGCTGCGTTTGCCTCTGTGTCTTGTCGGATTGGTTCTTTCACGTGAATGTATGCCTTTGCGATCTTTCCTCTATGGTAAGGCTCTACTAACGTGATGTCTTCTGTTTTTATCATTTTCAGCGCGTTCATTTTGCTCATTAATTTCAAAATCGTCTTCCTATTCAGGATCTTATATCCTCTTTTTGGATCTAGTTGCTCAAGTTTGAATATACGTTCCTGTTTTTCAGGTTTTGACATACCAGTTCTTCTGTTGTCCTCTGAGCTTTTTATCACCTGTTGTCGGTTGGTTACCGCTCACTTATTCTTTGCTCTTTTGAGGACTTTCGTTCTTCTTCCCTGTTCTTTTTTTGTATCTCCAATTCTATCCTCCTTTGGGTCTCACTTGCCTCTTGGCTTCTTTTTGGTGTTTGGGATTTCATATTTAGTCTAATTTCTATTTCTTTCTCTGATTCTTTTTGTTTTTGTATTTGCTGATCTGTGTTCACCTCGATCACTGAGTTGTTGGAGGCGGTCTCCCAATGCTGGGACAAGTTCATCAAGTTAGTATCACTCATAAAATCTTCAACCGAAAGGGGAGAGCTGTTTTCTGAACTTTCCGCTCTATTTCCTTCTTTTTTTTTTCTTTTGGTTTTTCTGATTCCTGCTGCTCCGCCTTCTCTTTCGGTGGAGCTTTCTCTACCTTGTCATTATTCTTTAGTTTCAATATCACTGGAGCTTTTCTCTGAGGATGATTTCGGAGTCCCGATTTGATTGGGTATATTTTTGGGGGTTTGGACCTTTCCTCCATCACTTCCTTTATCTCATGGTCTCCTTTGTGGCTATCTGTGGTTGCAGCCTTCTTACTTTCCGACTCTGATTTTTTAGTTTTCTGATCCTCCTCCTCCGTCCCCCTTTTTAAGCACTCAATTTGTTTCTTTAAGTCCTCCAGTTCTTTTTCCCACCCTTTCTTGTAGGCATCATTTCTTTTTTCTACAGCTGTGATGTATCCTTCTATATGTGTGATTTTTGTGGACATAGAGGCCAGAATTGATGTATTAGCTTGTATTGCTTCTTTTATTGTTTCGTACAGTTTGCAATATGGGGCCAGTGCGATCGTTATTGCAGACATGATTGTTAGTAGATTCGATTTTTTACTTGGGGACTCCTTTTGTATCGGCGTGCCTATTTCACTTATCCGTCTGTTTTTCGGCGATTTTGTTGTGCTGGCTATTTTCCCTGGCGTTGCCATTGCTTCCATAAATAGGCTGTCGCTTAACCTGGTTCTGTGTGATTTTTCCTCCATCCCTGCGCACTTAGTATCGTGTTCAGGTTGCCCCAACATATCAACGAGGCCATAGAATATTTTAGAAACAAATTAAACACCCCCTTGTAAAATTCGGGATCATCAATGTCGGGACCATAAACCTTTAACAGGAGAACTTCCCTCCCATACAGTATGCCGTGAACCAACACATATAAACCTTCACCATCAGTTTCGGTGTTCAAGTGTGTGAATTGTAGTGAGCGGTGTGTCAGTATCATTGCCCCTGTGGCTCTAGTAGAGTATGAAGTGTACTATCCTCCACCCACCAGCAAACCCCCGCTTGTTGCCCCATCATGTGCGTCTCATGAAGGAATATTACTTTAGCCCCTTTTCTGTTGGCATAGGCAACAAATATGTGCTTTAATACGATTCCCCAACCCCCTGATATTCCAGGACAACAAGGTAACATTGAGCTTAAATCTGGTAGTATGTGCCATAAATAGTTGTAAGACAATAGTATATGATCAAGTATAATGCTTCCCGTTTCCTTTGTGCCAGCCTTCACCCAGTGCTGTTTTTGAGTAACATGAACACAACCACCAACAAAACCCCCCAGCATCCCCACCCCCTCCCACAAAGCCCCCCGAACTCTGGCCTTGAGACACCCCACCTATCAACTATTGGCACCTGCATGGGGTGCAGCTGTCCGTGCAGAGAGTCTGTACTCGAAAGTACGTACATTCAATAATAAGTAGTCTTGTTCACCGACCTTAGTTGTTACCATTTACACGCAATTCAACAGTAGCATAGCCAACAAAAACATCACCATTAAGTTCTGCACTGCTCACTTCCTTACTTCAAATGGGAACCACCTTGCGCCCAGCCGAGAGGAGGATGTGAGCATCGATGGAAGACACTGCCTCTTCGGGGACTGTGAAAAAGTAGGACTTATTATTAAATTGGATCTTAAAGCGCGCCGGAAGCATCATAGCATACGGTGTATTTCTCTCACATAGCAACTTAACACCCAAGAATGTGCAGCGTTTCTGCTGCACTGCGACAGTGTAGTCTGGGCATATATGCACTGTGTTTGAACCCATTTGTAGCACTTTCTTGTCCCTGGCAGCACGTAAAATCTAGTCCCTGTCCCGATAGTTCATTATTCTTGCTATGAAAGGACGAGGGTAGCCGCTGGGTTTAGGCTTAGCCATCAACGCCCTGTGTGCACGTTCCACTAAAAAGTGTGGGGACCACCCAGGGTAACCCAGTAGATCCCCTAGCAGGTCTTCAACCACCTTCTCCACATTGCCCTTGAGTGTGTCTTCTGGGACTCCAATAATGTGCACATTATTCCTTCTAGATCTTGGCTCTAAATCTTCACATTTCGATTTTACCTGCCGCATGTCTCGTGCAAGTGTGATTACCGCTGCTTGTAGTGATTCCATACTGTCTTCCACCGTGCTAATCCGCCCTCCTGGCTCTGTGATGTGCTGTGTTCCTCAAGCTGGGCCTGTATAGTGTAAACATTAGTCGTGATTTTGTCCAACTTAGTATTGACTGATGCAACTCCTCGTTGCATAGCCTCGAGTATATGATGCAAATCCGGTGGGTTCTCCGAGTGCGATGCCTCTGCTACCCCCGGGGGTGGATCACCTCGTCCTTGCCGCCAGTGGTTTTCGAAGTCGGTGTGGTGTAACGGTTCATGTCCATGGCTGCCTCTTTTTAGAACCAGTGCCCTTCGTCATCTAAACAAGTAATGGAATCGGTGACCCAGAAATTGCCCAGGGAGCGAGCACAACTAGGGACCCACCTCCCAAGCACTCACAGTGGTTAGCCGCACCAATCCTTTATAGCTGTCACAGACAAAAAAGCTCATATTACTCATCCCCACCGACTGTGCTGTATGTACTCCAAGTTCACCAGTCATTGCAACCGCCACCAATATACTTATAAAGAGCCTGGCATCACAAAAGTGGTCCCAATCATTCCACAGGTTGCCTCATTATACCCACTGGGAGATCGTGAATATGTGTCCTTTAGGAACTGCAAAGGTCATGCTGGAGCGACTCAGTTATCCCCCCAGGGCCATAAACCTGCCACAAGTAGTCAGTCTGGTCTGTCTGTGGGCCGCTGCAGAGGACCGCTCTGTCGCCTGGTCTCCTGCAATCTAGCTCTCCCTCGCTCTCCCATTCTCAGCAAGCAGGTCAAAGCCCACTCCCCGCTGGGTCATGTCACTGCCGCATCCCCACTTCGGCTACCCGTACAACCCCACTCCACCAGCTGCACCCGATGATGTCGGGCCGCGGAAAGTCAGAAAATCCATCCGGCGACCGGCCACTCCTCCCCTGCAGAAGCACATAGGCAGGCCGCTCAGCGACGCACCGAAAGACACACCGGTTACTATAGCACAAGGACGTGTCTTGAGTCGCAATCGGGACCGTAGATGCACAGCAACTCCTTGCTCATATATGTGGTCTCAGATCTCATTAAAGTGATAATCAGACCGAGATAAGTATATATCAGGCACCACTCAGCACAGCGCTCATCTCATCTCTGTACCTTCTACAGTTAGTGAGTATGGGAGGCCTTTTACCCTTCATTGACATCACATTGAGGAATTGAGAAAGGTATTGAGGTATTTGGGCAGGTGCTTCTATGAGATTGCCTATCATGGTTTGGTAAGGCAGATGTTTCTATGAAGTGTGCCTAGCATGGTTTGTGAGGTCGCCTTGCATGACCTGGTGAGGCAGATAGTTGGTTTCTAAGGGGAATATGGTTTCTAGGAGAAGTTTCATCAGTCTCAGTCATGATTATAGGTAAATGCAATGACAATGATTTCAGCTTTTCCATTAATGACATATTGCATTTTCATTGGGTTGTCATATTGACTAAAAACTATAGCAATGATTCTTTATTACATATTTCTCATAATTAAAAGATTCATTTTTTACATGAGCGTGTAAGACACATTCATTGAGTGTTCATTACGGAGTGTTATCAGATGCATATAAACATGAATATTAAGTCTGGGGCGTCTATTTTAACTACTGTGTATTGATGTGTTATATAAGGTGCATGTAGTGAGCAGTGGACTATCAATAAAATATAATGTGACAAAACTCTTGTTGGTAAAACTCTTCGGTGTGGGCAATTGTGAGCAGAAAGCCTACTGCAGGGGTTGTAGCCTCCTCGCTTTACTGTTGCAGTGACAGGTGCATGCGTTTCCCTATCCCTACTCCTACCACACCCAGTGCTTGGGGGGTCTTGGACACTCCCCTGGGGGTGGAGGGAAGGCTCTGGAGGTAGGGCTGATAAAAATCACGTCAATGCCATCTTAAAACTCAAGACTTTTGGCAGGCCTAACAGTGCTCACCTAGGTGGCCCAGAGAAGTCACAAAAGGAAAACCAGCTCTGCAAAAAACCTGCCCCCTGACACTGCAAGCACAGTGTAGTAGAGAGAGTCTTGAAACACACCCTTTCTTTTACAGGAGGCCCATAACGAAAAGAGCAGGGGAGATTATGTTCCTTCCAACCTTGACAAAAGATTCAGTCTGGCTGTTGAATTTTGGACCACCAGAAGTATATATTTCAGCATTTGAAAGCCCAAGATAGACCTGCAATGAATTTGCTGGGAAAAAGAGAAATGGTGTAGACACTGCCACATAGTCCTCTGTTGTACCCTCATCACCTTCGTTGCCACAAGGTAAGTTAGCTGACCTGATGGACTCCTACAAAAACTCCAGTGCGGGTTGACTATCGGGTCTGCAAGAGTTTTCCGGTACACCCACAAGCAACACTGAAATTGATAAGTTGCTACAGTTGTCACATGCAGCTAGCTCATCTTCAGTGCTCTGAGTAGGAAACTTGTTTTTCAAGTCCAAAAGCATGTTTGTGTGAGTTTGCAGTTCTTTTAATCACCTCCATAGCATTATGATTAATAGTATTACAAACTTTTTTAATTTCGTAAATGCTTTGCACACTAGTTTCAAGCTAGTTCTGAACTTGCACCTACCCTTTAGTTGCCTCAAAGACTTTAACAAGTGAATTGAGCTGGCCCGGCCCCCTAGAGAGGATGCCATGTCAGTGGTGTAACCACTGGTAACCGAGGTAGTGGGGGGAGGGGATGGATGTCACTCTAAACATTCAGCAGCAACCTCATAGACATCATTCTGAGAGGCTGAATTGCAGGAGGCCTTGCCAGGATTTGTTGCCTTGTCCTAGACAATGATGTATGCCCCACAGCCATAAAAGTACAAATGACCAGGGAGATGGAGGACCATTCAGACCTCCTAGTGAGGTAGCACTTATTCAAGCAGGCTGCCTACAACTATTTTCTCAAACTTAAAATCACAATTTTGGTTTATGTAATTTAAAGTATGTTTTTGTGGTAATATAGTGGGATTATAGTGGTTTTTCACATCATGCTTAATAAAATGGTTAACTATATCAAACAATAAATGACAGGCAAAGTTGATTGAACACAGATTTCTCCAGAAGGTGCGTCAATTGATTGGGGGGCCTTACAAATTACATTCAAAGTATATATTCTGCTGAATTAACTACTTGAGTATAAGTGAAAAGATATGGTTGGTAGTAACAAAAATGTAATTCTGGAGGGGAGGGTGTAGTAAAATCAAAAAGTGATAAATGCAAGGCTTTGAATGAAACATTACCACTACTGTTGCACTGCACAACATTCTGTGCTATAATTCTGTAGTATGTCTGTGCGATTAGAGAAGGGGACAAGCATTTAGCAAATTATTTTTGGTGCTACCACCAAAAGGTACAGTTCAATCTCAATTGCTAGGCCGTGTTCCATCTGCAACCATATGAATTTTTAGGCCCTGTGGTCTAGCAGTTTGAGAAGAGCTTCTGACATTAGTGATAGGGTCAAGGCTGATATGCAAACAATGGTATGGAAGGCTGGCCAAAGCAATGACGGTGGTTCTAATTCACTCAGAGACATTTTACCTATTAGGTACAACCAGAACGCATGCTGTGGAACACAGATTGGATGGCAATGAAATGTGAGGAGAAACACACATTCTATGGGTGTGTCTGGCCATTTACCCACCTAACGACTAGCCGTGGCTATGTTAATGCCTCACCACCAAAAACTAACCTTGCTAGAACTCTTTGAGTAAGCTCTATCACAAAGTAATACCAAATGTCTTGCTGTATAGGGCCTACCAGCGTTATATCTAAGCATTCTTTTGAGTGTTTAATTAATTAATTGCTCTGTAAATGAGCTCCAGATGTACTACATTTCTCTTAATGCGTGTCTTCAGCCGGTTGATTTTATAAGCAATTTATTTGTAAATGCCTCTGTGACTTGCACTGAAGTCCTGTCTTAAACAAGCAATCACAAAGCCAGTAGTTTTGGCTTGCGTATAGGTATTATTAGACATTTTCCAGGCAATGCCATCATATGCCCAGTTACTGGCACCATTTTCCAGCTATTCCTATTTTATGGCCAGGTGGTACCCTTATGGCAGTGCCTGGCAAATGCCTATCCATGCCTAATCAAAAGCCCAAGACCTTGGCTTTGCCAATGCATGTTGGCTTCTTTGTCTACCTAAGTGAATATATATATGCCCAGATGTGGCTGTCTTGCTTGTTACGCCTAGGGAATCAAGGTGCACCTCACTGCGCTGGTCCAACAAGGCCCTATCGGAAAGTGATAAGGCTAGGTTGGCAAGTATTGACCAGTTTCAGATCTTCTCATGCACACTTACTAGTGGGGCTCCGACCCAAATAGAACGTATCTTTGTTTGGATGCCTTGTCTACTCTGACAGAACGTTTCATGATTTAAACTGATAAGTACTGATTTGATAACTTCATTCTGTTTGAGTAACTACAGAGTTTGCATGCAAACAGAATATGTCATGTGTGTTGTGGGATTTGTTTGGAAAGTGTGATGTGAATCCTGGATGTAGGGTGTTTAGGCAGTGTTGGAAATGAAACATGAACACCCGTAAAATAACAAAAAACAGCATTTTCTATAAGGATATGGTCAAAGTACAAAAGGTGTACATCTTTTATAAATAAAAAGCAGTATTTAAATATTTTCTAAAGAGTGCCATCAGAGGTGGATTTAACATTTGGACAAGGGACAAATGCCAATGTCCCCCCCCTCCCCATCCCCCCACTCTACTCCCTCCCCTCAAATACAAACAGTAGGGCTGATCAGGCCCTAGCAGTGAGATCTTATCTTTTTAACATGTCTCAGAGACAGATTATTTACAACAGGAAGTGATTAGAGATGAGAAAAGGTAAAAAGGCAGTGACCATTGCTGTGGCACTTTAAAAAAATATTATATAGGGTTTTAAGAAGCTATTTAAGTGATTGTTGGGTGATTAGTAATTAAGGGGATACAGAACATGCTGTGTGAAACAATAACCTTGGCATGCATTTCATTTAACTTTGTGTCTGTATGAGATTTTTTGTAAGTTCTCATTAATTGCTATGCTGGAGCTTGCAGGCTTCCATTCAGGATGGGGAACATAAAGCTACAGTCATAGAGGATAATTTTCCACGTCAAGCGGAGTGGAAGAAGTGGCGCTAAATGCATGCAGCTCCACTTTTTATGAGCTGCAGGATTTTCTATGATTTGATAGGTGAAGTTGGAGAGCAGATCAGACTTAACAAGGTACCCCTGCCAATTCCGATTGATATTCCACTAGCATGTATTTTTACGTTGGCGGAAAACCAATAGATTCCTATCGGACCTGCCTGACATTTACACCTGGAAAAAGCGGGCAGAGTCCAAAGGAATCCATTGTGGATGGCTCCCACAATCGTTAATTGTGGGAGTGATTTACACTTTTCCAGACTCGTAGTGGTAAAGTAAAGAGCAAAGGCAATTTTCGTCTGTGTTTTAATCTATACTTTTCCAGTACATGGTGCAAACAATTAAAATTAATCAATGGCCCCTTTTGCAAAAAAAAAAAAAAGTGCAAACAGGAGAATTCCGATCTGTGCAATTTAGGATTCAAAACAAAATGCCCCCCTTAATCTTTTCATCAGCATGTTTCTACAATGATGAATACATTGTCAGGTTGCTTTATCATGTGACTTGTGCATTTTTTAAGTTATCTGTATACAATTTAGTATGATTTTAGTTATTCAAAGCCAATCTTCAACACATTTGTACCAACTTGAGCTAGGAAGATGTGTGGTCAAGTATCTAAATTTCAGGCCAGGCTCAAATTATGGCTTTACGACTTGACCAAAGTGTGTGACCCTGGGCATATTTTTTTTATTTCACTATGCTATATCTGTTAAAATTAGGTGCCCCTAGAAGCGATTCAGTTCGCATTATAAGCTATTCCAAAAAGCCTCACTCATGGTTTCATAGATGAGCAGCACAGGGATTAGGACACACATACATCTAACTTTGAAAATAACCGGGCCACATTTATTAAACACAATTGTGTCATTCAATAGCAAATCAAAGTAAACACATCAAACAAAGAGTCATCATGGACAATTGCATATTATAACCAGTATGTGAACAGTATGTACCAGACAATGATGTACAGGGGCGCGCCCCACCAGGAGCGATACCAGGAGGCTGCAAGCCTCTCAACCAGCACTGTCTGCCTCCTGATGCAGCCCTTACAGCCCCAGCACTCCCTTGCACTCTCAACTCAATTAAAATGTGCTGCACACATGCAACAAAAAATAAGATTTTGTGTTTAAAATATAATTTTGTACATGAACCACTGATGGAAGACATTCATAATGGGACTACTGTAGGGGTTCAGTTGGAAAGGGGGTGGGAGGAGGATGTGGAATGGGTGGGTGAAGGGAGGATTGTATACATTTGTATGATATTGGAGGATATGTTGTGTTGATCAAAATATTGTTAAGATCAACAAGACTAGCTGTATTGATTGGACATGGTATGTTCTGTTCTTGAAATGTAAATAAGTTTGAAAAAAATGTAATTTTGTAGGAAACAAAATCTCCTATTCCTTGCTTCAGTATTCTGGGTGGGTCTATCTTTCACAACAAGATGGAGGGACCGCAATCCTCTCCTGCGGGGCCTGATGGGAGTAGCCACAGTGCTCAGGAAGGTATTGTTGGGCGGACACCATCTGACATGGTACAAAGACTGGGGGCCTCACTGCTCAGCCCTCTCGGAGGAGGAGGGATCGCCCTCAATTCTCCCAAACCAGGCCAGGAAAGGCATGCTGGGTGCTCGTGTGAATAGGTGGGAGGGGAGGTAAACGGGAACAGTGGTTAGGGCAGCTGAAGGAAGGTGACTGGACGGTGAAGGAGGATCAGATATAACAGAAAGGGGAGAGCAGATGGGAAGGGAAGATAGGTAGATTGATGTTGCAATACTATTTTCCTTGCTTCTCTTTTGCTATGAAAAGTGGTTTATAGAAGGGTGCAAATGTATTTTTGTAGATATGGGAAGACATCTTTTGCTGGATCACAGATCTGGGAAATCTGGATCAACGTCAGCACTTTGTTGAGGGTACCCCTAGACCCATACCCAATGGAATATGGGCCCCCCTGTTCACAACCCTGGCCCACCCAGATGAAAATTCCTGGAGCCAGGCCTGGAATTGAGCATGAAATTAAGGGCAGTCAAGGTGGTATGACTGACCTCTGCCCTTGAGGCTGGGTAACACGAACCTTCTGTTGAACATGAGGAAAATTATGAGCCCGGGGATGCTGCAGGCTGAGTCAGTTCCTAAGTGGCAGAAATTGCAGGTGTAGCTGATAAAGCACTTGACGTGTATTGGTAGTACAAACCTCACCCCTTAATGATTTAGATGTGCAATCACCTATGCCTCACCCGTAGAAAGTTCAGATGTGCTATACGCCATATTGGAACCAGGCACAGCATCGCCATATTGGAACCAGGCACAGAATCACCATTGCTAAAATCCACTGGTCTAACACTACACCCCACTTTGGATAAAGGCAGTTATTTTCCTCTTGATCGAGGTAGATGAAAGGGTAAAATTATGTAAAGGGGCTTCCGTCAACCGGCCCGCATGTTGGTTTATTTCTGGGCTATGCAGTTGCACCATAACGGGCGCTTCCTCAAAGATAGAAGCAGTTACTTGAGGGAGCATTATACAACCCTGTACAATGTCAACTTCTACTGCTTGAGGATCGTCACATAGACTTCACTTCTTCGACAATATATATGAAAAACCCCAGGGAGCGCTGCAATAGATTTACCCCGATTACAAAGTTCAAAGAGAGATTGAAAAGGACAAACCGTTTACTCTGGGGTTCAATCTGAAGGACACCAGAAGAAACCTTCAAATACTGCTGGAAAAAATAAGAGGGTTGCACAAATGCGCAACAAAGGCCCTAACATAAAGCTCAGGGCCACCATCGCACCCACTTCACCTTCCATGGCCAGATCAAACCCTTACTGAATAAGACGGTTCATACATACTAGGGGTGTACAACCAGTTGTATATTCACAGGGTAAGATAAACTCGCTGATATAGCAAAGATGGCACAGCCCTGTAGCCGTTCAATGGGAGTACCACAGTGCTTACTTCTCACTAAGGGGGGCTCACCTGCCCCCGGGCAGGAACAACGTCATCACGGGCCCGCCCCTTGGCAGGGAATCTGCCTTGCTGTCTCGCCTCTCCTCCCCGGCAAGGAACCGAGAAAGGCTGCACCAGCGGCACTCTATCACTAACCAACTCAGTGATTAGAAGAATGGACCTGGCAACCAAACACCAGCGTCAAGCCTCACTGATCACGCTCGGTCAGCCACTTCAGACACCTGTTTTTTATCTCAATCTAACTACATTTTTAGCAAACTATAAATGACAACTAGAAATAGATGAACCCACAATTAAAATTCTTAACGATGAATTAAACATGAAGCATAAATAATTTATTTCATCAATAATCAGAGACAACATAACATATTATATGGAATTAGGGTGGTACTATCACGTTACAGACTAGAATATGTATAACAATGTTTATTTATAACACATCAATAAAAGGGATTAATAGTGAGTGTGATATTAGTAGTACCATTATTGATATAGTCACCACTAGCTTCTCACAAAATAACTCCTTTCAAAGATCCAGCAGCACTTAAAAAATATCTCTCCTATATCCATTAATCATTGCTAAACATCTACAAAGAATATCCAACTCAAGAACTTTAAACACAAACAGGATCCTAAATTAATTCATTCCTTTAACTTGAAAAAGTGCCAACAAGGCACAAAAGACATGTCAGTGGTAAAAGGAGGACAGAAAACAAAGGAATATTAGGCACAAGACCTCATTGGTGAATACTGTAAATTGGGATGGCTCAAGATTTTATAAGATGTATTCATGCGTTAAGCTTGGGAACTAAGAATTTGATATGATGGATAGTGAAACTCTTGGTGATCTAATGCTAGAATTGTATATTACAAGGACTGTTTTTGCAAATTAAGAATGGTGAATTAGTGGTATTGTCTTTGAAATTGATGTTGTAATAAGCCTCATATTCAATAAGCCTATTGAACAAGAGACACACATTAGAAAGGAAGATAAGTTAGTGGGGAGATTTTGTATGTTTGATAGACTATACCAATCCAATGGGGTGGGGAAGACTTTGGTGGTAATGATAGGACTTAGAGACTCCTTGAAGGCAGCACTGCTGTGGCATAAAGCTGACTCGGAGGGTAGATATTTGTTTGTGCAGCTGCAGAAGGAACATAAACTGATCTCCTTAGCAAATGTGTACGCACCGAACACGGGCCAAGGGACATATATACGGGAGGTTGTAAGTAAGTTGGAAGATTTTGCACGAGGTGAAAAAATACTCACAGGGGATTTTAACATGGCTTGGGATCCCAAAGTAGATAAGAGTGGAGATGGGAGGACAGGGATAGTTCAACTTTCACGGGTGCTGAAGAGAAGCTTTGAGTATTTAACATTACGGGATGTGTGGTGGACGAGACAGGGAGACGAGAAGGGCCTGGGGGTAGGGCTGTGGCATGAACATTCCCTAGAGAACTATTGTATGATGAAGGAATGGCCAAGAATATGCGACTTAAAAATGAAGAATATTTTTCCATTAACACTACTCATTTGGTGTCACTGCAGAGTACATGGGATGCATTTAAAACAGTAATGCGAGGAGAGCTCATAGCACTTAAAGTACAGCGGGAAAAACAGAGGGCTAAGTTGGAAATGGAACTAGAGACTCAAGTGCGGATTGTCCAAACAGCTATAGCCAAACAGACAACAAGGGCGCTAGCCAACAAATTGAAAGACTTAAATAGTTAATTAAATTTATTGAGGACGAGAAGGGCTGAGAGATCTCTGACAACTAGGCAAAGATACTATATCTGAGCTAATAAAGCGGACAAACTGTTGGCTAAGCAGTTGAAGAGAGTAGAAGCTGCAAAGTTGATACACCAAATATCACAAATATCATGGATTAATAGTTATGGGAATGGAGGAGATAACTGAAACGTTCGCTAAGTATTATGAATCATTATACGCGTCAGACTATCCGGATAGTCAAGAGATACATAAATATATGAGTGAGATAAATGCCCCCAAAATAACTTTGGAGGAGCGGGAACGTTTAGATCAGCAAATAAGTGAGGAGGAAGTAATGATGGAAATAAAATAATTGCCAGTAAATAAAGCTCCGAGACCAGATGAGTTTTCGGCAATATTTTATACGAAATATGCCAAGCAGCTGGCCCCGATATTGAGGGAATTGTTTAACGAGATGGGGCTTAAAGGAGCTGTGACACCAACAATGTCGGAGGCTAAGGTGGTGGTCTTTGGTAAACCTGGGAAGGATCCGACAAAATGTGGGTTGTACAGACCCATCGCTCTGCTAAATACTGACGCAAAGTTGTATAAAAGTATCCTGGCAGCAAGATTGGCATTGTGCTTACCAGCTTTGATACATATGGATCAATCGGGGTTCATATTAGGAAGACAAATGTCAATTAATATTATGCGGGTCACTCATTTATTGGCAAAGGTTCATATGCAATAGATTCCTGCAGTTATGGTTTCATTAGATGCCAAAAAGGCGTTTGATCGTGTAGAATGGCCTTTCATGTTCTCGATGATGAGACAGATGGGAATAAGGACCAAATTTATTCAAATGGTGCGGGCCAACTATCATGCTCCTACATTACGATTGGCAATTAATAAACAGATTTCATGCAGTACTTTTGCCTCTTTTATATGCTATATACTTGGAACCATTTTTACATAGAATTAGGGCAAGGGATGATACATGGGGTATTCGGTTTGGGAGTGGGATACATAAGATTGTGGCTTTCGCAGATTACATGTTATTGACGCTGCAGGAACCTCAACATTAGATACCAGCATTATTGGAAGAATTGGTCGAAGTTGAATGGGTCGCCGGGCTTAAGGTCAACATGGGGAAGTCAGAGCTTTTGGAACTAGGCGTTGCCTTCCTATTCGCCGTTTAAAGTGGCGGACAGTTACATTAGATACTTGGGGGGTTAATATAACAAAGACGGTCCCCCAGCTCTTTGGGAGTAACCACCCAACAGTGAGTGTTGCAGCAGGTGAAAAGGGATTTAGGGAAATGGAATCAGTTAGAAATATCATGGCTGGGAAGGAAAGCCACTATCCAAATGGTGACCCTTCCAAGGTTATTATAAACATTCAAATCCCTACCTGTGAAGATCCCTGGGTCTTACTTCAAGGCACTACATAAAGAAATTAGGAGATTTATCTGGCGAAATAAATCGCCACGGGTGGCATTTCACATATTGACGGCTTCTAGAGAGGATGGGGGAATGAGCTTGCCGCATTTTGAAAAGTATTACGAGGCTGCACAGTTGTAGGTACTCCAAGAATAGTTCACAGGAGATACTAAGAAATTATGGGTACAAATAGATTGGGCAGTAGCTGGGTGCCCGCTGGAAGGGGTATTGTGGTTGAACAGACAGGATAGACCTTCAAACATATAGGCTAGCCAGGTACTCTCAGTGGTCTTGGATATATGGGACCACTTAATAGATAAAGGAGCTCTTTCAACTCATCCATCACATTTACTCCACTGTTTGAGAACCCACAATTTAATCCCGGGACGGTGAGGGGATCGTTTAAGCAATGGCGGAGTGTGGGATGCTCAAAGATGGGTGATATGAAACAGGGTGGGGTCATTCATTAGTTTGAGTGTAAACAAAGGATGGGGCTAGCAGAAAGGAAAAGACTGGAATATTATCAATTGTGGCATTGACTAGCTGGGCTTTCTGGGCCAGGGGTGAGGGAAGCCGCGGGGAAAGAGTTTACTGCCTTCGGGAAATTTATAACCACATACACTCAAGGAAAAGACAAATGGTTTAGAAGATATATTCTATACTGTTGGAGGAGAAGAAGGGACAGACCTGGGGATACATGAACAAGTGGGGAAAAAACACTAGCGATAGATCTGCTGAGGGCACTTGTGGAAAAATATCCCCAAACTGACGAGATCTATTCAGATAAGGGAGTCATGGTATAGGGTCATGTACAAATGGCATTATACTCCTGAAAAGCTGCATAAAATGTTTCCGACATTCAGATGTGGATTACGGGGTGATTGGCGGGATATTTGGTGGAATTTCCCAGTATTTAAATGTTTTTGGAAGGAGGTAACGAAACAGATCACAAATGTCTTTCCTCCGATGGAAAACTGGACACCCAAAGAGTGGATGTGCGGCTTGATTGACCCGGAAAATAGTTTACCTACCAGGATGCAGAGTAAGGCTTTTATGTTAATAGTGATAGCTGCTTGGTTGGTTATTGCAACTGCTTGGAAAGAGAAACCGCAAGGGATTTGGGAATGGTTGGATACATTGTGGGGGTTTATTGCTATGGAATGGATGACGTATAATCTTCAAGGGGGACAAGAAAAGTTCTGGCAAGACTGGGCAGTTGTCTTGGACTACCTGAATGGGGACTTTGTTCAGCAATGGTGTCCGCATAATTTGAGAATCTTGAATATTATGTAAATGTAATAAGTGATGACAAATTATTAAATGTATAAGTGAAAAGTCAAAGCACCTCTGTCCGGGTTGGGAAGGAGGAGGGAGATCTGGGGTTAAGGGAAGTGGGGGGATAGTAGAGGGATGGATGTAAAAATAATAAAAAAAATAAAATTAAAAAAAAGTTTTTGCCAGGGATATAGAAGTGGTGCCCAAAATGTAGAACAGTTTTTATATTTACCTGTGTGTGGACAGTGTACTGATTGGCAACCGTTGTGCCTGTAATATGTACTTTAAATGAGTGCCTCCCCTCATAAATCTAAGCCTTTCTGCTCAGTCTCATTATCATTGATAAGTATGGTCTAACTTGAGGGAAGCCTTGCCGACCTACTAATGTTGGCCTCTCAGAACTCCATACCAATGTTGGTTCTGAAAACCTCGCCTAACACTTATTAGGGGCACTGCTTTATTGAAAAAGATTTGGTGCTACACGATATTCTTTTTGTAACCCATCCTACAGGTTGACCTTGATTGCTCGACAGCAGCTACCACTTAGTGATCATAGGAAAGAGTAGGGATTGCCCGTTTGTCTCCGTTTGGGAATGTACCCCAGTACCTGAGCATATGGCTGGTATTTTCTTCTCAACACTATAAACAGCTCTTGGAACCCAGGGGAATCAAGCTCTTTACATCTCTGTGATAGTATAGAGAGAAAACATTTCAAAGATCAAACAGCACACTCCCACACATTACCTTATTGTGACTTAACATGTCATCAAAATGCGGAGGAGCAGCCTTCAGGTGGCTTGAAATCTATTCTATTTATCTTAACCCAACTGCAAAGGTTATGCTTGCAAACCAGACCAGAATATCCATCACTTTTCACTCCATAATTTGCTCTTATAACTATAACAAGCTCTCTAAACCCCTTGAAATCTTTATGTTGATTCGGAAAGGCGCCACTACACTTGGGTTTCGCAGCACTCAATCATCATGCCACAGGTAGGGAGCCATAAAGTTAATGGAATAAATTAGAAGAGAAAATGTTTACCTTTTTCATAAATTCATATAGAAATACCGTTTCTCTGACAAGTAGCGGAAGACTTTTCCACAGTTTGATACCAAATATTGTACTTGAACTACCAAAACCCCTTCCATTGCAGTATCTTGGGGCTAATGTATTAAAGATCAGAGTGATCTGTTAGCACTATGTCATACAAACCACTATTTCTAGATACTCTGGGGCCGTACCATGAGTATAAACTTAATCTATGCAGAAATGGTAAGCATATAAAAACGTTCATAAGATCGGGGATATACTTATTGTTATTAATAGTTTGATTACTGTGAAATGAGGACTCCTGCTGGTGCCTTTTCCCCGCTGAACTCCTGCCAAGTTGTGCTGGTTCCAAGACAGCACTGCGAGCATCTTGCTCTTGCTGTTTTCTCAGAGGCGGGCCCCCGCGCAATCACGTGACTCTAAAAGTAAGTTTAAATTCTGCACACAGCCACCCTTGCTGCACTAAGCCCTGGAGGCTGTAAGGGCTGAAGCTACTGTTTCGCTGTTTGGCTGTGAGCTGTGTTCTTGTTCTACGGGTCACCCTACAGACGTGAGTATGTGGCATGAGTTTTCTTGGCTGAATAAGGAGTCCACTTGTTTCTCACCGCTTATTGTATCTCCGGGATGGGAGAGGGGGGAGACAGACTCTGGTGGCTCCTTAAGCTGTCGGGCGTTCCCCGTGTCAGAGATTTTGGCATTGGAGTGGCATCACAACGCCATTTCTGTTTACATGGCGACAGTGCACCGTATTCTTTTGCTAAGCCTGAAGGTGTTCAGGGTGTGAAGACACTGTTTGTGCTGCTTGGGACGGACGGGTGTTTCATGTGAATCTCTCCTTAAATCTTATGATATACTACAAAGAGGAAGTGCACAAGTTGTTCTTGGTAAAGCCTTAGTAATCTCTCAGCAGTATTTGCAGCCAAGAAGGACCGGTATTGACATATTGGTATCAAAGTGGTATTGGTATTAACTTTAATCACTGATTGTTTTTTTTAATTTTTTATAAACATATCTAACTGAGCACTTTTAGGTCTGATGGACTGTAGGGTGCATCTGTTGGCCCCACCCTTTGACCCGGAGTCTTTTGTGAGCGTTGGTATCTGTATAATTTCAATGAGATCAGGCTTGCACATTGGGACTGGCCTGCTGACGCCTGCCCAGGAGCATATGGTGGCACCAAGTGAAGTAAGACGACCCCAGCGGGTTGATCATACAATAGTTTCACTGAATATGAGAAGTCCATCTATGTTGGTGAATGTATCCCTTTTACCTGAAACAGGGGTCAATTTTGCTGCCGATGAAGAGGTAAACGCATTCGAAATACAGGAGACAGCCATTAAACTTGTGTCAGGAAACCCACCCTTCCCCTTGAACCAGCGGTGACAATCTGTAATGGGAAGAAGGAGGTAGAGGTTAGGGTGGAAAGTTCTTCGATGCTGAACAAAACACCACAAGCATTTATGAAGGGGAGGCCAGGGGGCATCTATTAATCTATTAGCACCCCGGGCATCTAACCTCACTTTGTCCTCGAGGCCAATTTCTGGCCAAAAGATTATGGACCATTACTTTGTCAAATCTGCCACAACGAATACAGAGATTAAATCTCTGCCAGCACTGAAGGGGGCAGCAATGCTTGATGGCGTCTCAGCCCAATTTTGGGGGGGGCTAAAAGACCTGACCGATATCAGCATCATCGAATTGGCTGACCAAGCAGAAGGGGAACTGGAAGCTTTAAACATTGGTCCTTCTAAACTTCAGCCTTCAATTCCATGTGATGCCCCACGTTTGACTTCCCAACTCCCTTGGTTGATATTATAAACGAAGACTCTCCCCGCCCCTACCAAGAAGAGCGACAATCATCCTTCCAAACAGGAGATATTGCAGGAGCTTATGAAGGTCCCTCCGAGTTACACCATACTTTGAGGGAGGTGGATGAGCGTATTCGCCTGTCTCACCCCACTGTGTCAGCTTTAAACATGGTGCTAAATTCATTAGTTGCCCTATACAATAACATTTGGGCGGAGTTGAAATCTACTAACATCATCCTGGCCGATGTTACGTTAAAACTTGAAGAACTTGGGTCTGACGTTCGATTTGCCAACCTGGGGACAAGGGAGGTGGTGGCACCTGGGGACGGGCAGCAGTTGAGGGTAAATCTTGATAATGGCCCGGGATCTGTTATTGAAATTTCAGACGACCTAGGGAGTTTCAAACAAAATGAAAACTGATCCTCAAATTGATAACCAAGCCAGTGCTATTACTGGTATTGATGCTAGTATTATCGACATCACTAATGACCAACCCAATGTTGGGGAGGATGTAAGAGAGGTTTGCGATGGTGAAGGGGGGGTCACCCAAAGTGAAAGCCAGTTTCCAGATTCCCAAAAAATCTGTAATAGCACCAAAGGGCAAAGCATCGAAGCGGAATGCGGGGGCCAGGAAAAATAGAATTCTATCTCTGAGAATGGCCCAACGCACACTGTTTCGTGCCAGATTGTCTCCAGTTCCGGAACAAGTGATTTCAACCTCTGAACCTGTGTTAAATGCTCAAATAATATCAGATAATGTACCAATTGCACCTGATAGACAGGAGGGCACATGTATTCCTTCAATTCCAACTAATGAGCCATTTGTAAAGAACGTGGAATTTTCTGAGGGTAGTGGGACCCTCGATATGAGCCTTGTCGTGAAGTCGAAAGGCTTTCCCACCATCCCGCTCTCTTTTCCCTATCCTCCTGGGATGTGGGGTGAACAGGGAGGGGGTTCTCATAGATTTGGCTAATTTATGAACCAATTTCAGTCTATTTGGGGCCCATTCGAGGGAGCAAGTACTTCAATGCAACTGCTAGGGAATAGTGTGGCAGGAAAAAGTGTACCTAGCTGTACAATAATTAACCCTTTGGTTGAATCAAACGAGGCTATTACCAAGGGTTCTAGAGTTGTAAATTATTTACTCCTCCCCATGTCGGCCAAAGAGGGCACTTCTAACACACAATTGTTAATCCCATGTTCCAATCCTATTTTGACTCTGGATCGGGTGGTGGCAGGCTCTGGTAAATCAACAATCCTTAAGGAGGTGGCTGATCTCCCCATTGAATCCAATTATCCCAGATTTTCTGGATTGGGAACATCAACATTCCTTAAAGAGGTGGCTGATCTCCCCCATGAATCAAACTATCCCAGAGTTTCTGCTGGGGTGAAGGATCTAATGCAGCGTCTTCACTACCCCTCAAGCACCGGTGTGAGAGAATCCATGAAAGCACCTGTTAGGAGTGGAGACCCTCAGATGGGCTCTGTTAATGCCCCATTGAATACAAATTCTTATTCTGATGCCCTTAACAGGAAATCGGCAATACGTACTGAGAAAGGTGGGGGTCGTAAAATTCACCAAGTTAAGATCCACTGCACCTTGGGCTCAGATTATTGGATCTGCATGAATCGGCCAAACATTTTAGCCATTTTTGCAGCTATTCCAAGTTTGGTTTTGGTGTCATTGGGAGGGTTTCCTTCCCAGTTAGAGAGGACATGAGTACTAGCATTATGTCCCTATCCTCTCCGCTGGTAAGAGAACTTATTCTTACCCAAAGTGAAGCATTGGCAGAATGGGGTTTTGTAATCTCTCAGATATATGAGCCAAGTTTGGGTATCCATCAGAATGGTGTGGCTCAACCCCATAAATTCCCCTATGGCTACTGTTATACCTGACAAACTGACCCAGAGTGGAGTGTCGAACGACATGGACTGGGCATCTATCATCTCCTTCTTATGGCAAAAACTGGTCCCATAAAAAGGACATCTCTTTGGGTGATCACTGGAAGAGCATTCCATTATGCCTGAAATCTTGGAACACCTGAGGCAATGCCCATCTTTTTACTAACACTGTATGTATGAAAACATTGAGAACGGCCAATTGTATTTGCCTGCAGAATACATGGCTAATCTCAGCACCAACTTTGGATGGATACAGTGTTTTCATCCAGCCCGCAAGGGATGTGACGGGGCGGGGGGGACCCTTGGGTCGTCTCCGAACTGGGGTAGATGTTTCTTTGGGTCTCAGCAGGGAGGCAATTGCAGGCCTGCCTTTCACTGCATTGGGGGTTGAATGTAGGTCAGAGGACGGATCGATTAATCTCCTATTGCTCAATATTTATTGGCATAGGGGCATCAAACTGGTTGACCCATTTGTAGATGGGATCTGTCTGGTAGTGGGTGAGAACTAACCCAGAGGGTACGGTGGCCATCATGGATGATCTGAATGCGGATTGTGCTTACTCCAATAAACTATGGGAATTGGAAGAGATTTGTGGGGGTAACTCAGAGAAGCAATCTGTTGGACAGAAGTGGAGAATAGGTCTTGGCAGCAGGGGGTTGTTCACCCTGGTGGGGAAAATGTGTGAACCACAGAACATCAGTGAGTGGCATACTTGGCACAGAGGGGATAGCTCATCCTTGATTGACTGTATTTTCATTGATACTTTCTTAATGAACTCTTGCCTGTCATTTCAAATTTTTAAGAACGATTGGAATGACCACTGTATTCTTACGCCACAATTTAATTGGGTTCTGAACATATGGAAATGTAGGCAAAAATTACAACTAACCGCTAAGGTAGGGCGCAATGCAGTTAGATGGACGGAACCGAACATTCGTTGTTTGAATTCTAACATATACCATGCATTGAACTGCTCGACCTATTACTGGAAACTCCATAACTTTAATGCAATTGAGTGCCAGTCATTTGTGGGGCAGATGATAGATAAAATCGCCCCAAGGAAGAGAGCTACCAGTTTGGGCCAAGTTAGGCATGCCCACTGTTACAGCGCCAATGTGGCATCTGCAAAAAAGATCTTACGGAGATCAGTGAGGTAGAGCCAGAACACTGTTCAGGGTGAAGTTACCCATAGGCTGCTAGTTGGGAAGCTCAAGCAATCGTATAAAAACTACTGTAAATCAGTTAAACATGCAATGTTTCAGAACAATGCAGAAAAGATGCTTGGGATCCTAATAGCAGCCGATGTAAGTGCATTCTGGTATTTGGTGAATGGACAGGATCCAAACTATCAAGCCTGATTTGCATATGGTCTTCCCCCTTATGTAATGGCTTGGCAGGCGAAGAACGATGGTCTGGAGGGTTGCCCAGAGCAATGCCAGTGGTTAAGATTCATTCTAAACCTTCCAGCCATCACCTCTTTGTTTTTGCTTTGTCACCCCGAGTGGGACGGGTATGCCCAGACATGGGTCCCGTGCTTGCTGGGCCTAGAGACCCGAGCTACTCCTCACTGATGAGCCCCAAAAAGGGTGAAACATGTATGGGGATGCTTGTGGTCTCGTGCAGAAGGGATGTGACCTAGCAGTTCGGGCAGACTGCCCCTTTTGGGGTGGGGCCAAGCCTGATTTGCATATGGTCTTCCCCCTTCTGTAATGGCTTGGCAGGCGAAGAACGGTGGTCTGGAGGGTTGCCCAGAGCAATGCCAGTGGTTAAGATTAATTCTAAACCTTCCAGCCATCACCTCTTTGTTTTTGCTCCAAACTATTCCACCTGTCAGTCTAACTCAATATCAGAACAAGACTGGATCGAGCTAATGGGTGAGAGTTTTGGGAAGGCCTCGGTACATCCTCTGTTGGTCTTGGATTTAACTAGAGAGGACAGGTGGAATCCCCAAGTAGATCTCAAAACCATCTTTAAATTGATTTCAAGATGTAAGCGTTCGAGGGCCCCTGGGCCAAATGGCCTTACAAATAATACTTTCAAGGACAACCCAAACCTATTGTCATGATGCCTACCCCTGGAGATCCAGACCAAGTCCAGCAACCCCGGAAGCAGGCATCAAGTTATTCCAAGCAAGCCCAACAACCCCTGCTAGGGGCTATTTGGGTGCAGTCCTGGCGTCTATGGCGCCAGGCTCATATGGAGAGTCAGTCCTGGAGCCATAGGCGCCAGGCTCATAGATTAAAACTTACCTGATGCAGACCATGCTGCAAGAGCTCCAAGCCAAAAGAGGCTTGGAAGGGACTACTTTACCTAGGGACTATTTTTTTTACTCGGGTGGGGTCGGGGAGGAATACTTACCTGGGACTACTTTGGAGGCTATTTAAACCACGCCCAAAGAGCAGCACACGATTCGCGTTATTCTGCATCCAGCAGCGTAACGCTCACCGTGCCTGCAAGTCTGCATCCAGTCCTCTGCCACGCCCGCCTCGAGTCTGGGGCTCCTAGAAAAAGGGAGAAAGAAGGAGAAAAGGTTAAAACAAGAGCAATACCTTTGATCCTTACCTGAATTCCTGATCCACCGCGCCTTCGAGCTGGAAGAAAGAAGTTATTTTATGTGTGTCGCCTCGCCTGCTGCAGCGCCGCGCTGAACTCACCGGCCTTCGCAGCATCTTCACTATCCACCGCATCCTTCTGCATGTTCCCGCCGCACTCCGGCACCTAAGGGGAACACAAGAACAGCAAGGTGAGCCAAGGGAATAAACAGAGGCAATATTAGTTAGCCCCCATAGACTTACCTGATTTTACCGCCGGGGGTACTATTCCTCTTCACGGGTCGGCGCAGCCTCCACCGCATCTTCGCCGTACCCTGGCCCCTAAGGGGAACAAAAGGACAGCAAGGTGAAACAAAGGGACAAACAAGGGGGATCCTTCTCACCACAATAGAATTACCTAATTTTACTGCCAGAGGCATTATTCCCCGAAACTTCATAATTTCTCTCAGCACCTGAATAAGGGAGAAAGCAACAGGTTACATACTGACATTATTTTATCGAACTGTGTTAGATAGTACAAATCCTTACCTGAATGTTACCGGTTGCCACGAGGAACTCTTTGCTAGGGTCAAGCTGCAACCTGCAAGGGATCGGACAAGAGTGAAAGTCAGAAATTTGAACTCTTACGAACTATATACTGACCCCATCTCGCTGGAAATCTCAGTCAATATTGTTCTGGAACTCACCAATTCCTTCGAACCAGTGAAGCAACTGGTTATCTACGCGCCCCTGCGCTCAATGCAGGATGGAGAGCTTATCTTTCCAAACCATCAGGTGAGACTATAAGAGGGGACATTAAAGGTGATCAGTGGGGAGAACAGCGGGGGTGGGGGGTTAACAACTCCACGGGTGGTTAATTTCCTTCCTCCATTTGCAGAAGGATACTCCTACGGGCCAAGCAAACAAAGCTACGTGGGCCAGTCCAGTCTGTCATCTCGGCACTACGCGTCACATTGGTGGAGACCGCAGCTGTCCAGTTCAGATCGACGTCCCTGTGGGAGCTAGGTGAGTGTAACACCTATGGGCCCAGCTCTTGTGCCTGGAGTTCATTGATATACTGTCTTCCGGAGTGTGCCCTATATCTTGGAACACAGCTCATGTTGTCCCGCTCTTCAAGTGTGGTAGCAGGACTGATCCGATGAATTATCGCTCGATCTCTCTAATTGAAGCGGATTGTAAGATCTTTTCATCTTTCCTGCTATCTCACTTAGAGGAGTGGGCACAGAGGTGTCACCCGCTGGATAAATTGCAGACGGGCTTTAGAAGGGGTCATTTGATCAACATTAATGGGCTTGCCCTGAAGTGTGTGCAAGAGGCGGCGTGGCTGACATCAGGGGGTTGCATGTATATGGCCTTGATCGACCTTACGGCTGCTTTCGATCGAGTTTATCGAGGCAGATTATGGCAAAAATTAGCCAGTTGGGGCCTGTCCTTGGGGCTATTGGGGCTAATCAGCAGGGTTTATGAAAACTGTGGGGTCCGTGTACGCTTGAATCAAGAAGGTGATCTGTCAAGGAGAATTAGATCATTTCAGGGGGTTAGACAGGGTTGCACATTGGCTCCCTGGCTATTCAACCAATACTTTTCCGATGTAGCTATTGCACTAATTAAAGAAGGACTCCTAGCCCCTAAGATCGGCAGGGATAAAATAATTTGGCTTGCATATGCTGATGACCTATTGATCTTTGATAACACCAAGGTGGGGCTGCAACAGTCTCTTAATAGGTTTGAAGCATATGCTAAAATCAATTGGTTAACAATGAATCCCTTGAAAACCCAGATTCTATCCTTTAGGAGAGCGAGGGTAAAAACTTCTGGCTACATCGGCAAGCTGAGTGAGATCCCCCTGAAATTGGCTAAGAAGATTTCTGGGTGTGCCGAATGCGATCCCTAACTCCGCAATCAGGTTCGAGTTGGGTATTGTCTCAATGTGGGCATGAGTTCAGTGGGCCTGTGTATCTTTGTACTCCAAAATTAAAACTGGAGTGCCAAATACACTGTAACATCTGATGTGTGAAATTCTGGATTTCTCGTACACACTGATTTCTTTAAGAGATAGGTCGGAGGCAATCCTTGAGGAGATCGGAATGTCTTTAGAAAGCTTGATCTCCAACCCTATGTCTGTAAAACATGCCCTATTTGATTGGTGTCAAACGGTTGACAAATTTCACTCCTACCCCTCCTTATTTCATTTGAATCATGAACACAGAGCCATAGGCTCGCCCACCAGGGTTCTTTTACAATTTCCAGATAGACTGTATAGAGGCATCATATTGAGGGCAAGATGGAATATCTTGCCCACTAGAGACATTCTGGTTAGAAGAATGTTGATTCCGACAGACCAAGGCAGATGTAGGCTCTGCTTGTGCAATGAGGAGTCTTTAAAGCATCTGGTTATGGATTGCGTCCCATTACATCCGCTTACGGTCAAATATCTGGAGCCCCTCAATGTCAATTCCATCACATATGATGAAGAGCGGGCATGGAAACGATGTCTGAGTATACAAACTATCCACAAGGGCTTAGCCTTATCTGTATTTATTAAAAGCCCAACTCTGTAACACTGAGCAAACAATTTTTCTCCTTGTGTTCCACATCATGTACTCCGAAAGTTATATGGTGTAGGCTGGATGGAAGTTTACAGTCTAGAATAAATAATAGATAGTCTTTTAGAAATTAGAGATCATAAATGATTTAAATTAAGACCTAATAGGATTCTTTCTATAGGCCGATTTATGTATTGATGTGAGAAATCCATTTGCCATTTTTCTATTTTTTATATAATTATGTATAAGTGTTTTGTCTTTATATGTAACAAGTATACATAGAGTGTTGTGATGTTGATAAAGAACATGAATTTTTTCTCTATCTCGTAGAGACTTTTAATGCTGAATATATTAAAATAAAAAGATATTTTTGTGTAAAACACATGTAGTGGACACCTATGGACAGTAACTGTTGACCAAACTATTTCCTTACCTTCCTTCATACTAAAGTAGGCTGGATGGCTCCAGTTATAAGATTTTAATACCGTTTTTGACTAAGTGTAAAGTTTGACTATATGGATTACTGTATTGATCATTTTCTTTCTTTTTCTTTTCTGTACTCCCTTTTCATAGTTGACAGTATTAATGGAACAGTTGATTTGGAATTTGTATTTTATTCTGTGAATTTTTAAGCATTTTATGTGTTCTTGATTTTTCGTAAAGTTTTGAATAAACCGCACACAAATAAAAAAAAATAAATGTATTAATAGTTTGAGCAGTAGAATTTGTGATGGCAAAAGCCACAGCATTTAATAGGATCTGAAGTTGTTGAATTGAGTGCTTTGTTAGCCCTGCAATTTGACTTTTGAAAATAGTCAAATTTTGCCCATATCATGACTCGAGCTATAGTGGCACAATTATCTTGAGATTGGGGGCATTATTTTCCTCAGAATCATCAGATAATTAAGTGCAGAGCTCAACAAGTTGCCAAAATGGGGAGCAAAGGACAATGAGGAATCAAGAATGATACAGAGAGATTTGGTATGGTCCAAGACCTGCAGCGTACATCCTGTTTTGTCTAATTCAATTCAACGGAAGGTGGTAGAAACAGGATTTCTGTCTTGGCTTGGTTAAGACCCGGCCAGTTTGCGGACATCCAGCCTGAGATATCCAGAAAAATCTACCTGATGAAAATGAAGCTATCATCATAAGAGCCGTCTAGCCGGGATATAAATTGGATGTCGTCGTCATAATTCTGGAATTATGCGCTCCCTCCTCACTCATGTGTGAATATGTTTTGTAAAAGGCGGGCGTGAAGCCATCCGGGCCTGGGGCTTTGTTTAAGGGAAGCTTTGTGATTATATTTCTGACCTCCTCTTCTGTTATTTCCCGATTCATGAGTTCGCTATCCTCTTGAGAGATCTTATGCAGATGTATTCTCTCCAGGAATTCCTTTTGTTTCTGACCATGTGGGTTCTGGAATAAATATAAGGTAACATAATATTTGGCCAAGCATTCCTGGATTTCTTCCATGCGCGTGAGTCTCCGCCGCCCTTCATTTTTAACCGCTACAATTGTGTTCTGTCCCTGGGATTCCCTCAATAACCAAGCTAATAGGTTATCTGCCTTATTGGCTTTAGCATAGAATTTCTGCCTCATAAACAGCATTGCCCTTTCTGCTTTTTTGATTCTAAGCATTTCCAATTGTTCTACCGTGGTCCTGTAGGCCCGAAGTGTTTTCCTCGTTGGACTTTTGGCTGCCTTCTTGCGTGCATCCTCAAACTCCACCGATATCTGGTCTTAAAGAGGCCGCATCTGTCTATCCCCCCTTTCCACTAACACGTTTGATATATGTTAAATAGCAGTGGTGAAATGCGAGAGCCCTTTGCTACTCCACAGGTAAATAGTACTTTACTATGAAAGCTTTATTTGAGAGGAGCAATTTAAACCATCACACAGTGCACCGACCTCCTCCAAACAATTTAGCAAAATTAATTGGTCTATGGTGTCGAATGATGCAGAAAAATCCAGCAGGATCAACATGCCTGTGTCACCTGCATCTGAAATCTGTAGCAAACTATCTTTGACATCCAGTAGTGCCATTTCTGTCCTCTGATGAGTCCTGAATCTGCACTGTATCTCTAAGAATGGCCTTGTTTTCAAGGTGGTCTTCCAGTTGCATTTTAGCAGCCTTATCCATTACTTTCCAAAGAAATGCCACATTAGAAATAGGTCTATAATTCCTTAATTTGTTTGGGATCAGGGCTAACTTTAGATTTTTTTTAAAACATCTTTTTATCGGTTTTACAACAGGATAAACATACCCCCTCGCTCCCACACTCCCTCCCACCACCCCCTCTCTGGCAGCTCGTAGTCCTTTTCCTCTAGTCAGGGCTTCCCTGAGATGCTCTCAGTTCAGTTCCAACAATTTCAGTTTTTGAGGGCACCATTGTTCTCTGAAGTCTCCCTTTAGAAAGGTCAGAACCTCGCCCCATTCCACCATGAATTTCCACAGGTTATTGGTTATTGCGTATGTGGCCTAATCCAGGGCTACCAGTTCCCAAACTTTCCTTAGTCATTCCTGTCCTGTTGGGATCATTGGGCCCTTCCATTTTTGAGCTATGATGGTCATAGCCGCTAATGTTAGTGTCACCCTGGCTTTCTCCTTTCCCCCTCTACCCCCTTCAGTCCTTGTTCCCGTCATTCCTAGCAGGACGAGTTTGGGATCCCCCCTTCTCCTTCCCCAAATGCCTGTGCCTTTGCCCTGAGGACCCCCTTCCAGAATGGCCTTATTGTGGGCATTCACATCAAATGTGTGCTGCGTTCCCCTCCTCCCCACAGCCCCTCCAAGAATCCTTTTAGGGGTCTGGGTATATCTCATGTAGCCGTGCTGGGGTATAGTGCCACCCATATAGGTTGTTATACCATGCTTCCTGCAGCTGTACCGCCCTTGCCAGCTTCGGGATTTTCCCCTAGAGCCTTTCCCATTGCCCACTCGAGATCTCCTTACTCCCCCATCTGTTCCCATCGGATCATGTATTGCCATTTTTGTTGTGTGGGGGTCTCATCCAGAATTCTGTACAGGCCCGAGATCAGGCCCTTTGAGCCATCGTTAATCAAAAGAAATTTCCCAGATGCTGTAAACTGGCGGGTAGCTGCTTGCCTAATCTCCTTATTGATAACCCAATGTCGTATTTGAAAGTACCTCAACCTTTCACCCACCCCCACCCAAAGTCTAGTTTGCACTTGTGGAAGGATTTCACTGTGTTACCCTTGAACATATCCCTAACCTTCTCACAACCCCCTTCTCTCCATTTGTTAAAGGCCCCCCCATCCCTTCCCTAATACTAATAGGTGCCTTCTTCCCTTCCCATATAAACTCCCTCGTCACCCTCCCCAGCTACCTAAAGAAGTCTTGGGGTATTATCAATGGGAATCGCCAGAAAAGGGTACAGCAGACGTGGAAGCATGACCATTTGGAGACTTAGTAATTTCTCCTTTCCGTATCGTCTTTCCGTATTGCATTTAGAGTGGGTGCATAGTTAGCGTCGAATCACCCTGATAGGGACGGATATTACCCCCATCCCTTCCCGGGGTAAAATCCTTGTTATTGAAAATCGGGGTGAATGGTGACGGGAAGGTGGTGATCCCCTGCCTCTTCGCCACCTTGTCCCAAGGATCCACCAGCACTTTTGTGATGGCGCTCCTATATAAATGTTTTGGTCCCAAGTGTTTCGAGAGCCACAGGACCTCTGCCAGGCCATGTTGGGCTACCGCTCTTTCCATTTGCTTCCATTGCTACGCCCCCTCCAGTGCGAACCACTCGCGGATTACTCTCAGTTGCGCTGCTTCAAAGTATTGCTGAAAGTTAGGGAGCACTTATCCCCCCGTCCTCATTGGGGTCGTGAGCAGGCGGCCGCTAATACGTGTCTTCTTCCCTTCCCATATAAACTCCCTCGTCACCCTCCCCAGCTCCTTAAAGAAGTCTTGGGGTATTATCAATGGGAATCGCCAGAAAGAAGTACAGCAGACGTGGAAGCATGACCATTTGGAGACTTAGTAATTCCTCCTTTCCGTATCGTCTTTCCGTATTGCATTTAGAGTGGGTGCATAGTTAGCGTCGAATCACCCTGATAGGGACGATATGATTTTGACCCCCAAGTATCTGATCCCCCTGGGTCTCCATAGAAATGGGGACGCTGCTTGCAGCTCTCTTGCCTTCTCCTTCCCCAGAGCCAGGTTCAATAGTTACGATTTCCTCAGGTTGACCTTCAAGCCCGATACGTCCACAAACCTTGCCAAGAGGGTCCTACATGCTTTAATCGAGTCTATCGGGCTAGTGAGCGAGAGGAGCATATCATCAGCGAAGGCGGCAATCTTGTTCTGAGTCCGCCAAAAGAGATCCCCTGTATCTGCTGCTCCTCCCTTTTTGCTTGTAGCAAGGGTTCCAGATATATAGCATAGAGTAGGAGGGAGAGTGGACACCCCTGCTTAGTTCCTCCACTCAATCTAACTGGCCTAGACATGGATCCGTTTACTGCTAGTCAGATTGACGGATTGTTGTAGTCGACCCCCAGCCCCATTCTCTCCATTACGTGGAACAGAAACAGCCACTCCACGCGGTCGAAAGCCTTTTCGGCATCCAATGCTACAAAGACCGTCGGGGTGGCCGTCTTCTGCGCTCTAACCACCAAGTGGGCTTCACTCCTAATGTTGTCTGCTGTCTGGCTTCCGAGTACAAACCCTGCTTGGTCTGCGTGAATCAGGCCATGCAGAGGTGTCTCAAGCCTCTTCGACAATATTTTTGTGTATATTTTAGCGTTGAAGTTAATCAGGGCTATGGGCCTATATGATGTACATTCAGCCAGGTCTTTATTGGGCTTCGGGATCAGTGTAACTTTGCACCTCCTCCTTGGAGCTTGTTATGCAGCACGTAGTTTTAAATGTGTTGTACAACTGGGCTAGTCGGGGGGACAAGATATGTGAATATGTTTTGTAAAAGGCGGCCGTGAAGCCATCTGAGCCTGGGGCTTTGTTTAAGGGAAGCTTTGTGATTATATTTCTGACCTCCTCTGTTATTTCCCAATTCATGAGTTCCCTATCCTCTTGAGAGATCTTATGCAGATATATTGTCTCCAGGAATTACTTTTGTGTCTGATCATGTGGGTTCTGGAATAAATATAAGGTATCATAATATTTGGCCAAGCATTCCTGGATTTCTTCCATGCGCGTGAGTCTACGCCCCCCTTTCATCTTTAACCACTACAATTGTGTTCTTTCCCTGGGCTTCCCTCAATAACCAAGCTAATAGGTTGTCTGCCTTATCGGCTTTAGCATAGAATTTCTGCCTCATAAGGAACAGGTTACTTACCTGTAACTGTTGTTCTCCAGCATGGGTCTGGCATGGATTCACATGCTCATGAATATTCCCTGTCGTCAGGCTGGGAACCCTCGGTAAAGCAAAAATCATTTTCAGTTTCAATTCTGTACGGTCTTTCTACTAATAACAAATCACTGGTGTCTGGGTCATACTGTCCCCAGCTAATGACTGCTCTCTACCTAAGCCCCTCCTCTGGCAGCCATCTTCAGATTTGTTAGCACGTAAAGTGGCAGTAGGACCAAGAGAAGAGCCGCAGAGGGGTTGGAGGGAGGGTTCGCATGTGAATCCATGCCAGACCCATGCTCGAGAACAACAGTTACAGGTCAGTAACTTGTTCCTTCTCCAGCATGGGGTCTGGCATGGATTCACATGCTCATGAATACAAGAATACATAGCAGTACACACATGCACAACCACGGGAGGTGGCAATGCTCAACATTAAGCATTCCATAAACTCAACATTAAGCATCTATTACCTCCTCACCAGGCTCACCTTCAAGCGAACAGGTTGCGCAGCACTGCTTGGCCGACTCTGGACTCCTCTCTGGAATCCCGGTCGATGCAGTAGAATCTCGTGAAGGTGTGCGTTGACCTCCACGTAGCAGCCCTGCAGATGTCCAGCAAGGGCACACCAGACAGGAACACCGTGGTAGCAGCGATCACTCTGGTTGAATGAGCTCTCGGACGGCCGGGCAACGGGCGGTTTGCCAACCGGTGACAGTGCATGATGCAGCCGGAGAGCCATCTGGAAATGGAAGCTTTCGAGAGGGCCTTTCCTTGGTTCACAGGTCCAAAGTTCACAAACAGCTGTGATGTCTTCTGAAAACTCTTTGTGCGGTCCACGTAGAACTTCAGCGCTCTAGCCACATCCAGCGAGTGCAAAGTCCTCTCAGCCGTCGATGAAGGCGATGGGAAGAAAACAGATAACACCAAGGGCTCGTTGAGATGGCAGTCCGTCGGCACCTTGGGCATGAAGGAGAGGCGAGTCCTCAGCACTACCCTCTTCTCGTGGAATGTCAGGTACGGAGGTTTACAGGAGGAGACGGCCTGGATCTCTCCCACTCGTCGTGCGGAGGTGATGGCCACAAGAAACGCTGTTTTCCAGGACAGGAATTTCAATGGTGCCGAATGCAGAGGCTCAAATGGCGGGACGACGAGTCTGGTCATGACCACGTTGAGCTCCCACGCTGGGGCCTTCACCAGCGGGAACGGGCGGAACAGTCCTTTCATGAACTCCTTCACAAGGCGGTGAGACCACAGCGACGACTGCCCCGGAGTTCTGGTGTAGCGGGAGATAGCCGCCAGATGGATCTTGATGGAGGCATGCTCCAACCTCGCCTTGTACGGCAGCACTTGAGGAGCTGTAATCCATAGAGGGTTGATCTTCTATGCATGGCACCAGACAGAGAACCTCTTCCATTTATGCCCGTAGCACTTAAGAGTCGAGGATGCCCTGGCCTTTGCAGGGACCTCCTTGCAGTCCGCCGGGATATCCTAGCCTCCGAACTCTAGGGCTGCAGGAGCCAGGCCTGCAGGTTCAGTGATCCCGGGTCGTGATGCAGGATGGCGCCTCCTTCCCTGGCGAGAAGATCCGCGTCTGTCGGCAGCTTGACTGGGGGAACGCTGACAAGTCCAGAAGGTCCGGGAACCATATCTGCCTCTGACACGCCGGTGCGACGAGGATCATCTTGTACCGGGACCATCTGTCATGCCACGCGGTACTTGGCATCTGTGGAACCGCTGGCGGCGCGGACATTATCCGGCCATGCACGCTGGTAGCCTGTCACGCCCACTTTCAGCTCCGCCCGTGCGTATGCGCGCTTACGCGGCCCGGAGTATAAATACAGCTCCTTCCGGGTTGTGTACGCGTTGCAACGCTTCCGGTTTCCTCCGTTAGTGCTGTCTGCCTTTTCGCCTGCTCTCACTCACTGCTGGTTATACCCGAATTATATTGGGTCCTTTTCCTATTCCCCTTGTCTTGCCTTCTGCCCTTTTTTTTCCTTCTTCTATTCCCCCTTCCTGTTTTCTCCTCCTGCCTGCCTCTTTGTGTACCAGACCTAGGCCTGTTTTCTTGGATAGCTGATTCTTCTGATTCGGATACCTTCCTCTGTGATCTCCCGTGTACCAGATCCCGGCCTGTTTAAGGACTGCCTATTCATTGCGCTTCACCTTTGGACTTGGTTCTCCCTGTGAGTTTCCGTTCTACTTACTGCCTACCTTCCTTCGGAGCTTCATCCTAATAACCACGGAGTATCTGCTTCAGCCGACTGCATTCCAGCACATTCCAGCTCATTCCGAAGGAGAGTCACGCAGGTCGCTTCGGGGTTTTTTGTGCCTTTTGGCTTTTTCCCCTTACCGGCGTTCCCGGGAGGAGGCACCGGAAACCCTTTTTGGGTAACACGGTGGCTTCCTTCCGTGGGCGCCCCTACCTACATAAAAAAAAGGAGCGACCAAGAAGTAAAGGGAAGAAGGGTACTGGAAGAAGAGACGAAGGTGAGGAGTTAGGGGAGGGTGGCGAATCGGATTATACGTTCTCTGACGAGGATATCACCAATCCTGGTGACACCATCTGAGTTGACTGATGAGTCGCAGAAGCAACATGAACGGTGGGAACGCATACAGGAACAGGCCATCCCAGGGGAAGGAGAATAGATCGCCCATACTCCCGAGCTGGGGAAACCTGCTGGCGAACCTCCGGCACTTGGCATTCGTCGCGAATAAGTCTATCTGGGGATTGCCCCATCGTCGGAATAGCAGATCCCCTTGATCCTGCCGGAGTTCCCACTCATGGCCCGAGCGCAGCACCCTGTTGAGCGAGTCGGCGACGGTGTTCTTTACTCCTGCCAGATGGAAGGGTACCAGGCACATCCCATGGTCAACGGCGCAGTGCCACAGATCCTGCGCTTCCTTGGATAGGGCTGGGGATCTGGTGCCCCCTTGCTTCTGGATGTGGAACATTGTGGTGGTGTTGTCGGTGAAGACCCTCACCACCTTGCCCATGAGGGATGGGAGGAACGACCTGAGGGCCCAGAACACAGCTCAGAGCTCCAGGACGTTGATGTGTAGTGACCTCTCCTCCGGGAGCCAAAGGCCTCTTGCATGGAGATCTCTGGTGTGCGTTCCCCATCCTTCTAGGGAGGCGTCCGTTGTCACCGTCTCCTGATCTGTCGGGGTCTGGAAGTCCATGCCTGCGCTAGATGCACGCGGTTGCCCCACCACCGGATTGCTTGGCGGAATGTCTTCTTGAGGGAGATCTTGTCTTCGAAGCTGTCCGTTGCTTGCATCCAACGGGCATCGAGGAACTCCTGTAGTGGTCGCATCCGCAACCTGCATAGGCGCACGAGGTAGATGCACGATGACATCATGTCGAGTAGGGACTTGATGGACCTCACCCTGGCCATGTACATGGTCAACAGCCGTTTTACCTTGCCCAAGCGTTTTACCTTGTCCGACGGCGAAGACAATCGTGCCACTGTGTCGAGTCTGGCTCCCAGGAACAGTGCGTCTTGCGACGGTACCAAGTGGGATTTTGCAAAGTTGATCAAGAATCCCAGATCTGTGAGCAATTGGACGGTCTTCGCTGTGTGATCGACAGCGAGTTCCCTTGACTTTGCTCGGATGAGCCAATCATCCAGGTAGGGGTATACGTGGATCCCCTGCAGACGCAGCCTTGCCACCACTGGTGCCAGTCACTTGGTGAAGAATCCAAAGGGCAGGGCCTTGAACTGGTAGTGTCGCCCAGTAGGTAGTGTGGACCACGAATCGTAGGAACTTTCGATGTCCTTTGAGTATGGGAATGTGGAAGTAGGCGTCTTCCAAGTCCAGCGACGATAGGAGGTCTCCCTCCCTCCAGCTGTCCCAGCACATGCTGCAGGGTGACCATCCGGAATTTCAGGGACTTGATGTATTTGTTTAGACGACAAAGGTCCAGAATGGGTCACCAACCGCCAGTCTGGTTCTATCACGTCCTTTTCAGCATTGCTCGTACCTCCAGAAGTAGCTGTGGCACATGGTTTTCCTTCCTGGCCACAGGTGGTAGACGGGGACACTTTCTTCGGAATTCCAGAGTGTTAGGCAGAATCCTGTGCAGTTCCCTTGGGGACCACTGCAAAACGATTAAGACTACAGGAGTAAGCAGTAAACCCAATTGGTAGTAGTCTGCACCACCCAGACTTACCTGGAAGCTGTGGCGGAGTAGCCAGACCTCTCCAAGAAGAGTAGGGCAGTATATAGAGTATAACAATAAGGCCAAAAACACAGTAGAGCAAACAAACACTGACCAGAGCTTTGTATCAAAAGTATATAATTATTTATTTAAAACACACTTTAGGCAATACACTAGCACTCTAAATCAAAAGCAAGTTAAAACACTGTCAGGTAAAGTATACACACCTCCCTTGATAACTATTAGACAAGTCAGAGTTAAAACACCACTATTTGTTAAAACGGATGTGAGCGCGTAACCTAGATGGCACTCCAATAGTTAAGTTAAAGGGAGAGAGAAAGGCAGAGCATAAAAATAAAACAGTTCCCAACACTTTTAGAAATTCAAAGCAAGGGAATAAAGGCTGTATACACTGTAGAGCCAAAGTTCATAGGCCAGGCCCACTTTAAATGGAACAAAGAGAAATGTGCATAAGATCACACAGTTTAATATGCACTAAAAGTCTTTGCAGAATGTTCAAAAGAGGTTGGGGTGATTCAAGAAGTAAAGTTACAAGGTCTGGGGCCAACCCAGTTGGAAAGCCAAGGATTTAAGGGTCACCTTTAGCAATCCATAGAAAGGGAGGCCAGGCAGAACACAGTACCTTAAAGAGAGAGGAAGCTCCAGCGGTGGTAGTTGTTCCTGCCAGTGGTTGCAGTTCGTTGTTTTGACCCGGGGAAGAGAGGATCTCTTTGAGGAGGAAACTTGGAGTCGATGCACCACACAGGGATGAAAGCAGCCGCGGAGTTCGTCGGTTAAAAGGTGAGTTCCTTTTATTCACGTCAAAGTGGTGAAGCTTGGCTGTCCGGCCGCCCGGGTGCTTGGCACGGGCGATTCGACCAAGAGATGTCTTTGGAAGGCGAAAGGGGCGAACTGGTTGATCCCACCAGCTCAAAGGAAGAAGACTCGTCTAGCAGAAGATCTACTCTTGTCGTTGGGAAAGTGGTGAGTTTGTTGCAGCAGGGCTCCACCGGTGGTGTCGTCATTGCAGATGGTTTAGCTTCTTCCCCCTTCAGATTCTTAGGTTCTGTGGTGACCTCTGAAGTTCCAGTCCCAAAGGCCCTGCTTTTATGCAGAAAAAACCCCATTCAACAGCCTAGCTGTCACTCACACATGCTAAGTGCTGAGCCGGGCGGCTCACCACCGAGCCAATCAGAACAGAGTGCGACTTGGGTTGCTAAGGCAACGCAGTGCAGGGTGTCAATTCCCCTCCCCACACATCCTGTGGAACCCAGACAGAATGGCACCATTTGGAGGGCTTCTGTGGAGAAGCCCTCCAAAAAGTGGAACAAAGGACTCGACCTTGGTTAGAATTACAGAGACGGACACGAACGCCATTTTAGAAAAGAGTTCTGGCAAAAAGACCCAACCGTTGATTTAATATTAAATAAATAAACCAGCGGTATCTTTAACATTGCACCAAAAAGTGGTGCGTTTAAAATCAATGGGAAAATCCCGTAGGAAATATTCTGGTGGAATATTTTGCGTGGTAACCACTGCCACCAGCCAGAAACTCGACAAGGGGGGACTTTACAGTGCCCCCTTGGAAACAGACCTAGGGGCAATCGAATGAACCCCTTCCAGCACTTCCACACTATGATGGTTTGCACTGGTCCTGTTCACAATTTTGGACTAGTAAAGTCAAACCTGCCCTGGGAGACAGTAGTCAGTCCCAGGGTATGGAGTCTATGTTTGGGGGTCACTATGACACCCCTGTGTTACTGCACTGAGGGTGCTGTGTAACACATACACAAAAAAACAGATGATACCCTATGGAGTAAAAGACCCCATAGCTCATAAGCACACAAAGAGTCAAAGACATACCTCAAATCATGCCTAAGAGTGGGAGAAAGAGAGTCTCACTCTTAGCAGGAGAAAAAAATAAACCCCAAAAATCCTGCAAAGCTGCTGGGGGACTCACTAGGTTTGGGAAATTAGCCTATACAGAGAATTCTCCTTAACACTTCCTGCCTATGCTCTCCTCCGGACCGCACTCTCTACCGCTGCGGTGGGCTCCTCTAGGAGGTTGGTTGTCTCCTCCCGGCGCTCTCCTTCTGCGTCTGAGTTCTCTTTTTGCGTGACTCAGTCCTGCTGCTCCATGGTTCCTGGAGCCTTCTTCCTTGGGTCCTCCCCAGTCCTGGGGGATTCAGGGGGCCGCACTCTCCCCTCTCCTCCGCTTCTCCCAGCAGTCGGACTGGGACGGCGCCCGCTCCGCTCCGCACTGGATCCCCTGATTCTTCAGCAGGGGGCTGTATCCTTCAGCCTATATCCGGTGGGCTAGGTTCCGCTTCATGTCTCCGCTGTTGCGGTGCTTCCAGGCCAATTCCTCCTTCCCCAGGGCATTTGCTTTTCCTGGGGGGGGGGGGGTTGCTCACTCCTTGCCCACCGTGCTGAAGATCGGGGTGGTGGAATCCTCAATTTATCTTCCTTGGGCTCGGGAGCAGCCGTCAGCACGTCAGTTCGTGTTAGTGGCCATCTTGGAATCCAGGGCTGACTTTTTAAGAAAAGGTGTGGCCCACACCGGTTTGAGAACATCAGGAATGGTGGAGTCATGAAAGGAATTGTTCACAATTTTTGTGATCATAGGAGCCCAGACCTCAAAACACGATTTAATAATCTGAGACTTGTAGGGATCCTTCTATGCAGTTTGTGGGACTCAAATGTGACACTATATATTTTGTCTCTTCTAAGGATATGTACTTAAGGAACATATTCTTACTGCATGTGCTGCTATCTGCCTACTTTTCAATTGAGTCCCCAATTACATCATGGTACAGAATGTGATCATCAAGTAGATTAAGGGGGTGGTCTTTTGGGGTTCCTGTGCAAGATTCATGTTGAGTTGGGGCATGGGAGTTGCAGCTCCTTATGTCATTGATTTGCTTGCTGCAAACTTGTTGCATCTGATTGCATTGGTTTTCGTTTCCCACCTCTTTTGTTAATTCCAGGATATTTTTGATCCAGCAGGAATTTGAAAATGGCCCTAGAAATCAGCTCTGCAATAAACTTCTTTTTTGCCATAATGATGGCAGATGGCGGACTTCTATTTTGCTCCTGAGAATATCACAAATTTGGTGTGTTGAGGGTTTGGGTCATACCTATATTTATGTTCTAGCCTGTCGTCATCCCTTTTTACTCCAAGCAGAGCCCACGCAGGCACACACGTGCACACACGCACGCACACAATTACACACTTTATGGCTTATGTACTCACTCTCTACCACTACCTTTTGGCTTCTGCATAAACTATTGACATCCCATAAGGATACCAAAGAACAGTTTTCTGACTATGCAGAGCCGGGTCAGTTAGCGCAGAGCCACAGCTGTACATGTGATGTAAGATATACTTTCCTCTGATGATTGTTACTTTTAGTAATGCTTAATTTGTGGTAGTATAGCATTTCCAAAACTTGTAAGTTGGTACCCAAGCGGGATAGCCATGACAATGACGGAGCCCTCCGCAGAGGCCAAATCATCATCTAAGTGTTAACCAACTTATTCATGTAGGAAGCAGTGGTATCAGGATATAGGCCTATAACGTGAATTAGTAAAGGAAAATTCAGACACGGCAATTTTGACAATCCCTTTTGTGTTTAATCCAGTTATGAATGTCAATTATTTCAAGGCACTCTTTAAATGCAGTAAAGGAGAGATGGCTGGTACTGCATTAAACAACTCATAAAACAAGGTGATGCTGTATAAAATTGAAATTTGATGTACACAAAAATAAAAGCCCACTTGCCTGTCACAGAGAGCTAAATCCTGGCTTCTTCCAGATTTAACAAACATCATCTTTGCACTGAATATCAGATTTTTCATGATTTCTATGAGAAGCCTGCTGTCCATTTCTGGATTGTTCAGTGCTCGGGATAACACACAGCTGTGCTGTATCAGTAGATGGCCGCAAGCAATGCTGTCACAATGCAGACTTAAAATGGCAATGCACAGAGAAGCACTGGGAGCCTAGAGAGGAGACAAGGGTCATGAATAAACAGTGAAGAACTTCTGAAGAAAACACGTGTTCATATCACAGAGCAGCAACACTACATCATGACACTTCAGGTCTTCAGCCAGTCTGAGTGGGCAGTGCTCTTTTTCGTGCATCAAGCTTGCAGAAGTAGTAAAAGAATGAACTACCGCATAGGTGGTGGGAGGGTCTCTGAGTCTCTACGATGCTTCATTTTGTGGAGAAGAAGGGGCAGTGGGGAGAGGCAGTAAGAGCATCGGAGGTCATGATTTATTCCCAGGCACACACACATATCAAATGCTCTGGGATCATACCCCTCTGAGGGAGTTTCATATGTCGAACACAGGCATAGGAGGCATCTCTCACTGCAGCACATGATGTGCTGTACTATATGCATTTGTGTAACCTTAATATCTTTGATTGTTGTTTGAAGATACTGCTGAGAAGGGCAGCCCATACCTAACTAATATATTGATTAGATGTTTAACTACTGTGGTCATTTGTCTTAGCCAGTGTTCCAGATAAGATTTGGCGGTGGAAGCATGTTACTCCCTATTTTTTAAAGGTGAGAGTAAAATGATCTTTTAGGGAGTAAAAATGTAATCCAATTTCCAATGGGAGTATTTTATAAGCGGATAAAAATATGTTCAAATTAGAAAACGGAAATGTTTTGTAATAATAATTTCTTTGCACCTCGTTATTCATGCATATTTAAAGATACATGTTCACTTCTTCTGATCAGGCAGTAATAGTAGTTCCTTCCTGTGGTACTATGTGCACTACTGGTCCAAACACATCAATGGAGCGGTGTGGGTGAAAGCAGAGGGACAATGTTCTAAATGTCGGTTTCTTTTTTTTTTTGGGAGTAATTGTACTCCCTATTTTTTTGTTGTTGGGAGTATTTGCCTATTTCTAGGGAGTAAAAGTGGCCAATACACCCCTTTATCCTTAGGGCTGGTCTCAGCATATACATACCTTTTCAATTAAACATTACTGCCTAAATATTATATTTAATGTATTGCTTTAGTGGTTTGGTTATGCCACACCAGGCTGTGGCATGTTGGAGCACTGTTAACTACAGTGAACACCTAAAATTGTCTAAGTCAAAAATGACAAAACTAGGAAAATGCAAAATGTTATATATATATGGTGAGCACAGGCACAATAATTCAAGCTGTATTCTGCTTGGACAGTTAACATTACACCATTATAATCATGCTTATCAATTTCCACATGGAGGACAACATCCATGACATGTTCAGTTGAGCAATCCTTGTTTACCCTTGCAATAAAATGCTTTGCAAAGAAATCCTGTCTGAAATATCAATAAGAATTATTTTCGTCATAAACCCAATTGCAATAGCGGCCATCTATTAATGGCGGGAATAAGAGCTTCACTTTTGTTTACATAACTATCCATGTTAAATGATAGGGAATAGCAGCAGTTGGCAAATCGGCAGGTATTAGATTGCAGGCTATGATTCACTTTAATTATTTGCACAATAAGCCCATTCTGCAGCCGGCAGTACAATGGGGAAAATGCACTCTGACACTGCAGACACGGATTGGCTGTTAGAAGTCATGTTATATAAGATAAGGCCTCATTCAACCCTATATAGTATACTCTGACATGAGTGTGGTCATACAGAGACAATCCTGAACAGTTGGCGAGCAGATTCCATGCTCACAGAACTCACAGGGCTATTGGATGGCAGCAGATGGGGCCAGAAGCGTTGCAGATGGATATTCCCTCCACATTTGGTAATACATTATTGGCATTTTGGCAATTTTTCCAAATTCATATTTTGCTCTTGTTCATATTGTTTTGAAGCTTGAATTAGAATTTTAATAGAATGTGTTCATATTATTTCCATTGTCTTGAAATGTACAGTGGTCATGCTATTTTATCAGGTTAGGTCTCGACTGTCTACTGCATCTGAGGCATCTTGAGTGGAGTTGTGGTGCAAATTTGCGTACACAGCATTTCAAAACATGTACTTCGCATTGTACTACTTCTGGTCATGACACATAACTCCATAAATGCATTGGTCGATAGGGGAGAGGAATTCAAAAGATGGATTGTTACTGTTTTACTTCTATTTTCATGGGCTTTTGACAGGGTTGCAACCTCTTCCATTTTCCAGTGCATGAAAATACAGCACATGACTACTGTCTTGCCTATATTTATCACACTAATGCAAGTATAGCCTTAGTTTTACTGTGCCATATTTTAGCTGGCTTCACCCTTGATTGGATATAGGCTTTAGATTCCTAAAAGTAAACAGGGAAAAGGGAGAATGATAGGATTATACCCAAGAACATTACTGATAATATTGAAATTGCTTATTGTTTGACTGTACTATTTTTACTGCTCACTTACTGTACAATGCAATAAGCATACATTATTGTTAAACAGAGTTTGAAGCATTATTTATGTGTTTCTATTGTATGAGTGTAAGGGGGAACTATTTTGCTAGTGTAAATGCTTGCTGTTTTAGTGATAAAACTGTATAGGGACATTTGATGACATTTACTGTTGTTCATTTAAGCAAGGATAATACTAGTTGGTTGCTAACCTTCTGCGGGGGGATTTGTCGGGAGGAGACCCATGACACTTTTGCTGACTAACAATAAAGCTGTCAGGGGCTCAGGAACAGATTGTTCTCTTGCCATAAAGTGCAGAGATCTAACTTCCTACGGAGCTTTGCATCAAATATAGCACTAGTCACTGCTGCAAAACCTGACAGAGCCTCAATAGGGGATTCTGACTGTCCATGGGGTGGAGGTTAGGGACTTGCAAGTGGGCTACAATGAAAATCATGTCAAGACAGCTCTGTCACATTACCACTGACAGACCTTGGACAAGCTTAGTGGGTACCCCTTGTATTGCTCTCCTCAGAGTACACGGAAAATCATAAATCACCAATGTAATTATAGAGCCAATACTTTGAACGCAGAAAGACCCAATAACTCGCAACCACACACTCTTAGAAAATAATGAGCACTTATAGGCTATTTATTCAAAGTTTAAAAGCAACCAGTAATAACATAGAAATAACTCACAGCAGAAAGGAAATACATCACCGTGAGCGTAACTGGATTCCTCATCTCGCTCAGAAGCGGCTGGAAGACCCCGGGAACAGCCAGGCCGAGAGTACCACAGCTCACAGGAATGCCGGACGTAAGCGTCCTCCTCCGGCTGAAGTCTCACCTGATCACCCCTGGGGCCCCGCATATATGCACACTCCGAAAAAGGGGTGTCGATTCTCGAACCTTCTGGAAATGGCACTTGCGCATTGATGAGCAGCCGTTGGTTGCCAGCTGGGTCAATCGACAGCCACCCTCAAGGAGCAAAGTACCTCCCTCCTCTAAAAACACGCTCATAACAAACTGTAACAAAGTTACCTTTCCCACCAGAAATGTCCTTGACCGCATACCAGGTTTGGAAAACATGTTTTCCTCAGCAAAATGTGGGCAGCTTTTCACTGCGGCATGAAGTAAATATCCATCATGGCTCCGAGCGCTCCCATAATGCACTGCGCACCAGCGCCATTTTAGTTCAAGCATAACAATTCCACCCTTGGATATTTACCTTCCATAGCCCGGTGGCAAAGGAGCCGGTCTATAAAACCTATGAAACATTAAAACTAAATTGGGAATACATTGAATACAACAGCAAGCTATTATGATAGCTAATATAATGAAAATGCAAGCAAAAGCGTAACGTAGTGTACCCCCAATATCAGGTATCCATGAAAATAACCAATCCCATCAATTCCCAGTATGATCGAGACACTTGAGAAATGAGATCCCTCAAACCTCGAATATGACTTCCAATGGATCGTGAATGGTCACTTAAATTGAACCAACACATACCTTCAAATGCGTTACACCCTAAATTATGCTTTAGCAATAGGTAATCAACAGCAGCTCTGTTCTGCAAAGTTGCTTTTCTAATAACTTGACTATCAAGGAGTAATTCTTCTAATGCCTGAGAAGTATGATTAAGGCTTTTGACTACTAAACATGCTAATTTCATCAAAGTTTTGTAACCCCCAGCAGCTAAACCCCAAATTCCCACTAATGAAAGCGTTAATGCTAGAACCTCAGCTTCTGATAACAAGTGTACATGTGAATCACAATCAGGAGATAGACCCACAGATTTGAAAGTTGACCTTTTACCTCGAGTTATCGCTGGGTGTTAAGGAAACATCCTTAGTCCTAATCGAGTTAAAGCACATGGCCTCCGGAAATGTTAGCTGGAATATAAGTGTATGTGATGTTGCCACATGAAAAGAGCCATCCTGTTGGAGGTTTCACATGATTCAAATGACTGGCAGCTATCACTGTATGATTACAAGACATAGTATTATTTACGCTGGTGCATGTGCGTGGCACTCGCGAACACAGTCGCTGCTCAAACATTGTATGATTGTGCTGTTTGGTTAAATCGATCTGTTGGCATTTGCCAATTTCTTGTGCATTGCAGGTCATAAAATAACAAACATCACCTTGGGTTATATTATAAGTAATAACAGGTGTCAAATATCTAAATTTGCGATCGGTTTCTTGGCAAAACCTACAGTACTCATAAACGGAAAAAGATTGCCTAATATCCGAATCTTGAACCAAAGAATCGTTGTGTGTGACGCCAAAGATATGCTTTTAAACCGAAACAGGCTTCGGCACTGCTACTAAGCACGTAGTCAGTAAAGCTTCAGCATTGGGCACATCAGTAAGACAGGAGTGCGATATGTTAAGCACCTGCTGTGCCAGATATATCCACATATTCTCCATCTGGGTGATCATAGGAGAATGTTTTCGACGTCCTGAAAATGCTTCTTGCATGACTGGCATCAAGGTTGTTTTCACTTGCTCCTGACGTGTTTGCCGCATTTCACAAATCCATGTCTTCGCTCTGGCTGGCTTTTCGGCATTGGCATAAGGCTGTTTTGGGACAACATTCATCACTATCAGTATCCCCTTGATCACTGGCACAGATGTGACATTTTTCGTTGGTAGCAGCAGGCTGTTTAACTCTCCCAAATGGAGTCCATTTAGTACCACAATTACACCAGCCAGACACAGGATCTACAAGGCAAACCCAGAAAAGAGATATCAGTGTTGTACATCACTCTCTCAGGTAACATTTGTCTGCGAGCACATATTGCCATTTCTTTCTACCAGGCTCCATGACTAAAACTACTTGAACTTTGCCTGATGCAATGACATCTGCGGGCACTGGTGGGCCAATTGGCTTTTCCATCCACACCTTTGCACCCGGTACCATACTGTCTGAAGAGCCAAAACCGCGATCCCCACGGGTAGTTAACACTGTAGGAGGCTCCCCCTTCTTAATCATGGACAACTTAACGGGAATAATGATCAATTGGGCCACTCGATCACCCTTGTGGATCGATAACAATTGGTCCCCACTATTCATTAGGATGACTTTAATCTCGCCTTGGTAATCAGCATCAATTACCCCTCCCAACACTTGAAGTCCCTTCAATGCTAGGCCAAATCTAGGGGCAATCCATCCCATATGCTCTGGGGGAATGTGTACTCCAATCCCTGTTTCAATTACAACCATCCCTCTCGGGTCCAATCTGATTTCTTCATGGGAATGCAAGTCTACCCCTGCTTACTCTGGAGTTGCTCGATAGGGAGCTAAAGAACCCAGAGTAATTTCCCAGTACAATAGTGTTTCTCTGACTGAATTGGGTTGAACCTGTAAAGTAGGGAAAAGAGAGAGGCCACCAGGGGGCGCACAGGCAATGGCTGCCTGAGTGCACAGCTCCCGCCGAAGCCTGGAAACCCGAGGGGATTGAGCCCCCCCCCCGAGGTCCCCCGGCAGGCCCACGTGGTGGATCGACCTTCTGGCCCCCCTGGGCCCCCAGTGATCGAAAGAGCGGAGTCTGAGAGCCCCAGACAGCCAGAGAACGAGTCCCGGGGCGCCCGGGCAGGATACGCAGCAGGGCCCAGGCGCTCACGAAGCCGGGGGAGAGGCGGAGTCCCCCGGAGCTCACACAGACTTTTCTTGCCCGTCCTGCCCCCCCCCACCCCTCCCATGACTGGTACCCCCCCCCTCTGTGGTCTGGACCCCCAGCGGAGCGTGGAGGCGGCCACGGAGCGGGTGATGGCTTTCTCCGCCCTTCCCCCCACGCCCCGAACCGAAGGACAACAGGCCGGGATCCCCGCACGGTGGGTGGCAGGAGCACGCCCGACACTTGGGGGACTGGGATGGCGCCACTGGAGTCCCGGCGCCCCCCCCCAGACAGAGCGGAGGAAGCGGAGCGGGCCCGGGAACGCCCCCCCCCCAGGAATCTCCAGCACGGGCGGCCGCAGCCCCCTGGCGAAGACAGAGGCGGCGATTTGGAGGAGCCAGGAGCCGCCCCCCAGGTGAGCGAGCGGCGTGGGGAGGGCCTCCTGGAGCCCCACGCAGGCGGCGAGGGGCCCCTGGAGAATGCAGGCAAATGCCGAGAGGGATTGGTGGTATGCCCCAGCCCCCCCTCTCGTGACACGGAGGCAGCGCAATCGGCCGCGGGGACTTCCCGGGTGTGAGGCCCCCGCCTACCGCTGGTGGGGCGTGTGCCCGCCCGGAGGTGGCCCCCCACCCCTCTTCGAGACAAGAGCCCACAGGCTGGGCGCGAGAGCCACGGCCCCCCCCTCTCCCCTCTGCTGAACCAGGCGTGTGCCCGCCCCCCCCGGCATACAACTACCCCCAAGGGGCATCAGTGAAGCATTTATCTCAAGCGAGGAGTGACCTAGCCTCGCTTTCCCCCCTTGGCAGGTCCCCCCTCGGGTCGCCCCGGGAAGGAGGCCGAGGTCTGGCCTGGAGGCCCCCCCCCCTTTTTCTCCAGGGCCGCGGGTGTCTGGACAACGGGGCTCTGGGAAGCATCAGATGAGCTGGAGGGACGCATTTCAAGGATTCTGCTTCCAGGAGATTGCTAGAGGTAGCACAGGTAAGAGCCTTAAACGGACTATGGCCCAATCGAAGGGTGCAGCCCCCTCCTCAGCTGCAATGGAAAGGGGCTTCGCTTCGATCTTATAGGAGATCAGGGATATGCGCTCCGACATTGCCCAGAAATTCGAGTAAAAAATGGACCAAAGGGTGGATAAGGTCGAGAACAGACTGTTACAGGTCGAGACCTACCAATCGTCAACAGCTGCCCAGGACGTTCATATAAGCATGAGGCTGGAGGCCCTGGAGAAGAGGGACGAGGAAAGGGCCCGGCAGATGGACAATTTCGAGAATAGGGAGAGGAGGAACAACCTCAGAATCTTCAGAGTGCCCGAAATGGAGGGGGAAACGGAGAGGGACGTCACCCAAGCGGTGCCCGATATCATCACCCCCCTGTTCGCAGACGCGATGACGACCAAACTCACATTTGACAGGGTGCACAGAGCGGGGGGCAGGGCTGGGGCCCCTCGGTCGATTTTGGTCCGGTTCCACAACTACTCGGAGAAGACGAAAGTGCTGGAGGAGGCCAGAAAAGCCAGAGAAATCACCTACAATAACGCCCAGGCCTCCACATACCAGGACCTTTCTGTTTACACGCTGGCCAAGCGTAGAATGTGCCGCCCCCTTACACAGCTGCTCAAGGAGAAGGGCGTGCGCTACAGATGGGGCTACCCGTTCTCCCTGACTTTTGAATACATGGGCCAAAGATCGACCCTGATTACGGAAGAAGACATAAGGGGAGATATTCAAGAATACACAGTGGACACAAACCCCAGGAGGGGTCCTTCAGGGCCGGAGCATGGCAGACCAAATGGCCCTGGCCCGTCCGGAGAAAGAAGAAGGCGCATGGGTGCGAGGAAATTCAGGAAAATGAACACCCCCTCCCCAGCGAAGGACGGGGAACGGAATGACTCCGAGGACTGAGAACGGGGACAACCCGTAGTGTCCTGGTCAGATGGGCACAGAGTCAGAGGACTAACTACTTACACCGTCCCAAAGAACAGCAAGTATGAGGGGTTCCTAGATGGGACACGGCCGCGGGGGGTCTTTGGGGGCTCGAGGTGATGAGCTTCTTACGCGGTTTGCCTGGCCGAGGTGGGCAGGCTGGTGGTTCGGACAAAAGTCAGCGATGGCGGAACTATTTGGCTGGACGCCGGGGTGGGGTATGATGGGGCACACAGAAGTTGGGGCAGTTCAGTTATGGTTCGGGGAAGGGGGGCAGTTGGGGAATTGTTCTAGGCCCACCCGGGGGGTAGGGGAGGGGTGAGTTGGGGAACGTAAAGCTGAATTTAGGGAGCATGCAAGGAAGAGCAATGTGACGACGGTGACCGAGAGAGAGGTAATTCTAGATCATGGCTGACAGTCTGCCCGCCCTGGGTGTGGGCTCCCTCAACGTACAGGGCTTAAACACCCCCACAAAGAGATCCCTGGTGTGCAGGGAATTCAGAAGGGCCAACCTCGACTTTCTCTTTGTGCAAGAGACTCATTGGCCACGGGGGAAGGAGCCCAAACTGCGGGGAGGGGGAATTGGGGAGGTCTTCAGCGCTTCCCACAAATGCAAAAAGAGAGGGGTGGCCATATTAGTAGCGAGGAATGTGGGCTTTGAGAACGAGGCCACGCTGAAAGACCCTGGGGGCCGTTACCTGTTAGTGCGGGGATCCCTACAGGGGGCCCCACTCACCCTGGCTGTCATCTACGGCCCAAACGAAGGCCAAACCCAATTTTGGGAGGAGGTGTGGGATAAACTCAAGACTTTGTTCATGGCACGGTAGTGTTGTGGGGGGGCGGGGGGACTTCAACATGGTCCTGGACCCAACCTGGGACAGGAAACGTGCAGGACCGCAGCCCTCCGGGGCGGCAGATGAGACCATGGCGCGTAACTTCCACAGGGTCAACTCAGAACTGGGTCTTATGGACACGATCCCGATCACGGACACCCCCTCTTTCACATATTATTCAGCTATCCATATGTCGTTTTCCAGGATAGACTACAATCTTGGTGGACGAGATCCTGTACCCATTCATTTCTGGCTATAGGGTCGACCCCGTCCCCTGGTCCGACCACGACCTGGTCCGAGTCACTATAGCAAGGGGAAGGCTAAGCGAACGCAGGGGGAGGTGGAAGTGCAACGACTCCCTGTTAAAGGACGAGGTCCTAGCTCAGGAGGTTCTCGAGGCTATCACAGATTTTTTTGAACTCAATGACAATGGGGAGGTAGGTTCGCATACCCTATGGGACGCCTTCAAGGCAACCCTACGGGGAGTCCTGATCAAAATGGGAGCCCAGAAAAAAAGGGAGAGGGAGGCCCAGGAAAGGCTACTAAGGGAGAAAATCGCCCAACTCCAACCGGGAGGTCACCCCACAGACCCCTTAGACCGTGATTAGGTGGCCGCCCTGGAAGACTACAGGCTCCAGTTGAAAGACCTCCTCCTCCACAAGACAGAGAGAAGTCTTCAACTGGTCAAACAAAAGTATTATGAAAAAGGGGACAGGGCGGATAGGATTCTGGCTTGGAAACTGAGGGAGGTTCAGAGAAGCAGATTAGTGAAAGCAGTGAAGAACGAGGTGGGGAGGTAGGCTACGATACTCCCCATATTGGTGAGGCCTTCCGCCGATACTATGAGAAGCTATATTCGTCTGAATACAATGGGGGCGAGGTGGAGATTGAGGGGTTCCTGAATTCTATACGGATCCCGGCCCTGACCTGGGAGATGGCGGAGGGGTTGGAGGGTCCGGTGACCAAGGATGAGGTGGAACGTGTGATCAGAGGTATGAAGGTGGGCACTTCCCCGGGCGAGGATGGCTACTCAGTCTACTTCTACAAGAGGTTTCGCTCGACCCTTTCCCCCTATTTGGTTAAGGTGTTCAATGTAGTGCTGGAGGGGGGGGGGTCCCTCCCAGACTCCATGATGGAGGCTATTATAGTGGTGCTCCCCAAGGACGGCAGGGATCCCTCGGAGTGCTCCTCTTACCGCCCAATCTCTCTGTTGAATATCGATGTAAAGATCCTGGCCAAGGTGATTGGGGGGCGAATGGAGGGGATCCTGCCGAAACTGGTCCACGGAGACCAGGTGGGGTTCATTAGGGGAAGACAGGGCTCAGATAACATCCGTAAAACCATAGATTTGTTTCACTACGCCCAGGTGTCAGACCTAGATGCGAGCGTTCTGTCCCTTGATTCGGAAAAGGCGTTCGATAGGGTGGAGTGGAGATTCATGGAATTCACCCTCCAGAAAATGGGCTTTGGGACGCACATCAGGGATTGGGTGAACGCGCTATACAGGGCCCCAAAGGCCAGGGTTCAAATGAATGGCAGGTTGTCAGAATCAATCCCCCTTTCGCGGGGGACAAGGCAGGGTTGTCCACTCTCCCCTCTGATCTATGTCCTCTCCATGGAACCCCTAGCCATAGCGGTCAGAGCTCACCCAGACATCAAGGGGATCAGGAGAGGCAAAGTAGAATTTAAACTCTAACTGTTCGCAGATGACATCCTGGTTTAACTGGTGGACCCGGGTCCCTCGCTTCCCCCCCACCTGTCCCTGATGGCTGCCTTCGGGCGCCTCTCGGGTCTCAAGATTAACGCATCCAAATCTGTCCTGCTCACCATGAGAGCGCGGGACCTGGGTCTGGACCCCCTAGACAGCCTGGAAGGGATAACGGTAGGGAAGGCCTCCATTCGATACCTGGGAGTCCTTCTCACCCGGGACCTAACCAACCTCGCCCCAGCCAACTACTACCCTGTTGTGTCGAGGGTCACTGCAGATCTAAGGAGATGGGGGTCAATAATTCTGTCCTGGTACGGCCGCATGACGGCAGTGAAGATGAACATACTCCCGCGTTTACTATATCTCTTCACCGCCTTCCCAACTAGTGTTCCCGACCGGACATTCAGGGTCCTCCAGAATGCAGAGCGTGAGTTCATATGGCAGGGTAGGACCCCGAGGACCGCGAAGGCAATCTTGACCTTATCGAGGGAGGAGGAAGGGTTTGGGCTGCCAGACTTTCAACTCTACTTCCACGCTGCCCAGCTGCGCGTTCTCCTGGAACACATGAAAGAGGGGATGGGCACATAATGGTCGTACCTGGAGGACATGGACGCTCACCCACTCAAGGTTCGGGGCCTCCTTTGGGCCCAAGCAAATTCATCCCGAACAGACTTAAATCTCACCCAACTCTGGGAGTCCTCTGGACGATCTGGAGGGAAAGCCCCCAGACGGCACATCTAACGTCGTGGCCGTCACTGATGTCTTCACTCTGGGGTCACCCCCTTAAATTGGGAAGTAGAGGGTTCCGCAATGCACAGTCCTGGTCCGATTCGGGGATGGAGTGGGCGGGGCAAATGTTTAGGGCAGGGGAATTTCTGCCTTATGAGGAATTGAGAGACGCCCTCGGGCAGGGGTCCCTCTCCATATTTGAATATCTCCGCTTGAAGGGAATCCTATGTGACCAATCCTGGGGCCAGAACTTGAGGAGACAGCTGACCCCCTTCGAGAAACTACTGGATACTGCGTCCTCCAGGAAGGGAGCGGTATCAGGGATGTATAGGATATTGAACACTGTTAATCTGGGGTAAAGGAGGAGGTTCCGCACTTTCTGGAATGATTTGGCGGGGGTGGAGATCTCGGAGGACGCCTGGGCAAGGATATTTAAAATAGCCTTCCATGGGAACTTATTCACAGCCGACATGGAACACAACTTCAAGATCTTACATGGGTGGCATAGAGATCCTGCAAAGTTGTTGGAAATGTTCACGGGAGTGTCCCCCGCATGCCCAAGGGGATGCGACCAGGTCGGTACGAGAGGGCACATGTGGTGGCACTGCCCGAAGGTGCAGGCATATTGGGAGGAGGTAAGGGGCTGGATCGCTGAAGTATCGGAGGAACTACTCCCCCAGAACCCCCTGACAATGCTGCTGGGCCTCCCCCCAGAGGATACGGACATAGCAACATACCCAAGAATGTGGGAAACAATGTTGAGGGCGGGGAGGGTGGCCCTAGCCCAAAAATGGAAGAGCCCGGAAACCCCTTCGAAGGAGGTCTGGCTAAAAAAGGTCAAAAATATGTTCCTGATGGACAAACTTACGGCAATGATGAACAATGACTTGGGCACATTCCAAGCAAACTGGTTTGGGGTACAGCAGACCTGGAGATGGGACATACACTGATCCACAGGCAGGAAACATGGACGGAACGGGCGCCCACGGCCCGGGTGACGGCGGACTATACACAGCCATACACGTTGTCAACGCTCAGGCTCTTTCTCGAGCTCTGGACATATAGAGCTTTCAACGCGTCTCCCCAACAAAGAAGGTTTAACTGGGACTAAGTTTATTGGGGGGAGGGTCTGTTTGGGGGGGTGGTACTCGGGCCAGTCATTTGTATATCTCTTTGAAAATGTTTCATGCCCGTTTGTTATACTATGAAAATGCTAATAAAACAAAGTTTAAAAAAAATTTAAAAAAACCTGAAAAAAAAAAAACCTGTAAAGTAGGAGTCATTAGTCGCATTAAAGGAGTTTCATGCTCATTCACAGGTCTATTGTTTAATACTTGCACCGCATCAAACACACGATCAAGCCAGCCTGCCAGATTGCCATCTCCAGATTTGTGCAACTGTTCTTTTAATAACCCATTCATTCGTTCAATTAACCCGGAAGCAGATGGATAATAAGGTACGTGATACAACCACTCAATGCTCTTTTCCTGACAATACTCCAAAATTAATTTGCCTTTGAAATGTGACCCATTGTCACTTTGAATCTGCAAAGGCACACCATAATGTAGAATGATCTGATCTAACAACCTGATGGTGTTCAGTTGTGTTGCACGGCAAAACCATCAGATATCCCGAGTATGTATCCACAATAGTGCATGCATACTGACAACGTTTACTGATTGGCATGGGACCGATATAATCAATCTGCCAAATTTGACCTGGCAATTTTCCTCTTCTCAATGTACCCCCAACAATCTGAGGGATATGTCTATGCAGTTGGTGTTGGCACACTGGACATTGCAAAATTATCGTTTTCACTACTTCTAAAGGAAGACAGATTCCTCGAGCTTGTGCCCACCTGATAGTAGCCTTTTCTCCAAGGTGCCCACATTTCTGATGAGCCCATTTGGCCAAACCCTCCAAATCGTCTTCCTGAGCCTCTGCATCCACAAATGAAATCTTGGTGTGTTCGTCTGCAACAGAATTAAACCAACGTTTTAATGAGTCTGTGGCACAATGCGCGTCCACATGATATACAGTGACTTCACTTTGTGATAACATTTCTGCAATATCTTGCCACAGTTCTTTTCCCCACAACTCTTTTGAATGAATCTTCCACCCATTCTTTTGCCAAGTTGGCAACCACACTGCCAATCCATTGGCCACTGACCATGAATCTGTGTACACATAACATTGACCAGGGGTCTCTTGTTTCAATGCTTGGAAAACTGCGTAAAGCTCTGCAAACTGACTGCTCTTCCATTTCCCTGAGGTTGTTAACATCTTTTTTGTCTTGGGATTGTACGACACTGCTTTCCAGTACCGCTCAGTTCCCACATATCGAGCTGAACCATGCGTGAACCAAGCATGCTCTGTTTGCTCCATGGTCAAATCGCTGTAAGGTACTCCCCATTTCACGGGAGACTCACGTTTTTGAGGCACTTCTGGTGGTATGTAATCTGAGGGCAGTATGTTGGCTACTTGCTCATGTAGTTTTGCAACTCCACCCTTCCCTGATTTGGCTCTTTCTTGAATATACCATTTCCATTTAATTATGCTGGCCTCTTGAGCATGTCCTATTCTATGCATTTTAGGAGAGATCAGTACCCATTGCATGATTGGTATTTCTGGTCTCATTAATACATCATGGGACACCGTCATTTGCACGGTATCAACAAGGGCCCAATAACACGCCAGCAATTGCTTCTGAAACGGAGTGTATGAGTTACCAGCATCGGGCAACTTACGACTCCAAAACCCCAATGGCACACGTTTCCTGTCTTGTTTCTGCCACACACTCCAGTTAGCATAATTGTCTTGTACAGACACATTTAATTCCACTTCGTCTTCCTTCAATGGCCATAAATCAAGCACCTGCTGCACGGTGTCTTTCGCCAGCTCAAAGGCTTTCTGCTGCTCTTCCCCCCACTGAAACTCATATTTCTTCCGTGTCACCTTGTAGAGGGGGGCCAATATCTGCCCTAAATGTGGAATGTGCTGTCTCCAAAATCCAAACAGCACTATAAACGGCTGAGCTTGCTTTTTGTTCATTGGAGTGGTGAATTCAAGTATTTTCTGTCGGGCTTTTGGCACCATTTCTCGATGCCCATGATGCCACTGAATCCCTAGGAATATCACTGTTTCAGCTGGACCTTGAATTTTACTCGGGTTAATCTCCCACCCTTCCTTCTTCAATCCTTCCATAATGACATCTAAATGACTTTGCACACTGTGCTCATCCTTGCCCTGAATCAAAATATCATCAATGTAATGAGAGATTTGTATGTCAGGTTTACACGGTATCTTGTCTAAGTGCTCTGCCACCAGCCGGTGACAGAAAGTCGGACTATGTATGTACCCCATAGGTAGCCTTGTGAAAGTGTACTGACGTCCACTCCACGAAAATGCAAACTGCTCTTGACACTCTTCAGCAATTGGCACAGAGAAAAATGCATTGGCTAAATCGATCACTGCATACCAAGTCCCCCCAAACCTTTGGACATTCTCAATCAAGGTAATGGCAACTGGGACTGCGGGCACTAAGGGAGGAGTGTGTTTATTCAACTCCAGGTAATCCACCGTCATCCTCCACGACCCATCTCCCTTTTTAATAGGCCAGAGAGGATTGTTCCATGCGGTGGTAATAGGGCGTAACACACCCGCCTCCACATACTCTTTGATGGTGTCTGAAATTTCCTTGTGCCCACCAGGAATGCCGTATTGTTTCATTGCTACCCGCTTGGTTGCCACCGGCACTTGCACTGGGGGCATCTTCAATTTGCCTACGGTAATGGGTGTAGAGATCAATGCACTCACCCCAAACTGGTACGTTTTACCACCAAGTCCCAAGGTTAACCCTTCCAAAATGTCAAAGCCAATTATATATTCAGGTATCGGGACAATCAACACTTGGTATTTTTGCTGATTCAAATTGCCTATTTTCATCTCCACTTTTGTTTGTACTGCGGGGGTCTCCTTTCCCCCTAGACCTGTAATAGTAAATTGTTTGCCTTTAAATCGTGTTGGATTGCCATGAATCAAAGAGGCCTCCGCCCCGGTGTCTATCAATGCTCGCAACCCCTTGTGTATTTCCTGGCCCCCAAAAAATCTTATCATCAACATGGGGCCGCCTATCAACTTTTATGCGGGCAGATGCTGCTGGAGCTTGGCCGAAGCCCTAGTCAAACTTCGAATGAGTGTGACTCGACTCCGCCTCTAGCATTGCACTCACCACCTTTCTCGAATCAGCGTATGTTGGCTGATACGGGGAAGGTGTCCCCATAGACCCTTCGTCTTTTTCTTCCGCAGGGGGAGCAGAAGGTGAGGTATACCCCTGTGGCGTGGTGACTACCTGTTTCATAACCTGTTTATAGCGCTCTTTGGCTGCAAGTCCTCGTTTTTTTGTATAATTCATACATTACTCTGATTTCAATGCCATCAATTTCTTCGTGTGGCACACCATCCTTTAACAAAGCCAAAAACATGTCTTTTCGTGACACTCGGGAGTCTCTGCTATCTTGCCGCCTGCCTTCTGTTCTTCTCTCACTACGCCCCTCTCTCTCCCGTGCCTTGTTATCGCTCTTATCCCACTCCACTAAATCTGCAAGCTGCCGAATGGCATCCGCTACCTCATCAGTAGCTTTGCCCGTCATACCTATGAGCAAAGTCATAATGACACGTTTGTATGCGGGTGGTGCAGTTCTAATCACCATGTTTCGAGTTGAAAATGAGAGCGGCATGGCTCCCATGTGATCATGAGCATCTATGTGAATAGCCTCTTTCATAGCATGCTCTCTGACTTTTTGAATTGCCTCTCTCAACGTATACCACTTTGTTTCTTCGCTAGGTCAATCTGTGGTAATGGGGTATTTACGGTTACATGCTTGGGCTATCAGGTGCAACAAAGACACCTGTGTATCTTGACCATTTCCGTCAGGGGGCGGTCCTGTCCTTAAGGCCTCCTGTACATTGGTGTCAATTGACAGGGGTAAAAAAAAAATGCGGTGAATCCGTAGAATCTACCAACAACCCTGCAGCACCCCCATCTAGCAATCTCACCATCCATGTCAATAAAGCTTCCCCTGACTTTTGCCTCAAACGGGTAATCATTTCCCCAACCTCCTGTTGTGTGTAATCCTCCAGCGTGGTTAAATCCACCATCCTGCCAGCAGGATTCTGCGGGTGGGGTCCGGCTCGCCGTCTTCTAATGGGCTTAGCCGCCACTCTTTTCTGTTTCACTTCCATTTTGGGGTCAGACTCATTTGCGGAACTACTTTTTAGACTGGTTGAGTCATAAATATCACCATCCCAGTCCACACCAGCGGTAGCGATTACAGTTGCCACCTTTCTTTTGTTGACCCCTCCCCGTCTTTTCCTATACTTATGCCGGGCTACTCTGACTGCTGCCCTCTCGGCCACAGCCTGATATGTATCAGCCTTATCTTTAAACAGTTTCATTTGAATCTGCTGCATTAACGCAGTCTGCCTTTCTGCAGCCAGCTCTCTATCTAATTGCAAAACCCCATTTTTCATGTCCACCTTCATTTGATGTATTTTCCTATAAGCATGCAAAAGAACCCAACCTCGCCTACCTAATGCCGCACATTCTCTGCCACGTTCCACTGGAACTTGTTGCAAGCATGCCATTACATCAGACGGATCAGCATCTCCCAATCCCTGATCCCATGTTTAACTTAGCCCTGTACCACATGCCCACGCCTGGGCCAACTTATCATATGGACTCTTAGTCCAGCCTGGAATAACAACGCTCTTTTTCCTGAACAAACTACTCATTATCGTAAACAAAACAAAACCTCTTTATATCTATATATTTTTTCTCTCCACACTGCAATCACTCCCACAGGCACGCACACACTGGCAAAGGAAAAAAAAACAACTTCACTACCCACTTAATTTCACTTGCAAGATAACAGAATCCTATCTACATTCAAACAGATTCTTGAATACTCAGAACAACTCATCACAAGTATCCTGTTCGTGACGCCAAAAATGTATTGCTCTCCTCAGAGTACACGGAAAATCATAAATCACCAATGCAATTATAGAGCCAATACTTTGAATGCAGAAAGACGCAATGACTCGCAACCACACACTGTTAGAAAATAATGAGCACTTATACGGCTATTTATTCAAAGTTTAAAAGCAACCAGTAATAACATAGAAATAACTCACAACAGTAACATAGACATAAATCACAGAAGAAGCAAAGAATGCAAAAGGAAATACATCACCGTGAGCGTAACTGGATTCCTCATCTCGCCCAGAAGCGGCTGGAAGACGCTGGGAACAGCCAGGCCGAGAGTACCACAGCTCACAGGAATGCCGGACGTAAGCGTCCTCCTCCGGCTGAAGTTTCACCTGACCACCCCTGGGGCCCCGCATATATGCACACTCCGAACAGGGGTGGCGATTCTCGAACCTTCTGGAAATGGCACTAGCGCATTGATGAGCAGCCTTTGGTTGCCAGCTGGGTCAATCGACAGCCACCCTCAAGGAGCAGAGTGCCTCCCTCCTCTAAATACACGCTCATAACAAACCATAACAAAGTTAGCTTTCCCAGCAGTAATGTCCTTGACCGCATACCAGGTTTGGAAAGCATGTTTTCCTCAGCACCGTAAATTTAACACTCAGCAAAATGTGTGCAGCTTTTCACTGCGGCATGAAGTAAATATCCATCATGGCTCTGAGCTCTCCCATAATGCAATGTGCACCAGCGCCATTTTAGTTCAAGCATAACACCCCTGTATGCCCACTACAGGTTTGATCTTCAAGAATGCTTCAACAGTGGGCTCCAGAAAAACCTCCCCAGCAAACCCTTAGGATGGCAATGGGGTGTTTAAGATACACCCAGATTAAGAAAATAAGAGCATCTTCCGTTAATACGTCTGATACGGGAGTTGGAAAGACCAACCTGTAGCGTTAGGCATACACATTGCCACCAAGTTGCACATGACTCTCACATATTGGCTGAAAACTCAGACTGCTCGTCAGTGTACAGCTAATCAATATACAAATACTCTAAAAGGAAGGACCAATACAGCATATTACTCAAAATATACTCTTTAATTAAAGAAAAGCATTGAGAAATATACCCATTTACAGGTAAATACTTTCAAAATAGTAAAAACTATCATAAAAACAATAAATGGGTCCATAAAAGTCCCAAATTACCTTTAGAATTAGAATACATACAGTTACACAGGTACATATGCATTTAGATATTTAGTGATTTGGTCCTATCTAATTGGGGATTGTCAGCAAAACTGCACTTTCACAGCGGGACACACACAGTGGTATATGGAAAGAGGTCTCTGGGAGACCCTCATACAGTCAGAACTGGATGTATATCGTTCAAAGAACCCTCTGAGGTTGCTGAAGAGAACCCACATAGACAATACAATAGCCAAAATGTCATGAATAAAAGAAAAGTAAAGCCACAAACAAAACTGTCCTATCACCATCTAAAACACTCTTGGTAGTTGTGAGAACAGATTTTCAGAACCAGCACTCTGGGAGCGTTCTCAGAGGCCATCCTAGTTAGTGAACAGGGTATTTGACACTTCAGTTTAGCCAAACTATGAAGGTAACAGACTTTGCAGTAAGACAGATTTCAGGAGATATGGAGATGGTGTAATAGTACAGTCAACCACACACAAAGCACACAAATCATTCAAGCAACACTGGATTACAGGTATATACTAATTTAGAAAGTCCTTAATTCTAAGCAGCTATCCCTGAAACGCACTCAGAAACACATATGTACACAGTTAGTGATCCCAAAGTGAGAATCCCCTAAACTGTACACTAGAAACTGAAAATACTATTCAAATGAATGAAACAAGAAAAACTGTACCTTTAATGGGCTTTTGGATGATCCTACATGTCTTGTCTGGGCCCCCCACCCTGCCGCAGCTATGCTCGCTCGTTGAGCCATGGGTTAGTTGTTTTTCTTGCTTCTCCGCTATAGGATGTGTACGATCAGCGAGCCCCGGTGTAGCTGCTCCTGCAGCGACGCTCAGCCTGTGTCTCTCTGAGTTGGTGTACTAGATAAGTTAATGTGACAGCTGCCCGCTGCGTTGCTATACTGCTCGCCTGTCTGAACTTTAGTAAGTATTGCCCCCCCCCCACTGTTGCGGTTTCGGACTCGGCCCGGGGCAGAGACCCCTACGAGCCGAGCGACGGATAAAGCCAGCGTCGGGATGGATGAGGGTTTGTGCAGATGTTGGAGTCCCGGGGAGAGGCGCGCAATCCCAGGCAAGGATTTGAGGCAGCGATCCTTGCTGCCGCGCTCCGGTCCGCCTTAATTTATCTGATCTTCTATTTTATAGGTTGTGGGGAGGGGCACCGCGGTCTGGTGGGTCATGCCAAGGCGCATCACACCTGTGAGCTGATTAGTTGGCGTGGGGTTAATGTTTATTCTGCCATGGAAGCTCTGGGTGCCGTGGGTCCAGCGAGGGGATGATCCCCGCTGTGCATGGGCGTATTATGGCCTCCAGATGTGGGGATCCCTTTTCACCTTTGTTGCAGATACTTGCGGGGGAGAGGGACGTCGCCCCCTGATCCGCCGCAGCCCGTATCAGTCTTTCTTGTGTCTTTCTGTGCTGCACTCGGGGCTCAAAAGCTCTCCCCACTGCACACCGCCGCCTCAACCCGGCAAGCAGCGACTGCCCAGGCTCCCAATCCAGCCGCCGTGGACCCCCTCCACAGCTTCTGCTTTCGAAGCCCGGCTCTCACTTCTTCTCACTGTGCTGGGTTGCGGCTGCTGCAGACCTCTGCTGCCGCTGCCTTCTCCAGCAGCTCCATCGGACTAGGCGGCTGTTGTAGGAGGACCAGCAGGCGGGCCCAGGGACTCAGCCGTGCCAGTGGGCGTCTGTTCCCTATTTGCACCCTGGGCGGGGGGAGGAGGGGCTGCCTTCTCAGCCACTGTCCGGGCCGCTCACCACTCCACAGTGTTCCCTCGTTGCTGAGGCTGCTCCGGGACAGCCGGGAGGCTGCCTGGGGTGGTGGACCTGCTCCTATGTGGGGAGTGTTGCTGCAGTTCGTTCCGCTCCGCGATGGGCACAGCAGGAGCGCAGCCGGAGGGGTGCAGGGACAGGGGGGTAGGAAGCGATGGGAGCAAGGCGGCGTCGCTGTCATGATTCCTGCCCCTCATGTCCCCAGCCCTCCAAGATGTCAGGCTGGAGCCAGGCCACGATCACCTACATGGCCCTCAAGGGCATCTCCATCCCTCCAAAGACCCACTTGGAGTCAGACTTGGCGCTTGTGGCACCAGACTCACTCGCTCCCATAGGATAACATTGTGGATTGGACTTGTAGTGCATTGATGGGGACAAGATGGATGCCCCCACATATTTCAGTTCCCCGAACTGCATGTGCAGTCTAGTCTTTTGGCTGTGGTTCAGCCCAGAGACACCTGGGATACCCAGAGACTATTTAAGCCACGCCCAGGCTGAGAAACATGCTTTGTGTTTTCTGCACCTGCAGCGTGACACTCACCGTGTTCGGATCGGTCTCCAGTAGGCCTGCATCTTTCTTCTGCGTTCAGCTCCTGCAAGAACAAAAACACCATTAGGAACAGCCTTACCTTGCAGCGCTTCTGCCCATCATTCATCGCTTCTTCTGTTCTGCGGGCATCTTCGGCGGTGTCATTCCCATCCCGGCACGCCGCTTCCTAAGGAAAAGAGAAAAGAACAGAAAAAAGGCATTAGTAAGCATTCAGCAAATCTTTGCTTATTTTTAAAGACTGTACGAGCTTCAAACGCTTACCTGAATCCCAGCCGCTCTGGGGAAACTCTGTCTCCGGAACTTCTCATCCATCTGCAAGAGGGAAAAGACACTCCATGTTAGCGTGGAAACATCTAGAGGCGCCGCATACCGCACTTATTCGCCGCATTTCTTCTTCATAACCGGCATCCACGCTGAAAACGCCACAGCACTTAAAAGACACAGAAAAAGAACTCAAGTTCAATACAAATACGAAAGGGGCGCATCAGCTCTCACTCATCTCAGCAGCACTTCGCCATCCCCGGAAGCCGGCCATCATCTAAGGAAGGAAAGGAACGAAGTTAGAGAACTATTCAAAAGACTCATTATACTTACCTGTCGGACTCTTGCCAGTGAAGTAACTAGGCAGCAATGAGCCTGCATCAATCAAAGCGCCCCTGCGCTGAAAGCAGGACGGAGAGCACACTTTCCAAGAAAACAAGGTGAGCTGTGGATCAAAGGGATGGGTTGGACCCCTGGGGAAGAAGGGGTTCAAGCACACAGAGAAAATAGGGAGTTAAACTCTACCAATCCTGTGTTTCAGGCCCAGTCTGCAGTCGAGTAGACTCCAGGGAAGGGTTTGAGGTCTTAAGAGGTCAGAACAGGCTGAATGACATCCCCGTGGATACAAGGTGAGCGTTACAGAACACAAAGCCTCACATCAAAATCCACCTGGGCGTCATGGAAACGTCAGACACCGACCAGTTAGCCCATATGTTGGGGCAGCTATGTTCCGAAGTACATGCAGCCAGGCAGGAGACCAACACCCTGAGGAGCCGGCAACTTCTCCATTCACAAACAGGGCATGCACCATTGCCGGGAAGCGTGCCCTCGATGCCAGCGCCATCAGCCAATCCCGTTCAGATAACCCTTCCTGGGGCAGTTCCCCCTGGCACCGCCCGAATGATTTACGGGGGATCCCAAGAGGTTTGCAACGTTCATGAACCAGTGCTGCCTGCATTTCATTTGTAGACCAGGGGCCTTTCCGAATTACCAATCACGGGTCGTTTTTGTGCTATCCTACCTGAGTGGTAGCACCGCGGACTGGTCTGTACCCTTTGTGGCCCAAGACAATCCTTTGCTGCATGACTTCAGGGGCTTTCAGCAGGAGATGGAAAAGCTGTTCGCCCGTCGTACTCATGGGCAGGCATTAGACAATGAACTTCTGTCCCTACGCCAAGGGAATCAAGACCTATTAACATACATAGCCACGTTGAATAGACTCATAGTTGAAGCAGAATGGCCAGTGGAGAAGAGAACCACGTTATTTCATCGGGTGTTGCGGGGGGAGCTCAAGGATGTTCTCGCACAAGTAGTGAACCCCCCAAAAGACTTCTCAGAATTCATTGACCTTGTTGTTCAACTGGATCATAGGTTGCAGGACCGAAGAGCAGATCGAACCAGACCGGACCCTCGCTCTATGTATGTGCGTTCAAAGGACAATATTGCCCGCACAACAGAAGGTTCAGGAGAACCAATGCAAATCGGGGGGTCAGATCCCCCTTGACTAAAGCGGAAAGGGATAAAAGAAGACAGTAGCAATTATGTCTGTACTGTGGAAGGTCAGGTCATTTCCTTAAAGAGTGCCCTGTGAAGCCACCGAGGAGGATGGTCGGGGCCACGGACAAGGAAGATAACATCAAGGAATCGGAAAACTCCTCAGCCCAGAAAGTGTAGGGGTCCACTTGTCGAGCGAAGAACATGAACTACAGACCTCCCATTTTGCACTATCCGTGGTCTTGATCAATCACCAACAACCATCTTGGATGCACGCAGTAAGAGAGTACATTGACAGTGGAGCCGTTGGGAATTACATCGACCAGGATCTTGCAGCAAATATGGGGCTTCCGTTAGGCCCTAAATCAACCACTGACACGGTTACCACTGTCGACGGCACGGAAATAGCTTCTGGTCCAGTATCCAAATGCACTGCAGCTTTAACCCTTCTGTGCCAGGATGGACACCAAGAATCTATCGTTTTCGACCTCATTAAGGCACCACAGTTCAGGTTGATTTTGGGAATGCCATGGTTGGTAGCTCACAATCCTCGAATAGATTGGCGAGAAAAAGAATTGGCCTTTCCCGAGACTTGCGCCCACACATGTTATCGCCAAGAGAAACAACCAATAGACATCAGAACCTCCACGCTTGCGACTGTGGCAATCGGCACCCTACCAAGTGAATACCAGCACTTTCAAGATGTCTTTCAGAAAGAACAGGATAATACCCTGCCACCGCATAGACCATACGATTGTCAAATCGACCTGATACCCAGCGCACAAATCCCTTGTGGGCTAATTTATGCACTCACGGAACCAGAAAACCGGCACCTGAAGGCCTATCTTGACCAATACCTGGCCAATGGGTTCATCCGTCCCTCGAAGTCTCCAGCAGCCAGTCCTCTATTCTTCGTACCGAAAAAGGAGGGGAACTTGAAAACGTGCATCGACTATTGCGCACTGAACCAGATTACCGTTAAAAAAACGCTACCCCCTGCCACTGATCCCTGAATTGCTTGATCAAGTCAAAGATGCCCAAATCTACACAAAACTAGACCTGAGGGGGGCATATCACCTTGTTTGCGTTAAACAGGGGGACAAATGGAAAAACGCTTTTCGCACCAAATACGGCTTGTACAAATATCAAGTAATGCCCTTTGGCCTTTGCAATGCGCTTGCAGCATTTCAATACTTCATGAACGATTTCCTATGGGAATTGATTGATGTCTGTGCTCTAGTGTACATCGACGATATTCTAGTATATTCCGCATCAAAGCAGGACCACGTTAAACACGTTCGATCTGTATTGGAGAAAGTCTGTCAACACAAGCTCTACGCCAAGCTCGAAAAGTGCTCATTCCACGTCTCTGAGGTGGAATTCCTGGGCTTTATTCTCAGCCCAAATGGAATCCGAATGGATGCACACAAGGTAGATGCTATCCTGAACTGACCATCCCCAAATTCATTCAAGGGGGTTCAAAGTATGCTGGGTTTTGCAAACTTCTACCGCCGGTTCATCCCAGGATTTTCGCAAATTGTGCATCCCATCACATCATTGCTAAGGAAAAGCAGCAAAAAGTTCCAGTGGACAACAGAAGCTGAGGAAGCGTTCCAGGAACTCAAAGCAAGATTCACATCTGCCCCAATCTTACGCCACCCTCGACCTGATCTCCCATAGTTGGTGGAAACGGACGCCTCAAGCATGGCTATGGGAGCCATCCTCTCACAAAAGGACCCCGAAACGGGCCAGTTACACCCTGTTGCCTTCTGGTCGCGTAAATTCACACCCCCCTGAACTCAATTACGCCATCACAGTCAAAGAACTCCTGGCCATTAAGTCAGCCTTTAAGGCATGGCGGCACTACCTCTTGGGCGCCAGACACACAATCACCAAAATAACTGACCACCGGAACCTCCAGTACCTAAAAACGGCAAAGGCCCAATCCTCACAACTACGTTGGGCTCTTTTTTTTTCTGAATATGACTACCTGATTACATTTCAACCAGGGGTTTAAAACGGGAAGGCTGATGCCCTTTCCCGTATGGGGGGTGGAAGAGCAAGGGTATCAGACCCCTGACCCAATAGCAATCATCCCGAGTGACAAGCTCCTAGGAATCACAGCAACCATAACTCAGAAATAAATTACCTGAAGAAATCCAAAACCTGATGAGTCCAGAGCAATTACAAGCGTGGAGTGCACAAGGAGAACATTACATGATAAAAGATCAGTTGCCCTACTTCAGGAATCGTTTATTCTTACCAAACTAAAAACTACGAGAACAAGTCATGTCCGGTTATCATGATTCCTTGATCGAGGGCCACCCCGGAATCGCTAAAACCCTAGCCAAGGTAAAACGAAATTATTGGTGGCCCACGTGGCGTAAAGACATTATCCAATTCATCCTATATTGTGGAGTGTGTGCTCAAAACAAGTCATCCAAGCAGAAACTGGCTGGGCTATTACAACCATTGGAAATCCCACCAGCACCCTGGCACACGTTGTCCCTTGATTTTATTACTGATTTATCACCGAGTCAAGGGTTTAACACTATTCTTGTGGTCGTGGACCTATTTTAAAAAATGGCACATTTCATTCCTCTTAAAGGGCTCCTAAATTCTTCCACTCTGGCAAAGGTATTTCTTGAAGGCATCGTACGGCTCCATGGGTTTCCTTCAGTTTTAGTCTCAGACCGAGGTACTCAATTCGTATCTAACTTCTGGAGAAAATGCTGCTTTATGGCCCAGATCGACATCCGGCTATCCAAAGGTCACCATCCCCAAATGGATGGTCAAACTGAGAGGACAAATCAGACGCTCAAGCAGTATCTGCGTTGCATGTTACACCAAGCTGAAGGAAGCTGGTTCGACCTATTATGGATAGCTGAATATGCTTATAATAATTCCCTACACACCAGCACTGGGCAGACATCTTTTTATACCATGTATGGCAGGCACCCACGTACTTCTGAGTTGGACGTTCATACAACCCTGGAAATGCCAGCAGTCAAAACCTTGCACACAACCATTTCTCAAACCTTTAAAAGGGCAGCTGAACACCTACTTCAAGCTAAGAATTGCCAAAAGAAGTTTGCTGATCAACACCGAGCAAAGGCCCCCAACTACCAAGTGGGAGACAAAGTCTGGCTGGCGTCTAAATACGTGTCCATTAAAGGAACCCGAACTTTCCGTCCAAGATACCTGGTTCTATTCACCGTCACCTCTGGGATAAATCCTGTGGCGGTCAGACTAGCTTTGCCGTCAAACATGCAGATTCATCCTGTGTTCCACGTGTCTCTCCTTAAACCTGTTCAACCTGGGACCCGGGTAGCAATTCCACCGCAGCCAGTAGTAGTCGCCGGGGAGCCAGAATTCGAAGTCAAGGACATCCTGGATTCAAAGTACGTCAGATCCAAATTATACTACTTAGTAGACTGGAAGGGTATGGTCCACAAGAGAGGACATGGGAGCCTTGTGAGTACATCCATGCACCTCGCTTGCTTAGACGATTTCATCAAAACCATCCAAATAAACCAGGACCAGACAGAACAGCCACCTTGAGAGGGGCTTTGGGGGGGGGGGGGAGTGTGTGCTGTCACGATTCCTGCCCCTCATGTCCCCAGCCCTCCAAGATGTCAGGCTGGAGCCAGGCCACAATCACCTACATGGCCCTCAAGGGCCTCTCCATCCCTCCAAAGACCCACTTGGAGTCAGACCTGGCGCTTGTGGCATCAGACTCACTCACTCCCATAGGATAACATTGGGGATTGGACTTGTAGTGCATTGATGGGGACCAGATGGATGCCCCCACATATTTCGGTTCCCAGAACTGCATGTGCAGTCTAGTCTTTTGGGTGTGGTTCAGCCCAGAGACACCTGGAATACCCAGAGACTATTTAAGCCACACCCAGGCTGAGAAACATGTTTTGTGTTTTCTGCACCTGCAGCGACACTCACCGTGTTCGGATCGGTCTCCAGTAGGCCTGCATCTTTCTTCTGCGCTCCTGCAAGAACAAGAACACCGTTAGGAACAGCCTTACCTTGCGGCGCTTCTGCCCATCATTCATCGCTTCTTCTGTTCTGCGGGCATCTTCGGCAGTGTCATTCCCATCCCGGCACGCCGCTTCCTAAGGAAAAGGGAAAAGAACAGAAAAAAGGCATTAGTAAGCATTCAGAAAATCTTTGCTTATTTTTAAAGACTGTACGAGCTTCAAACGCTTACCTGAATCCCAGCCGCTCTGGGGAAACTCTGTCTCCGGAACTTCTCATCCATCTGCAAGAGGGAAAAGACACTCCAGGTTAGCGTAGAAACATCTAGAGTCGCCGCATACCACGCTTGCTCACCACATTTCTTCTTCATAACTGGCATCCACGCTGAAAACGCTGCAGCACCTAAAAGACACAGAAAAAGAACTCAGTTCAATACAAATACGAAAGAGTCGCATCGCGCTGTCACTCACCTTGAGCGCTACTCATCTCAGCAGCACGTTGCCATCCCCGGAAGACGGCCATCATCTAAGGAAGGAAAGGAACGAAGTTAGAGAACTATTCAAAAGACTCATTATACTTACCTGTCGGACTCTTGCCAGTGAAGTAACTAGGCAGCAACAAGCCCACATCAATCAACGCACCCCTGCGCTGAAAGCAGGACGGAGAGCACACTTTCCAAGAAAACAAGGTGAACTGTGGATCAAAGGGATGAGTTGGACCTCCGGGGAAGAAGGGGATCAAGCACACAGAGACAATAGGAAGTTAAACTCAACCAATCCTGAGTTTCAGGCCCAGTCTCCAGTCGAGTAGACTCCAGGGAAGGGTTTGAGGTCGTAAGAGGTCAGAACAGGCTGAGTGACGTCCCCGAGGATACCAGGTGAGCGTTACAGTCAGGCAGCGGGACTCTGCAGCCTGCCCCCGCCACAGCCCGTATCAGCCTTTCTTGTGCTCTCAAGCTCTCACGCCCCCCCAACTGCACACCGCTGCCTCAACCCGGCAAGCAGCGTCCGCCTTGACCCAGCGAGCAGCGGCCGCCCCCAGGCTCCCCAGCCAGCCACTGTGGACCCCCTCCGCAGTGTCTATTTTTGAAGCTTGGCTTTCCTGCCTCCTCACCGTGTCGGGCTGCGGCCGCTTCAGGCCTCTGCTCCCGCTGCCTTATTCAGTGGGCTAGGCGGGTGTAGTAGAAGGACCAGCAAGCAGGCCTGGGGACTCAGCTGCTCCGGCAGCGTCTGTCCCCTCTCCGGGACCCGTGGGGGGAAGGGGCTGAATTCTCAGCCTTGGCGGGCTGCTGGACGGGCCACTTTCCGGGTTGCTCACCTCACCACCGTGTTCCATCGTTGTTGGGTCTGCTCCGGGACACCCGGGAAGCCGCCTCGGGGTGGCGGACCTGCTCCTATGTGGGGAGTGTTGCTGCAGACTCCGCCGGCGGGCTGTGGTTATTACTGGGATCACACCCTGCTCCTGGGCTGCGGAGGACCGCCATCTTGTGCTCGTTATTGGCAGGGACTGACCTGCTTCAGTTGCACTGCGGATACGTAGCAGCAGAGGAATGGAGGGGTCCCTGGCTGCGCTCCAGCATTTGGGGACAGGTGAAGACCTTTTGTGGCTTTTGAAACACTGTCTCACTAGAGTTTCATCGTTGGCTGCGTGGCGCAAGCTGGGAGCTCCTAGAGAGCCACTCCAGCCATCTTGGCTTCAAATTCACGCCCCATTTGAGTGCTCTTTTACGGCAGGTCTTGAATGCCCCTGATGAGAATGTGATCGTGTTGGACTTAAAGCATCAGGTATACACCTCCTTCCAACAGAGTAAAAACCTACTCAGATTTTCTCGCCAGGGTTCACCTTTTTCAACTGAAAGAGCTAATCATTTGAGTGGCAAGAAAACAGGATTCCATCCATTTTTGGGATGCCTCTATAAAACGGTGTCAGGATCTGGCCCTAGCGACATTCCAGATAAGGAGGAATCTCAGTCGATTACTGCTTGTTTGAGAGACAAAGGGGTGGGTGACCGCTAGGCCTTCCCATGCAACTTGAAATTTGAGTATCAGGGAAGACCCTACAGCATCATAAAGGAACAGATTTGGCCTGTTGATTCATCCCCGGACAGGTACGGCAATTAGTGTGCAACACGTCTGCCCAGAAAAGAGGGTGGAGGGCTGCTTGGCCATACACCAAAGGGCAGGGAAGGGGATCACACACTCCGATGGGAACATGAGTGCAGCAGGGTCTGAGGGTTGGGGACATTATTATTAATCTCTGTCTTTCTGGGGAGGGATAGGTAAAGTGGGGCTGCAGCAGACCCGTTCCGGCTGCTATGATCATGTCTGGGTATTACTGGATCTAAATGCTTAATTTTCAGGGGGGTCAGGTTTATTGCATGCTTGGGCAAGGAGTTTTGAGGGTGGTTGTTGGTGGGGTATGGGATATCGATACCAGGATTCCCAGGATGCTTGTTCAGTCCCAGTGGGGCTTATCCTAATTGGATGGTTTAGGGGTGGAGGGGTTATGTTTTTTGGAAAGTTGCAACCATGAAGTTTTACATTGTTAGTTGTGGCATGTTAGGTGGTGTAGGAATGGAGCTTAGGTGGGGCTGTCTCAAACAGGATAGGGCACGAGAAGTGTTGAAGTCTTCTAGACCGGATGATGTCTGAACTAGGGTTGGTCACCCTGAATGTACAGTGTCTTATTCTCCCTCAAAAAAACGTTCCATCTTGAGGCGCCTTTCAGAGTTGAAAGCCTTAATAGCGTGCCGCCAGGAAACGCATCTCCTTCATAGTGATGAGATACGGATGAGAAGTAAAGTATTCCCTAAGCAGTATTTTGCTTCTAGCGGGTCAAAGGTGGCAGTCCAAATTAGAAAAGATATGCAGTTCTCTAAACATTCCTTATATAAAGATTTGGAGGAAAGATTTCTGGTTCTTAAAGGGTTAATGGAGAGACAATTGTTCACTTGGGTAGCAGTGTACGCCCGCATGAGTGCCAGGGCCACTTCATAAGAGAACTGCTGGGAAAGCTGTGTGGGTTGTGTGTGGGTCAGATGATGGTCAGGGGTGACTAACTGTGTAATGGACACAACACTGGATAAAACTCTCACATCCCCCCCGAATGATAACAGGCACTGGCAGGAATTGGTGAGGTTTCTCAAGGAATTGGGGTTAACTGAAACTTGGCAGTTTTTCTGCCAAACGGAGAAGGATTACACTCCTTTCTCAGCAGTCCATAGTGGTTTCTCTAGAATCAAATGATTTTAGTTTCTGCAACATTAATCCCCCTAGTCCTATCTGTGAATATTGGCCTGAGGTATCTTTCGGATCATACCCCCAGTACTCCTACAGCTGGAGCTGGGTAGACCCTTACAAGGTGTAAGGAAGCACTGGTGGTTAAATGAGTTGGTGTTATGAGATGTGGCGCTTAGAGCCCATATAGAAGCCGCGATTCTGAACTATTTCCGAGAAGATGAGTCTGAGGCAATGGATTGGAGGGTAATGTGGGATGCTGGTTGCTTGGTCATTAGAGGGCAATGTATAGGTTTTACAGCTGCCTATTTAAAGATAAGGGAAACAACACAAATTAACCTGGATCAGGAGGTGGCTGAGGCAGAGAAACACCGTAAATATAGGGGCTTACTCAAATCACTGCGAGAACTCATGAAAGTTAGAATATGCCTTCAGGCACACAGTGATTATGCCGAAGAAAAAAAAACGGAGTGAAATAATACTGAAAAAATAATGAAAATAAATATTTGGGGTGTGGGAGTAAGGGGTTATAAAGTGTGGGGGTGTTTCGGGGTGGGACTAGAAGCGTGGGGAAACAGGTGGTTAGGGAAGCGGGCCCTTCCAATTTAAAAAAATAACTTCAAAATTTGTTTTCTCTGTATTATTTCATTCGTTTTTTTGTATTTGTTGTAATCACATGTAACCCCCACCACACGTGGCGGACTGCTCGACGCTACTGTTATTACAAACCAGACAGTCATATTATGTGAGGGGGAACAAGACCAATCACTTTTTGGCGATGAAAGTATGCAAGCAGCAGAGCAGGAATTATATCAGTACAGCTGAAGACTGGGGAGGAGAAATTAGATGGCGGAGGCAGACAAACTTAACATAATGGAATCTATGTATTGACAGTTAGTGAAAGAGGAAAGACTAGACCATACTCAGCAGTAAGAGTGTTTGATAAAAGCGGGGCTACCTCAGATCACTCCAGAAGATACGGAACTACTGGAGTCCCCAATAATTTCGGGAGAAGCAGGAGGGCCATTGACATATATTTGAGTTATGTTTCATTTTATTTCATTTCCTTTCAGCACGCTTAGGTGCACAGTGGGTGACTGGACGCTGCATTGTTCAAAGATTTTGTTTTTATTTTGCTGATCTCCTTGTAAGACGCCTGCCGGCTAGAAGGTGCTCAGCTTCCTTGTTCAGACACGCTTCTGCGATCTGTTTTCCCTTTCCACTCACTGGAGTTGGAGGGCTTTGGTTACTGTGATAGGACGTGTATTCAATAAGGGAGACGTCCACCAGAGGTAGAGCGGACAGGAGCATCAGTCGAGGGTCCTGCGCGCAAACTCATGCCTAAGTCAAGCCCGCCTGTGCTCGTCCGTGCGCAGGCTGGGCCTTGGGGCTCTGGCTCCGTTGTCACTAATTCCTCGTCTGTACAAACCCCATCTCCCGTGCTGACTTACTTAGCTTGGCTCCAGCTGGTACTATTTTTCCACCTGATTTTAATGCTAACTCTCTGGTTTTAGATAATGCCCCCTTGGATAACAGCAATCGCATTTCTGTGAACTGTTTTGTAGTGAACGCACGCTCTTTGGTTGCGCATGCCCAAGACTGTAACAGCCTTCTTGAGGACCATCATCCTGTCATCCTGTCATCCTGTTTGTCTCTGCGGTTTGGGGAACATTCCGATCTGTTAGCAATTCAAAGTTTACCTCCTAACTATGAGATCATGCGTCGTGATCGCATAGCGTCTGATCCTGGTGTGGACCTTGCTGTTCTTTTTTAATAGTAATTTTAAAGTTATCTCCATTCCAATTATTTATTCTCTGAAAATGGAATGTATGCTTGTGCGGATACTAATTTCTGCCACTCTTACATTATTTGCTCTCTTGGTGTACTGCCCTCCCGGTTAGGATCGTAGTTTCTGTCTCGAGATTCTGGCGTTTGTGGCTGGCATACGGCAGACATACCCTAACCTGATTGTTGTTGGGGATTTTAATCTCCCATCGAACAAGTCCAACTACCATCTGTTGGATCTTGGCCTACTTCAAGTGGTCACGTATCCTACACATCTTATGGGCAATACTCTCAATCTTATATTTGCCCCTTCAGCTATTGCCTCGGTTTTATCTGCGCTCCCTGTAATTTGGTCGGACCATATGGTGGTGCCCTTCCAGTGCAGCTTGAGGGTTCCTTTCCTCCTCGTTCCGACAGTATATTCAGAAATGCTGTTGGCACGCCGTTTCTTATCAGGATCTGAGCCTCTTAATATCCAATGGCTGTGCGAACACTACTGACTGCACACTGCCAATCCTGTCCTGGGCACTTAACGCAGCCTCAGATACTCTTGCCCCTTTTAAGCGCTGTTTAGTGAAAAATCGCTGCTGGGAACCGTGGTATACAGTAGAACTTAAAGATCTTAAACTCCAGTGTAGATGGGCTGAGAGGAAGTAGAGAACTGGCTATTTATTAGCCGATAAAGTTCTCTTTCGTTTGGCTTATGCAAAATACCATAGAGCTAAGAGAGGGAGGGGGAGAGGGGGTTTGGGAAACTGTTCATGGTTATTACTGTTGAATAAATTGAAAACCAATCAAAATATGTCAAAAGAAAAAGATACCATAGAACTATTACAGTGGCCAAATGGAGCAGGCTATCAACCAACCTAAAGCTCTATTTGAGGCAGTTCAATCGCTGACTGCTCAGCCCAAGTCTCAGCCAAGTTTCCCCACCTCGCAGGAGCTTTGTGACTCCTTGTCTAAATTCTTTGACGATAAGATAGCTGCCATTCGTAGTGCGATTACCACTATTCATCAGCATGCCACCTTGCCCTATTCATCTGTGGTCGACTTCAGAGCTTCAGCTGGCTGGTCTCCTTTGCCAACTTTAACGGCACAGGACATTTTAGCTGCTATTAAAAGGGCTAAAATCGGAATCACCCTCTGACCCCAACACACTTTCTATATTGATAGATCTGTTGAGTGCAATCATCCTGTGGTTGGTCAATGCAGTCTACGATTCACTTTCATCAGGTGTTATCCCTGATCTAAAACATGCCCCTGTAATACCCCTTCTTAAAAAAACATGTTTGGATCCGTGGGACCTTTCTAACTTTCGTCCTATTTCTCTGCTCCCATTTCTTATGAAACTACTCAAGTCTCTGGTTTCTCTTCCTTCTTTGACCACTTTCATTCGGGTTTTCACCCAGGCCGAGGTACTGAAACTGTCTTGGTATCAGTAGTTGATGACTTGAGGCGGCTTGTGGACTGGGGGAAAAGGGGAGTGCCCTTATTCTATTAGATCTTTCAGCAGCATTTGACACCGTGGACCACCCCACCTTTGTCTCCCGTCTCTCTTCCGCTGGCCTATCTGGTCAGGTTTTGGCCTGGTTTGCTTCTTTTTTGGAAGGACGCTCACAATCTGTTTCTCTGCCACCTTTTTAGTCCTAACCTGTACCTCTGTTATGTGGTGTCCCTCAGAGCTCCTCGTTGTCTCCCACTATGTTCAACGTTTACATGCAGACGCTTCTTGGCATCATCCACCCACATGGCTTCCTGTGCTACTCCTACGCCGACCAGACACAGATTATTCTGCAGCTTGATCCGTCTCAACCCGATATGGCTATTCGGCTTTTTTGGCAGGACGCTCACAATCTGATTCTCTGCCACCTTTTCAGTCCTAACCTGTACCTATGTTATGTGGTGTCCCTCAGGGCTCCTCGTTGTCTCCCACTGTGTTCAAGGTTTACATGCAGATGCTTCTTGGCATCATCCACACACATGGCTCCTGTGCTACTCCTACGCTGATGAGACACAGATTATTCTGCAACTTGATACGTCTCAACCTGATATGGCTGTTCGGCTGAGGAGTTGCCTGGAGGCCGTGGGTGGATGGATGGGGAAGACAGAGGTGCTGGTTGTTGGTACCGCTAATCCTTCTCTGTTCTGGATCCCGGCGTAATGGCCCGCTAGTTTGGGCCCTTTTCCCACACCTGTTTCATTCGGTCAAAGACCTAGGATCACGATTATGGCCTTCATTAAAAGTTCGACAGTCTGGAATCTGGTTTTACCGTGAAAGTGGTGACACCGTTTCCGGGACCTCAAGTATGCGGAAGTAAGCTGTGATTACGGTTTGTCGGTTGCGTGCCCCAGACCAATGCGTAAACGGTGTCAACGTCCTAAGGCAAACACCCAAAGAGACGGATGCACGGGGTACAATGGTAGCGGGACATCCGTTTCCGCTGCGTTCATGCCGGATATGCAAATAACGGTACCGACAATATCATGATCGTGAAAACCAGAAAGAGAGCGGTGGCCATTACTTAAAGCACAATCCACTGCAATCCTCAGTAACCACAAGGCCTACAGCTCCTGTGACTACTGACTAACAACATCTGAGATGACATCAAGGGTTCCAGTCACCCGCCAGCGCAAACCGCGCTTCAGCGAGGCAGAACTGACAGTGCTCATAGAGCACATTGTGGACAATGCGGGGCTGCTGTTCAGTGCAGATCAGAGGCGCAGCACACAGCAGAAGCGTAAGGGGATCTGGTCAGTGGCTGCACAGAACTGCACAGCTGTTGGTGTCACGGTACGCACGGTGCATGACTGCCACAAGCGATGGGATGATCTGCGGCTGCAGGTCAGGAACCTGCTGGCAGCACACGGGCAACACTGCAATGTCACAGGAGGGGGACCACATTACCCACTGAAAATGCAGACATGGTAGGGGAGGTGCAGCAGCATCACGGACCTTGTTGGAATTGAGGGTGTCAGAGGAGCTGAGGTGGAAGTACCCACAGCTGATGATGCGGGTAAGTACACAGAGTGCAAAGACATGACAGTGAATGAAGGAAGACCAGCAACCCCCCCACCATTGGGCCCACCACACCCGCACCCCCATATCCTCCCCCAGCCAGGTCCATATAGGCACACAACACACCCACCATTGGGCATACCACAACCAGCAGAGACCAGCCAGGTCCACATAGGCACACACACCCACCATTGGGCCCATCACCTCCAGCACCCCCTCACCACCCCCCTTCCCAGCCAGGTCCACATAGGCGCACAACACACCCACCATTGGGCCCAGCACACCCTCACCCTCCAGTCAGGTCCACATAGGCACAAAACACACCCAGCATTGGGCCCTCCACACCCAGCACACCCTCACCTCCCAAGCCAGGTCCACATAGGTACACAACACACCCACCATTGGGCCCACCACACCCAGCACACACACCCCAGCCAGGTCCACAAAGGCACACAACAAACCCACCATTGGGCCCACACACCCAGCACACCCTCACCCCCTTGGCCCCCCAGCCAGATCCACATAGGCACACAACACACCCACCATTGGGCCCACCACACCCAGCACCCCCATGTGACAACACCACCTGGAGATCCAGATGGCGTGCAACTCAGAGCAAGCCCTGATCCACATGCCTCAGTGCAGCACCCATCAATGAGTGTACTTGCAAGTGGATGAAGCATGAGAAGTGTGATGCGTGTGACTGGCCCATACACATCCTGTCACAACACTAATGGCATACCCTACAATCCACCACAGGTACATCGACCGACAGTGACGGGGAAGAACAGCCGGCGTCAAGGGGGACAGCACGAGAACGTTGCACGACGCAACCCCAGCAAGCCACAGCCAGCACCTTCGCCAGCCATGCTTCCGCCACGGTGCAGGTGCACGACACCACATACACCATCATCCCTGCTGCGCCTGCAGAACACCATGCAGCACCATCCAATCCCCCGGCAGCCAGCTCCAGTGCCGCCACAATTCCCCGGCCCCGATAAGCGACAATGAGAGTGGCAGCCTACACAGTGCACACGTAAAGCATGGAGCTGATGAGGCCACAAATGGCAATGAGGTGGGCAACACCACGCCTAATCAGTTGGGCGCATTCAGCCCCATTGGAATTCACAGTCTGATATGCTCATCTACACCTTCGCACCAAGAACTCACTACCCGGCTAGAGCGCATAGAACAGCGCCAGAATACCCTCACACAACTTGTGGAGCAACAGCTGCAGGAGGCAAGGCTCCAACGGGAGGAAGCACGACTGCAGCGAGAGAGAACTGTCACCTCCGTGCTTTGCCTCTCGCATGCTATTGGGCGATTTGCAACAACTAACATGGTGTTGTCACAGAGGGAAACAACATCATGTCTAACATTGCCGAGGCAATGTTGGTTGTCCAGCAGGCCCACGTGGGCCGTGTGCCACCACCTAAGCCCACTGTGCCCTCCACCAGCAGCACTTCTACAAGCTCAGTGGCCAGCAGCCCCCGGAGGCGATCCTCACGGCAGGCAGGATCAACAGGAAAGGACGGCCATGGGCCCAAACGTGGCAGGAAATAGGCCGTACATTGTGGGACTTGAACTCACTCAAGTCGTGATGGTGTTTGGGTTGTCGGTGGGTACGGTGGGGAGGGGTAGGTGGCGGTGACGGTGGGGGTGGGCCTTGAAGGGGTTAGCTAGTTGGGGCCTGGTCGGGCGGTGGGTACATTGGGGAGGTGGGGCGGGCCGTGAAGGGGTTAGCTAGTTGGGACCTGGTCGGGGGTGGGTACGTTGGGGAGGTGGGGGTGGGCCTTGAAGGGGTTAGCTAGTTGGGGCCTGGTCAGAGGGTGGGCATGTTGGGGAGGTGGGGGTGTGCCTTGAAGGGCTTAGCTAGTTGGGGCTTGGTCAGCGGGTGGGTACGTTGGGGAGGTGGGAGTGGGCGTGTGTGGACTTAATTCATGTAATCAACCTTTTTGACCAGTACATTAGAAAATACACTGGTGTGCAAATGTGAAAGACGAGTGGACACTGTTATTTTGTGTCTGAATAATTCATTTACTGTAGTGCTATGACATGAAGTGCTGCATGTGTGCATTTAGTATATCAGAGGAAATTGCGTATGAGTGCTTCACGTGCATGTTGTCCATCTATGGCACCCCGGCCTGGTAGTGCTCCCATCCCTTCATCATTGTCATCATCATCTTCATCCTCATCCTCATCTGCTGGCACAAAGTCCGGGGGTAGTGCAATGCTCCTGCGTGTGCAGCATCGCACATGCAATAACTATTTTTCCGGCTGTACTGCAATGCGCCACCTGGCCTTCAGCAGTTGAAAGGTCTGCTCTATCACGCCACGTGTCCGTATGTGTGCCCGGTTGTAGGCGTCCTCATGCCTGTTCCGTGGCCGTCGCATGGGCGTCATAAGCCATGGCGTGAGTGCGTATCCGGCATCACCTGCATGGCAGTGATAGTGAGGGCAAATGTTACTTTGTGTGGTATTCATATGCAGTCCACAGATGCACTTTCAGGTATTCAGATGTTTGACTCATCTATTGTTCACACTTGGATCACATTAACACGATGAGTCCTGTAATGTGTACATTTGTGGAGTGATGTCAGGCAGGTACATGGTGCAATCATCGCTAGGGACTTGTGTTCAGATGTGGTGGATGTCCCATGCATTGTAAGATGAGGGGCGAATTTGCATCAAGCACACACAGAAAACTGAGGAGTTGTGACCACTGTGCAGGGTACAAGATGCACCCATCGTGTGCATGGGAGTGGCACATGTGAATTGGGGGTGGGAAGTACACACATCCTCATGTTGACATTGCATGTTGTGCCACCCCATGGCTGGGGTACACATGACGATGGCAGGGCATGTTTGGCCCTCACATGGCACGGTGAAATTTTCAAGTCGCATTGGTGAGCTGTGTGGAATCTGGTGCTCATCTCCCCCGCCCCCCCCCCAATTACACAAGGCTCATGCATTGCCAGGTCTACTCACCCAACTGCCTGGGACACTGTGGCCCTTGACTGTTCCCCCCCCCACTCCCCAAATTACACAGGGCTCATGAATTGCCAGGTCTACTCACCCAACTGCCTGGGACACTGTGGCCACTGACTGTTCCCCTCCCCAATTACACAGGGCTCATGCATTGCCAGGTCTACTCACCCAACTGCCTGGGACACTGTGGCCCTTAACTGTTCTTCCCCCACCCCACAATTACACAGGGCTCATGCTTTGCCACGTCTACTCACCCAACAGTCATGTGCCTTGACCAGCATGACACTCCATGTACTGTGGCAATGTGGAATTCCGCAATACCATCGAGTCGTGTGTGGACCCCGGAAATCGTGCACAGCAATGCGTGATGATTTGTTGGGCATCGCAGACCATCAGGACGTTCAGTGAGTGGAACTGCTTCCGATTGCGATACACCGCCTCAATTGCATATCTGACAGTCAATTCCACATGCGTGTAATCTAATGCGCCTATGCAATTGGGCATGCCGGCAATGGCATGGAAGGCCACTTTGGTGGCATCGATCTTGGCAGTCGTACCGGGTAGGGCAATGTATTCTGACGCATGGTGCAGCCGCGCATCCAGTACCTGGATGAGTATCATTGCAAAACAGGGTTGTGACGACCCGTGCAACTCCCCAACAGCATGCTGAAAGGTTCCAGTGGCGAGGAAATGCAGTACAGAGACTATTTTCAGCAGGGTGAGGATTGCAGTAAGGATGCCAATGCGGCTGCTTATGTCCTCTTTAATGAGGGTGACGATTGGCATGATGGAGGCCCTGTCAAGCCGGTACAAGGTATGGATTTGTCCTGGAGTGAAGTTCCAGGGTGAAGCCCTAATGCGGGGTATTGCTGGCTGCCTGCGGGGTGGTACCTGCTGCACATTGATGTTTGGGATGGCAACCGGGTTCCTGACTTGCTTCCTGAGCCTACGCCGCCTTTTCCTCTGCCTCAGTGCTGCTTCAATCTCCACTGCTGCTTGCAGGTTCCCTAGGCCAATTGTTGCTAGGGCGGCTGACAGCATGGTTGTGTTGGCTTGGTTGTGGGTGTTGGCCTTTTGTAGGCTCCCAGCTGGCCAGATTGTGCACACCTGGGGCTTGTTGCAGCTAACGTGCCACTGTTTAATGCCATGTCCGCGGTGCCAGCGGTACCGGCACGGTGTACACAGTGTTACCGCCATGATCATGCCTGTGTTTCCATGTCTGTGCTACCGGTAATGTGCCCGGTATTGCACGTTGCCGGTGATTGGGGGTACGCCGCCGACTAGTCTCGCTGGTTCCGTGCATGGTGATACCGGGTGCGTTGTGGCCGTGGGATCGATTTTGGAGTGATGGTGTTACCACAATCGCGACTCTTAATGAGCTGATCCGGTAAACGGTGCCGGTACGGTTTTAACGGCACCGGTCAATCTGGACCGGCTAACTTGTAATGAGAGCCTATGTCTTCTTTATCCATGTCGACATCAGGTGGCAGCTACTTGTCAAAGGGGTCATTTCAAGCTGCGGACACTACGCAAGGTTTTTCCTTTTATTCCTGTTAAATCTCAAGCCCCTGTAGTCTCCTCTCTGGCATTCAGTGGAATTGGTTATTGTAATGCGCTTTATTTGGCTGCACCATACTATTTGCTCCACCGTCTCAAGCTGCTGCAAAACATGGCTGCTAGAACGGTTCTTCGCCCCCCACATGGTGACCATATGACTCCCAATCTTCAGCAGCTCCACTGGCTCCCAGTTGAGCAATGTGTGAGGTTTAAGTCTCTGTGCTTGGTACACAGAGCCTTTTACAAAAAAGGGGCAGTATATCTTCAGGTGAAGTCTTGCCCTTATGTTCCCCCGAGAGCACTGCGCTCCCAGTCTTTTTTGACTATCTCAGTTCCTAGGTGTAGGCTCTTTCGGGTTGGAGGCTGTGCTTTCTCGGTGGCTGAAGCGTGATTTTGGAATTCTCTTCCTCTTCCCCTGCATGCTATTGAGGTCTAGTTTTCTTTCCAGCGGGCCTTGAAAACATTTCTTTTTTAGTTTCTTGTGGGTACTCAGCCAGTGCGTACATTGCTTAGGGTATAGCTCAATGATGTCTTTACAAGTGTCGATAACATAACATAATACCTTAACCCCTAACAAAACACTTGGCCCGATGGTTTTTGTAATGGGTTTTATAGGACTTTTCAGCCATGGCTGCTACAGCCCATGAGCAAATTATTTAATGTAATTAAAGACAGGGGTGCAGTTTCTCAGGATATGGGTCTCTCCTCTACATCATTACTTCTCAAGCTAAGGAACGACCCCACCGAATGCAGGAGCTATCGTCCCATCTCATTACTTAAAGGCGATGCAAAAATATATGCAAAGATCTTAGCCAGATGGTTGGAGGAAATATTACCCAAAATAATTCACCCTCATCAGGTCGGTTTTATAATGGGTCGCCACACGCAGGATAATAGTAGGCAGGTGGTTAATGTCATAGACTAGGGTAAAATAACTGGCCAGTGGTTTTCGATAGCAGCTCTTGATGCCAGACACACATTTGATAGTATGGACTGGGGGGTTTCCTGAGGCTGACACTGGAAGCCTTTGGGTGTGGCCCAGGATTTATTTGTATGGTTATGACGAATTTCCAAATCCTGTCTATGAAAATTGTCCTTAATGGGAGTTTTTTGGCACCAATCAAAATTAGAAGAGGAACTCGGCAGCGTTGCCCACTTTCCCCCAACATTTTTGCCATGGCTATGGAACCCCTGGCATGTGTTAATAGACGGGATGTGGGTATAACAGGGTTCTTGGGTATGGTGAGTTTACACTAGCTGGCATTGTACGCCAATAATGTCATGCTATTTCTCTGTAACAATGCCCAATTGTTGCTGCAGGCAATGATGATTTTGCAGGACTTTGCGGGGGTCTTGGGATTTAAAATGAATTATGTTAATTCAAAGGCACTTAACATTTCTGAGAAATTGGAGGAGGTGAAGGATCCGCATGGAAGATATCCACTGGTTTGGGAAACTAAGGAATTATAATACTTTGGGATGATTTTGACGGCAGAATATAAAGAATTTTACACAGCAAATATTCCTCCATCCCTGGGGGAGACAGACAGGAGACCTTACAAGGTGAGACATGCAGGACCTATTCTGGTTTGCCCGTATTACAGCAGTCAAGATGATGCTGCTACCCACAGGCTGTTGTACGCGGGCAGCTCTCTCCCGGTGGACATACCACCAATGATGTTGAAAACTTTACAAAAACAACCAGGGGGGTTCCCGTCCGCTCTCCAGTAATGGGGGATTTGGGAGTCCATGACACCTGGAGATATGTATTGGTGGCACAGTTACCTCCTATGTTGGAATGGCCCACTGCTGATGCTAAGAAAGGGTGGTGTAAACTTGAAGAGGGGGCTACTTCTATCCCACTGCAATCTTTACCTTTCTTAGACATCTCGGCGAGGGGGCTACTAGAGGCCACCAAATGTTCACTCAGACATTGAAATCGGCATTACAACAGAAGAGGCTGGCTCTTGGGTTGGGACCCTTTAGTCTGTTGAGATATAATTCAGATTTGGGGCCAGGATGGTGTAGCATATTCTTGGATTGTTGGGGTGATCATCCTAAGTTAATATTGGCAGACTTTTATGAGGAAGGTTCCCCGCCCACGTTTGAGGACTGAAAATCGAAATGCTTTGTAGGAGAAAGGGAGAGGGTTCATTTCATTCAAATTAGGCATTGGAATTCACACAGGGCCGTCAAGGCGGCTGGGAAAAGATCCCCATCGGGTTTAGAGTTAACTATGAAAGATGGAGCTACTCAGAAGAGTGCTTTGAGGCTTTACTGCCTTCGGACACACCAGTCCCAGAGGATACGTTGCCATACATGGGTCGATGGTAAAGAGACCTGGGGATCGCTAGCTATGATGAAGAGTGGGGCCAAATTTGGTGGAGGACTCACAAAGCATCGAGTTTGTGCAGCCATTAAGGAATCCACTAATAAAATATGTTTCAGATGGTATTTGACCCTGCAGCGCCTCCACAGAATCCATCAACAATCCTTGCTGTTATGCTGGCGGAAGTGTGGGGGGGCAGAGACTTGGGCCATATCTGGTGGTCCTGCCAGAAAGCCCAATTGTTCTCGAAAGATACTGGGTCATATAAAGGAAGTAACAGCGTTACAGCTACCAATCTTGCCGGTGATGATACTCCTCGGACGATGGTGGAGGAGACATATCCCGCAAAGCGGGGCACGGGCGACGCTTATTACGCACATACTCACTGAAGCCAAAATGGTCACTGCACATAGATGGACGATGTAGGAGGGCATATGGCAATTCCAGACCTGAGAGGGCAGGAAGAAGGCAAAAGTACAAAATGTGCAAAGGAGAGGCGCATATCTTGCAGCATAGCCAAAATTGTATGGTACTCTTTATGCAATAAAATGCAAAAGCGCACGAGTAAAAAGTGAAAAACAGGGTCGAAAAATACCCGCTGCCGCTGTCCACCCTGGACACATTGTAATTGCAGCCACAAAATTCCCAAGGAAAATGTTATAAGGGTACCAAGTATCCTAACTTCACTTCACTTTAAGGTGATGTGTGCAGATTCAAAAATATAAGAAATCCGCTAAGGGAGACAAAGAGGGTCATTACAAGTTTGTGGGTATACTGGCGGTAAATCTGCCCTCAGGATACTGGCAAACTGTATTACCGTTACCGGCACTCTGTCCAGTGGAATGTCCACCAGATTCCAAGTGCCAGTTGATGGTGTAACTCCCCATTACATGAAGTCCCTTATGACTCCATGGGGGAGTTTTCTGGTATTACAGACACGGTATTACCGGCACCTGTAATACCGGCTAGTTATGCCAGTAAAGTGACAGAATTACCTCCAGCTTTTAGCTTTCAACTTTACAGACTGAGTGAAAAAGAGAACACCAAAAGGCTTTAATTTTCTTAAAATGAGCCTTGCGTTATCACTTGCAAAATGTCACACTGCGTGTTATAGTTGCCCATCAAAAATTAAGAAAGCTCTAAATTCACAGGGTTTCCCAGGAATGAGTTTTGATCGATGCAAAGGGCTATGTGTTGTTTGTCTTGAACATTTGGGTGGTTTGTTGTCAAATACAGCAGAAGATTTCCTGGCTCTTTATTGGAAGACCATTAGACTGGGGTAAAAAGTAGGGAACGCTGTATGCTCTTGTCCTTAAACAAATCCACCAATGGCTATCAAGAACATGGAGGGGGCTGTAGATTGTACTATTTGAAACGTATTCCATACAACATCAACCCTTATGTTTATGAGGAGGTTGCTCCTCTGCAGCTTCCTTTACTTACACGTAGTATCAGGCTCTCTATATCCACCAAATTACATTCAGCAGCCTCTTACAGCAGTGTTGGAGGTAACCTGGAGGGATTTTATTTCTAAATTGATAACTTGTGACAAGTGGTGCAATTTCTACAACATATGTCATCTCTCTCACCTGCTCATAGTAAAACTCGCTCCTCTCCATTTCATTCTCCTCTTCATTTAGAGTCAACCTCCACTGTAGTTCCGACATCTTGGATGATTGCAACACAGCTGCTAAATTGACGCAGAATTCATCATCTGACAAGAGACAGGGCAGAGGAACATAGGAATTAAACAAATTGGAAATAATCAAGCCTGATCCAGCGATACATGATGAGAAGCATAAAACCGGACCACCATCAAGCAGCACCTATTATCAGCTGCGCCCTGGGTGCTCGGTGGGGAATACAGGGCCAGATAGACCAGGAAGAAAAGACCAATATAAGGAGGGAAGTAGGATGTGTGGGTTATTCAGGTGATTTAAGAGGTGGTGGATACACCAAGAGACCAGCAGGAGGGAGGAAGAAGCGTCAGAGTGTGGAAGTCAGAGTAGAGAGCAGTGATGTGGAGGAGGGAGTAGTGACGTGGAGGAGGGAGTAGCGATGTGGAGGAGGGAGTAGGAGTGGGGAGGTGGGAGAAGTAGTGTGGAGGTGGGAGAAGTAGTGTGGAGGGGGGAATGGTAGTAAGTATGAGGGAGGACTGATATCAAAGGGTGGAAACAAGACCTAGAAAGTGCAAAAGATAGTGAAGGTTCAGGAGAGAGAAGAGAGGTAAGGAGGGAGAAGTAGAGAGCGAGTGTAGAGAGAGGAAAATAGAAGGGAGTGAAGAGAGCGAGCATTTGAGGTAACATTGAATCTTACATGGTGTCTGTTGAGATCGATTTCTAGAATTTTGCGCTGCTTTACAGATTTTGGGAAACTACCCTAGTTAAAGTGAACAGGGAACTCTGAGAGGATAGCCACAACCGAACCAAGGTAAACATGTAGGGCAGTCAGGGAAGTGTGAGTGGGGTCAGGGGCCCTCAATGAGTTCACACAATACAATTTAGACCAGTAAGTATAAAAATACAGTTATTTATTCTATGCCTTCTATTATACACTGAAAAATGAAACTAACAGTGAGATTATCGCACAAAACCCAATAATAAACATATATACATTCACCATAGGCTCATAAATGCATTCAAATGACTTATTCCACAAAATAATCTAGTAAATGATGGCACCAGTTCACAAGTGAATTCCCCAACTTAAGAAGTCCAATCCCTAAAAAGAATGTGCCTAAACCAAAAAGTCACAGGAGCCACAACGCTTCTGTCCAGAATAAAGTCTCTGAAGGTAAATTCTAATATACCTGTGTTGGTGTAGTTCAAAGAAGATATGGTGTAGTTCAAAGAAGATATTCAACAATGTTACTAAGTTAAGCAATTGCGTTCTTATCATTCCGAAAACACTACCCAGGTTCGACAACCAAAAGGCAGCGGAATGGAAGGTTAGAAGACAAAGGGACTTATTCCCAATGTTATCCTATTCAGGACAGAGGGGGGAACAGATGCACTGTGTTTACTGTACTTTGTGGGTCTGCTGTAGGTCACTGAAGTTGGCGTTCGTGCCGTTGGTTGCAACGAGAGGTGCTGATCAATAAAACAAGGGGGAGTCGAGTGCTCACCAACTATTAATGGGTTATGCACGAGCAGTATTCTTTAACACAAAGGGGACAGGGGTGGGCAGTCCAACAGCGGGCTACGACCAGTGATAATGCTCAATAACCGTGATGCATTAGAAAATGTCTCACAACGATAAAAAGACTGGTTCCATCCATAAACAGGTGTGTAGAGTTACCTAGTGGTTCGTCAGATGGATCTGTGATTAAACAATGTCTTATCCAAAAACAGGAAGACAGAAGGACAGAGAAGATTCTAGCTGTCCCTGCCTCTCATACAGGATGTAGCTAATATGTGCTGGTGCACCGCCTGTATATCAGTGGATAGAATACAAACAAAATAGAAACGTTTCTCATATTTTCTTAGGTCGGAGGGCCATGGTTATACAGTTCTCACAGCATAACCTTTGTGAAATCGGAATGACCATTTCATCAAGCCTTATTTAGTTAAGAACTGAAGAGATAAAGATAGAGCACCCAGTAGGTGTTTGTGGCAATTCAAAACTTGATTCTAGATCTCTATGACAAAGATAGATAAAAATAATAGCTAAAGGGTAATTAAATGGCTGTGAAGACCGAACCAAGGGGATGACCAGTATAGTATCTAGGTCTCCCTAAGATTATTGCGTAGTATGTGACGGGAATGTTCCAACCAGCACCACGGTTTGTCAACCAGTTTACCACCTTCTTCAGGACATTCTTCTTTTTTAATAAGAGGCTTATATACATAAATAAAGTGGCATTTTCATAGTTAGCCACGTCACTTCTATACCGAGAGGTTTGGTACAGTCTCACCTCCGATTGCTTTAAAAAGACATAGTTTTGAACCAGGTCACAAATCTACCTGGCACCCAAGTGTTTGGTGAGGTTGAAGAGAAGTTGTCTCAATAGTTTTTTCTGCGACGTCTGAAATAATGACAGGCGCGAGCGAAACCGAAAAAAAGAAAACCGATGCATACATGGGTCGTCTACGTCACAGAAGTCACAGAAAAAACTTTCTTTTTGGACATTTGACGAGCACCTTTAATTTTAGTTTGTTAGGCAGGGAACTTCCCTCATAACAGTAGGGCTAGATAGAAGTTTTCTTTTAATTTTAATAAACACCCTTGAAACATGTCATTAGTCCAACTCCTTCTGGTTCGCCACAGTGCACATTAAAAAAGAATGTGAAAATGGTAAAAATGCATCTGCTGGCACCAGCTTGTCTTTAGGCACATATAAAAGTAACCAAAAATTCCAGCAGTAAAAAAGGTAGGGTGATACAAAAGTATATGCATGGCACTGCATTTTAAAATACTGTGTGCAATGTTAAAACGTCACAAAAATGCAAAAGGGAATTATAGTTTCCCAGTAATGATAGTCCGAAGGACTGATCAGTTCCCCATAACAAATGAACAAAAGGAAAGTGAACTGAAGCTGACGGCTTTACTTCACCTCAAAAAGTCAGAATAGATTCAAAAACAGAGCAAAAGGAAAGGGGCTCCATCGAAACTACAGAGGGAAAGTTCCAAAAGATATCTTTACCACCAGTGTCTCAAAGGCACAGTTCACAAATCAATTTAGGGCACTAACAACTGGCTAGAATAGGGACAGTTAGGAAGTGCTGGTTGAAGGTTAGAGAAATAAAGCCAAGTGCTTTTAGTTTGTCACTGCAGGTCATCTAGCGATTAGTATACTGAGGGTGAACAATTGCTAGCACAGACCTGGGGATAAGAACATCTGGGCTAGGGAGGATGTGCGTACAGGCGAGAGAAAGAAGGTTGGACTTAGGGCCCATTGAATCATCAATTAAAAACCCTTGAACCGCCTCTGAGAGTTGGACTGTTTCTTGTGCCATCTGTAAAACTACATAGTATATTTACTTTGAATGCCACAAATATAAGCTGTGAGCATGTTCCGTGCCTTTGCTTAAAAAAAAGTGAGGGAGGGAGTGGGTTGCCGACAAGGGGGCCGGGAAATGCCACAAGCCACATCATACGTGGCATGAGGAAAATCTTCTGGCTACCCCCATCATGCCATTTAAGTGGTGCAGGTACTCACTACATGGGGCTGTCATGGAGACTATTCCTTTGAGGGATCCTTTAAGAGATGAAGTATCTCTCCAAAGATTACCCCCCATTCCAGTGTATGTTTTCCCTCATGACAAGAGTTCCCCATCATCTGTCACCTACATTTCAGAAATAACCCTCTAGACCCGGATGGGAAATAGGAAGGAGTATGAGCAGGATGGAAGCGGAACAGCGAAAAGTGGAGGATGTAGGAGGGTAGAATTTTTTTTTAATGATTTCTTGTGCATTTGTAAGGCGCTTATACATCAAAAAGTTGTGTTTCAAAGCACCCACAGGTCAAACCGGGAGGGTACAAGGGAACAAAGGCGAGCAGAATAAAACTGATGAACAAGAAAGAGGCGGTCTTACTAGGCCTTGTGAACATTCGAAAACGTGCAAGTGCAGAGAGAGAGAGAGAGAGAGAGAAGGGACAAGAGAAGCGGGTGAAGTGCTAGGAGTTCCACAGAGGGAAATGCCAGGGAGTCAGTTGTGAGCATTTACAAATACTGCATCATTTACAAATACAAAAACGTTTTATTTCTCACTGTGGCAGCCTTCGCTTGGAATCTCCTGGACTCCCTCAGGGTTGGTGGAGCCCAGGAGACTCCACGCGAAAGCTGCCACAGTGAGAAGCACTGCGGCATTTCAAAACATCTGTGTTGTGTTTCTGCCTGCAGCGGCTTTCCCTTTGGGGCTCGTGGGCTCCCCCCGTGGAGCCCGAGAGCCCCAAAGCGAAAGCTGCTGCAGGCACAAACAACACGGCATGGAAACACAACCGCGTTGTAACCCCGGAGACCCAAAGTGATAGCCACGGCAGGTAGCAACACAACGCGGTTGTGTTTCAAAAACGCTGCGGTTTTTCTTTCTAAGTTTCTCAGGCTCCTCTGGCTCGGAGGAGCGCGAGAAACTTAGAAAGAAAAACCACAGCGTTTTTAAACACAACAACGTTGTATCTATGTTTGCGGTAGCTTCAGCTTGGAGCCCATGGGGCTCCAAGCTGAAGCTACTCCAAACATAGATAAAAAGTTTTAAAAGCTGCGGTTTTATTTCTACGTTTTCCGGGCTCCTCGAGCCCGGAAAACTTAGAAAAAAAAACGCAGCTAGTGCTTATTTTAATTAAAGAAATCAGCACTTACCGAGATGCAGCTGCAGCTTTCCTGCCTGCAGTCTCTGGTCTGTCCACTGAGTCCGGCACAAATGAAGCAAAAGCCACCCAGTGGTAGCTTTTGTTTACTACAGCTGGCTGGCTTTTGCTTCATTAGTGCCGCAAAGGCAAGCACAGGCGGCATCCATTTCACAAAAGGGATGCCCCCTAGTGCTTCCCATTGTAAAGTTTGAGCTTCATTTGCTCAATACTTTACATAGGGACTTTAAAAAAATATATTTTTTTAGATATTTTTTTATTATTGCCATCTTTTTGGCCAATAATATTTCTGACCGAACCATTCCTTTAAGTGAATGCTAGAGATAACTAGGTAAGGGGTGATCAACTGCCAATACAATAAGTGCAGGCCTGTGATATCACACAGGCCAGTAGGTGCCCAAAGGCATGTGCTGGGAGAGGGCGGAAGGCTGGGGGCGATTGGGCAGAAGGCCAGGACCCAGAAGGACACATAAGGGCCCAGGCCACCAATCTCAGCGACTGTAGGGTTTTAGCAAGGGAGAGAGAGGGGGAATGAGGAGGTGAAGAGGAAAGTCTTGAAGAGCTTCTGGAATTTGAGGAGATCCGGCTCAAGGCAGAGAGGAAGGGGGAGGCTGTTCGAGAAGAGGGAGCAAGCCGAGGAAAGAGATTGACCACCAGCTTGCTGCTTAGAAAAGCGCTTGACATGCAGAGAGTTGGAGCCGGAGAAGCGTAAAGATCTGGAGGGAGAGTATTTGGTGAGAGCAAGTTGTAGATAGAGTGGTCCTCGGCTCCAGACAGCCTTATGGATAATGCAGAGGGATTTGAATTTGATCCCTGCGGCAACCGGGAGCCAGTGGAGAGACTTTGGGGCTGGAGAGATACAGTCCCTGGGCTTGAGGCCAAGGATAAGTCTTGCAGCACTATTCTGGATAAGCTGGATGGGGCGGAGAGAGGAAGAGGGTAAATTAAGGAAGAGGTGGTTGCAGTAGTTCGGCCTAGAGAGTACCAGAGCACTCAAGACATTGAGCTTCAGGGGAAAAGCGAGGAAAGGAAGGATACCTCTGAGGAGATGAAGTTGAAAATGGGCCTTCTTTGCGAGGTCAAGGATGTGAGGGAGAAAAGAGGCAGGGGAATCCAAGATGACCCTCAGGTTTCTGGCTTCAGACGCACGAAAAGAGGGAGAGCCCATAGAAGGTGGCCAGAGTGAAGGGAAGAGATAGGGAGTAGGAGTCCCAATAGGAAGAATCTTAGTCTTTCTGGCATTGAGGCAGAGATCATTAGAGGTACACCAGGACTAGACAGTTGATAGCCAGTCAGGAAGTAGTGGGAGGATCAGAGGGACATTTGAAGAAGAGTTGGATGTCATCATCATAACACTGGAAGTGAGGGGGGAAAGTGGAAATAAGGTGAGCAAGCGGAGAAAGATAGACATTAAAGAGCCAGTGCGAGAGGTTTGAACCCTGGGTACGCCACAGGTGGAGAAAGAGGTGGAAGAGGAGAAAGAGCCCAGGATAACCTGGGAGGGATGGTCAGTGAGGAAGGAGGTCAGCCAGTCCAGTGCCCGCTTTGAGATACCAAGAGTATCATGGAGCTGTTTTATGACGATGGAGTGGTTGACCGTATCAAATGCAGAGGAGACATCAAGTAGAATACAAACAGCGGGAGAGTTGGAGTCAACAGATCCGAGCAGTTCTTCACAGGTGTTCAGAAGAGCAGTTTCTGTGACTCTGGATGCTCAGAATCCAGATTGATGGTCGTTTAGGCAACCTATGAGTTCAGTGTGCTGGGTCGGTTGGGGGAAGACCAGGAGTTTCCCAACGTAGAGAGTGATAGAGATGGGGCAGTAGTTAGCCGGACACGAGGGGTTGGCTGAAGGCTTTTTCAGGAGGGGGCGCACAAGATAGTGCTTGAGGGAGGAGGGGAAGACCCAGTAGCAAGTGAGTGATTGCTGCAATCAGCAAGTGCAGGGGCAAGCAAGACTATTTTGTCCTTAATAGTTCTGGAAGAACAAGGGGGAGACCTGTTTGGATGAGACCTTCATAGAGCGGACAACCCTAGTGAACTCGTCCGATGTGATAGGAGAGATAGGATGAGGTAAGTTGGGAGGACAGTGGTGGCAGAGAGAAGAGTAGAGGGGAGGAAGGAAGAGTGCTCAGGATGTCCTGAGTTTTTGCAGTGAAGTGGGTGGCCAATGCAGAGCAGAGGGCCTGAGAGGGAAGAGGCGAGGTGGAGACTGCTGATGGATTGGCTAGTTCCTTGCAGGAGAAGGCCAGAGGACAAGGCCTGCACTCCTCTTTGCAGCTCTTCGCTGCTCGAAGTCTGCCGTTTACCACGGACTCTTGCTGGAATCACAAGGTAAGGAGTCCCGCACTCCGGAACTACCCCACACACTCGCAAAAAGGCGAGACCGTCTACGCACACGTACTCTGCCTAGCGTATTGGTCACTCTGCCCATCCCCACAAGTGCACGCAATGCACGACTACAGTCGAGAACCTTACCTACAACTAACCGAAAGGCCACCTCCCCAGTACTGCATCTATACCACAAACTAATCCACACAACGAAGCTGACCCCACTTATCAAGCACCACCGTGAGCCATTTGCATTGGATACAATGTCTAAGACTCTTGCTAATGTGTCACTCACACGTATGAATGAAATTACCGCTATTTGCAATTCTTCTACCACTGCCTTGCTACCTAATGATGCAAATGCCACTTTATCTGTGTCTATGACCCCAGAAAACATGCCCCCCACTGGTTCGAATGAAATTACCGCTATTTGCAATTCTTCTACCACTGCCTTGCTACCTAATGATGCAAATGCCACTTTATCTGTGTCTATGACCCCAGAAAACATGCCCCCCACTGGTTTGAATGAAATTACCGCTATTTGCAATTCTTCTACCACTGCCTTGCTACCTAATGATGCAAATGCCACTTTATCTGTGTCTATGACCCCAGAAAACATGCCCCCCACTGGTTTGAATGAAATTACCGCTATTTGCAATTCTTCTACCACTGCCTTGCTACCTAATGATGCAAATGCCACTTTATCTGTGTCTATGACCCCAGGAAACATGCCTCCCACCGGTTCGGATAGGCCACCCCCGACCATCAATGTCACCCCTGAACCGCACCTCAAATGTGCCCTCATCAACGCCCGCTCCATCAATGCGCATGCACTAGACATCCACAACCTTATTACCACCCTAGATCTAGATCTTCTAATGGTCACCGAAACTTGGCTAAATGAAGCCTCAGGCCCCGCCCTATCCCTCGCTCTCCCACCCGGCTATGCCATCACGAGACAAGATCGCATGACCACTGGAGGCGGTGTCGCACTCATAGCCAAAGACTCAATCACCATCAGAAGGGCTGACAAAACTATCAACAATAACAGCGACTACCTTCAATTAAAACTCACCATCTCGCACCAATGCACCATCACCCTACACCTCATCTATCGACCACCAGGCCCCCTAGGAGACTTCCAGGCCTCCATCACCCACCCCCTGGCGGACAACCTCAAAAAGTCATCCAAAGCCATTCTCCTTGGAGACATCAACCTTGGCCTGAATGACGCCAAAGACCCTACAGCCAAAGCACTTGACACAGCTCTAGCCACCCTAGGATTCATCAACACCATCAACAACCCCACACACGCCCTAGGCAGATCACTAGACTGGATCGCCCACCACAATTGCCCCATCACAGTCACGGGCAACACCCCCACCCCATGGTCCGACCACCACACCATCACCTTTAACATCCCCACCACTACAACCACATCCCACCCCCCTCCTCCCTTGCCTCCTGCCCTTACAAGGAGTGCCCGTCAACTGACCAAAGAAAGACTCCTACCCTTCTTACAGGGACCTGCCTTCACAGCCCCATTCTCCAACGACCCGGAAACTCTGGCAAAAAATTATGATACGGCCATCACAGCAGCAATCAATACCATCGCCCCACTTAAACTTTGGAAAATCAAACCCACTAGACACGCTAATGCGTGGTTCACCCAAGACCTTCTAAAACTAAGCTCCGACAAACGGGCAGCATTAGCTCTTTGGCAAACATCACGGGATGAGAAAGACAAACTCAACTTCAAATCCCTTGCAATTAATTACAAGAAAGCCATCATTAAAGCCAAAGCTAAATCCTTCGAAGAGAGAATTGCTGAGGCCAAGTCGAACACCAAGGAAATGTTCGCCATTTTCAGGGAACTTGAGAACCCCACACCCACCCCCCAAAACTTCACTAAGGACAAAGAATGGTGTGACAACATCCAAACAGCCATGCGCAATAAGATCAGCTCTCTCCAAGCCAAAATCTTGAACACCAAACTAACTCTCTCCACCCACACTACACCCTCCCCACCACCACTGCCCACATCACCCACTGAGGCCCCACCCACCTTCTTGTTTAAAACCGTCCAAGAAAACGACATGATCAACATTATGAAAAACATAAAACCCTCCAATTGCAAAGGCGACCCCTGTCCTGCCTCCATCATCAAAGACTGCGCAGACACCTTGGCCCCTTTTCTAACAGCCTTCGTCAACGCCTCCTTCACCACTGGGAGAGTCCCCGCCTGCCTAAAGGAAGCATGGGTCCGACCCCTCATAAAGAAACCCACACTTGACCCCACCTCCCCTAATAACTACCGCCCCATCACCACTGTCCCTTTCCTCCTCAAGATTCTAGACAAAGCAGCCTACCTGCAGGTCCAGCACTTCCTCGAAGAACAGAACCTCCTTGGACTGAGACAATCCGGCTTTCGCCCTAGGCATGGGACAGAGACCGCCCTACTCGACCTAAAAAACCAAATGGACGACGCAAGGGACCAAGGCAAACCTGTCTTGCTCCTTCTCCTGGATCTGTCGGCAGCTTTTGATCTTGTAGACCACGACATCCTCTGCCACCACCTCTCCTCCACAGCCAACTTCTCTCAAGAAGCCATTACATGGATCACCTCCTTCCTCCAAGGCAGGACCATGCAGGTCTTCTCTGACCTAGCCACTGCATCACCCTCTATCATGCTATGTGGGGTGCCCCAAGGCTCCTGCCTCTCCCCCACCCTCTACAACATCTTCACCCGCCCCCTCTTCCTCATCCTTGACGCCATGGGCATCTCTTACACCAACTACGCCGACGACACACAGATCCTTCTCACTCTGACAGGCGACTATGACACGGACTCTGCTACCCTCAACAACATCTACAACACAATTCAAATGTGGATGGCTATCAACGGCCTCTGCCTTAACTCCGACAAAACTGAGCTCCTACTCGTAGGCTCCCCTGACACCATCAAGAAACTTGACGCTCAGTTCAGCCATTTCACCATTGACTCAATCACGATCCCAGTACTTGACACGGTAAAAACACTAGGCGTCTACCTAGACTCCAATCTATCCATGACCAGACAAGTAAACGCCATTGCCTCCTCGGCCGCTTACCATGTAAAACTCCTTAACGCAATCAGACCTTATCTGTCAAAAGACACCTGCACTAACATAGCCAGGGCCATAACCGGCTCGCGACTTGATTACTGCAATATTCTTTTCCTTGGGACCTCCAACAAAAATCTTGAGAAGCTCCAAGTAATACAGAACAGTGCCCTACGCGCTGCACAAGGCATTGCCAAGAGAGAGCACATCACCGCTGCCAGAAAAGCTTCCCACTGGCTCCCCATAAAGGAGAGGATCCTATTCAAGGCTCTAAGCATCACCCACAAATGTGTCCATCTTGCCGCCCCAATGTACCTTTCGCAGAGGTTCCACCTGGTCTCCTCCATAAGACCCACTAGATCACCCTATGCCAGCATGCTCTCAGTACCCAGGGTAAAAAGGACCAGAGCAGGGGGCTCCAGTTTCCCGTACCTCGCTGCCGTACACTGGAACACCCTCCCTAGCTCCCTGCGCTCTGAACCCTCACTGACCGCCTTTCGGAAAACCCTGAAAACGACCCTGTTCATCTAACAATTACATGGCCTAGCCCTCATAATTGTATTCTATGATGTATTATGTGATATATCTGATCACAGGTCACTGCCTTACTGTAACCCAAGGCACAACCTGCTCACATTGTAACTAAGTCTTCCTTGCAAGTAACAGTGCCACAATGCCCCTGGGCTGCCTGCGCGCTATATAAATTTAATAAATAAATAAATAAATAAATTCTAAAGAGTTCAGCCCTGTTGTTGCAAGCTCCAGAGATGCGGGCCTGGATGTGGGCCTTCTTCTTGGAACACATGGCGAGACAATACTATCTTTGGATAAGGTGACAGGCCAGTTTGTCGGAAGATGAGTTTGAGGTCTGCCACTTCTGTTCCGCAGCTCTGTATTTGTGCTTCAGGGCTGCTAGATCAGAGTCGTGCCAAGTGTTATGCTTGGTGGCATGTTTCAGGCGGATCCTCATGACTGGGGCGACAATGTCGAGAGTGTTGGTGATGGCAATATGGGGGCTGCTGAGAGCAGAGTCAGATGTGGAGTCTGCAGTGGGAGGAGAAGGTGAGATGAAGGTGGATCCAAAGGCAGCAATTGACAGTTGTTTCATTGGATGGATGTCGTGAACGAGGTTGGCAGAGCTGGGGCAGGTGCGTTCGGAGGGCTGAGGGGACCCAGGTGAGAGGAGAGGAGGGAGTGTTCTGACCAGGAGTGCGGGGTGGCGAGTGGGACAAGAGCAGAAGATCAGTGTGAATAACGGCCTAGAAAGTATGTCCAGATGAGTGGGTAGGACCAGAGGGGAGAATGGAGAGGGAGAGCAATGTGCAGAGGTCACGGAAGAGAGTGGACACTGTGATTGAGGATTCAAAGTGCCTAAATCACCCAATAGGAGGAGTTTGAAGGAAGAAAACAGGAGAGAGGAGGAGAAATGACCAGCTTGCAGAGCGGGCTCTCGAAGGAGGAGTATGGCTGAGTGGGTACGAGGGAAGAAGGGAAACACTCAGGGAAGATCAGGGCAACCACTCCGCCAGCACGGATAGGGCGAGGCTTAGAGATGATATTGTAGCCATCAGGGAGAAAGGGGCCAAAAGCAGTGGCTGAGCTGGCATTGAACCACATCTTGGTAAGGGTGAGGATATCGAGGTCAAGGTCTTTGAGGAGGAGGATGTTGTCAGCAGAGTGTTTGATAGCAGATCAAACATTAAGCGTGGCTAGATGAAGCAGGTCTCTGCCTTTAAAGGTTTTCCGAGGAGAGGTACAGGGCCGTGGTACACCAGTTGGAGGAGGAGGAAGAGGGAGAGAGGAAGAAGTAGTAACAGGGGCACAAAGAAAGTTCATGAGGGACAGCAAAGAGGAGGAGGTTGGGTTGAGGACCCTAGGCCATGATGGTGCCATTGCGATAGACATTAATGATACACCTAGATGATGAGAAGCCCGCTAAGACTACTTCCTAACTAGTGCCACCATTATTGTGTGAGGATAAGAAAGGGGAGAGAGTAGAGATAAGATGAGGAGTCCAGAGATCTGGAGAGGGGACAGAGAAGAGGATATCAGTGACAATCTGTCTGGAAGTTGTGCTGACTTGGGTGTCTGCAATGGGTAGACCAGGGTTAGTGGCCAGGAAGTGTTTTTAAACGTTTTCCTTCCAGACTTCGTGAGAGCACGAGGATAGGTGATAGTAAATAATAGATAGACAAGATGGTGAGTGCCATAGGGGTGGCGGAAAAATAAGGGAGGATAGAGAGTCTGAAAGGCACAAGCACAGACACACCTAGTGGCTGGTAAAGAGAGCAAACAGATGCAGTAGAAACACTTGGGTACACAATTGGGGGTATCCAGTTGCAAAACACACCTGGGTTAGAATTTTACCAAAAAAGCAAACAAATGAAGAGTTGCAGAGGAGATATAGTCAGGAAAGGAGGAACAGCAGAAAATGGCGTACGGAACAGCTAGGTTCAACGTTTGGGAGTTATTGAATTACAGGGATCTGGTGGATTCTGCTCCCTCAACCTTATTACCCTTCTCCTCAATTTTCATTGTGTACAGTCTCTGAGCATACTCACTGCTGCAATCCCCAATCCAGTGTTTGAAGCCAACTAGGCTTTTCTAGCCATATCTACATTTATTGTGCTTTGCTTGTTTTTCTTTGCGCGCGGCACCCACTTTACTCCCTCTTTGTAGCATCCCACATATATTCACCAGGCTAGCCTCTTCATAAGTGATCCTGTGACAACGCTGCTTCTCCCGCAGCTCTGTGTCATATTCCAGCCTCTCCTGCCTTCTCACCTCAGAGGATCGCGCTACGGTTCTTCCACTATCACTGCTGTCAGAGAGCCGCCGCTTGCCACAATCTACTCTTGCTCCCGTGCAGCAACTCCGGCATTGGGCAACGTCCCTCACCATAGGCTCGCCCGCATAGCTCATAACACCACTCTGTCTGCCATTTTCCGACCTTGTCCTGTTTGTTGCCGACATCCCTCGGATGCTGGCAGCAGGGAACTTTCTGTCTGAGCAATCAGCGTTGATGGGTTCACTTTCACCTCAGAGGTATGAGAAGCATGCTTATATCGGATCAGGGCTGCAAGCTCGTGTTAGCGGAAGCATGTATTATCAGGTTGTGAAGCACCCACCATTTTGGCTGTACAACGGACATCTTTCGCACGGATCGTTCTCCACAATGCAACACCGGAAATCCATCAAACATTCAGGGGTTAGGGTGCCGGCCCTCTGAAGCATCTCCGTGCATTTTTGAGAGATTTTCTCAAGTTTTAGAGGATAGTAGGAGCCAAAGATTGTTACGGCCTCAGGTTTAAGCCAGCTTCCTCCACTTACGGCTCCGGATCGTGGTAGAAGGAGAACATCAGGTGGAGTTAGGAGCAGGGTGTCAGGACGAAGGAGGGGAAGTCGAAGATCAGTTGAAAATTGGAGGTAGGTGTCAGGTAGATGAACATTAGGGTGACTGAATGAAGGAGTTAAGCTAAGTTCAGGAAAGTGTGAACAGCAGGGTGGGAATACAGGGCAAGCAGTGAAAATCACTTTTATGGTCCCCAAGCACGTGACCCATTCATGTGAGGCAGACAGAAAAAACTGAAGAAAGAAGCTGAAAAAATGTAACACAGCCTGAAGGTGGAGACTGCAATGTCTTTGCTATGGGCTCAAGAAGTTAGAGAAGTGGTAATATTAGTGAGAAACAGGCGGTGCTCTAAGATTATGCTCCTCACCTATAATTTTTGTTCACATGCTGGTAAATTTAATAAATGGACAAGGCCTGCACTGACCTCCTGGGGTGATGCTCGGCAGAGCTACCAGATATGGCCAGACCAATCAGATGTGTCCCCTATAGGCTGTAATTCTGCCTATACTGTTTATCCAACCCCATTTCGCCCAGGAATGCAACTTTTGGTTGTGAGATGACAGTAGTTTAAAACCTCACTGCCCACCTGTAATAAGCTGAGATTGCATTTGGAAGATGTAGAAATCTGTGCGCATATCCCTGCTTGGATTAACAAAGCAGCAATTTGTCACATTTCTGGACTCCTCCGTTTCTTGGGCATGGGGGATTTCCCTCGAGCCAACCTCTGGTTTTTAGTTCCGCTTCAGTTACATTGATGTTGGTTGAGGTAGTGGCATACTGTGTAACAAAGAAATTCCCACGGTAACAGTAGTAGATGGGTGGTTGTCAAGAGGAAAGCAACAACCCAAGAAGAAGCATCCTGACAATTATACCAAACATACTGCAGAGGTCATAACCACTTGTGAATTTTAGAAGGAGAAGTTATTAATCTAATCTTTGAACTCCGGCTAAACAATCTTGGAAATAGTATATCCAGGATAACCATTGGTGCTATTTTCATGGCTGGCATTGGAAGGGGATCTTTTCAACTGAAAGCTGAAGAACTGTTACCAGTGGATTTTTGTTTGATGAACTTTTGTGTTTACTTGGAACTTACAATAACTGATTCAAGACTTTACTTTTAGTTTTGAACATTTGGCAAAGTTAACTTCGAACAATCCTGTGGAAGGGATTTACCCAGGAAGATGAAGGTCATCCAAATACTGGCTAGTTGCTGTTTACGACTTATGACTTACTTTAAATATTTTGTTGTTTAGTGTGAGGGCCAGTTCATGTTAAGAGTTATTCACTTAGCCTTTAGATTAGGTAGGAAATTCCCTGATAGATAAGGATTAGCGAGGAATTACATGAAACCTTTTTCTTTAATAATATGTTTAATTGTGAGAAAACTACAAGCAGTGTCCGCTTTGCATTACGGACCCCTCAGACTGGACAATCCATACCTGTTTGAATGGTGCAGGTGAATGTGCCATTGGTGGGCTCGGGCAACCCCGAGACTGAATATTAAAGAAGAAGAGAAACACTGCAGCAGTTCTGGAGGACACCCACTGGAGCCAAGAATTCAAACAAGAGCCCGCATTGAAGACAGAGAAAACTGCTGCTATGGAAAACCAGCATAGCTCTAGCAAACTCCCAGTGAAGCCCTGCTGTCCGCCCTTCTACCAGATGAGACCCTAATGCTGCCTTCTTCCCCTGGAACAATTGAAACAATCAGTCCTGTGTGCTCTGCATAAGAAGTCTGCCATTGGTGGATGTTGGAAGTGTCCTGGGAACCTCCTGTGAACTGTCCATCCACTGAAAATGTATTTCTGCTGTGAAAGTCGCCATCCTGAGCTAAAGCTTGGGACCCTGCAGGTCCTCGACATATGGCCTATGATCATCGCTGCTGCTGTTGCTACACTCGTTCATGACGGTGGCCTTCCTAGACCCTATTCTTGACCGCCCCAACAAACCGATCCTCTTCACCGGAGTTTCATCGCTGTTGCACTTTGTCTGCCATGTCCTGAGGACTCTCATCACTATGGGATTCATCATGACTGCTGTCACCAGGTGCCTGGCCTGTCCAACAGCAAGCATGTGTCGTAGCCATTTCAGAACTGGATATCAGAACCATTGCATTTACCAACACAAACCCAAAACTAACTTCAGCCACTGCACCCATGTCCCCTGAACCTCATTGACGGACCAACAGCAGAAAGTCCTCTGCACTTCCAAGTACCCTATGAGTGGTCACTTGAAAAATCGTTGCAAGGGGCAAAAGTGTAGTTACCTCTTTTCAAGTCCCCCATCATGCATAGGGATTGAATGGAGGCAAGGACCACTGCATAAACACTGTTCTTGCCTCACTGTGATTGGTGGAGTTCTACCCTATCATCAAATCATGGCCAGTCCTTGCGTGGTAGGACTGAGTGCGTACCCCTAAAATTGATACTTTACCTGTTATTTCAAAAGGTGCTTTCAAACTACATTTCTTACTAACCTGTTGGCTTTGTCAAAGCTTGTACATTTTGAACTTTTTAGACTTCTTTCCCCGCCCCTAAAGTAGTTACTTATTACTTGACTTTTTGGAGAAACTGGATCCACTTACCTGATAAAGAAGGCATGCTAAAGTTAAGTACCTCCCTTAGAATTATAAAGCAGGGTGTATGATAAAAGTGAATTCCCTTTTATTTCATTTTATTTGCTACAATGTCGTTGCTTTCCTTATTTGAACTGAGTTTTACTATGTTTTAGTTTAGAGTGTAGTTACTCCTGCTTTTAGATCACCAACTATGCATATAAGTTTGCTTGGTAGTATATGCTTTTCTCAAGTTTTACCTGTTTTCTTTATTTAGGCCTAACAAATAGCATAATTGTTTACTTCTGTGTGTAACTCTATTACTTGACTGACTCCAAGTGTGTTAACAGTACTTACACACAAGCCCCACGTCTCCTGAAAGTCTGCTTTTTTTAAATTATTTGTTTTTGGTTTAAAAAAACTTTACAAATATATTCTCACAGTTTTACATTACAAGTCTCACATAGTATCAACCATAATACATAAGCCACCTTAACATAATGTAAAAGTTTACATGTTCGTGCAAAATCATCAAATGTGCAAAATCTGCAATGTGCAAAATAAGCAAGTTGTATTATCACAATATTCCTAAGCAGGGCTTTTTCTGTAATTGAGTATGCATATATGGTCGACCCAGTATCACATGATATTTCATTTTCCCTTACTAACTTTATCCTTATTACTTCACTTCATGTTATTAAAAAAATATAAAAACATAAAATCATACGCTACTTGTACTAAAAGATAACATATTCAGTCGCGAGTTTCTAAAAGCTCAATTTCTTTTTCAATCACCTTCAGGAATGTCACCAATGCAAAGATTAGCGCATTTCCTGGACCTAAGATTAAACGACTCCATAATGATTCAGTGCAACCCTCAAAATTAATATTAACAAACTTCATTAAAAACTTTGACCTAGCATCTCATATTCACATTCCAAAATAAGATGTTTTAGTGTCTCATAAGGTTCTTCACAAATGGGAAATCTGCAAGCCATCGATATATGAGCATGTTTTTATGGGAATCCCAAAATCGTGTCCATTCCAATGTGTACATTTGGTTCAATTTAAACCTCAGAAAATACATACGTGCAATCTTACATGGAAAAGTTGTCAAATAGGAACATCAACCAACACGCTTTCTTGAAAATTTAGCATATTCATAGTAGATGCTGAATTTAGATAATTCACTAATGGTTTTAATCCAGTCTTGTTGAAACTACTTTTTACATATCCAGGACGTGCTATTAGGTCCCACTGTTCTACTCCTAGTTCATCTTAAATTGTATTTATCCTTCTATTATAAGTCATAAACGAGCTGGAACATACCCCTTGGTCATTAAATTAAGATCATAATACAGCGAGTTCTCAACAGGGGAAAGAATTCTAGAAAAATTAGATAGATCTTTTCAGTCTTTTCGACAGGATAAGGAGATAATACCTAATTCATGCCGTAGGATACAAGTCTGCTTTACTTCTCTGCCTACATTCCCCTGAAAATGTTTGAATAGACAAGGTGTCATTAAACATTTTTGGAGACTATGTTGGCCGTTCAAAACCCTTCCACAGGGTTGGCTCTGAAAAGCCACTTTAACAGGGATGAAACTCTATGGAAGTGCTGGTGATGGCCATACCTCAAAGACACTTTACAAATAATATGCAACCTGACCCTTTTCCCCCAAACTGGACTCCCAATGAGAGGCTTTGCTGTTCCTTAGCAGGGTGTTGGGAGTTGATATGCCATGGTTCTATAACAGTAAATAAAGAGATTTCTATACCATAATCACACCAAGTATTTCTGAGGCAATACTCCAAAAGCAATACTACTCAACAGAGACTCCAACTGAATTTATATGTTTCTGCAAAGTTTACATTATTGTGGCCGTCTTATCTAGTCTATAATTGATCAACACTTTGACCCTGTAGTCCATCTTTCTCTAAAACCAGTGCAGACTCTTTGCCAGCCACGCAAACCACTGATACTCCACAACACCAAATAGGAAACTAAACCAATCGCACACAAATCAACTCATACACAATCATGCACCAAAACCCACATAATGTCTACCAACTAAAAACAAACCAGCACACAGTGATTGTTTTTTTCGAGCTGAAGCTACCAACAGCACATCAAAGCTCTCTTGAGCTTTTCCTCTCAATCCCACTAAGCACTCCCAACCCCCCTTTTATTTCAGATCTGCCAGAGCACCCGGAGACCATGAAATTGGCAGTGCTGCGCGGTGTAAATCATAATAACATAACATTCAACTACAATAACGCTGTCAATTAATGAAGAGTAGACTTCTAGAAGCAGGGTAATAAAGAGACTGTGTGCCCCCTTTGGTCTGAGTTACTAAACTAACAGCCACAAACAAAAATGAAAAAATGGAGTAGAGGCCTTATAATGCACTGCTCCTGGAACTAAGACACTTATTTGATTAGGAGACATATCTCACCTTCATTATGGCCAGCATCCTCTTCAGCAGAGCTGTAACAAAAAAAGAAAATACTATCAGTGAATGTTAATTTCATATTTTGCTAATAAAACCCAATTTATCACCATAGAATGCTTGTCATATTTGTGGACAAAGGGTAATAAGAGGGCAGGCTCAAACAAGTAGAAGTCTATTAAGGTTACAAAGTTTGCTACGAAAGAAATAGATGCAAGTGATTGTAAACATTAACATACATTGTATAACATAAGCCAAAATGTCCACCTGACAGGTAGACTGACAAATCCATAAATGTCTGATCCCCACCTTTCGACTCCTGCACATACCTCAGTAATGTAGAACAGGAGGATATCCATAAAACCCTCTTAACTAGCCTGTACCATAACATTAACTAATGGGAGGCAGGGAGAGAGTACCATACCTCACACTATTCCCATCCCTCACCTACTTGACACAGAGGTTGTACTTGTTAAGAGAAAGTGACTTTTCGTACTACTATGAGTCAATATTCAACGAAACGAAAAGTTATGCAAATATGTGAGCCGATTTATGCACCCATTTTAGTCACCTTCTCAATTTATTAAGTTCCTAAAATATCTCTCATACAGATCAATGGGACAAATCCAATGAGCATGTGGTGGTTATGGATAAAACAATGTAATTATGACTTGGTACAAACGGGTGCAGCAGGAGGGTCAACCAGCTGGCTGGGCAGTCTGTGGGACCCCCTTACAACATTTTCAGCATGCCAGGGAAAGCTGGATGCCCAAGGCTCACAGGCGTATAGCATGGTTGTGGTTGGTTGCGAGGAGCGTGTGGCAGAGAAGCAACTCTGCTCTAGATGACACTGGAAGGGGTAACCAACTACAGGTTTGGGGTTGTAGAACCTAGAGCAGAGGTGTACTCATGGTTCTGGTGCCACTGGATTTGGTCCAGGAACTGTGTGCTCCTAGTTGGGATTGGGTGCTGGGAATGGGTCTGGCTGGAAGGTGGTTGGGGTCTCCGGTCAGTGTGACTTAACCCCCAGCTGCAATATTCAAATTTGGTGTTCTTACAAGAAATCCTTCAAAACTCATTCCAATTTAATTTAAGCATGTTCCATCATATGAAAGAACGACCCAGAGAAATGATATTTCACAATCTTCCAAGTAGATTAGTTCCTCATATGACATAGATGGGGCTTAGTGTGAGATATAGGAAAACATAACCTTTCTGTAAGCCAATATATACATCTAACTAGTTCAAAATTCATAGACCTGTGATAGGTAGTTCAAACACTTTAAATTCAAAACCTTTTATACAATACTGACAAGATTCTATAGTATTCATTTAACTTCATGTACCTTCCCTTAACATTTGCCATAAATTCTCATGAAAACATTCCTACCACAGTCAAAGTACTGGCAAGTGATAAAAAGCCCTTTTTCTCAGTTAACTATGGGTAAGTCTTTTTGATGGTACACATAATTTTGCTTCGCTCCTGACTTTCAACTTAAGTAATGACTCTCTTCTCTCATGCTGACAGGTTTTGAACTCACTGTCCAATACAAATTTGTTTTGGAAAGGGTGTTGAATTATTTGTAGGGAGTGAGGGGAGTTGTCCTTCAGTGCTTCAATAAACTGGTCATGCAGAGATCAATACATTGATAAGATCATATATTAAATAGTCTTGCTATTCAGATAAGATCACAGATCGAATAAGAAACAATTGCAAGGTTAATCTCCATTAATATTTGGTATTATGAAAATAAGTCAAAATAAAAGAAATGGCAGGTTGACTCATTTGATATCTGTGTGTCTGGATGCCATACTTGTCTAAAGGTGCAGATTAAGAGCAAGGCAACTCTAGTCGAAAGACTTCGCAACAAGACTGTGGAATGGCTTGAATTATGGCGTTTGAGAATGCATGGCATACCAAACTCTTGTATAGCGATGCAAGAAAGCAGAATCAATCAAAGGTAATTGATCAAGCAGCCACATATTCCTTTCTAGGATTTAATATTCTTAAGCAGTGTTGACACGTTAGGAAAAACTTTCCTTGTTGCAAGTTTCCTTGCACTGACCCTCAGCTATCTGCCATTGCTCAATGCTTGTACGGACCTTTTGAGGGAAGTAATGTCTTTTTATTTACTTCACTTGCTCGACTCACCTATTTCTGGAGCACTAGTCAGCCCTTAAGGTTTCCAGTGCAGGGAGACTGTCACCTTTGTAAGTTTCCTGTATTAGTGTCCCTCTAGGAGCCGATACTAACTATAAAACTAACATAAAAGTTCAAAATTACAGTAGTAATATTTAATGATAATCACCAAATATAGCCACTTAGTCGCACAATTGACTAAGACCCTCATCACACCAACACACTGGCAGCATCTCCAAGAACATTTACAGTTCAGCACAACACTCTCCTATCCATGTTATCCATCTACATTAGACTTCCACTTGATCAGGCCACTCCTTAGCCCAGACCCAGCATTAATTTCAGGAATGTACTAGATCTAATCAACAGTCATAAATGCGGTCAACGGACTTTATCCATTGTATAAGGCAGTTCAAGCACTTTTTGAGCCCATCAAGAATCCAAACACCATAAGAATATTCAAAGAACATTATATAGTTTACGAGGATTTGAATCTGCCACATAGATGTTTGGCTTTCAATCCAAAGTTCACAGTTTACCTTCTTCATAACTGACATAGAATCAACTCAAACGGATCCACGTATGTAGACAATCAATCTGACCCCTCACTGCAGCCCATCCTATTGTCCTAATCATCCTCTTACAGATCTGTCGACCTTGGTGAGGACACAATACACCACCACAGTACAAACCAGTTGATTTGATACTGCTGAGATGGCGACTTGGCAGTGTACAAAAACCTTTTGCATAATTTAACATAGGAATGAGATGTTACTCTTTATTTTTAGACTTTTTGATTGGTTACTGTGTCAACAAACAGGTTATGCTATGTATATTTGAATACAGCATAGTCATGCCAGAGGTGGTGGCTAAAGAGAAGAATGCTTTCTTTTCCTTAGATAACGTCTACAAAAAATGTCTGTGCATGCATATGGAAACTATTCCATGAAGTTTAAAATCCAACACAAAAGGTCAAATGTAACCCTTAAGTATCCTTAGGCATATTCCAGTAGGCACCACCACCAATGCTTGCTTCATAGACCCCCAACTTCACCCACTGCTCTCCAAGAATAAAAAGAAAGATTCCCTAGCACACCCCAAATTCATTCTTTTTTATTATATTTTTTCTTTGTATTGTGTTATGATCGATCCATTGATCTTTCACAATACAAAACATAACATTTCCAAGCAGATCAAATCACAATTTATAAAAAAAAACATTCCCATATCAAAAATAATTCATAGGTAATCATGACAAGCATATAATCAAAAGATATAATCAGCATAAAATGCACTAATCATCTTTCCTTAATAAGCATTGGACAATCCACCATTATATCTTTTAACATTTGGATCAGCGATTTGTCCTTGCAATAACCACTAATTGCATTAGACGGATCGCCATTTTGATCCTGTATGTATAAGATTTCTGCAGTGGGGAAGAGATTCAAACGAAAGTGAAAGAATGGATCTCTGATTTTTGGACAAGGGAATTGAACAAGGCATTTGGGTGAAGTACTAAGAGATTTGCCCACTGCTGACATTGTGGAATGTGCCTTATGACTATGGACCTTAGAAATTGTATTGATCCAGTCCATTTCCTTGACACTTTTCTTGATTCCAGATGGATTTGAGATCAGTTCCTCTTGCTGCTTCCCACAACAATCCAACATCTTAATAGTGAATGCCTCAAGTGTGCCTAGGGCGGTAGATGATTGAGCACACAAATCATTGAGTAGTCTGCTGTAAAGAGAAGGTTTGCTCGATGGATAGATTTTCCCCATCAATGTTAAGACCCTCCATTGGAAGCATGTTTCCAGTGACAATAGACCTAGTTTATAGCGAAAAGAGGCCACAGGGATTGGGAGGGGTAGATTAAAACCCCTTTTCCAAATTCGATCCTCCAGCCTTTCCCAGGGCAACTCTAATGAGAGATGATCTATTTCTAGTCCATAGAGGATCTTAGGCCGCACTTTGCCTACATAAAATTACAGAAGAGGTTAACTGAAAACGTACAATACTTTGGGTAGATTATTTTCATATACTAAGTTAACTGATCTATCTTATTGTGCATATGATTGATTACGACTTCTCTCTTTGTAGACCACATTATATTGAAACCTAAGTACATTGTTTCATTTAGAGTTTTAATTTCTATAACATCAATCAACCATTTGAAATGGCCTCGCTTGATTTTACTTTTGTCAAAACGAATGACATTTCTTTTGATTGATTATTAGATGATTTGCACTTGCATACTCATTCAATGTCGACAATGAGCATTGTAACCCTATCGGTGTGGCATCGAGTAATACTATACCATCTGCATATGTGACCTTCTTTACATAGACACCACCTATTTTAGGGCTACCCAATCATATGCCACAGAGGGTCTTCTTTAAATCTGGCAAGTATAGATTGAAAAGACATGGCGCCAATATGCATTCGTGCCTCAAACCTCTTGTGATGGGAATATAATCTGATAGATTACCTTGGGTATCTAACCTAATTCTAATTGAATTATTAGAATGTAGAAATACCAATATAGAAAGGAGTGAAGGTGGAATGCCCCAACTGGTCAATTTTTGCCATAAAAGTGAACGGTTGACCATATCAAAGGTATTTGAAAAGTCAATCATGGCCACATAAAGCATGTCAGAGGATAGATTTATGCAAGCTCTAGTTTTACCTTTTAATACTGATAATATGAGACCATTTTTCGATGTTGCCATTCCTTTTATAAATCCAATCTGAAAATCAGAGAGCATTCCTCTATCAAAAGCCCATGACCCCAGATTTTCCAAAACGAATGACACAAACATTTTGCTATCAGAATCTAGTAATGCTATAGGTCTATAATTAGAGGGATCAGAACAATCCCCCTTTTTATAGATAGGAATGATGATAGATTCCTTCCATGATGGAGGCATTGAGTGTTGCACAATAATATCCTTGAATAGCAGAAATCGCATATGTGACTCCAGACTTACATTTGTCTTTAATATGGCATTGGTCAGACCGTTAGGACCTAAGGCTCTAGACGAAGATGCATTATAAATCACCCGCTCAATGTCCTCCATCTCAAAATGTAATTCCCAAGTATGTTTGACAAAGATCTGATTTATATTTACATCCGGACACACGTTTCCATTTAGGTTTCCCCAGTCTGAGCGCCAGCTAGCTTCACTGATACAAGACCTCTGGACTTCTATCTGCTGCTTATACATACTATTTATTAACAATCAGACGTTTCGTGCATCTTGACGTACCAAAGGGGAAAGCATTTTTTTACCATCTCTTTGAACCATGAAAGATCATTGTGAACAGATCCAGTGCCTATGTGCTTGATGTAAAGATTGCCTCTTAGTTCTATAAGGTTTCACTGCTAATATGGTTTAATCAATCTGAGGAGTCGAAGTTGCAGACACATTATTTTCTTTCTAACCCACACCTCTTTATCTAAAGTATGGGTATGTGTAGATTTAGTAATATTAAGATGTTTAGGCATTTGTTTGTTACAAATAAACTTCTGGAAGTTGTTACTTGAGCATTGTTTCACCAACTCCTCAGATGAAATGGTAGCAACATACTTCTCCAGTTTTCCTACCAAAGAGACACCACCTCATGAATTTCTGAATCCGATTTGCTGCTGGGTTAGTCATGAGATTCCTATGATTCTCTGACAAATGCTGTTTCACATTAAATCTAAAAACAGAGGTCAACATGTTATGATCACTCAAAGTGGAGTCCCCAACATCAAAGGCACTACACACTTCCAGCACAGTTTTTTTTAAAGGATAACTTAATCAATAGAAGATGATTGTGAACCCCTTTTCCAAGTGATATAATGTTGAGTGACCTTACCCACATTCTCATTTGCTATGGACAGATCCCAAGCTTTAAACAGTAATCTCCATTTTTTCCTGTTTTTACCTATTTGAACTTCATTCATATTTCCTGGCTCAAGCAATGCAAATTCAGATCTCCTGTCATGATCACATGATGATCATTTATCAAAACTATCTGCCTAATAAATCTGAAATATGATTTATAAAAGAATCCAACTCAACCACTGCTTGATTCCAATATATATTTACCACTAAGACACATCATGTTTTATCCATTTCACACATTTCAATTTCTACAGCCAGGATACGAGGAAAGCAATTGGAGATTACACTTGCTGCTTTAATATTAGTGTTTCCTAAGGTTACCAAAAGACCACCTAATGGCCGCCCACCATTAGATTTAAATGCTAATTGCTGTATAATAGTAAAACTGTCCAAGCAAATTTCAGATGTGAGCCAGGTTTCCTGGAAGAGTATGATGTCATAAGTATCAAAGATCTGATTGTGACCTTCACTTTTCATAAAACTATTAAAGCCACGTGTATTCTAATTAAGTAATTTTAATTCCTTCTCTATTATAGGATTTTTCACATATTGTTGTTCCAGCTAGTTCTCTCTTCAAGAGGTTCACTAGCTGAAACAGAATCCCCTGATCATCTCGATTAGTTGCTGACACTGGGAGCTCTGTGTCAGAGCCTATTTGTGGAAAGACCAGACCTCTATCATTACTTCTCGGCCTATTACCAGACCAACTTGCCTGGCCATTTTCTCTCATTTGCAGTATCATTTTAATCTCACTCTTCTCTGCATACACTAAATAACCACATTTCAGGAACGCACTACTTTCCTCGAGGATTAACTTCTTCAACAAGGGAAGACCACCAGCTGACTTCAGCTAAGTCGGTGCGAGCCTCCACTGGAAAACTAACGAACTTAATATCCCTTGTTGAAAATGTCTCCAATATGGGGATTTGACTAACTAATTCTAGAATACATGCACTATTTAGAGTGGTATCCAGGTTAATGTGGAGTCTGATTTCAAAATACATTGGGCCTCATTATGAGTAAGCCGGTCCGGAAAGAACAGTGGTGGTAAAACCGCCACCACCGTTCTTTCCAGGCCAGCTGATTCTGAGTCCTGCAGGCAGGAGGTTTCACTCCCGGCAGGTCTGACCTGGCGGGTATAACACCACCTGCCTGCAGGCGGAAATGGAAACATTGGCTCCGTCATAGACGGAACCAGTGTTTCCATTATCCCCATCCCCATGGAGTCCTATAGGACTTCATGGGAATGGGGACTTACACAATTCCACCTCCGGAATTCCCGAGTCACCGGGGTCTTAATGCCCAGGGAATCACGGAGGCGGAATGGTAATACGAGTCCGGCGGTAACCTGCCGGTTTTTCCGGCTCCGTTACCGCCGGACTCATAATGAGGCCCATTGTTTGTTCCCCCTTAAGATCCAATCTATTATGAGTCCCTGATGAGTCCCTTTTGCTCGTGACATTTGGCGTCCATGATTTGTGTGCGCCAAGAACTCAGCATCTGCTCCTAGACTTCTACTTCCCTGCAGATTCAGCAAACGGATTAATAACTCTTGGTCCCCCATTTCAATTGTGGGATCGATGTGTCCATCTATCCCATCAGTTAGGGGCATTCTGTCTAGTGTTTGAGAAGAATGTACCTGCTCCCGCAAGCCTAGCTGAACTGTGTTCGACTTCTTTTCTCTGACATTTAATCCGTCGATTAGATCACTTTTTGTAAGCTAAATAAAGTGGCTGATTGCTCTTTACCTCGTGTAGATCGGAACTTGTGCTCACCCTCTATTAGAAAAGAAGTACCAGGGCCCCTACAACGAGCCGATGTACAAGGTTTCTCAATCGATCTACCATCAACCCGTTGAGCATTTCAAACCCCCACTAGATCGCCCATTTCTGTCAATGTTTCAACCTTACTTTCATCGGAAACCGGCTGTTTGTGTCGAAAAAGTGTGGGATTTAATCTACCCAAATAAACTACTACAATGAGATTCAGGCCAGGTGCTCGTAGGAATTTGGTTTCTCAGTGAAGGTGAGGAGGACACCTCAGTGGTCAACGATGGTGAATTGATTATTTCTTGACAGAAGCTCACAGCATCCATTTCATTTGGTGATGCCCGAGTGCCCACCTCAATTCTACTTAAATCAATGCATGGAGGCTGAATTTTAGCTGGTTTGCCTACCATGTTCAGCGTATTAATTGCTACAGAAACAGTCACACTTTTATTCATATCACCTAAGACTCCATTATTATCACCAGATTTTTCTATTTCATCATCAGTGAAATGTACATTTTGGAGGAATTTCCTTGAGTTATTTCTTAGTAGTTGTCTCCTTCCATTTTTAGATTTGTCTTTGGCCTTTTTTGAGCCTCTCTCCACTAGAAACTTCTCGCATCCAACCAGACTTACTGTTCAATTTTCATGACACAATGGCAAGTCTGGTACATCAGGCCTTACAGATTTTTCATATTTTGAGGGAACTAAAGCTTTTGAGTGAAGGACCAGTTACTCAAAATATCAATCTTAACATTTAGCTCACTCAAAATAAGAGTATGGGCCTTGACCTCATCCCTTATATTATCATAAAGTTCAACATGGACACTAAGAATTGAATTAAGGGCTGATGTTCCTTTAATATGATCATCTGCTTCTCTAAGCGTATGATGTATGATATGATATATGATATGATATGGCATTTATAACGCGCCTATACACAAGTGTTTCGAGGCAAGGGAGGGGGAAAATGGGAAGACAGGCAACAATCTTACTAGGCCAGGTGTCATTGTGCAAGTGCATGGGAAGGGGAAAAGGGAACAGTGCAAGGGGGAAGGGAGAGGGGAAAGTGCAGTACATGGGATAATAGAATAAATAGGATAATAGAACGGCCAGATGGTGTCAAGTGCAGGCAAGAGCAGACATAAGTGCTGGTAGGGGGGACTGTAGATATACAGAACAACAGTCCCCAGGTGCGGGGGTTGCTAGGGAGGCAGTGCAGGTGTGCAATTGGCGGGGCCTGGCACCAAGATCAGAAAGGGGGGCCAGGTAACCAGTTCAGTTTCAACCAGGAATTCAGCATGGGAGAGGGGGAGAGAAAGCAGAAGCAGAGAGGAAGGTTTGAGGTGCTTCCGGAACCGGAGATGGTTCTCCTGAAGTTTCAGGGAGGCAGGAAGGCTGTTTCAGAAGGAGGCCCCTGCCGAAGAGAGAGATGTACCACCAAATCATTGCTTGGAGAAGCGACTGACCCTGAGGGAGTTGGAGGCGGATAAGCGAATACCTCGAGAAGGAAGATATTTGGGAAGAGAGTGTTGAAGGTATTGCAGCCCCAGGCCCCAGAAGGCCTTGTGGACAATGAAGAGGGTTTTGAACTTAATCCTCGCAGCCACTGGGAGCCAGTGCAGAGATTTCAGTCCTGGAGAGATAAGATCACTGGGCTTGAGGCCAAGGACAAGTCTCGCAGTCCTGTTCTAGATAAATTGCAGTGGGCGGAGAGTAGAGGAAGGCAGATTTAGATAGAGGCTGTTACAATAGTCCAGTCTGGAGAGAACCAGGGCTCTGGAGACTATGAGCTTCTGGGGGAAGTAGAGGAAAGGAAGAATACCTCTGAGGAGGTGTAGCTGGTAGTGTGACTTCTTAGAGACGTCAGAGATGTGAAAAGAGAAGGAGAGTGTGGAGTCGAAGATGACCCCGAGGTTTTTAGCCTTGCAGGTGGGAACAGGAAGAGGGCCAAGAGAGGCCGGCCAGAGAGCTGCAAGGAAGGAGGAAGTGGGTGTGCCAATGAGTAAAATCTCAGTCTTACTGGCATTAAGTCAGAGGTCATTGGCGGCACATCACTCCCGGATAGCAGACAGACAGTCAGAGATGAGGGAAGGAGAGGAGGAGGCCGAGGGTAGCCTGAAAATGAGCTGGGTATCATCCGCATAGCACTGCAAATTGGGGCAGAGAGCGGCGATGCGGTGGGCTAGGAGTGCCAGGTATTGGTTGAACAGCCAGGGAGAGGGCTTAGATCCCTGGGGGACACCACAGGTAGAGAAAAAGATATCAGAGAGGAAGGACCCAAGTTGGACCTAGGAGGGTCGGTCGGAGCAGAAAGAGGTTAGCCACGCCAGAGCCTGACCAGTGATACCCAGGTTATCATGGAGATAGTTGAGCAGGATGGCGTGGTTGACAGTATCGAAGACAGAAGAGAGATCAAGCAAGATGAGGACACACAGGGTGTTGGAGTCAAGGTTGGAGAACAGGTCTTCACAGATGTTCAGGAGAGCTGTTTCCGTGCTTCTGGCAGCTCTGAAGCCAGACTGATGGTCATGAAGACAACCAACAGATTCAGTGTGGAGATTAAGCTGGGAGATGGCCAGTTTCTCCAGGAGCTTGCCCAGGAAGGGTTGATGGCGATTGGGCGATAGTTAGCAGGGCAGGAGGGGTTGGCAGGGGGTTTCTTAAGCAGGGGGTGCACAAGGGAGTGCTTCAAGGGGGATGGGAAGACTCCATTGGCGAAGGAGTGATTGGGCAGGAGCCAGGGAGTTGATGTGGTCTTTGATAGTTTTGGCGGAACAGGGGTGAACCTGTTTCGACAAAACTTTCATAGATCAGACTTGTCTAGAAACCTTGTCAGCAGAGAAAAGGGGAAAGGCAGAGAAGGAGGGAGGCGGGGTGGCTCCAGAAGGGCCAGAGGAAGAGCAGGGGATGGAGGGAGGGAGGCGATAGGAGGAGAGTGAGGACAGAATATCCTGAGTTTTTTAAATGAAGTAAGAAGCCAGTGCCGTGCAGAGGGCCTAGGAAGGTACAGGAGAGGTAGAGACTGCAGCAGGATTGGCCAGTTCCTTGCAGATTTTAAAGAGTTCAGCCGAGTTGTTAGATGCTGCAGAGATGCAGGCTTGGATATGAGCTCTCTTCTTGGTGAGGACGGAGAGCCGGTATTGCCTTTGCAGCAGGCGGCAGGCCAGTTTGTCAGAGGATGAACATGAAGCACACTTGGTGGAGAGAGAGAGCCGGCAGACGAGGCATTCAAAAGAGGAGTAGGTCCGCGTAGGGGTGACAGAGGGAGGAATCCACTCTGGGAAGATAAGGGCTTCACCCCCGGCAGATCTGTTGGGCCTGGGCGCAGAGAGGATCTTGTAGCCGTCAGGTAGGAGAGTGTCAAAGCTGGTGACAGAGCTGGCCGTGAACCATGTCTCAGTGAGACTGAGGTCATCAAGGTCAAGTTCTTCAAGAAGGCGGCAGATATCAGAGGAATGTTTGACAGCAGAGCAAGAGTTAAGAGTGGTAATGTGGAGAAGGTTGCCATCCTTGAAGGACTTCTGGGGAGGGGTACAGATCAGAGGTATGCCCTGCAGAGGTGTAGAAGGAGCCCAAGAGGGGGCAGAGAGGGAGGGGGAAGGCAAGGTGGCCGAGGAAAGGGGAGGGGGGACAGCAGGAGAAGAAAGGAACTCACTGGAACTAAGATAGTAACATCCTTTGACCACTATTATCAGGACCTTATGCGAGGTTACTAGTAAAAAGGAGCTCCAAAAGGTGCGATGGAGATTCCGGAGTAATATCACTCTCCCTTCCCTCAATGAAATACCATCCTCTGTAGCCCTATCATTTTGCACCACTACCACTCCTCGGTATCAGGTAATAATGTCCCCATACATAATGTTGCTGAGAAAAGCCATTGGCGGCATTGCATATGGTGACAACATGTATGGGGATGGGTTGCAGGGATGTCCCCTGCTCCCCTTGTAAAAAATAATTCAGGGGTTGCGGGTGTGCCCCTTGCATGTTCAATGTAATAACGTCTCAGCAAAAAGCAGCTACTTTTTTGACAGGAGACATTTTTGCAGGGACATTATTACACATAACCCACTCCTCCAGGTCGGTTTAGTTCCATATAATTTCTTGATGTCCCCTAAGAGGATAGACAACCAATATTACCAACACCATCCAAAATACGAATATCTGTGATGTTGCCAAGATCATTCCTAATACAGGCCACATGATATTTCGGTCGTCTAATCTGTGTGCTTGAACTTGCATAAAAAGGCAATGATTTTATGGCCTGCTATGTGAGTGGTCACCTGCAATTTTAAGTTCCTCTTGGTTGTTTTAGGATTATGGACTTCTACCCTGGTGAGAATTGAGTCATCCGCAGGCACCATACCTGTACTTAGAACCACCACGACTATCTGAGCAGGAAGCCTGAAGTCCCAAGTCATTAAAGATAGTCTGTACAAGTATCTCCACTGAGATTTCATGACCATTTGCAGGAGTAATTGCCATATCACACTCGGTCTGTCTGGCTCGTGCTTACTCACCAATTGCAAAAACAGATTTATTCAGAAAGTCAATGTCTGTTATGGTAGTCCGCAGGTCCATCTTTCGCTTCCTAGTTATGGCACAAGACATATTAACGACAGCAATAACCAAGATAACAGACTTCACTTAATTTACAATCAATAAGAGGATCCAACCCCCTACAGTAGACTCGCCCGAGAGCTCAAAGGCTATTCCTCCTGCAGTCACTCTCTGGGTTCAAACGTCACTTTGGATTTATTTTCACGAGAAAAATTGAAGGGGTACGTGCCCATAGGCACCTCATGTTCAGAACCTTCACCTATTTCAGGTCCTGAATAGCAGCCAGATGACTCACAAGGCTGCGGTTATTCACTCTCTTTGGGCATACAAGAATAACAGCTTAGTTCCAGAGAGTTCAAAGGCGACTAGGCCTGCAGTCACTCTCCGAGATATATGTATGCCCAGACGGCTTTTCTCAGAGAGTTCCAAGGCACCCAGGCTCACAGTCAATCTCCCAGCTGTGGCAAGATGGTTCAGGCAACACCCCAATCTTTCTTTTTTTATTTTATAGGCACTAGAATGCTTTACACAATCCTGTTGCCACTGGACAGGCAAATTATTGTCATCACAAATAAGATTAAAGTTTTCAGTTTTCAGTTTTCAATTTTAGGTTCCTTTTAGAAAAACAGTTAACAGTCTGAAACGGAGGGCTCATGGAACAATTTTACAATCACAGTCACCTTCTCTTCCACGGAATCCCACCTCTTATTAAGGATCTGTTGAACGTGCAAGTCCTCGAATGAGCAGCATCAAAGAACAGGTACACCCCATGTATTTGCAGAGTCCATAGCCCTTGACCGCCAGTCAACACCGAACAGCAAACACTCTATCGCACTCTCTGCCATGCTCCGCTGTCCAGGAGCTTTTGAAGGCGGATCGACCAGTCCGTAATAGATATGGTAGAAAGACTTTGCTAGCAGTTTTTCCAGGTAAAACAAAAAGTAATAGTGCCACTAACACAAAACAATGTATCGCACTCTCCGACATTCATTTTCATTTTGTCATTTGTTCTAGCGACTTTCACCATAATTATGGTCCCAACACGCTTTTGGTTGAACGCCCCCGGAGTCCAACAATTTGGGAGAGTTTGGGAGGTGTTTTTATGCATGTGTGCATTTCAGCTATTAAGTTATGTGAGGTGGCCAAGACCCTGGTAGTCACCCATGTCTAAATGGAGTGTGTATGGGTGCAGGAGAGGAATACTATGCACTAAAGGAGGGGGGGGTGCATTAGAGGAGATAGAGAGTTATGTGGGAAGCTAAAGATAGAATTTTTGTTCTTAAAAGTAGCTTTGTTCTAATGGCAGAGGTGATGTGCAACAATGTGTCATATGCGTGTGCAGGATGTGCGGAGTGAAGCTGTGCCTTACACTAAGTTGTGAAGGTGCTGTGTGTGAGGGGAGAAATGGGTTAGCTGTACAGACAACACTTACTACTTCTTGGGTTGTATCTGTAAGGGGCATTGCTGCGTTTTACAGGTGATCTAAGTGCTTGATGAATGTACAATAATCGCCCTCTGAGAAGTTCTTAGAGAGGCTGCCATCTCTAGTTCCTTCTAGTACGAAAACAAGGACCCCATTTCATGATTACTTGCGGCAGCCTGGCCTACCATCCTGTGCTTTAGAGTTACTAGCCATGCCCACCATGAACAAGGGTTCCGAGATGCCTCCAACGGCATGATCAGCGTGATTTTCCCAAGGTGCATTTTAAGATAATGCATTGCCTCCTTCCAAGCGCATATGGGTGCAATACCTGGCCCACTGTCAGGGATTCGTTCTAGGTACAAGTTGCTGGAGTAACTACATGAGTCCTTGGTGTCCCACAAGGAAGGTTGGATGACGGAACAAGGAGGTTGGAAGGAAAGAAGAGGCTAGTAGCTGAGATGTGCAGGTTGGGGATGGTGCGGGTGGGGCTGTGTGATGGGCGAGAGGGGACTACTGGATGAAATCGGGTGTGTGATAGGTGGGAGGGTGTGCAAGGGAGGCAGGGGGATAATGAGGTCGGGGAAACAGCCAGGTTTTGGGGGCGTTCCTGAAGGCCATGTGATCCTGTATGAGGCAGAGGGGGTTCCAGAATGTGGGTTCAAGGACAGAGAAGCAGGCACCCATTAATCTGGAGAACATGAAAGGTGGTGTGCAGAGCCTGATCTGAGGTTTCTGCTGGGGTAGCAGGTGAGCTTGTTTTGGAGGCCTTCCGAACCTTTCTTGTGGATTGCGCGGTGGCTAATGCACATGGCATTGAAGGAGGACCGTCGACTGATCTGCAGCTCGTGGAGTGTCCTGAGTGCGGGGGAGATGTGTTCTCTGTGGGAGAGTGCGAGGAGGAGCATTGCTGCAGAGTTCTGAACCCGTTGGAGCTGTCTCAGTTGGTATGTAGGTGCGCCTCAGTAGAGGGAGTTAGAGTAGTCTAGGCGCAAACGGATGATGGCCATGATTGCGGAAACTCTATGGGGGACAGTGTGAACCTGAGGGCGTCCTTACTTCTTCTCCCCCTGAATCCTCCTCTCAGGTGGCCAGGAAAACCCCATCGCTTTGGGATCCTGACGCTGGGGTTGGATATGCGAGCGAGGATCACCTGGGTGTAGGGAACTTTTGGTGTTGGAAGAGGATGTCCTTAGGTGAGACATGGTATCCCCCCATTCCCTTTTCATAATGAACCCTCCATCCGACAAACCTTCGTAGGCTATTGTCATACCTTTCCCTGTTTTTCCCCTAAAACATTCCCCAAGAATCAACAGTACTTTACTGAGACAAGGAAGAGACCAACTAGAACAACACCTCCTCATTCTAGTAGTGTACACACGTATATGCCTCAACTGGCTACTGAGACGAGGTGGACGACAGCAAGAGTAAGTCAGGACTACCGCTTCAGCAGTGTGCGTTCTAGTCCTTGTTTGTCCAATCAGGATGGCGGGAACTTTAAAAGGCGGAAGTCTTGCAGAAATGGAGTTGGAGTGGCTGAAGCCAGCTGGGTGTGCCGGAGCCACACTCAGTGGCGTGCATGTAGGTGAGAGGATTGCAGGAGTCCAGTCCCAAGGAGTGCAGAGCTGGGGCAGCAAAAGGAGGATGCAGAGCGAGATGGAGGTACAGGCTGAGTTGCTAGTGCAGGAGGACCCGCAAGGAAATCTCCATCCCGCTGACAGCCTGCCGGTGGGGAAAGCAAAGCCGCCGAACGCCAGGACACCACAAAGGCAAGTCGTTGCAGAGAGAAGCTGAACTGGGGGAGGCATAGACTCACAGAACCGTCGTACACAGAGACCGGTGAGACTGCCTGGAGAAGGGAGCACGGCGCAACGAGGGGGCGGTTGAGCTGTGAATACCGTACGAAGCAATTACAAGTACTTTTGAATGTTGAATGAGATGAGAACCATTAGAAGTGCTTTTGAATACCAAACGAAACCATAAGTACTTTTGATAACTGAACAGAGTGAAAGCAAGTTTTGAGCACTCATGAATATTGAATAGACAAACATGGTGAATTGGACTGATACCACAAACTGTATTATGTGAGAAATGGATTTTGTTTACATTTGTTGCCTAGCAACTTGATTCACTACGGCTATTAAGCCAATAGCGAGCGACTGGAGGGGGAAGCCGGCCTCACTCGACTAAGGCCTCCTGAACAAGGCCTTTACCTGTCCATGCCTGTCCATAGCCGTTATAGCCATCGGCCAGAAAGACTGCTGCTCTGATATCCGCTTCAGCCACGTGAGTACACCATGTTGTCCACTGCGTCCTGAGACATTTGCCTCTCCTAAGCCCAAACCTTAACAGTCTCCACTGTTCTGCACGCTCCGATCAGTTGCCGCCTCACCATAGCAGAGTCCGGCACCTCAGAACAACGCCTTACGCCACTCACTGCTGCAGCATACAATTTACATATTGCGATCTCTGTACCATGGAGGCCCGTTGTTACACGTATTTTGAGAATACTATAACTGACTCTACCTACGTGCTTATCCGACGATCCGTCTAATATTGCAATAAGCCTAACTAATAAAATCTATTGTCACGTTATTTTTATTCATCATATCCTATAACAAAGCGTAATCTTGTTGGTAGATTGCACCTCTGCGATTAATTTCCCATGCAGGGCTGAAATCTTATACCTCTCTGCTACTTTGTTAACCCATCGTCGCAAACACAAGTAAGATTGTAATATGAGGCTGATGCTCTGAATAACTTGTTAACACTGCACCTAATTTCAAATTGTCCCCTCAGGTTAGCATCTTGCATTTAGCCTACTGTGCTTCTATGTGCTTTTATATGTTACTGAGAGCCCCCTGCGCCTTGCACACCTAGCTATTCCGACTTACTGTTAGCATTTTGCATTTAGCCTACTGTGCATTCATGTATTACTGAGAGTCTACTGCGCACCCAGACATTTTGATTTACTGCTAGCATTTCCCATTCAGTCTACCCTGCCTACTGTACTATGGATAGAATCCCAGCCAAGTTGTATTCACCACAGCATCTCACATTTTGCCTACTTTGCATTATTGCTATATTGGGAATACACTGCATACTGTACTGTGCTTTTCTTACCCCTTCAGCATAGAACGGTGCACGAAGCCCAGTGCCCGTCAAGCAGTGTATCAACTTGCCAATGCCTGCCCAGGACCGCCAATCCTAACTGCTTACACACCTCGATCCAGTCACATCCTACATTGAATTTAACTATGTTAGGCTGGTTACTTATTACCATGTTCCCATACTGCATTATCACAGACAGCATTCCTTGCACAGGCAATCATCTATTGGTATTTAGAAATGGTCTTTCAAGACTGGCATGCCCTAGACACCATCCCATACCTTGCCTGACGCCTTTCCTTCCACCCACGTCACCCTTTGCAACTAGCTTAGACTATTCACACAACCTTAGTTTGACCACCAGGATCCCCATTAGAGAGCCTGCATCCGTGAATCACACAGTAGACCATCAGCTAACTCCTGAGATTTCAGCACACACCAAATCCTACCCCATTGCTGGCATTGACAGGACACTGCGCCTCAGATCACGCACTAAATTACCCCATGTGCACCACACCCCCATTTCAAGGACACTGAAAACACCTAACCAGAATGACTTCCGGCAAAAAAATAAACATAGGCCCCTCACAGCCTTGACCACTAACAGAACCCCCAGTGCCCCTCAACTTTTGACCCCCAAGACTGCGTCCACAGCCGATCCTAAGCCACCTGCTAGCTTCAGAAGTGTCCTTATAAACGCCCGGTCCCTAGGAGGCCATGCTATTGAAATTCACGACCTTATCAATGAACAAAATCTCGACCTACTTATGATCACAGAGTCTTGGCTCCACCAAGCCTCGGGACCCCTACTACCCCTGGCCACTCCGCCTGATTATAGCATTTTCAGAACTGATAGAACTTGCACCAGAGAAGGTGGTGTAGCCATCATAGCAAAGAGCACTCGACAACTCAGATCTAGACCTATGGAAGACATCCCAGGGTACGAACTTCTATAAGCCAAATTTGCCATGAATGAGAAAACCACAATTAATATTGTAGTGATATACAGAACTCCCAGTGCAAAGAGCCACCCTGAAAGAGACATCCCACTACTTCTTACACCTCTCATCAAACCCAACACGAAATGGATCATCCTTGGAGATCTGAATCTATGATTCAACGATGACCAAGAACTCAAAGGTACTAGCCTGCACTCAGCACTTAAGCACATGAAATTCCCCCAGCTAGTGAATGCTCCTACACATGTCAAGGGCAGATCCTGGATTGGATATTGTCACTCAACGCCAATCTAAACATAGATTCTATCACCCCCCCTCGGCTGGACAGACCATTTCTGCATTAAGTTCACCCTTTTGAGTGATGAACCCCGTCCTCCCAAGACTAAAACAACAGACACCTTCGAAGCCAGATATTCTGCCAAGTTTACGGTAGAGAAATTCACCCCTACCCTCAACACATTTCTTGAAACAAACTTAGTCACCAGCAATGACACAAGCATCATTGCCGACTACTACCATAAATGTCTCACACTCACCATTAATGAAATAGCGCCCATCTCAACCAAAACGCGTCAAACCGTTAAAAAGAACCACTTTTTTAAAAAAAATTTTAAACTCTTTATTTAGGTCAACAAAATAATTTCAATTCAGAAAAGACAATCATAAGTTAAACAATTAGAGCATAACAAAGTACAAAATGTAGTAAAGGCAGATCCATTGACTGGCTAGCTGATCACAACTGCTCATCTGCAATTACCTCCATCTCAGCCCTTCCATGGACGGACCATCACCTCATCCAATTCACCATTCCTACCACGCCCACTCATAAAACCTTAACTCATGCCCCACCCGCTAAAGTAAGAAGCTCCAAAAAACTCACTGCTGCCAACCTCGCCCCTCTCCTTGATACCCCGCAACTCAAGCATCCATTCCCCCTTGACCCAACATCTCTAGCCAACATCTACTCCAGCACACTCACTCAAGCCATCGATTTCATTGCCCCGCTAGAAGAAAAAAAAGGGAAAAAATCAATACACTGCAATTCCTGGTTCACTGAAGAACTATCCGTCCTACGCACTAAGAAACGCAAAGCCCTATCCAGGTGGCAAGCAGCGCCTAACCAATCCTCGCTTAATGACTTTAAAGAGATCTCTCTGACCTACAAAAAAGCCATATTCCTTGCTAAATCCGAATCCTACAACCAGAGAATCACTACTGCCAGTTCCAAATCAAGAGAAATTTTCTCCATATTCAAAGAACTCACCACACCAGCATCCAGCCCAGACGAAATCATCAAGGATGAAGCATGGTGTACAGGCATCCAGGCTGCTCTCCTCAACAAAGTTAAATTACTCCAAGACAAAATAGCCTCCCAACGCAAAGCTCTCAACACCCCCACCTGCCCGCCCATACCTCTCACCTACATCTCTCCTTCACAAACACCCCTTTTTGCCTTCAGAGAAGTCTCTGAGACGGAAGTCAAGGACCTCCTTAAAAAAATCAAACCCTCCACATGCAAAGGGGATATCTGCCCACCCTCCGTAATCAAAGAGTGCGCAGAATACCTCACCCCCATCATCACGGCTTTTATCAATGCCTCTTTCGCATCTGGAAGCGTACCACAATGCCTAAAAGAAGCCTGGGTCCGCCCGCTCCTAAAAAAACCCTCTCTCGATCCTTCCTCCCCTAACAACTATCGCCCCATCACCACCGTCCCCTTTCTCTTTAAAATCCTAGACAAAGCCGCACACAATCAAATCCAACACTACCTGGAAACCAACACCATCCTAGGCAAAAGACAGTCAGGTTTCCGCAAAGGCCATGGAACTGAATCTGCTCTTCTAGATTTAAAAATCAAATTACTAAAATAATGGACACAGGCAAACCTGCCCTCCCCTCCTCCTACTCGACCTTTCTGCAGCATTCGATCTGGTCGACCACAGCATTCTCACATCGCACCTCTCCAATGCTGCACACTTCTCTCACAAGGCTACCACGTGGATCACATCCTTCCTTGAAGGCAGGGCCATGAAAGTATACACTGACCAGGATAGCGCCCCCCCACCACTATCAATTGTGGAGTCCCACAAGGGTCCTGCACCGCACCGACCCTCTACAACCTATTCACCAAACCCCTCTTTGACTTACTGGACTCCCTCAACATAGCGTACACCAACTACGCTGATGACACGCAGGTCCTCCTCCCCCTCTCTGGAGACTACGACCTTGACTCAGAAGCCCTCCGCAAAATCTACTCGACTATCCAAACATGGATGGCTATCAATGGTCTCTGCCTAAACGGAGACAAAACCGAAATCATCATCCTAGCCCCTAACGAAACTCTAACCAAACTCAGCCCCGATTATTCGCACATGATCATCGACAGTATTAGCATTCCTGTCTCCTCTGCCGTCAAGACCTTAGGAGTCTACATTGACGCGACACTCTCTATGACAAGACAAACCAGCGCCATTGCCTCAGCTTCTGCTCTGACTACCAAACTCATCTATGCCATAAAACCCTACCTCACCACGCCGAACTGCCTCTCCATAGCCAGAGCTACTATAGGAGCCAGATTGGACTACTGTAACGCCCTCCTGGCAGGCACCTCATCAAAAAACCTAAACAGACTCCAAATAGTGCAAAACAATGCCCTCCGTGCTGCACTACACATTCCCAAAACTGACCATATCTCACAGGCCAGAAGACGCGTCCACTGGCTCCCAGTCAAGGAAAGGATCAACTTTAAAATCCTCACCCTCACACACAAATGCATCAACCACACAGCACCCCCCCTACCTATCTGAAACTATAACCAAGAACTCCTCCGTCCGCCCCAGAAGAAGTCATCACGCCAACCAACTCCAAGTACCCACTGTAAAAAGAGCCAAAGCCGGCGGCATTGGCTTCCCTCACATAGCACCTAAGCTCTGGAATGCCCTCCCCAACTCGCTCAGAGCAGAACCATCTCTGTATCTCTTTCGCAAATCCCTCAAAACCACGCTATTCAGCTAACTCCACCTTCCCTTCACCCACTTCAGCTCGCACACATCTGATACGAAAAGTGTTCGACACGAAATGCTTCCTGTAATGAAAATTGCTTTGTAACATCTTCCTTCCATTGTAACCAGACTATGTATGTATTCATGTAACAGCGCCACGATGCCCCTGGGCTGATGTGCGCTTTAAATAAATCCGAATAAAATAAAAATAAAAAAAAATAAAAAAGTAACTATATTAAGTCAAATACAGTGAAAAAACAACAGAAAACCAAAAAACATATAGTCCTTAATTGCCAATTCACTACTAATCAATTATCCTAAACACCACTTTTTCACCTTACCAACAAAAATACATCATCAAAGACACCACAAACATCAACCCTCCCCTCCCAACACCCACAGAAAAATAAACAAAAGATAAAGTAAAAACATTCTGACAGAGCATCAGGCATAAAACTCATTGAAATTACTCCATTGTTCATTGTAGACTTCTTCTTTGTGTAATCTACCCAATTTCAATTTCTCAAAATGTGAAAGAATTTGCACCTGAACTAACCAATCTTCCACACATGGCTTTTTCCGAGTCTTCCAGATGCACAATATTAGTCTGACAGCAACCAAGAGGACTTTATTAATCCAACACAATATCAGATATTCAAGCTGTCTCACACAACTCAAAGATTTCAATTTCACTGCTAATGGATTTCTAGGAAAAGTGATCTCACATACCATATCAACCCTATCCAAAACTTCATTCCAAAACCCCACTACTTTTTCACAATCCCATAACATGTGTAACATGGTACCCTTCTCTTTCAAACAACCCCAGCACCTATCAGTATCACCAAGTCCCAATTTATACATCCTATCCAGGGTCCAAAAAAGATGCCCTAAAGTCCTCTGGTGAATAAAGCGCAAATTCAAATCTGCCTTTGTCCTAATCGGAAACTTCCACATACTTTCCCACTTCTTCACAGGTATAACCTCTCCACGTTCTTCAGACCATGCACATCTCTATTTATCCCGTAGTGTTAAGGAACGATTTTCAGTCGGAAAGAGTTTTAAAAAACGGAGAAGTGGGAGGACAAGTGGTCCTTTGTGGTGCTTGTGAGTATTTTTTCACTGGAGACTGAATTCGGAGGCGGAGCTTTGTAGCAGCGAGCAGCAACCTACTCTACAAAATATCATTTCTTGCGCGGAGCAGTGGGAGGAAAGTGGTCCTTTGTGGTGCTTGCGAGTATTTTTTCACTGGAGACTGAATTCAGAAGCGGAGCTTTGTAGCAGCGAGCAGCAACCTACTCTACAAAATATCATTTCGCGCGCAGAGCGCAAGCGGAGAAGTGGGAGGACAAGTGGTCCTTTGTGGTCACTTGTGGGCCGCGGTGGGCAGGAGATCATATTCCCACCAGGACGCATACAAAGCGCATCAAAGAGCGGTAAAGAATGTATTTGCAACGCTTGTAGTGGCTGAAACCGCGAAGGGAGACTGTGGAGGGTGATATTCCTCTTTGATCCCTACCGGTGGTTTTTCTTTCACTCTGGGCTGCGACGCGTACCGGGTGCCGACATACACTTGGTAAACACTTTATACGCTATTGCGCAACATACGGCGTGTTTTTTGGGCCAGTGTACTTTGGTGCGGTTTTAAACAAAATGACTAAAGCTAAATCAGTGAAATCTAGGTATAACCTGCAAAAAGGTAACTTGGAAAAAGCGGTAAAGCAACCCTCCAAGCAAGCAGAAAATGCACTTGAGAATGGGGAGAGTGACATACCGGAAAAAGGTACTATCCCAGCCATGTTTGGGAAAAATATCCCCAAAGTTACACCGGCCGTGGACAATGTTTCACCAGAAAAAGAGATTCTTTCTCCCCCTCATAATGGAAGCAATGTTTTGGATTCTACCAACTACAATGACATCGACAATAACTCGCTACTGGACTTGTGTCTGTCCATCCAAAAATCAATGGCAACTTTAAATGGACCCTCAACGTCAGCTGGGAAAAGTCCAATAGTGGTTGAAGCGCAGGTCTTGAACCCTGCTCATAAGGATTACCAAAGGGATAGGTTGATTCCCAGCCCTAAACAAACAGGCAACTCGTCCTGCAATTTAACAGTCATACTCCCCATTAATCCTACACCTATTTCGCCAGCTGTGCCAACGATGGGGCGATTATCCGCCTCCCCCAATCTCTTCATTGACCCTGAAGAACTGGAACACACGGGTGAGGGGGGCAGTGGGATGATTGAAGGTTTAAATGGCACAGCCATAGCGGAATTGCAGGCTTCTATGGCGTCTGTCTAATTTGCGCTCAAAATTCTATTAAAGTTGTGTGGGAGGATCCACACAAACTATCATTCAGCTTGGGCTGCCTTACCCGACCGGGATCATGGAACCAGCGCCTTCCACACCGTCTGCCACGAAGGAAGCTCCAGTACCTGAGGCCCCGGTTGATAAAGCTAATTTGGAGGAACTAGATGAGGTGGGTACGTTAGTACCACTGACTAAAAAGCAGCGTGGACAACAGAAACGGGAAGCCGCTAAAAATGCGGTGGTGGAAATTGCCTCTCCTTTACCGGCTACCATTCCTCCAGCTGCTCGATCCAAAAAAAGCAAAAAAAGGGGCCAGAAAAATAAGAAACGTGCGAGAAAAGGGGTGGGGTCCCTAAATGACTGGATTATTCCAGACATAACGCACGATCCTCTAAGTACGGCCCAGGAAGATGCGGAATCTGAGCTTTCAGCTAGCCTAATCAGAGAATCTACTAAATGCTCTACACCATGCAGAAATGGGGAAGCTGTGGAAGAGGAGACTTATGAATCTCCTGTCACAAATAGATTTGAGGACACTAATGCAAGCAAAATCTGCATAATTAAAAATCTAAATCAGAAGAAAAGGGACATGTGGTTGACAAGAACTGAAGTTTTGGCTAAGTTACACATGATTCCTCAGCTGCGTGTAATACGCTCGGACGACTTCTTTTTTGTCGAACCACTGGAGGTGTGTAACCCTAATGTCTCAGCCCTTTATTGCTGTGTCCTAGCATCGGCGCAACTGATCTGGACTCACAAGAAATCTCTAAGGCAGATTGGTATGGAAGTCGATGCTAGTAAAGGGAAGGAAGATCACTCCCTTCCCAGCAAGGACTATGTGGCGCCCAAGAATAAGGTTGGCAGACCCCCTCAACCACCCACAGAGAAGGTTCAGCTGGCAGACATTCAGAACACCCTGAAATGGCTGGCTGATTCGTTACCTATGGTACTTCAGCAGCCATGAGATTACTCTATATTGAGTTGGAACACTCACGGCCACCAACACTTTCTTTCGGATAAGGGTTCCCTGGCATTTATCAACAAACATCCTTTTATACTGCTGCAAGAAACCTGGTTGATGACCCCTACGGATTTTGATGGTTATACAACACATCACACTTTGGCAAAGAAAGGAGATCGTGGGCGCCCATATGGGGGCCTATCCATTGGAGTTACGAATAAGATCTTAAGTAAAAAGATTACAGTGGTTAACAGTAATTATATATGTGCGGTAGAAGTGTCCCGTAGTATAAAAGGTTTATGGGAAAAAATGCTGTTAATTAACATTTACAATCCTCCAGGTGCAAAGTCAAGAGAATATATTCAAGAAGCCTTACACGATCTGCTTGCTGATTGGAAATCAAACAACAAGAAGTTTTTTGTTATTGTGGCTGGGGATTTAAACTGTCGGATTAACTGTGGGGGTGGCACTGGTAATAACCCGCTTTTATCCAAGAACAGTTTATGGGAACATTCAATTGCTTATAAGGAGGGAGATTGTTGGCTGGGTTTCTTTGGGTGTTGGGAACTTGAAATAATCAATGGGCGGACCTGTAGTGACAGGCCCAGCAAGAATACCCTTGAGTAATGGAAGATCTGGAAGTACCCTTGATTATATCTTTACTAGCGGGGAGGTGGCTTCGATCGTTTCTGATATGGTGGTAAAAGAAATTGAAGGGAGTGATCACGATCCCCTGATTATGAGTATGGGAGTTTCTGCACCACTGATGGGGGAGGCTAATCTGGGTCACCTGATATGTAACTACTCCCTAAATCGCATTTCTTTGTCGGAGAAGAATATATCAAAGGCCACCATGGCCACTGGGAAATAGGGGCCAAAATTGACCGATCAATTCAATCAAATGTCGACTGAGCAAATTGAGAAGTGGATCAGTGATTTCTCGGGTCGTCATGGTTCTTGTGAAGTGCGTATGATGGTGGGAAAGGCTACGAAAGAGGTTACTTATGACCGGGCCATTAGAGATAGGAAGTGAAAGCTTAGAAGCGATATTCGATGGGTCAGAAATAGCACCCTCACCAGAGTGGCCACAACCACAAAAATGAGGAAATTGAAAAATGGCTATCGAATGTGGCTAAAAATACATTAAAGGTTGAGGAAACTGGTTAATTGGCAACATACGGTCAGTACCCTTTGTAGCAGAAACACTCGAAAAATCTGGTCTATATTAGGGGAAGTGAAAGGGAAGAAGTCCTCATATATGGTAAACCCTATAGGTAATATCGAATGGACTACCTATCTGGAAAAGCATAATGGTGGGATTAGCAACAATATTGATAATCCTGTCTCTACGAAACCCAAATTCCCGCCTTTCGTGGTTTCTACTGAAGAGCTACAATGTAGAATTGAAAAGCTAAATTCTTCCCGTGCCCCGAGGCTGAATGGCCTTTCCAATGTGGTGTTGAAGAATAATTCCCTTTTCTGGGCCTGTCTCCTGAAAATACTATTTAGGAAGATCTTGGATGTAGGCCAAATACCATCATCTTGGCAGGCAGCAATCCTCATACCAGTGTTCAAGAAGGGCAATAGAACCGAACCTGAGAACTATCGGCTATTGTCTATGTTGGATTGTACTGGTAAGTTGTTTGCAGTGTTTATACTCAATGAACTACAAAAATGGGTGGAGAGTGCGGGCATTTTGGATAACTTCCAAAGTGGTTTCAGAGCAGGCTATTCAACAACCCACAATTTGTTTGTGATGAATGCACTGTGAAGTAAAGCCCTGACTCACGCCAATCCTCCGTTATATGCACTCTTTATAGACTTCAGGGCAGCCTTTGATTCAGTAAATCGATCCCTATTATGGAAGAAATTAAGGAAACTGGGCTGCCCGGAATCTCTACTCTATTTTTAGAACTCCGAACAATACGACACAAGTGCGGCTGGATAATCTAGGTGCAGTGACTAAACCCGTTCCCCAGACTAGAGGGGTAACGTAGGGGTGTGTAACAGCACCTACCCTGTACAACTTGTTCTTATCTGACGTGCCAGAATGTTTACAGGGGATCAACAACTGTCCACCAAAGATTGGCTCCAGCCACTGCCCCATACTGGCATACGCGGATGACTTAGTGATCCTAGATCAAACCTTTAGTGGGATCCTAAGATCTGCGGAGCAGTTATGGCGTTATGCTGAGGCTAATGAACTTGTGATAAACACCAGTAAAACAAATCTGTTACTGTTCTTGGCAGGAAGAGTAGCTAGACCTCGCATGATGGTTGGAGTGATCGAAATCAAATACACCCTTACATATAAATATCTTGGCGTAGAATTCGACCATAAGGGGAACTATCTCACATGCATTCAGGTGCGCAGAGCAAAAGCGGCGCAACTCACAGCGCTTATATACAAATTCACACGTGAACAGAGTGGCTTCTCAATATGGGCGGCACGCCAATTGTATATTCAGTGTTTGGCCCCTATGGTTACCTATGGCCTTGACCCTCTCTTTAATATGAATCTGGGATGGTTACAGCTTGTAGAAGGTAGATTCTGGAGGAAAATCCTCGGCCTCCCTCAATGTATCCCTATGGCCATGATCAGACTGGAACTAGGAATTAGATCTCTCAGGGCTATGGTCCTGAAAAAGCGGATGGAATTTTACATCCGGCTTAAGAATAATCCTACTAACAGCCTTCTCATGTGTATTAGTAGGGATATGGAGGCAGGCCGGTGGAAAAGATTTGAAACTCAGTTGAATAACCTATGTGAAGAATCAGCTGGGTACCTGAGTGGGGCCGAGAAAATGAATGCCTGTTTAACAAGTTGCACAACCGCCTAAATCTGTGGGATTGGCAATGTAATTTTATTCACCTTGAAGGCCTGAAAAGCTATAGCTTTGTTTCGCACGTTCTTTACACTTTTATGAAGGCGCAGCCCTACTTAAACCTCTGTCCGTCGGATCAATTGAGGCGTTTTATTTTACTCTTACGCATCAACCACTTGCCAACTTTGGCGGCCAGGGGTCAGGAGCTGGGCTTAGCCAAAACTGAGAGGCATTGCAGAATATGTGAACTTGCCAACGAGATCGAAACTGCTCGACATGTCTTAACACTCTGCCCTAGGATGAGAGCAAATCGTATTAAACATCTAGGAGGATTTGTTCATAACCCTGAATTTATTGAGCAGAAAGACTTCTGGGTACAGTGTGTTAACACTCTCAACTCTAATTTACACATAGCACTTTTCCAGGTGTGGTGTGAAGCTCTCGTTTGTATGCAACTAAGTACTAGAGTGGCCCCTGGAGACTTGTAGTATGTAATATGTATAGCCATTCTTCTTATTTGCATTTAAGGACCTGAGCTGAATGAATGTGTTCATTTGTATATATAATGGTTTTATACAGCTGTAAATTAGTTCTGCATATTTGTATATATTTTTATGATGGTTTTCTTTTATGATGGCTATTTTCTCTTCTACTTTTTTCATTTTCTTTTATGATGTAATATGTGTAAAGTTTGTACGTTTGTACTAAAGTATATCACATTAATAAAAAATTAAAATTAAAAAACTAGACACCCTATGTGGAACAGTAGAGAGAAAATTACACCTCTCAGGCCTTTGCAACAGAGGCAGGTCAATCATCTGACTCCTCTCCAATATTAAAGCATTCAACAAATTAGATCTTCACAATTCCTTTTGACGTAAACCAAATGTAACCTTCAAATCCTCAAAAGACTTCATACCCCCATCATACCAGATATCTCCTAACAATAATATGCCCCTATTAATCCAGCTTCTCCAACACAACATCCTATTATTAATCTGCAAACACGGATTCTGCCAGATGGAAGCTTCCTCATATACATATAATCCTTGTCCACCACCAGTAACCAAAGAGATGATAGCATCTTTAGTGACCATCACAGATTGCAATTTAGCCACTTGCATAGGCAACCTACCAAAGGAGTATAAACTTTCAACATGGAAAGGACTCAACATATGTTCTTCAATTCGAGCCCAAAGTGGAACCACAGGACTATTCATAGAGAAGTAAATCGATGATTTGTTTAACAGAAAGCCATTGAAATAATTCTCGAGAATGGGATATCCAAATCCACCTTGAGCAGTCCCGCGGCTCATAAGATACCTCAGTATCTTGGGCCTTTTCCTAGCACCCCATAAAAATTCTTGAAATACCTTATCTACCCGACCAAGAGTTTTTTTTTGAAAATCTTAATGGAAGAGACTGAATAATGTATAAAACCTTAGGTAAGAGTACCATCTTCATGGCATTAACTTTAGCCCAAACCGACAATGGTAATCTTTCCCATTTACGAATGTCCTTTCTAAGAGTTTCAATGTCTTTATCAACATTAAACCCAACCATCATCTTCATATCTCTAGTGAGGTACACACCCAGATACTTCACAGAACTATTTTCCCATTTACAATTCCAGTTTAACAATTGATCACGTACAGGAGTATCACGGACCGGGAATACTATAGGTTTTTCCCAATTGATTCTATACCCCGAGAGCTTACCCACCTCTTCAACCATACCTCGCAGTATATTTCCACCCGTTTCAGGATTACCAAGGATGAGCGTAACATCGTCAGCTTAAGCCAACACCTTAACTTTAATTTCTCCCATCCTAAATCCTAAAAGGCTCTGAGATTGTCGAATATAAAGTAAAAACAGTTCCAAAGCTAAATTAAAAAGGTGGGCGATAAAGGACACCCTTTTGGTTTGACGAAGAATTAGTATCCCTGAGAAAAACCAAACGCTCCCTTGAACAAGCCCATACCAAAAACCCCACCCCTGACTCTGCTAAAGCCTTCAAGGACTCCAACAAAACCTATAAAACAGGCATCATCTCCCACAAAGCTAACGCATACAACACATTTATCAGTAATTCCTCTTCAGATTCCCAAGAGCTTTTCGCCATTCTCAGAGAATTAGAAAATCCCATCCCCATCACGACCCTTGCTAACTCTAGTAAGGAATGGTGCACTACCATTCAAAATGCACTCTCTGCTAAAATCACCATGCTACAAAACAAAATTTCTACTAAAAGACAGTTATTAGCAGAAAAAAACCCTCTATCACGAACACCCCTGCCACCCTCACTGAAAATCCCATCCCTCTATTCCACTTCACCCCGGTCACCCAAGAAATGGTGCTCAACACTATCTCCAAATTAAAAGCCTCCAACTGCAAAGGAGATAGTGTCCCTGCTAAACTAGTGAAAGATTGTGCTTCTTCCGTCGCCCCCACTATTACCAATGATGTCAATTCCTTGAACAATGGTTCCGAAAAGAGCTATAAAATGTGCACTTGCCAGACAAATTCCACCAATAACAGTGCTCCTCTGAACCAACACCCTCTTCCCTCTGATAAGGGAATGACCATAACCATCCAGACATACTCAAATAAGCACACCTACCCACTTGATCCACTTGATGACGATCGACAAACTCAACCATTGAAGCCACCCAGCACTGCATCGCCACCCAAGAAGTATACCACCTACTACTGGGCAAGGTGCAGGCCTTTAGATACCCATAAGAACCATGCTATTTACAGAAAAATGATGGGGCACCAGCCCCCAAACCTGTTTCATAGGCACTCTGAATTGCTTGGAATTATGATAAAAGAGTGCTAAATCAACAAGGTTTAAGAAATTATGCCCGGCAACACATACAAAAAACCTTCATGACAAAGACTATGGAAACTCGAAAGGCACATGGAGATCCACAGATATGTGGTAACAAAAACTTCTTCATCCCTGGAATAGACTACTAAATGTACAGTTAAATAAGACTGTAGCTAAAGGGTGAATGCTGGTGTGTACCCTGAAACATATTTAATTTCCCCATTTATGTATTTGCAATTCTATCGACAGTTTACTCTTGGGAATTATTGGGCGGAAATCCAATTTCTATAAATTTGCACTATCCTTAACCACAAAATGAAATAATATTGCACACAATACCGAAATCAAAGTGGGTTTTCTCATGCTGATTTACCTATGCCTCCAACGATAAATGTTTAAAATATTTCATCCTGGTGAGGAATTAAGATTTTAGTGAAGAGACCACATAATTCCTGACAAAAAATGGTCGGATTTCACAACCATACGATCATACATATGCAAAAATGTGGGCCTCCTCTACTTAGAACGAACACAGTAATTCATCTGTTGGATCAGTTGTGAACTACAACCCTGTTTTAGCACACTGTGCTTTCTCAGAGGAAAGAATCCATCTGTGTATCACTCTAGTCACACCCACAAGGGCAGTGCAGAACTAAAATGCCAGGGAACTCTGAACAAGAGACCCACCTGCACCTCCAGACACATTTTTATGTCTGGTTGGCCATCAAAAGGCTGTGATACTGTGTCTCTGCAGGCATAGAGAGCAAGGGGTCCATGTCTGGATAACCCAAACTTACTTAGAACCCCCCCAAACATTTCAAATGTGGGAGCCCCTCTGAGAATGTACATGCAAAAATAACCTGTGCTATGGGATTGCTGCACTAAAACCACATTTAACTGTGTACCTTACCAGAGGATAAATATTCACTTGATCAGCCTGCTCCCCCTCCCAGAAGCACAGCCCAGTACTGAAATGATGGGCATCTCTCCTCTGAACAAAAATACTCTTAGACATGTGTTCCTGCCTTGCTGAACATAATCAGTGAGAAATGGCCAGAGTGCTCGTTCTCTCTCTCTGTCTCTCTCTCTCTCTCTCTCTCGTTCTCTCGTTTTCTCTCTCTCTCTCTCTCTTTCTAATTTAACACAGAGAACATGGGCTATATGTCTGCATTGCCATGTGATTGTAGACCCTCCTGAGAGGGCACAATCCCACAGTACTGGTAATTGGCGCTGTTTGTTCTCAGCAGAGGGGCTCTCACAATTTTGGAAAGCTTAAGGTTTCAAAGTAAATTAGTCAGGGTAATCCAGATGTGCACCCCTTGCTCTCTGTGTGGGCCTGTCCTTGAGGGTGGAACCAGACTGACATACAGACAGATATTTCTCCTTTATGAAAGTACAATGAGCTAAAACGTGATTGTAGACTCTCCTGAGTCTGCACCATCCCAGGGAACAGGTTATTTGGCTGTGACCTTTCTCAGTAGAGGGACTTTCACAGTTTTGCCAAATACTGACAACGCCAAAGAAGGAGGAGTTTACTGTTGTTCAAGAATTATTTAAGGGAAGAAGGTGGGAGGCAATGCAGATTTCCATCCAGTTTTCACATTGCTGTATCTATCATGGTGAACAGTTAATTGGGTACTCGGATCTGTACTCTGGGGAGAGTTAAACGGTAAGACTAAAAGAAAAGACAGAGACAGATCGACTACCCCTCTCTAGATGTCCCTTTAGTGGAAATTAGGCCGGATGATCGGAATCTACTGGGTCATTTGGTAGATTAACCACCTATATTACACTTAGACACATTTCTATTTCAAAAATACTTTAGTAACATTTCTCTTTATTTTTCTTTTTTTTTAAAACAATGTAAAAAACATATACTTGATATTCGACTCACACCACTTTCATTCAACAATGGGGTAATTGGATCTTGATTTTGCTATTCTTTAGTCACACAACTTTTATTTAGTCATGAGGAAAAGAGATAGGGAAAAAACATTTTGGATCCTTAACTAGTCGGCATGTTTCGGCCCTTCTTGCGTGTACTACACCCTCCAGTAGTACAATCAGGAAACTCATTTTCATTCCCCCGTGGAAGGTCTTCTGATCTTGTGTCCACTCTATGATGTTAAGGACATCTGAGAACTATTTTCGTCCTTCACTGTGCTTGAAATCAGGTCTTTGCAATCACGTGTTTGCAGCTGTTTGTAAGCATGCCAAATTGTCACCGCTTCTGTTGCACACCATGTGTGGATAGATGTTCAAAACCAACACAGTGTCCTCTATTTCTTTTTGTTCTTGTTCCAAAATGTTCCAGAACAAAACCCTTCTTTCGTGCGCGTACCGTCCATGATTAGGAGTTCTAAAATCACATCTAGAGAGGGGCAGTCGATCTGTCTTTTCTGTATCTATCATGGAGATTGGGAATTGCCGGCAAAAGGCAATATGCTCTTTTGCGATACGATATCAAGCATCTCTGCAAGCTGCCCATGTCACACTTTTCTCCATCATCATGGATCAAACTAGCTGTACATTAACATCATGTCTCTGCTCTCTCTGCAGTGTCGCAGTGGACACAAATCACAATGCCCATGTGCTAAAATTTAACCATTCTCAAAATGTCACCTTTAAGCATTCTCAACATGTCACCTTACTTCATGCAGTGTGGCTGCTTCTTGCCATTAAAACAATGGGACCAGCATTTACTAGATTCCGTACTTGGAAGGGAAGGTCTGGGTTATATTCCCAGAAAGAACACATTTTTCCAAAACATTTCAAGAATCAAATCTCACTTTTAAGTTCTCTGCACTACTGAATAAAAAGTGAAAAGCAGGTTACAGTACCGTATAGCATGCTTAATCTGTACAATTTAAATTCATGCAGTACTTTGAAAGTTTCCAACATCAACAAGCTCTGCACTTCTAATAACTCCCACATTGCCCTTAATCATGATAATTGATCACTGCACAACACACAGTCAGTTATTTATGTAGGTTTTATATATATTGCCCTTCTGTGATAAGGTCACCAGTTCATTCACCAAGATGGAGGGATGGGGAGGCTTGGGGGAGTCACTGGTTTAGTGGGGCTATTGCTGGAGCGGGTAAATACATCTACTTGCAGATCCCCTAAGACCTTCCATTTGGAAATCCCAGGTGTAGGTAATGTCCAGCATAGGGACATGTCCCAATGAGGATAAAGGGGATATTTACTTCATAGACAGTCAGAATGAGGCAGGTGTTGGGACTGCAAGAACTAATACTTGTTTACCCCGAGTGAAAACCCCAACAGAATAGACATCTAAGCCTCAGTTTCCCATTCTAGATACTGATGGAAGGTTGCCCATGGACAGCAAGCCAAGTTTGTGGCTCCATGCGTGGTGTGGGAGTAAACACATACCCAGGGCTGCAAGGTCCAGCATGGATCCTAAATCCAGGCTCTACGTAAATATGGTAGCCAACAGTCAGGATCAATGCTACTAACTCCGACACCTGATTCCAACGTAGGGGATAGACTATAACTTCGGGCCACAGCCCAATTCCCATTGAGTCATTATTCACCAGACTGGCAGGGAATTACGATTACCGGCTACAATCATGGGGAGAATTGCAGCTACTGGGCGAAGGCCTATTATGATGTATAAAACAAATAGGCAAACAGATTCACAACTCAGGAAGCATTTTCTCAATCAGCTACTCAGGCAGGATATAAAAGGAGAAATAATCCTGCTGATGGGTGGGAGACAGCACAAGGTCCAAAGGAGAGGGTGGTAACTGCAGAGACGAGCTGAGTAAATAAGAGGAAAATGCATCAAGGCCAAGTTAAGAGGGCCAGATGGGCAGTAAGAGATGGAGTAAGCTGCAGCAGTGGAGCCTTTGCTTGGGTAAGGACATCATCAGACTGGGTGATAGCTGGAGGAGCCTGGTCTGAGAGATTGATAGGGAAGCAACCCAAATATTCCAGAAGTAAGGAGCACAAAAGCCAGCAATGAGCTATTGACCAGACTCAGGTGGGATAGTATGACCACCAGCCCAATTCAAGAATTCATGATGATAGTAAGGAAACTGGTTGAGAAGCAAGGCCACAAGACCAAATAAACTAGGCTGCTAGGTTTTCAAATCCAGGTCAGGGCCACAAATCCTACAAGCGATATCCTAAGTAATTGGAGAGAGGGTGGGATGCCTGCCAGTGCCACTGATCAAAACATCTCTACAGCAATACCTCAAGGACTTGGCCAAGTAGCTGTGTGGAGGCCATTGCATTGTCCTTCTGGCACTAAGAAATATACCAGGAGACACTGTGCACCGGGATCTCAGCCAAAATAAAGACCTCAGCCTGGGGAAAGACTTCACCTATGAAGGGAAGCCAACCCTTCAGAAAAAAGTGTACAGAGGCAACTCAACTCTATGAGACCATGTGTTGTGGTTTCAACAATGGCCTGTGCAGATACTAGGGAATTATGTGTTCTTGTTAGATGAGGGATCCAGCCCTTTAGATTAGATACCTCAGCGCGAATGTTTGTAGTGAAGCGACAACTTTTCAGTGATATGCAAATACTTTTCAGCTATGAGTGACACCCCATCCCATCCCATCCGCCATCCTCCAGCCTATTCTTTTGAAACCTTTAATAAAAGGATGTGTTAACATTGTCTGTGTTGTGTGTTTGGGGGTCAGTACCTTTGGCACTTCTCAGAATTCTTTTTTAAAGCACTGTTGTAACTCAATCATCATTTTGAATTATTGATAGAGACCTCAATTAATTTTATTTGTGAAAGATCTCACTGCATGTTTCTTGGCGGTCAATGCAGTTTATTAAGTGCCCTAATTCTTTTTGCTGATCCATCACTACTTATTTTAGCCTTTTATTTTAGCATTCTACACATTCACTAGTTATTTGGATGCAACAGCTTGTTAACTTGTGTGTTGAATGTATATAGTCTGGGAAACAACCAGCAAAGCCAATCTCTGCCAAGGCAGGAAGATGGCCAGAACAAAGGTAAGTCTGTTACATTGTGATATATTTTGGAAGGATGGCTTTGAACCATTCCCTGTGGTACAGACCTCTAAATTACCACAATAAACAGTAACCAGGCTGATTAATTTAATGGATTATATGTTATGGACTCAAGGGTTGGTGAACTCTAAGGTAGACACAGGGATTTTAAAAGGTATTAAGAAAGTTTCTCTCTTCCCTATGTTCAGGAGAGAAGGTAGTCTGACACACAGATAGGCAACATGGATTCATGTAAGTTTTACCTGGCTCACTAAGTGGTAATAACTGGTTTCAAGGGAAACTTTAAGGTGGGCAATGGGCTGGTAACAATAAAATACAATGTACAATCAAAATCAATATGTAACAGTGCACACTATTGTTAGAACAAGTACAACTAAAAATCACTTAACGTGTTAATTTTACAACAGTTTGGGTGCCGGGGAGGAAATGCAGCTCTGACACGAAGCAGACAATAAACATACATGAAAGGAAACATGCATGAAAAAGAGCCCACAGAGCGAGTTTAACGATTTGTCCAATTATCAACAAGGTAATAGCCTTAAACGCTTTACTGGCATTTTTGTCGATCATTTCATTTAAATTGGTTTGCACAGTGTTTCCGTTTACTCCATTTGTATCATTTCAGACTGCACACTGCTTCTTCTGTACCGAGTGGCACTGAGAGGGAACTGGGTGACCGTCATTTTGCATGTTTTATGGATAGACTCTGCTGGAGGTATGTGGGGACATCCGTGTTTCTGACTGGGATAGTTTCTTTGATGTGTAGACACTTATAGAAACGTCCTTACTTTGCAGCACATGATTTGGAGAGTCAGGGATTAACCTGGTCAATGATGTTTGACCCCTTGGTGAATACCCCCATTGTTATTGGGACAGGTATGCGACAATATGCAGTTGATGCCCCATCAGGAAGACTAGATTGGAAGTCACACGGGTGTCCCCTCTTGCTTGGGGTTGTAGGTTCTAAGTTCTCTTTGGGACTCTCTTATATGATACACGAGGTGTCCAAATATAGTAACATTCTATCTGGTGACTTTAGGCTATCAACACTGGTGATGGCTATCTATTTCTAGAGGGAGTTAGTGTTGATCTGAAAACCGTGGATCACTTATGTAGTGGAAAATTAGTCTGTGAACCCATGTCATGCTGGCTTGGAAACTCACCTTTGGTGGTTTAGGTGAAGGACAGTACTTTAAGAATTTAGCTGCCGAATAAGGGGATTGTTTCCCCAAAACGCACTGAGCTCCTATTATACAACTCAGAATTGAACACATCATTTGCATCTAAATATTAAAGACAAAGCCATTTTTTATTTATCAGAACATTATTGTATCTGTGTTTTGAATATTGGTTGTAATACTGATTCAATTATTTAGCTGATTTTCTGGCATACTGATGCACAAGGGACGGGAGGGCCCATAGACTGGGCTCTTTCTCATGTATACAATACAATATAACACAGATAACATTCAATATTGAAATGTCCAGACTAATGTCAGCAGGATACAGGTAAGTCAACTTTAATGTGAAAGAGTTTTTAAGTGTTCGCATGTTGTGAGCCTCCTATACACAACGCTAATGATGCACAACTTTTCTAATGACCTCTGCCTCAATGCCAGCAAAACAAAGATTCTCCCTATTGGGTCCCCTGCGCCATACTTCTTCCCTGCACTCTGGCCTTCCTCCATGGACCCCCCGCCCCCGCCCACTGAAGCGAGGAATCTCTGAGTCATCTTTGACTCCTCCCTTTCCTTCATCTCTCATATCCAGGACATTGTTAAGAAGTCCCCCTTTCAGCTCTTCCTTCTCAAAGGGACTCTACCCTTCCTCACTTTCCACCAGAGACTCAGACTCAATGTCATCCGTGCTCTGGTAATCTCCAGACTAGACTACTGCAATAGCCTCCTCAATCTTCCTTCCTCCACCGTGCGACCTCTCCAGCTAACCCAGAATAGGGCATCGAGACGTATCTTTGGTCTCAAGCCCAGGGACCGCATCTTTCCTGCCCTACAAAGCCTTCAGTGGCTCCGGTCTCCGCATAGATTAAATCCAAATCCCTCTGTATCGTCCACAAGGTTATCTGGGGCTCTATCTTCAACGTTTCTTGACCAAAAACTCCCCTTCTAGACTCCTCCGTTCCTTTGGCACCAACTCCCTGCGTGTTAATCGCTTTTCTAAACAGAGAGCTAGTGGGCGATCACTTTCATCGGCTGGCACCTTCCTGTGGAACAGCCTCCCTCTCCTTCTGCGTCTTGAGCAAGACCTCCTTAAGTTCTAAAAAAGCCTCAATATGTTTCTCTTTACCTCTTCCTTCTCCTACTCTCTTCCCTGTTAATCCTACAGCAGTTTGACTGATGTGCAGGGCCTGTATGTGTCCTCAGGGCCTTCACCCCCCCACCCCACATCTCTCATGCCAGCTGCTGTCTTCTGCTGCACTTACTTGGCTCACCGTACCCATGGGTGGTTGCACTTATGTTCTTCTCCTCTTAGAACTTACCCTGAGCACTTCTCCATGAGCATTTAAGCACATATCCCTCGCCCCTTTGCACTTGCACGCTCTGAACACTCACAAGGCATAGGAGGTTCGTCTCCCCTTCCATTGCTCTCATTATTTGTTTGTACTTTTAAATTTAATTATTTGTCATTGCTGTAATTCATTGTCTACCTTTTCTGTCGCCATCCTGTCTGCCCTGTGGGTGCTTCGTCATAGTTTTGCTAATTGTATAAGTGCCTAACAAGTGGCCAATAAATAAATAGTCAGTGTCACTGAAAATGTTCAAAGGTCTGTGGATACCAAATCAGGTGCTTAGTAAGCGAGAGGTGCTCCTGGATCCAAAGGCAATTAACTGGGGGGCGGCTTAAGCTTAAAACAGCTTCTTCAAAGATGGTAAAATAAAAAAATGTTTCTTGGAACAAAAAGTTACAATATTTGTACACTTTCAAGAATTAAAACCTGTCTAAGCGCAACATTAAACATTTTCCTGTATTGTAAACATCCTGAGGAGGTTTTAACTGGCATAGCAAGGGCAGTCTTTACTTTCAAATGTAGGTATAGCAGTGTATCTTCCCTTACTGCAAGTGGTGCAGAATTAGAGGTGGACGGGTGTACAACTGTTTCACCCATTCTGTATTGTTATAGGGGTGAAGAGGAGGGGGGGGATTTGGGGAGGTCCCTGGCCTAATGACAACAAAGGCAGACAAGAAAGAGTCGTTACAGGTTTGGGCCATACCAAGAAAATGCAACGTAAAACTTAAACTACCGTCTCCTTGGATTTAAACTTTTGACTTTTAGCTTGCAAATCTCAATAAGGGATCCCTGCTTGGTATAGATAAACAATTTACGTGAGCATTACAATTGCACTGATAAATTGAGTTTTAAAAAGTTTGAAATTGCAGGCTTGATTTTAGGGTAACATTTTTGTAAGCAATTTTAGTAAATATTACTCGGATGGTGATTTTGAAGAATATGCCATTTAGATAAAAATGTTTTACAGCCACTCACAGTAATGGGGTTTTTAAATGTCCATTGAACTTCTTTCTTGAATCCTAGATCAGTAGACTCTGGTCCTTGGCTTCTTGTCCTTGTTTCTGGGTACACCACTTTTCTGGCATCTAGGGATTCATGTGCACTTGCACACTAGCGCTGTACAAGGGTAGTAGCAAGGATAGTACAGTGGTGGCAAAACCGCAGAGCTTCCAACAAGAGGCTGGTAACGTACGTTTCTCTAGAGGTTTTACTTCTATTTTTCCATCAACTCCCTCTGATTTATCCTCCATTTGCAATGATCTAGTGCATAAGGGGGCCTCTCCTACATCACCTGACATCTCCTCTCCAATCTGTCTCTTCTCCTGTACCTCCTCGACACTTCACCACATGCTTGTACTTCCACCCCTCCCAACCCCGCCTTGTCGGGTTTCAGAACTCCCCACTCCTGACGCACCACAACTTTTCTCTGTCTCAACCTTCAGCTCCATCCACCTTCACAGCATCTTCTCCCCGACTCTAGAATACACTGTCCAACTTCTCCTCTAATGTTTCGCTCAAACACCTCCCTATTCTTTACTCTGCCTTCCTTCTTTGCATTCTCTCCAATCTCCTCTTCTTGCCTCTTTCCTTCTTCCTCTTTGATGTTTCCCCAAACCTCAAATATGTTCTCCTCCAATTCCTCTTCTTCTCCCAAGCACCTCTCTTCACTCTGCCTCCTTCAAACGTCCTCCCAACCTCTCTTGTAAGGCCATCTTTTCCATCTCTCTTTTTCTCTATAATAACTTCTTTGCTTGCTCCTTTCACCACTTCCTTATGATTCATCTAAACCATCGTCGCTGTCCATTTCCAGCAATCTCCCCAACTTATTCGCCAACTCCTTACAAACTCACTCATTCCAAACTACCCCATTTTCTTATATGGGGCTAGCTCTTCCGATTGGGCTATCCTACCAGAGAGTGAAGACACCCGTGTATACCTCTTATGGATTTGAGGGATTGATGCAGAGGTTCGCCTGTATTGAAGTCACTTGATTGTAATGACTCTCTGTTGTGGTGCAAAGCGATACATGACAAGCTAATATCAGGCTTTATCCACCATCTTGGATGCCATGCACATCTTCCCACATTGCTACATGGAACACCCTTGCTTTCCCTCTAACCAGCTGAAGGTGGCTTTGCCTGCTCCACACAAAATGTGTTGGCATTCTAGCACTGTGTTCATGAGTTATTGTAGAACTCCCAGGTGTTTTCCTCAACCTAGGCCGCAACAAAATTGATCCATAATCTAAGGGGTCACTAGAGTATTGGATCACTATAAACACATGAAATGTCCCTGGAGGGGTAGGGAAATTAAGTGTGCACTACTTGTGACTGTCCTCTTTCTTAGTCCTGAGGCAGGGTGGACTGGCCCTTTTAATACCCCAAGTACACCCTCTGTGTCCAACATCGCAGAGTGGGTGGCAGCACAACGCTCTTTTCACCACCCCATCAACTACCAGGCAGAGGCAGGGGATTCATCACCGTCCATATTGATTACTTCCAGGTGTCTGGGATTGCAACATTTTATGGAGTAACGTTTAGTAGCCACACATCCAAAGAAAAGAAAAGGTCTGATGGAGTCAGCAGCGGGAAATGAGGTCCCTGCAAAGTCTTTTGTGAGAGGGGAAACTTGACCAAGGAAGTCACTTGCAACAAAGCTTTTTTAATAGAATATTTGTTGTGCTTTAAAATGTCATCGAGAATCAGTTCAAAGGTTGTACAGAATATCAATTCAAATGTTCTATAAAGTGGAATCTAATATACAAGAACTGAATCCAAATTCACTGAAATTGACCATTTATAGCATCATTAATTCAGGTATAAGTATTCAAGGTAGTAACCAAGAAATAATAATAACCAAGAAAGAAAAAGAAGGGTAACAGATTGAAAGCTATTAACAGGCTAAATATGATCAGTTATTTGACTTAAGTCAATACTCTAAAAAGGAGCAAAACAAGTCATGAGACAGAGTATTTTAAATGTATAGTTTTGAAATATTCTTAACATGAATGGAATGCCATAGAAGCAGTCAATGACCTTAAGTTCTACTCTCGCTGATTATATACTATCAGTATATGGAAGGGAAGGCCTCTGCAGTGGCAATCCTGGACTGAAAAAAACATGTCATGTTTGTACTCATTTGTGTGCGTTTGATGAGGGTTTTTCAGACCCGCTACTGATGTAGGGGTATGGGATGCCAACCTTAGTGAACCTTGAAGCTTAAACACAAATGGCTAACCAAACTCTCACTTTGTAGAGCGAACGAGCAGTAAGACTAAGACTATTAGGAGCTTGTGACATAAACAAGGTTTTGTCAAGCAATAAATTGTTCACAAAGTTAAGTAGCAAACAAACCTTTTTATTTAACAACACAAATGCATTAAGCGAGAATACAACAACAATTCAAGAAAGGAAAAATCTTATATACATATATCCAGTCCAGTTTAGGCGTTCATTTGGGACACCTTATAGAATGAATGCAACTCAAAGCTATACTGTTACAAGACCTTAAAGGGGAGGAGGTGTTAGTCCTGATTACCACATGTCTGATCAATTATATTATAAGGCAACACCAGCACACTGTTACTAATCTTAATGAGGCCAACCCCTAACTAGAAGAAACTGTTAATCAAAACCTCAAATAAGTACCTTCTGGATACTCTGGGAAAATTATAAAAGTTAGCAAAGCTCTCCCATAGGAAACTCACTTTAGTAGCCATGTATGGTAGATTGTGACACTTTTCACAATATTAAGATGATAGGACAGCTACCAATCCTGGATTTCCAGGGCAATCCCAGAAAGGATTTCAATACCGAGGTTCCACCAGCAAAAGTAAGGCAGGGCCGGACTTCACATCCAATAGAACTGAATGGGAATCGGGGATAGAAACAGGTATGCTCAACAGTCCCTCAAACCCTGATCAGGATACGACCGTTGGTTTTGGCCTTGTGGGCCAAGAGGTATATCCTTTTGACAATTGACAGATTGGTTCGGTCTCGGCCACCAACCTCACAGTTCTGAAGACAACCAGGCTGGACCTGGCCTAAAATGAAAGACATCTGCTTCAGATTACCACTACCATTAAGGACCACCAGGATGCCACATTGGGGAAAGGCAGTTGTGACTTTGCACAGGGACTGCAGGGATTAAGACAATTGACACAATGAAGCAGGCTCCACCAAAGCTCCTTCTAATGGCAGAAACAGCAACATAAGAGCTAAGAGGTCCATCTCTCACAATAAGCAGGTAATGGAGGAGTCCCCAATTAGGATTAAGTGTGCCAGATATGTGCCCACAATTCTACTGTGCTCCAGGAGGATCATCAGTGATTTAGGACTCGGAACTGTTTAGGCCCACCAGTTCAAGAAGGTAACGTGGAAGAACACAGAACTCACCCTCCCACATCCACCCACACACACACACCTCTTACCCTAACGCGAAGAAGATGGCCAACAAAGGTAGTCAGCCGAAAAGACAGGACTTAAAATAACAATGTTGAACTGGCCACCAGGGGGCGCGCGGATGTGGTCTGACTTCGCGTGAGCTCTGCCACTTTGGGTCCCTAAGAGGGATTGAGCCACCACTTTGACTACCCCTCCAAGATTCTACGTCGGTGTGCTGCCAGCAGAGAGCCCCCCCCCCCCTGTTTGGTCGAAAACCTGATCGAAAACAACCCCTGCAAACCGGAGATATACGTCCATCAAAAAGACGTCACACGTAACGGCTTCGCAGCCCGCTCGCAAGGAACTGCGCAACGGTCGGAAGCGGACCCTAGGCCTGCCGAATGAAGGAAGCCTGAAAGACCTAGAACCCTGACCACGGAATTCGCACTCCCGACGACGTCCCGCGCCGCAAAAGGAGCGGGACAGCCTTGGTCGAGTCGGCGGGGTTTCCGAAGAGCGGGAACGGGCTAGGCGAGGCCCTGGAACAGCGCTGAGCGGGGAGACGGTAGGCTCGCCCATCCCATCTACCCCGTGAACAACGGCGGCATCACCACGCAGCGGCGGCTCGGACCCCTCGCGCCCTAAATGTTTGGCCTTGCACAAGAAGAAATCACCCCCAAAGCGCACTCCGGGTAACCCATACGCATTACTGAACCCGCACCCTGGGCATATCAGCAAACGCCTAACTTACGGAGAACACCGACGTCGAAATGCAGAGGGTAGGGCCCCCGATCCAGGGGCGTGTGCCTCCTCTGACCCCGACTCCGTCTCCCCATCGAACAGCATTGGTGATACTAAGGAACTTTGGGAGAACCAATGGACATTAGGGAGAAACTAGCCACATACTCCTACGTCTCGACTTCTGCCGAAAACTGTGCCCATACCCTGGCGAACCCAAATCCCTCAGAGAGTGAATCAGCAGCTACCAAACGGGACATTGCCGCCTTGCTGGGCGAAATAAAGAATATGGGTGCCAGCATTGGCTCCAAAATTGACAAGATTACCCAACGTCTAGATACCTTGGAGGAGAGGCTCGAAGGGGTCGAGAACAAACAAGCGTCCATAGACACTCTTGAAGCGCAACTCGACCAACGGATGACCGAACTGGAGCAACGAGAGGAGAACTTCAAACTCAAGCTTGATGACTTGGAAAACCGGGAGAGGCGGAATAATCAGAGGATTTTCAGAATCCCGGAACGAGAAGGGGAAACAGAGAGCGATCTGAAGAATACCCTGCACAACATCATCAAACCCTTCGTTGCCGACGATGCAGTTGATGAACCTAAGACGGAGAGGATACACAGAGCTGGAGGGCCCCCAGGCGGACCGAGATCTGTCCTCGCTCGATTCCACCGCTTTCAGGACAAAACACAGATCCTCGAGAAAGCAAGAGGCAGCGACTCAATTACCCTCCAAGGATCCCGAATCTCGATATACCAGGACCTATCATCCATGACCCTGGCACTCCGACGCACGTGCAGGCCTATCACCAAACATCTGAAAGAAAAGAACATAAGATACAGGTGGGGGTACCCCTTCTCTCTGTCCTTTGAATATAACGGAAACAAAATCAAGCTGAGGTCAGAAGGGGAGATCAAGGCGTACATCTCCGAACTCCTTGGATCAAGCGCAGAGGAACATGATCGGGGAGACCCACGCCACGAAGAAAGAGGATGGCGTATACAGGGCCCCAGAAGGAAACGTGTCAAGGGATCAAGGAAATTTCGGAGAGGTAATCCCCCCCTCCCCAGGGGGGGAGAACTGATGAACTACAACACTGGTAAGACGACATATACTTTAATACATAGGTCCATGGCCTGAACTGTGTAAGGATATCTAGGGTCAAAAAAGATCCAGACCATGTACACAAAGAAGGGGTGTAAAAGGGGGCTCAATCAAGATTATGATGTTATAATAGTCTTGGGGACCCGAGGCGACGGTCCCTAAAGGTGGTTCGATGCGGGACCAGCGTTTTCACCTGGGCCCGCACGGACGCCGTCAATGTGGGAAGGGTGGAGGGTGGGGGGGCTGGTCAGACAAGAAATGTACAGAGGATGAAGCATTACCGGCAACACGAAGGATCACTCAGGACGACGTCAGTCCCTATGACCAATATACTTACTTGACACGGGTCTCGAATCCACAACCGAAATACTGTGATAATGGCACCAATTGAAGAGCAGAAGGGTAGGGAGTCCCTAAGGATAGGAACACTTAACATGAAAGGCCTCAACTCGCCGACCAAGAGATCACTAGTGGCAAGGGAATTCCGTAGATCTCAAATAGACATTCTCCTTCTACAAGAGACAAAGTTTGCCAAGGGGGAGGAGAGAGGAATACTTGGAAAAAGAGGGGGAAAGGAATTGTGGGGCTCGGGCCCACTCAGGAAAGGCGGAGTCGGAATCCTGATCAAGAAAGGAATTAACTTTGAAGTGGAAAAGACCTGGTCTGATGTAAGCGGGCAGGCTCTCCTGATATCTGGGACAATCGCAAAGGTCAAAGTAACAGTCGCAGTAATATACTCTCCCAATGCAGGACAAGCCAAGTTCATAGAAAAGACAATACCCAAAATAATGTTGGAAGCATCTGGCCAGGTTGTTCTTGGAGGAGACTTTAACCAGTGGGCAGACCCGACCAAAGACTGGGAACCGGGCAACCCCGAGATAAGAAGCCAAATGAGAAGTGAACGCACTGGACTTTCAGACATAATGGAGATATATGATCTACAAGATGCGTGGAGAATTAAACATCCTGATGAAAGGGGTTACACATTTTACTCCAATCCGCACAAACCATACACCAGGATTGATTACCTGTACCTCACCAAGGACCTCCTTGACACCACAAAGCTATCGGAAATAATTCCGATAACATGGTCGGACCAGGACATGGTCCTGTCAGATATAAGATGGGCAGACTTACCTGTATCAGGAGGCAAGTGGTGCTGTAATGAAAGCCTGCTGAAAGATGCAGTATTTAAAGTTGAAATGGCAACTGAAATCGAGGAGTACTTCAAACTAAATAACAATGGAGAAGTCTCCAAGCAGATAATATGGGAGGCGGCAAAAGCCACCTGGAGAGGCATCCTGATACGAGAAGGATCTACCAAAAAAAGAGAGAGAAAGATCATTGAGCACAGACTTGGGTCTGAAATATGCCAACTGGAGAGCGAGAACAGAGAACACCTGGGCACGGACTGCGACAACATCAACATGGCACAACGTAAAAGGGAAGAGCTAAAACTATTGGAGCACAAACAAATAGCACGCAAACTCCGATTCCTCAAACAGAAATTCTATGAGAAGGGGGACAAGGCCGACGCACTATTGGCAGCCAGACTCAGAGAACAAAGGGCAGAACGGAAAGTCAAAGAGATAATTGAAGATAACCCTACGAACCCCCCAATCCCCCACACTATCCCAGAGAGTTTTGCCAACTTTTATGAGGCGTTGTACACCTCCGAAGTGACTCCAGGGGAATCAGGTACAGAACACTATCTCTCCCAGATAGATATGCCCAAAATCTCGTACCCCGAAACTGAGCTCTTAGAATCCGCGATATCTGAACCGGAGGTCCAAGAGGCAATTAAAAGACTAACTATAGGTAAATCCCCCGGAGAGGACAGTTATACCGCTGGGTTTTATAAAACCTTCAGCAACCAACTGACACCATTCCTGACAGAGCTCTTTAACGAGATATTAGAAACAGGGACGGCCCCCGACTCCTTTACAAAGGCGCTAATAACAGTGATCCCAAAGGAGGGAAGGAACCCCAAACTTTGTGCTTCATACCGCCCAATTTCATTGCTCAACTTGGACGCAAAAATTTACACCAGGGTACTAGCCGCTCGATTAGAAGTACTGATCCCTCACCTCATACACAATGACCAAGTCGGATTTATACTGGGTAGGCAAGGGGCTGCCACCATGCGTAAAACTCTTCATCTCATCCATGTATCACCAGAACTACCAAGTGACCCTGCCCTACTATCAGTAGATGCAGAAAAGGCGTTTGATAGAGTGGAGTGGGAATTCTTGAGGGCAGTCCTTCGCAAGGTGGGGATAGGGCCGAGATTTAAGAAAGGGATACAAGCAGTATACACACCCCCAACGGCATCTATCTCTGTTAATGGGGAATACTCCAGATGGTTTGGCATGGAACGTGGTACTAGACAGGGGTGCCCCCTCTCGGCTATACTTATTGCACTCTCCATAGAACCCCTGGCCAAAAGATACGATCCTACTCCAGAATAGAAGGCATGCGATTGGGAACAAAAGAATATAAGATAGCACTTTATGCTGATCACATACTTCTAAACATTACCAACCCCTCTGTATCTGTCCCTCATGCTCTCCAACTATTAGAAGAATATGGTAAACTCTCCGGATTTAAGGTGAACAAGACTAAATCAATATTGTTCCCTTTGCAAGGAACAAAAGAGGAAAACGAAACCAAGTTCTTGCCCTTAGGCCTCAAACTCGAACACTCTGCCTTTAAATACTTAGGCATCCAGATCACTAAAAACATAAAGGACCTATACGAAGCCAACTTCCCTCCCCTCCTCCAGAGCTTCTCGGCCGATCTGAACAGATGGGACAAACTCACGATTTCGTGGTTAGGGCGGATTAACGCCATTAAAATGGTATGCCTCCCCCGATTCCTGTACCCTTTCCAGATGCTACCTATCGAGATACCAAATGCGTTTTTTGACAAAGCTAAAAAATGTATGCTTAGGTTCCTCTGGCAGGGAAAAAAGGCGAGTATTGCATTCAATACTCTGACGCTTTCCAAAGACAAAGGAGGGGTAGGTCTCCCCGACCTGCGAACATATTACAAAGCGTCACAACTACGCATCCTTATCCCACACTTACGTGAACACAACCATCTACAGTGGGTCCACATGGACAACCATTACTTCTCGCCGGCCACTGTGTCAGAATGGCTATGGACCCCTCACAAAAGGATACAACGAAAAATTAAGGGCCACCCGATACTGAGTACCATCTGGAACATCTGGCAACCAAGCAAAGCAATGAACAAGATCACCACCTGGCCGTCCCCACTTAGCCACTTATGGTACCCTGGCATAAACGATCACATACCTGAGGTAGGGAGATTCCAATCCTGGTATGAGGCGGGATTCGAAAGGGTAGGGCAACTCTAGCAGAAGGACAAATTAATTACTCTCCCAGACCTAACTGATGCCCTAGGGATAGGGCCATTGTCCACCTTCCAATACATCCAGATAAAAGGAGTCCTCACAAAATCCACATGGAAAGAAAAACTGCAGAGAGAACTCACACCATTCGAACAACTCTTGGATTCTAAGTCTGAAATGAAGGGTTTGATATCGGCTATGTACAAGGAACTTATCGAAGCAGGCACCGGGTCCACGGAACATCTTAGAAGCAGATGGGGGAGAGACTCAGGAGAGGAGGTAGACCCAGAACAATGGGAAATGATATGCAAAAACCATCCAAGACGTCCTTATCCAGCCAATATAAATCACACGCCATCAAACTCCTACATAGATGGCAATACGACCCGCTCACATTGTCCAAGATGTTTCAGACTCTGAGCCCGAAATGTTGGCGAGAATGTGGAGAAACTGCCGACTACTGGCACATGTGGTGGAGTTGCCCACGCATTAGAGTATTCTGGGAGGAAGTCCTGGCATGGTTAAAGACATAGATGGCATACAGAGAGACGTTGATCCACGTTTGGTTCTCTTCGGAATGGAAAAAAATGAGGACGAATGGACTAGATTTAGGGGTCTTGCCCCACACCTATTATTAGCAGCCCGTGTGCTGCTAGTAACAAAATGGAAATCCAAAAAGGTTCCAAGTAAAAAGGAATGGATCAATTTATCAACCAACATTTATACAATGGAATTGATCACGGCTACCCTGCATAACAAAGCACCGCAATGCGAGACCTCATGGTCGGAGTTTCGAAGCACACACCTCTCCGAGACGATGGACTCCCAACCTAAAGACACTAAAGACACTACATGATCTGAAATGACCCAAGAATCCCAAAACATTCAATGCAAGCCAGCTAAGACCCAAGAATCAAGGAAACCTCATAATAGTGAAGCTAACATTACCCGCTATGAACATATCAACAGAGAAAAGATGCCGCAATGATGTCTGCCCAACCACGGGGAGGGAGGGGGGTGGGTATGGAGAATGTTATTCTGATTGTTACTACTAGAGATCCGAAACGAACGCAAGGACGATCAACTGTATAATGAGACTAGTTTTGTTCTTTTGATGTAACCACATGCTAACAGAGTTGTAACAAGTGAAACGCTCGAATCTTTTGTTTTTTTTTTTGTTTTTCTGTTTTTTTTTGTTTCAAAATCAATAAAACCAAATAAAAAAAAAAATAACAATGTTATCCATTTTGGCCAATGTATTGGTAAAATGGCTACCTCGCCATAAAAAATAAGGAGTGCACCAAAATAGGAGTACCACCGTCAGCACTCTGTCTGGGCTGGGAGGATAGCTCAGGTGCAAAGTGCTTGTCTTGGAAGCAAAACAACGCAGAGCAACACAGGTTTCAATCCCATCCCCGCACTTAGACACTGGTCTCTAACATAAAGCGTGTAATAAAAGATTCATGAATTATACTGAATATGAGAAAAATGCCCAAAAAAGCAAAAACAAAGTTTCTGTAAGTATCTTTAGTCTGGGAGGAAAAGGAACAATCTTTTTGAGGTAAGTACCTTTACTTTAGGGTTGTGAGTACATGGGTTGGTAAACCAGGTGGGAGCATAGGTCATTCTCACCCAGCCTACATCACAGCAACTGCACCTTATTGTTAGACATGGAACCTTAGCACAGAACATCCACACAGCTTTCAATCAACAAGGGTTCAATTTGGCAGACATCAGGCAGGACAGAATGCAACAGTTTCCCTTTGCTAGTGTCGCTAAGGAAAGTTGTATTATACAACAGACAACACATGGTGTTGTCTCACCTAACAACAAATTAGTTAGGTGAGTGAGGCTGAAAACATTTCACTCACAAAGGTCTGGTCAGAATCACATATTTAGCAGATTTGTTGGGGGTTCCATTGAAAGAGATGGGAAAGCTGCAAAAAGAAACATATTTCCCAATGACAACAAACTCATTTGTGGGACCAATTTACACATTTCAAATATGCTAATGACAGCCTGGAAGCGGTGCCAGTGGTTGACCACATCCAAATAAAAAGAAACTGTGGCAGGGATTGTGCATGAACAATTAACACACAAGAGGAACGCAAAATGGGTGAGTAGAGCCCGTAGATAATCCCAAATGTTTTGGCGCACACAAAGTACAGGACCAACATGCTTACTTATGTTGTTCAGAGAAACACTAACAAATAGCCTGTATGACCCTCCAACTGATACTAACTGGCCCCTTTGTGATGGACCCTCTCTAGCCGGAGTTGGTAAGACACCCGTCTGGGGTGAAGGGACAGAATAGAGACTGGCCATCCTTTAGCTAAGGCTGGAAAAGTCCAGATCCATAAGTATCTGTGATAAAATAGATAACAAATCCGGAAAAAAAGACTAACTGGTTAGTAAGTTTAAGTAGAAGAAAACACAGTGGCCCAAGCTTTTGAATTAGCGAGCAGCTTGGCGATATTTTAAATGTTTAATCTATATCCACCATCCATTGGGTCCTGAAGAAAGTGGAACAAACGAGAATAATCCACTGAAACCGGTTGACCATAGATAAAGTGGGATGTTCAGCCTTGTTTTAATATAGATCTCAATTCTGTTCTTGAGCTAATGAGTGGGAGCATTAAAACAGATTTTCTTCTACTTAGGCTCACTTTCAGGTTAGTCCCTTTGTTTTCTGGATTTTTTATCTATTTTATCACAGATACGCGTGTCTCTGGACTTTTCAGCATTAGCTAAAGGAGGTGAAGTAACTACAAAGTGGAGTCGAAAGGCACTCGCCTCCCGTCTATACCTCAGTATTGTAACACATTAGTAACAGAAGGCTATTTTATTTACAAAGTTATTCCTAACGCTAAGTCGCTAGCACAAGTTAAATTACCTTATCTGTAAAAAATCTTGTGTCCTTATGTTTTCGGCCCTAGTTGGTGCTGGTGAGCCGACTACAAGGGAATGTCGAGATCCTGACCCTAAATAACACAAAAAAAACAACAAACGCTGCTTAGGAAATGGTACTCTTCACCTTAAACATTTGTTGACTTAGTGAGATACCTTTTTGGTCGGGGCAAATGTATCTACTCCTTCCCCGAACAGCATCATATTTGTGCATGATTCAAGAAAATATATGCCACAACAGCCATAACATTTTGGTAAATGATTAATGTGATATTGGCACACTTCAAATTGCATAAAAAGAAAATATATACACAAATGGAAGTTTTAATGTACCAAACATGAAATGTAAGTACACTAAAGGAGGTAAAGAACCTTGTTGCATATTCCTATTGCTTAGGAGAAATGGTGAAAAACCAGACTTAGAAAGGGCAATGATGCCGGTGAACAGAAACCTAGTGCTGGAGTGAAAAGGAGTTAGAGTGAAAGAATATCAAAAGGCAAGCATCCCTAAATTGAGTCAGGTCGAAGGGAAAGGATTAATGCAAAAATGTTTTTGATTAAAATGGAAGGCTTGGTATATAAAATAAAATCTAGACCAAGTTTCCTTACAACAAAGGATTGAATGAGAAAAATAAAAATAAAATAAATATTTATCAGAGATAAATTTTAGCAATAACTAACAACTCTGGGTATTAAGTTCATACACCAGAGGTTTCTCTGTGTATACTACAACTCTAAAGTGTATGAACATAGGCCCTGTATTACCAAATTCAGGGTGGTTCAATTTTCAGAAGTATGAATACTAAATACAGGTTAGTGAATAGTTAAACAAATCCATCGGTTTTGTGGTTCTTGCAACTGTTATTGGTTTGATATGTTCTGCTCATGCGTGAATGTCCATAATTTTTAAGAGATTGACTCCATAAATTCCATCAGGAAACCCCCATTGGGTCTGCCAAATGGGCTTAATGGATCAGTCCCTGATCCTAAAGGATAAAAAGACAAGAGAGCCAGGTGGGGCTGTCATCAGTCTCAAAGTGCTACTAAAACCTAATTCCAGTTGTGTTATAGATGGTCTTTCCACCTCCTTTGAGGTAGAGTACTTCTTACCTCTATTTGTCAGATTTCTTGTTCATGCCTGCTATGTGCTGCGAGTCTCTTGACGACATATTTTTGCTGTTCGATGGAGACACTGCCACCTTGAACAACTTTATGAGATGGATGAATGAATTAACCCCCTTCCTTAAATTTACTCATGGGGCAAGTAAAACAGCAGCCACATTCCATGATTTGAAAATTATGAGGACAGGCCAGACATTTGAGACCACGGTTTTTCAAAAACCAACTGACAGAAACTCCTTATTGGACTACACCAGCTTTCATCAAAGGTCATTAAAAGAAAATCTACCCTTTGGCCAGTTTCTCCGGTTTAGGAGGAACTGCACTACGAGAATCGAATACGATCAACAATCGGAAAGACTTTCAAACAATCTAAAGGAGAGAAACTATCCACACAGAATAATCAAACAAGCCAAAAAAAGGGTTAGAAATATAACTAGAGAAATAACCCCCAACCAACATGGCAAAAGAAAGAGAGATGACAATACAATTACAGCAGTATTCAGTCACTCTCCAGTAATTAACCGCTTGAAGAAAGAAATTCGGAAAGCTTGGCATATATTGAACATTCAAGAAAATCAATTACCTGAACCACTGTTTGCTATAAGAAGGAGAAAAAACCTTAGGGACTCATTGGTCCACACTTATAAAGAAATAACCAATTCCGCCAATACAACAACACTTTGGAATACACCCAGGCCCCAGGGCCACACACCGTGTGGGAATTTTACAGTGTGCAAATTCACCCAACGCACTACAGCTATAGATATAGGCTGGAAATATCCCTGGGAACAGAGGAATTTGACTAACTGTAACACCACAAATGTAGTGTATTTAATCCAGTGTCCTTGTAATAAGAAGTATATTGGTATGACGACAAGAGCCATCAAGATATCTATTGGGGAGCATAGATCCAACATCAGGTCTCAAAAAAGAACTGCCCCATTGGTAGAACATTTCATTGAAATGCAACATACTGAAAATGACCTAACATGGACTATATTGGAAAAGGTCAGAATACCAAACAGAGGTGGAAATATAGCAGCCCTATTATTGAGAAGAGAACACTGGATATACAGGACTCTCGGACTCTCAGCCATCTGACAGGTCTTAATGAAGAGATTTGCTGGCAAGCTTTGGCGGTCCTATGAATAGACTGCTAGTTATTAGTGAACTCGCAGTGAAGAGAAATTTCCTGTTACCTATATTCAGATGAATATAGCCCTGGTCCCCCCCCTTTTCTCAACGAGAATATTGGGCAAGAAAGTAATCGCTGACATATGGGATGGCAAAATAAATACTCCCCCCTCTTTGGACAATAACCGCAATCTCCTTCCCTGTTTGGAGAATAAATAGTATTTCACTTCTTAAATACGGCCACTAGGCATCTATTATGATATTACCAAGTTTTACCTGCTAGAGATGGGCTAAAACGCGAGATAATATATATAAAACAGGAAAGGAGTGGTGTATTTGCACGGCATCACTGGTGATTGAAGTATAGTTTACACGGGACCACAATATGGACACGTGGGCATTGGTATTTTAATAAGAGAATAGTTATCTAAAAGGAGCTAGGAGGATAGCTCTCAACAGAAACTGGAACTGGAGTACACGCACCGCAAAAAGCAAAAAGACTTAATAATATAGTCACCAACTACATTTCCCAGGTTAGCCCGCGTAATATTTGTAGTCCATACGCAGCGTCACGATCATGTGAGCACGACGTGATTATAAAAATAAACACTAACCAAGATGGCGCCGCACCAGACCGCGTTACGAGAGGCGGCTATAATAGAAAGGAATAGAGGTAAGCGTTGCTAATTGCGGTTCCATTGCCCACAGTTATGATCTTAGACTATGATCCGTATGAGAGGTTTTGACTACAGTCTGTACATTTTACTTGCCGAGCAGCAATAGGAATAAAGAATTAGCACCCGGCAAAAACAAGAGGGGTTCTGAAGCGAATTAAGTCGCGAAAAATGTCGAGGCACCCACTAAGGTTGATTTCTGACCATGAAGATTGTATAATCTGATTTTGGAAGGCATGATGCAACATCTAGGCAAATGCACAATAATTGAGCTTTCAGCATAATAACGTACAGATAAGAACCTACACCACAGCCTAAATACTCCTGTTTCTATTACAGGAAGAATACTCCAGGAGAGAAGAAGGCACTGTGCACCTCCTCCCTCTCACAGGACTGAATGTGAAGGACAGCTAAATGAACAGATTGAGCACTGTGTATATACAGCTGTTATCTTGATCACTTGAGTAAACGAGTGGGATTCTAGTATTGATTTCCCATCTCTTAAAGAATCCAGCAAACAACACCTGCAGTCGAGGTCAAGAGACTCGCAGCACATAGCAGGCATGAACAAGAAATCTGACATATAGAGGTAAGAAGTACTCTACCTCAAAGAAGGTGGAAAGACCATCTATAACACAACTGGAATTAGGTTTTAGTAGCACTTTGAGACTGATGACAGCCCCACCTGTCTCTCTTGTCTTTTTATCCTTTAGAATCAGGGACTGATCCATTAAGCCCATTTGGATCCCAGAAGATATCCTCAAAAACTTAATCGAATTGAAGATTACTCATAGAATACTAGATCTACAAGTATTCGTCCTGTAGAAAGCGGCCACCTAAGAATCCCGCTGAAACCGGTTGACTGTTTCTATAGTAGTACTGGTTGATAACCCAGACGCCGATACCCTTACATATAGAGAAAAGGGCTTGTAAAAAGAAATGTATTCAGTTATCACCACTCATTTTCTCCCCAACACAGTACAGTGGTGAGAAAATATGTTTTTTTACATTACTCTATTGACCATTGGTCATAGAGTTTCTTTTTGTTGTTAATGATAAAACACACACTCTGGGGGCGGAAACATTAAACATAGACACCGACCCCCACCTTGTGTGCATTTACTTGTAGACACTAGGAAAGTGGTTTAGAGAGGATAGGGTCAGGATCTCGACATTCCCTTGTAGTCGGCTCACCAGCACCAACTCGGGCCGAAAACATATGAACACGAGATTTTTTACAGTTAGGGTCATTTAACTTGTGCTAGGGACTTAGCGTTAGGAATAACTTTGTAAATAAAATAGCCTTCTGTTACTAATGTGTTACAATTAGCTAAAGGAGGGCCAGTCTCTTTGCAGTCCCCTCACCCTAGACAGGCGGCTCACCACCTCCGGCTAGGGAGAGTCCATCACAAAGGGGCCAGTTAATATCAGTTGGAGGGTCATACAGGCTAGCGGTTAGTGTTTTTATTTAACAACATAAGTATGTATGTAGGTCCAGCACTTTGTGTGTGTGTGCTAAAGGATTGTGCATGGCCTCTACCACATTAACCTTGTTTTAGAATAATACTTTAAAAATCACTATAGCCTATCTTTAAAATAAAGATAGGCTATACCCAAGCGTACACTGTACTGCTATTAAACATCACCAAAGAGGCTTGTGCCTTATAAAGCACAAGACCACATTCCAGGTGCTTCCTACATGTACGGAACTGGAAGGCCAATAATAATATGGTCAACATGTACCGGATGTGAACATGTATGCTACTCAACTAAATACTAAAATAATAATGGTTTCTTCTCCTTTTGAAACAGTGAATTTGTCCTGTGAATTTTGGAACACACTGAAATGTTGAGAAAGCCTGCCTTTTTGTAAAAGTACTTTAAGTCCATTTTCTTTTGTACCCACTGCTGACCCAAACCTTCGGGCGAAGTATGCATCAGTTTCCAGTCTTCCCCATTATTCAAAGATCATCGAACAGGTGGCTATCATACTAAACACTCCACAGAGACTGCACTCTTGAATTTCTTGAACTTGGTCTCATATGCTCTTCACTCCAAACTCTCTTCTATTCTCATCCTTTTGGACCTCTCGGCTGCTTTTGATACTGTCCACCCCGCCTCTCTCCTCCTCACTCTCCAGCACCTTAGGTTTCACAAACCTGCTCTCACTTGTATTGCCACTTACCAGGAAGGTTGCTTCTTTAAAATCTCCAGGAACTGGAAAACCTCTGACCCCACCCCCACACAGTGTCGGTGTCAACCAAGGGCAAGTCTGATACTGTACTCTTAACCGTCTATACCTCTGCTCTAGGAACACTTATATAATCTTCGGCTTTCACTATCACCTCTTTGCTGCTGCCACTCAAATCTAAGTCTGCGGATGTACGTGTTTTAAACAAGGCCACTTTCCTCCTTTGCACATTACTTGTGAATTTATCTCCCTGTTAGCTTTTTTTAATGGGGGGTCCCCTCCCATCTAATCACCCCCACCACCTCAACCTGCCACATACCCACCCCCAATCCCCTAGCCACAAATATATATATATGAAAATTCACCTGAAATGACCACAGGTAAAAATGGACGATTAATGAGCAAACAAGAAAAGTAATCTTGTTTAAAACATGCCATATGTTTTTTTCCTTTACCCCATACATCTCATAACAGATTACCAATTGCCTCACTGCAATCCGTCACATGATGGCTCTTCGCTGCCTCATGCAGAACTCTTCAAAAACAGAGTCATCTTAGTCCCGGCTTCCAATGCCATCCCCAAGCTCCCTCCCCCATTGGCTCACAACCGTGGGGTCCCCTTTGATATCGCCATCCTGCTGAAACAATTCATCACTACCACTGCCTCTGATATTTGTATTACCCTTCTCAGCAGTTGAAAAATTGATAAATTCCATACTCGCCACTCTATGAAAACATCCACCCGTGTGATAAACAAAACTGGACTACTGCGGAATCCTACTGCTTGGCCTTCCGCTCTATTCCTTGTTCCCTCTAGATAAAGTTCTTAACTTTGCTGCCCATCCTCTACATCGCAACCAAAGCCTCCCCCTTTCTACCTACAGACGCCCTGTTGGGTGGCTCTCCATGCACACCATTCCCTTTTCCTTCCTTCGTCTAGTCTACAAAGCTATCAACAGTGTAACTCCTCAGTATCTACCTGAGCGTCTATGCCTACTCACCATCTAATTCCGTCTGGTCCTCGGCGCTCAAACTCACGGTCCCATGCCCCCTGTGTGCCTCATCTCACTTCCTCCCTTTCTCCCTACTTGCCCAGATCCACTGAATCCTCTGCCCATCAGAATCGAAATCAACCCGACTCTGGATCTCTTCAAAGCTCTGCCATAAACTTCACTTAGACGCAAAAGAGGGTGCTCCCTATGCTCACTGCCACACCTTTACAGCATGCCCCCCATTGACTCCAAATGCTGCGTAATAATGTCATTTTGTATATTTGTAAAGTACTCTTTAGTTTAAAGGACAGGCCGCCCTAGGTTAATGTTATCATTTTAGGTCACTGGTTTTATTATATTTGTCTGTGTGTTTTGTCCCTTGTTTTTGTCCCACTTTTTTTTCACTCCCTCAAAAACTACCTCGCCACTTGTTCCTTATTGTATAGGCACGCTTCTGGGGAATGCCTCTGCCATCTGTACATGTGTTACTGTAAGTCATTTCATTTCAAAACTGACATCTCTGTTCTGCAAATAAGTATGAATAGAAAAATACAAATACATGTTCACTCAAATAAATTATACACATAGAGGCACAAGGCAGCAGACTGAGTGCCTTTACGAGATTAGGGAACATACAAGGTAACTTTTACGTGCCATCAGGGACATTTTATCCCTTATATTTGGTGCTCCCACTTTACAGCCACAGATCTTTCATCATTTTCCTTTCCCCAACTTCAATTTCAGGCCTTTTATAACTTATATTTATTCTCGTTTCCCTCATTTTCTCACCTGTATGTCTAGATCTATGCCATTTTTAGTTTTCGCTATAGGATGCTGCTTAAGCGCCACCTACTGGTCAAAACTTCTTTGGAGCACAGACAGTGGGGAGAAGGGATGTGAGATGGTCCTGCTTTTCGGTGTTGTTTAGTCATAAACCCATCAATAGACTACCCTCTTTGCTAATCCCTATTGCCAGATTCCTCCCATAACCTGCCTGCACCCGCCCAAACAAGATCCTTTGGGATCCGTTTGTGTCTGTTCTATCAAACTATTACATGAAACATTGTGCTGTACATGGCTTCACAGATGTGATTTCTAAGTAGTCTTGTGAGAGCTAATTGCTTAATTACAGCATCTGGCAAGTGACTATCACGTGCCTAGACAAAAGTCAATACTGTTGGCTTTGCCAAAGCCGGTTTCTCCTTTCTCTCTTCCTTTTTTTGCTTTTGCAAAATGATGTCAAACAGCAGCTTGAGCCTCCATTTAATCTCTCATAATGATTTTTTTCACAAGAAAAGTTGAAGAGAGCAAGACAAGTGAAGGGTATGTAAGACAAATGCCATTTATTTAAAGCAGTTAATGTTCATGCGAGGGACGGAGTTTATAATTGATAAGGAAGAGTGAACCCAGGTTCTGGGATCCAGAAAAGGTCATTGCAATCATGCACATTGCTGTGAAATAGATAACAGCAAAGGGTTGAAAAGGTTGCATAGCCATCATTGATAGTTTGTTGATCTGTTCTCCCCATTCTTATTTTAGTTTTACTCTATGTATATTGAGCACATTAGCCTTCATTGCCCTGCTATGTCTGATGCAATAATGATGTGCCTGAGCTGCCGCTTTTACCTCCAGAGGTTCAGCAAAGTTGGCCTGTGGGTTTCTGAATATTAGGACTGACTGTTGAAAGGTGCGCGTTGGGAGTTCCCTCGCAGGTGTCTGTAAAGAACCAGACACTTGTGCATTCCATGTGAGGATGCAATACAAAAGCAACTGCGAAGAGGCTCGCTCTGGGGAAGTAAATCTTGCCTTTTGTCTCTTTAACCCCCCCTTTTAATTAGTCTTTTTATGTATTTATCTTTTTCTTCTCCTTTCTTTCCTCACAGATCTGCCCACCTTTTCTGGTTCTGGTCTGTCTCCATTACTCTTTTTTCATTCTTCTGCCTCTTTTCCCCTCCTGTCTTGGCTTTTTCCTATTTTACCAATAACACAAAAATTGGCTGTCACAAATTATAAAAAAAGAACATAAACGCTAAGGTGTATAGTGAGAGTACAGTTTGCCATGTAATATTCAGAGATTAACTGCATAATTTAGAACTGGATTTTAGGTGTACATTGGTATAAGATGTATAAAATGAGAAACTAAATATAATTGTGGATGTCAATGGCTTAAGTGGGGGAGTGGGCGGAGCCTACAATTCCTTATTGTAATTCAGGATAACATAGACACCCTCAGCGCTAAGTGTCAGAGCTACAGTCCCATGTATTATAAAACCAGCAACCAAATAAACACACTCTGAAAAACAATAACAGCTGTATCTCGTGTTAATAGCAATTATACTGCGCAAGCAGACCAAAATTATAGTAATCAATACTCAAAGTTAAATTTCAAAACCCATAACATCAGAAAAATATATATATATGAGGCTGTTGGAAATGTGAAAGGTGATTTATTCTAAGTACAGCCGACACATGTTTCTACCAATTGGTCGTTCTCAAGGCAGATAAGTAATTCTGGGGATGAAGCCCTATTTCATCTATAGCAGAGCTTCTTAGGTGAATTAAGTTGGTAGTACAGTTGAGATAAGGTGCCTCTTTCATAAACCACCATTTTATGCCATCTGAGTTTGTGGCTTAAATGCCTTAATATATGTCTTGATGGGGCGCAGTGGCCAATCTATTCCAATGAATCTTCATTGTATATGAAAGGTCCCAATGCCTTTAATTCCCAGAATTACTTATCTGCCTTGAGAACGACCGATTGGTCAAAACACGTGTCGGCTGTGCTTAGAATAAATCACCTTTCACATTTCCAACGGCCTCAGCAATATATATTTTTCTGATGTTGTTATGGGTTTTGAAATTTAACTTTGAGTATTGATTGCTATAATTTTGGTCTGCTTGCGCAGCATAAGTACACACACCAACTGCCATTGTCTATTCCCTTTGAGGTATCAAGGGGAACCTTGTGTATTTTCTGCTGCATTTTTTACAAGACTCCAGGGAGGTGAGCGCACTACACAGTTACTCGCCCACTTTTGGTATTTGTATCTCGTGTTACGTAGTGCACAGCAATGTAAAAAGGACATGACTTCTCCTTGCTATTCCAAAATGGCTTCCACTGTCAGAAGAAAAGTGACAGAAAAACACACATTGCTTACACAATATGATTTGTAGAAATGGCCATAAAGACACTTACTCTTTGGTGTAAAAGGTGAAACACTGGTCACAGACACGGGCTGGGTTTTCACGACACCCCTCCACCACCATTTTCTTTGTGGAGCAGGAACTGCAAACTAACCTGCCACAACGTCTACAGTGATGACGACGATTGAACTTCAAAGAAAAAGATAAAAGGTGAACGTCAAAAAAAGAAATCACACTGTTTATGCTTTATTTTAATATATTATTTTATTGGGGTTTCAAATAGCGCTATTCTGTAATAGGGCGTTTCAACGGGCACAAGGGAACACAATCTGTGCAAGGTCAAGCCATATAGTAAAGGCATCCCTTTCATGATCAATCAGGTATTACGGTTACAAGTATGATCCGGGAAGCATAAGGCATGCAGCAGTATGTAACAATTCATGCTCAGCAAATACATACAATGTAACTAAACTATATACCACATCACTTCAATATCATTTATTGTACCTTTTCAACCCACAAGCAAAAAGTCCTTTAATGATCAATTCATCATAGCACAAATGGGTAATTACGGATCTACATCCTAATACACATGAAGTAAATGCACTTTGACACACATGACAGTTGGGCAAAGGAAAGGTGCACAAAGCTCTGGAAATGTCATTGTTTGCTTGTTTTATTATTTATAATGCACGAACGTACCCGTGGGCATCGGGGCACAGCCTTTACAAGAATTTTCAAAGCTTGGTTACAATACACAAAGAATATACATAATACAAGAATAAGGTACACCAATGTTATATACATGGCAACAGTGAAGCCAGCAGGCCGTTATATACAAATAAGCAAGAAGGCACACGTGGTTACAGAGAGTGCGGGTAGTGCTGGGCACTTCATTGTCTTAGTGGGCCTCCAATTTCAGCCAAGAGACTACCTTGGAGCGGAAGTTCTGATAGGGCAGGTCCATTCTAAGGTTTGGGGGCAGGGACTTCCACAGTGTGGCTGTTTTTACCTGGAAACTGTTGCCCCCTATGGTGGCACGTTTGTAGTGGGGAATGGCTAAACAGTCTTTGTATGCAATTCTGACGGGTCTTAAGGAGGGCTGTCTGTGGAATCTGTTAATCAGGTAAATTGGGGCAGCATTATTAATAGACTTGTGGGTGAGTGATGCCGTTTTTAAGAGAATTTTATCTCTGATGGAGAGCCAGTTGTTCTGTTGGCTGAGTCCTGTAATGTGTTCTCTTCTGGAGATGCCCAGAGCGGCTCTGAGAGCGTTGTTCTGGAGGGTTTGCAGTTTTCTGGTAGTGGCCTTGGAGGATCCCAGGTAAAGGGCGTTACAATAATCGAGGCGATACAATATGAGGGCTCTGACGAGTGTCAGGCAACTAGTGTCCGTCAGGAAAGGTTTAGCTGTGCGGATTAATTTGCACGTATAGGCCGTGGAAGATGCAAGGGAGCTCACTTGTTTTTTGAAGGAGAAATTGGAGTCTAGGTAGAATCCCAATGTTTTGACGTCCTGACCGACTTTGATGATGTTCCCGTCAATCATGAAGGAATTGTAGACCGGGCCAAGTTTCTTTAGGCTGAATGTGGTACCTAGGATGAGTTCCGTTTTATCATCATTCAGGCATAGTCCATGCGTGGCCATCAATGCCTGGATGATGATATACACCCTATTTAGCAAGGCCAAATCCTTTCCATAATCTCCAGAAAGCGGAAGGAGGATCTGGGTATCATCTGCATAGTTAGTGTGGGTGATACCGAGATGATCCAAATCATCGAAAAGGGGCTTGGTAAATATGTTGTATAGTGTTGGGGCGACACAGGAGCCCTTAGGTACACTGCAGGTGATGGGTATAGGGTCTGCTGCCGCCGTGGGAGAGAAAACCCGCATGGTCCTACCTTTAAGGAAGGATGTGATCCAGGTGGAAAAGTGAGCTGAGGTGTGAGCATAGGACAGAATGATCGACCAAATCAAAAGCTGCAGATAAGTCGAGCAGGAGTATGGCAGCCTGCCAATCGTCTCTGAGCGTATCAATCTGCGCTTTCAAGTCAATGAGTGCGGTTTCGGTCCCGTGTTGGGGACGGAACCTGGATTGTCTAGATCCTAAGTGGTTGTGTTCTTCCAGGTGCTTCTCTATTTGTACATAGGCAACCTTATCCAGAACTTTTAGTAAAAAGGGAACAGTCATTATGGGTCGGTAATTTGTAGGTATGGCTGGGTCAAGTGTAGGTTTTTTCAGTAATGGAAGTACCCAGGATTGTTTTAAGTTGGTAGGGATGGAGCCAGTGGTGAAGGAGGCATTAATCAATTTCGTAATGAAAGGGGAGAGGTCGCGGGCAGCGTCTTTAATGAGCTGTGCTGGGCACAGATCTCCTTGGCAGTTAGGTTTCAAGTACAGGATAATTTTTTTGACTTCCAGTATGTTGACTTTGGAGAACTGGAAACAGGAGAGATCTGTGGGCATGAGCTTGTCCGGAATTTTTGATGGGAAGGTGTCATTCAGGGAGGCTCTTTTGCTGGAGATTTTACTTTGAAGAGTCGCAATCTTATACGCTAAGGTGCTTTGAATTTCTGAGCACCAGTTTTTATCTTTTGTGCAAGTGTCAAGGGGTGCTATAGGGGTTTCTATTTCTTTAAGGATGGAGAAGAGTTCTTTCATGTTGGATTTAGCTTGGGATATGCGGGAGTCAAAGGAGGCTCGTTTGGCTAGGTATATTTCTTTTTTGTAGAGTGCAGCTAGTTTGGAGAGTTTGAATGTGTTTGAGACTGAAGGTTTTTTTTCCAAATGGCCTTGCAGTTTCTTTTTTGCTGCCTTAGGTTTTTGAGGAATGGTGTGTACCATTTGTTGAGGTGCGTTTTTGGTTTACTGGATCTAAGTTTAAGGGGGGCGATGTGATCCAGTGAGGTGGCCATAATCTTGTTATATTCTTCACCCAGGGACTCTGGGTCCAGGTTGTCAGGAAGTGTGTTGAGTGTAGGGAGAAGGTTTGGGATGAGTCTTTCTGCAGTCATGTTCTTCTTGTTTCTAGTGAGAGTGGGTGGAGCCTTGGTGGTCGGCGGGGGTGGAAGTCTGTCAGTAGAGAGCATGAATGATACCAAGTGGTGGTCAGTCCAGGCTAGGGGTGAGACATTTGTGATATTCGCTAGGCAATTGTAGTCGGCCACCCAATCAAGTGTTCTGCTTTTCGAGTGCGTGGGTGCCGTGCATCTTTGCGCGAAGCCTAATTCAGTAAGAGTGTTAACTATAGTGCTAGCGTGATGGACTTCCGGGTCATTGTAGCCCAAGTTAAAGTCTCCCAGGGTGAGAACTTGAGTGGAGCTTTTGAGGTTGCTGGATAGAATAGAGTTGAGGTCTTCATCGAAGGTGCCGATGGGGCCTGGCGGGCGGTAGATCAGATAGATATTAAGGGTTTGGGTATTAGTGAATGGAATTTTGATTGCTAGTGTTTCACATGAGAGGGCATCGGTAGAAGTAGCTAGTCTCATGGTAAGACTGCACTTATGGATGATGGCGACACCCCCTGCTCTGGAGTTGGGGCGGTCTTGTCGCAGGATAGAGTAGTTATCTGGGACTGCCAACATGAGCATAGGGCCTGCTGCTGGGTGTAGCCAGGTCTCAGTGATGGCAAGGAAGTCGAGGTCTTCTGTAAGGATTAGGTCTGCGATTTCTGTAGCATGAGCTACTAGCGATCTGGCATTGATCAAGGCTCCCTTGGTTTTGGGACTATCTATATTTTTGGAAGTATTAGCTATGTTTTTAGAAGTAGTAGTATGGCGCTTGTCCTGTGTATGTTCAGGAGTGCCCTGGTTGAGGGAGTTATGAGAGGTTGTGGGATAGAGGTTTTGTGGAGAGTTGATGGTTTGTGTGGAGGAATTTGGTCGAGGCGGCAGCGTTCTAGAGTTCTGTATGGTGGGCAAGGGGCTCATAGATTTTGGCTAGTCTGGCTCTAAGTCCTAGGTTCCCATCTATGGTGGTGCGAGGGAGACTGGTAGGTAGCAGTAACTGCGGAACGTTTAAGTCTAAGTAAGGTGCTTGGTTGTTAAGTCTGGTTAAGGCTGGCGTGTTGGGTAGGTGTGGAACCATCGTAGGCGGTGATGCAGTATAGAGGCTGAGCAAGAAATAGGCATGCAGGTTAATGGTGAATAGACACATGCTAAGTGGTGAGGTCGAGAGTGTTGTGGGAACGCTGAGTGATACCTGGGTTTAGGTGGCCACAAGTGGAAGCACTACGTAGCACCTAGATAGGGGGTGGTTGATATGGCAGGGGTACTGGGAGTGGCCTAGATTTGAGATGTTGGGGCAGTGTTGCTAAGCATACATTGAGTAACACCTAGGAGGTAGAACTAATGTGGCATGCTGGCCGCAGTACCTAGATCAACAACTAGGATATGAGTGTGGCAGGTTGGCTAAGAATACATTGAGAAACGCCTCGGTTAAAGACAGAGCGGATAGGCCACAGTACCCGAGTTAACAACTGGATTCGAAGTTTGGCAATTTGGCTAAAATGCATAAATAAACAGCTAGATTCAAGATGTGGCAATTATGCTGAAATGCATAAATAAAGAGCTAGATTCAAGATGTGGCACTTTGGCTATAAACATGAATAAGCAGCTAGATTCAAGATGTGGCAATTATGCTAAAATGCATGAATAAACAGCTAGATTCAAGATGTGGCAAGTAATACCTAGAATGAGTGGAACAGTAATCTAGTGCAACAACGTGGCTAGTATGCATTACGTGACGACTAGGTTCAAAGACTGGCAGGGTGGCTAAAAAGCTTTGAAATGACAGCTCGACCCGAAGAAGGGCGAGGTGGCTGGAATGTATTAAAAAAATAGAAGGGTTGGAATAAAGCAACACGATTAGAGTTTGTTGAGTGTGCATGCATTAATGTAGGGCAGATTGAGTAGTCTCTAGGTGGTGACTGCCTTTAGGTTCTGCAGTACGGTTAAAGTACTCTGTGTAGGCGATAAGCCACCGGGCAGAACTTTCGTTAGGGATACACCAATGCTAGGGTGTGAGAAAATAAATAGATGGTCACATGGAGGCTTACAAGTAGATAGTGTTGCAGGTCCGCAGGGCTTGGCATCGGCAGCAAGGTTAACTGTAGGTGATATGCGGGTCACATCAGTGTAAGGCACTGTTGGACATGCCAGTAGTATATAAGGGAAGCTTAGCATACACGCTTGTTGCAGAGGTGTGCATGTGATCGTGCATAGGATGCGAGGAATTGATGGGCGCACGGGATCGTTGTGGGGCCAGTTGTGGTGGCTGGAGATGCAGGAGAGGCAGCACGGTAAATCGGTAGCAGAGGCATTGGAATTACCTTAGTGTTATTCAAGCATAGGACCAGGGGGTCTGGCAGGTGGGGCAGCAGAGGCGGCACGAATAGGCAAAGAACAGGCGACAGGCTTATTCTCGTGGGCCTTGTTTAGAAGTGGGCCAGCTGTGCCTGCCGGCAGCCTATCCGGCTGAAGAAGGTGCAGGCAGCCAATGAGGAGGTGGGTGGGTGCTGTTGTGGGCCTGGCTAGGCTGGGGAGACCTTGAGAATCCATTGGACGGCCATCTTTGAATAACTAGGTACCTTGTGTACCTTTATGGCGTGCAGAACGATCCGGGGCCTTAAAGTCAGCTGTGAAGGCATCCGCAAGGGATATTCATCCAGCCGCATTAAAAATTAAATATAGAAGCATCTTGGGGCTGCGGGTGCGGATTCGGGGGCGGTCGCGGCGCTTACCGCATTTGCTCGAAATTCAAGCATGGATCAGCTGTGCATCGGGTCAGCCGCGCATCGGGTCAGCCGCCATCTGCTCCTGCAGTGGCGGGTCCAGTCAGGGAGCTCCTGCTCCTGAGCAGCTTGATGAAACCTCAAAGCACTGCTCGGACAGCAATGTTAACATGTCTCATACAGTGCATCTGTCCACCACTGATGCAGACGAAAATAGCCTATTCTCCTATCGCGACATCACATCTTCCCACATCTCTCATACCACGTCCCGAATACAGTTTCCACAGATGTGCTTTGCCTATAGCAGCATACCATACTCACTGACTAGTTAGTTAAGGGGAAAAAGGAAGAGGGTCCGGCTAAGGGAAGATTGATTTGTATGTGGCCATGTGAATCCTCTGGCTTCCATTTCGAGCAGGAAGAGTACTTCTGGTTACAAGTTCTTCTAAAGAAAGGCACATCATTATTTTTCCCAAAGGACAACTTTGCAGGTTGAAGTCAGGTCTATCGCTAAAGGAACTCGGTTGGCAGAGATTCTTGTATGCATCATTAAAGAAACAGCGGGCTGTAGATTGAATGTACTCTGCTAACAGGAAGAAGCAGTTGTTCCCTAGATTCTCAATTAAGAGCGTGGTCTAAAGATAATTGTAGTGATCACAAGGTAGCTGGATACAAAGTGCTTTGTGTAAACATTTGTGAAGAGCGCTTGGCTCTCTTTCCAAGTTGAAAGAGTGCAAGAGGGACAACGGAAGTACTTAGACGATGGCTGTGAGGGCGAAAGTCCTCGACTGTACTTCTGGCAAGAAGCCCTGTTCTTTTCGCTTTTTCTGACTGATTCACGGCCCCTTTTTCCCCAGTTGAGTTTGAATCTGCAGCCTCACAACGACACAACTCCTTCATGTGCCTTGAGACCCCTGCTAACCTCCTCAGGTTGGGGTGTCTCAAAGATATCCTCTTCCAATGAGAGTCTATAAACACAGTTGGCTATCACATACTTGGTTGGAGGCAGACATTTTCTTAGGCATGCCTTCAAGGGCACCCATGTTCGATATCCAACATGAGTTTTGCAGCCAGTCCTCATTCCCTTTGTGTGAAAGGAAAGCGATGAAGCAATATGCTGCTACCTGCATCAACAGGGGAGAATAAAGGGACAATAACCCTTGAATGAAGGAGTAGAAACCCTACACCTAGAACATCGGCGAGGGTCGGAGCCGCCCAGAACAGCCATAACCAGCGTAAACCTAAGGGACACCCGTGCACCCAGCAGCGAATGGGCCTGAGAGGCACAGGCCACGCAAAGAGGACCGTACCTAGAGATGGGACCACATACAGAACGTGGTGGGCCCGGAGCATGCAAAATATCTGCCAAATCCGGGAACCAAGGGAGGACGGGCCCCCCGCTCTTATCCCGAGCAGCGAGGGGCGCTGAGAAGAGTGGGATGTGAAAACTGCTTGTCTCCATTACTGAAGGGCAGTAAGTCGTGGGGAACTCTACCACCGCAGGTCTGAGGGAGGCGAGGAACAAACGAGAGAGGGACAGAGAAGGATTGCCGTAGCACCATCCAAGGGTTACATGGACCAGAGAAGCAAGCAAGAGATAAGGAGAAGGATTCCAGAAGCCCGAGGAACCAAAGCTGTAAAAAAACTGAAGAAGGGTCACACTGGAGCTAAGAGAGCCAAACAAACAGAGGGAGCATCAAAATCCCAGAGAGTTGAGTGAGACATTGGGACAGAGGGACAAAAAAAGGAGCCACAGGGGCCCTCCCCATAGCAGTAATAAAAGTGAATAAAAGTGAAGAAAGATCAACCAAAGTGGTGGAGAGGGTTCAGGGAAATATCCCTCTACCTAAAGAAATTTTGTCATTTTGTGTTTTCAGGGACTTTAGATGTTTTGTTGGAACTTTGGGGAAACATTTGAGGAACCTTTATAGACTGCAAAGAACTGTTCCTTTGAGCAAACCTGATACTAACTAATGTTATGTTAAAGAATAGTTATGCCACACACTGTCACCACTGCAGTGGTCCCCTGGCGCTCTGGCAGATAAGACTGAGCAGGAGAAAGAGCAGGAGAGCTCTAATGTGCTGTTGGCAGCTTGAGTTCAGTCTACAGCATCTACAGAACTTAGGTGTGTTTTTCAGTTGGAAGCCTTCATTTGCTGTTGTGCAAGGCTATGTGTGGTCTGTTTTGCTGTTGCATTGTAGTGAAGTGTGTGTGGTTTGTCGTGCTTTAGAAGGCATGGTTGTGTTTAGTTCAGAGTTTGAAAGATGTACTGTGAGAAACCAGAGGGGTCTCACCTGCTAGTCCCCAGGGATCTCTCTCTTAGTTGGCCAGGGCACGGCCATCGCCTATGGATCCAGACCCTGGGGGTTGACCAGTGCGTGAGGATCACCTTGGTGAGGGGTTGTCAGGGAGTGGGGGGGAGGCAGCCGTTGATGAGATGCAGTATTCCCCATCCCATCCTATTTTTTAGGATACTCTGATGTCCCAACTCCCGCCCCCCCTTTTTACACAAACACTGGGCCGAGGAAGAGGGTGACAGAGTAACATTAACTTTCACACATCGTACTGGACATGTCCCACTAATCGGGTCAGGCAAAGTCAGGCACTTAACTCTAAGTGCATACACCTGATACCAATGACCTCTCCTCACAGGAATAAAAGGCAGAACCTAGAGCTACACACTGTGCAAGCTGAAACACGAGTACGAGCAGAACCTCTGGGATAAAGGCAAACCTACTGGAGCAGAGCGATGGACCAAGGGACGAGAGCAGCGGGTCAAAAACCCCAAGAGTTCCCTACTGGAGGTCGTTGCCACCGACAGGCACGAAAGACACATGGAGAAGGCCAGATCCCACATCAGAAGGCATTGTGTTTCAAGGATGTCAGCGACCCTCCCGGGTGAAAGGCAGAGTTGGGAGGGGGTTTTTTTTAAGCATGTGGTACTAAACATGACTCATGAATTGGAAATCGTAAAATCATGAAAGAAACACACACAGCCGGTGAGTTGGCAAGCAACCTGAGAGACTGTTATGTGTTAAAGTTTGAAGTAGCAACATTATATTGCAAGTGTAGGTTGCACGCATGTGGATGAGATGCAAAGAAAGGCAGACCTGTGAATGAACTTTGAAGTAAGGACAGCTGTGAGATCAGCGATAATAAGTAATAGAGTGGTCCGGTGAAAGGAGGTAGCCCACTCGAAAGTCTCTGGGAAAGGTACATAGTTTGGAGCAATAAAGCGAATGAACAGCAAAAGTGAAGTAAGCAAGATTAACTCCTAAAGAAGGGGAGAGGGAAAGTTAAAATGTGAACTTTGACTCACAGTGGTCCTGTATTGGTCTGTAAAGAAAGCCATGCACATTTGAAAGTCTTTAACACCCAAAAGTGGTCCGAGCCCGACAGAGGGAGAGCCGAAGTATAAGCAGCTTGGGGAAGGGAGCCCCCTTGCAAGTTATGATGAACTTTGTTGTGAGAGATCTGAGCCCGACAAGGGGGACCTATGTGAACGTTTATTTTTTTTTTTTAGACATTATTTGGAAGTCAGGAAAAGAGACTTTAACGTGGAAGGCCAGGCGGGCCTCAATCCACGGTTTGGAACGGCTCATTATGTCAAAAACCGAACCAGAGTGTGTCATCCTGCCTACAGGGACAGCCTTACTTTGTGAGGTCTAACTTGGGGAGGAGAGCTGGTGCAACCACATTTATTCTTTTGAACACTGATTGTTCCTTTGGATACATTTCTCCTTTTTACACTTTTTGCACAAGAGATAGGGCAGGCATTAGGTTTTGTTAGCATAGGCCATTCTGATTTGACACACTCCACTAGGACTGTTTTGTTTATCGTTTGATGGTCGAGACTACTCCCATCTTAGTTATAGGGCAACGTCTGAGTTTCTCCAGCCCCAACATCTTTAATGAAGGTTTTATAAATTGTACATATTGTGTCAGTGTCATACCTGTGATACCATGCCTCCCCTACAGTATGCAGAGGGGTGAGTTCTTTTTTTTATTAGTAGGGTTGGTTAGTAGCATCCCTATCTAGATGGACGCATGATTATATCCACAATTCCATCAGGAAGTGACGCATGCTAATCTTCACAATTATATCTTGACTATTGGATCAAGACCCAGGAGGCTTTTTCTGTTTATTTAGATAAAGTTCTGTATACACTATGTCCGGTGTTTTTTGCCCTTTCAGAGGAACTTGTGAAAGCGCTTTTGTTCGAAATACTTAAACATCGGCACTGCGAGTCATCTTGGACTCTTGCCGGCTTGCCCGCATTTCCTGGTGGTGGAGGGGTCTTGCGGCGGTCAGGTGAATCGTCACGTGACACTACTAGCCTTGAAAAACCCGCCCCAGCCACCCTTGCGGCGTTAAGCCCGACTGCGGAGTAAAGGGCACTGCATTTCATATGCAAAGAGCTGTTTTGCTGCTGTTTGGCTCTGGGTGGCACTGACTATACAGGGCAAAATCGCCCTTGCGGCGTTAAGCCCTGGAGGCAGTAAGGGCTAGAGCCGCTGTTGAGCTGTGTCCATGTCCTTGTGCGGCGAGTACTCCAGTTTGGGGGTACTTTGTTCCAACAGCTGTACAATCACCCAATTGTCACAAGGGTAAGGGGGGAGAGACGGACTCTGGCAGCTCCTTAAGCTGTCGGGCGTTCCTTACCCTGTGGCTGGATAATTTGTGAACTTTTGTTTGAATTAAGAGAACCAAGTGACTGTTGTACTCTATTTATAAGCTTTTCATTTTCATGCTTTGAAGGCACCCAAATCAATTACTGTGTGTTTATTGTTGTGGTACCATTGTGAAAGATCCAGTTTTGTATTTCATCTAATCTTCAATTTTGAATTGTTGGGCGTTCTACATGGCTTATTTACTAACTTCTGGTATGCCTCAAAATTTACGCCAGAAGGGATTGACAATACCTGCAGCACGACTCATTTGTCTTTCTCGTAGGATTGTCCATCTTCCCTCTGTTACTATGTTAGCCAGCTCCTATTGCACAAAGATTCCATCAACCCTTGAGCACATTAGCAAAGTTCTTCCAGTTTCTGACACTCTGTCTCTTTATGAGCCTATAACGGAGGAACAACCTAAAAGTGACGCTATGAGAGCGGCACGCCCACTCTCAGACAACACAATGTTGCACACACCCTTGCCTTGTTTGACTATTAAAAGAAGAGGCGCTTAACACTTAGATAGACATTTAACGTCCTCTCCATGTTTCGAACCTGAACTCTCACTACATGCTAGACATTCTGATTCGAATAATTCCATACTGCAGGATTCCCAGAGCGTAATTAATCTTATTTCAGCCAGTTTACGCTCGGAGTGTTCACCAAGTTCCCCTTCTATTTCCTTTGTTTATCCGACACCTCGTAGAATTCAAATACAAGTCCCAAAGGAACTTTCCTTTCAAAGTGCTGCGGGAAAATTCACTTCTCAGAATCCATCTGTTACCTCATTATCTAATCTGGTGGATAAAATAAATGTGCCGTCTAAGAGCTTATCCCCTGTTGCAATAACATCACCAGTGCGGAATGTACTATCAGGTGACTCACATCCCCCTCCAGCTATCCTCCCAATAGAGGCCAGGGTTGCTCTATCAACATCCGATATTACTTTGGCCGCTATGCAGCAAAATCTACAAAGTCTGTTTAAACTATTTGAATGTTTAGATGCCAAAGTTACTGCTCATTCAGTAGAAGCACACGAAACCTTAGTACTACTCAAGACTTTGGCTGATAATCTGTCATCAAATCCCCACGATCCTTGTCCAACCAACAATGCTCATGATGACGATATTTCAATCATGACCATCGGATCAACAAGTCCCCTGTCCCTTAATTTTTCACCTCTGCAGATTATACCTGCATTTGCGGATATTATTACTTCTGAAGGACGGCTGAATCTTTCCGCCACTCGTAATCCTGTGAATGATATACACACTACTCTCACAACTGATCCTTCTATCTTAGAGCTCTCACCTTCCCCAGCCTCTATGTCTCCTGCGATTACTGATGAGAAAGGAAATGATATTCCGTCCTTACCAGCAAGGAGAAACAGAAAAAAAAAACTTCCAAAATCTCTCAAAATACACAGAAAAAAAAAGAAAAACTCCAACCTGTTTACTCTGACATTGCAGAAGCAAACCATGAAAACTTTTTTTCAAACTTTGACCCCGGTACCTGAGTCTTTGGTAGTTACACAAGCTTCTCAAGATTCAATACAAATGTCAGTGTCTAAACAACCTTTACTTACGCTGGCTCCTGCTCTGGCGTCTACCATTAGTAGTGTAACTTCTTGTCTTCCGATCCAAGCCCCAATTGCTTCCTTGACGAGCAAGTCAGTGCCTATTCTAGATTCTACACGATCGATATTAGTATCCACTCCTTCAGTGCCTCCTACTACTGGTCTGCAGAATCCTTATCCCATTTTGGGACTTACAACTGTACCCCTGGCTAATAACGTAGTGCCGTCTTCAAATCTGATCTTATCTGTTCCACCTCCGTGTCAGAGCCCTTTACAGTCTGATATTGGGTCTACCATCCCAGTGTTGCCTTCAGTACCTATTACTACCATTGCCTCTAGCCATCCTCCCTTAGATGCCTTGATTCGTGAACTTGAGCTAACTTCTACTTGCCAACATCCAAACAAAGGCAAAGGCCAAACAAACCTAGTTGTTAGTGACAAAATTGTGTCTTCAGCCACTAAAAAGAACATCGACCCTTCCACCACAATCTCGGCGGAACAAATACGTGAGGCTGTAGATGCATATCTGGCCTCCTGTTCTCAGCCTATCCTTTCTAAACTTCCTCAAAAACCAAGTGGTCCAATTTCGTCTCTGAGCCAGTGGCTCTTACCGAGTTCTATGCCAACATCCACAGTAACTCAACAATCTTCTCTGCGTACTGACAATCGCCCTCATGCTAGTCCATCTCACGCTACAGATTCATCTAAATCTAGCTTAAATGATCCTCTTTATTTTGATAGCCACAATTCCCAAAATAACATCCCAGCGATACCCACTTGTCATCCCTTGGCACGGCGCAAATGTCATTCTCTAATTTTGAAGTGTCGAGGAGGAAATTTTGGCACCTACGATTTGAACCGTCGTAGTGTGCTCAACATCTTCTCCGAAGTGGTGGAGCTCGAAGACATAAGCTCGAGTGATATTGAGCAGATTGAATTTATTTCTGAAAATACTTGTTCAGTGGTGCGTTTGTGGATACCTTCGGGTATCGTTCTAAATACCATTTGGAAATCGAAAATGCAATTATTTTCGATGGGGTTTCTATTAGCACAAGACCCAGCATTCATGAATGGGGACTCTAATGCAAAGCAACCATCTAATCAATCTAGCGCAAGCTTCTCTTTGATGCAGAACATTGGTCGTGCCGAGTTGTATATGTCATAACCATTAGAAACATCCAAAGATCATCTAATTAATTTTGCTAGTTGGAACACTAAAGGTTACACACATCTACAAACCTCTATTGCTAACTTTCCAGCTGTTATGGACATATTAGCATTACAAGAAACTTGGCTCCTACAAACACCTGTATGGAATAATTATGAGATTGTTCTCCTTCCAGCTATTGGGAGTCAAAAAGGTCGACCATCATCAGGATTGTTGACAGGAGTGAACATGTCCAGTGGTTTTGCCATTGAAGCCTAGGATTCTGTTTCTGCTTTTATCCAACTTGTTAAGATTACATGTCCAGCACATACTATTGCATTGATTAATATTTATCGTAATCCTTTGGGGTTGACTGATGCTGCTTTCTATGCAGGTTTGTCCAGACTCTTAGATTTAGTGTTCCTTTCCCAAGACATTACGGATACCCTTATTGTAGGTGATCTTAACTTGGACTGTATTAATCCTAAAGGAAAAATCACAACGGAGAAGGTTAAGCGATGGACCTCCTTTATGTCAAATCGCAATTTTCACATGACCAATGGTGAAATTCAAGGCGATATTCCGGCTCAGCCCACATGGCATAGGGGTTCCATATCTACTACAATAGACTATATGTATACACATACCAACTTAACTGGACAAATAAGCACTTTTAAAATATTTCCACAAATACATAGTGATCACTAGTGCTTACAATCAAGTGGAATTATTTAGCTATCAGAAGGTCATACTATACGGACGACCTAATAGTCAATAATGCTAAAACGCGCTTTCGTTGGTCAAATAATAACTTGTCATCTCTAGCTCGTTTAGTCATCTCAAATAATAGCTCTATTTGTCCAAAACAGTATACTAACCTTCTCCTTACATTTGATTCCCGTATGAAACCAAATCCAAAAACAGAGCTTCACCCACACAAACATACCTTCAATCCACTAATCAAGGCTAAAAAGTCCCAATATCATCGTGAAAAAAGAATGATTGTCAAAATAAATTTGCCTAATTTCATTCAACAGTTGAGAATCCTTAAAACCAGATTCCACAATTGGATGAAACAACACCGTGCACACATCTTGCAAGTAGATGGCGAACATATGCTCAAATTAATAGCAAATAAGAATACGGCCGAAACCTGGGCAATTTTCAACCAATGTGCTAATAAATCTCAAGGTAATTTACAGGCCTCTAGTGTTACTGAGACCCAATAGATCAAACACTATTCTAGCCTGTATGCAGACTCATCGTTTGTGCCTTTGGTCAAGCTACCTAATGATTCTGAGCGTTGGTCTCTTGCTTGTTCCCCCACTTATACTTGAAGAATATATTAGACATATTAGCTCTTCTCGGGCTAAAGGCCCTGATGGCCTTAGTAATCATATGTTTAAATTGAACCCTTCAAAGTGGTCTGGAATATTAAATCTTTTCCAATCTATCATCAGAACTCGCAAGATTCCCAACTCATGGAAAACATCTATTATAGTTCCTATTCACAAAAAGGGCGACCGCACTTTACCGTGCAATTATAGACCCATTGCCCTTCTTGATGCCCCCGGAAAGCTTTTTTCCAAACTTATCTTGAGGGACTTTAACATCTGGACCAAAGTAGCTCATGCAAGAGACCCGTTTCAAATGGGTTTTCTTGCGGGTCTAGGCACAAATATTAACTTGTTCTGTCTTAACGCCCTTAAATCTCAAGCGCAAAATACCAAACAAGCACTTTACTTTGCCTTTGTGGATCTCCACACGGCATTTGATGCCATTTCTCGTCCGATTCTTTTTGAAAAACTTACCAGAGATAAGTGTCCGTCCACTCTACACCAAATCATTCAGTTGTTGCATGGGGAAACCTCAGTGCGCATTAGACTGAACTTAGAAGGTCTTTTATCTAGAGCCATTCCAACTGCTTGTGGCCTTAAACAAGGCTGACTTCTTGCATCAGCAATTTTCAATTACTTTATGTATGACGTTCCAAAGGTTTTTGAGGAAATAACATCAGACTCCCCCAAGATAAACAATTGCCAGATTCAAACTTTAATGTATGCCGACGACTTGGTGTTAGTTTCCAAAACCCCAGCTGGACTACAAAAACTTCTTGATTGCTTTAATAGCTATATATTGACCAATGATTTACGTGTGAATACAACCAAAACCCAGGTCGTCGTCTACAGACCACGTAATATAATGAGATCTATTCCATCTTGGTCAATCAATCACACAAATCTGGCGTTAGTATCAAGCTATGTTTATCTTGGTATGGTTTTTGATGTTAGTGTCTCGACTAATCCTCACCTCGATGCCATTAAGTGTAAGCTCAACTCGGCTATCTCCCAAACAAAAATTATAATGCATCGGTATGGTGCTTTTTCGATGCAACCAGCAGTCCTCTTTTGGAAACAAAAAGCCACCCCATGCATCCTATATGGAGTCTCAATCACCATGGTTACCAAAAGTCTTTGATAAGCTCGAAGGCAAATTCTGGAAAGCCATTCTTCAGCTGCCCCAATGTATCCCGATAGTCTGGATACGGTATGAATTAGGTCTCACTTCTCTCAATGCTCAGTATCAGTGGAGAACATGTGCTTTATTGCGGAAAACCCTTCTACCTCACTGTGAGTACAATATTTTACAATTTTTGTCGAATTACATTTTCCGTACTGAACACTCTTGTCAAACAGTGGTTGCGGGCAATTTATCGCACTCTGGCAGAAGCAGATGCGTCGCTTAAATTGCTCTTGACCAATCCAAACAAAGTAAAACAACTAATTTACCGTAATGATTGGATTAATACTCGAAACAAATGCTTGCAATATAAGTCCGCAATCCCTGAAAAATTTAGACATAAGAGGTTGGGATGTATTGAACCTTATCTCTTAAAATTTCCCTGTAAGAGAATACGCTCAGGCATTCTCAGAATGCGCCTGAATTTATGACACACTCGTGAACTTTTGGCCAAACGGAAGGGCAGTGAGGAGGTGGCCTCTTCCTGTAGATTTTGTTGTGATACTAAAGCCATAGAAACCTTAGAGCATATACTTTCGTTATGCCCTGCGCTAGTTCAAGAGTGCTTGACATTTTTCTCATGGCATTGTAGCTACCTGGGGAACTTAGAATCAGTAGAAAGATGGTCCACATTACTGCTGACGACCAATGTCTCCCTTCAAATTGCCATTGTCAATTTTCTTTATGGAGTGAACTTAACCTATTAAACAATTGTTGTTGTTTACTTGATTTCTCTGTCATTATCCAAGAATAGCATGTTGAATTTCCTCGTTCTCATTGTTTCCTGGTTAGACGTGTCTTATATGAACTGAATAACTTCCTTTTCTCTGTCATTGTTAATGAGAATTGTACATCATCCTTATGTATCAATTTTAATGTTTCAATCAATCATAATGAATTTCTTCTTAAATTTCTTATGTACCTTTTAAGATTAATTGTATGTAATGTTTTGTATTGAAAGGTTGATTTATTTCAACGATATCAATAATAAATAAAAAATTACTATGTCCGCTGGTCTGAGTCCTCCTTCTGGCTTGGGATCCAAGTGACCCGATAGAAAGTCCGACACACGTTCCTTGTCATATGGCCAAACCCAATTACCATCATCCACCAACAGGACACTAGGGTATAAAACCATCTTTGGGGGCCATGCCTAAATACTCAGCGCTGGGCAAACAGGGGACTACACCCTTCTCCACCAAATTCCCACTTGATTCAGAGGAAGAGCATGGGTCACCTCCCTCTGAAAATGTTTTCGACCTATAAATCACAGACCCACTAGGTCAAAGCAAAATGGCATCGCTCGAGACTCTCCTGGAGTGGATTATTGAAAACCAAGCCTAGGCTGACCAACGCCATCAGGAGAGCCTTGACTGAATAGTGGTAGGCCAAAATCACTGGGTTCGCCCACACGGGATCCTACAGCCATACCACGAGGGAAAAGGCCTACGTGCCTTTTTTTTTAACTAATTCTTAAATGCTAGCCGCCCAGTTCCAATGGTACGAGGCCCTTAAAGTTTGTTATCTTGGCCCTCTACTGAGGGCAGAATTACAATATCAATCCCCAAAGAACTTCCTCCTTTGAAGATATCAAAGGCATCCTATTAGAAAAAGTGGAACAAACTGAAACCACCTTCTGGCTGAAGTTCTGGAATACCTTGTTGCTTTCCCATGGAGCTAGCCGAATGAATATAAAATCTCCTTAGCCAATGGTTGTGGGGAAAACCCCTGCCCGAAATATTAGAGGCTTTAGTGCTGGAGCAGTTTATTAACGTGTTGCCTCTGTCTCTACAGAGAAGAGTATTCCAGCAACCCCAACCTTCACTAGACACGGCTATCCAAATCGTCCAGGCCTATTCCGAGGTGTTTAAATGTTTTAAAAGCACAGGGAAGCAGGCAGAATCAAGAAGGGAACCGAAACCTCCCAGGAGAGTCACTTCTGTAGAGGCCTATAGAAGGCCTGAAAAACCCCTTTCAACCCAACCAAATCCAAAAGAAGAATTTGGCATGCGCTTATCCCAAAAACCTCATCAAGGAACCCATGGAGATAGGATGGCTAGGAGCAGAGCAATGGTCAGTAGAAGGAGAAGAAATGGAAGAAGATCTAAAAGAGGCTGAGATTTTCTATTGCACCCCTCAACCCTTCCAGATTCAACAAACCATCCAAGTCAATGACATCTGGGCTAGAGCTCTAATTGACTTAGTGAGCAAAAACAAACGCCATACAAACTGACTTATTCTACCCGAGGATCTGAAAAGGGATGGAGATGTAAACATCACCTGCGTACATGAAGATGTGGAGACCTATCCCAAAATTGCCCTCACTCTTGAAGTTAGAGGTCGCCCCACCAGGGTAAGTGCTGCAGTGGTACCAGGCCTACCAGAGGAAGCCATCATAGGTAGGGGTGTTGCTAGGTCTGGAAAAGTTCTGGGGCTACACTAATGTCAGGACTGTCGGGACTCGGGGCTAGCTAGCCTTTTGGTTGTAGCCCCTGAGCTTCTGTCTGGGGCTACAACCAAAAGAACTGGGGCTATAACCCCCCTAGCCTCTGCCTAGCAACGCCTCCGATTACTGGCATGGAATTCCCTACCTTTCAAAACCTATTAGCCCATCCTTCTCCGGGAAATCCTTCGAAGAAGTACTCTCCATTTTTATTGTGGGAAACCTTTGTAGAAGAGGAAGACCAATTTGTGTGGGTCTGGTATAATGGTAAAATCAGGCAAACAGCATCCTCAGAAGAGGGGAGCACCTGCTTAACCAGAGGGGTATGTGATGAATCTTGGGAATTTGCTCCTTCTTCCCTAGGGTAGCCACACCCTTTGAGGTTAGGGAGGCGAGTCAGCACAGCAAAACCCTCTCTAGGGGTTTGGGAAAGCAGGACCTCACTGGGAGTGTCACCCCTTCAGGGGACAAGGACTCCCATTTCCATGGGGAACTCCCTATACCTGAAGTATTTTCTGCCTGTTTCCGTATATTTAATTGAATGCGACTTCTTTTTCGAAAACGACTTACCTGAGACATTCTATTTATTCGAAATGGAAAAGTAGTCAAGCTGTTGTTCGAGATATAACAAAGTATGCTACGGTAAGTAAAATTTGTGCATGAGTGCTGAAATGCACTTAGGCCCTTTTTACTTGCCTCGCATTCACGGGCAATGTAGAGTTAAATGTGATTGGATTTCCTTCTTTGCGCATGGCACTGCTTCCCCTTCAGGAATCCTTTCAATGTAAAAGTTTCAATGGAAATGTGCGCACACAGTTAATTGCTCGTGCTGTAGAAATAAAGCGTCCAGGTGACTGACTTGCACTTGAGTCCAGCTCTACAGATCAAAGCTTTCCTCACAGCAATGTTTACTGTCTCTGTGGAGAGGCTGCAGCCACTTTAAAGCTATCAGTCTTTTACGTTCCCACAACTTTCTTCAAATGCGCTTCAGAAACAGAATTGAACATCTGACTCACACTTGAGCTAGCTCTAAAAATAAAGTTAATAAAGCGTTTTTCTCTCTCTGCAGTAACCGAGTTTGACTATAAAGGCACAACTATTATTTATAGGCTCAACAGGTGTGATACTAAATAGTGGGATAGTGAACAGTCTGTGGCTTTTCCGTCTCAGAGCGAGAATAAAGGGCCAACAACCCTTGAAGAAGCCCTACAACAAGGCAAGCCTCTGGAGTGAGAAGGCTGGCGAGGGGCAGAGCCGCACAGAACAGCAAGGGGCCAGCTGTAGTCTGGGAGAAAGTGGATGCCCAAGGGAGACGCCGTGCGCTCAGCAGAGCAGGGCATGAGATGCAGAGGCTGGGCACAGAGGACTGTACAGCATGTGGTGGGCCCGGAGCCTGTAAACAGCAGCCAAATCTGGGAATGAAGAGAGGACATGGTCCTCCGCTCGCAAACCGGGAGAGAACGCCAAGTCGAGTGTGACGCGAAAACCGCTAGTCTCCAGTACTGATGGCCGGCAAGCCGCAGGCAACGCTACTGCCACTGGGGAAACAGACCCTCACTGGAGCAAACCCTGCAACACGGCAGGAACGCAGGTTGCCCAGGTCAGAGGAAGGAGTGGAATGAACGAGAGGGGAAAGGACTGCCCTAACCCCATCCAGGGGTCACAGGGACCTGAGAATCGAGAGTGCAAGAGATAAGGAGAAGGGTTTTGGAAGCCTGAGAAACCAGAGCTGTACAAATCTGCTGAAGGGTCACATGGATCAGCTAGAGCTAAGAGAGCCAAACGGACAGATGGAACATCAAAACCCCAGAGAGTTGAGTGAGACATTGGGAGCCACAGGGGCCCAAAAGCAAAGTAATGAACAGATGCAAGGGGTATATGGATACGCCCAAGTGTTAAGTAAAGTGAAGAAAGATCAACCAAGGTGTTGAAGATGGATCAGGGAAATATCCCTCTACCTAAAGAAATTTGGCAGTTTGTGTTTTCAGGGACTTCAGATGTTTTGTTGGAACTTTGGGCAAACTTCTGAGGAACCTTCACAGGCTGCCAAAAACTGTTTCTTTGAGCAAACCGATATTGGATCAAGACCCAGAAGGGATTCCTGGGACATTCCGAGAAAGATCGTGGTGAAAAACCCCAGAGTGCAGGGCACGCCACCTATTTTTCTTTTACATTTTTCTAAGTGGCAGGGCAGTTTAGTGGATAGGACCGAATGCTACTTTATTTTGGACTATCAACAAGCACCTTAGTTTATATTTTTTTAGGACGGGAACTCCCAATTTAGAATAGGGTCTGTGAGGTGTTTACTTTTTATTTAAATAAAGTTACATATACACTATGTCCTCTGGTCTGGGTCCTCCTTCTAGCTTGCCACACGGACTATTTGAATGCGGTCTTGGATTCCTGAGTGGAATCCACATCTTAAATGTTTGCGAGAAATGAGTCTGGAAAAGTTTGTATATGGCGACCATCCGTGATTGGTTTGCTGACAGATGTTTAAATGGATGGCACCCTCCCGTTCATGCGCTGCCACCAATATTCCTATTCAAACTCAGAGTTTGCTCCATTATTTTGTATAACCCTGGAACTATTCCTGAAGTATGAGAAGAAATCCCAACCAAAGAAGTTTATTATTATTATGGCATTTATTGAGCACAGACCCGGCTTCGAGAAGCAACAGAGTGCTTTACAGAGGTATACAACCGTACATATGCCTAACAGAGCGCTTTACAGTGGTATACAACAGAACAGAAATACAGCGGAGGGAGGTTGCGAGGATGCTGAGCTGGTGCAACTTGCCAAGACCATCCGACAACAAAGCTCAGTAGCTGGCTGTGTATACCAGACTTCTTACGACAACAGAGGTAACCCATAGATTCCTGCGTTCCCCTTGAGCAGCGGGACAGATTGGGTCGAAAGCCTTAAAGAACTCCTACCCTAATAACCCCTAGACAAGCATTATTTCTCATCCCACCAGAAAGACCAGAGTTTTAGTAAAGTACAGCGCCAACGGATTATCATTACAAAACCAAGGAGCTACTGATAACTTTACACATTCCATTGGGACTCAGAGGGGTCCATCACTTACCTGAGCAAGGGAAGATGGCTGGAACTTTCTGGTACCAGAACCATATATTCACCAGAAAAGCACAGCTGCACAGTAGCCCAGTTGCAGGAGTTTGACTTTCCTATACGCTTTGCGCCTTCTCCAGTGGGTCAGTCAACATCATACTTGCCTTTAACATCAAGTTGGAACTGGTGTGTAAGAGTATAGAGTGGACACTGGTGAACTTTTCAAACTTTCAAAGTTTGTCAACAAGCCTTTGTGTATTACAGTTACAGGCTTACTTGAATGAAAATGTGTAACTCCAACACAAATGTTTCAACAGGATAGAGTTCCTTATTCCAGGTCTCTCCAACTTCTCTTAACTCCATCCTTCAGCTGATCTCTCCCCCCTACATATGCTTCACTTCTGATAGAGAGCCACCCTCCTGGAGGCCTATGGCAACCTAGATGGACATGCTGCTATGTAGCAGTAGTAAGTAGAGCCATGTGCGTGGTGCCAATATCAAGTTGGCAGGTGCCATGTCAGGATGCCATTCCCAAGATAGTGAAACCCTGTGCAACGACCTAACACGCCATGCCGGACTAAGGTTCTTTCTTCAAGCCTTATGTGATTCCTACACCCCTCAACGCCAAGAGAGGTTTCTAGCCTCTAATGCATCTCAAAGGGGTGAGTGAACAAGGAATATAATTGAAAGGGAACCAACTTTGGGATCGAAAGAAATAGCAGCTGCTAGCATCAAAGTGGTGTCATGACCGTTACAAACACAGCCCACTTTGGAAGGTGCAATATTCTACCGAAACTATCGCAATATTTCTGGTGGGACACTATGAGAGCAGATATGGCGGACTATCTTAAGGCATGAAGCATCTCTGCTAAATCTAGAGCTCTCTAAAGTCAACCAGTAGACCTTTTGCAAACTCTATCCATTCCCAAGGAACCCTGACACACCTGTTCCATGGAGTTTATTACAGATGCACCCAGTATGAAAGGATGCACTGTAATAGGGACTGTACTGGATTCCCTTTCCAAGTTAGGCCATTTCATCGGCCTTCCACAGGTTCCCATCGTGTCTCAATTAGCGAAAGTGCACATGCAGCAGCTATTCCTCCGACTCCATGGACTACCCTGTGCTATTTTCCACAGACAGGGACACACAATTTGTCTCAGACATTTGGAAGGTCTTAAATCAGTTATTGGGAATAAACCTCAAATTGTTCTTAGCATATGATCCCCAAAGTGATGGTCAAACTGAAAGTCATTAGGTAAGACGTTACACCACTGTTCATTATGGGGATTGGGTCTCCTTACCTCTTGCAGAGTATGCCTATAATAATGCTTATCATACTTCTTTACAAGATTCCCCATTTCACATCACCTATGGATGACATCTGTCATGCCTTCAGTTGGGTTCCATCAACAACTTCTAATTACCCACTGCCAAATCCTTAGTAGAACATCTTCAAGAAGGAATACAAAGGGCCAGGCAACACCTAGAACTGGCTCAGAAGAGGGCAAAACACTATACCGACAAAAGGCGTAAACCCAATACTCCTCATCTTCCAGGTGATCTTGTATGGTTATCCACAAAACACATACACATCCCAGCCTGTTCCCAAATGTTGAAACCGCACTACATAGAGGCCTTCCCTATCAAAAAGATCATAAATCCAGGGGCATAACATTGCAATTGCCAAGATCCTACAAAATTCATCCCGTCTTTCATGTCTCTCTACTGAAATCAGTGGAGCATTCCAAGAGGTTTTTAAGACAAGCTTCAGTTCCTCCAGCAGTAGAACGGGAGGAGCAATATGAGATATCCTGCATTCTTGACACACAAGCAAGGCAACAGTGAGCGTTTGTATCTGGTGCCCCTAAAAATGTTGTTATACATCTGCGTGGTCTGCTTCTCCCTCGATGCACCCCTGGCCTCTGCGTCTGCTTCCCGATCCTTAGTCCCGCCTCCCCAGTACTGCCCCAGCCCTGACTGGTCCCCCTTTCCTTATCCTGCACCCTACCCGGGCAGCCCCCTGCCCAGCAGTAACTCCGGCTAGGGGCCCCGAGGCAAAGGGCGGCTCCAACAGAGGCGGCTCCAGGTTGTGTCAGCAGGGGAAGCCAGTGATCAACCAGCAGCGACTACTAAGGTAGGTGTGGCCCGAGTGGGGAGTAGAGCAATCACTGTACTCCGGAAGGTTTATGGTCATAATACCGAATTAATAAATCTGGAAAAAAAAATCTCGAAAAAAAAGGCAGAAAAAAAAAATATCGAAATTTTTTTTATGAGTTTTTTTTTTCGAAATGGGGGGGTTCCCCCGCAGCCCCCCTTTTTTCTATTTTTTTTATTTTAACCCTTTTTTTTTTTACTTACCTGACCCAAAAAATACATATATATTAAAAAAAATGTGATATTTTTTTTTCTGCCTTTTTTTTCGAGATTTTTGTTATTCGAGATTTTTTTTTCGGCCTTTTGACCGACCACCCATTGAGCCACATTTAGAAAGTGCCACATTGAGATAATACTGTGAATATTAGCCTGCTTCGCATGCTTTGAAAATTGTTAATATTGCATTAAGTCACATTTAGAGAGTGCCACTTTAAGAAAGCATTGTTAACACTAGCCTGCACCACATTGGGACAGTACTGTGAATATCAACCCGAGTCGCACGCTTTGGAAATTGGAAACTTTCCCGTTGTCTAGGTGTCTCAAATCTAGGTGTTAAAATCACTGCCTGCCACTCTTTGAAACCTTGGTCTTTCTCCCATAATATAGGAATCACAAATCTAGCTGCTCTAATTACAACCTGCTACTCTTTGAAACCCAGGCCTCTTTCGCGTTGTTTATGTGTTGTCATTATTGCTAGACTGTGTCCATCTCCTGCTGGAAGGGGGGTTGGGGGGGAACCCCCCCTATTTCCAAAAAATTCGATATTTTTTTTTTTGGCCTTTTTTTTCGATTTTTTTTATCGAGATTTATTAATTCGGTATTATGACCATAAACCGGCTCAATGTAATATTAACAGTTCTTTAAGAGTGTGCCATAGGCTACTATTCACAGCACCATCTCAATGTGACACTTTCTAGATGTGACTGAATGCAACATTAACAACTCTCTAAAAGTATGAAGCAGGCTAATATTAACAGTAATATCTCAATGTGGCACTTCTAGATGTGACTCAATGCAATATTAACAATTCACTAAGAGTGCGACGCAGGCTAATATTCACAGTACTATCTCAGTGTGGCACAATGCAATATTAGCAATTCTCTAAGAGTGTGACGCAGGCTAATGTTCACAGTACTATGTCAGTGTGGGACTTTCTAGATGTGACTCCATGCAATATTAACTATTCACTAACAGTGCGACGCAGGCTAATATTCACAGTACTATCTCGATCTGGCTTGGTTAATAGTCCCAAATCTCACCAGTTTTGAGGCCTGTCAGTATTACTAGCCTGCCTGAAATGTTTTGAGGGTAGGTAAAGTGGCAAGGCTTCCGGAGTGGTGGTCGGTCAAAAGGGCGAAAAAAAATCTCGAATAACAAAAATCTCGAAAAAAAAGACAGAAAAAAAATATCGATTTTTTTTATTTTTTATATATGTATTTTTTGGGTCAGGTAAGTAAAAAAAAGGGTTAAAATAAAAAAAAATAGAAAAAAGGGGGGTTGGGGGAACCCCCCATTTTGGGGGAAAAAAAAAAAAAAAAAAAACGATTTTTTTTTCGGCTTTTTTTTCGAGATTTATTAATTCGGTATTATGACCATAAACCACTGTAAATGATAGCATGTGCCACACTTGGATGGAATTGCGACTGGTAGCATGTGCAACACTTGGATGCAATTGTAAATGTTAGCATAGGATTAGTAGCATATCCCTCACTTAGTTGGAATTGTAAACAATAGCATGTGCCACACTTCGCTTGAATTTTAAATGATAGCATATCCTGCACTCAGATAAAATTGTGAATGATATCATATCCCACCCTTAAATGGAAATTGCGAATGGTAGCATGTGCCACACTTAGATGGAATGGTGAAAATAGCTATGCCACACTTAGATTAAATTGTAAATGATAGCATTACCTCATCTAGACAGAATTACGATTGGCAGCATATCCCTCACTTAGTTGGTACTGTAAATTAAAGCACATGCTACACTCAGATGGAATGGTGAATGACAGCATATCCTGCATCTAGATAGAATTGTAAAGGACAACATATGCCTCATCTAGACAGAATTATGATTGGCAGCATATCACTCAGTTGGTTCTGTAAATGATAGCACGTGCCATGCTTAGATGGAATTGTAAATGACAGCATATGCCTCATCTAGATAGAATTATGATTGTATCACATCCCTCACTTAGTTGTATTTGTAAATGATAGCCTGTGCTACACTTAGTTGGAATTTTGAATGATAGCATTGTGCCACACTCAGACTGAATAGTAAATGATAGCATGTGCCGCATCTAGATAAAATGAAGATTGATAGCATATCCCTCACTTAGTTGGAACTGTAAATGATAGCATATACCGCACTTAGATAGTCTTGTGAATGATATCATGTCTCACACTTATTGAACTTAGAAATTGTGCCTAATGTACGCCCTGTCCTGCTCTCGTGCTTGATCGCAGGCGTTTTACTGATAACCGCCATATCACACTACTATGCTTACTCTCCCCTATACACCATCAATCAACTAGAACACAGCTGTACTATGACACATTCGGTCTAGCTGTTCTCATAATAACATGAACTCATGAACTCCACATCATCCTAATAAAACACAGCTAGCTGAGCACAATCTGGCTGGCTTAAGCGTCTCCTCAGGCCTAACGGTGCCAGAACTTGGTCTGGGTGTCCACCCTCCAGAGTCCAGACTGAACACATCCAACTGATTTCCTCAGCACCACACCTACCTCTAAGAAGCAGCTACCATGCAACAACCACACCAGCTGCACACATATCCGGTGCACCAACGCACCATACCACACTCCCTCTCTCTACTGACTGAACTGCGGTTCCCGAGCGAGTTCAACCTACCAGTGCTGCACACCACCCTCCATGGCCGTAATAAGGTTGAGGACATACCTATTTTGGAGACCCATGAGCCTGACTGCTCTCAGCTCTTCCTTTATGGCATTAAAGCTGTTCACAGTGATATTTATCATCTGCAGCAGCTCACACCGTATTATTTGCAACCACTTGGCATTTGCAAGTGCTTGCAGACCAGCAGTGAGGAAGTATTTAAAGAAAGATTCTGTTTTACTGAACAATATATGTTCACATGGTATTGCCTTATATATCCAAATCCAAACTCCCGGTTTCCTCTCCTTGTACTCCCTCTTCCGGTGAGTAACACACTGAGCCTTTCACCAGTGCTCTGGTCTATTCACGATGACCCGGCAATGAAGAGAATGATTTCCCCCCCCCTCCTAGGGCATTTTCTTTGACATGTGGTATCTCATAGTATTTAGTATACTTAGTGCAATCGTGCACGTTATCTCCTTCCTTTACTAGTTCTGCTATAACTCTGTCTGGATTTACCACTCCGCACCGGACCATTTCAATCAATGGGTTTGATATAATTACTTCATAACCAGAGGCTCTCTGTGTGGTGAATGTGCTTTTGGGCTTTTCAAGTATAGCAAAAGGGAATGCTCAACATATAATCTAACTGTACCATTGCAGTGTTATACTGGCAGTTTTTTCAATTGCAAAAGCTGCTGCCGCCAATGCTTGCTCACAGGGTAATGTCCCCTCATGAATGGATCTAAAATACCACTGTAGAATGCTAATGGTTTGTGTCCCATAGTAGTTTTCTGTGCAAGGATAGGCGACATCACTACTCCATTTGAGTGGGAGAAGAAAAATGATTCTTTGTTGTAATTAGGGATCCCTAACACGGGAGTTGTGCTAATCACTAGCTTCAATTCATCTAAGGTCGTCTATCATCTCGCCTGTACAGGCTACATGTTGTCTTTCAGTCCTTTTAAAAGTGGCCTTACATATGTACTGTAGTCAAAAGTCAACGCCCTGCAATAATTGCAAAGGCCTAGAAATTGCTGTAGCCCTTTCAGTGTTCCTGGTTTGGGTGTCTGCATGATTGCTTCTGCTCTTTCAGGTGTCACCTACCTTCCTTCCTTCCTTCTTTTGATATTAGCTGGTCTATATATAGTACTTCTTCCTGGTAATATTGCATTTTCTCTTTGTCATCTATGCACCCTTTCTCTGGCAATTCTGTCACATTCCGCCCTTGGCGGCTATGGAAGAGATGGCGTTTGAACAGTTATGTGCATTAGAACCATGTTTAGCGGTCTAGTCTTCTTCCAATATGGTCGCCGGATGTTTATAGGTAAACACTTCCGGATATTTCCTTGCATTGTAGCCGTCTGGAAGCTGCTCCGTGTTTGGCCTCTCTTGACTAAGCTCGACTCTTGCTCTCTGTGCATATTTTGTGTATTTTCCTTTTGCTCCTTATTCTTGCCTCCTTTGTTTCCGTTTTTCGGACCTATGTCTGAATTCTGCTCCTAACTTGCTCTACTTTCCTCTGTTTCTTTTTTCCTTTGCCCTGTGAATATTTTCTCAGTAATTGTTTGTCTTACTACTTTCTAGGCTTATCGTATTCCTTGTTCTAAATTTAATTTTTGCTTAACATTAGCCTTTTCTGACTCTTGAATTCTTTCCGGTTTATTAATTTCTTTTGTATTTTATTCCGCTTGCCTTTTATCCGTTTAGTACCGTGACTCCGCCCCCTTGTAGGTTGGTGTCGTGGTACGCGTGGATTTATCTTGTCTATTTTTATAATTCTATAATATTTCACTTACCTGTCTCTCTTACCTGTTTAGCGCTGATCTTATCTTCCTCTAATTCTGCGAACAATCCATCTTCTGCTTAGGTGCTGTAGAACCTCTCTCCCTTTCCTTTCTGCTTCCTTTTCTGTACGAATTGTATTCTATCGCTCATTCTTTCCTACGGTGGATTCTCCCATCAGTCATTGCAATATCCACCTACTTGAAGCACTTTGAAGACCTGTGTCAGTTTGCCATCTTTCAAGAAAGACTTACTTTATTCATAAGGACTGTTCTCATTCTTCAAGGATAAACTCCATCACATCCAGGTTTTTTTCTGCCATTGCAAGGCTTTTTCCCCGAAGGATTTTGGGAGCTTGCTCCTTGGGGGGCGCCTTGACTCTGTACACTAACAGGACAAGGTGGCCTCTGAGGGAGCTTGTCCCTTTTTACACGAGAAGAAATAGAAGAAATCAAAGAAATACAAGAAGGAACGAAGAAAGAAGATTTCAGAAGGACGTAGATACACCTCTGATGAATCAGGTGAGGCGAGTGTCACGACCCTCGCCCAAAACCCCCTCTGGCAAACCCATTGGCCAGGTGGAGTCAGGACTCGGGACTCTAGAGCCTGGCATCCTCTTCAAAAGCCCTCATGGTGCCAGGCTCATACACCATGAAAAACAATGTGCTTGGGAACTACTTTATTGTATTGTCAGCCAACATGGAGGCATCCACATTGCTTGGTTCCTAAGAAACAAGATATGCGGTCTAGTGTTTTGGGTTTGGTAGCCTAGGGACTACTTTACCTGGACTATTTTGTTGGGGCTATTTAAACCACACCCGAGCAAGACAACACACTTTGCGTTAATTTGCAGCTTGCAACGTGACGCTCACCGTGTCCAGCTATTCCCTCGAACCTCGGAGAAGCAGAACCTGCAAAGAGACAAAAGGAACATCATTAGCAGCAGCATCTTACCTGCAGTCTTCATCTTTAAACACTCGCAGCTACTGAGAACAGCTTCCTCGAATCTGCACACCTCCCAGACAGAACGACCTGAAAGAGGAAGATAGAGGCAATATTATAGAAAGCAGTAGAGACATTTACAAATTACGAACTGCTCAAAAGGCTTACCTGGCTGGTCGCCTCTCGGCTGGCACCACTCCGGACATTCCACTCGCGCTAAAGAACACTGCGACCTACAAGGAAGGAAAACACAGGTTAGCAAAGGCAAGACTTCGCAGCGCTGCGCATAGCGCTTACTTACCGCATCATAGCGCTCTTAATGCGCCATCATTTACCAGTGGGGCTCAACCAAGCCAGTTCGCCGCTCTGAAGCTCTGCATACCTAAGGGAGAAAAAAAGAGACATTTTAAACATAGAAAGGCATGCAGGATAGCAACAAAACTAAAGAACAGCAATAAGACCTACCTGAATAATATCAAACGGGCCGGCGTCAGTGAAGTAACTGGACCGCACTCGCCCATGAAAGACAACGCACCCCTGCAAAGAAGGCCGGACGGAGAGCACGCCTTATTCTACCACAAGGCAGAACCTTCCCCACAGAACACATCAGGGCAAAGCTGAGAAGCATACCAGCGAGTAACCCGGCTGGGTGGCTTCCCTGTGGATACCAGGTGAGCGTAACAGAGAGGGAACGGGAGAGTACCGTTAAACGTGACAAATTCAGTCATCCACTTTACTGAGTCTCTCCTGCACTCTTCCCTCCATGTTGCTGCACACTAAAATGTCATCTACATATTGTATTACTGTGCTGTCATGGTGTACATTTCCTAAATCCATCTGCAGCACTTGGTTAACGACTGATGGGGATTCAAAAATGTTGTGGCTGGGTTTGGAACTAATGGGAACTCTGCCTCAACAATATTGTTCAGGGGGCATAAGTCCTGAATAAATCTACATGACCCCCTTAGTCGCATTTTTCACTGGATACACAGCCGTGGTTACATGGGGATTCTGAAGACACTGATATCCCCTGTCGTACTAAGGTGGCAATAGTGTCATGGATACCCCTACCCTTGTCAGCTTCTTTTGACATGGGATATTGTCTTACTCGTGGTAAAATAGCTCCCTTTTTCAAATTAATTTTGACTGCCTCCACTCCTTTTAATAGACCAACGTCATATGGACTACTGGTTCACAATGTGCTTGGTACGTATGCACATTTTCCTGGAGAAAGGACAGTACTTTCTCTTCTAGTGACATTCTCCAAGGTATCTCCTGATTTTCAATTTTCAGCTGTTATGTAAGACTTATATTTAAAATCACTTTGTCATCTGGGTCATCCTCTATTGCTGCTTCTAGCTCTATATAGTGTTATGCAAGGAAAGCATGGTATCAACAGTAAGACAGGCACACGTGACCACAGTTCAAGGAGGTTTATTGAACTTCAATTAGGTTTGAAAAACACCTATCTAATCCTCAATCTAAAGATGGGAGTAAGCTACGACCATCAAATAATAATAACGCAGTCCTAGTGGTGTCTTGTCAAAATAAAAGGGTCTCTACTAATAAACCTATTGCCAATCCTTACCTCCAAATACAAAATAGTGTGGGAAATAATGTTATGCAAATGAAAAGTGTTCAAGAAATAATATGTCAGGATATTCAAGCCATTGGCTTTCCTTCCCCACGTTTTCAGCAAGGGATATGGCGCCACACTCGAGCTTAACACAGTCTCTGGCTTCAACATCATGGCCTTCTGTGTCAAAGTCTCTTTGGCATTTAAAGTCTCTTCCTTTAGAGGGCCTGATGCAACAAACAAAGTTCCTCTCCTTTTAGTATTTCACATATACTTTTTAATAATGATTTATGGTTTATATCAAACCTTTATCATACATCAAGCATTTTCACATTAAAAGAGAAAACTGAAGAAATTCAAGACTCAAAGCACAGAGTCCAATGTGAGAAAAAACCAAAGGTTTGAGAAAAGATGCTTTTGAAGTCATTCTAGGCCCATGTGGATCAGACTGACAGCTCAAACACTTCCATTAAAAAATTCAACAAGATCGTAGTCGTAAGGTTCTCCCCTCTCAGAAGGAATGACCAGATTTCCTTCACGTCCAATGTGTTGCAGCCTTCAATTGACTTGCTCATATGTCTGGTTCTCATGTCAGTTAAACAGCGACAGAGCAATGTGACGTGTTTCAGTCTCTTAATTTTTTCTCTTTTTTCTGTTTCCTGGTAGAATCTAAATCCATCTATCTCCTGCTTCCCGTAGATTTTTAGTAGTTGATTTGTAGGGTACAGGTCAAATCTAAAGCAGAGAAACTGATTTCTGTACCAGCCATTAGGAGCCTTGGCAAGATACTTAGGTAGTGATCTCCAAGGTTTTGTTTCTTCTCTTAGAGTGTCAATAAGTCGTGTGAGTTTCTTTCCTCTTGGGTGTTAATCCAATGGTCCTGCCAAAGTTTCATTTCAACTTTTTCAGGAAAATTGGTAAATTCGTGCAGATCAGACTGCAGGTTTCTAGTCTGATATAACAGTAGTCGAGCCACTGCATCATAAGGACGTTATTTCCTATGGCACTGCCGAAGGAAACATACTTTTCCGAAAAAGTACCAGTGACTTCCACGTCACTCGCGCTTGCAGTGGTACCAGGCCTAGCTCGTATCTAATCAGGATGGTAGAGGCTATGTTTGGTAGGTTCAAGATCCTCCTCCAGATGGATACCTTCAGGGTAGACCATATTACATCTCCTCCCTTATCACATCTTCATTGTAATTGGCCAGTGTGTGGAATTTACTGGCCTATCAGGGACCGGCAGGCTTTAGCCGGCCCCCTCACCAAGGCCCACATCAGACCTCCTCCGATCCTGTTTTCTTCCTCTTCTACTGATGCCATGCCATGCTATCCTGTCCTGCTGATTCTTCCGAGGGTGCCCCTGTTTGTTCAGGAGACCGCCAGCATTCCCTCCCCTTCATATGAGGTACGATCCTGTGGAGCAGTTGGGAATTCACTTTGTGATTGTGAAAAAAAAGGGATTTACTTCTAATACTGTGCTTCCTGATTGAGGTGACATTGCGCTGCATTTTTCTGCCCATTTACTCAATCTGTGGCAGTGCCGACGCAGCCAGAGAGGTAATTCCAACTATCCTTGCCTTTTTGCCTGGCCCTTGTGGCACCTCAAAGATGCCGAGCATCCACATAGGAGGGCCGGAGCCCTCCTCCCTCATCACATCTTCATTGCAATTGGCCTGCGTGTGGCATTTACTGGCCTATCGGGGAACGGCAGACTTTAGCCGGCCCCCTCAACAAAGACCCACATCCTAAGGTCCTGTCTGCTTCCTGCCTGCTGCCGGTTCGTTGTGTGAGGGCTTCCTGCACCCCTAATGAGCACATGGGAGATGTTGCTCCAAAACTCCTCAGCTGAGCTGGAACTATTGTGTCATTCTCACTTACCAACCAAGGTTTAGTCGCCTCTACCTTGACTTGCTCCTACCCCTCTGACTTTCCCACCCTCATTCCATCTCACCGGATTCGCACTCTTACATTCTGTTTCTGTACCATGTTTTCACCTTCTGCAAAAAAATCGAATCTAGCTGTGTTTTCACATTCTGCTAAAAATGTGAATCTAGCTTTGCCCTGTGACTTCACTGTGCTTTGACTTTGGCTGCACCCAGTGACTACATTGTGCTACCTGTACTTCTGTACCCGTCTCCCTTCCCCTCTCCTCTCCTCTCCTCTCCTCTCCTCTCCTCTCCTCTCCTTCTGCTCACCCCACATCTCCTCTACTCTCTTACTCCCACCCTCTCTTTCTTCTTCCCCCTCCTCCACATCACCTATGGTGCTCTCTGTTTCTCCTATCTTCTCTAACTGTTTCTCCATTGACTATCCTACCCTTCTCATTAAGTCTGGTAGGAAGGAGTTCAAAAAGGATATCCTAGTCTCCAACCCAGGCCTCCCTATCGCTGACACCTATACCAGTACTTCCTCCAGATAAACCCTCACTGACATCCTCTTTGTTGTTCCTTTGCCGGACCTTTGGACTACCCATATGGTCTCTGTGTTCTCTCACTACTCTTCCTCACCCATTAATGGTGGCACCCGGTGGGAGGCCCTCCTGGACCCCTTCCACTCATCTAAGGTAATCATTAATGTTTACCGGAATGGCACCGTCCGGGTCCAAGGCCCTCAGGCCAACCTTCTCCTCTTTGATAGACGCTTCCCGCGTCACATCAATTTCCTTCCTGCTGTACCCTCTCGGTCTTCTCTTGCTTCCTTGCCTCCCACCTCTACCTCCTCCTCTGCTACCTTGCCCTCTCCTCCTTCCTCTGCTGCCCCCTCGGGTTCCTCTTACACTTCCACAGGGCGTACCTCTGATTTGTACACCTTCCCGGAAGTCTTTCAGGGATGGCAAACTTCTCCATATTGCCACTTTCAACTCTCACTCGGCTGTCAAACATTCTTCTGACATCTGCCACCTCCTTTAAGAACTCAACCTCAATGTCCTCGATCTCACAGAGACATGGTTCACAGTCAACTGTCACAGGCTTTGACACTCTTTTCCCTGATGGCTATAAATTCCTCTCAGCACGGCGTAGCCTTGATCTTCCCAGAGTAGATTTATGCCTCTGTCCTTCCTGTGCAGACGTACACCTCCGTTGAATGCCTTGTCTGTAGGCTTTTTCTCTCTCCAGGCCACTCTCTCACCATTGCTACTTTCTATCGGCCACCGGGTCAGGGTACCTCTTTCCTATCTGAGTGGGCTGACCTCTCCTCCACCCTCGTGGCGTCAACCACTCCTTGGTGACCTCAACATCCACCTGGATGCTTCCTGTCCTTCCTCTTGACTCTTTTGCAACCTCTGCAATTCTCTCTCTCATTCTATTTCTCCCTCTGTCCCAACTCACTCTGCAGGGCACACTCTGGATATCCTCATCTTCTCTGACCTCCCCCTCTCTAACCCTCCCATCACCCCTCTCTCCTGCAGTGATCACTTTCTCCTCTCCTCCCATCTCCCCTTCAGGCCAAGCCAGCTGCAGCACTGCCACCTACCTTCTCGGTCACCCGGCGCATGAAGCGTGTTGTCAGTTGAGGCTTTCGCAGCCACTTTCTCTCACCCTCTGGCTGACTCTCATCCTAACACAACCCTTTCCAAGCTTTGCTCTGCTATCTCTGATACTCTCGATTGTCCTTCCCCTGTCATGAGAATCCACTTGAAGCCCAAAGCCAAATGCAACTCTTGGTAGGACTCTGACCTCGTCACCCTTAAACGCAAGTGTAGGTTGGCTGAGGGGAAATGGCTGGCATCTTGTGCATCCTCTGACAAACTGGCCTGCCGCCTGCTCCAAAGGCAATACCGGCTCTCTGTCCACATTAAGAAGAGAGCCCGTGTCTCTGCAGCATCTAACAACCCGGCCGAACTCTTTAAAATCTGCAAGAAGCTGGACAATCCTGATGCAGTGTCTACTTCTCCTGTTCCCTCCAAGGCCCTCTGCACAGCCCTTGCTTCTCACTTTATCTCTAAAACCCAGGACATCCTGTCCAATCTCTCATCCTCTCCTCTTCTTCCCACTTCTCTCTCCACTACATCTGGCCCCCATGCAGACGCCTCTCCTCCCTCTTGCTTTCTTTTGCTCTCCCCTGATGAGATTTCTAGACAGGTCTGATCTATGAAAGTCTCGTCCATAACCATCAAGGACCATTTTGATACCCTCGCTCCTGCCCTGGTCGAATTCTTCAACCACTCCTTCGCCAGTGGAGCCTTCCCCACCACCCTGAAGCACTCGCTTGTTCACCCTCCTCTCAAGAAACCAACTGCCAATCCCTCCTCCCCAACTAACTATCGCCCGATCTCTAGCAGTCCTTTCTTGGGCAAACTACTGGCCATCCCACAGCTCAACCTCCACACTGATTCTGTTTGTTGTCTCCATGCCCATCAATCTGATTTTAGAGCAGACAGAAGCACTGAACCTGCACTCCTGAACATCTGTGAAGACCTACTCTCCCACCTTGATTCTAATCTCCCCTCATCCTACTTGATCTCTCTCTTTTGTCTTTGACATGCCATCCTGCTGAACCGCCTCCGTAATAACCTCGGTATCACTGATCAGGCCCTGCCCTGGCTGACCTCGTTCCTCTCCAACCGACCCTCCCAGGTCCAACTTGGGTCTATCCTTTCCTCTATCTCAATCTCCACTTGTGGTGTTCCCCAGGGGTCTAACCTCTCTCCCTGGCTTTTCAAGCAATACCGGTCACCCCTTGCCCACTGCATTGCTGCTCTCTGCTCTAACTTTCAGTGCTATGCAGATGACCCTCAACATGTTTTTAGGCTCCCCTCTGCCACCTATTCTTCTCTCATCTCCGACTGTCTGTGTGCAATCCAGGAGTGGTGTGCCGCCAACGACCTCTGCCGTAATGCCAGTAAGACAGAGATCCTCCTCATCAGCACTCCTGCAACTTCTGTTCCCGTCACTCTCTGGCCTGCCTCCCTTGGCCCTCTTCCTGCTCCCACCTGTAAGGCTAAGAACCTTGGGGTCATCTTTGACTCCACGCTTTCCTTTTCTCCACACATCTCTGACGTTTCTAAGAAGTCAAACTACCAACTGCACCTCCTCAGAGGCATTCTTCCTTTCCTCTCCTTCCCCAAGAAGCTCACTGTCTCTAGAGCTCTAGTTCTCTCTAGGCTGGACTACTGCAACAGCCTCTTTCTAAATCTGCCTGCTACTGCTCTCCGCCCTCTGCAACTCATCCAGAACAGGACTAAAAGACTTGTCCTTGGCCTCAAGCCCATGGACTGTATCTATCCAGCCCTGAAATCTCTTCACTGGCTCCCAGTGGCTGCACGGATAAAGTTCAAGACCCTCTGCATTGTCTACAGGGCCTTCTGGGGCAGTGGGCCGCAATACCTTCAACTCTCCCTTCTGAAATGCCTTCCTACTCGAGCTCTTCACTTCTCCATTTCCAACTTCCTCAGGGTCAGTCACTTCTCCAAGCAATGAGTTGGTGGTATATCTCTTTCTTCTGCTGGGGCTTCCCTGCCTCTCTGAAACTTGAGGAGAACCATCTTTGGTTCCGGGAGCACATCAAGACCTTCCTCTTTGCTTCTGCCTTTTCTCTTCCTCTCCCCTGCTGATCTCTCTCTCCGCACTGGGCACCTGGTTACCCTCTGATTTCAGGCCCAGATCCCCACCCACCCAGCTGCATACCTGCACTGCCTCCTGGCAACCCCTACACTCGGGTCTGTATCTGCAACCCTACAGTCCCCTTACCTGCACTTATTGACAGACATTGTCTGTGCTTGATTCTTTCACTTGCCACATGCTGGCCACATTACCTTTTGTTGTTTGATCCAGTGTTCAGCACATTCCACTCCTAACCTTCCTCTTGCACTTTTCCCTTCCCACTCCCCTACACTTGTTCTCAATGTCACTGGGCCTAGTAAGATCATTGTTTTCTTGTACCCCTCCCTTGCCTTGTTGCGCTCTTAAACACTTGAGTATGGGTGTGCTATATAAATAATATCATATCATATCTTCCACAAAGTTAGGAGAACTGCCTTTGCCCCAAAAATGAAGGAACAAACTACTGATTATAGAATGTCAGCACTGGCAAGTTAGAAAACTTGCCTAACTTTTTATGAATCCTTCTTCCTTGTCCATTCAATATTTTAAGTCGTGATTTCAAATATACATGATTTTCTTAGGTGATTTACTATTCACCTTGAATCCCTCTGCACCAGGCTCAGGTCCACTTTAACACAATAATCTCAAGATTTTCATGTATCCAATTTCACGGGTGATTCACTGTTCACCACAGATCCCCCTCTGCCTGGCTCGGATCCACTTTGACACAAAACCTTTAATCAGTCTCCCCTCTGCCGGGCTTGGAGCAATTTATCTATTGAACCATAAAACTTCCTTTACTGTATCAACATCGAAGACTTTCGATTATGCACAGGATTTAGCTTGACCCGTTGCAGGACCACTTTGATTCACAATCCTTTGCCACTCATTCACTTTTGTCACCTCTCAGTTGGATACCTTACAGAGACCTTCGATTCAGCACACACGAAGTGCCGGACCCCTCTGTCAACGGTATTGTATCTTGGTTTCAAAGTTCAATCACTCATCTGCAGTTCAACTTTACTTGCGTTGGTTATCATGCACATTTCTTACAATGTTTGTTCCAGCACTCGCCATACAATGTTGCTGCTTGCAACCTTGGCTTCAACACAGACCGGTCTTGTATCAGTCTCCCCAACCCACTGGCTCTGGGGATTTCACTGACGCTGCTTTGCTGTTGGAGCCAAGGACAGTACCACAGTAGCTGGCGATGCTCCCCACCTTGATTATCGACGGAGAAGGGCCCTGGGTACCTCCGACACACAATGCAGGATTCCTCAGCCTGGTTTCCCGGTGTTACGCTTTCTATTCTCGAGGCTTCGTGAAAGTAACGGGTCCTTGTCGAGAAGGTATAGGGAACTTCCGTCCTTGCGATCCCCTTCTGTTTCACCATCTTTCTCTTCTTGTTAAACTGCCGTCTTGGAACTGCTGTTTCCTCGTGTGTTTTGCCTCACTCAGAGTGTGCTCTCGTGCTCCAACTTTTATCAGTGTGGGGAAGTGTAATGGAACTCCGGTGTGTGTGATGGTCAGTAATTGCCTGACCATTGTATTGGGACATGTCAGATATACGGCTCAGGTGTAAGTCCGTTTTCTTTCATAGCGGGTTTGTCTGTGAGAAAGTGTTCGTGTTGCAAAGCGGGTGGGGGGTATAGTTCCTAAATATCCTACCTGGTAGGATGGGGTAAAGGTGTTACAGGGAAGGGGATACTGCATCTCACCATCCGGTGTCCCACTCCCCGGTGTCCCGACCGTCTGGAGGAAATATCCCCGGGGACAAGTGGGTGAGAAACCTTCTGGTCTCTCACAGTTAGCACCCCACTGAAAGGGCTAGAATGTGGGGTAATGGCCCGGCAGCCAGAGTTATAGGCCTGAGGGAAGTGAGGGCTTATAACGAGGGCACCAGGACATTACCCCCCATTCCAGCCCCTGGAACTGGGTTCTAATGCTATTAACACACCAGGTTACCAAAGCAGTTACCTTGGGTCATTAAAAAAAAGTATTTTCATTCAAAGAACGGTACGCGTGTGGCGTCCCGTTCATTGAATGAAACTACTGTGCCAAGATGGGCGACATGGTTATGGAAGGCGGGGGTCGATTTCCCTCTTCCATATCCATGGGGAATGCCAACCGAGAAGGAAAGAAGCTGATGCGGTGCACCGTCACCACAATCAGGTAAGTGGGGATGGGAGAGGTGACAGGGGTACGCTTAAAAAATATATTTTTTCAAAAGGGTAAGGCTGGGCCTTAGATGGCGGCCCATGCTGGGGGAGGCAGCCTGTGGGTTCCATGGAACGCGGGCTGAGATCAGAGAGATCAGCCCGCGATCTGATTGGCTGTGCCCCGCTCCCCAGGTGCTAAGGAACAAGTTACTTACCTGTAACTACTGTTCTCCAGGAGGGGTCTGGCATGGACTCACATGCTCATGAATATTCCCTGTCGTCAGACAGAGAATCCTCGGCAAAAGAAAAAACAATTTTACTTTCACTTACATACTGTATTTCTCCTATAAACCAATCACTGTACTCTGGGTCATACTGCCCCCAGCCAATGACAGTCCTCTCCCTAAGCCCCTCCTCATGCAGCCATCTTTAGATTTGGTAAGCATGTAAGGTGAAAGTATGACCAAGAATAGCCGCAGAGGGGTAGGTGGGAGGGTTTACATGTGAATCCATGACAGACCCATGCTGGAGAACAATAGTTGCAGGTAAGTAACTTGTTCCTTCTCCAGCATGGGGTCTGGCATGGATTCACATGCTCATGAATAAAGAATACATAGCTGTATAACATTACACAACCATGGGAGGTGGCAAGGCTCAACAGAAGCAATTACTCTTACCTCTGGAACAGGCTCACCTCAAGCGAACAAGTTGCATAACGCCGCTTGGCCGACTCTGGACTCCTCCCTGGAATCCCTGTCGACTCAGTAGAATCTCGTGAAGGTGTGCGTGGACCTCCACGTAGCAGCCATGCAGATGTCCAGCAGGGTCACACCAGACAGGAACGCCGTCGTTGCATCGATTGCTCTGGAGAGTGTGCTCTAAAACAGGTGGCCAGCAGTTGAATCGCCAACCGATGACCGTGTGTGATGCAGCTGGAGAGCCACCTTGAAATGGAAGCCTTGGACAAGGCCGGCGCACGGTTCACATGAACAAAGTTCACGAACAGCAAAAACTCTTTGTACGTGCCAAATAGATCTTTAGAGCACAAGCAACATCCAGCGAGTGCAAGGCCCTTTCAACCAGTGAGGAAGGCTTCGGAAGAAACACAGGTAACACCAAAAGCTTGTTGAGGTGGAATTTCCGATGGAACCTACGGCATGAAGGAAGGGTGCGCCTGCAACATCACCCTCGATTCGTGGAACGTCAGGTATGGCCATTTGCAGCATAGGGCCTGGATCTCGGCCCTCCCTCCTGGCAGAGGGGATGGCCACAAGGAAAGCCGTTTTCCATGAGAGGAACTTGAGAGGGGCCTGATGAACAGGCTTGAAGGGTACCCCCATGAGCCTTGTCAGCATCACCTTGAGTTTCCATAGCGGGGCAGGAGCCTTCCCCGGTGGGAAAGATCGAAACAGTCCTTTGAGGAACTCCTTGACGAGATGGTGGGACCAAAGAGAAGATCTTCCTGGAGACCTGGTGTAGCGGGAGATAGCCGCCAGATGCACCTGGATAGAGGTGTGCGCCAGTCCCGCCTTGGCCAAGGACAACAAGCATGGACGAACCTGCAGGGCCGTGACCCTCAGAGGGATGATCTTCTGTGACCGGCACCACGTAGCGAAACGCTTCCAATTGTGACTGTAGCACTTAAGAGTTGACGACGCTCTGGCTTTGGCAAGGACCTCCCTGCAGTCCGCTGGCAATTCATATCTGCCAAACTCTAGGGCTGCAGGAGCCAAGCCCTCAGGTTCAGCGATCCTGGGTCGTGATGCAGGATTACGCCTCCTACTCTGGTGAGTAGATCCGCAACCACTGGCAGCTGGACCGGAGGTGACGCTGACAGGCTAAGAAGGTCTGGGTACTAAATCTGCCTCGGCCACGCCGGGGCGATGAGTATCATCCTGCATCGGCACTGTTTGAGTTGATTGATGACTGGCAGCAGGAGAGGGAACATGTACAGAAACAGGTCTTCCCACGGGAAGGAGACTGCATCCACCATGCTCCCCGGTTGGTGGAATCTGCTGGCAAATGTCTGGCATTTGCAGTTCGCCACCGTTGCAAACAGATTGATCTGAGGCCTGCCCCACTTGATGAAGATCCGGTCCAACTGGTCCTGTCTGTTAGGAAAGATTTCTCTTTACTGCACCTTTCCTTCCATCTTTATGGAACCCCCAAACTTTTTGCTTTTATTTTTGAATCGGACCTGTACTTATTACAGTGCAATTAAGCCTTAAGCTTCACTGCACTGGCTTTTGCTCATATGTCATGGGGAAGCTGACATGTCTTTCAGGCTGTCAGTACTAGGAGACCTTGTTTCCCTTAGTTGTATTACTAGTTTTGGTTATTTTTGTATCACTTGTGGTAACATTTCATCATTGTCAACACCAGCTTACACTGCAGTACAATGTGGTGCACTTTTGTTTTGCCCTAGACTAACATTCCAAGGATGTTTTGTTACTCTAGGTGGGCTAAAAGGATAAGCTAGTGGCAGCAGTGACTTTTCCCACTTTTTGGGGATTTTCGTTTTAGCTTTACTGCATTTGCCGCGTTTTGCTACTAACTGTGGCTACTGGTCAAACATGGCCATGCCATGAGATTTTTCGCTTGTCCTTTTGCCATCTTGTTCTTTAGCCATTTTCCTGGCCTGAGGGGCCAGGAAACTCCTTATAAGGACTTCCAGTACTGAGGAAAGCAGAAGCTTTTGTTGTGCTACTGGAGGACTGTGTGTGTTTGCTGGCAGGATTCCTTTGTCCTGCCAAGTCTGGGGAAGAATCGGAGTACGGCGGGTAAGTTACAGAGCTTCTAACCTACCCCCATAATCCCATTGTGTGACCTCATTGTGGACCCCTTGAAAGCTCACCAGCTCAGAAGAACTTAGCCTAGACTGCCTGTCACTGCTACCTGAACTGGTTTGGCTAAAGCTTCCCTGTCACAATATAGATTGGCCTTCTATACATCTGTCCACCAGGCCAGAGTATAGAAAATCAGTCCTAACACTGCTGAAGTTCCCCACTCATGGCAGGAGCACAACTGCCTGCTGAGGGAGTCAGCGATGGTGCTCTTGACTCCCGCCAGGTGAAAGGGGATGAGGACCATATCTTGTTCGATGGCCCAGTACCACAAGTCCTGCGCCTCTTTGTAGAGCGATGGGGATCGAGTGCCCCCCTGCTTCCTGATGTAGAACATAATGGTGGTGTTGTCCGTGAAGATCCTCGCCACCTTGCCATTCAGAGGCAGAAGGAAAGACTTGAGGGCCCAGAAAATTGGCTGCAGCTCCATATTGATGTGAAGCTCCTTCTCCTGCCACAGTCCTCTGGCATGCAGGCGTCTGGTGTGGGCTCTCCAGCTCTCATGGGAAGCATCTCTGGTGACTGTCTCCTGGGACGCGGGGGGCTTTGGAACCCTGTGCCTCGGGCGACGGAGTGGACGGCCCACCACCGAACCGCTCGTCGGAATAACTTGTCGAGTGGGATCTTGCCCATGAAGCTTTCGGACACCTGAACCCACCGAGCGTCCAGGAACTCCTAAAGAGGTTGCATCCGTAACCTACAGAGCCAGATAAGGTAGATGCAAGACGGCATCATGCCGAGCAGCGACTTGATGGTCCGCACCATGGCGGTTTTCAGTGACAACAGCTGCTGTACTTTCCCCAGAATGGCTGCTACTCTCTCCTCCGAGGGCGACGCCAGGCAGGAGACTGCATTGAGTCTGGATCCTAGGAACAGTGCTTTCTGCGATGGCGTCAAGCAGGACTTCAGATAACTGATGGAGAACCCCAGATCCGTCAGCAGCTGGACGGTCGTCTTTGTGTGTCCAATGCCAAACTCTCACAAACTGGCACGGATGAGCCAGTCGTTGAGGTGCGGGTACACGTGTATCCCCAGTAGACGCAGATGGGCCACCACTTGTACTAGGCACTTCGTGAACCCCCTGGGGGGCGATTTCAGGCCAAAGGGGAGGGCTTTGAACTGGTAGTGCCGTCCCTGCACTACGAAGCATAGGAACTTTCGGTGCTTCCTATGAATGGGGATGTGGAAGTAGGCGCCCTCCAGATCCAGCGATGTCAAGAAGTTCCTTCTTCCAGTTGGCCTGAGCATGTGCTGCAACATGACCATCCTGAATTTTTGGGACTTGAGGTACTTGTTGAGATGTTGCAGGTCTAGAATGGGCTGCCAAACCCCGGTTTTCTTTTTGACCAAAAAAGTATCTGGAGTAGACTCTGGTTCCCCTGAGTCGTCGTGGAACCAGCCCTATCGCCCCCTTTCACAGGATGGCCCGTACCTCCTCCAAGAGTTGAGGAATGCGCTGCTCCAGCCTGGGCACTGGAGAGATCCACAGACACTTGTACTGAAACTCCAGGGTATGTTCGTGGGTGAGCGCGTCCAGCACCCATCTGTCAGTGGAGATCTTTTCCCACTCGTTGACGAATCCCATCAGCCAGCCTCCCACTGGGGTGCACAGGTGGGGGCACGGCACTGACCACCTCCACCCTCGGCCTTGGAACAGCCCCTGTAGTACTCTTGGGCTGTGGACCGGGAGGGCTGACGCTACAACGAGGAAAACCCTTTTGTTGATCTGTCTGACTTTCCTCTGGAGGAAGAGCAGTGTTGTTGGAGTGCACAGGGCACAAGCCGTCTCTGTATCCTCTTTCATGGCATGCAGGGACTCGTAGACGGCCTTCTCAAAGAGGTTATCTCCGTCCAAGGGCAAGTCCAGCACCCTCATCTGGACTTCCTGGTGGAAATTCGTGGCCTTCAGCCAGCCTCGACGACGGAGGCAGACACCATTCCCCATCTGCCAGAAACCTGTGTCAGCGATGTCCAGCGCTACTGTGATGGCATGGTCCGAAGTCACCTCTCAAAGATGGTGATTGCCTCCGTCCTCTTGTCATCGAGCAGGAACTCTAGAATCAGGCTCAGCTTGTACCACACCTCCCTGTCATACCTGGCGGGGATCGCCAGTGCGCTGGCAGCCTTTATGGTTGACGCTGCAATGTAAATAACCTTCCTCCACATGGCATCCAATTTCTTCCCCTTGCTGTCTGGGGGGAGTGAGGGTGATGAGGAAGGGTTTGACAATCTCTTCCTTGCGGTCGTCGAAACCACTGTGTCCGGTGATGGTTGCGACTGCAGACACCTGGGTGTGGGCTCCGGCACCCAGTACTTTTTCTCCAGCCTATCCCTTTTGACTGGGACCGTGAAAGGATTCTTCAAGAGGGCCAGGCCTTCCTCCCACACATCGTCCAGGAGGTGCACCGCCATGATGGTCTTCCTCTTAGCTTCTTGCCTCTGGTAGAGGAAACCCTCCTTTTTGGTTTCCTCAGGAGTGAGCTGGAAATGTTTGGAGGCATTGGCGACACATGAAATGAAACGACCCCACCTCATCTGGTGGGGACGCTCTTGGTTGCGGAGATCAGTCCGCCATGATGATATCGTCATCGTTGTCCGTTGTTGCTGTGTCCGTCCCAGTGTCCACCGGGGTACTGCACCTGGCGCAGGGGTGGGGGCATCGGATAACACATACTCTTTTTAGCCAGAGGCTGATACGGGGCCGCCGGGACCAGGGTCTGTGGCATCCTTTTCTGGATTTCTGACACCAATGCGAAATGCGTGAAATGTGCCTCATCCTCCCACATATCCAACATTGCTGTGTCTGTAACTCAAATGTAGGTTGCCCCCCTGTCCCCTAATTAAAATCCTCCTTGTAGAGCTTGAAATCTGAACCCTCTGACCCTGGGTACAAACCGTTGCCCTCATGGAAAATAATTATACTCTTCTCTTCCTGCAAAGTTCACCTTCACTGCTGGGTGTACCTACAGTGCCCCTTGTGTGTTCAAACTTTCCCCTCCACTTGCCAATACTGCTCCTTCCACTGAGAATGTTGCCAATATCTTCTGAAATAACTTTGCTTCGTCAATCTTCTGTCCTCAACTTTGTCTTTTTCTTGTTTTAACCGACAATGCTGAACAATGGTCAGTTGTATCCCCGCCCATGGCTTAACTTCCATTCCCATTTCTCAATTGTCTTTGCACTTCATCAGGTAGTCCCTGGCATAAAATGTTATAAAAAATAGTTATGTTCATGTCCCATGGTTCTCTCGTTTCTAACAGCCATTTTTCCTGAATATAAGCCATCAGATCCTCGTCCGCTCTCACTTTACGAGCCATAATTGCACTCATGCCTGACGACTCTGGGTACTGAATCCTAAGTACCCTACATACTTTAGCTCAAAGTTATTAAAAGGTGCTCTGACATTGTTAGTGTTTAGCACGGTCACTATTTATGTCGCCTACTTCTAAGGCCATCCCAGCTGTCATTCTCTCTAATTCATAGATCCATTACCTGTCCCTCTCTTCTCCGCTCTCTTCCTCTCTCCTCATCTTCCCATTTCTCTTCTTCTTTCTCCTGCCTTTCTCAAACTTCCTTTTCTTTAAAATTGTACATGCCCTTTCCGTCTAGTTTGAGCATTATCTGTCCTCCTACCCATTCATTTGGTACAATCGCCATCTCATCTTTGTTGCCCTGCCTCCCTCTCCCTCTCTGGACCTCCTACCCGGCTGCTATCAATTTTGTCTGCAAAATCGCAGTGCTCGTCATATTCTACATGTGTGGACACTGGTATTAGTCTAGTTATTTATTTTCCACCTATAAAGTCTTCACTACATATGCGAGGAGTGCATATGTGGGATTAGTGTAGTCTGCTGCTGCATTTAATGCTCGTAATGGATATAATCTCTGTGTTTGCAAAGAAGGCTCACTGCTGCTTTGGGGCGGAGGCGCCGGGGGTGCTATACCCCTTGATCATGCTGATTAAGCATCCATTCTTTTGTGGGTGGCTCCTCTATTTCTTCCCCATACATGTTTCACAGTTACAGAATGGCAAGTCAATTCTGAAACTGATTTCCTTTATACGTGGCATGTGAATATATGCACATGTGTTGCAGTACTGACTTTGAGTGAGTGCCTTCCTGCGGCCAGGGCATAAACATTTTGCCTGCAGTGTCACACAACCACTAAGTGTGGTATTTACACAGATGAATAATGGTAGTGTCTTCCATGGCAATATATCACAGTTTAAATTACCAATACATACCACATTTTATTTCAATTTCACTCACCCTCTTTTACGTCCCGGTCATACCTTTCACCAACAATACTTCTCTTGCACTTAATACTTCTGCGTCTCTCGCTTTACATCACACCTCTTGCATCACCCAATGCTTCAGAGCTGCGCCACTAATGCCACTCATGCTCCGAACAGCCTCAACTTGCTGTTCCCTCCAAACCTTCTAAGTGACACCACAACAATCGCTCACACTCTGAGCAGCCCCACCTTGCTCCTTCCACACCGACCACACTCCTCAGTCGACACCACAACTTCACATCCTCCACAATATATACCAATGTACACAAAAAGTCCACTTTTCACAAAGCTAAGCTGTTTTACAACATGAGGCTGGCGCTAGCAATTACTACACAAATAAATAAACTACGTCCATCTTCTCAAATCCTAGTGAGGTATTCTTCTCTTATTATTAACCCGTAACGAGGTGTACCATGTGATCTTTCATGGCCCTTGTCAGAAGTTATCTCTTATCTCTTTATTTCATTCCAATCCCGCAACATTCAAACAATCCAATGCCTCTGTTTTGCCAGGCCAATGTCATACATCCGTGGACCCGATGAGGGTCTTCACTGTCGAGTCTCCCCTAATAGCCAGTTGCCCTCTGCCCTGCAGGGACCGGAAAGGTCTTTCTCCAAAGGGGCTCCTGTTGACCTCTCTCTGTCACGCGTAATCCCTCTTTCCACAGGCCACCTCCATAGTCTTCGGGCCGCAGCAGGGACCCCTCGACAAGCCGATGATGCCTAGTGAACAAACACCTCTGCTACCATCTGTTAAGACGACCTGGAAAGTCCTATATTACACAGAGGTTCTGGAGCCAGATCAAACCAGACTCAATAACAGAAATAGAGAAAGTGCAAGGCAAAACCCAGCTCTATTACCATCAAAACAAAGCAGGTACAACATACAAGCATAGAAAGTCTTGACACGCTCAATGTGCTGATCAAGAACAACAGTTTATATACTCAATATCCTCATAACTGACATCATACTGTAATCTTAGTTACCAAACCTATGAGGTATGGGATTGGTTAATAGTGGTGTCTACATATACATTTGATAGTGGTTACACTTCTGATTGGGTAATGCTGGTCTGTTGGCTCCTGAGCCCATCTCTAAATTGATGACTATAAAAATACATCATCTCTACAATAAGCTATTTGGCTGGCGTAATGGATGGCCTAATATTAAGGACTCTGATTGGTTGCTTCTTAGTAGCCAAAATGGATAACTGACAGGTCATCACAACATGAACCAGACAGGAGTTGGGTCCACTGATTGATTTCCTTCTAATTAAAGAAGCTACCATCCCTCATTTCTAGGCATTGAGCCCGGCTGATCTATTTGTATTTGGCCTTGTGCGGCATCTCGTCTCTGTAAGGACTAAGGCAGGTGTGTTATCGGTGTTCGTTGCTAATGAATAGACAGTGTTCTTAAATTATGGATCACGTGTGATGGGACAGTGTTTGGAATTATTTCACTTTTCATTTATTAGGATTTTAGCTAATATTAATGTGAGTGTTGTGGTTTCTTTTACCACTGGGGACACTCTTGAGTTATTACTCATGGAGTCCTTTGGCTTATAATTGTCCTGCACCTGGCTTACAAAGGCTAGTTGTACTCTTAATTAATCTGAGAATGTATGGCTTGCGTCTTGGGAATCCATTATCTCGAGCTTCCCCTCTGTCGTTCCTATCCTCCCTTATTCATGGTAACCTTGACTTGGTTTGTTTGAGCTCTGCACGAATCTGTATTTTGTTATTTCAGCATTTTGAGTTCTCGGGAAGTCTTGAGGACTTTTAATTTACTTAGAAGCGAGTTGCGGCTTCGATATTGGAATAGATGGCTGACCATTACTGTTGCATTTCTATGTTAGTGAGCTATATTTGCATGCCGTTCATGTTCCATTCAGCTGATACAAAGGCCGTGCCCACTTGTCATGGCCAGTGGCCCGGTAGTGTTTTAAAATATACAGTGGACACAGATGAAGGCAGTGCTCACTGGCCAGAGCCAAAGGCTCTGGCTAGTGGACCCGAAAGACATGTATAAAGGCCACAGACAAAAGTTGTGGTCACCAAGTGGGTCCAAAAGAAACACATTTGCGGAACATGTACAGTGAACACGGCTGAAGGCAATTGTCGGTAGTGTTTTGAAATATGTGGGCTAGTGGGCCCGAAAGGTATGTGTAGTCGGCCGTATCCACCTAGTGGATCCAAAAGAAAAGCCCAAGGGCACATACATATTTATAAGAGAATATGGGGTCCCCAGAGGTCTAACTCTCTCCCTGGCTGTTTAACCAATACCTGGCACCTCTCACCCTCCGCATTGCCGCTCTCTGCTCCAACTTTCAGTGCTATGCAGAGGACACTCAGCTCGTTTTCAGGCTCCCCTCTGCTACCTCTTCTTCTCTCATATCTGTCCGTCTGCTATCCAGGAGTGGTATGCCACCAACGATCTCTGCCTTAATGTCTAGGCAGGGATTCTTCTCATTGGCACACCTGCATCCTCCTTTCCTGTCACGCTCTGGCCGGCCTCCCTTGGCCCTCTTCCTGCTCCCACCTGTGAGGCTAAGAACCTCAGGTCATCTTCGACTCCACACTCTCCTTTTCTACTCACATCTCTGACGTCTCTAAGAAGTCAAACTACCAACTGCACCTTCTCAGAGGTATTCTTCCTTTCCTCTCCTTCCCCCAGAATCTCACTGTCTTTAGAGCTCTGGTTCTCTCTAGGATGGACTACTGCAACAGTCTCTTTCTATATCTGCCTGCTTCTACTCTCCACCCTCTGCAACTCATCTAGAACAGGACTGCGAGTCTTGTCCTTGGCCTCAAGCCCAGAGATTGTATCTCTCCAGCACTGAAATCTCTGCATTGGGTCCCAGTGGCTGCATGGATTAAGTTCAAGACACTCTGCATTGTCCACAAGGCCTTCTGGGACTTGGGTCCTCAATATTTCCAACTCTCTCTTCGTAAATAACTTTCTACTCAAGCTCTTCGCTCCTCCACCTCCAACTCCCTCAGTCTCAGTCGCTTCTCCAAGCAAAGAGTTGGTGGTAGTTCTCTTTCTTCGGCTGGAGCCTCTCTCAGGAACAGCCTCTCTGAAACTTGGAGAACCATCTCCTGTTCTGGAAGCACCTCAAGACCTTCCTCTTTGCTTCTGCCTTCTCTCTTCCCCTCCCCTGCTGATTAACTGTCTGATACTGCACTGGTCACCTGGCTACCCTCTGATTTCGGGCCCAGGTCACTGCCCACCCAGTTGCAAACCCGCACTGTCTCCCGGCAATCCTTGCACTTGGGTCTGTATCTGTAACGCTACAGCCCCCTTACCTGCACTTTTGGACACCTGCTGTCTGCACTTACCCTTGCACCTGCCACCTGCTCGCCGCACTTCTAGTTATTGGTTGATCCCATGTACAGCACTGGCACTTTTCCCCTCCCCCTCCCGCTCCCCCTCACTTGTGCGATCTCAATGTCACTTGGCCTAGTAAGATCGTTGTCTCTGTTCCCCCTTCCTTGTCTCATCATCCCTTGAAAAACGTGTGTATAGGCGCGTTACAAATGCCATATCATATCATATAAGGGATTCACTTTGACATACAAAATGGCATTATGGGGGACATCAATGGGAGAGCGCAAAGTTAAGCTGGTCATGACTTCCCAGGTCCGCTGAATTGCAAGGGTATTGTTGCGTTAAATCAGGCAACTTGCACCTTAACTAAGGTTTTTTTCAGTGAATATATACACATATACACACATACACTGTCTTTCCCACACCTCTTACTCCCCAATTTTCCCTATCCTTCAATCAATCCCTCATTCACAAAAAACTCAATTGCCCCCCCTTCAGACACCTTACCTTCACTCTCTCGCTCTATACTCCAACTGTCTCCTTCATCTCCTTCTCCACCTAGTACACCCTTCCCGCTGGTCTTTTGGTTGGTCGTCCTCCTCTACCGCACACCTCAACTGAATATCTTTCATCCTCTTTTGTACCTAGTGGCTTTTATAGCTCATCCTTCTCTTTTGCAGAGTTCCTCTCAGCTCCCATTGGCCCTCTACGACAGCTGCTACACTTGGCCAATCTGTACCTGAGCTATTCCGCTCGGTGCCAGACCTCAGCCTGGAAGACTTTAACAAGGACTCTGGTCCCCCTGTTCAATTTCCATTCTTGAGCAGGCAGTCATGTGCTTAGGTTGCTTTTTACTGGGATTCTCTCCAAGCATTTAATAGCTTTGCTTCCTACCGAGCTCAAGGAGGATTTGTGTGTCTCCCCCGGTCCTCTGCAGTCTCATAAGGCAAATAGAGGAGGAGAATGAGCAAAGGCAGAGGTACAAGTTAAGCTCCAGGAAACTCAAGCCAATTGAGAGAAGAAAAGAAAACCCTACAACTAAAAAGGGGAAGCCTGGAACGGGAGATGGAACGAGCACATGGCAGAGCATCAAGGAGGTACAGTCAAACCAGTGGTTAGATAGAAGGAGAAGCAAACAGAATAAGGCATCCTAGACACAAGCACATAAGAGCATTGAGGAAGTGAATGATTGGATTGGTGGGCCAAAGATCAAGATCCTGGGAAAGGGAGGTGGTGTCAGCACTGAAGAAAATCCAGGGACGCTTCATGGCCTGCCTCCTTCCGTTGTGGGCTCCAGGTGACCAGCCCCAGCCCAGGAACATTTGCACAAGATCCTGCATGGAAATTCACGCTTTGGACAGAAGCGACTGGCAGATGATTTTCTACCATACTCAAGCAACTAAAAACAAACAAAAAGCAGGACGACCAAGAGAGATCATTATAGCCAAGACCCTGTGAGAGCGGGCAAATGGAAGAGATGCAAGAGACTTTCTAGTTTAAATTCAGTTTGTTTATGACCAAGCAGCTCACCTATTGTCCTAGCATCTGAATGAAAACTGTCTAGCTAAAAGTAAAGAACAAAAACTCTGGCATGGTAGGGAACTGGTGAACTTTTTCATGTTTCAACTTTAGTTTGTGGCTTCACAACCCTGGAAGATGTGATGCAGCAAGCCGTCCTAAAACTCAACTACACAAAGGAGGAGAGACAGGGAGAGATATCTCGATCATCCAAAGAAAGACAGCATGTTGCTGACTATTGAATTTGTTATCAATAGACTTGTCCACTGCAGTTTGGGTTCACGTTATTCCCTTCAGTAAATTCAAAAATAAAGAGTGAATAAAAAGAGTTTTGCAATTGGCTAGTTCTTGATCACATGCTCACTTTGTGACAAAACCCTGACTGGGGGGCTAAAAGGGAGAGAATTGGCCTCATTACAAGTATGCCGGTCCGGAAATAGCGTTGCTGTTCGCTCGGTACCGGCACCTTTTTCCAGACCGCATAGTCTGAGTTGCGATGCCGCTAACACGGTCACCGCAAGTGACCAACTGTATCTGGCAACACCGTGGCCGGAATCTGCGGAGAGATGCTTCAGCCGTGCCTGAGATAGCTGGCGTTAGTAAGTGCACATTCCGAGCTCCACGCACACGCAAACACCGGCAAGGACCTGCTGTTAGCACCGTGAACACCGCGCTGGAAACACAGACATTGCAGGCCAGGCATTAAGTAGACTCAGGTATGTAGAAACATGCCACAAGTGTCCAAAATCAGCCCAATGAGCACTGCAGCAGCACAAAAGGACCACTCCCACACCCCACGTCCCTTCCAACACTACCATGCCAGCAGTAGCAGTGCTGGAGCTGGAGGTCCTGCATGCAGGCCTACTACTTGAGGAGGCAGGCAGGCAGATGATGCTGACTGAGGCGCTTTAGGAGAAGGAGGGCCATCATGGCCCAGAAAAACCTCAATGTCCAGCAGGTTGCAGCCCGCAGGCAGCCACTGATTCCACGCATAAGGACCACACCTTTCAATCTGCGCCAAAGCCAGATCCACACCCTCCACCGGTTAGACAGGGACGCTATCACTTCCATAGTGGCCCTGATCCAGGATGACCTAGTCAGCCGGATACATGTCTGTACAGTCACCCACCCCCCACACCCGCTCCTTGCTCAAGGTAGTGTCTGTGCTACACTTCCTAGCAAAGCGCACACACCAACACATTGTGGGTGAACTGCATGGGATATTGCATCCCTGTTTTTCGCATGTCCTGTTTCAGGTAATCGATGCTGTCCTGCGTCACGTTGGAGATCACATCAGCCTACCCAGGACTGCTGACCAGGTCAATGACACTAAAATTGCCTTCCATGCCCTTGTAGGCATGCCCAATGTGATAGGTGCATTGGACTGCACACATGTGGAGCTGGTGGCGAGTCATGCTGTGGAGGCAGTCTACCGGAACAGAAAACTCTATGAATGTGCAGATGGTGTGTGATGCCCGCCACCCCATCACCCACTTCGGTGCCAGATTTCCCGGTTCAACCCACGACTCCATGGTGCTACGCATCTCCACGCTGCCTGGGTACACTAACTACAAGGGTATGTGCACTGTTGAATTGGGGGCGGGGGTCAGAAAACACCATAGCGTACCTAGCTGCTGGGTCAGTGTAACTACAAGGGCATGAGCACTGTTGAATTATGGGCATGTATAACACTGATCAGCAGTGGATGTGCGCTATGTATATATGAATTTATTTGTTGTACAACTATTATGCTCTTATACAATTATCAAAACACCCTTAAAGTGCACAGAGGGCAGATAGAGTGGGTAAAGGGGAAGGTAGACCATCATTAGAGCAAGGATCAATAATTGCTACAATAGTACATCAAGTAATGATAATAAAGGTAAGGGGAGACAGACCTACCATGGCTTGTGAGTGTATTCAACGTGCAAGTTATAGGGGGAATACAAGGTGCAACACAATAATAGCATGGCTGAATCCAAGGCCTTGATAGGTGTGTCTAAATTGAAAAAATGGATCCTGTGCATGCATAACATCAATTCCGTACACCAACATGGAAAGCACTACATTTACCAGAATGCATCACACCAAAGTGACACAATGAAGCACAGTCACCAAAACCCACAAAACCTGATGGCACAGAATGAGAATACTTATGCATCCGAACACCCCACCCACATATCACCATATCACCATTGGCCTTCACACCAATTAGCCAGGTCGTCTGCCTTTTCGAAGTGCACTATCACATATGCATGTGATTGGAATTTGAAATGATTTGCCGTACATATCTATGATTCAGTGTCATGGACATACTAGTATTATTGCATTTTAACACAATAATGACACATACATCAGTTCCATTTGTGTGAGTTGTACTGAAAGGGTCAGAGGTCATGGTGGCTATGAATGGGCCATGTCAAAGCCACTACCCACCACGCATTATCACAATGTGCATTTCTAGTACCCAACATAGGACATATGCTAGGTAACCAGCATTTTGCATGTGCATTTTTGTATTATTTAGTGAACCCTATACCTCCTGTACCAACATGATATGGCCAGAAGTATGACATTCTACACTTTCTGTTGCTCTTGTACAGGTGATGCTGGTCATCCCCTGATGCCACGGCTGATGGCCCTCGTGAGGCAACCACGCAACCAGTACGAGCAGGGATACAACTGTTCCCATATCCGTACTTGTTGCATGCACAATTTAACAGACATTTGGCCTGTTAAAGGCGAGGTTCCACTGCCTGAGCAGATCGGGGAACGCACTTATGTACAGCCCTGTAAAGGTGGGAAAGATAGTCCTTGCCTGTGCCATGTTGCACAACATCTGTATCAGGCGCAACGTCCCACTGCCCCCTGATATGGACATGCACCCACCCACCAGAGGCAGAGGAAGATATGAGTGAATACGAGCTGCCAATTGCACAGCGCTGTGATGGCATGGATGGGCATGTTGCACGAGAGGAACTTATTCACCACTACTTCTGATCACTTGACACACACACGTGGCACAGGCCAGCAAGCACACTGGGCACTGCACAGTGATAAAAATCACTAACTCACATTGAAAATTCAATGTCCGGTCATGATTTCTATGCAACACCAACTGTAATTTGTGCTATGAAAATATGTAGAAATGTGTAACTAATGAACTGGCAATACTATCCCTCCCCACTCCCCCCTTCCCAACTATCGCTCCCCACACCCCCTCCCTACTCCCCCCTCCCCAACTGTCTCTACGCAACTCCTGTCATGTTCGGGAATTATGATTTACACAAGTCACAGACAGGGCACATATGTGCCGAGGGTCTATTTTCATCCCCTTTTCGGGTCAGGGGTGCTTGGGACAGCCACATCGAACGCCGCATTGGGCTGCTCTGCACCGAACTAGCAGGGGTTGTACTTGTCAATGGTGCGTGGGGGTGTGTGGTGGGCCGTCAGTCCAGGAAAGACTGGAGTAACATGGCCATTGTCTGTGCTATAGACGACATCACACTGTTCCCCCTCCCGTGCCCTCCTTGACATCTGTACGTTAGCATGTGTACAGCGACCAAGTGTACGTGCATTATGGCGTCCACTGGCCAGGATGCTCTCGCGCATGACCTGCGCCTCCTGAAGGCGCTACTGCACAAGGGCTGTCAGGGCATCCTGGGGTTGTTTCAGTCTGCTGAGTCATCCATCAATTTCCCTCACACTGGGGAAGGATGGCCGTTGTGGGCTAATTTGGCCCATGGAGCTGAATAGCAGGGGCTCATCCATGCTGTGGTCCGTGGTAGCCCCTGTGTCCACTGCACCGTCGTCATCTGTGTCCTCTACAATGCATGCATATGCACAGCCTTGTGGCTGCGGTTGTGGTGGCGGCACTGCTGCACCTGGGGCTGCCGGGGTAGGTGCAGCTTGCGGGACCTGAGGTGGCTGGACTTCTTGAACCACTGGGGCCTGAGGTGGCTGGACTTGTTGCACCACTGAGGCCTGAGGTGGCTGGACTTGTTGCACCACTGGGGCCTGAGGTTGCTCGACAGATGCAGCTGTGGTCGCAGTTGCAGGTTTTGTGCCTGTTTAGGCTGTGGAGTCCTGGGTTGAGGCGGTGGTGGTCCGTCGGGTTCCTCGCCGTCTATGGCTGGTGCTCCATGAGGTGCTTGGATGGGCCTCCTCATTGCCAGATGATGTGCCTGAAGGAGTCAGAAAGGCAGGTTGTCAGTGACGAGTGTGGATTGATGAGGCAGAGATTCATGCATTGGCTTTTTTATAACAGTGCTGCGTCAGGGACATGGCATGGTGCACACATGCTTGTGTCATGCGTACTGTGCGTGTGGATGTGTGATGGACGTACATGGTAGGGTGGTGTGCCAGAGATACTGTTGTGGTGTACTGACAATTGCTGGCTAGGGTGTTAAGCGTGTGGCTCACACGCTGTGTGATGTCGTGTTGGGGAGGATTGTGCCATGGATGGGGTCACCATGTGCCTAATGCCTGCAGCACTTACATGGATAGGTGGCAATTTATGCTCATGGGTCGGGCTGGCTAGACGAGGGAGTCACATGTTTCCTTGGTGTGTGATGCTGTCCTCCGTCGTGCACACCACCTCGCTGGGGCGGCCGCAGATACCAGCATGCTCCACACATCCCGGCGTGGCCAACCGTGCAGCTGATTCAACGGCTGGGATACGCAGGGCTCACGGTCTTGCAGGAGTCAGTGCTGCGCCGGTGCCGGTTTGGGTGCGATGCCCGCTCTCTCGGAAGAGGCAATGTTTGACCTAACTCCCCTTTTCCATAGGTGATCAGGATGTATTTTAGTTGTTGGTTGTGTCTTGATGCTCTCCTCGTTGACCACCACAATCCATGCACAGAAAACAATATGGAAAGCCAGCAGATATGTGCCCAAAAACTCAGAGAGAGTGCATGAGAGGTTCAGGACCAGAAGCCAGACAATCGAATGTTTAAAGCACAAACTGGGAGAGACAGGCCCAACTCTTCTCTGAGATATGACAAACCGAGAGGGTATCAGTTGGGGGAGTACATGCTCCATCATAATGGGAAATGTAATTGAAGCACCCAGAGCAAATTGATGGAATCACAAACACCACAAAATACAACACACACTGGGACACAGTTTAAATACCCAGCTCGGACTGTAGGGATTAGTCATTGACAAAGTGCAACATGCAAGAGCACTCAGGCTAAGTTTCCAAAGGGAGGAATCACAGGTGAGAAAGTGTTGCATTCTGGGACTTTGAATCTACATATTGAGAACAAGCTAAAATGCTCACTTTTGGAGAAAACATGCACACTGGGAACCTGAGTCCAAGTTCTCAGGGTGAACCAAGAAATCATTTGCTGAGCAACCACTGCAAACAGGGATAGTGAAGAAAAACTCCCAGAGCGGAATGAGAATGTAGAAAAATCATTGCATGCTGGGACCTTGAGTCTAGCGGCTGACCACAAACATCATGTAATACTTAATGCGTGCTGGGAGGGTAAGTTCTGATTTCCAGTAAGAACTGGCAAATGACAACTAGTGGGCAACTTTGACCTGCTGGGATACCCAGTAATTATTCCCCCAAACAAACTAAGAAAGCCAAGACAAACAACATACTCACTTCAGATTATAAAGCTTCTGCTTTTTACTTATCGGTTTATAATCTTTTTTCACTGACTAACTCCAAAATGGGAGACTTCCTCCATGATGCAACTCAGTTATGCTCCTCTGGTAGACCTTTGGCATCTCAGATTTAGAGTGTCCAAAAGACACCCTCTGGGAGTCTCCTTACCTGGAAGTCCTCTGTTCTCAGACACTAGCATGACCATGCCATCAGATTGGTAAGAAGACTTAAGCCATGTGAGGAATCCGAGGGCGTCCTCACTTCTTTCCCCAATATATCCTCCTCCCAGGGGGCCAGGGAAAGGCTGTTGCTATCGTATCCTGACCCGCGGGTATATACGCTTGGGAGGATAGCTCAGGGGAAACGTGTTTGTCTTGAAAGCAAGACAACGCATACCAACACATGTTTGACTCCTAGGCTCACGCTTAGAAACTGGTCCCCAGTATTAAACGCGTTATAAAAGAACGAAAGCCTGTGGGGAAAGGGCACAGGTGTTTGGCCCGCTCTCCTCTACCATTTGGATTGCCTACAGTTGCTCTCAGGACCTACCGTGCAGTAGTAGGGTGGAAGCCACGCCCCATTCTCTACAACAGGCATGGGCATTCCCCGCAGGGTGAAGCACGTGGGAAATGGGTGCAGGCGTTTGGCCGCGTAGGTTGTTCGGCAAGGGGAAGCAGTCGCATGGAATGTAAAAGTTGCAGCAGCACAAGCGGCCAAAGAGGGGCGGCTGAAGAGTAGGAGTGTGGTGAAAAGCAGTGAGACACAAGGTGCCCTGTGTCTGTGAGGTATTAAAGAAACATTGTCGTCCTGGTTATATGTTTCCTGCACTATCATGCAAGGAACAGAGCAACCAAGACATACAATCTTGACTTTAAAGCAGCAAATTGTTATGCTAGGCGCAAGCACAGATGCTGTCATGAGGCAGCTCCTTCGTCACACGAGAATTACGGGGAGGTGTACACCCTCATTAAGGAGATATATCGATTCCTTGACTCTAGTGAGGCTATCTGGGGGGCCAAGTTCCCAGACACCATGAATGGGAAACACAAGTACGCTGGTAAAAGCAGTGGCTCGGGCATTAGCAACAGAGAGCCTCAGGAGTATAAGGAGGGAGCACATCCTGTGAACAATGTCATAGCTGACACTAAAAAGATCGGGGGTCTGCCCCAAGGTTTGACCAACGCCTCAATCTGCCACTACCCTGGTGCAAAGGGTCTGGAGGAGGGCAAGGGAGCAACTGCAGCTTTTTAAAATATAAATGCTAAGGCTACCAATAAGAAGCAAGCAAGAAACATCACCATCCTGGAAAGCTCTGCCGCAATTGGGACAGGCCTGGGCACAGTGCATCTAATGTGAGAGTCCAAGGGTGTGTTGGCAGGTCAAAAATGTATTACCAAGGAACTATTAAATTGGCGAAAGGGTGACCGGGGAGAGGGGTGTGCGGGCCAGTAGCTCCAAAGGAGACAGGAAGGATGAGACTGCTACACCACAGGACACACAACCTGACTTTGAAATGCCGGCAACACTCCAAAATAACTGTAGAATCCATGGAACCAATGAAAGTTTAGACTGCTCAAACCAAAGAATGCGCTCCCTCGATTATAAGCTATATTCCTACCCCCACTCTTATGAGCCCAGCCACAAGCGAAATGAGAGTAACCTGGGTAAGTGTGATGGGACCAGCCCATCATTGAGACGCCTGCTGAGATCTATTCCTGCTTGTGTTTCCACCCCAGCTGGTTCTGATAGCCCTCCCATTAAATGTATCACAGACCCCGCTGCTAACTGGGCGCCCATGGCGACAGAATGTAAATGCAGCCTTATTATGTCCGTATTAGCAGACTTGAAGAGGCTGTTTCAGGCCTTTGTGGAAGCCCACGGGAGAAGGGCAGCCACTATCTGAACCGATGGACATCAAGGGGGGAGGGGAGCCTTAATTTATCAAAGGAGGCAGAACATCATAACCCTGTTGCCATCACAAGCAAGAGGTGCACCAGCAAGCATGGGCCAGAGCCTACCCAAAATACTGAAGAGAGGAGTCAACCCAACATAGCTCTTGCAAAGAGCACGCCTCTGGCCTCAACCTATTCTGATCCCCATGCTTCTGACCCAGAAGCAGGATCCCAAACAGTACAATCAATCGAACTGCCCACAGGAGGGTGCTCAGAACGAGTGGCCAGCACAAATACATTGGTCATGAAGCAAGCTGGTAGAAACAATCATCCGTCCGAACTCTTGCCCCACATGGTGCATACCCCACAGTGTGTAATAAATGGCTTGGCCACAGCATGGAATATAACAAGGCGAGGAGGGGGCCAAATGGGGGGGGACAGTATTTTCCATAAGGTGTCCACATTGGCCCCACACCATCCTGAAACAAGGGGAGTACTTATAAATAAGTGTATACATTGGTTCTGTGCTGTATGTGCTGGCAAATCCAATATCCGAGAAGACATTACTAACTACACCAGAATGTACCACAAGGGGGGAGCAGCTTTGATTCTGTGAAGATAGAACTTAGCGATCAGAGAATCGTCAAAGGAATCTTGGGCATGTGAGGCAGACATGGTATCACACGAAGGACGAGGACACAAGAGATAAAAATCACCAGTTTTCTTTACTTCAAAGAGGGGTTGAAAGAACTCCCGTCTTGCCCTAACACTAAAGAAGGGAACACACTCTACCACACTAAAATAAAAAGAAAACAGTCCTAGTCGGTTGTTAGTCCAAAACAGTGACAATTAAACTAGAAAACCTATTGTCTGCTCTCACTCTAATACCCTACAAGTGAAATAGGGAAAGGTAATACAAACAGAAAATCAGTGGGAAACAAAAGGATGACAGAATGGCATCAAAAGATTCACGTTGTATAACATATGGGTGGGTTGGGGAACTTGATGTATGGGCACACTCTGCTATGCGAGTACACCTGGGGTAGCTGGCTCGGCCCTTCAGAACCTGCTTGGCATTCACGTACTCCGTCTCAAAGTTCAGAGTTTTGACCTCTCAGGTCTCCCTTTTCCCCCCAAGTCCAGGACAAAACGCTGCATTTTGTAGCACCAACAAGTTCCAAGCTCTTCAGCACAATCACAAAAGTTTCAAGCTTTTCAGCATAAACACAAAAGTTCCAAAGGAAAATGTATTTTAAGTCTCTATAGGCCCGCTCAACCGGGCCCCAGCCTCTCACTTTCAATTTCTTTCCTTAGTTCCCCTCTTTCGGGCTCAAACCGTTTCGGTTTACTTTCTGGGAAGTCCCTTCCCTTAGCGTTATTCTTTAGCGTTTGCTATGCCTTATGGTACTCATAGGCTTTTACACAGTTCACATATTTGACAAGATACAACAGTTTGCACAATCTTCTCTGGCTCTCTTCAGCCTTGGCTTTTACAAAGAATGTCTCTCTTTAAACACAATTTCTCGGTCTCCCTTGTTCGGGCTCGGACCACTTGCACAGTGCACAGAGTCTTTCGAATGGGCAAACTTTTGTTTTCCGCCGAACCACTCTGTTACTTTATTTTACAGTTCAATTTCACTTAATTTCAAAAAGAACTTCAAGTCCCATAATGCCTTTCATGAGCCTTTTTATTTCCTGCTTTCCTTCTCAAATTCAATGCTCAGGTGCCCACTCCAGCCACGCACACGCTCACCGGGATTTCCTCTCTCTTGCCATGAGACTCACCCAGTTAGCGCGGCTCTGGTGAGCAACTTCTCTGAAGCTCTGTGAGTCGAGGTCAGGGTCTTCCCACCTACCCCTCAGGTACCTGGGCTTCCCTTCATAGGGCCTGTTGAAACAAGTACTTCTGTTGACAGAGACAGCAGGATATGATCTGCCTTCTCTGGCTCTTGGAAGGCACAGCTCCTCTCGCCCTGCTGCAGCCATTTCGACAACACAGACTCTGCAGGGTTCTTTCAGCACCCTCCTCTGCTCTTCAGCTCCTCTGGTCCACATTGCATCCCCAGCTCGCTCAAACTGTGTCTAAGTGCTCCACCTTTTATACTGACAGGGAGTGTTAATTGGAGTCCGGTTAATGGGAAATGATGGAGACTGCCCATAGGAATCCATGGTACATTGGTTCCTATAAGCAATATTCATAGCTCTGTTCCTTTTCTTCATCGTCCCAGTGGTTTTGACAGAAGGCAATGGGGAGGAAGCATTGTAGTTGTCCCTAATGATGGAAGGAAAATGTCAGGGTGAAGGGGGCAGATGTGTGGTTGTAGGCGAGTGGGTTTTAGATGATAATGTCCCATAGTGATTGTGGGGATATCGGATAGGGATATAATTCTTCTCCTAAGCTCCCCTTTAATGTTAATACCTGTAGGAATTATTAGGGAGGGGGCTAACAGACAGGATTCATAACAACCTATAAAGGTGGAGGAACTGTTGGGTAGCGGTTTGTCAGAAAGGGGGGAATACTGCGCCTCTCACAAAGGCATTCCTCCAACTGTCTCCAAGGACCCCCTGCTCAAGTGATCCTACCACACTGGTCCACCCCCAGGCCACTTGAAAAAAGAATCCCCGGGGTCCATAAGTGGGAAAGCCCTCAGGTTTCTCACAGGCATCAATGTGAGATGCTGGCTTTGACTTAATAGTACAATGGAAATCAGTCCCTACCCCCAGCACAATAATATCTACATTTCCAAATCCAGGTCCCGCTTACAGTGCACAGTGCTAACTGGTGTCAACGCGGAGCCACTGGGTAAAAGGTTTGGGGCTGGCGCAGTTGGCATGGGGATCGTGGGTTCTTAGTAGTTCAGAAGGCAATCTATCTGACTTACAAGGACATGGGACCCTCAGCCCCCAGTAGATTAGAATAAAACCAAACTGAGATTTATGAAAGCTCCCGCTGTAGCGCCCGGGTCTCCAGGTTTGCAATTGCTGTATCATATTGTGGTATTATTACCATATGGAAGAAAGTACTCTGATTGATATTTGTTTTGAATTTAATAGTATATGTTTGGATGAACCTTTAGGCCTCTAGGCCGAAATACAGTTAATGATGATGATGATAATAATTATAATCATATCTGAGGGAGGATCGCCTATGTGGAGGAGACTTGGAGAGTGGGGATGAGGCACCCTTGGGTGAGACGCGGTATTCCCCATTTTCCTTTTCGAATGAGCACAATATCTCCCAGGCCTTTGTAGGTTACAACCAGTCCCTTCCCCATCTCTCACATAAATAATCTCCCAGAAAACACCAGTTAGGTACTGGGACAAGGAAAAGAGACACTAGAGCCATAACTCCTATTTTTATTGACTCTGACCCACATGAACAACACTTTGGTACTGGGATGAGGAAGTGGCACCAAACACTGAAAAATTAGTTTTGGTTTGAAAAGAAGCGGTCTAGTCTTTCTGAAACTTCAATTGATGCTGGGAGCTTTAAATGGAGGAAACAAGTGCAAGAAAGAACTTTGTTTCCTTTTGGAAACACAGCAGGACATGGGATGAGAGGCCGAGGCCCAGAGAAGCTGCAGCAGCAGAGGAGCGAGAACTGGAGAGAAGCCAGGTTGACACCTGCGTGTGAGCGTGAGCAAGAGTCAAGTGTGTGATGAACATTGTCAGGGGGCCAATGAGTCTTGCCTAGAGATAAGCATACATTGCCAGATAATAATAAGCATTAATGAAAGAAATGAACTGTTAAGAAATGGAAACCTGTATGCAAGAGTAAAATACAAAGAAACCCTGGAAAAGGGCAGCAGATGCTTTGGTCAAGTGGATTGTAACAGTGACTATGTTTCCTAGCAGTAGAGTGTACTGGGAAGCTAATTAGGGCGTGTGCTGAAACTGTGGCATGAAGCAAAGACAAGTAAGGTATGTCGGTTGTGTGACCTGAGATTGGTGGACCGTGTGGTCCGACAACTGCGCCTAGACTGCGTAAACCCACCTAAGAACAACAACTTCTTGATTGAACCAAGGAAAACGTATGTGAACTGAAACAGAGGAAATTAAATTTATTGATTGATAATCAAACCTGACGAGCTGGGAAGTGCCCCACAGAGTTGAGTTATTTTGGAACTTTTAGAGACTTGAAAGCTTGGGGAAGGGACCCCCTCGTTGATAATGTGAACTATTTGAACTTTGGATAGGGGAAACCCCTTTTCCACCCTAGAGCTGGAAGAAGCTCTGAACATTTATATTGAACACTTTTCATTTGTTGCTGACATCCCTACACATTGTATATATAGATGTGAGGGCAGGTATAGGATTTGGACACAGACAGACATGCCGCTTTGGACTTCCTGACACAGACCATCATTAGTTTCAGTTAGGTAGGGAAATCCCACCTCAGCATAGGGCAGACGTCTTCAAACAGTGGAGCGCGCCACCCCAGGGGTGCGTGGCCGCATCCCAGGGGGGGCACGAGAGCACAGCATGAAATGTAAAAAAAAAAGAATTGTAAAAAAAAGAATAACCTTTTTTCTTTTTTTTTACAGTGGTGGAAATGGGCTGGGGCAGCTCACATGGTCAGACTCTACCATAACATGGCTTTAGGCACCAATGAAAAAGTGGCCAGCAGTAGCAAATGGATATTCAGTCCTTTAGTCACAGACTGTTTGAATAGTGCTGAAGGTTTTTTTTTTTATTTGAAATCTAAACAAATTGTGATATTTATTCAGCAACAATTGTCAAAACTTCTAGCTGCATAGTGAAGTAACTCCTTAAACTGGCCCACATTGGCCAAAAAAGTGGCCCATTTTGACTGGCCTACACTAGCATTTTGCATTTTTGGTACGGTCATCGCCCTATTGCGTATAGGCCAGTCCAAGCCTGGCAGCTCATCCACAATGGGTTAGGGGGTGTCCACCCACTGGCCCCCTCAGCCATTATTGAGGAGCCGAGGAGCCAGCCCAGTCAAACACTGAACACTCCCTCAGCTGCTTTTTCCAGCTGAGGGAGTGCTCCTGGGTTGGCTGAACTGTCAAAGGGAAAACACTGTTTGCCTTTGACAGTTCAGTTCCCCAGCCGCACATGATCACTGAGCCATGCAACACTGGGGCGTTTTGCTTCGCCAGCCTTACATAGCTCATTGGAAATGCTGGCTGGGGCACTGCATGTATGTATGTATGTGTGAGGGGGAGCAACCTGGAGCGTGTCATTTTAGCAACCACGCGCAGGCCCCCTACAGAAGGTATGTTTATGGTGATTTAATTTTTATTTAAATATGTGTATGGATGCGTGTATGCTTGTGTTATGGGACTGTGGTGGGAGCAGGATGGGCGGGAGCACTGGGATAGTGGTGGGAGCAGGGTGGGGAGAGCCCAGGGTCTGTAGTGGGAGTAGGGTGCGGTGACGGCGCGCAATAATTCATAGCCATTTCTACATACTATCCATCTGGCACTTTTGGGCGTCCCAGCCTGCCCAAATCTTGCTCGGGGCGGTGGGGGGGGGGCCAGGCCAAAAAAGTTTGAAGACCACTGGCATAGGGTAAGATAGGTACTTTTTTCAACACCCTTCTTAATTAATAAAAGTTTTAAACCCAAACCCTATTCAGTTGTCTATGTCTACTTCATGATGCCTTCACAGCCATCAGAGTGCGTCCACTTTGGGTTGGCAATGTCTTCTATTCCTCAGCGCAGACTTGTAGTCTTCCCCCTGTCCAACATGTTAAGGATGCATGCCTCTAAATGTAGTAGGAAACATGATTATGGCTAGGAATTCAGAAATCTACTCACAAACCAGACAAATCTAATTTTGGCCACTGCAGTCCCTCACACTCTGGGGCAGGCAAATGCCATGACCATATATGGTCACATCTATATCACATTCTTTAACTCAACGAATCAAGCTTAGTTGTGTGATTGAGTATTGAATTTGTTGGAGAGGGTCTCTAGAGCATTGTTTGGGTATAGCAGGCTGTCAACTGGAATCTGCCACCAACTAGTAGAGACCACACAGCTAACTGGTTGCGTACACTCACACAGGGAACAGGGTCCCTTGGAGTTCCCCAACCCAGGGAGGCTTACGACATCTCACTGGCACATTACAGAGTTCAGTTCCTGATGAGATCTTAGATTAAGGCCCATCAGAGAGCAGGCGGGAAGTCGCCAGCGGTACAGTTCACAATGTTTGACCTCGCAACAATGAAGTTACATTTATCAAAGGATGTGCAGGAAAACAAGGCACAATGAGAGGAAAAAGTACTATTGACAAAAAAACACTAATGCAGGGAATGGCGGACAGCACACAAAAAACAAATTAAAGTCAGTCAAATAAAAAAGCAAGACTTTACTCTACTGGAAGTAAGCCTTACCATGGTGAACTGCTCAGTCTTACAGACCATACAGTTGGCCTCCCTCTCATCCGGGATCCAGTGTTTTTTGGCTGGTGGTCGCTCTGGAGGCACAAAGTCTGGGGAAGATTTGTTTCGCCTAAGACCTTTCTCTCTTGGAGGAGGTGGGGTCTGAAACCTTGGGGTGGCTGTAAAACAAGTGGCAGTGAATAGGCACATTTGCTTTCTTTCTTTTGAAACAGAAAGGCACAGATACAGAACAAAATGAATGCCATTGTCTGTACAAATCAACTGCAAATAGGCGGACACAATATGTGTAGTAGTTACTTACTATTTGTGCCTTGTCTATCAGTTCTGAAAACATTGAAATTTGAAACAAAGATCAGACGTTTTTGATCAACCACGTTAAATGAAGAGATCTTCTTATATCAAGACATCATGAAGTGTCCATGTATATCCATGCTTAACAAATCTGCTACGCTCTTGGCTTAATACTGATCAGACATTTTAGCAGTGTTTCGCAATCGTGTCCATTTCACTCTACCCAGTGGCCACTTATGTATGCTACGAGGAGTGATAAGGTGCTGGGTGGCTGCTGCCATAACTAATGATGACAGTCAATTTCAACAACCTGAGCTTCAAAGCATTGGGGATAGTTTAAACGCACAGCATATTAATGTAATTCTTTTGTTAATTGTCACACAAAGGATCACCAGTCATCAAATCAAAGGAGATGAGAAGCAGTATTGTCCTTTTATAAAGATCAGTGCCTTAGTTTCAGAGACAGGCCTTGATCTAAACCTCTGCAAATGATGAAACCCACAAAAAGCAAGTCTAAACAAAAACAATCCCCCATACTCTATTATAACCAGGAAGTTAGCAATATCAAGATTTAAAAAAACGCTTCACGAGACTGAGTACATATAGAAACTAACATACCCTAAACTTGCTAGAGGACATTAGGGTTTCTTGCAATTCCCATTTCAGCTAATCATTACCGACATCTACTCAATATCTAAAGATATTTGGAGCTTGCTTCTTTATCATGACTTATTTCACTATGTCCATCTCTCAAAATGTAAAAATGAACTATTAATGCAAATAGAAATACATCTCTTTTTTTATATTTGAGGATGTTTCAACGAACATGTTTTATGTAGAGCAATAGGTCTTTTATTATGAAGTTCCCCCTTGTAGTAAGACAATTCATGGAAACTATCTGATCAGTCTGCGGTACACCACACTAAACTAAAATCACTCCCTTGCAATGGAGATATAGAAAGATCACGCAAACTGTCCCTTATGTAGAATGATGTCTCTTAGTTGGAGGATGACCTTACTATCAAAAGGTGATAAACCTTAGGGCAGCCATTAGCAGAATGGGACACTGTGTGATTTGAACATACAGCTCCTTAAGCAGATGATGTTGAAGGACAGTGGAAAACAGCCATTATGATTAAATTCATTATCTGCATATGGCCCAAAGGATTACTGTAATACTTTGCTGCTATTTTGTGAATTTGGAAAAACCTTCCCATGAGATTTGCCAATCTCTTTCAGTGGAACGCTCACCTGGTCTCTGCTGAGGCGTTGGGGCACGGTTGCAGCCCTCCCGGGGGTAAGGTCGCTCGGGTCCGACTTCGCTCTTTGCGCTTATGTGGTGACTGGTGGTAATAGGTAATGCTGCTCAACTGCTCCTGCATGGAGAATAGGAGGCGTGAGTATGCCAGCTTGTGCGCCTGATCCCCTTCCAGACCCCTTCTCCCAAACCGTGGTACCTGCGGGATGTGCTGTCCCTGGAAAGTTCACCTGTTGATTAGTTTTGGCGAGCACTCGATCCTGCTGCTTCTGGCAGGGGCGCTTGTATGATCTGGACAGAGTTCCTTCACGGGTCCCTTGAACATGGTAGTCCAGTCCTGCTGCGACTAAGCCACTATACTTCAGGTAAGTGTTCCTGTTTGCCTTTGTCTTTCCTCGTCTGTTTTTGTTGTATTGTAAAGTTTGTTGTCTTGTATTGCTGTCCGTTCCACTTTTGATGTTTGCTCTTTTGCTTTCTTCCCTTGCAGGTGATGTTGCCGGCCCGGCAGAAGCTGCGGAGCTGGAGGCGACAGCCGGAGGGAATTAGGAATGAAGTTGCAGCGGTACAGTAGCTGGTAAATTGTTAACTAGGGGGCGCACGGGGATCAAATGCAGCGCGGCCCTATGACGGATGTTCTAACATTGTCTTTCTTCTTCTTCACAGGGTCCGAGTTCGTGGAAACAGAGTGCGGTGCTGCGGCATCGGGATCAAGATCACTGGATGTCAGGAGATGAGTCTGCAGATGAAGCGATGAAGCACCGGTTTCCTAGAGGTGAGTATGCAGGAGAACGCCTGGTTTCCAAAGGTAAGTAAACTGGTCCAAGCGGCGTTGAGTGTCACGTTGCACGCGAGTGCACAGTAACGCCAAGCACCGGTCTTAAGGATGGACTAGCTTATATAGCTGAGCTTCTGAAGCCACGCCCACCAGGTTCAGCTTGCCACACCCGATGAGTCAGCACATGAAGACCAGCCCTAGGCAGCCACACCCGAGGAGTCAGCACATGAGGAAGATCTCTGGAATAAAGGCTTTCAGCTCCTGGAAAGTTCTTGTAAAATAAAAAGCTCTCCTGCACTGAAATAAAGTAAAAGCACTCCTGCACTGAAATAAAGTGTTCCTGCTCACATCTCTATATGAGCCTGGCACCAAAGGCGTCAGGACTGTGTCCAGCCAGGGTCCCTGTGTTTATAGGTCCCAAAGGGACATAAGTGAATCAAGTGACCCATTGCCCCCATCACTAGATGGTGTGGTTTTTGTGTTCTGGTGCCTGTGGCCATGACATTCAGGCTGCTAATTACATTGAAGCTTGTCTGAACACATCGGACGGTAACTGGGTAAATGACACTTTTGAAATCTTCAAAATGTCTATGGTTGGCTTCAAATTAAACTCTTTGCACGTGTTGGCCTCTCGCATGAAGTGATTACTCACACCAAAGCACAACTAGTTTTCATCATAAATAAACAAACAACCTATATTCAGCAGAAGCCTTTTAGGTAGAACATATAAATACATTGTGAATAACTATTTTAAACTGGTTTTGACCCACTCAAAAGTGCATTAGACAAATGCTTGCCCTTTCACTTTATATTAGGGGTCTGCAAACTGAGCTCTCCAAATGTTTTGCACCATGTCTACCAGAGTACCTCAACATTAACTGTGCTGGCTAGGGATTAAGGTTGCAGACACCTGTGTTATATGGATTCTTTCTGGGCATAAATCATAGCTCACTGCAAAAGATCCACTGTTTACCCTTATGTAACACAGCAACATGACACCATTTTGCTCTTCACAAACCTTCAATAATTCACATCACATACTCAGACAATCCAACTAGAACCGGATGGGGTGAACCACATTTCTAGAAAAATGACTTCATAGGCTAAGCTATGGCATTTTTCTTGCAACTATATTTTGAAAAAAGTGTTTATTTTTATTATACAAAACATTTAATTTCTTTCCTAATCATCTAAGGGTAGCAGGCACAGATAAAAGACCCTAAAATGTGTAGGACATGTTCCCACAGTTGTTTAAAGTTATCACTCATATTTTCATATGTATTTATAACATTTGATATGAAGATGTTTCTTCTTGCAACTTTCCTTCCTTTGTTATCAATGGAACCATGTAGCTTTTTGGCTGTTTTTGAGCTTTGTCGGACGTTTGAGGGAAGGAAAGCCTTATAAGGCCAATTTACCTGCTCAACCTCTGCAACTCAAGGACGTCTGCAGACACCAGAGATCTGCTTGTTTCCCTCATCCCATTGTAACCACTGGTGGCACACTAGCTGTTTTATTTTCATTAGAATCACCACTTCAGCAAGTAAGTAGTTCCTTATCATTAGGACGCCTCTTTAGTTTATCTCATATGACTCTAATGTGGTACTTGAATGTTACTGCAGAGTCTGTGCAGCGGGAACACTGTGCAACATCGAAGGTGTGCCTAAGGCAAGCACTTCTATGTCTGCGCTGGGCCATATGCTAGGCCATCTGGCTGCGACGAAGGACCACTGGTAATGGTATCCCTAATATATTCTACACTTACCATTAGAAAGTTACATAATTCCTCATAAGTGATCCAGATACAGCTGCAGCACAGTACTGCTGAGGTTGGACAGGCTTCCGTTGCATCTCCTAACATAATCCCTAAGAGTTGTGAACTCTGCCATTCCTCTTCCTGGATGCCCAAACACCTCCACTGCGCCTTGATTAATGCACACTCACCTGTGAAACACGGTGCAGAAACGTCTGACTTTATTGTGGATCACAATCTTGACCTCCTCTTTGTGACCGAATCTTCGCTAGCAGACAGTTGTATTTAGATATACCATGACAAGAGTCCCTCCGAGTTGCAAGATTTTAAATGTTAATCTTTCCATGGGACTGGGTGGGTGAGGCTTGGCTGCCATTTTTTCCACACGTTAAGGTTAATAGCATCACCTGTACCATAATTCCTAAAACTGCAGTTATGCTTTTCGCCTGCTTCTTGGTGAGTGAACAATTTATGCTTTGGCCTCAAACCCACAATTTGCCACAGATTTAATTGATCGGGTATGCTCTCTTATCTCGTTACATGTGAATATTGCCATGTTTGGAGATATTAATTTAAAGGTTCACTTATTGGCTGATATCAGCTTTTCGCCTCCTTCTCTTCTTTGAAGACCTGAACCTAACTACAAAAATAACAGGCCCTACTCACACTGCAGGCCACACCTTAGACTTCATTGTTTAAAAAAAAAGAAATGTAAAATCTGTTTATTTGTTTTCAGCAAGCAAATATCAACTTAATTTAACAGATTAACATGGTTTCTGCCCCCTAAAAATATAACCCCCACCCTTCGAATTCCTCCCATGGCTTCTCTGGTTGCTTCAGTCTCATAGGTCGGCCGTCATCTGGGGGCACTGTTCATACCAGCTCCAATAGTTTCAGGCGCTGCAGACACCATTGAACTTTGCAGTCCTCCTTGAGAAAAGAGATTAATCATTGGCAGATTTGGGCACCTTGTTAACCAAGGCATAGGATACCCATTCCAGGGCCACAAAGTCCAAAACCTTCCTCAACCAGGAGGGTTGGGTTGTCGGCTCCATTCTCAGCAGCACAGCAGAGAGTGTAAGTATAATAATAATAGGTATATTTTAATCTAAAGCACTTTACATAGGACATATTTATATACATTACTATTATTAAGTATTATGCAGGCCTTCCTTTGTAGTCTAGACCACCCACCTTGGATCCCCTGATCCAGCACCAACAGCACCTCTTCTGGAGGTGTCCTTGCCTGCTCGCCAAAGCCCTGAACCTGGCCTCCTCCCCATCCCTCCAAAAGGACTCTATTTTCAAACATTTCCACCACGTATGGGACTATGAGCCTGTTCCCTCCGCACTCCCTCCAGCATGCCACAGATGACCCCAGAAAGATCTTATGAAGCCTGCTCCGAGTGTAATACCAACAAAATATTGTCTTATACCAAATCTCCTGCAACTGGAAAGATTTTAGCAGCTTCAGTAGGACTTACCTTAATCTCTCCCACCCCTTCTGAGGGACCTCTCCCAGTGTTCCATATATGTCCAGGTTCCCTGAGGGATAGATTCATCTAGTATCCTATAGAGGCCCGAGATGAGCCGCTTGATACTGTCCTGTGAGGTGAGACATTTTTGAAGGGCGTGAGCTGGCGTAGTGCAGCCGCCTTGACCCCGGTTTAGATACCCAGTGCCAAATCTGGAAGTATCTCAGCCGTTCCTTCTTGTCCAACTCAAAGAGCGGCTTGCATTCAAAAAAAGGCACGGACTACTGACCCATGGAACATATCTCTAATACTATAGCACCCTTCTAATTGCCACTGGTTCCCTTCCCAGAGTAAAGGATGGTTTATTAGTAATGGGTGTAAAGGGGGATGGGAAGGATGTAATGCCATATTTGCTAACAAATCTGTCCCAGGTGTCAGTTAGCAATTTCGTTATTTCGCTCAGGTACACAAGCTAGGGTCTGTCAGCATGCGGCAGCCATAGAACATCCCTTAGGTCGTGCCTCACCACTGCCCGGTCCATGCCCACCCACAACTTCGCCTTATGACCTGTGAACCATTCCCTTATTATCTGGATTTGTGCCGCCTCAAAGTATAATTGGACATTTGGAAGTGCCATGCCACCCTCCCTACGCAGGGCTGTTAAGTGGGTTAAGCCAATCCTGGATCTCTTGCCCTACTCCCAAATGAAATGGCCTGTTAAATTTCCTCAGTTCTCTCAAGAAACTCTGAGGGACTGCCACCGGGAGGGCCTGGAACAGGTAAAGAAGCTGGGGGAGGATAATCATCTTCATTGCAGCGAGTCTGCCCATCCAAGAAACCTTGAGCACGCTCAATTTGTGGAGTTCTGCTTTCCTTGATGGCAGCATTGGAAGGTAGTTGCCCGCATACCAACCCGAAAGGGTCGACGAGATAAAGACCCCCAGGTATCTGATCTCTTTGGGAATCCAGTTAAAGATGCTTTCAAGGCTGCCGCATCCCACCCCAGCACCGTCAAATTAAGCAGCTCTGATTTTATTAGGTTAATTTTTAGACCCAAGACTCCTCCAAATGCAGACAAGACTTTCACACTGTCCCCCAATGATGACCCAGGGTCCACAAGCGTAAGCAGCATGCCATCCAGGTACACCACCACTGTTTGCTGCTTTACCCCGAACTGCTTCTCTCTAATCTCGTCAGAGTCGTGGAAGATCTGGAGCAGCGGCTCCAGATAGATTGCGTATAGTGGGGGTGAAAGGGGACATCCCTGTTTAGTGCCCCTGCTTAAGGGAAATGGTCCTGAGAGTGAGCGATCAATGAGAATACGTGTTGAGGGGGAGTTGTATTTGGCTCGGAGTCCCAGGGCTCAAGTTGCGGGTACACGCTGGAGGACAGCGTCCACCCAATTTATTCAGAGGGTGGACTCAGTCCCCCCCCCCCAGCTAAAAGAGAATCATTGGATGTCCTCATTTAATTCATGAATAGAACAAACAACTAAAGGTGAAATATCCCATTTCGGTACTGCGAGTCCCATGGAAAACATTTGTATTGGTTCTTGGAGTTTAAAACATATGGACATTTTAACGTTTCCAAAAACACTATTAGAAGAAAGTATCCTGTCTTAGTTTTGTGTGTGTGTTGATTTTATGAACGGCAAATGCCATTAGTCCTGTTCAATTTGGGTGGTTATGCAAAGCCAATTTCATGAAATGTGCATATTTCACCATGATATGCTCATTTCTGGAGACGTCACATCCCATTGCATTTGTTGATGTGTCCCCCCACTTTAATTTTTAGGACTTGACTCCTGGCTCGGATCATCTGAATAAAGTCACTAACCAGACACATTTTGACCATCACCTGTCACAAAAAAAAGAACACTCCACGTGGTTGAATGCTTTCTCAGCGTCGAGGGAGAGTAGGATCGCTGGGTTTCAAGTTTTATGCACCTTTTCCACCAAGCGGGCTATGCGTCTGATAGTGTCAAAAGTCTGTCAGCCCTGTATAAACCATGACTGGTCTGGCTGGATCAGGGCCGGGAGATGCCCCTGAAGTCTGTTGGCAAAAACGTTTGTGTATATTTTAGTGTCTACATTAATTAAGGCTATGGGCCTGTACGAGCTACATTTTGAATGGTCCTTCTCGGGTTTTGGAATAATTCTGATCTTGGCCTCCTCCTTTGACACAGAGATTCGGCCAGTGCTCCGGAAATGGTTAAAGAGTCTCGTAAGGTGTGGTATTAGGATCCTAGCGAAAGTTTTGTAGAATGTCGTGGTGAAGCCGTCCGGGCCCGTGATTTGTAAAGTGGTAATGTTTTTATCTCCTCGCGTAACTCCTCCTCCGTTATTTCTCGCCCCAGCTCATTTCTGGCTTCAGACCCCAGCATAGGCAGGCTAACCTTATCTAGGAATTCCCCCTGCAGATTACTAACAGGGTTTGGGGATAAGTAGAGGTTTACGTAGTATCGTACAAAGCATTCTTTAATATCTTCTGTGCAGGAGTATCTATTACCCTGGTCATCCATGATTCCTGTGTTACTTTTAGAGCTGGCCGCTCTTCTTAAGAGTTTCGTCAGGAGCCGGTCAACTTTTTTAGCCTTGGCGTAGTAACGCTGGCGGTCAAACCGCAGGGACCTCTCAGCTCTCTTGGTCCTGAGAACTTGCAGTTTACCCATGGTTTGCCTATATTCACATAGCAACTTCCGTGTGGGGGCTGTTATACACCCTTTCCTTAGGTTTTCCATCTCAGCCTTCATCTGGGCCTCCAGAAGGGTCATTTGCTTATCCCTCATTTCTTTGGTGGCAATGAGTCCCCCTCCCCCAGATGGTGGCTTTGAATGCATCCCGCCGTATACTCTCTCCTGTATAGGCAGCTTTGTTAAATTCGAAGAACCGGGCCATCCTGTCCTCCAGGTCCTGCCTGATAACTAGGTCCTGTAATAATTCCCCTGGAGCCCTCCATCTTCACACCCCTACTTTGCGTCTAAGTAGCCGAAGATCTACCATGACCACGGCATGGTCGGCTATCCCCAGCGAGCCCACCACAATGTCCCTGATCACGATCATCGGGGGGGGGGCGAGACCCAAATATAATCAATCCCGAGTGGTAACAAAGAACGTTGGAAAATAAAGTGAACGCCTCTCCAGGGACAGTGCCAGGTGGGGAGTTTGACTGGGCTGGTACACTTGTCACACGATAATGCAGGTGTCCTAAGGCGAGCTCAGGAAGGACAGACTGTTCATTCATTGGATTCAGTTTACGTACAAAAAACAACATACGAAGATCGGAACACTTAATACTGAATAGAACAAACATCCTTATACTTCTGAAAGCTATGCCTCAACTTCAATCAATTGTAACGAATGACATTAAGCTGGTTATGTTTGAAGATCATAATTGCTTAGACACTGTACAAATAGAGTTAAGGGATAGAAAATCGATTGGAAATAATTTCCTTAAAAGACACATTAAAGAAGTTGGGATTCGAATGTATAGATGTCTCACAAAACAGAAAACATGACATAAAACAAAAAACCAAAGTGTTATATGCAGACAATCGGAACTACATGAAACTACATCATTGTATGAGAGAACACAATACAGGAACACAACTTATTCAACAACGAATTCATCAGCAGATCATACCGAACATAGAGCAGTATGGGATGACGAAACTTACCCATTCCAACAAATATATGACAGTTCCCAATCAGAAAAATCATTTGATTCGGCAAGAGAACCATAACCATTAAAGAAAAATGAATCCACCTAGTCGATATGTACCTGGAACACAAGAGGAAATACACACCTATTCAACCAACCGTCAATCGCATTAGAAAAAATCAATATCATCTGCCTACAAGAAACGTGGCTCATGGAAACACCGGTCTGTGACGGATATATCACGGTGCTAAATCCGGCTATCAAAGGTGCTCAAGGAAGACCCTCATCAGGATTACTTACACCGATAAAAATTGCACCAAATTGGAGTATAGCGACAACCAACAACATTAATTTATGCACCCAAAACACAATAATGAACGTCTACTGGAACCCTGCAACAATTAACGACAACACCTTCATGGATGGAATTTTTCTGAAGATTAACAAAACGAGAACAAAATATATCATGCAGAATTCATCGTCTGCAGAAATGTAAACATCCACCTCTACACAGAGAAAGGCGAATTACCACAGGATGAAGATCTAACCATGCGAGCAAAGAGGTGGCAGAAAGAAATGAGCATCAGAAACCTCACGCAACTAAAACAACTGACTGATGACACAGGCAAGGCCAAACCGACATGGAAAAGAGGAGCCTCCTCAGCAGTAATAGACTATATCTATCGGAAGACTTGAAAGAATACTACAATCAGCGATCATCACCAACTGTCAGCTAAAGGATATGGTCTGACGGAACCTAGAAAACAACCTACATGCGCACCGCTGGAAATCATAGGAAAAAATCTAAGACTCTGAATGAACAAAGTCGAAACTAAAATACTAGTTAACAACTTACAACATCCACTAACGTCAGATACAGATAAACTGAACTACAACTTTCTCATAAACACATTTTTCAAAGAAAAAAAAATAATGATAACAAACTGCACCAACATACTCTGAGCTTGTAGAAAGAAAAAAGGAGATGAGAAAAATAATACGCAGACTGAGAATAACCAACAACCCAAACTGCAAACAGATTAAAAAAAAGAAGACAGTCTTATGTAAACTGGATAAAATCTTAAATGAATACATTGCTCCAAAAAAACACTGAAGCGATAATGAAAACGTACAAAACGTATAATCTAAGAGAACTTTTGAACTTGCTGAACAACAATGACAAGAAACAACAAGACCTGACAGCCAATGTCAGTGAACAGCAATGGATACAACACTTCTCAGCAATTTACTCTAATCGAAAGGTGGACATGAACGACAACCAACAGCACGCCACCAAACGATGGTGTATACAGTATGAGAAACAAGAACTTATAGAGATGCTATCCAAACTGAATACTTCCCGTACTCCGGGGCCTGATGACCTGTCAATCGAAACCATCAGAAAAGAGCCTGATCTATGAGCAAGCTTCATGGACTCCATTCTTACAGCAATCAACTCGACTAATTAGATTCCAAAATCCTGGAAAAAGCGACCATGGTACCAATTTCCAAACAAGGACCGAGAGAGGATCCTCTGAACTTTAGACCCATAGCGCTCCTGGATCCCCCGGGCAAGCTATTTGCATCATTACTACAAAAAAATCTACAACAATGGGCAACAGAACAAGAACACTTTGCAGTCCAACAAACAGGATTCACTCCGAATGTCAGAACTAACGTGAACTTAATACTGTTGAACTTAATCAAACATGAAGCTCTAAAAAACAAAACTAAGGTGCACGTATCTTTTATTGACTTACACATGGCGTTTGATTCAATATCCAGACAAAAACTATGGGGAAAATTAAGAACATGGAATTGTCCAGCAGAAATACTAGAACCAATCAAACTGCTGTACACAAACACCTCCATAACAGTAAGAATGACAAAAATGGTATCACGACCCCTTCTATCGATACTGACAATGGACTAAAACAGGGATGCCCATTGGCAGCTATCCTTTACAACCTATACACTGCAGACCTTGAAGCCCATGTGAAGAACAGAGCACCGAACCCGCCGAAAATAAACTCAATTCCAGTACCTGTAATGATGTACAGGGATGACATCATCTTATTAGACAAAACAATGGCTGGATTGCAGAAAGGTTTACACCTACTGAGTGACTACATGAAAATAAACGAACTGCAGATAAACATCAATAAAACAGAAGTGATATCTTTGACAAAGCAACCATGAAGAGTTCCAAACCTCTAAAACTAATCATCAAATGATACAAGGCTTGACGAAGAAACAACATACAAATACCTGGGCATAACCATAAATCAATCGTCAACAGAGAAACAATGGATTGTAAATCTGGAGGCAAAGATACAATCATTAGCAAGACAAGGATGTGTAATTCTTCGAAAATTTGTAAAATTGTCTTTCAAACCAATCCTGTCTTACTACAAACAAAAGGTATTACCAACGATTACATATGGAAGTGAATCACGGCCGCAGGTACAAGACATCAACTGGCTGAGACTAGAAGGCGCATTCTGACGAAAGGTCCTGAAACTACTACCCTCCTATCCAATGGTCAGAATACGCCATGAAATAGCCACACAGTCCATAGTCTCAATCGTCAAATGGAAACAACTCGACATCTTATGCAAACTGCTATTGAATGAAAAAATACCTGCAATAGACATTCTAAGAGAACACAAATCGGCCATGAATAATTCAGTACTGAAGGTTTGGAAAGAAGGGCTTCTCCAGACAATGAAAACTGAAGATATCTCACTTGAAATGCTCATAAAAAGACCACAACATGCGAAGAAACAAATGATAGAAAACAACTGGATATGGACTTGCAGCAGCAAAACAAAATACTCAAGAGACATCCAATTCTCTACGGACATTCGAGCCATCAATGAGACACCGAAGTATCTAACAATCTTTCCAGATTCACTAATACGCGGAACATATATGAAAATTAGATTCAACATTCTTCCGACCAGAGACTACCTGGCTGCCACAAAGCAACTCGAAATCTCGGAGTCAAATTGCCGTTTCTATAAAACCAAAGTACAAGAAATTATCTACCATCTCATAATGATATGCCCTGAATTAACTGAAAAGAGACAGACTTTTGGAGTTTTTTTCAAGATCTCATCAACTCAAATGGACACAAATCATGAATTGGCAAGACAAGAAACATATCTTTACAGTCGTGCAATTTTTACGAAACGTCTTAGAGCTGATGCATGGACCCACCGAACTAGCAATATAATCATGCCTAGCATAATCTAAGAACTTTTTAATAATTGATCGATAAATGAAAAGTTTGTAATGAACTATATCATTTTAAAATAAAAAAATTAAAATAAAAAAATAAAAGTGAACGCCTCTTCTGCTCCTCTCAACCCGTTTTCCCTGCATCTTAAAAGGGTTCCTGGGCCACATCAGGAGTGTGTACCAACGCTATCATACAGTGCACTAGAGCTGATGGAGCCAGGGATTCATGGGTAGGGGCGACCCAGAAAAAGGAAAAAAAATATATACAGCCCTGGCGAGTCACCATCAGGGTGAAACCATTATTTTACTGTTTTGTGCATCTCTCCATATTCCCAACACTGCGGGCAAAATGGAAAGAAATGCATAAAAAGGAAACAAAATGCAGCCCTGGTGCCCACTCTGCACCCGAGCCGCCATCAGGGCCAGTTTTATTTCTTCATATTTGGCCATTTCTTTCCATTTTGCCTGTGCAGAGCCAGCAAAACAGAAACAAATGGCCATAATATTAAAGATTTGGTGGGGAGGGGTAAAGGGGGGGCAGGGAGGAATGGGCCTACCTCAGTCGTAGGTCATAGCTGCTTCAGAGTGACTCCCTGTTCTGCCCCCAGCCAATCGTGTTGTCTGGGGGCCGGACAGGAAGTCATGACTCAGAGGTTCAATGTGTTGTCTGTCTTTTGTGACAAATGATTGTATACAAAATCATACATTTCTTATATATTTATATAGCAAAGTACTGTATGAATTTAAAAACACCGGCTTTTTAAGGTTCTAATGCCGTGGATAGGGATTTATGCTGTATAAGGGGATATAAACTTGATTATCAAATCAATAGTGCCAATTGAATTGTATTTTGCACTTTATATTTTTGGCAGTGGAGATTCTCCATTGTATCTCTATTCGTTGTATATGTCAAATTAAATGTGAACAAAAGGTCTCCCTTTTTTGATTGTTGGTACTTTTCTATTTTTCTATATTTCTATTTGTGTATTTTAAACCATGATGTTTCTATAAGAATAAAATATGTTATTTTTGTAGAACCTCCTGTCCTGAATTTTCTACCTCTGTCTGAGGCCCTGCTTAGTAAAATAAATATTTGTTACCCAAGACACCACGTTCGTAGTTTATTTCATTATCTGCATGATACCATTGTCACATACAAGGAACAAGTGGTTCAACAGCATAACTTTCAGCCTTAAAAAAAAAAAAAAAGTATTTGAAGACCTGTGACGTCAGAACTACACACCAGAGGCCAACATTTTTCTTATTTGCTACATCAGAATATAAAAAGCCACAATCGTTAATGTGTAAGAACAAATATTACTTGTTTAAAACCATTTCTGTTCCGTGGGAACTTTTTTGGCTTATTTGTGAACTGCATAAACCAACATCCCTGACTAACGATGTTACCTCTTCACAATGTTCGATGAAATAGCACTATACTTTTCTAACAAAACAGGACAAGTCCTTTTGTTTCTACCTGACTCTGAAGTACCACTCCATCCTCTTCTGAATTCCTTCCAGCGACTTTAAACACCTCGATTTGCTACATCAGTTCAGAGCAGTAAAATCTCGAAATGCCTTTTTAACTTTATTTTCAGCGCAGTGAAAGACACATCCTCAAATACAATCTTCAACAGAATTACAGCATTTACACGAACCAGGGGTTTCAATGCCCGCACATGTAGGCGTCATTCAAGTCACTTAATGTAATACATTTGCGTTGTACTTGGTTGTCACTATACAGCACTCTGTACAAGTATTCTCGGAAAGGCTCCCAAATGTCCTTGGGCCTGCAGCTCTGCATTACAAGTGATACATAGGCTTCTTCACACTCGTTGGCGTATGTCATTTCTTGGACCCACATTTTAATGTCCGGAGCAGTCTTAGATTTCCATGTGAGTACCAACTGTTTTTAAACAATTAGCCTCTTCTCTCATTGTCAAAGTTGCTTAATATTTCTCTCGCATCTGGAATTGTTCAAAACAGTTTAAAAAGGGCAGTTGAGTTCCCCCTGCTAAAGAAGCCTTAGGCTAATGTATCCAATCTGTCAAATTAGAAACATATTCCGAACTAATGTAGAGAAATTTCTTGAGAAAACGGTTATTAAAATGCTTCAAGATTATGCGGTACAACAACGTATGCTCCATTTCCCTCATGCCAGCTTCTGACCACTTCATGGGACGGAATCTGTGAGATCCGTATAGACCGGTCGACTAGCTTTGACAACCTTAGTCAGGCATCAATACTGCTTACACAGCTTGTCAGGATTGAGGTGGATTATTCAGCTTTAGCCTGGATCGGTAACATGGTACACGCCGGCAACAGGTAGTCGGGCTTGCACTTTTTCAATCTATTTCGGACTCAATATCGTGTAATGTTCCTCGGACTTCGGCTCTTTCACCACTCCTTTTTAACATTTATATTGCCCCCAATTAGGCTCATTGACAACATGGGATTCCTATGCCAATAACACCCTACTCGTCTATAAACTTAAAAAAGCCTTTCTCCTTGAGTAGCTTCTTATAGGTCATGCTCTTATTTTGACAGTCAGATGAGCACCCATTTCCTTAAGTTAAACCCCTCCAAATCTGAGAGCCTTTTGGAAGGGAATGTATGAGAGCTATAACAAACAGATTTCTGGACAAAGAACTGGGAATCCACCTTCTCCAGCAGTAGTGAGAAACAAGAGCTTGATGGGGCATTCCTTTTCTTTCTTGGAACCCAAATTGTGGAACTCCCCTTCCTGCCCATTTCAGAACCGCAGATCATTTCAAGTTCCAGAACAATAATGAACACCATCTAGGTCCTGGTTTCTTCGTGTCATTCAGTCTTTAGCATGAAGAGGACATGTATGGCGAATGCTTTGCTATATAATATAACAAAACATTTGTTTTGTGGGCCCTAGTCAGTCCATAAGGTTCCCAGTGCAGGGGGATGGTATTCCCCTTTCAGGTTTTCCTCTTTTGTTTTACTGTAGCACACAGCACCTTACAGTGGACTGTTGCAGGGGTACTTTGTATCCCTTTTTCACATTCGGCTAGTAACATTCTTTATGCCTTTTTGATGCGCCTAAATCCATCTGGTAGCAGTCAATCATAGTTTCATCTTTTTTGGGTACACTTCCACGCACTATTGCTTTTTTACCTTTTGATGCCATTTACTTAACAGTTCACATCTGTATTAAGCCCTGTCCTTTGTACATCTTGCACTTTGGCCATCTTCCTGTCCTCTTATTTCAGGAAAACCCATATTAGAGCACACACTTTCACAAGTTCTGGCCTGGACTCCCAGGAAAAATGCTTTTGTGTATCTGGCCTTGTGCAAATTTTGGTTGGGACTGCCTGGTCCCAATCAACATCTCAGCTAGGTGTGTGTTAAGTGGCTGTACGTGGTTGGACAGTCCTTACCCGTTTGAATGGTGCAGAGTCTTACCAGTGGTGGGCTGGAGTAGCTCCCTAGCCTAGAGTTTTGTTAAGAAGAACCTTTCGACAATTATGGAGGTTACCCACTGGTGCCAAGAATCCAAAGAAGAGAAGCTTGAACTGGAGGCGTAGAAAACTTCTGCCATGGACAAACAGAATTCACACGCCATCACCCAGTCAAGCCCTGATGGTGTTCTTGGGACCAGAGAAGGCCCAAGTTGGTGAGGTCTTCTGCTGAAGTGGTGGGATCCACCAGTCCTGTGCCCTGCAACCAGAAGAACAAGTTACGTAACTTACCAACTGTAACGTTCTTTCGACTGGATGTTCCTCCCACGTCTTCCTCATTTTATGATATTCGTATCCTGCCAGCTTCGCTGCTTCGGAAAAAAAAATGTCTTGGCAGAGGGTGCTGTGCACAAGGTCGGGGCATCGATGTCCTTCGGCGCGCTCCGTACCGTGTTGACGTCACCATCAGTATTAATAGCTCGTGTCGCGACCGTTGGCTTCAGTTTTGTTTTTTCAAGGAAATATTCGAGGAAAACCCAGGCGTGCCTCATGACTGATAGACCCTTTGTGAGAGGGAAGTGTAACTAATGTAAACTGTGCTCCAGGGTAGGATGGGAGGGGCGATGAGGAATACATGGGAGGAACATCCAGTCGAAAGAACGTTGCCGTTGGTAAGTAATTTGTTCTTTGAATGGATTGTGTCCTCCCACGTATTCCTCATCTTATGATAGACTCCCATAGCAGTGGTAATTTGGGAGGTGGGAGTACTAATTATTTTTCTCATGGATGGAATGAAGTGCCGCCTTGGCAAATAAACCTTCATTGGAAGAAGAGGCATCTAAGCAATAATGCTTGATGAAGGTATGGATTGATGCCCATGTTGCAGCTGAACAAATATCTGCTGCAGGGACTCCCCTCTTCAGAGCCGCAGAAGTAGCCATCGCCCTAGTGGAATGGGCTCAAAGCCCATCCAGTGGGTCCTTTCCTGCAAATCTGTAGCACTCAATTATAGCCAGAATGATCCAGCGGGATATAGTCTGTTTTGTCACCTCTAATCCCATTCTTGAAATGTAAAAATTGAGAGCCCTTTTAGGGTTCAGTCTATGCAATCTCTCCTCTTCTTTACCCAAATGAGGAGGAGGATAGAATGTTGGTAATATGATTCTTTGTGACAAGTGGAAGTCAGAAACGACTTTTGGTAAGAAAGCGGGTTTAACCTTAAGAACCACTTTGTCCTTGTAAAAAGTAGTATATGGAGGTTTACATGAGAGAGTCTATAGTTCACTAACCCTGCGGGCTGATGTTAAGGCCACAAGAAGGACAATTTTTAATGTTAGAAGCCTCAAGGTACAGGAGTGCAGAGGCTCAAAAGGTATACAAATTAGAAACTTAAGCACCAGATTAAATCCCAAATTGGCACATGAAAGGGGACTGGAGGGTAGACATTAGTAAGCCCTTTCAAGAATTGAATTATTAATGGAATTTTGAGGTATGAAACCTCTTCTGAGGAGCGCTTGAAAATGGACAGCACAGCTAGATATCCTTTAATTGTCCCAATCTGGAGCCCCATATTGGCTAGATGCAATAGGAAAGAAAGCACCATTGGAGTGCCACATTGAAAAGGGTACACATTCTTATCTTTGCACCAGTTACGGAACTTGTTCCAACGACACCGGTAGAAGGATTTTGTTGCTGCCCTTCTGGCCGAAAGCAAAATCTCCATTACTCATCAGGAAGATCCCAATCCTCTCAGAAACCATGCGTGAAGGTTGAATGTTTTGACCTCTAGAAGGAGAAACTGACCTTCCTCTTGTGAGAGAAGATCCTCTCTTTGCGGAATAACTATCGGAGGGCAGACATGTTCAGAAGGTCTGGGTACCACATCCTCCTGGCCTAATCCGGGGCAATTAGGATTATAGTTTTCTTGAACTTTCTCAACCTCCTAATTACATGAGGAATCAGGGGAACTGAAGGAAACGTGTACAGAAGTGGAAACTTCCAACAATCCACCACAAACATGTCTCCTAGAGCTCCTCTCGGAGGAAATTCCCTTTAGCAGTACTGTTCGCACTTCCAATTGACTGCGGTCGCGAACAGATCCACTGGACTATCACTATTGTCACCCTCATGTCAAGAATCGACTATGCAAACAGCCTCTACCTCGGAATACCAGAATACCTCCTGAAGAAACTACAACAAATCCAAAATGCAGCAGCCAGACTACTCCTCAAACTATGAAGAAGAGAACACATCACTCCTACCCTAAAAACACTACACTGGCTCCTAGTAAAACACTATCACCTTCAAAACAATGTGCATAACGCACAGGGCAATCCGTGGACAAGGAGCTGAATTCCTACAAAAGAAAATAATCTACAACCCAACGAGACTCCTCAGGTAGAGCAACGAAATCCGGCTGGGACCAAAACCATACCTCAAGAAGAAACTTGGAGGCACCTCCTTCTACGACTTAGCCGCAAAAGCCTGGAACAACATCCCAAAAGAAATAAACACCCAAAATCACCTAAAATTTAGGAAATTACTAAAAACCTGGCTCTTCAACACCACAGACTCAAACTGAAAACCGAAACAAAAAGAAAAAAGGATGACTAAACTGGAGTGCACACGGACAACTCCCAGTACCGACTGTAGATAATTGCCTATGTGAAGAGGCTCCCACGACACCGGGACGAAGGACGTCGGTTAGAGTGGAACACAGGAGACAACCACAAAGACGGAGACAACCACCCACCCTAATCCCTCCCAACACCTGCACTCTTAGTTGCCACCAGGTACCACAGTGTGGTGGAATTATCAGGATATTGGCAATCACCACACTATCTGAGCTGTGGGCATTGGCAGGTGCACTAGTCGTACGAGTGGGAAGGGAAGACAGGTTGCACTGCAAGGGAGGCTGGGGGAGGAGGGGACCAGAGGTGAAAGGGACCTTGAAGGCCGGACGGACCCAGATCAGAAGAGAGGCGCAGGGGTACTCCCGAACCCCACCTGGGGAGATTACAGCAATCCAGCGCCGCAATTCAGGATAAAGATGCCAACTAACCAATTGCACTAACAATTCCCCCCTCTGCATACACCTCTCCAACTCTAAACCAAACACAACCACAAACCTACAGCACAACAAACCGCACAAATTTCACTACATTGCAACCACATAACAAAAAACACACAGACTCGCACAACAGTACACAATGACTACTGGCCACAAACACCCCAGGCCCAGCCAACGGACCCACCGGGCTGAGGTCGTCAACAACACATCACTGCTCTCTTGCACTTTTCCAGGTTCTTCCCACTAAACCCCTCCCTTCCGCTTTGAGAGCCGCCAGAGCACCAGGGGACCACTCCGGTGGTGATAGAGCACGGTACAAATGTCCTTTAACATTAACATTGAGGGGTTCCCCAAATGGCGAAGAACTCCGGAAGGACTTCCGGAGCTAGTTTCCACTCGTGGGACACTGTGCTCTGCCTTCTCAGAGCGTCTGCTGCTATGTTCTGCTCTCGGGCTAGGTGAACTGCCGACAGAGAGGTTCCTTCTCGTATTGCCCAGAACCAGAGCTGCATTGCCTCTCTGCACAGTGGTAGTGATCCTACGCCTCTTCTCTTATTGAGGTAGTACATGGCCACTGTGTTGTCTGTCATTATCAGGACATTCCTTCCCTGTACAGAGGGCAGGAAGGCCTTCAGCGCTAGTCTGATTGCCCTCAGCTCCAAAAGGTTGATGTGTAGTTTGGACTCCGATGGAGACCAATGACCCTTGATTGTCAGATCGTTGGTGTGGGCTCCCCATCCCGTAAGTGAGGCGTCCGTCACTACTGTTATCTCCGGCCATGGTTGCCAAAAAGATTCTCCCTTGAGGATATTGTTGTTGCAAGCCCACCATAGTAGATCCTGAGCAACTACGCTCGAGACTTGCAGAAGATCTGACATACTCCCCAAGAATTGGGACCACTGAGTTCTGAGGGCCCAGTGAAGAGATCTCATCCTCAGTCGAGCCTCTGGCACCATAAAAATGGATGATGCCATGAGGCCGAGGAATCTCAGAAAATCGAAGGCCGGTAGATGTTAGGCATTCTGGAACTTTGTTACCACCTGCAGAATGTGGAGAGCTCTTACCTCGGGAGGCTTGGCTTTGCCAGAAGAAGTATCCAAGACTGCTCCGATAAACTGGAGCTTTTGGGATGGTATCATGTGAGACTTGAGGGAGAAGCCCAGATCGTGAAGGAAGTGACAGGTGATCGACAGATGTTCCTGCTCTGATCAACCAATCGTCCAGGTAAGGGTAGACGTGAATTCCCCCTCTCCCGAGACTCGCTGCCACAACCACCATCAGTTTGGTGAAAACCCACAGGGCGGAGGTCAGCAAGAATGGCAGAACTCGAAACTGATAGCGAGAACCGCCAACCGCAAACCTCAGGTATTTTCTGTGCTTGGGATGGATTGGCACATGAAAGTAAGCCTGCTGCAGGTCCAATGATACCAACCAGGATTGGAGTTGGAGAGCCTGAAGGATCTGAGAAAGGGTTCTCATCTTGAACTTGTCCTTCCTGAGGAACTTGTTCGAGTTTCTTAAGTCCAAGATGGGTCTCAATCCTCCGTCCTTCTTTGGGATGAGAATGTAAGGGAAGTACCAACCCTTGTTCCTCTCCGCTACAGGTACATGGTCTATTGGACCTTTCTCTAGCAGGGTTAACATTTCCTGCAAACAGGAGCATATCTGGAATTTTGACAGAGTTGGTTCCCGGTGGAAGATCCTGAGGCCTTTTTAGGAAGGGAAGGCAGTACCCTTGAGCTACTGTCTCCAGTGCCCAAGCATCTGAAGTACTGCCCCGCCATTCTTTCAGATGCGGAGAGATTCTGCCTCCCACTGGGGTTTTGTGTGATAAGGCCTCAGAGTGACTTGGTGGTGGCTGCAGGAGAGGCTGATGGCAAAGATGCTGTTCCTGAGGCTGGTTTTGCACTTTTTCCTCGTCCACCCCAAGCGACATTTCTTTTGCCTCTTTGTATGGCCTGTCCTCTTCCTCTACCAAAAGAGGAGTAGTACCAAAAAGAACGACCTCTCCAGGAAGATGAGCCCGAATAAGGTTTCTGAGTCTGTCGTATAGAGGCGCTAACAGATTTAGCCGCCGCTTTTGAGGTCTGTAGTTTTTCTAAGCTTTCATCAGCTTTACTACCAAACAGCCTCAAGCCATCAAAAGGCATGTTGAGTAGCCTGGCCTGCACGTCTGGTGCAAACCCCGACTTCCTCAACCACGCAAATCTGCGTAACACTGTGCTTGCAGCCATGGATCTGCTGATACTATCAGCAGTATCCAGTCCAGACTGGAGAAATTCCCCCATTGCCTCTTTTCCGTCTTTGACAATATTCAGGAAGCCTTCCCTTTTCTCGCCTTCCGGAATATGTTCAGCCACCGCCGAAATGCAGTCCCACAGGGTATGGGTAAACCTGACCAGGGTACAGGTAACATTAGTTGACTTGAGAGTCCTACTACCCGAGGTAAAGACCTTACGGGCCTAAGCATCCACCTTCTTATCCTCTCTATCCGGGGGGGATAGATGAATAGGCTGTTTGTCTTGATGAAGTCGCTGCCTGAATAACCAGACTTTCTGGAGTGGGATGCCTACTTAAGTAATCAGGGTCAGAACTATAAGTTCTGTACTTTTTTGGAAAATTACTGTTGACTGCATCAAAAGCATCAGGAACCTCCCAGCTCCTTTCCAATGTTCTCTGAAGTGCCCTATGGAAGGGGAGAACTGTGTCCTTCTGGGGGCCCTGATCAAGTATATCAGTCATATCATCCTGATAAAAAGTGGGTGAGGCTCTACCCCAGCCCATGTATTCAACAACCCTATTCATTAGACTCCTGTACCCTGAATCTGCATGTTCTGCAGGGTAAGGTTTTGTAAACTATCTCTGGTGACGTATCAATGCCACTAGTAGAGTAAAGGGTGTCACACAGGTCTCTCATTTTCGATTCTGGATCGATTAATTCTTCTGGAACCTCTCTGGTACCATATTGTACTCCAAAGGGAGAAACTTCTTCTTCCCCAGAGACACTTTCTTCAAATATAGAAGACAGACTTAAAGAAGTCTGACTTGGGTAAAAGAGTAAATCTCCTTTCCTGTACTTGAGTTTGGGTCGAAGGAATCTTCGATGGTATCGAAGGAGTCTTCGAAGACACAGATGACGTCTTCGACTAAGGTGTCAAAAAATGCCTTTGGCTTTGATGTCAAAGCCATCGGCGCCGACGAAGTCATCAAGGGCTTCAACGACTTATGTTTTTTAGTCGGTGTCGGGGAAACACTCGATTCTCAATGAATCTTAGACGATTTGACGTTGACTCGAGATTTTCGAGGTTCACCTTTACTACTGGATCTTTCCACAGTAGTTCCTGACTTCCCTGTGTCGTCCAACGGAGCGACCGGGGTCTGGCTCTTTTGAAGCTTCTTTGAGGGGGTTGAGGCTGCATTCTCAAAGACCTTCATCATCTTCCTTCCAAATTCATCCAATTTTCTTGAGGAATCCGACTTAGTCGGACATCTTACCAATTCGGTAGACGTATCAGAGGAAGGAGAGCTATGTCTCCTCTTAAACTTCTTTGAAGAGGAAGATGAGCGTCTCTACTGCGTGATCGTGACCTCTTAGAATGTTTACAGCGATCCGATTCTTTCGAATCGCTCGATTTTCTATGCTTTTTTGACGAGGCCTTCGAGGAGGCCTTGGAAGCTTCCCGCCCCACCGCCAGTTTAGCTTTCCTCTCACGAAGGGCCTTCTCCGTCATCGACTGACAGGAGACACAGTCGCCAGTTCGATGGTCTGAACCTTGGCACCAAAGAAAAACGCAGTGAGGATCTGTAATCGGCATTTTCGATCCGCAGTCGATACATTTTTTGAACCACGTCTTGGGTGTAGTTGGGGTGGAAGATGATGACATTTTCCGTTCTCGAAAGCGAAGCAATTGGATAAACTAAACTGAAGCCAACGGCCGCGCAGCAAGAGCTATTTATACTGATGGTGACGTCACCACGGTACGGAGCCCATCAAGGGACATCGACGCCACAACCTCGTGCACAGCGCCCGCTGCTGAGAAAATATTTTTTCCTAAGCAGCGAACCTGGCAGGATACAAATATCATAAGATGAGGAATACGTGGCAGGACACAATCCATTCGAAGCCTGCCCTCTGTGGATATTGGAAGTGCCCCATTATCCTGCATGCTGCCATTCGCTAATAAGGCCTCTGAGCAGCTACGATCACTGTCCTGAGCTGGAGCTATGGACTCTGCCTAGGATCATCCATGCTGCTTATCCTGCATGAAGAGGCAGCCTCCCTGGAGCCTGTTCTTTACCGCCGCTATTAACTGAACATGCTGACCACTAACCAGGGTTTGTTTGCTGCTGCACACCATATGCCATGTACTGGCGGGTCACTCCACATCATGGGATTCATCATGCCTGCTGTCCTGTGGTGCCTGCCTGTCCAGCATTAAGTCTGTTGGACTTGTTCCAAAACCGGAGATTGGACCCAAACAAGACACCAATTTCAGCCTGTACAGTCGTGACTCCTGGACCACTACTGATCGGAATCAAGTATCCCCAGCGCTATTGAGTACCCCAGAGGGCGGGTGGGTAGCCTGGAAAATCGGACTAAAGGGTGGGGGTAAGAGTGTACCTACCACTCATGGTGCCCTCACCTGCCATAGGGATTGCATGTGCGCCAAATCCACTCCCTAAAAGTGTGTTTTATCTGGCAGTTATCGGTAGCCTAGGATTTGCAGGGTTGTGCATGGTGGGACTGAGTAACCCGTAAATGTGTATTTTTTTTTTTAACTTATTGCAAACGGTGCTTTTCAAATACATTTCTTATCAAACTGTTGGCTTTGCCAAAGCTTGTACAGCAGCACATTTGAGACTTTCAGCCTCCCTTTCAGGTACTTACCTATTACTTGACTCTGTTGGGACACCGGACTTCTTACCCGACATTGAAGGATTTTTAAAGTTAGGTGCTGCCTTATAATTATAAGGCAGGGCCTATTCCTTTTTGATTCACTGCTCATTTTTACTCTAGTAGTAACCGTTTTTCTGCATTGCTTGATTTAGCTATTTAGCTGCTTTCAATGCGTTTTAGTGTACAGTGTAGGTAATCTCACTTTGATTTCAATACCTGCTTAGTGTGTTCTGTCTAATAAATAATATATTTGTAAGACTTCTGTTTGGAACTCTATTGCTTGGCTCTCTCCAAGTGTACTTTGTGAGAAACCAAGGGTGTCTCACCTACCAATCCCCGGGGACCTCTCTTTCAGGTGGCCAGGGCACAGCCATTGCCTTTGGATCCAGACCCTGGGGGTGGACCAGTGCGGGAGGATCACCTGGGTGAGGGGTCTTTGGGGAGTGGGTGTGAGGCAACCGATGGTGAGAGGTGGTATTCTCCCCTTTCCCCTACCCATGCCCCATCCTATTTTATAGGAGTCTCCAATGTCCCAACTTCCCCACTTTCTGCACAAACACTGGGCCGAAGAAGAGTGCAACTAAGAGTAAAGAGGTTAACCCTTTGTTAGGGAGAATTCTCTGTTTAGGCTGAATTTCCTAACCTAGTGAGTCCCCCAGCAGCTTTGCTGGATTTTTGGGGTTTAATTTTTTCTCCTGCCAAGAGTGAGACTCTTTTACCCTCACTCTTGGGCATGATTTGAGTGTGTTTCTTTGACTCTAGATGTGTTTAATGGGCTCCGGGGTCTTTTACTCCATAGGGCTTCATGTGTTTTTGTGATGTGTGTTACACAGCACCCTCAGTGCAGTAACACAGGGGTGTCATAGTGACCCCCAATATAGACTACATACATTGGGACTGACTACTGTCTCCCAGGGCATGTAAAGTCACCATTGACTTTACTAGTCTCAAATTCTGAACAGAACCAGTACAAACCATCATATTGTGGACGTACTGGCCGGGGCAATTCGAGTGCCCCGGGGTCTGTTAGTCGAGGGGGCACGTCTCCGTACCCCCTGATCGAGTTTTGGCTGGTGGCAGTGGATACTACTTTTTATATTCGACCGCGAATATATCTCTATGGGATTTCCCATTGTTCGAGGCTACCAACTTTAATTATTTAATTCCTATAGCCTCGAACATACCGCTGGTTTATTTATTTAATATTAATTCTCCGGTTGGTATTTTTTGCCAGAACTCGGTTCTAAAATGGCGTTTGTGTTCGCTTCTGTGACTCCAACCCAAGTTGAGCCCTTTGTTCCACTTTTTGACGGGCTTCTTCACCGAAGCCCTCCGAAGTGGTGCCACTCTGTCTGGGGAACTTACGAGGGGTGGAGGGGGATTTAGGCACCCTGGACTGAGTTGCCTAGGCAACTCAAGTTGCACTCCGTCCTGATTGGCCCAAGGGGTGAGCCGGCCGGCTCACCACTTAGCATGTTTGAGTGACAGCTAGGCTGAGTGAACGGGGGTTTTCTGCATAAAAGCAGGGCTTTGGGGACTGGAACTTCAGAAGTCGCCACAGGACCTAAGAATCCGACGAGGGAGAAGCTGAGCCGACCTGCTACGACGACACCACAGGGTGGAGCCCTGCTGAACCGTCTCACCACTTTTCCCAACAACAGAGGAGATCTCCAGCCCGGAGAGTCTTCTTCCTTCGACTGGTGGGGATAACGAGTCTGCTTCCTTTTTGGCTTCCTGGAGCATCTTGTGGCCGCATTGCCTGTGCCAAGCACCCCGGCAATCAGGATACCACGTTTTACCACTACCGCGAATCAAAGGGTAGTACCTTTAACCGGAAAACTCCGTGGCTGGTTTCTTCCCTGACAGTGCAACGACCTTCAGCTTTCCTCCACGTTGAGATCTTCTCTTCCACTGGACGACGCCGCAACTTGCACCCGCTGCCAGGAACCATTGCCCCTGCTGGAGGATCCTTTCCACATAAGGTACCGTGTTCCGCCTGGCTTCCCTTGCAACCGACTGTATGGGGTAGATTTAGCCCACGGCTTTTGAACCTGGGTTAGCCTGGGACACCCTGGCTAAACCTTTTCTGAGCCTAACTAAAACCTATCTGAACTCCCTGCAAGACCTTTGAAGCCTGTTGTCATTGTGTGATCTTGGGTGCATTTGTGCCCTGCTCTCTCCAAGAGTGGGCCCGGCCTATGGACTTTGGCTCACAAGTAACTTTTGACTTTCCTGCCTTGCTTAAGAGTTCCTAAGTATTAGTGTGGTGTATTTTCCTACATTCTGCCTTTTTCCCTCCCTTTTTCGTTAACTTATTGGAGTGCCATCTATAGTTAAGCGCTCACCTCTGTCTGGAAATAAGTGGTGTTAACTAAGACTTGTCTGATAAGGAATAAGGGATGTATATATAATAATAGTAACTGTGTTTAGAGTGATTTACAATAATAGTGCTGGAGTGTTTCAATAAGTGTGTTTTTTAAATAAATAATTATATACCTTGATACCAAAGCTCTGGTCAGTGTTTGCTTGTGCTATTGTGTCTGAGTGCCTATTGTGTATACTTTACATACTGTCTAACTCTTCTTGAGGGAAGTCTGACTGCTCAGCCACAGCTACCAGGTAAATCTGGGTGGTGCAGACTGCTACCAAGTGGGTTTACTGCCAACACCTGTAGTCCTAAATCTTTTGCAGTGGTCCCCAAGGGAACTGCACAGGTTTCTGCCTAACACCCTTATATATCTCAATGGACATGTCCCGCTAATCGAGTCAGGCAAAGTCAGAGACTTGACTTTAATCACATACATCTGATACCCATTAGCTCTCGCCACACAGATAAAAGGCAGAACATAGACACACTCTGAGCAAGGTGGAACACAAGAAGGAGCAGATCTTCCGGGGCAAAGGCGAACCCACTGGAGCAGAACGACCGATCGAGGGACAAGAGAAAGGGGAAGTCAGACCTTTGGTGAACTTTAAATTACTGATAACTGTGAAGCCAGTGATACTGAGTAGCGGAGTGGTCCAGCGGCAAGAAATAGCCCACTCTAAAGTCTACGCAAAATCTGTGATATTTTGTTATAAAGCGGGAAAGTGAATGAACTCTGAAATGCGTAATGGTCAAGATTAACCCAGCCAAAAGGGGAAGTGAAAAGGTGAATGCTTGAAGAGAAAGAGTTCTTTGAACTTTTGTGCTTATGGTACTGAACTACCAAGAGACACTGGGGCAAATAACATAAGAGTGTGAGCTGAAGAGAAAGTCGAAGTGGTCCTGCGTACGGCTATGGTAAAAGCCTTGCACATTTTCCTGTGCATACATATTCCCCGTTATACACTTGTATAAAAGATAGGGCAGGCATTAAGTTTTGTTAGTATAGGCCCTTTTGATTTGATAAAGACTCACTAGGACTGTGTTTTCTTTATTAATTGATGATAGAGACTACTCCCATCATAGCAATAGGGCAAAACAGGAGTTTTTCCGAACCCCAAAAATAGCATAACTGTTTTGAAACTTGTAACTCTTGTGTCAGTGTCATACTTGTGATACCATGCCTCCCTTACAACTTACACACCTACCGCATTTCTCGTGAAGTCTGCCTTGCTGCTCTGCATGAGTTACTATGAGAGTTTGGCTGGAACAAGTGTCATTAACAGTTAACCGAAAATCCCTCCTAACACCATTAAAAAAATAAAACTGGAGAGGCCACTAGGGGTGCGGGGCTGAAGGCATTCTTTATGCTCCGCTCTCCTGTGACGGTCCAGAAAAGTGTTGACAGCCCCCACTTTTTGCCCCCCCCTCGGGACAGGCGACCCCGGGCCACAGGACCGGTGAAGGTCCCCCGCTCCTGGTGAACAAACAACAGTCAAAATCGGACCGGTACAGACAGAGTCCGACCCCGCAGCGCCATGAGTTTTGAAAGAGAAAACGGTTTGTTCCGTCTGAGACACAAGAGGAAGAAACAGTCTGCGGCCTTCCAGCCAGGCCGTAGACCCTACTGCAAAGCCAGGCTTCGGCAGGGAAAGTAGCTCGGAATCAGACAAAGCAGTGCTGGGTGGTGAGTGGCCCCCGGACGCTCCCCCAGGCCCTCTACTTGGGAGAATGGGGCGAGGACCCCTCCATAGGAACGGCTAGGGCCAGCGGAAAATAATGGTCGAAAGCTCAGGACACCTTATTCTTGGAGGGGACTTTAATATATGGGCGGATGTCAATTTAGACAGACAGGTGTCGCTCGCTAATGAACAAGGAACGCCAAGGACAGGATACAGGGAGATCAAGAATACACTGGAAGTGTATGGGTGGCGAGACACATGTCAGCATTTCCACCAACAGGAAAGGGGGTACACCTTCTACTCGCCCCCTCATTTAACCTTTACTAGGATTGATTATATGTATATTTCAAGGGACCTGTGGCAAGATACACAGAGTTCAGAGATTCGCCCGATCTCCTGGTCAGACCATGATATTGTGACGGTTGACATGGGCTGGGTGGGAATGAGCCCCAGGGGCTCCAAGTGAAGGTGTAAGGAATACCTATGGAGAGACCCAGTATTTCAGCTGGAGATGGCTAAGGAAATTGAGGAATATTTCAACACAAAATCACACAGGCGAGGTGGAGAAAAGAATAGTATGGGAAGCGGGGAAGGCAATCTGTAGGGGCATTCTGATCAGGGAGAGGGCTAGAAAAAAGAGGGAGCGGGCGTTAATTGAAAATAGGCTGAGGGAGGAGATAACACTAATCGATAAGCGGGCGCACAAGTCGTGGGAGGACTGGATTTTAGAGGCGAGGTGGAAAAGAGAGGAACTGCAGCTTCTGGAGGAAGGGAAAATAACTTGCAACTTGCAATTTCTGAAGCAAACATTTTACGAGAAAGGGGACAAGGCGGATGCACTCCTGGCAGCTAGACTAAGGGCAGCGAGCTGAAAGATGGGTTACAGAAATTGAAGGAAGGGATAAAGTACATGAATCTTCATCAGAGGGGATTCAGGAGGCCTTTGCTTCCTTTTACGAGAAGCTGTATGAATCAGAGATTAAAACAGGAAGAGGGTGACGTAGACACATACCTAGCAGATGAACAAGTTACTTACCAACTGGTAACGTTCTTTCGATTGGATGTTCCTCCAACGTATTCCTCATTTTAGATGTATTCCATCCAGCTTTAGCTGCTTCGGAAAATATTTTCGGCAGAGGGCGCCGTGCGCCGATGTCGTCAAGTCGATGGTCCCTCGAAGGCCTCCATCGAGGGTGATGTCATTGGGTGTATAAGTAGCACCCGTTGGGCCCGTTGGCCTCAGTTCTGTTTTTCCCCCCTCACTATTTATTTTGCACTGTGTAGATTGTGCCGGTAGACAGGTATCAGCCTTGCGAGAGTTGAAGTGGCATTAACCCGGAAAAATCTACAGAGGGGTAGGCTGGGAGGGCGATGAGGAATACGTTGGAGGAACATCCAATCGAAAGAACGTTACCAGTTGGTAAGTAACTTTTTGTTCGAGTGGATTGTGTCCTCCAATGTATTCCTCATCTTAGATAGACTCCCAAAGCAGTATGGACAATTTCTCTGGAGGAGGGGTTAGATTTTTCGATACCTTTAGATATCTGAATATAATACTACTTTACCAAAATTCAGCTCCTTAGACTGGGAAGCATCCAGACTATAGAATTTTGAAAAAGTATGCAGTGAAGATCAAGTTGCTGCTTCACAAATGGTCCTTATTGGAACACCTCTTCGTAGGGCTGTCGAAGAAGCTATGCCTTTAGTGGAATGGGCCCTTAAACCTCCTGGTGAATCTTTCTGTGCTAATCTGTAGCATTCTGAAATGCAAAGCACAATCCAGTGCGATATGGTCTGTTTTGACACCGATTGACCCAATTTCCTTCCGGTGTAGCCGATGAACAGTTGATTGTCCACTCTAACCTTGGAAAGCCTAGCGATGTAAAAGCTTAAAACTCTTCTTGGATCCAACCAGTGTAATCTTTTCTCCTCCTTACTAGGATGAGGTGGAGGATAGAATGCGGGTAGAACAATTTTCTGACTTAAATGAAAATCAGACACCACTTTAGGTAAAAATGAGGGTTTAACCCTTAACACAACTCTGTCCTTACGGAACACAGTATAGGGTGGCCCAGAATACAGTGCCTGCAATTCGCTCATTCTTGCAGATGTTAAAGCAACTAGGAAAGCAGTTTTCCATGCCAGTAATCTTAATGGACAAGTGTGCAAAGGCTCAAAAGGAGCACACATTAAGAATTTTAGGACCAGGTTAAGATCCCAAATTGGTACTTGGAATGGGCAAGGAGGAAATACATTGGTAAGTCCTTTTAAGAATTGCACTACCAAAGGAATTTTGAAATAGGAGCATTCTTCCGACAAGCGCTTGAAGATGGAAAGCGCCGCAAGATAACCTTTAATGGTTCCAACATTTAGACCTCTAGGTGCTAGGGACAGGAGGAAGGACAGTACTACCGGAATAGAACACAGAAAAGGATCGACATTCTTTTCTCTGCACCAGTTGCAAAACTTTTTCCAACGGCAACGGTATAGAGACTTTGTTGCTGGCCTTCTTGCCGAAAGCAACACCTCCATGACGTCATCTGGAAGGTCCCAATCCTTGTATCTCAGCCTTTCAGATACCAAGCGTGAAGGCTGAGAATTTTGACCTCTGGATGGAGAACCTGACCCTCCATTTGTGAGAAGGTCCTCTCGCTGAGGAAGACGTACTGAGGGACAGATGGACACGTCTAGAAGGTCCGGGTACCACGTTCTCCTGACCTAATCCTGGGCAATTAGGATCATGCGGTTCGTGAATCGTCTCAGTCTCCTGATGGCCTGAGGAATGACAGGAATCAGAGGGAACGCGTATAATTGGCAACTTCCAATCCACCACAAACGCATCCCCCAGGGCACCTCTCGGGGGAAATTCCCTTGAGCAATACCTTTCGCACTTCTGGTTGATTCCGGTTGTAAACAGGTCTACTTGAGGGTTTCCCAAAGGGCGAAGATCTCCTGAACGACTTCCTGAGCCAGTTCCCATTCGTGGGACACCATGCTCTGCCTGCTCAAAGCATCTGCCGGCATATTCTCCTCCCCGGCTAGATGAACTGCCGTTAAAGAGATTCCTTCCTGAATTGCCCAATACCAGAGCTGCATTGCCTCTCTGCACAGAGGTAGTGACCCTAAACCTCCTCTTTTGTTTAGATAATGCATGGCCACTGTGTTGTCCGTCATTATCAGGAAATGTTTTCCCTTGACAGATGGCAGAAAAGCTTTCAGCGCTAGTCTGTTTGCTCTCAGCTCTTCAAGGTTGATGTGTAGTTTGGACTCCAATGGAGACCAGCGACCGCTGATTGTCAGATCGTTGGCATGAGCTCCCCACCCCCTGAGTGAGGCGTCCGTCACCACTGTGATCTCTGGCCATGGTTGCCAAAAATGTTCTCCTTTTAGGATATTCTCTGTACAAGTCCACCATAGAAGATCTTGACGAACTTTGATCGGAATCTGGAGGAGATCCGTCATTTGACCTGAGAACTGGGACCACTGAGTCTTTAGAGCCCATTGAAGGGATCTCATCCTCAGGCGTGCCTCCGGCACCAGGAAGATGCAGGATGCCACGAGGCCTTTTAACCTTAAGAAGTCATAGGCCTGGAGATTTTGGGCATTTTGGAAATTGGAAACCATCTGAAGAATGTCTTGAACCCTCGACCTGGGAGGCAAGCTCTTTCCCAAGGATGTGTCTAATACAGCCCCTATGTATTGGAGCAGTTGAGGTGTCATTTGTGACTTCTTGAAATTGAGGGAGAAGCCCAGTTGGTGGAGGAAGTGGCAGGTGACTTTCAGATGATCCAGTGCTTGTTCGGCAGAATGTGCTCTGATCAACCAATCGTCCAGGTAGGGGTAGACGTGAATCACCCAACTCCTGATGGGGAAACTGCCACCACTACCATCAGCTAGGTGAAGACCCTCGGGGCGGAGATCAATCCGAATGGCAGTACTCAAAACTGATGGTGTGAGTCGCCAACTACGAACCTCAGGTATTTTCTGTGCTAGAGATGAATCGGCACATGCAAATAAGCATCCTGGAGGTCCAATGACACCAACCAATCCTGAAGTTGAAGGGCCTGAAGGATCTGAGAAAGAGTGACCATCTTCAACTTGTCCTTCCTGAGGAACTTGCTCAAGTTTAAGTCCAAGATGGGTCTAAGTCTTCCGTCCTTTTTGGGGATCAAAAAATACGGGGTGTACATCCCTTGTTCCTCTCCGCTGCAGGTACATGCTCTATAGCACCTTTATCCAGCAGGGTTAGAACTTCATGCTGTAGGAGCGGGTCTGAAAACTTCAAAGGGTGTCTCCCTGGTGGATTGTTTTGAGGTTGCATTAGAAAAGGAAGGCAGTAACCTTGGGCTATTATTTCTAGAGCCCAAACATCTGAACTAATGGCTCGGCATTCTTGCAGATGCTGTGACAGCCTGCCTCCCACAGGTGTCTTGTGATGCAAGTCCTCAAAGTGGTTTTCTGGCGGTTGCTGCAGCCGCTGATGGCAATGAGGCTCCAGCTGGAGTTGGCTTTGCACGTTTTGCTCGTCCACCGCCAGTGGCCTATCTCTGGCCCCTTTGACTGGCCATTCCGCTCGCCTTTCCATATGAGGAGTAGTAACGATAGGATCATCCCCTCCAAGATTGTCCTGGCGCTCAAAAAGGCTGAGGTTGCCTAATAGCAGCCCCCAAACACTTGGCAGCTGCTTTTGAGGTTTACAACCTCTCAAGGCTCTCGTCAGCCTTGCTGCCAAAAAGGTGAGACCCGTCAAAGGGCATGTTCAGAAGGCGGGTCTGTACGTCTTGTGCAAAACCCGACTTCCGTAACCACGCAAATCTGAGCATTACCGTGCTAGTGCCCATGGACCTGCTCGCACTATCCGCAGTGTCCAGTCCAGATTGAAGGGATTCCGGCATGGCCTCCTTCCCATCTCTAACGATGGCTAGGAATCCTTCCCTTTCGTCCCCTTCTGGTATGTGCTCCGCCGCTATTGCAATGCACTCCCACAGAGTGTATGAAAACTTTGCCAAGGCACATGTGGAGTTGGCTGATTTTAATGCCATACTCCCAGCTGAAAATACCTTCCGTACACAGCCATCCACACGCTTATCGTCCCTGTCCGGAGGGATAGAAGGGTACACCAGTTTGTTAGAAGCTGTGGCTGCCTGTATGACCAAACTCTCGGGAGTGGGATGTTTAGACAGATAGCCAGGGTCGCTACTGGCAGAGCAGTATTTTGAAGTGAGGGATTTATTCACTGGAGGAATATAATCCAGAGTCTCCCAATTTTTGGCCACCCTATTTTGCAAGGCTACGTGAAAGGGTAGTATTGGGTCTTCGGAAGGACCATGGTCCAATATGTCTGTCAAATCATCTTGGATGAATTGGGTTGGTGGTCTAGTCCATCCTAAGTAATCTACCACCTTTGTCATTAACTGACGGTATGATGGACTGGCATGCTCTCCTGGTTCTGGCCTGCCAAAGTCATTTTCAGGAGATGTATCAATGTCACTTGCATTGTGTAGTGATTCAACCAGGTCCCTCATTCTGCTTTCTTCGGAAATCAGACATTCTGGGACATTTGGGGTGCCATATTCCAGCCCAAAAGGTATATTCTCCTCATCAGATTTCTCCTGTTCCTCAAAAATTGAGGTCAGGCACTTGAAAAATTCCTTCCTAGGAAGAGGTTTGAAAACCTTTTCTGGGAGAGATGGAGGAGGAGTATTAATGGGTCCTGAAGGCATTACAGGTCTTGTAGCCTTCTCTTTGCCTTTTTCTGGCTGACCTGGCCGAATTGGAGCCTTTGGCGCTGAGGGGTTCGGGGTCAACGTCGACAATGGCGTCAAAGGCACCACCGGCTTCGAGGGCGTCGAAGCGTTCTTCGAAGAATTGCCCTTCGAGGTGCGTTCGTTCTCAGATGGCGTCGGTGACCGCGTGCGGTCGACTCGACTCGAGCGGCTTTTCTTGCTCGGCGTCCTAGAAGGCTCTCTATCCTACCTCTTTCGATCACCTGTGCTCGATTGCGCGCGAGTGTCAGAGCGATGACGCTCCCGGACGGCTTCCGAAGAAGGCGCGGACCGAGGCTTTGCTTTTTCGAACACCTCCATCATTTTGACCCTGAATGCTTCCCATTCTTCGGATGACTAATGTTTAGTGGGGCATTTCATCCTTTTAGGGGATTCGTCCGAGGACGAGGTGGCGTCTTTTCTTCAATTTTTTTGTCGAAGACTAGTGATGGGAATCGCTTCGGGACCTGGACCGAAGCCTTTCGCGTCAAGGAGACTTCTCCTCACAGGACCTCGACTTGACGCTAGAGACTTTACAGTCGGATTTACGACCTACCTGTAGTTTTCTCCTCCTCTCTCCCAAGGCCTTCCCCGTCATCGCCTGACACTTCATACAGGCCTCCATGTCGTGGCCTTCCCCGAGGCACCACAAACACTCTCAGTGCGGGTCTGTGATAGACATTTTTGAACCGCACGATTTGCACTTCTTGAAACCCGATCTCAGGGTCGTAATCGGCGTCGATGACGAGGACATATCCCTATATTGTACTAATTCACTATTCTTCACAGAACTTGAGATGCGCCGAATCTCCGAAGCAACGTATACTGCGGAAAACGGAACTGAGGCCAACGGGTGCCGCACGTGCTACTTATACACCTGATGGCGTCATCCTCGACGGAGGCCTTCGAGGGACCACTGACTCGACGACATTGACGCACTGTGCCCTCTGCCGAATTATTTTTCCGAAGCAGCTAAAGCTGGATGGAATACATCTAAGATGAGGTATACGTTGGAGGACACAATCCACTCGAAATTCATCTATCTGTCTGAGGAAGAAACCTGTACATTAGAGGACCCCATAACAGATTAAGAAATTAAGAAAGCTGTGGGGAGGTTGCAGCTGAGAATGGCTCCTGGGGAAGATGGGTTCTCAGCAGGGCTTTATTAAATCGTTCCTCATTGTCCTACTCCCATTTATGACGGAATTATTCAATGATATACTGAATACTGGGAAGGCCCCATAGTCCTTCGCCCGACTGCTTATCTCAGTAATACACAAGAAGGGGAGGGACCCCCGGACATGCAGCTAGTATCGCCCTATCTCCCTTCTTAACATAGATGCCAAAATCTACATCCGGGTGCTTGCGGCTAGGTTAGAGGGGTATTATGCCAAGAATGATCCACCCAGACCAAGTGGGTTTCATTAGGGCACGACAGGGGGCTGACACGATGAGGGGCTAACTGGGGACCCCGCCCCTTTTCGGTAGACGCTGAAAAGGCCTTTGATAGGGTTGAGTGGGGGTTCCTCAAAGCAGTGCTTACTAAGTGTGGTATTTGGGAAAGGTTTCTCTGGCAGGTTATATGCCAATATACTCGTCCCCCAAGGCATGGGTGGCAGTAAATGGGGGCTACTCCCGGTGGTTTGGGTAGGGGAACCAGGCAGGGTTGCCTCTTCTCCCCGACATTACTTGCCCTCTCTGTAGAACCCCTCGCCCAGAGGATTAGAGAGGACCCCCGCGTAAAGGGATTCCTGGTCAGAGAGGTTAACTATAAAGTCGCCCTTTATGCAGATGATATGCTCTTACACATAAGTAACCCCCTGACCACCATACCAGGGGCGATCCAACTGATTGAGCAATATGGCTCCCTGGAGGGATTTAAGATTAATATGGCGAAATCAGTCCCTTTTCCCCTAGATAGGAATAGGGACGGAGAAATGGGAAGGTTCGCATCTCTGGGTCTGCAGGTCAACCTGGGAACACTTAGATAACTAGGAACTAATGTAACGAGGGACATAGGGGAATTATATCCGGCAAACTTCCCCCTCCGATGGCCAAAATTAAGATGGACATGGAGAAATGGGGCAAATTAACAATATGGTTGTGGCGCCTCAATGCTTTTAAAATGGTTGTTCTTCCCAGGATCCTTTATTTGTTCCAGATGCTCCCCATTCGGATCTCAGACTCCCCATTCAGATCTCAGGGAAATAAGGGGCTCTCTATTGAGGTTTCTCTGGCATGGGTAAAAGGCTAGGAGTACTGGTTCTGCCCAAACAAAAGGGGGGAGTAGGCCTACAGGACATGAAACTATTACAAAGCTGATCCGCTTAGGGTTCTTATACCTCATTTTAGGGCCCAAAGGGGTCTCCAATGGGTTACGTTGGATAACTTAAAGTTGCACCCGGCCACTGTTGCGGAATTATTGTGAGAACCATATGGGACGTCTGGTGACAATGCGCAGAAATTATAGGAATTTCTACGTGGCCCTCCCAGGTAGGCCACCACTGGGTGCCTGGAGTTAGGGAAGCTACACCGAACCCCGAACAAATCCAGAAATGGTTTGAGGTAGGACTGGAACGGATTGGCCAACTGTGGAGCGAGGGTAGCTTCATGAATATACTTGATCTGGAGGCGGCCATGGGCATAGATAAACTCTGTTTTCTTGTACCTTCAATTGAAGGGGGTGTTAACGGGAGCTCGCTGCAGGGAAAAGATACAGAGAGACCTTACCCCCTTTGAAAAAATCTTAGATAAAGGAAATGAAATGAAGAGACTGATCTCAGCGATGTATGGGGCGATTGTGTGATCAGGGAAGCGGTCCACGGAGAAGCTTAGAATAAAGTGGGAGCAAGACATGGAGGTTGATATAGATGTAACGCTGTGGGAAAGACTTTGTAGGGGAGTTTCACAGACGTCGATTTCCAGTCAATATAAGCTGCATGCCATTAAGCTGCTTCACAGGTGGCAGGTGACCCAGTTAGAGACTCCAAAATGTTTCAAAATGCCAGCCCTTTGTGTTGGTGTGGATGCGGGCCTAGGGCCGATTATTGACATATGTGGTCGGGGATGTCCCAGAGTGGAATTCTATTGGGATGAAGTCCTTGGTTGGATCAAGGTACTTGACAGGGTTGCCCGGGTTAAATCACCCATGATGGTCTTGTTTTGTCTGGAGAGGGAGAAGGGGGATTAGATCAGGCTGCCAAAAAAAAGTCCTCTTCCCTGCTTTTAGCAGCTAGAGCTTGTCTAGCCATGTAGCAGAAGGAACAAGTTACTTACCTGTAACTGTTGTTCTCCAGCATGGGTCTGGCATGGATTCACATGCTCATGAATATTCCCCGTCGTCAGGCTGGGAATCCTCGGTAAAGAAAAAATCAGTTTCAGTTTCGTTTCTGAACCGTCTTTCTACTAGTATCCAATCACTGGTCTCTGGGTCATAATGCTCCCAGGCAATGACTGCCCTCTACCTAAGCCCCTCCTCTGGCAGCCATCTTCAGATTTGGTAGCACAAAAAGTGGCAGTAGGACCAAGAGAAGAGCCGCAGAGGGGTTGGAGGGAGGGTTCGCATGTGAATCCATGCCACACCCATGCTGGAGAACAACAGTTACAAGTAAGTAACTTGTTCCTTCTCCAGCATGGGGTCTGGCATGGATTCACATGCTCATGAATACAAGAATACATAGAAGTACACACATGCACAACCATGGGAGGTGGCAAGGCTCAACATTAAGCATTTCAACAACTCAACATTAAGCATCTCTTACCTCCTCACCAGGCTCACCTTCAAGCGAACAGGTTGCACAGCACTGCCTGGCCGACTCTGGACTCCTCCCTGGAATCCCAGTCGACGCAGTAGAATCTCGTGAAGGTGTGCATCGACCTCCACATAGCAGCCCTGCATATGTCCAGCAGGGGCACACTAGACAGGAACGCTGTGGTAGCAGTGATCGCTCTGATCGAATGGGCTCTCGGACGGCCGGGCAACGGTCCGTTTGCCAACCGGTGATAGTGCATGATGCAGCCGGACAGCCATCTGGAAATGGAAGCCTTCGAGAGGGCCTTCCCCTGGTTCGCAGGTCCAAAATTCACAAACAGCTGTGATGTCTTCCGAAAACTCTTCGTGCGGTCCACGAAGAACTTCAGCGCTCTATTGACATCCAGCGAGCGCAAAGTCCTCTCTGCCGGCGACAAAGGCGACGGGAAGAAAATATGTAACACCAAGGGCTTGTTGAGATGGAAGTGTGACGGCACCTTGCCATGAAGGAGGGGTGCATCCTCAGCACTACCCTCGTCTTGTGGAATGTCAGGAATGGAGGTTTACAGGAGAGGGCCTGGATCTCTCCCACACATCGTGCGGAGGTGATGGCCACAAGAAACGTTGTTTTCCACGATAGGAATTTCAACGGTGCTGAATGCAGAGGCTCGAATGGCGGGCCCATGAGCCTGGTCAGCACCACGTTGAGCTCCCACGCCGGGGCCTTCACCAGCGGAACGAGCAGAACAGTCCTTTCACGAACTCCTTCACTAGTCGGTGAGACCACAGCGACGACCGCCCCGGAGTTCTGGTGTAGCGGGAGATAGCCGCCAGATGGATCTTGATGGAGGCATGTGCCAGCCCCGCCTTGGCCAGCGATAGCAGGTATGGCAGCACTTGAGGGGCGTAATCTGCAGAGGGTTGATCTTCTGTGCACGGCACAAGACAGAGAACCTCTTCCATTTATGTCCGTAGCACTTGAGAGTCGAGGGCGCCCTGGCCTTTGCAAGGACCTCCTTGCAGTCCAACGGGATATCGTAGCCTCCGAACTCTAGTGCTTCAGGAGCCATGCCTGCAGGTTCAGCGATCCCGGCTCATGATGTAGGATGGCGCCCCCTCCCTGGTGAGAAGATCCGCATCCGTCGGCAGTTTGACTGGGGGGACATTGACAAGTCCAGAAGGTCTGGGAACCTTATCTGCCTCTGCCACGCCAGTGCGACGAGGATCATCCTGCACCGGGACAGTCTAAGTTGAATGATGAGTCGCAGAAGCAACGGCAACGGTGGGAACGCATACAGGAACAGGCCGTCTCAGGTGAAGGAGAATGCATCGTCCATGCTCCCCGGCTGGGGAAACCTGCTGGCGAACCTCCGGCACTTGCCGTACGTCGCCGTCGTCGTGAATAGATCTATCTGGGGACTGCCCCATCGTCGGAATAGCCGATCCACTTTGCTCGTGGTTGATGGTGTCGGGGACATAGTGCCCTGCCTGGCAGCCAAGGAGCCCGAACCAACGGTGCTCCCGGTACCCGCGGACTCGCAGTGCTTCATCTTATGTTGGGCCCCCATCGCCAGAGCGCCCTCAAAGGACTTAGAAGACCGCTCAGACTACTTCTTCTCACCTGCTGCTGGGCTCTTCCCTTCCAGCCAGTTAGTGAGTCGAGTCTGACGGTCCTTCAATGTCCATTCGGACATGTTCTTACAAAACGCACAGTCCTTCTCCACGTGCGATTTTTCGTCGTGAAGGTAGTAGAGGCACTGAGAGTGCTCATCTTCCTTGAAGACATTCTGTAATCCGCATCCAGGGCAGCTCCTGAACAGCTTGGATCCAACAGGCGTCGTGTTTCCTTTGTCTTGGGCCATGTCCACGTGGGGTAGGCCTCAAAGATCTTCCGGAATCCTCCAAGAAGTGAAAACTCGAGGAAAATTCATCCTTGAGGAGCGTAGAAGAATTCCGAAACGGGTCCCCGCTGATCGGAAGTAGAATCGGTGGAGCTTGAGGCTCGATTGACCGAAAATATAAGCATAAACTCTTGGAAAAAAAACGCAAAACGCAGTAAAAGCTCGAGAGCTATAGCACAAGGACTCCCAACACTTGAACGTGCAGTTAAAATCTGAAGATGGCTGCCAGAGGAGGGGGGCTCAGGTAGAGGGCAGTCATTGGCTGGGGGCAGTATGACCCAGAGACCAGTGATTGGTTACTAGTAGAAAGACAGTTCAGAAACAAAACAAACTGATCTTTTCTTTACCGAGGATTCCCAGCCTGACTGGGAATATTCATGAGCATGTGAATCCATGCCAGACCCCATGCTGGAGAAAAGTGTTCTTCCTCCAGGCAAGGAGGAATGGATGAATGTTGCTATGAACATATGTACTATGGAAATAATAGCAGCGATCCATGGTCATGCCGGCCTTCATGAAATGGAGTGGGGAGAATGTACTAATAAACACATGAAGACCCAGCAGTGGGCAACGTTAAGGAATGAGAAAGGGGGAGCATGGAGTTTTTGCTGTAAACAAATAAGGAACAAGTTACTTACCTGTAACTGTTGTTCTCCAGCATGGGTCTGGCATGGATTCACATGCTCATGAATATTCCCCGTCGTCAGGCTGGGAATCCTCGGTAAAGAAAAAACCAGTATCAGTTTCGTTTCTGATCTGTCTTTCGTAGTAATAACCAATCACTGGTCTCTGCGTCATACTGACCACAGCCAATGACTGCCCTCTACCTAAGCACCGCCTCTGGCAGCCATCTTCAGATTTGGAAGCACGTGAAGTGGCAGTATGACCAAGTGAAGAGCCGCAGAGGGGTAGGCGGGAGGGTTCGCATGTGAATCCATGCCAGACCCATGCTGGAGAACAACAGTTACAGGTAAGTAACTTGTTCCTTCTCCAGCATGGGGTCTGGCATGGATTCACATGCTCATGAATAAAGAATACATAGCAGTACACACATGCACAACCACGGGAGGTGGCAAAGGCTCAACATTAAGCATCACATCAACTCAACATTAAGCATCTTACCTCCTCACCAGGCTCACCTCAGGCGAACAGGTTGCGCAGCACTGCTTGGCCGACCCTGGACTCCTCCCTGGAATCCCGGTCGACGCAGTAGAATTTCGTGAAGGTGTGCGTCGACCTCCACGTAGCAGCCTTGCATATGTCCAGCAGGGGCACACCAGATAGGAACGCCGTGGTAGCTGCGATCGCTCTGGTGGAATGGGCTCTCGGACGGCCAGGCAGCGGTCGGTTTGCCAACCGGTGACAGCACATGATACAGCCGGAGAGCCATCTGGAGATGGAAGCCTTCGAGAGAGCCTTCCCCTGATTGACAGGTCCAAAGTTCACAAAGAGTTGTGACGTCTTCCGAAAACCCTTCGTGCGGTCCACGTAGAACTTCAGCGCTCTAGCTGCATCCAGCGAGTGCAAAGTCCTCTCAGCCGGCGACGAAGGCGACGGGAAGAACACAGGTAACACCAAGGGTTCGTTGAGATGGAAGTCCGACGGTACCTTGGGCATGAAGGAGGGGTGCGTCCTGAGCACTACCCTCGTGTCGTGGAAAGTCAAGTACGGGGCCTTGCAGGAAAGGGCCTGGATCTCTCCCACTCGTCGTGCGGAGGTGATGGCCACAAGAAAAGCTGTTTTCCACGATAGAAACTTCAACGGGGCCGAGTGCAGAGGCTCGAACGGAGGTCCCATGAGCTTGGTCAGCACCACGTTGAGCTCCCACGCCGGGGCCGGAGCCTTCACCGGCGGGAACGATCTGAACAGTCCCTTCATGAACTCCTTCACCAGACGATGAGACCACAAGGACGTCCGCCCCGTGGTTCTGGTGTATCGGGAGATCGCAGCAAGATGAATCTTGATGGACGCGTGTGCCAGACCAGCTTTGGCCAGCGTCAGCAGGTACGGCAGTACTTGGGGAGCCGTAATCCGTAGAGGGTTAATCTTCTGTGCGTGGCACCAGACAGAGAACCTCTTCCATTTGTGTCCGTAGCATTTAAGAGTCGAGGACTCCCTGGCCTTTGCAAGAACCTCTCTGCAATCGGCCAGTATGTCGTATCCTCCAAACTCTAGCGCTGCAGGAGCCAGGCCTGCAAGTTCAGCGACTTCGGGTCGTGGTGGAGGATGGCGCCTCCTTCCCTGGAGAGTAGATCCGCGTCCGCCGGCAGCTTGATCGGCGGGGACGCTGACAAGTCCAGCAAGTCCGGGAACCATATCTGCCTCGGCCACGCAGGTGCGACGAGGATCATCCTGCACCGTGACCTCTTGAGCTGGTTGACGAGCCGGATTAGCAGAGGCAAGGGAGGGAACGCGTAGAGGAACAGGCCCTCCCAGGGGAACGAGAAAGCATCGCCCATGCTCCTCGTCTGGGGAAACCTGCTGGCGAACCTCCGGCACTTGGTGTTCGTCGCCGTCGCGAACAGGTCGATCTGGGGTGTGCCCCACCGTCGGAAGAGGCGATCCACCAGATCCTGCCGTAGTTCCCACTCGTGGCACGAGCGCAGCTCCCTGCTGAGTGAGTCGGCGATGGTGTTTTTTATCCCTGCCAGATGAAACGGCACCAGAAAAGTCCCTTGGGCGACGGCCCAATGCCACAGATCCTGCGCCTCCTTGGACAGCGCTGGGGACCTGGTTCCGCCCTGTTTCCTGATGTAAAACATGGTGGTGGTGTTGTCGGTGAAGATCCTCACCACCTTGCCCTTGAGGGACGGAAGGAAGGACCTGAGGGCCCAAAACACTGCACGGAGCTCCAGGACGTTGATATGCAGGGACTTCTCCGTCGGGAGCCAGAGTCCCCTTGCGTGCAGATTTTCGGTGTGCGCTCCCCACCCTTCCAGGGAGGCATCCGTGGTCACAGTCTCCTGGTGGGCTGGGGTCTGGAAGTCCATGCCCGCCGTCAGATGCGCGCGGGTGCCCCACCACCGTATCGCTCGTCGGAAGCTCTCGTCGAGCTTGATCCTTTCCTCGAAGCTGCCCGTCGTCTGGATCCAGCGCGCATCCAGGAATTCTTGCAACGGGCGCATCCGGAGCCTGCACATGGGAATGAGGTAGATGCAGGAAGACATCATCCCGAGGAGGGACTTGATGGACCTCACTTTGGCCGCGTCGGCCACCAACATCCGTTGCACCTTGCCCAAGATGGTCCTGGTCCTCTCCTCCGACGGGGAGGCCAGAAGGGACACTGTGTCGAGCCTCGCTCCCAGAAACAGTGCGACTTGCGCGGGCACCAGGTGGGATTTGGCGTAGTTCACGGCGAATCCCAGGTCCGTGAGGAGTTGGACGGTCCTTGCCGTGTGGACCACGGCGAGCTCCCTCGTCTTGGCGCGGATGAGCCAGTCGTCCAGGTAGGGGTAGACGTGAATCCCCTCGCGGCGCAGCTGCGCCGCCACCGGTGCGAGGCACTTGGTGAATACCCTGGGTGCCGACCGTAGTCCGAAGGGAAGGGCTTTGAACTGGTAATGACGCCCTTGGACCACGAACCTGAGGAATTTTCGGTGCCCCTTTAGGATGGGAATGTGGAAGTAGGCATCCTCCAAATCCAACGACGATAGGAAGTCTCCTTCCTCCAGCTGACCCAGGACGTGCTGGAGGGTGACCATCCGGAACTTCTGCGCCTTGATGAACTTGTTCAGACGCCGCAGGTCTAGGATGGGGCGCCATCCTCCCGTCTTCTTCTTCACGAGGAAGTATCTCGAGTAGACTCCGGAGCCCCGAAGCCTCTTTGGGACGAGTTCGATGGCGCCCTTTCTGAGCATCGCCTTTACCTCCAGGAGAAGTTGAGGGACGTGAAGTTCTTTCCTGGCCACGGGGGGGACGCGCGGGCACCTTCTTTGAAACTCGAGCGCGTGGCCCCGGGCCAGGGCGTCCAGCACCCAACGGTCGGTGGAAATGGACTCCCACACGCTGACGAAGCCCGCCAGCCGGCCTCCCACCGGGGTGCTTCGGTGGGGGCCCGACCCCACGGCCGGTTCAATCCTGCTTGGACGCGGCCTTGCCGCCTTGACCTCCTTGGCGACGACGGCGGGGTCCGCTAGACTTGCCTCGTCCTCTGTAGGCCTCTTGCGACGACGAGCGGGCCGCTTGACGGTAGGAAGCGAAACCGCCGCCGGAACCTTTGGAGGCGCCCTTGCCTCCGCCGCTCCGAAAGGGCGTCCGTCGTTGCTGCAGGACTCCAAGGGCCCGGGCCGTCTCAGTATCCGCCTTGATGGCCTGAAGGGAATCGTCCACTGTCTTCCCAAACAGGTTGTTCCCGTCGAAGGGCATGTCCAGGACTCTGGTCTGGACGTCCTGCCGGAAGTCCGTAGCTTTGAGCCATCCACGACGTCGAAGGCAAACGCCGTTGCCCAGCTGGCGGAACCCAGTGTCGGCGTGGTCCGAGGCCACCTCACCTTCCTGCAGGATCTCCAGGGCCTCCGCCCTCTTGTCGTCCGGCAGAAAATCCAGCAGGGGAGCTATCTTGTTCCAGAGCTCCCTGTCGTAGCGGGCCACGATAGCCAAGGCGTTGGCCGCTTTAATCGTCGTCGCTGCCGACGAGATGACTCTACGTCCCATAGCATCCAATTTCTTTCCCTCGCCGTCCGGCGGGGAAGTCGATGTGGGGGCCCCCCCCGCTTTCTTCCTGGCTGCCGCGGAGACGATGGAATCCGGGGTAGGTTGCGCCCGGAGGCATAGGGGGGCCGTGTCCGGGACCCGGTACTTCTTCTCGTACCGGTCTCTTCTAGCTGGCGTCGTGGAAGGGTTCTTGAGGAAGGAAAGGCCCTCATCCCAAATGTCGTCCAACAGAGGCACTGCGAGGACCGTCTTCCTCTTGGCCTCGCGCCGCTGATAAAGGAAGCCTTCCTTTTTCTTCTCCTCAGGGCAGAGTTGGAAAAGCTCGGAAGCCCTGGAGATCATGGAGTGGAAAGATCCGATCTCGTCGGGCGGAGAAGCCCTGGTGGGAGGCGACGACGGAAAATCCTCGTCGTATGCCTCGTCGTCCGTACCCGTCGCTGCCGTGTCAGTCCCCGTATCATCCCCTCGGGTGGACGGGGAGGAGGGCTGGACGGGGCGCGACGGTTGAAAAGGAGGTGGTGGATGGATCCTTCTTTTCTTGGTAGGGGGAACACCAGAAGGTCCCGGTTCTGGATCCCCCGACGGGAGAGGTTCCTCCGTCGGTAACGATAGCCTCGTCCTTATCTCGGAGCATAAGGACTGTATGGCCAACAAAATGGCCGCCGAGTTGTCTTGCGGCGCTGGCAGAGGGGAGTCCGACGGGCGAGCAGGGGCCCCGTCGGTATCCTCGACGATGTCGTCGTCGTCACCTGCGTCGGGGTCCATTCCGACGGGCTGGCCTTCTTCCACGCCTAGGCCGTGGCTTAAGACCTCGATCAGCTCCTGTTCTGAGGTTGAGGCCGAATCTACGACGACGCCCTGCCCCCCCTTCTTCTTCCCCACGGAGGGTTTCACGGGGGTCCTATCGATGGGCACAAAAGAAGACTCCCTCCGAGGAGGCAGGGAGATTCTGGGCCCTGAGGTCGCCACCACTGGTGCAGCCACCACAGGCTGAGCCAGGGCCGCCGCGACCGTTTCGATAGAGGGCTTGGTCGGATGGATCAAGGCCTTCACCACCTTAGGTGCGCTCACCGCCTTATCCTTGAGGGAGGGGGCACTGCCACGCTCCTCCTCTGCCTTAGAGCTCGACCGGGGCCTCTCCAGGAGCTTCGCCGGGTGCTCGGCCTTCCTCTTACCCGACCCAGAGCGTTGGCTCGTGGTTGATGGTGCCGGGGAGGGTGCGCCCTGCCTGGCGCCCGTAGAGCCCGACCGTTCGGCGCTCCCGGTGCCAGCGGACTCGCGGTGCTTGGCCTTATGTTGGGCCCCCGTCGCCGGGGCGCCCTCAAAGGTCTTAGAAGACCGCTCGGATTTCTTCTTCTTCTCGCCAGACGGGCTCTTACCCTCCAGCCAGTTGGCGAGACGTTGATGGCGGTCCTTCATGGTCCGTTCCGACATGTTGCCGCAAAACGCACAGTCCTTCTCCACGTGCGTCTTGTCCTCATGAAGGCAGTAAAGGCAGAAAGAGTGTTCGTCCTCCTTAAAGACGTTCTGCAGCTGGCATCCAGGGCAGACCCTGAACAGCTTTCCGGGCGTCGAGCTTCCCTTCTCCTGGGCCATCTCCGAGACCGGGCCTGAGAAGCTTCTGGAGTCCTCCGAAGTGTAGCTCGACGAAATCTTCACCCTTGAGGGGCACAGATGAATCCGACACGGGTCCCCGTTGATCGGATGTAGGATCGGTGGAGCTTGAGGCTCTTTTGACCGAAAGAATCGAAGTTTTTTGTGAAAAAGCGCGAAAAATAGCACTAACGCTCGAGAGCAATAGCACGAGGATCCCAACACATGAACGTGCGGTAAAAATCTGAAGATGGCTGCCAGAGGCGGTGCTTAGGTAGAGGGCAGTCATTGGCTGTGGTCAGTATGACGCAGAGACCAGTGATTGGTTATTACTACGAAAGACAGATCAGAAACGAAACTGATACTGGTTTTTTCTTTACCGAGGATTCCCAGCCTGACGACGGGGAATATTTACGAGCATGTGAATCCATGCCAGACCCCATGCTGGAGAAAGGCAGTGCCTGAACTGATGTCAGACAAACACTGGATTGCATGCCTGTGAGGTGGCCAGGTGCCAAAGGATAATGTTTATTTGGTTTTTATTCATCTGAGGGATTGAATATGTGGTTTTAGTAGGGAGAAATCAGTACCAAAGGGCGAGGGGGGCAGGACTGGGGATTGAGGGGCGGATACAGTTGAGGGATGTTATTGGGGGGGCAGCAGGGGGTAAGAAAGTGGAATTTTGTTTTTTGAATTGCCTCGCAAAGTTCTTTATTGTTTTTTTTCTTTTATTGTTATCCGGTTAACAAGTAACCTTTAACAAACACAATTAAAATAAGAACACAAATACATTAATTCATTCATTTGTAAAAGAAAAACATAATTAAATGAATACATTGCAGTAAGCATTCAAGTATTTCACAAAGAGTAAATATTTTAATGAATGAACATAGTCCAGATAACATTATGTGAAACAATTAGTCCTTTCACATCCATCTAAAACTTCCTTTAAAAAATGAATCGTGGCAGTCATCCATTTATTACATCCAGAAGAACTCATAATCAACTGCCTTACCCTACAGACATGAATCTGAACATATGGGTGGACCAAATGGCCAAAATAAGACATTTGTTTCCCCTCTAAAGATGTACAGTACAACAGTATATGGCGCAACGTCTCAACCTCAAAATCTGCATACTCTCTGCTCTCTCTGAACTTTGCTTCTTGCCCCTATAACTTCATTTGTGTGGATAAAATGCAATCGTAGTCTCATCGGAACAGGGCGATTGGCTCATATACCACAGTATTTGTTCTACGCTGAGGCGATGCACTTCATTCTCCCTGGACCTTGGCTCCCCTGATCCCTGTGAGGTAGAGATGGAGCTCTATGTGGACTCCTTCCCGCGCATACGTACTTTTTACCAAATGGCAATTCAGAACAATCAGGGACGGATCTCCGCGCTCGCTCGTTTGTGGTCGGAGGACCTAGGGGCCCAGATTGAGACGGGTGATGTCCTGGGGTACTTCGCCGCTATACCTCTAATCTCCGCTGACATTCGGAATAGAGAGATCCAGTTTAAAATAGTACAGCCGCTATATATCACTCCCTCCACTCTACATAGAATGGGGATCTCCAATTCGAACAAATGCTGGAGAGGCTACGACACCTTGGGTACGTTGGGTCACATTCTAATGGGGCCACATCAATGTTCACGCCCGAGATGGTGCTCCTCGGGGGTGATGCTGAAGTCTGGCATTCAGAGGCTCTCACGTGCAAACTGATAGGTCTAATACTCTTCACGGCCAGGAAACTCCTCGTAGTCCATTGGAGGGCCTCCGATCCACCAACCACTGCAGCGCGTTGCGCACTGTTAGCAAAAACCTGTAGGTTGGAACTTGCGGCTATGAGGCAACAACCCAGGAACTCTCAAAGTTCTGCAAGTACACTAAAATTTAGAGAGCTGACGGCTCCTTATATCTAGTTGCAACAATGGGAGGAGAGCCCCTTGCCTAGATTTCTAAAATACTTTACCTACCTCAGTACGATCACTAGGTCTGTACAGCCAGGAGTAGGGTATTCAATGCTTCATAGTGCTGGTCTTTATGTCAATTAGGACACTGGACTTTGTTCAACATCAAGAGCTTCACACTGTTTAGGGGAGGAATGGGTGGGGGAGGTTTGCATTTGTTCTTATTGTTGTTTTTATATCTATATAGCTAATACCTGACAACTGCTGACATGTGATAATTCGCAACAATACTGTTTCATCATTAACTGTAATGTTATGTTGTGTGTAGCATGCGGCGCTGTTAGGGAGAATTCTCTGTTTAGGCTGAATTTCCTAACCTAGTGAGTCCCCCAGCAGCTTTGCTGGATTTTTGGGGTGTATTCTTTTCTCCTGCCAAGAGTGAGACTCTTTTACCCTCACTCTTGGACATGATTTGAGTGTGTTTCTTTGAAGCTAGATGTGTTTAATGGGCTATGGGGTCTTTTACTCCATAGGGCTTCATGTGTTTTTGTGATGTGTGTTACACAGCACCCTCAGTGCAGTGACACAGGGGTGTCATAGTGACCCCCCAGTATAGACTCCATACCCTGGGACTGACTACTGTCTCACAGGGCATGTAAAGTCACCATTGACTTTACTAGTCAAATTCTGAACAGAACCAGTACAAACCATCATATTGTGGACGTACTGGCTGGGGCAATTCGATTGCCCCAGGGTCTGTTAGTCGAGGGGGCACGTCTCCGTCCCCCCTGATCGAGTTTTGGCTGGTGGCATTGGATACTACTTTTTATATTCAACCGTGAATATTTTCCTATGGGATTTCCCATTGTTTTAGGCTACTATCTTTATTTAATTATTTACGGTAGCCTCGAACATACCGCCGGTTTATTTAATTAATATTAATTCTCCGGTTGGTATCTTTCGCCAAAACTTGATTCTAAAATGGCGTTTGTGTTCTCTTCTGTGACTCAAACCCAAGTCGAGCCCTTTGTTCCACTTTTTGGCGGGCTTCTCCACAGAAGCCCTCCAAAGTGATGCCACTATGTCTGGGGTCCTTAGGAGGGGTGGAGGGGAATTTAGGCACCCTGGACTGAGTTGTCTAGGCAACTCATGTCGCACTCCATCCTGATTGGCCCAAGTGGTGAGCCAGCCGGCTCACCACTTAGCATGTTTGAGTGACAGCTAGGCTGAGTGAATGGAGGTTTGCTGCATAAAAGCAGGGCTTTGGAGGGGACTGGAACTTCAGAAGTCGCCACAGGACCTAAGAATCCGACGAGGGAGAAGCTGAGCCGACCTGCCACGACACCACCATCGGTGGAGCCCTACTGCTGCCTCACCACTTTTCCCAACGACAGAGGAGATCTCCCGCCGGAGAGTCTTCTTCCTTTGACTGGTGGGGATAACCAGTTTCACCGTCTTTTCGCTTTCCCGACGTACCTCGTGGCCACCTTGCCCGTGCCAAGCACCCCGGCAACCGGGATACCACGTTTTACCACGACCGCGAAACCAAGGTACCACCTTTAACCGGAAAACTCTGCGGCTGGTTTCTTCCCTGGTAGTGCAACTACCTTCATCTTTCCTCCAAGTCGAGATCTTCTCTTCAACTGGACGACAACGCAACTTGCAACCACTACCAGGAACAACTGCCACCGCTGGAGGATCCTTCCCACTTAAGGTACCATGTCCCGCCTGGCTTCCCTTGCTACCGACTGTACGGGGTAGATTTAGCCCCCGGCTTTCGAACCTGGGTTAGCCTGGGACACCTTGGCTAAACTTTTCTAAGCCTCTCTAAACTCTTCTTGAACCCTCTGCAAGACTTTCTAAGCCTAGTGTAACTGTGTGATCTTGGGCACATTTGTGCTCTGCTCTCTCTAAGAGTGGGCCCAGCCTTTGGACTTTGGCTCATCAGTGACTTTTTGCTCTCTGCCTTGCTAACAGTGTTCCTGAATCAGAGAGTGATGTACCGTGTTAGGCAGAAACCTGTGCTGTTCCCTCTGGGACCACTGCAAAAGATTTAAGTCTACAGGTGTTGGCAGTAAACCCACTTGGTAGAAGTCTGCACCACACAGATTCACTGTGGTAGCTGTGGCTGAGCAGTCAGACTTCCCTCAAGAAGAGTTAGGCAGTATACAGAGGATACATAATAGGTACAGAGGCACAGTAGCACGAGCAAACACTGACCAGAACTAGGAGTAAAAGTATAGACTTATTTATTAAAGGTACACTCCTAAATTACACTAGCACGATAGAAAAGATAAGAAAGTCAAACACAGTTACTATAACTCATATGTACATCCCTAGTCATTTGTTGGACAATTCTAAGTTAACCCCACTTATTTCCAAACAGAGATGAGCGCTTAACGTTAGATGACACTCCAACAAGTATTACCAAAAGGGAGGGAAAAGGCAGAAATAAAGAGAGCAGTAAGGTAAAACACTTTTCACATAAGGTTAGCAAAGACAGTCAATGGTGGAACAAGGAGAATTAGTTCGGGGCCCGCTTTATAGGGAGCCAGGCGAAAAATGTGCCCAAGATCACACAATGTCATCAGTCTTTGCAGGTGAGAGAAAAAGGTTTTACTACGGTTCTGAAAAGTTTAGTTAGGGTGTCCCAGACCTACCCAGGTTCGAGAGCCGAGGGCTAAATCTACCCCGTACAATCGGTGGCAAGGGAGGCCGGGCGGAACACAGTACCTTAAAAAGTGGAAAGGATCCTCCAGCGGTGGTAGTTGTTCCTGGTAGTGGGTGTAGTCGCGGCGTCGTCCAGGGGAAGAGGTGATCCCGACGTGGAGGAAAGCTGCAGATCGTTGCACTACCAGGGAAGAGACCAGCCGTGGAGTTTTCCGGTCACAAAGGATTTTTACCCCTCTTTCGCGGTTGAGGTAAAAAGTGGTATCCCAGTTGCCAGGGTGCTTGGCACAGGCAAGGCGGCCACGAGATGCTTCGGGACGGCGAAAATAAGGCAGCAACTGGTTGTCCCCAACAGTTAAGGGAAGAAGACTCTCCGGCGGGAGATCTCCTCTGTCGTCGGGAAAAGTGGTGAGACGGTTCTGCAGGGCTTCACCGGTGGTGTCGTCTTGGCAGGTCGGCTCGGCTTCTCCCTCTTCGGCTTCTTAGGTCCTGTGGCGACTTCTTTAGAACCAGTCCCAAAAACCCTGCTTTTATGCAGCAAACCCCCATTCATACAGCCTAGCTGTCACTCAAACATGCTAAGTGGTGAGCGGGGTGCCTCACCACTTGGGCCAATCACACTAGAGTGCGACATGAGTTGGCAAGGCAACTCAGTCCAGGGAGCCTAAACCCCCTCCCACACCCCCTGTGGTACCCAGACAGAATGGCACCACTTTGGAGGGCTTCTGTGCAGAAGCCCGCCAAAAGTGGAACAAAGGCTCGACTCGGGTTCAGGGTTACTGAAGTGAACCTAGACGCCATTTTGGCGGCGAGTTCTGGCACAAAATCCCAACCGGTGAATTTATATTAAATAAATAACCCGGCGGTATCTTTAACATTGCACCAAAAAGTGGTGCATTAAAAACAATGGGAAATCCCATTGGGAAATATTCTGGTGGAATATTTCCGTGGTATCCACTGCCCCCAGCCAGAACTCGGCGAGGGGGGGACGGGACAGTACCCCCCTCGACAACAGACCCAGGGGCAATTACCCTACCAGTACTTCCACAGTAAGATGGTTTGTACTGGTTAAGTTCCTAAGTTAAGACTAGTAAAGTCAATGGTAACTTTACAGACCCAGGGAGACAGTAGTCAGTCCCAGGGTGTGGAGTCTATGTTTGGGGGTCTCTAGGACACCCCTGTGCTACTGCACTGAGGGTGCTGTGTAACACACATTCAAAAACCAATGATGGCCTATGGGGAAAATTACCCCCTAGCCCATAAGCACATAGCAAGTCACAGAAGCACTCTCAAGTCATGTCCAAGAGTGAGGGTAAAAGAGTCTCACTCTTGGCAGGAGAAAAAAATAAACCCCAAAAATCCAGCAAAGCTGCTGGGGGACTCACTAGGTTAGGAAATTCAGCCTAAACAGAGAATTCTTCCTAACATACCTCTTCATATTCTGTCTCCCCCCCTTTCTCGCAAACTTATTAGAGTGCAATCTAGTTAAGCGCTCACCTCTGTATGAAAATGAGTGGTGTTTTACTGTGATTTATCTAACAGGGAAAAAGGGGTGTATATATTATAATACTAACTGTGTTTAGGATATTTTACAATAAGAGTGCTGGAGTGTTTCAACTGTGTGTTTTTAAATAAATAATTATATACTTTGATACCAAAGCTCTGGTCAGTGTTTGTTTGTATTGTTGTATCTGAGTGCCTATTGTGTATACTTTGCATACTGCCTAACTCTTCTTGAGGGAAGTCTGACTGCTCAGCCACAGCTACCAGGTAAATCTGGGTGGTACAGACTGCTACCAAGTGGGTTTACTGCCAATACCTGTAGTCTTAAATCTTTTGCAGTGTTCCCTAAGGGAACTGCACAGGTTTCTGCCTAACAGGCGCAATTGTCTTACCCTGTTACTCCTTGCACATTGTTCTCAATTACGAAATGCCAATAAACAGATTGTACAAAAAAAAAATGCAATCGTAGTCTCGTCACCCTTGACTGCCATAGTGCAGTAGATGATCTGCGCAGATATTCTGGGGAAATTCCGCCTGGTCTGGCATCAATCAGCAGGTCAGCATACCGGTGAAAAGTTCAGACCTTGCTGATTGTGACGATCCAGTCCCATTCTCTTAGCTTCCTTTTCATTTTGGTTAGATGGTAGCATAACATATCTTTTCGAAATCTCATACCTTTTACAGAGCTTGTCACACACTGTTTCCCAGTTTGTAAAGCAGCCCAAGATTTATTAAGTGACAGTTGGTAAAGTAGCCAGCAGATTGACCCCTACTTGGCAGAAATGATGTTCTTCATTAATGAGAGGTTCTTCCGATAAAGGTGAAATTTTATGGAAGTCAGCCCTAACTCATCAAACGTATAATAAAGATAACATTTGAAGAAGAAAAAAAAACTGGGAAGACCACCAGGGGGTGCAGTGGAAGGCAGCGGCCTAAAGACATCGCCCCGGTGTCAGGTTGAAAGAGGCCTTAATCCCCTACGAGCTTTGAGAGGCCACAAGGCGGCCCTATGACGAGCCGAGACTCTAACGAGAAAGAAGAGGGCCCAGCCAGTAGCGTGGGATGTCGGGAGGTGTTCCCACAGCACAGAGAACTGGTGTAAGGCACAGATGGGACTGCAGGGCCGCAGAGAGCGATCAGTAAAGGTGCACAGGGCCGCGGCATGCAGAGGAGCCAGGGCGAAGTGGGACCCAAGTAAGGGCCGCTCCCTTCCTCCATAGAGGCATTGGCCTGTAGTCGCATGTGATGGCTGTGTGGTGAAGGAAAGCTTGGAGGGCTTGCCTGGTGAAGCAGAGGGTGGACTGGAGGCGAGGGCCCCTGCTGGTAGGAACGTTGCCGGGACGGCTACATAGGGAGGTAATCCCCCCCCCCACCCCCCGCAGTGGCAGCCCCGGGCAGACGATGGAGTGAGGAGCCTCCTGAACGGAAGGTGGGCAAAGGTGGGACACCTGGGTGGGGTCTGGAGTCTAGAGTCACAGAGAAACACAGCAAGGCCCAGGGGGAGCTACAAGATGGCGGTGAGAGGCCCGTGGACAGGGGCCATCCACCGTGTAGCATGGGAGGAGGGGTGATCAGGGCTGCTCTCCTGGGGGGTAAAGTAAGGTGCAGACGATAAGAAAAGACAGTGGTTCAGAAAGGGGGGCAAGACCTGGTACTGGAACTAAGTGGACTGGAACTAAGAGTGGGACTAAGGGTAGTGGTAGACCCTGCATGGAGGGGTGAAGAGGACCATGCAAATATCCAGATGGTGATGAGGCTCAGGAGTGGGGAACCTGACCAGTGAGGCTTCCACTATGAGAGGAGAGGGAACAGCTACAGATGCAGGTAATCTTAAATCAGACGCCCAATCCATCCTGGAAGAAATAAAGGCAATAAGGTCTGAGGGCCAACTCTCCATGGCAGAAATGAAAACAAGGATGGATACAATTGAGGACAAGGTGGAAGCCTTGGTACGCAACCAGCTCTCAGCAGACATTATAGAAGTGAGATTGGAAGCAAAAATCAAGGAACTGGATCAGTTGGGCAAGGACAGTTGTTGGAAGGTGGATGACGTTAAGAATAGGGAGCACAGATACAAGGAACAAGTTGGGAAGTGGCAGAGTCAATAAATCCAAACGGATATGTGCAATCGACTCTGCTGATAAGAACAACCATAAGAGCTGGAAAAGTGGGACACCCACCTCAACACCTGCTGCTATTCAATGTATATTGGAATCCTGCAAAGATTACGACTGGGACTTTTATCCAATCAATAACCACAATAATTGACAAAGAACAAAAACGTCTTCAAAATCTCTGGATAATTATATGTGGTGACTTTAACATATCGTGGTTCAATGGAAATCAACAGAAAAATATTTGCTGCCGCGATGAAGATCAGAAGTCTTCCTCCAGAAGAACACGATTGTAAGAGGCAATGAAATCCAGAGATTGTATCATGGTAAATGGAAACGTGTCTGGTGACTCCCCACCACAAATTACGTGGCAAAACATGGGGTTAAAAAAAACTCTGGATTACATCTGGGCATCGAATAATGTGATGCATAAAATAAACAACTTACAGATAACGCCATCAAACAATAGCGACCACTACCCATTGAAATTGTTGTGTCAACCACAGTGCAGATATCTGAGTGGCAAAGCGAGTACTCAATTAGAAGTAAATCCAGGTCGAAATAGACTCAGGATGAACATAAAACAGATCCAGCAACTGACTTATGGAATTCAATATGAAAATAAAGTCTCCTCAAATTTCATAAATTATCCAGTCATTCTTCCTAAGCCGAATATAGCAAAGGCAAGAAACCCTCTGTTGGCATCAAATCACAAACATATGTGGAGCATGAGTCTGAACATTGAAAAGAAGAAACTGAGAAAAGACTTAAAAGATCTACGAAACAGATTCGGCACCAATAGTGCAGAAAAAATAATTAAACAACGAAAAACAAAGATATCGAAATTGGCTAAAGGCATTTGTGCACCAGCGAGATCAGGAACGTGGGGAGGTGATGCTCTCCTTGATCAGAACAAACAACACCAGAGAAATTTGGAAAATTCTGAACCAAGGTTACTCAAATCAAGCGACAACAATGGCAAATGGAGTACCTGAGGCGAAATGGGTGCGTCACTTTCAAGAAGTATTCTCATCCAATGATCAGACTAAGGAGGCGGAAATTGACTCTGTGGATGTAGCCTGGCATACAAAGGAGACGGTAGACAACATAGTAAGCGCCATAGCAAAGCTAAAAAATTCCCGAGCAGCCGGCCCGGATGGCATCTCCAATGTGATGCTAAAACAACATCCTCGTGAATGGGCCATTTTCATAGGCGAATTGTTCGAGATAATAGCGAAATCCAGGCAAATCCCATCATCCTGGTCTGAGGCAATAATTGTTCCAATCCACAAAAAGGGCAGTAGGGATGTCCCCGCAAATTATCGTCCAATTGCCCTATTGGACACCATAGGAAAAGTGTTCGCAACCTTTCTACAAGAAAAGATCTCAACTTGGGCCCTCGAGTTTGAATTAAATGATATCAGACAAACTGGATTCACGAAAGGAGTTGGAATCGAAAACAATTTAACCATACTGAATCTTCTGAAGTTAGAAACCTTGCGAGGAAAAGGAAAATTGTTCCTTGCATTTATCGACATGCAGCAAGCCTTTGATGGCATCAATCGGGAAAAACTCTGGGAGAAGTTGAAGAATTGGAATTGTCCAGTGAACATTCTGAATCCCATAAAAGCTCTACATGACCAAACGTCGATAAGAATAAGGTTAAATGAAAACGGAGACCTTTCTGCACCAATTGTAACAAATAAGGGAGTGAAACAGGGCTGCCCTTTGGCAGCGATTCTTTTTAAACTATATATCGCTGATGTATCTGGAACACTAGCGAAAACGCATTGCTTTCCTCACAAAATTAATGGCAATCCGGTAAGTTGTCTTATTTACGCAGATGACCTAGTAGTGATCGACAAAACACAAGTTGGTCTACAGAGGTTATTAAATACACTAAAAACATACATGGTGGAAAACGATCTGAAGATCAACGTAGAGAAAACAAAGATAATGAAATTTGGTCATGTTGAGAGTCACAAAGACAAAAACTTCAAGTGGACAATAAATAATGCCCAGATTGAGGAAGTGAATGAGATCCGTTATCTGGGCATATTTTTCAGCACCTCGATAAGAGAATGGAGCTGGGTGACTGAACTTGCAAAAAGAATCAAAACCTTGGCTCTCCAAGGATCCAGAATTCATGCACAGTATGGGAAATTCTCCTTGATCCCAGTACGAACCTTCTACATGCAAAAGGTGATTCCATCTATAATGTTTGGAGCCGAAACAGGCTGGAATATTGACCATAGGATCTGGGCAAAATTTGAAGGTCTGTTTTGGAGACGTGTACTAAGATTGCCTAAATATTTATCAATCATAGTTATACGCCATGAACTAGGGCTGCAGCCGATGCGTGGAATTGTTATTTGGAAATCGATGGCTCTGCTACGCAAGATGTCGTTGGAAAAGAGCGAACCTGCATTTAGATTATTCAGACCACAGATCAACTTGAAAATGGACAGTTTACAGAAATTGTGGTCAGAAAAAGTGAAGGCAATTATGCAAGTCGCCGATGTTTCCATGGAAAGTCTACAAGAACAACCTCAATATGCAAAGAAAAAAATTAGACATTGGCTATGGATTGAGAATTTGGAAAAATACCACGAATTAAAAACTGTCCTGGATTTGAGGCCGATGATGAACTAATTAGACAAACTGCCAAAATATCTGTGTAAATTTCCATCAAGACGTCATAGAGATGGCTTTTTACGTCTAAGAACAAATACATATAAGACCAGGCAAATGTGTTTTATCCGGCACATTGATAATGTAAAGGATCCCTTATGTAGGTTCTGTGCCATTCTTCCTGAAACGCTAAAACACTTATTGATCGAATGTCAACTGCTTAAAGATTTAAGATCTGTACATCTACATAAATTTGCTCCTCTTACTGACAGCATGGACGAATTGTGGTTACGAATCTTAGGTGGTAACTCAGTGCATTTGACATGTGCCGTCATACATTTTCTAGATAAAGCACTAAACGAAAGCCTATTAAAACCTTGAGAAATGGCACATCATAAGATGTGGAATATTAACCAGTTGATTTAAGAAAATTGTAATAAAAGTTTGTAAGAAACTAGAAATTACAAAAAAAAAAAAAAGATACAAGATTAGGATCTGTGGCTTGCCCCACCAAGATGGGGAGACCCAGCATGGCTTGAAGGACAGGGTGAAAGGGCTGGTCGCAAAGCTCTCGTCACCTGTCAGGCTATACCATGAAATAGTAAAGAATGTGCAGACCTCTCACCTCTTGGTTTACTGAAAAAGGAATATTCTATAGGTGGGAATACCCCTTTTCTCTGCCGTTCAAAGGTGGGAATAGACATTACTTGATATGGGACACCGAGCATATGCCTACGCTTCCGCATGAACTGAAACAGAAGCATGGAGGTGCAAAAGATGAAGATCAGGCAGCTGCCAAAGATTATTTCAGGAGGGTCTTCACACAAGTGAGCGCACAGAAGAAGGTGGCGGGGATAAGGATATTCTGCAAGAAGGGTACTCAATTGCCCAAAGTGCACTGTTGCTCACCTGGGGAGTTGGAAGGGAAGTCAAGATTATGGTGACTTGGGGTGAGGGAAGGGGGAGGCATGGTGGAGTTTGGAGAGTTGAAAGAAGAGAGCTTAAAAAAGCTATGGGGGTGGGGGATTAGGGGTTTGATAGCAACAGGCAGAGGGATGTCTAGATGACCCGGATGGTGGGCTGATATACTCAAGGAATCTCGGGGACACCTACTTTTGTTGACATATTTTTGTCGTTGTTGTGGTTGGGGGCTACAGGTGGGGAGGAGAATGGGGGAGGGCGAGGATGAGAGGGGTGAACTTGAAGTACACCTAATCAAGGTTGTGCAGGTCCGACAGAAGGGCAACGGTAGTTTGGGGGCTAATCCAAGAATGAGAGATAAGCCGCATGTACTGCCCGATAACAACATAAGGGTGGGTATGCTAAATGTGAAGGGGTTAAACTCACCCTACAAAGGTCTCTGCTGTCTAGGGAAATCACGAGAAAGAAACTGCCGGTGACCTTTGTCCAGGAGACACACTACATAAGGGGATAGGAAAAACACACCCCGTGCGACACATAGGATCAGCATATTGGGCCTCGAACAAGGTGGGGGAAAAAGGGGGGGATTAGACATTACTGTCTCCAAAATACACTAAATGGAATGAGCAGGCACCACAATATACTCTAAACAATACTCTGAAATTCCCTTATAGGCAATATATAATCATGTTATTTGGTGCTGGCCAAAAAACCTTAATTGCACCATTCCAGGTGGAACCCAAATGCAAAGTAATTGGGGAATTCCTCCAGTGTTTGGCAGCACCCTAGTAGTGAAAAATACCTGAGGTAGTTTTCACTACTAGAGTGTGGCCAAACACTGGAGGGATTCCTCCATTTATTTGCTTTATTGTCTCAAAAGCCATAAAGTTGACACACCTCCAGATGAAGGATGAACTAGATGGTAGACTATTGATGCTTAGGGCAAGGCCAGGAGAGAGGAGAATCATGCTAGCAACTCTGTAACACTCTGAATTCAGACCAAACCACCACCATACTGGGAGGGTAAAATGATTCTAGACCCCAAAACTCACTGGAAGTCCCTGTCGGACAGGGAACACAGAGTTGGAGATCGCAGCAGTATGGAACTGGGGCCATGCCTGGTGGAGGGACAATGGTGTGATGCATGGAGACATCTACACCCAACACACATTCTACTTGGCAATCCATGCTGCCCACACCAGAATTGATTATCTATTGGTAGAAAGACATATTGTTCACTGCTTAAGGGATGTCTCAGTGGAGGGGGATCGCCAGGTCGGAGCACAATATGGTGCTTATGACTCTAGGGTGGGCTTGCCAAACACGTGTTTGTCGAGATGGTGTTGCAATGACTCGATTGCTGGCAAATAAACCATTCAGGGACCATCTGAAGTAGCAAATTAAACAATTTTATGAGATTAATGACCCAGGGGAGGCAGCGTTAAAGTATGTGCGGAGGCAGCGAAAGCCACAGTAAGGGGTCTTCTGATTGTAGAAGGGGTGAGGCAAAAGAGGGAGCGTGGCCTGGTAGAGAATACGTTGGAGGCAGTGCAAGCTGTCCTGGAGGAGAGCTTACAGGGGTCTGGCTCCAGGGGTACGCGTATAGTGCTAGCAATCCAGGAGAAAAAACTGGAAATACAGAATCTGTTGGTGGGTCAAATTTACCACAGGATGAAATTGACCAAGCAAAAAAACTACGAGAATGGGGACAGGGAAGGAACGTTCCTGGCACAGAGTCTTAAAACCCAAAGAGTGGACCGAGTGGTTGAACAGATGCACAGGGTTAGCAGGAGAGTTCAGAAAGACCAAAAGCATATTGCTGCAGAATTTGCAGACTACTACAAAGACCTGTACAGGAATGGTGATGAGGCCCTCATGCCAGATCTGGAAGGCTACTTAGCATACCTGGATCTCCGCACTGTAAGGAAGGGATGGTATCAACAGTAAGACAGACACGAGTGACCACAGTTCAAGCGTGTTTATTGAAGTTGCACAAGGGTGTGATAAACGCCCATCTAAACCTAAATCTACAGATGGGAGCAAGCAACGACCATCAAATAATAACAATGCAGTCCTAGTGGAGTCTTGACAAAATAAAAGGGCCTATAGAAAAAAAAAGACTATTGCCAAAACTTACCACTAATTTGCAAATAATGTTGGGTAAACTGTTCATGAAAAAGAAAGAAGTGTTCACAAAATAACATGTCAGGATGTTCGGGCTGCTGGCCTCCCTTCCCCACGTTTTCCGCACGGGGCAAGGTGGATCACTCGAGCAAAACACACACTCTGGCTTCTGGGGCATGAGGATACAGTTCCATTTTCCCAGTTCAGGACCTTCTGTGTCCAGGTCTCTACTTCTTGCAAGTCCCTTGACGCAGAGGGCCTGCTGTAAACGAAACAACACGCAAACATTCTTTTCTAGTATTCAATTTGGGTGTTCACCCTAGATCACCCTCTTCCGGGCTCAGTTCCCTTTCAAAACAAGGTTCAGAGAATTATTTTTCGGTTGACTCTCGGTTCACCAAGGATCTTTTGTTCAATTAGTCTCCCTCAGCCAGGCTCGGACCAATTGTGACATACATTAAACTATCAAAGCCTTTCAAATGTGCAAAGGGTTTAGCTTGACTCGTTGCATGACCACTTCGATGTCAATATTTCTTTCTCTCACATTCAGCATCAGTTGGATACCTAACAGAGACTTTTGAATGAGCACCCATGTGGCACCGGAGCACTCTGTGTATGGTATATTTTCTTGGCCTCCCAAAGTTAATTTATAAAGTTCAACAATTTTCTTTGGCTTCCAATTGTATTTGCCTCGCTCATCACAAATGCTTCACACACTGTTCTCTTTATACAATGTTGCCGCTTGCAACCTTGGTTTAAAACACAAGCTGGTTTGGTATTAGTCTCTCCGACTCACCGGTTGTGCTGTCTTTTCTGACGCTGCTTTGTTGTAGGAACCAAGAACAGCACCACAGCGGCAATCGCTCTTCCCCACCTTGTTTATCGACGCAGGAGAGCCCTGGGTACTTCCAACACACTGTGCAGGTTTGATCAGCCTTAGTTCCTGGTCTCGGGTTTCTTACTTTCCAAGGCTCACAAAAGTAATGGTATTTACAGGTCAAGCGTACTTCCCTCCTTGCAACCCTCTCTGGTCTCGCCGTCTTTCTCCTTGAGTTAAACTGCCATCTTGGACTTGCTCTTTCCTCTTGCGTTTTGCCTTGCTCAGAGTGTGCTTTCGAGCTCTGCCTTTTATCCATGTGGGGAAGTGTGATAGAAGTCAGGTGTGGGTAATGATCTGTAATTGCCTGACCACAGTGTTGCGACATGATATGATATGATAGTTTATTTATATACTGCCTATACACAATGTGTTTCAAAGCGCTTCAAGGCAAGGGAGGGAACAAGGGAAAATACAACGACATTCTTTCAGGCCATGAACAGTAAGGATGTGAAATTAACTATCGTACTCGGTCTGACGACATATCAGATAACGCAAGTGCTAAGATATAGATAAAGAAGGGAGGGTGGGAGTGGGAAAGAAGTGGGAACAGACATGCAACTACAGTACTAGGCCTGACGACATTTCAGATAGTGCTGGAGGGAGAGGGGGGGAACAAGTAAGGGGAAGGGGAGGAGACAGACAACTTTGCTATCATACTAGGTCCAGGGACAATTCTGATAGAGTAAGTGCATAGAAGAAAGTAAGGGGAGGAGGGGAGGAGATAGGAAAAGGGAGAAGGGGAGAGGAGGAGAGAACAGAGAGTAAGCAGTCAAAAAGAGTGGAGAAGCAAGAGGGGAGAGCGAATACAATTGCAGAAGTCAGTAACACAATGTTGCAAGCCAGGATACAAGATGAAGATGGGAACAGCATGATTCAGGGCCACCATGAGTACAAGATGCAAAGGAAGTCCAGCTGAAAGTTGAGAAAGGATGATGCACCGTGAATCAATGAAATCCATGAAAGTCAAATCCAGCATAGGCCACAAGACGGTGATGGTGAACCAGAATGTATCAGGACAGACTCCTGCAGAAGTAGGCTGGGGGGGTGGGGAGGAGCAGGGTTGAAGAATCAAGTAAAACAAGCAACACTGATGTGCGAGAAGGGTGGGGCACAAGGGAACATCACAGGGGGTGGGGATGGCCTGTGGGGACAGACGGAGTAAACACATGTTGGTGCAAGCTTACTTGCTGTCTGGGCAGGGGTTTGGGTCCTGGGTTCTCTTAGTCCGAACAGGTCCAAAAAGGAATTGCCCTTTTCTTAGGCTGCCCTTCGCTTGGGAGGCCGGACGAGAGATGCCCTTGACCTAAGAGTTAAGAGCAGTAACAAAGAGGCAGGGCTAAGAAGGTGGGTGGTGCTTAGGCCAGCTGACCTAGATCCAGTTGCACCTGCTCCCCATCTGCAAAGGAAAAGAGGCTGGAAGGCTCCTTAAGTTAGGGAAAAAGAGCAGCAACCAGGAAGGCACCAGGTGGACGGGGCTTGCTAAGTGGGGGAAAAGAGCGGCAACCTTGAAGGCACCAAGGTGGGCGGAGCTTAGGCCGGGTGACCTAGATCCACCTGCACCTGCTTCCCATCTGCGAAGGAAAAGAGGCTGAAGGGCTCCTTAAGTAGGGAAAAAGAGCAGCAACCAGCAAGGCACCAGGTAGGTCGGGCCTGCTAAGAGGGGAAAAAGAGCAACAACCTGGAAGGCAGCAAGGTGGGCAGGGCTTAGGCAGGGTGACCAAGATCCACTTGCACCTGCTCCCCATCTGCAAAGGAAAAGAGATTGGAGGGCTCCTTAAGTAGGGAAAGAGCGGCAACCTTGAAGGCACCAAGGTTGGCGGGGCTTATGCCAGGTGACCTAATCCACTTACACCTGCTCCCCCATCTGCAAAGGAAAAGAGGCTGGAGGGCTCCTTAAGTAGGGAAAAAGATTAGCAACCAGGAAGGCACCAGGTAGGTCGGGCTTGCTAAGAGGGGCAAAAGAGCAACAACCTGGAAGGCAGCAAGGTGGGCAGGGCTTAGGCAGGGTGACCAAGATCCACTTGCACCTGCTCCCCATCTGCAAAGGAAAAGAGATTGGAGGGCTCCTTAAGTAGGGCAAAAGAGCGGCAACCAGGAAGGCACTAGGTGGGCGGGGCTTGCTAAGTGGGGGAAAAGAGTGGCAACCTGGAAGGCACCAAGGTGGGCGGGGCTTGCTAAGTAGGGAAAAAGAGCGGCAACCTTGAAGGCACCAAGGTGGCCGGGGCTTAGGCCAGGTGACCTAGATCCACTTGCACCTGCTCCCCATCTGCAAAGGAAAAGAAGCTGGAGGGCTCCTTAAGTAGGGAAAAAGAGCAGCAACCAGCAAAGCACCAGGTGGGCGGGGCTTGCTAAGTGGGGGAAAAGAGCAGCAACCCTGAAGGCACCAAGGTGGCCGGGGCTTAGGCCAGGTGACCTAGAATCACTTGTACCTGCTCCCCATCTGCAGAGGAAAGGAAAAGAGGCTGGAGGGCTCCTTAAGTAAGGAAAAGGAGCAGCAACCAGGAAGGCACCAGGTAGGTCGGGCTTGATAAGAGGGGAAAAAGAGCAACAACCTGGAAGGCAGCAAGGTGAGCAGGGCTTAGGCAGGGTGCCCAAGATCCACTTGCACCTGCTCCCCATCTGCATAGGAAAAGAGATTGGAGTGCTCCTTAAGTAGGGCAAAAGAGCGGGAACCAGGAAGGCACCAGGTGAGTGGGGCTTGCTAAGTGGGAAAAGGAGCGGCAACCTGGAAGGCACCTAGCTGGGCAGGGCTTAGGACAGGTGACCTAGATCCACTTGCACCTGCTCCCCCCACCTGCAAAGCAAAAGAGGCTGCAGGGCTCCGAAAGTAGGGAAAAAAAGCGGCAACCAGGAAGGTTCCAGATGGGCGGGGCTTGCTAAGTGGGGGGGAAAAAAGAGTGGCAACCTGGAAGGCAACAAGGTGGGCGGGGCTTAGCCCAGGTGACCTAGAGCCACTTGCACTTGCTCCCCATCTGCAAAGCAAAAGAGGCTGGAGGGCTCCTTAAGTAGGGAAAAAGAGCAGCAACCAGGAAGGCTCTAGCTGGGCGGGGCTTGCTAAGTGGGGGGGGAAAAAGAGTGGAAACCTGGAAGGCAACAAGGCGGGCGGGGCTTAGTGCAGGTGACCTAGATCCACTTGCACCTGTTCCCATCTACAAAGGAAAAGAGGCTGGAGTGCTCCTTAAATAGGTAAAAAGAGCAGGCACCAAGGTTGGTGGTGCTTATGCCAGGTGACCTAGATCCACTTACACCTGCTCCCCATCTGCAAAGGAAAAGAGGCTGGAGGGCTCCTTAAGTAGGGAAAAAGAGCAGCAACCAGGAAAGCACCAGGTGGGCGGGGCTTGCTAACTGGGGGAAAGAGCAGCAACCCTGAAGGCACCAAGGTGGCTGGGGCTTAGGCCAGGTGACCGGTAATCACTTGCACCTGCTCCCCATCTGCAAAGGAAAGGAAAAGAGGCTGGAGGGCTCCTTAAATAGGGAAAAAGAGCAGCAACCAGGAAGGCACCAGGTAGGTCGGGCTTGCTAAGAGGGGAAAAAGAGCGGCAACCTTGAAGGCACCAAGGTGGCCGGGGCTTAGGCCAGGTGACCTAGATCCACTTGCACCTGCTCCCCATCGGCAAAGGAAAGGAAAAGAGACTGGGGGGCTCCTTAAGTAGGGAAAAAGAGCAGTAACCAGGAAAGCACCAGGTGCGCGGGGCTTGCTCAGTGGGGGGGGGAAAGAGCAGCAACCCTGAAGGCACCAAGGTGGCCGGGGCTTAGGCCAGGTGACCTAGAATCACTTGTACCTGCTCCCCATCTGCAAAGGAAAGGAAAAGAGGCTGGAGGGCTCCTTAAGTAGGGAAAAAGAGCAACAACCAGGAAGGCACCAGGTAGGTCGGGTTTGCTAAGAGGGGAAAAAAAGCAACAACCTGGAAGGCAGCAAGGTGGGCAGGGCTTAGGCAGGGTGACCAAGATCCACTTGCACCTGCTCCCCAGCTGCATAGGAAAAGAGATTGGAGGGCTCCTTAAGTAGGGCAAAAGAGCGGCAACCAGGAAGGCACCAGGTGGGTGGGGCTTGTTAAGTGGGAAAAGGAGCAGCAACCTGGAAGGCACCAAGCTGGGCAGGGCTTAGGCCAGGTGACCTAGATCCACTTGCACCTGCTCCCCATCTGCAAAGCAAAAGAGGCTGGAGGGCTTCTTAAGTAGGGAAAAAGAGCGGCAACCAGGAAGGGCTCCAGGTGGGTGGGGCTTGCTAAGTGGGGGAAAAAGAGTGTCAACCTAGAAGGCAACAAGGTGGGCGGGGCTTAGGGCAGGGTGACCTAGATCCACTTGCACCTGCTCCTCATCTGCAAAGGAAAAGAGGCTGGAGTGCTCCTTAAGTAGGGAAAAAGAGCGGCAACCAGGAAGGCTCCAGGTGGGTGGGGCTTGCTAAGTGGGGGAAAAAGAGTGTCAACCTAGAAGGCACCAAGGTTGGCAGGGCTTGGGTCAGGTGACCTAGATCCACTTGCACCTGCTCCCTCCATCTGTCAGGTATACGGCTCTGGTGTTAGTACGTTGTCGCTCACAGTGAACTGTCCGTGAGAAAGTGTTTGTGTCGGGAACGGGCAGTTGAGTTCCTAGGTATCCTACCTGGTAGGATGAGGAAAAGGTGTTACAAGAAAGGGGATACCGCATCTCACCCTCTGATGTCCTGCTTCCACTCCCTGAAGACCCTCATCCAGGTGATCCTCCTGCACTGATCCACCCCTAGGAACTGGATCAAAAAGCGATGACCATGTCCTGGCCACCTGGATGACAGATGCCTGGGGACTAGCAGGTGAGACACCTTCAGGTTTCTCACACCACATTAACAGCCGTGATAGAGGGAGCGGTTAGACGCACCCATCAACAAGCAGGAGGTGCTTGAGGCAAGAAGACATCTGAAAGTAGGTAAATCACCGGGCTCAGATGTGTTTATAGCGGTCTTCTATAATTTGGTCCAAGCTTACAATGTTATCAGAGGTGGCGAACGTATTACACCCATGTTCTCGGATTCTTCCATTGGGTTTGGTCTAAGGAAGGAAGGATCGGTTGAAATGTTCATCCTAATGCCTAATATTACTCTTAAACCTCAATGTGAAAATCTTCACCAGGGCATTGGCCTCACGACTGGACACGGCCCTCCCGACTTGGTCCATGGGGATCAGGTGGGTTTAGTTTGTGCTAGGCAAGGCTCGGATAATTTATGATAAACATTGAACCTGATGGCCTTGCCACAAGTTACAACAACAGGCATGGTGATGCTCTCCCTTGATGCCGAAAAGACCCTAGATCGCGTGAGCTGGGCGTTCTTGGAGAAGGTTGTGGGGAGAAAGCGATTCGAGAGTTCCTGGAGGGAGCGGGTCAGGCCCTGTACTCTGGCTTGGAAAGTGGGACATATCAGAGGTGAGTTATCCCACTTCTTTACGCTCTAACAATGGAGCCATTGGTGGCGAGTATCTGGGACAATGAACAGGTAAGGAGGTTGGAGATAAAGGAGAGGGTCTTTAAACTGAGCCTTTTGCCGACGACATGTTGCTCTATGTGACTCCATCCGCCAGATAATGGGAGAACTTCAGGCATATGGGAGACTATCAGGGTACAAAATCAACCTTTCTAAATCCATAGCCTTCCCGGTGGGAAACCTTGCGGTAGGGGCTAGGGAGTATATTTGGAGACTCTGACATTTATTACACGTGTGGATGGATTCAAATATCTGGGCATAGCAGTCACTAATGTTATCTGCAAGGTGTTTGGAGAGAATTATGTGCCTCTATGGGAGCAGACCCAATGGAACATAGGTAAATGGGACAGATTTACGTTCTCATAGATGGCGAGGATGAACATTATCAAGATAACGATTATTCACAAAATCCTATTCTTATTCCAAATGTTGCCCATCGAGCTTCCCCAAGTCTTCCTACAGTGGCACAAAAGGCCCTCACGAGGTTCCTATGCAAAACAAAAAACCAAGAATAGCTTAGGAGAGACGGTATGTCTCCCCAAGGAAAAGGGAGATGCAGGGTTCCCTGACCTGACTACAAACCATATGGCTACAGAGTTGAGAGTGCTTGTGACCTACCTTGATCAGCATGATACCAAGCAGTAGGCCTACATAGAAAACTCCTTAGTGGACCAGGTGTCCATGAGCGATTGGTTGTGGGTTCCACCGAAGAGGACAGTAAAATACCCTGTCCTAGCAGTGGAAGCTCTGGAGGGAAGGAGGGGGTATGCGATGGCCATCCCCAATAAACTGCATTTGGGCACCCCTGATTATGGTTCGCATTCGTGAACCTGGCTGGATCCAGGGATGGTATGAGGCTGGGTTAGAGAAAGCAGGGCAACATCTCGATGGATGGGGACTTTTTGGCACATGACAGGCTGGAGGCACTGCTGAACATGGGCACCTTACTGGTAGTCCTCTACCTCCAGCTCAAGGGGGTGTTGACGGCCCCGAGATGGGGTAACAGCCTCAAAGAGGGAATTGACGTCTTTCGAAAAGCAAATCCTGACCTCAAGGGGGATGAGGGATCTCTTCTCATCCCTCTATAGAGGAATATTGATGGCAAAGCCGGACAAATTCATCGAGCACCCAATTAGTGGGAAAAGGGTCGGGGGGTAGAGATCTCGGACAACCTATGGTCACTCATGTGCAGAAAGGCCTAACAACCTTCAATAGCCACTCAATACAAGGCCCACACCATTAGGATCCTCTACAGATGGTGTTACATCCCAGCCAAGCTATCCAAAATGTACCCAGGGCTGAACCCAAGATGCTGGAGGGGATGCCAGGTGATTGGAGATGGTCACATGTGGTAAGGTGTGGGCACATCCAGAGGTTTTGGAAGGAGGTCCTAGCATGGGTCAAGAACCTGGATGGTATAACAAGACAGATGTCCCCATTATTTGTTCTCTCTGGGATAGGGGGCGGTGTGGAGCACCCACTGAATCACATGGTACAATCCTTACTCTTGGCCGCAAGGGGTTGTATGGCACAATACTGGAAAAAGCTGCAGATGCCCACAAAGAGGCAATGGTTACTGAAGGTGCAGGACATTTATGAGTTGGAAAGGCTTACATGGATGTTGGCGAGTATAGGTGAAACATACAAGAGATATGGTGGCCGTTCCTCATGAAATACTAGCCGATAAGTGAGGCAGAGGGATGAAGATAGAGCCCATCGTACACGGTTAGCGCACAGAGGGTGTACCAATACAAGTATAGAAAAGGGATACTGCCAGGGGGGATTGGGCAAGATGAGGGTGCTTATTAAGGTGCTTGTTATTGTTTTTGTGAGCTTGTTCATGTATACTGTAAAAAATGCAATAAATATTTGATTTTCAAAATGATAAAACTGGGAATGGGTTTATAAAGTTTACACTCTACAGCAAGGTCTTCTTTATGTCCTACCCCACTGCTTGGCAAATATAAGATATTTCCTTTAAGATCTACTGTAAGTGAAATATTTCAACAGGTGATAGGTACAACATGCAAAATGTGATAACAGATACATTAGTGACACCCAATGGCTATGTGTAATTGGTTGCATTTGCAATGATCTCCTTCCTTACCAGGGAAAGAGACAGAGTGTTCTGAAGTTGATGCTACGGACATGGTCTCCACGTCTGATGCCTTACTATTGCTTTCTGGGAGGCGACTCTCAGAATCTGGATAGAAATAGCAGATAAAACATATTGATCATGCAATTATCGGCTAGAATCAAGAAAACAAAATCAAAGAGCAGTAAGCAGATGTTAGTAAGCAAGTGAATATGCAGAAGTGGCAAAAAACACATTAGTTTAGTTTAGTTTATTCATTTATAAAGTGCACCAAACCCTCGGGTATCTAGGCGCATAGGTTACAGACACAGTCAAAGAGTTGAAAGCAGTACAGGCAATGCAATTGGGTACACTGGTGCTACATACAATATGGTGCTAAATACAATATGTACGATGAGGTGATGCAGTGAGTGCAGAACAATATAAAAGAAAACAGCAAAGGATGGATATGCAGCACAGATATGTAAGGTATTATAGGTGGGCTAGTATAAGTCACAGAAGTGGGTATGTACAGGTGAGAGCCTAGTGGCATCTCTGGGTATACGTTATGACTGCTCTTGATTGAGAAGGCAATTTTTTATCTTTTTTCTGAAACAGAACAAGGAGGGTACGTCTCTGAGATGCATAGGTAGTGAGTTCCAGAGTTTCGGGGCTAGTATAGGGAAGCTGCTGCCCCCGGATTTCTGGCGGTTGTATCTTGGGATTCGTAGGCAGTTTTGATGTGTCGTTCTAGTGGGACGGCAATACTGTTTTTTGAGATTTTGCATGTCAGATATTTGGGGGCTGAGTTAGCCAGACATTTATGCGTAAGGCCTAATATTTTGCCAGAGATTCTACTCTTGATGGATAGCCAATGGAGGTTACGCCTGGTGGCTGAGATGTGGTCTGATCTGGGAATGCAGAGAGCCAACCGGAGAGCATTATATGGAAGTGTCTGCAGTTTAGTTACTTTTTTTTTGGAAGCTGCAAGATAGAGTGTGTTGCAATAATCGAGTTTGGCGGGAATGAGAGCTCTGGCCAGTCTCAGACAGTTAGCAGGTGCCAAAAAAGGTCTGCATGAGTTTATTAATTTGCATGTGTTTGCAGTAGCTGATGCAGTTGCGTTAACCTGTCTGTTCAGTGTTAAGGAGGAGTCCAGGAAGAATCCCAAGGTTTTAACTTCTTTGGAGACATGTATGGTATTACCGTCAATGTTGAAGGCTTTGAAATTGTTGTCATGTTTATTGAGTTTAGTTTGAGAGCCGATGAGGAGTAGTTCCGTCTTGTCATCGTTGAGGGAGAGGCCGTGTGTTGCCATCCATGGCTGAATGACAAGATAGATTTTGTTCAGCAGTTCAGAGTAAGTCATAGTTCCTGGTGATGGGAATGAGTATTTGGGTGTCATCTGCATAATTAGTGTAGGTGATATCCAAATGGCCAAGGTCATCAAACAGGGGCTTAGTAAATATGTTATAAAGCGTTAGTGTAACACAAGAGCCCTGAGGGACTTCACAGGTCACCTCCGCTGGATCTGCAGATGCGTTAGATGAGAAGACCCTCATTATCCTGTGATTCAGAAATGATTGAATCCAGCAAATGGCATTGTGGGAGAAGTGACCAGCAGTTGATAAGTGAGTGCAGAGTATGTTGTGGTTGACCAAGTCGAAGGCAGCCGATAAGTCAAGTAATAACAGGATGGATACGTTGCCTTTATCAATTTGTTCATCCGTTTGTGTCTTAAGGTCTATTAAGGCTGTTTCTGGCCCATGTCTGGGCCTGAACCCCGATTGCCGTAAGCCCAGTAGGTCGAAGCTTTCTAAGTGAGCCTGGATCTGAAGATATGCGGCCCGGTCAAGAATTTTCAGCAAGAAGGGTACCGTTGTAATAGGACGGTAGTTGGTAGGTATATTTTGGTCAAAGTTGTTTTTTTTTTTTCAGTAGAGGGAGTACCCAGGCCTCCTTGAGGTTGGTGGGGACAGCGCAGGTCCTGAAGGAGTTATTTATGAAGGTTGTGATAAATGGGGCCAGATATTTAGCTGCCTCCTGAATGATATTAGGTGGGCAGATGTCTCCTTTACATCTGGATGGTTTGAGGCTGGTAATTAGATTTTCAACCTCTGAAATCGAGAGCAGTGTGAAATTGAATTGGTTGCCGGGTACAGCCACGGCAGGCTGGCTTTTGTTGGGCAAGGGGTTTGAGGAGATGACAATGCATTACTTATCGTAAAAGCATTTCTGATGGTTGTATCTGCTTAGATTCACATGCTGTGCATAGGTCCGACATCCAGTGGTCACTGCGGAGTATTGCATTTTGTTTTTCGTAGTCGAAAAGGGGACGTCGACAAGGCGTGTCTGTAACACTATCCCTATAGTGACGTGCGTTGTACCCATAATCCCTCACGCGTCGAGGTCCCTCTGTTTGTATTTTTCTGCCCTGAGGGAGCCTTCTAGACGTGAGTGAGTACAGAAAAGAGAGAGATATAGAAAAGGATGTCCATGTTCCTTCCATTCGAGCGGGGAGGAAGGGTGGGCGCATGTGAATCTAAGCAGATACAACCATCAGAAATGCTTTTACGGTAAGTAATGCATTGTCTTCTGATGTTTGTTAATCTGCTTAGAATCACATGCTGTGCATAGACTAGCGAGCAGTACCCGGAGTTGGAGGTGGGTTGTGAGAAGGAACAGTAGAGAAAAGATGTCTTAATATTGCTTGTCCCACCTGGGAATCAGATCTAGAGTGGGCATCTAGACAGTAGTGTTTTGTAAAGGTGTGTAAAGAACTCCAGGTTGCCGCTTTGCAGATGGACTCAAGGGGAACATTTGCAATGAATGCTATGGATGCCCCAGTGCCTCGAGTAGAGTGTGCTCTTGGCTTGAAGGGTAGTTCTCTCTTAGCAAGTGTGTAACAGAGAGTGATGCATTGTACAATCAATCTAGATATAGTGGATTTTGAAACTGCATCTCCTTCTTTTCCTGCTGCCACCGAGACAAAGAACTGATTAGTCTTTCTCAGTGGACTAGTTCTTTCCATGTAAAACATGACAGCTCTGCGCACATCAAGTGTATGCAGACTTTTTTCTCCTAGATTTGAAGGATTTGAAAGAACGTTGGTAGTTCTATAGACTGGTTGACATGAAATTTGGAGATGAATTTCGGTGCGAACCTTGGGTGTGTGCGTAGAACCACTTTATCCTTGTGAACTGTTACAAAGGGGTCTAAAACCGAAAGGGCCTGTAGTTCAATGGAGGTAATAGCGATTAGGAAAGCAGTCTTAAGAGTGAGATCTTTAAGAGTTGCCTTGTGCATGGGTTCAAAGGGTGACCCCATGAGCCTGGTGAGTACCACATTTAGATCCTAGCCGGGAGCTGGGTTTGCTATTGGAGGGTGTATTCTCTTTACCCCTTCCATGAAGGCTTTGATTACTGGGATCTTCCACCACAATACTTTGAGTTGTGAAGTGGCGTAAGCCGAAAGCGCTGCCAGGTATACTTTAATAGAATTGAATACTAGACCCGAGTCCAGTAAATGGGTCAGGTACAGAATAATTTGTGTGGGAGAGCAGTCAACGGGGTTGATACTCTTCCCTCTACACCAGATGACAAATCTTTTCCATTTGCTAGAGTAGCAGTGACGAGTGTTAGGCTTTCTGGCCTCTCTGTGGATGTCCATGCACCTCTGTGGAAGTTGTAAATGTCCAAATTCTATGACCTCAGGAGCCAGGCTGCTAAGTTCATGGTCTGAGGGCATGGGTGCAGTGTCCTGCCCCTGTCTTGTGACAGCATGTTGTACGGGCAGGGCAGTTTCACTGGAGGAGATAGAGACATCTTCAACAAGTGAGCGAACCATGGCTGTCGGGCCCACATAGGGGCCACCAGTATCATGGTAACTTGTTCCTGGTGCATCTTTGTGCACTCTCTTGTTGAGAAGGGGAGTCGGGGGAAAAGCGTAAACAAATTTCCCTGACCACGGAATCGATAGACCGTTCCCCTTGGACTGGTTCTGGGGGTACCTGGAGGCGTAATCTTGGCATTGAGAGTTTTCCAGAGTTGCGAACAGGTCTATTTCTGGGAAACCCCACTGTGTGAAGACGTCGAAGACGATGTCTTCTTGTAACCGCCATTCGTACTCTATGGGCAGGGGGAAGTCTCTGCTGAGCTTGTCTGCTAGCAGATTGAGTTCCCCTGGTACATGTTGTGATAGTAGGAACATGTGTTTGAGAGCCCACTTCCAGATGTTCTGGGACAGCTTGGACAGTCCTGGAGAGTGAGTGCCCCCTTGCTTGTTGAGGTAGTACATGGCTGTGGTGCTGTCTGTGAGGACCATCACTGTCTTTCCTTGTAGGTGTTCCTGAAAGGCTTTCAGTGCTTTGAACACCGCTAGTAGTTCCAGCAGGTTTATTTGCTTGGATGCTAAGCTCGGAGTCCACGCTCCGTGAGCAGTCTGATGGGATAGGTGAGCCCCCCATCCTGTAAGGGATGAGTCTGTGGTTAGAGTGGCTTCCACTGCGGGTGTGGCAAAAGTTTTCCCTAATAACAGGTTTTCCTTTGTCCACCACCGTAGCGAGAGAACTAAGGCCTGCAAGACCACCACTAGATCGTCCCATTGTCCGCTGGCCTGACACCACTGGCTGTTAAGCCACTCTTGCATTGGGAGCATGCGCAGGCGCGCGTGAGGTACCAAATAAATACATGACGCCATCATCCCTAGCAAGCGCATTGCTTTGCGTACCGTCACCTCTCGACCTGCCACATAATGGGGGATCTGAAACAGCATGTTTTGGACCCTCTTGTTGGAGGGGACGACGAGGCCGTCCTTTGTTCGAATTAGAGCCCCTAGGAATTGTTTGATTTGGCTGGGGTCTAAGCTGGACTTCTTTTCGTTGATGGAGAAGCCCAGTTGGAACAAAAGGTCTACAGTCTTTTGGTTATTGGAGAAGCATGTTTCGTAAGAATCCCCTGTTATGAGCCAGTCGTCGAGGTAAGGGTATACCGGGATGGATAACCTGCGCAGGTGGGCCGCTGCCACTGCCAGTACTTTCGTGAATACCCTTGGTGCAGATGCTATCCCGAAGGGTAGTACTCTGAACTGTTAGTGTTTGTTCTCTACCTTGAACCTGAGGTATTTTCTGTGCGCTGGCAACATTAAAATATGAAAGTATGCATCTTTCATGTCCAGTGTTGTCATGTAATCCCCTTGTGATAAAAGTGGGATAACTTCCTGCAAGGTCACCAAGGTCACCATACGAAACTTTTGGGGTTTGACAAACTTGTTCGCTGGGCGCAGATCTAATACAGGGCGCATGGTTAAGTCCTTTTTGGGTACAAGGAAGTACACTGAATAAATACCTTCTGTTACCTGAGATAGGGGGACAGCCTCTATAGCTTCTTTTTTCAGTAGCTCTTCTACTTCTTGAAGAAGAATGGTGAGGTGTTCCGGTGTCATGCGTCGGTTCCATGGGGGTCTGTACTTTGGGGAACCATTGAATTCGATGCAGTATCCGTGGGCTATGGTGGATAATACCCAGCGGTCTGACGATATTCCCTGAAAGGAACGATGTTAGCCGGCCCCCGACTGGTGATGCATGGGAGGGGACCCGAATCTTCGGGTCATTTGTTGGTATTGGGCGTGGAACCTTTGGGGCTGGAGCCACGACCTCTTCCTCTGCCACGGCGTTGGCCTCTTTGACTGAACTGGGTGTTGTTACCCTGGTTAGAGGGCCAGTTGGTAGCAGAGTAAAATTGCTGTTGGTTTTGCTGCTGGCGTTGGCCACGAAAGGAGCGTCTATTGCCATAGCCGCGTCTGTTAGGGGGCCTAGAAATTTGGTCAAGAGTTTTGATGGTATCAAACTCTTTCTTCGCATGTTCTAGGGCCTCATCAACTGCTTTCCCAAACAGATGTGTTTGTTCTATGGGCTTATTTATCAGGGAAGCCTGGGTTTCCGGCTTAAATCCCGAATTGCGCAGCCAGACATGGCGTTTGAGAAGTATTCCCTGAACCAGGGAACGGCCAGCCGTCTCTGCGGCATCTAAGGAGTTCTTTACGATGCCCTGGTTTACAAGAGTTCCCTCTGAGATTGTAGCTAACAGGCGTGAACGCAGGGGTTCTGGTGCGTCCTCTGCTTCGCTGCGCAGCTTGCTCCACTGTGCATCTGCGTAGCTAGCTAGTAGGGAATTGTTATTTGCAATCCTAGTTGAAAAGGCGGCGGACGTCGTGATTCTCTTCCCAAGTGCATAGAGCTTTTTGCCCTCTTTGTCAGGTGGTGCCTCACTAGTGGATAGTGGTACCCCTGCTCTTTTCCTTGTATTAGTAACTACGAGGGAGTCCGGAATAGAATGGCCTCTGATGTACAAAGGGTCAGAGGGCGAAGGGCTGAAGAGCTTTTCTATCCGAGGGTTGACCCCTCTGACAAAGGCAGGATTGGAAAGGGAAGGAGTTATTCTTCTCTTTATAGAAGCCAGGAGCGGAATAGACTGACTAACAGGGGCTTTTTCTTTAATAACTTTCTCTACAAAGTCTATGTCAGGAAGAGTCTCCCCTGTGTCTATTTCAAAATGCGCTGCTGCCTTGCGCAATAGTGCATTAAGTGAAGGTTGGTCATCTATGGGAGAGGTGTTTCCAATAGGTGAATCCTTGGGAGGAGAAGGGTGAAAGACATCAGGGTCTGAGTGCACTGATGGGGATTGCCAAGGCTGCACTGATGGGGATTGCCAGGGCTGCGAGGTAGCTGTATCTTCTTCGAAAGCTCCTGCACTAGTGTAAGGATCTTCTTCAAACCCCTTCCCAAACACTCCTCATCTTCCTGGAGGTATTGCTCCTCTTCAGTGAGGTCATATACGTCTGTAGAAGGGGGAAACAGCCTAGGAATCTTGACCCTAGGGTCATCCTGGGGCCATTCTCTTGGTCTTTTGGGTGTGGGTGGGTTTTGGTTTCCCAAAAACCTTTCCGTTTTCTCCATACAAGAATGGAGTCTTTCAAGGGTCTCATGGGGAACCCCTGAATAGTCTAGTCACCTTCAAAACGCTTAGAACGCTCCCACAACGTCGAAGAAAGGTTTCCGTCGCCCTCTGAAAAGCCCTCCGGTAGTTCTGAAGTGCCCTTAGATGAGGGGGTCAGTTCCTGGCTACTCTTGTGCTTTTTCGGCGTTTCCATAGCTTTTTGGGCGGTATTCGACGTTTGTTTCGTCGTCCGCTTACGTTTGTCTTCGGAAACAATTCTCGCCAGGCTCTCGACAACGAGGTTGTCAGTAGAGGACTCTGGTGTCGGCGTTGCCTGCGTTACGCGTTGTTCCTCGACGGCCGCTCTATGGAGCGTTACGTCTGATGATTTTGGGGTAGCGCCCGTGTTTGATGAAAGCTCAATCGCTGGTCGCGACTGCGTTTGCGGGTGGGGCTTGAGACCCTTACGGTCTGAGGTAGACGCCGGAGTGCCCTGCGTCCCCTTCGGCGCTGATGGATCCTTCGTCTTCGACGAAGAAGAGCCGTGGGTTGTGTGCTTAGGCCTATGGGGTCTGTGTGCGTCCTTGTCGCCGGGGTGTTCATCCCCATGAGCAGGGCGTGAGCCGAGCCCGTCGGGGCCGGGGACAGACATCGAGGAGCGCGAGCGCTCCTTCTGGGGGTTAATGACTTCCATAACGGACGTCGAGTTATCATTTTTCACTAAGAGATCGTAACAAGCTCATTGACTGTTGCCGCTGTGAACTCCCTTAGCTCTTACAAAATGGATACTGAGCATAACGAAGGGGCGAATCCCCACGTTATACAATTGACGACAATCAAAATCTCTCTTGAAACGACATACCTGATGTAGCTTTTAAGTTTTTTTTTTTCTTCCTTACTTTTTAAGTTACTTTCCTTATCTCTAATTTCAGCTCCACCATGCCGCGCATCCAACGAGCTACGGCGCCACTTTACCACGTGCCGGTTCCTCCAGGCACCCGCATTGATTCGGATGTATCACGTAACCTTGCATAAGTAATTGGTTTCACTTAACTTCTCTCTCACAGCCATCATAGGGTATCTAGTGGCCCTCTCATGACCTTATAAGTACTGCTGCCACCATTAGGCAATCTAATTTTGAACAGTGAACCCCTTTTTTCAGGCAATCAATCTGTAGATGATATGGTACTTTGAGACCTCCCTAGCAGTACCAGCGCAGCAAAGCAACGAAGCATGCAACAATATAGATGCTCTCCACCTTGAGACGCTACCATAAATTTCCAAGGTAGGTCGTATGCCCACTTTACCGGCACTCCACCATGCACACTTAGTGCTAACCCTGGACTAATACCAGCCTCTTTCCTAGATACGAGCTACTGCCGCATCTTATTTCTTACACTCCTGCCTGTACTGATGACAGCGCCTGATCAACATTTTTCATTTCAAGACGCCACCTTACTAATCAAGGTAGGTCTCCAACTGCAGCATTCCCTTTAGCTCTTAGCGGTCAAGACCTAGATCACTTCTTTAATACACTTCATTTCATTGCGCCTTCTAGGTATACTATAATACCATCACATCATTACCAGTGTCCTGACGACAGTTCGGTACCTTCAGATAATCTGCCTCTACAACGCAACATCTGTGGGTCTCCACCCTGTTCTGAAACAGAAACACGCATTGTGTCGACAATGATTGCGTACCACTACCTTTAGAGTAGTACATTAAATTGCACTAAATATTGCTACTAACCCACACAAATGTGTTCTCACTTGTGTTCTCCATTACTGGTACCATGTAGGCTTTTGGCTTTCTTTTAAATGTTTGTCTAGTCATTAACTAAACTTTGTTTTATGTCACACCTACTTTTGTGATCTTTGGGCTAGCATATGTTCAATCTAGCCTCAATGCAGTTCAAGTGAACCTACCGTGTGTCTATGAATAGGGGTAGCCGCTGACTCTAATCCCCGTCCTGCTAGTCTCTACTAACCCTCCCGAGTCAGGCACCCCTTCAGAAAAAAGAGGGTCTCTATTGCCCAGTTATATTTCTTCATCATGGGTGGGCAAAGAATTCCGGTGGGAGAACCAGAGTTCGGAAATTGAGTTAGCTACTAGTGAAGCAGCTGTTTCAGTGGTGTCCTGGAGGCCTAGGTTTAAGTGACTCAGCAAAAGTATTTGTGATCTGGGTTGGGTGTCGGCGGACAGGAGTGAAAAGAAGTCCTCGTCAAATGTAGCTAGAGGGCCTGGGGGTCTATACAGCAAGTGTATTTTTAGCGTGCTTGAGGCAGATAGGGTGAGTTTCATGGAGAGAAGTTCTGCAGAGGGTAAGTGTTGTTTAGGTAGGGCTCTAAGGTTGAGGTAATTCTTGGAGATAACGGCTACTCCTCCTCCTTTGGCAGATTCTCTATCTAGTCTGGTAATTGAGTAATTGTTTGGGATTGCAAGAGAGAGACGGACCTGTGGCAGCGTGTAGCCAAGTCTCGGTAAAGGGATGCAATGTCCAGGGCATGTGCCAGTAAGAACCTGGCATTTATGAGAGCTCCCTTGATGGGGAGAGGGTTTTTTGGATTGTTGGAAGGTGCTGTTGAATTGTTAAGGTTCGTGGTGTCGGCAATAGGTAGGTCCTGAAGTGATTTGGCAGCTTTGTACTTCAATACGATGGGTTTAATATGAGCTATATTTTTAGGTGATGAGAGTGATGATAGCGTTAGCATGAGCCTAGAGCCTAGTCTAAGGTTTCTGTTTGTTGTGGTGCAAGGAAGATTGGGTACGAGGCATGTTGCTTGTCTGTGTCCATTGGGGTAGGCTGCATGTGGTATTTGTGCGGGTTGTAGGGAGGGGGTGGGTTGTGTGGCAGTGGCTAGCTGGCCAAGGTGGTACGGAATTTGTAGGTACTATAGTGTCATGGTCTGGTAGTGATGTGGACATCTTGGGTGACAGGGTACATTTGCTAAATGGAGGGGAGCTGAAGTATGTCGGCTGTGTGGTTAAGCACTTCTGCCGTCTGCATAAGGTACTGGTGTCATGGAAGGCCAATATGATATATAGTAAGGTTGCACTGATTGAAACATGCAGAAGGATGGGTAAGGTCTTCCTAGCAGACACGACTATTGGGCAAAGTGTATACATGGAAGGCACAATAGGCTATAGTGGCAAGTGCAGGGCACAATGGCTACAACATAGGTATGCATAAAGGTGCAGGGCATTCATTATCAGATGAGTGCTGCAGACAGGTGTTATAATAGGAGTGGTTACAGACTTATAGATTAACTTCTAAGATGTGACAAATGGGCAACGAATGACTGAGCAGTTCACAGTGCAGACGCTTAAGTCAGGGCAGTTGCCTATCACATAATGTTAATAAACCTCAAGTAACACAGTACTGTTTTGGACGTCACAAAGTAAATAGACAATATGTATCAAATAGGCAACACAGTACTGTTTTGGGTGTCACGAAGCAATAGACTATAAGTATCAAATAGGCAACATATTTTGTGAAAGCATAAAGTGTTAAAAAGCGGTGCTAGAGGGTGACCAATGTAACTGGAAAACGTTTCGGCAACATAATCTAGTAGGCATGCGTTTTGTCAAAAGCTAGAAAGTGTTGGAGACCAGTGCTAGTAGAGCCTCTAAGCGGAGTGTCGTCATTCTAAGCATTTTGTGAAACGAAATGGCGAGTGGAACACAAATAATCGCAGACTAACCTAAAAATCAGGAAACGAGTGGTGCCCCTATGTGGCTATGAAAATGCAATGCAGAGTGAACAACAGGTGTAATTGACAGTAGCATTAGACACAGATGGGGTTAGACTAGCATTAGCAGAATAGCGGCATTAGCAGAACGTCATGGGTCACAGTACGCATATGGTGCATTTACGAGGAGAAGTGGCCACGGGATAATCAGGTATGCAATGGGGAGCAATGAGGATTCAACATGAGCGTGAAGTAGGAACAGCAAAGCACACCGTATGCGTCAGGCAGTAGTACAGGCAAGTTGGAGGATAATTAAGGCTAAGGTGACTGTGGGTAGTAACACTGCGGGTAGGTATCGGAAGTTGCGGATCAGGTGCAAATTGCTAACACAGGATGAGGCACACTTGGCTTGACAGGCATAAGATATGGTAACGTAGTGTGTCCTGGAGAATTGATAGGCTTCTAGGCGTGTGTGCCAAATATCGGAGGAATTATCTATATCAGTGCAGCCACCTGGTAACACTGATTCCTTAGAGGATAGTCAAGAGCAGTTTTCTTACCAGGATATGGTAGGTAAGTGGTATTGCCTCTAGGGCTCCGGTAGAGCCCGGACAGGTCCAGAAAGGTAGCTGGCCTTTATAAGCAGGCCTTCATATGCTATTTTTGCTTATACGGAACACAGTTTGAACCACTAACATATTAGCAAAATCTGTTTATGTAGGTAATGAGGTCTGCAGTGTCAAATGTTTGCTAAATAAATGCAGCTGAAATATATACCTCCCCACAGCACTGGATGGCCAACTGTTGGAGGAGAGGTCTTTGACGACAATGGAGCACTTGACATAGGCCAGCTTGACCCTGTTCCTTCAATACATCTATGTACTTATTTCTGTCTGTCTTCTTCAAACTCTATGGCAGCATATCTCTGTGCCAATATGCTATAAAGGGGGAAACCCAATTTTGACTACCTTAGTAGTGACTAACTTTTATCGGGAAAGCTATATTGTAAGACATGAGAGGTAGTTAGTTTTTATCAACAGCTTACAGTCAACCTTCATTAAATTAGCGCTGTAAAAGAAATGATTCAATCAATTTTTAATATTAATTTCAATGAAAAAACACATAATAGCTTAAAATAGGTGGTGGGTCAATCCCATTCACTTTACGTAAAACAATCGTGTATTGTTTAAAAAGACAAACAACTTTGTTGTGACACTTAAACTTTGCCAGTGAAATTAGTGGCTTCTGTCTTATTGGCCGAGTTTGGTTCAGTGACCAGTGTGGGGAGCTGTAGCTATCTCACACTGTTCACGGGACCTAAATTCATGTTGTTAAATCATCATTCTAGTATTGATTCTAGATGGTAGAACTCGACATGTTTCAGTTCTTACAACAATTCATAGAACTTTCTTCAGGAGTAGTGTCATATTCTAAAAAACAACAACAATTTAGACAACAATATTAGAGCGTGCTATTATTGCACATCTCTTGGGTTGATGGCTTCTGTTGCCTGTGTTAAGTAATAGACTTGACTGTTCTTGCTGTAGCTGTTGATAACAAGAAAATATAAAAAGGTATAAGCTTTAAATGCTAATAGTACTTTTTAGATAAATTTAATTTATCAGACAAGTCTAGGTTGAATAATTTCCCAGTCTGGTCGAGGGCGAGTGGTTCTTAGTGAGGGGTATTCCTGTAAAATGCAGGCTTTAGTCCTCTAGGTCCGTAGTGTATACTACAATATGTCTACTAGGGCCTGCAAGTTTAATTTGCATCAGTTAAAAAACTGCTGTCAGTGTAGACTGGCTTAGTCTCCCACAGCATATGTAGTGCAATCATTAATTGCTTACCTTTAGTGAAGGGGCAATTCTTCGAGATATTAACAGGGTTTGGACCGGGGTTCCTAGGTAATCAGTCCTTAGGTGTAGAGTGGGTCGTTTAAATCAAGCGGTCAAATCAGTCTGCAAAAGATTTAATAACTCTTGTAACCTCTAACTTCAATAAAAAGTTAAGGGCATGTAGTTATAGACTTCGTATTGAGAGCTCACCTTAAGGATGTATATATCGTGGCTCGAAAGATGCAAGATGGTGGATGCTTTATTCAATAAATTCTTATTTTTTTCTCTGCCAATGTGAAAGCCAAAAAAGGGTTTCTAAAAGAGGATGACATATATATTGGCTATTAGTCGTGAAAGCGGCATTCTAAAGGGAGCCTCTATTCTAGGTCTCTCAGGGTATGTAGTCTTTTAGGTGTATGCTATCCCAAAAGATCCCAGTGTTGTGGAGGGTCTGCTAGGGACATCCAGCAGGCCCCCATGTTGCAATGGGGCATCAGCACCATCTGGAGTGCGGGCAGGGCAAACCATGCCCACGACCATGCCAATCTCTGCCACCGTCCTGGCATGAGGGTCCCACAGCATCATGGCATGCAGGCCTTTGCTCACACGGTGTGGGCCTGCAGGCCTACATGAATGAGAGAAGGACTCAGTCATTCCTCTTTGGGAGTCTGCAGCCATTCTGGTGCACGTGTCTGTAGAGGCTCCTTTTATTAGTTTGGGTCATGACACAGTCATGGCCCATGTTAAAAGGGCAATACACGGGAGGGACACATTCCCTTAAAGGGGAAAGGGGCAACACGCTTGGGAGGGTCTCACACCACACCCAGTAGCAAAATTACTGTTTCTAGCACACAGTCTGTAAAAGCTTGAATTAGAAGAAAATAAGATATTGTCAGAGCAGGTAGGCATTGTGAAAGAAAAACACCCGATCTAGAAATACTTTATTTTCATTTCCATCGCAGGTACTTGCCCATTCAGGATATTCAAACCAATGTTTGTTTCCAGTGAAGAAGATTTCTGGCAGGAAGCCTACCTTCGTGCCCTGGACCAATATTTATTTATTTATATTTCTAGTGAAGATAGTTTTGCACTAGAAATAGTGTATTTGCAATTTCTGGTACAAAAAACGACTGCACGAGAAACAGACAAAATAAGACTGATTTCTAGTGCAAGTGATGTGGGTAGAAAGGAGTCACATTTGTCAGTTCCTAGTGCAATTGAGCAAGAAAAACATGATTCAATATCCAAAGTGACAAAACACAAGGTAACACTTGCACACCAATTTTCAATTAGGATTCCACGAAACATGGGTAATTGTTAATCAAAAAGTAGGTTGGTAATATTTAACGTGCAGGGGAGAATAGCTCAGCCTTGGTATCTAGGCTGGGATGCAAGGAAGGGGATTTCTTTTGTTCTATATCAATATCCAAAGTGCCCCTGACAGCCACCTGGAAAATGGTGCATGACACGAGCGATAGCAGCCACTGTTTGGCACATGGCTCTCTTCAGCAAACATATTAATGGAAATCAAAGCAAATGCATCCAATCAACACCACAGGTTTCGCACCTGCCTTTCCCACTAATGTACCCCTCTTTTTTCCTACAGAGTCAAGGGCTGCATCGCCACCAATAGTGGCAGACAGCATTCATACAAGACCACTTTCATCACATCACATCACATCACATTCCCCCATGACGCTCCCACTCCCTCTACTTCCATTTGATCGCTCTACTGCCCTCCAAACAGCGCTCCGTTGCTTGCAAGCCCAGTTTGCGCCATATTAACCTCATATGCATACACAGTAAGGGAAATGTGATATCTCCTTTGAATGAGTGTTCTTGGAAGAAAGTAGGACGCATGCGAGAAGCCATCAAAATGTCTTTTCTTGCAATGAGCTAGATTACTATAAAGCTCGCTCCGGAGATGAAGGAGGGGTTAGTGGAATAGTGGGGAAACAGGGAAGGTCAAAAGGGAAATGGCAGGTCTAAAACCCAGAGTTCACTTTTTCACTCAAGAAAAACTTACATGCAGGTATTAGGACGCTTCACACAAAAAGTTCAGGTTTTGAGATACATTACAAAATATGGAAAACAATATTACAAATATGTGTTGTGTATAAATATGACACATTTTCTCGGAATTAACTGTAGCATGATGAAGTCAAAAGGATTGCAGTAATTGGAGAGACTCTGCGGGCAGGGGAGCCGCTTGCTATGTGATGTAATAACTGGAGGTAGTACATGTGGGATTGCACAAGGTGTTAGGGAGATTTGCCATTTTGGTGCTTCATCCCCTCTCCTAGTGAGACCCCCAGGACTTTTTTTGCTGGACTTCTGGACCTTTTTCTTTCAATCCTGAATTAAGTGGAGCCTTTTCCCACTCATTCATTCTTGTGGGCTCTGTATTTTTTGTAACTCTATTCTTTGCATTCTACCTGTACTATGGAGTCTGTCGGCTCCATAGCTCCTAAAGGCATCTGTGTTTTACTACTGCAGCACACAGCTCCTTATGGGTAGTGTTGCTGGGGACATTTAGGGTCCTCCTTTAAGATTCCTTTTCTACATCCTCAAGTAACTACAGTTCTTAAGGAGAGATACTTAGTATCTCTCCCAAAACTCTATAGTCTGAGAGATTGGCATAAACCACCTTCAATGGAATGCCAAAGGGGTACTTAGAATCCCCCTTCTCTCTGCTCCATAGACATTCACCTAGTTATGGCTGGTGGCAGTGGACGTGTTCTACCAACTATTGTGTATTTTATATACTCCATAGCCTAGGTAGTAAACAATATGGGCACCCAAGTACCAACTTGAGACCTCCCTTCTTTTTTCACCATTACTAGTGTGGGTGTTCTTTGTTAGCCCTTCTTCTACCATTCTGGGACAGGGAGGTCTGTGTGTGTGTTTTCCTTTGGCGGAAACCAGTAGGTATCACCTGACTAGGTTCCAGAGTATTTGGGCAGGAAGTGGGGGAGGAGTCTTCCACCCCCCCTGTCCTTTGTCAGAGTGCCTCAATAGGTCCAGCTCCCACAGGGGGTCTGGGTGTCCTGATAGGACAGCCAAATGCCCCTTTCTGTAAAATGCGGAGAGTGATTGCAGAGGAGTGTGTGCTGGAAGTGTAAAGCAAGTCGACCACAGGAAACAAAGGTAACGAATAAGAAGACTACCAGAGATGCCTGTAGACCCTTTGCAAGACCATGAATCGCCCACTGCTGCCCTGACCCCGTTTTCTATGCGACAGAGGAGCTCCGAATCGGACGCGTCCTTCCTTTTGGCTAGTGGGAATAACCAGTCCCAAGACGAACTTTGAAAGTAGCCATCTCCCAAGGTCCTAGGGGTTTTCAGAGCTGCGTAACCCCAATACCAGGAGGCATGCTGCCACTTTCAAGTGCATCGTCATGGAAAGGCTGAATCCGTCCAAATCTTTGCTGAACTCGTAAGGACACGCCAGAGATGCAATCTAATTCCCACAGACCCCCCCTCACCAGAGTGTGGGACTGCAGGAATCAAAGAAGATTGACTGGGAGATCCATGTCCTTTGTTGGTGTTGCTGAAAAGGCGCCAAAACCACATAGTGAACCAAGAAGTTGCTGAAAGTCGTGCTACAGGTCCTCCCTCGAGACTGCTGCTGAGAGACATCATCCATTGTCCTGCCTTTCATTACCAGATCAAGGAATCTGGAGGTTGGATCCAGAGCTGCCACATCGCGGAGAAGCCAACACAAACACTTTCTTCAAATCAAACGTACTTTGGGGAAAAAGGTAGTGCTTACCTAATTCCAAGAAATCACTCCAGAGTCTTGGAATACACAAGGGCAACCCCCTTTTACCTCTGACCCAAGCTGCTGCTTGTGTCCCCTTCTTGAGTCCGATTTTAGGTCTCCTTTGTTAGTTGCTAACTTGCTGCTTCAGTAACTTTAGACACTGGAAGAAATCAGCAGGAACGTCCATTATTCGCTGTTGTCAAGACTTCAAGCCCTCTCCGAAGTGCCTTTCGGTAGGGTTGCGTTTTTGGACTTAAAAACTTGCTAGGTGAAGAAACCATCTCTAGAACCTTGAACTAAGCTCATGTTGCACTAACCACTTATTTTCCTCCCTTTAAGTGACTTTCCTATATGTGTTTGCAGAGTAAATGCATTACTGTATGACCTGTTGAAAACCGCATGAGTGGGAATAAACGATAATATGATAACCTTGTCTTTTCCCTTTCTAACGTTGCTACAAATGTAACCACGTACAAACGCAAAAGGGAAAGTGCCCTTTGAAGTGTATTATCTACTATTCCTAAGTGTTCTACCGTAAACTTCTGCAGTAATTAAAGTGATTCTGATGTAAATATAATAAATATATATCTTTTATATAAATATATGTGTAGGTGCTTCTTTTTGTACTCGTCTAGCTAAGATTCAGAGTACTTACCTAGAGCTCATATCTTCCTCTTAAGATAAACCCGACTGCTCTGCCACACTACCAAGGTCCTGAGCTAACAGTTGGTGATCTACAAACCAAAGGAATAGCTTACTAAAGTCTTACTGCCAGTAGGACTTTAGGAAAACTCCCTTAACACAAGGGCACCCTAAATTCCCCTTCGTCCAAAAGGTCCTACAAATATCCACCCCATTATTTGACCGAAAAGACCATTTTGGGTTTTTGGGTCAGGGAATGAACATCTGGTGGGAGGTCGGGAAGCAGAACCCTCCCATGAAAGTCGCCAAAACCTTCCATTGCATGTTTCAACAAGCCAACCTCAAAACAGGGATGGGCTAGGATTGCATATACCATATTGCCTTGTTGTTTGCTGCCAAATCCACACCTATGTGATAGAACTGGGACTTACCTTAATTTTCACCATACCCACAGATTTCCTACTAACTTTGTCCTGTCCATTTCTATGGGAACATTGTACTAATCTGAAATACCTGCAGCTGGATGATTTTATGGCACCCAGTTAGGGCCTTTAGATGTTTAGAGCGCACTTGTGATTTCTAAAGTATTTGTCAAACCATGCCTTTCATTTCTGCAAATGTGAATGAATGCCTATTTACATTGTAACCATGTCTAGTGACAAACTATTTTTGTGTGAAGTATGACGACTTAAAATACACATCGTGGTGACTGGGTATGTTTACATAACGTTTTCCCACCTCCAGAACCTTCATTGTGCATTTGTATTCCTAAAACACTGTCCTAGGGGTCTAGAACTACTGTGACTTCGTCAGTCTTGGCATTGGGATCATGTAATTACTATTTTAACCTTGTGTTTTAATGTCTGGCTCCCTTCTCTTCAGACCCATAGTCTTTATGTGTAATGTGCCTACCATCAGGTCTACAATATAAAAATTGCCTGTTTTCTAAAGGACCTATTTCACTTAAAGAGGTATACATGTATCATAATAAATTGGTATATTTTTCAATATGCCAGTGCTGTCTATTTCATATGGCAAATTGTGTGGGATAATGGTACCTTCATATTAGCCTACTTCCTTGCCCTTGACCGACTGCACTGTCACGTTACCAGTGTAAGAGAGGTTTGGCTTCCCTTTTTTGGACTGTGTGCTCTGCCTCACCTTGAAGCTGGTGGATGTAGACCTCTCACAAGAGCCCTGTCCAGAGAGGATGAGCATCTTATTTTCAGTTCTCTACTTCATGCAAAGGCCCCTTAGCACCCTTGAAGGTATCCTGGGGTGCAAATCACAAAAGAAAGCACTTGTGATGATATCCCACATTTGTGTTTGTCTGCGAACCTACACTGATTGCAGCCACCGTTATTACAATAGTCATTTGGGTGGTGAATAAGGAACAAGTTACTTACCTGTAACTGTTGTTCTCCAGCATGGGTCTGGCATGGATTCACATGCTCATGCTCATGAATATTCCCCGTCGTCAGGCTGGGAATCCTCGGTAAAGAAAAAACCAGTATCAGTTTCGTTTCTGATCTGTCTTTCGTAGTAATAACCAATCACTGGTCTCTGCGTCATACTGACCACAGCCAATGACTGCCCTCTACCTAAGCACCGCCTCTGGCAGCCATCTTCAGATTTGGAAGCACGTGAAGTGGCAGTATGACCAAGTGAAGAGCCGCAGAGGGGTAGGCGGGAGGGTTCGCATGTGAATCCATGCCAGACCCATGCTGGAGAACAACAGTTACAGGTAAGTAACTTGTTCCTTCTCCAGCATGGGGTCTGGCATGGATTCACATGCTCATGAATAAAGAATACATAGCAGTACACACATGCACAACCACGGGAGGTGGTAAAGGCTCAACATTAAGCATCACATAAACTCAACATTAAGCATCTTACCTCCTCACCAGGCTCACCTCAGGCGAACAGGTTGCGCAGCACTGCTTGGCCGACCCTGGACTCCTCCCTGGAATCCCGGTCGACGCAGTAGAATTTCGTGAAGGTGTGCGTCGACCTCCACGTAGCAGCCCTGCATATGTCCAGCAGGGGCACACCAGATAGGAACGCAGTGGTAGCTGCGATCGCTCTGGTGGAATGGGCTCTCGGACGGCCAGGCAGCGGTCGGTTTGCCAACCGATGACAGTACATGATACAGCCGGAGAGCCATCTGGAAATGGAAGCTTTCGAGAGAGCCTTCCCCTGATTGACAGGTCCAAAGTTCACAAAGAGTTGTGACGTCTTCCGAAAACACTTCGTGCGGTCTACGTAGAACTTCAGCGCTCTAGCCACATCCAGCGAGTGCAAAGTCCTCTCAGCCGGCGACGAAGGCGACGGGAAGAACACAGGCAACACCAAGGGTTCGTTGAGATGGAAGTCCGACGGCACCTTGGGCATGAAGGAGGGGTGCGTCCTGAGCACTACCCTCGTGTCGTGGAAAGTCAAGTACGGGGCCTTGCAGGAAAGGGCCTGGATCTCTCCCACTTGTCGTGCGGAGGTGATGGCCACAAGAAAAGCTGTTTTCCACGATAGAAACTTCAACGGGGCCGAGTGCAGAGGCTCGAACGGAGGTCCCATGAGCTTGGTCAGCACCACATTGAGCTCCCACGCCGGGGCCGGAGCCTTCACCGGCGGGAACGATCTGAACAGTCCCTTCATGAACTCTTTCACCAGACGATGAGACCACAAGGACGTCCGCCCCGTGGTTCTGGTGTATCGGGAGATCGCAGCAAGATGAATCTTGATGGACGCGTGTGCCAGACCAGCTTTGGCCAGCGTCAGCAGGTACGGCAGTACTTGGGGAGCCGTAATCCGTAGAGGGTTAATCTTCTGTGCGTGGCACCAGACAGAGAACCTCTTCCATTTGTGTCCGTAGCATTTAAGAGTCGAGGACGCCCTGGCCTTTGCAAGAACCTCTCTGCAATCGGCCGGTATGTCGTATCCTCCAAACTCTAGCGCTGCAGGAGCCAGGCCTGCAAGTTCAGCGACTTCGGGTCGTGGTGGAGGATGGCGCCTCCTTCCCTGGAGAGTAGATCCGCGTCCGCCGGCAGCTTGATCGGCGGGGACGCTGACAAGTCCAGAAGGTCCGGGAACCATATCTGCCTCGGCCACGCAGGTGCGACGAGGATCATCCTGCACCGTGACCTCTTGAGCTGGTTGACGAGCCGGATTAGCAGAGGCAAGGGAGGGAACGCGTAGAGGAACAGGCCCTCCCAGGGGAACGAGAAAGCATCGCCCATGCTCCTCGTCTGGGGAAACCTGCTGGCGAACCTCCGGCACTTGGTGTTCGTCGCCGTCGCGAACAGGTCGATCTGGGGAGTGCCCCACCGTCGGAAGAGGCGATCCACCAGATCCTGCCGTAGTTCCCACTCGTGGCACGAGCGCAGCTCCCTGCTGAGTGAGTCGGCGATGGTGTTTTTTATCCCTGCCAGATGAAACGGCACCAGAAAAATCCCTTGGGCGACGGCCCAATGCCACAGGTCCTGCGCCTCCTTGGACAGCGCTGGGGACCTGGTTCCGCCCTGTTTCCTGATGTAAAACATGGTGGTGGTGTTGTCGGTGAAGATCCTCACCACCTTGCCCTTGAGGGACGGAAGGAAGGACCTAAGGGCCCAAAACACTGCACGGAGCTCCAGGACGTTGATATGCAGGGACTTCTCCGTCGGGAGCCAGAGTCCCCTCGCGTGCAGATTTTCGGTGTGCGCTCCCCACCCTTCTAGGGAGGCATCCGTGGTCACAGTCTCCTGGTGGGCTGGGGTCTGGAAGTCCATGCCCGCCGTCAGATGCGCGCGGGTGCCCCACCACCGTATCGCTCGTCGGAAACTCTCGTCGAGCTTGATCCTTTCCTCGAAGCTGCCCGTCGTCTGGATCCAGCGCGCATCCAGGAATTCTTGCAACGGGCGCATCCGGAGCCTGCACATGGGAATGAGGTAGATGCAGGAAGACATCATCCCGAGGAGGGACTTGATGGACCTCACCTTGGCCGCGTCGGCCACCAACATCCGTTGCACCTTGCCCAAGATGGTCCTGGTCCTCTCCTCCGACGGGGAGGCCAGAAGGGACACTGTGTCGAGCCTCGCTCCCAGAAACAGTGCGACTTGCGCGGGCACCAGGTGGGATTTGGCGTAGTTCACGGAGAATCCCAGGTCCGTGAGGAGTTGGACGGTCCTTGCCGTGTGGACCACGGCGAGCTCCCTCGTCTTGGCGCGGATGAGCCAGTCGTCCAGGTAGGGGTAGACGTGAATCCCCTCGCGGCGCAGCTGCGCCGCCACCGGTGCGAGGCACTTGGTGAATACCCTGGGTGCCGACCGTAGTCCGAAGGGAAGGGCTTTGAACTGGTAATGACGCCCCTGGACCACGAACCTGAGGAATTTTCGGTGCCCCTTTAGGATGGGAATGTGGAAGTAGGCATCCTCCAAATCCAACGACGATAGGAAGTCTCCTTCCTCCAGCTGACCCAGGACGTGCTGGAGGGTGACCATCCGGAACTTCTGCGCCTTGATGAACTTGTTCAGACGTCGCAGGTCTAGGATGGGGCGCCATCCTCCCGTCTTCTTCTTCACGAGGAAGTATCGCGAGTAGACTCCGGAGCACCGAAGCCTCTTTGGGACGAGTTCGATGGCGCCCTTTCTGAGCATCGCCTTTACCTCCAGGAGAAGTTGAGGGACGTGAAGTTCTTTCCTGGCCACGGGGGGGACGCGCGGGCACCTTCTTTGAAACTCGAGCGCGTGGCCCCGGGCCAGGGCGTCCAGCACCCAACGGTCGGTGGAGATGGACTCCCACACGCTGACGAAGCCCGCCAGCCGGCCTCCCACCGGGGTGCTTCGGTGGGGGCCCGACCCCACGGCCGGTTCAATCCTGCTTGGACGCGGCCTTGCCGCCTTGACCTCCTTGGCGACGACGGCGGGGTCCGCTAGACTTGCCTCGTCCTCTGTAGGCCTCTTGCGACGACGAGCGGGCCGCTTGACGGTAGGAAGCGAAACCGCCGCCGGAACCTTTGGAGGCGCCCTTGCCTCCGCCGCTCCGAAAGGGCGTTCGTCGTTGCTGCAGGACTCCAAGGGCCCTGGCCGTCTCAGTATCCGCCTTGATGGCCTGAAGGGAATCGTCCACTGTCTTCCCAAACAGGTTGTTCCCGTCGAAGGGCATGTCCAGGACTCTGGTCTGGACGTCCTGCCGAAAGTCTGTAGCTTTGAGCCATCCACGACGTCGAAGGCAAACGCCGTTGCCCAGCTGGCGGAACCCAGTGTCGGCGATGTCCGTCGCCACGGTGATGGCGTGGTCCGACGCCACCTCACCTTCCTGCAGGATCTCAAGGGCCTCCGCCCTCTTGTCGTCCGGCAGAAAATCCAGCAGGGGAGCTATCTTGTACCAGAGCTCCCTGTCGTAGCGGGCCACGATAGCCAAGGCGTTGGCCGCTTTAATCGTCGTCGCTGCCGACGAGATGACTCTACGTCCCATAGCATCCAATTTCTTTCCCTCGCCGTCCGGCGGGGAAGTTGATGTGGAGGCCGCACCCCCCCCCGCTTTCTTCCTGGCTGCCGCGGAGACGACGGAGTCCGGGGTAGGCTGCGCCCGGAGGCATAGGGGGGCCGTGTCCGGGACCCGGTACTTTTTCTCGTACCGGTCTCTTCTAGCTGGCGTCGTGGAAGGGTTCTTGAGGAGGGAAAGGCCCTCATCCCAAATGTCGTCCAACAGAGGCACTGCGAGGACCGTCTTCCTCTTGGCCTCGCGCCGCTGATAAAGGAAGCCTTCCTTTTTCTTCTCCTCAGGGCAGAGTTGGAAAAGCTCGGAAGCCCTGGAGATCATGGAGTGGAAAGATCCGATCTCGTCGGGCGGAGAAGCCCTGGTGGGAGGCGACGACGGAAAATCCTCGTCGTATGCCTCGTCGTCCGTACCCGTCGCTGCCGTGTCAGTCCCCGTATCATCCCCTCGGGTGGACGGGGAGGAGGGCTGGACGGGGCGCGACGGTTGAAAAGGAGGTGGTAGATGGATCCTTCTTTTCTTGGTGGGGGGAACACCAGAAGGTCCCGGTTCTGGATCCCCCGACGGGAGAGGTTCCTCCGTCGGTAACGGTAGCCTCGTCCTTATCTCGGAGCATAAGGACTGTATGGCCAACAAAATGGCCGCCGAGTTGTCTTGCGGCGCTGGCAGAGGGGAATCCGACGGGCGAGCAGGGGCCCCGTCGGTATCCTTGACGATGTCGTCGTCGTCACCTGCGTCGGGGTCCATTCCGACGGGCTGGCCTTCTTCCACGCCTAGGCCGTGGCTTAAGACCTCGATCAGCTCCTCTTCTGAGGTTGAGGCCGAATCTACGACGACGCCCTGCCCCCCCTTCTTCTTCCCCACGGAGGGTTTCACGGGGGTCCTATCGATGGGCACAAAGGAAGACTCCCTCCGCGGAGGCAGGGAGATTCTGGGCCCTGAGGTCGCCACCACTGGTGTAGCCACCACAGGCTGAGCCAGGGCCGCCGCGACCGTTTCGATAGAGGGCTTGGTCGGATGGATCAAGGCCTTCACCACCTTAGGTGCGCTCACCGCCTTATCCTTGAGGGAGGGGGCACTGCCACGCTCCTCCTCTGCCTTAGAGCTCGACCGGGGCCTCTCCAGGAGCTTCGCCGGGTGCTCGGCCTTCCTCTTACCCGACCCAGAGCGTTGGCTCGTGGTTGATGGTGCCGGGGAGGGTGCGCCCTGCCTGGCGCCCGTAGAGCCCGACCGTTCGGCGCTCCCGGTGCCAGCGGACTCGCGGTGCTTGGCCTTATGTTGGGCCCCCGTCGCCGGGGCGCCCTCAAAGGTCTTAGAAGACCGCTCGGATTTCTTCTTCTTCTCGCCAGACGGGCTCTTACCCTCCAGCCAGTTGGCGAGACGTTGATGGCGGTCCTTCATGGTCCGTTCCGACATGTTGCCGCAAAACGCACAGTCCTTCTCCACGTGCGTCTTGTCCTCATGAAGGCAGTAAAGGCAGAAAGAGTGTTCGTCCTCCTTGAAGACGTTCTGCAGCTGGCATCCAGGGCAGACCCTGAACAGCTTTCCGGGCGTCGAGCTTCCCTTCTCCTGGGCCATCTCCGAGACCGGGCCTGAGAAGCTTCTGGAGTCCTCCGAAGTGTAGCTCGACGAAATCTTCACCCTTGAGGGGCACAGATGAATCCGACACGGGTCCCCGTTGATCGGATGTAGGATCGGTGGAGCTTGAGGCTCTTTTGACCGAAAGAATCGAAGTTTTTTGTGAAAAAGCGCGAAAAATAGCACTAACGCTCGAGAGCAATAGCACGAGGATCCCAACACATGAACGTGCTGTAAAAATCTGAAGATGGCTGCCAGAGGCGGTGCTTAGGTAGAGGGCAGTCATTGGCTGTGGTCAGTATGACGCAGAGACCAGTGATTGGTTATTACTACGAAAGACAGATCAGAAACGAAACTGATACTGGTTTTTTCTTTACCGAGGATTCCCAGCCTGACGACGGGGAATATTCATGAGCATGAGCATGTGAATCCATGCCAGACCCCATGCTGGAGAAACAAAGCCTTTTTTAAAGCTTTTATCTCATATATGCTGTCTGACCTTAGAAAAAGCATACACACACATTTCAGATTTACAATATTTGTTTTGTATCCCTCAACAGAAATAGATTGCTCGCAAAATAGATCTCATTAGAAAATAGGGACATTACCATGTTATCCGATTGAAATGTAACTTGTGTATGTATGTATGTATGTATCTATGTTTTTCCCTTTCCCACAGTGTGTTAAATGAAAATATTTAGACAAAAGAAAATAGGGAGCTTTACCTAATAATCATATTAATAAAATACCTTATTGACTTTTCAAATTGTTGTCAGTATGGCAATCACCAGATTTAGGGAGCAGAAATAGGCAGCGGAGGGAAACGATTATTAGAGAAATGAGAAATAAACTCATGATTCTGAGCCAAATATAGAGTGTACCCCTGGAACTTAAGACCACCACTGGTGGACACTTTTTACAGGATTTCAGACAGCCTCATAAAAATATTTTAGGCCTCGACACTTCATTATTTATAAATTAAGCACGGTCAGTGGGTAATGGAGGACGATCGGAAAATGGTTAGAGAACAGGAACACCAACTCATATTGGTGGGCCTTGGTTATGTTGGGGAGGTTGACGTCCCCTATGGGTACAACTCAACTTCAGTAACAAGAGATTAGAGGAGGTAGTCGAGATCTGGAACATTTTGGTTGAGTGCATCAGAAAGCCGGCTGACGACAACAATAGTAAGATGAGACAAAGTTGAAATGGGATGAGTTTGAAAGTAGAGAGGAGTACGTCGGTGGGGTGGGTGCATTGGATTTGTTGATTACATGGAGAACACCATCACCTTACTTATACAGGCCGGGAGAGCAACAAAATGTAGCATAGTCAATTTGCATTGCTGCAATAGTGGCAGTGGCATTTGTGGGGATCCATGTTTCTTTGGCAGCAATTATGGCAGGATGGTAGTGGCCTGAGTCAAAGTGGTCAGCAACAAAATATGTGTTGCTCCAGAGTACCATGGTGATTTTTAAAGGAGAGTAGAAGGGATGAGGGGAGGTGCTTCTTGAGGGAGACTAATTGGTTAGAAGAGGTTGGAGCTGATGTTGATTGAGTGACCAGTGTGTTATCATGGAGAGGGGTGGATGTTCAGGATAGGGTTGTAAGAGAACAGAGCCGTGGGAACGTGTGCATGTGGAATGATGTGTGGTGTCTCTAGGTGAAGGGTAGGGGCAGGATAGCTATGAAGAGGATAGGAATATGCAGGAGCATGGTATAGGAAAATAGCAGAAGACAAGGTAAGTACACACAGACGTGAGCTGAGGAGTGTGCTTACCAGTACCAAAGAGAAGTAGAACAGCAGGGAGCAGGAGATGTTCCCCATGGTCTTTTGATCTTGGTCTTAGCAGGACCAAACAGGGGGTCCTGCAGAATGTTCAGTTTTCTACATCTGCCATTCGCTGGAGAACACCAGAAGGCTAAGATGACTTGTGTTGGACAGTGGCTTGGCACTGGAGCCCCGCTCGTGCTCATAATAGATCAAACAGTTACTCACCCATTGGAATTGCAGTTTGCTTTTTTTTTTGTTGCCCTCGGCTGCAAAGAAGTAATCTTAACGACCTGGGAAGACCACGTAAGTGAACAGGAGTGTGTCACATGACCATTTGGAAGCCAAAAAAAGTTAAAAAATGGCTTTCGCCACATGCAGGAAGCAGCTGAGGGACCTTTGTGTTGTAGGGAGAGGGGAGCTTGAACCTTGCGGGAGGACCTTTGTTGGCTGTTAAGGAGCTCTAAAAAAAGATGCAGAAAATTGAAACAAACGACGCCCGTGGTACTTGAAGCCAGCCAAAAGGGTTCAGTGTGCTTCAAGCTGCAACTCCCAAGCCAGAGCTCAGCTGGAAGCAATGGTTCCCTGGATGTTGATAAGGCCTGCCAGTGAGATACAGAGAGACTGTTACACCCCCATTGAACACCTCCAGCCTCATAACAAACCCAAGGTGTGGGAAAATGCTTTACAACATGCCCGCAGCATTATGGACTGCCGTCATGTACTGCATGGGACGGCAGCCCTAAGAAGATGTCAATTTCTTACCATCTTGCATACCCTGTGGCACCCGTCTTACTCTTGGCAGATTGCAAGAGGCAGTAGGTGTCAAGGGAAAAGCGGTTCACTGTGCTCTGCTCCACTTGGTCATTGCCACTCTTCAGCTGTTCATCAAAGGTCCAGGAATCCCTGATTTCATTGGTTCCCTAGGTCTCAAGCTTTTAAAAGTACAGTAAAGACCCTCTAGCAGTGAATATATTGGACTGTATGTTTTTTTCAATACTAAGAATGAATATAAAAGGCTAAAGTATTGTTTCTGACTGGGAGAAGTGGCGTTTGCTAAGTGAGTCATGGTTTTGACACAATCCTCTGGGACCATCATATTCAAATGCTTAATGCAAAGCTCAGGCATGTATGTTCCTCCTCAAATGTGAACTGCAACTCATGCTTTTCCAGCTCCTAACCTGGTCTCATTGTGATCCTTTAACTGGCCCTCCAGCATACCAGCTTAAAGCACTAAATGGCTCCACAAAGGTGCTGTTAGTCTTGGGCATGCCCGCAGGCAGAATAGCAGTATACATTTCTACTTCTGGACTAACTAATAACCTTCTTCTTTGGCCCATAACGATCAGCAGTGAGCTCTTGACTAGTGCACCTATGTTAACATCAAGCACAGTTAATGGAGGATTGTAAACAAGTGATTCTTAAATGTTTTATGGAATCTTATTACGTTAATTTCCAACATTTCCTGAATCGTTTGTACTTTGATCTTATACAATTTAATTGGCTACCAATCATAATATGCTCTGTTCTATAGATCAACCGCCTCATTGAAATTAAGAAAGCACGGGTTCTCACCAGATTGAAATTAACAAAGCAAGGTCTGTTTACCTGAGGAATCTATCCAAACAGAAATCTTTAGTTCTGCCAAGAGTACAAAGCAACGAACAATGTATGCCGACTACAGATTATTCTTGCACTCTTAGCAGCTTTCTTCTCTTCTCAGGTTATCTTTCGTCAAAGGACCACACCCTTGTCGGAATTGGTGACCTTATATTATGGACTGTTGCCTTTTAACTAAGCTAGATGTTGACTGTGTTGAACTTAATGGCTCAGGAGAGTCACTGACAAAGGCTGATCCACAGACAACATTCTACTCCTTTTTGTGTGAACACAGTGGAAACAGTACTTCAAATAGTATTTGTTTGTCTGAAATAGAAGGCAATGAGAAGGCCCCCCCATGCTAAAAATACAAAAAGAGAAACAATGCCCTTCCCTTATTTAGTAATTGTGGACAAGCATAATAAAGGGTACATGGACACTTTTGTGTTTTAGAATAAGTGCACTTGCTACAAGGAAGAGATACCTAGAATTATGAAACATTTAGATCTCCCTGTGTAGGCTAAACCCCTTCATGCTATACGTTTAGCTGCTTGTTATTGAGTTGTCTACTTTTTTTACCCATCATATTTTAATTTGATTGTAAGAATGAATTGACTGCTGAAGTAATGTAGCGATAAAACAGGGACATTTCATTTGCATTGCTCTAATTATTTGTATTTAATTCAATTTTAGAATGTGAAGGTTATATATTGTGATTTTGTACGGGGTTCGTTTTGTTTCTGAAATAAAATGTGCTGACTAAATGTATTATGTAATCCTTTATTTTTGGATTGTCCATCCTTTCCCGATTCTTGGCTTTTGAGAAGGATGAACCACACATTGGATGCTTTGAAAGCCAATGAAACTTACTTTGCATAGCATATTGCATCAATGTAAAACGTATATGCTATGCGTTACCTACAAGGCTTTTCAGTGGGAAAAGTTTGGTTGACCTAAGGAAGTTGGCCCAAAAGAAACCTTTGCTGCCCAACATCAAGCATCCACAAACAATGCATGCCAAACTGCAGCTCATCCTTGCATTCTTACCAGGTTTCTTCTCTTCCCGGAAGGAAAATGGGAAGTGCAGAGCAATTGCCGCATATCTGGCTAGCAGATCATCTATGTCTTCTGTTGTGAAGCCGGCTTCCTGTCCAATGAGGAGCTGGTGGAGTGTCTGCACTGCAGTCGCGGCCCAATCCACTTTAATATTCATCAGGAGTTGCTCCAACATTAGCAGTGGCCGAGAGGACAGGTGCTCATAGTTTTCACGAGAAAATGCAGGGAGAGCCATCAACATCTGAGGAGAGGGGAGAGAGAAAGATAGAGAGTGAGAGAGAGAGAAAGAGAGAGAGAGGCATGTTTATTTACACAATGTTATAGTTTTTGTCACCTGCCACAGATGCTCTGCCTAGGTTCAACCACTCAATTTAACAATCATCTGAACAGTATGCCACCTTACTTCGATGCATGAATATGAATATGCTATTTATACTTTTGCAAAAAAAGTGTTTTACAGAGAACATTTTGGAATAAACCCTCGCCCTACCTTCATAGGTTATTGCCAATCATTTCCTCTTACTTCCACTCAGTCACACCACTCTAGTACTGGAACGAGTAAGAAGCGACTAGGAGTTGTACACACTAACATTCAATTACACCACTCTAGTACTAACACAAGGAAAAAGCTTGACGACTACTGCAAGGGTCAGGCATGTAATTGTGGACAGCCAATTGAAATCAAGGACTTGCACCTTCTACCGCTTAACAGGACACAGGTGTATAAAAGGTGGGACCGTCAGCGAGCTGGGAGAAACCAGCAGGTGAGAAACCGGCCTGGGAGAGATCGGCCTGAGCGGAACCGGCCTGAGATGGGAAGACTCCTGTCCAGGAGGGAGCTGCCAAGGAGGGTCCTGCCTGGGGGACAGGGCGCCGGCTACTAGAGAGAAGAAACCAGGACACCGGGGCCGAGCAGACTGTGAGAGGGTGGAGACCACTAGAGTCTCCTTTGAATTGTGCCCACAGCCAGAGCTGCGGGGCACAGAAGACTCCCAAGTACTGCAGGCCACTGGTAGCGTCTGCGAGTGAAGAGCAGAGCTACCAGCAACACGCAGCAAGGTTACACACCGCCCATCATTCCAAAATATTTCTCAGGTTTATTACAAAAAAGTCTATAACCTACACACAATACTAATAGCATAAAATGCTAAAATGCATACATAAAACATGTACATCAATTACAAAGAGTGTACACATTTACACAAAAATACACAAGATAAACATTATTGTGTGTAGGTTATAGACTTTTTTTTAATAAACTTGAGAAATATTTTTGAATAATGGGCAGTGTATTAGGGGATCTGTTATTTGTTTAAGACCTCCACTGGCTATAGATGAGGCAATACCATTGACACCTAGTAATAGACCTTCCTTTGGTTTGTTTAGCAAGAGAGTGAGCAGCACGGAGTGAGTTGTGTGGAAGAACATATTGTGGCAAAGCCAAGAGACTGGCAAGAAGAACCAAAAGTGAAAGTATGTAAAAGTGAAAGTAAAACACAGGTGCAGTGAGAGAGAAACCTGTGTTAGTAAGAAAACCTAAAGAATACTGCAGAGTGCCAAGGGTTATCGGTAGCGTAGCCTGTGATGGGTGAACCGTGTGATCCGACAACTGCGCATAGACCGAGGATACACTGCTTGGAAAAAGCCAAGGAAAGTAAAGATAAAGAATCTACACTTGTGAATAGGATTGCTGAAGGGAAGGAGAAAGAGAGCAATCTGTATGAACTATTGAAGAGTCTGAAGGATTATAAAGTTGACCTGGAACTGGTTTTGAGAACTAAGAGACTTGAACTACAAGTTGGAATAGCGGACGTCTTGGGGAAGGGAAACCCGAGACTTGGTGAACTGTGTTGTCATCTTGGGGAAGGGAACCCCGACATCCTTTTGAACTGTTTTGAACTTATGGAATGGGAGCTGGGAAGTAAGCTCAGAGCTGGAAGAAGCTCAGAACTTTATTTGGAACACTATTTCTTTTGTTACGGACATCCATACACATTGTTTAGCTTTAGTTGTGATGGCAAGTACAGGTTTTGGACACTGACATACTTTTAAGTTGAACTTTCTGAATCTGACTATCCTTAGTTTCTTTAGGTAGGGAAATCCAACCTTAGCATAGGGCAAATTAGGCCTTACAACATCCTGACACTTAAGTAGATAAATGTATTATATTTAGAACATTTAATTGGTTTTCTGTGTCTTGCTTTATGATACCTTCACAGCAGTCCTCTTCACCTTCCACTATCGCGAACATTCGGAAGTTACTTCTTTCCACCCCCACTTCTCTTCACACAGGGCACGGCGGTTCCAATGTCAATGAACAGTTAATTAACGGCTCAACGGTTCAGTCTCTAAAGAGCAAAACACTGTAGGATGAATGCATCCGCAGGAGCTAAAACTGAATATAGGTGCTGTTATTATGCTACTGTGCAATATTATGCAGGAACTCTGCAATGGAACAATGTTGATAATTACGTGTCAACAAAGACACATCATAGAAGCCTGTGTGATCGATGGAACTTAGACACTGTTCTTTTAACCTGCATACTTGTCATTCCATCTGATACATTTAGCCTTTTCAATGACCATTGATAAGTCACAGAGACCTATATCCCCTTCCTGGAAGCAATCAGCTGTGATTCCGATATTTGAGAAGGGGGACAGAAGTGACCTATGAATTACCAACTGATATTGACCTTTAAAATATGCTAGAACGGCGTATGTTTTGCCGGGAACAGCTAGTATTATATAATGTTACAAGGGCTTCTGTTCTTTACGCAGATGACACAGATTGTGATGGATCTATATATGGCTGATGACTTGGTCGAATACAGTGAGAGACTGCCTTATCTCAGTTAAAACCTGGACTGATTCCAGCTTTTTGAAGATCAATCCAGATAAAACTGAGATTTTGACAATTAATATTAACCTTTGACATTAAATATCTTCAATTTTGGCCAGATAGCTTTGGACAATGTCCAGAACCTAAAGACACATCTAGATATTATTTTTGCCCAATAGCTGTCCTTAAACAAACTACAACAGGTATAAAGACTGGTTACTTCCTTATTCGAAGAATTAAGTATCTCACTTACTTGACCATCTCACATCAAGTAACAAAATGACCACCTTGCTAATACTCTGTTGTCAAAGCTACAGAGAACCAGAATGCAGTAGCCAGGATTTTGCTAAAGCTCAGGAAATGTAATCACATCTCCGCGGCCCCCAAAATCCTTACAGTGGTTGCCAATAAAAAAATATCATTTTTGGAGTCTTTGCCTCATATTCAAAAATCTTAACATGCCTAATGGCTCTCCCCTATCAACTAAATTCAGGATTATTAATGATCTCAGCTTACCCTAAAGAAGCCAAAGGTCGGCGGTCTTTCAGGGTAGAAGCAGCTAAGCTACAGAACTCACTTTTGTCAGTACTCTGTAGAGAAACCAGTTTCATGCCTTTTTGTAAAAACCTGAAAACATTTATCTTCAATTTCCCTTAACTCACAATATGTGAATAGAGTTGTCCTATAAACTTCCGTTTTATGGTGCCAAGATACCTCCCCGTGATAAAAACATACCATTTCAACATCAGCACACCAAAATAATAATGACTAGAAGCGCATATTTTTAAAAAAGGGTATGTGCCATAACAAGGAAAATGATATTCATTTCCCAGGCACATCTTGGGGGCCTTACTGCCGGGAAACAATGCCATTGTCCATCAAAATCCCTTTTGAAAACTGTATTCTGAAGACTAACCCATTTTTAAACCAATGTTTAGATAAACACCTATATCTGAGCAAGATGTATTTGTTTTCAGTAGATGACTTCTCTTTTCTGCAGAGACAGGACAAAACCCAATCCATATGCTCTAGTTTTGGGGACGAGGTTGTGAGGTCAAAAGTCCTAAACTGCGGCTTTGGCAAATGGCTCTCAATTTTTTATCAATTTTTCCCTCACCAACTAACAACCAAACCTTTCCCCGATCAGTGGCCTCGTCAAGGACGCACACGTGACTGATATACCCTTAAAATTGCCCCACACCTCTCGGGGTTTGCATCCAGAAAGTGCCCTATTATGTTCTGTGTAGGTATTCTTACACATCTGGATGTATGTGCACTGCTGGCAAATAATTCTGTGTAGCAGACCACTTCAGGACACCTCTGGGGTGAAATGAAAACTAGTTGTCACTGGAGTCACCACAGAAGGCGGCGACAGGTGATCTTCAGGAGATGGACAGAGAAGCAGGCACAGCACTGCTTCTGTTGATGCAAGAAGGCTGCAAATGCAGGAGCAGGCAGCTTTTGTACACAAGTTGAAGATCCTTCAAGTTCCAAAGATGCACTCGGAACAGCAATGGTACAGTGAAGCAGCCCAGGAAAGAGCTGGTAAGTCCACCAGTTGGCCCAGGGACACTTATGAAGATTCAGAAGGCATGGATCCTTGAGCAGGGGTTGAGACTGGTTGTTCCCACCGGTTTAGGGGTCAAAGCGCCAATTAACACCTTCTTGAGATCATGACCGAGGCAGAGAGCTTCACTAAGACAGCACTTTAGTCGCGGCTGGTCAGCGTCAGTGCTTGTCTTCAAGTTGTCTGCAGGCTGCTCTTCTTTGTAGAGCTCTTGGCCCCAAGGATGATATCAAGAATGGCTGCATGAGCCTTCCTTTATCCAAGATTTAGGCTGGGAGCTCACCCAAGCCCACTAATGGCAAAGATTTGCACAATTCAAACTGGCTCTGGCTATCCAATCAGGGATAGCTACTGGACACAACAGTTGCCTGGCAACAGACATTCAGGCACCTAGATGTATACTGGGACCAGACAGTCCCAGCCCCTACAACCAGACTTGCACACAAATGACCTCCCAGCCTAAGAAAGCAGTCGCTTTCCTGGCAAAGGGTATTCCAAATATTGCAATTCTGGACCAGAGAGGGCGTGGGAAATGACCAAAGAACAATATGGCCAAGCAAAAACTTTGAGGCACAACCATTTTAAGGGGCTAGCCACCCTTAGTAGTGAATGCAAGCGTCCCCAACCAGCACGATCCTCCCCGCAATGAGAGACAATGATGGACTCTCCCAGAATGGGAATAAGGCCAAGACAAGTGCGGGTGAGCGTAAATGGGAGTTTATCAATCAGAATAGGGCATGTAAAGAACTCTGCAAACTCCGAGAGCGCTCTGTCTGACAATAGCAAAGACAGGCGTATATATTTACAAAAAACATCATCAAAACCTACACACTATCGGGGGCACACGTTCAATGGGATTGGGTGGTGACGACTAGCTATAGGTGCTGCTGCGATGTGGTTGGCCTTGGCTGGAGGACGTCACTGGTCAGCCTCGTGGGTTGGGCTGGGCCTGGCAGGTCTGCTGGGTTCATCCGGACGGTGTTGTTGTGCCATTGTGGCCAGTGTCAGAGATGAATGTCTTTTCCTGACTTATTTGCCCTAGGCCATGCACACCGCAGTCATTCAGTTATTGCAATATTATCTTCTTTAGTAAATCTTTCAATAGGTTATTCTACAGGTTAATGCAACACAGGAGGAATGTACCTTGAGAGGGGTTTGACGGCGATTCGTCAGTACATGGTTACCAGTGTCCTGTTGACCGGGTACCATAGGTCGTGGGGCTAGGTCTCAGGGCATGGGACAGGCGGTACATGTCTTTTTGTCTTGTTAGAAGTCGTTATGAATGTGCTGCTGGATTTTGCCATAGTATTGGGTGTCCTAATATTACAGGGGCCATAAACCTAAGGTTATCCGGTGGGTTGTGGGGTTTAAGAGAGGGCGCCTTTGGATTTGTGTATTCAGGCGGAGGTTTACTACTGGGCTGTAAATAATGCAGGTGGCGGGCCGTGGCCTTGGGTGCTGCAGAGGGGATTACAAATCTTTGAAGCGGCTCCAGCCTAGTTGGGGGAGGTGGAGCAGCGCGGCGCGGGCCTCTGCTCTTTCGTCTGGCAGGCCCCACTGGGAGGGAGGGGGAATGGCCTTGCATATACTCACAAAGGCATCTTCCTCATGTGCTGCCGATTTGAGGTGAAAGCATCAAACATTCAAATAACACACAATACTAATTGAGTCATTTCAAAGCTCACATCTTAACATTGCTAATTCCTCTTGAATATAGCCAGTTCGAGCACATTACTTGTACGCTATGTTTTAACAACTACAACATTGTGTTATATGCATATACATTTGCAGTAAGTGAGGTAGTAGTGAGGTTGGTGGAGCACATGGGAAATGACTTGCCACCGTACATGACAGTAGTGGCACATAAGGGGCTTGGACTTGTACACATGGAGGGTGCATTCTCGCGTGTCCTTCTCATGAGCCCTCAGTATGGTTGCATTTGTCTTTCCTTGCGCTCTAGCAGCATTAGTTCGGTTATGGCGTGGGACGTAAGCTTTTCAATGATGCCCATAACAAATAACCCCCCGGGATGCTTTTATTATTTACACGCAACTGCAGTGGTGGGGGTGCTTCACTGCTTATGCCATGTGAACATGTATTCTACCATATCTGTACGTTTTACAAATTTTCTAATCAAAAAGGGGTCTGTGGAGAAAATGCGCGTATTGCAAGTAGTTTTGGCATTAGTATTTGGGAACGTTTTCTTCTGTCCGAGGGCCATTTTACAGGTCTCTTTTTCACCCAGGCTTCGCTGGCCGGGTCATGCTGGGAGCAGTGATACACTGCGGAAGGTGAAATGTTACAGTGTTGGTATCTTACACTAGCTCATGTCCGTCTTGTTCGTGGGAACGGGCTCACAGCGGATCTGCAAGGGAGCTGCGGCCACAGGGATAATTGAAACTCTCCAAAGGTGGGGCCGTGCTACAGTGCGCAGAGCTCACATCATCTTTATTAGACAAAATGGTTTCTGAGGCCTAGCTAAATTCAATACGTTTGGGCAATGTCTTCAGCAGGCGAGCCATCCACCACCTGGGCCCTGGTGGTAAGGAGGGGATGCCCGATGAGTCATGGCCCTCACCTGGGGAGGGGATGTAGGCAAGGGCGGGTCTTTTGGACCAATCCTCCCCTACATTTCCCCCCTTTCGTTACTTAAGTAACGAATTCTTTAAATCTTCCAATCTCCTGCGCTCCTCTTGGTCAATTATTGCGTCATCCCATGCAGGTGTGCCTTTTATGGGCATCCACGCTCTGCACACCCTAAGCTCTCACCTCTCCTAGCATACTCATCTGGGGTACAGATCAGGTGTATACATCCGCTCTCTCCTTCCAAATCTACCCATACCTCCTCGTACCATTCTAGTATACGAGGCTCTCTAATGGTAGTATGCCACAAGTTTTCCACTATATCCTTGTCGTGATACCTAGGCACTAGCTGATATCTTGGTGTGTCATCTGTTCCTGTTTGTACCTGCACTTCCTGCATAGTTTGTATTGTACTACGGGTGTTGCCCATTGTCACCATCATCATTGCACCATTCGGTACTGCGTTAGCACAACATCGAAGACCCACCTGGCACAGGCAAAAAATAAAGAGGAGGAACACCACAGCCGGCATCAAAAATTTCACAGTCATTCCCAGCCATGAGGGAACCCAGGAGAAGATATTGTCGAACCACGTGCTTTCTTCTGCTCCACCTTCCATTTTCATTCTTTCTCCTAGGTTGTGTACTGCTTCGATCACATGGGACAGGGAGCCGTTGTCTGCGTCTTCAGAAGGTACGAAAGTGCAGCAGGCAAACACCTCCATCCATCGCTGTCAACAGGTCCAAGACATACCTGTTTTGCATGGTCATCAGCCGTAATGCTCTTAGTTCCACTTTTATTACGTTTAACCCTTCTTCAGTGTCATTTGCCAGTTGGATCAGCTCCCAACGTGTTATCTGGAGCCATTTTGCGTTTGCTCTTGCCTGGATACTTGGGATCAGTGAGGCAAAGAATGTTTCTGCCAAGCTGAATAATCTGTATCTGTCTGGGATCTGTGCCAGCAACTCTGATGATGCTTTTGATATGTAGTTTGATGCTTGTCTGTTTCGGGACAGCACCTCTCCCTTGTTCCCAGAAGACAGGACATAGATTTGTGACTCTGCAGTGAGCTGGGCCGCACTCTGTTGGGTGTCTTCTCGCGTCCTTTTACTCCCATCAATGTGGCTTTCTGGGATTACCATTAGTGTTGAGTGCAGGGTGGCCATTGAGCAGCTGCCACTCCATGATTGTGGGAGGTGCAGGTATGCCTGGTTGCCACATACCCAATACGTGTCCATCAGGGCCGCTGTCCCTTTTCTTAGATCTGGGATGGTAAGGGTCTTGTTACAGTTCTTGTTTGTCCCCATGGAGGTTTTCCCCTCTCCTTTAAAACACAGTTCATAGTCTATTTCGTTCTGCAGCTTGAAGGGTTTTTCAATGGCTGTTACCCAAGTTAGTTTTGAAATGTGATCCTTCCATATTGGTGTGCACGTTTCTTCTATCCACTGCAATTTCTCTGGTGCCACACCCCTCAGCGCTTCAGCTTTACACATTACTTCTTCGTCCTTCCACTTGTTGTCTGAAAAAAGTGTCCCTTGTATCACAAAAAATGGTTCTTCCAGACATACCACTCCTACCGTCTTTGGGTAGCAAGTTTTCTCGTTCTGCAGCATTCTAAAAGTAACTTCATGTGCCTGGAAGGTGTTCTTAATCCTGCACAACGCGAGATGAAGGAGACATTGGGCATCCACAATAGGCAACTCTTTGGGTAACAATAGTTTGGGTGTGCCTGAAGCATGGGGGATGAGGGAGCAGACATAGCAGCTCTCATTTGTTGTTTGTTTAGCTGTTGCACTCATATCCGCATACCATTTATTTGTCTGGTGGGGGTGTCGTGGGTCTTCCATTTTATCTAGTCCTAACCCATAGTACTCATCATACTTCCTCCTCCCAGCTTCCCTTTTTCGTCTGTTATTTTTGTTCCTCGTGTACTTCCCAGCCTCATGGGCGATGGACAAAATGGGCCCCCCTTTCTCCTACCCGCCCCCCTTTGCCCAATAATCATATAATATTTCGTGTGTTGCTCTCATCCTTTCCTTTTCTTCCTTTACGTTGTCGGTCAGTGTGTTTTTTGCTATGGGGGCAGGCTGGCTGGTGGGGGTGTTATACAACCAGGATATGGCGGAGGGATTTCGGTCATTTAAACTGCGGGCATTGTAATTAGATAATTTCGGCAGAGACACTGTGTTATTCTGCATTTCACCCTGTAGCCCTTCATTTTTTGAGATGACAGCATTGGGTGGTGTGGTAGAATATCCCCATACAAGTTTAGTTCCGTCCCATACCAAAAAATCACCTTCTTTAGTATTTGCACTTGCTGTTGCATTGGTCACATTAGTGCTGTTAATCCCTCCCCCTCGTTCATCTCGATAGAGATGAACGCTATGAACCAATATGTAACCAGGCCAAACATGATTGTAAAAAACAATGTAATGCACACAGATAATCCACACTCATAAGAATATCTGCATCTCTCAGTTAACAACTCTCTATATCTAATAAATCTATCCGTTGCAGGCTGCCCGTTAGATGCCATGGTAGCTCCTGTTTGAGATATAAAAGTGCATGAATGTAAACATTTTGTTGGCACTACCAGTGCCAGTATATATTGAAAGGGAATGGAAGCGTGTAGGGTTGTAGGGATGGGGATACACAGACAAGGGAGTAGACACTTCATAATTTTATCACATCATTAATTACATATAAGTTCACAAGAGAAAAAATGTTTTTTTTTTGTAATATCTTTAAAATGCAAGTATACATGTCAGCCACTTTCTCATTCAGGTGCATCTCTGCCACACACGCACAAGTTCATAATCAGACATTCTCCTCATTTGCATTGTTTGCTGTTGTCTGTGCCTCCTCATCCACCTCTTCCTGCACATTATTATATGCCTTTCGTACATCTGTCAGATGTATCCAATACTTCAGGCCCTTTACTTTTACAGCTGTGGGCGTGGAAAACACTACTTCGTATGGGCCATGGAATCGTGGTGCGTTCCACCGGCGCACAAAACTCCTGACATAAATGAATTCACCGGGCATCAGCTGTAGCTGTGTTTCAGGTACCGTACTAGACCCTGTTGTGTTTCCCTCCTCTCTCGTGAACGGTGGAGGGAGCTGCTTTGATATTGCGTGCGCTGCCCTTGTCAATTTTTTCAAATAGTCTGTGAACTCGTCTCCCAAGATCGCAGCGCTTCTGTGTGCATCTGAGTGTTCACGCAGTGGCGAGTGTGCTGTGTGCATTCGTCTCCCAGTCACTATTTCGTGCGGGGACAAATGGTGGTCCTTGCTTGGCTGATTTCTCAGCTCAAACAGTGCAAGTGGTAAACAGTAAATCCAGTTCTTTTTTAATGAAAAGCATAGTTTCGATAACCTTTCTTTTAACAGGCCGTTCATCTTCTCCACTACGCCATTACTTTGAGGATGATAAATCGAGCACAACTTATGCTTTATTCCCAACAGTGTTGTTACTTCCTTGAAGAGCTCATTTACAAAGTGAGTGCCGTTGTCTGAGCGAATCACGTCACAAATTCCCCAGCGCGGAAAGGCTTCCCTCACTAGGAACTTCGCAGCGCTTTTAGCATCAGGTCGTGCACATGGGCCTGCTACTACCCACCTTGAAAATGGGCATACCACCACAATCATGTAACGTGCCCCATTACACCTTTCTCCCATGTCCGCGTAATCGATATGTAACTCTCTGAATGGCCCAATCGGTTTTGGAATTGTTCCCCTGAGCGTACGTAATGTCATTCCTGAATTGTATATCTGACATGTTGTGCACTCCAGTGTCAATCGAGATAAGTGCTCCTGAAGACAGGGCACGAACCACTCCTCCTGTATCTCTGCTGCAATGTGCTGTTTCGTGTTGTGTGCTGGGAAGTGTAGTTGTTGGAACGCTATTTCCAAAAACTTTACTGGCATTACCACTTTTCCTGAGTTATTTTGTTGCCACAGTAAGTCTGTTGCTGATTGGCTGCACCCTCGTTTCACCCACATCACCTTTTCATCTGCACTTGCTCCTTCCTGTAACTCATTTGTGATATCGGCATTGCATTGTACCCTTCTGGAAGCTCCTCGTTTGTCTTGTGCTGTTGCATGTACTCACCTGCTTCATATTTTTCAAAGTAAGAGGCTTCTTTGGCCGCCGCGTCCGCTGCCGCGTTTCCTAAAGACACAACGTCTGTGTTTGACGTATGGGCTTGGCATTTCACTATTGCTACCACTGTGGGGTCTCGTAGGGCTTCAATTAACTCTTTCAGTAAGTCTGCATGTTGCACGGGAGTCCCATCTGCTCGTCGAAACCCCCTCCGCCCCCATCTGGCCAGACCTCCATGTACTGTTGTCGTCATATAAGCTGAATCTGCGTAAATTGTCACTGCGCACCCTTTAGCTGCATGTAGTGCTTCTATTAGGGCAATCAGTTCTGCTGCTTGTGCTGAGTAATGTGATGGAAGGTGGTACTGCACTAGTGTTTCATACTCACCGTCTTCTAATCTCACCACTGCCATACCTACATGTTTCTCTCCGTGTCCACGTCAATGGATGCTGACCCGTCAACAAAGTACACTTCCCCCTCGCTCAGAGCATTCTCGCATACCACTGTGTCTTCCCCTCTTTCTCCTGTGTAGGTTGCACAATCGTGTTCCTGCATGTCCTCTAGTGTGCACGCTTCCGTAATGAATGTTGCTGGATTCACTGTCCTGCACCGCACCACATGGATGTTGGCGCTGGACAATATTATTTCATAGGCGGTTGCCCGCTGTGTTGTCAGTGTGCTTTTTGACCTTTCCAGTATTGCAAATAATGAATGCTCCACAAACAACGTCACAGGGCATCCCATTAATATTGTGGCACTTTTCTCAATTGCGAACGCGGCTGCTGCGAGCGATTGCTCGCACGCGAAATGTCCTTGCATCACAGCATCCAACGTGCCACTATAGTAAGCCAAAGGTTTGTGTCCTAGGGACGTCTTTTGTGTCAGTACAGCTGTCATGAGTGTCCCCTTGCAGTGTGAGAACAGGTAAAACTCGCGCCCATAATCAGGATTTGCGAGCACTGGAGCGCTTGAAATCAACTCTTTTAATGATTTGAAGGAGGCGCTCATTTCTTCTGACCATTCTATTTTCTTGTTCTCCTGTTGGGCCTCCTTGAGTGCTTGCAGTAAAGGCCTGGTGTATGCTGCATAATCTAATATCCATGCTCGGCAATAGTTGCACATTCCCAGGAATTTCCGCATTTCCTTCACTGTTGTGGGTTCTCCTACTGATCTTATTGCTTCTACCCTGTCGGGGATTATTCTTTTTCCATCTTTCGATATAAGCTGTCCCAAGTATAGAACTTCTGTCAGACAATATTGTAGCTTTTCCTTGTCTACTTTGTACCCCTTATTGGCCAACAGGGTCAAGAGTGTTATTGAATCCTTTCTGCATGCTTCTTCGTCCTGTGCACAGACGAGTAAATTATTGGCCAACACGGTCAAGAGTGTTATTGAATCCTTTCTGCATGCTTCTTCGTCCTGTGCACAGACAAGTAAATCGTCTATGTACTGAATAATTGTGCTCTCTACTGATAAGTTTCCTAAGTCTTCATGTAGTATGCGGTTGAATATGCTCGGGCTCTCACAGTATCCCTGTGGTAATCTGCAATGTTCATATCTCTTCCCCCCTAGCGTAAATGCTGTCAGGCATCTGCTCTCTTCAGCCAGGAGGATGGAGAAAAATGCGTTTTTCAAATCGACCACCGTGAAATGTGATGCCGTTTTTGGGATGCTGCATAATATTGATGCAGGTTCGGGACCAAAGGGAACTCTTTCTGTATTACATCATTTAGGGGGCGTAAATCCTCTATCATCCTCCAAGACCCTCCCTTTGCTTTTTTAATTGGGTAAATGCATGTGTTACATGGGGAGTTTGAAGGCACTATTATCCCTTGTGCTAGTAGTGCATTTATTGTCTCTTTTATCCCTTCTTCAGCTTCACGGGACAATGGATACTGTTTCACTCGGGGTAGAATTGCTCCTTGTTTGAGCTTTATTATCACAGGTTGTACTCCATGCAACAACTCTACATCATGGGGCCTGTTGTCCACAAATTATTTGGTACGAGCCCCATGTCATCATCGAAGAATGACGGTGGTGCTCCCACCACTGCCATCAGCTGAACAGGGATTTCTCTAGCTTGAATCAAAATGTCACAGGGCATTGCTATTTCCATTACTATTTCACCATCCCCTTCCGAATCTGAAAAGAGGTCCTCATCAGTTAAGTCTCTTAGGGCAATATTGGCATTTGTACACAGTACTGTACGCCACTCACATCCTTCTATATCTATCCCAATCACAGAGATCCTTTTCGCAGATACCTGTACAGCGTGCAAATCTAATGATACCACTGATGCTGGTGCTGTGTCAGGGTACACTATTGGGCGGAAGAGGAACTCCGCTGGAATCCTCCAATCCATTCTTCTTAGCTCAGGAATTATGAGGGCCAGTGTCTTTAGTCCTTCAATAAACATTTCCTCGTTTACTGGCAATCCACGTATTTCTGGTGTGGTTGTGTGAGCCTGTACTACCAGCATTACGCGTAATGGGCATATTCCTGGTGTTGAACACACTATACCTCTCTCAGTGAATGATATCGTCATGTTGAGTTTGCTAAGAAGATCCCTCCCTAGTAAATTTATTGGTGAATGTTCATAATACAGTAAGGGTGTTTTTACAGTTTTACCTCCTACTGTCACATCCAATGCTTCTGTGTAAGGAACTTCAATTACAGCCCCAGAGAACCCCTGCGTCTCTAACTTCCGGTTAGATAACGGGAACCGGCCCTCCCTTATACATGATTTCTCCGCTCCCGAATCCACCATGAATATGAACTGCTTGTCTCCTATCTGCGCCCCTACCAATGGTTCCTCTGCTGCATTGTAGGTGGTAGATAGAACTGGACACGCAAGTGTTCTCTGTGGGCTGTCCTATGCGGGGTGTCTCATTGCCCCCCCTTGGTTGAACACACTCCCTGAAACCACTGACACGCCACTATAGGGGGCTGGTGCTGGTGCTCCATTTGATGTTGTTGCGAAAGGGTTGCCTGGCGTGTAGTGCATATTGTCATTGTTTTGTGGGTGATTCTGTGTTCTGTATTGGTGTCCCTGCTGTTGCTCATTGTACCCCTAGGCGGCGTTTCTTTGTTGTTGTCCCATTGGGAGACCATACGGGCTCCCCGGATGGGGATGACCATAATGTTCTGCCTCTGGAAATCCGTTGCTTGGTCTACTTCTGCACTCTCTAGAGTAATGCCCCACCTCCCGCAGTTCCAACAACTCCCTTGCGCACCTCTGGGACCCTGCCATCGATTTCCTCCCTTTCCCCCGTACCCCGGTCCACCTCCTCTTCGGCCCCTGTACCCACCTCGTCCCCCTCGAGGGGCCCACTCTTGCCACTGCGGACCTCCGCCCTGCTCCTGCTCGTTCCACTGCTGCTGTCCTGCCCAATTAGTTGCCATCCTTCCCTGTACTGCTACCAGCCCCTCCTCTTCCTCATCTCCCTCCCTGCTGTGTGGGAGCGCGGCTACTGCTGCTGCGACCTTCACCAGCTTTGTTTGCACTAGTTTCGCTTCGTCTGCCAATCTTTTCTGCGCCACCTCCTTCTCCCTTTCTTTTTTTCGCTTACAGTGGTGAACTATTATGCTCTGAATTTCAGGCCATCCTTTCGCTTCAATACCTGCTATCTTGTCGAGTGCCTTTTGCACCTCTTTTGGGAGCCCCCTCTTTATAATGAAGTAAAATAACAATGTTGATTGCTACCAGGGCGTGCCCGTTTCTGCTCTCCTCATCTCTTGGACCTGAAAAATGTAATCCATAGCATCTTCCCCGTCATTCATTGTACACTGCATGACTGACTGTAAGTCAGGTGTATCTGGAAACGTTTCCCTCAAAGCATCCCACACCCTTGCACGCACTGTGTTAAAGGAGGCACCATCATGGCGATCGCAGTCTAACGTTACTCCCGGGAAACCAGCTTTAACCCATACTCTGTCAGCCTGATCCCCTACTGCTGATACTAGCAAGCTCTTCACGTCCCCTATTGCTAGGAGGTACCCCGGCTGTGTGTTTGTCAAAGGCATATATCCACTTGCTCGCCCCTCTTGACAACGGGGGCAATAACTTTAGTAAGTAAGTAATTCGGCCTCCCTCCTCCCCTGTGTATCAGTGGGAGCTGCAACTTGCCCTTTGTCGTCGTATCTGGACTCCCCTTCATTCCCGATTTTCCTAGTGATGCCATTTTCCCCACTTGGTTCCTTAATCGCCCTGTCCACTCCTCATCCAGTGTTCTCATTGAGCATGCACCATCCAATCCTTCGCTTCCCCCTCCCATTGCCATACTTAACCTTTCACTTTCTTCCAAATCATCCCTTATATCACATAGTAGCTCCTCCCTGTCCCCTATAGGCCTCTCTTCATTGTCAGTACATCCCTCCCTTTCCTCTAGTTCAATTATTCGAGTGGGTTCTTCCTGTATTCTGAACAGTATCTCACCTTTTTTCCACCCTTTTTCAAAAGTTCTACTCCCGCTTTGTGCTCTAGACGCACGCTCTGAACCGGCCGCATTAAGTGTGGTCCGCTCACATATGCTTTTTATCCTCGAGAGCTCATCCTTGGCTATAGAGAGCCTTGATTCTAGATCGTCTGTTAGTTTTTCTATGTCCACCCTTGGGGTGCTCACCTGTGCTCGCTCCCTAGTACTCTCGTATGGCGGGGGTGCCGTTGGCCTTTGGGTTGTAGTAGTTGTCGGGGGAGGCACATAAGTGGGGTCACTGTACCCCTCTGCGGGCACTGGCTTGTTTAGTATTGGGTATAAACTTATTATCTCTATTGGTGGCTCTTCGTCTGGCAATGCTTTATCATCCTTGGGTATCATTAGTGGATTGTCAGTGGTAGATGGTAGATCAGGATTTAATTCTCTTGCCTTGGGCGGCGGTATCTCTTCAAACAGCCTCCAGAGATCTAATATTTCTCTCCTATTATGCAACTGCTTCCCCTTGTATTTCAAACAAATACATGTGGCTACCATATCTAGGACACTCTTCTCAAATGACCCCTCTTCGGGCCATATCTGGGGCAACCCCTCTCCCTTTAACTCTTTGATCCATTGGTCATGATATTTCTTAATCCGCTCCGCGTACCCAGGTAGGTTCTTGCAAATATGTGATAAGGGTGATTCTGCCCCCATACTTTGTGCCCTCCTAGTACTTGTGTATCTCTATGTATCTCAATATCTCAATATAAACATATCGTCCTCGTATTTTATGTCTTACTCAATCGCGGGGGCCTTCGTGTTCCTCCCCCCCCCGCCTACACCCCATAAGAATGGCTGCACACAGCCTCTATTCTATTCTCTTTGGGGGAGGGGCACGTACAAGAGCAAACCAAATTGTAATCTCAACAATGTTATCCCAGAAATCAGAAAGGTACACACTCACTTCACCTTATTACTCTTTGTCTTTATAATGTTTGTCTGACCACACTTACCATGACCACTCAATGGCTATACATTTATGATCATTTTTACACTCCCATCACACCAAATTATCTCCCAACGCATACGATGTGCACACACCCCTCTGTAACACTCTATTCACAGTTCGATTTGCCCTCCCTTTCCTCCCTGGCCGGCTGTCCCTGTCCGTCTTATTCAGATATATATATATATATATATATATATATATATCTGTTCGACCTTCAATTTTAGACTAAAAACTCTGTCTCCTATGTTATCTCTCTTGTTTTGTACTAACCCACTTTTATTTTTCCCGTAACCCTAAAGAAAAGAATAGAAAGTATAGCAGTCACTAATATATTCTCCGTGTCTCCCTTTGCCAGACACCTTTATCTTATTTTCCACTTCTTCATATATTCCCAGTACTAGTCAAGATAGCACTATGCGGCGCCGCCTTCCACCCCCTTTCGGAGCTAGGTTCCCGTCACTTTTTATCTCTTAATCACCTCTTAATCCTAATGGCCATATGCACAGAAAAAGCAAAGAAAGTTTGAGATGGTCCTTAGTAGACCCAATGTGCCCCTTTTTACCCCGCCTCGTTCCCTGTCCTAAATTTCCTCCTCTACTCCCTTTATGGTCGCTCGCACTCAATACTCACGTGCCCGTCTTGAACCGAGAGTCTCCGAAACTGGGTCCGTCCAGGCAGTGCTGCCGTATGCTCAAGAGTCAGCCCCGGCTCCGGCGAGCGGTACTCAAAGGGGATTTTTCAACCGGGATCCCGTACCCTCTCTCTGTTGAGTGCGCACTTCTGAGCGTACCGGTCGCCTTTGGCGGGTAGCCTCCCGGAGCCGGCGCACCGTGCGTATCCCTTTTCGACCAGAGATTTTTGTGCCAAAGGGGACGGTAGGGATATGTTGGGAGAAAAATAATAATCACGCTTTCGGGGTCACCACTGAAGGCAAGCGTCCCCAACCAGCACGATCCTCCCCGCAATGAGAGACAATGATGGACTCTCCCAGAATGGGAATAAGGCCAAGACAAGTGCGGGTGAGCGTAAATGGGAGTTTATCAATCAGAATAGGGCATGCAAAGAACTCTGCAAACTCCGAGAGCGCTCTGTCTGACAATAGCAAAGACAGGCGTATATATTTACAAAAAACGTCATCAAAACCTACACACTATAGGGGGCACACGTTCAATGGGATTTGGTGGCGACGACTAGCTATAGGTGCTGCTGCGATGTGGTTGGCCTTGGCTGGAGGACGTCACTGGTCAGCCTCGTGGGTTGGGCTGGGCCTGGCAGGTCTGCTGGGTTCATCCGGACGGTGTTGTTGTGCCATTGTGGCCAGTGTCAGAGATGAATGTCTTTTCCTGACTTATTTGCCCTAGGCCATGCACACCGCAGTCATTCAGTTATTGCAATACTATCTTCTTTAGTAAATCTTTCAATAGGTTATTCTACAGGTTAATGCAACACAGGAGGAATGTACCTTGAGAGGGGTTTGACAGCGATTCGTCAGTACATGGTTACCAGTGTCCTGTTGACCGGGTACCATAGGTCGTGGGGCTAGGTCTCAGGGCATGGGACAGGCGGTACATGTCTTTTTGTCTTGTTAGAAGTCGTTATGAATGTGCTGCTGGATGTTGCCATATTATTGGGTGTCCTAATATTACAGAGGCCATAAACCTAAGGTTATCCGGTGGGTTGTGGGGTTTAAGAGAGGGCGCCTTTGGATTTGTGTATTCAGGCGGAGGTTTACTACTGGGCTGTAAATAATGCAGGTGGCGAGCCGTGGCCTTGGGTGCTGCAGAGGGGATTACAAATCTTTGAAGCGGCTCCAGCCTAGTTGGGGGAGGTGGAGCAGCGCGGCGCGGGCCTCTGCTCTTTCGTCTGGCAAGACCCACTGGGAGGGAGGGGGAATGGCCTTGCATATACTCACAAAGGCATCTTCGTCGTGTGCTGCCGATTTGAGGTGAAAGCATCATAAACATTCAAATAACACACAATACTAATTGAGTCATTTCAAAGCTCACATCTTAACATTGCTAATTCCTCTTGAATATAGCCAGTTCGAGCACATTACTTGTACACTATGTTTTAACAACTACAACATTGTGTTATATGCATATACATTTGCAGTAAGTGAGGTAGTAGTGAGGTTGGTGGAGCACATGGGAAATGACTTGCCACCGTACATGACAGTAGTGGCACATAAGGGGCTTGGACTTGTACACATGGAGGGTGCATTCTCGCGTGTCCTTCTCATGAGCCCTCAGTATGGTTGCATTTGTCTTTCCTTGCGCTCTAGCAGCATTAGTTCGGTTATGGCGTGGGACCGTGGGGTGTAAGCTTTACAATGATGCCCATAACAAATAACCCCCCGGGATGCTTTTATTATTTACACGCAACTGCAGTGGTGGGGGTGCTTCACTGCTTATGCCATGTGAACATGTATTCTACCATATCTGTACCTTTTACAAATTTTCTAATCAAAAAGGGGTCTGTGGAGAAAATGCACGTATTGCAAGTAGTTTTGGCATTAGTATTTGGGAACGTTTGCTTCTGTCCGAGGGCCATTTTACAGGTCTCTTTTTCACCCAGGCTTTGCTGGCCGGGTCATGCTGGGAGCAGTGATACACTGCGGAAGGTGAAATGTTACAGTGTTGGTATCTTACACTAGCTCATGTCCGTCTTGTTCGTGGGAACGGGCTCACAGCGGATCTGCCAGGGAGCTGCGGCCACAGGGATAATTGAAACTCTCCAAAGGTGGGGGCCGTGCTACAGTGCGCAGAGCTCACACCATCCTTATTAGACAAAATGGTTTCTGAGGCCTAGCTAAATTCAATACGTTTGGGCAATGTCTTCAGCAGGCGAGCCATCCACCACCTGGGCCCTGGTGGTAAGGAGGGGACGCCCGATGAGTCATGGCCGTCACCTGGGGAGGGGATGCAGGCAAGGGGGGGTCTTTTGGACCAATCCTCCCCTACAGTAGCCATTTGAGGCGAAGGGAAAGTGCACAATTAAAATCACAAAAACGGGGTAAAAAAATATCCGCTGCCACCAGCCCATCCTAGGCACATTGTAAAAGTAACCAAAAAGCCATTAAAGAAAAAGTTATGAGCATACAAAGTATCCTAACTGCACTTCACTTTAAGGTGATATGTGCAATTGTAACCATATAAGAAATTCACAAAGAGACATAGGGCCTCATTATATGTTTAGTGGTATCTCAGCTGTAAATCCACTGAGATACCACCAAACTGTACTACCATTACTGTAATTTGATGATTACAAGTACCGGTAAGCAGTGTACATCCCCATTTATTTTGAGTCCATAGAACTCAATGGGGGATTTTGGCCAAATTACTGCAGCGGAAAATCAGCCAGCGGTGATTCTGCCAAAATGTGTCAGAAAGTCCATGGATTTACCTCCAGCTCATAGATGGAGGAGCACCCTTCAACTTTCAGCCCAACCCATAGTTGGACGGTGTAATAATAATAACGATGCATTTTACACACACCGCCCATCTTGTAATGAGTCCCATAGCCTCTCAGTATAGATAGTCTTAGGGACTAATCAGCTTCCCTATGCGAATGAGGAAAAGGACAAGGCAAGTAAAGCAGAAGGCTTTACTTGCCTCCAAAAAATAATTACAGGAGTCTAAAGAGAAAAGACAAGGTGTGGCATAGAAGCCTCTGGGAAGAAAGCCTATGGGAAGAAAGCAGCAAAAAGAAAATCTTAACTAACAGATGGCAGTGTACCCAATTGTAGCCATGGCGGTGATTTGTGGGATTGAAGCCTCAAGAGATTCCTGCTGGCTTAGTTGAAGTATTTTTGGCTGTCTTGATAATGCAAACATTGTTTTCTGACAACCCTAAATGACAATTTTATTCTTAAAGAGTTAAGGACTGAAGGTACAACAAAATCAATGTACATTATGTACTTGTTTTGAAGTCGATGCAAGATGGTCAGACTCATTCCCATTTAAAAAATTGAAATCACCACCAGACTGAGGTTTTGCTGGGGGGGGTAGGAGGAGGTGAAGGGGCTATAGACCCGGGTCTTTTGGTTGTAGCCCTGGATGGAAGCTTAGGGGCTACAACCAAAAGGCTAGCTAGCCCAGAGTCCTGACAGTCCAGAAATTAGCGTAGGCCCAGAACTAGCAACACCTCTGCCATCAGACCATACATCCCTTTCAGTGCCCTAACAGGGGAGACGTTATTTGGGTTGTTGACAAGGAGTGCCAGGCCTAGAACCCTAAAGCCAGTCACCAGCAAAACGAAAAAAGAGAATCACTTTATCAATGAGAATAAAGATGGTATAGTATAAAATGAAAAAATTGGTGCCATCAACCATCATGAAACAGTTTGAAAAGTCCACTGCAACCGAAAACCTGAACAAATCGAATGAGTGAGAAACAGCACTGGATTTTCTGAATCCATGACCGATGCCAGGAAAAGCAACAAGGCCTGCTTCCACACGTGCAGCATCAACCGACACCTCCCTGTTCCTCCATTTTTCTTCATTGAGGCTGTTGCACAGCATATGCTTAGAGGGGGCAGCTGGATTGGCATTGAGAACGAGGGAGAGCAAGGACTAGGTGTACTGAAATCACCATTGAGGCGATGTTTTCATATTTCAGAATCTTGCTCTCCCTCCTTCCCAACTGGTTGAGAGAACAGATTGCGCAGACCAACGTACTGGTTGGAGGAGCTAGGCCAGCAAGGGTTTAAGCAAAAATGGTTGCACAAGACCTGTTGGACAAAGGAAGCATCATTCCTTGAAGATTCCAAAGGACAGTGCTTGCCAAAAGCATGAGGAGTGTTCCAAGTGGTTGTCCTGCAGATGTCTGTGACGAGGACATGTCTCTGCAAGGCCACCAATGCTGCCTTAGCTCAGGTGGGATAAGTCTTTAAGGGACCCAAAGGCCAGATATCTTGCAATTCTTTGAAATGCAAGTGAATATCCATCTAGCAATGGTAGATTTGCTGCCTTGTTTGCAGGTGAGAACTACCATAGGAAATGAAAAGATGGTCCGATTTCCTGATCAATTTAGTTCTGTCTAGATCGAATGTTAATGTTCTTGGCACTTCAAGATTGTACAACGTCTCTTCAGTTGGGGAAGTCTGATGTCTGGGATGGAAGACACAGAACAATTTCCTGATTCATATGAAATTCAGAAAGATTTGTAGGAATGAAGGATGGAACTGTTCAAAGGACAAACATCTTTATGGAGGATAAAATAATGGTACTTACTCTGAAGAGAGAGCCTAAAGCTCACCGTTTTTGCAGAAGTGTGGCAACTAAGTGGGAAGTGTTCCACACAAGAAGTTCCAAGTAACAAGACACCACAGGTTTGAAAGGTTTAGCTGCCATAGCCACATAATGATCAGTCAAAGATGGCCTTAAGAACACACCAATTCTCAAAGATAGTTCAAGGGTTTGTATTGTTTTTGTAGACAATGGTCTCTGTCAGGGCCTTGCATCTCCTTTTCTAGAGAAGGTTGTTCCCTCTCTTACCCAGACATCCCTCAACCCCGAGTTGGTTGCTTGAGATCGGTAACGCCTACTGTCTAAAGTTTGGTCCTATATAAGCATGATGGCGTAAATGCAGAATGCCTTATCTACCTAAGACACCCTCCGAGAACAATCTAGGTGGTCCCTGCTCTAAGATTCCCTAGATGTTGTAGGTTATTTGCTCTCTTAGTCCTCCTATTCCTCTCTTGATCTCATCCAAACAGCACACACGTTTCCTGTACTACCCATTCCCTTTCCATTAATGTCCCAGTTTGTTGGCTTGGTGAGGGTGCTACTCCACTGCACCCCAGAAAGTGAATCTAATGTCTTATGTTTTGTGAGTCCTGACGGGCACTCTGCGCCCTGAGTCGTGTTTGCTTGGTGCCAGTATTGATCGCTGTCTCAGAGTGGTATTCGGTTTGGAGAGCTTTGCTCGCTGTGGTATTCCAATTGAGGCGGCACACGCAGCAGCCCGAGATGTTCAAGCTGCTGAACTGGCTGTTCTTCCTCTTGTTTGGTTTGCCTTTCTCTCGATACTTGCCGGTTGCTGATACTGCTGTTGTGGACTCTATAATCCAAGGATAAAGACACCAGCCAGAATGGTGCTGGGCTGGCAGCATGGGGTGGTGGAGAGTGATACTTTGGCTACTGTGAAGGCATCTTGAAGAAGGACGCAGACAACAGACAAAGTTTAAATAACAGATATTTATTAACTGAAATGTGAGGATGGTTGAAGGCCTAACTTGCCTTATGCTAAGGTGGGGTTTCCCTACCTGAACGAAACTAAGGATAGTCTGAGACAAAGAGTTACAAGTCTGTCTGTGTCCAAAACCTATCCTTGCCTTCACAACTACAAATAACCAATGTGTAGGGATATCAATGTCAAAGAAAATAGTGTTAAACTTAAAGTTCTGAGCCTCTTACGGCTCACTGCTTACTTTCAGCCCCCTCTTCATCGAGCACAAAAAAGTTTCATGGAAAAGTCTTAGGATCAACTTTCTTAAGTTCAAGATGCTATAGTTCAGAATCATCCTTGATGTTCCCTTATCCAAGTAACATAGTTCTAAACAAAAGGGGTCTTGAGATTTCGATCTCAAGACAACAGATATGGTCCTTTTCAGTCGAAGGGTTCCCTTCCCCAAGACTTTGCTCATCTGAGGAGGTTTTATTAGGTTGTGGCTCAGTGTCCTTATATGTCACCATGCAGGACTCTCTAGTCTAGGTGCAGTTGTTAGACCGGACAGTCCACACACACACACTTTTCACTGTTTGGCTTATAAAGTTAACTTTTTGGCTTTCTTAAAACCACAATATATTTGAGTTAAAGATTTGAGTTAAGTTGTTGTGCAACATATATTCAACAAATCTTCCCAATGTGCCTTTCAATGGGAAAATCCATTTATATTTCTCTTAAGAGGTTTCCCAACTTTTCTTTAGTTAATTTGGCAAACGCTCAAACCATTTCTGTGGCTTGCGGAACCTTTCTTTTCTTTTTCAGGTTGATAACACTTTCTATGTAAAACCTTAATTGAATCACAACGGGAAAATTTGCTTGCAGATATTATTTCTCTTCTTAAGCCTTCTATTCACTTTAACAATGGCTTGTCAGTTTGTATCAATTTGCGTTTGCACTTTACTGGCACAGACAATGCTTTTGCTGATGCTTTCAGGTATCGCGCTTGCGCGCAGAGCTGCTCTGTGATTTGTGTCTCTAAAACTCACCGGCTCTTGAAAGCATATGCTGCGTCGCTGAAGAATTCCTCTGCTTTCACTGCTACCACGATGGTTAGGGGTCTTCAGTCTGCCCCTAAAATGCTCTGCCGTGGCTCTAACGCCCAGAGTCAACAAGCACTAGTCTTCACGATTACGGGATCTGCCCACCTCAGCATTGCTTCCAGCTGCGCAGACTCTGCATACAGGGTTAGGAGTTTTAAAGCCAGTCTCCAGACATTTCGTCTCCGCATGTTCCCCTCCCCACAGTTAACCACAGCTCCTGCTGTCCTCTCGTTCTGCTGCACCTTACACAGGTCTCCCGGTTTCCCCTTTACTGGCTGGTTGGTCTACTTTTATACAACTGCAGCCCCTTGACAGGCTGCAGGTGTGGACCACTAATCAGTCTTGCCTGACTACAATTAAAGGGACATGCCTGACCTTCATTGCTCTTATCAGGCTTCTTCCTTGAACCAGTACCGGAGTGGTGAAAGAGTGTAGTCTTCATTACTGTGAGAAACCTGAAAGTGTCTCACCCGCTAGTCCCCAGGGATCTGTCATCAAGGTGGCCAGGACACAGCCCACCCCCTTCCCAACACAAACACGTTCTCACGGTAGCTAACTATGAGGGAAAACGGACTAACACACAAGCTGTATAACTGACATGTCCCAATATAATGGTCAGGCAAGGTCAGGTAATTACTGACCATTACACACACCCGACTTCCATTACACTTCCCCACAAGGATAAAAGGCAGATCATGAGAGCACACTCTGAGTGAGGCAAGGCACACGAGGAAGCAGCAGTTCCAAGATGGCAGTTTAATACAAGGCGAAAGACAGCAAAACAGAAGGGAGGGAAATGCCCTTGACCCTTTCAACGAGAAACCATTACTTTTATGAACCTTCGAGAATAGAAAACATAAGACCAGGAAACAAGGCTGAAGAATCCTGTAGTGTTTGTCAGAGTTAACCGGGACTCCCCCGTGCCGATTGTCAAGGCGGGAGAATCGATTGCCGCTGTGGTCCTGTCCTTGGCTCCTACAACGAAGCAGTGCCAGTGAAGTCAGCACAGCCGGTGAGTTGGGGAGACGGATACCAGACCGCTCTGTGTTTAAGCTAAGGTTGCAAGCGGCAGCATTATATAGTGAATGCTGAAGCGAACAGTGTATGAAGCATATGTGATGATCAACGTGAGTAAAATTGGCCAACAGATGAGTGATTGAACTTTAAAGCCAAGATACGACACCTCAGACAGAATGGTACACCCAACTCTCTCCCCCACACCCGCTTTGCTGCATGCTCATTCGAAAGTCTCTGTAAAGGTATCCAGCTGAAAGGTGACAAAACAGAAAAAAGTGACATAGAATTGTGAATTGAAGTGGTCCAGCAATGGGTCAAATAAAATCCTGTGCACAATCAAAAGTCTTCAATGTTAATAGTGTAAACAAAGTTGATGACAAAGTAGATGAAGTTGGTCCGAGCCGGCAGAGGGAGATCAGCTGAGAGCTTTTGGTTAAAGAAAGTTTGTGTTAAAAAGATAGATTGAAATTGGTCCGAGCCCAGCAGAGGGAGACTAATTGAACATTGTGTTAAAGAGGATCCGAGCCCGGCTGAGGGGGATCCAAGGTGAATAGTAAATCGCCTGAGAAATTGAGTACTTGTGAAATCTTAAGAGGAAAATAACTTTTGTTTTTCGCATTAGGCCCTCTGAAAGAATAGACTTTGAAAGGCAAAGAGACTTGTGCAAGGGAGTCCCTGATGCTAATGATTGAACTGTATCCTCATGCTAGAGAAGCCAGAGACTGTGCTGAGCTCGAGTGTACCGCCATGTCCTGTGCTGAAACATGGAGCAGTGAGGCCAACGACCTGAATATCCCGACATATCATTCTGCAAACACTTCTTTCTTTTTCGTAACACTGTTTCCAACACTATTTGTATTTAGAGGTAAGGATTGGCAATAGGTTTATTGGTATAGGCCCTTTCATTTTGTCAAGACACCACTGCGTTATTATTATTTGATGGTCATAGCTTGCTCCCATCTGTAGATGTAGGATTAGATGGGTGTTTTTCAAACACTTTTTTGAAGTTCAATAAACACCCTTGAACTGTAGTCAATTGTGTCTGTTTTACTGTTGATACCTGTTAGGGAGAATTCTCTGTATAGGCTAATTTCCCAAACCTAGCGAGTCCCCCAGCAGCTTTGCTGGATTTTTGGGGTTTATTTTTTTTCTCCTGCTAAGAGTGAGACTCTTTTTCTCCCACTCTTAGACATGATTTGAGATATCCTTTGACTTTGTAATGTGTTTTATGGGCTATAGGTTCTTTTACTCCATATGGTTTCATGTGTTTTTGGTAAGTGTGTTACACAACACCTCAGTGCAGAGAAACAGGGGTGTCATAGTGACCCCCAAACATAGACTCCATACACTGGGACTGACTACTGTCTCCCAGGGCTTGTAAAGTCACCATTGACTTTACTAGTCTTAAATTGTGAACAGAACCAGTACAAACCATCATATTGTGGAAGTACTGGTAGGGGTAATTAGATTGCCGCAGCGTCTGTTTTTTGAGGGGGCACTGTGCAGTCCCCCCTCGTCGAGTTTCTGGCTGGTGGCAGTGGTTACCACGTGAAATATTCCACCGGAATATTTCCTATGGGATTTTCCCATTTATTTTAAACGCACCAGTTTTTTGGTGCAATGTTAAAGATACCGCCAGGTTATTTATTTAATATTTATTCCCCGGTTGGGTCTTTTTGCCAGGACTCGGTTTTAAAATGGCGTTTGTGTTCGCCTCTGTAACTCCAACCCAAGTCGAGCCCTTTGTTCCACTTTTGGCGGGCTTCTGCAAAGAAGCCACCAAAAGTGGTGCCACTCTGTCTGGGTCTACAGGATGTGTGGGAGGGGGGTTTGGGCACCCTGGACTGAGTTGCCTCGGCAACTCAAGTCGCACTCTTGTGTGATTGGCCGAGTGGTGAGCCTCCCGGCTCACCACTTAGCATGTTTGAGTGACAGCTAGGACTGATGAATGGGGGTTTTCTGCATAAAAGCAGGGCTTTGGGGACTGGAACTTCAGAAGTCGCCACAGGACCAAAGAATCCGAAGAGGGAGAAGCTGAGCCGACCTACAACGACAACACCACCGGTGGAGCCCTGCTGAACCGCCTCACCACTTCCCGACGACAGAGAAGATCTTCATCGCGGAGAGTCTTCTTCCTTTGAACTGGTGGGGATAACCAGTTCGCTCTCTTTTCGCCTTCCTGGATCGTCTCGTGGTCGAATCGCCCGTACCAAGCACCCCGGCAGCCGGATAGCCACGCTTCACCACTACCGCGAATAAAAGGGTAGTACCTTTTAACCGGGAAACTCCGCGGCTGGTTTCTTCCCTGGCAGTGCAACGACCTCCAGCTTTCCTCCACGTCGAGATCTTCTCTTCCCCTGGACAAAGCACCGACTTGCACCTGCTGCCAGGAACAACTGCCCCCCGCTGGAGCTTTCTCACCATTTCAGGTACTGTGTCCCGCCTGGTCTCCCTTGCAACAGAATGTGCAAGGTGTCCTGTAAATCCTTGACTCTCTATCCTGGGGTGACCTGGGACATGTTAACTAACTTTCTCTGAACTGATCCAACTCCTTTTGAACTATCTGCAAAGACTTTTAAAGTATAATTCAACTGTCTGGACACATTCCGCCTTGCTCTCTCCAAGAGTGGGCCTGGCCTATGAACTTTCTTACTCTACACTTTCTTACTCTACAGTAGACTCTGCCTTTCCTGACTTGCTGTGGTTCTTTTAAAAGTGTTGGTATTGTGTGCTTTCCTAATTCTGCCTTTTCCCTCCCTTTTTAACTAACTTATTGGAGTGCCATCTTAGGTTAAGCGCTCACCTCTGTCTGCAAATAAGTGGTGTTTTAACTAAGACTTGTTCTATAAGTAATCAGGAATGTATATACATTGATAGTGACTGTGTTTGAACTTGCTTGCCATATTAGTATTAGTGTATTTTACAAGTGTGTTTTTAAATAAATAATTATATACTTTTATACCAAAGCTCTGGTCAGTGTTTGCTTGTGCCACTGTATCTTGGTACCTATTTTGTATACTCTATATACTGTCTAACTCTTCTTGAGAGAAGTCTGGCTGCTCAGCCAAAGCTACCAGGTAAATCTGGGTGGTACAGACTGCTACCAATTGGGTTTACTGACAACACCTGTGGTCCTAAGCCTTTTGCAGTGGTGCCTAAGGGAACTGCACAGGTTTCTGCCTAACAATACCAAGCCTTCTTTACATGTGGTGTCAGAGTGGGATGTGACTCAATTGGGAACCCTAAAGTTCCAGAAGCTTAGTCATAGAGCCTCTGACCCCTCTATTGCCACGAAAGAATCAACAGGCTTTGATATCTGTTGCAGCAGAGAAGCTACTATCCCTCCAGGGGAAAGGGGAATGATTCCCACAGATTAAGTTTTGATGCCCCCTTCAGGGTTTTACATAAGATTGGCCCCAAAATCTGTCCTGCCCTGGAAGTTCGGTCTAGATGTTCTAGCAGGCATCATAGATCCCGACTTCCGGGGAGACAAAGGTTCACATGGAATGGTGAAATTCCATGTGAAGAACATCGTGGGGACAAAGTTGCAAAAGGTATTCTTGAAACAGCTCTATTTCCTAGTATTAAAGAGAGTGAACCAGATGATACTGGGATAGGTGCCTTAGGCTTTGGGGAAGCTGATGACCCATATACCACTGAAACAAAAAGGGAAGAAGAACCTACCATCCTTCCCTACCTAGCCACCGCCCAATGAAATGATCTAGCACTCGCTGAGGCTTTCTTGCAAGCAATTCCTGAAGGGGAGGGATCAGTGAAGGGAAGTCCCTTTTTCGTCCTAAAACAGGTATTACTGTACAGAAAGGAAACATCCACATTAGACCTAAGTAAAACTCAGCTAGTAATCCCCAAAACCCATCGGAAGATCGTACTAGAGAGTACCATTCTCATTTGACAGGGGGACACTTGCGACAATCTAAGACCCAGGCACACAGCAGTGGGAAGTGTTACTGGCCAGGTATCCATGCTGATATACAAAAACTTCATTCAGACATGTGAAATATGTCAGAAAAACAGTACTCGCATTCCCTTGCCTGGCCCTCTGAATCCTTTACCAATAATACAAGTCCCTTTGTCAAGGGTGGGATGGCTATCATTCGACTGTTGGAAACCTCTAGAATGGGTAACTAATATGTCCTTGTGATCATCGATTACTCTACCAGATCCCAGAGGCATTCCCTATGTGGAACAACACCACCCAGCAGATTATAAAACACTGAGCGTAGAGTCAGTCTACGGCAGTCGACTATCTTTTTTTCCTGAGAGGAGCTGCAGCGACGTGGTTGTGCTGCCGTCTGGAGTCCCCCTTCACTGTGCCTTTAAGGAACTTGCTGGTGCCGGTGGGCGTACTCTACTTAAACTCGCCCCAAGCGCGGAGCACGCACGGAGTCGAGCATAGAGTCAGTCTACGGCAGTCGAATATCTTTTTTTCCTGAGAGGAGCTGCAGCGACGTGGTTGTGCTGCCGTTTGGAGTCCCCCTTTACTGTGCCTTTAAGGAACTTGCTGGTGGTGGTGCCGGTGGGCGTACTCTACTTAAACTCGCCCCAAGCGCGGAGCGCGCGGAGTCGAGCGTAGAGTCAGTCTACGGCAGTCGACTATATTTTTTCCTGAGAGGAGCTGCAGCGACGTGGTTGTGCTGCCGTTTGGAGTCCCCCTTCACTGTGCCTTTAAGGAACTTGCTGGTGCCGGTGGGCGTACTCTACTTAAACTCGCCCCAAGCGCGGAGCGCGCGCAGTGTCGAGCGTAGAGTCAGTCTACGGCAGTCGACTATCATTTTTTCCTGAGAGGAGCTGCAGCGTCGTGGTTGTGCTGCCGTTTGGAGTCCCCCTTTACTGTGCCTTTAAGGAACTTGCTGGTGCTGGTGCCGGTGGGCGTACTCTACTTAAACTCGCCCCAAGCGCGGAGTCGAGCGTAGAGTCAGTCTACTGCAGTCGACTATCTTTTTTTCCTGAGAGGAGCTGCAGCGACGTGGTTGTGCTGCCGTTTGGAGTCCCCCTTCACTGTGCCTTTAAGGAACTTGCTGGTGCTGGTGGGCGTACTCTACTTAAACTCGCCGCAAGCGTGGAGCGCGCACGGAGTCGAGCGTAGAGTCAGTCTACGGCAGTCCACGGCTGGTCGAGGCTGTGAGGCTCCCAAGGAACAGTGCGACCGCAATGACGGCGCAATCAGGCACGAGTGGCCAGGCGGTTCCAGGCACTGGCCCCCTCACCCGACGAAAGACAATCCAACAACGTCGGATGCAGAACCCCTGGACCGCTCTGAAAGCCGACTCGTCGCTCGAGTCCTCGAAGGTAAGCACAGTGCCACGGAAACGTGTGCCTGAGAATTGCTTGGACTCACTTTCAGCACAAACGATATCCTGCCACCGCGACAGTCCCTCACCTGTACTAAAGAATAAGCTTTCTGAATGTTTATCAACTGACTTATTTCCTGCCAGTACAGACACCTCTATTGTTGAGAACGGGGCCGAAATCGCAGGCCCATTGAGTGTGACCATCCCTTTCGACAACCCCGATAGTACAACTTGCCCACTATCATCTGGTTACGTTGACCTAAATGAAGCTGTAACTGTTGTCGATGAGTGTCTCATTGAAATGAGACCATCTAGCCCGTCAACAGACTCTGTGGCCATAGGTGTGACCGAGCCTGACCCAGTAAGCGAGGTCGAAAATTCAATTGCAATCATGGATGTAAATAAAGAAGAAGCTTACCTCCCACAAAGACCTTTACTATCCTTACTTGATCTGCCTTTCCTTCAACGAAATGTTGCGTCACCAGCCGCGGTCACTCAAATTCACTCCGATAAAGGAGATGAGTTTTTTACGGCATTCGACTTGACCGACGCCGAGCTAATGGAAGCCTCGCAAGACGAGGATGACACCATATCACTAAACGATTTGGACGTACCATCTTCAAAACTTTTGAAAGAACCAGCTATTTGCGTCAACGATCACGACAACACCATTCTGGCCGGTGGCACTACAGCAACCAACTCAAACAAGAATCACATAGATTCCAAAAACACAGGTCAAAGAGCCACCCCCTGTCGAGAAGCTGAAGTAAAATCTCTCAAAAAAAACATTCCCTTGTGCCTCCTTCATTTACCCACGGACTCAATTGTTTGAGACTGACGACGCCACGTCGCGAACGAGTAGTTTCCCGTTCGCTGGTCAGACCCAACGAGTCCAGGAGACTTTTTCCGACCGGGCCCTCAAGTCAAGTAACGCGCTGCCAAAACCTCCTTGTGATGCGCAAATTGACCTTTCGCCGGGCCTCTCCCCACATTGTGGAAACCTAGTACACAGCCGCAGCAGCTCTGATGATAGAGAAATCCATGCTCTAAGTCGTCGGTCACACAATTCTTGGATCCAGCATCACAGGATGTCGCCAGTGCATTCTTCGAGATACAGGGGAATGCTCTTAAACCCACCACACGCCCCAAAGGGTGCCGTTATGAACGTAAATGGAGACTCATCTCTAACATCTGATCCCCAGTCTGACTCAGTAAATAGCACCCATTCAAATACGGCCGACAAGACTAGTGGCGAGTCTAAGCCTAGCCTCTCGTCGGCAGCAGCCATGCAGATCTACAACAATGTCTTGGCCGCCTCGTCAGCTGCACTTCTGCCCTTCCTGAAGATGTACGAATCGCTCCACGAGGCCCACAAAGACCAGTCTTCACTCATCATTTTTCTAAAAGAAAAGATGGACAGCTTCAACTCAGTTACAAACTTTTTACAAAGCCAGCTTACCCAGGAAGCTGAGCGAACCTCGCGCTGCCAAGAGCGCTTAAGCGACCTCGCCGCACGCCTTCATTGCCAAAACGACTCTCTTGCAGACGGTCTACTTGAGGCAGTGAAGTGGAGGCGGCACTCTACTGCTGAGTCGATATCCAGAGTGGACACCCAAACAACTGGATTATCATCTGTGAGCACATCCGACGCAAGCTCAATTCCTTCATCAGAGTCCTTCAGTCAAGGCTCTAACAAACTAAAAGAGCGGCCATCTCCCAGCTCTACAGCCAACCCAATACCCAAGGCCATCCCCTCAATAGTGTCTCAACTGAATCAAGCTTCAGTATCAGTGATACACATTGACACGATGCCTATAGTGTCATTTGGTATCTTCCAAGGACCGCCAAAACAACAAGAAGGTCAACCAATAACCACTGAAAGTTTCTTAAAGGGTCCATCGACACAAACACGACCAAGAAAATCGAGGCAGGTAACCAGGTAACCAGGAAAGATGTACCGTCTTTAAACACATGAAACCTGATTCGCAATCTACCCACAGATGCGAACCCAGGCCTTTTTAAGCGTGCTGATACAACTAAACAGGCTGTGGCTAACACCGCAAAAGATCAAGTCAGATCAACACACGCTGTCGGGCCATCGGAAGTCCACTCCAGTAAGCTTCTAAGAATGGACTCCGATCCTGAAAGCTTTGTAGGGAATGTCTCTAAATCTATGATCGATATTTGCGATCTATCCACATACTCTGATGACACGTCGGACGTTCAACCTACCGCCAATCTTGGCATGGCTTTGGAAGTTCCACAAGTGGGGCGTGTCAGCATCAAGCAGCAACGCGAAATTTGATAAGTCAAAGGTGTCGGAGCAAAACAAGGAACAAAAGTCATCTCGCCTGAATCCAAAACATACCAGCTCGCAAGGAAATAAGTCTGTACGTTACATCTCAAAGGCTTCCACATCATTGAGTTCTCGAACCAATCTTTCAATTTGCAAATTAAGATTGCAATATCTTCATCAAGACGAGGATGATTTGAACTTGAATCGTCGTAATGTGATGAAATTATTCACCTGTATCCCATCACTACGAACAATTACATCTGACGACATAAAAATCATGGAGTATGCAACTGAACGTAGCTGCGATCAAGTTCTCTTGCATATCTCGTCTGCCTTAGTCCGCAACACCATCTTGAACGTTGCGGACGAATTACTGAGCTATGGATTCGATATTTCTCTTGAACCAACAAGCCCTAGTCATGCCAATCTAAAGTTAAGTCCAGAACAGGCCAATCTCAATCAAAAGGACCAAAGACGTTCGGACCCACGGCAGATTGACCACATTACCGACCGCCAAAGATCGCATACTGATCAGACTTTTAAAAGCAATACGAGAAATGGCAAAACAGACTGGCATTAGCCATTAATTCCCGGAAACGAATGTCCACGTGATTTCATCTCTTGGAACACCAGAGGGTTCTCCCATTTATTTAATCATTTTGATGTGGATTTGGGAAAAGTTTTTGTCATGTGTTTGCAAGAGACATGGCTAAGTGTGCCTCCAACTAGAGACGGATTTATGATCTTACTAAATCCTGCAATCAAAAACAAAATAGGGCGTCCTTCATCAGGCCTACTAATGATGATTAGGATTAATACATGGTGGCAGCTCAAGGATGTATATATCCCCAATCCGTTCGTAAAAAGCGCCTTACTACATTCAAATCATCCAAACATAGGCGCGAGGAAGCATTTGCTCATTTTAAATGGGTACTGGAACACGGGGAAAATCACTACAAAATCCTTCATCGAGTCCATAATTTACATACTTGATGACGTCATATTGAAGTATAAGAATCTCTCAATAATTTGTGCAGGAGACTTGAACTACAATTGGTTCAAGTACGATGAAGGAACTCAGAGTTACAAGCCAGCTCCTGCCAAAGAAATTGCGTCTCGGGGTCGTCAATGGAGTCAAGCACTCCACATGAGGAATTGCCAAATGGTCAACGGGCATGTGACAGGTGACCGCCCTCCAAAGCAAACGTGGTCAAACAATAAGGTTCATTCAATCATTGATTATTTCTGGGTATCGCAAAACCTGTTTGAAAAATAATTGTCATTAACAAATAACAATCGTACCCATGACCAACAGTGACCACAATCTTATGCGGCTCACCTGTCCGGTGGAATGGCCAACAAAAAAATCGATGCCACGATATTCCTATCTCAGTGAACGCAGGTGGCAACCGTTTAAGGATCGACAAAGCAAAAATCCAAAAGATCAGCCAAAACTTCAGCAACGACGAAGCAACAGCGGTTGATTATCTCCCCTTGCTTTTCGATTTCGTAACTGTTCGAGTGGCAAATTCCACCATGGGGCATAAACATAAACACATATCATCGACAATTCTGACGTAAGCCAAAAAAGCGATGTGACACGACGTGAGGAAGCTGAAGAAGTTGCTCAAGATCACCAACGACACGAGCTCCATAATCTCTGCAATCCATAGACGTCGTAAAGTATATCGTAATTGGTTAAAATCTCAGAAAATTATAATAGAGCAGGACAAAGCTGAGCTATTAATGAAACAACTAGTCCAGAAAAACTCACAGGAAACATGGGCAATCCTCAATTCTGGGAACTCCAAACATCAGCCCATGGCGTCAAATGAGATTGACTCAGAGCAATGGATGCGTCACTACGCAAACATTTTTCGCAATCCACAACATGAAGTCGCAAGCGGCTCTAAGCAAAATCTGTCTTCATGGGACTTGCGTATTCCAGCCGAAGACATAAAACTCGCAATTCGGTCTTTGAAGAACTCCAACGCCGCTGGTCCGGACCTCATAACAAATGTAATGTTAAAAAACAATGAGGCGGAATGGGCTATCTTCATAGAATCCCTATTTGCAAGAATATCTTCAACGAAGAAAATACCTGTTTCTTGGAAGGATGCTATAATAGTTCCCACCCATAAGAAGGGCAATCGGGCTGATCCATCCAACTATCGCCCGATTGTCCTGTTGGATACCATTGGAAAAATGTTTGCCTCTTTTCGTCAACAGCTTTCTCAATGGTCAGTCGTGGAACAAATCCCAGACATGCGACAAACGGGATGTAACGCTCACCTGATTCTCGCAGAGGCGCCGGTCTTCAAAGGTGATGTGTAGCACCCGGTTGGCTCTTTGGGCTGGACCTCTGTGCACTGTATGCCTGACGTGTAGAGTAAGATGTCTTAGGTAAGTGAATGCCAAGCTCTCCATCTGCCTCGGGGCAGGGTGCTGTAACCAGTTTCTTCACTGGATAGGTAGCGCAGGCCTCTTGACTTCAGAGGACTGCTGTCCGTCGTTTACTGCACGAACGGTAAGTTTCGAGTCATTCAAATGTCTTTAAAGTCTTTAGTAATGATGTCTCTTGTTTTGCAGGGTTCCGGCGATGGCGGATGACGGGCTGAAGTGAGTTGAAGATGGAGCCCGTGTGATGAATAGAAGCGCCTGGAAGCACGCAAGTAAGCGCTTGTTGCCTGCTTCACTATGCGCTCTAACTGTCTTTTTATTTTGCAGGTACGAGTTCGGAGCGGCTGCAGGGTGCCGGAATACCCACTGGATTAGATGTGGAAAGGAGTAATGGCACGTGAGTATTAAAGTTCCCCAATGTCTTTAAACGCACCTTGTTTTGTCTTTCAGATGCGGGATGCAGCGCCGAAGGCCTCCGGAGCGTGCAAAGAGTTGGTAAGCCTTTGCCTCTCAGATGCCGGAATGCTAACCTGTTCTTTCTTGTCTTTATAGGTGTTGCTGAAGACTGGATTCAGGATGGTAAGCCTTTGCCTTTCAGATGCCGGAATGCTAACCTGTTCTTTCTTGTCTTTATAGGTGTTGCTGAAGACTGGATTCAGGATGGTAAGCCTTTGCCTTTCAGATGCCGGAATGCTAACCTGTTCTTTCTTGTCTTTATAGGTGTTGCTGAAGACTGGATTCAGGATGGTAAGCCTTTTTCCTTAGGCCCAGGACCGGATGCAGAAGACACGATGAGCGTTCTGCTGCAGAGGTTGCAGAATAACGCAAAGCAAGATTCATCCACCGGGTGTGGTTTAAATAGCCTCCTGTAGTGCTTAGGTGTCTCCTTCCACAGCCACGCCTAAGTAAGAAAAGAGTTCCTGGTAAGAAAAGAGTTCCTGCCTTCCAGAAGAGTTCCAGTGTTCTGAATCTAGGGAGTGGCTCCAGCCCCACCCAACAGGAAAAGTAGTTCCAAACAGAAGAGGATCAGAGGCTCAACTGGCAGGCAAGTAAGCAGCATGGTCTGCTGAAGGTAAGTCCACCCAAGCATTATGAGCCCGGCGCTTCCAGCGCTGGGACTGGGCATATTTATGAGCCTGGTGCCACTGGCGCCAGGACTGGGTCCAAAAGGTCCCAATTGGGACTGGTTGGCACTCGGAACCTGGGTTATGGATCTGCTTCCAAGGGAGTTGGGAAAACCCTGACCTTTTGGAAGCAGAGATCATGACACGGGATTCACAAAAGGAGTCGGTGTCGAAGTGAACTTGCTGCTAATGACCATCTTAAAACTTGAAAGTATAAGGGCTAAAATACATCTGTACGTCGCCTTTATCGATCTACGTGGCGCCTTTGATAGTATCAATCGCTCCGAGCTATGGCGAAAATTGGAAAACTGGAACTGTCCAAGTAACTTGATCGACCCAATAAAAGCGCTTCATTCTGACACAGCCATCAGCATACGCTTAAACAATCAAGGCGCCCTATCCGATCAAATACCTACAAACATGGGCGTGAAACAAGGCTGCCCACTAGCTGCCAAGCTGTTCAAACTCTTCATTGCCGACATCCCAGCCCATCGCACAAATGTGAGATGTTTTTCACCAATCCTAAATAACACCGAAATTGGATGTCTCATTTACGCGGATGACGTGGTCCTTTTAGATAAGACCCAGATAGGCCTACAACGGCAAATGACAAACTTACACGAATATCTCATCAAAAACGATCTGGAGATAAACACTGACAAGACCAAGATCGTCGTCATTGGTAGAACAAACCTCAAAAGACAAAGGGCCTTCACTTGGTACATCGATAAGAACCCGCTTGATGTAGTAGACTCAATAAGATACCTAGGAATCTCTTTTAATAATTCCCTCTGCGAACATCACTGGAAAACCGACCTAATAGCTCGAAAGACTCAATTCAGCATACAAGCACAGCTCTTGAACAAATCATATGGGAAATTCACTCTTACTCCCATATTGACATTCTATTCTCAAAAAGTAGTACCGGCTATTACTTTTGGCTCGGAAGCAGGCTGGAGCATAGACGTGGCTTTTTGGCAGAAACTGTAGGGTATTTTTTGGCAGCGGGTCCTGAAGCTACCAACATACATTTCAATGACTCAGTTAAGACATGAGCTTTCCTTAAACTCGTTACACACTACTGTCTTGTGGAAATCTTTAATGGCATTCCGGAAAATGATTGTAACGCCCATGTCTCCTGCTTATCAGATCTTCTCTAAGAGTGCTGGTCCTGGTCACTCCAATTTACTTGAAGAATGGAAACAACGCTTGGTACAGATATTAACTGGTGCCGATTTAAATACAGACGAACTAATAATGAGACCACAATCTGCGAAAAAAAAGTTTGAGACTGTGAAGTGGATTCAGAATAACGAACAAAGGAGAAAGATGGCCTCAACATTAGATGCTGGAATAGGTGAACTTAAGCTGGGAGTTCCATGTAACTATCTGACGAACTGCCCGTCGAGACACCATTGTGAGCAGTTCCTGCGAATACGGCTGAATGCCACTGACACAAGAGCCATGTTGTAGCTTCGTCATTCCAAAGAAGTAACTGATGATACATGCCGATTTTGCTTGAAGGAGCCCGAATCCCTAGAACATTTAATAACTAAATGCACGATAATTACGGCAAAACGTATCCTACATCTTGGGAACTTTAGTCCTGCGAGCCCCGACTCTCGAGATTGGTGGTCTCATGCAATGGCAGGCAATTCGGTGAAACTATGCTGTGCGATAGTTGATTTCATCGCCTCTCTCAAATTGAAGGCTGTGGGTCAATTAACACAGATTGTGCCGCCCTAATCATGAAGCTAGATGGTACTTGAACGGTGGCTTTGGTCGCTCCTGTGTTCTTTATGCACTTATCATTCTTGCATTTTCTCTTGGTTTGATCTAGTGGTAGCGTTTTTGGAGGAACACGTGACAAAAATGTTTGTAATAAAAGTCTGATGTCACAGTGTTACGCTGAGACATATTAGACTGATGTTGCAATAAAAATAAAAAAAAATAAAAAATAAAACACCTATTACCATATAGTTCCAGGGTTGGTTTTCATAAGGAAATCCTGATGGATCAGGGGTCCAATTTCATGAGTAAACTCATGGGTGAAATCAAGGAGCTGCTCCATATCACCAGCTTAAGAACCTCAGTTAACCATCCCCAAACAGACGGATTGGTGGAAAGATTCAATAAAACACTCAAAATGGTCCTAAGAAGATGGGTAGATAAGGACGGGAAGGGCGGGGATCGTATGATCCCCTGGGCACTATTTGCAATAAGAAAAACCCCTCAGGCGTCCACTGGATTCTCTCCTTTTGAACAACTTTTTGGTAGGGAACCTAGAGATGTCCGGGACATGCTACGTGAGACGTGGGAAGAAAGAAAAGAGGCACCCATTTCCCTTTCACAAACAGCTACCAGATTGCAAGCGCATATGAAACTTGTTAGAAATCTAGTCTATACTCATATGGAAAAATACTAAGCACAACAAAAGTCCACCTATGACAAAAAGGTAAACCTAAGAACATTTTCAATAGGACAAAAGGTATTAGTCCTCTTAGCTACTTTAGAAAACAAACTTATCTCAAAGTGGCATGGGCCGTATGAAAAATTAGAACGAACAGGAACCTGTACCTATAAGGTAGTCCAACCTGACAGGAAACAAAAGGCTGTCATGACCCCTCTGGCCTGGGCAGACAGGCCATCTGGGCTACACCACGGTCTTCCATCAGGGCCTCAAGGGCCCTATCATGTTCCCCAGGACTCTTCTGGAGTCAGTGCTGGCGACTTTGGCACCAGGCTCATATGGGAAATCAGAGAACTGGAACTTACAATGGCGTTTGCACAACATGGATGCCCCCGCATGGCTCAGTTCCAGAACTGAGCCATGCAGTCTAGCATTTAGGGTGTGGTCAGGCCTGGGGCGCACCTGGGATACCTGCAGGCTATATAAGCCACGCCCAAGCTGGAGAACACGCTTCGCGTTACTCTGCTGGTCGCATAGTGATGCTCACCACGGTCTGTTGGAATCATCACCTGCATTCCTGGCCCTATTACCTGCAAGAACAAGAAGAAGAACACCGTTAGTATTTGCTTACCTACTAGTGAGTCCTGCTTCTGTTCCCCACTCCAGAATCACGAACATCCAGCATCTCGGCGACCGCTCGCTCAATCCTGAAAACCGCAACCTGGGAAGAAAGAGAACGGAGAAGCAGCATTAGTAAGCGTTTATTCTTCAAAATTAGAAAACAACCCAAAAGGCACACGCTTACCTGAAATTGACTTGCTCTTGGTCCACGTCCATTCCGGGCCATTTAACGACCTGCAAGAAGAAAGAAAAGGCTGATTAACACGCAGAAGTTTCTAGAAAGCGGCTCGCGCAGCGCTCAACTCACCGCTCTCCATCTTCTCGGCAAGATACAGTGCAGAACATCGCGGCAGCCTGAAAGAGAATGAAAAGGAACAGGTTAGCACAAGAAAGGCACATAGCGCTGCGCTTCGTGCTTTCGCCTTACATCTCGTGCACAGCCCCAGGCAGCACAGCATCACCATAACCCCTTCCGCACCTAAGAAAGAAGGAAAGACATTAATGGGGCAATTGCAAATAAAGGTCAAATTCCCAAAACAGCAAACTTACCTGGCGAACGGAGTCGCAGCAGGCCTGGACTCTGAGGGGCCTGCAGAGAACAGCAGGACGGAGAGCGCACCATACCAAAAAGCAACACCTGGTCCTCAGCAGAACAAAAGTCGAAGGGAGTGAGTCCAGGGTCGGAAGCAGACCAGCCTGACTGGGTGGCGCTACAAGACCCATCTCTACTATCTAAATGTCTTAAAAGAGTGGAAGGAAAATCCATCCGCCGCCTATGTCACGATACTATCTGTTTGGTTCCAGAAGAAATAGATAACTTTTAATTAATTCCCCAAGAGCTATCTAGTCAACAACAAGAAGATTTAAAAGATTTAGTTACAACAGTCCCGATGAGAAACCAGGAAGAGTGCAAGGCTCTTATCAGTATATAAGAACACCCAAAGGAAAAGTGGTCAATCTAAAACCATATAGACTCCGGGAAGCCCGTAAACAGATAGTGGTTGAGGAAGTTAATAAAATGGTAAGGGCGAATATCATCGAACCCTCTTCAAGCCCATGGTCCTCCCCATAGTTTTGGTCACTAAACCTGACCATGGGTTTTGCATAGACTTCTGCCAAGTTCATGCCAGTTCCGACTTTGATGCCTATCCCATGCCACGCATCGACAAATTGATTGTTAAACTCAGAAATGCCACCTTTTATCAACCATAGACTTAACCAAGGCGGACTGACAGGTTGCAGTGCATGGGCCTCAAAAGAAAAGGTAGCTTTCTCAAAGCCCCTGGGACTATTCCAGTTCAAAGTCCTCCCTTTTGGCTTACACAGAACCCCCGCCACTTTCCAACGACTTATGCACAGAATATTACAGCCCTACTCTGATTTCTGTGGAGCTTCTATTGACGATATAGTCATTTATAGTAAAACCTGGGAAGACCATCCTTTCCATCTCTTTACTATTATTAGAGCCCTCAGAGAAGCCGGCCTAACTGCCAATCTATCCATATGCAAGCTGGCTCAATCAGTCGTGAACTACCTCGGCTTCTTTGTAGGGAATGGTAGTTTCCAACCTTAACACGAGAAAGTGAAGGTAACCCTACGCCTAAGGCTAAAAGAGACCTCAGAGCATTCTCAGAATTAATCTGTTATTACAGCAGGTTTATCCCTATCTTCTCGGAAAAGACAGCTAGGGTGACAAATTAAAGAATGCAGAACCCCAGAAATTCATTGGACTGACGAGGACGATCCATGTTACAACAACCTAAAACAAACCCTGTGCCAGAACCCGATCCTAAAGGTTGTAGATTTCTCAAAAGAGTTTCTGTTACAGACATACGCCTCCCTTAAAGGGCTAGGAGTAGTTTTGTCGCATGTTTGCAATGGATTGGAACATTCTATCCTATTTACTAGTCACAAACTCTTCCCACGTGAAAGTAATTCCTCTGTGCTGGAATTAGAGGCCGTTGCCATCAAGTGGGCCATTACCCACCTTAGATACTACCTCATAGGAAGAAAGTTCACACTTGTCACAGATCATTCTCCACTAGTTTGGATTAGCTAGCGGAAAGATTCTAACCCTCGAGTCATGCCATGGTTCTTAGAACTGCACCCCTACTGTTTCGCTGTGGAGAACCGAAAAGGCAAAGACCAAGGAAACGTGGATTTCCTTTCTCGGTTCTCTTGTGAAAAAGATGCGGCTACATCGCATAGGGGGAGGGTATGTGACAAACCTGAAGGTGTCTCACCCACTAGTCCCCCGGGATCTGTCGTGCACTAATAATGATACGTGCGCATCAAGTACATCATTAAAACATGGCGCTGGTGTTTGCATTTGAGCATGTCACTTGATTTTGGAACAGCCTCATTTTAATTAACCACTGCTGCAGGAGAATGTTATTTTCATAGATATGAGATACATGTCTCACAGCGTAATTGTTGTTTGTTTTTACCAATGCGCAGAGACAGCTTTTTTACAACGCTTATCATTGACTATTGGAATTCACTCCAATAACTACTCTATAAGCAAAATTAATAACTAGGAAAGAGGAGTCTGAACCATGGGAATGTTTCAAATCCGTTAGTTGCAAACATTACCAATTAACAAAATGAACTGCAGCAACAACGTTTACATGTTTAAATGACTTTATTTGATAAATATACGTTCCGTAGGAGGGATCTAAAACGTTATTCGGGCAACCACTTGAATTGTAAATTTAACAGACAAGATACATTATTAGGTAAGGAACATCCCTCTACCTTAACTGACTGCGCACTAAAATTAAGACAACCAAACAATAACTCTCTACTCATGACTTATATGTATAATCTGTGTTCTTTTTATTTCTCCAATTTTTTGCTTTTCTCCTCTGTTTCCCTTAAACATCCACCCCCTTTTTCCCCCTCCCGAATCTCTGTGGTGCCAATGTATATTTACTAACAAATTGTACAAATTTTATTTTATTTAATTTTGGATGCAACCTGCTTAATTTTTTGGCTTTTATTTTGCACAGCTATTACCATTTATGTTGCTATCGTTTTACTTTATGATTCAAATATTCATAGCCCTGATTGAAAAAGGCAAGAAATTGCCGAAACACGTGTTCCACTAAGGGCATAAAAACACATGTTTGCTATAACTATATCTCGTGTTGACTAATTATTAATTGCGCTGCCAACTACGTGAAGAAGGCTCTGCCTTTCTTTCAATTGAATTTGCAATACGGAGCAAGGGGTAGTCTCCATTCCTTCACACGGCAGACGACATTGCTACATGCACAGGGCATTCACAAGTTGATATTACAAGACCCCAATGTTGTAAAAAAAAAAAAAAATGAAAACAAAAGAAAAATAATGATTTGTCATAACTCATGAATATCAAAGTTCTTCCTTGAATAATGCTTTCTACTTCATCAAATACCATTAATGATATTCTTGGTCAGGATGATTTTGTTACCAATGTCAAAGAAATACAATTTCCAAATGTCAGCTTTTCTCAACTCTTCTGCCAACATTATAAATCACAGTATGTATAGTTATCAGGATAATTTCACGGCACTTCTACTTCCACTTGGTTTAGTCATAGACCAGGCCCACTTCTTCAAGGATTCACCATGCAGGTATACTTGCCTGCCCGGTAGTTTTCCACAATCCACAGTGCTTTTGAAGTTCTGAATCTACTGACAAAAAAAAGTTTGTCGCAGCTACAGCAGTTTGGAATTTTGTGACTTTCAACAGCTTTTCAGAAAAGACAAGCTTCACATTCATGCTTCTCAACACCTTCACGCAAGACACTTCTTCTGAACATACACCTTCAAGAAGGGCAGCCTCTTTGCCACGTTTCTCTTTCTGACACATCACTAACCAAAATGCCTTTAAGGATGTAATTCTACCTCTCCTCGTTTTGGTTTTGGCAATGGGAGATTTTATACCAGCTTCAATCTTATGGAACAATCACCATTAAGCTTCACCCCTTTTTGCCATTTCATTACCCCTTTTCTTCCTGTTAGTCTCATAAGCTGTTGTTATTCTCTTGACTCTGAAAAAAATGTGTACAACTCTCAGGCTTTAGGGGCTTTAGGCAATACATATACCACTCTTAGCTGTCGGCAATACTTGTACCACTCTTGGCTGTGGGCAATGTTTGTACCACTCTTGGGTGTGGGCAATGCTTGTATCACTCTGGAACTCACAATTATTAAAGTTTAGTCACTGAGCTTTAGTGTTGCAATGTTTTCTATGGCTTTACAAATCACTCTTCAGTTAGCCTTCCTTTCAGAATCACTCTTAGGCACACACGATTAGTATTTGATCTGTTTTCTTCAATCTAATATTCAATTAGTGCTATTCAGGTAGTTTCACTCATACGAAAAGAAAGGGGGGTCCATGGGATCTATGGAGGGAAAGTTGCAAACAGAAATCTTTCCTAACATGTGCTCAGTGGTAAAATGGAAAAGCGCACAAGACAATTAATAGAAACAAGGTAGAAAAGCATCCACTGCCACCAGCCCTCTCTTGGACACATGATGCAACTAACCACAAAAATGTTTTAGGGGCACAAAGCATCCATACAGCTCCTTACTGCAAGGTGAAAAATGCAGTGTAAAGCAAACTGAGAATTTTCCAATTGAGAACAGAATTCTTCGGTTCCCTGTGTTAATATCCCCGCAAAAATATCGCCATACAAAAATATTGCCATATATTTGCTGCGATATTAAGGCATGGAACCTGCTGGGGACACCCCCGCAACCCCGCTCCCAAAAACCCCAAAAATGATCCCCCCAAAAATATTGCATACGGCCATTCCAGACGACCATAAACGGCAATATTTTTGGTGGGGATAATATGTAGTGATACCAATTCTTCTTCACTGATAGGCACAGGGACTGATCAGTGCCCCAAAAACAGATGAATTTAGCAAGGCACATGAAGTGAAAAGGCTTCACTTGCCTCCAAAAATCAGTACAGGCACAAAACAGTGAAAGGTTGGGGGTTCCACAGTTGCTTAGGGACGGAAAGCAGCAAAAAGATAATCTTTCATAATAGGAAAGCATGCGTCTATGTGTGTATAGGGTGATTTGAAAGAAACCAATGGGAAGCAACGAAGCAGCATTATTCTGTGCCTGCTTAGTGATCGATCAGTTTACCTTGCATCCCATGTACAGAGCCTGGATCTCGTTGTGGCGGGCGGCAGACAGACTCTTGTGGAAGTGGGTAGTAAGATAATCAGCCAGAAAATGACAAGCTTTTAAGCCCGGGTTTCGACTCAAGGCTTCTTCACTAATAGCAAGGCACATCGCAGGGTCGGAAATTCTCTGCAAGAGCTGCAACAGAAATGTAAATGAAATTATACTGGAATGTTTACATTAACATCTGGGTTAAACTTTCCTATAATTTCAAATCAGGCATCACAGCAGTTGAGGGATTCCAAGAGTGGCAGGAGGTTGAGCCTCTAAACGCATGCAGTTATGGAAAATAAATGCATTCAAAGATAATTACTGGATGGCATCACACTTCTCACAACTGCCAGGGAATTGCACCCCAGGTGGTGATGATGTTGCATCGACAGAACAATGAGCACAGCACCAAGAAGAAACATTGGAGCATTCACCCCCATCATAATAAGAATAGTAATGAAAGTGCCCATTTAAATGTTGTGAACCACACACCATATCTGTCATCTCTAGGCTCAAATATTAAGGGTCATTACCAAACTTAAGAGAGGTCCCGTCAGGCAAGAGACAGTTACGAATTGTTGAGGATGCCAATGAGAACAGAGTGGTCGGAAGTAGACATAGGTCCCAAAGCAAGGACGGCAGAGAGCATACCCAGTGTTAGAAGGGATTTCAGATCCACGCTTAACAAAACACTCATTGGTAGAATGGATGATCAGTTTAGGCTTCGAATACCGATAACAGGATCTTGGTGTACGGTACATATAATCAACCAAGAAACAGAGGGCCCACCCAGGCAAGTACAGAAAAACATATGAACATACATGGCATTCGAGTTCTACGTTCCTACACATAAGCATATACACTATAAAACATAAATACTTCATAGTTAATGTGACAAGTCCGCAGATGCGACCCTGAATCCAAACAGCCCCCTGGGTGCTCGAGCAAGGGTGGGCAGGCCCCATTCCCGAATTCCACAGAAATGTCAGGGCCAGGGACTGCACTGTGAAAGACTGTGCAGCATCGAGGGGGTGCACGAGCAGCACAACACCAACCACAATAAGGGACACCACAACAACTCTTCAAGTAAATGCGGCGTCCAGGAATGGAGCCCGCACAAAAGGAGGACAACCCTCTAAACCACCAAGGATGGTAAAAAGAAGGCCCTGGAAATAGGAGACAACCATTGCCAATAAACACAGCAACCCCGTAAAAGGGGCGGGCTTAAAAGCCCTTTTTGAGCCCTCTCATAGCCTTCTCCCTTTTACACCCCTCTGATTCACAGCACTCCAGCCAGTTAAGTTGATTGGTATGGGCTAGTTGGACAATCCTGGTAGGGGGTGAGGTATTTAAAGGGAATCTTGGTGAGTATGCGGTGTGGATTAGTTGGGTGAGGACAGCAGGTAGAGGATGACGGTTGAGAGACCAGCGGAGGTGTTGGGGTGGTCAGAAAGGGTCCCCATGATTACGTTGCGCACACTATATTTATGACTGGGATGGCGGTGAACTGGGAATGATATGACAAATATTATAAATTACTCACCGTAGTGACTAATGTGCTTCTAGTCCATAGTCCCCTTTCCTCCATTCTGTATGGGCGTGCGTCGCTAGGGACGGGAGACGGAACCTTTTTCACCAGAAAAAATCTTCTTCCCTTTTAAATTTAGAGGCGTGCAGATCTGGGAGCACTAGCTTCCCTGACCTCGCCCACCAGCGGCACTGCTCAGTCCCCATTGACGTGTCGACAAAATTACCATTGCCTAATGACACCAGTTTTATTAGGGGGGGGAGGACGGTGGGGCATATAGAGGAAAGGGGACTATGTACTAGGAGTATGTTAGTCACTACAGTGAGTATCTTATAATTACATCCTATGTCCCGTACCCTTTCCTCCATATTGTATGGGCAATTACAACTGAATGTAGCCCCAGGGTGGAGAGGTGACCCTCCTTAAAAAAACAAGTTCCTTAATACTGACTGTACGAAAACCACGTCTGACCTAGAGCCAGCATCCAGACAGTACTGCTTGCAGAAAGCCGAAGGAGTGGCCCAAGTGGCCGCCCTTCTGATCACCTGCCTCAGAACATGCCTCTGGAATGCGACTGCCGTGGCCTTGGCTCTAATAGTGTGGGCATGGATATTTGCCGGTGCTGCCCTTCATAGGCCTCCTTAATGGCCGAAACCAACCACCTTGCTATGGAGGCCTTAGAAGCCTGATATCCTGGCTTTGATCCCCCGAATGTGACAAGGAGAGCTTCAGATTTGCGGAAGCTCTTGGTTCTATCCAGGTAGAATTTAAGAGCGCACCTAACATCTAGACAGTGCAGGACCCTCTGAGCCTTGTCCTTAGGGAAAAAAGTGGGCAGCACTATCTCCTCATTCAGGTGGAACGAAGAAACTACTTTACTCAAGAGCGCCGGATGCGTTTGAACGACCACCGTGTCCCTATGAAAGTTAATTTAAGGTTCGGAAGCCACAAGAGCTTGGATCTCGCTGACCCGGCGTGCAGATGTAAGACCCACCAAGAGGGCTGTCTTAATAATGACCAGACTGATGCCATTGGCTCAAAGGGTTTATGCGCCAAGGCGCCAAACACTATGTTGAGGTCCCACACAGGGTGTGGCTTCATGATAGGTGGTTAGAGCCTGGTGAAGTCTGCTAAATGTCTCTTAACCACCGGGTTGGAGGAAGAGAAATCTTCCTCCTCCCGAGTTCCGGTAGGCTCTGATGGCCGCCAGATAGGTGCGGCAGGTGTCTATTTACCCTCCCACCCACCGAGTGGGTAAGGTGTGCAGAGAAGGATAGCACGTCATCCAACTTGCAAGTAAGAGGATCGACCTCCTTAGACTCAGCCCAGTGGCAAAACCTAGACCACTTGCTTTTGTACTGGCTCCTAGTAGCATCGCTCCTAGCACTGTGTATGATGTCTAGGTAAGCCTGCGAAAGACGCAGATGCTTCAATGTGACCTGTTCAGGAACCACGCTGTGAGGGCTAACTTCTGCAGGGCGGGATGGATGACCATGCCCCCTTGCTGCGATAGTAGATGAGCTGGTCCCAATGGAAGGTGAATCGGAGGCTGGTCCGACAGGCTGAGCAGCTCCAAGAACCACGGTCTTGCTTGCCACCACGGAGCTATCAGAATGATACTGAGGTGTCAGGACTCCCTTATCTTGCAGATAACCCTGTGTACCATGGGAGTGGGAGGAAATGCATATACATTCATGCTTTTCCACTGTAATGCATCGCCCAGGGAGCCTAGAGCCTGTAAACTGAGGTCACTTCCTGTTGTACCAGGAGGCGAAGAGATCCACCTGGGGATGCCCCCATCTGCTGAGGATCCCCTGAAGAACCTGATCATTCAATTGCCATTTGTAATTGTCTGCGCCCAACCTGCTGAGCCTGTCCGCCTCCAGGTTGGACTCCCCCGGGAAATGGATTGCCCTCAAGTGAATATTGTTCTCCAGAGCCCACTCCCAAATGCTGACTGGCAGGCTGCATAGGGGAGGAGACCTGGTGCCACCCAGCTAGTTGATGTAATACATGCTGGTGGAGTTGTCCGTTTGAATGAGGATCATCTTGCCACTGATAAACGGCAAGAAGGCTTTGAGAGCGAGCCAGATCGCCTTCGGCTCTAGCCAATTGATATGGGCCTCCTGGTCCTGAAGAGACCAAACTCCAAGGACGATGTGGTTGTCCAGGGTAGACCCCCCAGCCCTCCAGGAAGAATCTGTGGTGAAGGTAAGCTGTGGTGCCGATTGCTGGAAGGGTCTGCCTATCCCCAAGTTGCAGTCAGTGCTCCACCAGACAAGGTTCTGGTGGAGAAAGGGAGGAATGCTGACGAGTTCCGCCTGGGAACCCCGCTCCTGACTCCATGAGATTGCGAAGTGCAGCTATAATCTGCTCATTTTGAGACTCGTGTATGGCACTGCCAGTATACATGCCGCCATGATACCCAAGAGGTGCTGGTACCACCACGCTGAGGTCCCCGCACTGCTGATGACCCGTGGCCCCTCTTGATGGCTGTGAAAAACAGGGAAAAACTCTCTCGGAGCCCGTGTCCCAGATGAGGCCCAGGAACACCAGACTCTGCGTCTCTGCAGCTGTGACTTCTTGAGATTAATGGAGAATCCCAATTTGTCTAGAGTATTCATGAGGGCGGAGGAGGTGTGATGGACTGACTCCGGGGATCTCGCCGTGATGAGCCCGTAATCTAGGTATGGATAGACATGGTGATCGTGGGCCCTGAGGAGGGCTGCCACTGCATTCATAAGTCTGGAAAAGACCCTGGGGGCTGCATTGAGGCCAAAGGGTAGAACCTTGTATTGGAAAGGGAAGCCCATGATCCTGAACCTCAGGAAGGACCGATGAGGCTGCCAAATTGTGACGTGTAGGTATGCGTCCTTCAGATCCAGGGAGCACATCCAGTCTCCCTTGCACTGTGTCTCCACAATAAACATCTTGAACTTTTGAAGAGGGAGGGAAGGATTCAGGGTGCAAAGGTCCAACACAACTCTGAGGCCAGCCTGGTTCTTCTTTTGTATGGCGAAAATCCTGGAGTAGAAGGGAGGCTGGGACTTATTTCACTGCCTGGCTCTCTGCGAGCGATCAAATTTCCGCCAACTGAGTTGTCCCAATCTGTGGGAGGGGAGGAGAGAGGAGGAGGAACCGGTAGACGGTAGACTGTGGACACTACTGATAGGATCCAGGGTTCCGTGAACCTTTTGCGCAAATACTGTGCGTGAGGGGCAAGCCTGCCCACCACCCCCCACTGGAGACACGTGGACCTGAAGGGGAGTGTCATGCCTTTTTTCCCTCCGAGGCTGGGGGCGAGGAGGGGGACTGAAAGAAACCCTTATTTCCTGCCTTGTGATGTTTGCAGCGGTGCCGACTTGGAGATCATTCCGGCTGCCTGGACCTTCATTCCTGCAAGCCCCGGAACCTCCCGAAGACCTGCCGCTTGTCGGAATGCTGGTGATCTGGCCATACGTCTTGGGGGTAAACTTCATGAGGATAGATAAGGATTTCGCAGTCTGGGAACGGTTTGTCTTCTTATCAAGTTCCTCATAGGTGGTGGAATTAAAGAGGTCGCTACCCTCGAATGGAAGGTCCATTATGCGCTCCTGGACGTCCGGGTTGAATTTGGTAGCCCACAGACAGGCAGTCCTTCTCATGTGCGTGGCGATGCAGATGGCACAGCATGAGGTGTCTATATGCGCCACTGTGGACTCCATGATGTCTTGGGGCCACCTTCTTTGCTTCTGCCAGACCCGCCTTGAAGCACATCCGACTGTGTACCGGAAGTTCCGGTAGGAGGTTGACTATTTACAGCCAATGCCTCTGGTTAAAGGATGCGGCCATGGCGTCTGCATTAGACTGACGAAGGTGCAGGGAGGTATTGGAATAGACCTTCTTTCCATATGCCTCCAAGATCTTCTCCTCCTTGCCTAGCAGAGCCGAGGACGAGGTGGCTGAGGACGAGGTGGCTGAGGAAGACTGAGGCTTAGAGTAGATGGAGGCAGCGGCAATCACCGAAGAGTATGGTTAAGGGTGTGCCAACAGCAATAGTGTATCCCCATCCAATTTCCTGCCCTTGGCGTCGAGGCACCGATTGGCCAAAGCGACAACGTCCTTCTGCAGCGGAATCCCTGTTCTAGCCAAGGTGCGTAGAGTGAGGACTTCGGCCAGGACTCCTGTCTCTGGTTTTTCAACCTCGGGTTGTGGAAGCCCCAAGTATTCGGCCAGACCTGCAAGTCGATCATGGAATGTCTTGGCTGAAGACAGAGTGTCAGGGTCCTCCTCCTCGTCGGTGTCCACCAGGGTGTCTTGCTGGTCTGGGACAGGTGGAGGAGTACTGGGCGCCGCAGGCTAAGGTGTGGCGGCTGGGGCAGGCGGCTACTGTGGAGGCTGGTATGGGACCACCTTGGGTGCAGGAGGCAGAGGAGCCATAAACACGGGGGCCCGGCGTGGGCAGTTGAGGCTGCGCGGGGGCCTGAGGTGCAGGAGCCATAGGAGGAATTACTATGGGCGCAGGTGGCGGGGCAAGAGGTAGCATGTCCCTGATCACATCCCGAAGGATGGTGCCCATCTGAAGGGTTCTGATAAGCATGAGGAATTTCCCAAAAAAACTGCCCTCACAGGCCATTGGGGCGCTAGGTGGTGCAGGAGTAGGGCCCTGAGGTTGCAGAGATCTGGGCGTACTCTGCCTTGCTGCCTGTGGGGTGTATCTGCCCTGCGACCACGTACCTGGTGAAGATAGTCCCACCTCGAGACTCGTTCTCCCACCTGCTTCGCACCAAGGGGCGGTATCAGATGAGCGGCCATTTTGTCTGGCACAGCAGCCATTTTGTCAGGCTGCAGGCCACATGCTTGCGCCGTGGTGCTTGCCGTGCTGGGCCCGGTCTCCTCGAGGACTCTTGGTGATGTAGCTTGAAGCCTACCCTATACCTCAGGACAAGGCCTGGTAAGCGTTGTGCTCTCTGCTGTGTTGCCGGTAGTGCTGCGTAAAGACGCCCCTCAGACATTTGTCTGATAGTAGGGCGTAGCTTTCCAAGTGGACACCTGGTAAAAGAACCCTACGGTCCCACAGCAAAGTCACAGGTAGGATCTAGTGACCCCTGGGCCTGGCGGCCAGTAGCTGAAGCAGCCTTGGTACCAGTGCTGGTGTTACAAACTGAGCGGTCCCTCCAGCTCGGACGTTTGCTTGGGAAGGAGTTGCCCTTGCGGGGTGCAGATGAAAAAAGTGGCCCTACCTTGGGCCTTGACTTGTGCTTGACGAAATCCTTCAAGTCCTCTGGAGGCGATCGTTCGAAGAGCTCCCTCCACCAAGCTAACCTGTTCTTGAGAGCGTGCGGTGTAAGCGTGTCACACGCAGAACAACCTTCTCAGCCGTGATCAGGGCCAAGGCAGCGGAGGCAAAGAGTGTGGGGGTCGGACATAGGGAAGAGCCCTTCGCAGGCTGGACACCTGCTGAAGCCCAAAGACGTCGACATGTGCAAGGGAGGAGGGTGGCGCCAGAGGACAGAGTTCCTGATTAAAGACAAATCACTAAAGACAAGAGGCAGTATCCAGGGAAGAGAGCGTGGAATTACAAGGCTGAAGCCAAACCCAGGAGCGCTGGTGAAAGTGGTCAGCTCCCGTTGAAGCGGAAAAGAGGACTGGGGAGTGGCGCCGGTGTGCAAAGTCACGGGAGCGCATGCTCCCAGGGCCAAGCCCCCACGTGCCTCTGAATTTGAAGGGGAAGAAGATTGTTTTCTGGTGAAAAAGCTTCCGTCTCTCGTCTCTAGCGAGGGGCACCCATACAGTATGGAGGAAAGGGGACGGGACGAAGGAGTAACATATGTATTGAGTGTAGTTAATTATGGGGAGATATGTTACTTATTAGTATTACTCTTTGTTTAGAATTGATACATATTAGAGTTTCAGGCCCGTAGAAAGATTCAATGTTAAAATCGCAAATGTACCATGCACACCATCTACATGGGGTACTTGAAAGTACATGGAAACTGGGGACGGAATGGGTTTCTATGCGCATGCAGAGTCGGGCCTGTCCTGGGATCCCACAGTAAAGAAGGAATAACATTTATAACACACACAGGACATTCTGGTGTTTCGGGCCTGGGGAGTTGAAGAAGGAAGAATGAGTCATCCAGTAAAAACTCATCTTGCGAGCAGGACGAAGGTTTATGATTTCACAATTCCACAAAGGAACAAATGTAATCTTGCTCACTGCATTGAAGTTACATAAAGGAGGATGACCATTTGCTTGCGCCAGCCATAAAGATGGGGCCCAAGACCAGGGTGTCCGACGGTCAATTGTTTTCACAGGTTGAAACTAGAGGCTGTGCGTGCTGGAGTAGTGGTCGCATGAATTAGTATGTCTTAAGAGGAGTCAGGAGTCTGGGGCGGATAAGATCGCAATCTATTGTTCACAGAAAACCAGTTTGTTCAGGCCTTCCTCATACTGCTACACTGTCCGAGTGGACCATGTGCAAATCAAACTTAAGGCTAAAGACTCTAGGCCAGTTGTGTCGTCATGTTTTATGCAAATGTTTCCTTGTACCATGATGTCACAACCTACCACATACCAATCCTCAGCAAAGGCGGACAATGAGAAAGAATGAATTTGTAAAAGATGGAAGTTCTTTGTAAATGTTTTGTCCAAACATGTTGGAGGGTGGGTGGTAATAAAATATCTGGGAGTGTTTTAACTGTTGCTAAAATGTATAAAAAGGTAACAATTGATCTAGTTCATTGAGACTTGAGTTGGTTTGATTCCACAGGTCTATCCAACTACTCCCAGGATTTTTGTACAATAAACCTTGCTTTGCCTACAAAGCGTCCACTCGTTCCTCAGGTGGTGGACCCCTGTTTGGGCTGAGGTATTGAGGGGTCTGCCCCTACAAAGGTGAGAGTGAAAGGAGTGCGGAGGCTATTGGAGAGAGGGGTCTATGGAGTGTTTGTGAGTGAGAGTGGAGGAGTGTAAGTAGTAAAGTTAGAGTAGGAGTAGAAGAGTGGTAGCAGAGGTGGTAGTAGTTGTGGGAGCAGTAAACTAGTGTGGGATGGGAGTAGTGGGAACAGCAGAGAGGTGGTAGTGTGGGAGTAGTGGTAACAGCAGAGAGGTGGTAGTGGGTACAGCAGAGTGGTAGTAGAAGGTGGAGTAGTAGTAAGAAGGAAGGAAGGATACAGTAGCAGAGGCATAAGTAGTAGAGTGGTAGTTGGAGGTAGAGGAATAGAGAGAGTGGTGAAATCAAGGGTGGAGTTAGGAAGGCAGAGTGTGTGAGACCGGTGGGACAGTATATCAGTGGGAGGAGAAAACCAAAGAGACCAGTATAAGCGAAAGGTCAGATACAAATGGTGGGAGCAAAATAAGAGTGAAACTGGGTGAACAAAGGCACCATCCCAAAACTCCCTACAGTACTAAGTGGGATAGGTCAGGGAAAGTTAGAAGTTCCCGAGAAAGTTAGGCAGCTACTGATTTAGGGAAAAACCAAAAGACCAAGGTAGACAAAAGACAGACAGGGGTCACTGATTAAATAGAAACTAACATCACTGTAAAGCACTCCTGGTCTAGGGAGTAGGTAAACCGGCGAGAGTGAGATGGAGAAGGGTGGCCCTAGCGCCAATTTGCCCTGAGAACCCGGTAGACCCAGACAGACCCTGATAAAAACCTACAGCTCAATTGTCTGTATTTCACCAATACACACCATTGGACTGTCTGACATCGTCGGAGTGGTTATTTGTGGAGGGCCGCCCTGTTACATTAGGTAGCTTGTATTTGCTACACGCCACTCTCGCAAATCATTACAGTTTCAATTTAGCACATTGAAACATTACTATACAACCCAGGGATTGGGGAAGAATTTTACACACCACCACAAGATTAGTTAACAGTTGGGATACATCCCCAGAGTGAGGACTACCTTGAGATGCCCTTCCCTGACCAACATTCAACCTTCAAGTGAGTAAATCCAGTAAGAGTTCACAGGGAGGGGGCCTTTCTATGGATGCCATCACTTGGTTGAGATCCTTCTTGGAGGGCCACCAGTCACGAGTGCATTGGGGCGACAGTGCCTCTGAGTCACAAACCATAATGTGTGGAGTGCCTCAGGGGGCATGTCTTTCTCCCCTGTTGTTTAATATCTATATTCTCCCCTTTCTAGTGACCTAGAATTACTACAGTTATTTTTCTGTAACTACGCTGACGATTTCCAGTTGGTCCTTGACATTACTGGTGATCATGAGAAAGACCAATGTATGCTGGACGCGGTTTATCATATCATAAAATGCTGGATGTCCACAAATTGGCTCTGCCTAACTGCAACCAAGACCAAGCTTATGCTATTTGGCCCTCGGCAGGCCAAAGTTAAGCTAGGTAAAGAGTATGCCAGTTTCACTATAGACGGCAGCCAAATAAGTGTAGTACAGAAGGTAAAGACCCTAGGCACATACATGGATAATAGCTTGGACTGTGAAGCTCATGTAACAGCCATTACCACCAGTACTAATTACCACCTCAAAGAACTCGGGCAAGTAGCACCACTGGTCTCAAATGAGAATCGCACGAAACTCGTGAGAGCAGTGATCCTCCCCCGTGTGGATTATTGTAACGCACTCTTAGGAGGTGGTAATAAGGCCGATGTTAAACATCTACAGAAAATTCAGAATGCAGCCATACGTATCATCCTTCAGATGAAGCGCTCAGAGCCAACTACAGCAGCACGGAAAAAGCTACAGTGGCTCCCAGTAGGAGCAAGAGTCCAGTTTAAACTGCAAACCATATGCCATAAATGCATATTTGGCAATTCACCTACTTACCTGAAAGGCAAAGTTAATATTTACAAGCCTAAAAGGAATCGAAGATCAGCAGAGGGCTCCCAAATGGTTTTGCATCAGGTAAAACGAGAACTCGGCTTGGGTCGGGCCAATCATATTGAGGGAGCCAATGCATGGAATGCCCTACCCCTACAGTTGCGTAAAAACGAAGATCATCTTGCTTTTCGGAAGCAATTGAAAACTCATCTTTTTCATTAGTATAAACACCTGTTAGTCATCTTTATCATCTACCGGTCTCTCGCCGCCTGGATGACCCTATGGCTGCCAGATAGGTGCAACATGTGTCCACCTGTATGCCTGAGTGTGCAAGGTGTGCCGAGAAGGAGAGCACATCATCCAGCTGCAATTAAGGGGGTCGATCTCCTTAGAGTCCGCCCAATGACAGAACCTAGTCCATTTACTCTTGTATTGGCTCCTGGCAGCTTTGCTCCTGGCGTCCTGAATTGATCTCCAGGTTAGCCGGCCATAGGCTCAGGTGCTTGAGGGTGACTTGCTCAGGAACCACGATGCGAGGGCTAACTTCTGTGGGGTGGGGTGGATGATCCTGCCCACCTGCTGGGACAGGAGATGGGCTGGCCCCATAGGAAGATGAATGGGTGGTCTGTCTGTGAGGCTGGGCAGTTCAGAGAACCACGGTCTCGCCGGCCACCACAGAGCTATCAGAATGATGCTGAGATGACAAGATTCCTTTATCTTGCGGATTACCTTGTGGACCAGGGGTGTGGGAGGAAAGGCATAGGCTGTTATGCCGTCCCACCGTATCTGTAATGCGTTGCCAAGGGGGCCCGGGGACCTACCCCTGCCAGGACGCGAACTGATGGCACTCCCTGTTCTTCCAAGTGTCAAACAGATCCACCTGAAGATGCCCCCATTTGCTGAAGACCTCCAGCAGAACCTGATCGTTCAATTGCCATTCGTAATTGTCTGCTCCCAGTCTGCTGAGCCTGTCCGCTTCCAAGTTGGTCTCCCCAGGGAGGTGGAAGGCCGTGAGGTAGATGTTGTTCCCCAAGGTCCATTCCCACATGCTGACGCTAGGCTACACAGCGGAGGGGACCTGGTACCCCACTGCTTGTTGACTTAGTACATGCTGGTGGAGTTGACGGTCTGGATAAGGACGGTCAATCCACCAATGATCAGACGGAAAGCTCTGAGAGTTAGCCAGATAGCCCCTAAACTCCAGCCATTTGATATGGGACTCCTGCTCCTGCCGGGTCCAAACTCCATGGATGCTGTGGCTGTCCTGAGTGGCCCTGCAGCCTTCCAGGGAGGAGTCCGTAGTGATGATGACCTGCAGGGCCGGCTGCCGGAAGGGCTTGCCCGTCCGCAGGTTGCAGTCCCTGGACCACCATGTGAGGTCCGAGTGGAGAGAAGGAGGTATGCTGACCAGCTCAGATTGGGAGCCCTTCTCCTATTTCCATGAGGCTGCGAAGTGCAGCTGTAACCTCCTCATCCCGAGTCTTGTGTGTGGCACGGCCAATAGGACCGCTGCCATGATACCCAATAAGTGTTGGTACCAACAGGCAGAAGTCACTGCTCTAGCAAGGAGTGAGTAGTGGCTCTCTTGATAGCCGTAATCTTGTCCTCTGAGGGAAAGACCCTCTCGGAGCTCGTTTCCCAATTGAGGCCCAGGAAGGTCTGCGTAGGCTGCAGCTGAGACATCTTGAGGTTGATAATAAACCCCAGGTCATGGAGTGTGTTCATAAGTGCGGAAGAAGTGTGCATAACCCCCTCCGGAGATCTAACCTTGATGAGCCAGTCCAGGTACAAGTAGACGTGGTGGCCCTGGGCCCTGAGGAGGGGTGCCACTGCATTCATTAGACTGGTAAATACCCTGGGGACTGAGTTGAGACCAAAGGGTAGCAACCTTGTATTGGAAATAGCAGCCCATGATCCTAAAGCGCAAGAAGGAGCGATGTGGCTGCCAAATTGGGACATGTAGATAGGCGTCCTACAGATTCAGGGAGCACATCCAGTCTCCCTTGTCTAGTGTCTCCGCAATGAGTGCTGGCGTAATCATCTTGAATTTCTGAAGAGGGAGGCAGATGTTGAGGGTGGAGAGGTCCAACACAACTCCGAGGGCAGCATGGTTCTTTTGTATGGCAAAAATTCTGGAATAGAAGCCCAATCCTCTTTGGGAGGCTGGGACTTCTTCCACTGCCTGGTTCGCGACGAGCGACCGAATCTCTGCCAACAGAGTTGCCGTCCCAATCTGTGAGAGTGGAGGGGTGGGGAGGAAGGTTGAGAGGGAGGGACCAGTAGGCGGTACACAGAGGATACTACAAAGAGTATCCAGGGGTCCGAAAAGTTCTGGCGCCAAAATTGCACGTGAAAGGCAAGCCTGCCCCCCACCAGAGACACGTGGACAAGAAGGGACGAGTCATGGTTTCTTTCCTTCTGAGGCTGCTGCAGAGGAGGGGTACTGGAAAAAGCCCTTGCTCCCCGCTTTTGTTGTTAGCGCCAGTGCTGACTCGGCGAGCGGTCAGGCTGCCTCGACCTCCATTCCTGGAAGCCCCGGAATCCTCCAAACAACCGCCCCCTGTCGGAGCGTTGATGCGACTCAGTGCACACCTTGGGCTTGGCCTTCGTTAGGATAAAGACTGTTGTTCTTTTTATCTAATTCCTCGTTGTGGAATAGTGAAATAGGCCACTACCCTTGAACGGAAGGTCCAATATGCGTTCCTGGACATCAGGGTTAAACTTAGTAGCCCGAAGCCAGGCCGTCCTCTTCATGTCCGTGGCAATGCATATGGCCTGGCCAGACGTATCGATGTGGGCCACGGTGGACTCCATGATGTTCTGCGCTACCATCTTGGCTGCGCTTGGCTCTGCCCCGGAAGTTCTGCCATTTCCCGCCAAAGCCTTTGGTTAACGGCTGCCAGCATGGCATCTGCGTTGGATTGATGCAGGTGCAGCGGGGCATTGGAGTACAGCTTCTTCCTGTATGCCTCCAAGATCATCTCCTCCTTGCCTAGCAGCACCGAGTAATGAGGTGGCTGAAGACGACTGAGGCTTAGAGTAGAGAGACGCTGCAGCGATCACCGAAGAGTGCGGTTGAGGGTGGATCCAAGAGTGGATCCCCCTCCATCTGCCTATACTTGCCATAGAGGTGCCGATTGACAGGTTGGGCCAAGTGTGGCTTGAGCCACCCCTTCTTGGCCAAGGCAACAACATCATTCTGCATTGGGATACCCGTTTTGGTAAGGGGGGTCATGGGGTGAGGACTTCTGCCAAGACCCCCTCTTCAGGCTGCTTGACCTCAGGTTGAGGAAGGCCCAAATATTCAGCCAAACCTGCAAGTCGGTCGTGGAAGGCCTTTGCTGACGACGGTGTGTCAGGGTCCTCCTCCTTGTCTGTGTCCACCAGAGTGTCCAGCTAATCCAGAGCGGGTTGAGGAGTGGTGGGTTCCGTAGGCTGCGGTGTGGAGACCACAGCCGGAGGCTGCTGCGGATGCTTGGGTGGAAGCGCCTTTACTGTGGGAGGCAGGGGAGCTGGAATCGAAGGAGCCGGCAGGGGCAGCGGGGACTGTGCTGGGGCCTGTGGCGCCGGAGCCATGGTAGGAATGACTATGGGTGCCGATGGAGTGACCTGCAGGATGGCCCCCATCTGGGGGGTTCACATTAGCGCCAGGTACCTTTCGAAGAACCTGTCTTCGGAGGCTGAAGAGGTGGCAGGTGATATTGACGGAGTGGCTGGGTGCTGCTGGGGCGAACTCTGCCCTGAGCTGCTGATGGATAAACTGTAGGTCACGTACCTGGTTGACACCAGTCCCACCTTGAAACTCGTTTTCCTGGTCTGCTCCGTTCCTAGGAATAGCATCGGACGAGCGGCCATGTTGACTGGCACGTCAGCCATTTTGTCGAGCTGCGCGCCACGTGTCAAAGTCGTGGTGCTTGGCTCCCTGGGCCCGACCTCCTCCAAGACTCTTGGTGGTCGAGCATGATATGATATGATATGGTATGGTATGGTATGGTATTTATAACGCGCCTATACACAAGTGTTTCAAGGTGTGATGAGACCTACCCTGCACCTCAGGCCGGAGACCTGGAAGGCATATTGCCCTCGGCAGTATCCCCGGTAGTCCTGCGTGCAAGCGCCCCCTCGGACATTAGGCCGGCACTTGGGCGTTGCCTCTCGGGTGTACATCTGATGAAAGAAGGATCTGATGACCCCTCAGCAGTGAGGCCGGTAGCTGGACTAGCCTTGGTAATTGTGCTGATGCGAGAACCCAAGAGGTTCCTCCCGCTAGGGTGTTTCCTTGGGAAGGAGTCGCCTTTATTGGGTGGGATGGAAAATAGCACCCCCGTCGCCCCCTTGGGCCTTCATCTCTGTCTGACAAAGTACTTCAAGCCCTCTGGAGGCGACCTTTCGAAGAGCTCCTTCCACCTAGCTAGACTGTTCTACACTGCGCGTGGAGTCAGTGCGTCACACGCGGTACAACCTTCCCAGCCGTAGTCGAGGCAAAGGCAGTGGTGGGAAAGAGCCCCTCGCAGGCTGGACACCTGCTGAAGCCTGCTGAAGTCGATATGCGCCGGGGAGGAGTGTGACGTCGGAGGACCAAGTACCTAAATGACAAAAAGATAGTAGTATCTGGGGAAGAGCGCGTGGTATTACATGGCCGAAGCCAAACCCAGGAGCGCTGGTGTAATCGGCCTGTTCCCGTCGATGTGGAAAAGGGGACGGAGGAGTGGCGCCGGGCAGAGTCAGGCGTGTAGTATGGCGGAAAGGGGACGGGACTTAAGAGTACAAGAAGGTGTCTCACCCACTAGTCCCCAAGGATCTGTCATCCAGATGGCCAGGACATGGCCATCGCTTTTGGATCCAGATCCTGGGGGTGTCCCAGTGTGGGAGCATCACCTGGGTGAGGGGTCTTCGGGGAGTGGGACACCGGATGGTGATATGTGGTATCCCTTTCCCTAAAACACCTTTACCCATCCTACCAAGTAGGATATTTAGAATCCTAACCCCCGCCCCTTTACAACACAAACACTTTCTCACGGATAGCCCGCTATGAGAGAAAACAGACTAACACCCAAGCTGCATACCCAACGTGTCCCAATACAATGGTCAGGCAAGGTCAGGCGATTACTGACCATCACACACACCTGACTTCCATTAAGCTTCCCCACATGGATAAAAGGCAGAGCACAAGTGCACATTCGAAGCGAGGCAAAACACACGAGGAAACAGCAGTTCCAAGATGGCAGTTTAACGAGAGGGGAAAGATGGCAAAACAGAAATTGATCGCAAGGAGAGAAGTTCCCTTGACCTATCCGACAAGGGACCGTTGCTTTCATGAGCCCTTGAGATTGGAAAGCGTAAGACCAGGAAAACAGGCTGAAGAGTGCTGCATTGTGTGGAAACCCGGCACCCCCCCGTGTCAATAATGAAGGCGGGAGAATCAGCAGCTGCCATGGTACTGTCCTTAGCTCAAAGAACAAAGCAGCGTCAGTGAAATCAACATAGCCAGTGAGTTGGGAAGACTGATACAAGACTGATCTGTGTTGAAGCCAAGGTTGCAAGCAGCAACATTGTATGTGAGCGCTGGAACTAACATTGTTTGAAATACATGTGATAAAAGACGCAAGTAAAATTGAACTGCTGATGAGTGATTGATACGATACCTTTGACAGAGTGGTCGGGCACCGCGTGTGTGCTCAATTGAAGGTCTCTGTAAGGTATCCAGCTGAAAAGTGAGAAAGAGTTGTAGAGAACTGTGAATCGAAGTGGTCCTGCGACGTGTCAATAAATCCCAGGCACAGTCAAAAGTGTTCGATGTTGATACAGTAAAGAAAGTTTGTGTCAAAGTAGATAAAGTTGGTCCGAGCCCGGCAGAGGGAGATCAATTGAAAAGTTTTGTGTTAAAGTGAGTCTGGGCCCGGCACAGGGAGACCCGGGGTGAAGCAAAAATCACCCAAGAAGGTTTTGTATTAAAGTGGGTCTGAGCGCGGCAGAGTGGGGCGTGGGGTGAACAGAAAATCACCCGAGAATTTGTACATGTGCAAACCTAAAAAAAAGGAACTTTGATGTTTGTTGTGTTGCATCAGACCATCTGAAAAAGAGACTTTGAATGGCAAAGAGACTTTGAATGGCAAAGAGACTTTGACACAGAAGGCCATGTTGTTGAAGTTTTTAAAGGCACCCTCGTGCTAGAAGCCAGAGACTGTGCAAAGCTCGAGTGTGTTGCCTTATCCCCTGCTGAAAACGTGGGGAACGGAAGCCAAGGGCTTGAATATCCTGACATATAATTTCTTGAACACTTTTCTTTTGCATAACATTGTTTCCCTCACTATTTGCATTTAGAAGTAAGGATTGGCAATAGGTTTATTAGTATAGTCCCTTTTATTTTTGACAAGACACCACTAGGACTGCATTATTATTATTTGATGGTTGTAGCTTGCTCCCATCTTTAGATTAAGGATTAGATGGGCATTTTTCAAACCCAGTTGAAGTTCAATAAACGCCCTTGAACTGTGATAACTTATGTCTTCCCTTACTGTTTGATACCATGCCTTCCTTACAGCTTGCTAATGAGATGCAAAAGAAAGCAAACCAGTAGTGAACCTGTAAGTTATTGAGAACTGTGAAGCTAGTGATACAGAGTAGCGGAGTGGTCCGGCAAAAGCGAGTAGCCCACTCGAATGTCTCCACAAAATGTTTGATGTCTTGTTATAGAGTGGCAAAGTGAATTAACTCTGAAATGCGCAATGTTCAAGATTAACCCTGACGAAAGGGGAAGTTAAAAGGTGATTGCTTTGAAGATTTCTTTGAACTTTTCAGATTGTGGTATGGAACTACCAATACCAAGAGACACTGGGCTAAATAACAAAAGGGAGAGCTGAAGTGAAAGTCGAAGTGGTCCTGCAGAGGTTTATGGTAAGAGCCTCCCACATTTGAAAGTCTTCGACATCTGTGAAAGGTCTGAGCCCGGCTGAGGAAGACCAGAAACATTAAATAAGTTAGGGGAAGGGAACCCCTAAGGAATGTGAATAAAGCTTGTGGAAGGGAACCCCTGCAACTGCTGTTATTGCGAGGTCCGAGCCTGGCTGAGGGACATCTACGTTGAATTAGCTACTTTTTGGTTGAAGGGTCCGAGCCCGACCGAGGAAGAGCTATGTGAAATATTGATGCCTTGAGAGGTCCGACCCCAAGAGAGGGAGACTTAAGTGAACTTTTGTTTAACTGTGAACAAACTTTTGGAAAACTGGAATAAGTGACTTTAACATGGAAGGCCAAGTGGGCCTCGACTCACATTTTGAACTGTCTTTTTTTGATAACCTGAGCCATAGTGTGTCATCCTGTTTACAGGGGCCGCCTTACTCTGTGCTGTCCAATGTGGGGAGGAGAGCTGACTCAGCCACCTTGATCCTTTATGTTATAACACTGACTCTCCTTTGCATACACATTCCCCTTTACACACTTTTTGTATAGGAGATAGGGCAGGCATTAGGTTTTGTTAGTATAGGCCATTTGGATTTGACACAGACTGACTAGGACTGTGTTTTCTTTATTATTTGATGGTAGAGACTACTCCCATCATGGCTATAGGGCAACGTAGTAGTTTTTCCAACCCCCCAAAAATTGACTAAAGGTTTTGAAACTTGGAGTGTTTGTGTCAGTGCCATACTTGTGATACCATGCCTGCTTTACAACAGGGAAAGGCAAGCACTACATGATCCTGACCCTAGGGCGGTATTAGATGGGTGGATCACAAGGGAGGAGAATGCCACCAAGGGAATGTAATGACTCTGTATTGCTCCTCTTCTGAGGATGGCGTTTCCATAATGCTTGAATATTTAATGGTATGCCGTCACAGTAAAGCTTTCCCTTCCGGACTATCCCAAGGTACCAAATATAAGAACCCTGTTGGTAAAATTGAGAATGATGCATATAAGGGACAAGGATTTAATGTCACTACTCCAAGTAATTGTGACTCTACATTGTGTGTGGGTTATAGAGATAGAAAAGAATCATTGGCTCCTTTAAAATCCTTCCCTACACATCTGTCATGTAGATCTCATAAATTAGTGGATTAAATGAGGTTGACACAATTAGGAACACTATGAACTTCAAGTCCCATAATGTCCCTAGTACTGAGACGAGGAAGGGAGGTCCAGAATTACCAAAGTGTGATGCGCGGTCAAGTTGATTATATGACCCACAACTGAGCGTGACCTTTAAACATTTAAAGGCCCTTCAGCTGCGAGCCAACGGAGAGCAGCAGGAAGAGGCAGAAGGCGCTGATGTACTGGCAGTGGATGATATCCTGGCACACTGTTTGAAGGCGGGATTGCTGGTGTTGGCAGAGGACGCACAGCAGGAAGTGGTATCAAGGCCGGCGACCCCGAGGGAGAGAGAAGCTCCCTGCGTCCTACAACCTGCTACGGTGAAAAGCTTTTACCGGCGAGCGTAAAGGTCTGTTGGCTGTCAGTGCAAGCAATGGCAGACCGCTGGGAGCTGTCAGATGTTGCTGAAGTCCCGATAAGTGAAGAAGTGGAACCAACGTGTCAAAAGGAGACACAACAGACTGGTGAGTTGGCCTAATGCAGGTTATCCCATGGCGCTCCGAAGGAGACCGCTGAGTAGCATTGCATATCGATTGTTTGAAGTTAAACAAACTGGGCGCAACTCTCCTATTACGATAGGTCAAATAGAAGACCACTGTAACTCGCATTGCCAAAGCTAAATTGGGGAATATCCACCATGGGAATATTCTAACCCGCATTGTTAAAGCCAAAGAAGGGCAACAATAAAACAAAGGAGGTACATTTCTCCTGAAGAGGGATATCTAAAAGGGGGACATTACAACTTACATTGCCAAAGCCAAAAGCAGCTGAGGGTGACACCAAGGCAACTTGAATTTAACAGTACCACCACAAGATGCCTCGAGGGAGTTATCAATCATATTGCCAACAGCCAAAATGTTGTATGAAGGAAACTCAGACACAGCAGGACGGAAGCCTTCCCGTACAATAATAAACAAGGGGGAGAGAAATGTAACCTGAATTGCTTATGACAAAGAACAAGTTACTTTCTTACCTGGTAACGTTCTTTCGATGGGATGGTCCGACGACGTATTCCATATCTATGACACGTAATCACCACAGCTGTGCTGCTTCGGAAACTTTTTTCGGCGTCTGCGTCCTGCGTCGATGACGTCGATGCGCCGTCGTCGAGGACCTCCTCCGACGTCATCCGATGTGATAAGTAGGACGCACGACGCCCGTAGCCTCAGTTGTAGTTTTTTCCCCCAGAACGTGTGACATTAGTCAACTGCCAGTCAGACACAAAGCCTTGCGGAACGTAAGCTGCAATCGCAAAAGAAATTCTGCAGCGGGGAAGGCAGGGCGGGAGCGATATGGAATACGTCGTCGGACCATCCCATCGAAAGAACGTTACCAGGTAAAAAAGTAACTTGTTCTTCGAGGGGATTGGGTCCTCTGACGTATTCCATATCTATGACAGACTCCCAAAGCAGTACCAGAGCAAGGAGGAGGGAAAGAATTTAGAATCAAAATTTAGAATAGCCAATCAAATAGCAGAGCAAAGGACCGCCTTGCCAAAGGCCAGATCCTGTCCTCGGATGGAATTGAGGGAATAGTGACGTACAAATGTATGTACTGAAGCCCAGGTGGCTGCATCACAGATGTTGCGAATAGGAACACCCCTCTGCAGGGCAGTAGATGCAGCCATACCCCTGGTAGAATGGGCCCGCAAGCCAGCCGGTGGGTCCTTACCCGCCAAGCGGTAACACTCCGAGATGGCCAAAATAATCCAGCGAGACAAAGTCTGTTTCGTCACAGCTTGCCCCAAACGCTTTCCATCGTAACCAATAAAGAGTTGATCGTCCACTCTGACCCGGGACATGCGTGAAACATAAAATCTTAAAGCTCTCCTAGGATCAAGCCTATGGAGCCTCTCCTCTTCCTTACCAGGATGCGGAGGAGGATAGAATGCCGGAAGAACAACCTTCTGGGCCAAATGAAATTCCGTCACTACCTTCGGAAGAAAAGAAGGACAAACTCTAAGGACAACCCTGTCCTTGTGAAATACAGTGAAGGGTGGCTTAACTGAAAGTGCCTGTAACTCACTCACTCTGCGAGCGGAAGTAACCGCAACTAAAAACACAGTTTTCAGAGTTAACAGCCTCAAAGGGCAAGAATGTAAAGGCTCAAACGGAGCACCCATAAGAAACTTAAGAACAAGGTTCAAATCCCAACCGGGCACCAGGAAAGGTGACGGAGGGAACATATTAGTGAGCCCTTTCAGAAACTGTGAAATTAAAGGGATTTTAAAGTAAGAACACTCTTCAGACGAGCGCTTAAAGATGGACAGCGCCGCCAGGTATCCTTTAATGGTACCCACTTGCAAGCCCCTGTGGGCCAAAGAAAGTAAAAAGGACAGAACCATGGGGATGTCACATGCAAAAGGATCCACATTCTGAACTCTGCAACAGTCGCAGAACTTACGCCAACGGCAACGGTACAGAGACTTTGTTGCTGGCCTTCGGGCCGAAAGCAACACCTCCATCACGTCTTCAGGGAGGTCCCAATCCTTATACCTCAACCTTTCAAAAGCCAAGCATGAAGGTTGAGGGATCTGACCTCTAGATGGAGAACCTGACCCCCCCCTCCCGTGAGAGCAGATCGTCTCGGTAGGGAAGACGACGTGGAGGGCAGATGGACAAGTCGAGAAGGTCCGGGTACCACGTCCTCCGAGCCCACGCCGGAGCAATGAGGATCATCCGGGAACCGAACTTCCGTAACCTCCGCAGCACTTGCGGGATGACGGGGACTGGAGGAAACGCAAACAGCAGCGGGAATGACCACTCCACCACGAACGCGTCTCCTAAGGCTCCTTTTGGAGGAAATTCCCGCGAGCAAAACCTTTCGCACTTCCGGTTGACACTGGAGGCGAAGGGATCCACTTGAAGGTCCCCCAAAGGGCGAAGATCTCCAGGAGAATCTCCTGAGCCAACTCCCACTCGTGAGAGATCGCGCTCTGCCTGCTCAGAGCGTCCGCCGTCATGTTTTCGTCTCCGGCCAGATGAACTGCCGAGATCGAAACTTCCTGCTGGATGGCCCAGAACTCGAGCTGCATCGCCTCCCTGCACAGAGGAAGTGACCCTGCCCCCCCCTTTTTGTTGAGGTAGTACATGGCCACTGTATTGTCCGTCAGGATCAGGACACTCTTTCCTCGCACAGTCGGCAGAAAAGCCTTCAGGGCTAGCCTGACGGCCCTCAGCTCCAACAGATTGATATGGAGTCTGGACTCCAACGGAGACCAACGACCGCTGACTGTCAGTCCGTTGGCATGAACTCCCCATCCCGTGAGGGATGAATCCGTCACGATCGTCACCTCCGGCCAGGGAAGCCAAAATGGAGCCCCCTTCATCAAGTTGCCTTCGACGGCCCACCACAGAAGGTCCCGGGCGACCGAGGGCGGCACCTGAACCGGGTCCGACATCCTGCCCGAGGACTGCGACCATTGCGACTTGAGTGCCCACTGCAAAGATCTCATCCGCAGGCGAGCCTCTGGCACCAGAAGAATGCAGGATGCCATGAGGCTGAGCAACCTCAAGAACTCGAACACTGGGAGCGTCTGGGCATGCTGAAACTTGTGCACCATCTGCTGAATGTGAAGAGCCCTCACCTGGGGAGGAAAACACTGCCCCAGGGAAGTGTCGAGCACTGCTCCGATGTACTGGAGCCGCTATGTTGACGTCAAATGGGACTTTTTTAAATTGAGGGAGAAGCCCAGCCTGTGAAGGGAGTGGCAGGTGACGGACAGATGATCCAGGACTTGCTCGGGAGAGCTCCCCCTGATCAACCAATCGTCCAGGTAGGGGTAGACGTGAATCCCCCCTTGCCTGAGATGTGCTGCCACCACCACCATGAGCTTGGTGAAAGCCCTTTGGGCGGAGGTCAATCCGAAAGGCAGGACCCGAAACTGAAAGTGCTTGGGATGGATCGGCACATGGAAGTAAGCATCCTTGAGGTCGAGTGACACCAACCAGTCCTGAAGCTGAAGGGCCTGGAGGACTTGAGAGTAACCATCTTGAACTTGTCCTTCCTGAGGAGTTTGTTCAAACCGCGCAAGTCCATGATGGGTCTCAATCCCCCGTCTTTCTTCGAAATCAAAAAATAAGGGGAATACCATCCCTTGTTCCTCTCCGCTACAGGCAACAGTTCTATGGCGCCTTTCTCCAGCAGGGCTTGAATTTTCCTGCGCCAGGAGCGGATCCGGACTCTGCAAAGAGAGGTTCCCCGGTGGATTGTCGCGAGGCCTGTGCCGAAAGGGAAGACAGTAACCATGGGTTATGATCTCCAGAACCCACACATCTGAATTAATGGCTTGCCACTCTACAAGATGCTGCGCCAGCCTTCCCCCAACCGGCGAACCATGGGACATGGCCTCATGACTGAGTGGGAGCGGCTGCGGCGTTACCCGAGGGCAAAGAGGCAACTGCCCGAGCGGCCTTGGCACCACGGGTACCCTGTCGTCCAACTCTGGTACCCCTGCGCTGGCCTCTTTGACTGCCAGCTCCTCTCGCTTTACTGAAGGACGAGTAATAGCGAAAGGAACCACCCCTCCACTGCTGTCCCCTAGGACGAAAAGGCGGAGGTTGGCGAACTGCAGCGCCCAACAACTTCACTGCAGCTTTTGAGGTCTGCACCCTCTCAAGGCTCTCGTCAGCCTTGCTGCCAAAAAGGTGTTCACCGTCAAAGGGCATGTTGAGGAGCCGGGATTGCACATCAGGAGCAAACCCCGACTTCCGCAACCACGCAAACCTGCGTATCACGGTGCTCGCCGCCATGGACCTACTGACGCATTCAGCTAAGTCCAAACCCGACTGAACGGACTCACACATGGCATCCTTACCATCCTGGACCATAGCAAGGAAACCATCCCGTTCGTCCCCTTCGGGAATATGTTCAGCCGCTAACGCAACACAGTTTCACAGAGTGTGTGTGAAACGAGACAAGGCACAAATGAAGTTGGCCGCCTGAAGCGCCATACCACCAGAAGAAAACACTTTCTTCGCCCAGCCATCAAAACGTTTGTCGTCCCTATCAGGAGGGATGGTAGGGTACGACGCCTGCTTTGCCGGGGCCGTGGCCGCCTGCGCCACCAAACTCTCCGGAGTGGGGTGCCTGGTCAAGTAGCAGGGGTCGCTACTGGCTGGACGGTATTTTCGCGACAAGCATCTGCCCACCGCTGGGAGACTCTCCGGAGCAGTCCAAGCCGCTGCCACCCTTCTCTATAAAGCCATATGGAACGGCAGTACCGGGTCAGTTGGGGGACCAACATCAAGGATGTCCGTTAGATCATCCTGCACAAACTCCCCTGGGGGAGCAGACCATCCCAAGTACTCAGAAACCCTAGCCATAAGGCACCGGTACGAGGAATCGGCATGAGAGCCAGGCTCAGGCCTACAAAACTCCACCTCCGGAGAGGTGTCCAGTCCACTGGCATCATGCAGTGACTGCCTCAAATCGTCAAACTGACTATGGCCCAAGACAATTTCATCTGGAACCTGACTAGGAACCAGGCCATCAGAATCCTCATCCGCCTCTGAAATATATTCCAGGTGGCGAAAAGAAGGCACCCGAGAGTGCTTGCTCTTAACCAGAGCCTTCCTAGGGGGTTCCCCCGTGCCACGGGGTACCTCCGACACGAAAGGCGTCGATGGCGTCGAGCAAATCGGCGCCGGCGTCGAGAGAACAGGCATCGGCGCCGAGAGGATCGGCGTCAACGAAATCGGCGTCAGATGGAGCGCCGCCAGCATCGACGGCGTCGACACAGCCCTCGAAGCCGGAGCCCCGAGCGTGTCCTTCGACGACCTGAGCGTCGACGGCTTCGACGACTTCCTCGGAGCCGGAGCCTCGAGAAAGCCTGTCGACGCCTCAGACGTCGATGTCTTCCTCGAAGACCTCACAGGTGCACACGGTCACGAACGCGTCGAGGACTGGGACCTGGAACGGGTACGTCGAGAACGAGTCTCCTTGTCCGAACGGGACCTCTCCCGTGACTCGTGCCGACCACTCTTGCGAGCGGTGTCTCTCGACCTCTCACGACCGACCCCACTCGGGGGCGCGGACGGCTTAGTACCCTGCGACCCGAGAATCGCCAGCATTTTCTTCCCGAAGGAAGCCCATTCCTCCGGCGTCGCACGGCTGGTGGGGTAAGCGACATGCCGGGCAGAGTCCTCTGAAGAGGACCTGGAAGACGACCGGTGTCGGCGCTTCCGAGAATGCCTCGAAGAGGCTGAGGAGTGGTGAGACCGACTCCTAGAAGGAGACCCACGAGACTTCCGACGATGACGCGGAGAGTCACCCCTCGAATCATCCGTCGAAAGCCCCGCAGACTTCCACTTCCGGGGCCTGGACACCCGACCTACCGACAAAAACTTCTTACGTTCGCGTAAGGCTTTGGACGTGAGCGACTGGCAGTCGATACAGTCATCCGTGTCGTGGGCCTCCCCGAGGCACCAGAAGCAGGCGTCGTGCGAGTCCGTCACCGACATCTTGGACCCACACTCCCCGCGCTTCTTGAAGCCCGGACGCGGGGTCGAAGACGAAGTAGAAGACATCTTCACACAAACGAACAGGTTCGAAGAACCGAGAAGAACAGAACTCCAAAGAGTCGAGGCATTAACCGAGAGTCACGAAGCAACACGTTCGCGGAAAAAACGGAACTGAGGCTACGGGCGTCGTGCGTCCTACTTATCACATCGGATGACGTCGGACGAGGTCCTCGACGACAGCGCATCGACGTCATCGACGCAGGAGCCGAAAAAAGTTTCCGAAGCAGCACAGCTGTGGTGATTACATGTCATAGATATGGAATACGTCGGAGGACCCAATCCCCTCAAACCAATTGTTAGGGAGAATTCTCATTCTATGGCTAATTTCCCTTACCTATAGAGTCCCCCTGCAGCTTTGCTGGATTTGAAGGGTTTGTTTCTTTTTTTCTTGCTAAGAGTGAGACTCTTTTTCCCCACTCATAGGCATTTTTGCTATGTGCGTTCCAGGCTATTTTTGTGTCTAATACCTATGGGATCTTTCTCAACCCCACAGGGACCATCTTTATTCACATGTGTTACACAGCACCCTCAGTGCAGTGACACAGGGGTGTCGTAGCAACCTCCAAACATAGACTCCATACCCTGGGACTGACTACTGTCTCCCAGGGCATGTAAATTCCCCATTGACTTTACTATTCAAATCCTATGAACTAAACCAGTACAACCTATCTTACTATGGAGGTACTGGAAGGGGTTAATAGTTTTCCCCTATGTTCATTTTCGAGAGGGTACCGTACAGTCCCTCTCTCAAACGTTTCTGGCTGGTGGCAGTGGTTAGTACCGTAAATATTCGACCGCAAATATTTCCCTATGGGATTTTCCCATTGTTCGAGGCTACCACTTTTACTGACAGCCTCTAACATACCGCTGGTGTATTTTAATAATAACTTTACTCCGGTAGGTTTTTATTGCCAGAATTTTAATATAACTTCTTTCTTGTGTCTTCCTCTAAACTCCTAAGCCAGGTCGGGGATCCTTTGTTCGTCCTTTTGGCAGGCTTCTGCCGAGAAGCCCTCCTTTCGGCGCCACTGAGTCTGGGGTGGATCCATTGTGTGGGAGGGGTTGGACCCCTGGACAGGGTTGCCTCAGCAACCCATGTTGCACTCTATCCTGATAGGCTGGAGGGTTTCCCGCCAAGATGACCACTCCACTGTGTGAGTGACAGCTAGGCTGTATGAATGGGGATCTTTTGCATAAAAGCAGGGTCCTGAGGACTGGAAAAGCAAGACGTCGCCACTGGAACTAAGAAGCCGAAGAGGAGAGAAGCCGAAGACATCTGCAACGACTGAACCACCGGTGAAGCCATGCTGCAGCGTCTCACCACTTTTCTCCACATGACGAGAGAAGATCTTCACCTGCAAGAGCCTTCTTCCCTTGAACTGGTGGGGCCAACCAGTTTGCCAATCGCTTTCCCTGACCTGTCTTGGTCGAATCTCCCGTAGCCTGTACTCGGAGGCCGGCTAGCCAGGCACCAGTCCACCCGGACCGCGATTTAAAAGAGTGTAGCTTTTATTCGCCGGGCAGCACCGCGGCTGGTTTCATCACTGGGTAGTGCATAACTCAAACCTTCCTCCACGACGAGAGCCTCCCGAACGGCAGGAACTACCAGGAACAACTGCCACCGCAGGAGCCACTTCTCCATTTTAAGGTACATTGTTCTGCCAGGCCGCCCTTTCTTCGCGGTAGCACTAAAGGTGTTTTAAATCATTTACCTACCTGTTGGGTTGGCAGCCCCTCTCTCTTAACATTGTCTTTTCAACATCTGCATCCGCTTTTTCCACTTCGTTAACCAAAGACTTGACTGCAGCTACAAGAACATTTTTGCTCCTGGGCCCTTGCCCTGTACCAACTGACTTTGGCACAGGCCTACTGACTCTAGTCACATTTGTTAGATCCGCCTTCTTTAGATTGATTCTCAGCTAGAATTGTGTGGTGCACCTATTTTCTGTTAACTACCCTTTCTTCCCATTGTTTAACCTTGTGAAATGTCATTTTGCTCAGTTTTCATTTAAGTATTGCTTATACTGACATAATGCCTTGCTTAAACTGGTTCACAAACTGATGGGAAGTGTTGCTAGGGTGTGTAAGAACCTATTTCTATATAACTTGTGCTTCCCCTCCCTTGTGAGGACTTGTTAGAGGATCCCTTGTGTGTAGTTATCACGGTGCCGTTTTGCTCAGTTTTCACTCTTGTTCACTTGGTCTACAATTTAATTTGGGAGTGTGTATATTTTTCCTTTGACTTAATTTAACTTGCTTGACGACTGTGATACATGTGTTTTATTAGAAGTGTATAAAATAAATATATATCTACTTATTAAATACAAAACTTTGGTCAGTGTTTACTTGTACCATAGTGTAGTGGGCCTATTGTGTAAACCCTGAATACTGCTCATATCCCTCTTGAGATAAGTCTGACTGCTCAGCCACAGCTACCAACTAAATCTTTGTGGTACAGACTGATACCAAAAGGGGATTTATTGCTCTCACCTGTCGTCCTAATCTTGTGTAGTGCTCCCTAAGGGAACTGCACAGGATTCTGCCTAACACCAATCAATGTGAGAATCATTGTCCTCTTGTGTAGTATGTTGGAGAAAGAAACTGTGTGCCGATTGTGTTAATACCAAAGAGTACAAGTTGAAGTCATAGGCATTTTATCCTGGCAGGAGAATAAACCAGGAAATTGACAAATAGTGGTCAGTCCTGGCAGGCGAGTGGACCAGGAAGATGATCACGTTAAGCACTATAACTGTGGTACAAGATTTTGTAGAAAAGAGGTGGTAAATCCACTACAGTGTTTGATGAACTGTTATGTTACAAAGAAGTGGCAAATTCATGACAATGTTGGAAGAACTGTTGTATTGAAAAGAAGTGGGATATTCACTATGTTATTTGATGAACTGTTGCCTAATCATCCTGACTAAGATGCTACTTTTAAAGAAGAGATATAATGTGAAAACCAGTGATTGATCTTCACAGAATATTTACTTTGACTTATGCTAATAAAAATTCGCAAATACATCACAATCCTCACAGGGGGGCAGATTAAATCCATATTTCATCAGGTAAAACTGCCTCTAGAAAGTGAGTAATAGCCTTCATTACTGAAAATCTGACATTCTTAAATAAAATACTCCATATCTCGTTATCATTCTTCTCCATGTACATACTCAATAACTTGTTACAATGTTTGTCACGAGTGGCTGTTAAATTTGGACATGTCACAATTATGTGTTGGAGGGTTTCCTTTACATTTTGATTCTCACAAAATCGGCAAAAGTTACGGTCTGCTGGAATAAGTTTACGTCTGGCCATGATTTCTCTCGTCGGCCATAAATTTAGTCTTATCCTCAGGAATGTATTGCGTATGTTTGCAGAAGGGCATTTCATAAGATAGCCCGCCGCTTGGCCTAGGCATTTGGCACCGAAAAGATTAGGGTCAAAATCTCTATATTTTACACACTGTTCATAATTTGTAATCCAGTCCCAGTTAAGGAACTTTCTTTTTGCCCGTGCCGGATGATCCATGAGAAATTGCAAAGAGATGTTTGCTCCGACTAGAGTATCTAAAACCGTGTTTCTCCAATTTAACGAGAATCCTGATGAGGACCCAGCTAGGTGATATGCGACGATGCTCAAGATGTTATTATTAGTCATGCCAAGAAGGCTTTTACGGAAGAAGGCGCACAAAAAAAAAAAAAAAAAAAAAAAATTACTTTGACTTCTGACTTGAGAAGTGAAATGAAAGTCCTTTTGGTTTATCAAGCAGAAGCAAGTGGAAACTTGAACTATTATTTGCAAGCGTGGAAAAGCTTTTGAAAGTGAGACAACAATGTGCCAAGAGAAGAACATATTGAAAACTTATATTTCTACTTGGAGTGGAACTTGGCTTCTGAAAAGAATTGTTCTGACTTTGAACTTTGATTTGGAACATATTGAATTGATCCAGGGGACGAGAACCCAACCCTGGTCACAAGGAGTCTTGTTTATAAATGTTGTGATTGAACTTTTATGTTATTTTTGTGAAGTTAAATTGCCAAATAATTCCTGTAGGATTTTGGTTGTAGCTATTAGTGTGAAGGGCAGATACTTTTGGACACTAGATCACTTTTCTTTAGTCTTAGTTTTTGAGGTAGGGAAATCCAGGTTAGGCTAGGGAAAGATTGGCGTTTGTCTCACCCTTTTATTTTAATAAAATGGCAACTTGTGACAAACTTATACCCGAGTGTCCGTCTTGCATTGCTGACCTCTCAAATCTCCCTTGCAGCTCTGATTTTTTCCAATAGGGTTCTCTTCTGATTTTCTGCCAAGTTGGCAGACCCCTGCTGGATTTTGCCCTCGGGCTGGAGGTCATTCTGACCTGGCTGCCTCCCAAGAGTCTTTTGAGGCATGCAGGGCAGCAAAGAAGGAGAACCACAAAAGCGGCATTGGGTCAAAAAAGCCAAAATCTACAAATTAACAGAAAGCAGACCAAAACACCTTTTTTCCACTCCACTCAATCGAGAAAGATATAGGAAGCAACCAAAGAGAATGCAGGACAAATGAGGCCACATAAGGAGCATGTAGGGTGGAGGCAACCCCACCCAAACAAGTCTGCCCCAAAAGTGCTGGCATCCAAGATGCCATGCCCCACTCCTCATTTCACCCTCAACCCAAGCCTTGTACCTTCTGCCTCCCATCTGCACCATACCAAGCATAAATCCCCTGAAAAAACAGCATATTCAGTGATTTTCCCTTGGGAGGTAGCGCTTGGTCCTACACTGGGCTTCAGCACCGCTTTCAATTGCTGTAGTCCCAGCCATGAAGTGCTGGATGCCTGCCATCACCCTCATCCACTGTGCTTCCAGAGCAGCTCACATTTTCCAGTGCATCAGCTGCAATGCAGTACACTTCATGTAATGCCTTTTCCTGGGATCAGCTGCACTAGAATTTAGGCTGGTTCCCCCTCTGCTGTTATTCCTTCTGCAACAATGTCACCACACTGGGACTCAAACGTCTGATTACCAAGCCCACTCAACCAATGGGGCAGTCAATCAACTTTCATCTTTTCAATCTCTCTAAAGAAATGCCCTTGTGTTTAATATAGTTGTTGTGATTTTGAGGTGCTTTTTGTTTTGCTGCACAATATTGCATGTTTACCGAACGTCCAGACAATACTCCAGGAAAGATGGTTGACTTTAATTGACGTTTTTCTGAGTATATATAGTAATATAAATGTGTGAGTACTACAATAATACTACATATACAAACAGATTGTTGTCGTATTTGGCATGTAATTAGAGGGTGTCTCATTTTGGCAGTCGTTACGAAAGTTTCTTTTTTAGGCAAAGTTTCCTCCATATTCAATGGACCCCCAAACATTTTATTTTTGTTTTACAACTTGACCTGATTTATTTCAGAGAATTGAAGCCTTCAGCTACACTTCACTGGCCGTTTGCTCATGTGTTATGAGGAAACTGACTAGCCCTTCAGACTGTCAGCACTGGGAAACTATGTTTCCCTTTTGTCTATTGACTTGTTATCCATTTGAGTAACTTTTTCATATTGCACAAAGCATCTTCCAATGCAGTACAATGGGGAGAGTTCTTTGCCATCACCCTAACAAGGGACTGTTTGCTACTTTTAAAATGTGCCTAAAGACAAGCTGGTGGCAGCAGTTACGTTTTTACTATATTTTTAGTTAGCTCATTTGCGTTTACTGCATTCGGCTACTAACTGTGGCTAGTGTTCTAAAATGGCTGTACCACAGGATTTTTCGCTTGTTCTTTGGCCATTTTATTCTTTTGCCACTTAGTTCTTTGGCCTGCTTACTGCCTTCTCAGGCCAGGTATTCCCTTTTATGGTCATGCATATGCCTGGGACAGCTGCTGTTTTCGCGGGCTTGTGCATGCCAGGTCAGGGAGTGGGCTGGGACTGTCTTGTCCCAATCCACATACTGGTACCAGTATTTCTAGTGTGCATACATGAGTCAGCTCCCAGTGGTCCCTGCTATGACCACTGCTGGTGTGCATGTGAGGTGCAGATTTTGCTATTGTAGGCTTGAGTTTGATAACTCACCTGAATTTAGCATAAGGAAAGGAGTCCTGCCACCATTCCAGCAGATCAGAAGAGGAGCCAAGTATCCTGTGCAGCTGTGTAGACAACGGAAGAACCAAATATGCACCCTGAAGAGGCCTGGCGACCATTCTCGCTGCTGTCCTGGTGAAGCCCTGCTGGACTACCTGATCTCAGAAGACCCTTGCAGGTGCTTCGACCCTTTGGACTAGTGGGACCAATCAGTCTCGACACCTTCTCACAATCCTGTAGTCTGGAGCCTTCGGAAGTGTCTCTGAACCACCTGATGAAATGACCAGCAACCTTTTGGTCTACTGTTTTAGAACTGTCGCTGTTCTGCATTCTAGTCCAGAACTTTCGTGGTCTGCAGCTAGTCCTACGAGGCCCCTTTCTGCCAAGTTTCAGCGTCCCAGCATTGCCGGGTCCTGTTCTGGAAGGCTTCCTTTGCTCGTGGCTACCAAGACGCCTGCTGTCGCCCATGTGTGGTGACTATCGCTGTAACCGGCCGTCCCCCGTCTAGTAATGTCCTGATGAGTGCTGCATTGGTGCCTGCTGCATTTCTCCACTGGAAAGAGTTGCACTCAGTTCCTGGACCCGACCGGAAAAAAACGCTTGCACCTGCAGCCCCTGAGAATCTCCTACTGGATCCAACGGCGAGAAAACCTACCTACAGCGACCTCCATTTGACCTGCTAAGTCCTTTGGGAAAATCAGAGCATGGGCGGTAAGTAGTCGCAATACTTACTGGTGTCCCTATCTCCTCCATTATAAAGTTTGTGAAGAACTTTGTTTTATCATTCCATTAAATTGATTTTCAAACGTCATTTGAGAAAAGTGCTTGCGAAGCCAGGAAGAGACATTTACGCACCTGTAAATCCTGTTTAAAGACTTCTGGATTAATCTTCACATCCACAGGAACATATCCCAACTATAAAGGTACTTTGTGAACTTTTGGGCACAAGGCCCATTTAATTTAGGGTTGGATTTATAAAGTTAGGGTTCCGATTCCTGTGTATCCTATTGAATTGCCTAACTACTTACCTTTCAGATATTGGGGGTGAACTGTAAGCATTGTACTGACTGTGACTGTATATATGTTTTATATTATAGTGTTGAGTGATAATATTACCAACTTGATTCATTTTTCTAGTGTGTTTTTGGGCCTATAATAGAACATGTGTGTACTTACTGTCTAAGTTTGATCATTGTGTATTTAATAATAATAATAATTTAGTTCTTATATAGCGCTACACACCCATAGGTCTCAGAGCGCTCAAATAACAGAAGACATTATTATCCACAGAGTGGTACTCATTTTATCAACATCGGAAGGATGAAAGGCTGAGTTGACCCTGCGGGATTCGAACCTGCCACAGCAGGCTGCACACAGATATCAGGGGCGACTGCTGGCTGTGCTAGCTGACCGGCTGATTGCGTCTTCGGCTTTCACTATGTGGACTCATTGTGGACCCCTGACCCCACTTAACTCTCCTGTGACTTAGCCTTGACCACTCTCCATGCTTACCTTGATTGAGTTTGGCTAAACTCCCGGAGTTACCCTAGTCAGTATAACTAGGGTGGCCTCCTAAACTCTGTGCACTAGACAAGAGTTACAAATCCATCTTAACAGCAGTATTCCGAGCTTCTTTGTTTGCTGATTAGTTACCGAGGGTGCTCCACGCCTGCCCATGTATCCCGAGTTGCTTCCTTATGGTTTTGCACCATTTCGAGCTATTAACAGCCAACCACACAGGAAAGTTAATAGGTTTAGGAGCCCCTCATGGCCAGTGCCTTGCAAACAATCTTACGTTTGTGCTTTCTAATGTGTTCCGACAGACAAATATTCAGTGCCTGTCTAGTCACAGAAAGAGTGCCTAAAGAACTAAAATCAGCTGTAACACAAACATTACTTGGGGCCGGCAGGATAGCTCAGGAGCAACACGTTTGTCCTGGAAGCAAGAAAACTCAAGTTGGAATCTCGGTCCCGCGCTTAGAAACTGGGCTCTGGTATTAACTGCCTTATAAAAGATTGGTTAATTAATTACTTTAGAAGCCTGTTCTTGATCCCCTAGTACTAACCAACCTTCGACTGATTTCTCAACTGCTTGACTTGGGAAAATTGCTTGAACGCATAATGGCATCCCACATGTAGACTTTTGCCAAATAAATAAATAAACACTGCCTCCTGTACAACCAACGAACAGCTTTTCAATACGACATGGAGACAGACACTGTATGGGACAGTGTTTTGGATGATTCACGTAACATCACCTACTCCCACAGTATGGTGTCACAGGTTTTGTCCAACTTTCTGAGGCTTTCAATAGCATGTGCAACTAGCTACTTCTGAAGAGGCTTTATACATTGGGTTTCCATGGACAGTTTTCAGCTGGCTAAAATCATATCTTTATGAGATTAGCCAGCTGCACTCATGCCTCTTGAGTCTTCCACTACTCATTTATAGCGTGGGGTCCCACAGGCATCAACTCTTTCTGCTTCTTTTAAACCTTTATGTGGCTACTGTAGCAAAAGAAAACTAATTTGGTTTGATTTTTATATGTATGCTGATGAAACAGATTCTGGTCAGCCTTAACAGAGATGTTAGCACCACATTGGAAACTGTGCTCAGAACCTATAGATGGATGTGCACCAACCAATAGCAAAAAAACAAGATTCTTTTAGCAAAACATGTAAAGAATGCATGGTCTTTTGACTGCTGGCCTCCAGGATGGCCCATTGCCCCATCCCAGTATATTATTTCTCATTTTATTTTTTGCATTTATAAAGCGCTCACACAGCCCACGGGCATCAAGGCGCTGTTACAGGAATACGTCTCTTAGTTGCGTATTTATAACGCACTTAATATCCAGAGTTTTTTATTTTTAAGCGCAGACCCGGGGATCGAACCTGGGGTGCTTCGTGTCGTCTTGCTTCCAAGGCGAGATCGTTGCCACTGAGCTGTGCTCCTGGGATCAAACATGTTGCCAAAACAGAAGCTTCCCATCTATGATTGCTTCGTAGACTCAAAAAGTGTTTCTCTAATAATGCCCAGAGTATGATTGTACACGGACTAATATCATGCAGAATTGACAGTTTAATGGGAGCTATCTAGGCCTACCTAAAATTCAAAAGCGAAATGTCAACAGATTCATAATCTTTCAGCCCAAGTAGGGCCGAAAGATTCCATAGCCAAAGCACTTCACAAACTATATTGGCTCCGGTTATTTAAAAGTACGCTAGATAATACATTTAACCCAGTTCATAGGGGAGTGGTTAAAAAGCAACACTATTTTCTATCACTCAAACTTTCTTGGCTCACACCATCAAGGGGAGCTTGTATGACCACAAAAAATCTTTTGATTGCTCCCGATGTGCGTCAATTCCGAAGTGGGAGCAGAGATGTTTCCTATATGGCCCCAAAGTTATGGAACACACTGCCTCTGGAATATATGTCACCATGGCCCTGTAAAACACTTTTTGATGCAGTCTATATCCAAATATGTGCCAGTATTGCTCCTGTAAAAAAAAACATTCATGATGGTGTCCCAAGTGCATGCCAGCGCCATCACTGTAAAGAACATATTCATGATGATTGTGTCCACAATATATGGGATTATGGCCCTGTAAAACACTTTTTCAGTTTATATCATGACCGAGTGTGTGTGCAGTAGTTTGGCAGGGGGCACACAAGCAGTATAATGATTTCTTTTTAGTGGCAGGCTGACATATTCATACATACAGAGCAAGGGCATGCGTTTTACAGGGCCATGTTGGCATTTGTGAACAGAGACAGCAACAGGAAGAGGGTGAGTGTTCGGTCTAAGCAATTTTACTGATTTGCATATTACCACACGTCTTATCATTGAAAGGCATATTGTGTTTTCACCCCCAGCCAGTGCAACTGCAATGCTATTGCTGCATTAGCAAATTGTCACTGTATTGGTAGGCAGCATGGAAATAAGCATGTGGGGCAGTGCTGTTCTTGGCAGGTCAGTTCAATTCAATATTCACTTCAAATGCTTTCTTTATGGAAACATCAAACCTTTTCGCCCAGAAGCCACTTTCCTTCAACCCAAGTCCTCCTCTGTGCCCTGTGTCTGTGCAATTACCTTACCATTGGGTCAGCATCCTCAATGCACTGCACAAGTGCAGCAGTAACTGCTTGCCAAGACTTCATTCTTGATAGGCGTCTACTGCTTTGGACGCATGAACAACTCCTTCCCCAACAGTACGGAAGAATCAGAGAAGCCCTTCTAGGTGTCAAGTGGGCTAGTTGATTTGAACATATGGGTTGTGACAAATCCCAAGATGTCGTCACTTGTCCCCAGGGATCAGCCCCTGAGGCCAAGGTGGTGAGGCCACTACCCGATAGTCCCTGTGGGGGTGGTACTTGGCTGGAGGATCTCAAGGGAAGAGACCTTCCCTGTGGGGCCAAGGGAAAACATCTCTGGAGAATGCTGTATGCCCACCTTGCACTCATGCCCTATACAACCCTTCAGTCCTTAGACCCCACTTCCAAAACAAAATCCCATAGAGAAAGGAGGCCCATGTACTTCTGTAACATCTGTGACATTGACATAACCAGGTTCTGGTACAAAGAAGATCCTTGAGACAGGGACGAGGTGGCCCATAGAAAGAATAAGGACTGACATGACAACCAGAATTGCAGGTACTGAGCCGGCCTAATAAAAATAAAAGAGAAGAAGGACTATTTTTCTTCAGCCCGTGACGAACCAGGGAGTTTTGAATCCCATCCAGAGAAGAATCAGGCAGAGCGGCAGAGGCAGGCGAGCAGCTGGGTAAGTCTGGAGGAGGCAGAGCAGGAAGCAACCTCCCTGCCAGAGCTGAAGAACCGCACGGTGGCAGAGCCATAACCAGCTGGACCGAATGGTCTGCTGTAAGCACCAAGGTCGGGGAGCAGACCCAAGCAGCCGACGGACCTTCTGGGAAGAAACATCAGTGCTGCCATCAAGACGTTCGAGTCCAGGAAGAACCGGAAAGCTACCTAATTCCAGTGGCAGGTACGGGGAAGTTTGGGAGGCCCGGTAAGGGTACGGGGCAGGCGGCAAAAGAGTCTTACATCAGAGGAACGCTTCCTCTGTCCAGTGGACTAAGGAAAACCACTGACCACCAGAGATGGGTCTTGGACCCAAATCAAGAAGTGAGACATCTTGCTCGTATCAGCACATGGCAAGAGCGAGCCAAGGGAGCTGAACCGAAGAGTGAGAGAAACCGGGGTCTGGGACCTAAACCAGGAAGCTAGGCATCTTCTTCAAGGTCATACATGGCAGGAAAGTGAAGCAAGTGAGCCCAACAGAAGAGTAAGAGAAACCAGGGTCGTGGACCCAAAAATAGCACTAGTCATCTTCCTCGTTGCAGTACTTAGTAAAGAGAGATACTAAGTGAGTCCAATTAAAGAAGAGCAGAAGCCAGGGTCGGAGACCCTTCTAACATTTGAGAACTGTGTATTTGATGCTACATGAGACGAAGACCAGGGGAAGAGAGTCATTCCCCCCTGGTGATCTGGAATTAGGCTAACAAGTGAAATGATACCGGGTGGAAGGAGTCATTCTCCTGGTAACCATGACCAATGGAAGGGATTCATTCCGGTATCAAAAAGTAGTACACTTGTTCCAAATGAAAGAGTCAGTTGTTGTTTAGCAAAAGTAATGATTTATCAGTAGAAACTCAAAATTGGGCTATCATTAATACATTCTTAGTGAAGAAGCAGTTGCCACAACTCATAAGTAGGTCAGACTTAATATGCCTATGAATTTCGGAAAAAGATTTCCTTCTTCAGGGCAAGTCTGATACATTACAGGTAAGTAATATATGCAAATTAGTATCATCATAATATGAAACCAAAGGAAACCAGAACACACATTGTCATAAAAATAAAATATAACATACCAATCAGTCGAGATTTTTTATTTAACATTTTTTATTGATTGATTTTGTTTTTGATGCTTAAGCATCTTTAAAAAATGATGCAACATCAACATTCAATCCTTAAGTCAAATTTACAAAATTTTTAAAATTCAAATATATCCATCTGACATACATACAATTAAAATAAGCATCACAATCATTGCAAACACTTTCCTTCCATCCGAAGAAAAGAGAAAATGCGTCATTACAGACAATTCTATAAAAGAAATAATAAGAATGATAACAACACATTTCAAAAATAGTTATTCTAATAGCAAGAGCTCTAATTACATAGATAGAGCTGTCTCAATGATTTTTACTAGGCGAACTGTTGCAATAATTATGGAGTTGCATAAACCCCACATGCATCTTGCCCAAATTAATTCCCTCCCATATGCAGTGTGTGTCAACGTAAAGGAGTTAATGGCTTTTAGTCTTTCTGCTTCAAATACAGGACATATCAGAAAAAGATGTTTTAAAGTTTCTGTGCAATCAGCATTCTTGTAGAATCTGCAGGTGATATCATTGGACTCTTGGAAGTTGCTAGACCAATACTTTGTTCTCACTTTCGTATGTAGAATATCTAGCCGAAAGCGCATATATAGTGTCCGAATTTCTTTCGGACAGAGCGTGAGATATTGAAGGCGTGGATTTTAATTATGGCTAAATAATGCATATTCGGTAAAAGAGGAGTAAGAAGCAATTTGTGAGGATGTTGTAGCTCAATCGTTCCAAAAAAGCTGTTTATGTGCTAAGCGCAATTTAATTTGAAGATCATCTGGAAGAATATTGATACCCGAGAGTATAGTAAATATACGCTTGTTTAAATTTGCAATAGATTTCGGATATGAGTCTCTCAACATGGTGAAGAAATCTTCATACAAAGAATTCGTTATCGGGAAGCGCATCTTTACATAAGTATTTAAAATGCGCCAATTGTGTCGCGAAGACAAAGAGTTTAAGCCAAGTTCATGGCAAAAAAGGCATTGGGCAAATATAGGGGCAAACCGAGAGTGGCTTTCCAAAGCTTAGCTTGTACTTTAAGAAAAATAGATAAATAGAGAAGACATACATCTAGTCCATATAGGATGATTGCTTCAACCTTTTTAGAATAGAATTCAAATAGAGGCAATAGTGAGAACTTACAATATTTCCGATATATTATTTTCATTTGGCTTTGAAGGGGTAATATTTTTTCACTCTAGTGCCTTTTGCCAAAAAGAGGCGGAAGAATTGGTTGCCAGATTATAGCCTAAATAAATGGTTTGTTTGACGAGCTGAAGATAGTGGGAATCGATATGCCAGCGAAATTTACGTATTTTGTTCTTTGAAGATAGCACCAGAATGGTTGATTTGGCTGGGTTAATAGCCAGATTATTTTCTAAACAAAAGTGATGGAATGATTCTAATTTGTTCTGAAGTCCAGAATACGTACTGTCAAATAGAAGCACATCATCGGCGTAGGCCAGCCATGAAAGTTGAAGCTTGCCAAGACGGACCATATTGCATTTCGCGGAGTCCCAAATACCTTCAATGTCGGCTAGATATAAATTAAAGAGAACTGCAGCCAAGTTACAACCTTGTTTTACGACAATTCCTGTTGGAATTAAATCGGTCAATTGCCCATTGTTTGAAATACGAACTCTGAATGAAGTGTTGTGATGTAGTAGTGCAATAAGCGCCACTAAAGACGGAGGAAAGTTATATTTTAACATTTTGTCCCAGAGCCTACTGCGAATGACGCAGCCAAATGCGGAAGAAAGATCTAAAGAGGCTATGAAAATGGGTCCGTGATCAGGACAGTGTGAAGTCGCTATTAAATGGGCAAGAATAGTTGCATTAAGTTGGGTCCCCATGTTTTTTCTAAAGCCTGTCTGAGCTTTATTAAGGATTTGATTTTCCACAATATGGGTTTCAACTTCCTATAAAAGTAGTAGGGCAAATATTTTGGCCGCAACATCAATGAGAGCAATAGGGCTAAAATTTAAGGGGTTATTCAGAGGCCCTTTTTTGTGCAGCGGGATAACAATCGAGCTGACCCAGGATGGAGGGAGGCATTTGTTGGTAAAAATTGAATGAAAAATCCTCAGAAACACAGTAGCCCCAAAAAGAGGGTCATCCTTAATGACACATGGTGGAAGACCATCAGGCCCGGCGCACTTTGACGATTTTAATTTTCAGATTGCGATGAGGATGTCTTCTACAGACCATGGACAAATCGATGGAATATGTGTAACTAGATCAGAGATATCTGATTGTTTAAATCTAGGAGGAAGTAAGTATTTTTGTTCGAAGAAAGCGAACCAGGATTTACCATTGATTGTTGATTCTAACTGGGTCGTGGGACATTTATTAGCTGTCCTCAGTATTTTCTAAATGTTGCGTATATTATGATTGCAGATTAGTTTTACCATGTTCTGATTACCTATTAAATAAAATGCAGCACGGGCAGCTTTTATTCCATTCTTATGTTTACTTTGAAGAGTTTTTTTTAGCTGCATAATAGGTTATAGTATCCATATAATGGAACTTAGTCCTCAATTCTCTAAATTCGTGGTTTCTTTTACTTTTTAGCGTTGCAAGTGTGTTCGATAGAAGCAGAGAGGAGTGTGTAGGGTTCTTCTGTTTTAAATTAGATTCTGAAATAAATTTGAGGTGAGACTGGATCATTTGTAGATTACACGAGAGAATACACCGAGAGGAAGTGTCATCAGCGTTAGAATCAGGCCACCAGTCACGATTGACTAGAAATGTTAAACGACAAGTTGAGGTGTTCCATCGAATGGAGAGAAGTGGTCTATCTATCTGAGCAATGGACAGGGCATGCATTTTAGCAAAGGAAGTTGTTTCTACAGTCATAATGCTAGACAGGATGTCATGATCACCATAGGATGGAAAAGAGGATGTAACTTGGGAAAGTATGCCCGAAAGATATTTAGAGGTAACTATGTAATCAATGATCGAACCGATATTTCCCCTTTTCCATGTAGAAAAGGACTTTAAACAATGAGATTTAGTTACATGAAGATCCCAACCAGAAAAAAAGTTAATCCATCTCACTCTGTTCACATAAGCATTCTTAAAATAATTGGAAGATTTCTGTGGCAGAGCGACATTCATGGATGCATATAGATAAGCATTGAAATCGCCACCAATTATTAGCTCTGCTTCCGGTTGTTTACAGGTTATGTCCATGATGGTGTCATTTAAGATGTTGATTGCTTTGTCAATTGAAAGGCTAGTCAGATTCCAATATATTGAAATCAACACCAAGTTTTTAAGCCCATGAATGTTGATATTAATATCAATTAAAAGGAACAATGAGGTAGACAAGCTGCAATTTACAGTAAAGCAAAGATGATTGTTGAGTAGTATTGTAATACCACCAGCAGGACGCCCAGATAGTGGTTGAGAGGCAACATTATGAAAGGCTGTAAAGCCATCAGATTGAAATTCATTGCAGCACATGGTTTCTTGCAGGAACAGAATAGAAGGCAGCCTTTCCACATTCGTATGTGCAAACCAAGTTGCAATATTATTAAATCTGCAACAGTTCCAAGATTGAATAATCAACTTTTTACATTATAAGTTCGCAGTGGAGATAGGGTTTACAGACATTTGTTGGGAAGAGGCTTTTGAGATGGGCAGAATTCCCAGTAGCCCATTCAATGCAGACGTCAGGGAGGCTAGTTGCATTAGAATTTTTGCATTTTCTGATTGGTCAGAGGGACCACCCGGAATGCCATTAAGATCCTTGTGCAAAATGGGAGGTTTAAATTCAAGAAAGGTCAACGCTTTTTCAAATGATGGAAAGGCCTGCAATTCCAACCCAAGCGAACACAAATCAATTTGTGCTCCCAAATTAGTTTCGCTATAATCGGGGACAGAACCTTGCAGAGCATGCGATTATTATGAATCAACGGTAACTTTATCCAGTCCACATCTTGGGAATTCAAATTGCGCAGGGAGGGAATTTTATAAAGAGTGTTCATCAAGAATGTGCGGTTAATAGGTACTCCACCGTTAATTTGAGAATTGCTGGACCATCCAATAAGAGTTTTCGTTTCCTCCGAGATGTCATCAAAAGCAATTAGCTTTTGATTGTGTATCACCAGGGGACAAGAAGATGAACTCATTGGAACGGTCTTTGCATGGGCAGGGTTTAGTTTATCATGAGGCAAAGGTTTATGTGTATTAACAGAGGTAGATAAGCAAGTATCATGTAAAAGTTGATCAGGCTGTCCTTCAAACTCCGCACTTGAAAGATGCGCTAATTGTGAACTTGCACATGGAAGCAGAGTTTGAGGTAACATATTCGGCACCTGTGATGTGGGGGGTTTCATCAATGGTGGCTCTAAGCAAGTTTGATGCATCATTGCCTGAACCACCAAGGGCATCGGCTCAATAGCTACAGACATACCGTTGGTAGAATTACTTTTAACATTAATACCTGAAGTTTTTTTGTTTTCTAAGAGAGGAAAAAAAGTATTCAGGTTTGCTTGTATCAAAGAGCTAGCAGAGGCAATCTCTGCAGTGTGGGAAGAGCTCACAGATGTACTTTTCTCTTCCATTGCACTCTCAATAATCGGTTTGAGGAGGAGGGTAGATGCCCCTTTCTTCCCTCCTTTAAATGCACTGGTCGAGGATTTTAATTGCAATGCCAGTTGACTTTCTTCATTTAGTTGACTAAAATTAAGATGTAAATCTTCATTCCCTCCTTCAGAGGCATTCAGTAAGGCATTTCCTGTGACAGCATTTGAGGATGAACTTTGCAATAAGGAGCCTGTGGACGTGTTGTTAGAACATTTTTTATTCAATTTGTTTCTGCGTTTTATTGCTCGCTGATGAGCTTTTTTCATTTTGCGCGAGGGATGGTAGAGTTTTGTAGATAAGTCCAAAGATTCAGACATCTCGGTGGATTCAACCACATCCAATATGTTCGTGAGAGCGGAAGGACTATCTGGAGAAGTGCGAGCAGTGTCCAGAGCTTGAGGAACACTATCATTTGAGAACAATTCTGCAGAAAGCAGATTTGATTTACAGAGAATTTGTTCAATTTGCGAGATTCTTTCATGTTGTAGTTTTGCTACTTCTAAGGCATCTATTTTAGGAAGCAAAGGAATAACAAGCTCTGATGTAATGGGCTTAGCAACTGCCATTGCAAAGGAAGTAGGAGTACCATTTAACAAGAGAGATGCATCCGTGGTTTGGGTACTTTGAGAGGTCATCCCATGCAAGGGCAGGAAAGAGGGCAGGCTCCTTTTTACAAGCTCAGCCGTGCGCTCAGGACAGGTTGCATGAAAATTATGACAGGCTTCCTGGGCTAACATAAACCCTTAAATTTTAGAAAGTTTGGTAGAATTGGCTATGATGCACTCTTTCATGTCTTTCAGAAGTAAATGAGTAAATTCATGTCCTTTATCCAGCAGATTTAAAATCTGTGTAAGAACTGGAAAAGAGTGTAGTTTGCGTTCTAATACGTGAGACGAATTCTCGTCATGTGGGATCGAGGACAACTATGAGTGGGGAGAAGTTGGAACAGCTCCTGTAAGAGCTGTTTTGTAGGGTATTCATGAAAGAACGGATCATCAAGTTGTAATTTCTTGTGTGAAAGAAATTCATTGGACGGTGAACTTCCCATTTTGCTTGGTGCGAAGAAGGCATTAGCAGTTTTAGTGGGAGAGATTGGCTTTGTAAACGGGGGCAGGGAAGGGAAAGGAGTTGGATGAAAATGTGTCACGATGCCTGCCTCTGGAAAGCCAGACCAGGCCCAGCAACCCCGGAAGCAGGCATCATGCCACTTGAAGCATGCCCAAAAACCCCAGTTAGGGGCTCTTTGGCTACAGTCCTGGCGCCTATGGCGCCAGGCTCATAAGAATAAAGTCAGTCCTGGCGCCATGGGCGCCAGGCTCATTACAGAAATCTTACCTGTTGCAGACCATGCTGCATACCTACCTGATGCAGACCATGCTGCACGAAGCCACAAGCCAAATGAGGCTTAAAGGGACTACTTTCCTCTTGGGTGGGGCTGTGGAAGAATACTTACCTGGGACTTCTTCCAAGGCTATTTAAGCCACACCCGGACAGCCACACGTGCTTCGCGTTATTCTGCTTGCTGCAGCGTAACGCTTACCGTGTCTTCAGCAGCTCCAGTCTTCAGCCACGCCCGCTTCAGTCCTGGAACACCTGGAACAAGATAAGGAGAAGGAGAAGAGGTCAGAACAAAACCCTTACGTGAATCCTTGATCCAGCACATCGTCGATCTGGAAGAGAGAAGCCTTCTCAGGTGCATGGCCACGCACCTCGCAGAGCCGCGCTGAACTCACCAACAAAGGCTGCATTCCTTTACTCCTTCGCGAATCCAGCATCTCCAGGCCATTCTTCAACACCTGGGGGAGACAAGAACAGATAGGTGAGCAAGGGCAATACAAACCACCCCCAAAGACTTACCTGATTACCACAGGGGGTACTTACCTCATCTCGGGTCGGCGCAGTCAAATCCGCATCACCGCCGCACCCCGGCCCCTAAGGGGCAAAACCAGGACAATACAAATCACCCCCAAAGACTTACCTGATTACCACAGGGGGGTACTCACCTCATCTCGGGTCGGCGCAGTCAATTCCGCATCACCGCCGCACCCCGACCCCTAAGGGGAAAAAACAAGGACAATACAACCTAACCCCAAAGACTTACTTGATTTACCACAGGTGGGAACTCACCTCATTTCGGGTTGGCGCAGTTAATTCTGCATCATCGCTGTACCCCGGCCCCAAAGGGGAGAACCACAATAGACTTACCAGGATCTTACCAATTGCCACTTGGAACTCTTCTGGTGGTTTAAATCCGCAACCTGCAAGGAATCTGGCAGAGTGAAGATCAGACTTTTGAACTCTTACGAACAATTGGACTTAGAGTCAATACTGGAACTCACCAATTCCTCCACGCCACTGAAGTAACAAGTCGTCTACGCGCCCCTGCGCTCGACACAGGAAGGAGAGCTCATCTTTCCAAATCTTCAGGTGAGATTAAGAGGGAACTTCAGGAGTGTTCAGTGGGCAGACAAGGGGAGTGGGAAGGCGAGTTAACGCTCAGATTACGGGAGGTTAATTCCCTTTCTCCATTGCAGAAAGATTTTCGTACGAGTCCAACAAACGAAGCTCAGTGGGTCTGTCCAGTCTGTCATCTCGGCTCTACGTGTTACTCTGGTGGAAGCAACAGCGGGCCAGTCCAGATAGACGCCCCCGTGGGAATTAGGCGAGCGTAACAAAATGCACCTTTTCCCGAAGCCCGCATGATCCAGTAACAGGTGTGGAAGGTCCCAAGGAGAGGCTTATTCGCCTCTCTAGGGCCGAAATTATGCCAGGTGCCAGGATCGAAGTGTCAGATTGAGGCATAAAAGGGATGTCCAACTCCTTTAGAGGAATGTCAGCGTCGAAGTCCAAGTCATTTGAAGTTTTTAAGATGAAGGGAGTGTCCACATCTATTGTCGCATAAGCGTGAGACAATTTTGTATCCATTTGTTGTGCAAAAGGGGAAAGAGGCAGGGGAAGCACTTCAGAACTAGGGAGCGGGTCTGCCTGTGGGGATACAGAAAGGAATGATTTCTGACCAGAGGCTATAGAATGCATAACTTCCGTATTCTGTTTGGGCAATTTCCTAATTGATGGAACTTTTACAGACTCGCGTAAACGCTTACCATTCCTAAGAGTTGTTAAAGTGGATTCCATGAAGCAGAATACGCGTGTTGTAGCTGGTGAAAGACACAAAAATGTATGCAGAATTTACTAAGAAAACACACCAGTGAAATAGGCATTCAAGAATTGACAATACTTTACCAGGGGCAACAGGAAGACAAAGCCTGTGCCCAACCAAACAAATACTAAGTACTGAGCATCCGAGCGCCACGCACCGCGTACAGCAAACAGTGCTTTGCTGGTGCTTCGCGGTGTGCAGCGCGGGTGCGCCTGGGAGAAGCTACTTGAAGGAAGTCAGAGGGCGGCACTCTGTAAGGGGTGGGGTGGAGTTACCATTGACAGGAAACACCTTCAAAAAATGAGAAGGAAAGAGGAAGAGTTAAACACACAACGTTCCAAAGCGTTTTGCAACAATCACACAACTCACAACCACAAGTGCACAACCACAATGGGATGCAGTGAAGGCAACACGAGAGATGCACAATCACCTCAGCAAAGTCAGGCAAAGTAGTGTCCCGGACAAAGACGTCCTCCTCGAGCAAAATCCACAGAGGAGCACTGGGGCTTTTCCAGCGAGGCTACAGGGCGTAGACAGTAGACAGCAAACAGTGCTTTGCTGGTGCTTCACGGTGCGCGGCACAGGTGCGCTTGGGAGAAGCTACTTGAAGGAAGTCAGAGGGCGGCACTCTGTGAGGGGGGGCGGAGTTACCATAGACAGGAAACACAGGCAACCGTCTGGGAGTCCAGTAAAAGTGCAGTGGACACCTGGGAAGTCCACTGGAAGGTAGACAGCTGCTATGAGGCTGCAGGAGATGGGATCCTGTGGGCCTGTTTCGGTTCCATCGGTAAGTTGGTGAGAAGCCGACACGGTCTGCTAGGCAGGGGAAGTCTTCCTAAAGACAGAACTTTGCCACAGCTCAAAGTTACACCGCTGAGTTGGCCCAGAGAAGTTGGGGGGTCCCGGGACGTGTCAGCAAACTTAGGAACAATTGAATAACTATTTTGGTTACTGATCAATTAGATTGGAAAGGCAAACGTTGTACAAATCTCCTTATATGAGATGTCAATTTGGGGAAACCCAGAGTGTGATTGAACCTTAGTTACAATCATAAGGTATGACGTCTGCTGAGTGCACAAAGGTCCTTCCTCACGATCATCTCTCCTTCCCAACATTTAAATGAAGTAATGTAGAACACGGATGTAATTAAAGTGCACAAATGAATCAAAATAGATCCAATGGGACCCAAAAACATACCGTGAATCACATGGATCGCAGGAGTTCTTCTGTGTGCAGCAGAGCAGTGTCTCCGACTGCCATGGTTAACCGCTGTCAGGACAACGGTTCTATTAAAGAACACGTGCGTGACCGCCTCGCGTCAAGGAGAGGCTGGCGGCCACGATCAGAGGTGAAATGCAGGTGATTGTCTACACGGGCACGTCAAACAAATCATTATCAGGCATTGCGTACAAATGTCAAAAATTGTAGTGATCCTGGATTTTAAAAAAAATGAAATAGAAAATAAAAATAATAAAAATAGAAAAAATACTGTATGACAGATGGTGTCATGATTAGAAGGTGGTTTGCGGATAATTGTATGCACAAATGTGTAAAACAAATAATTATCAGGCATTGCATGATGATGTCAAGAATTATAGTACAACTCAATTCAAAAAAATGTTTTTTCAGATAAACATAAAAATATTATTAGGATAATGCAATGGGAGAAAGAGTGAGTGCTACAGGTTACACATAGGGTGTTATAGGAAAGCACTGGGTTGATCATAAATATCAATGGTCTTCTAAGGATCCATGTTAAGAGCATTGCATTAGATAATATGGCGCAACCTTGTCGCGGAAGGTGTCGCCAGCTCGCGGCACCTTGGGTCCCAGATAAAAAGTCCAGGACTTGCGGCAAGGTTACTGCTTGGTTGCATGAAAGGAATAGGATAAACAAAACAATTTCCACCTAGAGAGCTGAAATAAAAAAACAAGTATGTTGCAGAGTTAGAAAACATGCGGCAAGGTTACTACTTAGTTGCATAAGAGGAGGAATAAGATCAGCAAACACCTTACATCTAAAATGCTGAAATATGAACACATGCATGGTGTAGAGCTAGGAAACATAGGTTCACAAGCTTAGCAGTCAGTTTCAAATATAACAGTGATAATTAATTTCCTCGTTAAGACCATTTGGGACCAGACTGCAAAGTTTATCAATCCAAAATGTCTCCCTGCGATTAAGACGCAGGCCTAAGTCTTCATGAGGGTTGTTCCTGGTCAAAACCTCGAGGATCAAAAACCTTATTTGTGTAAGGTCATGGTTCAGTGGGAACGGGCCCAGAGGTACCATAAAAAGGAGTCCCGTAACGCGAGATTCCAACAGCTTCAATTGTATGTTACCCACAGGGCTTATTTAACCCCCGGGAAGATTGCAAAGTTTGGGGGATTAGCTATACAACAATGCCCCAGGTGTGGGGAGGTGAACGCGGGACTGCTACACATGTTTTGGGCTTGCCCGGAGGTGCATAGATTTTGGAACGAGGTCAAGACGAGACTGGCTGGCGGGGGGGTAGTGATGGATGTGGAATCGGCCTGGTCATGCTTGCTTGGACTATTCCCTAGACCCCGGCATTTGAAACACATAAGCAAAATGAAGGACCTGGCCTATGTCTTAGCCAAACGTAGGATCGCCATGGGCTGGAAGGTGGCCCATAGACCTAGGATGGAGTTGTGGTGGACATACCTCTTGAGATGGGCGGAAGCTGAATCCGTAGTCTGGTTTGAAGCAGTCACCAGGGGGGGCGAAGAAGAAGTAGGGCCCTTGTTGGCCTGGCGGCAATTGGTGGCCTCGTTGGCAAACCCTCAACAGGCTGACAACGAAACAGAGGACCCGGTTGATGGCAGTCTAGGTAGTGTGCCACCCAGTGATGTTCCTGTATATGATATGTGAGAACTGGCTCTAGTTTAAAGGGGGAGGGGGGAGTTGGGGAGTTTGAAAATGTGTTGAAATATGATGCTTTCTATGTTTTGAAACTGTTGTAGTGTGTTTGTTTGACCTTAAAAAATAAAATAAAAATATATTTAAAAAAAAAAAAAAGGTTATGGTTATTTTCGACCCAATGGCGGGCCACAGCTGAATTTGGGTTAGAATTGTGGATGCAGGACCGATGTTCGTTCCACCGTATTTTGGCTGCTCTGGTTGATTGGCCCTCGTAATATTTCCCACATGGGCATTTGATGCCATATATGGTGTTTACACCGTCACAAGTTCCAAATGTTTTGAGGAGAAGCTTTTTACCTGTGCGTGGATGGAAAATGACATTACTTTTGATCACAGAGTTGCAATTAATGCAGTGTAGACAGGGAAATGTGCCAGTTCGTTGCGTAATAGGTCCTTTAGAAGGTGGTCTCGTATGTACTAGTTCGTCCCGGAGGTTCCTGCTTCTCTGGTAGGCAAACACTGGTAGTTCACTGAATACATTATGTACTCTTATGTCGTTCTTGAAGATACTCCAATGTTTCTTGATTTTATTACTTTGTATGGAGAATTTCGACACATATACCAGTGATTTAAGTTCCCTGTTAGGTTTCCTCGGGGTGGATAGTAAAGTGTTTCGGTGAAGAGTATTGACTCTTTGTACTGCCAAATTCAGTTCTTCCGGGTTGTAGCCTCGTTTGAGGAATTTCTCTTTCATTTCAAGTTGTTGTATCATATAGTCTTCTGGGTCACTAACAATATTTTTAACTCGAAGTAGTTGGCTGTACGGAAGGTTCTTGAGTAAACTTGTTTGATGGAAGCTCAAGCGGTGCAACAGATTATTGCGATCAGTAGGCTTCCGGAAGAAAGTAGTACTGTAGCCGGTGTCCTTCTTTATTATCTGTACATCAAGAAAAGTAATCTTATCACGTGATTTCTCTCTGGTAAATTGAACTTGTTGGTCGATGTTATTGTGGTACTCAAAAAAGGCATCAAATGATGCCTCGGTGCCTGTCCAAACGCCAAAAATGTCACAGATGGATATCTTTCTTCCATTCTTGCTTGCTAAGTATGTGATCAAGCTCAAATTTGTACATTAAACTTTAATTACATCCGTGTTCTACATTACAGCCGCAGTATTTATGGCATTTAGTTCGCCCAGTTTACTCCGGGCACCAGCAACGAACGTTTCTCTTTCCATTACTTGCCACTTCACACAGGTAAACAGAGTTTATACATATTTCAGTCTGGTCACACGATATGTTTTTTCATTTTTTCCTATAACCCTTGGAAATCTCGACTGAATGGTATGTGTTATATTTTATTTTTATGACGATGTGTGTTCTGGTTTCCTTTTGTTTAATATTATGATGATACTAATTTGCATATGTTACTTACCTGTAATGTATCAGACTTGCCCTGAAGAATGAAATCTTTTTCCGAAATGCATAGGCATGTTAAGTCTGACCTACTTATGAGTTGTGACAACTGCTTCCTCACTAAGAATGTATTAGTGATAGCCGAATTTTGAGTTTCTACTGATAAGTCATTACGTTTGCTAAACAACAATAGACTCTTTCATTTGGAACAAATGTACTACTTTTTGATACCCGATTGAACTTTCTTCAACTTCAAATAATTCCTCGCCCAGGTTGGGTCCAACGGAGAACGGCTGTGTGACCAAGTATTTTTACTCGGTCTCCAGCTTTTGATGTAGTTTTGAGTCAGGGTGTCTCCAGACTTATCACAGCCAGCTCCTTTTGAACATAATTGCGAACAAGACTTATTGTCGCCACTTTCGCATTAATCATTTTTATAAGATTTTGTACCTTGTGGTGCCCACTCATTTCTCTTTTTGAAGTGATTCATTCCCCCTGGTTGTGTTTAGCTGTCAAGATTCTAGGAGAAGGGAGTAATTCTACTAGTCAACAAAGTGCTACGAACTCTAAAGCCAAGACCAGGAGAAGGGAGTCATGCCCCTTGGGTGTGTTGAACCATTAAGTCAAGATATTAGGAGAAGGGAGTCATCCTCCCAGTAATCCAACTGGTCGAGACTTTATCATAGAGACTGTTAGAAGATAGGCAGTGTATCTGCCAAGCAGAACTGTTTGAACTTTGCCTTTTGTGTTTTGACCTGGGGAAGGGAGCCATTCCCCTAAGAAGAAGCCAGTTTGGAAACAAACTTCTACTCCCAGTCCAGAAGAAGGGAGTCATTCTTCTGGACCAAGAAGATCTACTTTATCTTTAGTTCAGTATTAAGTGTAAAGGACAGATAAAAGAGTGGATATGGCTGCCGAAATCAGAGCAAAAGAGGTGCACAAGAATGTTAGACCTTGGATGGCAGATTTGGCGCAAGGCTTGCCAGGTCATGGAGAACCCGACCCTGTGCTCCCCACAGAAGCCGCTAGTGGCATTGACCGGAGTGAACGAGCAACTGAGGAAGATAATCCATAGGCATTGGGAACCGATTGTCATAGCAATGTTGGGAGATGCATGGCGAGATGGGAAGGCGGTGGAATGTGATGCGCTAGTAGAGGAAACCGGTCTACACCCGGGACAGTATATCACTTATACTATATTGGTGCAGCAGGTGAAAGATACGTGGTCGGAAATAGTGCTAGAGGGTCAGCCCGACACAGCCATAGAAACAATTTATGATATTTCAGATGGAGGACTTGAGGTCTCTCGAATTTATGAACTGCTGATGTCTAGGGTGGGAAAGGAGATGATCCAGCTGAGACGGGACTGGGAAGAGGAAGCCAGGGAATCTATGAGCGACGGGTTGTGGGTGAGGGTGCAGAGGTACCACAAAAAAGTGTCCAGGAATGCGAGGTTGCAACATATCCAGTTATATATTACCCACAGGGTGTACATGACCCCTCAGAGGATTGCTCGGTTCAAGAATGCAGAAGTACAAACATGTCCCAAATGCAGGGAGGTGAACACATATGTTCTGGGCATGCCTGGAAATTAGGAGATTCTGGGGCGAGGTGGCCCACCGTTTGACTGAGGAAGTGATTCAACTGGAGGTGGAATATGTATGGGCGTGCATGGTAGGGGGGTTTTCTAGGCCGCGCAAGTTGAAACACGTGAGTAAACTAAAGGACTTGGCCTATATACTTGCCAAGTGCAGAATTGCCATGGGATGGAAAGCAAACAATAGACCAAAGTAGAAGTTTGGTGGCACGACCTTCAGAAATGGGTGGAAGCGGAAACAGTGGTATGGATTGAGGCGGTCAGTAGACAGGGGGGGGCGAAGTAGCAGAAACATTGATGGCCTGGAGGCACTTAGTGACCACACTGTCTGGGTCTGCCCAGACCTGCCTAGAAGATGATGACTCCTCTGGGGGTGCGGAGGGGAGGGTACCCCCAGATGGAGCGATGGCAGATGGTGAGGCTTGAGATAGGGGGAGGGCAACAGGGATAGGGTGAATATATCATGATACTGTATATGATGCTTGGAACTTTAAGTGCTGTTCACTGTTTGCTCTTTTTTAAAATTATTGTTGTGGTTAAAATCAATAAAAATGGTTTTTAAAAAAAAAAGAAAACCTATAAGGGACAGAAGTAGGGTTTTGACACAGAACGGTGGACTACTGATGTATATGGACATTCTGACAGAGCCATTAGTTAGTATTTTATTTGAGGCAGGGAAACCCCTCTTAGAGTTAGGGAAAGTTAGGTTTTCTTTTTATTTTCTTTAACAATAAAAGTGTATACCAACCACTAGGCCATCTGTGTGTCAGTCTCCTCCCTTCTGCACCGAAGGGGACCCTATGAGCCTCGTCAGAACCACATCGAGTTCCCACTCCGGTGCAGGAGCCCTCACCAGCGGGAAAGATCAGAAAAGTCCTATGAGAAACTCCTTGACAAGTCTTTGGGACCTGAGCGAGGATCTTCCTAGGGATCTGGTGTAGCAGGAGATAGCTGCCAGATGCACCTTGATGGAGGCATGCGCCAGGCAAGCCTTTGCCAATAATAGCAAGTATGGAAGGATCTGTGGCGTGGTGATCTTCAGATGGGTAATCATCTGTGACCTGCACCACAAAGAAAACGCTTCCACTTATGGTCGTAGCACTTTAAGGTCAACAATGCCTTGGAGAGAACTTCCCTGCAGTCCGCTGGTAACTCAGAACCTCCAAACTCTTAAGGCTGTAGGAGCCAAGCCTTCAGGTTCAGCGATCCTGGGTTGTGATGAAGGATTGCACCTCCCTCTCTAGTGAAAAGATCCGGAACCACTGGCAACTTGTCTGGAGGAGCCGCTGACAGGCTAAGAAGGTCCGGGTACCATATCTGGGGCAATGAGTATCACCTTGCATTGGCACTGTCCGAGTGTGCTGTTGACCCGTAGCAGGAGAGGGAACGGGGAATGCGTATAAAAACAGTTGTTCCCACGGGAAGGAGAACGCGTACCCCAAGCTCCTCGGCTGGTGGAACCCGCTGGTGATCTTCTAGCATTTGGAGTTTGCCGCCAACGCAAACAAGTTGATCTGGGGTCAGCCCCATTTGTCGAACAGGCAGTCCACCTGATCCCGATGAAGCTCCCACTCGTGGCAGGAGCGGAGTTCTGTGATGGTGTTCTTGACTCCCGCTAGGTGAAGATGGACGAGGAACATCCCCTGTCCTACAGCCCAGTGCCACAGGTCCTGGGCCTCGTTGCAAAGCACTGGGGATCGAGTGCCCCCCTGCTTCCTTATGTAGAACCTGGTGATGGTGTTGTCCATAAAGATCCTCACCACCTTGCCTTTCAGAGATGGTAGGAACGACTTGAGAGCCCAGAACACCGCCTGTAGCTCCAGCATGTTGATATGGAGGTCCTTCTCCTCCGGCAACCACAGGCTTCTGGCGTGCAGACATCCGGTGTGCGCTCCCCAACCTTCCAGGGAGGCATCCGTGGTGACCGTCTCCTGGTATGGGGGTTTTTGAAATTCCGTGCCTTGGGCGATGTGGGAGTGGACCACCACCACTCTATCGCTAGTTGGAACTCCTCGTTGAGAGGGATCTTGTCTGTGAAACTTGCGGATACCTGTATCCAATGGGCATCCAGGAATTCTTGTAGGGGGGGTCGCATCTGCAAACTGCAGAGGCAAACGAGGTAGATGCAGGACGACATCATGCCCAATAATTACTTGATGGCCCGCACAGTGCCCGTCTTCACCAACGATAGCCGTTGCACCTTTCCTTGAATGGCTGCTAGCCTCTCTTCCGAGGGAGACGCCAGTCAAGACACTGTGTTGTCTGGCGCCCAGGAGCAGCGCGTTATGTGATGGCATTAAGCAGGACTTTGGATAGTTGAGAGAATCCCAGGTCCGGCAATAGCCAGATGGTCGCCTTTCTGTGTGAGCGGATCAGCCAGTCATCCAGGTAGGAGTATACATGTATGCCCTATAGCTGTAGATGGGCAGCCGCTGGTGCCAGGCACTTCGCAAATACTCTTGGGGCTGACTTCAAGCGATAGTAGGGCCTTGAACTGGTAATGCTGTGCCTGTACCACAAAACGTAGACATTTCTGATGTTTCTTGTGAATGGGGACGTGGAAATATGCATCCTCCAGGTCCAACGACATCAAGAAGTCTCCTTTTTTTCAGTTGGCCGAGCACGTGCTGCAACGTGACCATCCTGAATTTTTGGAACTTTAAGTATTTGCTCAGGATGGGTCTCCAGCCCCCTGTCTTCTTTCTGATTAGAAAGTATCTGGAGTAGATTCCGGAGCCCCGGTGCCGTTGGGGAACTTGCTCTACCGCCCCTTTTCATAGCATGGCTCGTACCTCTTCCAGAACCCGAGGGATGTGCTGCTCCTGACAGGGAACCAAACGGATCCACAGACACTTGTGTTGGAACTTCAAGGTGTGCCCCTGGGTGAGAGCATCCAGCACCCATCTGTCGGTGGTGATCTTTCTCCACTGGCTGACGAACCTTGTCAGCCGACCTCCCACCAGAGTGCATGAGTGGGGGTACGACGTCTTAGCCAGTTCAGGCTTGCTTGGGCGCCACCGTCGTGCCTTGCGGAGCGGCCTCTGTAGGCTTCTTCCGTTAAGAATCGGGAAGGTTGTCTGTACGACATGCAGAACCCTTTCAAAGGCCTGCTCGATTTTCCCCCTGAGGAGCGAAAAGAAGATGACCGTTGCTGTTGGAGAGTGCTGTGGGAACAGGCTGTCTCCGTATCCGCTTTGATGGCCTGGAGGGACTCGTTGACGGCCTTCCCAAACAGATTTTCCCCATCGAATGGCATGTCCAGCACCTTCGCTTGGACCTCCTGACGGATGTTAATGTGCTTCATCCATCCCTGTCGACGAAAGCAAACACTGTTCCCCATTTGCCAGAGCACTGTTGGCGACGTCCACTGTCACTGTGATGGCTTGGTCTGATGCCACTTCTCCTTCCTGGAAGAGGGCAAGAGCCTCCATCTTCTAATCATCGCGGAGGAACATCAGGATGTGTCCTAGTGAGTACCACAACTCCCTGTTGTACCTGGCTAGGATTGCCAGTGTTTTGGCCGCCTTGATTGTGGACGCTGCAGTGTAAATCACCTTCTTCCCCATGGCGTCCATCCTTTTCCCCTTACTCTCTGGAGGGACCGAAGAGGACAAGGACGGGTTCCTCGCGGCCGCCGACTCTAATGAGTCTGGCGATGGCTGCGACCTCAGGCATTTGTGTCCGCGGTCCGGCACCCTAAACTTCTTTTCCAGCATATCTTTCTTGGCTGGAGCTGTGCAAGGGTTCTTCATGAGGGCTATGCCCTCTTCCCAAATAACGTCCAGAAAGGCACCACCATTATCGTCTTCCTCTTGGCCTCTCGCCTTTGATACAAGAAGCCCTCCTTGGTTTCCTCGGGCACCAGCTGGAATAGCTCTGAGGCCCTGGCGATCATGCAGAGGCAGGGACCCACCTCGTCCGGTGGGGAAACCCTATGCGGGCCATCCAAATGTGGTGACTCACCGTCCGCTGCGATAATGTCTTCGCGGTCATCCGTCGTCGTGACCGTATCTGTTCCCCTACCCATGTCTGGGTCTGCTGGGGGAGTAGGGTCCCAATGCAGTGGAGGAAGTTGATATGGGGGCGTCAGATGACACATCCTCTTCTTTGGCAGAGGCTGACTGGGCACCTGGGAGATCAAAGGTACCGGTGCCAGAGGCCTTCTCATCTGGATCTGTGACACTAAGGTGTGGAGAGTCAACAGAATATCCAAGGAAATGTCCCTCGGCTGAGAAGGCAACACAGGGAGAAAGACAGTTTTTAGAGTGAAAGTGAAACAGTTTTTTCTTTTACCGAGGATTCTCAGCGTAACAACAGGGAACATTCATGAGCATGTGAATCCATGCCAGACCCCATGCTGGAGAATGGAGAAAGCGGCAGAGGCTGGTCTGCCTTCCGGCCGGGAACTCTGCTGAAAACTATGCAGAAGAAAGATGCGTGGTTGCAGACAGCAGAAAGGCTGACTTGACTTCAGAGGAGAGAAAGAGGTGCCAGCGGTTTACCGGGAGGATGAAAAAATGTTTCGGAAACCACTCACCGAAGAAACAGGAACAATAGCAAGGCTGCACTTAACCGCGCGCACATCGAGCCAATACAGCATAGCAGACGAAGGCAAAGCAGCACCAAAGGCAAACGGCAAGCCCAGGGAAAGTGAAACGGTTACCAGTTTGCCGTTGGAACACATCGAAAAGGAAAGTAATACAATCGAGGGGAGGCTCATGACTAATGAGGAACATAATATACATAAGAGGGAAGCCGCATGGTATAATAAATTAAACCGCCTCATGAAAACGCATAGAGAAAGCACATGGGAAACCATTAATTGAATGAAAGCATTTGTTAAACAAACTGTACATGGATCAATAAAGTCCTACCTGGAAAAGCAGGTATTTGTGTAGTAAAGTCCTGGCAGGAGAGTATACCAGATGAAGACAAATGTGTGTGAAATGTTGTGTGAACCGTTGAAAGGAAAGCAATATATATGAACTGTAAAGTAGTAGAAGAGGAAGTTAAAGAAAGATAATGGTGAAATGTGAAATATGAACTCTGAACAAAGTACTTAAAAGGAAGGAAAGGTCCTTGGCAAGAAAGGTACCTTTGGGACTCGAAGTAAAGAGAAAAGTTGGGGAAGGGAGACATCTTCTTAAAAAAATGTAAATGCTCCGAGGGGAGAGAGAGATCTTCTTGGAAACTTGGCGATTCTTTTTGAAACTGGTTGTTTTAGGCAAAGAACCCAGAGAAGGAAATTCTTCCTAGGACTGTGAACTTTGTCTGCGAAGAAACCCTTTTTATTGGATTTTGAACTCTTGTGTTGAACTTCGAAGCTTTTGAACACTTTAAGAAGACAAGAAACATTACCCTTTACATCTTAATTTTAGAGTGTGAGGGCCAGAAAATAATTACAGACACAACACTTACTTTTATTTGTACATCTTGACATTGACACAGACTCCTTAGCTTTTGGTTGAGGTAGAAAAATTCCTACTAGATTAGGGATACTGAAGCATTTTCCAACCCCTTTTTCATTTAAATAAAAATGTAGAGCCACAAACATGTCTCCTCTGTGTCCGTGTCTCATTCCTGGATCCTCACAGTTGTTGCACAGGCAGAAGCGGGGACAAAATGGTAAAGCACATCATCAGTTAAAAATTATAAGGTACACCGTCACTTGGGAAAACAATATTACGTAGTCTGACCATATGCTAGAAAAAGTTGTCCAATATTAATTTCAGGAACGTGAGCAGTTTTTGATACTTGGGGGGAGTTTAGAAACGTGATAAAAATGCTCCCATAGGATTCAACTAGCTCAATGCAATAGACAAATGCAGTTACACTGACAATTTGTAAAATAGTGCTTACAGTTTTCCGTGAAGGAAGATGGCAGCCACCAATCTTTATTTTCTAGGAGGACCAAAAACAGGATTCCTATACCAAGGTTTCACAGTCAAAGGTAAATGCAGCATGCCTGCAGGGTAGGATTTAAGCTCTGCTGAATTCAATGTGGCCCAGGAGGCAACAAAAGAGGTATGAAGCCCAGCTCATCGTACCCTGACCAAGAAGACCAGGTGTGCCTAGCCAATTGAGGATGACTGTTCTCAGAGTTGGTTACAGCTTTCAGTATCCACAGGTTGCAGGTGCAAAGATGACTATGCTTGACACACAGGCCGGCAAGGTCGTAGCTCAGGTCTCAGTGCATGACCTCACATGTTCTGAATACCACAAGGCTGGGCTTTACGATTTCAATGCTAAAAGAACAATGCTTAGTATTCATGACTAAAAACGAATTTAGATTCAGTAGGTGACAAAAGAGGTCTTGGTGACCCAGCAAGTGGCTGTGGATGGAAATGAGGATAAACAAAGGATGTCTGCTCCAGAAACACTCCTCTCCCTGGTAGAAAGCATCAGAGCCTCAGAATCCCTGTCCCTTGATGAAGTCAACCAGAAAGTTGCACAGCAATGGAGGCTGCACAACATCACAGCAGAGGGGAGTCTCCACTGTAGAGGATGCAGACCATATACAGGTCCTTGGCTTCCACGAGCTTGGAGATGAAGCCAAAAAAGGTGCTGAACTAAGCACTGGCAGAGGAGAGGGAGACACTGTGCAGTCCTCCCCTTGTTGATAAAAAGCAGAGATTCGGTATCCAGGCAGTGGCTGACTTTGGCAATACTTGTCACACCAGCAGCATTCAGTTGTCACTCTGTGGCCTATCAAGTTTCAGATTTTTCACTAGCTTACCTCCTGAATGGTTCCAGATCCTCTCTAGATGTACAGAATCCTGGGCTGGGGATAATCCTAGCGCACCTTTCAGAAGGCCTGCAACATTCTAACCCAGTGTGACTGTCCAATCATTGAAAGCCAGCTCAGGTACAGGCAGGACATCACACTTGTTTGGCTGTAGATTAGGGTGTCTAGGTCTACTTATCCTTTGCAAACCAATTCTCAGGCACACAAACACTCTTTCGCTGGCTCTGCCTAGAATATGAAAAGAGAAAGACCATGTTTGGCCATTCTGTACCCCTGCCAGGGAGGAAGACGGCCAACAAAGAGAGAAACACAAAACAACAGGGCTTTAACACAGAGGTCAGACATTTTGACCTTTATATTTGCCAAATGGCTAACTTGCTGCAAAAAAGGAGGAGTGCACCGAAGTAGTATAAAAACAAGGTTCCGCTGCCACCAACCTCTCTGTGCTGCACTGGTGAAGGGAAACTGCCCTTAAAGTAAAAAGAAATTGGAGACCAGGTTGCCCTGCACTACTGTCCTGGGACCTAGTGGCAAGATTCCCTTATTGTTTTGGGTGATGAAATATAGTGTCCCAAACTTCATACTCATATATTTGAACACATACACAGAAAGGGTTAAGTTATTAGATATGTTTATGGTTTAATGAGTTACAAATGACAGTGTGTAACTTGTTTAGCAACTACAAATTACAGCACCGCAGTGGGGCTGAAACTTGGCTACTATATTCAAACAGAAAACAGTTGCACAAAGCAAGATTGTTTTTCTGCTAGCATTGCTTAAACTAAACTCTTAGAGCATCAAGGACGAGTGGAATGGTTTTGCCAAAGAGACAGTAGAAACTGTGTCAGATGACTTATATATTGTATACCAAAACGCTGGGCACCGCAGCTAAGAAAGAAAAAATCCAGTAAGGTAAAATAATTGAATGATTATTTAATTAGCCACACACATTAAAATAAAATGGTTAACATGTATTGTTATGTAAAAATGTCTTGTATTGTTGATAACTTTGATGGAGACCTCATACATTTTATCTACGCCTACAGACAGGAAGGCGAGCCAAATGGACACTGTCACATTAAAAGACCTAGAAATTAAAACGAATATTGACATAATGCAGAGCAGCCAGTCAATTAGCCACGTCACTAAACTCCAAGGCAACCGATGAACTGGCAGCTTGAAAACTATAGACACCAGACATGCCTAAAATTAAAGTTTGTTTTACAAATCACAACTGGACGAACCTCAGGATGCAGGCTCTAATGCTCAACTATGGTTTAAAGCAAACACCTGCCAAGCAATATTCTTTTGATAAGAGATCATAAATGTAAACAACGGGTGATTTTCTCTAGCCATAGGTCATGTAGGCATGCCTACTTAAGTATAAGATATATGCCTGTACGATATATGCCTGTACAGAAGTGGCACAATTATTCAAGAGACAGCACAAGTGCACAGATCCGCAAGGAGGGGCAATACCAACAAAAAGGCATGAATTGTACCACAAACCAGAATCTGAATCCAGAAAACAGAAATGCTATTTCATTGTAAAGAACGATTACTGCTATTTGTTTAATGAATGAGTAACTCCACAGAGTGAACAATGTACATATGTGTTTCAAACCTGGGCTGTTCTTGCACAATGCTACTTATTTTAATTGCAATATGAAACTTTTGTCTAGCAATGTTTTTGGTGCAAAGCAATGCATGAGTGTGTTCCGTGAATACATGAAAAATGCACAAAAAGGCTAAACCATTTAAAGCTTTGGAGAAAATAGACACAGCATACTGTAAGGGAAGAAGAGTAAGACTCGGCCCCAGTGGCATTTTTGGTATTGGTTAAAGACTTTTATTAATACAATAAATCCTACCTATCCCTAACTCTAAGAAGGGTTTCCCTGCCTCAACAAAAATAAGGAACGTCAGTGTCAGAATGTCCAAATCAAAAGAACTCTCAGTCCTGTTTACACAATCCTAAACTGACCCTCACACACTAAACTCAATATAACACTACAATGGGGATGTCTTTTAGCTGAACCCCTGCAGCTTCTTTCCAAAGTTCCAAACACAAATGTCTTAAAGTGCAGATAAGAAAACCAAGTTCAGCCAGAAAGGGTCCTTCCCCTTCCCCAAGATTTCTCTGACTTTTCAATGTTACTCTAATATACTCTACATTCTCAAGAGGGGGCCGAACCTTCTCCTGGGTTTCCTTCAGTTTCACAGTTCAACAATGTTCACACTCCAAAGAGTTATAGTTCTTCCCTTTGAGATTTTCACCTTCAGTTCACATTCAGGGGATGCTTCCCGTTCTCTCCAATGCCTAGTTTACTCTCCTGCCACAGCTTTTTACATTTCAGTTAAAAAATGCACATCCGGTGGACTTTTCCCCTTTTTTCCCCAATGCCTGCTTTACTCTCCTGCCAGGGCTTTTTACACACAGTTTAATAATGCACATGCAGGGGAATTTTCCCCTTTTTCGCCAATGCATGGTTTACTCTCCTTCCAGGGCTTTTTCAGGTGATTCAGTATTTGGATGCAAATCCCAGATTTGCACTTCTCATAATTAATCACTTTCTCTTACATCCAGTCATTATAATGGTCATGAACTGGGTCGGTGACCCTTTCTCAGCAGTTCTAAATGTCCCAGCACAAGTGCACAATTGCCCCAGTGTCCCAATCTCCTTCTCTGGGCTACTGGTCTCGATTGGCATTCCTCATGTCCCACCGTTCTCAGTGCAGCCTGCTCACTGGTTGGCAGCGCGTCCCATCGGCTCCTCGGTTCCTCGGTTCCCTCCCGATTATCCTGAATCATGTGGTCCTCCCACAGATGGCCAGCCCCAGAGTCAGGTAGCTTCTGCCTTTTCCTGGCCACATGAGGGAAAGTTTCCCCCAGTGAGTTAGTGACCGCTACGCTAGATTTTTCACAATACATAAAAATGAATGAGAAACGGAACCATTTTCATACGAAACAGGTGCAGCTCTTTTGCTCAAAATAAACCACTGAATTCAAATACTTACTGTGTATATGCCACACTTGCAGTCAGACTGTAAATACCATATTTTGTAATGAATCGCAGAAAAATCATGCAACGTGATTATCCGATTTCAAATGCCAAGTACTATATTAAATGCATTAAACTCTTTGCTTAATATTTTAAATGCTAGAAAGTATTATTACAACTCCATGTAAATCAATATTCATGCTAAATACTGTACAAACATCTTATTTTAATAGAAAACACACAGGTCTGTTGAAACTAAATCCTCTTCATCTCACAGACCTTGGAACTTGAATCCACTACCAATAAAAAGAGTTGTGATCAATAAGATTACACTGCATTATAAGGAGGGAACTAGGCTCAAAGAGTTTGGTAATGTGTTGCTAGAGTACCATCCTGCAATAGCAAATCTATTGGCAATATGTCACAGCCTCGAACACCAGTTCAAGGTAGAGATAAAAGCGAGCAGACCAGGGGTATTCTAGATACAGGATACAAATCAGTAGAAATGCTACACATGAAATCAATCGGGTTCATGATCCCCCTGTACTGGCAGTTTTAAGGGCTAATATTAGTGGCCCCAAAATGAAATGTGTGATGAGTAATGTTGAGAAAGACTAAAAATAGATGAGAAACAAAATATCATTCAGCAGATAGGGGTCCCATTGAAAAACATGGAAACTCTGAAAAAAAGGAAAATGTTTCCTAACAAATATATGCTTTACTGGGGAATGCTGGAACATATTTTGGGACATCCAGCGGGAGCTGGTGTTTTCAGGGCCATGTTGTCATATAATTTAAACAGAGGCATCATGAATATGTGCTTTAGAGTGCAGGTGTGACGAGGCAACCATTATGAGCAAGGGTGCCTGTCACAGTGGGCCACTAGAAGTCTCCAATAGATAGGAGAGCCTTAGGGCCCCATCTGCCAGAAAACACTTTTCACATTAAGGTCAATAGATTGGAGAGCAGAAAGCACAAGTAAGCCAGACCCAGTCTCTCTGTATGGGAAAGAAATAGGCTTACTTTAAGTGAATGGAAAGGAAACCCAATAACAACCGAGAAGAAAGCAACCAGCCCCAGGGGAAACCAGTCAAGACTTCTTATGGGTCCGCACTGGCGTTCCCTTTGGTTGATTGCTTTTTTCTGGGATCACGTGGGAAGTAATTGGGATTTACCTGGCTTTTTAGCATACCCTCAAGCCAGCCTCCACACTTTGTCCTGTTACTTCCTAGGGTGAACGTTCTTCATTTAAGAACTCTAACAAGTAAAACTGGAAAGTACTTGTCTGGACTGACATTTTATTAGGGTCGTCTAGAGTCTCTGGAGTTCTTCACAAGTCCTTGATTTTTAGAGACCTTTCCTGATGTACCAGTCTTTTTCGATATTATAGTACACTCCTATATAGGATATACATTGCTTCACAGCGTATTGGTATTGTTTCCCCTCCTTGGTGTGTAATATGCCCTTCTGTGCCTATGGACTGTAGCTAAATTATATGCTGGGCTTAGATAGAACTGCTGTCTGTGTTTGACATTGTGTTCCCCTGTTCACTACATCTAAATACTATAACGGTGTTATGTGGATAGGTATTCTGCATAAAGCTTTATTTAAAATGTATTGGGAAACCTGTGCCAAGTTCTAAGTGGTACACTTGGATCCTGATTGGTATTCATTATTGTGTGTAATATTGTCTAGGGGTCTTTTTCCTAACTCACCTCTGAAATATACATGTATTATATCTGTCACCAGGTATGAGGCTTACATTGTAAGGTAAAGATTAACTGGCCATTTACGGTTTTTCACACACACGTTTGCTCTGCTATGTGTTCTGTGTAGTCTTGGGTATTTATCTTTTCCATCACACATATTTCATGGGTGAACTTAGAAATAATAGTGTACATTGTCAGTATTCCAAGTGTGGTATATTCTTTTGTGGTGTCTATTGGGATTAACTATACCTCTCTGGCAGCCTTCCTCTGTCCTGAATATTAACCTGACTGCTTTGCTACGCTGATCAGTGGCGAGTCTAGTGTTTCCTTTTGGGTGACACCCTGTTCTACACAGCCCTGACCAAAGGGTTGAGTAAAAACCTCCCTAACAGAAGGTGATAGAAGACAGAGGGGTTTGAAGGAAGAGACATAAGAGGAAAAGATAACTAGATAACTAGAGAAAAGTCTAGAAGACGATGGCAGAGGGAATGACTGGTTTGCATGAAAAGACTCATGGAGACCATCGGTTGGGGGGGGGGGGGGGACTAAGGAAAAGATATTGTGGGAAGAGTGAGAAGGAACTGAAAATCTAGTGAATGAGATATAGCCAAAACATCAAGGGCACAAGAAAGTGATAGACCAGAGAAAAGGGATATTTAGGAGGACCCTTTTGGTCTAGAGGAGAGGATCGAATGGGAACAATCTGGGTGGTCATCGAGTTTTGTTCTGCTTTTGTTTAAATGTTTCACCTCAAGCTTTTTATGAACAGCTGACTCCATTTTATTTTTCAAGGAGAAGAATTGAGAAATGAAAGTACACCTTACCACAAATGCCCCTTGTTAGGGGGATTTTCTTATTTGTAAGTCCTACCCTCTCTGTTCTGAGCCTCCAAGCGATACTGCTGGACTCAATGGGACTTTTCACTGACTTCTGCTTTAACTTTGTTTTGGGGACACAGGGCCCACTTTTTAAGGTTACAGCTCACTATGGCAGCACCTCCTCACCCTATATGGTGTACTGCCAGAGGTGCTTATGGTCCCTTATGCAATGTTGTTTGTGGTGCACTGGGTAGCCCATGTGTCTCCTAGTGCAGAAGCAGTCATCTCCTTTTATAGCATGGGGTAAAGCGGCCTTACATGAAGTGCTGTGGGCGCACTGTCCCCTTTTCTTTGTTCCACGTCACATTTTTGTTAGTTTCAAGGCATCCTCTGAATAGGCTTGTGGCAGTCATTACATTTGTAACCTTTCTGCTTGTGCACCATCACTCAATGTCTTTTTTAGCAGTGATGATGCTTAAGAGTTCCATATAACTCAAAATTGTCTTCTCCGCATGTTTTTACTTCTATTCAAGATGGTGTGTTTTGTTGGTCATCCTTCTAACCTTGCCAGGCGAGGGAGTGTCCCCTCTCTTCATGCACACTGGTGGGCTTCTTGTAGAAAACATGTAAAGATTATCCCGCGAGTTTGATCTTGAAGGAAGTGGGAGGGGGATGTCTCCCCCACTCCATGTTCCTGGAGGGGCTAGGTTGTTGCTTGGCAGATTCTGGGAGGCTGGCTGTCTCCACTATTGGACAGTCGCCTCCAAGTTTGAATGCCACAAGTGTTCTTATTGGAGGGCTGGGGTCAATCTCAGGCAACCTCTGTCTTTAAGGAGATGAGCTGGGCCCAGAAACCAAGTTGGCCACTGGAGCTGAGAAGACCCGAAGAAACCAGCATTGACTCATACAATACCGCTGCCTCGTGAATGTCGACCTTCTGTTCAACAGGGAAGACCTCTACGAGATGCCTGCCTACCTTTGACTGTTGGGAGTGTAAGGAACTCATGGTGGCAACAGTAAAGACAAACAGAAGTGATCACAGTTCAAGGGTGGTTATTGAACTTTATAATGGGTGAGATAAACGCCTAATCTGAACCTAAATCTAAGATGGGAGAAAGCTACGACCATCAAATAATAATAAGGCAGTCCCAGTGGCATCTTGTCAAATAAAAAGGGCCTATACTAAGAAAAACATATGTTGCCAATCCTTACTAAATTACAAAAAGAGTGTGGGCTAATGTTCACCAGAAAAGAAAGAAGCGTTCCCAAAATGATAAGTCAGGATGGTATGGCTGGGTCTCTATTCCCCATGTTTGAAGCACGGGACAAGGCGGGACTCAAACTCCTGGGCCTCTCCAGCGCGCGGCTCACAATTCCAGTTCAATGATATCAGACCCTTGACGGGCTAAGTCTCTTTTCTGCAAAAGTCTCTTTGCCTTAGAAGGCCCGCTGATTCAAAACAACAAAAAAAGGTTCACTCTGTGGTATTGCACCTTGGGCGATTGCTCTTTACCACTAGGATCTCGCTCTGCCAAGCTGGGATCCTCCTTGCAACTTGAGCATCCCTCTGTCGGGTTCACCATAGCCTTTGAAATGCACCTTGCAATTTTCGAGAGTCTTAATGTCCTTTTGAACAACTTCTCATTGTGGACAGCCCTCTGATGGGTTCACTTTCATCAGATACACAGTTCAACTTGCTTCATCACAGTACAGGATTCACTCTCTTTAGCTCTCCCTTTGGCATCCCTCCGTCGGGTTCACACTTGCCTTAGTTCACAACTTCACAACCTTTCCTAGCTTTCTCTCTGTGATGGGTCAGAGACTTTCCATTGTACAAAGGATTTGACATGACCCTTGTAGGACCACTCTGACATCTCACGGTTCGCTATCAGCTCTTTTTGACTCACTGGCTGTGAGGAATCCGTTAGCTTGTCTTCGCCTCTGGAGTCAAGGGCAGTATCACAGCAGCCAGCGTGCTTCCCTTCCTGGGTTATCAATGCGGGAGGCCCCCATGCACCATTGACATCTGTTGCTCCACACGTCAGCTGCACATCCCGGTCTTATGTTTTCTCTTTCGGAGGCTTAACTGGTCTGGGTTGAAAAGGGCAAGGGCATCTCCCTCCTTGTTGTCCATTCAGATCTCGTCACCTTGCGTCTCAGTTTTAATTGCTGTCCTCGGTTAGCTGCTTCCCTGTGCGGTTGGCCTTGTTTGAAGTGTGCTTTCGTACTTCGCCTTTTATTCCTTTAGGGAAGGTAAAGAGCTGTCAGGTGTTTATTTATTTGAATTTATAAAGCGCAGAAAGCGGCTCTGGGGCATCGTGGCACTCTTACAGCAGTGCTTACTTAGTTACAAAGCAAAACGACAGGAGCACCTGTTTGTGGTTCTTGGTTACATTGAACCTTTTGTCAGACAGGTGAGCAATCCAAAGACAAAACGGTGGCAAAAAGAGAAAGTCCCGCCCTACAGGCAAACAGCTTGAGGTAACAAAACAACGAAATAGAGGCGGTCAGAGACCCCCTCAATCATGCAAGGTGAGTGGACAGAGAGTACTGGGTGAGCTGGTTGAAGAGCTCGGTTTTGAGCGATTTGCGGAATGCTAGATAGGATGTTTCATTTCGAAGGGTAGTGGGGAGGACGTTCCAGTACTTGGGGGCAAGGAAGGATGACACGCTGCAATTTCCAAAGAAGCAGCATTTAGGAATAGGCACCAGGGGGTCTCACGAAAGGCAGAAAAAAGGGACCAGGAAAACACAGGAGGCAAGCTGAGGAGGAGGACAGGATGGGACAGGATCAGAGGCACGAGAAAGAGAAGAACGAGGAACAAGCTTACATGGGAGCGTCTGCTCAGAGCAGGAGTGTGTAGCGATATGAAGACTGCAAGATCCGATGGTGTTCCAACTTCCTGGTTGTCAGAAAACACATCGACATCATGACACCTAGAGTGGGAGGCGGGCGAATGGAGCAAATGCAGTGGCCATGATGGAATGGGCCAAAACGATTCCAGCAAGCATACTGTGTCCAGTGCAGGGGCGGCAAACACCTGAGGCCACGTCCCAATAAGGAGGTGTACTGAGGCTGAGGAGCCAAAATCAACCAAATTAAAACCCACCTCGAGGCATGACCACGCCTAAAGGTTGGTGGGCCTGGAGCCCGTGAACGAACACCAAAATCAGGAACTGCAGAGAAGTAAATCCTCAGCTCTGAACGAGAAAGCAGGAGGGCGCGAGAATGCCACCACGAGTGGAGTCCGGAGATCAGCCGTATCCAGCCCAGAAGACCAGCAAGCAGGGTGGAGTGCTACAACTGCCAAAGAGACACACCCTCACTGGAGCGGACATGCAATGCAGAAGGTATGCGGGTTACCCATGTCAAGGGTGAACAGAAAGAGCTAATTTAAGTAAAGGGTCACAGTCACCCCGTGAGAAAGACTGAAAGAGAAGGTTATGAGAGCCAGAGAAACTCGAGAATAAACCTCCAGAAGGGTCACAAAACCCCACTTGAGCTGAATCACTGGTAGAAGAGAGCGTTTGCAGATACTCCAGGGAGCCAAGTTACATATTGGGACAAAGAGGCTCAATAAAGAAAGTGAAGAACAGAAGAGCCACAAAAGCTGTGAGAACCACAAACAGAAGAGGAGGGTTACAGATATCCCAGAGAGTCAAGTTATGCATTGGGACAAAGAAACCCAAGAGAGCCTGAGAGGCCCAATAAAGAAGGTGAAGACCAGAAGGGTTACAAAAACCCACAAGAGTTGGGAGAACCACAAGCAGAAGCGAGGAGTTACAGACACCCCAGAGTGCCAAGTGAAGTAGTGGTACAAAGAAACCCAAGTGAACCAGACAGATCCAATGAAGAAAGCAAAGAAGAGATACGAGGGAAGCCTGAAGGCACCCAAACCCTGAATCTAGTGGGGAGAGAGCAACACAATTGGTGGCGAGTGATCAGGAAAATATCCCTCCATATGAAGACATTTTGATTTTCTTTTTTGGAATTTAAAGTTTTGTTTTATTAATTGAACTTTGGCAACCTGAGGAACTATGGACTTTGACAAATTGCCAGAACTGTGACCTTTGAAAAACTACTTGGAACTGTGAAATTTGAAGAATCCTGAGATGAGGGGAGATTCCTGGAAACCCTGGAAAATATGCTTTTATCCAAGACTGAGTGCAGACCACCAACACATTTTCTTTTATTTTTGTCTAAGTGGTAGTGCCAGTTTAGCAGATAGGTTTGGACAGAGGATTATTTTTCTTTTGACTATTGACAAGCACCTTAGTTTAGTTTAATAGAAAGGGAACTCCCCTTTAGCAATAGGGTTAGTGGGACATTTTCATTTTAAGTTGAATAAAGATACTTGAAAAGTATTTCTTCTGGTCTGTTGTCTGTTGTTTGTCTCTTTTTTAAAAAGGGGCATACTTCTCTGTTAAAACATGTGTTATTGCTGACCAATGGGTTTACCCATATGTTCCTCCTCTAGCTAGGCTCTTCAAGGAACTCTGATCATGTAAATGAGTAAACCTAAGGTTAATTAACAATTGCTCATTGACTTCATGGAAACTTCCCGACCTTTTCAAGGTAGCAGTACTAACTCCTCTGCTCACAAAAACCAACTAGATGCTACTGATCCAGCAAACTATTGCCCCATTACAAAACTCCCATACCCTGGTCAACTGTTGGAGGCTGTGGTAACATTCCAGTAACAGACATTTTCAGAATCAGTAAGATAAGGCAAAGGCAGGTTTCCGGCCTGGGCGAAATCTAGAAGCTGTTAATAGAGGCAACAGTGAACAATCTAAAATGCCTGGGTGGCTACTGGGGGAATAGGCCCCCTCATTCTCCTAGACCTTTCCATTCAATGCCATAGACCAGTGGTGTTCAAACCTTTTAGGGCCCCCCCGAGCAAAATGTGGCCAGACCGTGCCCCCCAAAAATGCCAAATGGACACTAAGTCCTAATGATTATGAACTATTGCAGGGCGTCACTGCACCCTACTCCCAGTATAGTCCCTGGGCTCCCCTACCTGCTCCCATCACAGTGTCTGGGCTCCTTCCTCCCACTCCAACCCAGTCCCTGGGCTCTCCCCATCCCACCACAGACCCTAGGCTCTCCCCACCATGCTCCCACCACTATCCCATGGTTCCCACCCATCCTGCTCCCACAGTCCCAGGGCCAGTGGCGGCTGGTGAATTATTTTAATGGATAGGCATAAATATTTCCACCAGATATGCCATAGCTACCGAGCATAGAGAGGGAGCCCAAACCAATCAAGGGTGGCATAGACCATGACATTTTGCTGGGTCACTGTTAAAACAGAATTTCTATTTTGGGTGATTCTAGGGCCAATGATTAGGGCACCTGAACTTTTTGCATTCACACCCCATACTTTGGATCACTGGCATATTTTTGATGGACAGAGGGATTTCTCGTTAAATCCTCCCTGCCATTGCAACACACTCAATCCATTGACTATAGCGATACCTAACTGTCCCTGGACATTTTTTTCCTGTGCCCACAAGGGATTCAGTGAGCTATGGGCCAAGAATAAGAATTGTAGTACTTACCACATACTTGCAATGGATTTTTAAGTCATGCTCTGCATTTCTTTCCTGGTAAATGTACAAGACTGCAACTAATTATTGGTGACTGCAAATATGTTCCCTGATGTGTATTGTTTATGATGTAAACTGTTGATAAAATGTATTCTTAATTCTTGGAAGCATTTGGCTATGGTTTGTAAATGTTTCCTATCCTCCATCACTAGGATTGTCATATGTGAATTTTGATTTTTAATATCATGACCTAAATGGTAAAAGGTTATGAGTTTTGCAGTAGGCCATAGGGTTTTCAGAATATTTTTCCTGTTGCCTAAAATGCTTACTTCAATTTTCTCCCATTCCATACCTATATATGTTAGGTGCTGGCCACCAGGTCTAGGACCATCCACATGTCAAAGGGGTGGGTTGTGTCTTTAGGACACTGTACTTGATTGTGCAGGTCCCTGTGTGGCTTTACCTGCTTGTTGGTTTGTTTTGTTCCCCCTGTTCTCCTCCTGTTAATTTATGATGGGTTTCTGTCTGTGGTAGTGGACCCACATATTGACAGTGGGATAAGGAGAGTTCTTGACCACCATTACTTTTTTTTATAATATGCTAGATGTCTTTTTAATACTGTGTATTCTGCCTTAAGTACGTATTTGACCTGATAGATTTCAATGTGTGACTTTATATAAATATATAATATTTTTCAGTATGTCGGTGTGGCGTATTTTCTATAGATAAATGTGTGGACTAATTGTACCTTTGTGTTGACCAACTACCCCTATCTGAGAATTAAACCTTCTCGCTCTGTCCATGTTACCTACCATAGGAGGATTGTCTTGGCAGGATAGCTCAGCTGCAACGTGATCGCCTTGGAAGCAAGATGACACAGAGCAACACAGGTTCGATCCCTGGGTCCACGCTTAGAAACCTCTGGATATTAAGCGCGTTATAAATAACATATCATATCATATCATACATATCATAGGAGAAGGTTGGCTTCCCTTTGCCGACAGGTGTGAAAGTAGATTAATCCATTTGAGCCAAGTCGCACATGCCACAGCACCACCTAGTAACCACTGCTGGTAGTTCACCTCCAGTTCAGAGCCACATCAGCAAGTAAATGTGGGTTTGTTAGCCTCACATAAAAGTTAGTGGTTAGAGTGCACTCAAGAAAAGGTGGTATGAAAACTGCCTTAACAGGATTGAAATGCAAAAGAATGCTCCAGCGGTTTATGTGTTCACCTGTTAGTAGTGTTTAATCCCCTATATACAGACCATTCTACTAACTTGGTCTCTTTTCCACATTAGCACCCGGCGATGGTCCATCAGATAGTTACAAACGTTGTGATTGGACCTCGCCGGGTCCTTACCTGCCCAACAAGGCTCCCCTCGCTGCTGCGTCCCTCAGGTTCCTTCCGACTGGTCCTCTTGGAAAGGGAGAAGGGACTACGTGTAGTGCTTTCTCTCCTTTAGATCGCAGTCATACTGGTTTTATCTTTTCAATGGCTTTCTTCTTTTTGTTTGGTTGCAAAACGCCAGAGTATCTTGCAACTGAATAAGGATGCCATTAGTACTGCGTTCTCGCTGGCCGGAGAATTAATAGCAATAAGCCCCTTGCTGGGGGGTGGCATTACTGCTTCAGCTAATGCCCCGGGGACTGCGTTAATGCCCTCGCTGCGCTTGGGCCTGTAACTATGGGCATTACAGTGAGGGTTCTATTGCTTAATGAACAGCCATTTCAATTGTAATCTGGCAGTTCAAAGCAGGGATCACCAATCTACTTCCGCCCCCTGTCCATCCCTCTAATTCACAGCTCTTAACTTGCTTTCAAACATTGCTGATGAATTCTTACATGCCTTTCACTGCTACGAGACTTCCAAGTCGATGGGCTGCTGAGCAAGTGCAGAGCAGAGCTGGAGCTATAGCTGAAGGCAAGAGTCGTGCACTATCCATGCTGCTATAATGCCATGCTGTACTATCCAGTAACATACACAGGCATGGGATACAGGCTGCCCCTTCTTTCCCCCATGAGAAATGGCGTCCGGCACAGACAGAGGACGGAGTAAATCCACTGAACAGAAAAATTGAGAAAACATAGAAACTAGCTACTTCAGCAAGAGCCAACTAGGCTCTGGCAGAATCGATGAGCAGGAATGGACGCATGTGACGCTCAGATAGCTGGTGGGAACTGTATAAACTAGCAACTGATCAAGCAGAAAAATATATAAGGCAAGAATCATAGAGACATATATATGAAGCAACAGTCTAGGAACAGTACTCATGAGTCAGCAGAAAATCAAGGAGTAATACATATGAGGCAGCAACCGTGGAGAAGTGTATATGAAGCAGCAATCAAATAGCAGTATACATAAAGCTACGGTCACAGAGAAATACGTATCCAGAGGTCAGGGGAAAAACAATAGAGTGAAGCAATAGTCGCAAGGCCAGCTAAGTGTTTCAGTATGATAAGGGATTGTAGTACCCAAAATAAAGATGCAAGGAAAGTGCCATTGAGATGAAACTATCAATCCAGATGTTGAAATGCGGCAAGGGGGGGAATTGCATCAATCAGTGGCGGTAAATGATGCAGTATCAAGCTTAACAGAGGAAGCAATGAACTGCAGTGATCTAGGAGTTTAGGTGCAATCACAAACACGTCAGAGGGAATAATCAGGGTTTAAAAGCGCAATGGTCAAGGAGTAGAGTTTAAGAAGCAGGATTCTAGGTCAAGACGGAGGCGAGCATTAAGCTTTCATCTTCTTTATTCTCTACTCTCCAGCAGTTTCAACAAATATAACTTTGTAAACTTTCAATTTAATTTTTTTTTTTTTAAACAAACTTCAAATCCCATCAATCCTGTAGTCCCCTAGTCTCTGGCCATGTGACCTAGTCCTTCCTGTTCCTCTGTCCTTCCTCTTCTTTTCCTGCTCTCCACAAGATAAGTACCTCTTTATCTTAGCTCCGTAATATTCGCTTGACAAAACGTGTTTTATGCCATTAACGTAATTGGAATTGTACACCATGGACAATAATAGAATAAACATGTATAGTAGAGCGCGCGAGCGTTAGTGTTTTAGTATTTAAAAGGGATTCGAAAAGCGCGTCCACAAGGGCAACGTTTAACGACCCTAAGGGGTGTAACAGGGCCCGGAAGAGCAAAGACTCTTCTGACCCCCCCCGGGCCAACCGACAGGGGCGAGTACAGGAGCCCCAGAGGCTTCGGACGCGTTCCTCAGACTAAAGGAAGCGTTCATGAAAGATTGCCAGGTGCCGGGCCTCCAGACCCCCTACCCAGGGGATGACAATATGGGTTGTACAGAGGAGGAACCCCCAGAAGGCTTCCCAGACGAGGAACCGCCGATATCCCCCACATCCACTCAAGCGGATGCAGATAACGAAGGGGATGAGGGGAGCCAACCTCCGCCTAAGAAAAGGCAATGAAAACTCCACCACCTAGAAGAGGACGAAACGGCGGACATGTTCCAACCGGAAGAAATCAGAAATCCCAGATCCTCGGAGTGGGTGCCATCGCCGAGAGTGGCAAAATACATGACGCAGAGATTGAGGAAAGCTCTCAAAAAAGAGGTCAGACAAAGACTGAGGGCCGAATGGCAAAGACGCGGAAGCCCCAGAATTGGACCCTAAAATGTTGTCGTTCGTCTCCAAATCGAACAGAGACCCGAGGAACGGCATAGACCGCTCCTGGAGAAGCTGCCAAGAAAAACTCCTCGACCTGGCAGGTCCGCTAGCTAAAATAATCGACCTAGCCAAACGAGCCCGGGATACAGGCGAAGAGGTAGACCCAGGAGTGCTGGCCAACTGGGCCCAACGGGCCGTAAGCATACTAGGAAACACAAACTGCGTGATTTCTTCAGAGCGCAGGAGAGGCCTCCTCTTGAAAATCGACCAGAAACTAGGAGATCTTTCGACATACGAAGCTGGCGAGGCAGCGCAGGGCCTATTGTTCGGAGAGACTTTTGGTAAGGAGATGGGGAGGTTCGTAGGGACCTACACCTCCTTGGAGAAAGCACAGGCTTCGATGAAGAACATTTTCCCAGGGACAGTTTTTGGCGGGTCCGGTCGCTACAGAGGTCGCTCGACCGGTCGATACCAAACATCCAGAAGGCATCAGTACAACAGAAACCAATACTGGGAATCCAGGCAGCCTGATACCTTCTTTCCCCCCAAGAGGCCGCTTCCCTAGAGGAAGAGGAAGCAGAGGTCAGGGAAGAGGACAAAACTTCCCCACAGGTGAGAAACTTTACATATCCACCAGTAGGGGGGGGGAGGACAGCTATATTCTGGGAAAACTGGCGCTCGCTTTCCAGCGACGCTTGGGTCCTTCAAACAGTAAAAGGCATGTGTATAGAATTCACAGAAACACCCGTTCTGGAACAAGCGCCACGCCCCGTAGTCACGACGCTGACGGAGAAAGAGCTGCTAGACTCGGAGTTGCGAAGCCTAGCAGAGAAACGGGCGATCGAGCCATGCATAGCGCCGCCAAGATTTGTGAGCAACATGTTCCTGGTTCACCGAAAAGACAAAGTGAGACCAGTGATAAATCTAAGGCACATGAACAGCTGGGTGGCCTACAACCACTTCAAAATGGAAGGAATCCACCAGCTCAGAGATGCGCTCAGACAGAACGACTGGCTGGCGAGGATAGACTTGAAAGACGCCTATCTTACGATCCCTGTACAGAGGGATTTCCGTCCATTCCTAGCATTCGACTGGGACGGGCAATTATGGCAGTTCGCAACAATGCCTTTCGGGCTCTCCTCGGTGCCATGGGCATTCACGAAAGTGATGAAACCGGTAACCACAGCGATCAGAGGGAAAGGAATTCACATGATTATATATCTAGACGACATCCTACTGATGGTCGACAGAAGAGAGACTCTAGTCTACCAGACCGACTGGGTAGTAGACCTCTTAACTTCGTTAGGTTTCCTAGTGAACTGGGAGAAGTCGGAGATGGCTCCGGCGAGGAGGATAGAATTGCTGGGGTTTATTATAAACACCAGGTCGGCGACACTGGAACTCCCAAACAAAAAGATCAGAGACATAAAGAGAGAAATAACAGCATGTCTCAGCAAAACAAGCAGATCACTCCGCACCATAGCGAGAGTAGTAGGCTTACTAGCAGCATCAATACAAGCAATCTTCCCAGGGCCATTACACTACCGAGCCCTTCAGAGGCTGAAGATACAGCATCTTCAACAAGGCCTACACTACCACCAACTGGTACTCTTAGATCAAGAGTCCAGGACAGAGTTGGAATGGTGGTTAGCGAACATGGAGGCCTGGAACGGTAGAGCCATCTTCGGCGACCGCCCAGACCTGATAATAGAATCAGATGCCAGCAGAGCAGGCTGGGGAGCCCGGTGCGGGGATCTCCAGACAGGAGGGAGATGGAGCGCATCGGAACTCCAATTACACATAAAGTGTCTAGAGTTACTAGCCGGATCCTTTGCGATCAGGGCATTTACGAAAGGGAAAGTGAACCCCTGTATCCTGGTAAAAATGGACAACATTTTGGCAGTCAAATACATCAACCATTTAGGAGGGACGAGGTCCAAATTGCTGGCGGAAATAGCCAAGGATTTCTGACATTCCTGTCTAGAAACAGGGATCTCGGTGGTAGCCGAATACTTACCAGGTTCGTTGAATGTAGTAGCGGACTGGAACTCCAGACATCTCTCATACTCCAGCGACTGGATGCTGGACCGGATGATTTTTCAGAAACTGGAAAAGATCTGGGGCCCAATATACACAGATCTGTTTGCGTCCATGCTGAACGCTCAGAAAGAGAGGTTTTTCAGTTGGAGATTGGACCCAGCGGCAGCCGGAGTGGACGCTTTCCTACAAGATTGGAGGGAGCACACGCTTTACACTTTTCCCCCATTCATAATGATGAACCGAGTACTAGCAAAGGTACGCAGAGAGACAGCGGACCTGATAGTGGTAGCTCCGATCTGGAAATCCCAAGTATGGTTCCCAGCACTCATGGAACTATTGGTAGATTACCCGAGAATATTGCCCCAAGGAGAACACCTCCTCACGGACCCAGCTGGGTCATCTCACCCTCTGAGAGTGAAGGGGACACTGCCATTGATGGCGTGCAGGATAGCAGGAGACGCTGGAATCTCCTGGGCATTTCGGCACAAGCTGCAAGTCTCATCGCAGAGTCATGGGCTCCATCAACTCGAAGGAGCTACGACGCAGCTTGGAACAAGTGGTCGACATGGTGCAGAAGGAGAAATATTCATCCCGTTTCTGCCCCTCTGTTGAGATCTTGAATTTCCTAGCGGAACTCCTCCAGGACGGCAAAGCATACAGAACAATAGGGGTATACAGATCTGCGATATCAGCCGGTCACCTACCCGTGGAAGGATTACCGGTGGGAGAGAACGTAGCAGTTATTCAGCTACTAAGAGGAATTAGATTCAGGAAACCACCGCAGCCGAAATATGAATCTTTATGGGACGTAGCAATAGTATTGAAACTATTTGCGGACTGGCCCGACAACAAGTATCTGTCCCTAGGACAGCTGTCCGAAAAACTAGCCATGCTACTATGCTTGGTGTCATGCAGGAGAGTAGCCGACGTGAGAGTCTTAGAAGTGAATAGGAGAACGTACGGGCCGGAAGGCGTGACGTTCAGCTTAGCCAGAAGAACTAAAACGGATTCTAGTACCATCACATACCCGTACATGCAGTTGCACCCGAAATGGTGCGTAGCGGCATGTATAAAGGAATACGGAAATAAAACAGCCGAACTAAGACCGGCAGGGACGACTCAATTATTAATTGCGCGCAGAAAGCCACACAGAGGAGTAGCAACAGCCACCATAGCACAGTGGGTCAGAAACATTATGAGTTTAGCAGGCGTAGACATGACAAGATTTGGGGCACACTCAGTCAGAGGAGCGATGGCCTCGAAAGCACTAGGACTAGGCGCAACATTACAAGACATCATGAAAGCCGCAGACTGGGCTTGTGATACGACATTCAGAATGTTTTACTACCGACCTATTAATGCAATGGCAGGAGTAGTAGTAAGAAGCTTTGAACAAGCTTAATGCTCGCCTCCGTCTTGACATAGAATGAAGATTCCCCCTGCTAATAGCGCAGGGAGCTCTTGATTCTATTAAAGACAAGGAGGCGAGCATTAAATTCCCATCCCGAATACACAATGAATGCAATGATGAAATACATGTTGTGAAGTACTGCTGATAATTAACATGGCTATTTCTTCCAGAATAGGGTGTGTATTCCCGCCCTAACGTATACCATTTTGTTTCTTACTGACTTTAGGGGATGAGCAAAAGAACAGCTGAAAGCCCGAATCAGAGCAAGTCACCTAGATCAGCTTCGAAAGCTCGTATGTGAGAGACCGAACTGGTACAAAGCAGGAAGTTCAGCACAAGTTCAACAGTTGAGTGCACAGTTAAAGAGAAAGGACAAGTTCTAGCAGTCAAAGAAGAGGAAGGACTGAGGAACAGGAAGGACTAGGGCACATGGCCAGAGACTAGGGGACTACAGGATTGATGGGATTTGAAGTTGGTTTAAAAAAAAAAATTAAATTGAAAGTTTACAAAGTTATATTTGTTGAAACTGCTGGAGAGTAGAGAATAAAGAAGATGAAAGCTTAATGCTTGCCTCCTTGTCTTTAATAGAATCAAGAGCTCCCTGCGCTATTAGCAGGGGGAATCTTCATTATAGGTTTAAATGAGGTGCAATGATTACAGAGTCATAGCGCAACAGACTCTCACAAAACTCTCACATAGGAATACCTACAGAGATGAAAAAGGGACATGAGAGTGTTATCATATATTCACAGCTGGCAAGGATTGGATTGGAACCTGCTTCTAGTTGGTGAGAAGGTGCTAGCTTTGTTCAAGAATACTGAAACACCAGCACACTTATCCTTTTGTATAGTGAGCATTACCGATCTGTGAAGGCAACATGAGTGATAAGGAATAGGTTGGGATTACAAATCACAAAAATAAATGAGAAAAGTGATTTCAATTACCTGCAGTGCCTGCTCGGAATCGCCACTTTCCAATAGGTACAGAAGGTGTTCCCGGTGGAAACTGATCAATAACTCAAAGGGAACAGGGTATAAATGACACCACTCCTCACATAAGCCATAATCCTGTTGAAAGAAATAAAAAAGTGGTTAATTAATGGATCTTTTCTCTTTAGGTTTACCTTCTGGTAATAAATCCATGGCTCAAACTGTTTACACTCATGTTGAGGTCAAATCAGATAGGATGACGATAACCTTTACCTCAGAGGTTTAAAGTCCTAAACTGTAACTGTGTTGATATTACCTGAAGGTTTTGCTCCTTCCTGAATGGTTTGCCACACTATTTCATGATTGAGTCTGAATGTACAGTCTTTTCCGAATCTCATCTCTGATATGCACCCCAAAAGTCTGCAATTCTTCCAGAATTAGGGTGTCTGCAGAACACCCTGTTCCCTGTGCAAGTAACCGTGTATGGTTTAGTTGTTTGGCCTGCACTCATTGGTAGCAGACACTTACCCATTTGTGATACTAGTGAGACAAAGCCTTTTGTATCCCAGGTGATAATCTACAGAGCACCCGTATGTTAAAATAAAATAGCTACATTTTGATCCTATGAATCAATAAGACATGGAGGTAGCCATACAGAGAAATTGCCTCTACCTGAAATGGAACAGAGAGGTCTGCAGAGCCAGGACAACATATTGCTGTAAACAGGGGGTTTCATGATTCCAGTGAGGAGAACAACTATTGCATGAAAGGCTGGGACAAAGACTGTGATAGTTTGAATGCAACAGTCCTCACCGATTATTTGGCCACCAAAATGTAAAGGATGCACCCTTATGATTGCTCCCAATGTTCTCATTTAACCAGGAGTCTTCATCCTTATTCTGTCCAAGTGGAACTCTGTTGGAGAGGACAGTGAGAGATTATCCTGGAAGTGAGAAGATGCTGAATAGAAGAGGATTGTGATGAAGCCCTGCTTCTGTACTTCTTGGCAAGACCCTTTTAATGGCAATGCTCTCCCAATGTGTTTGGGGAGAAACCGATTTGTGGGATTGTTTTTGCCATCTGTGATTTGCTAAATCTTTTGCTGGCTTTTACTCTTTTTTAGACTGTATTTTTGGTCAGAGTGGTTTCTACGGAAATTTCCCAGCAGTTGCAACTTCTTTCTGGTGCGCAGCCCAAAGATGCCCGAATGGCTTTCAGGAAAGGGAGTCTTGGTACCCCTTTAGAAGGTAAAAGTCCACATAGGGTGGTCATTTGGAAACAAATGGATTTTAAATGTCCATTGACCATGAGGAATGGCTGAAAGGGCTATTCTGCCGCCGTAGGCTCTATTCAGAGGCCATAAAGGCTTCTCAGCTTGTTTGACATTCAATTTAAATTAGGTACGCATTTTCCATACACCCCATTACACATCTGTGTTGGTGTGCCAGAGTGTATGGTGTTTGGCTGGCAAATCCTGATAAGGTGAACACCAAACATTTCAAAGGGGCACACTTGTGGATTGGTGGGCAGGGTTACACCTGCCCCTGCATGCCTTTCTAAGGAGCCTGCAGGCCATTCTCTGGATTTGCATAAAAAGGTCTGGGAGTCTCTCTACCGGCACAAACACAGCCCATTGACCTGTTATTGGGTTGATGGGCCCGGGAGAGTCTCAGCCATGCTTTAGCTCACCGTATTTTTCACAGAGGAGAAATATCCATAGGCATATCAGTCTTTGTCCCACCTGAAGGTAGTCCAGCACTGAAAAGCTAGGAAAATCTCCCCTGAACAAGATTACCAATAGCAACCCCAGACACGTGTTTTGGCCTAGTCGGGCCTTATCAGTGAGGTGGAACTGTGCCTCTCTGAGCACAGTGAGCAAGGGGTCCACGTCTGGATTACCCTTGTAACTTAGGGTGACAACCCAAATAAGCCAAAAATATGCAGAAAGAAGTCTGGGAGTCTCTCTACCGGCACAAACACAGCTCATCGACCTGTTCTTGGGTGGATGGCCCCTGGGAGTCCCAAACATTCATTAGCTCATGCTGAGCTCTTTTGCTGAGAGAGGCACAGCTCCACCTCACTGATGATGCCCAACAAGGCTGAAACCCATGTATGGTGTTGCTGTTGGCACTCTTGTTCAGAAGGGAATTGCCATTGCATTTTGGTGCTGGACTGCCATGTGGGCAGGACAAAGGCTGATATGCAAACAGATATTTCCCATCTGTGAAAGGTACAGTGAGCTAAAGTGTGGCTGCGGACTCTCGAGTGGATACCTTCCCAAAGAACAAGTCAATGGGCTGTGTTCGTTCTTGCAGAGGGGCGCCCATTATTACATTTTCATTCTCTGGATTTGATAAGCAAAACTTACATGAAAGACTTAAAAAGATTGGCTGCTCCTGAGGATCTTGACCCTGCTTTGCTGGCGGGGCCTTTCTATGCTAGAACAAACTTCCTGTAAGAAGTTGTTCTGCTTTCCTCTGGCATGGAATGCAGGAACTCCATGCCTGTAACCCCAGATGTTCTCATGAAAGACTTCCCGTCCTCATAGCAGTCATTGCGCCTAAGGAGGACTGTAAGTGGCTTGACTGGTGCTCCTCCTCATCTCTGCTCCGGCGTGGCAGGTCTTGAATTGCCTCCTGTAGTTGCTCTCCCTTGTGGGACCATCCCATCTGCCTTGGCTGATCTTTTGTACAATCCTAAAACACCTCTGATCTGTGTACTAGCTCTCATTTATGTACTGTTGTTGCTGTTCCAGCTGCAGTCCGATTGTCCTTGTGGATCATCTGTATACAGTGCTCTATTCTCTGGATCTCGCTGACCAAAAGCCTAACCACTCCCTTCCCAGAACTAATGCCTTGCTTCCTTGGCTGTTTCCACAGCATTCACCACCTTGGGTCACTGTCCCGGTCCTGTGACCACAAGCCTGTCACTGATCCTGTTCTCCAGTGTCCCTGGGCTCTGGTTGCAGTGTGTCTTCTGTGCCTTCCTGAAAAGTGACCATTTTATGTGGGATTGAGTTGTATGCTGCAGCAATTTTTCTCTGGGCTACTCGTGGTGGAACCTGGGGTCTGAGGTCTTCTAGGGGAGCTCCTACGACTCCTCAGTTGGATGGTTGCCACCGCCCTTGCACCTTTGGGCTATAAAAATACTGTTAAAGATTTTTCTATTTGCAACTTTCTTCCATTGTCATCAATGCAATCCATAGCAATTCTTTTATGCCTTAACCCCTGACCTGACTTTGGGGGAAGGAAAGTGTTTTTATTTAATTTACCTTGCTCAGCTCATTCATTTTGGGGGCGCTACTCAGCCCTTATACTTACCAGTGTGTGGGGACTTTCATGACACTCTAGCGCTAGCACATGATTTTCCATGGGTTATAAGCCGTCTAGGTGATCTGCACGTCCTATTTGATGGCCCCTATCACGGCTGCTGTGCTCTTGCCAGCCATGATAGAGGCTCACTGAATAGGAACCGCAGATCACCTAGACAGCTTATTCCACGTGGAAAATCATGTGGTAGAGTTAGAGCGTCACCAGATATGCCAGCACGGCGCATAGAAGACAGAGGAAGAGAAGGCTGAACATGAAAGTGGCCAATAAGTGAACATTCCTTCCCTGTAAGCCTACTGAACAAGAAAATTTGAGCAACATTTGGGTTAGAAGATTGAAGATCAGTGAAGGAATAATGAACTTTTTGTCCTGATGAAGGCTGTATGCTAACGTTTTGGGGAAGCCTAATTCGGGATGCGGTTATCCCCTGATTAGTAGGCCGAAACACAGAGCATCGACACAACATCATTTTTACATCATTTGGTAAAAAGGTATAGGGATAGTGGACATTAAGAATCCCACAGAGATTAAGAGAGGCAGAAAAGAATGACAGAGGACAGTACAAGGTTCTGTCTCCAACAAGAACCTATATCAGTAGATTGATTATATAGAAATATACTGTTTAAGATGGTGAGGGATTAGTAAAAAACATTGTGGTTTCTTTCCTATTTGCATATGGTTTCTCTGATGTTAGACGTTTGTGAATTAATTGACCATAATTTTCCGCAACAAGGTCAAAGCCTGGTTCTTAGAATAAGACTATAACCTACCCCCCTCATAAAACATATTTCACAACACTCAGGGTGCCCCCTTTAGTTCATAGCTATACATATGTTTTCAAATTGTATAATCTCTGCCTTCACGGATATTAATAATCCTATCGTTTGTATATATATGACTGTGTAACTTCCCTTTCTGTATCACACTGCTCATTTTTGTTATTCTTGTATTTCATTGTATACTAATGCCATATAAATTGTACTATTATTATCTGCACATCCATGTCTATGTAACATGTTAGCTTCAGTTATTCCTGTTTTTCCCCTGTATACTAATGCCTGTATAACTTGTCTGTACTTTCATGCCTATATAACATGTAAGTTCCAGCGCCCAGATGCCCCAGGGCTTGGCTGCGCTTTACAAATAAATAAATACAAATACAAATGCTCTTTGGCTAACAAAAAATCTTTTGGTACAATAGAAAGGAGGGTACATTACACTTACCTGTGATTGATGAAATGAGAGGATACACTTTATAACGTAATGTTTTATGTGATATATGTTTTTTTTTAGAAAAAAAACACCCTCCACACAGGAGGCGTTTATATAATGAATAAAAAAAATTGAAAGTTTTGTATGTAAAAAAACACCAGGGTCTGGGGTTAATCGATTTTGTGTGAATGTTATTGTCAGCAAGCATAAGCTAATATCGGTCTAAAGCTGTAAGAAACCTGGAAAAGGGGCTAGTCTGTGATTCCTGTATATAGTATTGTTGCTATCCTTTTACATCAAAGACCCTCCCAACAACAAATCATTGAGGGTTTTACCTATTGTTTATGTTCTACACTGAGACACACAACACTCAAATCAAATTAGATTGAACGAAAATACTGTATTTACTAGGCCTTAACACACCCTACATATGTACAATCACAGGTAACTATTAACTAAAGCAAAAGTACACACACACATGCTGATCTCACTACATATTACCCACACTTTATTCCTAAAACCGTATAAGCAGTGTCAAGCCAGAATTCCTATTTTTGGGATTCTATGGCTACTTTTTGGGCCCCATAAACATTTTGCTTTTCCTCCTTTTCTTTTCTGGCATCTTAATATCTTTTTAGTGGCCAGAGTGACTTCCCCTGAAGTCTCCCTGGCATTATGTCCCTTTTTACCTGCTATAAGGTCTATTGTATTGGGTCGCCCTTAAGGTAACCAGTCCCAGGGGTGCCTCTCAGGCACCCCCTTTCTACCCTAGAATGATTGAGTCATTATATTTTGGTTTAGGAGAATAGGTCGGTGGTGCCTCTGCTCTAATTTTGCCTTCACCAAGGGTGCACCATTTTACTGCATTGGTAGCCCAATGCACCTTTTCTGTAGCCATTGGGGTACCAGTGGGGGTTTTAAATCCTACTCCCAACCATTTTATTTTCAAGGGCTTCCCTTTTTCTAGGTGACCACGAAATGGCCGTTCTGACCACGTGGGCTCTTTGTGAGCCCATTGTGGCAGTATCCATATTCGTCCTAACTGGTTTAGACTAGTTTGGGACAGTGGACTAGCCCTTTCCCTTTTTGTAGTGATGGCATTGGATGAGTGGCAGTTCCAGTAACCAAGCAACATGGTTGATCATCTGACCCCAGCCCCTTTTTGTGACTGGCTGTCTGGCCTGAGGCCAAGCCCCGGGCAAAGGGCCTTCCCCCAAACTCTCACTCTTGCTGCTTTGTCCACAGAACTTGAATGTGGCAAGCCTGCTGTTGTGCTGGAAAAGGATTCCTGCTGGTTTGGCTGTTTTTAAAGCCCTCTCTTAGCAATGCTTGCGAGGTGCAGTGGCTTGACATTATCCGTCTGGGATTTTTACTACCAGAAATGCAGTCCAGATTTCTTTGAGACTCCAGATGACTCCCCACATCCGCGGGGTTGAGCCCTTCTTGCTGGGACTGTTTCTGGGTCATTCTAATGCCGCTTACCGCCAGGATTTTCTGCTTGGGTGTGGGTTGCTGCAGGCATCTAGAGAGTAGCTGCAAAGGCATTTCTGCAATCGGTCTTGGCCATCTGAAGGTACCACAGCCGTTGTGCCCGTCCTGGGATCATTTGCTGCCATTTGTTTGAACTGCTGCTTAGGGACAAGTGGCAAGAAGTGGTTCTTTGTGGTGAGGAATACGGGAGGCAGAGGCTATTCACACAGCTTTGCGGCAGTAAGCTTAAAAATTGCCAAACAGTGCAGAGCGCCAGGCGGACAAGTGGCAAGAGGTGGTTCTTAGTGGTGAGGAATATGGGCTGAGTACCTGCAGTCTTTCCACAGTTAGAATTGTGGAGGCGGAGCCTATTCATACAGCAGTGCTGCAGTAAGCTTAAAAACTGCCAAACAGCATGGCGAGTCGTGCGGACAAGTAGCAGGAAGTGGCTGGTTGTGGCCCTTTGAGGTACGGAGGGTCAGGAGCAGGGCATTCCCCACTGACCTCGGCAGACACAGCGGTTCTCCTGATAAGTTGAGAGGTGAGCAGAAGCAGACACAGGTAAGAGCCGTCTGTTAAAGTACCACTACCAATAATACAGAGACTTTCGGGTACTATTATATGACTGTGTATTAATGTTAAAGTATATATTTCAACTGATAGCATTATATGTGTGACTTAATTAAAGAATATATTTTCAGCATATAAGTGTGGTGTATTTTCTGGATTTATGTGTGTGGACTAATTGTACCTCTGTGCCGACCTACTTCCCTATACCTGAGAGTTGAGAGTTAAGCCTTGTCACCATGACCACGTGTGAAGGCATTGCGAAGCACAACACAGACAACAGACTTAAAGTTCAAACAAAAATATATTTTTTAAAGATCTTTTTATTGCTTTTAACATATGAATCATTCTTCAACTTTGAACAAAACCTCCCGACACCCACCCACCTCCCTCCTTCCCTCCCTCCCTCCCTCCCTCCCTCCCTCCCTCCCTCCCTCCCTCCCTCCCTCTCTCCCTCTTTCCCACCCTTCTTCCCACCCTCCTTCCCATACTCCTTCCCTGACTCCTTCCCTGACTCCTTCCCTGACTCCTTCCCTCCCTCCCTCTTAATCCTTTGGAACGGTGGACGGCATCAGCAGGTCACGTGGTCACGGACACTCGGTACAGTGTTAAGATTCAAAAAATGTTCAGGATACAGATTCTGTGTGGGCACCACAGCAGCATGGAGTCGCTCTGCAAGTATTGTATTATGGGGCCTCAATGCGTTTCGAAGTCTTCAGGGACACCCTGTATTTTGTGGGTCATCCAGTCCATTGTGACGAAATGCCAAACTTTCCTGAGCATTTGAAGTTGAGTTGGAGGCGCCTGCTGTTTCCAGCACTGAGCTATAGTTAGCCAGGCGGCTATCACAAGGACCATAATCCCTTTCTGCTGGCGCCTAGTGAATATCTTTTGTTTTGGGTTCCAAAGTCCCGCCAGCCATACCCTTTCCTCTAGGGACTCCACCCCGTGGACCATTTTTCCCGCTTGGGCCTTGACATCGTTCCAGAAGTTTGCAATGGCTGGACATGTCCTCCATATGTGCTTCCAGTCTCCTCGCTGTTGACAGCTCCGCCAACAGAGACCATCAGTGTTGGGGAATATTGCATGTATTCTTTCTGGTGTCAAGTACCACTGCAGTATGACCTTTTCCCACATTTCCCTCAGGTGAATTGATCTAGTCAGTTTGGGAATATTTCGCCATACCTCCCTCCAGTGGGTTAGTGGCATTGCTTCCCCTAATGTCTTTTCCCACTTCTTCATGTATTTCCACTGGACTTCCTCACCTTGCACGTTCAGGTGTGTATATAGATTTGATATTAATCTACGGGTACCTGAATCTGTTGTCAAGTGGCTTTCAAATCTTGTGAGCTCCCTCGTTCCTGCCTCCCTATTGACCCGGGGAAGAAAGCCAGTGGGTTAATTGTGCATATTGATAACTCTCTGCCCTAGTTACACCTAGTTCTTGGGCATTTCCATGTGGTGTATGCATTGGGTTTCCCCCAACCCGTTTTTTTGGTAAAAAAACTTTCTTTACCTATACGAAAGCCAAACAAATCTATAAAATAAAAAAAAAAAAAACGATCCTTTTTTTTTTCGGTACTTTTGTGTCGATCCTTTGACCATTCGACCCTTTGACAGTCGATGCTTTAACTGGACAGCGTTAGCGTCGTCATTGCTACTGTTGTTTTTTTATGCTGCCACACGTAGGCCGATGTCATCCTGTTTAGGGACCTGAAGGAGGACTTGGGGCGCCCCATCAGAAGGGCCTGGAAGTAATAAAGGACCTTTGGGAGAATTGTCATTTTGACTGCCGTAATCCTACGCCACCAGGAGGTGGAGAGGGGATTACATCTTGCCAGCAGATTTTGCAGCTGGGTGAGTAGGTCCGGGAAGTTTGCTGCGTAGAGTTGTGTTATAGAGGAGGTTAACTTGATTCCAAGGTAGGTTATGCTATTCTGTGGCACTTTAATCCCGTGCGCATGGGCCAATCATCTCCGATGGGTCGGCTGTCAGGTTTAGTATCTCCGACTTGTTTCTGTTTATTTTGAAGCCTGAGATGGTTCTGAAAGCCTCCAGTTCATGTATAAGCTCTGGTACGGATTGGACTTGTTCTGTTAGGGCTAGCAGCATGCCGTCGGCGAAAGCCATAGTTTTATGTTGCAGTCCCCCATCCAAATTCGCTTAATCTGGTGCAGTAGACATATCCTCGCTAGAAGGGGTTCAAGAAATAGGGCGTATAGGAGGGGGGACAGTGGGCATCCCTGTTTTGTTCCTCTCGTCTGGACGACGCTTTGTGACAGGGAGCCGTTAATCGAGATTCTCATCGTAGGGTTATTATAGTTGGCCTTAATCATACGCATGTATGACTCCCATGCACAGAGATAAAGGGGAGTAGAGTCAACGGCTACCCAGGCCAAAGGCCTGACAGGGGGTCACAATAATCCTTGGAGGAGAGCTAGGAAATTACTAGCTCGAAAAAGAGATCACCGTAAGGTACACAAAACAGGAAGGTTTATTTTAACAAGAAGACATATTTACAGAATTCTTTATCTGTTGTGGCACATAATATATGCATACTGAAGTACATTTATAGTCGGCATATCGGTGGGTTAGTAATAAATAGTGACAAACTATTCCATGTATTGTTTACATTCACAATACATTAACATTGTCGACACATTAATTGGTGTTTCTGGTTCGGTAGGTTGATGGCAAAGGGCAGTGGCTGGATGAAATGGAGCAGCGCTGCAAAGTTGTACCGAACTGTCTTCAGGACATAAAGTCGTGGTCGGACTTGGTTAAGTAAGATGGGCGTCATCCTATAGTTTAAGAATGGAGAACGCATTTAGATACAGTGATGCAAGGATTGCCAGATAATGAAAGTAGAGCTGCAAGGAGTCGACCCACCATGTGCAAGTAAGTTGACGCCATGGCAGTGGTCTTGTTTTCCCAGCTGTTGATTATTACGGCTGGGGGGGCAGTCTGCAGAAGTCAGATGCCCGAATCTAATTGGAAGGGGGTCAAAAAATGACAATTTGGTACATGGCGGTGGGAAGCGCTTAGTGCAAGAAAAGGTTGAGGTACAGGTAAGCTCTTGTCCTGCGTGGGTTGGTGATTCGTTTTCGAGTAAGGTCCATCAAAGTGAATGACCTTCGTGAGTTTTGAATGCATAAATATGGCAGATAACCGTGCCTATGCGATTGATGCAGGAGGGTTTGTTAACATGAGTCAAAAGCGGCCAAAGAGACGTGACTGGGTCACAAAGTGTTAAAAATGGAGAAGCGTCAAAATGCAAGAAACTTAACCATGACTGTGCGATTGGTGCAGGAGTTCAGGAGGGGTGTTACTATAAATGCCCTGTAAGTTTTAATGGCGGCCAAAGGAAGGTGACTAGGTCACAATGTGTTAGATTGGATTTCATCAAACAGGGAAAAAAGGGTGTGAGAGCCCAGACGCGTGATGATTTAGCGCTGATAAAAACGGCAGTAAATCAAGAAAGTGAGCGGACTGAGTCTTACCTGTGCTGAACTGAGAAGGAGCTGTGTCAATGCAGGCTGTTGTGCGCATGAGTGCCTTGGAGGTCAGTTATTTAACCAGAACTAGGCTAAGGCAGGGCGCCGCAATCGCGCATGTGCAAAAGGGCAGTGTCTGAGTGCTGGTGTGCATGCATAGCTCTGGGGCGTCAGTCTTCAGGCAAACCAACGTCAATAGTGCATGAACTGGTATTTTGTCACAATAAATACTGGTTGTAGAAAACAAAAGCATAATAATATATGGAACATTTTGTATGTGAGCTGGTCGTAATGCCAGGGCTGTACACTGTTTGAACCAAACACGAGCTAGTATTTTGTCATAATAATTAACAAAAACATAATCTCACCGGGAGACCTTTTTGTAAGCGTGTTAGTCATAGTAACAAGGATAAACAATTCTGGTATTTCAAAATAGACTCTGTGATGTCTTTGTTGTAAAGCATCCAAAACATGAAAAGTACATGCGAAGTAAGAGAGAGTCATCAATATAATCGTATAATGAAAAAACATGATTGGTGCGGCTGCAATGTCTTTGTTGTAGAGCATCCGAGCATGAAATGCATACGTGGGGTAAGAGAGAGTCATCAATATAACAATACACATGATTGGTGCGGTTGCAATGTTAGATGGTCCATGGGTAAAGTACCGATTACATTTTTAGAAACAATCAGTGCATACTTTGTGGTTACAAGAAAAATACGAAAACACAAAAGGAACTATAGGAACATAATGTTGGCATGCATTGATGCATACGTGGCCCGGTCTTGGAGGATGGGTGACCATTGTGCTTAGTGGTGTGGTATAGTAGGAAAATAGTATTACAACATTATGCATTCGGCTTAGCCTATCACATTGATGTGGGAAACCCTGATCTATTTGTTGAAGAAGAGGTTCCATTCAATGGAAATGTTCAGGCCTTGTCTGACAGAATCAAGGCGGTAAATCCATTTTTGCTCAAGTTTGCGAAGGGCAAGGTCTCTATTGCCACCACGGAAGGGGTTGCCCACTGTTTGCAGTATTGTCCAGAAGATATCGTTGTGGGTATGCTTCATGGCTTTGAAATGTGCCACTAGGGGTTTGTCTTCTACTTGATTGCGTACACATGACCGATGTTCACAGATGCGTTGTCTGATTTCTCTCTTGGATTTACCTACGTAAATGAGGTCGCAAGGGCATTTGATGATGTAAACGGACCATTTGGTTTTGGAATTGGTGAATGAATTTAGGGTAAACAGGTTTCATTTCAAATCGATTGTCTTGAGGTTTGTCGTCAGTGTGCAATTACCACACTTGAAATGGCCTTTTACTGGCGGCAGGTTCCATAGTGTAAGAGACACTTAAGAATAGAGATGATTACTGTGGCACTTTCTTTCTATTCGCATTTGAAGTGAAAAGAGGGTGAAGAGAGCACAGAGGGCAAGAGAGGAATGCAGAGCGAGCTGTGCAACTTATCTCATTTTCATTGGACATGGCAACTTAAATAGCTAACTTTGCTGCACAAGTGTCGCAAACCTCTGGAATTGCATAGCAGATTGCTATGCAACACTGCTTATTTTATGCCTTGCCCAAGCATAGGAAAGTTCCATGAAAACGTCTCAAAGTTTACCTTTGCCCAGTTCAAGGCGAGGTAGTTCAGAAACCACCACTGAGGTTCCCTTCCCCAGGTTTTAAGTAACACAATCCAAAAGCAAAAGGGGTCTTGAGACTCTGTTTGTTCCTTTAAGCCTTAGGATTCCCTTCCCCAAGACTTCAACTCTGCCATTTATACGTGTTTTTCCAAAGAAAAGTGTCTTAACAAAACACCAGGTCAACCTGACCTTCTTTCTGACCCACTTCGCCAGTTCGTATGCAGTGGTTTCCTTAGGCTTTTGCTCTGTGTCCTTCTATTTCAACATGCAGGGCTCTCTGGTCTAGGCACAGTTATTACACTGCACAGTCCACCCATTACAAGTCGCACAAACAGTGCCCACAAACAGACAGACAGAGAGAGAGACAGAGACAGAGACACACACACACACGTTCTTTGGCACTTGTGTCTGTGTACCAAGTCACCTTCACTTGGATTCTCTTAGTGGCCTCTTGGCTTTGTGGGTATTCTTGCACTTCTCTGGCTTCTCCTTTTTAGCCTTCTGGCCCTGTCATTATGTGTCACCCACCTCCTGTCAAGCTGTGGCCTTGCTGCACTGTTTTCACTCATAACTGTTCACTATTTGACTCTTTTCTGCTTTTAATACTCTTGACTTTGATGTTCGAATTAAATTGTTGCGCAACGTGCTCAATTCGGTTCAGTGTTCAATGTGTACTTTTATTGTTCAAATTGAAAGTTCTATGCAGTTTGATATTTAATACACACCTTTTGCTTTCAATGTTAGTTTCTCTTTAGTTTGGCACTCAATGAGCAGTTATTGTTCAAAGTTAAGTTTCCATTTAGTTCAGTATTCATTAAACACTTAGTTGTTTCCATATTACAGACCAGTGTTCCCTTGCGGTCCTGTTAGAGCGCCTGTAGCGCCTCTGCCCTCCCAACACTACTTCTGTGCTTTACAGGCGCGGGCCCAGCTCGCCGGCCTTGTGCCTCTCTCCACACACCAGCAGCTTCAGTGCATCTGTCGGCACGCAGGCAGCGTCCTCTCTGCTCTGGCTCCACAGGAGCTCCTACTGCTCGCTCTGGGGTAGGAAGGCTACCAGGCTTGGGGAAATCACATGGCCCATCTACATCGGGTCTACCAAGTCCACTCGGTTCGTTGCCGGCATTCAGGCTCGAGCGGCTCCAGTACCACCATGGTTGCATCCGCAGACGTTGCTCCCTGTGTCGCGCTCCGCCTCTCTTTCTCTGTCTGGCTGATTGACATTTTTACACCTGCAGCCCCTTGACAGGCTGTAGTGTGGATATCCAATTAGCCCTGCCTTGCCACAATCAAAAAGACATGCCTGACCCTCAACTCTTAGAAGGCATCTTCCTCGTCCCAGTACCAAAGTGGTGAAAAGGTGTAATCTTCACTGCTCTTAGTGGTCTCTTCTTCGTCCCAGTACTGCCAAGTGTTACATGTGGAAGGTTGAGGGCAACAGGCTTATACTAGCCCATGAAGGTTGGGGGGTTGTCAATAGGGAACATGGGGATACCATGTCTCGCCTGAGAGCACCCCACGCCCAATTCTCAAGGACCGTCCACCCAGGTAATCCTCCCTCGCTTCTCCGCCCCCAGGGTCAGGATGCACTAGCGATGGCCTTTCCCTGGACACCTGCGCAGAGGATCCCAGGGGAGTAGGAGTGAGAAATCCCCTCAGGTTTCTCACACACGCTACTGTAAGCAAAACATGGTATCACAAGTATGACAGTAACACTAATGTTAAAAGTTTCAAAACCTTTATTAGATTCTTGGGGTTTGGAAAAACTCCTACGATGCCCTATAGCTAATACGGGAGTGGTCTCTACCATCAAATAATAAAGAAAACACAGTCCTAGTCAGTCTATGTAAAATAAACATGGCCTATACTAACAAAACCTAATGCCTACCCTATTTATTGTACAAAAAGTGTGTAAAGGTGCACGCCTATGCAAAGGAAAGTCAGTGTTCTATCATAAAGGATCAAGGTGGCTGAGTCAGCTCTCCTCCACATGTTGGACAACACAGAGTAAGGTGGCCCTCGTAAACAGGATCGTAAACAGGATGACACACACTGGCACTGGCTCAGGTTATCAAAACAAAAGCAGTTCAAAACATGGGCCGAGGCCAGCTTGGCCTTCCACGTTAAAGTCTCTTAATTCCAGCTTTCCGAAAGTTCTTCTGCAGTTCAACAAAGGTTCACGTAGGTCTCCCTCTGTCGGGCTCAGACCTTTTAACCAAAAAGTACCTGAATCAACGTAGATCTCCCTCAGCCGGGCACGGACCTCATAATCACAGCACTTGCAGGGGTTCCCTTCCCCAAGCTTTATTCGCATTCGTCATGGGTTCCCTTCCCCCAAGTTATTTCATGTTTCCGGACTCCTCACTCTGCCTCAGACCTTTCACTGATGTCGAAGACTTTCGAATGTGCAAGGCTTTTAGAATAAAGCTCTGCAGGACCACTTCGACTTTCCCTTCAGCTCTCCCTTATGTCATTTGCCCCAGTGTCTCTTGGTATTGGTAGTTCCATACCACACTCAGAAAAGTTCAAAGAAATCTTCCTCTTTAAGCAATCGCCTTCTAACTTCCCCTTTCGTCGGGGTTAATCTTGACCATTGCACATTTCAGAGTTCATTCACTTTCCCACTTTATAACAAGACATCAAACCTTTCACTGAATTTTTGAGTGGCTACTTCGTTTCGCCAGACCACTCCGCTAATCTGCATCACTGGCTTCATGATTCTTGATTCACTACTGGTTTGCTTTCATCAGTGTGCGTGCAACCTTCAATTGTGAGATACACTGTTGCAGCTTCAATCTTTCTTTGACACAAACCAGCCGTTCATGTCTTTTACAAACTCACTGGTTGTGTGCATTACTTTCTTGTCTCCGCGGCTTTGATTCACAAGTCAAGGTTGATACCACAGACTTGGCCTCGCCTCCCCAACTCTGTGGTTCACCCGGGAGGGTCGCTGGCGTCCTTGAAACACAATGCATGTTTCTTCTTGTCTGGGATTTGTCTTTCTCTGCGTATCCCTCACGATTTCCTGGAGGCAACAACCTCCTGCAGGGATCTTCACGGTTTTTCTACCCTTCGGTCTAATCCCTCAATCGGTCGTTCTGCTTCAGTGGGTTCGCCTTCGCCCCGGAAGATCTGCTCCTTCTCATGTTTTACCTTGCTCAGAGTGTGTCTCTATGTTCCACCTTTTATCTGTATATGGGGAGTTATGGGTATCAGATGTATGTGATTAAGTTCAAGTGCCTGACTTTGCCTGGCCTGATTAATGGGACATGCCCAATGAGATATGTAGGTGCTAGCCTTTTTACTCCCAGTCGCCCTTTTCCTCGGCCCAGTGTTTGTACAGAAAAGGGGGTTGGGACGTTGGAGAATCCTATAAAATAGGATGGCGTATGGGCACTGGAAAGGGGGGAATACTGCCTCTCACCATCGGTTGCCTCACACCCACTCCCCAAAGACCCCTTACCCAGGTGATCCTCCGCACTGGTCCACCCCCAGGGTCTGGATCCAAAGGCGATGGCTGTGCCCTGGTCACCTGAGAGAGAGATTCCAGGGGACTAGCAATTGAGAGACATTTTGGTTTCTCGAACTACCCACGTATAAGAGGGGTTTGGCTTCCCTTTCTCGGAAGGTGTTTTAGCTTTTCCCCCTAGGGTTAGTTGTTGTAGCATCCTCAACAGAAGGTGGTACAGTAAGTCCTTAACAAGCAGTTTAGCTGTGGAACAACAGATTGTAGGCAGAAAAGTAACAGCAGAAAAGCAATGGATCCTGTTAAGGGAGTTTTTCAAAAGTTCACTTTGGGTAAGACTTCATAAAACTATCCCCATGTGTACAGGTCCCCATTAGTCTGTAGGACCCAAGAAATCATGGTAGAATGTCAGAGCAGCCAGGCTCATCATAGGAGGAAGATTTGAGATGTAGGTAAGTACACTGAGCCCAGTAAAGACAATAGTCCAAATAAACTCTTACACAGTAAATGTTATATTAAACATATACATTTATTTTTATTTACACAAGGAAGGTAGATACATACTTATTTCACTAACCAACACACATAGAAATTCTTAATACTTTCTAAGGTGATTACTTCAGTGGTAGTTGCTCGTGCTTACATTTTGTTACAGAGTTTGACACTAATGGCAGTTCTACCGTATTTTCAGTATAACTGCGCACTCACGCTACTTCATAGATATATAGTTATTGTATTTAGTTAGCAAAACCACATAAGATAAAGTCTTTAGGAAGGAAAGATTCTAAATTACTTACCGTAGTGGCTAACGTACTCCTAGTGCATAGTCCCCTTTCCTCCATACTGTATGGGCGTCCCTCGCTAGGGACAGGAGACAGAACCTTTTTCAGCAGAAAAAATCTTCTTACCCTTTAAATTTAGAGGAGCGCAGGGGTGCGGCCCTGGGAGCATGCGCTCCCCTGACGCCGCCCACCGGCGCCACTTCCCAGTCCCCTTTGACGCGTCAACAATATTACCATTGCCTAATGACACCAGTTTTATTAGGGGGGAGGATGGTGAGGAGTATGGAGGAAAGGGGACTAAGAGTACATTAGTCACTACAGTGAGTAACTTATAATTACGCCTATGTCCCGTCCCCTTTCCTCCATACCGCATGGGTGATTACAACTGAATGCAGCCCTAGGGTGGAGAGGTGATCCTCCTAAGAAAACAAGTTCCTTAATACTGCCTGCCCAAATGATGCATCCGATCTGGAGCTGGCATCCAAACAGTAGTGCTTGCAGAAGGCCGAAGGCGTAGCCTATGTAGCGGCACTGATGATGACCTGCCACAGAACATTCCTCTGAAAAGCCACAGCTGTGGCTTTGGCTCTGATAGCGTGGGCATGCATATTTGCCGGAAGCAGTCTGTGCTGCCCCTCATATGCCTCCTTGATGGCCGCTACCATCCATCTTGCTGTGGAGGCTTTGGAAGCTTGATAGCCTGGCCTTGATCCACCGAAGGTGACACAGAGAGCCTCCGATTTGCGGAAACTTTTAGTCCTGTCCAATTTTAGAGCGAGCCTGACGTTTAGACAGTGCAGAACCCTCTGAGCATCGTCTGTAGGGTCCGTGAAGAAAGTGGGTAACACTATCTCCTCATTTAGGTGAAAGGAGGCTACCACTTTTGGTAAGAATGCAGGGTGCGTTCTGAGCAGCCCCTTGTCTCTGTGAAAAGTAGTATAAGGCCATGAAGACACTTGTGCTTGTATTTCGCTGACCGTGCGTGCAGACGTTAGTCCCACCAGTAGGGCTGTCTTAAAAGTGCCTGGCTTGATGTCTGCGGATGCCATGGGCTCGAATGGTGTATGCTCCAGGTGCCCAATACCAGATTAAGGTCCCACACAGGGTGTGGTTTCTTGATGGGCGGGTAAAGCCTGGTGAGGCCTGCCAGATGTCTTTTAATCACCGGATGAGAGGAAGAAAATACCCCTTCCTCCTAGTTCCGGCAGGCTCAGATTACTGCCAAATATGTGCGACATGTGTCCACCTGTACTTCCGAGTGTGCGAGGTGTGCAGGGAAGGATAGGACATCGTCCAGAGTGTAGGTCAATGGATCAACCTCCTTTGATGAATCCCAGTGGCAAAACCTAGTCTGCTTGCTCTTGTACTGACTCCTGGTAGCATTGCTCCAGGCACCCTGTATAATGTCTAGGTTAGCCTGAGACAGATGTAGATGCCTTAGTGTGACCTATTTAGGAACCACGCCGTGAGGACTAGTTTCTGGGGGGCGGGTGGATGACTGTGCCCCCCTGCTGTGAGAGCAGGTGAGCTGCACCAAGCGGAAGGTGCACTGGGGCCTGTTCCGACAAGCTGAGCAGTTCCGAGAACCATGGCCTTGCGGTCCACCACAGAGCTATCAGGATGACCCGGAGGTGATGGGATTCCTTGATCTTGCAGATTACCCTGTGGACCAGGTGAGTGAGAGGGAAGGCATACGCGTTCATGTTGTCCCACTGTATCTGCATTGCGTCGCCCAGAGAGCCCCAGCCTTGTCACTGCCAGGACACGAACTGGGGGCACCCTCTGTTGTACCAGGTGGCAAAGAGGTCCACCCGAGGATGTCCCCATCTGTTGAAGATCCCCTGCAGGACTTGTTCGTTCAAGTGCCATTTGTAGTTGTCAGCACCCAGTCTGCTGAGCCTGTCCGCCTCCTGATTGTATTCACCCGGGAGGTGGATTGCCCTCAAGTGAATGTTGTTCTCCAGAGCCCACTCCCAAATACTGACTGCCAGGCTGCATAGGGGAGGAGACCTGTTGCCACCCTGTTTGTTGATGTAATACATTCTGGTGGAGTTGTCCATTTGAATGAGGATCATCTTGGCACTGATGAGCGGCAGGAAGGCTTTGAGAGAAAGCCAGATCGCCTTCAGCTCTAACCAATTGATATGGGCCTCCTGTTCCTGAAGAGACAAACACTCCATGGATGCTGTGGTTGTCCAGGGTAGCCCCCCTAACCCTACAAGGAAGAATCTGTGGTAATGGTAACCTGCATTGCTGATTGCCAGAAGGGTCTGCCTATCCTCAAGTTGCTGACGAGTTCCGCCTGGGAACCCCGCTCCTGACTCCATGAGGCTGCGAAGTGCAGCTGTAATCCTCATTTTGAGTCTCGTGTATGGCACTGCCAGTAAACATGCCACCATGATACCCAAGAGGTGCTGGTACCACCATGCTGAGGTCACCGCTCTGCTGAGAAAATTATCCGTGGCCCTCTTGATGGCTGTGATCTTTTCCTCAAAGGTAAAAACTCTCTCGGAGTTTGTATCCCAGATGAGGCCCAGGAACACTAGACTCTGCGTCGGTTCCAGCTGTGACTTCTTGAGATTGATAGAGAATCCCAATTTGTGTAGCGTATTCATGAGGGCGGAAAAGATGTGATGGACCACCTCCGGGGATCTCGCCCTGACGAGCCAGTCGTCTAGGTATGGATAGACATGGTGACGTTGGGCCCTGAGAAGAGCTGTCACTGCATTCATAAATCTGGTAAAGACCCTGGGGGCTGAGAATTGAGGCCAAAGGGTAGAACCTTGTATTGGAAATGGAAGCCCATGATCCTGACCCTCAGAAAGGACAGATGAGGCTGCCAAATCGGGACATGTACGTATGCGTCCTTCGGATCCAGGGAGCACATCCAGTATGCCTTGAACAGTGTCTCCGCAATAAGCTCTCGGGTAACCATCTTGAAATTTTGAAGAGGGAGGGAAAGATTCAGGGTGGAAAGGTCCAACACAACTCTCAGGCCAGCCTGTTTCTTCTTGTTTATGGCGAAAATCCTGGAGTAGAAGTCCATACCCCACTGGGAGGCTGGGACTTCTTCCACTGCCTGACTCTCTACGAGCGATCGAATTTCCGCCAACAGAGTTGTTGTCCCAATCTGTGTGAGGGGAGGAGAGGAGAGAGGAGAGGCAGGAACCAGTAGGCTGTTGGCACTACTGATGGGATCCAGGGGTCCGCGAACCTTGTGCGCCATGAATGTGCGTGAAGGGCAAGCCTGCCCCCACCAGAGACACAGGGACCCAAAGGGGAGTGTCATACCTTTTTTTTCTCTCTGAGGCCGGGGTTAGAGGAAGGGGGCTGAGGAAGGGGACTGAAAGAAGCCCTTATTCACCGCCTTGGCTGTTTGTGGCGGCGGTGACTTGGAGACCGGTCCGGCTGCATGGACCTTAGTTCCTGGAAGCCCCGTAACCCGCCGAAGCCCTGCCTATTGTCAGAACGCTGGTGCGTCTGGCTGTACGTTTTGGGCATTGACTTTGTGAGGATAGATAAGGATTTTGCCTTCTGGGAACTGTTCTTCTTCCTATCAAGTTCCTCAACGGTGGTGGAATCAAAAAAGTTGCTATCCACAAATGGAAGGTCTAATATGCGCTCTTGGATGTCAGGGTTGAGTGGTAGCCCGAAGCCAGGCAGTCGTCCTCATGTTTGTGGAGATGCAGATGGCACGGCCTCATGTGCCTATATGTGCCACAGTGGACTCCATGATCTGTTGAGCCACTATCTTTGCTCCTGCCAGCCCTGCCTTGAAGCGCGCCTGACTCTGCACCGGAAGTTCCAGAAGGAATTTGGCTATTTCCCGCCAAAGCCTTTGATTAACGGCTGCAAGCATAGCGTCTGCATTAGACTAACGAAGGTGCAGTGAGGCCTTGGAATAGACATTCTTTCCATATGCCTCCAAGATATTCTCCTCCTTGCCTATGAGCACACAGGAAGAGGTAGCCGAGGAAGACTGCGGCTTGGAATAGATTGAGGCTGCGGCAATCACCGAAGAGTGAGGTTGACAGTGTGCCGACAGCAAGAGTGGATCCCCCTCCAATTGCCTATACTTGGCGTTGAGGCGCTGATTGGTTGGCTGTGCCGAATGGGGTTTAAGCCATCCCTTTTTGGCTAAGGCAACAACGTTTGTCTGCATCGGAATCCCCATTCTCGCTGCGGGGCATAGAGTGAGGACCTCGGCCAGGGCACCCGCCTCTGGTTGTTCAACCTTGGGTTGTGGAATCCCCAAGTATTTGGCCAGTCCTACGAGCCATTCATGGAATGCCTTGGCTCAAGTCAGAGTGTCGGGGTCCTCCTCCTCATATCAGTGTCCATCAGGGTGTCCTGCTGGTATGGAACAGGTGGAGGAGTACTGGGCGCTGCAGGCTGAGGTGTGCTGACCGCAGCAGGAGGCTGCTGTGGAGGCTGGTATGGAACCCGCCTGGGCTGTAGAAGGCAGAGGTGCCGGAATCGTGGGGAACGATGCAGGCAGCTGAGGCTGCACAGGGGCCTGTGGCACTGGAGCCATAGGAGGAATGGCTATGGGCTCAAGTAGCGGGAGAGGAGGTAGCATGTCCCTGATCACATCCCGAAGGATGGTTCCCATATGAGGGGATCTCATAAGCGTGCAGAATTTCTCAAAAAACCTGTCCTCACAGGCTGGTGGTGCACTAGGTGGCACGGGAGCAGGGCCCTGAGGTTGCTGAGGCCTGGGCGTACTCTGCCTTGCTGCCTGCGGGGTGTATCTGTCCTGCAATGCTGAAGGATATGCTGTAGGCCACGTACCTGGCAAAGACCAGTTTCACCTCGAAACTCGTTCTCCCAACTGCTCCCCAAAAAGGGGTGGTGTCAGACAAGCGGCCATCTCGTCTGGCACGGTGGCTATTTTGTCGGGCTGCATGCCACGTGCCTGCGCCATGGTGCTTGCCGCGCTGGGCCCGGCCTCATCCAGGACTCTTGGTGGTGGAGCTTGAGGCCTACCCTGCACCTCTGGATGGGGCCTAGTAGGCGTCGTGCCCTAGGCTTTGTTGCCGGTAGTGCTGCATACGGGGGCCCCTTCAGACATTTGTCCGGTAGTAGGGTGTAGTCCCTCAGGTGGCCACCCGGTAAAAGAACCCTGCGGTCCCTCAGTGATGTCACCGGCAGGATCTAGCGACCCCTCAGCCATATCTGAAGCAGCCTCGGTACATGTGCTGGTGTTAGAGCCTGAATGGTCCCTGCCCCTCGAACGTTTCCTTGGGAAGGAGTTGCCGTTGCGGGGTGCGGATGAAAAAAGTGACCCTACATTGGACCTTGACTTGTACTTGACTAAGTGCTTCAAGTCCTCTGGAGGCGATTGTTCGAAGAGGTCTCTCCACCGAGCTAACCGGTTCTTCAGCGCGTCACATGCGGTACAACCTTCCGAGCCGTGATTGGGGCCAAGGCAGTGGAGGCAAAGAGCATGGGGGTTGGACGAAGGGAAGAGCCCCTTGCAGGCTGGACACCTGCTGAAGCCCAATGACGTCGACATGCGCCGGGGAGGAGCGTGGCGCCAGAGGACCGAGTACCTGATTAAAGACCAAAGGACAGTATCCAGGGAATAGCGTGTGGAATTACAAGGCCGAAGCCAAACCCAGGAGCGCTGGTGAAAGCGATCCACTCCCGTCGACGCGAAACAGAAGACTGAGGAGTGACGCCAGTGGGCGGAGTCAGGGGAGGGCCCGCTCCCAGGGCTGCACCCCCACGCTTCACTAAATTTAAAGGGAAGAAGATTTTTTTCTGGCGTAAAAGGTTCTGTTTCCTGTCCCTAGTGAGGGACGCCCATACGGTATGGAGGAAAGGGGACGGGACGTAGTTGTAAGGTTGGTTATACACAAAGCAGCGGAGCTGAAAGCTTTAGAGACACTTTTCGGAGGATGATGCAAAAGGACTCCTCTAAAGAGACACAAGTTGGCAAGTTTGGGTCAGAGATAGGGTGGACTCCCTGGACACCTCTTCACACACTAGTCACACTGGAGAGACTCTTCGGTTCAAGGCAAGTTATACCTTTCCTCCCACAGTACCTTAGGTTAGAAGAAATTAACGTAGCTGGATCCTCCTCTGTGCCGCAGCGACGGACCCGGTCTCCTGATTACTCGGTCTGGTGATAAAAGGAAGGAAGAATGTCCCAACAGTACCCTTGGCACAGGTCGGTCTGTGGTTTTGGCACCTTTTTCTCGGCACCAACAAAGGACGGTAACCGCCCAGTCGTTACTCTTCGCCACTGAAATGCCTGCACTCTGGTGAGGGGACTTAGAGGAGCAGGATTGTGCCTCTGGAGGTCCAACTGGAGCTCACCAAAGTTCTGGCCGGATTCAGGCTAGCAATGACGTTGCACTGCAAATGGGTTGAAGGTCTCTTGCTAGTCATGGTCTGCAGCTCTGGAGAGGCACAGCACCTCGGGTGCTGGCTCAGTTTGTAGTTTGTCTCAGGGCTGGTTGTTCCCACCAGCCAAAGGGAAGGAGTCGTCCTCTTCGGGGGTCCTCTGTCGATTAGAAAACAGGGTCAGGACAGCAGTGGTCGCTTCACGGTGATTGGAAGGGTTGGCAGGCGTCTCTGGTCGTCTTCAGCTTTGGTTCTTCTATTCTAGTGACTTGTCTTCTGTGTCAGGAACCTCACCTTTTATTCAGTTTTCCCACTCACTTGTGTGCTAACTCTCTCAGCATTTTACAGAAAGAGGTGGGTGGCTGTCCAATCAGGACAGCCAGCCCCCCCAGTGGGAACTGGTTCCAGTCAGGTACTCAAGCACACAAAGGGCAGGAGAGTTATAAACTCCTCCCCCACTTCCTGCCTTTGCAGACACACTGGAGCCTAGGCGGGAACACCCAAGGGTTCCCGCCAAAGGCAAAACACACATTCAGACCTCCCCCTTCCCAGAATGGTAGAGGAAGGGCTAACAAAGAACAACCACGATACAAGTGGTGAAAAAAGAAAAGAGCCACCATATTAGCACATAGGTGAGCCTATTCTGCATAACTGAGACTGTGAATACAGTCTGCAATACTAAATAGCACAATAGCTGGTGGGACATGTCCACTGCCACCAGCCATAACTATAGGGTTGTCTATGTGACCAGAAAGTCACGGGAGCAGAGAGAAGGGGGATACTGGGTACCACATAAGGTGGTCTGTGCTAATCTCTCATAGGATAAGAACTGTAGTTACTTGAGGATAGTAAAATAATGTCAAATGTGGACCCAGAGGGTCCCCAGCAACACTGCACATAAGGTACTGTGTGTGGCAAAAGTTAAACCCAGATGCTTTAAAAGAGATATGGAGGAAAACAGACTCCATAAGCAAGTTGAAAAACAGAACAGAGTTCCAAATGTCAGAGCCCACAAGAATGAATAATGGGGAAAAGGCTTCCCTCATTCAGGATAGAAGGAAAAAGGTCCAGAAGTCCAGCAAAAAGTGCTGGGGGTCTCACGGAGAGGGGATGAAGCATACAAATCGAAATAATTCTCCCTAACAGAAACACGTTACAAATTGTTAGAAAGTAAGGCCCCTAACACTTCAGAATTCCGGCCGTGCTAAGGTAGGTAGACCTAGTCCCTCCAAAAGTAAAATGTCCCAGGTAAGTACCTGTTTCAGGGACCATGATGCCTGTAAAATTAAAGAACAAGTATTAGCAAAGCCAACTGGCAGGTAAATGTTCCAGTAAGAAGAAAACAAAGGTAAATTAGGTAGATTACTCTCCCAATCCCACCATTCTAGGTGAAGCACAGAAAGGGATCCTTGGTCCAAACTCCACAATCACGACCAGGCAAAGGAGAGTTAGGATGAGGACTTTAGGTTGTGCCTAGCAGGACAATGTAGTATGTTTTGTGCAGGCACTGGCGATTTGTAACTGTTGGTTAGAATGTATGATCCCCTTATTCCCCTCCGCCCCCCACACCAGTGTCATTGCATATTGTGTGCCTATCTCTAGTTGCATGTTTGTATAGGGCTGGGAAGAGCCCCCAAAGAGATTTACTGTTTACTGCTTTAATAATGTTCTGTGTATTTTCTTTTTTAAAGACTTTATTTATAATGTTAATACAAAAGATTAAAGGAAAATTCAAAACAAAATACAACCTCCCAAACAGGCGGGGTACACGAGAAAGATACACAAAGCGGGGTGCATCGCAGCAATGCAAATATATCACAGCAGGAAATGAAAAGTAGTAGGGCACACGCAAAGAAGGCCACCTGAATCAGGAAAGTCATAAGGCAAGGCCAACCTATTAAACAGACATCATATCAAAGAAAAGCATCTGAACAGTTGCGGCTTAACAGCCCGAGTGGCAAACCTCTCACCGAACTCATTAAGGGGAAACCTGATCCCAACATGTGTATTATTCATAGACCCCAGAGAGCTAGCACACCATAGCTATCTCCCAAACCTTGTACCACCACACATTGACTTCTGGACCCTATGCCGTCTGCCAGCTTTTGGCCAGAGAAACACAGGCAGCCAGCAACACATGAGTAATTAACAAAGCTCTAAAGCCTCTCATAGGATAAACCGATTCCACCAGTGCACCCAGCAGATTTGTCAGGGTGTCCATGGGTCGTGGGGAGCCAGTAATATCCTTAATCGAGGCCAGCACCTAGTTCCAGAATTGCTGGACCTTTTCACAGGTCCACCAGAGTTATACAATTCTGCCCCTCTGGCTGCAATCCCTCCAGCAAAAGGGGAAAATAGAGGGATTAATGTTAAGACAGTTTGAATACATGTACCACCAGTATAAGATTTTGTATGTGTTCTCCTTGTTTGCCACACAATGGGATGCAGTTGCAGCCCTCGCCCATATCGTACCCCAGGTCCCGTCCGTGATTGAGCAACCCAGGTCTTCCTCCCATTGCAGCATATAGGGAAGCTGGGCAGCCAGATCTGATCTGTCCAAGAATCTGTACAACCTAGTCACTGCAAACTAAGTTCCAAGGCGGTGGGCGAGCGGGTCCCAGCCTCTAAGGTCTTGGGATTAGCAATCCAGTGTCTAATTGGATAACATCTGAAACGTTCCGCCCCGGAGATGCCAAACGACTCCTCGCAGTACTCAAATGTGAGGAGAACATCCCACCATACAGCTGACTCAAGTGTCGCAGACCGCCCTCATGCCAAGCCCCAAAGGTCCATGCAGCAAGCCCAGGAGAGAAGCAAGGGTTTCCAAAAACCGGCGTTAAGGGGCCAAGATCACATGGGACCATCCATAGCTTAAGTGTTTTGTCCCAAAAAGCCATGGAGTCCAGGGTAGAGGGCAGCAAATTGCCTAAGCCATATCTATAAGCTCTGTCAAGGTGCAGGAGTGACTAAATGGGATGCCTAGTGGCCGATTGCTCGACATCCACCCAGAGGGTCTTATCAGAGTCAGCTCGCCAAGCCATAACACGCAAGATGGTGGCTGATATAACATAGTACTGAAGAATGGGTAGCCCCAGAGCACCATTAAATTGATTAGAGTGTAGATCCTGTCTACCAACACAGGGTATGTGATTGGACCAAATAAACCACAACATTTTCTGATGCAAGAGATGGAGGGAAGGACAAGGTATGGAGACCAGGAAGGCCATTCTGTAAGAAAGAAGCCTAGGGATGATATTCATCTTCACTGCCAAGATCCGACCTATCCAGGAGATCTTCTGATTCCCCCAGCATAGTTGATCATCAGTGAAGGATTTAAAGAGGGCCGTAAAATTGGCCCGATACAACCATGACAAGGACGGTGTCAACTTTATGCCCAAGAAGTTAAGGTTGTAATTTCCCCAACAGACTTAGAACTTTCGCTGGATTCTAGCCATGTTATCAGTGGATTCTGAGATATTCAGTCCCCAGGTCTTGTCGTTATTTATAGAAAAGCCTGAGAAGCGTTCGACCAACCAGAGTTCTGACCTTAGAGCCCAGAGAAGTGACAAAGAGGCTTATTACATGCTTACCAGTATCCCGCCCTACTGGCAGACTCCCCCTACCATTAGCAACGCCTGATATCCTGGTATTACCAGGATATTATAGGTGCCGGCAATGGCAGTAAATCCCCATTCGATGGAGTCCCATAGGATGCCATGGAGGGGATTGCCAGAATTACCAGCACTGTTAATGCCGGTGCCAGTAATTCCAGCATTTATTTGCCAGTAGGGGCCTGATTTACTTCAAGCTCTTGGCTGGATGTTAATCAGTGCCCCCACCGGCAAACCTGTGTTTTGACGGTCTGGAAAAATTGCTGGTGCTGGAATTACCACCAATTTTACCAAAAGTGTGTGACATCATTAACAAGACATCGTCAGCATAGAGGGCTATATGTTCTGTGTATTTGTATACTATGTGTTGTGTACATGTATGTATTTGAGCTGATGGACTTGTATGTGTAACATAATAAATGTATATATTATTCAGTTTATCAGTATAGAGCATATTTTGGGATAAGTGTGTGGACCTTTGTTTCAGCCTGCAACCCCAACCTGAGAGATGAGCCTGATCACACTGCCACTCAACCTACCTTTATTAGGAAATATTTATTTTTTGCTGCTTTCCTCCCATAGACGTCTATGCGAAACCCTTTCTTTTTGATTTGTTTAGACTACGGTCTTGACTTTTTGGAGATATGTAAAGCCTTCTGCTTTACTTCCCTTGTCCTTTTGTTCATTCTTATGGGTAAACTGATCAGTCCAGATGACTATCAGTATTGATAAACTACTTTGCAGCCTCATAACATTTTTTGTGATTGTTTTTTTCGTTACTTTCAAAATGTGCCTAGGATGAGCTAGTGGCAGTTGAGATTTTTCGACTGTGTTTTTCCAATTTTTCTCATTAACCATTCATTCAGATGGCAGACTAACTCTCAGTTGAGCACACATGAATACAGAGGTGTTCGTTGGGTACTGATAACGCAATCTTGATACCAGAACATTCTGTTTGTCATTGGATATTGCTGAAGACCCTAACTGTTCTGATCAATGCATTGAAACGCTGAAAATACTTTCTCAAATAGTTCACTTATCTGTAACCAGCAGAACGTTTATCTAGCTTCTCTGAAAAAAAGTGTAATATTTCATAACATTTTTGTATGGACATTGTCTTACACGTATAAAAATTCTATCATAAACCCAACCTGCTAATCTCATAAGACCTATTCGGACTGCTCAGTAAACACTACCACTAAGTGAGAAAGGAAATCCCTTTTTAGCATTGGGCAGCAGCAGCTGGATGTTGGTGAACGTCTTCAGGAAACACTGACTGCTGCCTATACGATTTCACCTCAATCGAGCATAACTGACAAGGGATAAAGAATGATAAATCATGCCCAGGCCATTGTAGAGAGAGGTTTGACCACACCTAAGGCAAAAAAGCTCTATAATTCACCTAAGCTGAAGGACAGTGGCTTCCATGAAGCAGAATTGCCGGCTGCAATTCAGATGCTCTAGGAGGAAATCTCACAAGATGATGTGGACACAGAGGAGGCTACAGCCATCACAAACGCATCAACCTCCTCACCTGTACCATCTATCCCAGTGGCAGTTTTAGCAGGAAAGGAGTCCTTTAGCTGAGAGAACCGGAAATAAAGAACCAACAATCCCAGCTGGCCCAAGAAAAAAAAGTGAATGATTGGAACATTAAAGACAAAAGTGGAATCCCAACCTTGCTGAGAAAGAAGCAAACAGAGTCCCCCGATGAAGATCAAGAAAATGAACTGGAAACAGCAAAAGAGGCAAACCAGTTCATCACTCCTAAAACAGGACACTGAATATACCTCATCTCCTGGCCCACTTTCAAACATTTGGTAGCAATATATGTGTTTCGGTCCAACACACTTTCTAGTTAGCCTCTTTTGATTTGGCGAATGAAGAGCAGAAAGCAGTCTATTTAATCAATCACTTGCCTCAAAGAGGAAATGTAGCTGCATGAAGATGAGTGGGCAAAGTATAGTTGTACGAGAGAGAATCTTGTGCAAATGTTTAGAGGAACCCTGACTCAGTATATGAAAGGTTTCAGATAATTTAAGAAAGATAATGTGACTTGGGAAATCTAGGTGGCTGGTGGCAGAAGAAACCGGAAAGTGTGTATAAAAAGGAACAAAGTGGATAATTATGAGCGATTGTTAAACCTTGTAATGTTAGTGCATGTTTTGGACGCTTGTCCCAGAGACTTGAGCCAACATTTTGCAGACTCTAAAGCGATAAGGTATTCCATGCTAGCTGTGGTTGCAAGGAATGGGGTCTCATCATGTTAACCACAAAGTAAAGGGTCCCTGTACATAAGCGGCCATCTTAAAATCTGTCTCCTCAAGTCTCAAAAGTAGGTGTCGGAAGGGCCCCAGAAAGGTGGCAAACGCTAGACAGGTAGGTTGTAGGACTGAAAGCCACCACAGCGACAAATGCTGTTGTGACTGCACGGATACCATAGCATGAAGAAAGGACCACCACTGTAAGACTAGCTTTGAGGGGTGACCTAAAGGCAAAACAGTGATACTCACCAAAAGGAAAGACCAGACTTTCTAAAGGGGTAGCTGTGGCAGAGCAGTCGGACTTCACTCAAGCGAGGGAGGAAGGCTGTTGGTAAAATAGAACTAACCAAAGAAAAAAGACTAGTATACTGAAAAATACACACCTTATTGTACAATTACACACAATCTCTATTAGGCAAAATGAGAACTATACGTTAAAAATAACACATAGTAAAAATACAGTGCATGCATAAAAAGAGAAACAATAGGTTACGACAAGTAGCTTAACAAAAAATGTGGAGACCGCCCTGCAAGCCACACTGAGAGGGCCTCTCCAAGATCAGCAACAAAGCAGGGGCGTGCCACACTTCTGGCCAGTCTGGACCACCACGCATTTGCAATACACATGATGATCAAGCCGCTGCAGGGGCACACCGCCGATTGCACTAGGTGAAAGATGGAAGCATGTGTTTGGTTTTTTTAAACTTATGTTTATTAGCATTTTACACAAACAACAAACTGCGCTATCTCCCCTCACACCCATATACCTCTTAGTTACGCGTTTAGCCTTATTCTTATGAGCAATGGTTCTAAGTGGAGTGCGTACAACTGGGGGAGTCGTGTACAACAGGCACCTGGTCTCCCGCTGGATCTGATGTCCCTGCACAGCTGGGTGTTTACCGATAGTCGCATTGTGGGGCTCCTATAATTCTCCCCAACCATCCGCAGAAAGTTGGTCCCGACTACCTTGTGCTCCATTACATGAAACAAATACTGCCACTCGACGCAAACAACCGCTTTTTTGGCGTCCAATGAGATCATGATCGCCGGGATCTGTCTCTTTGATGTCTTTTCCACCAGGTGGCATATCCGTTTGCTACCTCACTATGAGTCCCGATTGATCATGGTGGATCAGTTACAGGAGCAGCGGAGATAGTCTAGCTGCTAGTATGCCCATATAAAGTTTGGTGTCAATATTAATCAATGCTAGGGGCCTATATGACCGGCACTTAGTCAGATCTTTGCTCGGCTTCTTGAACACTGCCACCTTGGCATGTGTCAGAGTGTGCGACACACCCTGAGGCCGCAATCGAATTTAACAGTTTGGTGAGCCTCTGGACCAATTTGTCCCTGATTTTTTTAATAGAAGGTTGCTGGAAACCTATCGGGTCCGGGCACCTTATTCAGTGGAAGGGCTCTGATCACTGCCTCCACTTTCTCCTCTCGTATCTCCTCCTCTAACCCTTCGCTCTCCATGGGGGTCAATTTCGGTATAGGTAGGGCCTCTCGGTACTCATCAATTCCCCTGTCATCTGGATCTACCGAAGTATACAGGGTTTCATAGTAATCTGCGAACAACCCCACTATAGACTCTGTATCCATTGCCTCTGAGCCGTCTGCTCATTCTATCTGGAGGATGGTCTGTGCAGTCCTCGCTGCCCTTAACTGGTGCACCAGCAGGCGATCTGCTTTATTCGCATGGAGATAAAATCTCTGCTTGGCACATAGTAGCGACATTTCCGCCCTGCATGTGCGTATTAAGTCCAGCTGGCCCCGGATATGCTTCAGAGCCCTGTATAAAGCCCTGGTGTGTTTCTCCGCCAGGGCCCGCATGACCTCCCCTAGCAGCGCATCTAGTCCATCTTCTAACTTTCCCCATTGTTTCTCCCTCTGAGCCTTAAGCCCCATCAGTGCCCCTCTCATCATTGCTTTAAAAGCATCCAAATGCCCTTCTTCGGTGTTCTCCGGGCTGTCATAATCCAAAAAGTAGAAGTTGATTTTCTCCCCTATTGTGGCCATGATCACGTTGGCGAACAGTTCTCCTGGGAACTTCCACCGCCAGAAGCCCCTTTTCCCCCTATGCCTTAACCGTGATGGTGACAGGGGCGTAATCCGACAAGGAGATTGATCCCACCTCTATCACCACAACGTACCCCACCAGCCCAGCAGTTACCCACACATAGTCTACCCTCAACATTGACTGGTGGACATGGGAGAAGCAAGTGTATCCCCCTCTCTTCCCCCTTCTTGATCTGCCATACATCTCAGAGGGCTGCATTTTCAAAACGCTCCACTATCGAGCGGGAGGGTCCCTGTGCTCCCCTCTGAACCCCTGAGCTCCTATCTAGGTGGGGAGTCCATGCTAGGTTGAGTCCCCATTAAGTATAACCTCACCTACTGCAATCACCTCCCTCAGGAACCCATCCTGGCCGACATTGGGCGCATATATTGTCACCATTGTAAATTGCAGCTTCTCTAAATGCGCCTGCAAGAATAAACCTCTGCCCTCAGCTTGAGAGCGTTCCAACTGGACAGAAACCGAATCCCTGAAGGCAATCATTACCCCTCTGGGTGTTGGCCTGGTATATTCTGAAGAATTGTAGTAACCAAATCTTAGCCTTGTCCCCTTTCCTTATGTGGGTTGCCTGGAGCATTAAAACCTGTGCATTCTCCTTCTTCACCTGCATTTCATGCGTTTGATTGGGGAGTTCAACCCCCTTACATTATGAGATAGGACCACCATGTAAGAATACTCTTCATGCTGACTTAGCCCTCAACGCCTATAAAACCTGCAATGCTACAGTAAGGAATAATTTCCTTGTTTGGCTGTCAAATGCCTCAAACCATGAATTAAGAACACTCATCATTTTGGATTTGCCCTTAAGAGCAGTAAGGCATGCAATGACAGTGTTATAAAACCTTTACTTTCTGATTGCACAGGTTCCCCTATCCTCCACATGTAAGAACACACATTTCAGCCTTACCCATTATGTGAGTAAAAAAATCCAAGTCACAGAAAGTAAATGTCCACTCTGCCTGCACCGTTGTGTTGTAAAGCCCCTTACCCCAAGCCCTCCGCCATGTAATAGCATTCATCAATATGGCTTTGCCAAAAATACCAGTAAAACATGTAAGAAAACATCTATGCTTCAATGCTGCCTGCCTGGGCTCCAGCCTTGCATGCACACATTCATACCCATTCACCCACCAGCCACTCACCCAGTGGTAGCTGGTGATCTTTTTTGATTCGGAGGGCTTAAAAATTTCCCACCAATATGCCAGAGCGACCGAATGCATCAAGTGAACCAGGACCAAGCTAAGAGGACAATATTAACAGGTTAAAATGGTGCATTATACAGGAACGTTTCTGTAAAGAAATTGGGTAAAAAGTCAGACAGCTTCCAATAGGTTTTGTAGGGTCATCTAAAAAGCCAATAGATGCAATTCACCAACAGCATGCACAGGAGAATTTCCCAGCACTTTTTCATGATGCCACCGGCCACAATATATATATGCAAGTATAAAATCAATCTGGCTGTGCTCACGCAAGCTTCTCATAGCTGCCCCAATGTATGCCAATATATGTCAGTATTCCCAGGTAAGAACATACTTGTGTTTGCTTTGTGCACAATGGCAGTAATGATACTATAAGAAAACATGCCCAGGCTGGTTCTGCCAATACATGGCATATTTTTACCACTGCATTGACAAGTGTATTCATTTTTGCTCAGTTGGTTTTGCTCTGTCCCTTCTGGGATACTGACAACTGAACGTGGCACCCAAAATATTTTGATGACATTTCAGATCACCCAAACTGGTAGGGTCATGCGGTCATGACCCTTGAACAATTAAAATCCTTTTTATGAAATAGTTTACTTTGTTGAAATCTGCACAACTGTCCACTTGCTTTCAGAGAGTATAGTTTTGTCTAACATCTTTACGTGTGGACTTTCCCTAACTGAATGTTATATTATATACGTTTCCTCTCCTAAGAGTTGCCTGAGACTCCTCAGTGATCCCTGCAACTAGATGAACCAGGGATAGCGTGCGAGAAACCAATGACAAGCAGGGGGTTCAAACCACTCATCCCATAAACACAGAGTCAGTCTAAACCATTCAGATTTAAATACATAAATTCAGAGAGTGAAGGAGTACTATGTTTGTATGCATGGTATGAGAGAGCATGCACTTCTTTTTAGTTGCAAAATAATGGTGGGTTTTGCACTGTTGCCTATAACATGGGTTTCAAGCTTGCCAACAATAGGTGTTAGCCAATCAGGGGCTGAAGAAGGCAGGTTCAAACTCATGATCCAAGCTTTTGTTCTATCTTGTGGCTTGCACTTTCCTCTGGGTCACAGTGCACTAGTAGCCTCCTCTACCACTCGATTCCTCCTAAATCCCCCCCCACACTACCGGCCTCTGCTACGGCACTTCACTGGGCTCTGCCACCTGCCATCATAGAAATGGAAGAAGACCACCATTTGGAGCCTATTGTTCCTTCCTATCACTGGCTCCTCTGTGTTCTGAGCACACTCTTCAGATAACATTTATTTTTAAACAACTTGCTTTTACTATCTCAGAGCTTAGATAACAGCACCAGGGCCAGGCATTAGGACCAGGCACTAAGGCCTGCTCCAGCACACTGCTGCAGGTGTTATTGCTTTAGTTCAAACATGCACCAGCTTTGCAGTCCATTGCCATAACAGCAAGTGCTCTCTCACTAGTGCTTCCTGGGGACCATCTAGGACACGTTTTAAAATGCTTTCAAAACTGAAGACTAAATGAAAAAGTCTGTAGATACGTTTGTTGTTCCCACTAAATATTACAGGGGTCTCATTTACTATTTCAACTCCAGTTGCAGATAATTTGGGAAATGTGTGTGTTTTTGGAACGCGGTAGTTGCAGCAATATGAAGTCCCCCCAGTAGAACTCTTAAGAGAAGACATGAGTCCAACACAACACAGGAAATCATGTTCTCGAGGAAAGCAAATGAAACCGAAAGATCTTGCAATTTAGTCAGAAAAAAATGTTAAACTATTTTGGACTTCACATCAACCCACGGATCAAAAGAAAATATGGAATGTTCTTTGGTAAGTGTCTAATTTACAGGCATTTCTGCATGCAAATTCGTTGTACCACTTCAGTTAGAGTGGCCAGATTTTTAGACTACATGAGATCTCGTACAAAATAGTAATTTAAGTATTAAAAAACAAAAAAGTAAAGCCGTTTAAAAGTAAAGAAGATGCCTGAATTGTCAAGATGCTTCTACAACGATGTAAGAAATATTTAATTAATGAAAATTACAGGGAAAACAATGCATTTTTGGTATAGAAATGCATCCAAAACGTTTTAACATTGATTTACAGAGCAGAGGACCAGTGGCTTTAACAATGGGTGAGAGCATGTGGATATACGACCAGATAATGCAGGGAAGGTAGCCACATGACCAGGGACAAGGACAGTAGAGCATGAAAAAGGAACAGGATAGTGGATGAAGGGCTACATTTTAGGATGCAGTGGTGAGGGATAAGTGCAGTGGGAAGAGTTAGAGAATAAAAGAGAATAGGAAAGGCAATCAGAGCAAATAATTATGAATATCTTGTTTTTTCAAACTCTGAAGTAATAATAAACAGCTAAACCTTTCAGAAAAGCAACAAACTTGCACAAGTAAAATGCTTCATGGCATAAATGTGTTCCCCAATTTGGTAACATTATAAAAAGAATCTCTCCAACTCTGTATCATGACAATTTACGGTCGAAGAATGGGTTTGCTGTTGTAAATTCAAATGCAACACATTCTAACAACAGAACCGCAGCTGGATTCTCAATTGGAAGCAGAGTTGCAGAGTGAGCTGGTACAGTGTTTTAAAATGTATACATAATTATACATGCATGCAATGGCTCCTTTAAGAATCAAACAGACATATTTCTGGGACATCAAGGACTACTGATGCCTTCAATATGTAGCATCCTCATACCTTTGCATCCAGGATAACATCCATTACTGTCTGCAGATCCTCTAGGCAGTCCTTCATCAGATCTTGCCAATTATCCCATTTTAGTGCACCTTGTAGGCTCAATATCTATTAGAAAAAGTATAAGAGTTCATGACATCCATGCGGAAAAGCAGGCATTTAAAAAAGCGTTTATCTTTTCATAAAAAGAAAACAAAAAAACAAGGTAAATAGAGTTGCAGAGTCTTTCTCTTGATACAAAAGTCCAAGGCACAGATAGTGGTTGTGTAAGCTGTGGACCAGTGCCCTATATCAGAATAAGTAACTTTCCTTCAGTACTAAATGTTGATCTGGTTGTCCTCTGCATTTACTTAAGCTGCCAGGTTATGAGACGACACGTTTTTCTTTTTTCTTAATGGTGTCTGGGAGACCAGACAGGCGAGGTATATATATTGCACTACAATATGATGCTACATCAAAGTGTCAATGATTTGGTTTATCTGCTGCTGCGACAGCTATGGCAACAGTTCTTCTTATATACTCCATAAGACAAGGTACACAAACACTGGTGGCGTGCTAATTATCTCATGAAAAACATGTACTCAAATCAAGTTGAAAAAGCATTGGCAGATCCGACGATGTTGGCTTTTGAGTAGGTATGAGGCAGGCATTTGAAAGAGACTGCTATAATGGTAGTACCTCGACATGAGATGGCAACCACTGTAAAATGGTGTGATGACCTGGGCATATATAGATATGCCTTGCAAATGCCTAACAAACACCTATACATCAGCCACAACTGTTGGCTTTGTCAAAGCATGGAACGGATATAAATCAAGCGGCTGAAGACGCTCTCAGTTAAGATATTTTTATTACAAAAGTAGGGCATTTGTAGCAGCAATGTATCCATTAATGCTCAGCAGACTGCACAGAAATAACGGGCCTAGCCAAAGCTTGATGCTACTGTTTGATCGAGCTCGCTCATAGAGATCCCAGGTGGATGTGGATTGGGTGAAAAGGGGCAGGTAGTTCAGGGGAATGGCCATAGGGATTAGAATAGTCATAGGTAGTCTGCGGGAGGGTAAATAACTCACTTCCTGTAAGGGTGGTCTAGGTGGAGTGACAGTCCTACTGACCAACTAGTCTTGTTAGTCATCTAACCCTCTGGCCTCCAGCCCAATCTAGTGATTGGCAGGCTGGCCTTTGGACTGCTATTTTCTGCAGTTGTACTTAAGACCCTGCCTGGTCCCTTTTTCCCATCTGTTGTCGCTTTGTTCTGCTACATGGAAATAGCAAGTCTGCCGACCTGATGAAAGATTTTCCTGACGATTCCTGACATGTTTAACTCATGCCTGGCCATACTGGCTAGGTATAGCGTTTTAGGCATATCACTGTTGGGTTATTGTGCCCCTGGAGGTGCAGTATTGGCTTTCGGAAGCCTCCTGCTACCTCCCCACATTTGCTGGGTTGAGCCTTCCATGCTGGAACTGTTTTCTGGTTCTTTTATCACCAATTAGTGTCAAAATCTTCCACTTGGCTGTGGATCCCTGCCATGACCTCGAGGGATCCGGAGACACCAACACCCCTTCTGATCTTCTGCTTGGGACGTCCGAAGCTGTATTCAACCGTTATCCCTGTCGTGAGAGTGCTTTCTGCTGAGCTGCCCGACTTCTTTGTGTACCGAGCCACTGGGAGCCATCTCCATGGGTTTCCCTGCCTATCATGTACCTTCCTTGTCGAGTTCTTTGCTTCAGGCTTGAAGGTTGGCGACAGCGTCATGGGAAGGTCTTTTGTTCCTTTTCTGGGTTGTTGCCTGCGTCAGGTGCAAGCCTGTGGGCACTGGATCCTGAACACAACACCTGGAAACGAAGTCCTATACTTACTTGCTTCCCTGGAGCGTTTTTCACCAAACCTTTCAAAGTGAGAACATACATTTGGGTCCTGGGATTGAGCGATTATTCGTGATACCCTTAGGTGCAGAATCGAGATTCTTTGTAGAAGAGTCTCAACTGCATTTTCCCTAGACTTTACAGAGCTCTAAAGTTTCCTGTGGTAGGCATTCCAGTCCAGTTTTTGCTTGGAATTCTGGGATTTGTAGTTATTCTAAATTTGAAATGGGAAAGAAAAAATAAGTCCCAGAATCCAAAAGGGGAAAAAAGAAGTGGCTGCCCTTCTCATGCATGGCCACATGAATCTTTAAAGCTCTTCTACTCCGCTGTATCTACCTCTGGGGCTCCTCGTTCATCTTTCAATCCCAGGATCTCTTCAGTGGGGTCTCATTTGGTGTTCTCTGAGGTTGTCTGTCGTGAAATCTGCACCATTGGGGGTAGAAAGGACTTAATGCTATTAAAGCGGATGGCCCATTAGCTGTTATCCCATTGTTTCCTATGGAACTTTCACCATGTCCAAGAACTCTCATTAAGTGACTACGGGGTAGTGATTTTGGGGTACCTGCCCACGAACAATGTTCCTATACCCACAAGTGGTTCAAAGAGTTCTCGACCAAGAGCTAAAATGTAAGTACTACCATCATTTTACAAATCATGCTCTGCATTATTCCAATGGTGAAAATGTTTTAACGCCAACTCATTTTTGGTGACTGTGAATATTTTTCTCTGAAGTGCTTGCTAAGGTAATTATTGCTAAAATGTATTTTTACTTCTTGGTAGCCTTTATTACGGTTCAGAAATGTTTTCTACCCTATATAACCATTTGTCCATTTGTATTATTTTTAATACTAAGCCCTAGAGGGTCACAATTAATGGTGAGCATTTGCATAGTCTTAAGGAATGTTTGCAATATTTTTCCAGTTGGCTGAAATGTCTACTTCCCCTTTTCTCCCCTCCTCGGCGTATATGTGTTAGATGCTGACCATCAGGTCTACGTTTTCCTACATATAAGAGGGATGGTAGTGTATTTAGGACCCTGTACTTAATTTTGCAGGCCCATGGCAGCTATGTTGTGTGGTTCGCTTGTTCTCCACCCCTAGTTCATCTCTGCAGGGTGCCTACTAGGGTAGTGAGTCCACAGTGCAGTTTTTTTAAATAATTATTTTTTCATACTATGTGTTATCCCTTAAATACTTATTTGACCTATGCGTAAGTTTATGAAGCAGATATTTTTCAGTATATCAGTGTGATGTATGTTCTAGAGATAGGTGTGCGGACTAATCGTACCTTTGTGTGAACCTACTAGCCCCTACCTGAGAGTTGAGCCTTGTCGCGCTGTCGATGTTGCCTACATTTAAGAGAGAGTTGGCTTCCCTTTCTTGTCAGGTGTGTTAGCCCCCATTAAGGTCAGTGGTTGTAGTTCCCTCAAAAGAGAATGGTACAATAACTGCCTTAACAGCAGCCATGGCCAAATTCACCTTCAAACCAATCTCATTCAGCCAAGTTTAATTTTAATTTTTAAATCTATTTAGTTCCTCATTCATATTGTCACTAAATACTTTGTGTGAGTTATGAGGAGTCTTTTTTAAATATTTTTATTGGAATTGTATTGTATTTATATAGCATCTGTAAGGAACTCATGGTGGCAACAGTATAGACAGACACAAGTGATCACAGTTCAAGGGTGTTTATTAAACTGTACACATGGTTTGGAAAACGCCTAATCTAAACCTAAAGCTACAACCATCAAATAAAAATAAGGGAGTCCTAGTGGCCTATACTAAAAAAATAATCTATTGCCAATCCTTACAACTAAATACAGAAAAGTGTGGGATAATGTTCTTAAGAAAGAAGTGTTCACAATTGATAAGTCAGGATGTAGTAGCCGGGGGTCTCCCTTCCCCACGTTTTTAGCATGGGACAAGATGGGATTCCGGAACACTGCACTCACTCACTCAAACTTTTGTCAGCATGAGCCTACATTTACGTTCTCAGGTACCAGGACCTCTAGCGGTTAAGTCTCTTTTCCAGAGAAATGTCTCTTGCCTCTGAGGGCCTGCTGCATGTAAAATAATACACAAAATAATTCCTTTTTCGTCTATACGTTGGGAGATACCTCTTCACCCCTGGGTCTCCCTCTTCCGGGCTCAGACCCTTCTTGAATGTTAGCCTCCCTCCGCAGGGTTCACTATGGCTTACATGCCAAAGGATTCTAAACAATCGTCTCTGTTACATTCACGTTTCTCAATGTCTTTTTTTAAACAGTTCATGTTGAACCTCCCGTTATCAGGTTTGCTCTTGTCAGCACAAATGTTCATTAAGGCATCAGGCTTCGCCCCTTTTTTTATCGTCATCCCTCCATCGGGTTCACGCTTGCCAATCTTTTCTCTCCCCATGCAGTATTTGTTTCCCTTAGCTTTCCATTACTTGCAGGTCAAAGACTTTCGACTGTACAGCGGATTTTGCTAGACCTCTGTGTGACCACTTTGACACACTTCGCACGGCCCTCGCACAGCCTTCTGGTATTGGTAGTTTCAACAAAATGGGGATACAACCAGAGTCTCTCACCGTACACCCATATGGGGCCGGATCCATTAAGCGCGCTTTCCCCTACGACATTCACGGTTCTTTGAACTTTCCTTAGTTGCAACTTTCATTCAACACAGTTCGGTTTCTTATCGGTTCTCCCCTCGACTCACCGGTTGTGATGAACCGCTTGGCTTTCCTTGTATCGGGAGTCAACGACGGTAGCCCGGTAGCAAACATGCCACGTTCTTCTACTCATCAGTTTACGCATGCTCCGTGTACCGTTGACATCTGCTGTAGCACACGGTAGCTCTTCTTCACAGTCTTACGATTTCTTCCGCAGAGGAATCGCAGGTCTAGGTCGGAAAGGGCATTGTCGCTTGTCTCCTTGTCTCCCCCTCGGTTCTCGCCACCTTTCTGCCCCTCTTCAACTGCCGCCCTGGGTTAGCTCTTGTGTCGTGATGTCTGCCTTGCTTGTAGGGTGCTCTAGTGTTCCACCTTTTATCCCTGTGGGGAAGTTAAAGGGCCGTCCGGTGCCAGTGATTCTGGTCAGTGGCCTGACTTTACCTGACCCTTGTGTTGGAACATGTGAGGTAAAGGGCACTGCTAGTCTGTTGTCTCCCGTGATGTGTAAAGGTGTTCGTGTTAGAAAAGGGGGGGGGAAGAGGTTGAGTATCCTATGTAGTAGGATAGGGAAAGGGGTTATGAGAAGGGGAATACCATGTCTCACACGTCTGTGTTCCCAGGCCACTCCCCAAGGACCCCCCCCCCCCCCCATCTAGGTGATCCTCCCACCTGGTTCACCCCAGGAACTGGATCCAATAGTGATGGCTGTGTCCTCGCCACCTGGATGATAGATCCCTGGGGACTAGTTAGGGAGACACCATCACAAACAATCAAAACAGCAGACAATAAGTAAGGACATGTTAGGCAAACAAATCAAGTCAAGGAAGAATGTTTTTTAAGGCGAGATTTAAAGTGAGAAAAAAAAGACTGGAGAGGGAGAGCATTGCATTGCTTAGGTGCCAAAAGGGAGAAGGAATGAGAAGAAGCACATGGGGTCGAGGAACAAATAAGATGCAAAGAGACTGCAAGAGAAGAGAAGGAGAATAGAAGATTAGAAAGGAGCAATATGGAGAAGTTGGAACGTGGAGACATTTAAAAACAATAGAGAGAAAGTTGAAAAGAAGACACACTTTGAAGGATAGACACTGAAGTGAATGTAGGGCCGTGGTAAAAGAGTCATAAGGGAAAAAAAGAGTGAAGAGAACACAGGTAGAATAGTGATGGATTAATCAAAGAGCGGCAAGTTGGTATGCGGGGAGACCAAGAAGAAGACTAGACCAGTAGAATAGATGAGAGAACCTTAAAGAGGAGATGAGAAGTTTAAAGGTGTGAAACGTTACAGCCCAATGCGCTTTCCGCATGTTGAGGAGTTGGAAATGACAGGATTAAGAAATAGCGATGTGAGGAGAGAAAGAAAGAGAAGAATTGAAGATAGCACTGAGATTACAGGCAGAAGTGGGGTCAGCGCGAGAAGCAGGAGGAAATACGAGAGAGGGAGGGGGAAGAGGAGGTGTAATAGTAGACGCAGAAAAGAAGAGAGTGGCCTACAGCCTACATTTTCTGATCTTCAACCTGCTTGCCAATGAAGGACCTAACTGTCACTATCAGCTGAAAAGGGTCTCTTAGGGGTAGATTTAGTAGACTGTGCCACACGTGCCCTCCAGACAGTCAAGCTGTTTTGTAGACTGACTGGCCTGGCATTCCAAGACATTATATTTAAGTGGGAAGTTCATGTCTGTAGGCAGGGGGAACAATAAGAAGCATATGTGACGTTCAGAGTGTTATCATAATGAAAGCCTAAATAACAGAATAAGTCAATCATCTCAAAAGGGTGCTTCTCCAAGTGAAAAATCACCCTTTGCTTCTACCGTTTAGAATCGAATTTCATTACCTTTGTCTTGGTTATATATATATATATATATATATATATATATATATATATATATATATATATATATATATATATATATATATATATAGAGAGAGAGAGAGAGAGAGAGGACAGAGAGAGAGAGCGAGGAGAGAGGACAGAGAGAAGATATATATATATATCCAAGTATAATGTTGTTGAATACTCCAATACTGTACAGAAACACAGCTGTAAACCTACTCTGGCCAAATCCAGCAGAGCAAAATCATCTGCATAGGACAAAAATGGACATATTCTAGGACCCCAGTTGTGTTGGAAAGTTATGGGTCAAGTGCAGTACATTGCCCAGGCCTGCTACAGGTTCAAAATAAGGGGCACATAACCCTGCTTTAAAGCAAGGTAATGTTTTATAGGGTCAATTAGTGTAACATCTGTGTTCAGATGTACCCTAACAGTTGTATTAGCTTGCAAATGGATTATTAGTTTCAGCAACACAGAGTCTATACCGCAGTCCAAATGTTTTTGCTAGAGGATATTCCTGATGACTCTGTCAAACGCAGATGTGTAGTCCAGAAATGACAGAGTGGGGGACTACCATAGATTTTCATCTTCTGAGCGGACACATTTATGCAAAACAAGATTACATAAGGGGAAAGGCGTGGTCTGAGGCCTGTTTGAAAATATGGGAAAAGCCTACTTTTCGCAGACTACTCTGTCTAGAAGCGCAATGAGTCGGTAGTTTCTAGCCCCTTCTTTCCCTTTTTTTAAAATGTTTATTTTCATCCGGTTACACAAGTGGAGACAAAGGCTCAATAGCTGTTAATGACTGAATGATTCCTCCCCAGCTCCCTCTCTCCTCCCCCCTCCCCCACCCATCCTCCCCATCCCCTCCACAGGTACATATGTTCCCCTGGCCCAGTGGCTTGAGGTTGTTTGTCTCTAGTTCAGCACTGTCCTGTAGGGCCAGTCGTGCCGATAGAGGATTGTGAGTCTGCGGTGGAAAGTTCCGGTCGTACTCTATAAGCCGGGCCCAAATGTCTGTGAACCTATGCAGTAGGCCCGCTTTGGCTGCTGTGAACTTTTCTGCCACCAGAATAAGATAGATGTGAGTATCAGCGATAAGGAGGCCTGAGTTGGAGACCAGGATGTCCCTCTTGAACTTCTTCCTTCCTGACTTAGTGAGAAGGATAGGATAGGAGATAAGGTAGCAGCTAGAGAAGATAGGGCAGACGGAAAGCACAATAGAGGGTGCGAGGAGGAAGTAAGAGGAGAAGGGAGCGAAAGAGAGAGGATGCAGGATGCCAGAGGGGCGACAGGGTTCACACAGTAGGGAACACACAGAAGGGGCAGCCAGGTAAACCCAACAGTACGAATGGTACCCCCAGTATAGTGGGGTCCAAGAGAGTGGAAGAGAGCCGAAGGACACAGATCACAGTAGTACAACAGTAACCACAGTTCGGGGTTGGCCTAGAGAGTGAGAGAGAGCCTAAGGACACAGATCACAGTACAATAGTAACCACAAATGAGACAAAGAACACAAAGTACGGCTACCTGTGTGGAGGGAAGAGTCTAAGATTGCATATATACAGAGTACATTATGTCAGGCAGTTAGGTGAAGTATGCGCAAAGGTCAGAAAGTTTAGTAGAGAGTAGTAGTGGCTGCTCCCCCTCCCTGCACCTTTCTTACCTTTCAAAAGCAGATGGTCGACGGCTGTGTCGCGCAACTGCACTCTGTGCCACTACCCCTTCACCGCCAAACACATGCGTCACACAACACCACAGCCTTGCCCTGCGAAGGGCTTTTCCGCCGAGGGTCACATCCCCGGTTCTTAAAAGTTTGGATGCGTGGACGTAGGCGTGCAACGTTTTACGTATAGACTGGCGGCATCACCTGAGTCGCACAACACCGCAGCCTTTTCCTGGGACGGCTTTTGGATATGAGGTCCAGTGGTTGACTGAAGAATAGATGCAAGAATTTCCCCAGATATATAAAATGCTTTACCTGGAACGGCAGTGTTAGACTGGATTTCTACACTCTGGCTTGGTGGACAGATGTGTAGAAGGCCATCTGAGATATAGTGAACAAGGGACAACTTCTGGGAGTTTAGGTAAACCAATCAAGGTAGCATGTACAGTGGCCAAAGCTAAGTGAGTTTGTATGGTTTTGGGGTACACACAGTGTTGAAACAGTAAGTAATAAGTGATTATACTTAGAGAATCAGTTTTAAAAATATTATATTTATTTATGGCCAAAGAAAACAGGTAATATTATCACACAAGACTAATAGTAGAATACATATATTCAATCACAGTAGTTAGTGTCAAATAATCGATTCATCCCCCACAACACCTGGAAGCGAAGTAATTAATCTTTGCACTGACAATCCACAGGAATAACAATCCTTACTTAGAAAGTCCAACACTAACTTGTAAGGGGCCTTGTGCCCAAAAGTTCATAAAGTTTTCCAAGAGTTTTAGGAGCTGGGAAGAACTTAGGGATAAGGTCCAAAAGTCAGAAAGAGACGTACACTGGTAAGACTGTTCCTAGCTTTTGGAGAGCTTTCGGCAACAAGTATTGCCAAAGCCAAACAGTTGTAAAACATTTTAAGAGTTAGCAAACTTTTAATGGTGGAGATAGGGGTGCAGGTCAGTACTGCTGTAACGTACCCCCCTGTACTCCGACTTTTCACCAGAGTTAGCATGTCTATGGAGGGCCACCAGAGGTTGGTTTTCCCACTGTTCGTTCGAGTCAAATAAGCCTACGAGCTGCGGGTGCAAGAAGGTCTAGGAGCTGGTGCAACCTGTTCCTGGGAATGAATGCAGCACACACCAATGCAGGCCTCCTCTGGGCACTTGACCAGATGCAGGAAAGTCAGTTTCAGTGACGGTCACTGATGCACGGCGACAACAGGGCACACAGATGTTGCGGTCAAAGTCGGCCCTCTATCTCGGGCCCTGTCGATGCTAGGATGCCAACATTTCACAGGAAGGACTCTTGCAGGACAAGCTGAAGATCCCTCAAGTTCGCAGCCAAAACATGGAATGACTCTCCTACTGCAGTTGCCTAAACTGAAGCTGGTCAGTCCAGGGACATTTCCCAAGGCGGGTGAACATTTATAACGTACAAGTGAGCAAGGTACTATGAACCCACAACACTTAAAGGGAAAACAAACACTACTCCTGACAGTGGAGCTACGTATAAATTGCAACAACAACTAATGCCTGTGAATCAGGTTTAATACATCAGAGCATATGTTCCAAATACATAGAGAGAACATAGGACAGTCAATAAAATATATACAACGTACATACAACAATGAATAAATACATGTGCCAAAATAACTCCTTTTGGACAGGTTTTCGATAGCAAATCCAGTCTTAATGGTCTCTTGTGAGGGATACCATGGGGAAAGTAATGCAATCGCAGTGTATTCAATACTTTATGTGTGGAGATGATGTGACATGGCATAAGGTCTACACAACTGTGCTTCAGCCTCAAAGCAGTACTTGTGTTGCTGTAACTTAGACGGCCTTCATCAGGACAGAGAAAATTGAACAAGGCGGTCCTACGTGATCTGTCAACATAATGTATTAGACTAGCCATGTCTGAAAACTTTTTCATAAGCAACTTTATAAACAAATCAAGGGAGTGAGTATGGGGGCAATCTTTGCCCCCGACATTGCTAATCTATATATGGCAAAGTACGAGACCGACTACATCATTGCTCAACAAAATCCATACAGAAACAACATTGTTGTATGGAAAAGATATATAGATGATGTTTTTCCCATATGGCATGGCAATCAACATGAACTGACCTCCTTTCTACTATGGTTTAATCAATACAACCAACATATACGGTTCACAATGCAATGGGATTTCCATTGCATAGATTTCTTGGATTTACCCATCTACATATCAGCTTATGGCTTGAAAACAGAATTATACCGTAAACCTACAGACCGAAATACTCTCCTACATTTCGGGAGTTACCACCCAGAAGGACTCAAATACAATTTATCCTATGGCCAATTCTTAAGGGTAAGGAGGAATTGTACTAACATTACAAATTTCAATAAACATGCTCTTGACCTCAAGAAACGACTGCTTGAAAGAGGATATCACAGAAAGGCAATGACAAATGCCCATAAACAACCAGCCAACACTGACAAGACGATCTGCCTCACCAAAAGACCCAAAAAGGACCTAGACAGATTGGTCTGCGTGACAACCTATAGCCCATTGAGTAATCTCATACGGAATACAATCAAAAGACACTGGCACCTCAAAGAATACAGGTACCCTCAACAAAATACCACTTTTCGCATTCACGAAAAACCAGAACTTGAAAGACTCACTGGTACATACCTTCATCGAACCAGTTATACCTCATTCAACACTATGGGATTTACCTCCAGTAAAAGGCCACTACCAATGTGGACAATGCTTAGTGTGCCAATTCACCGAAACCAAAAAGATTTTCAAACACAATGCCATCTCATGGACTCTCAACGATCACACCAACTGTAACACCAAGCAGGTTGTGTATGTCATCGAATGCCCCTGTGGCCTACTCTACGTTGGTAAGACCATGCGGGCCATAAAAACCAGGATATCTGAGCACAGATCGTGCATCAAGAATAAAGTTCCTGATAAACCCCTAGTTCACCACTACAACCAGAAAAACCACACCAACAAGGATCTGAAGTGGTTTGTGCTAAAGAAGTTATCCCCCACTACAAGAGGGGATGACAGACAAGACTCTGGCAAGATTGCAACAACAAATGAGTACATCGGTTGAACACCATTAGAAAGGTCTAAACATCACTGTACAGTGGAAACATTTTATATGACCCACCCCAGCTCACCAATTACTCATAATGTGAATCCACAGTGACATTTATTGTTGACCTTCCTTTTCCACGCAACAGGTCACCTGAACTTTATTGAATCATCCGTGTTTTCAGACTTTGATATGTATTATCATATTATCTGTAATTTTGAATTATCCCAACAATTTTGTATCTTCACTGTACATGGAAGTAAATTATGCCATATATATACAACCAGGTTCCTCCTGGGGGGTGGATCCCTGTGGGTCTATCCACTTGCACAGTTGAACACAATAGGATAGTTACAATCAACTCCTAGAACTGTGTACCATGCAAGGTCACTGTATACTTCGTTACACCTTGTATCCAGAGTCTAATTGTTATTTCTCCATCAGATATGTGTACAGTGCTATTGATCAACTATTGTATTTGTGTAGGGCGATTAATACAGTAAGACATCTTCACGTATTACACTACATCCCTTTTCTCTCATCACCAGACTTTACAACAGCACCGAGCGTGCTAGTTGCTAGGGTCACGTAGTTTTATGCCCATGGTGTAGGTTTCGCCACACTATCTTCAGAATGTCTCTTGTTTTGCAGCTTTATTTCATGGGACAGCCACCTCATTATGTGAGCGCCTTTGCCGCTTGAGACCAATATTTGAGCTCAGCGTGCTGGTTGCCATAGTAACCCGTTTCCTAACAACAAGTTTTCTTGTGATCACAATGCCACTCTTATGTTTCAAAATTATTTTGGACATCTGCTATCCCTGGCTAACACTCCCAGTCAGACCCACCGTCCCCTCGCTTGCCAAGTCGACACTTTCAAAATAGCGGCTTCTATATAAACATTGCAATAGCAACCGCGTGTTGCTACTTTGGGGAACACGGGAGACCTTTGCTTGCACGCGGCTGGTCCTTTGACTCAGCATCTATCATGCCAGGTATGAAGACTTCACCTCCACTAGCGATTGTTTTGGCCCCACCGGATCACTGCCTGCAATCCACTGGCATTATGCGGTATAAACTCACTATCTAGATCCTGCTCTCTAGCCTGTCACTCTTGGACACGCAGAGAGTTTCCATTACAGACAACCGAGTAATTTTGCACGTTGTAGGGTGACACATGCACAAACGCATTAACCTACCAGATCACACAGTGCATCTGTTATCCGATGCCATGGTCACTCATAGTCACCATCAGCTACACAAAGGACCTGGAGTATGGTGTTTTTATGACACATTGTTCCTTTCACCCACAGTCCTTCGGTTGAACATCCACCTCCATGGTTGAACATCCATCTTCAACTTTCAAAATTGTGCAGGACCAGCCAGCAATTTAAACATCTTTGTCCAGTGCGGGTAAGAGCCAACCACATTGTTCTTGCTATCAAGTGCCCCCCACCACCATATCAAATCCACACATTTGAAACACTTTCCTTGTTACATCGATCTATGAAGCACGCTAATAATTCCGGATCTGACCGACCAACCCCTTACTGATGAACTGAAGAATCAGAATTCTTGCCATTGTGCAATACGATACGGAAAGATCCATTATCTTTAGAGTCTCTCTTTGTGAGTCAAGCATTAGATGCATTCAAAATGGTTTCTTTTTACTCCTTGAACCCCACACACTTCTGACTCATGTTCTCTGTCTATTATGTTGACAGATCACGTAGGACCGTCTTGTTCAATTTTCTCTGTCCTGATGAAGGCCGTCCAAGTTACAGCCAAACAAGTACTACTTTGAGGCCGAAACACAGTTGTGTAGGCCTTATGCCATGTCACATCGCCACACATGATGTATTGAATGCACTGCAATTACATTACTTTCCCCATGGTATCCCTCACAAGAGACCATTAAGACTATAATTGCTATCGAAAACCTGTCCTAAAGGAGTTATTTTGGCACATGTATTTATTCATTGTTGTATGTACATTGTATATATTTTATTGAATGTCCAATGTTCTCTCTATGTATTTGGAACATATGCTCTGATGTATTAAACCTGATTCACAGGCATTAGTTATTGTTACCATTTATACGTAGCTCCACTGTCAGGAGTAGTGTTTGTTTTCCCTTTAAGTGTTGTGGGTTCATAGTACCGTGCTCACTTGTACTTTATAAATGTTCACCCACCTGGATAGAGCAGGGACGTAACCAGGTGCCCTTTCCTAAAAAGAAAATTTCCCAAGGCTCCAACTTATTGAGTTATCAGAAGAAGTTGAGAATGATTGTTCCCACCACTGCCAAGGGTCGACGCACCGATGAAGGTCTTCTAAGCTCACTAGCCAGACAGGGATCCACCGTGACTGCAGGAACAGTTGGTTGCCAGCCGTTCTCAGGATCGGTCCATGGGTCTTCCGAAGTCTTCATGGCAATGCAGGATACTTGGCTCCTCGCAGGATCTCTGGGGAATAGTTGCAGGACTTCTTATGGAAAAATTCAGGTGAGCACAGAAACTCAGCCCATCCAATGAAGATATGCCCCTCATGCACACCTCAGCAGTGGCCCAATTAGGACAGCTGTTGGTGAAACTCATGCATACACTCCAGACATACACACAGTTGGTGTATTGAGACCAGTCAGTCCCAACCCACTTCCTGGCTTCCACAGACAGAGGTCCTGCACTAGCTCGCGAAAAAGCACAGTTTTCCCAGGCAAATGCATGCCCATAAAGGGAATTTCTCTGAGGTCCAATGGAGTCATGCTCCATAAGGCTGGTGCCCATACATCAAAGTCTGAGCCACCAGTTTTATTTTGGGTAACTCGCGGTTGGTGTAGCCTGAGGGTATTATTAGAACGAAGGGTGCATCTGAATGTGATCTTATTGATTGTAGAAGAAAGATAGAAAGGCATCTCACCCTGAAGACACTTAAATACCATGGTCAGGCCCTTAAACTGAATTCTTTGCTCAACCGGGAACAATGCAGTTTCCTCTGTGATTCAGACACTAAAGATTGACGTTTAAGGCCACATACTACCTGCACTGTGCCATTTTGTGTGACCTGCAGCTTTCTTATGTTGGTCTGGGAGGTCCCTACTAGCAGGCTGTTGCAATAATCCAACTCTGTGTTGATAATGGCAGAGGTGATCAATGCTCGGCTAGCCTCAGAAAGATATGGGCAAATCTGCCACAACAAGTTGACATAGTAGGCACAGGAGGACTTGAGGTAGGTGACATGCTTCTTAAACGAGAGATGAGAGTAAAAAAAACTCCCAGTCTTTTTACATAGTCAGAGACTTCAATATTGCTACCAGCAATCTTGAAGTTTTTATATTGAAGGTCTAGTTTTCTCATTTTTTGTTGGGTCCCTAGGATAAGCACCTCTGTTTTAGAGTTATTAAGAGCTAGAAAATTCATGGCCATCCACGATTGTCTTGATTAAAAGACTTCATTGATTTTATCAGAGTCCTCTATATAAGATCCAGAGAGCTTCAAAACAATCTGGGTGTCATCCGTGAAATTGGCCAACAGTATCCCCAGGGAAAAGAGTAGATCACATAATGGGCGGGAGTAAATGTTAAAGAGCAGAGGTGACAGGCAAGAACCCTGAGGAGCTCCACATAATTGGGAGGCTCTACATGATTGAGCACTTCCCATAACCACATTTGCGGTTCATGGTCCAAGAAAAGATTTGAACCAGAAAGCGGTAAAGGGGGTACAATTGCCAACTTGAATTAGTCTGTCTGCTAAAAGAGAGTGATCGACTAAATCAAACACAGCAGACAGATCTAACAACAAAAGTCATGCCATGTGGCCGTCCTCTATAATGTTTGCAATATTGGACTTTAAATCCAGAAGTGCAAATAGCTCCCTGACAGGGAACAACGTTGGTGGGGCTTGCACTCTCAGCTCACACGTATGTGACAAGTAAAAACAGGGTTCCACCAGCCTGTGACTCAATGCAGACTCCAAATAGGAACATTACTAGTTACTGCTTTATAATGTTTATTCTAGGCAATAGTCTGTTTTATGCACCAGATTATTTTTGTTTTCTAAAGTCCTCCAGCATTCCATCTTTGAATTCTGAAATGCCTCAGACTACACAAAGGACATTAAAAGATAATAAAAGAAATACTAAAAATTACAACAACAATAATAACGATAAGCATTGACAAGGCCAATAGTTTTGACACAGTAGAGGCATTTGCCAGCTATTGCCATTGTATATGCTCATCATTTGCCAGGTACTGTGAAGCTGGAGCACCCCTATACCTTTAAAGCTTTAAGGGCACCATGCTTTTCCCTGCCTGGGGGAGGGGGGGGAACAGGCACTCCACAGCATTTTCTAGGGTGTGAACCATTTTGTCAGTGCACTAGTTTACATACAGAAAGATACACTCATGTTTAGAATGCAGTACTTATTTCAGTCAAACTCATTAGCCCTGTATCATGTGCATGCCAACAGTTGGCAACCAGTGGCCTTAGCTCCAATCAGCCAAAAATAATGATGGCATGTTAATGTAGATGAGAATGCCAGACAGGGAATCTGGAACATGGCTTTCAAATATGTAAACGGCAGCGTTTGCTAGCTTGAGTTTACTGTGTCCAACTTTCTATGCCATATCTGATATCCCCACCTTTTCAACCTTTGAACCTTGGCAAGGCGCTCCGAGACCCTCTGGTAGGGCTAGTGCTAAACAAACATTGCAATAAATAAATAAATATACATAGACCGGCAGAAAGCCTTATTGAGGCAATTCACACACGTATTCTTTTTCTAATCTTATTTTGGGGGCTTACACAAAAAGTAAATCTTTCAATATGGTAGTGCTTTTATTGAGAAAATGGAAAGGTGATGACAGACCGACAATTTCGGAATGGGTGGATGATCTGAAACAAGTATCCAGAATGGAAAGATTGATTTTATACAGGGATAAGAAAATGAATTTGTTTGATCAAATTTGGGGCCGATTTTTGGATTTATAAGACTGTTGTCTACATGGTTTAAATCAAATCTGTAATTTTCCTCTTTTTAGGGAATGTGTATTCATTAATGTTGTGATCCTGATTTTTTTTTTCTGTTTTATGTTTACTTATTGGTTATATATTTTGAGATGTGTTATATTTAAAATTCAATAAACATGTATAATAAAAAAAAATATGGTAGTGCTTTGCGAAAAAACTAGAATCTTGCTAGATTTAATGCACTTTTCCACGCTGATCTGGTTTTGCTTCTTCAATAAAAGCAAAAGCACTACTGTCAAAAAGTAACAAGATTTCTGGCCCGCTTCCCCGCCAAACATCAGACATGAACTGTTCTGGAAATGTACATTTGGACACTGTTTAATGTTATGTTACTGACATTTGCCTCAGTACATCTGCCAATGGAGGAACTGTGTAGCCCTTTTTTCTGGTCTGATGGGGCATCACTTTACCTTTTGATAAACCTGCAGCTCCTGCTTCTTTTTCTGAAGGTCTGTTATCAGTGGTTCATCAATGGAAGGATCACTTATGCTGTATGCCAGGACGTCCAGGCATGCTTCGAGAGGCCACTTTTGGAGGAGGAGTAGGGCCAGCTTGCTTCTTAATGCAGCATCTTTCACGCCCATGAGGTACCTCCAACCATTCTCATCTGTTATGAAAGCACAGACTAAATGTGAGATGCTAGCTTCTGCAAAGACAGTTCAGAATCAGAGACTTGATCAGCTGTGGAACTTAAAATATTTTCGATCTTAAGTATTGAGAGCAGTAATCTCTTTTACAAATACCTCTTGGTTGGACACATGGAAAGTAGTAGTGTGGCTCGCCTACACTCTTGACAAGCAATAAAACATCAAACATGCTGCACTTACCCTCTTCAATCCCTTTGTAACTGTTCAGTTATGTTTATAAAGGAATAGACTCTTCATCAACTAAAACCTTTCCAAAATGATTAAAGAACACATCAAGAATGAAAGAAAGTAAGTAGACTGCAAATTGCTTTAAAATATTAAATTGTTTCATTGCCAAAATCATATGGAGCATTAGCTGGCCCCAAAAATCCCCCTCTCATCCCCGACTGGAGAAGAAATACTGTGATCGCTTAACAACATAGAGAGAGTTTAGCTATTTGACTGGCCAGTCTTGAACCTACAGCATCTCCAGCTTTATTCTTGATCCCCTAGGGCCATTTCTCATGTGGATCTGTGCTGGGCCTGTAGAATGCACTGCTCATTTCTCCCAGATATTCTACTTTGAGATAGTGCATGCATACTCTGCCCTTTTCGTGTCAGTATGTTCTTATCGAAGAGACAATGGCCTCACACATGTTGTCATCCGTCCACTTAATCCTCTACTAGTAGCATTCAATGATGTTGCTGGCATCATAATGTTCTTCTACTACTCGAATATTCACATGACCCTCACACTGCATCAGTACCCTGTGATCAAGTACATTCTGAAAGCTAGAGGATGTGTCTGGCAGCCCCCGGGGACCAGGAACCACACCTTTGGCTCCAGCTGCAGAATACAGGTGTTCTCCTGGATTCAATCCTATTTCAAGCCTCGCTTGCAGGGCCACTCCATGCACCAGATGCACCTTATGGCCCAAGAGAAGTAAGTAGTACAGCGGGAATCAAATATAGTAGAAGCCGAAATGGCTGGCCCACGGTTACCCTTGCTGCAATCTGAGAACCCTTTCATATAAGGAACATACAAAGCTGGCCTGGTTTGTCACACTGCAAGAAAGTGCAATCATGAACCCACCTGAGCTAAGGTGTTGGAGGCAGTGGGTGAAGTTGTACACAATACTGCAACAATTTCAAGACTGAGAGCTATAGCCCCAAAATCATGGAGCCGAGTGTATGCAAAGTGTTTCCAAGATGGTGACTGAGAAGATATGGACTTCCGAGCAACCAAGTGCACTTGACAAATATTTAGTCCATTGCAATATGAGCCAATCACAAAACACCACTTTCCTTACCCCTTAGGTGATACCTAACTGCAGGTCAAGGGCCCAATTGCTGGTATAAACAGGCAGGGAGATTTAGTCGGAGTCAGTGTGTAGCATTGCAGAGTAGAGCATGGGGATGTAGGAAGAAGAGACAGAGGAGGGAAGGAATGAGGACCAGAGATACAGAAAGCCAAATGAAGTCATGAAAACCTAAACCTGCCCCTTAGACTCGATTTAACCTAACTCCCTGTTAACTTTGGTATTAAATAAAAGAGAACGTGAACTTATATAAAGGTGTCTGAGTCATCTCTAAATCTCAGGCCGTGACAGCCCTCTGGAATCTGGTCCATCTTCAGGCAGGGATCAGTGAGGAGATCTCTAAAATGGCCTGGACTCTGGTGAAGAGAGAAGTTCCAATCCCATCTCAGGAAGGACCATTATTCTTCACCACTTTAAATGGGAAAGATAGCGTTGGCCCGCCCAGAGGTTCTTCATCACAGATTTCCTTTTGGCTTCCTCAGGCACGATCTCCTCCATTGAGGATTAGATTGGATGTTTTCAGAAACATGGCAGTGTCCACAATCTATGGGATTCATGGCTCCTGTCTCTAAGCAGCTTTAAACGGGCATCAGTCCTATTTATTAAAGAGATTGTTCGTAGACCTCATTTATGGGGGCCCAGATATGCCTATTCTACCAGGTTTTCAGGGTGCTTCGACTTGAGGTATCCTAACTCTCCAAGAGGTACTATAGCTGAGAAGGCAACGCAACTCTTCAGAAGGTGGACAATGGTTTCAGGGAACACTTAACACTTTTGACACAGGAAGACATGTAGGGAATATAGCTGCAAAAACCTTTATAATAAAGTTGTGCAAACTACAGCTCTTTATACTTCTGCCTTTATATCCATCTAGGTTTTGCTCTTTTGGCTCCAGAAAAAAACAATGACACTAATGCCCTACCCACTGCTAGTTATGCTAAACACTGCTCTCTCCCTGCACCTCTCTGCTGCCGTTGGTTGTAGCAGCATTCTTCTGGGTCAGTGGAAATCCTGCTTCTTGTTTTAGTGGGCAACCTCCAGAATGGTGGACAAGCTCCCGTTCTTATCCAAAATCCAGATTGGGCAGTTACACCAGCACACCATGCCAAAGATCTGCACCACTCAAACAGGTAAGCACTGTCCAATTGCGGGAGACGGGGGGTGGGGGGAGTTAGTCACAATCATCAACATCTACCCAGCTACAGACACTATTAGGACTAGCAAGCCACAAACTCAGTCAGGACCTGATCAGCCACGCAAAGGCCCTAGCATTGGAATCCAAGCCAGACCCAGGCAAGTGCATACCCTTATACAGTGCTTCCTGACCTGAGAGGGCATATCCAGGATTTCCCCAAAATATTTCCTGTAAGATGCAGAAAAAAGGAAACATTTTCAATGTTCATCAGCGCACCAGCCAGCCACCCCAAAATACACACAGAATATGTGGGAATGAAACATTTTATCAGGGCATTTTTTTTTTGCGTTACTGCTTCTACATGAGAATCGTCCATCAAAGAAATCATATATAAAAAAAAACATGTTCAACAGTAATATCGTTGTATTCCTATGTTGGTTGGGTCGCTCCAGCATGTTTAGATAAAAAGCTTTGGGAATAAGGAACCTCGAGGGCCCGCCAATGTCCAGCAACCTCAATGACATAGCGAATAGCCAAAAAATTAAATCCAAATGTAAACTGCAGTAGAAATCATAGAAGGGGGTTCTAATACATACTCACATTTCTCCACATATTCCTCACAATAGTTGGTAATTAGGTAGGCCAACTCACCCTACAACGAAAATCACTGATTGGCGGTTTGACACACATCACCCTCCATTAAAAAAAATGAAAAGAATTAAAACATGTGCCTTTACTCCTGCATTCACCTCACTATACATTCACTTTGCCATATTTGCAATCTTAGCCTTGCTTCTTCTGGCTTTCACTTCTTCTAACATTCACTTCTCATTCTAGAGAGAGACTGAGCCCTGTAATTCCCCCCTCTTTTCTGACCCATGTTCTTCCCTAAACCACACGCTTAACCCCAACCCTAACTCACAGCTAACCATAACCATTCCCATTGCCATCTTAATGCTGTGAAGATGCAAATGTAGTTAAAGCAAATGTCTGAAGAAGTGAACATAGAAGAGTTTAGAGTAAAAGAAATGTTCTGGGCAAAGTAAATGGGGGATATAAGCCACTTCTGCTTCGCAGAGCTTAGAAGCAGCACACTTTAAAGCATAGAAATGGAGGTCTGAGGGGGGCGTGGCCGAGTGGCAACGAGGATGGACGTGTAGGTGAGGAGCTCCGGAGCTGAGGAGGCTTTTTATCTCACTAAACATGCTACAGATAGATTTTCCAACATAATCAATACCATTATTTGGTTCTGGAAGGTTACTACGTCCGGCAAATGTATTTTCATTAGAAAGCATATTAACTTTGCTGACTGCTACGGATTTTACTCAGCATGCGTCGCTATGTGGAGCTGTATTTCCTCACAGTATTGCCCTCACTCACCTGACTTCGGCAATCATTTTGACAATATATCAGCGTTTCACTTACCAGCTGACCTCTACCTCGACTTGTCCGACGCCTTTCATCCTTGGCGTTGAATGTCATTGAGTTCGACGCTTACGCCCTCTGAGGTTTGCGAGGCCTGCGACAACGGCGTCGATTAGCAGAGAACCTGACACGCTAGTAAGCTGTTCAGGAAGACGCACAGCTGATATCGCGCTCGGACCGATAATGTGTTCTTTTGCATTCACAAAGGTATTTGCTGGTACAATCACAAACCGAATGGTATGTGCTAATTGCTGATACCTCTTTGATGAAAGAATTTTTTTTATAATATAACACCATACTTTTATTAAGAATTACTTATTGGAACCACTGACTTAAATAACTTTCTTCTCACTGCAACTCTGTGATGCTACTTCAAGTGTCAATCCGATATTTATTGGAAAGCATACTATTTTTACTAACCGCAACAAATTTTTACCCGGCATACATTTCTGCGAAGGGCTGAATTACCTCATAGATTCGCCCTCACATACTTGAATTCAGCGGATATTTAAACAATATATCTGTCATCCACATACCAGCTGAATGTCACCTTTAGCTTTTTGTCACCTTTCTTTTCTAATGTTTAAATCATCGATTACTACACATACGTCCACAAAAGGTTACAAGGCCTGCAGCAGTGGCGTCGATTAGAAAAAAAACGACACGCTAGTCAGCTGATCGGGACGACGCGCTGCGGGTAATCCACTCAGATACGTTCTTTCTTCATTACAAAGATATTTGCTGGTACAATTACAAAATTAATTGCATTTGCTAGCTACTGCAGCGTCTATGATAAAAGGATTTCATAACTCAACTCCAAACTTTCATTAAGTGTCATAAATGTTTTTTTTTGTTTTTACTTGTTACTTGAATAACATTATTCTTAATGCATTGTAGATTCTTTCCTACAACTGTTATTCTCAAATTGTTTGTCCTTATAAATCTGGTTGCTGCATCTATGGAACTCCATTCTCACTTCCAAGGGTATACTTTCTGCCAGACTCCAATAATTTTTCATCTAATTTAAGACTTTTCAAGAAGGCTACATAAACAACGATCTACTTATTGACTATTTTTACAGGAGACTCCCCGATCAGTACAATCCTAATACATTTGAATCTACCATTCACAGACATTTTTGACTTGAGGCTCTGCACCATCACCATACACATTTTAATTTCATCATATTTGATTGAATCTGTTGCTGGCAGTTAAAATCTTTTCTCCTTTTCATTAAATATATTGCAGCCCGGTTCCCATCGAGCTGATTGCTGCTTCTCTCAGAAACTGAAGTTTTACATTACCCTTTATTTCTTTAAATTACATCCATTAAGTACACCATCACATACTTCCACATCAACTAATTTACTTTTCTCACACTAGCAATACTATCCTACTTGTTGCTTGCCTAACTTGCTCTTTATTTCATAACCAAAAAGGAATCCTTCTGTCCCCGACCACATTTTTTTCCATTATTTCCATATTTCTCAGTCATTTACAAATAATGTCTTCCGCTGAGAATGCACCTTTTAATGCTTGCATGGAAAAAATTCTCAAACTTGGCAACATTCGTTCCTCTATTTCCTCACTTGCCTCCCGCTGATCCTCCATTCAGGAAGAACTTAAAGGCTTGAAAAGCAACATTAAACTCTTCTCTGGTCAACTTGATGAAGCAGAAGAAATGATTAGTACTGTGGAGGATAGAGTAGAAGGTCTGGAAAGTATGCAAACAAAAATACTTCAACTAGAATGTGATTTTAGAGTTGGAAGACAGAAATCGCATGACAAGAAATGAAGGTGATGATCCTATCAAATTTCTAACAAACTGGATCCCTTCCACCTTGGGGAATCACTTTCTCACCACCATTAGAACTACAACGAGCTCATAGAATCAGACCCCGCTTTACCAGTACTGATTCTGCACCAAGATCCTTCATTGCATGTTTTCTCCGTCATTAACAGGCTAGACAAATCCTTCAAGCGGCCAAGGAAAACTCCCCCATTCTCTTTCAAAATAAATTTTCTTCATACTTCTCCCAGTGCCTCCCAAGCTAACAGGAAGAGATTTCTAGACATGAGACCTAATCTTAAATCGCTTAACATCAGATATGGTCTACTAGATCCAGCAAAAAAATGATTATCACTATTCCTGATGGTCCCACTAAAGAATTTTCAAACCCAGACGAACTGCATAACTTGCTTCAAGCATTGCAAACTACTCTGATAGATACTTCATCTTCAAAATCCGGGACTAATTCCTGTTATGCTTACCAGGTCTCTGCGGAGGCGTTGGGGCACGGTTGCAGCCCTCCCGGGGGTGAGGTCGCTCGGGTCCGACTTCGCCCTCTGCCCTTATGTGGTGACTGGTGGTAATAGGTGATGCTGCTCGGGACTGCTGCTGCGTGGAGAATAGGGGGCGTGAGTATGCCAGCTTGTGCGCCTGATTCCCCTTCCAGAGCCCTTCTCCCAAACCGTGGTACCCGTGGGATGTGCTGTCCCTGGAAAGCTCACCTATTGATTAGTTTTGGCGAGCACTCCGTCCTGCTGCTTCTGGCAGGGGCGCTTGTATGATCTGGACCAAGTTCCTTCACTGGTCCCTTGAACGTGGTAGTCCAGTCCTGCTGCGAATAAGCCACTATACTTCAGGTAAGTGTTCCTGTTTGCCTTTGTCTTTCCCCATCTGTTTTTGTTGTATTGTAAAGTTCGTTGTCTTGTATTGCTGTCCATTCCACTTTTGATGTTTGCTCTTTTGCTTTCTTCCCTTGCAGGTGATGTTGCCGGCCCGGCAGAAGCTGCGGAGCTCGAGGCGGCAGCCAGAGGGAATGAGGAATGAAGCTGCAGCGGTACAGTAGCTGGTAAATTGTTAACTAGGGGGCGCACAGGGTTCAAATGCGGCGCGGCCCTAGGACGGATGTTCTAACCTCGTCTTTCTTCTTCTTCACAGGGTCAGATTTCGCGGATGCGAAGTGCAGTGCTGCGGCGTCGGGATCAAGATCACTGGATGTCAGATGAGTCTGCAGATGAAGCACCGGTTTCCTGGAGGTGAGTATGCAGGAGAACGCCTGGTTTCAAAGGTATGTAAACGGGTCCAAGCGGCGGTGAGCGTCACGTTCACCCGAGTGCACAGTAACGCGAAGCACCAGCCTTAAGGATGAAGCAGCTTATATAGCTAAGCTTCTGAAGCCACGCCCACCAGGTTCAGCCCGCCTGCCACAGCCCATGAGTCAGCACATGAAGACCATGCCTAGGGAGCCACACCCGATGATTCAGCACATGAGGATGTTCTCTGGAATAAAGGCTTTCAGCTCCTGCAAAGTTCTTGTAAAATAAAAGCACTCCTGCATTGAAATAAAGTAAAAGCACTCCTGCACTGAAATAAAGTGTTCCTGCTCACATCTCTATATGAGCTTGGCGCCAAAGGTGCCAGGACTGAGTCCAGCCAGGGCCCCTGTGTTTATGGGTCCCAAAGGGACATAAGTGAGTCAAGTGACCCATTGCCCCCATCACTAGATGGTGTGGTTTTTGTGTTCTGGTGCCTGTGGCGATGACAATTCCTTATCTAAAGATACTCAAATCCCTATGTCATCTTTCAGAATTCCCAAGAATCCATACGTAAAATATACCCTTAAACGTAGTAGATCAACCTCATCAATTCCTTTGGAGATACCAACCACCTCAAGCCATCCTAGGGACAAATCATGATCTCCAATTAAATCATTGGACTCTCCATTTACTTCTTCACAAACCAAATTATCTTATTAAATTGTAACTTATATGTTTGATATGATTATAAATTATTTTCACCTTTCATGCAGTACGATTCTCTCTTTATAAACTAGTGATTCTCTAGTATGTTTAAATCTTTCATCTCATTTCAGTCTCCTTTGCTCCTACCTCTCTTAGCTATGCTTATTCCATCTTCACACTCGACATCCCCCATGATTATCACGTTCACTTACTCTTTCTCATAACACTTTTCTAATCTCATGCCATTACTCATTCATTTATATCCTCTAATACTCATCATTTACATTCCCCTGTGTATTGTCTTCTTTGGTCTTCCTACCTTCCTTTTAGTTTTTACCTATATGTTCCAAATTCTCAATTGAATTCACTATTTTCTATTCCATTGGTTTTATAATGTTTACAAAAAACTGGTTTAGGCATTATATTGTTGACTGTATTTCAGACATATTTATTACTACAGTTAAAATCATTTAAAAAGTTTTTAATGTCTGTTAAACTCACTACCCTATCAAGTGTAGCAAGATTATTTTCCTATTAAATAAACACAAATCTGATATTTGTATACAAGAAACTCACTTATGCTCTGATAAAGAACATTTTAAGATTAAGGCACCCTGGATTAGTCACACGTTGTTTGGAAATGCCTGGACAAGAAAGCTGGAGTATCCATATTAATCAATAAGCGTTTAAATTTCACCCTAATCAGTGAAGAAAAAGATCGAGAAGGGAGATGGATAAATGCTGAAACTGTCATTAATAATCTCCCTGTCACTATTGTCAATGTATATGGACCTAAGGCCCATAATACCTCTTTTTGGTCCTCCTTTTTTTACTAGACTTGCACAAAAGACTTCTGACAGGTTACTTTTTTGCAGTGACATGAATCAGATTGTTGATTTTACCCTTGACCGAAAATCCTTGTCGAACTTTATTAATTCTAAATCCCGTTCCAGCGTCCTTAATACAATACAAAATCTAAATTTAATTGACTCATGGCGCTTCTGCATACTGAAACAACTGAATTTATGTTTTTCTCCTCACCTCACCAATCCTGGTCTAGGCTCCACTATATTTTTGTTAATTCATCATTAGCTCCCTCTATTTTAAACTCTGAAATTGATCCTATAACTATTTCAGACCATGCTTCTATTTCCACTATTCTTGAATGGTCCCCTCCCAATAAATGCTCACCTAGTTGGAGATTCAATTCATTCCTTTTGAATGATTGATCCTTTATTGATAAAACCAAAGCCTTTATTAAGGAACATGTTACCTACCTGTAACTGTTGTTCTCCAGCATGGGTCTGGCATGGATTCACATGCTCATGAATATTCCCCGTCGTCAGGCTGGGAATCCTCTGTAAAGAAAAAATCAGTTTCAGTTTCGTTTCTGAACTGTCTTTCTACTGTTAGGCAGAAACCTGCGCAGTTCCCTTAGGGACCACTGCAAAAGATTTAAGACTACAGGTGTTAGCAGTAAACCCACTTGGTAGCAGTCTGTACCACGCAGATTTACCTGGTAGGTGTGGCTGAGCAGTCAGACTTCCCTCAAGAAGAGTTAGGCAGTATGTAAAGTATACTCAATAGGCACTCAGATACAATAATACAAGCAAACACTGACCAGAGCTTTGGTATCAAAGTATATAATTATTTATTTATAAACACACAGTTGAAACACTCCAGCACTCTTATTGTAAAATATTCTAAACACAGTTACTATTATGATATATACACCCCTTTTTCCCTTATTAGAAAATCACAGTAAGACACCACTTATTTTCATACAGAGGTGAGCGCTTAACTAGATTGCACTCTACTAAGGTTGTGAAAAAGGGAGGGAAAAAGACAGAATATGCAGGGTTACACCACTCTACGATTCAGGAACACTATTAGCAAGGCAGAGAGCAAAAAGTCACTGGTGAGCCAAAGTCCAAAGGCTGGGCCCACTCTTAGAGAGAGCAGAGCACAAATGCGCCCAAGATCACAAGGTTACACTAGGCTTAGAAAGTCTTGCAGAGGGTTCAGAAAAGAGTTTAGAGAGGCTTAGAAAAGTTTAGCCAAGGTGTTCCAGGCTAACCCAGGTTCGAAAGCCGGGGGCTAAATCTACCCCATACAGTCGGTTGCAAGGGAAGCCAGGCGGGACACGGTACCTTAAGTGGGAAGGATCCTCCAGCGGTGGCAGTTGTTCCTGGTAGTGGTTGCAAGTTGCGTCGTCGTCCAGGGGAAGAGAAGATCTCGACGTGGAGGAAAGATGCAGGTCGTTGCACTACCAGGGCAGAAACCAGCCGCAGAGTTTTCCGGTAAAAGGTGGTACCTTTATCTCGCGGTCGTGGTAAAATGTGGTATTCCGGTTGCCGGGGTGCTTAGCACGGGCAAGGCGGCCACGAGATATGTCGGGAAAGCGAAAAGACGGTGCAACTGGTTATCCCCACCAGTCAAAGGAAGAAGACTCTCCGGCGGGAGATTTCCTCTGACGTTGGGAAAAGTGGTGAGACGGTCCAGCAGGGCTCCACCGGTCGTGGTGTCGTGGCAGGTCGGCTCAGCTTCTCCCTCGTCGGATTCTAGGGTCCTGTGGCGACTTCTGAAGTTCCAGTCCCCAAAGCCCTGCTTTTATGCAACAAACCCCCATTCACTCAGCCTAGCTGTCACTCAAACATGCTAAGTGGTGAGCCGGCCGGCTCACCACTTGGGCCAATCAGGACGGAGTGCGACTTGAGTTGCCTAGACAACTCAGTCCAGGGTGCATAAATTCCCTTCCACCCCTCCTAAGTACCCCAGACATAGTGGCACCACTTTGGAGGGCTTCTGTGCAGAAGCCCGCCAAAAAGTGGAACAAAAGGGCTCGACTTGGGTTGGAGTCACAGAAGAGAACACAAACGCCATTTTAGAATCAAGTTTTGGCAAAAAAATACCAACCGGAGAATTAATATTAATTAAATAAACCGGCGGTATGTTCGAGGCTACCTTAAATAATTAAATAAAGATAGTAGCCTAAAACAATGGGAAATCCCATAGGAAAATATTTGCGGTTGAATATAAAAAGTAGTATCCACTGCCACCAGCCAAAACTCGATCAGGGGGGACGGAGACGTGCCCCCTCGACTAACAGACCCTAGGGCAATCGAATTGCCCCAGCCAGTACGTCCACAATATGATGGTTTGTACTGGTTCTGTTCAGAATTTAAGACTATTAAAGTCAATGGTGACTTTACATGCCCTGGGAGACAGTAGTCAGTCCCCAGGTATGGAGTCTATACTGGGGGGGTCACTATAACACACATCACAAAAACACATGAAACCATATGGAGTAAAAGACCCCATAGCCCATTAAACACATCTAGATTCAAAGAAACACACTCAAATCATGTCCAAGAGTGAGGGTAAAAGAGTCTCACTCTTGGCAGGAGAAAAAAATAAACCCCAAAAAATCCAGCAAAGCTGCTGGGGGACTCACTAGGTTAGGAAATTCAGCCTAAACAGAGAATTCTCCCTAACATCTACTAATAACCAATCACTGGTCTCTGGGTCACATTGCCCCACAGCCAATGACTGTCCTCTACCTTAGCCCCTCCTCTGGCAGCCATCTTCAGATTTGGTAGCACGTAAAGTGGCAGTAGGACCAAGAGAAGAGCCGCAGAGGCGTTGGAGGGAGGGTTCGCATGTGAATCCATGCCATACCCATGCTGGTAACTTGTTCCTTCTCCAGCCTGGGGTCTGGCATGGATTCACATGCTCATGAATAAAAGAATGCACAGCAGTGCACACATGCACAACCACGGGTAGTTGCAAGACTCAACATTAAGCATTTCAACAACTCAACATTAAGCATCCCTTACCTCCTCACCAGGCTCACCTTCAAGCGAACAGTTTGCGTAGCACTGCTTGGCCGACTCTGGACTTCTCCCTGGAATCCCGGTCAACGCAGTAGAATTTCGTGAAGGTGTGCGTCGACCTCCACGTAGCTGCCCTGTAGATGTCCAGCAGGGGCACACCAGACAGGAATGCCATGATAGCAGCGGTCGCTCTGGTCGAATGGGCTCTGACGGCTGGGCAACGGTCGGTATGCCAACCAAAGTTCACAAACAGCTGTGATGTCTTTCGAAAAATCTTCGTGCAGTCCACGTAGAACCTCAGCACTCTAGCCACATCCAGCAAGTGTAAAGTCCTCTCAGCAGGCGACGAAGGCGAAGGGAAGAAAACAGGCAACACCAAGGGCTCGTTGAGGTGGAAGTCCGACGGCATCTTGGGCATGAAGGAGGGGTGTGTCCTCAGCACTACCCTCGCCTCTTGGAATGTCAGGTACGGCGGTTTACAGGAGAGGGCCTGGATCTCTCCCTCTCGTCACGTGGAGGTGATGGCCACAAGAAACACCATCTTCTACGATACGAATTTCAAGGGTGCCGAATGCAAAGGCTGGAATGGCCGACCCATGAGCCTGGTCACCACCACATTGAGCTCCCACGCCGGAGCCGGAGCCTTCCCCGGCAGGAACGAGCGGAATAGTCCTTTCATGAACTCCTTCACCAGGCGGTGGGACCACAGCGATGACCGCCCCGGAGTTCTGGTGTAGCGGGAGATAGCCGCCAGATGAATGTTGATGGAGGCATGGTCCAGCCCCGCCTTGGCCAGCGACAGCAAGTATGGCAGCACTTGAGGGGCCGTAATCCGTAAAGGGTTGATCTTCTGTGCATGGCACCAGACAGAGAACCTCTTCCACTTATGTCCATAGCACTTAAGAGTCGATGACGCCCTGGCCTTGGCAAGTACCCTCCTTGCAGTCCGCCGGGACATCGTAGCTGCCAAACTCTAGTGCTGCAGGAGCCAGGCCTGCAGGTTCAGGGATCCTGGGTCGTGATGCAGGATTGCGCCTCCTTCCCTGGCGAGAAGATCCACATCCGCCGGAAGCTTGACTGGAGGGGACATGACATGTCCAAAATGTCCGGGAACCATATCTGTCTCAGCCACGCCAGTGTGCGAGGAACATCCCGCACCAGGACCGTCTGAGTTGACTGATGAGTCGCAGAAGCAATGGTGGAAAGCATAGAGGAACAAGCCGTCCCAGGGGAAGGAGAATGCATCGCCCATGCTCCACGGCTGGGGAAACCTGCTGGCAAACCTCCAGCACTTGGTGTTCATCGCCGTCGCGAAAAGATCGATCTGGGGATTGCCCCATCGTCAGAATAGGAGATCTACTTGATCCTGCTGAAGTTCCCACTCGTGGCAAGAGCGCAGTTCCCTGCTGAGTGAGTCGGCGACATGTTCTTTACTCCTGCCAGGTGGGAGGGTACCAGGAACAACCCCTGGGTGACAGCCCAATGCCACAGATCCTGCGCTTCCTTGGATAGAGCTGGGGATCTGGTGCCCCCCCTGCTTCCGGATGTAGAACATCGTGGTGGTGTGGTTGGTGAAGACCCATACCACTTTGCCCTTAAGGGGCGGAAGGAAGGAGGGGCCAGAACAAGGCCGGAGCTCCAGGACATTCATGTGCAGAGACCTCTAATCCGGGAGCCAAAGGCCTCTTGCGTTGAGATCTCCGGTGTGCGCGCCCCATCCCTCCAGGAATGCGTCCGTCATCACAGTTTCCTGATGCGCTGGGGTCTGGAAGTCCACCACCGGATCGCTTGAGGGAAAGTCTCACTGGGGAGATCTTGTCTTCGAAGCTTCCCATCACTTGTATCCAACGGGCGTCGAGGAACTCTTGCAGCGGCCGCATCCGCAACCTGCACAGTCGCACAAGCCAGATGCATGACATCATGTCGAGCAGGGACTTGATGGACTTCACCCTGGCAACTTCCATGGTCAACAGCCAATGCACCTTGCCCAGGATGGCTTTCATCCTCTCCTCCGACGTTTGAGTCTGGCACGAAGGAACAGACTCGTCCACTGCCTTGCCGAAACAGGTTGTTCCCGTCGAAGGGAAATTCCAGTACCCTGTACCCTGGTCTGTACGTCCTGATGGAAGTCGGTGGCCTTGAGCCAATCGCGCCGGCGAAGGCAAACGCTGTTGGCCATCTGGCGAAACCCGGTGTTGGCGATATCCGTGGCTACCGTGATGGTGTGGTCCGACGCCACCCGCCCTCTTGCAGGATCTCCAGGGCCTGCGTCCTCTTGCCCGTACCAACGGCGCTCCCGTTGTCCGTGGACTTGCAGTGCTTTACCTTTTCTTAGGCCCCCGTCACCGGAGCGCCCTCAAAGGTCTTAGAAGACCGCTCAGACTACTTCTTCTCACCTGCTGCTGGGCTCTTCGCCTCCAGCCAGTTAGCGAGTCTAGTACAACGGTCTTCATGGTCCGGACGAACATGTTCTTGTAGAACGCACAGTCCTCCTCCACTTGTGACTTGTCGGAGTGCAGGCAGTAGTGGCACCAGGAGTGTTCATTCTCCTTGAAGACATTCTGTAGTCCATATCCTGGACAGATCCTAAATATTTAGATCCAACGGGTGTCGAGTCTCCTTTGTCTTGGGCCATGTCCACACAGGGTAGGCCTCAAAGATCTTCCAGAGTGAAATTTGACTAAATTCTGCCCTTCAGGGGCGTAGAGAGTTCCGAAACGGGTCCCCGTTAATCGGAAGATGAATCGGTGGAGCTTGGCGCTCGATTTGACCGAAAAAATAAGAGTAAACTCTTTGAAAAAAATCAATACACATTAAAAACTCGAGAGCTAAGCACGAGGACTCCCAACACTTGAACGTGCAGTAAAAATCTGAAGATTGCTGCCAGAAGAGGGGCTTAGGTAGAGGGCAGTCATTGGCTGGGGGCAGTATGACCCAGAGTCCAGTGATTGGTTATTAGTAGAAAGACAAACGAAACTGAACTGATTTTTTCTTTACTGAGGATACCCAGCCTGACGACGGGGAATATTCATGAGCATGTGAATCCATGCCAGACTCCATGCTGGAGAAATAATTTTTCTTTAACAACCTTCCTGAACATGCATCGATACATAACTGGGATGCATTCAAAGCCCTCCCTTCGAGGATTTATAATCCAATTCGTTGCCATCAAAAAGAGTCTGAATCTATTCTTGATTCAATTAAAGAACTTGAGAAAACATAGTATGCAAACCCTGGTTCTGCAATACTTAAAACTCTTATGACTAAACATCTTGAATTTAATAAAATGTGCACGGACAAAGATGCTAATTCGAACCTCAGATCTAAAACACAAGTTTATAAGAACTCCAACAAAGCTGGTAAAATGTTAGCTTCTTATCTCAAGAAGAAAAAAAGAAAAATCTCTTATAACCCATATCATCTCACCTGTAGGTAGTAGATTAACTAAACCAAAGGACATAAATTATGCATTTCTTCATTTTTATTCCAAATTATATTCACACAATTCTTCCATTAACTCTGAAAATATCAAATCTTTTCTACAACCTAATAAAAAAACTAATGTATCGGACATAATTGATTCATATTCTCTTGACTCCCCTATTCCTATCTCTGAAATTAAACAAGCTATACTTAATCTTAAACCCAACAAATCCCCTGCTCCTGATGGATTCACAATAGATTTCTACAAAACCTTTATTGACTCTATCGCCCCCTAAACTCTGATTTATATTCTGACTTTGTCAATATAGGACATAGCTCTGGTTCATTTAGTGAAACCCTCCTTATTCTATTTCCCAAACCTGATAAAGATCCCTCAATTATCAAATATTATCGACGCATCTCTCTTATTAACTCAAAAATATACGCAAACATTCTTGCGAAACGCTTGGAAGCCTTCCCCCCTAATCTTACACACCCTGATCAATTGGGATTCATTAAAGGGCATCATGTTTAATATTCTAGCACATTACCAAAACTCAAATGTTCCATTGGCCCTTATTACCCTTGATGCTGAAAAAGCTTTTGATTGTGTATCCTGGTCCTTTATGTTTCATTCACTAAACTGGCATGGACTTCCTTCCCACTTCATCAACTTAGTCAAAATTCTGTACTCCTCACCTACTATTCGCATCAAAATTAATAATTCTCTTTCCTCCTCGTTTAGAGTTGAAAGACGCACTCGTCAAGGGTGTCCCCTTTCTCAGTTATTGTTCAATCATGCCTTAGAACCCCTTCTTCAAAATATCAGATTAAACTCAGCCATCTAAGGAATCTCTATAAATAATAAAAGTAAACTTTCTGCGTACGCCGATGATATTCTAAACTATCTTTCTGACCCAGCCTCCTCTATCTCCCATTTAATTTCCACCATTAACGATTACTCTGCTGTCTCTGGCTATAAATTAAACTTCGATAAATCAGAAGTTATGCCCCTCACTTATACTTATAATAAGGTCAATACTCCCTTATCTGGTCGAGAATGCCAATCATCTCATATCAAATACTTAGGTTTGTTATTACTAAAGACATCTTTACTACTATCAATTTTAACACTAAACACTTAATTGAAAAAGTCAATGAAATGACAGAGAGATGGTCTGCACTTTTTCTCTCATGGCGGGGTCATCTAGATACTATCAAAATGATGATCTGTCCCCATTATACTATATTCGCCTTCCATGATTCACACCGCTATTCAATCCTCATTTTACGAAAGACTTGATTCATGACTTCTTAAATTTCTTTGCAACCACAAAACCCCTTGCATTGCAGCTAACAAACTAAAACTTCCTCAATCCTCTGGTGGAATTAAATTCCCTAATTTCAACTTTATCACAAATCCTTTGTACTAAAATAACTACTTTTTTTCCTTTTTTTCAACATTATGAACCCTATCTTGACAAAGCTCCTCTCTCGATCAATACGGAAGCTAGCATTATTTCACCACTTTCCCTCTCTCACTTTCTAATTACATGCTCCTGGCCTAAGATTTCCTCTTATCCATCTCTTCACTGTTTCAAGATCATCTGGAATAAACTTCCTACTAAATCCTTCAACAAAATCAACCCTGAAGACTCATTTCTATGGTTTAATAAACAAAACTCTACCAAATCAAACCTTTAGAATATTTACAGATAGTATAATTCAGGGATCAAATTCGCCAAACAATTTATTCTAAATTCAGAAGCAATCCCTTATCAATGAATATGCTCACAATACAATAGTCACACTTCTGACTTTTCCTTTTATACTTCTTTAATCAAATCTATCACTAAATTCCTTCCTACAAATTTCATGTGTTTCTAAATGACCCTTCCTCCTCTAATTAATCTTAGTACTACAAGACATTGGGAAACGGATTGGACCCTCCAGCTCACTCCAGAAAATTGGACTAAAATTTGGGAAGCATGTCAATCCACGTCTCCTGCTGCCAATCTCACTCAAACCTATTTTTTTGTTTTTCTCTGTGCTTTTCTCACCCCTAGCAGTATTGCTAAAGGTTTTGCTGGAGCTTCCAACAAGTGTTGGCCAAATAATGAACCTAATGCTGATTTCACTCATTTAATCTACAAATGTAAATTTGTTCATGCTTCTTGGTCTAAAATTTAGGTACAAATACAATCAATTTTTATCCTAACAGAACCCCTAATGCTTGCTAATCTTATGGTCGGGCCTATAATCAATCCGAATATAAATCTAAGTGACTCTTTTTCTCTGTTTAATATGTTTGTAAACATTGCTTTTCATAATATTACTTGCAATTGGAAAAATGCTACCAACCGGTCATATAATCTTTGGTGGAACTCTATTTGCTCTATTCATCGAATAGAACATGGTCATGCCTTGTCATCTGATTGTTTACATAAATTCAACAAAAAATTGAATATTTTACACAGTATTTGAATACTCATGTTTTAAGTCATATTTAAAAATATCCTCCCCTCCACTTCTCTCTCCCTTTTGTTTCATGCCTGGTCTTTTTTTTGTTTTTAATGAATTTGAAGAATGACATACAATCCGGTCATGTATTTAAATCCCCAGCCCATTGGACCAAAGATCTTGAAAGTTAGGGTATAGGTGTATTTGAATTTCCAAATGTGGCATGTAAATAAAAATTTCTTGCGTTATCTATTATTGAATGCGTTTCTTTGGCTTTAATTGGAACAAAATGTAAATTAATTTACCCTCGGAAGCTGCACAGCAGAGGACTGCATCCTTCAGAGTAGCCATCTCATCGACGTGCCCAGGGTACATGTCCAAGATTGTCCCAGCTCTAGCATAGTCCTTTGCTGTGGATAGCTGCTGAAAAGCATCCGTTAAGACATCGGCGCCGGTGGCAGAATGTAGGCCTAATAGCATGAGAGAAACACAGGACTTGCCACAGAGCTCACTTGCAGAGCTGCACCCCCCCTCCTCTGTAGTTTGGTCAACGGGCTCAAGCATTACACTCAGGAAGTTCTTCAGGCTTGGAAACTCCTCCAGCAAGAGCTCACACTCTCTAGATATCTGTTCCATCTCCAGAGGGGCTTCTCTTTTGCTTCCAATCAGTTCTTTCCAGGACAAGCCTGACTTGGGTACTTTTTGTACCCTGGAAGCACTCAGACATGCAATTGCAGCAGTTAATTTGGACTGGGACTTCAGGAACTCCAGTGCGGACGTGGTGAGAGCGTACTGACTGGAGTCACCTGGCAAGGAGGAGGAAAGGCTCTCGCAGATGCTTTGCTCATCATGCACAGGTAGATTATGGAACACAAGTGCAGCGTCGGGCAGACAGGACTCGGTGAGCTGCTGAGTCAACTTGTGAATGTTTGCGAGAAGAGATTGAGTCTGACTATGTTTTCTTGCGTTGCATAGAGGCAAGGCCTTGCAGCAGCAGGTCACAATAACATGCTGCACATTAACATTCAAGGCTTCTGCTCTCAGCAAAGAAGATAGCCTGTGGAAGCAAAAACAAATATGCATAGGTTTAGTAAGCATGCATCAGGCACATTTCCCATGCTTACTTTCAGGTCAAAGAAGGCTCTCAAGGATTACATTTGTGTCGTGTATCCTTTCCACTTCACAGATCTTGGGTTCACAGTTACATTTTTGTTTACCTTTATAAAACATTGAAATGTGTAACCCTTGACTCCAACACATTTTTAAAACATTGATTTTACAAAAACATTAGTGAAGATTGCATAGACCCATGTTTTAAAGAATTTGTACAAATGTTATATTGTGGCAGAGACAATCTGTTCCACTAGATATGTTACAGATAAATATGACAAGCATTACTTACTCCGTTATCTTCCTGTGGGTTTTATCTGCTTAGAATCACATGCTTTGCATAGGCCGCCATCTAGTGGTTGGCTTTGAGTATGGTATCTTTTTTTAAATAAAGAAACCGGAGGTTGACGGTTCGTTTCCGTCAACTATCACTTAAACTACGTGTACAGGGACCCATGACCCTTGCTCTGGACCCTTATGGGTCAGTGTATAACAGAGTTGAATGGACCGAACAATCTATCTAGCAAAGGTGGCCTTTGTTACTGTGTCACCTTCTTTGGCCATTGCAAATGAAACAAAGAATTGGTTTGTTTTCTAAATTCTTGTGTTCTGTCAAGGTAGAACATCACAGCTCTGCATACATCCCTTCTAGAGTATGCAGTTTTCACCCTGCCCACATCTTTGCACGCTGGGGAAAAACAATATTAATTCAGTGGAGGGATTAATGTGGACATTAGAGTTCTTAAAACCACTTAATGTTTATTTAATTATCCTTCTAATTTAAAACGACTGCTTTTAGGAAAGCTTCCATGCAGGCGGGTCCCCAGAGTGGGGCTTTATGCATTGGGTCAAAAGGGGCCTGCATGATCCTTTGCGGGACTCTATTAAGATCCTATCTGGGAAGCGGGTGAGCAACCGGTGGGTGAATCCTCTTGACTCCCTCCATAATAGCTTTAACAACAGGCGCTCTCAACCAGGATATTTTGTGTTGAGAATTGAGGTAGGCTGATGTCAGGACCTCCCAAATGAAGCTTTCACATTATCGGACCGCCCCATGGTAATTCTGGCTTATGCATCAGGACGTACACTGACGTACATAAACAATAAACACCTTCCCCTTTTGATGGCGACTTCGCAACTAATTAAAAACCTGGATGTGCCCTGTGCTGTGGAAAGATGCCTGTTCCGTTCGTTTGTGGAAGAAATCCTGCTGTGTACGTTTTTTGTTCCTGCTTTCAGCTACCGCGACTCGGCAATCCTGTGAATGCGGTAGGTTTATGTTGGCATGCTTTGGGGAGTGAATTGAGAAGTCGGGTGCTCACGAAGGCTGGCAAGGACTTGTGTAACCTCTTAAACGCATGCCGTTTCTATGCAGCTCCCAGCTCTCGAGCAGACGAGCTCACGTTAAAGCTGCCTTTGTACTTTCCAGCAGAAGATTGTTTTAATAAGATAATGCAACCGTTACAGCTGATACCTGCTAAAGAGCCACGTTTCCCCCACAGAACCGACTTTGTACTTCAGCTTTGTGTGAAGCTGTTTTGGAACGTGAGATTTTATTACAGTATTCTCGTTTTGTATCACAAGAATAGATACAATCTTTTTTTTTCTACTAAAATCAACTGCAAGCGGCAATTTTTTTTTGCGTTCACAATAAAACAATTTGTTAAATCAGAACTTCTGGCGAGTTCGTGAGTTGGGACAGATTGCGAAGTCCATTAACACCTGCTTATTGAGACATGGAGGCGAAGGTGCAACAATTGGAGGGACAGGTTCAAGACTAAATACAAGCCAATTTGACATTACAGGAAACTATTCAAAGATTACAGTCACAAGTGGACCTAGGAACAGCTCAAGCTCCGGGCACTGAAGTTCCACCCCGGCTGCTTTATCAGACAGGTTTGATGGAAACCATAAAGGTTATCAAGTGTTTGTCAATCAATGTCAAATACATTTTTGTATAGAGATTGAGCTTTTTTGACTGATCAAGCCAAAGTGGCATTTGTTTTGAGCAATTTAACAGGAGATGCAGCTTTGTGGTCCACTCCTTTATTAATTAATCAGAATCCGCTGATGCAAAGTTTCAGCGGCTTTGAAAGAGCGTTAAAGTTGATCTTTGTAGTCGTCAAGTCCAGCGATCACGTAGAGCTGGACTTATGGACCTAACCCAAGGGCCCCTAGAGCGAAGGGATTATACAGCCAAATACAAGCATTTATCAGCAGAAACGGATTAAAATGAACTAGTTTTGCAAGCCCATTTCACAAAGGGGCGCAGGGAAGATATCAAGGATGAATTGGTCCATGTAGAACACGCTCATAATATGAATAGGTTATTCGATGTAACATTGTGAATCAAACAATGTTTGGCAAACAAAGGAAGAATACCCAGAGTCGTTATTCTCTTCCTCAACCATTGGAAAAACGATCAGTGCCCCGAGAGGGAAGTCCAGAACCTATGCAATTAGGAGGACTCAGAGGACCAATTTCTGTTGAAGAGAGAAATCGAAGCAGAAGAGAACAACTGTGTTTGTATTGTGGTAAGAAAGGACACTATTTGAGGTTGTGTCCTACCAAACCAGCTTTGGGAAATGCTTGCGCTTGTTGTTAACCCAGGACAAAGTGAGAAGCGTGATAATCCTCCTGTTATAGCATTTATTGGGAGTTTGTTGGTTAGCCCCGCTCATGTGCATCTCCCCATCACATTGCAACAAGATGGAGCCCTTGCCATCAGTACAGCAGCACTATTGGACAGTGGAGCATTGGGGAATTACATTGATTATGAATACGCTAAGGGGGTGGGTTTACAATTCATTTCCTCAGCCTGTGAGCTCTGTAGACGGACCTCCGCTATCATCAGGAGAAATTGTTCACCAAACTCAAGATCTGGTAATACGATGTCAGGGCCATAAATTAAGTCTTGTCTTTGATATCATTAATGCACCTCAATTTACATTGATACTAGGCTTACCCTTGTTGGAAAAACCAACCCTCTGATAAAAAAGGGGTACCAAAACTATTACCTTTGGATCTCATAGATGTATGACATTGTGTAATATACCAGAAGACATTATCTCTTAATATCGTACGGTAGAGTGTATACTTCAACAGACTACAGTGGCCACTATATACATTCCTCCAGAGTACCTGGAGTACCAATATGTGTTGAGTGAAATTAAATCTCAGTATCTACCACTGCACCAACCTTTAGATTGTCCTATTGATCTGGAACCAGGTGCAGCTCTATCTACTGGAAAAGTGTATGCACATACAGGAAAAGAAAGGGACACATTAGAGGAGTACATTACTGAGAGCCCTCGTAAAGGATATATATGCACTTCTAAATCACCAGCTGGGGCCCCATTATTCTTTATAAAGCAATGTGATGAAGGAGTCAGACCTTGTGTAGATTATCGAGATCGGAATTCAAAGGCTATCACAAATCAATATCCTTTGCCCCTGATTGCACCATTGTTGGAACAAATACAAGGATCACAGATCTTCTCAAAGTTAGATTTACGATGTGCATATAATTTGGTGAGGAGGAGAAGTGGGGATGTGTGGAGACCGCTTTTAAGACACAGATGGAACATTTTGAATATATGGTAATGCCCTTTGGGCTTTGCAAGGTCCCTGCGACCTTTCAGTGCTTCGTGGATGAAATTTTTCGAGATTACCAAACCACTGTATGATAATCTATTTGGCTGGTATCCTGATCTATTCTAAAACCTTGTCAGGCCATATCCTTCATGTCCAAAAGGTTTGAAAAGACTAAGAGGTAATCAAGTATTTGTGAAACTATCTAAATGTCAATTCCATGTAACTCGGATTGCCTTTCTTGGATATGTCTTATCCTTTCAGGGGATTGAGATGGACCCGTCTAAAATGGAAGCAGTTGTTCATTGCCCGTCACTGCGAGATGTCCAATCTGTACAACGTTTTTGGGGATTTGCCTCATTCTATCAGACGTTTGTGAGGGGATTTTCGGAAAAGACCACCCCTGTTACCCAACGTTTGAGAGGCAAGACAGGGATTGTCTGGACACTTGAAGCAGAAAGGGCGTTTCAGGAACTAAAGGATGCATTTACTCAGGTGTCCAGATCCTGAACGCCCGCATATAATAGAAGCCGATGCATCAGATTTGGCAATCGAAGCGATTCTATCACAAGAAGAGAACAGGAAACAAGCTCCCTGCAGTTTATTTTTCTAGACAATTAACACCTTCAGAAGGGAATTACACTATTTTGGAGAAAGAACTGTTAGCCGTAAAAGAGTCGTAAAAGAAGCTTTTCGAGAATGGCAGCATCTACTAGAAGGTACCAAGGATCCCATATTGGTTCTAACTGACCATAATTATTTACAACACTTGAACTCTCTGATTTGTAAACCAAAGACTGGCAAGGTGATTGTTATTTTTTTCAAGTTTTCGTTTCATGATCTGTTACATCTAAGGTAAAGCCAATAATCGAGCAGATGGTTAATCTCGCCGATATGAATGGAAAAAATGCCCAGACCACCACCTCTTCTGGTTATGAATCAACATTTTCTGGCAACGATAAGTGTTCAATCCCTTCTAGAACAGATAAAACAACCTTATTCTGACCCCAATACCGATCCAGTGAAAGGAGGGATAAACGGACTTTAAATGATGGATGGTTTGTGGTTCAAAGAAAATAGATTAGTGACACTATTGCCAAATGTGCAAGAACAGTTGCTACACTGGTGTCACACTAATAAGACAGCTGGGCATGGGGGACAACGGAAGACGCTACATCTGCTACAGAGATATTTCTGGTGGCCTAAAATGAAGTACACAATTCAGAATTTCATCAAGAACTGTATCATTTGTCAACAAATGAAGGGCGAACAAGGAAAGAAGGCCGGAAAACGTAGCCCATTACGTACACATGAAATTCCCTCGCAATCCATTTCTATGGATTTTGTTACAGGATTACCCAAGTCTGAAGGAAATACTTGCATCATGGTCGCGATTCACTATCGGATTATGATGGCTCATTTTATACCCAGCGCTAAGATTCCCACAGCAGCTGAAGTAGCTACATTATTCTTAAAGGTGGTTTTCAAACTGCACGGATTGCAGAGAAACATTGTTACTGATCGAGGTACTCAATTTACCTCTAAATTCTGGAGCGCTATTTGCTTAATGCTAGGTATACAAATGAAGTATTCTACAAGTTACCATCCTCAGACAGATGAACAGAGGGATTGAATGCTTCACTAGAGCAGTGCTTGAGATGTTTTTTAATCACAGACAAGATGTTTGGAGGACTTGGCTTCCATTTGCAGAATATGCTTATAATAACTCTGCTCATACCACATTGGGCATTACACATTTGCTTGTGCCAATGCCTTTCATCCACAAGCGATACCAGGTAATTTAAAGTAAATGTACCTTCAGCTCGAGATAGCGTTACACAAATAAAAGAAATATATCAGGAAACACAATTACATTTGATGCAAGCAAAGAGTGCTTACAAGGAGAATGCAGACAAGAGAAGAAAGGAGGCACCCGATTATAAATCTGGTGATCTGGTTTGGATATCGACGAAAAATCTTAAAAAAGGTCAACCTTCCAAGAAATTGTCTCCTCGATTTCTAAGACCTTTCGTTGTGAGCAAACACATTAATCCAGTTACCTATCGACTGGATTTACCAAAGAAGTGGAAAGTCCATCCAGTATTTTGCACCTCCTTACTTAAACCAGCTTACCATGCAACTTCGAAGATTTCATACCTTCCCAAGGTACATCAAGTAGATGATGAAGAAGATGAAGAATATGATTTAACACTAATTTGTGGATCCTGTATAATTAGAGGGACATCTTCAGTTTTTGGTGCATTGGAAAGGATATTCACAGTTCAGAAAGGTCGTGGGAACATGCTTCTGATCTGTCTGCTAGACACCTGATTGAACAACATTACCTACGAATTCCTTATAGTCCAGGTGCTCAATGTTGCAAAGCTCAAGGACGAGCTCCTCAGAGAGGCTGATGGGGGGGGGGGGGGGGGGGGTGATGTCAGGACCTCCCAAGTTAAGCTTACACATTATCAGACCGTCCCATGGAAACTCTGTCAGAGATGATGGCATCTATAGGGATAATGCTTATGCATCAAGACGTACACTGACGTAGGTATAAAAAAAACACCTTTCCCTTTTGACAGCGACTTCGCAACTAATTAAAAACCTGGATTTGCCCTGAGATGTGGAAAGCTGCCTGTTCCATTCGCTTGTGGAAGATACTCCTGCTGTGTACGTTTTTTGTTCCTGCTTTCAGCTCCCTCAGCTCGGCAGTCCTGTGAATGGAGTAGGTTTCTGTTGCCATGATGTGGGGAGTTAATTGAGAAGTTGGCAGCTCACGAAGGCTGGCAAGGACTTGTGTAACCACTTAAATGCATGCTGTTTCTATGGAGCTCCCAGCTTTCGAGTAGACAAGCTCATGTTAAAGATGCCTTTGCACTTTCCCGCCGAAGATTGTTTAAACAAGATATTGCAACGGTTACAGCGGAGATCTGCTAAAGAGCCACGTTTCCCCCCAGAATTGACTTTGTACTTCAGGCTGTTTTGGAACTTGAGACCTTTTTCTTTATTCCAGTATTTTCGTTTTGTATCAGAAGAATAGATACAATCTTTTTTTCTACCAAAAGCAACTGCAGGAAAGCAGTCATTTCTTTTCTTGTCTTTGTGCTCACAATAAAAAAATTATTTGTTAAATCAGAAGTTGTGGCGAGTTCATGCGTTGGGACAGCTACCAGTACTCCTAGAGGAAGTTGGAGACTAAACCAGAGTTTAGAAGACATAGGCAGCATATCACAATGTCTGCTGGCAAGCAGTGAATAGGGTCAATACACTTATGTACACCAACAATGACTAGTATTCCGTATTCTGGCCTTGCGTAGTATGTCAATGCATCTTGAATGTAAGAGCAAGTGTCCGAACTCTCTAACTTCAGGAGCCATGCTGCCAAGTTCATTGTTAATTGTAATTGTAATGTGTACAGGCGGATTTATGAAGTTACTGCCATTTAAGAGATTTAATTTCATCCACCAATGCAGAGTCGTTACCACCTTTTACACCACCACAAGATCATCCGATCAACAGACACCTGTAACTATTGATCTGACAACCACTGTTGTATGGAACGCATGTTTAGTTGTGCAATGTAGATGGAAGAAGTCATCATGCCTAGAAGTTTTGTGACCTGGTAACAGGATATCTGTGCCAATATTGTTAGTATTCTTTCTTCAGAGGTGTACGTCTTGGCCTGTTCTGTACCTATGACTGCTCCAAGGATCTGTTTTTTTTAGTTGATTTGAAGCTTGACTTAGTTTTGTTTATTGTGAAATTTCGTTGATGTAGGTGTGAAGAAACCAGGGAGATCGTCACCTCTACCCAAGGGGAAAGCCACCCCCTTTGTGACCAGGAAGGGGGGATCCAGAAAGGGACAGAAGCCACCACCCTTCCACCTAGTAACTAAGACCTTTGTAGACTATTTAGGGGCTAGGATTTATTATAACCGTGCACACATTTTGAAATGACTGACATATGACCTTTCCTCTGCCGATCTTCTGTAAAGAGTGAACCGAGACAGGTGAACCAACCTCCTGGAGATACACCCCATAGACAACCAATCAAGGAGGAATATCAGCTGACAGCACAGAACTAAACTGCGCCAAACTGGAAGAAGGGGCGTGACCGGTGAGAGAGAATGCAGGTGTCAGCGTCCTGATGGAAGACATACACCAAAATGCAGAGAAGCGCAGCAGAAGACTGCCAGGAGCAAATCGGAGAGGCTGAGAAAGTGAGGAAGGAGGGCCTTGGAGGGTCGGCGCAGAGCATGGCTGAATGCTCATATAAGCAAATGTGTGGCCACAGAAGCAGAGAGGGAGACAGGAGGGTCTTTGAGGACCAGCAAAGAACCCAGCTGAAAGACAGCATATGCGACTCTGCCCCAGTCTGATCAGCTGCAAGAACGAGGAGCAAGGACCTCAACCAACCAAAGAGCAGCCCGGCCATGAAGCTGAATAAAAGGCCCCAAAAATATCAGAGAATACTTCAGATTCAACACCCCTCCAATTCAGCACTACACAAGGCAAACAGGTATGCAGTGACTCTAGTGGAAAGGGAGAGGGACAACTGAGTGGGGAGAGGGAGCAAACACCCCACAGATGAGAGTGTGCAAAATGGAAGCCCCAAAGTGGGGAGAAACTTCAAATAGCCCAGAGTGGGGACTGATAAAGGAATGAACCCCAGAGGGGAGTGCAAAAGGGGGGATGGGAAGAGAGAGAGAAAAAATACCCCAGAGTGGCGAGTGCGGTGAACGGAAAGAAATGCAGAGCCAGAAAGTGGTGAGAGGACAGATTTCTCTTTTTGAAACTTTCCCATCATAGTTCCTATGGCCCCCCTTTCTTTTTGCTCCGTTTTTAAACCGGTATGACTTTTTGAAAGGAAGTAAAGCCTTCAACATCACTTGGCTTGCCTTTTGCTCAATATTAAGGGGAAACTGATCAGTCCTTCAGACTATCAGTACTGGGAAACTTTGTTTCCCTTTTTAATTCTGGTACTTTTTAACATTGCACACAGCACCTCAACAGTGCAGTGTAATGGGGATACTTTTATTTTAGCACCTGTAAGGGTGCAGAAGTATGAGTTCAACACAGTGGTGGCATGCTTGTTGGCAAAGACTTTTATTTTTATATAAATGTAAAGAAAAAGTAAACCTATCTTGCCCTATTTCTAAGAGGGGTTGCACTACATCAACAAAAAGACTAATGAATCTGTCAGGATGTCCAAAAAACAGTGTCTTCTTGATCCAGAAGGTTTCTCTCGTTCTGGATGCCAATTCAATGTTCAGTTCTTGATGAGGAAATGCAACAAGTTGTTCTCCTATTTAAGTCCTTGAAGTTGGATACTACTCCAGACTTATGCAAAAACAACAGAATGGATGGGTAATTGTCTTCCCTCCTCTTTTCTTTCACAGTCTGTCTTATTTCACAAAACACAGTTCCAAAGTATCAGGGGGTAGTCTCTCCCTTCCCTTGTTCTTTATCCAGTTGACAAATGTAACGTAACATCCAGTGTGGTTCACTATCCGGCAAGACTTCACTGTAGACCTTAGTGTTCCAGAAAATGTCTCTTCTTTAAGCAATGGGTCCTCGACCCCTTATCCTCACGCACTTCTCTCTCTTGTATGAGTCCCAGAGCCCTCTCTGTCAAACACAGTTCCCAAGTATCAGGGGGGAGTCTCTCCCTTCTCCTGTTCTTTCTCCAGTTCGCAAATGTAACAACAGGTCTGGTTCATTATCCTGCCAGACTTGACTGTAGATCAAGAAAGTGTCCCTTCTCTTAGCAATGAGTCCTCGACCCCTTATCTTTGCTTCACGTACCGCTCCAGCTCCATTTCTTGTGTGGGTACAAGACCCCTCTATGTTGTCTCGGGACCTCCCAGACTTGTGGGTCCCAGCTCCTTTGTTGCCTGCTTCTTCTGACTGATGTGCATTCTTGACCCCTGTGTGCTGTGTGAGAAACCTGAAGGTGTCTCACCCGCCAGTCTCCAGGGATCTGTCATCCAGGTGGCCAGGACACAGCCATCGCTTTTGGATCCAGTTCCAGGGGGTGAACCAGTGCGGGAGGATCACCTGGATGAGGGGTCTTCGGGGCGTGAGAGATCGGACAGTGATACGCAGTAACCCCTTCCCCTTCCCTATAACACCTTTTCCCCATCCTACCAGGTAGGATACTTAGGAACTCAACCCCCACTCCCCACTTTCCCGACACAAACACATTCTCACGGACATCTCACTGTGAGAGAAAACGGACTAACACCCGAGCCGTATACCTGACATGTACCAACACAGTGGCCAGGCAGAGTCAGATAATTACACACACCTGATGACCATCACACAGAAAAAAGACAGAGTACGAAAGCACACAAGGAAGCAACAGTTCCAAGATGGAAGTTTAATACGAGGAAAAATATGGCAAAACCAGAGAGGGATGCAAGGAGGAAAGTGCCCTTGACCTTTTTTTCAGAGAAAAAAACGTTACTTTCACAAGCCTTCGAGAATACAAACCATAAGACCTGGAATTAAAGCTGAAGAAACCTGCATTGTGTGTCAGAGGTGCCTGGGGCTCTCCCGTGTCGATAGCCAAGGCGAGGAGAAGCATTTGCGGCCGTGGTATTGTCCGTGGCTCCTACAACAAAGCAGCGCCAGTAAAGTCAGCACAGCCAGTGAGCCACTGATAGCAGTCCGGTTTGTGTTAGAACCAAGGTTACAAGCAGCAACATTATATGGAGAAATCTGAAGAGAACAGAGGGTGAAGCGTATGTAATGAGTGACACGAATATAATTGAACATCAAAGGAGTACCTGAACTTTTGAAGCTAAGATCGATACCGTATGCAGAGTGGGCCGGCGCCACATGAGTACTTATTCGAAGGTTTCTGTTAGGTATCCAACTGAGAGGTGACAATTGTAAAAACGAACTGTGAAATCGAAGTGGTCCTGCAACGGGTCAAGCTAAACCCTGTGCAGTGGAGAAACTTTGCTGAAAATGTTGGGGGGGACATGACCTCTGAAGAAAAGGTGTCCCATTCAAATGAATGGGGAATAAATGGTGTGCCATGAAAGTTGGGGGGACAAACACCCCCGTTCCCTCTAAAATTACGCCCATAACCCTGTGCATATTCGAAAGTGTTCAATAGTTAATGCAAACTAAAATTTGTCCGAGCTCGGGTGAGGGAGACTAATTGTGTAAGTAGAAGGATCTGAGCCAAAAGAGGGGGACCTGGGGTGAACCGTGAGTCACCAGAGAAAGAATATTCTCTGAACATTAGAGAAGGGGATCTGAGCCCGGAAGAGGGGGATCCAAAGTCACGAACATTGATAAAAAGGGATGTGAGCCCAGCTGGGGGGGGATCCAGGGTGAAGAGTGAAACACCTGAATTGATTACTTGTAAGAGGAAAGGAACTTTTCGCTTGTTTTGGTACATCAGGCCCTCTGACTCAATAGACTTTAATAAATAAAGAGACTTGGGCAAACAAGGCCCTAATGCTGGTAATGGAACTGTATCCTTGTGCTGAAGAAGCCAGAGTGTATGCTATGCTCGAGTGAATCACCTTGTCCCGTGCTGAAAACATGGGGAAGGGAGGCAAAGGGCCTGAACATCCTGACTTATCATTTTTGTGAACACTTCTTTTTCATAAACACTACGCCACACTATTTGTATTTGGAGTTAATGATTGGCAAGATTTGTTTTTTAGTATAGGCCCTTTTATTTTGAGACTCCACTAGGACTGCATTATTATTTTTATTTAATGGTCGTAGCTTGTTCCCATCTGTAGATTTAGGTTTAGATAGGCGTTTATCACCCCCTTTTTGAAGTTCAATAAACACCCTTGAACTGTGGTCACTTGTGTCTGTCTTACACCATTGCCCCCATTGAAGCCAAAAAAGAAAAGAAACCTATGAAAACCAACTCCTGGTTCACTGAGGATCAGCACCAACAAACGGACCACCCTCTCCAAGTGGCAAGCCAACCCATGTGAGGCCACCAAAGGGGACTTTAAAAGAACCTCATCAATATATACAAAAGCAATATTCACTGCCAAATCCAACAAGATTAATTCCCACATATCCAAGGCTACCACTAAATCTAGGGAACTATTCACCATCTTCAAATACCTCACCATTCCTCCTGCGAGCCCCGATGAAATAACCAAAGACCAAGCCTGGTATAATAGCATCCAAGAAGCTCTCTCAAAAAAATCTCACTTCTCCAAGATAAAATTCGAACCCAACACTCCCTCTTATCCAACTCAGACACAGCTTACCGTCCTACTGCCGCCACACAAAAGCCTACCCCACCCCCCTTCACTTTCAGAAATGTTTCTGAGTCAGAAGTCAATGTACTCCTACAAAACATCAAACCCTCCACATGCAAAGGTGACATCTGGCCACCTAACATCATTAAAGATAGCGCTGACTCCTTTGTCCCAATTATCACAGCTTTCATTAATGCATCATTCGCCACAGGCATTGTCCCTGCTAACCTCAAGGAAGCTTGGGTACGTCCCCTACTCAAGAAACAATCATTAGACCCATCCTCCCCTATCAACTACCATCCCATATCTACTGTCCCCTTCCTCCTCAAAATCCTAGACAAGGCTGCCCACAACCAAATCCAGCTCTTCTTAGAAACCCACTCAATCCTAGTAATAAGGCAATCAGGCTTCTGCAAAGGTCATGGCACAGAATCGGCCCTCCTGGACTTAAAGAACCGAATCACCAAAATAATGGACACCGGAAAACCAGCCCTCCTACTTTTACTAGACCTATCTGCCACATTCGACCTTGTAGATCACAAAACCCTCACATCCCACCTCTCTAACGCAGCTCATTTCTCTAACCACGCTACCTCCTGGATCACCTCTTTCTTGGAAGGAAGAGCTAGGAAAATATTCTCTGACACAGCTAACGCCACTCCCACCACCATTCACTACAGTGTTCCACAGGGTTCCTGCCCTGCACCCATACACTACTATCTGTTCACCAAACCCCTTTTTCACAAACTTGACTCCCTCGGCATAGCTTATACAAACTATGCAGATGACATTCAAGTCCTCCTCCCTCTCACTGGCTCCTACAATCAAGACTCAGCAGCGCTCTTTGAAATCTACTCCACCATTCAGGCGTGGATGGCCACAAACGGTTTATGTCTCAATGGAGACAAAACCGAGATCATCATCATCATGGGCCCACAGGAAATGTTGGACAAACTCCTTCCCTCCCAATATGTTAGCTTCCCCATTGAAAACTCTACCATCTCAGTCTCCTCATCCGTAAAGACCTTAGGAGTTCACTTAGATGTCACTCGATCTATGAACAATCTGGTCAATGCTATTGCCTCCGCTTCCGCTCACACCACCAACCTAATAAGCGCTGTCATACCATACCTAACCAAACAGAACTGCCTCTCCATAGCTAGAGCTACCATAGGCGCCAAGCTGGACTATTGTAATGCCCTTGTAGTAGGCACCTCTGAAAAAAACCTAATGCGGCTTCAGACAGTACAGAACAACGCGCTCAGAGCGGCCCTCAACAACCCTAAGAGGGACCATATTACCCAAGCCAGAAGAGATGCTCACTGGCATCCGGTTAAGGAATGAATAACATTCAAAACTCTGACCCTAACCACAAATGCCTTAGCCTCACTGCATCCCCCTATCTTTCCGATATCATCAACCGCGACACCTCCACATGCCCAAGAAGGACACACCAACCTACTACACATACCTTCAGTAAAAAGAGCGAAAGCTGGAGGTATAGGCTTTCCCTAACAAGCTCCCAAACTCGGGAATGCTCTACCCACCACCCTCCGTGCCGAAACCTCCCTCTCCACCTTCTGCAAAGTCCTCAAAACCACACTATTCAATTGACACAGCCATGCCCGCTGACAAATGTAACTAAGTATGCATTGTATTTCAGAAATGTAACCAAGTATGCACTTCTTCTATACTGTACCTACAATTTCTCACCCCTGTGTGTAAACTGCGCCTTTTTTCCACTGTAACCACCAATTATGTTTCACTCACTCATTGTAACAGCGCCACGATGTCTTGGGGCTGTTGCGCGCTTTATAAATCCTAATAAATAAATAAATACTGTTGATACCATCCCTTCCTTACAGCTGTTCTTGCAGAGCTTCCCAGACTTTGTATGGGTCCCAGACCCTTCTCTCAGGTTTATAACATGTCGTACCCAGGCCTGGTTCACTAACCTGCCACGCACTGCTTCTCATATGTCTCTTTTTTGGCTCTTTACAAGTACGGGTGCAAGGGAGCTGGGGACCTTCAGCCTTCCCCAACTACCTCCTTCTTTCTCCTTTATCTGTATCACCTGCAATGGTAACCCAAGTACCTTTTGTGGAGTTACCAGCTTGATGCAGCGTCACTTTGCAGAACTGCTTCTTCCTGCTATGGGCTTCGGCCGGCCTTCGAGGGGTCTCCACATGTCGTCGAAGCCTTCCCAGGTCCTTCTTGGTATGACCACGTGGTCCAACTCCCGGTCTCTCCCAGGCCTGCGATTCTTCAGCCTGGACAACGGGGAACACTGCTTGTGTTCGGCAAGGCTCTGTCAGTGTTTCCTGTTCTTCACGGTGAGCCTCCAGCCGGCTCTCAGTTCCTCCAGGGAGGATCTGACAAAGTACAAAGTCCTTCTTCCTTGTTTATCTTTGGCTCTGGCTTGAGTTGACTATCCTGTTGTCATGGCCACAGGCCCCAAAACAAAAAAAACACCATCTAGTGATGGGGCAATGGGTCACTTGGCTCACTTATGTCCCTTTGGAACCCATAAACACAGGGGCCCAGACTGGACTTCGTCCTGGCGCCTTTGGCGCCGGGCTCATATAGAGATGTGAGCAGGAACACTTTATTTAGGTGCAGGAGTGCTTTTATTTAATTTCAGTGCAGGGGTGCTTTTATTTTACAAGAACTTTCCAGGAGCTGATACATTCTTATGTGCTGACGCATCGGGTGTGGCTCCATAGGCCTGGTCTTCATGTGCTGACTCATCTGGTGTGGCTTCAGAAGCTCAGCTATATAAACGGCTCCATCCTTAAGGCCGGTGCTTCGCGTTACTGTGCACTCGCGTGCAACATGACGCTCACTGCTGCTTGGACCAGTTTACTTACCTTTGAAACCAGACGTTCTCCTGCATACTCACCTCCAGGAAACCGGTGCTTCATCGCTTCATCTGCATTCGTCTCCTGACATCCAGTGATCTTGATCCCGACGCTGCAGCACCACTCTCCGCATCCACGAACTCGAACCCTTTGAAGAAGAAGAAAGACAAGGTTAGAACATCCGTCCTAGGGCCGCGCCTCATTTGAACCCCGCTCGCCCACTAGTTAATAATTTACCAGCTACTGTACCGCTGCAGCTTCGTTCCTCGTTCCCTCCGGTTGCCGCCCCGAGCGCCGCAACTTCTGCCAGGCCGGCAACATCACCAGCAAGGGAAGAAAGCAAAAGAGCAAACATCAAAAGTGGAACAGACAGCAATACTAGACAACAAACTTTACAATACAACAAAAACAGACGAGGAAAGACAAAGGCAAACAGGAACACTTACCTGAAGTATAGTGGCTTAGTCGCAGCATGACTGGACTACCACGTGCAAGGAACCAGTGAAGGGACTCGGTCCAGATCATAGAAAGCGCCCCTGCCAGAAGCAGCAGGATGGAGTGCTCGCCAATACTAATGAACAGGTGAGCTTTCCAGGGACAGCGCATCCCATGGGTACCACGGTTTGGGAGAAGGGGTCTGGAAGGGGATCAGGCGCACAAGCTGGCATACTCACGCCGCCTATTCTCCATGCAGGATCAGTCCCAAGCAGCATCACCTATTACGGGATGTCAAGCACGTGGTCCCGGAAGTGATTGTTTTCCTTCATTGGGATACCTTTATTCTGACTAATTATAAGGGCCTGGATCTGCAGCTATATCTTCTGAATACTTTCCCAGGACCGTGGGCTGTGATAGGCTGCCCAGGCTTTCCTGCAAGCATCCTTGTGTAGGGGATAGTGGAACTGGATCATCAGCATGGAGTAGGCAGTTAATCTTTACTCCCCCAGTAGATGGTCTGGGGGACGATTACTCCAGAGTGATGGTCTTGGCGTAGCGGTGTGGGTATCTCCGCTCTTTTGAGTAAACCACCACGCACGCTCCGAGGAAGTGGTCTGGAAGTGGGCTGTCTGCTGTGCTGTGAAACGCTGTTTACCGACTTGAGGCATTCACATTGCCTTACCTCTGCATGGACCTTACAACTCTTGCAATATAATTTACAAGCCTAAGTACGCATTATAGGCTCTAAAAATATTCTTTTTATATGTTTTTTTACTTAGGCCATGCCCCTTTTCTGAAAAAACTCTTAAATTGACCTGCGCGCGCGCTCCGCGGAAGTGGTCTGGAAGTGGGCTGTCTGCTGTCCGCTGCTTGCAGCACAGCAGCTCACGCCGAACGCATCCTATTTCATATCGGGCCACAGCGGGTTTAGAAAGCAAGCCGTTTTTGGAGGTCCGTACTACCAAGATGTATATTTATATCTAGATGTATATCTAAATGAGTAAAAGGCTCTCATAATATTATCTGGTTCAAGGTGGAGTTCACGTTGCCTTTCCTAATGGGAAGAGCGTTTTAGGAAGGCTTTTTGTAAACGCATAGAATCGATTGGTGCTTTTCACTGTCAAACTCTGGGTACTTTTTGTGTGTGCATGTGTAGCACGTGAATGCAGACAAATATATGAGTTTACGTTGCCTTTCCTAATGAGAAGAGCGTTTTAGGAAGGCCCACGTAAACACATTGAATTGGTGGTGTTTTTCACTGTTAAATTTGGGGTATTTTTTTGTGTGTGCATAAGCATGGTAGGAACCCGAAGTGGCAAGTTACATACCCCATGTGAGGCTGCTAAAAAAAAAAATTGGGAAAAAAAAATATATTCTAATTGCGAGTGGAACCTTTGTTTTCCCTAACATTGATAGTGTATTAGGGGTAAACCAGTATTCCTTGAGGATGGATGTAAAAGACTCCAAGGATCCTCAGGGGGTAGGAGGCTCAGAAAAATGGGAATTGAGTGGTATTGATTTTCCCCTACTCCCAATTGCATTGGAATCCTCAGTAAAGGATCCCCGTGAGTCACTAAAGCAGAGGAGCACAAGAAAAAAAAGCTAAGTGTTCAAGACACACTAATAAGGCCCTCAACTCTAAATTTGGATGACACCTTGCCCTCCGCAGTTGGATACGTCTTTATTAGCCTCGGTAGTATCTGCGGAGTTGGATCGAAGGGTAAGATTATCCACAGGGCCGTCAACACCTGTAAGGGCATGGGGTGGGGGGCTCGACAATGTGCACTTCCACAAATCCAGTTTGGGCAGAATGGAGGAGCACCCCTTAGCGTCCATATTTCAACCCCTCACAGAGGACACAAGAGAAGTGAGGGGTATGTTTGGAAGCGGAACCCGGGGGGATTCTAGGCCCGATCTTCATAAATGCTCCAGTCCCAACAATTCCTATTGCTCCTCTAAATCATAACTTTGAGGAAACAGCCATATCCTTGCAGGTGAAGAGTCTAATACCGAAGATATTGTTCATCCGTTAGAATCCTTTCCGGTCCTAACCAGGATCCTCAATCTCCTGGATAAGGGGCATGAAAGGACACATGGAGAGATTCAGGAACTACGAATCATGGTGGTAGAATTCTTGGAAAAAGTAAGTAGGGTGGAAGGGTTTGTGCATGCTCTGAATATATATAAAAAAAAAGATATCCTACCACAACCAGATAAGGAAACCAAGGTGTGGCATAATATAGGATGCCAAACGAGGGACAAAGTCATACAGAATAAGCAATATAATAAAAATGCGCAAGAGAGCTCCACTGAAGAATTAAAGGAACTGAAGAAGTTGATTATGATCAACTCAGAGAAAATAAAAAATGTGGGAAACCATAGAGAAATGGAGCATGAAATTAGAGACAGTAAAGAAACGAATGTCTTAGAATTAAGTATTGGAAGTAAATCCGACAGCCCATCTATTCTATTGCGGGTCTTAGAAGAGGAGGTTATGGAGAAGCAGACACTGAAACAAACACAAGGCTTAGATCCCAACCAGGGAGAAGATCAACCCTGTGTACGTGTTATTTCACGTAGAGAAAAGAAAATGAGGGCAAGAGCTATTAAAAGAAGAGCTAAGAGTGAAAGGATTGCCAACTCAGGATCATCAAAGAAATCACAAAACCAACCCTCCTTAAAAATAAAAAATACGAACATGAACATTAAAGATATTTGTAGTTTATCAGGTGAGGGTGGTACATTAGATTTTACCCAACTTAATGAAGAAAGTAAGTTGGCATTGGATGTAAAGGAAGACTCAGGTAGACACGATCTGGGAAAAGTGGGCACTCCCACACAGACAGTAGAAACTGCATGTAAGGTCCATGATGCTGAATATGGAGAAGCCCAAAACACCCTATCTGAAGCCATGAACAATAAGGGGAAAATTGCTACTACTAAACAAAAAAATAAAGAAAACAGAAACTAGAAAAAAAAGATCTCAAAAAGTCGTATGATATTAGAGCAGAAGGGTGTAAAGTGGTAAGGAGTATCCAACAGTTTTTCAGCACAAAAACAAAAGAAAAAAACGTTATACAAAAAGTGCAGGAGACAGGAATGGATAAGGTATCACATTCGGTTGCCTTTAAGGGTTCGGACCCCCTCACTAATCCAACCGAGCAAGAGGGGACTGGAAGTGTGGGAGGGATCGAAATTAAGGAAGCCAGTGATAATGATTCAACTGTTATTCCCAGTGAAGATATAAAACTACTGGTACAGGAAGCACTTCTCAAAATTCTTCAACAATCATCCAAGCTTGCTCTAACCCTCCCTGCGCCAATAGTCCATTTAGAGCATAAATCCTTGGGGGAAGCACCAAGGAGGAACCCTCCTGAAATTGTCACACAAAGTAACGAAGACAATAGTCTACAGGGACTAAATGATCGACCGCATGAAGATGGGTCTAATACTGACATGTCAAATTTAAAACATGAATATTTTTCCACTAAGGTCTTGGTCAGTAACACTGAGACGAGTATGGAAGGCAGAGGGGAAGGACCACCGATTAATCTAATACAACAGGTGCACAAGGAATTTGACGAACGTATCAGAGAAAAATGTGAACTATGGAATTTAGAGAAGGCCCATGAAAAAGGAAGGGACATCAATCCAGGGCGGGATGTAAAGTTTGAGACCCGTGGTGGTAGGGAGTGGGAATCAGATAAGCAAACTAAGCTTGAGGAACAAGATCTTAGGTAGCAAGATGCTGGGCAAGAGAACTGGAGAGAATGGAGGGAACCGAAATATGTGGATGACCCTAGTGTCATATTGAATTTTGTATTAACAATAGAAGGTCCCCCCTCCCTAAACCGAGTCAGAATCCTCTCATTGTTTAACGAAATTCCTCGCCTCTCATTGATCTCCTCTGGGGGTATTAAGCTTATACACTATATCCATCCGATGAGATATGATTGTGTCGGGATTGTGTTCCATTCGAGAGCAACTTACAAACTTGTACTCGCAGAAGGAGTGGCTTTGCAAAGATTTGGTTACGATATTGTAAATTTTAGCCAAGGTTCGGGAACACAACAGTGTGGGGACTGGATAGGTTATTCCAGCAAGTCAGAAGGGAATAACCAAACAAATGGAGGTTTCAACGTAAACATTGAGAAACAGCTCAAAGACATGAATGAGCTTAGAACATTGGCACAATCCCTGAGAGAATACATAGCCAAGATTAAAGGTCTGAAAGACTCCACCTAGAGGTGGGTGGGGGTGTGGGTGTGTGTGTGTGTGTGTGTGTGTGTGTGTGTGTGTGTGTGTGTGCGTTTGCGTTTGCGTTTGTGTGTGCGTGTCCATTTGTGGGCTTGTACTTGCTTCCAGCTCAGATTATGTTTAAGAATAAGAAGACTTGTGCAACCATTTCATCAAATCATTGTTCAAGCCAAGAAACCCTCGAAGAAAAACTGCCAGCTGAAAATCCAAAGAAGACTGCTGAAGAGGCCCAGCATCCCTTCCTGCGTCCGGCTCAATGAAGCCCTGAGCCATGCTTCAGCCCTTGGACTAGTGGGACCAACTAATCGCAATGCTTTCACAATGATCCTGCCCTTCTGAGCCTTCAGAAGTGTCCCTGGACTGCCGGGTGGACTTACCAGCTCTCTCGTGGGCTACCTCGTCAGAAGCGTAGCCTTCCACATTCGACTCCGGGACTTCGATGGTTGCCATATCGTGCCACAAGTTGCCTTCTCCCGAAAGTGCCCTGACAAAGTGCACATCAGTGTTTCTTGCATTTCTTCTTGCAGTTTCCCCGACCGGAAGAATCCTCAAACCTGCAACTCCTGGGCACCACTAACCGGAACTAATAGCAGAGCATCGCGTCCCCAAAGACCCCCAGATCTTCAAAGTCACCTGGGAAAATCAGAGTCAGGGGGTTAAGCAAACAGTGAATATGTCACCCTGTGCCCTGATAACATTGGGAATAAGTCCCTTTGTCTTCTGCATTCCATTCCACTCACCTTTTGGTCGTTGAACCTGGGTAGAGTAACATGAAAAATAAGAAAACATTTACTTACCTTAATTAAAATTGGTGAAAAGCTTTTTGAACTATCACCAGTACAAGTAAATTACTATGTACCTACTGAGACTCCATTCAGGGGGAGGAACATTGCAGCTCCTGTGACTTTTGGGCACAAGGCCCCATTCTTCTTAAGGTTTGGTCTGCTTCAGTTGGGGAATTAACTTGTGATGGTTCTATGTGAAGATGTTCCCAGGAAAATGTAGTCATGTGAAAATGTAGTTAGTAAAAAGTGTTTTTTTTAAATGTAGTCATTCAATACAAGCAATCCTAAGTGTGAAATGTTGCCTGCAATAATGACGCCAAAAAAGCTATTTTTAAATACACAAAAGTACAAGGCTATAACACTAACAATGAACCAAGCCTCTAGCAAAACCTCCACAATCACCCTCACTCCAATCCTAAACCTTCCCCAAACTCTAATTACAACCATTATTCTTTTTTTCTTTTTGCTTTATTTTTATTAATTTTCTTAAATGAGCAACATACAACCATCACATTATACTAATCAACCCTCCAACTCCCCCCGCCCATGACACACCATGACTTGACATGTCCGCCGATCTTGTGGGTATAGTTTGCGTAGGTGATTATTGTCCTTAATACCTCAACATCTCTGATCAGGCGTCACAGTCCTCCATGATCGCACAACCATGGAATGGCAACCAGCACTTAGCCCAGGCCTAACCCCCTCAGTCTCTTACCCAGTACCGCCCACCTAGGTTTCAACAGTAGCAATTGCAGGTTGCTGGAGCAAATAATGTGTATACGCCTCCCACATATTCATATCACAACACCGTTGCCTATTCATCGAGCCCCATCCATTCTCCATGTCATTGCAATACATGATATCATCCTTCCATTGTGAAAGTTTGGGGGCAGTCCCCTTCCCCCACAGCATGGCCACTCTCCGCTTAGCTAATATAAGGATCAGGGTCACCAGTCTCTGAGTTTCTCTAGGAACCTCTTTAATATAGCCCAACAGTCCCATCATCGGGTCCGGGTCCACTCTGCAGCCCATGATCCCACCAATCGTTTCGAATACACCCTCCCAGAACTGCCGTATATTCGGACATCCCCAAGCAACGTGGAGGAAATCCGCCATTTCCCAGTGACATCTAACACATCTCCCCGTAGCACCCAGAAAAAGCTCCTTTAGCCTAGCAGGTGTATAATCAAATTGATGGATATACTTGAAATGAATTAGTTTGTACCCAGTATTGATGGCTCCCTTCCTGACCCCTTCGCAGCAGTACTGCCATACATCCTCCGAAATCTCCCTACCCAATTACCTCTCCCATTTTCCCCAAGGGGCGGCGCCCCCTCACCCCTGGTCTGAATAAACATTGAGAACAACCCCGTGGTTAAACGCCTGCCCATCAGGCCCTCAAGCGTCTTATCCAGAATAGGGGATATAGGCGGCTGATCCGGGAAGGTACTAAACACTAGCCGAAGACTCCCCTTAAGCCTAAAAAATAAAAATAGATCCAAGGCTGAGAGCGACCCCCTCCTCTTCAATTCCTCCAGGGACACAAACCTCCCCCCCCGCCCCCCAGGGAACAGATCACCAAAGCATGTGATTCCTAGTTTTATCATCATATCTGCAAAACATTTTTCCCTGGTCAGAGGTATTCCTGGCGTATATATAACCGGGAGCTGGGGGGAATACAGAACCTCTCCTTTCCTTTTCCTTTCCAGCTTAGTCCAGGCTTTACACGTTACTTCCACCAGGTTCCTCAGAGACTGTACCTGACGCGGAGCTAGCAGGATAACTGACCTGCGAAAATCAGGCGCGGCTACCGCTCTTTCGACCTCTATATGGTGCCCATCATGTTGTGACCTATGCCAATATACCAAAAACCCTGCTTGAGCTACCCGATAGTCCGTCTCAAACTCAGGGAGCGCCAGACCACCCTTTGACACCGGGGCCACCAGCTTATCCCACGAGACTCTGGCCGGTTTATCTGCCCATAGAAATTGAAGTATAGCAGCTTTCAAGTTACGAAAGTACTCCCCTGGGACCACTACTGGGGCATTCAGAAAGACATAAAGGAACCCTGGAAGAAGCGTCATTTTTCCCCGGTAACCCGCCCATATAGATTTAGTGGGAGCTTCTTCCATCTGCCCAAAGCTTCCTTGGCCCTATCCAAAGTTTTAATATAGTTATTATGGTACACCACCCGCGGGTCCCTCGCAATGGAGATGCCCAGGTAATTTGTGGAGCACATATGCCATTGAAAACCCCATGTGTCCTGGAAGTGGGACGTGGCTTCGGTCAACGGGAACAAAACCGATTTGGATGTGTTCACCTGCAGCCCAGACACCTCCACAAATCTCTGAACCTCCTTCATCACCGGATCGAGATTCATCCCCGGTTCCTTAATGAACAATGCCATGCCATGTCATTGGCATACAATTAAATTATTCATTTGTGGTTGTACAATTGGATCTCCCTATGCAAATGCTCATCCCTTACCCTTTCCGTCAATGCCTCGATCACCAAAGCGAAGAGTAGGGGCGACAAGGGACATCCCTGTTTTGTCCCTCTCTCTAGAGGGATGGGGGACGTTAGTTGACCATTCACTCGTTCTCTCGCTGTCGGATGTGTATACAACAATTTCACCATGTTTATATAGTGGCCACCCATTCCCATTCGACGAAGGACAGAAAACAAACGGCCATTCAAGAGAGTCAAACGCCTTAGTGGCATCCAACAGGCCCGCCACTATCGAGTCCCTTGGAGGCACCGCTGCCATTAAACCGAACATTCTCCTGAGGCCATATGAGGTGGAGCGGCCCGGGATAAACCCGCCTGATCCGCTAACACCATCTCTGGCATAAAAGGCGCCAGCCTCGAAGCCAAAATCTTTGCGAGAATCTTATTGTCCATATTAATTCACGAAATAGGGCGATATGACGAGCATTCACTACCTGGCTTATCGGGTTTCCACAAAGCCACTACCATTGCCTCCCTTAACGAGTCCGGTAGGATACCCGTTTCCAAACTGTGTCGGTACATCTCCAACAGGTGAGGTGCCAGAGAGGCCGCAAAACATTTATAAAATTCTGCCGTGAACCCATCGGGCCCTGGCGACTTCCCAGATGGCAGAGATTTCATCGCACTTAATATCTCCTCTAACGATAATGGGCGATTCAAGAGTTCCCTCTGAGCCTCCGTGCACCAATATAATCCAACCCCATCTAAATAATTCTCGATGTCCCTGAGGGGTGCTTGCAGACTTGACGAGTACAAGCAAATGTAGAACCGGAAGAACCGCTGGACTATCTCAGAATCTTTAAATTTATTATTCCCCATCTCATCCACAATCACCTGGATCCTACCCGAAAAGTTATCTATCCTTGTCGCTTTTGCAAGAGTGCGGCCAGGTTTATTGCCCTCCCCATATTGCCGCAGATTTGTCGCACGTCCCAAAAATTTAACTTCCCTTAGCGCCAGCATTTGGAACTCCTGTCGCTGCTTAAGGATCTCAGCACGAGTTTGGTCTGAGGGTGCCGGATTGGCTGCCTGTAGCCCTTGTAGGATAGCTTCCTTAGCCGTTAGTTCTTTCCTAATCCATTTTAGAATACCAGCCTCTCTGGATATACACTCACCCCTGATCACACACTTCAAGCTCTCCCAAAGCGTCCCCGGAGATTGCACCGAGCCCGCATTTAACTCGAGGAAGGAGTTAATCGTCGCTTGAAGCCCATCCCTAAAGACCGAATCTGAGAGACTATCACTTTTGAATCTCAATGTGAACTCCCTGCTAACGCACTCTACCACCCCCAAGTCAAGAAGCACAGGCACATGATCCAAGAGAGTGCGAGCCAGGATCTCAATCCCCCTAACCCTACCCATCAACAACTGCGAGATGAGAAAAAAATCCAGTCTCGAGGCCGACCCATGAGTATCGGAGTGACGTGTATTGCCTTACCCCCGGATGCCTCACTCTCCACACGTTGGCAACTTCCCACATGAATGTCATCTCCCGCAAACGGATCATCCCTCTGTTCCCACCTCCCCGTGATCCCCTTCAGCTATCTAATTCAGGGTGCAACACAGTATTAAAATCCCCTGCCCAAACCACTTCCCCAGTCAATAAACTTCCAAGCTGCCTATCAATCCAGTCAAGAATCTCCACCATGTCATTATTGGGCCCATAATAGTTTATTAATGTGTATAGCTTCCCTTGTATGGTGCCCTGCACTATGAGGCCCCTTCCCCCATCATCTTTTATTACCTTAATCAGATGGAACCCGACCCCCTGGTGGATCATTATACAAACCCCCTGGGCATATGTGGAATAGGACGAGAAATACCTATGGCAACCCCATGTTTTCCCGAAGGCAGACTCATTGTCCCTCGTTAAGTGTGTCTCCTGCAGAAATGCTATTTCGACCTTATGCCTCTGCATATACAGCAATATTTTACAGCGTTTCATGGGGCACTTCAGTCCTCGGACATTCCACGTGTAAAATTTAAGTGACGCCATGCCTATGGCCAAAAATTATACAGTCCACAATTCGGTTCGCCCTCCCAAGTCTAAACAACAGGGTGACCCCGAAGGGTCCTAAGTCAAGTGTGCCAAGCCCACCCACCCCACCCACCAACAACAACCCCAACTTAACAGTGAACCATGACCAAGGCCACCCCCCCAACCCTCCTCCCTCTACCAACAACCCCCAACTTGTCGGTGACCTTCCCCCGCACACTATCCCACCCCCCTGCTGAGCCCCAACACCCCCTCCCATCCTTCCCTGCTGGATACCCCAACCGTCCAGCAACATCGACTTCCTAAACATGCACTCAAACAGCTTTCGCACTAGGGGCAACTATGAGCCCGACCCTCTCGCGCACCAGTACGGAAGCGTAGTCTCCTAAAAATGGTAAACACCAAAAGATCAACAATCTCACGCTGCCAGAATTACATGTTCAGAGAAACAGTCTTACTCGTTATTGCCGCCTGATCCGGGGGAATTTGGTAACATATCGAGAAAGGAGGCAGCTTCCTCCGGGGTCTGGAAAAACAAAGCCTTCCCCCCAGGCACAACCCGCAACTTAGCGGGATACAGCATAGCATACTTTATGTCCTTGGCCCGCAGCCTCCTCTTTACATCCAAGAACGTTTTCCTGGCTGCCTGCACCTTATCCGAAAAGACCGGGAAAATCTTGATCACATCACCCTTATAGGATAGCGTTCCTTTCTCTCTAGCCTTTCGGAGTGCCGTGTCTCTGTCCCGATAATTCAACAGCCGAGCAATCAGTGGACGCGAGGAGGCACCCGGGATAGGTTGCCTCCAACTCGGGATCTTATGCGCCCTTTCCACGATGCACAGCGGAGAGAAGCCCTCAGGCCCCAATGATTCTCGCAGGATATCCTCTACCAGAGACTCCATACTCCCATGGCCCACCGACTCGGACAAACCCACAATCCTAATGTTATTCCTGCAAGATCTCGACTTGAGGTCATCCTGTTCCGCCTTGAGTTCCCGCAAAGCCTTTCTGACCGCAGCCATTTCTCCTGAGACTGAAGATGCCACATCCTCCACTCCAGATATGCGCCCTTCCGCTTCGTCCAACCTTTCCCCATGCTTATCCAGCCAGACCTGCATGTGGTCCACCTTACAGGTCAACGTGTCAAGTTTGCCGTCTAAGGATTGTATACCGGACTGCAGCTGCGAAAACATAGCTTTAATATCCTGAAAAGCAGCCGCAGGATCTGGACCAGCCACCACCACGTTGTCCACAATTCCACTGTTTGCGGCCGGAGTGGCCATTTCAAAATGCAGCTTCGACTGCTGCTTGCCTCCCTTATTTGATTTGAAAATGAAGCGTGGAGCGGACAGGCCACCGGAACAGACCACAATGCGTAGCGACCAGGGTTGTCAGGTCTCTCCCCCAGTCCGGGCTCACCTGTCGCTGCTAATGATGTCCGCAAAGGGGAGGAGAAGCGGCTCCCCGATTCACACCAGACTTTTACTCAGACTCCTTTATGACCCCAGGGGCCAATTGTCCTTGATCCCAGACACCCTGGGGATTTTCCCCCGATAGAGTCCCCACTCAACACGGAGCTCCAGGTGGCCACCCAGGAGGCTAATCCAACCTGCGTGCAGTCCCCACAAAGGTTTGTTGATGGCCTTCACGGCAGGGGTTCGTCCTAGGATCACTGATCCTAGCCGAGGGCCTCCCTGGACCAGGCGCAGTATCCCCCTCCTTTGCACAACGCCTGCCCTCGCCACACACCCCGTAGGGCGGCTGATCTCTCCTCTCCAATGTGTACCCTCACAATAGCCTTCTCTTCAGGGTCCTCCCCTCACCAGCTACACACATATGGACTCTGTTGCAGGGCCAAGTGACTCCGGAGGCACAGCGCAGGGCAAAGCCATAGTCTGCTTCTCGGCGCTCTTCCATGTATGCAGGACACCCACCCCCATATTCATCCAGTTGCGGTGGGGGGCCCGCCCCCGGGCGCACTCCTCGCGGCCCAGCACCGCTGCCCCCACACACCTCCAAACAGAGGCTTTTTTCCCCCCTTTTTTTTGTTCCTCTTTTTTTTTCCCCCTTTCCCACACCCCTCTTCCCCTTTGGGAGAGTGGGCAACTTGGGCTTGCTACTTGCTGGTTATGCCCCCACCTCCATGGCCCTCGATCCTCCGGATGTTAAACAGAGCGCCGCCACGAGCAGTGGCGGTTCTACCCAGCAGCTCGTCGAGCCTCCCGTTGTTGCAGATGGCCAGCCGCAGGCGCCCAGGGCCGATGCGGGTCTTCTTGTGGCTCCGGACGGTGCCGTCAGCCAGGCCGAAAACTCCAGCAGCCAGGCACCTAAACGCAGAAGCCAGGCAGACGGGGACTCCGGGCTCCCACCCGCCTACCACAGCACCCCTTCCGCAGCAGCCTGTGTACACGGCCCGCTGGGAGCCGCGAGCCCGCCCAGGAGAGGCAAGGCCAGCCCCCCAGACACCAACAGCGGCACCCGCACAAGTCCCCTAGTTCACACCCGCCTCCGCCGGGGTGACAGCCGCCTCTCCAGTCAGCTCGTCCGACCAGACAAGTCCGCGCCGAGGCCGCACCGCCCACACACCTCTCCAGCCTCGATCCACAGGATATCAGGCCGAACACCACCCCGGGCAGTGGTAGCTCTGCCCAGCCGCCTGTTGCGCTCCTCGTCGCCACGGGTGGCCAGTTACAGGCGTCCGAGGGTGATGTGTGTCTTCTTACTATCCCGGGCAGCGCTGTCAGCTAGCTCGAAGATCCCGCAGTCCGCACCTCTCCAGCCCGGCCCTCGGCAGCAGCTCCAGCACACCAGCCCAGCGAGATTACACTACCAAAATGGCCCAGAAAACGAGTCTACAAGGGCCTGGCACCAGCAGACAGCAGCACACACAGCCTGATATCAATTTGCAGCGCGGAGACCTCCGGATATCGGACCGGATTTATATGGTGCCAGAGAGCTTCACGGGCCTGCGGCCATCTTTGTCGGGCCCTCTAGCGCCCCCCACAACCATTTTTCTACCCTAAACTATTACAGAACATTAACCCTTCACCACGCTAAAGCACTTTATTTGCATGTTACTCAATACAAACTCAATACAAACAAAATAGAAAATGAACAATGATCAACCCCTTTGCCAGCTCGTCACAAATTATTAAAAAGCCCTTGCCCTAACCCAAACCCTTGCTCTAATACTAACCTTTAGCCAAACCCTAACTGCAACTCTACCAATTACCATAATGCTTACTTTACCTGAGACACTACATTTATCCAAACCGCTGCCCTACGCCTACATAGCCAGCCTCTCCAACTTTCATATCCCTTTCTTTTACACTTACCCAAACCATTACTTTATTAGCCCTAGCCTTACAGTACCCGCTACCATAACACTAACCCTGACACTTAATCTACCCTAATGACTAACCAAACCCAAACATCTTTACTCTAAACCCTATCCTTACCCCAACCCCTATCCTAATCCTAAACTGGGTAATCACAAACCCAATAAACCCTCTTTAACCTTAACAATTACCCTAGCAGCACTACATTTTTGGGTACTTTTCAGTGCACTTATTGACTACGTTTTGCTTGTCAACTTTTTCACTGCAGAGGTATTTTCACCACAACATTTTCACGGACTACATGTCTGTTGGCTACATTTTCATTGGGTAGCCTTGTGACCTGATTCCATCATTTATTGCATTTAATCTACATACCTGCTTTTCTAAATAAGCTATTCTAATGCATATTTGAACTGTGGTGATTGTATATATTTGTATCATAGAGTGTTGTGCCATAATACTGCCTGTTAGATTAATTTTCCAGTGTGTAGCTCAGTTTCTGGTTTTCGGCTGCAGACATACTTTCTGGACTTTCCTCGCCCATGGTTTGGTTCATGCTTCCCATGCTGGGACCATTTTACAGCCGTTTTGCAGATGCTTCCCATTTCTACCACCTAAATGACCCAGTGTAGTATTGGATGTTTTTCTGTTGATGTGAATGTATTGAGACCCCAATACCCAGCCTCATTTGTTCATCTGAGCCATACTGGGTTACACCCATTTTAGTCTACCTTGACAGGACTGTCTTCCATTGGTGGGATGCCTTTGTTTGTTCTTTGAGCCACCAGAACCTGTGTTGCCGGGTTCTTCTGTCCTTATTTAGCGACCTATGTCATTCCTTCCACCTCTGGCTGGTCGGTCCCACTCCTAGGAAGTGTAGCAAGGCCAATAACCTGATCAAGTTAAGAGGGGTTGGAAACCCTTGCCAGCCTGGGAGGGAGTCATACAAGGGAGAAATCCAGTGCCAGTCTTACCCCAGAGGGGGACAATGGCATATTGGAGGTTACCAATTCCTGTCCCCTACCATGATCCACCTTCTATACGTGCAATACCAAATTGCATCACCGTATGATGTGACCTGTGGTAGGTCAGAATCAGGAGAAAGACAAGGTGGCATTGTGGTTAAACTTTCTTTATTATGGATCACAAAACCTATGCTATCCCCAAGTCTAGGGTTTTCTGCCTTACTCTACAAAAGGAAATATAAAGGCTGCTTGTCATGATGTCCTTTACCATACAAGAAAGTCCTTCTTCCAGAATCCTATGCTTACCAGATTTCTGTCCCAAACACTATAATCGAAACACGTGGATTCAACAAAAGATACACTTATGCCTTGACCCTGAGAAAGTGAATGATGGCTAGCTTCTATCCCGCACCCTAGTATGTCTTCCCCAACAGGGATCACACCCCCTCCGCCCAGTGCACAGTTTAAGCAAGTAGGCTGAATATCTCTTCAACCCTTCTCTCACCTATGCAGTTCAATACAGTCCACTAAATATCTTTGGTCTTCTTTCTCAGTTGGGGATGTCCGGCCCATGTCTTACACTCAGTTATCCTTGTATTCCTTACCAAGAAGGTTTCAGGTGTTCTCTCCGGCTAGATATTTCTTGGTCTTTACCTCACCATGGGATCTGTTTTCTCTCACCCCACTTTGGGGTTTGGTTTCTCTCACCTCACCTTGGGGTCTTGGGTCTCTCACCCTGCCTTGGAGTTTGGCTTCTCTCTCACCCTGCCTTGGAGTTTGGCTTTTCTCTCACCCTGCCTTGGAGTTTGGCTTTTCTCTCACCCTGCCTTGGAGTTTGGTTTCTCTCACCCTGCCTTTGGGATTCCGGTCCCTCGCCCTGCATTGGTGTTTTGTTTCTCTTACCCCACCTTGGGGTCTCGGGTCTCACCCAGTCTTGGGGTTTGGTTTCTCTTATCCTGCCTTGGGTCTCTCAATCCACCTTGGGGTCTCCGGTCCTTCACTGTTTAGATGGATTTCTTGAATGTGGCTTGGTGGGCAGATTTTAGGAGACCACCCTAATTATAGTGAACAGGGGAACTCTGAGAAGTTAGCCAAACCCAATAAAGGTAAGCGTGGTGGTCAAGGCTTAGTCTTAGTAGCAAATGAGTGGAGTCAGGGGTCCACAAAGAGTCCACACATTGAAGCATACAATAATTCAATTTACATAGATAAATACAAACATACTATATTGTATTAGGTCCAAAACACACACTGAGAAATTCAATAAGCAGGTAGTAATATCGTACAATACTCAATTATCAAACATATATAAAGTCATCTTTAGGTTTTTAGGAATGCATACAATAACTTAGACAATGAGAAGAAGGTAACTAGTGATGCAGTAGAATGAAACCAGTTAACACAAATTATGCTCCAACTGTATATATCTAATCCTTATGAGGTATGGGGGCCTTGTACCCAAAGGTCACAAAGCTTCTTCTTAAGAGAGGGGACTGATGTAGGAAGAATTCTTGTGGTGATGAAATGTTCAAGAAGATGGTCGTCAACGTTACAGGCCAGTAAAAGGATATTCCTATCTTTTAGATAGAAGCATGGAATGGAATAACCAAAGATTATTCTAACGTTTATTGTAAGGAGAACGGGGGCAGGTGAATCTGTTGCAATTACCTACTCGCTTGAGGTCATTTTTCCCACTGTTTGTTCTGGTGCAGGATGTCTACAGATTGCGAGTCTGAGGATTTCTTGGGTCGTCAGCTGGTGCAGAATACAATCGCTGGTGAAGAAGGCATGCAGGATTCACTTATGCAGGACTCTTCTGGACACCTCACAGAACACAGGGAAGTGACTTCTACTCACGGTCACTGCACAGCGACGATGGCAGGTGTCTCTCCAGTCACAGGTCAGGAATATCCATCCAGAGGAGGAACCCTTGAAGCTAGGAAGCTGAAACTTGGCAGGAAAGTGGCTTGTGACACGCGCTGGTGACCACTGATTTTCCGGCAACAAACACGGAATGGTGATGATTCTAAGGCAGTAGCCCACTGTAGAGCTGACCAGTCCACCGGGTAGTCCAGGGACACTTCAGAAGTCTCGGGATGACTGCATCCATGATAATGTATCGAGACTGGTTGATCCCACCAGTCCAAGGGATGAAGCACCGATCCCGGTCTTCGCAGATCAGGTACTACAACAGGGCTTCACCGGGCCAAACGCAGGAAAGGGATGCTGGGCCTCTTCGGGAATCGTCCATGATCTTCCGTTGGTTGCTCTTTTAGACAGCATACTTGGCTCCAACGCTGATCTGAGGAGTCTTCTTATGTGAAATCCTGGCTGGAATCAAGTCCAAGCCCACCAATTGAAAGGATCTGCACCATTCAAATAACCAGCAGTGGTCCAATCAGAGACCACTGTGAGTTTCACACATGCCCCACACCTAGACTTTCAGGTGCCCCAGATGTTGAGTGGTACCAGACAGTCCAACCCACATTATGGGTCCACACACACTAGGCCAGCAGCAGCCCACGAATGAAGCAGCTTTCCCAGGTGAATGCATGACCATTTAAGAGATTTCCTAACCTGAGAAGGCAGGAAGAAGGTCAAACAACAATATGACCAAAGGAGAGCGAAAAATCTTGTGGCACGGCCATTTTAGGGCACTAGCTGGGTTTAGTAGCCAGATGCGGTAAACGAGAATGTACACACTAAAAAATAATGCAAACATGGTAAAAAGGTATCTGCTGCCACCAGCTTGTCTTTAGGCAAATATAAAAGTAACCAAAAATCCTAGTGTAAGAGACTCCGGTGATACAGAAGTATCCCCAATGCACTGCATTAGAAGATGCTGTGTGCAGTGTCAAAATATTACCTAAATGCTAAAAGGACAAAAGGGAAGCACAGTATTCCACTACCGATTAATCTGAAGGACTGATCAGTTTCCCCAAAGCAAAATGAGTAAAAGGCCAGGAGAGTGAAGCTGAAGGCTAGACTTCACTTCCCTGTAAAATGTCAGGGCAGGTTCAAAAACAAAACGTTTGGGGGTCCAAAGAATATGAAGGGAAAGTTGCATGAAGAGAAATCTTTTGTAACAATGACTCTGCCTTGGGGTCTTTCTCCCCGCCTTTGGGTCTCGGGTCTCTTACCCCTCCTTGGGGCTTGGTTTGGCCTCGCCTCCTCTCTCCCAGTTCCCTGGAGCCACCTCTGTTCTCTGGCCAGTGCATTTCAGGAGACTTAGGAAGTTTGAACAAATCAGCACCACTTCGTCTAATTCTTGCTGGTGTCCTGCATTGGGCTTAGCTTGCCCTCTCCTCCAACTGGCTTTCAGCGGAACTTCACGGTTGACATCTCAGTATGTCGGTATTCGGTGGGGGGTCCTCCACGTTGCTCCCCTAAGGAGTGTTAAGCTTAGTGGGCTCACCTCTCTATTCCCAAAGGGGGTGGCTGCCCCTTGCGGAGAGGGGGGAAATTCTCTGGATTCGTCACTGACCCAAAATGCTGGCAGAGTATTCTCTTCTCATTGCAGAAACTTAATAAAGCTCAAAGGTGAATACCCACGAATAGTAAAATCATCAGAGACCCCAATCAGGAAGTAGGGAGGGGATCAAAAGAACCTACAAGAAACAGGAAGAAGTGGGTGAGATCACAGGAGGTGGAAGGTTGCAGACCAAGAGACCAGTAGGAAGAAAGGGTTGTGTAGTGGTTGTTGAAGGCACCTTATCAAGCATGTGAGGCATACAGTAGGGAGGAGGGAGTCGTAGTGGGAAGTAGGGAGTTGTGGCATCAGGGAGGAAGTAGTAACATCAAAGGGTGGAGGCGAGGCGTAGAAGTCAAAGACATCAGAGGGACAGAGGAGGATGATGCAAGGATTGGAAGCTGTGAAAAGGGGTGGAGTTGGATGGAAGGAAGTAATAGCGAGAGGAGAACATCAAGAAGTGCGAGGGAGAGGAGTGCAAGTGTGCAACAGTAAGAAGATCGAATCAAGCCGTGGTTGTTAAGGCACAAGCCAATACCCCTATTAGACCATTAACATCTGGATAGAGATGGGGCAATCCAGGAAGTCCCTGAGGGAGTTTAGATCGAGAAAGCGCTCAAACTTGAGGTCTTCACTCCTACTATTAAGTAATTAGACAGTAGGGTGGAATGTACAGCATATATAAACCTGGGCAGTGGGGACACCTGGGTTAGGGAGGATCAGTGATTTTTAGATGACAGAAAAGGGGATGGTCCTAGGGCCCTGGATAATTCTAATAAACCTTCTCAGACGTATTTCTTAACCCATCTGTGATAAAAGGGTGATGGTTCTTCTGATGAACTTTAAAAACCTACCATAAACTGTTCTGGAAGCAACTTAAAGGTATTTTACCCGCACATTGACATATTTCCTGGGTTCCCACTGGGTCACTGAAGTTTAGGGCAAAGATTAGAATTTTAGCTGGTGCTCTACATTTTAACTTGCATTTATTGATAACATTCTTGTCATTGAAATGCCTGGTTAATTTGTATCACTTGTCGTCACTATCTGCTCTAAGAATGTCAGAAGTCCTTGTGATTAGTACACTTAGTCTTTAATTATTCTGACCTTGTGTGGTTGGATGATATCTGCATTTGTGAAATCCTGCCTTACACTACGGCTACTGAAATGCCATTTTAATGTGTTTCACTTGATGCTCGATTTGTGTATCTGCCTTTTCTAGGAGTGTATATATATATACTGGGAACCAGCTCCTTTTGTTTCCTTCCCTTCCATTCCACTGCCTTTTGGTCGTCGAACCTGGGAAGTATTTTCTGAAAGATAAGAACGCAATTACTAACCTAGTTACATTGTTGACTATCTTCTTTGAACTATCACCAACACAAGTAAATTAGAACTTACCTCCACCGACTCATTACTGTGACTTTAGGCACAAGGCCCCATTCTTCTTAGGGATTGAACTGCTGAAGTTAGGGAAATTCATTTGTGACTTGGTTCCATCACTACTGCATTTGTTATACTTAATTGCTTGTTGAATGAGTAACTTTGAATGCATTTATGAACCTACAGTGAATGTGTATATATTTATTATTGAGTACTGTGCGATAATATCACCTGCTAGTTTAAATTTACAGTGCGAGTTAAAGGCCTGGAATACATATTTTTAAACTTCCTGTCCAAGTTCAATTATTGTGTATTATTATTGTGTGGACTCATTGGGGGCCCCTGACTCCACCTCACACACTCTTGAGCCACATGGGTCTCATCAGATGAGCTACTCCTACCAGAATGCTTCTAAGGAGCAGAAAAACTAGAAAAATAACCTCTGCAGCAACTGAACCCCTTGGCGAAGGGGCACCAGATTCACATCACTGTCCATGTACATGGTGGGAACATAATGGTGAGGAGCTGTTCAGGAACATTCTTGAGATGGGAGAATATGATTTATAACAAGATATGCAGGTTACAAAAATACATTCCATGGTTCAGATCTCCCATCTCATTCTCTTGGAAAGCTACTTAAGCATCACATTAGAAAGGCCATGTTCAGAGGACTGAACAGCGTATACCAACATGACCAAAGCCTCCTTGCAGTACCAGAATGGCCTGCAGGGATAGTGGAGGAATGTATTCTAATATGAGCAAGGGGTAGCATATGATCAACTGGGGGTGGGGCAATGTTCCTATAATAGAGTTTCTCAGGAAGGGAAGGTCTTGATGGAAAACAAAGAAACAGACATATTTACCTTTCTGGGGGAACCTGTCTCTCAAACAGAAGGTGAGACAGCAACTGCGAGGGTTTCTGATGCAGAAGAAGAAATGGATTTCCCACTTTCACTGCCGCAGATTGATCTAGGGGTAATGAAAGAAGAGTTTGGAAAATAAAAAATCTAGATTTATTCAATAATCCAAGTGACTAATTCTGGTTAGCATTTTTAAATGCATAAATGTAAACTGTGACCAGAAAACAAAAAGGTTATTTGCATGTGATAACGGTTTTCCAGTACGTATCTTGTATATATTCGCACATTACTGTCATTATGTAGTCCTTTCAACATGAACCCGATCTTATAACAATGCCACTTTCCAGCACGGACTGGCTTTAATTGGAGTAGTAGACTACTTGAAAGATGAAGGTGGATGGGTTGAAGGTAAATAGAAAGTCACTTACCGTAGTGAGTAGGGCACTCCTAGTCCCCTTTACTTGATCCATTCCTGATACAGGGTACAGCAGCAGGGAACACTCGAAAGCAACTTTGCCATTTGCCAGGAAAACATCTGCCACAGGTTTGCTTGGACGCGTTCCTTAATGGCACCTCCCTCATTCACACTTCACTGCTTACTTAATCAATCCTTTTCATAGCTTAATGTCTAGTAGTCACTAATTTTAGGGAACGGGCGGGCAGGTAGTAAGGAGGAAAGGGGAGCATGGACTACAATGACGAGCTTGTTCTTACTCCTACTTGCTGTCCCACTCTTTGCTCCATCCCTTTGGAAGACTATAGAGCATCTCAACCACAGGAGGTTGAGCAAGAATTGAGAAACTTTAGCCTGAAATATAGCATAGTACCACTTGTCCAAAGTGGGCATAGGGGCCCACAAAACCACCCTAAAATATCTTCCAAGGTTATGTGCGTTAGGCAAGAATTGATGTAGTAACCCCGTGGGAGACTACACAACACTTGTCCCTGTATTAGGTAACCCACCTTTTGGTATAGGCCTATACTACACAAGTTGGTAGTGTGACGGGGCAGCCAGGCGTATCTCAAGATGGGTAAATGTGAGCTGTAGCAATGAAATCCACCAATACAAGTAGCCAAATAACAATTATACTCTAGGTTTTTATTATAAATAATTATTTAACAATAGTTTTTAAATAAGCATTCTTTAAAAAGTGCAATATATGCGGCAATCAAATACACTTCAAAGAACGAGTTACTTTCTTACCTGGTAACGTTCTTTCGACGGGATGTTCCTCCGACGTATTCCTTATCTTTGATATATGTTTCCAGCTTGCTGGCCTCCGAAATGTTTTCTGTAGAGGGCGCTGCGCGTCAACGTCCGCCGAGTCGATGTCCTTCGACGGCCACCGTATCGGCACCGACGTCACCATACCCATAAATAGACACGCGCTGCGTCCGTTGCTCAGTTCCGTTTTGTAGTATAAGAAAAGACATGCCTAAATTGGTTAGTAACCTTGAAGGAGCGAAAGCTCCAACCACAAGGGAAGTTATCACTGCGGGGATGGATGGGAGGGGCGATAAGGAATACGTCGGAGGAACATCCCATCGAAATAACGTTACCAGGTAAGAAAGTAACTTGTTCTTCGAAGGGATTGTGTCCTCCGACGTATTCCTTATCTTTGATAGACTCCCATAGCAGTGGTATGTAATTGGAGGAGGGAGTGATAGTGTTATGTCTCCGTTTGGGATGGACCGAGTGTAATACGGCTTTGCCAAATCTGGTCTCTTGAGCAGTGGAGGAATCCAGATTGTAAAATTTTGTGAATGTATGTGCGGACGACCATGTGGCAGCCGCACATATGTCCCGGACCGGTACCCCTCTCTGGAGAGCCGAAGAAGCTGCAATACCCCTGGTTGAATGAGCCCTGAGGTTTTGGGGTGGCTCTTTCCCTGCTAGTCTATAACATTCCAGGATGGCCAAGATAATCCATCTGGAGATGGTTTGTTTTGTTATGGGTAGTCCCAACTTGTGAATCGAGTATCCTACAAACAGCTGGTCTGCTTGCCTGATTCTAGCCATTCTGCTGATGTAAAAGCTGAGAGCTCGCTTAGGGTCCAGCCTGTGTAGCCTTTCCTCCTCTTTCTCCGGATGGGGAGGAGGGTAGAATGAAGGCAAGGTAATTTTCTGAGTAATATGGAATTCAGAAACCACCTTTGGGAAAAAATTAGGCTTCACCTGGAGGACAACCATGTCCTTGTGGAAGATTGTATGTGGGGGTTTACAGGAGAGAGCTTGTAGCTCACTCACCCTCCTAGCAGATGTTAGTGCTACAAGTAGGACAGTTTTAAGTGTGAGAAATCTTAATGCGCAAGAGTGAAGTGGCTCGAATGGAGTGCCCATTAAGAAGTTTAAGACTAAATTTAAGTCCCATAATGGAACGTGGAATGGTTTTGGAGGGTAAACATTAGTCAGACCCTTGAGAAATTGTACAACTAGAGGAATTTTGAAATATGATGGTTCCTCCGCAGTGCGCTTGAAGAAAGAAAGCGCTGCGAGATAGCCTTTTACAGTGCCAACTTGAAGGCCTGAGTTTGCCAAGTAGAGTAGAAACGATAGCACTGTTGGTGTATCACATGAAAAAGGGTTGATATTCTCTTCCCTACACCAGCTGCAAAACCTGTTCCAATGGCAGCGGTATAAAGACTTTGTTGCTGGTCTTCTGGCTGAAAGCAACACCACCATGACGTCATCAGGGAGATCCTAATCCTTGTACCTCAACCTTTCAGAAGCCAAGCGTGAAGGTTGAGGGTTCTGATGTCTGGATGGAGAACCTGACCTCCCTTCTGCGAGAGAAGATTCTCTTTGAGTGGAACACGGATTGGAGGACAGATGGACATATCTAGAAGGTCCAGGTACCACGTTCTCCTGGCCAAGTCCGGGGCAATTAGGATCATGGTTTTACGGAATCTTCTCAACCTCCTGATCATTTGAGGAATAACAGGGACTGGTGGAAACGCGTAGAGGAGTGGAAACTCCCAGTCCACTACGAACGCATCTCCCAGAGCTCCTCTCGGGGGAAATTCCCTTGAACAGAACAGATCGCACTTCCTGTTGGTGCTTGTGGCGAACAGATTCACCTGAGGGGTTCCCCAAAGGGCGAAGATCTCTTGAAGGATTTCCTGAGCTAGCTCCCATTCGTTGGAGACTGTGCTCTGCCTGCTCAGAGCGTCCGCTGTCAAATTCTTCTCTCCGGCTAGATGGACTGCCGGTAGAGAGATTCCTTCCCGAATTGCCCAAAACCAGAGCTGCATTGCCTCTCTGCACAGTGGTAGTGATCCTGGGCCTCCTCTTTTGTTGAGGTAGTGCATGGCCACCGTGTTGTCTGTCATTATCAGGACATTTCTCCCCTGTACTGATGGCACGAAAGCTTTCAGCGCTAGTCTGATCGCTCTCAGCTCTAATAGGTTGATATGTAGTCTGGACTCCGATGGAGACCAACGACCGCTGATGGTCAAGTCGTTGGCATGGGCTCCCCATCCTGTGAGCGAGGCGTCTGTGACTACTGTTATCTCCGGCCATGGTTGCCAAAACAGTTCTCCTTTCAAGATGTTCTCTGAATAGGCCCACCATTGAAGGTCGTGGGCTACCTTGTCCGGAATCTGGAGGAGGTCCGACATTCTCCCTGAGAATTGTGACCACTGACTTCTCAGTGCCCACTGAAGAGATCTCATTCTCAGGCGAGCCTCTGGCACAAGGAAGATGCAAGATGCCATGAGGCCTAGCAACCTCAAAAAGTCGAAGGCTGGGAGACGCTGGGCATTCTGAAACTTGGTGACCATCTGTAGAATATCTTGAGCCCTCACCTCTGGTGGCAAGGCTTTTCCCAGGGAAGTGTCCAGGACCGCTCCAATGAACTGGAGTCTCTGTGATGGTATCATGTGTGACTTCTTTAAATTGAGGGAGAAGCCCAGTCTGTGAAGGAAGAGGCAGACAAAATCTAGCTGGGTCCGGGCCTGTTCCGAAGATATGGCCCTGATCAGCCAATCGTCCAGGTAGGGATAGACATGGATCCCTTCCCTCCTTAGACTCGCCGCCACTACCGACATCAGCTTGGTGAAGACCCTCGGGGCGGAGGTCAGCCCAAATGCCAGAACTCAAAATTGATAATGAGAGTTGCCAATTGCGAACCTCAGGTATTTCCTGTGCTTGAGATAGATTGGCACATGGAAATAAGCATCCTGAAGGTCCAGAGATACCAGCCAGTCCTGGAGCTGGAGGGCCTGAAGGATCTGAGAGAGAGTTACTATCTTGAACTTGTCCTTCCTGAGGAACTTGTTCAATTCTCTTAAGTCCAGGATGGGTCTCAGTCCTCCGTCCTTCTTTGGTATGAGAAAGTAGGGGGGAGTACCAGCCCTTGTTCCTGTCCGCTACAGGTACCGGTTCTATGGCACCTTTCTCTAGCAAGTCCATCATTTCCTGCAAGAGGAGCCGATCTGGAACTTTTAGGGAGCTGTTCCCCGGTGGATGACTCTGAGGGATGTGTAGAAAGGGTAGGCAGTAACCTTGGGCAACTGTCTCCAACGCCCAAGCATCTGACGTTATAGCCTGCCATTCCGTCAGATGGTGAGTTAACCTGCCCCCTACAGGTGTCTTGTGTGCGAAGGCCTCAGAGTGGTTTGGGGGCGGCTGATGCAGATGCCGAGGTTAAAGAGGCACCTGCTGCGGTCTTAGTACCTTTGACCCGTCCACCTCGGGTGGATCTTCTTTGGCCTCTTTGAGCCGGCTGTCCTCTGCCTTTTCCGAATGCAGAATAATAGCGAAAGGACTTTCCTCTCCCAAAGGTTCCTGAGGGGCGAAAAGGAGTTTGGCGGATAGCAGCTCCTAAGGATTTTGCTGCTGCTTTAGAAGTCTGGAAAAGTTACAGACTGTCATCAGCCTTTTTTCCGAATAACAAAGACCCGTCAAAGGGCATATTCAAAAGTCTGGCCTTTACATCTGGAGCAAAGCCAGACTTTCGCAACCATGCATGCCTGCGGATTGTTGTACTAGCCGCCATGGCCCTGCTGATACTGTCAGAGGAATCGATGCCAGTTTGAAGAGACTCGCACATGGCATCTTTGGCATCTTGAATGATGTTAAGGAAGGCTTCCTTCTCCTCTCCACCAGGTATGCAGTCAGCCGCTGAGGAAGCACGCTCCCATAATGAGTGACTGAACCTGGCGAGCGTACAGGTGGCGTTGATGGACTTCAACGCGATACTACAGGCAGAGAAGACTTTCTTTGCCATAGAGTCGTACCTCTTGTCATCCCTGTCCTGTGGGACAGTAGGGTAAGCAGTCCTACTGCTGGATGAAGTTGCCGCTTGAACCAACAGGCTCTCTGGGGTCGGGTTTTTTGACAGGTATTCAGGGTCAGCAGCCGCTACCCTATACTTTGTCGACAGTCTCTTATTGACTGCTAGGATGACTTCCGGAGTTTCCCAATTTTTCTTTGTAGGGCTGCATGGAAGGGGACCACCGGATCCTCCTGTGGGCCTTTGTCCAATATATCCGTTAGATCATCCTGTTGGAAAACAGGTGAAGGCGCAGACCAACCCATAAACTCAATTATTCTTGCCATCAGGGTTCTATATGGTGTTTCGGCATGTTCCCCTGGGTCTGGCTTTACAAATTCCACTTCTGGGGAAGTGTCAAGTCCACTGGCCTCATGAATTTAGTCCTGTAGTTCCTTCAGCCCCCTTTCTTCAGAGGTGAACTCCTCTGCAGCAGGCAGTGAGGATCTCTGTAAACCAAAAGTTTCTTGGTCAGAGTCTTCTCTTTCTTCATTAATTGAAGAAAGACCAGGGTATTCTGATCTCTGAAATGGAGTAAAGGCCATCTCTAGGGCCGAAGGAGCCAAACTCGTCGTTATTGGATGAGAAAATGTCGAAGTCGTCGACGCCGATGTAACCGGCCTCGAAGGCGCCGAAAATGGCGTCGAAAAAACTGGAAGGGGCCTCGAAGAATTCGAGAGGATCGGGATCCTACTCGAGGCCATCGACTACGGTCTCGGCGACGTGCCGGAGGCCCTTGAAAACACTGTTGGCTGTGGAGCCTTGGTCCTCTCTTTCATCGGCGTCGACGATGGCGTCGAGTCGATCGGCCGATGCGTCAAAGAAACCTTCGACAACGGTGTCGATGACGCTGACCCGTGCGTCGAAGGAATCTTCGATGACGGCGTGGAAGGAACCCTCAACGACGGCGTCGAAGACGGTACTTCTTACCCGATGGCTCATGGCGCTCTTGGGTGGAATGTTTCGCCGGGTGCTGCGACTCGCAGCGTTTTGATTTTTTGGGTTTTTCACCCGGGGTATCACCCTCAGCTGTCTTCGAGGGGGTCGAGGCCGTGTTCTCGAAGATGCTTAACATTTTCTTTCCGAATTCCTCCCACTCAGTTTGAGAACTGTGTTTGGTGGGACAGGAAACTCTTTCTGGGGACACCGAAGACGACGAGGAATGGGACCTTCGACGTCTCTTTTTTGAGTGTCTAGATCTCGATGAATGGTGGGAGCTGCTTTGAGATCTAGAATGGGAGTGTTTTCGACGGCGAGGAGATGAATGCCTCGACCGACGAAACCTTCGAGGAGGATTTGGCTGACTTACCTCTCTCGAGTTTCCCCTTTCGCTCCTTCAGGGCTTTCGCCTTCATGGACATGCAGTCCTCACACTCCGAACAATGGTGCTCGGACCCCAAGCACCATAAACAGACCCTGTGTGGATCCGTTATTGACATTTCTTTACCTCAGTCTCGACATTTCTTGAAGCCGGATCGCGGCGTCGTCGGTTCTGATGAAGAAGCCATCGAGAACGATAAGGAATATTCGTCGAAATAGATTTAGATAAACCTGACTGAACTGAGCAACGACGTTCCGAGGCCCCATGAAGCGCAGAAAAACGGAACTGAGCAACGGACGCAGCGCGTGTCTAATTATGGGTATGGTGACGTTGGCGCCGATACGGTGGCCGTCGACGCGCAGCACCCTCTACAGAAAAAATTTCCGAGGCCAGTAAGCTGGAAATGTATATCAAAGATAAGGAATACGTCGGAGGACACAATCCCTTCGAAATACCTTTTCCAGAATCAACACAAAGCTAGTAGCTACTCTTTGGAGATGATTCTTATACACGTCCTACACCCTGGGGCGACTTTACTAACTAGGACAGTAATGGCATTTATATATCACTAATGCACTTCGTAGATTCTGAAGTTGGCAGAAACGAAAGTTTAGAGGAAGGAAATAGGTTAAACAGGTTCTCGGAGCACGTGAGTACTTTAAATCCTCCAATGAAGTCTAGCTAAAAACCTTTTCCAGCAATGTTAGTTTAAAACCAATGCATCACATATGAGGGACAGTAAATATCAAAGTCAAATGGAATAGAGGAGTCTGCAGGGAGCCAGGACAGCCAAAGTCAATTGGAACAAAGTTTATGGAGCTGAGGCAATTCTCAGATAGTAAATGTCTTGCACAAAGTTAGAGAGTTTGTTGAAGAAAAATCCATGTAGGGTCACAAGCTGTTACAATTGTGAAGGTTAGAGCTGAAATCAACTCTAGCAAAGCAGCTACTGCAAGTCTCAACTGAGAAGAGCAAGCAACAGACACTGAGGTAAGTACCCAAAGTCAGAACAGTACCTTTTAGAAGAAGAGTGTTCCAGCTGGCTTCTGTCTGGTTGCAGCGATGCAGATCCTGGGTTCCTGGGCCTCAGTCGTGTGGACAAGAGGGAGAAGGTCTGTGGGCTCCTGCGTCAGCAATTTTAAGGTCAGCGGCAGGTACAGGCTCTTTTCGGATCAGCAGCACTTTGCGGTTTCAGCACTCATTAAACAGCACCACCGCAGATCTTGGATAATGTGAGGGGACCCGAGGTCTGGTTGTCCTGCTTCTGGAGGGTCCTGGGGAGACTCCTGGAGCTTTTGGCCGGATCACAGTCGTTGCACTCGACTACAGATTTCTTGACCCGTGGCACTCGGTTCCTGCAGCAGCAAAGTAGTACAGCCAGTTCGGGAAGGTTGTCCAGTGGAGTACGTCTCGGGGTTAGTTGGCCCCACTAACCCAATGGAAGAACTCATCCCTTCCAGTGCTTCTCTTGTCAATCAGAAAAAGGAGTTTTAGCACAGCAGCAGGGCTTCACCGGGCAGTTCAACGGTCCAGGAGGATGCAGCAAGCTTTGTTCATGGTTTCTTCGTCGGTTGTTCTTCCCACTGGTCGACTCCATCTTCAGTCCCAAAACCCCCTAATTTCAAGCAGGTTTCTCCCATTCATGCACTGCCTTCCTGTTATTCAAACAACAGGGTGGTTGGCCTGAAAGGACAGCCAGCCAGCCAGCCAATCGGGACTGGGTGCATTCAGGCATTCCTAAAGACATAGGACGGGGGATTTCCTGGAACCTCCCTCACTTCCTGCCCTTCCAGACACACTGGAGCCAGAGCCGGGTTTCAGTACTGAAGCCCGCCAAAAGCAAAACGAGCTAAGGGCTCAAACCTGGTTTGGCGTGCAGAGTGAAACCCAAGAAAGACCTCACAAACAGAAAATGGTGAAAAACTGCAGCCATTTTGACAAAATGGTCACCCATGGGTGCTATACTGCAGCTGAGGATTCAGCCTGCAGTAGAAAAGCACAATGGTAGGAAAATTAAACCACTGCTACCAGCTATTTAAAGTAGTGAGGGTAACAGAAAGGTTGTTACATGAGTAGGTAGGATAAGGGGCTACTAAGTAACCCACCCAGCACTCCACATAAGATGATGTGGGCTGGACCTACAAGGAGAAAAGGAAAGTAAAGTCAATTTCACTTTACTATTCTTGGGAACAGTAGTTCACACAAGAAAAGGTATTTAAACCTTATGAGAAATCTAAAGGATTTCTCTGTGACACAGCACTGGAGCTGTGTGTCACCATACAAAACAGAGCTGCCTATGGAGTTTGTCAGACTCCAAAACAAAGGAAGCACATAATCCAAATCAGGTTAAAACACATTAGAGAGTCAGAAAACGAGCTCACTCACTCCAGGGTTAAAATGAAAAAGTCCTAAAGTCCAGCAAAAGAGCTGGGGGTCTCTAAGGTTGAAGGGAAGTAGCACAGAAATGAGAATTCTCCCTAACAATGTGTCTTTTTAATGCAACCAAATCTGCTTTAGCCCTAACTAGATGAGCATGAAACGACTACAATGGGCTATGTTGGGTTAGTAGCTTTCCTGCTGGTGGAGGAACTCCTCTGGGTGGCCAACACACATGACAAAGATCTGACCCCTTCGATTCTTTCAAAGATTTCTAGAACTAGGCTCATGTTTGAAATCTGTAAGATGTCTTCTGCTTCAGAGTCTGGATGCCATGATTCCTGCCCCTCATGTCCCCAGCCATCCAAGATGTCAGGCTGGAGCCAGGCCACAATCACCTACATGGCCCTCAAGGGCCTCTCCATCCCTCCAAAGACCCACTTGGAGTCCGACTTGGCGCTTGTGGCAACAGACTCACTCACTCCCATAGGATAACATCGGGGATTGGGCCTTGTAGTGCATTGATGGGGACAAGATGGATGCCCCCAAATATTTTGGTTCCCAGAACTGCATGTGCAGTCTAGTCTTTTGGGTGTGGTTCAGCCCAGAGACACCTGGGATACCCAGAGACTATTTAAGCCATGCTCAGGCTGAGAAACATGCTTTGTGTTTTCCGCACTTGCAGCGTGACACTCACCGTGTTCGGATCGGTCTCCAGTAGGCCTGCATCTTTCTTCTGAGCTCAGCTCCTGCAAGAACAAGAACACCATTAGGAATAGCCTTACCTTGTGGCGCTTCTGCCCATCATTCATCGCTCCTTCTGTTCTACGGGCATCTTCGGCGGTGTCATTCCCAACCCGGCACGCCGCTTCCCAAGGAAAAGGGAAAAGATCAGAAAAAAGGCATTAGTAAGCATTCAGCAAATCTTCGCTTATTTTTAAAGACTGTACGAGCTCCAAACGCTTATCTGAATCCCAGCTGCTCTGGGGGAACTCTGTCTCCGGAACTTATCCATCTGCAAGAGGGAAAAGACACTCCAGGTTAGCGTGGAAACATCTAGAGGTGCCGCATACTGCGCTTATACTTACCTGTCTGGCTCTTGCCAGTGAAGTAACTAGGCAACAACGAGCCCGCATCAATCAACGCACCCCTGCGCTGAAAGCAGGACAGAGGGCACACTTTCCAAGAAAACAAGGCCCAGTCTCCAGTCGAGTAGACTCCAGGGAAGGGTTTGAGGTCGTAAGAGGTCAGAACAGGCTGAGTGACGTCCCTGTGGATACCAGGTGAGCGTTACACTGGATTTGAGAAAAAAAAGGTTGATATTCAGATTTAAATAGAACCCTCAAACAAGTTTAGGTAGAAGGTTTAGGTGTGTGGGCAGAACCACTTTATATTGCCAAACATCAGAAAAGGAACCTCTTTGCAAAATGTTTGAAGCACTATTAATCTTCCACAGATTAAAGCTTCTAAGCAGGCTGTCTTCAAAGTGACATAACTGATAAAGGTGGAGACCACAGAGTCTAACAGAACTGATAACACAATGTTCGGACCCTTGTAGACTACATACCTGGGTGTAGTATTTCAGCCGATTTAAGTGTCTTCAGCACTGGATTTGGGTTAGACAAAGATAAATTGCTAGCTTTCAAAATTCTGTAGGCACATAAAGATGTGAAATGGCTGTCATGGCCATTTCAATCTTCATATAAAATAAATCATTGTTTAGGGTGCAAGTAGGGGTGCACATTTCAAGTTGCAAGCTACTAGCCAGCCATAAATAAGCATGTGCTACGGTGAAAGCTACACATACACACAGCACATCATTTCTTACTCTCCAAGTGTCAAACTAGATTTCTATACTACTGCCTGCGGGAGAGGTGTATAGGAGGCCAAACTAGATAGTGAACAGGGACAACTCTGGGAGCTGTAGCCAATCCAATCAAGGTAGCATGGAGAGTGTTCAAGGCTAAGTCTAGGGAAGGGGTGAGCCTGGTCAAGGGTCCACAATGAATCCAGAAAGTAGGTAATAAAGGATTACACATAGACAAGTAGTTATAAAATTACTATAATTTTATGGCCAAATAAATATGATAAAAATGACAATAAGGAAGAAATAATATCACACAACACTCATAATAAAATACATATATAGAGCCCTGTAGCCAGCACAATAAAACCACAATACCCACACTCCACAATACTGAAAGGAAAGGTAATGGTTAGATTAGCAATCGCAGTCCACAAGAATTCAAATCTAACTTTATAAATTCAGCCCTAAGTTGACTGGGGCCTTGTGCCCTGAAAGTTCACAAAGCTTCCAGTAGTTTTGTGTGCCAGGAAAAGTTGGAAGGAGGGTCTTGTGGATGGGAAATCGGTTCCAAAAGTCAGGTAAGTATCTATTCTAGTAAATAAAACTGTCCCCAGCTTCCAGAGGGCTTTTGGCACCAAGTATTGCCAAAGCCAAACAAAGGTAACACTTTTAAAAGTGTGCACAACTTCTATAGGTTGAGGTAGGGGGCAGGTAAGTAGTGTATAACGCCCCCCCGACCCGCTGCCGCCTCCAATACTCTGGTTTCTATTCAGATTTGGCAGGTCTGCAGAAGGACGTACGAGGTTGGTTTTCCCGCCGTTGATTCTGATTGCCAGAGCCCATGAGTCGCGGGTGCAAGAGATTTCCCGGTTGGACACAGAAGTTGGTGACACCTATTCCAGTTGATGAATGCAACTCATACCAATGCAGCACTCCCCTAGGCATTGGACCAGATACCGGGAAGCTGGATTTGAAGATTGTCATCCATGCATGGCGACACAGAGGGATACAGCTGTCGCGGTCAGAGTAGGCCTCCCTTCGCGAGTCCTGTTCATGCTACAATGCTGATATTTTACAGGTGGGAATCTTGTAGCATAAGCCGAGTGTCCCCAAAATTGTGAGCCCTAATGTAGAAACTTGATGCCTCTTCTGTTTTAGTCAAAACTGGAGTTGGTCAGACCACAGGAGGGTTCCAGGAACACTTCGAAAGACTCCAGATCGCTGGGAACCAAGCAGATGTCGGGAATGGTTGGTCCCACAACTCCAAGAGTTGAAGTAACACCAAAGGCCTTCTGAAGATCACCAGCCAAACAGGGCTCCACAGGAACTGCAACAAAAGTTGGTCGTCAGGCCTTCTTAGGATGGTCCACAGGTCTTCCACAGTCTTCACAGCTGGGCAGAATACTTGGCTCCAGGATCTCTGAGGCACAGTTGCAGGCTCCTCTTCTTATCCAGAAACTCAGGTGATACAGAAACTCAGCTCACCCAATGGAAGGTCTGCCCTCACACACACCCCAGCAGTGGTCCAATCAGGACCACTGGTGGTGAAGCTCATGCATACTCTCTAGACATACAGAAACCATGTGGATTGGGACAGGACAGTCCCAGACCACTTCCTGGGAACACACACACGGCCATGCACTAGCCCGTGAAAACCAAGGCTTTCCCGGGCAAAGTGCATTGCCATAAAAGGATTTTCCTGACCTGGCAGGGCAGGAAGAAGGCCACAGGACAAGATGGCCAAAAGAACAAGTAAAAACCTTGTGGCACGGCCATGTTGGGACACTAGCCACAGTTAGTAGCCAAATGCGGTAAGTGTGGTAAGGCTTCCAAAAAAAAAAAAAAAAAAAAAAAGGTACCCAAAAATTGTCAAAATGCAACTGCAGGCCACCAGCTTGTCTTGAGGCACATGTAAAGCAACCAAAAAAAATCCCTTTGAGTTTAGTCTATGGTCATACAAAATAAACCCTGTTGCACTGCATTGTAAGATGTATTGTGCAATGATAAAAAGTTACCAAAAAAATTGAACATCTGTAAAGAAAAGGGAAACGGTTTCCCAGTACAGACAGCCTTAAGGACTGGTCAGTTTCCCCATAACAATGAGCAAAAGTTCAGTGGAGTGAAGCTGAAGGCTTCAATTAACTGGAAAAAGTCAGGACAGAGTTAAAAAAACAAAAGCACAACGTTTGGGGGTACATAGAAATGGAGGGAAAGCTGCTAAAAAGAGAAAGCCATCCTAATACTTACAGTCAATTATAACTAGCCAATGGCTATCGCTAGCCAATATGTAATATGAAGTTATGCAGGCGGGTGTTCACCTGCTGTGTTTCAGAGGCTTAGTCGATGTGTGTAGTAATTCTGTTTTTCCAATTTTTAAGAAATTCAAGGTGGATCTTTACAACAGCCTTTACCTGTCTGTGTTTAATGTGTTTATTCCAAACGGATGGAAGTGGGGCTGGGGACCAATCCACCAATGGGCTCCTTGTGCGATAGCGGACGCCAAAAGGGCCTGCAATGCTGGTCTGGCTCCCCATACCTATGTCAATTAATGGCCTCTGGGCATAAGAAGTGCAACATTTCCATCAGGAAACCTTTCACACTAGAGGCTTTCCCCAAAGCAGCCAATGGCTGTGATTTCTTCTTTGAGTTCAGTTTAAAAGGTGTGTCAGAATTCTCTGCCATTTTATTTATCTGAATTTGATGCAAGCTGGAATTCAAAAAGGAAGACTCAGCCCCTAGGCCACGGGTCTGCAACCTTCGGCTCTCCAGATGTTTTGGGCTACAACTCCGATCAACCATAGTCAATGGTGAGGGATCATGTAAGTAGTGGTCCAAAAAGTCTTGACAGCTACTGGTTGCAGGTCCCTTCCCTAGGGGAGCCCATGTCATTTGGCTCACTTGAGCTGGGTGTGGTGAATGTAACCAACCTCGAGGGGAAGTCTGTTTACAAATGCGTTACTGCATGCTTTCTCTCACCCTTAAAAAAATAAAATGCTGGGAAACTGTGATGTTCCTTTAAAAAAGTGCCACTAATTTTACAAAATGTGGGCAATAATGCACAGTGGTCTAACTTTCCCTAGGCATGACCCGGATGCACAGGTAGTTGTGTATTTCATGCAGATTGAGCCATGTGGCTGACAACAAGGGGTTCAATTGCCAATCGATAATAGAAATGGATCTAAACTATAATCTACCCTGCAAAACCATGCTTACCAACTGTGCTGAAGCCCAGGCCAGGCCGCATAGAATCCCCAAAAACCCATTTACAAAAGGAAAAATACTAAGGATAAAAAGCTGATGATTAGAGAGCAATCTATTCACATGCCAGTGAAATAAAAGACACATGTTGGTTCATGCTAGCTTAAGGTATGACACAGAACTGTCCTATATCAAGGTCATGTCAAACAATGGTTGTTGGGAAATTATGTATTAGCCTGGGCCAGTTCTAGAATATTTACAAAACGAACTGAAAACCCACTGAAAAATGTCACTTATTTTACAGGCAGACGTCAAACATGTAACCTCTTGCTGGAACACTTAGCCTACACCCCACAAGCGCCACTTACCCAAGTCCACATTGAGACTTCGCACTAGAACTGCAGCTAGAGTGTTGATGTAGTCGAAGAAGCTTCGTGCGTAATCCGGCCAGGCAGCCTGCGCTTTGGCCATCTGCTGGTCCAGGTTTTTCAGTAGGAGCTTCATCTGACTGCGCACTGGGTGAACTTGCAACTCGTGAGGCTTGAGAGAGGCTTGCTCCACCAGTGAAGCAATTATATTCCACTTTGATTCTAGAAACAGACAGTCACAAACAATTACAATGACTGGTTACCACTCCAATGGAGGCAATGCACAAGCATGTTCAGTCTAGAAACAATTCAAAGAATATATTTTATTTTTTGAACATTTGAATAAATAGTGCATCCATTTTGCACATTTGTTTTAGTGCAGACCATGCCCTATCAGAAATTCTATTTTTGTACAAGGAGTGGAGGTCAATGAAAGGGGATGGGGTGCAAAGGGGAAAAACAAAAAAGTACACAAGATAGCAGCACGATTTCGCTTAGCAGGAAAAACATACATATAGACCAGAAAACATTACTTAAGTTCTCTATGGTAGAAAGTCCACTTTTCGGAGACCCTTCCACGTTTTGCTTGTGTGTGTGACCTCTGACCATTTTATGCCAGTGAGTTCCAACCAGACCTCACCGGAGGGGCAACTAAAATGTATGGCCCCTGAAGTTGGGGGCTGCTACCAACATGCCCCTTCATCATCCTGGGACAGTAAGGTTTAAGTTACTTAGCTGTAACTATTGTTCTCCAGCATGGGTCTGGCATGGATTCACATACTCGTGACTATTCCCCGTGGTCAGGCTGGGAATCCTAGGTAAAAGAAAAAAGGTTTAACTTATGCTTTAAAACGGTATTTCCCCTCTAAACCATTCACTGTACTCTGGGTTATACTGTCCCTATACAATGACCGTCCTCTCCCTAAGCTACACCCCTGGTGGCCATCGTCAGATTTGGTAAGCACGTAAAATGGCAGTATAAAGAAGAGCCACAGAGGGGAAGGAGGGAGGGTTTACATGTGAATCCATGCCAGACCCACGCTGGAGAAACTAAGGGAAGCTCCGTGAACAACAGGAACTAAAAGGAACAATGCAACATAAACAATAATAGTGTGTTCCCGTGTTGACAATATTTAATTTCCAAGTAAAGTTTGTTTATTTAAATAAATAGTGCATTAGAAAATGCTAAGTGGGACTGGCCACCAGGGGGCGCACGGATGACAAGCTCCTCCGTGTGAGCTCCGTGCCGAGGTCCGAAAAAGTGGACTGAGCCCCCACTCTTGGACCCCCCGTAAACCAGTGTTCGACAGATTCGGATGTCTGAAGGTCCCTAGAACGTCATAGGAGAAACCCCGACGAAAAACGGGTGTATTTTCGCCGAGTTAGCAGCTTTGGAAACTCAGAGAGCAATCTGCGCAACGGGCCCGGGATGAAACGAAGTTCAGCCGCCCCGTGCTCCGGCTACAATGTGGGCCAACTCTCAACGTCCCGACTGCATGCAACGAATCCGGCCCGTGGCCGCACACCGGTGGCCCCAGTTCGGTGGGATTCCCCAGCGTTGGCCCTGATCTCTCGTTGACCTGCTTGCGGGACATTTCAAACTTCAATCAGAAGGTGGAGGGAGAGCGCGGTAACACGCAGATTACTACGGTCACACGCTACAGCAGAGGAGCATCACGGCCACCCGCCCTTACAGCGACAGCCCTCTCCCGTCCAGGAAGAAGGAGGACACCTGACGGGGACCCGCGAATACAAGGTACGGGGTATTACGACCCCCCCCACGGCCCCCTCACTGCGGATACGGCTCGATTGGGGCGCTCCGCCTACGCGGCGACACCAACCCTCTCCTGTTGCCTCTCCGCCACGGGGGCTTTCCCCGCACTGTGCCCGCCCACTCATCTGGACTCCGTCGGAGTGCCGTCCCCGAGGTGCGCCCTGCTCTGCGCTGCCCCTCCACGAAGCTGCCCCCGGCACTGAGGCACTCATATTGGCCCTCTTTGAAAAACATCCAGGTGCCGGCCGAGCACACTTCGGGGCCAGGCTACCCGACACCCATGGCACTCCCACGGGGAGCGGCGCTGACAGAAAGTGAGGACAAACTACTTGCGGGCCCCCTGACAGGAGTCAACGCACCTGCAGCAAACTGGAAGGAGCGCTTGACAACAACCTGACATAGAGAAAGACATTTACTGTTACGGATAGCGCCTATCACCTCATCCAGGCCCAAAACAGACCGCTAGAAGAACGAAGACCTTCGGGCAGACACGGCAGCCACCCCCCCCCAGCAAATCGGGCGGAATGACCTAGCAGCATTGGCACAACCCCCATAACAGACAGTAACCTGCCTTGAATACAGGCGCTAAGAGCTCCTCAATACGAGTCAATGTACCTAGATTGAAGAAGGGAGACCGCGGCCCTGTGATACGCACAACCTGGCCTCACCAATTTTGGTACGTCAACTTACACAAGGAATCGAGGCAGAGAGACGACCTGGAACCTGCAATCCTAGGCACCTTCAAAGAAGGTAGGGCCCCCAACGTAGGGGCGTGTGCCTCCTCTGAACCGGGATTCCCCATATGGACCCACTCCACAAACTGGCTCGATTTGCTTACGACCCGTCCCCCTCAGTTAATGGTTCCACAGCAACAATGTCCACGAACACATCTGAGGCGAGCGCTGCCGCCACCAAAGGGGACATCACCACGCTCTTAAATGAGATAAAAAACATGGGGGCTAATCTTGGCGGCAAAATTGACAAAATCACCCAGAGAATGGACAGATTTGAGGAGTGTTTGGAAAGTGTTGAGAATAACCAGGCTTCGATTGACACCCTTGAAGCTCAGATGGACGTACGGATTCGCAACATTGAAAAAAGAGAGGTTGAGGCGCGGCTCAAGATGGATGATTTAGAAAACAGAGAGAGGAGGAATAACCTCCGCTTTTTTGGTGTTCCAGAGCGCGAAGGTGAAACTGAAAAGGACCTCAAAGACACCATTCATGACATCATAAAAATACTCACTGCCGATGAAGAAATTGATGAGCCTAAGACCGAACGCATACACAGGGCTGGCGGACCGTCTGGCGGCCCGCGCTCCATCCTGGCCAAGTTTCACCGTTACCAAGACAAGACGAGGATTCTAGAGAAGGCCAGGTCAGGAGGCCCGCTTACAATGGGAGGCGCTCAAATCACGATTTTTCAAGACTTGTCTTCGCTAACATTGGCACTTAGACGCCTCTGCAGCCCCCTGACGAAATGGCTTAAAGATCAAGGCATACAGTACAGGTGGGGTTAACCTTTCTAGCTCACCTTTGAGCATGGGAGCAGAAAAATAGTCCTACGCTCCGAAGACAAAATCAAAGACTGCATCGCTGACCTCCTGGGCACGGGCCCAAAGGGCAATGAAGAAGGCGACAATGAGCCGCCGGGATCACAGTGGGAGCTGCAGGGCCCCAGGCGCAAGAGAGTAAAGGGATCGAGAAAATACAGACGTCCCAACAACAAGCCAGAAAATGATTAAGTGAGAAGAAGTGTGTATGACTCGACCTGGCTATAACCACAGTTAAAAAATGAGACACCGGCCCTCGCAGGAGTGGCGAAATGGCGGGATCCGCCGTGCGGGTGCCGCCGCTGGCGGGGCGCCCCGTTGGATTGTGTCGTGATGTGAATTCTTCCGAGAGGATCCGGAGAACACACAATGTTAAATCTTTTCATTTTTGTTGACATTACTGTTGAAATTCTGTTGAAATTGTGTGCTGTTTTGGGGGGGGGGGTGGAGATCGAGATGGGGGCTCACCCTTAAGTTGTGATGGTGTATGTGATCGGGACCGTGAGGCAACGGTCCCCACTGATGGTCCGTCAACGGACTCCACAGTGTCATCCAGTCCGTTCCGGACACCGTTAACAGCTCATGCAGCACCTTCAGTTATCACTGGGCTCTCTTCAAAACATCACAGTAGAGGTGGCGCTATGCACCTGCTTGTCTCTATGGCCGCAAGCGGTGAACGGTCGTCAAACACAAAACACTGATGGCATCACTTGAGAAGTCTAAGCGCAAGGGTCCCCTCAGAATTGGGACTATCAATGTGAAGGGACTGAACTCGCCCACTAAGAGATCGCTGGTACTCAGAGAATTCCGCAGATCTGACAGACATTCTCCTCATCCAAGAGACGAAATTTGCAAGGGGGGAGGAGCGGAGAGTCCTGGGGAGGCACGGAATTCTGGGGCTCTGGTCAACTCAGGAAAGCAGGGGTCGGGATCCTCATCAAGAAGGAAATCGGATTTGAGGTGGAAAAGACTTGGTCGGATGTGAGTGGCCGAGCCCTCCTAATAGTGGGGAAAATTGCAAGAGTCCAGGTCACAATTGCTACGATATACTCACCCAACAGCGGACAGGCCCCATTCCTTAGGAAAACGATCCCCAAAATAGTATTGGAAACCGCGGGTCACCTCATTTTAGGGGGCTCCGTAGACTGGAGACCAGGCAATCCGGACACGAGGGCACAGCATAGAGGGGACCGTACCGAATTTGCTGCCATGATGGAGCTATATGACCTAAGGGACGTGTGGAGAACTCTGCATCCTGATGAAAGTGGCTTCACCTTTTATTCGAATCCCCATGGCACATTCACACGTATAGACTATATATTCCTTTCTCCTGACCTCACAGAGTCTGCATGTCACTCTGGAATCGTCCCGATAACATGGTCAGACCACGATGAGGTCTTGGCGGATCTCAATTGGACCAACCTACCTGTTGCTGGGGAATCTTGGCGCTGCAACGAGTCCCTCTGGACTGATGTGGTGTTTAAAAACGAAATGGAGACCGAAATCGAGGAGTATTTCAAGGTGAATAATAATGGGGAGGTCTCAAAGCAAGTGATTTGGGAGGCTGGGAAAGCTACTTGGAGGGGGATACTCATGCGTGAAGGGTCCTCTAAAAAAAAGAGAACGTAAGATCGTAGAAAATAAACTGCGTGATGAAATACACCAACTGGAGGCGGAAGTAAGGGATAATGCCGAGGTCGACCCCATTAAATTAGACACAGCTCACCGTAAAAGAGAAGAATTGCGACTGTTGGGAGCATGGCCAGGTGGTGAGGACATTACAATTCCTTAGGCAAACATACTACAAGAAGGGGGATAAAGCTGATGCACTATTAGCTGCCAGACTAAGGGAACGGAGGGAAGAACGTAAGGTGAAAGAAATAGCATAGACCACTAATCCTACAGCGCACCCTCCCCACTCAACACCCGAGTGCTTTGCCAACTTTTATGAAAACCTATATACTTCTGAGCTGATCTCTACCCAATCCGACATATCCTCCTATTTGTCCTCAATCACTATGCCCACAGTAACATACACAGAGGCTGAGCTCCTTGACACTCCAATAGTTGAACACGAGATACGCGACGCAATCAAAAGGCTAACACTAGGGAAAATCCCCGGGCGAAGGCGGTTTCACGGCAGGCTTCTACAAGACCTTTAGCGACCAACTGTCACCCTTCCTTACGGAACTCTTTAACGAGATACTGGAATCGGGAGTGTAACGCTCACCTGATTCCCGCAGAGGCGCCGGTCTTGACTGGGTGAATGCCGTATCTTCAAAGGTGATGTGTAACACACGGTTGGCTCTTTGGGCTGGACCTCTGTGCACTGTATGTCTGACTCGAAGAGTAAGATGTCTGCAGATAGAAAATATGGGATTTATGAACTGGGGTTATTGGGTGCCTCTCTCCTCTTCCCTTTCTCTTCTCCTGTAGAACCCCAAAGGTTAACGCCCTCACCTTAGGTAAGTGAACGCCGAGCTCTGCATCTGCCTCGGGGCAGGGTGCCGTAACCAGTTTCTTCACTGGATAAGGGTGCAGGCCTCTTGACCTCAGAGGACTGCTGTCCGTCGTTAACTGCACGAACGGTAAGTTCTGGGCACTTCAAATGTCTTAAAAGTCTTTTGTAATGATATCTCTTGTTTTGCAGGGTTCCGGCGATGGCGGATGGCGGGCTGATGAGAGTTGAGGATCGAACCCGCGTGAGAAATAGAAGCGCCTGGAAGCACGTAAGTAAGCGCTTGTAGCCTGCTTCACGATGCGCACTAACTGTCCCTTTTATCTTGCAGGTACAAGTTTGGAGCTTTAGAGAAGCTGAAGGGTGCTGGAATACCCACTGGATTCGGCGTGGGAAGGAGTAATGGCACGTGAGTAATAAAGTTGCCCAATGTCTTTAAACGCATCCTTCTTTTGTCTTTCAGATGCGGGATGCAGCGCCGAAGGCCTCCGGAGCGTGCGAAGAGCTGGTAAGCTTTTGTCTTTCAGATGCCGGAATGCAGCGCGAGGCGTTGGTGACAGCCGATGGACCAGGTAAGAGATGCGCTGCCACTGAAGACCGTAGTGCTAACCTGTTCTTTCTTTGTCTTTACAGGTGCTACTGAAGACTGGATTCCAGGATGGTAAGCCTTTGTTCCCTTAGGCCCAGGATCAGAAGCAGAAGATACGATGAGCGTTCTGCTGCAGAGAATGCAGAATAACACAAAGCAAGATTCATCCATCGGGTGTGGTTTAAATAGCCTCCTGTAGTGCTTAGGTGTCTCCTTCCACAGCCACGCCTAGGTAAGAAAAGAGTTCCTGCTTTCCAGAAGAGTTCCAGTGTTCTGAACCTAGGGAGTGGCTCCTGTCCCACCCAACAGGAAAAGTAGTCCCAAACAGAAGAGGATCAGGGGTTCAACTGGCAGGTAAGTAAGCAGCATGGTCTGCTGCAGGTAAGTCCACCCAAGCATTATGAGCCCGGCGCTTCCAGCGCTGGGACTGGGCATCTTTATGAGCCTGGTGCCACTGGCGCCAGGACAGGGTCCAAAAGGTCCCAATTGGGACTGGCTGGCACTCGGAACCGGGGTTATGGGTCTGCTTCCAAGGGAGTCGGGCAAGTCCTGATCTTTTGGAAGCAGAGATCATGACAGGGAGCCGCTCCAGATTCTTTCAAGAAAGCCCTCATAACAGTCATCCCAAAGGAGGGCAAAGATCCCAAACTATGCGGGTCATACCGCCCTATCTCCCTCCTCAACCTCGACGCCAAGATATATGCTTGAGTATTGGCAGGGAGACTGGAAACCTTGATGCCTAAATTGATCCACCCTGACCAGGTCGGGTTTATTCTTGGCAGACAGGGTGCCGACACCATGCGTAAAACTCTACACCTCATCCACGCAACACACAGCCTACCAGATGACCTGGTTCTCCTATCCATTGACGCAGAAAAGGCCTTTGATAGGGTGGAGTGGGATTTTTTGGGAGCAGTCCTCCAGAAAGTAGGAATAGGCCCTAAATTTCGTGATGGGATACGTGCAATATACACCTCCCCCAAAGCATCAATATTCGTGAATGGGGAGTATTCTAGGTGGTTTGCACTACAGCGAGGGACCAGACAGGGATGCCCCCTCTCTGCGATCCTGTTTGCACTTTCCCTTGAACCTCTGGCCCAAAAATTCAGAGAAAAACCCCAAATAGAGGGTATACGGTTGGGTGGGACGGAATATAAGGCAGCCCTATACGCAGATGATATTCTATTACACGTAACCAAACCTAATAACTCTATCCCCCATGCCCTAACTCTAATAGAAGAATACGGCCAATATTCTGGCTTTAAAGTAAACAAATCAAAGTCCACACTCTTCCCCCTCCAAGGTACCCTAATGAGAATGAGGCCAAGTTTCTCTCACTAGGGCTCAACCTGGAACACACGAAATTACAATACCTGGGTATTCAGATCACCAAAACCCTAAGCGACCTCTATGAGGCTAATTTTCCCCTTCTCCTCCGACGATTCGAGACAGACCTCGAGAAGTGGAGTAGGTTAACGATTTCCTGGCTGGGGCGTATCAACGCCGTAAAGATGGTGTGCCTCCCCCGCTTCCTCTATCCTTTCCAGATGCTACCAATTGAGATGCCCCAGAGATTCTTCATAGATGCCCGAAAGATCATGATGCAATTTATTTGGCAGGGGAAGAGACCGAGGATCGTATACAACACTCTCACACTCCCAAAGGACAGGGGAGGAGTGGGCCTCCCTGATCTAAGAACCTATTATAAAGCTGCTCAGTTGCGTGTCTTAATTCCACATCTTAGAGACCACAAACACCTACAATGGGTACAGATGGATAATCATTACATGTCGCCCGCCACAGTAGCAGAATGGCCATGGTCACCCTACCAAAGGGTTCAAAGGAAAATTAAACATCATCCCATACTGACTACCATATAGAACATATGGCGCCCGGGGAAAGAGATGCGAGAAGTCACAACCTGGCCATCCCCGCTCAGTCATTTGTGGTCTCCAGGCATAAATGACCACATCCCGAATCTGGAGCGGTTCCAGTCATGGTACGAGGCGGGCCTGGAAAGGGTGGGACAACTCCAAAGAAAGGACTCGTTCATCACACTACCGGACCTGACTACAGCATTAGGGATAGGCAATTTATCGACATTCCACTTTATCCAATTAAAAGGGGTGCTAACGAAACCCGAGTGGAAGGAGAAATTGAAAAAGAGACCTTACCACCTTTGAGAAACTACTAGACTCCAGATCAGAAATGAAAGGTGTAATATCCGTAATGTACCAGACACTAATAACAGTGAGAGGTGGATCCACAGACTTCCTCAGAGCCAGATGGGAGAAAGATTTTGGCGTTGAGATATTCCCCGACCAATGGGACTTATTGTATAGAGTGGCACCCAAATCCTCCTTGTCCAATCAATTTAAGCTCCACGCCATAAAGATTCTCCATAGGTGGCACTATGATCGGCTCAAACTCTTCAAGATGTCCCAGTCAATGAGCCCGAGATGCTGGAGGAACTGTGGAAAAATTGCCGACTACTGGCGCATGTGGTGGAGCTGCCCACATATCACAGTGTTCTGGACCGAAGTCTTGGGATGGGTTAGGGAGGTGGATGGTATTCAAAGGGAGCTAGATCCATTCCTTGTATTGTTTGGCCTTGAAAAGGACGAAGAAGATTGGCTCCGGGTGAAAGGCCTGGCCCACCAGCAGCTACTGTTGGCGGCGAGAGCACTGATAGCGATCAAATGGAAATCTCCACTAGCCCCGGGAAAGAATGAATGGATTAAACTAGACACGAACATTTACGTGATGGAAACGATCGCGGCCTCCCTACATAATAAGGCAGCAAAATGTGAAACCCTATGGATGGACTTTAAGAATACATATATCACACCAGTCGCGGACTCTCAGTCAGGAGAACCCTCAGAAGCCTGATCTAAGGATGCCACGCTCACAAGAACACTACAAGAGCTCAGAGACTGATTCCTAGTTGCCACGGTGCTGGTGGATGTTGAAATGTGTTAATTATGCGCTCCCAGTGTCTTTGTTAAAGGATCATATTTGTGATGTACATTACTCCAAGTGGGGGAGGGGATGGGAGTGGGGTGAGGCGAACAGGGTAAGAGACATACCCAGCCAAATGGAACTGTCGTAAGATCAAGTGATTCCAATAGTGTCTATTATTTTGCAGTTGATTGTCTGGCATGTACCGCTGGAAGATGTACAATTTTCATTGATTACTAATTGCCTCTTTTCTTTGTTCTTCTAAAAACCAATAAAGAAATTTAAAAAAAAAAAAAAAGAAAATGCTAAGTGATTTAATCACAAAGTTCATCACATACATGGTGTATAAATTTGTATGGAACCAATACAACACACAATTTGGTTAAGAAGAAGAAAAAGAAAGAAGAGGTTATATTCTTTTTTATTTTTTAATTTATATGAAATACAATTAAATAAATGTATAGACCTTTCAAAGTAACAATGAAAAGACAATATTCACAAACTCTATTGCAGAAATGTATATGAACAAAGTGCTGATAGTGCCGAGGCAAAACTGAGCTTACTACCTGGCCCTGGCTAACTCATGTGTGTTTATGTGAATTTCGCATCAATTTAAGCCAGTGGCCAAGAGGCGTCCAAATTTAATTTTTGGGAAAAATACAATGAAAGCATCATCAAATATAAGACTGGCGACTGAGTGCCAAACAGAGGGCTGATAGAGGAGACTGATGTTAGTGGAGTCTACGCCTACCGATATAATTGAACTATAAACCAATATTTTAATGTTAGCGTGATGTGCCAACCGCTGTTGTCATAACAAGAAATACTATACATAAATAGTACCCAAGCATGAGCGGCACAACTGGCGTCTCGGTGGAGAATGAAGTATGCACCACCTTCATCAGGAAGAACTGTCTCTGTTCAGCCCCTAGAAAGAATACGAGAATAAAGTACTCAGAGTGTGCGAACCGGTGATGATCCTAGTATGGGTGGTACTTCAGTTAACCAATGTAATACATATTCCATGTATTGAACAAGCATATAAATTGTTCCTCTGTGAAGCGGGGCAAGCAATCCCAGAGAGGGTAGCTGAGGACCTAAGCGGGAAGCCCATAGTACCCACCACAAGTGTGCTTTTGAAAAAGAAAAGGTGGGGAAGGAAGTAGTCCAAGAGCAAGTGCTTAGGAGTACAATTTGTGAATACCAGTCTAGCATGCCAAAACATCCATAGTGTTTAGGTATTGATGGAGAAAAGTAGAAGGACCTGATATCTATTTCAGAAAATAAGAAGAGAAGGAGGAGAGAATCCGGACTGGAGATTATACTTACCACCTTTGAAGCGTGGAAGGACAAGTACCGCTGCTTGCACGACAGGGCTTGGATCTCCCCGACCCGTCTTCCATGATGGTACCTTCAGCGGGCCGGATTCATCTGTTCAAAGGGCGCCCCCATGAGCTTAGTCAAGACCACATTGAGTTCCCAAGCCAGGGCAGGAGCCTTCACCGGCAGAAAAGTCTTGAAGAGTCCCTTGAGGAACTCCTTGACAAGTCTGTGCGACCACAGGCAAGGCCTACCTCGGCGCCCTGGTGTCACGGAAGCCACCTTGAAAGAGGGATGAGTGTTACACTTCAGACTTCCCCGTCGGCATCCTTGCAGAATACATCTTCTTTACAGGCTCCTCTATGGTCCAGGTACAAGCTACCATGGCGTCTGTACAAACGTCGACGTACTCCAGGTCACCTGACAAGCCTTGTACGTGGAAGACGTACAGCAAGCCACGCCCCTCTTACGACTATAAAACCACCGTCTTCCAAGGGGCTCGTTGCTGCTAATTAGCGTTACCAGCTACACGCGGTTTCATCCGTTTCTTCTTCGTGTTTCCCTACACGATTCCTTTTCTGAACTCCTGGTTTTGACCTTTTTGCCTGAAATTGGATTGCTTCGTCTCCTCCCTTGTTCTTGTTGTGATCGTCTGGTTGTTGGACTCGGAACGTTTCTGGATACAGCTCTCTTCTGTGTCTTGCGGTTCTTCCCTGGTTGCCGCTCTGCACATCAATTTTGGCTGTTTTTCATCCGGATCAACTCAACAACTACTCAACCATATTCGTGTACTCAGGTACATATCTATTGTCTTTCATGGACATTGTTTTCTGTTGGATTTTGGGACATTGAGTGACTTTCCTGTGAGATTACTCTTCAGTGCAATTGAACGCTTTCCTGATCTGCACCAACCCGACCCTAGTGCGTCCCTCGTGCCGTCCGGGGTTACTTACCTATACTAACTTCCCTGTTTGTTATTTTCTCCTGTCGTTGTCTTCAGAAGTCTGAACTCCTGTTTCAATCCTGGACTCCTCCTACTCCATTTATCTTTACTCAGGTCAGTTGTTATCAGTTCTATAGCTAAAGTGGGAAACGATACTGATTTAGATTTATTACACTCATTCGTGTTATTCTTTGTAGATATTCCCGGGGAAACGCAATTCCACTCCAATATCCATATAGGTAGTTGTCCAATCTTTTACTGTTCTAATCATTTGTTTAACATCAACACATCAACACTGTCTAATATCTTGGTATTCTTTTACAGCATTGGTATTGGCGGTGTGTGTTCTCCCCGCTCTTTTATTCAATTGACATCTCTGTCTGTTCTACTGAAACAGCAGAGAGGTACATTGTGGAAAAGAGCCCCTCTTTGAGGAAGCCTGAGTCTTGTGCTCAGGGGAGCTGGGATGGAAGGCTGAATTCGGAATTCTACGCTACCAACATCTCCAAGGTCGTGTTCTCCGCATCTTTGACCTATTCGGAGTGGTGAGTAACAATGAGCCAGTCCAGCTTTGGCCAGGTATGGTCAGAGCTGTAGGGCTGTGACACGCAAAGGGGTCATTTTCTGAGCCCGGCACCAAACAGAGACATGCCTCCACTTATGGCTGTAGCACATCAACGTTGAAGAGGCTCTGGCCTTGGCCAGGATGTCCTTACACTCTGCAGGCAAAGAATAATGTCCAAGCCCTGGGCCGCAGAAGCCAGTTCCTGAAGTTCAGCAACGCTGGTTTGTGGTGTAGAATCCCCCCTCCCTCTCTGGAGAGAAGGTCTGGAAGTGGTGGCAGCCTGATGGGCAGAGCCGCCGACAGACATAGCAGGTCTGGATACCAGATTTGCTGTGGCCATGCCAGAGTGACAAGTATCATCCTGCAGTGACACTGTCGGAGTGTGTTGATCACTCGTAGCAGGAGTGGGAGCGGAGGAAAAGCATATAGGAAAAGTCCCTCACACAGAAACAAGAATGCATCCCCCATGCACCTCCGAAGTGGGAACCTGCTGGCGAACTTCTGACACTTGGAATTGGTCGCTGTTGCGAAAGGGTCGATCTGGGGTTGACTCCATTTATGGAATAGAAGATCAACTTGCTCCTAGCGAAGCTCCCACTCGTGGCAAGAACGTAGCTACCTGCTGAGCGAGTTTGCAATGGTGTTCTTGGTGCCCGCCAGGTGAAAAGGGACGAGAAACATGTCCTGACGAATGGCCCAGTGCCACATACCTTGCCTCTCTGGAGAGAGCGCCCTGCTCTGCTTCCGGGTGTCATGGTGGCGTTGTCTGTGAAGATCCTCACCACCTTGCCCCTCAGCGATGGCAGGGAGAACTTGAGGGCCCGGAATACGGCCGAAGCTCCAGGACGGTAATGTGAAGGGTCCTTTCTTCTGGCAGCCAGAGGCCTCTAGTGTGCAACTGTCCGGTGTGAGCTCTCCAACCTTCTAGAGACGCCTCCGTGGTGACTGTCTCCTGGTAAAGTGGGACTTTGAATGGGGCCCCTTGCGTGAGATGAGAGCGCGCATCCCAACACTGTATTGCTTGTTGGAACTCCTCGTTGAGGGCGATCTTGTCCGTCCAGGATCCCGAGGCTTGCAGCCACCTCGCATCCAGAAACTACTGGAGAGGCCTAATCTGTAGTCTGCGGCGTAGGATGATGCAGGAGGACATCATGCCCAACAGTGACTTGATGGCTCGCATAGTAGCCGATCGTGCCGACAACAGGTGCTGCACCTTCCTTAGGATGGCTACCACCCTCTCTTCCGAGGAAGAGGCCAGGCAAGTCACTGTTTTGAGTTGGGCTCCCAGAAACAGAGGGTTCTGCGATGGCTCCAAGCAGGACTTTGGATAATTTATGGAGAATCCCAGATGTGTCACTAAATGCATGGTCCTCGCTGTGTCCTGGCTCGCCAGACCATGAGAGCGGGATCAAACTAGCCAATCGTCAGGTAAGGGTAGGCGTGGATACCTTCAAGACGAAGATGCGCCGCCAACGGAGCCAAACACTTTGTGAAGACCCATTGGACCGATATGTCACCCCTGGACCATGAACCGCTTCTGAAGGATGGGGACGTGGAAGTAGGCGTCCTCTAGGTCCGTAGAGGCCAGGAAGTCGCCTTCCTCCAGTTGGCCGAGCATGTGCTGCAACATGACCATCCTGGGACTTCACGTACTTGTTGAGGCGTCGCAAGTCCAGAATCGGCCTCCACCTCCTGTCTTCTTTCAGATCAGAAAGTATCTGAGTACTCCCCGGAGCTGCAGGGAGACGCTTCTATTGCCCTCTTTTTTACCATGGCGTGGACCTTCTGCAGCAGCTGCGCCACATACTGTTCTTGTCGAGCCACAGGGGGGGAATACGCGGACACCTGCGTTGGAACTCCATAGTGTGCCCCTGTCCGAGAGCATCCAGCACCCATCTGTTGGTGGTGATGGTCTTCCACACGCTGACGAACCTCGCAAGCCAGCCTCCCACTGGGGTGCACAAGTGGGGACTGAATCCATGGCCAGTTCAGGCCTGTTTTCGGTGTCGGGGACCTGTCCTGCGGGTGACACCGATGCTGTCCTCTACTGCCATATGCCTACAAGCGACCTCTGTACCCCTCTTGCGTCGTCGAGCGAGGAGGATGCTGATAAGGAATGGTGTAGCCCGATCGGGACCTGCCAGGTTTTCCCCTAGAAGAATGAAAGGATGACGACCGACGTTGCTGCAGGGTACCCTGTGAACACGCCATCTCCATGTCACTCTAGATGATTTGAAGAGACTTGTTGACCGTCTTCCAAAACAGGTTTTCCCCATCGAATGCCATGTCCAACACCCTACACTGAAAGTCCAGCCTAAGGTTGGTGGCTTTCAGCCATCCCTGTCGACGAAGGCACACTCCGTTTTCCATCTGACGGAAACCGTAATGTTGGTACAGCCGAAATCAGATCATTTCAACCATTCTTTTTTATATGCAGTATTTTCGTGTGATACTGATTAGGACAACCCAATTTTAACAGCAACATATGGCAGGGCAAATATAGAAAGGAATAGATGCCACCAATTTTCCAAAAACAAATGAGTTTTCAATCTTTTTCTGAAGAGCAAAAGGGAATCAATTTTTCACTATTCTGAAGGGAGAGAGTTCTAGAAACGAGGACCAAATACGGAGAAGGGTCTGTCACCCCATGTGGAGGACTTGGAGGTGAGAACTGACAGGAGGCCTTGCCCCACAGAACGAAGGGATCGGATGGGGCAGTATGATTTTATTTTTGTAGAGAGACAGGACGGTGCCAGACCACCACTACATTTGAACACTAAACAGAGGGCCTTGAACATGATCCTCTGTTGAACAGGGAGCCAGTGTAAAGACTTACGATACTGAGGAATAGGGGAGCTTCTAAAAAGTGAAAAGATCAGGCTAACAGCTGAATTTTGAGCAACCTGCAGTCAGTGCAGTTGGTAGTTTAAAATGCCCATAAGAAGGGCATTACAATAGTCTAACCTTGAGTTGGCAAGAGAACCAACAACAGTTGGATGATCAGTAGTGAAAATAAGAGTCAATAAAGGTGTAAGCAGTTTCATTTGGTAGTAAAAAGATTTAACGACTTGGCTAATATGTGAATTACAATCCAATGTAGATTACCAAAGGCAGTCGAGATTCTTAACTGTCTCAGAAAACTTTGTTGGTACACCAAAAAGGTTTGGACATGAGTAGATTGAAACATACAAGCTAGGTTTTTCTTAGAACCGAATACAATTGCCTCTGTTTTTGAAGGATTAAGTTGTAATTTGTTCTGTTACATCCACCCTTTTATTTTTTCGCCTCACTGAAGGACACAATCTAATGCTTCGAGAGGTTGCTTTAGTCAGACATAAATCTTTGTGTCATCAGCATAATGAATTCTGAAAAATGCTCATCAATGGACAAATATAAACATTAAAAAGCAAGGGTGATAATGAAGAACCCTGAGGTACTTCACAACTGACTGGCAATGTGTCAGACAGATGTGGGCCTAACTTAACTTGTTGGGAACGCTCTGAAACAAAGACACAAACCATTTTAATGCATCATCCTACAGCAGTGACAAGGATAACAGTCTGGAAATAAGAACGTCAAAATCCACTGTGTCGAAAGCCGCAGACAAGTCAAGCATGACCAGCATGTGGATATCACCTTCATCAGTAGTGCTCAGCAGGTCATCCAAGACAGCCAAAAGCGCTGTCTCGGTTCCGTCACGCGGTCTGAAACCAGACTGATAAGTGTCAAAGATCGCATTATCCTCCAAAAAACCCTGGAGCTGAATGGACACAATCTGTTCGAGAATTTTTGCTGACCATAAAAGGTCAGCGATTAGATGATAATTAGACAGAGTGTCATGGTCCAGAGTAGATGTTTTTCTTAAGAGGTTCAAAAAATATTTTTGGGAATCTAATGGAACAAAGTCCTGAGCTAAGCAGTCGGTTACGCCTTCTGGTGGGGTAGACTATGGGGTTCATCCCACGGTGACCTACTTTCCAACAAGGGTCCCTGGCCCCCTTCTTGGTCCGAATAGTAACCTGAATAGTAGTCCTTGGGCAGGTCATCACTCTCATTCCGAAATGGGTTAAATGGCTCAGCCCCTGCTAGTATAAATGTGCACTGGCACACTTGGCTCAGTCCCTTGTCCTGTACCCCTCCCCGGGGTCACAGGATCCTTACTCCTTCCGCTCTCCTGAGACTTCTGGGGGAAGAGGCTTCTGTCCCCTTCCAGGGGTCTTTGTTGAAGCTGCAGCAGTTACCTCACGCCGTGCCGGTAAGGACACACACAAATCAGCAGTTGCTGTGGCTGTAGGCATCACCCTCACGGTCGGACCCCCTTTTGAAGAAGTAGCGGTCGTCGACGAGGTCGACGGGGTGGTAACAGCAGACGTCGATGTGGTCATGGCTATTGATGATGTTGTCTTGGCTGGTTGAGACACTGATGTTGATGGCGTCGCCGATGGAGGAAGCAAAGGGCCCACTTTGGATCTCTCCTTTGTTGCCTCGTCCGCCGATGGCAAGCAGAGTTTCGAAGGAGTCAATGACTTTCTCTCAGACGGGGCGACCGCCAATGGTAGGCTCACCGTGGATGTGATCAGTGATGGCGACTTTGTCCTTCCCAAGCTGGGACCTGCAGCAGAGGCAGACCCAGAGGGATCAGCGACGTGCGCCCCTGCCTTCTTTTGGACCTCGGTGGGCGGGTTATCCTCAAAGGACCTCAACCTCTTTTCTGAGGGAGCTCGATTGTGGGACCGGCCGGTCCTGGGGGGGAGGAGGGAGCACGACCATATCCAGAGACCGAGTCAGACGCCTTACCCTCATTTCAACCTTCTTGGTGTTTTTCAAAAAACCACTGCAGACCTTGCATCCCTCCTCATCGTGGTCTGGATGCAGGCAGTACAGACATTTGTGGTGTTGATCCCCCCCCCCTGAAAACGTTCCATAGTCCAACTTACACACAGAGTTTGAAGAGGCATCTTTTCTCCTCAGGTCATGGCCCAAGGCCGGGCCTTCTCTAATCCGATGAAAGATCCTCGATGTAGTATAATATTCACTGATAGCAGATCACTGCTGCAGTAGTCAACCACTAGTCGAAATACAAAAATGTGGTCATATTTTACCCCAAAACTCAAAATATTAGGAAAAATAGCTCAGAGATCACTAAGCGAACTCCCAACACTGAAGCGTGAGATACAAATCTGAAGATGGCCAACAGGGGTGGAGCTTAGGGAGAGGACTGTCATTGGATAGGGGCAGTATGACGCAGAGGACAATGATTGGTTTACAGGAAAAAAATATTTTTAAAGCGAAAGTGAAACAGTTTTTTCTTTTACCGAGGATTCCCAGCCTGGTGACAGGGAATATTCATGAGCATGTGAATCCATGCCAGACCCCATGCTGGAGAACCTGATTTAGACAGTTGTACTGGTTGTCGTTGATGGAAGTTGGCTTAAATATAGTGTCTTTATATCTTTAGCTATTTTGACTCACTGGAAGTCTTTCTTCATGGAGGCTCCCATCATGTAGACTCTAGAGTTATTAAATCCAGTAGCAGAGCAACTGTACTTTGTTGCCCTTGTGTATGAGTGGGGAGAGTTGGACTGGGAAGCAAACTTGGCCTGGGACATTTGCATCAACGTGGGCTCATATTACACCGTGCAAGCAAATACAACCCTCTAATTTGGAGTTGAGGGGATTCTCCCAATAGGACATTTTGTAAAAATGGGTCCAAAGAGATGTTTAACTCTACTAAAACAGAGGTGCTCTTCTTCCCTGCCAAAACCGCTCTATCCTCTCTCCCTCTGCCTATCCAGTTCCAACCTGACACTCTCCCCTATTTTTCTTTAGCTAGAAACCTCGGCAACATCTATGACCCATCTCACCTTAACTACTTTAATTTAAAAAACTGCAACAGCAGCTCGCCTCAACCGCCTAAATATTAGAAAAATCAGGCATCTCCTTCCTTTCAACACCGCCAAGCATCTCTTAACCACTGTTGTCTTCTCTAAACTGGACTACTGGACCAGCATCCTCTTTGGTCTCCCCAACTATGAGTTCTGTCCTCTCGACAAGATCATTAAAGGCATGGTCTAGTAAAAAAAATTAAAAAATAGATAGGCAACATAAAAAAAAATACTAGCATTCTCTTTTTTAAAACTTCCTAAGTAAAATTTTGAGCTATTCAAGCTCAAAATTCGCAAAAGCAAGCTCATGGGCGCATCCATCTTGTGAAATGGAGGCCCTTCTGTGCTGGCTTTTGCTTTTGCGGCACTAATGAAGGAAAAGTCAGATGTAGTAAAGAAAAGCTACCGCTGGGTGGCTTTCCCTTCATTAGTGCTGTACGCGGAGGACGGGGACCGGAGACTAGAGCAGGAAAGCTGCAGCTGAATCTCGGTAAGTGCTATTTATTTTTTTTAAAAAATAAGCACTAGCTGCGTTTATTTTTCTAAGTTTTCCGGGCTGGAGGAGCCCGGAAAACATAGAAATAAAACTGCAGCTTTAAAAACGTTGTATTTATGTTTGCGGTCGCTTTTGAAGCGACCGCAAACATAAATACAACGTTATTGTGTTGGAAAACACTGCGGTTTTTCTTTCCAAGTTTCTCAGGCTCCTCCGGCTCGGGGGAGCCTGAGAAACTCGGAAAGAAAAACCGCAGCATTTTCCAACACAACCGCGTTGTGTTTCTTCCTGCTGTGGCTATCACTTTGGGTCTCCGGTGCTCCCAATGCGGTTATGTTTACATGCCGCGTAGTGTTTCTACCTACAGCTGATTTCCCATTTGGGGCTCTCGGAAAGCAGATTCAGGCAGAAACAACGCGGTTGTGTTGGAAAACGCTGCGGTTTTTCTTTCCGAGTTTCTCAGGCTCCTCCGAGCCGGAGGACCCTGAGAAACTTGGAAAGAAAAACCGCAGCGTTTTCCAACACAATAACGTTGTATTTATGTTTGCGGTCGCTCCTCCAGCCCGGAAAACGTAGAAAAAAAAACGCAGCTAGTGCTAATTTTTAATAAAAAATAAATAGCACTTACCGAGATTCAGCTGCAGCTTTTCTGCTCTGGTCTCCGGTCACCGTCCTCCGCGTACAGCACTAATGAAGGGAAAGCCACCCAGCGGTAGCTTTTGTTTACTACATCTGGCTGGCTTTTCCTTCATTAGTGCCGCAAAAGCAAAAGCCAGCACAGGAGGGCCTCCATTTCACAAAATGGATGCGCCCATGTGCTTGCTTTTGCGAATTTTGAGCTTGAATAGCTCAAAATTTTACATAGGAAGTTTTAAAAAAGAGAATGCTAGTATTTTTTTTTATGTTGCCTATCTATTTTTTAAATAACATTTTTTTACTAGACCATGCCTTTAACTTCGCTACCAGGACTCTTTGAACTCCCTCACTTCACAACTACTTCCTGGTACCGTTACCAGGCTGGATGGCTGATGATGCAAAACAAGGCCAAATTTAAATGTCTTCTCCTGGTTCACAAAACGATCCACGGTAAGGCAATACTGTATATATCCTCCTCTACAAGCCTACTCGTAATCTCAGCCTCCTTGACTACCCGTGTGGCTCCTCGGCCACCCTTTGCTTCCTCTCGCTTCCAATCTTTCTCTCTTCTTGCATGGAATTCTCTTCCCCCGGACATCTGAGAAACAGTCTGCACATTTTTGTTCAAAACCAAACTAACAGCATACCTCCTTGCCTCCAAGTTATCCTTGTAACCTAACTTTCATCTGCGTGCTACCTAACATTTTTCCTTCGCCTAGAACCTGCCTCTGTCCCTCACTTCCTCTGCTTCCACTCTAGCACTTCGCCCATCATGGTCACATCCCAAGCACAGCTACTCATACCGCCTACCTGCACTTAAACATTTCCTATGTAGGTTGTCCTTAATCTATGTACGTCCACTTATGTATTGTCCCCAGGGACTGTTCCATTTAGTCCCCTCCACAACCTGGTCAGAATGTCTCTCCAACTCACCCCATTGTAAGAAGCTCACTGCTTCCCGTCAAATCTGATTTCTTATCTATTGTATGTTCTATTGTGATCAAAATAGCATTGTTCCTCCTGTGGGATGAGGGGTTAATGAGAGATGAAAGGAAGCGGCAGGCTAAAAGGGAGAGAGCAGAAAACCAGGGTACCCACACAAAAGAGGCAATGGTGCAGAGGCCCATGGGGAAATCTCTAGATTTACCTGTAGGCCAGGCCACCACTGTGAGTGGATGGTGAAATGGAATGACCACCTAAGGTGATTTTCTGATGTGAACTCTGGCCAGGAGCACACAAAGGAATGCATGGGTGTGTCTGCAAGGAATGGCTCAGTGGAATTTGTGAGAAACCAGAAGGTGTCTCACCCACTAGTCCCCGAGGTCTCTCTCTCAGGTGGCCATGGCATGGCCATCAAAGTTTGGGTCCACACCCTGGGGGTAGACAGGTGCAGGGTGCAGGAGGATCACCAGGGTGAGGGTTCTTCAGGGAGTGGGACACCTGATGGCCGTATCCCCCTCCTTGTAACACCTTTACCCCATCACTCGCCTAATGCAACACGGTGAGACCGTATAGAAATCTGCACGTCGCGACCTCTCAATATTAATTGCACGCCTTGATCTACTTGTGCAGTCATCTCCTAGGACCTTCGGAAAATCGCCAGCAGAAGCTGCTTCCAAGCGCTTTTGGGCACCTTTAGATTTCACCCCTTTGAATAGCGCCCGAAATCGCCATTACAAAATGGCCGCCGAATTCTAACACCTATCTAGGTGCTGCATCCGACCATCTGCCTGCTCAGGATTGCCCAGCCCCCCCTACAATAGCCAATCACTGTGGCCGGTAGGCGGGAGCCGGCACAACCACACAAAGGCACAACATCAACAAGGCACTGTCTGTGCCTGTCCCTGACGATCCGTTACGTCGACGGTCGCCAGGACCCTTTGATCTACCCTCGACCTATCGTGAGTAACCTATGCCCCATAGACTACAGTGGCAACCATATTATAACACCGGAACACTTCTCCATACCGACTTACTAATTCAACCACGTGCCTTTCATTTATAGTGGCACACCCACGCGGCCTCTGACTGCATCTGCAGCTTGCATGAGCCATCGTGACATTGCCTGCTACCAGTAATCATCTTTGCTCGGCGATAACTATATATCATTATTCCTGCTTCACTTCTCATGCAGATATTATGCATATACCGTTAGCATAACCAACGACAAGAGACCCTGCGCACATATGACCATTAGATGCGCTTTATCCTGTATGCATTTTTAGCCACTGCTGGGTTATGCATTTTGAGTCATTGTTGGGACATGCACTTTTAGTCACTGCTGGGTTTGCCAAATTTAGGTGCCCTTTATCCCGTTTGCACTCCCGAATCTAGACTGCAGTATACTTGTGCCCTGCACATTACCCAGTATTAGTAAGCTCACGCTAAAGTTGCCCAGTACCATAACAGAATGCAGGCACTGCTAACTTTAACTATGTTCCCATTCTGCATTATACCATCTGTCACCCCCTGCACTAGAGGTCATTACATCAAGTTTGACGAAGGGTTAGGCAGACTGAGATGCCCTCGTCACCACCCCATCCCCTGCCCCACACCTTTCCTCCCCACACTACACCCTTTCCCCACACCAATCATAACCAAACTACATCCATCATCCACTATGTGCACCACATATGGAAAGCTGCCCCTTGTGCCTATAGCCTCAAACTGCCTCCCCTCCCGACATCTCCAAGCGTAACAAGAGACTAACCAGCAGACTACCGTCCAGCAGGCACTCAGCAGTAGAATATACCTATAAGCTCATACGCTCAATCACCCTGGATTCACTGATAATAATCGCAGGTGCATTAAGAAAAGGTTTACAGCCACACTGAGCAACCTAGGGGAAATTAACCCCAGTCTACCAACGAAGGACTCACAAACAGCCCATTATGGGAGCATTACTGAATGTCAGGTCATTGGTAGCACATGCAACCGAGATTGCCGACATTACTGTGAATAATAACCTCGAATTCCTTGTAATGACAGAAACCTGGCTGCACGAGGCAGCAGGCCCTTCTATTGCCCTAGCCGTCGCAGACAATTATTCCATTCTCCGTGTAGACAGACCCATGGCTCGCGGAGGAGGAATAGCCATTATATTTAAAGCCACTCTCAATATAAGACTAGTCCCCCCTACGTCGTTGGCATCATGTAAACTCCTCTCAGTTAAGTTCCAAACTTCACCCAACAGTACCATCACACTACACATCATTTACAGGCCTGCAGGACTCCTTGAGTCCTTTGAAGAAGATATCATAGCCCTAGCAGCCAACACTAAACCCACGACGCAAAATATCATCTTAGGAGATTTCAACCTCGGTTATAAGGACACTAGAGACCTACACGCCATCTCCCTAGCCTCTGCACTACTAGAACAAGGCTTTACCCAAATTTGCACCAAACCCACCCACGAAAAAGGAAGGATACTTGACTGGGTTGCGGTTCTCAATTGTACCATCACCCCACAAGATCCAACTCCACTAGTATGGTCAGACCACTACCTTATCACTTTTGAATTGCAGATCAACAACTTGGAAAAGAAAATGCCCATTACTGCTCCCCCTTGCCGCACAAGGAATAAACGTAACATCACGGCAGATGCTCTAGTTCCATTGGTAGCCCCCATACTAAACACCCTACCGGACAACAATGATCCTAACACTCTAATTAACATCTACAATGAGACCATGACCAAAGCCATTGATGTTATTGCCCCGCTAAAACTGCGAAAAAGCAAACCTAAAGCCCATCTTAACTCGTGGTTCACTCCAGAACTAAAAACACTCCGTACTGAAAAAAGAAAATGGGAAGCACGCTAGAAATCATCCCCTACACTCGAAAACAAAACTAACCTTACCATTACCACTACTACCTACAAAAATAAGATAATCCAGGCTAAAAAAGAAACCTATAATGACAGAATAGCCCAAGCCAGCTCCAATACTAAAGAATTATTCAACATTCTAAGAGAACTAGAGAACTCCAACCCACTGCCAGATACATGCACCAAGGATAAAGCCTGGTGCACCAGCATTCAAAATGCCCTCTCCAATAAAATTAAAGGACTGCAGACTAACATAGCTGACAAAAGATCCCAACTAACAGTCAATACACCAGTACCTACCTCTACCCCTCACACTAACTCAGGTTTCACATTCAAAAATGTCCCCATTCCTGAAGTCCACAAAATCATTGCATCTCACAAACCATCTAATTGTAAGGGCGATAGCTGCCCAGCACAGATTATAAAAGATGCAGCGAGAGCCCTTGCCCCATTCATTACTAAACTTGTAAATTCCTCCTTCTCTAACAACTCCATCCCTAGCAACCTCAAACAGTCTTGGGTTCTACCACTATTAAAAAAACAGACCCTTGACCCGGCTATACCCTCTAACTACAGACCAATTACGACAGTCCCTTTTCTACTGAAAATTTTGGACAGAATAGCCTATTTGCAAATACAAGATTATCTTGAAGCACACAAATTACTCGGTACCAGTCAATCTGGCTTCAGACCCCAGCATGGAACAGAAACCACACTTGTCGACCTCAAAAGCCAGATCGATGAATTAAAAGACAAAGGAAAGATGGCCATCCTACTTCTACTCGACCTCTCTGCGGCTTTTGATCTGGTGGATCACTCCATACTATGTAACCACCTATCCTCAGCGGCCCATTTCTCCAGTTCGGCAGTTACCTGGATCCAATTTTCCTCGCTAACAGAACTATGCGCGTGTTCTCACCCTCAGCAGCTGCTGACCCCATCCCCATCACCTGTGGAGTCCCTCAAGGATCCTGCGTCTCGCCCACTTTGTACAACATTTTTACAAAGCCACTATTTGACAAATTGGACTGTCTGGGTGTCACCTACACAAATTATGCGGATGACACCCAGATACTCCTACCTCTTTCAGGTACCTATGATATAGACGCGCGGATCAACAAAGTCTACACCATCATTCAGGCATGAATGGCCACACAAGGCCTCTGCCTGAATGATGATAAGACAGAACTACTCCTAGTCGGATCATCCAACAACCTTCTCAAACTTAGTCCTCACTACACAAATATCCTCATCGATGGGAACAGTATACCCATTGCCAAACATGTAAAAACTTTAGGTTTCTACCTCGATGCCCAGTCTAACCTAATTAAGCAGATTAACACGACCTCATCGGCCACAGCCTACACAGGCAAGTTGATCAGAGCCTGTAGACCTTTACTATCCCCCACCAGCTGGCGAGAGCGCTCATACAATCCAAACTGGATTATTGCAACAGCCTTTATCTAGGAGCTAACAAAACCATCGTAAATAAAGTCCAAATTATGCAAAACAACGCGCTCAGAGCAGCGTTAAATATTCACAAAAGAGAGCACATATCAGAAACTAGAAAGCACTACAGATGGCTCTCTATACATGACAAAATTGACCTAAAAACTATCTGCCTCACTCACAAAGTGCTTAATTACCAAGCCTCCCCCACCTCACAGATAAGTTCACATGGAAGGTTTCCAACAGAATCACTAGATCATCCAACATACCATGTCTGGTGGTGCCTAAATATAATCTAAAAAGAGCTGGTGGCTCTAGCTTCCCGGTATTAGCCGCCCAGCTTTGGAACACTCTCCCTCAGAATATTCAGACTATTCAAACCTTCAATAAATTCAGAAGACATGGATACTCAACAAAACATAAAATATTAACTCTTGATACCAATGACCACTAGGTGGTCCGCCCATGTATGTATCATCCATCCCATACTACTGCTATGACCTATGTATAATATGTATCATGTCTATTATGTATATATGCACCACTGTAATTTTTTCCTTGAATGTTTAAATTGTATTCATGTACCTAACTGTCTATAATATGCCTGTAACCTTTACTATCTTCTTGCGCCCAATCACCCCCGGGTCAGGTGCGCGATATAAATAAAATAAATAAATAAACAACCCCCCCCCTTCACAAACACCTTCACACAGACAGCCCGGTCTGGAAGAAAACAGACTCACACCCGAGCATTGTACCTGACATGTCCCACTAGTATGGTCAGGCAATTACTGGTAATCACTCACACCTGACTTCCATTAAACTTCCCCACACGGATAAAAGGCAGAGCACGAGAGCACACTCGGAGTAAGGCAAAGCACACGAAGGAACAGTATTTTCCTGACGCAAGCTGAACTAGGGAAGAAAGATGGCAAATCAAGAAGGGTGCTTAAGGAGGGAGATACCCTTAACCTTTCCGTCGAGAAACCGTGCTTTCCAGAACCCTTTAGATTGGAAAGCGTAAGGCCAGGAAACCAGACTGAAGAATCCTGTATTGTGTGTCAGAGATACCCCGGCCCTCCTGCATGGCTGACAGAGTTAGGGACGAACAGCAGCTGCTGTGGTACCGTCCTTGGCTCCAAGGTCAAAGCAGCGACAGAGAGATCAACACAGCCGGTGAGTTGGGGAGACCAATGCAAGACCGGTCTGGTCTGTGTTGAAGTTGCAAGCAGCAACATTGTATAAAGAGCGCAAGAACGAAGATTGGTAACGCGTGTGATGAAAGACACAAGGAAAGCTTATTTTTTTTATTTTTTAAAAATAATTTGTATTGGTTTGTTACAAACATTTAAAAAATTAAGAACAGGTATATAAAATACAGACACCAATTTATAGTGTTATTGCTAAAATAAGAACAAACAAGGAGCATTCATTAAAGAACTAAGGAATCAAACATTAATGCAATAACAAACAGAAAGTAAAACTGCATGAGTAAAAGCGCAAGAGAATGAATAAAGAGTGAAGCACAGAATTAAAAAAAGAGGAAAGGGAGCATTTAAAGAATATATGTGAGAAGTAACAAAGACTTCTTTTGCTCAATCTTTAGCTGTCAATTTGATTACTACTTTTTCTAAGAAGAAAATTAGATCAATCGTCAGTTTTCGATCAGAGTCGGAGAACAATTCACTCCACCAGTCAGCATCGAAGGAAGGTCTTGCTACAAAAAATCTGCCCAGATGCAGGTTACCTTCCTGTAGCAGGTCCGGACAGAACAAGGTGAGGTGCTTCAAGGTCTCATATGGATTTTGACACAGTCGGCATGACAATGATGTTCGATCGTCTCTTTTCCAAAAGTGTAGAGTTTCTCTTGTTGGTAGCTGATTTAAGCGTAATTTTAGGAATGTCAACCTATGGGTTCTTCCAGGAATTTTTTCAAGTACAGCTGGCTTGTGTTGTACTTCTTAGCTTCAATTGGAACCAAACTCGTGGGCCTGTGTTTGCGCTGGGTATCTCCAGTGTCGATCCAATCTTGGATCCATAATGATGTTTTAACTTTATTTGGATTATTTTGCAAAGTCTGGTTATCTGAGCCAATGTCAGCTAATATTTCTTCTGCATGCCAAGCCCATAGTGTTGTTATGTTTTCGTTGTTCCCACTCACTGGATCTTTCAACATTTCATATTGAGGAGCCACCTGAGATGAACTCATTTTGCGATACTCATTAAGGGTGTTCCACATTATTCTTGCATTGATGAAAACTAAACGAAGCTCGTATCTTATGCATGCCGTTGGGACACACCTGGGTAGCCACAAAACTTTAGACCAAAAAGGATTTTCCAGCGACGACCAAAATTCAGCCGAGCAGCCAAGAGCACTTTCAGCTCCATGTATCACAGCAGGGACGGCTTTCTGCTTGTAGGCCTATTGGTGTCAAATCCAGCAAGACCACATCATCTGCATACAGTATCCAATTTAGTTTATTACCATTTACCTTTGGTGGAAACACATTGCAGTTACGTAGGCCTTGCCTAAATCAGATATAAACAGGTTGAATATTATTGATGCTACTGGGCACCCCTGTTTGACATCTCAGCATGTTTTTATAGGTGCCGATAGTGATCCCTTTTGGTCAAGTCTTACTTTAATCTCTGTATCAGTGTGCAACTCTTTTTATTTCCATCAGGAGGCTATCTGGGCACTTCCAATCGCTCATTTTTGACCATAACATCTCTCTATCAATACTGTCAAAGGCCTGCGATAGGTCAATGAACGCAAGGCACATTTTTTTGTCTGTTCTGATAGCCTCAATTTTTAGTAAATTATGGGTCATCAAATTTAGCCCAGAACCAACTCCCTTCACAAAACCAGACTGCTGATGGTCCAAGTGGCCGCTTGATGTTATCCACTTTGAGAGTTGTTTTTACAGCTGGGCGACGTACAACTTGCCTAAAACATCCAATAGTGTGATGGGTCTGTAATTGTTTGGTTCAGCACGATTACCCTTTTTAAAAATCGGTACCACTATCGCACTTTTCCAAGTGTTGGAGAAAAGTTTTGCACAAAAAATTGCCCACTCTTTTGGATTTTGTTTTAAAGTATGATTGGTTAGTCCATATGGACCAGGAGCCCGCGAGGAACTACATCGTTGAATACTTTGGAAAATGTCCTCTTCTTCAAACTGCAGATCCCATTTAGATAACTCTGGCAATTTGGGTTCTGGTAAATTTCCTTTTTTTCATACAATTTTCCAAAGTGACAGAGCCACTGTGTTTCCGTAACCATAATCATTTGTATGGCATACTGTTTGCAGCTATTGTTCTTTATTCATTTCCAAATATCTTCTGAATTTTTGTTGACTAGGCTTAGCAGCATTGCCTCTGCGTCACGTTTCTGGAGAATACCCCTGTGCGAAATGATCCAGTTTTTATATTTTTGTCTGCTTGCATTTTTCGCGGGTTGTCGCTCGGTGCTGCTCAACAGATCATGCTGTCTGTCTGATTTCCTTTCGAAGTTGCCGTTTTCTTTTTACAATTTCTTCATCATACTGAAGCATAGGCTTGAAGGAGCTTCTTTTTGTGCTTTGTATGTGAACTGCTGTAACAGGTGAGCGTAGTGAACTTTATTATTCATTCAACCACTTGACCACTTGGTGTAGGCATCTGTGATTGATTTCACCTCATATGGATTTATTTTCAATCTAATTTGGTTTGGTTCCACTGAAACATGCTGGCCCCAGATTACGGGCTTACTTCTCTCTTGGAAGAAGACTGACCTTTTCAGTTGACTATGGTTACTCAAGGGAGACTTGGTTACGTGCAGAGAGGATACTTGCTGATTCAAATTTTCAGATACATAGAAATAATCTATGATCGATGACTGATCCTTAAGGCTCCATGTTGTTTCGCAGGGAATGTCACCTTCGGTGTTACCGTTTATCAATGTTAAGTTTCTCTCCTCCAGAGCAGTGCCCCACTTAGCTGCGATTTTATCCGCTCCTTCCCCGCTTTTGGCGGCTTTTATACAGTCCACATTGAAGTCGCCACAGAGTATTATGTTTGGTACTTCCTGGGCACCATTGATCTCATCAATTAGGTCACAAACGATATTCATAAATTTACTGGTCCCTGCCATTTTGTGATGCCAGTAAACATTAATTACATCCAAACGATTTTTATTCTCAGGTGAGATGCAGTTAATTTCCACCACACTATGTTGTATGAAAGCAGTGTGGTTTGTTGAGCTTGTTATCTGCACGTTTTTCTTGATTACGGTCCGCAACCCAGCCGACGGTCTGCCTTTTTGTCTTGTTATGGCTGGGTTCATTGCCAGGCCAAAATCATCCGAGATGGGACAACTAGCCATCCACATCTCTTGTACACATATGATGTTTACTCCCTCGGCCTATGTTAGGGGTTCTTGGAAAAGGTGATAAAAACCTCTAGTATTCCAAGATACAATACTGAGGTTAGGGCCTTCTCGCCCTTGCTGGCATTTGCTGGATCGGCTTCCCAGGACTCCAGCCAACCAATTCTATTTAATTTGCTTATTTATATCATTCTCACAACCCAACACATCGGTAGGATCATGCTTAGGAATTGGTTTGCAGGTGAAGGTGATTTAAATTTTCGCTCCCGGAATTATTTCTTTTGGCCCAACCTCCAGTTCTCCCGAGTTCGGCCTCTCTCTACCAACCTTGTTTTCAGAAAGATCCCCAGGATTGACCTCTACTACAGTCTGCTTGTTAAGCTTGAATTTGGCCAGACTAGAACAGTCACTTTGATTCATTGAGATTTTGCCATTGGACGCTTTATTGTCGATGGAATCTAGGAGTTCTTCATGAATGTCGAAACCTAAGGACAATATAAAGGGGACGGCATTTAGTAACAGGTCACATATCAATCTGGAGTCGATGTGAAGGCGAGCTCTGTCGTTGTGCAGTTCATCCATAAATTCCACTGTTTGAATGTCGCTGGACTCTATCAATCTTAATCCAGGGACATGGTGAAGGAGACGCAACACATTATTTCTATTCAGAGTTAGTCCGTCTTTGCAGGTTAAAATTTGTTCGATGATCAATTAGTATTTTGCCGTTTTCTCTTGGGGTTTAAATGTTTTAGTCCCCACGGTAGCTGTGCTCCGTCTATCTTGGACTTCAGCTGAAACTTGTTTTTTAGGTGGATTATTCCGTGGATTTTGTTGGTTACTTGCAAGGGACTCACACTTAGACTTCACACTGTTTGCCATTAAGATGGTCTGGTCTTGTCCATTAGTGTTCTGTTTTGTTACACTAAGGCCTTTTAGGCTGGCGTGTACGTTACTCGACACTGCCAAGCACTTCCTTTTTTCATCCATAGTTAGGCAGTTTAGATTTTTGTCAACCAGAGTCGGTGTCTCGAGGGTATCTGGAGGCAGCAGCAGGTGACAAGTTCGTCCAAACATTTGAGAGTTTGGCTCAGAGGGATCTGTGAATAGTGGAATCACTGGTCGTGATGTGGATGCAGAAGGTTGAGTATTGGACTCGGGAGCACTTGTGATGAACCACGAGTCCATCACATTCTAGCAGCTGGTTCATTATCCTGATTCTAGCAGCAGGTTTATTATTTTCTTCAAGACAGCTTCTTTGACTCTCGTCCAGGGTGTCCTTATCATCATATGTGGACATATTTAATAAGTCATTTGATGAATTTTCCGCGGCTGCGTCCGGTTTGGCCTGTCGATTAACCTGACACTCGACATTTAGCTTGGCCACTTGCCCCACCATCTCAAGCTTCTCGTTATACCTCTCGGAGTTGACGAACACGTTCACAGATTTTAAATTCCTAAAAATTTCCTAGATCCCATGTTTCGGTTTCTTTGACATTTTTGGTTATTCAGTTTTTTTTCCTGAGTTATCTTGCCCCTGGTTGGGTTATTTTTTTTTAAAGATTGCGTAAGTTCTGTCTTTCTCTCCAGCAGGTGAGGCTTCACTCGCCTCCGGGTTACCTATGATTCCATTACCATTGGCAGAGGTAGATGGTCATGGAGGGTCTACGCCTATTAAAGAAGTGTCACACTGATTTCCTTAGTTTTCTCTTGATTAAGGTTGAGTTAAAGCAGAAGAAACACCTGCCTCCACCTGTGTTTTGCTACGCACATCAATGTCAACTACTTCAAGACTCACAGGGGGCCTATCACAGGGCCACACTTGGAGCTCTCGCCATCATTGTAACTTGTTCTGGTAATAAAGGGTCAGTACCGGAAGTGGCGGTGGCTCTGAGGTTTGTCCTTCCTCGTCTGGCTCATTGGGTTTATGCTTGAGATGTTCTCTACACTTGGAAAGTTAGGAGCTTCTAATTGTTTGTTATCCGTATGCACTGTTTGATTGTGTTTAAGAAGACCCAATGCTTCATGAGCCAGTACTGCCAATAACCTCTTGTCTTCACTGTTATTTCTTTTCTGGTCCGCCAGTTCCTTGATGGATGCATCAATTCTTCCTATGTTATCCCATATTTTAGACTTTGAATCAGCGTTATCCAGTTCTCTGCTTGTGAGTTTGGAGTTCATTAGCACTGAAAGAGTAGAGAGATCTTTTATGCTGTCGTTGATTTGTTGGTACAATTTCATCATTGGGGCAATTGATATGAACAGTGATGACATTATGTACGGCCTGATGTCATTTAGGACTACCTTCACTAAGTTTGCTGTAGTGTACTCTTTCATGGGTTGTTTATTTACTTTGTACTGGAGACGCCTTACTTTTGGATACTGGCGTTCCATAATAGAAGACTCTGAGGAGGGTTTGTCTGTAGAGGATGAAGTGTTCCAGTCAGTTTTGTGGCGTCCTTCCTTTTCTTCATTAGTGGAGTCTCGCGTCCTGGGACTCGTAGGGTTTGTGTAAGGGCTTAAGCGAACTGTTTTTTTCAGGGTAGTGTTTCTGTTCTGTGAGCAAAGGACAGCCGCCAGAGGACTCAGATCCATCCAACGTCTTTTTCTTGCACAAGCTGACCATTTTATAACTGGACTGTTCAGAGTGACATTATCCATGTATGGAGGTGAAGTGTCCAAAGGCTGTTTATCCACGGCAGCTTTTCATCTGTAACGTCCATTGTTGCCTCTTGCTTCCTGGGATTTGGACTTTTGTCACACGGCTCCTTGGGTAAGTTGTTAATATTTATTTGAAACAAAGAGTCAGCGATTGTTTGCAAAGCCAAATCGGGCTCCTTGTATTCCAATACGTCATTCTCATTCTGGCGTAGGTGTTCTTCACAACCTGGCGTAAGCAGTGCAAGATGAATAGGCAATGTAGAAGCACACATTGGTACACAACTCTCAAGCTGGGGATCGATGGGTGCATTCAACGGCAGCTGCAAGGGCACTACGAAAAGTGCTTTTGGTAAGTAGCTAGTGCTTTCAATCTAGGCGCCAGTGCTTGCCGATGTCAACCGCTGCAGCCTGGTAGGTTGCTCATTAGCTAACATCTTAAAAAGTGTTTTTAGCTTAATCACTTCATCCCAAGCCAGGGCACGCAGTGCAGGCACGCGAGCCGTGCCCCTCAGTACTTTTAATTCAGAAGCAGATGGTAACATAATGTTTTGGAGTATGCAGTCTTTTAACAACTTAACATGCGAAGGCAACAACTTGTGTGTTGCAGATTAATTATCATCCTGCTCTGAACTTTGCGATGTCAACGTGCATCGGATTAATGCACGCGCCGCAGGAGCTACACAGGTTATGCTCTTAAGGTCACCCACCTGACCATTAACATATGTACATTCCGAACTGGTTGCAGTCAAGTGGACAAATGAATTATTAGCAGTATTCACATCACGGTTCACGGAAAAGTCAGCCAATACACCCACAGGTTCAAAAGCACTTACATGCATTGTGCAGCTCACGCCTTCCAGGTGATTTGGGTTCCCAAGACTCACTTCACATCCGCGCCGCAGTTGGAGGTGAGTGAGTGGGTGGCGCTGCTGCTTCTGAACGTGTTCCTTATTACGTTCCATAAAGGAAGATTTCCGTGGCAGCTCTAGCCTTGCAAGCCTCCAGAGACTCATGAGACTTTGCCCTGACTCTGCGCCACTCTGCGGGCTACCATAGGTTTTAACAGCAACTCCTCCCAATTGGTGACGGAAGTAGAAAGAGGACTGTAAACAGCAACACAGTTCTAGTAGCAAACAGGAGATGTAGAGACTCACAAGACTGTGCCCCGACTGCAAGGAAAGCTTAATTGCTGATGGATGTTCGAACATTTAAGGAGAAAGATACAATACCAGTGACAGAGTGGTCCGGCACCACGAGGATTCTCAATTGAAGGTCTCTGTAAGCTATCCAGCCAAGAAGTGGCAGAAAAGAAAGTGAAAGATGTGTAAGAACATTGTGTAAAGTGAAGCAAAGTGGTCCTGCGACAGTTTAAGCAAAACCCATCACACATTCGAAAGTCTTTGATTTTTGATAAAAAGAGGAAAACATAGAAAGTGAGATTACATGGTCCGAGCCCAAACGAGGGAGACCATTTGTGAACATTGTAGTAAAAAGGGGTCCGAGTCTGAATGAGGGAGACCCATGATGAACACTGGAAGCAAGAACTTGTGAATGTGAAAATCCTGATAAGAAAGGTGATCCTTTTTTTACTATAGGCTCTCTGCAGTAAGAGACGGTCATTGGGAAAGAGGCTTTGGCAGAAGGCCCTGATACCTATGCTTTGAACTGTATCCTCGTGGCAGAGAAGCCAGAGTGTGTGCGAAGCTCGAACGTACCATCTTGCCCCATGCTGAAAACGTGGGGCAGGGAAGCCAACTGCTCAACTATCCTAGCATATTTTGCATACACTATTGTCCCACACCATTTGCATTTAGAAGTAAGGATTAGCAATTGGTTTATGAGTATAGGGCCATTTATTTTGGCAGAGACTCGACTAGGACTGCGTTATTATTTGATGGTCGTAGCTTGCTCCCATACTTAGATTTAGGCTTAGATAGGCGTTAAACCAACCCATTGAAGTTCAATAAACAACCTTGAACTGTGATCACTTGTGTCTGTCTTCACTGATGCCATGCCTTCCTTACAGATTCCACAGCAATCAACATTCCCAGAACAATATCAGTGGAAGTTGGTATGTGGTGGCCAACATTTACTGGCTGGCTGTCAGAATTCTGAAAGGTGCAAGTGTGTGGGATTGAAGGGTAGGCAATTTGCACGCAGCGTATCAGAAACTGTCAAATGTTGGAATTTGCTCCAGGAGAATCCAGATATACGACTGACACAAGGAAGATGCTGGTAGTGCTGCACCAGCCTCTTTTTGATATGGGTTTTCACAATGGTGAAGCTCTGCTTCACCGATGACGAGAAGGAATAGAATTTGGTGAGCCTTTCGTTGATCTTGCAGGGACGATGGATCCATTGGCCTAAAGATTTTGTCGTGTCTCGCTAACTCAAGAACTCGCCTGTGCTGCTTGACCCCTGGAACTGCATTTGTCTGACTTCCCAACATTACTGTGTCTCTTAGGGACCTTTTTTCCCAATGCTTTGACTTTGTTGCGGGGAACCTTGTACCATTATTCATGAGTAAAGTCCATCAGCAGCATGTGGTAATGCACTTTAACAGAAACACAACCTATATCCCCCGGGCAAGAGTCATTATTGCTGAATAGTTGCTCTCAAATTGCTGAGTCTATGTTTCTTTGCCAGAATGCATCTTCAGAGGTTCCCTCCAACTTCAGCTGGGCTCACTTGTTCATTCATCCAGGGTCAGGGTGTTTGTTTGCTGACCTTCCCTATTTGGCAGACAACCCTGAACATACCTGCTACTCCTAGGATTACACTCTGCAGGCTCCACTATTATGAGACTTCAACTTTATTGTTCACTGGGATCTCCTGTTAGGATTCCTCTTATTCTCCGTCCAGCTGGGCACTGGTACCATTCTTCTGTGGCTGTATATCTCCTGTGCTTGGCTGCCTATCCAGAACTGAACCATGGCAGTGCCTGCTGGTGAGGTCACTACTCACCTATCCTCTCTCCCACCAAAGAGAGTGGTGACTGAAACACTTTAACTGGACTTCCCCATCCTTCTGGTGGTCTCCCTTGGATCCTTTTACTTGTGGGGCCTAGAGGGTAATATTTCTGTAAAGTTAAGTTGCACTTTTTGGGCCTTCTTTGTTTTGCAGTATTCTAAAAAGTTACATCTAGTTTGCAATTATTCCTAGGCATTACTCCACTATAAAGAATATATTCTTACAGATTTATTGTGTGGACCTTTCCTCATTGGTCTTTTTATCATAAGCGTTTAGCTTTGACCTTATAGTGAGTTGCCTTGACTGCTCAGGCATTCTATAAATTGGAGAGCAGGGAATTATAAAGTAGGACAATATATCTGGGCCCCAGAACAAACGCCTAAGAGAAATCTCTCTAACAAGGTCCATGAGCTAGCATAGATCTATATACAAAATTACAGATGGCAACATGCACATGAATATATGGGTGTAGGAAAGAAATTGTCCATAATAGGGAAAACATATCAGTTGAAGGTTGAAGTTGAAGGTGACATTAAAGTGAAAGGTTATTCAAGTGAGGAAATGGGGCATGTCTGTCCCACAGATGTATATCCAAAAGTGTGAGTGTGTGTGATGAATCCAGGGAATTCGTCCCCTCTTCTCAAGGGGGAGGCAGCCCCTTTAGCACTACAGAGTTAAGCCTGCTAAGCTTAACACCACCTATGGGACAGGGCAAGTGGGATCACACTAGAGGTGACCCTTCCCCCATTAGAGGATAGGTAAACTGAAGATAGGGACATCTGTTATCCTCCCTGATCCCAAAAAGATAAACATTTTGTTGGTTACATGGGAATTGAATGGTGCACTGGGAGGTGTGTTCGGAGGAGGCAGACCGGCGGCAAGCGTGGCGTTCAGCTGCGTGAAGAGGCCCAATGAACTCTGAGACACTGGAAGAGGTAGAAGCTGGTGACACCAGGAGGGTCTCGAAACTGAGAGATCGATGGTGAGCCAAGGAACAAGAACCGAGCCATGAGGGGCATGGAGGGAGATGTCCCGACGCTAACTGCGGCCAAGACAAGCCACAGAGGAACTGACAATAACAACCTCAAAGCTCCCAGTTTGCACGTGGAAGACCGCAACAGCGAACAAAGTAAGCAGTAGCTCCGAGAGACGTGGGAAGGGAAGGCCAACTATACCCCAAGACGGGGTGGCAGCAAACATACACCAGTTTGTGCCAAGAGAAGTCCTAGCCCAAGGCTGGCTACTGGAAACAATACCCCAAGACAGGGTGCCAGAAAACATACCCCAAGGCGGCGTAAGAACAAGTGTACCCGAGGGTGGGGTGAGAGCAGCCACAGCCCAAGGCAGGCTCCCAGAATCCATACCACAAGGCGGGGTGCCAGAAAATATACCAGGGTGGGGTGAGAACACGTATACCCCAATACAGGGCAAGGAAAACCATAGACCAAGGTGGGTCACCAGAAACCATACCCAAGGATGGAGCGCCAGAAAACGTACCTCAGGGCGAGGTGAGAACAAATGTATTCCAAGGCGGGGCAGGAGAGGCCATAGCCCAAGGTGGGCTACAAGAAATCAAACCTCAAGAAGGGGTGCCAGATATATGATCCCAGAGCAGGGTGAGAAAGTCGATAGCCCAAAGTGGGGAAAGAGAAACCAAACTCAAGGATGGCTTACGAGATACCAAACAAACACAGGGTTCAAGCAACCCAATCCTAAAACGGGACATAAGAAACCAAAGTCCAAGGGGGGCAGACAAGCCAGACAACGCAGAAAAGGATAACGATCACGGCAGAGAGCTGAGCAATACTCCTATGTGAAGAACCCAGGGAAAATACCTGGTACTGACTAGTAAATCAGAAAATAACCGAGGCTGGTTCGTCAAACAGAGACTGATCCAAACTATCCCATAAAGTGTAATTTGGAAGTGACTAATTAGAGACTATGATACAACCCAAAGAGGGAGAGAAGGAAAAGAGACTTTTTGTAGTGACTGGAATTCTGATAAGGGCCACGAGCCAGTGCTACCTGTGACTAGGAGAAATCACAAGGGGTTCAGAGGTCAGTCACCTTCCATGGGTTGGGGAAAGAACCCTCTTGCGTTTTTGTTAAGATTGTCCTGCGTTCAAAGTGGTAGGGCTACAATTCAGACTTAAAATAGGTTTTCTGAACGACAGAATTGTTTCCTTTGTTGGACATCCTGCCAAGCGCCCTTTAGACTTCTTTTCTGTAGCGAAGGGCTGCACACAAATCAGGGCAGAGTATGGTTTGCAATACTTAACAATAAAGAATCCTTCTGAAAATAACAGAGTATCCATCTCCTGATTCTGACATACAACAGTGTATACCTGACAAGACAGTGCCTCTCCTACCCGTGTTCAGTGAATGAGAGGGGCCCACATACAGCTAGGCAACAGGGTTTTGCTGGAAGCTATTGCTGGTTCATCTTCTGGTGGCAAGGGCTAAGCAGTCAGGAGCAACTCTAAGGAGAGTAGAAGGTTGGTTTAACATACACTATGAGGCACAAATAACAGTCAATATGGGAATGTCCACACAAAATTGTTGTGAAAATGATAATTTATCATTAAGAAGTAAAAAGAAATGTAGAGGTATGTAAACTTTAGGAAGATGAGTTTTTTCAGTGTTCAAAGGTTAAGACACTACTAGTTCGGTCTATCAGCAAGTAATGCATATATTCTGGACACCAATTCTGAGTGACAGTACCTCAGGGTGCCGCCTTCTCCAAATCCACTCAACCGGGAGTCAGCCTCATGTAAGAATAAACGGGAGAAATGGACTGTCTTCTGACTGGCTCCACGGATTACTGTCCTGGAGCTGCAGTATCCACCCATGTCAAGTGGACAATGTGTCTTCGACCATTCCCCAAGCACGTCAAAGCACACCAATGTGCTCATTGGGTATGGCACACAGTGTTGCCCAGGGGATATTGTGCTGGATACCTCAAAAAGCCCGAATGTGGCCACAGATCATGGCATGAGGCCTTGTCCAGTGTTAGGGAGATTGTTAGACAGGCCTCCGGTGAACCTAATGTTAGAACAAGAAAAGCCAAAAAAGACTAGATATCTCCCTTATTCAAAGATTTTACAAAATATGGGCAGGCACTCACTCCGGGAAATCAGGATACATTTCTGGCCTGGAGGTTCTTTCTGAGAAAAACCAGCACATGGCTACTACAACGCAAGGCAGAGATGTGAGGCACAGAGGCATGGCAACATATTGTTCCAGGCTTTGGAGCCGGCTCACAGGCCTGCATTGGTGGGCCTATAGGGGCCTTCTTCCAGCCTTGAAAAACTGCAGCGCTCCTTTATTCCACCACATAAACCCTAGGACTCACAGAAGCCTTAGCGAAGGCGTCTAACATATTTTGCCTGAAACCTCCCACTGTTCAATATAGATGAGCTTTTGGGGAATATCTGCAATAAAGTAGGCAGGGATTCCTCCGACTCCATGACTGGTTCCTGGAGGCAGGAGTGATGGTTTTATTTCTTCAAGGACAAGGAGAGACAGGGTTTGGAGGAAGGACTTGAGGAATGAGACCTTTGCACCGTTCTTTCCTTTTGTGCTTTTACTGGGCCTCCTGCCAGGCCAAGGCAGACAGGGGCTTCTCTAGGTCTTTAGAAGCAGAAGGCCAAGATAGAGCCAGAGACTTAGTAAGAGTTTGCCAAGCTTGTTTAAAGCAGTGGAGACTTTCACTGCACGCGCCATAGGAGCCTAACGCTGTATGGGTTGGCAAGAGCCACATTTGTCAGTTTTGTGATTCATCCCCAACCACCAAAAAAAATCTGTGCGATTCTGACAACAACCGCTTTGCGCAGAACCTATAAAGCCAGAGAACTTTTTGGGGTAGCATGATGGAGTTCATTAAGAAACAAAGTAGTGGAGCATCTGAGGGCACGAGCAGCAGTGCACCCCTTGGAGGTTGAAAAAAGTTTCTAAAGCTAGGCTTGCGCCTGGATGATATTTCTAAGAAGAGAAATCTGGGAGAAAGGAATCCATTTGAAGAATTTATCTCTAGGTAGGTGGTTGACTAGCTTCCAGTTCTTGTGTGACAAAATCCAAAATTATGTTAGGTGGTCACAGGATTCCTTCTATTGGATCACCTTAGAGCAGGGCTCGCAGTAAGTCACATTTATTGTCCGGAAACGACAGGATCAATCTTTGCTGGCATCTTTGAAGCACCTGGAAACTGAAGAGTCGGACGATCAGGTAATTACTTTTATTGTAGGGGCTGTTGCATCACTGATGAGCTTCTGCTCATGCCAACAGTGTCTTTATTACCCGCATGATCATTTCAGTGACTCCCTCTCCAAATAGGACCCCAGTGATGAGTGTCTGGGAGTGGAAAACATACCACATTTTCGCTGGCTTTGCAGCACTCAAGTAAGCAGTCTAACAATGGAGGTGAAGAATTAAAAGGAAGGTGGTGGTAAACCCAAAGAAAACGGCAAGCATGACTCTGGTTTGTATGAGGTGGGGGCAGGGGTTAATGTGTTTTCCCTAATCCAGGGCATCAGCTGCCCACCCTGCAACTTCAGCATCAGGCATTTACTTGATTGCAGTCACCAACATCATGGCTTTCATGTCCAGTACAAAGAAATTAAAGTTAAAAGTAACTATTCTATGGGTAGATTGAAAAACTTGGTAAGGTAATAGCACAGGAGAGGGAGAAACGGGAAGGAAAGGGCAGAATGCGGGTAGAGTAAAATGCATTTGAGCAATGAAATACAGAGACAAACCCCTGGCCCCACATAAAAAACACGAGTGCTGAAAATAAGGTAAGGACACCAGAAAGTTAGCCAACCCTCTCCCGCTTACAGGTATGAATATTAGCACCTGGTGAAAGGGCACCAGCCAATCAGGTGCCAAGAAACGCAGGCTGAATCTTATGTTCCATCCCATGGCCAGCACCTTGATCACAAAGTTCCAGTTTCATCGCCATGTTGTGGATTCCTTGCGGCTTACCACAAATCTTGCTCCCTCCTAAAAAGACCATCCCTCCCTCCCGGCCCAACCGCCGCCCGCACTTACTTTCTTCGCCACCTCTGTTCCCCCAGCTTCTCTGGGCTCCACCTCCTGCCAGTCATGGAAATGTAAAATGGAAGAGAGGCTCTGCGCAGAGTCAGTCTTCCATTTCCATGACTGGCTCGCCTGAAATGTCTTGCAATTAGCACCTTGGATCTCAGCCCCAGGGTGCCAGTAGCGATAACACCCGCAGTGCTAGGCTGTACTAGCGGGTAACGGCACTTCAGTGCAGCTTTAAGGCCAGAGTAAGGCAAGGGCCTACAACTTGGGCACTGGGCCATTACTGTCCCTTCTGCATCAGTATGCCTCAAAGATAGAAATGTTAACGTCTTCGCATGGTGTTGCCCCACTGCACTCTAGCCAAATGTTTTATATTGAATCTAGGTGTTGCCCCATTGCATTCTAGCCAAATGTTTAATATTGAATCTAGGTGTTGCCCCACTGCACTCTAGCCAAATGTTTTATATTGAATCTAGGTGTTGCCCCATTGTATTCTAGTCAAATGTACTATTTTGAATCTAGGTGTTGCCCCACTGCTTTCTAGCCAAATGTTTTATTTTGAATCTAGGTGTTGCCCCATTGCATTCTAGCCAAATGTTTTATTTTGAATCTAGGTGTTGCCCCATTGCATTTTAGCTTAAGTGTTTTATATTGAATCTAGGTGTTGCTCCATTGCATTCTAGCCAAATGTTTTATTTTGAATCTAGTTGTTGCCCCACTGCATTTTAGCTTAAGTGTTTTACTTTGAATCTAAAAGTTGCCCCACTGCATTTTAGCTTAAGTGTTTTACTTGGAATCTAGGAGTTGCCCCACTACATTTTAGCTTAAGTGTTTTACTTTGAATCTAGGAGTTGCCCTATAGGCCTGCACCCTACCCAGGCCAAATTAGCTATCTGCAAGCCCCAGCCTGTGTTGCTCATCCAACTAGTTCTACAACTCAGGCCACCAGCACTGTGTAACATTTCAGTCAGACCATGATCACCTGGTTCTCTCTTATCATGTTCCCCTTCTGTGTCACGCTGGACAACTTACCTTGCAGCGGTAATAACTACATAGCCTTCAAGGACGGCCTAGCCAAACTTAGATGTCCAAGACACTACCTATCCCTTCCCCCATGCCCTTCCTACCACCCCGGGCCCCCTTCCCACCCACTTACCACTCGCCTTCTACCTCCCCCATAAACACTGGCCTCCCAGCCAACGCTGACAAAACCCTCAGCTACCTTATACCCAGTGTTCCAGGCAGCGCCTCATCCATTATGAAGCCTAACCACACCAAACTGAACACCAAGCCCTCTGCCCCACCCATGCCTCCAGGACCTACCCCCACTATCACTCCTAACCTCACAGCCCGCAACCATAGACTAGGCACTACAACTAGCAGGCCTACTCCCAAATACAACACCAAAACCAACAAGAAGCACAAGGCACCTAATAAGCCCAAACTACTCCCACTAAAAGGCGCCTTAATTAATGTCAGATCCCTTGCTGCCCACCCTACAGAAATAGCCGACATCATTCTAACTAATGATCTTGACTTCCAGGCCTTAACTGAAACCTGGCTTCATGAAGCGTCTGGACCATACTTATCGCTAGCCATCCCCGATGAATACTCTATCCTCAGAGCTGATAGATCCAACGTCAGGGGAGGAGGCGAGGCGAAGCGATCATCTCCAAATCTTCCTTAGATTTTAGATCAGTCTTCTCAGTGTCAATCAAATCCTGCGAGCTACTCACAGTTAAGTTGCAAACCTCCCCCACAAGCACAATCACCTTTCACCTCATATATAGACCCCCCAGGGTCCCCTGGGGTCTTTGAAGAAGACATCACCTCTCTCATTGCTGAAAACTCCAAGCCATCAGCACAAATTATTATCCTCTGAGACTTTAACCTTGATTACCAAGACCCCAATGAAGCCCCTGCTGCATCCTTAGCCAATGTCCTAACAGAACATGGCTTTGCACAACTTAATGTCCTCCCCACCCGCCAGAAAGGCAGAATTATCGACTGGGTAGCGACTTACAATTGCAACACAATCTGCAAGGACCCCCAACCTCTTGCATGGACGGATCACCATCTCATCCTTCTTGAAGTTAACATTAATCTTATAGCACCCAAAAAGTGCCCCATGGCACCAGCCAGTCCTACTAGAAACAAATGCAACATTACTGCCGAGGCCCTACTACCCCTGGTCCTACCCACCCTTAACACACTTCCAGCCAATGCTGATCTAAACCTACTGATTGACACCTTCAATGACTCCATGACCAGCGCGATGGATACCATTGCCCCTCTGAAATTGCACAAAGATAAACCAAGAACTCATCTGAACTCATGGTACACCCCCGAACTCAAGCTACTCAGAAAAAAGAAAGCTAAGGCACAACTCCTATGGAAAACCAATCCCTCTGCGGAAAACAAATCAAATCTTTCGAATATATCTTCTTTATATAAAAGTGAGATAATTTGCACCAAAAAAGATGCATACAACGTTAGGATTGATCAGGCAGGGTCGTGTACTAAAGAATTATTTTAAATTCTAAATGAACTAGAAAATCCCAATCCACCTATAGACACCTGCTTGAAAGACAAACCTTGGTGCACTAGCATCCAAAACGCCCTCAACAACAAAATCACAGGACTCCAAACTAAAATTGAGGACAAATGTCAACAACTCTCCAACTACAAGTTTACTAACCCTAGCTCACCAACGCCCATTGATACCAAATCGGTCTTCACTTTCAAGAAAGTAACTACGGTAAAGTTAAAAAAAATCATCACTTCCTTAAAACCCTCGAACTGCAAAGAGGACTGTTGTCCCACCCAGATCATAAAAGACGCAGCTAGAGATCTATCCCCCTTCATCACCAAACTTATCAACCTATCATTCATCAAGAACTCAGTCCCCAGCAACCTAAAACACTGATGGTTTCTTCCACTCTTAAAAAAATTATCTCTAGACCCAACCATACCCACCAACTACAGACCCATCACCACAGTCCCATTCCTATTAAAAATCCTGGACTGAGTCGCCTACCTCCAAATTCAGGAATACCTGGAATCCAACCAACTGCTAGGAATGCGTCAATCTGGCTTCAGACCTCAACATGGATCAGAAACAGCCCTTGTTGACCTCAAAAGTCAGATTGATGAAATCAAAGACAAAGGTAATGCCGCTATCCTACTCCTCATAGACTTTTCAGCGGCCTTCGACCTGGTTGATAACAAAATCCTCTGCAACCACCTAGCCACCGCAGCTCACTTCTCCTCCTCTGCCGTCACATGGATACAATCCTTTTTGGCGTACAGAACTATGCAGGTTTTCTCTACAACAGCGGCAGCAGACCCCATCCCCATCACATGCGGGGTCCCACAAAGCTCCTGTGTCTCCCCCACTTTGTATAACATATTTACAAAGCCACTATTTGACCAACTGGACCGTCTGGGTGTCACCTACACGAATTATGCAGATGACACCCAGATACACCTCATCATCACAGGCAACTACCATGCGGACGTCACCCGGATTAATGAAATCTTCTCCATCATTCAGGCGTGGATGGCCTCTCATGGCCTTTACCTGAATGATGAGAAGACGGAGCTCCTCCTAGTCGGCTCTCCCAGTAACATGTCTAAACTTAATCCTAATTACAACAACATCGTTATCGATGGTCACACCATCCCTATTGCTACAAGCATGAAAACTCACTGCTTTTACCTTGATGCGAACTCTAACCTCACCAAACAAACTAACATGATCGCCTCATCCTCCGCCTACACGGGCAAGCTAATTAGGGCCAGTAGACCATTCCTATCATCTAATAGCTGCCTCACTCTTGCTAGAGCCCTCATACAGTCCAAACTGGACTATTGCAATAGCCTGTACCTAGATGCTAACCAATCTATAATTAACAAATTACAGGTACTTCAAAACAATGCATTACGTCCTGCACTTAACATCCCCAGTCGAGAGCACATCTCCATCTCTAGGAAATCGTGCAAATGGCCCTCCATACGACACAAAATTGATTTGAAAACCATTTGCCTCACTTACAAGGCATTAAACCTAGTCCCACCATATCTCACTAATAAATTTACCATAAAAACCAGAACCACTAGATCCTCCAACACTTTATGCTTGACAGTGCCTAGATTATCCTTAAAAAGAGCTGGAGGTGCCAGTTTCACAGTAGTTGCCTCCCAACTCTGGAGCACCTTACCACTCAACATTAAAACTATTGAGTCCTTCCAGATCTTCAGGAAACATGTTATCGGCTGGCTCCTGAACAAAGAGTAACACGTACCCCCCCACCCAGATATATGTGTACACCTCCTTCTGCTTAACTATGTTTGTGAATTCTGTAAATTGTTGTATATTGTAATTGTATATATCACACTATGTAACCGTCTTCGTTAAGCGCCCTTCTACCTCTGAGTTTGGAGCGCTATACAAATAAATAAAACAAACAAACTGTCCGGTCCAGGCGCTACCGTGGGTTTTATTACTATACTATTACTATAGGGCCAGAAAGAAAGACAGCCATAACTCATGGTCACTCCGCAGCCATGCCTAAAACACTAGGCTCCATGTGTTCTGTATGAGAGCTAAATCATTAAGCTACACTTCTAGAAAGAGGCCATGAACTTTTATTTAATCTGACTAGTTTAGCAACTGGCCAAAAAATCCACCTCCATGGCCTTATCCAGAACATTGACTGTAAAGTGCCCCATGACAGACACTGGCCTTTCAGCGTTGGGGTGTCGCAAAGGCATGATTGTGCAAAGTAGCCTCCCTTGGTTAACTGTGACACCACTGGTTGTTGGCAGAATTACCTATGGGACCGGAACCATACCAGACAGCTCAGCTCAGCTCTACTGTTCTCAAACCACAACAGTTTACCTTTCCTCTGGTTCATCGCCTCCTCCAGTGTGCCACCCGTTATCCTGCAGCACTTCGGTCTCACCGTAGGACAGTCACAGAAGAACCAGAGACCAGTTATGCCACTTGTGAACTTGGACTATTTAAACATACCAAGTTTGGCAGCAAGACTTTACTTCAGTGAATACCAGCTTACAAGATTGAGCCCCTTCTGTAACATTGGGCACATGGTTAACATGAGGGGGTGGGCGTAACCATGAAACCCACCTTCAGCTATGTGGCTCTTCCTGAACATAACAGGAGACTGGGGGCGAGTTGTGTTCTAGGGGTATCTCCACCCTGGCCTGGTGTCCAAATTGGAACATCCTGTTTTCAAGTGCTCTGTAAAATGTTCCTCCACTCATTAATTCCAAGTTGAATAGGACCTAAACAATAGCTTAATCGCGAACAACAAAAATTGCTCTGTGCTGTGCATACATGCAGCCAACCAATGATGGGGAAATCAAATCTGAGGAAGATGATGTGTGAACGATCAATGTTCCCTCTATACGTAAGATAGGGATATTGTGAATGAAACTCCCCTGCCAACACAACACCCACTCTTCGAATTAGAAAAAACAAGATGTAATACTCAATACTCTGAGACAGTCACTAGATAGCAGCCTACGGAGCGCGTGTGAATCTGAGCACATTCCTAAACCTCAGCAGTGTATTTAATATATAACAAAATGGGAGGGAGGAGAGAAGAGAGGGGGAGAGGGAGAGTGTGTTTATGGTGGGGAACTGTGACGAAATACCATACTTGAGGCTAGAGGATGGGACAATGGTGCCACCCACTCCACGGCCAGGAGGAGGTATATGGTGGATCCCCAATCCTTAACCTAGTTTGTCCAATCCAAATCTTTTGTCCCTAAAACTCCTTGGCAGCAGGAAAATAACTCACCTCCTGGGAAGCATAGTGGGAGATGAGGGAAGGACCAGATCGCGTAAGGAGCCTCCGAAGTGTGCTTGCATGAACCACCCAATGGAGACATGGTTTCGAGAAACGATTCACGAACGCTGCTCATTCAGCAGAGAGCGGGACCCACAAATGACCCCAAATGTGTCAAACACTTAAAATCTTACATGTGTCAAGGCTTTGCATGTCTCTCTATGGGAGCCACTCTGTGCAGACCAGCTAGGTATTGGCAACTGTTAAAAGAGATGACCCAGTGTCACAGAATAAGGGCTTATAATAATGGAGAATAATGGAAATTATCTAAATACTGGCTACCTAAACTCTCTCAGGGACTTCCTAACGGTCCCTAGTCAATCCAGTTGTTAGGAATCTAATGGGATTCTGGCATGGTGCCTTACAAATACTCTGGTTGATTCAAGCTCTGTCTAACATGCTCATTCTCACCTCGTCCTTTTCTTTACTCTCAACTATTCCGTCTCACTCCTACCACCAATCTTCCGTTCCTTCGATGTTCTCACTCCTCATAGGTCCACCCTTTGATGTTGTCCCTCCTTCTGCTACTTCAACTACCCCTTCTCTGATAAACTCCCTCCACTACACTATTACTCTACTCCTCACTCCAAATGACTATTCCTCCCTCCAAATCAATTCTCCTCTTTCCAAAGCACGACTTCTCCCCCCAAAGCACGACTCCCCCTCCAAGCCATGACCCAAACACACTCCTTGCACTCAGTAATATTTGCTTCTCATTCACTCCTTACACTACTCAGCCCATAATCACGCACTCTGCAGACCCATTTGCAATCCTCAGACAATAGCTGACCTGCTACACAACTAGTCTCCAAACTTCACTGTTCCTTCCTTCCTCCTGCTGGTCTCTTTTGTTCGTTCTCCACCTCCACCTCTGACCTCACCCGAAAAACGTACACTTCCTGCTCCCTATTTATATCCCTCCATGTCTGCCAGGAATGAATCACTCTCTCTGGCCAATTTGGCTTTGTATGTAAGCCGAAAAGTCATATGTAGGGGGCTAAGCGCAGCTCACTTTCTCTGTGCAGGTTTTCTGCATAACGAAGATGGCAGGCCATGGAACGCCAGTGCTCACATTTGTGTTCCGGGACCTGCTTCTGTGGGGTCTCCCAGGAAGTCTGTCTAGGGAGGGTAGGTCCCAGGAGGGTGGGCTCTCCGTTTTGTCTCCGATTGTCTAGGGGGCCTTCAGGTTGTTGTGCGGCTTGGTATTCTTTGTTGTGCAGCTCCGTGAGGCCGGCGGTCCTGTCGCGTATGGGAGCGAGTTCTTTCTCCACCCTCTGCAGTTTGCTGTAGCACGTCTGCCGAATAATCGGCTTTTAACTTCTGCATGCCTCTCTCTCGCTCTCTGCCTGTGCGTCCTGCGTGGCTATTTGGTCTTCTTGTTCGGAGTGATATTGCCTCAAGAGATAAAAGAATGCTGCAAACAATTTTTAGAGGCATTGTTACACCCCACCGTCACTTACCTGCAGGTCCAGGGGGTACCGCTCGCCGCCGCTCATCCGTGGTCTCTTGGGGCTGCACCCGCGGTGGTGCAAGCGGGCCTCCATCCATTCTGGCGGACTGCACCATGGTCACTGCGGACACTTCCGGGGTCTTCAGGGTTGTGGAGCCTACGTCATGGTGCTGGCTCACAGAATGGGCTCCTGTGATTGGTCACAATGGTGTTTAGTTGCCAGGATGACAGCCAACGCCTAAAAGGACTGCGGAATAGCCATTCATTGCGTCTTAACGCTCCGAGTAGCCCTGGTCACTTGTTAACTTGCTCCTTGCTACTTGTTCCTTGCTCCTTGCTCCTTGTTGTTCCTCCTGTCTGTTTCTGGCCGTCTTTGCTCTCCACTGCCTCATCACGTTACTACCGGGTGGTGAGCCCGTGTTGTGGTGGAGCCGGTCCCCAACCTTGCCTAAGTATCCACTGCTTGGGACAGAAGGGGGCTGGATCCCCTGTCTACACTAAACCCAAGAAGACACCCTGGACGTCTTGCGAACTGGTGCCCTCAAGCAGAGTAACAGGACTGCACGTGACAGCAACCAGACAACCAGTAAGCCACGTCCCAGTGATCAGGCTCTTAACAGGCATGCATGTGTGTATAGCGGTCTGCTCAGGAACATCTTGGCACATGGGGTGGTGTGGAAAGAATTGGAACCCTCTCAATTGAAAGAGTTAGGGCTGGCTATGGATTCCTTTTACCTTTCTAGTCTCCGGCAAAGAGGGGGTGCCACCCCCCTTTGACAAAGCCAGTTATGGGCCTTGTCAAACCTGTCACACAATTTGGCCTCTCCTTGTACAAACCTGTTTTTCCAGAGAAACTGTCTAGCATTCTCACAATGCAGCTGCTAAGTATCTGGAAATCCTGTCAACCTGGTCAAGAATCCCCCTCTGACTTTGAATTGCGTGCACACAGATCTACTGGAGAACATAAGGAGCGCTCATTTCAATATACTGTGCTTCTTAGAATCATGTGGAAATTATTGTGCTTTTGTTTCTGTACAGAAACACCTCTAAGTTTGTCAGCACTGGCTTTTCTCCCCAAGTCCATGCCAGAGATTTGAATTAACCACACCTATGACTGCTTGTGAGAGGTCCAATCATATGGCCCCATCCTTGGTTTCCTCCCTGCTAGCACTGCTTATACACTACCAAGCACTGAAGTGCCCTGTTTGTGCATTGAGTTCTGAACCTCTTGTAGCTGGAACCTGTTTCGGATTTCTCTCTGCTTTGCCAGTGATTGTTTCCTGCTCCTGTGCTGCCTTGCTCCATTTTCTTTCCCTAGCCCTGCCTTGGATTCTCAGTCCTAACACTCTCATTCCAGTCAACATCCTTGTTCCTTTCGCTTGTGCTGTGACCTTGCAGCTCCAAGCCTATGTTACATGTGCTGTTTCTGCAGCCTCCAGACACTGATTCTTGGGCTGTTTCTCTGCAGCCTCTAACCTCCTACTCCCTGCGCCATATGCTGAAACCCTGCAGGCTCTGTTGCTGCTTCCGGCTCTGCTGTTTTCCTGCTTTCATAATTTATTTTACTTTAGAGCTTTACCCTGTATAGACAGACTCTGTTTCTCTTGATCCTGTTTTTACTTTTTGCCAGAGTTCAATTTTGAATCTTATGACCCTGCTTTATTTAGCTTGTGAGTTTCCAGTCCAGTTTACAGCTTACTTCATTTACCTAAATTCAATCACTCGCTACAGATTGTCATAGTATCTTGTTTTAGTCCTGTGTGCTGCAGTTACCTCGGTCTAGTACCTTTTTACAGTCTTTCTTGTTCCTAGTGCTTGAATCAGTGTTTTATTGTCTTGAACTTTTCTACTGTCAATTGCCATGAATGCCTCTTGGGCTCCTAGGCCAAAAAGTCTGGTAAGTGTTCTATAATATCGGCAACTGTGCCTCTGCGCATTCCTTTGTATAGCGGTTGGCTCCTATTCCCTAGGAGGTAACCTCTGCCCCTTAATCTCTCTCGTCTTACCTATAGTGCAGAAGGCATTACATTTAACAGTGGGTTGATTGCTGTTTACACAGAAGGAATCTACTGTACATTCCAGCAGGATCCATGTAGCCCTGTCTCTCGTAAGTACACTAGTTGTTTGGGCCTAGGAGTCCAGAACCAGAAGTAATCCTTACTACCCCACTTTCATTAGTTTGCAGGATGAGTTCCTGCAAAAGTAACCTGCACAGACGCATTGAGATTCCCTTGTTTCTATAGAAAGTCAGGTGCAGGAGGGAGACTGAGAAGAACAGAGTGGTGGACAAGATACAGGGGTTAGATAGAGTAAAAGAGAGAAAGATAATGAGAGGAGGTGAAAGAGAAGAGGAGGTGGAAACAAGAAACAAAGAAGCAAACATAAGAGGTTAAGAAAGTGCAGAGTTAAGGGACAATAAAGTAAACACTGGAGGATGTGATAGAGATGGAGATAAAGGAGAGGATAAGGGAACACACATTGTGGAGTGGTGAGGAACAAGGAGAAATAGTGGAGGAGTGAAAGAAGAAGAAAGAGGAGAAAAGGATAGTACAAGGGGAGGAGGAGAGCAGAGACGAGGGGAGGAGCATAGGGGACGAGCAGAAGTTCCCAATCCCTTGATGTGGAGCTAAGTTAATCAGTGGGGAAAGGCCACTGGTTATCCCTGAGGGCTCTATCAATTCACCAGTTAACCAAATGACCACTGTCGCAGGGAGAAGAGGCGAAGCCTATTTAACCCCAAAGTCCAACGCCAAAGAGCTAGACCTCCTGCAAATGGACAAAGGCACCAGGGATGGCAGACCAGGTATCCAAAAAGCCCAGGAGAACTGACATGACATTCTGACAAGTCTAACAAGAGCCAATAAAGACTAAAACCAGTCAAGAGAGTAGAGCAGGCACTATCATCCCCAGAGATTGAGTGACTTTTTCATGCAAAAAAGGCACAGCTATAAGGATTGGCATCCGTCAAAAGAAAGCTTGACTAGGTTATGCATTAAGAGCCCTAATCCACTGGCTCAATTGAACTTAATGCCACATTTTCTTTCCTATCTGATAGAGACTATGACTTTCTAGTTTGGTTTTAAGTTGTTGGTCAAAGTTGTTGGTCAATCGCTCCGCTGTGACAGGACACCTCTGGGGTACAAGCACAGTGCATTTTACCAAAATCATACAGAGGCTGTTACCAACGAGTGGAACCCACATTGGAATTTGTGAAAGGTTACTTGCAAAGGGAAACAGGCTGCCTTTTGACACACTGTAAAGAACGTGAGGCCTTTTAGGGTGCAATTAGTATTTGTGTCCCTGTTGAGGCCTCAGGTGAAGACTCATCTGGAAAGGTGGGTAAAGAAGTTAGACAAAAGATACATGTGGCTTTATGCAAATATATTGATACGGAGTACACACACACACACACACACACACACACACACACACACACACACACACACACACACACACACACACACACACACACACACACCAGGGTTCATACTTCAATTAATGGATTTACAGAAATAGGGAGACTCAAAGTGATGATATGCTAAAAGGTTCTCTTACCCTTGCCTCATACACACACAGTGCAGTGCAGTGTGTGTCACTGCATTTTATGAAGGAATGGTGTACTAGGAGAGATTCCCCTAATCAATACATTTATATTTTCCTACACCAAAGAAAAACACAACACAAACGCACAAATTCAACAAACACAAATCCCATAACTTCCTGGGTCAGAATCAGAAGAGAAACTTGAAGCCTTGCACACACATACACCTTTCATACCATACTGCTATAGACGTTGGACCCGTCTCTCCTTTGCCAGTTGCGCTCAGATCCACAACAAAGTTGTCTATCACTTTAAACCAGTACCAAAGTCTCAATTGTAGTGTACCTCCCTCCTCATCTATGTCATCTAAAATAAGCGAATATGAGATAACAGTATATATCACTTCTGTGGTTCTCAACACGGCTAGTAAATTAAATTACAACACAAGTTGAATTCAGTGTTCGAAGACAACTGCCATGTTTAGGGAGCAAAGTAGTGATCCTGTTCAAGACAGACAACCAAAAGGAATGGCAGGAGTGTTATAGCAGGGAGGGGAAGGTGGTTAACACGCTTGTCAGGGCATACAGAACATTGCCCAATCATCTGATATTCTTAATGGCACCGAAAACCAGCATTAAGCTAAGGTCTTGTCCATCACACTGTACAATTTCTTAATAGGTTTCCTCTTATTCAGCTCCAGGCAGAGGAATGGGAAATCAAATTAGGATGTTAATGCCAGATGGTCACTGTCCATAAGAGAAGATATACTAGGCATACCCTGTGTGTCGATCGCTGTGGTTAGCTTCTGGAGGATCTCCTTCTGCTGCTGGGAGAGACTGATCTCATTAGTAATGCAGGCTTCAGTCAAGAGTGGGTAGCATGTCTGCAGAAGGTCCAGAATGTTACACTTAAGCTGACTGTTCGACCTTTCTTCTGCAACTTCTCCTAAAATGCATTACAACAAAAACATATTTGCCATTAGTGCAGAAATAAAATCAGAACACAATGTATTAGAAATCGTTTAGGAAATCCTGCATCATGGTGCAGCTTGTTTAAAGCAAGGCAAACACAACTACCCTGAAGGCATGACTGTTAAAATACAAAACAGTGATCATAGCACACATTTGCCAAATTCAATTTCTGGGATTCTCTGGACCCACTATGTGGGTACCCTAACTTTTTGCTAGTTTACTTGTATTTTATTTTACTTTACTTTTGTGGCCAGGGGGCTTCTACTGTAGTCCCACTGCCAATTGAACCCTTTTCACAATGGGCTTCTCTAGTAGCCCCTATGGATACTGGGGGAGGGGTGCTCTTTAAGCATCTGATTTAAGGGGATTTTATGTTGGAAAGTTGGCCGGTGCCAGATGTTTTGATTCACCAGCGGTGCAGTCATTTGTACTGTATTAGTAGCTCAATATTCTAGTATGGTAACCATTGGTGAAGTAATGCATTTTGTAAGCTCAATTCCTGGCCATTTTATTTTAGGTCATTGTTAAGACAGATTTCTGAACTCTGACCTGGTTGGCAGATGTTCAGAAGGCCAGTCTAGTTTCTTGGAACAGGATAACCTCTGGACAAGCCAGACCAATTAAGGTAGCTATGGCGGCGGTCAAGACTAGGTCTCAAGAGGGGTGAGGGGGGAATGAAAGCCCTCAATGAGCACACAGAGCAAGGACACTTACAAATTACTCTCAGACAGGTGTTATATCAAAATATAAACACATTTATTACAAGGCATTTGTAACTCAGACCAGAGCAAAAGAATCACAGCCATACTAATGTAAACCAACACAACACAATCAATACAAGATATATACAAGACCATTGGGGTCTAAAGGGTTAACTGCACAAAGTATGTCCACAATCCAGACAGGGAGAAAGCAGGCAGTGCAGATAGTCCTTAGGCTCCTTCGACATCGACAACACACCTAACTAGGAGGCAGTCCAGGCCCTAAGAAGAGAGGAGCCTTGTGCTCAATCGTACATGCAGCGCAAGTGCACACGGTTGTTCCAATGGACAAAACAGAGTCTCTTCAGGGGTCCCTAGCAGCTCGGAAGGTGGGTGAGGTGATGAAGAATAGGTTCCCACTATTCAGGGAGGACCTCCACTTGAAGGCAGAAGCAGTTCCAGAGTGCGGGATGGAGTCGCTAGTTCGCACTATCAGTGGAAAGGAGAGGGACCCCCAGGGGCCACTCGTGCGTAATAATGGATGGAAGAGCTAGGGGCCACCGGTTAAGGTTACTCACCAGCCCCAGGCGCACTCCGGACCAAACTTTGCTAGTCAAGTCCACTTCGGTTGCAGGTTCTACTGTGGCAATATGGCGGCTCTGTGGCTTTCAGTTCCGAAGATACAGTCAGGATTCCCAAACGGGACAGTGGCGATTTCTCCGCTCCGGGTGGATGAATCGATCTAGTTTCACTGCAGCAGGTTTCAGGGGCAAGAGGGTCACAAATGCAGTGCACCTGCAAAGGTCATTGCCGCGGCAGAGCAACACGGTAACCGTGTATGCTCTGGTCCTGGTACACTTCTCTCACTTCAGACCTGGGAATGTCAAGTGTACGAAATTCGGTGTGAGGGTACCGCGGACAAAGGGCTAGCAGTATACCGAGTTTCAAGGGCCTCCTCGAAATGACGGCGGAGACAGAGCAAAGGTCCTGTGTAAGCTGGTCAGCCCACTGGTTGGCCCAGGGACACTTCCTGAGAATAGTTGGTCCCACTATTCTAATGGGTCGAAGCGTCGTCGCAGACCTTCTAGGACGACCAGATGCAGAGGGGTCCCACGGGACGACAGCGGGCTCAGGGTGCCAAACCTTCCAGCGGTTCACCAGCGGTTCCTCGACTCAGCTTCTTAGTTTCAGGATACTTGGATCCTATCCTTCATTCAGTGAGAACTCCAGAGATCGACATGGTATGGGTGTTTTTGGCCTCCTCTTATCCAAAGTTCCCTTCGCGCCAAAACGAAGAGGACCCAATGGGAGATCTGCTCACAAACACACACTCCATACGTGGACCAATCATGGACCACGGTGGTCCCAGTCATTCATGGCACTCCAGACTCTCTGGCACCCAGGATGTGTATTGGGGACAGACACCCCAGCCCACATTCTGGAGGCGCACACACACAAGGCATGCAGAAACCCGCAAAAGCATTGTGTTTAGCGGGAAAATGCATAACCAAATAAGGACTGTCCCAGGTCGACTCGACCTGAGGAAGGGGCAAGATGGCCAAACGACAGGACAAAGAACCTCGTGGCATGGCCAGTTTGGAGCCAGGCCACCTATTCGTGCCAAATGGAGTTAACGTGTTTAACATGGCAGGGAAGGGTTAAAAATAATGCAAAAAGATAGCTGCCACCAGCCCTGTCCATGACACATCTGCACATCTCACATAAAGGGCCTTTGGAAAATGACTACAGACCCACATTCACTGTACTGTAAGGTACATTGTGCACTTGTTACATGTTGCAGAAAAGTTGCAACATTGGAAAAGGACTAAGGGAAACAAAGTCTCCCAGTACTGACTGTCTTAAGGGCATGTCAGTTTCCCCATTAAAAGTGAGCGAAAGCCTAGGGGAGTGCAGCTGAAGACTGTGCTTCTCTGGGAAAGTCAGTCTATGGTGTCTAAACAGCAGCAAAAAGTTTGGGGGTGTACATATGGAGGGAAAATTACATACAATTATGAACTCTTTCCTAACACTCGCCCCTCCCAAACTAAGGACAGGGGGACCTAATCCACCACTGGTTGAGTCTCATGTTCAGGTCGGTTAAACATTCTGGACAACCCATCAGCAATGCTATTACCCGGCCTATGCTCAATAGTGAAGTCAAAGCCTTGCAGATTTATGGACCACCTAACCAACTTTGGATTCTCTACCTTCATGTTCATTAGCCACTTTAAGGGCTTATGGTCAATTTGCACAGTGAAGTGGGTCCCATAGAGGTAGGACCTCAGCTTCCTTAGGGCCCACACAACAGAGAAACACTTTTTCTCTACTGTGGACCATCTGAGCTCTCGGTCCTTAAGCTGGCGACTAATGAAGCCAATAGGGTTTCCTTACCCTTCTCATCTACTTGTGATAGTGCAGCTCCTATCCCAGTGTCAGAGGCATCTGTCTGCACAATAAAAGGTCTTTGGTAATCAGGGGCCTGGCACAAGGAGTCCTTTAAGCCATTGAAGGCCTTCTCACACTCTTCAGACCAAGTTACCTTCTTGGGTTTCTTTGGAGTAGTGAGAGCAGTCAGAGGGGCAGCTATGGTGTCATGGTCTGCCCTGACATTTCTGTAATACCCAGTGAGTCCTAATAAGGCTCTCACTTGGGTCTGAGTAGTGGGGTTAGGCCAGTCTTGTACTGCTTGTACTTTTACTGGGTAGAGGCTGTATCCTCCCTCCACCGACTTCATGTCCAAGGTAGACCACTGATCCTTGTCCAATCTGGCACTTACTGGCCTTTATGGTCAAGTGGGCGTTCTGAAGAGCCTGTACACAATCCTAAGGTGTTTCACATGATCTTCCCAGGTGGCACTGAAAACTGCTATATCATCCAGAAATGCAAGACAGAATTCATCCAACCCATTCAACACATGATTCACAAGCCTCTGAAAAGTGGCAGGTGCGTTCTTCAACCAAAAAGGCATTACCCTGAACTAGTAAAGACCCTCTGGTGTTGAAAAAGCTGTCTTCTCCTTGGCATGTTCTGCAAGAGCTATTTGCCAATAGCCTGCAGTGAGGTCAAATGTGCTGAGGTATTTGGAGGTACCCAAAGTATCCACCAGCTCATCTGTTTTAGGCAAGGGGTGTGCATCTGTCTTGGTGACAGCATTCAGGGCCCTGTAATCCACACAGAACCTCAACTCAAAAGTACCTGCTTTCGGAACCATTGCCACTGGACTGGACCATGGACTACTAGAGGGTTCAATCGGCCCAATATCCAACATTTTGATGACCTCTGTCTTAATGTAAGACCTTACTTTGACGTTCTGTATCCCCTACTTTTGGTAGGTGCACTGTCTCTGTGTCAATGTCATGTTTGCACCAAGGTGTCAAACCAGGGGATTGTGACAACAAGGGGGAAAAAAACTGCCTAAGCAAACTTTTCACCTCTGCTTGCTGATCAGAAGTCAGGTGAGGAGCCACATGCACACCCTCAATGGAGCTGTCTGAAAGACTACTTTGGAACAGGTCAGGGAGAGGTTCTGACTCCTCTTCCTCAACATCTGAAGCCAGCAGTAGTGCAGCGATTTCAACTCTTGGGATGAAAGCCTTCAGTCTATTCACATGGAACACTTTTCGTGTCTGGCCAGCCCTTCCAAGGTCCACTAAATAGTTGACCTCACCCAGGAACTCCACCACTGTGTAAGGACCTGACCATTTGTCCTGCAACGCTCTAGGCCTTATAGGATTCATGATCAGGACTTTCTGACCAGGTGTGAAAGTGATGAGGGAAGCTTTCTGGTCATACCAATGTTTCACCAATGCTTGCCCTGCCTTCAGCTTCTCACTAGCCATACCCATCAGGCGTACCATCCCTTTTCTGAGCCCTAGCACATAGTCCACTACATTGGTAGTAATGGGGGGAGTGGGCATCTCCCATTCCTCCTTGACTATGGCTAAGGGTCCCCTTACAGGGTGACCAAACAGAAGTTCAAAGGGGCTGAAGCCAACACCCTTCTGTGGTACCACTCTGTAGGCAAGCAGTAAGCATGGTAACAGAAGATCCCATTTTATTCTTTGGAGTTCTTCCAGAGCCTCAATCATGTTTTTCAAGGTTCTGTTAAACCTTTACACAAAACCTATAGGTGACACCACATTCCTTCCACATGGCCTACATATACTTCCACATAAAGTTGCTGCCCCTATCAGACAACCTTTTTAGGGAAGCCAACCCTAGTAAATATGCCAAGTAAAGCTTTTGCAACTGACTTGGCAGTTACAGTCTTCAATGGGATGGCCTCAGGATACCTGGTGGCACGATCAACCAGCACCAGGACAAACCTATTGCCTGAGGATGTTTGGGGGTTAAGGGGACCAACAATGTCAATCCCTACCCTCTCAAATGGTACACCCTCAACTGGGAGTTGTACCAATGGAGCCTGGATTGTTGAGCCACTCTTACCAGATAACTAGCAGGTGGCACAACTCCTGCAGTGACTTTCTACTTGCACCCCCATCTTGGGCCAGTAGAAGTGCATGGATAACCTTTGCTTGGTTCTCTTGATTCCAAGGTGACCAGCAAGGGGCACTTCATGCGCCAGCTGCAGGAGGACGGGCCTTACAGCAAGGGGAACCACCAACCTCCTATGGTCTCCTTCTGTAGACTCTGTAGGCTCACTATTCAGGAGCCCACCTTCCCAATAAATCCTATGCTTCCCAGGAGGTTCACTCTCAAGCTGGGAGCAGGCCTGTCTCCCTAGGCCTTCCAGAGATGGGCACTCATGTTAGCCGTTACTGAATTCTTCCCTGTCAGGACCACCTTCTACTAATAAGTATTTTAGTTCAGGGTGGTCATTGGGGTCAAACATTTCAGGTAGCACCACTTCCTCGTCCGGTTCTGGTGTTTGTCCAACTACCTCCACCTGAGTGGTAGGTGAGTTAGTGGGAATATTTTCTTTCCCTCGTTTGGTTTTTCTGACTCCTTTAGCCGTGGGTTTCCCCTTTGGCTGGGGCAATGCAGTGGTCTTGGGCAGTGATGCCCTTGTTTGCGACCTTGTGCAGGGTCTTTCAGCTGCATCTCCCACAAGCCCTCAAGCTCTGGGAACATTTCCCAGCAATACCTTTCCTGGGACATCTCCTTGAATGCTCACTGGAATCCTGACTACTGTACCATTGATAGTAAGATTTACAGGTATTACTGGGAACTGGAGAGGTGGGCCATGAGCCAACTTAGTGGGTACCAGAGGAGCTCTGGCAACCTCCTCTGGATCTACCAAGGTAGAATCCACTACAGTTCGACTACACCCACTATCACTAAGAGCTGGAGTATTTACTCCATTGATCAGTACATTGTCTTTAAAGTAGTGCTTGGTATTATCTGGAATCCTAGCATAAGCCTACGAGACTTTAAACTCCCAGGAACCCAGGGAAAAAAACGACCTCAGCTTCTATCCCACTGGGGAAGGAGTCTGGGGAGAAGGATGCTCTGGTAATCTCTTCTTCCTCGTAGGAGGAGAAGGCCAGATTAGCAGAGGGGACATCTTAGGTTTTGACCTTACATCTGGGATACCCCTTTCACATGGTCAGTTGCTCCACAAGCAAAACAAGATCCACTGGGTCTGTTTTTATATGGAGGCTTACTATAACCAGATTTCTGTTTTGGAGGCTGACCTCCACTACCCTGGGAGCTCCCTTGTAACCTACCCTTATTTTTTTGTTTGTGGCCCTTCTGGGAGGAAGTTTTATCAGAATCCCCACCCTCCTTATCTTTGGACTTTTTCCCCTCCTCCTGCTTACCAGGATGAGTATTGTCCTAATGGGACACTATGTGACACCCACACATCTGCTGCTATGGCTAGCTTCTTAGGATCCATCTACTATGAATCTGCCCAATGCTGCTTAAGCTCAGGGGAACAAGATGCAAAAATATGTTCAAGCATGAAAAGACATATCATACCCACAAAAGTTGGAGACCTTCTAGCCTTCAACCCAGCCAGCCAAGGTTTTTAAGGATTCAGTAGCATAAAATACCCAAGTACCTCCTCCTTTCTTTTTGTACTCTCTGAATCTTGTTAAGTATTGGGCAGGAGTCTTTCCAAACTTTAAGATGAGAGTCTGCTTCAACATTGCAAAATCTGCTCCTCAGCTTTTGCCATTTCCATAATGGCACTGCAGCCAGAATGGGGCAGTCTGCTAAGTAACCAGGCAATCTTATCAGCATTGTCAACCTGTTGAACTTCACATGCATACTCAAAAGTATTCAGCCAGTCCATAATGTCATTCTTTTCATCATACACACTGAGCAGATCTTTAGGAAACCTTGGATGAGAGGAGGACCCAGACCCATGTCTAGGACCCTTAGATCCATTGGAAACTTGAAGCTTGGCCAGTTCCAACTGGTGATGCCTGTCCTTCTGTTTTTCTGCCTGCTCTATCTTCAGCTTGGCCATGTTAAATTCAAGCTCCTTCTGCCTAAACAGCAGTTCTTGCTTCTTGAATTCAAGCATGGCCTCAGCATCAGCACTGGCTGTTAGAGAGAATTCTCTGTTTAGGCTGAATTTCCTAACCTAGTGAGTCCCCCAGCAGCTTTGCTGGATTTTTGGGGTTTATTTTTTTCTCCTGCCAAGACCGAGACTCTTTTTATCCTCACTCTTGGACATGATTTGAGTGTGTCTCTTTGATTCTAGATGTGTTTAATGGGCTATGGGGTATTTTACTCCATAGGGCTTCATGTGCTTTTGTGATGTGTGTTACACAGCACCCTCAGTGCAGTAACACAGGGGTGTCATAGTGATCCCCCAGTATAGACTCCATACCCTGGGACTGAGTACTGTCCCCCAGGGCATGTCAAGTCACCATTGACTTTACTAGTCTCAAATTCTGAACAGAACCAGTACAAACCATCATATTGTGGATGTACTGGCTGGGGCAATTCGATTGCCCCGGGGTCTGTTAGTCGAGGGGGCACGTCTCCGTCCCCCCTGATCGAGTTTTGGCTGGTGGCAGTGGATACTACTTTTTATATTCGACCGCGAATATATCCCTATGGGATTTCCCATTGTTCGAGGCTACCAACTTTAATAATTTAATTCCTATAGCCTCGAACATACCGCCGGTTTATTTATTTAATATTAATTCTCCGGTTGGTATTTTTTGCCAGAACTCGGTTCTAAAATGGCGTTTGTGTTCGCTTCTGTGACTCCAACCCAAGTTGAGCCCTTTGTTCCACTATTTTGGGGGGCTTCTCCACAGAAGCCCTCCAAAGTGGTGCCACTCTGTCTGGGGTACTTAGGAGGGGTGGAGGGGGATTTAGGCACCCTGGACTGAGTTGCCTAGGCAACTCAAGTCGCACTCCGTCCTGATTGGCCCAAGTGGTGAGCCGGCCGGCTCACCACTTAGCATGTTTGAGTGACAGCTAGGCTGAGTGAACGGGGGTTTTCTGCATAAAAGCAGGGCTTTAGGGACTGGAACTTCAGAAGTCGCCACAGGACCTAAGAATCCAACGAGGGAGAAGCTGAGCCGGCCTGCTACGATGACACCACCGGTGGAGCCCTGCTGAACTGTCTCACCACTTTTCCCAACGACAGAGGAGATCTCCCGCCCGGAGAGTCTTCTTCCTTCGACTGGTGGGGATAACCAGTCTGCTTCCTTTTTCACTTCCTGGAGCATCTCGTGGCCGCCTTGCCTGTGCCAAGCACCCCGGCAACAGGGATACCACATTTAACTACTACCGCGAATCAACGGGTAGTACCTTTAACCGGAAAACTCAGAGGCTGGTTTCTTCCCTGGCAGTGCAACGACCTTCATCTTTCCTCCACGTCGAGATCTTCTCTTCCTCTGGACGACGCCGCGACTTGCTCCCGCTGCCAGGAACAACTGCCCCCGCTGGAGGATCCTTTCCACATAAGGTACCATGTTCCACCTGGCTTCCCTTGCAACCGACTGTACGGGGTAGATTTAGCCCCCGGCTTTCGACCCTGGGTTAGCCTGGGACACCCTGGCTAAACTTTTCTGAGCCTAACTAAAACCTTCCTGAACTCCCTGCAAGACTTTTTAAGCCTGTTGTCATTGTGTGATCTTGTGTGCATTTGTGCCCTGCTCTCTCCAAGAGTGGGCCCGGCCTATGGACTTTGGCTCACAAGTAACTTTTGACTTTCCTGCCTTGCTTAAGACTTCCTAAGTATTAGCGCGGTGTATTTTCCTACATTCTTCCTTTTTCCCTCCCTTGTTCGTTAACTTATTGGAGTGCCATGTATAGTTAAGCGCTAACCTCTGTCTGGAAATAAGTGGTGTTAACTAAGACTTGTCTGATAAGGAATAAGGAGTGTATATATAATAATAGTAACTGTGTTTAGAGTGAATTACAATAATAGTGCTGGAGTGTTTCAATAAGTTTGTTTTTAAATAAATAATTATATACCTTGATACCAAAGCTCTGGTCAGTGTTTGCTTGTGCTATTGTATCTGAGTGCCTATTGGGTATACTTTGCATACTGCCTAACTCTTCTTGAGGGAAGTCTGACTGCTCAGCCACAGCTACCAGGTAAACCTGGGTGGTGCAGACTGCTACCAAGTGGGTTTACTGCCAACACCTGTAGTCCTAAATCTTTTGCAGTGGTCCCCAAGGGAACTGCACAGGGTTCTGCCTAACACTGGCAGAGGAAACATTGGACATCACATCCTCTGAATCCTCATGGGTCCCATTGATAAGTGCAGCGACAGATTTGTCAGTTCTGCCAGTGAGAACAGCCCCACCACCTTCTGCACTTTCCTCAGGATCTATGGCATCAAGTTGTGACTCTTGCCATTCCATGATTCTTTGACTAATTTCCATTTTTGTGCCTTGAGCAGGTAAACCCCTCTCAGCACACATCTTTCTTAATGTTTCAGATTTAGAAGCATTTAAGGTTAACAAGGTACATGTTTCCATATTGTTAGATAAGTCTATACCCTTTTTCAGTTATGCTACAACAATTCACTATGTGTCCTAGGTAGGAATAACTTGAAATGCCTTCACTAGTGTGCAATACTGGATACCTTCAGTCCTATCCCACCGCTGAACACCAATTTGTTAAGACTGATTTCTGAACTCTGATCTGGTGGGCAGATGTTCAGAAGGCCAGCCTGGTTTCTTGGAACAGGGTAACCTCTGGACAAGCCAGACCAATCAAGGTAGCTATGGCGGCAGTCAAGACTAGGTCTCAGGAGGGGTGAGGGTGACTGAAAGACCTTAATGAGCACACAGAGCAAGGACACTTACAAATTAAACCCAGACAGGTGTTATATCAAAAATATGAACACATTTATAACAAGGCCTTTGTAACTCAGACCATTGCAAAAGAATCACAACACTACTAATGTAAACCAACACAACACAATCAATACAAGATATATACAAGACCATTGGGGTCTAAAGGGTTAACTGTAAGAAGTATGTCCACAACCTCGATGGGGAGAAAACAGGCAGTGCAGATAGTCCTTAGGCCCCTTCGACAACACACCCAACTAGGAGGCAGTCCAAGACCTAAGAAGAGAGGAGCTTTGTGCTCAATAGTACATGCAATGCAAGCGCACGCGCTTGTTCCAATGGGCAAAATGGGGTCTCTTCAGGGGTATCAAGCAGCTCAGGAAGGTGGATGAGGCAATCAAGAGTAAGTTCCCACTATTCAGGGAGGACCTCCACTTGAAGGCAGAGGCAGTTCCAGAGTGCGGGATGGAGTCGCTAGTTCGCAATAGCAGTGGAAAGGAGAGGGACCCCCAGGGGCCACTCGTGCTTAATAATGGATGGAGGCACTAGGGGCCACCGGTTAAGGTTAGGCTTACTCACCGACCCCAGGCACACTCCAGACCAAACTTCTCCAGTCAAGTCCACTTCGGATGCAGGTTCTATTGCGGCAATATGACGCTCTGTGTCTTTCAGTTCCGAAGTTACAGTGAGGATTCTCAAATGGGACAGTGGAGATTTCTCCGCACTGGGTGGATGAATCAACCTAGTTTCACTGCTGAAGGCTTTAGGGACAAGAGGTTCACAAATGCAGTGCACCTTCAAAGGTCTTTGCCGCGGCAGGGCAACACGGTAACCCTGTATGCTCCAGTCCTGGCGCACTCGTCGCACTTCAGACCTGGGAATGCCAAGTGTACGAAAGTCGGTGTGAGGGTGCCGCGTACACAAGGCTAGCAGTATACCAAATTTCGAGGGCCTCCTCGAAACGGCAGCAGAGACAGAGCAAAGGTCCTGTGCAAGCTGGTCAGCCCACTGGCTGGCCCAGGGACACTTCCGAGAAGGCTTACTTGCAGGGTTTGTTGAAGGTGCCGAGAATAGTTAGTCCCACAGTGGGATATTTTGACCCGTTCCAATGTGCCCCACTGCATCACTTTACAAATGGTGAAAGAAACAGCACAAAATGGATGTGCTAACTCCTGTGCGTGCCAAAATCTGAAAAACTGCGTTTGGATCACAACCACGAAAAGGCTGCACACCCTGCCACACAGTCAAGGGGGGTGTAAACAGAATTATCATTGCAGGAGCATGCCAGTGGGCTCTGTTATATTCAACATGGAGCAAAGACGCAGAACTGTGCTGAAACTCGAAAATGCCTTTTAAAATGTTAACTTTGCAAACTTCAAAAGTGCTGTGTTTGGCACTAGATCCATTTATATCCATTGAATCATTGAGATTAAAAAGGGTATTAAAATGTCGGGATCATCCAGTGTGCCTCAGAGGAACCGGGCCTCATTGACTGACAGCAGTTATAAAATGTATCTAAGGAAAAGGCAGCCCAGGAACATTTGTATTCAGTTCCACGGGAAAAATGCGGCAGAAATTGCAACATGTAACAGAATCAGCTGTGCAAACAGAAACTTTAAACAAAGGCTGGATACATGTATCCTGACTGCAAACAATCCCAGCAGTCAAGGTAAGAAAGAATGATGAATAAAAGTTGCATGTGCTGCATAGGAAAATCAGACTTAAAAGAACTCAGTTTAAGGTGTTTTTCCATGAAGAAAGTGCAAAATCACCTGTTTTGAAAGCATGTTTTTGTTGAAAGGTCTAATTCTTTAAGAAATGTCAAAGGATTGATAATGTCAAAATCCACCTATAAACTGTATATGTTTAAATGAAAGATGTAGGTAAAACTTAAAGTAACCCAGTTTGTAGTTAATTAACTATTTAAAAAAACAATTCTGCCTTGACAGTCCTCAGCCTGGGAAGGGTTGACACTTCACTGCTGGTAGGAAGGCCTAATTGCTTCTGGGAGGCCTTGCATACTCATAACAAAGGACCTCATTAGACATTCGTCTTCGCCCCAGGCAAAGACAATAGAAGGCTTGGACACTCATCCTTCCAGACGAGGGGCAGGATGCTGGGAGTGGCTGCTCAGTGAACTTCAAAAGGCTGGCCATTTGCTCACACTTGGGAAGTAAGAAAAAAAACGGACCTCTGATTTTGGGTTTAAATTGCTTATTTTGCCACAGAACTTCATGACATTTAACTTGGCAGCAGAAATAAGTAAAGGAACAAAAAGTACATACATTGAAATCTGAATTTATGATAGACATATGAAGACTTAGCAGGATTTCTTACTGCGTAAGGAACTGAAGTTATGAAAAAGGACTAATTGCGCAGAGACTATTAAGGCTGCAAATCTAATATTGTGTATCCATGTTCTAGGGGTGATTGCACATATATGTACCGAATTAGGAATTGTTAGGCCAAACCTTTATGATTAAAATTGACAAAATTCCACAGAAAGACAAAGCCAGGTCCCACCGACTCAGGAGTTGGATGTAAATGTGACCTACCAAATATGTAATGTATGTGTCCGATTTTATTAGAGGGCATAATTCTATAGATATGTATTTGTGGGAAAGTAAAATTTTGGTCCTAATAACTATGGGATGTTCCCAAGTCACATCATAAAATATGACAACCCTTTCTGCCATCCAACCAGCAAAAAGCAAGGCGGGAACTGTACCTTTGACCAATCATAGCCTCGTGGGTGTGGGTTGTAAGTCTGCCCCTACCATAAACTGAGTGATGTCACTTGGTAGGATAAATAAGGGAGCCTCACAACACACACACATACTGATTCCTGACTCCATCCTGATTTCCGCGTGGCGCCCTGTTCCTGAATTCTCCATCTTGTTCCCGATTCCAGATTTCTTTACCAATCCAAGGCTTCAATATTGCTGAACTCTTCTTCAGCTAGCCCAAATCCTGGAACCATCCCAAAACTTAAGGGAAAAAATTTTGATCCAGTCTGGTTTGCTACCATTAAGGCTTGCCTGCTGAAACTCGCCATACCATTGATCTACAGTGTCCAGTAACCAGAAGGGCCAATCCAATCCAGTCCAGCAGTCTGAGGTGCCAGTCCAATTGACCAGAACCACCCAGCTGACCTATCCCACCAGAGGTGCCCTGCTGCTGTCTGTAGACCCAATCCGGGATGACCAGAACCTGACGGTCCAAATCTTAAATTAAAGTGGACTGTAAGTATCAATAGGAATCATAGTGAACCATAGCATATATTGCCTTGTCCTATCCCAACCTATAACCCATCGCATCTTTAACTTAACCTATAATATTGTCAGAACCATTCTTGCAACTCTGTCATTCTTAGTGTTAGCACCGACCCTATCTCATTTTGTTTTTCTTGAACATAAGTCATTAGTGATTTTGAGTAACTAAAGTAATTCCCATAAAGAACGGGGTATCCAGCACGTGAAGGGTTACAAGCGGCCGTGCGTAACTGTGGAGATTCACGGGTGGCATTCTCTTTTTCTTAGCCATTAATCTAGTTTAAGTAAAGTTAAACCTGTCATTTTAAAATCGATTGGCTATTTTTCTCTGTTCTATTTTTCTAAAAACGCCTCTCATTCAAACTTGCATAACTTCCTCAATTTAATAACGAGAGACTTAATTTCAACTGTGACTTAAACTGAAGACCTTTAGCTACATCCCGACCTACAAACCGTAAAACAATGTATTTGACCCTTTTTTCTTAAAAATCGCATATTGAAATTTAGGCGGGAATTTGCAATTTTGCAAATGTTTTACACGTGTGTTTTCTCGTTCAAAGTATTTCCAAACTTCCATTCTGATTCAGTGTGTATTGTTGCTCATCTTGTAGCTTATGTTTGTTAGGACCTTTTCAGTGTTGCTCCCATAGGAAGTTACATCAATTTAAGGATTTTTGCACACTTTCATTATTTCACACAGCCATTTTCAAATGTCATTTTAAAAGTGTAAAATTTCCCAAAATGGTTTTCTCTCATTTGGGAAGGGAAGATTGTATTCAAACCCTGTACACTGTTCTATATTCCTGAATACCTGCTGATTACTTACATCTGTTTTGAACTGCTTCTTTGTGAGTTGAGAAATTTGTAGGGGGAAATCTTAACCTAAGCGCTATCTTTTCAACAAACCAAAACTGTTCTTTTCTCTGTGTTTTATCTTCTGTGTGGTAAAAAGGTGAATTCAACTGCATTATCTACTTTCTTATTTGTATTGTTACCACATTGGTGATTGCTGCCCCATATATTAAAAAATGTGTTTGTTTTGAATTTTAAATAAATAAATAATTAAATATTACCTTTACCAACTAGCCTGATTCCTGGTCCATTGTGACGTGGGGTGTTTTTGAGAAGGGGTGTAATATGAGTGGCATATCACTCAGAATATTGAACCTATAGACACAATACATATTTCATTTGTGTATTGCATGCTAGGCTGAGACCCGGTTGTATTGCCTGATTGAAATCCTTAACACCACTATTCTAATCGGTTGAAGCATCTTCGCAGACCTTCTAGGACGACCAGATGCAGAGGGGTCCCACGGGAAGGCAGCGGGCTCAGGGTGCCAAACCTTCCAGCGGTTCACCAGTGGTTCCTCAAATCGGCTTCTTAATTTCAGGATAATTGGATGCTATCCTTCGTTCAGTGAGAACTCCAGAGATCGGCATGGTATGGGTGTTTTTGACCTCCTCTTATCCAAAGTTCCCTTCGCGCCAAAACAAAGAGGATCCAATGGAAGATCTGCTCACAAACACACACTCCAAACATGGACCAATCACGGACTACAGTGGTCCCAGTCATTCATGGCACTCTGGACTCTGTGGCACCCAGGATGTGTATTGGGGACTACACCCCAGCCCACATCCTAGAGGCACACACACAAGGCATGCACAAGCCTGCAAAAGCATTGTGTTTCGCGGCAAAATGCATGACCAAATAAGGACTGACCCGGGTCGACTCGACCTGGGGAAGGTGAAGGGGCAAGATGGCCAAAGGAAAGGACAAAGAACCTTGTGGCATGGCCATTTTGGAGCCAGGCCCCCTATTCTTGCCAAACGTGGTTAACACGGCAGGAAAGGGTTAAAAATAATGTGAAAAGATAGCTGCCACCAGCCCTGTCCATGAAACAACTGCACATCTCACAAAAAGTCAATCAGGAGTATTTAGGGCCTTTGGAAAATGACTACAGACCCACATTCACTGTACTGTAAGGTGCATTGTGCACTTGTTACATGTTGCAGAAAAGTTGCAATCTTGGAAAAGGACTAAGGGAAACAAAGTCTCCCGGTACTGACTGTCTTAAGGGCATGTCAGTTTCCCCATTAAAAGTGAGCGAAAGCCCAGAGGAGTGCAGTTGAAGGCTGTGCTTCTCTGATAAAGTCAGTCTACAGTGTCTAAACAGCAGCACAAAGTTTGGGGGTGCATACATGGAGGGAAAATTACATACAATTATGAAATCTTTCCCAACAGTCATCTCTTGTCTGTGCGGACCACGAGGGGGCCTTAAAATGGCTGTTTTGCTGAAATGAGCTCAATCTAAGACTAGCCTGGCACCCTCCAAGGTGGTCCAAACTGTCCTAGCTGTGTTTTATGCCCCAGAAAAGTCCAATATATATCTTGTGTGGGACAGAGGACTGCTCTGAAGATGGGCTGCTGCATTTGAGGTCCTGCTGCAGCCATACCGAATAGACCTTGTTCCTTTATCCTTACACACCTCAAAAGTATTTTCTGTGCTTTTACTCATCATCCCACTTGTCCACCTTCCTGGCTGGACTAGTTGTCTGGTGCAGAAGCCAATTCTGGGTTGTCACTGTTCTGCCTACCTGCGAAATCCTCCTGGGCACGCACCTCAAAGCAGGCACTCTCCCTGGTCTCGAAGAGTGGTCAGTCACCACTACTCCGTTTCAGCTCAGCATTGGGATATTCTTTGCTTACATCTTTTGCGCCCATTGTGGGATTGTTTATTGTTGTCTGGCTGTCCCCTCTTTACCCTCGAGCTGCCCAGATCTCTTTGGTCAAGTTCTCAGTCTGCCTTGTGCCTTCTCCTCATCACTGCTGCTGCTGCTTCTGGCTAGTTGGTCTTCCTGGAAACATGGATAATAATTTGTGTACGTCTGGATTGTTACTGATCTCAGGTTCAAGTTCTTGGGTACTGGATCCTTGTCTCAACCCAGAAAAAATAAGTCTTGTACTTCACGGGCTCTCACGCCAAATAGAGACTGAATCCTCAGTGACTGTCACCGTAAGTACTTGTTCTGGGGTCCTGAAATATTCTTTGGACCTCTCTTCAGTGGTATGCTGGGTCCGGGAGCAGTGGTGTATTGAAGGCCAGGGCTTGAATATTGAATGCCAGCTCTTCAAGGGGTCTGCTCGGTTTCCATGCGGTTGGCTGCTTCTTTGGTGCAACCGTGTGATAGTACAAGTAATTACCTAGATTTAGCTCACAACCACTACTTGCCTATGGATTTCATCCTGTTATTTCCAATAAAGAAACTTTAACAAACTTTTAAACTCCTTAAGTGATGGAAAGGGTGCCTATATGAATGATATTTTATGTGCCCCACTCCCCCCAGGTCCACACAGGTTTACACCAATGACTGGGTTTCCAGCCACTATCTATGATTTATTAGGGAATTTAAAAGGACTAAATAGCTGCACTGCATTGTATCTAACTTTGGATATATTGTATTCACCTATTTCCAGGAGAGGTTTGAGACCATGTTGGTCTGGTATTATAAGCCTAATTTCTATCTAACGTTTGGTGACCCTCTGTGCATGTTCAATCCCTTTCTTCCCTGCATGTACTATCCTTAAGTATTTGGTTTACATGTCGCTACTGTGAGAAACCTGACGGTATTCTTCAACCTCCTCCTCCGGTATCTTCCATTCAGGTGGTCAGGGAAGGACCATCGCTTTTGGATACTAACCCTGGGGGTGGACAAGCGAGGGAGGATCACCTGAGTGGAGAGTCATGGGGGATTGATAGGAGAAAAGCTGAGGGTGAGACATGGTATTCCCCCTTTCCCAATTCTACAACAACCCACTCTCCCCCAGTTTTAATGGGGTATTTCCCATCACACCCCCATCTCCCCTCCCCATTACCAATAAGCACTGGGACGAGAAAGAGGCAATCAGGAGCAATGGGGATTACCCATAGAAACAACATAGGGATACAGCGTGAGGTTTACCATCTAACACCTTTGAATTGTCCCACTAATAGAATCAGGCAAGGTCAGGCACATTTCCCTAACTGTGCCCTCCTGACTCCAATTGACTCACCGGCAGTATAAAAAGGGTGGTACTGCCAGAATCAAACAGCGAGCTGGGGGTGTTGATTGGGCCAGAGGAGTAAAGGAGCAGGGAGCTGCAGGAGGTGAAGCCTGGATGATCCGGAGGGAAACGGCATGCCGAGACGCTGGCCCGGTGATTGTGAGGGGCTGCATCATGGTGAGGAAGCTGTGTCTCCAGGTAGCCGGAGTGTTCAGCGAAATGTTCATTTCGTGTGTCAGTCCCAAGGGTATCTGAGGGGCAAGTGGTGAAACCTTGACCTCAATCCCAGACCCATTTGACCTGCTTGCCGGCGCTGCGCTACTGTTGGCGAGTCTCGTGAGACAGAGAGAAACTCGCTAGCGTGCGGGTGGCTGGAGCGGGGGCAGGAGTGTTGCTGAAAGAAGAGCCCGGTGAGCAAAAAAGCAGGATGAAAGCAAGTGAGAGCTGGAAAGCAGTAAAAGAAGCAAAGCAAGAGAAAGGTAAAAGTAAAGCAAAAGCTGGAAAGCAGGATGACAGAAAAGGTGCGCTTGAGAGGCAGATTTAATGAAAGACAGCAAAGTGCGCTGGTGGCGCAGAAACAGCCAAGAGTGGGTGCGAGAGAGACCCGAAAGTAAAGAGGGGTACAAGCGACCCGAAACCGAGAGAGACTGCAAAGAGACAGTGAAAAGGGAAACGTACAGTTAAGAGAAAGTGCAAGCAACCCAAAGGTGAGAAAGAGGGTGCAAGCGACCCGAAAGAAGTACAAAGAGTGCATGTGGCGCGATAAATGGTAAATGAAGGTGCAAGAGAGCATTGTAAAAACTGACGGTGCAAGAGAGCACAGTGAAAAGGAGAAGTGTGCAAGGACACAGAAAGGTGGAAAAAAGGTGCAATTGTGCAAAACAAAGAAGGTGTGCAGGAAGCAAAATAAAGTGGAAAAAGGACAGAGTGGAAAAGGCACAGAAGAGAAAAAGGTGGAAGAGAATAAGGAGAGAGGTTAAAGGTCAGAGTGGTCGTGCCGGGGAGGAGCAAAGAGGCTGGTGTTTTCGAATGTCTCTGATACTACCCCCACGAAAGTACTGTACACTGAACAGTGCATCCTGACAAGAGAACTTTTTGTTTGACTCTTGAACTTCGTAAAAGAGGGGCATGGGCTTGGGGAAGGGAACCCTAAAATGCCCACTAAAGACATAGTTTAACTTGGCGAAGAGAGGCCTAGACTTGAGCAAAGGAAGCCTAACAAGAACTGTGTATTTTTGTTTGGAACTGGAAGAATCAAAGCTTGTGGAAGGGAACTCCAGGAGACCAGGGAGACATTGTGAACTCTATTGATTTACTGCAAGAGCCCAGCATAGAAGGTTCCAAGGGCAACCCTTTTGAGTTGAACTATTTGGAACTGGCAGAACTACACCTATTTGTAACACTACCTGAAACCAGCTGTGGTTTACATTTCCTTTTCTTTTTTTTGAGTCACCATTTGTCCTTTAAGAAAATCTCCTAACACATTTGGTTTAAGTGTGAGGGCACGCATAGGTTTGGACACAGACAAACTTTGGTTTTGGACTTACGGATTTCGATGGACCTTAGAAGCATCAGTTGAAGGAATTAGAGTTAGAGCCGGATAGGCATTACACCAACCCCACAAAGTTTGTTAATAAATGTTTTCAAACAGTTACTTTTGTCTCTGTCTCACTTGAAACCATGCCTATCTCAGACTACCGGTTCTATTGTGTTATTGTCACCGGGTTCGGTGATATCTTCGTCCGACAATGTAGATTCCGAGATCTCCCCCTCCCCCGACTCCTCACCTTCTTCTTCCTTCCAAGAGCCCTTCTTTTCCTTTCTTCGTGATCGCACCTTTTTTTTATGTAGATAGGGACGACCCCGGGAGGAAGCTACCGTGCCCCCCAAAAGGGAGACCAAGGGGCCCCTCCCCTGGGAACGACCAGGAGGGGAAAAAGCCCATAGGCACGAAAAACCCCTGTGCTATCACAGTGATCTTCAGAGAAGTGGAACCAGGAATCCTTGCAGCGTGTTGGCTGGTCGATAGGGTCTGGAGGTATCACGTGGAATTGTACCCAGCAGAAAACAGGCAGTCCAGTAAGCGGTCCGGGGAAATGGTACACGGAGGATCAATAAGGCAGAGGTATCCAAACAGCAGACGAGAAGAAATACGGAATACAGGACTGGTACACAGGAAGACTACAGCACAGTGTCCAAAACGGTTGGCTAGAGCAATCCAATGGACAAACAGGGGTGCGGTACACGGGAGAAGTAACGCAGAGCAAGAAGAAAGAAGGAAGCAGAAAGGCTGTATAACGAACGAGCAGAAACACAGCCGAGAGGAAGGAAAGCAGTAAGAGCGAAGATGGGAAGGCGGGTGGCTTAAGCACAAGTTGGAAGGAGGGCAAAGAAGGCGGGGAACAGAGTTAGCAAGGAAGCGAGAAAAGCGTAGCAAGCAGCGGAAGAGCGGGGAAAACAAGGAAAGGGAGCCGGACTGGGTGCGAGGACCCAACCGGGGAAAAACGCGAAGAACTACGGAGTATAGTGACAGCCAGCAAGCAGTGCTAACGGGATGAAAACCGGAAGCGTTGCGACGCGTCCGCGACCCGGAATTAGCTGGTTAAAACACCGGGTCGCGGAACGCTCCAGCCAATGAAAACAGAAAGAAAGTGAAACCAGGGAAAGGGGGCTTGGCTGTTCGCGGCTGGGTGAACGGGACTAAGATCCTTGTCGCCAGCGGCTCCACAGACGCCAGGAACTCGGCGGCATGAAAGTATGCCCCCTTCGATAGTTTCCTCCCCCTGGTTTTCCTGGATGAAAGAAGTGGTATTTGCGAAGTAAGGCAGGAGCATTTATGTGAGTGATAGGTTCCCAAGAGTTCTCTGAAGAGGGGTATCCCTTCCATCTAACTAGATATTCCAACCTGCCCCTACGATACCTTGAGTCGCAGAGTTGGGCGACCTCATATTCCGCCTGAGTAGAACCCTGAGGAACCGGGGCCTGTCTAGCCTGACGGGCCCAGGTATCCGCATGGAAGGACTTGAGTTGAGAGGCATGGAAAACGGGGTGGACCCTTTTGAGGTTGTTGGGTAGTTTCAAGCGAAAGCCACTGGGTTGATCTTCTGTATAATTCTGTATAATCCAAGACAGCTTGGAGCGATGGATCCAACGAGGTAGGTATCTAGTGGAAAGCATGACCCTAGTTCCTACATCCCACCCGGGACAGGTCAGCGGTGTTTGTTGGCTTGGATGCAATACTGCGCTTGAGCCGACTTAATGCCTTCCTCTGCCTTCTTGTGTGTCTCTCTGAGGAGCGAGAGGGAGGAATCAACGGAAGGTAAACTAGTAGAAAGGCCAGAGACAGGAAGAATGGAGCGAGGATGGTAACCATAGGTACCAAAAAAAGGACTAAACCCAAGAGCGGAACATGTAGAGTTATTATAGGAGAATTCTGCTAGGGGGAGTAACGTGCACCAGTTGTCCTGTTGGGAGTTGATAAAGCACCTTAAGTATTGCTCCAGGGTTCCATTCAGGCGTTCGGTTTGCCCGTTGGATTGCGGGTGGAATCCAGAAGTGAGAGCTCTTTCAATACCCAGTCTGACACAGAGCGCCTTCCAGAACCGGGAGGTGTACTGGCTTCCTCGGTCGGATATTATCTTGTTAGGCATACCGTGCAACCGGAAGATGTCTTGGAGAAACACTTCCGCCATTTTGGCCGCCGTGGGATCCCCGGGCAATGGGGAGAAGTGAGCCAACTTAGTGAACGAATCCACAACCACCATTACACATGTGCATCCTTGAGACGGGGGCAAATCCACTATGAAGTCTGTAGAGATTGTGCTCCAAGGGCCCTTGGGTACAGCACATGGTTCAAGTAGGCCGATCGGTCGTTGGCGAGATGACTTACTCCGCAGACAGACGATACAGGAATGAACATAACGATCCACATCTTTTCTCATCTTAGGCCAGTAGAAATGCCGCTGGAGGTATTCGAGAGTACCGGCCGCACCCCTATGTCCAGCAAGTTTGGAGTCATGACACCAGGCAAGTGCCGTCTTGCGGAAAGCTGGAGTGGGTAAATAGAGTCTTCCTTTAACAAGGTAGAGGCCGTTCCTGATTTCATAGACCAGATCTTTAGAATGTCTTTCCACTTCGAAGCGGCCTCCGGAATCCTCCTGTACCTGCTTAAGGAACGTTGAAACAACTCTGATGGTCTTGGCCAGGGGGAACATCCGTTCGGGAGGTGTATCAGTCTCTGGCATGTAATCGCATCGGCGGGAGAGAGAATCGGCCACGATATTCATCTTGCCTGGGATGTATGTGATATGGAAATCGAATTGAGCGAAGAAGTGGGCCCATCGGACCTGTCGAGTGTTGAAACACTCAAACTGTCTGAGAACCTGTAAGTTCTTATGATCGGTCCGAATGGTGAATGCGAACCTACCTCCCTGGAGGAGGTGGCGCCATTCCACGCAAGCTGCCTTCATGGCTAATAGCTCTCGTTCTATGACCGAATAGTTCCTTTGGCTGGTGTTTAGGGTCTTAGAGAAGTAAGCCACCGGATGTTCGACACCCTGCACTTCTTGAATAAGCACAGCCCCCATTGCGGCGGCGGAAGCGTCCGTCTCCAGAATGAAAGGCAGATGTTGGTTAGGTTGTTGCAGGATGGGCGCAGAACAGATGGCTTCCTTGAGATTCCCCAAAGCTGTTTTCGGCCTCCAGCAAACATCTGAATGGAGTTGTAGACTTCTTTAAGAGAGAAGTGATGGGTAATATCTTTTGAGAAAAATTGGGGATAAATCTCTGATAGAAGTTTGCTAAACCCAGGAATTTCTGAATCTCTTTGACTGAAGTATGTGAAGGCCATTCAATGATGGAGGATACCTTGTGTGGATCCATGGATATACCGTGGTCGGATAGGATGTATCCTAGATAGGGAATGGAGGAGGCTGCAAACACGCTTTTGGCAAGTTTAACAGACAGATAATTGTTCCTGAGCCTGCGGAATACTTCTCTGACGTGTTCTACATGGTCTTCAGGAGTGCGGGAGTAAATCAGGATGTCATCGAAGTACACCAAAGTGGTTTGGCACAGTAGGTCCGAAAACAGCCTGTCCATAAACCATTGGAATACCGACGGGGCGTTTACCAACCCAAACGGCATTACTTGGTACTCAAAAAGTCTGAATGGAGTCTGGAATGCTGTCTTTCATTCATCACCGTCCTGCACCCGGAGAAGGTGATAAGCGTTCCTTAGGTCGAGCTTATTGAAAATAGTGGCTCCATGAACTGCTTGTAAGATTTCGGTGATCAACGGCATGGGATACCGATCTTTGATGGTGACCTTATTTAGGCCACGATAGTCAATATACGGTCTCAACTCTTTCAAGTCTTTCTTTGAGATGAAAAACAAGGATGCCCCTGCGAGAGACTTCGATGGTCTTATGAGTCCGTTTTCCAGGTTACTGTTCAAATACTTCCGGAGGTATTGTTTCTCCTCCAACGACAGTGAAAACATCCTACCGAAAGGTCCCAGTGCTCCTGGGGTCAGATCAATACAGCAGTCCTCGGGCCGGTGCGGCGGGAGCTCGATGGGTGTCTTTTCTGTTACTACCTCATTGAACTCCTTAAGATAGTGTGGCAGGCAGTGTACCGTTCGGACTTCACAGCTGTTCGTGGTCTTGACGGTCTCAAATTTTGGCTCTGGTAAGCATTCCGATTTGCAGAGAGAAGACTGAAAACTCAGCAAGTTTCTAGACCAGTCGATACTGGGGTTGTGTCTGCGTAGCCAACATATACCCAAGATTATGGGGAAGTGTGCAGCTCTGATGATATCGAACGTGATACTTTCGATGTGTTGCTGGATGGACAAGGTGAGTGCTTCTGTGGTGTGGGTGATCAAGCCCGAGCTTAAAGGTACACCATCAATCCCTTCCACCTTCTGATCTTCTTGTTTAGCTATTCTCTTCACTCCCTGCCTTTCTGCCCAATGTGTATCCATGACGTTCCCTGCTGCCCCACAGTCGAGTAAGGCCAAAGTAGTAACTTCTTTGGTGTCTACTCTGAGAGTGACCGTGAGCACCATCAACCGGGAGTCCTCGGACGTCTCTGTGGAGGATACAGAAAGAGGAGCGTAGGGACTAAAACCAGCCCTCGGTAATGCGTCCTAATGTTTACCGAGGGCGAGCGTTTCCCGACCTTCTGGGCGGTACTTCAGGACAATCTCTTAGTAGGTGAAAGGAAGAACTGCAGTACATACACAGGGAGCCCTCCCTGCGCCGTTTCCTTTCTTCAGGTGTGAGTGGGGCTCGGGTAGTTCCGATCTGCATGGGTTCTTCCTTAACGGTTCGTTGGAAGGGCACTGACATAGGTGAGCGAGTATCCAAGAGAGGGGGTAAACTTAACCTGGCTCTCTTCTTTTCTTGACGCCTTTCTGTCATTCTGAAATCGATTCGGAGGGTAGCGGTCAGGAGTTCAGCAAAGGACACAGGTCTTTCAATCCGAGCTAACTCGTCCTTCAGTTCTTCCCTTAAACCCTGCCGAAATATGGCATACTGGGCCTGCTCCTGCCAACCTGCTTCAGCTGCCACCTGTTTAAAGGTGGTTATGTATGTCAGGAGGTCAGAGCTTCCTTGACGGATATCAAGGAGATCCTCCGAGGCCAGGAAGGTACTTTCTGTTCGCAGAAAGGTTTGTTGTATCAGAGTCTTAAAGGCGTTGAAGTCCTGCAAAACCGGGTCCGGCTGATTTACCAGAGGGGTAGCCCAGGCCAGGGCATTCCCGGTCATGTGGTTAATCATGAACCCCACCTTAGCGTGATCCGATGCAAAGGTCTGGGGGCGAAACGAAAAATGAAGATTGCAGGCGTCCAGGAACTCCTTGACCCTTTTAGGAGAGCCATCAAACTTCCCTGACACAAGGGGAAGTGGGGGTAAATCGGTTGAGGGTCTTTCTCTGTCCGTCAGACGCTGTTGTAGGGTGGAGTTAGCTGTCGTAAGGTTCTGCATCTCCAGATTCAGGCTTTGTACAGCGGCTACAAGTTCTTGTACCTGCTGTGGGGTGGCCATCTCCTTTTGGCGTCGCAAACTGTCACCGGGTTTGGAGATATCTTCGTCCGACAATGTAGATTCCGAGATCTCCCCCTCCCCCGACTCCTCACCTTCTTCTTCCTTCCAAGAGCCCTTCTTTTCCTTTCTTCGTGATCGCACCTTTTTTTTATGTAGATAGGGACGACCCCGGGAGGAAGCCACCGTGCCCCCAAAAGGGAGACCAAGGGGCCCCTCCCCCGGGAACGACCAGGAGGGGAAAAAGCCTGTAGGCACAAAAAACCCCATGTGCTATCACAGTGATCTTCAGAGGAGTGGAACCAGGAATCCTTGCAGGGTGTTGGCTGGTCAATAGGGTCTGGAGGTATCACGTGGAATTGTACCCCGCAGAATACAGGCAGTCCAGTAAGCGGTCCGGGGAAATGGTACACGGAGGATCAATAAGGCAGAGGTATCCAAACAGCAGACGAGAAGCAATCCGGAATACAGGCTGAGGACTGGTACACGGGAAGACTACAGCACAGTGTCCAAAACGGTTGGCTAGAGCAATCCAATGGACAAACAGGGGTCAGGTACACGGGAGAAGTAGCGCAGAGCAAGAAGAAAGAAGGAAGCAGAAAGGCTGTATAACGAACGAGCAGAAACACAGCCAAAAGGAAGGAAAGCGATAAGAGCGAAGATGGCAAGGGGGGAGGGTAAGCACAAGTTGGAAGGAGGGCAAAGTAGGCGGGGAACAGAGTTAGCAAGGAAGCGAGAAAAGCGTAGCAAGCAGCGGAAGAGCGGGGAAAACAAGAAAAGGGAGCCGGACTGGGCGCGAGGACCCAACCGTGGAAAAAGGCAAAGAACTACGGAGTGTAGTGACAGCCAGCAAGCAGTGCTAACGGGACGAAAACCGGAAGCGTTGCGACGTATCCGCGACCCGGAAGGAGCTGGTTAAAACTCCGGGTCGTCGAACGCTCCAGCCAATGAAAACAGAAAGAAAGTGAAACCAGGGAAAGGGGGCTTGGCTGTTCGCGGCTGGGCGAACGGGACGAAGATCCTTGTCGCCAGCGGCTCCACAGACGCCAGGAACTCGGCGGCATGACAGTTATAAAGGCTGTATGGAAATATTGACAACACTCATGTTTGTGTTGTGTGGATCCTGATCATGGATAAGTAATGTATAGGGATCCCGTTTTCTTTCCACCCCATAGCATCATAATGTTCTGAGTATACCCCAGGTATACATTTAGCTTTGGGAGTGGGAAGGGACTAACCTTTACTGTGTAAAAGGTAATAGAGAACTTACATTGCGCCAGTTATAATCAAAGTTAATAGTTGAATTTGGAACAATGAGACCCAAAAGACATAATGGAGATGAATTGTTCTTTGTGAAATACATATAAAGTTAAGTAAAACAATCAAATAAAACTGTATTGTGTCTATATTGTATGAAATAATTACTTTTACTTGCATGTGTATAGTATTGTAATGCTGTAAAAGTGTACTTGTCAATTGTTTTGATTAATTTAAAAGGGCTTGATAATCGTCATTTAATGAATTTAAGTATGACCACTGGGGATGAATTGTATATAGAAGAGATGCAATTTTTCAATATGATATTTGGCATGATCAGATGCAACTTTAAATATGTGATTGTTAACATCATATGCAGGCTACTCTATGCATTTAGTGCTTAACACATGAATTTGTTGCAAATTATTTGCCTTATTGTGATAGTAACTTGTGTATATATTGTTTGCACTTGCACTTTGGCTCAATATTAAATAAGATGGAATTTGTTGTTGAGTACATTCTGCTTCCTTGAGAGTAATTTCAATAAGAAAAGAGCTTTGTCATTAACGATCATCAAGATTTAACAAGATTTGCTCCATTAGATTTCTTAAATGTTAAAGCATGTCTAAAATGGCGCTTGATAATTCAGGAAATTTTAATAAAGTAGCTTTTCAACACAGACCACATGACGATTGTTGCGCTCAAGAGGAAGTAGAACATCCTCTTATTTGTTGAGCCTGTGGTTAAAGGATTGCCTTTTATTCCCTGCATTTTGAATGTGACTGTAAAGACGCCGATGGGGGGTGTCTGGACTTCTGCTCTCTATATGGTAGAGGAGAGGCACAGAGGACCCCAGCCAAGATTCTCTATTATTGGTAAACGTGGTTGAGCAATCAAGGCCTAGCTTCTCAGGGGGTGATGCGAGCTGGTTCTTAAGTACAGTGTAGTCCCCAAGCACCCACAAAGGAATGTCCACACAGTGTATCGGTTACAACACAGTCTTTATATAATTAATATTCAAAGGTATATACAATATCACAATAACTCACTTTGTACTCTGAAAATCAGCAATGGTAAATATATAGAGTTCTAAAGTGGTACCACTAACATTATTAGATCTCATTAAAGTGCATACGGTTAGAATGACACACAGATCAGAATAAAGAGGAAACCAGCAGTAGAGAGAGGAAGGAAAGCAAGATGGTTGAACAATTGGCAGAATACTGGTCCCGCTACCTAGACACAGTTCTCTGTGGAGATACCCCACCTGGGCAACCTGTAAAGCAAAGATGTATCACAAGCCCAGTCCATATATGGTTCACACTAGACTTTCCAATAGTTCTTCAACCCCAAAGTACCTTGGCGTTGTAGCGTTCCTCATCGAGGAATCGACGGCCCTTCTTGAGTGCCCTCCCTTTAAGGCAGGAGTCACGGTTCGAAGAACGTCCGACGGAGAACAGGTCGAGCTACGACGGTGAAGTGGCTGCATCGTTCCTAGCGGTGCTCGTGGACGGGGAAGCGTAAACGTCCTGCAAGGAAGAGGCGTGCGGGGCACCTCGGTGTCGATAGTTCTGGACTGCAAAGAGGTTGAAGAACTGTGGCCCAGCAAGGGCGTCGAGTCATTGGCGTCTCTATGGTCTTTGGTTGGCGGGAAACCCACCGGCGGATGCTCCTCGGCGCGTCGAAGGTAAGGCCTTCTCCAGCAGGATACAGCGGCGACGATGCGGACGAGAGCGTCCTTGGATCAATTAAGTTCTTAGGCAAACGGGAGCACAGCGGCTCCGGTCGGCGATGGCGGTCGTCGACAGTGGCGGACAGCAGTCCGAGTGCTTCTCATTGGAGTTTATCAGCAGTCCCCGTTATCGGGTCGGCAGCCTGTCGAAGGTCTGTCTACCAGGGAGCTTTGGCAAAGGTCAGCTGGTGCACGATGGTCCCTCGTAGCTCGGGAAGAGGGCGCCTTACCAGGTCCTCTCTGGGTCAGTCCTTGGAGACACAGCAGCTTTCAGATTGCGAAGGAGAGCAACAGCAATTCTTTTCTTCCAGGAGGGCTTCAAGGTCAAGCGTTAGTTTCACTCCAGTTACTCTTCGTAGTTTGGACTTCAGCTCTGAACACTTCTGAACACGATTCCTAGCAGTGAGAGGTCCCCAGATATACTGTTGATCTCCCATTCATTCCGCTGGGTCACACTGAAGCATCCAATCACTATGAAGGGCATTTATGCAGGCATGCAAACAATCAGGCACACAGTGCATTCAGGCCATTCACTTCTCTCCAGACACTCGCAACAAGTTATGTGTATTGGGACAAGTACCGAGCCATTCAACACTTCATACTGCATTCATACCGGTTTCGGGTAGGGCTGTCTCAGTTATTGTGTCAACCACCAGATACTAGACACCCACAACATAGAATGCGTATTCGTCACACACTTCATTCACCCAGGTCCCACCCACAGGCGTACCCACAACATACGGTCGTTGGGAAGGCTCCAGCCAGTCTGGTCAGCACTTCTCCACACTACCATATATGGAATTTCCACCCAACAGCCAGTCAGGGGGAAGGGACAGAGGCAGGGCTTCCCGGGACTTCGGGAAGATCAAGGTAACAGGCGATGGAAGGCAAGAAGCCATGGGGGCCATTTTGTCTCCATCAGGAATCTACGGATTCCAATGACAGGGCCTGGGCATCCCAAAATGGAGGATGCTCAGGGCACCAGTCATTTCAGCACGGAGCTGCCACCAGCCCGTACCCTGCTCTGTGGGCCACCCACAGGTGCCCAAAAACATACACTAGGGGCACAGGGTTACACCCCTACCCATGGGTGCAATAAAGGTATCCCATGGGTCTGTTAACCAAACCAAGAGAGAGCTGCACCGCCAGGAGTCCCATATGAACTCCTGCGTGGAAAACACGACAGAACACGATAAAAAGCAGTAAAGGACAGGGATGCGGAGGCCCTGTCTCTCCGATGCATTTCCAGCATCACAGTGACTCTTAGAGGGGCTCAGTGATACAACTTTCATTTACTTTTTTTGCACATTATACAGACCCATTAACACTGCAAGAGGAGGCTGAATTAAAACAGACTGCACGCAACTAATGAACACTGGTCTCTGAAACAGTCCAAAATACAGGTGAATTCCCAAGTCATTGCCAATCCTATTACTCATAGTTTAATACATACTGTACCGTTTAGCACACCGACACACACTTTCTATTTACTTTGTAGACTGTCTTGGAGTCTGAAGAATGATTTTCGAATTCATTGAATTGAACATTAATTTGCCGCTAATGAAGGGATAGATATTTTCCCAAAACGCGTTGAGCTTGATGTATTATTGTATCTTTTGTTTAAAAATAGTATTTGTCAAAATATTGCTTATTTGTGAAAATATAAAGAAATGTTTACTTGACTGAGCATTAGTAATAACTTGAGTAACAGAATTTACTACATTTCAAATCTCCTTAACCTCGGACTAGTAGTTACCAGTACTAAGGGTGTGCAGGGGACGGGAGTGTCCGTCAACTGTGGACACTTTCTCTCTTGCAATTAACGTCAAAGGTGTTTCTTTCTCCCCTACACCCTTAAATAGATCAAATCTCTCTTCACACTTACTAAACACCACGACCATCTATCAAATAAGGAGTGTGTCTGCCCCTCTCCTTTGCATTACATTTTACACAAAGTTTCCACAAGTCACAGGCCTAACACATAAACTGGCTGTATAACCCCTCTTTCAGACCTCTAGAGGCACAAGCCTGATATGTTGATGATTTTACTACCCCTGATCTTGTAAAGGGACTGGCCTGACATACCAAGCTTCAACTGGCCTGCACATACAACAGTGTGGGCTGTTTTTTTCATTTATTTTCCCTACTTTCACTGACCCCTGTCCCACTTAACACATTGTACCATGTAGACCTTGAAGATTGCAATGTGTGGGCGAGTTGAACATCCACATGCCTTTGTGAGCAAAACTACAAAACAGGTACAGATAACAGGGTATCTGCAGGAGGGGCTATAGAAGTTGAAATGCTGTGATGCTTTTCAAATTCTTAATTTCATCCCTGCCTGAGGTAGTGGAGACATTCCATGAAAGCTTGCAAATTTGCAAAATAAATGACTTTGTTAGCCTAACCTTGACTCCAACCTTCCTTCTGCCCCCATTCTCCTCAATCTATCCCCTGCTTTTGACACGGTCAACCATGCCATCCCGCTCAATCGCCTCCGTGACAACTTGGGTATCACTGGTCAGGCCCTGTCCTGGTTGACCTCCTTTCTCACTGACTGACACTCCCAGGTCCAACTGAGGGTCTTTCCTCTCTTCTGTCTCTCTATCAGCTTGTGGTGTTCCCCAGGGGTCTAACCTTTCTCCCTAGCTATTCAACCACTACCTGGCACCTAAGGCCCACTGCATCGCTACATTCTTTTCTAAATTTAAGTGTTAAGTGAATGACACCCAGCTCTCCTTCAGGCTCCCCTCAGCCACTTCTGTTCCTTCTCTCATAACAGATTGTCTGGCCGCAATTCAGGAATTGTGTGCTGCCAATGATCTCTGCCTTAATGCCAGTAAGATAGAGATCCTTCTCATCGGGACACCTGCTCCCTCCTTTCCTCTCTCTATCTGGCTGCCCACACTGGGCCCTCTTCCTGCTCCTTCCTGTGAGGCTAAGACCCTTGATGTCATCTTCGACTCCACCCTCTCCTTCTCTGCTCACATCGTCGACGTCTCTAAGAAGTCACACTTTCAGCTGCACCTCCCCAGAGGTATTGTGCCTTTTCTCACTTTCCCCCAGAACCTCACTGTCTCTTGAGCCCTGGTCCTCTCCAGGCTGGACTATTCCAACAGCCTCTTTCTAAATCTGCCTGTCTCTACTCTTGGACCTTTACAACTCATCCAGAACAGGCCTGCAAGACTTGGCCTCAAGCCCAGGGATCGTATTTCTCCAGCTCTGAAATCTCTGCAATGGCTCCCTGTGGCTGCAAGGACAGCATTCAAGGCCCTTTGCATCGTCCACAAGGCTTTCTGTGGCATGGGACCACACTACCTCCAACTTTCTCTTCCTAAACATCTACTTTCGCGAACTCTCTGCTCATCCGCCTCCAATTCTCTGAGGGTCAGACGCTCTTCCAAGCAGAGAATGGGGGGTAGATTTCTTTCCTCAGCTTGGGCCTGCCTCTGGAACAGCCTCCCTGCACCTCTTAAACTTCAGCAGACCCACCTCTGGAAGCAACTCAAGACCTTCTTATTTGCTTCCGCTTTCTCTCTTCCTCCCCCCTGCTAATGTCCCGGATAGCTCCGCACACTGGTCACCCCTGAATTTGGGCCCAGGCTCCTGCATGTCCAGCTGCCCTTGCACTGCCCCCGGGTACCATCAGCCATTAAGAGTCTGTATCTGTAACCCTACAATGCCTTCTTTTTGCACATAAGAGCCACCCTCTGGCAGCACTTAGAGTCACCTGCACTTCTCCTCACCCCCACCCCTCTTTGGCACTTCTCTCCTCCCCTCTTCCCCCACACTTGGATGATCTGAATGACATAAGGGCTATTAAGATTGTTGTTTGTCCTCCTTCTGTTTCCCCATCCTTGTCTTGTTGCGCCTAGAAACACTTGTGTACAGGCACGTTATAAATGAGTTATATTTTTTTATTTTTTTTATTTACTTGATTCAATTTACAAGAATTTTTTACAAGAAAAAGAACTTTTTAACCTTTCGCCTCTCTCGTCCGTCCGTTCCAGCTGAAGCTTGCTAAGAACTGAACAAAGTATTTAAAAGAAGATCAGGGAGAAAGCTTGCTCCAAATCTTAAACTCTCATGTCTCAGTTACAATCCTGAAGCTTCAAGTTCAAAAAAAATTGGGAGACCGCTATCACATGTGAAGTGTTATCCCCCTCTATTAGTCGGTTCCACCAATCCGCTTCTATGACTTATATCATATCATAATCAAGGTATTGACTCGTTTTCTTCTGGATCAACAACTATTTACATCTTCTGGGCTGGGTTTTAAGTCCCTTCAGGCAATTAATATATGATGTTTGGGACAATTTTCATTCTGTAGCTAGAGACAATCCCAGTGAGGCTGGATATGCATAACAGCAGCCACAATATAATCACTTGCATATATCTGATGCAGGATTATGAACTTGTGATATATATTCAGGCTATGTGGATGAGTTGCCATTAGGTTTTTCACTGACTATGATCTGGGTGTATATACCTTTTGAAAACGTAGGATTAATTCTTTCATCACCTGTCTCTTGAATTTGTTCTTTCTTCCTTGTTTCTTCGTTTTTCCTCCATTTTCTTCTATTTCCATTTGTATGACTCAACACAGTTCTGACATATGTGCTCCTTAATTTTGTTGACCCTCTTTTTCAGTTTGTGTGTGTGTTTGCCGCATTTTAAGTTCACATGTTTTTATTTTTAAGTATGAATTGAATGAGTATCATGAATACACATAGATTTGTTACAGAGCATTTTGGGAAACTCATTTTGGAGTGTGTGAAGTTGAATCATCAATATGAATGAGAGTTTGAGAAAGTGGTCTGTCTGTGTCACACCTTGTGCTTTTTGAGATCAACTGGGATTAGCTGACTGTTTGCCATATCTGGTCCATAGCACTTTGCACTTTATTGGTTATGCATTTCTAGGATATATTGACATACAGACTTTGTGATTCAGTTGAAACTCCTTTTTATTCAATCTACAGCTAATTTCACACTTTGCACGTGATGATTGTTGCTAAGCACTTTATGAACTAGGAGGTGTTTTAACATCCAGTTTGGGGCATGGGACATTGCGTTGTAGTTAAAGAAAGCACTAAGCACTTTGTGGGACATGCCTTCGACACTTTTTTACATTGAAGATGTATGGCTGTACATGACCAAGCAAGGTTATTTGAGTTAAACAATCACATTTTTGTAGGCATTTCTTTGCACATGTGGATATTGCACATAATTTTAACCCTGCAGTATGGGGGAGTCTCACTTGTGTTACTAAGAATGAGACACATCTTGTTTACGGCACAATGCACTTTATGTAAATTTAGTTTTTAAAGGAATAACTTTGTAATGTGGAGTTTTAGTAAAGAAATTATGTATATTTATTATGTGCAAAAATATGCACTGGGAATCCAAATGTTAAACAGTAGTGTAATGTTTTATAGTGGCGAAATTAGAAGATTATGATAAATATATGAATGAACTATGCACCCTATAAGGTCTTGGATTTTACTTTGTTCTGTACATGGAAATCGTGCCATTATTTATCGGACATTTCCAATGGTCCATGTTACTAAGAGATCATAATTTAATGTTCCCCTGTAGCAATGTGTTTGTCGGATACAAAATGCATGTATTAATGCACTGTGCAGTAAAATGTGCCATTAGGGAGACCAGGGTTTAATTGAGCATTTTATCTAACTGCAAATGGGGATACATTATTAAAGGACTTTTTGTATTGTATTTCGCATTGTCGATTTTTTTTTTCAGGAATCTGGAGCAAGTCGAAGGAGTTCACTAGCAAGGTGCTTATGCGCCAGTTTTGTGGTATCTGATATATATAAATATATATATATACATACATACATACATACATACATATATACACATCAACAATTGAGGAAGTAAGTGGGAAAGGAAGCAACCTGGGGTTGTCAGCATCAGAGTCAGATGCCACAATGAGTGAGAACGATGAACCAACTATACATCTGAATTTTTTAGACGAAATGAGACTCTTATGCCAAGATGGCAAAAAACAAAAACAATCAAGAGGAGGAAAGCAAGGTCGGGGACAAAACAGAGGCGGCCGGGCAAAACGAGGAGGGGGCAGAGGGGCAATCAATGCTACCAGCAATATCCCGGACAGATTGCTGCGCTCTGGGAAATAGAAGATATGCCCAAGGACGAAGGTTTGAGAATCAATCTGTTCAACCACATCCTTACCTATCATCAAGAAAAGGTTTTGAGCCTCGGTTACATTTTTGCCCAAATGCCCATTTCAACAACGTTGAAACCCGTATCGACTTTGACCACTTTGTACACAAGTTACGTTTAAAAAAGTTTTTTGCAACTACAGAATGCATCAACAGGAGTGCAACAAAAGAAGGCGGGGAAACAGAAATAACTATCAGGGATTTGGAAGCTCTAACAGATCTAGCAGATCTAGAGAGCGCGGCACATCCAGACGTTACAAATGTGACGAATGTAATGGATCTTGGAGATTATGACATCAGAACTGATTGGACAACCAAAAGTAAACTCAAACCAAAGTCCAAATTCAACCCTGTCAATAATCTAGGGAATAATATTGAAGCCTTCCAGACATTGGTCATCGAGGATCTCAAGCAGTATCGAAAGAAAAGGAAAAAGAAACTAAGACATAAAGATAACTTGACAGTTTTGGAAATAATGCCAGTAAAAGAATTACAGACCCTCAGCAATTGCATAATTAAGCCCTCGGATAAGGGTCGAAAAATTGTTCTGATGAACAGAGAAGACTATATCAAGAGTGCTTATAAACAATTGCATGATAAGAAATGCTATGAAAAAATTGGGGGTAATCCAATAAAAACCCTAGAAAAAAAGTGAGGGACTTCCATGCAATATGGGAAGAAAAAGGGATTCTAACTGAAGATAACTGCAAGTTTCTCAAGACGACAAACTCTGATTCCGGCAATATACTTTCTTCCGAAAATCCACAAGGATATCAAGAAAACTCCAGACAGACCAATAGTTTCCTCGGTGGGCTCTGCGCTTGAAAATATGTCTAAGTACATAGATGAAACACTTTTCCCCTTCGTGTCCTCTCTTCCATTTTATATCAAAGACACAACGGATTTCCTGACACACATTGAAAATATGCCCTGGCAAACCAACTACATCATGGCCACTATGGATGTTGTTTCTTTGTACACATCCATACGGCATGAATATGGGAAAAAGGCATGTGAAAGCTTTCTGAACACAAGATCTCTACATTTTTTGGAACACACGAGGATGATTCTTGAGATGATCGATTTGTGCCTGACCAATAATGTTTTCATTTTTAATAATGAATATTTTAGACATGCAAGGCACAGCGATGGGCACAACTTTTGCCCCATCGTACGCAAATCTGACCATGGGAGCATGGGAGGCTTCAGATGTGTGGACAGAAAAAAATCATAGAGCTACTGAAAACATTGTGCTGTGGCTCAGGTACATCGACAACCTCTTTATAATATGGAAAGGGTCAGAAGAAGCATGGATAATGTTTGTAAAGCTTTTGAATGACAATGACCACAATCTGAGATTCACAGAAACACACAGCAAAACTTTCTTAACCTTTTTGGATGTGAATCTTCGAATTGTGGATGAGACATTGACTACGGAATTACATAGGAAACCAACTGGTACCAATACACCTCTGCATGCAACTAGTGGCCATTCTAAAAACCTGATATGGAGCATTCCGTATGGCGAGTTCATAAGAATCAGGAGGAATTGCTCAACTTTGAAGGCCTACGACTCTGATAGCAAAACTGCAGCAAGAGGATTTCTGAATCAATGTTACCCAAAGAAGGTCATTGCAAAAGCATACATCAAAGCGAGGAAGAAAGAAAGATCTTGTCTGTTGACAGGACCTCGCCTGGCAAATAAGTCCACGAAAGATAACGATGTAACAAGATTAATTCTGACCTACAACAATGAAACATCCAAAATCAAACGTATACTACAGAGACATTGGAAGATTTTACGAGCTGATAAAGACCTTGCACCTATTTTGAAAACTTACCCAGAAATTGGTCTCAGACGCAACTGTTCTCTCAAAGACACTTTGGTTCAGAGCTTTTTAGCACAAGATTCAATGCTGACATGGCTGACGAAACAGAAGCCAGGCTTTCGGAAATGCACAAGATGCAAAATTTGTAAATATGCCAAGAATTGTTCAGAATAATATACATCCGATTTTAGGTGACTCTATTAAGATCACAGATAAAATCACATGGGAGACTGAATACGTGGTGTATGTACTCTCATGTACATTGCAGAAATGGTATATAGGCAGCACCAAATGCAAACTGAAAATAAGAATTCAGCAACATGTGAGGGCCATTTTAAATCAAGATCCGAATTATCCGATGGCCAAACATTTCTATGACTGTCATCATTGTAATCTGGAGGATTTTCAATTCTTTGGCATTCACAAAATTGGACAAAATATAAGAGGCGGAGATAGAGAAAAGAAACTCCGTCAGAAAGAGACATGTTGCATCTTGGATTTTGAGAGCATGTACCCAAAAGGGCATAACTTAGATGAAGAGATGTACACCTTTTTGGGCTAATGTATCTAAGGAATTCATGTGTCAAGAGTGTTATTTATCTATCTTGATTTTATGATTTTTTCTGGCTTTTCAGTGTATAAGGATACATGTTCTCCCTTCGAGCTTGGGAGCTTACTGAACAATATTTCTATCATGTATGGACAATTTTTATCTTTGCATCTACAACCCCTATGATTCCCTAAGGCTAGTTTCCTTAAGGGTGTTCTTGGTCAGAATTTCTCTAGTCTTAGTAAGGGTTAAAAATATGGTGCTAATTTTGGTGTTTGTTTGGGGGTTCATTTTTTATAGTGGTACAATTTTGGTGAAATTTTAATTACTTTTGGTGAATTTTACATGTGTATGGTGAGAGTAGGCAATGACGAGGAAATGTGTGGACATAATTTATCTTTTTTCTCATGTATTTTAACTAGCGAACCAAATATGTCCACTAAGACTGTTAACTGTGGATCCTCTGTTTTAAATCTGTTTTAAATCTATTGTTGCAGGCCCTTTATCAGTATATAGATTAGAGCAATACTTTGACATTTTTTGTAAAAGGTTTTGGACATTGGGTAATTACAACCCAGGATCAACCAACCGACATATGACTATGTACTTTATGGTTGCTAGCACTAGGCACTTTAATGTATGGACACAGGAATATCTGGAGCACTATGCACTTTAATGTATGTACATAGGAATGTTTGGAAGCGGATTAGTATGCTGCACCTTATAGGCACTATGCACTTTATTGGAATTGCACTATGCACTTTATTCTGCAAGTGAAGCTAAAGGCATGATAACTGAAAACACAAATGTTACATATGACAGTATCAATAGCTATAAACATGAAGCGAAATCAAAAGAAACTCACTGCTTCATACTTATTCCTGTACAATGCATTACCCCATTAACAAACCGTTCAAGCTCTAAGCAATTTCTGTACATGTTTGGGGTAATTTTTGAAGATTATTACTATATTCTAAACAGAGGTTTCATAGTGAAAGAAGGTGGACATTTGGGCAAATAGATGCAATTGCAAGTATTTAGTCCCTCTTCTATGTTTATGTTTGGTTTTGCCTATTCAGAGATGGCCGACAATCGGTCACCACACGAAGGAACCAGTCCCCTTTCTTTGCCTAAAACCATGCTACATGTGCTATTTTAAAGGTTTGGAAACATGGATCACCTGTTGTGATCAAGCGGTGAGGAAACCGCGAAACGCGTAAACTCCGCTATGCGAGGGCCATATGTTTTGGGAGAACCATGATGCCAGTGGATTTCATGAGCCATATGTTGCGCGCTTTTATCCAATAAAGACTACTTTTTGATACCGGACACTGGTTTCCTGAAGTAACATTGTTTGACTGGGGGAGTGCTTTCCACGGACTGCAGAAAAAAACAGTCTTTTGGACATATTTCAACGTTGATTTGTGACAACGTAGGAAATGCACCGGTGGATTGGGACAGATTAGAGCGCATGGCAAATCATGAAGAGAAGATATTTATCCCGTGGCTGCTTGGATTGCTTTGAATTCGTTTTGCTGATTGTTGTTAGAAGGTGGAGCCGCGGTGGAGCGCTGCATGGCCAAGTGAAAACGGCTGCTTGACAACAGACGCGGACACAAAGCCAGGTGAGTGCGACAGCTGCGGCTTTTTCCCTAACTTTACGGCGATCATTTTTTGTTGTACAATTAAAACAACATAGCAATCTTTTTTATAACACAACGCATGCACGACATTGATTAGTGCGTATATGTGTCCCCACTCAACAATAATAATAAATATTCAAAGTTACTATACTTTGTAAATATATGCCCAAAATATAGGCATATAAGGAAACTGTGCGTGTGTGTGTATCTTTTTGCGCAAATATGGCTAACTCCCTGGCCAGTAAAGAAGCGGCACTGAAAGCACAAGCAATTACCCTATTCAATGAAACACTACAACAGACTAAGTTGGCTCAAAGCATTACTAAAACATAGGCTGATGGAGAGATCGGACTCCTAAAAGAGTTGGAAAAACGTCAGAAAAAAGAAGTGAGCAAATGGTGGGAGGAGCACTCCCTGAAGAATTATATTGAAGTAGGGAGGATCCCGAGGGGTCTAAGAATACTAACTATCCCCTCATTTGAGGAGCAAGACCCCAATATGCTTAACGAGTGGAGCGGAGCTACTAATCTTTGCTCCAACACCTTCCTCCGACTCCTAATTAAATATGCAGGAACCGACCGTATGAAAATATTGACTTTTGGACACACATGTGCATGTATATTTGTTTATAATCTAACAATAGATTTTTACAAAAACAGAAGCAAAAGATAAAAAAAAAAAATTCAATTCATTCATTCCTTCATGTTGGAGATCTTGAATCAGTTTGAAGTTCAGCTGAAAATTTACGAAAGCTTTGGTCTACTCTACTGATTTTGTAATAAATACACTCATCAGTTCATCTATGAAACTACAGTGTCGCAGGCATTAAAGGAAACAACTCTTTCACTATGTGTTGCATAATGTTGATCGTCGTCAGTAGCCATGATGTTTTGTCCCCACCTATCAGTTTTTGCCAGCAGAGGTCTTCGTCTCTGAGGCAAAAGTTCGATAGGGTACTAGGCAGGTATTTGAATCGAATACTTCGAGTCGCTGGACATCTCAGAAGCAAATGGTGAATTGTTTCTTGAATCGCCGGGTCATTACAGAAGCGGCAAAAATTTGTAGCTGCTAGACCTCTGATTGCCAATATTTCTTTTGTTTCAAGCAGGTTAAGCCTAATTCACATGAAGGTATTCCGGGCCCACCTGTTGGGAAACAATTTGATGTAATTTTGCAAATCATCCAGTTTTTTGAAGGTCTGAAGTAGGCGCTTGGTAAGTTTGTTTTTACTGACGATGTCAAGTGTCGATATCCAGTCCAGTTCTTTTATCTTTTTTATGACTTTTGTCGGATTGTTCTTTCTCTGAACTCTCTGCATCTGCTAAAAGAGCCAAGTTCTCTGTCTGACATCTGGTCAGCATGACACATGTAGCACTTGACATTTCTTGGTTTATCAATTTGTAAACGTATGAAGTCTCTGGTAGTCTGCATTTCCTATACAGCATAAGGCGGCGACAGAATAACGCGAAGCGTGTGCTGCTCTTCGGGCGTGGTTTAAATAGCCTCCAAAGTAGTCCCAGGTAAGTATTCCTCCCCAGGCTCACCAGAGTAAAAAATAGTCCCTAGGTAAAGTAGTCCCTTGCAAGCCTCTTTTGGCTTGGAGCTCTTGCAGCATGGTCTGCATCAGGTGAGTTTGCAGCATGGTCTGCATCAGGTGAGTTTGCAGCATGGTCTGCATCAGGTAAGTTTTAATCTATGAGCCAGGACTGACTCTCCATATGAGCCTGGCGCCATAGGCGCCAGGACTGCACCCAAATAGCCCCTAGCAGGGGTTGTTGGGCTTGCTTAGAATAACTTGATGCCTGCTTCCGGGGTTGCTGGACTTGGTCTGGGTCCCCGGAGGTAGGCATCATGATACCCATGATACCCATGTTCTTTCACATATACAATTCTGTAGTGAAGGTAAGGGACCGGATGATGCCGAATGGAGCAAGGATCAAACATTTTTGGCTTGGTTACCATTTATCACTTTGAGAAAGCTTTCAGCGTCTTGTTGGTATAATACGCTTCGATGAGCTTTAAGCCAAGTTTTGTAGGTTCTTTTGGCCTCAGTAGAGGCAATTGAAGCAGAGATTTGATCTAATTTTTTGTAGAGTCTCAAAGACCTCCCTAGCTCTTGTTTTCTATCTACCACCAGCTTATAAAAGGCGTATTTTGGTGGTTTATCTAGTTGGTTAGGTTTTCGCTGCTGAACTTTGAAGGATGTTAGTAAAGGGTGTAATCAACCCGAATTTGATCTTCATTGCTAGCCAAGTTGGTATATATATGACAAACATGACTTATCCGGTAATTGTCTTTTGGTGGCTTGTATCTACTTAGAGTCACACTCTTTGCATGGGCCGCACTCTAGTGGTTGGGCTCAGAGTATTACATCTTGCTTTTTCTAACTCGAAAAAGGGGCGTCGACAGGGACATTCCTGTCATGCTACCCCGGTCTTACGTGTACAGGGACCCGTTCTCTTCAAAGTGTCAAAGACATCACATATACACAAACACTGTTCTAGTGTATCCAACTAAACTGATTTATGCAAGCAGTTTTAAAAGTTAGTAAAGGTTTGTCTATCAGGAAGAACGGGACAAGGTTAATAAACAAATCCCTCCCAGGGACCGCACTTTGTGCTGGAGATCTGTAATTGCAGGGGGAGGCCCCCTTTTTTCATTAGTCGAGGATCTGTGGTGTCCCAAGTCAGAACTCGGGACAACCAATGCAGCGAAGTAGCCCACGAAGAAGCTGGTCAGCCGACTGGATGGTTGCTGGACACTTCCAAACGCTTCCAAGAGCAGGATCCTCAAGCAGAGGTTGAGACTGGTTGCTCTCACCAGTCCACAGGTCGAAGCCGCGATTAGGACCTTCTTGAGATCAGCAAAGGGGCAGGGCTTTGCTGGGACAGCTGAAGAAGGCAATGCAGGTTGGCTGCAATCTCTACTTCAGTTTGATGCTCCTTTTCATAGGGGGTCTTGGCTACGACGACGATCTGTTGAATGGATTCAAAAGTCCCTGTTTTATCCAGGATCCGAGCAGGAGTTGCCCTTAAGTCCACCAATGGTAAGGATCTTCTCCATGCAAAGTGGCAGGGGCTGTCCAATCATGGAAAGCCTTATGCCACCACATCTGCCCAGCAACAGACACACTCTGGCATGGATGTGGACTGGAGCCAGACAGTTCCAACCCACACATAAGGCCACAAACACACATCACTGCTTTGTCTGGGAAAGGACCGCAGTGTGGCCTTTTTTCCATGTTTGTATCCACTTGCTCTGTGAACAGAAGCAAAATAGGGAGCTCAGGATTGTGTGGCCGGATGCAGAGAGTATCGGATATAGCCTCTTGAGCTCCACTCCGGTACCCCATCAAAGTCCTGTAATATCCGTCTTTTGGCCCCCGCTGTGACTTCCCTGCGATGGTGAGTACCAGAGGATAGCTGATGGGCGACTTATTGAGCCTGTGAGAGGTGTCCCTGAGGATCGGGTGGACAAGAGATACTAGCCGTAATCTTGGACCCGTGAGAAGCGCGGGTGCCGGCTGTAGCCAGGGCGGTCTGAAGACTGAGTGGGCGGAGAGGGAGCCCTTTGGCGGTTCCCGCTTCGAGATGTGCAGTGACTAGTTGTATCGGGGCAACAGGAGAGCGGCTAATGCCACACAGTGCAGAGGCAGGAAAGTGGGAGAACTGTGATTTCCGTCCGCGAGGGTGCACAGATCGCAGAGTGGGCAGAGGTTACAGGCACGGGGGCAGTGTTGCCAAATCCTCAGCAAGGAAAGTAGCTATTGGCTTTCCTAAAAGTAGCTAAATGATGTCATGACCTAATTTGCATAATAGGCAACATGTTTTAGCAGTGAGTGTAACCTCAAAAGGCATGCAAATAAAGTATTGTTGTATTGTGTTTTGACATACAGTCATGTGGTCACTAATGTTCTTCTCTCACCAGTGCGCCAGCGAGGGAGAGAACACGTGGGCCCCGCAGGCCAAGGCCTTGCTGCGGAGCGAGATGAAAAGAGACACACACACAGGGCTCTTATCAAGCTCGGAACTGCCTCCCCCGTGGAAGAGGTGGGGCTTTTATTGAAGGTGCCTTACATCACTGCGTCGCGGGACGTAAGATGTACACAACATTCCTCCTTTTTTCTAACAACTTGAAACACAACACACCAAACAATCATCTCAAGCGGATTCAACAACTCTACAGTGCATTTTAGTCCAGCACGACTTAAAGTCCTAGCACTCATAGTCTCTTAACTTTTCTGGTGCAGTCCTTAGGGCATAGCGCCCACATCTAGGGGCTGTCCCCGAACTCATGTCCTGTTGCGGCTCACCTGCCTTATTTGGAGACGCCTCCCTAGGTTCCTCCATCAGTCCATCTGTCCCGTGCTCTTCGGTCGACTCCTCCTCGGGTTGTTGGAACTCATCTTCCAGCAGCGATCCTGCTTCCTCCGAGGGCTGCTGGTCCTTGTCAGTCCACATTTGTCGTGGCAATCCTTTGAACCATGATGCGTTCCTGGTGATCTGTCGCTGCCCTCCTGTGGCTGTTATCATGGTTCCTCGCTGTCGAGTTATAGTCCAGGGAACCACGTGGGACTGGGTGTCCAGCTTCGTTTGAGGGGTTCCGCTTCACCAGCACTTGATCGCCGACTTGGTGTCTGGATTCCTTTGCATGTCTCTTTATGCTCATGCGCTCATTTGCTGTGATCCTTCTTTGATTCGTGCGTTCGCTGTCGTAGGCATCAGTGCCCCTGCTTGGATGGTGTGGAATGGATGAGTTTATCACTGTCTCATACATGGTGTCTGCCGGTGGTATTCCTGTAGTGATGTTGGGTGTCACTCTGTAGTTCCTTAGGAATCGGTACAGGTCTTCCCTCCATGGGCTGGAGTGCGCTCAGGATAGGCGTAGTACCTTGTTGAGGGTATGCATGAACCTCTCTGCATCTCCATTGGCTTGGGTCCATCTCAGCGTGATGTGGCGGAATTTGATGTTCAGATTTCCGCACTTTGAAAAGGTGGCCCGTTGTCGCTCTGGATGCGGCGAAGTAGGCCATGGGTGGCGAAGATCTTCTCCAGAGCCGGCATCACCATGTCTGCGGAGGTTGACACAATTTCGACCTCGGGATATCTTGCGTGGTCATCAATGGCCACTAACAGATACGTGCCTTCTTGGACCGTGCAGAAGTCAATGCTGATCGCGTCCCATCTTGAGGACCCCCGCTCTGCCGCTTGTATGGGTTCGGGGATGCGCTTGTGTATTGCTCTCCCCAAAGTGCACGGAACAAACAAAAATCACCAATGCAATTACAGAGCAAATACTTTGAACATAGACAGATGCAATAACTCACAACCACGCATTCTTAGAAGATAATCAGCTCTTATACGGCTATTTATTCAAAGCTTAGAAGTACATAGAAATAACTCACAAAAATAATATGGACATAAATCACAAAAGAAGTAAAGAATTCAAAGGGAAATACATCACCGTGAGCGTAACAGAATTCCTCATCTCGCCCAGAAGCGGCTGGAAGACCCCGGGAACAGCCAGGCCGAGAGCACCACAGCTCACAGGAGGGCCGGACGTAAACGTCCCTCTCCGGCTGAAGTCTCACCTGACCACCTCCGGGCTTCCGCATATATACACACTCCACAAAGGGGTGTCAATTCTCGAACCTTCTGGAAATTGCACTTGCGCAGTTGAGGAACAGCCGTCGGTTGCCAGCTGGGTCAATCGAGAGCTCCCCCCCAAGAAGCGCAGTGCCTCCCTTCTCTAAAAACACGCTCCACGGAGAACAGTAGCAAACCATAACAAAGTTAGCTTTCCCAGCAGAAATGTCCTTGACCGCATACCAGGTTTGGAAAGCATGTTTTTTCTCAACATCGTGAATCTAACACTCAGCAAAATGTGTGCAGCTTTTCACTGTGGCATGAAGTAAATATCCATCATGGCTCCGAGCACTCCCAGAATGCATTGTGCACCAGCGCCATTTTAGTTCAAGCATCACAGCTTGTGATCTGACACGGGAGGCATGCTGTAATGAGTTGTTCTACCTTGGTGTTGATGTGCGGGAACCATACTCGGAGCCTGATCCTGGCTTTGGTCCTGACCATGCGTTGGTGCCCTTCGTGCAACAGCGCAATGTCGATCCAAACTCCTCTTAGAACGAGTCCTTCCTTGGTGACTGACAGATCTTGTTGTACTGGGAATATGCCTGTGAGGAAGTCTCTGGCTTCGGGTGTGCGATTGTGTACACTTTGCAGAAAGGATCTCCATTCGCCGGAGAGGATGGAGTCCTTGACAAAATCACAGCAGGGGTCAGTTTGTGTTGCTTGTGCAATGTCCCCAATGCCAATTGCTCTTGGTTTCAACGTGTGCACGACCTGGCAGATTTGTTCCTCGGTTTCTTCTGCTAAATTCACTTCTCTTGGCGTGGCTACTCTCGGGTGTCTGGATAGGAAGTCTGTGGGGTTGCTGGTACCCGGTTGGTATGTTAGTTCAAATTCATATCGTTGCAGGTGTAGCAGCCATTTCCCTATCCTCGCCGGGGGGGTGTGAAGAGGATCCTGCGAAAATGGGGATGAGAGGCTGGTGGTCCGTGTATGCCTTGAATTTTCGCCCAAATAGGTATATGTGAAAGTGGCGGCAGCCCCACAGTACCACAATGGGCTCTTTCTCAATGTGAGAGTACCGTTGTTCAGTGGGAGTTAATGCACGGGACGTGTAGGCAATCGGATTTGTTTCTCCTGTCTGGGCAATTTGGACCAGAATCGCCCAGAGGCCGACGAGGCTGACGTGAACATATAGTTCCGTCGACAGTATAGGGTCGTAGTATGCCATTGTGGTATCAGCTGACAGGGACATCTTGATCTGCTCGAAAGGCTCCTGGCAGTTGGGGCTCCAGACCCATTTTGTGTTGGACTCAGTGAGTTCCCCGAGTGGCTCGGACATCGTTGCTAGGTTGGGGATGAATCTTCTGCAGTAGGTCGCCATCCCCAAGAAGCTGCGTACTTCTGTGGGTGTTGTAGGGGGTGAGGCTTCTTTGATGTCTGCAACTTTCTGTGGGTCGGCTGAGACTTCTGCGCTGTTGAACACATAACCGAAAAAGGTGATCTCTTCCTTCATGAACTCGCACATCTCCCGGTGAATGGTTAGCCCTGCGGTCTCCAGCCTGCTAAGTACAATCTCGAGGCGACGCATGTGTTCTTGCCTGTCGCTAGTGTGGATGAGAATGTCATCACTGACATTAAGTACTCCCGGGATGCCCTGCATCAGTTCCTGGATGGCCTGCTGGAAGACTTCGGCCGCTGAAGATATACCGAAGCTCAGTCTTTTGTATCGGCGTAAGCCCAGGTGTGGGGAGAAGGTTGTGATTTCTCTAGAGTCCGATGCAGTTTTAGCTGATGGTATCCAGCGTTAAGGTCAACTTTGGAGAACACCTTTGATCCCGTGAGGTCTGTGATAATTTCGTCAAGCGTGGGGGTGATGTGTCACACCCGCTCGATGGCTGCATTGGGGAGGCGCATGTCGATGAGATCCTCACCTTCCCTGGTTGTTTTGGCTTCTTAGTCACCGCCATGTGTGAGACCCTCAGTGTCGGCCCAGTCACTTCCTATATGATGCTGGCTTTCTCAAGTTCTCGCAGCTCCTTTTCGACTTGTCTCTCATGTGAAAAGGTGTCTTTCTGTGCCGCACCACTCGGGGCTTTACGAATTCATCGATACAGAGTTTGATGAGCTTGCCTTTCAGGAGGCCTGGGTGCTTGTCCAGGAAGTTAGCTATGTCCGCTGGGTCAGTTATGTTACAGACGAAGCGTATTAATTCTAGATCTTCCGCTGCATCCCCACTCAGCAGGCATTCGATGCCCGCGTCGACGACATACACCTTGGATTGTATTGATCGGTCACCTTTGCTGAGAGTTTTCCGAAAGCGCCCTACCACTGGTAGTGGAGTTTTGCACCCATAGGCGAATAGAAGCGTGTCTGTCTTCTTTAGGACTGGGGGGGCATAGTTTGCGGAACATGGTCGCCGGCATATCGTTCACAGACGCCCCCGTATCGATTGTCATTTGTCTCTTGGCCTTGTATGGCCACAATGCATTTCCGTCTTCTTTGCCTTTTTGTCGACCCTGTGCTTCTGTGATCAAGTGCAGAGACTAGGGTCACTTTCCTCCCTCTTCTCAGTTGTCTACTTTCTGCCTCTTTTGTTGTGTCGCCATCGCCTTCTTCGTCAGTGGATGAGTTGGCTGTTTCCATGCGGCGGGAAACAGCCTGTTTCTTTTTCCTCTGTGCCCCTTTCTCTTGTTGCGGCTGTGGGCGTTGTGCGGGCCCTGACGATCTGCAGACTCTCGCGTAGTGATCCTTCCGGCCACATGCTCCGCACGTGGTTCCTTGTGCCGGGCAATTTCGCCTTCCATGACGTGCGCCACACAGCACCACCCACATTCCGTGGGCCCTGGAATCCTTGATTGCCACCGAGGTTGAGTGTTTGTGTCTTCTCTTGCCTGTTGGCGGCTGGCAATTTGCGCTATTGTCGCTGTCTGTGTTAGCTGCAGCTTCTGCAGGGTGGTGCTCATGTATGCCGCCCTCACATGTGATAGTTGCCTCTGATGTCCGTATTCAAGGATTCTGGCTAGTGAGATGCCTTTCTCGCTCAACACCATCCTGTGTACCTTTCCGAGTGCATGCCGTTGATGACATGGCGTCTGATCTCTTTTTCGATGTTGTCGAACTCCCATAAGAGCGCAAGTTTTCTGAGTCTCGTGTGATATGCGTCAATCGTTTCCTCTTCTAGCTGGATGGTGGTGCAGAAAATGAAAGTCTCGTAGTCCGGATTTAGTTATAGCATAAAATGGGCTGTGAGAGCGTCCTTTGCTAGCTGGTAGACATCTAAGCCATCTCCGATGACAAGCGAGTTGAAAATATGTAGGACTTTGTCTACTTTGAGTAGGAGGTGTGACCTCATTTTCATGGGTGTTGTGACGTCCTTGCAGTCCATAGCCATTTCAAATTTCTGGACCCACAACAGCCATCGGGGGCCCATGGATGAGGGGTCTGTGTATGGATCAAAAGGTCTGAATGCCATCGTGGTACCCCCATGCGATCGTGGGGACGGTGTGGCGGGCGTTAGGTTGGCTGCAATCCTCGATGGTGTGCCAGGCCTGGGTGTTGAAAGGCCTTTCGCCATGATGTGCCTAAGTGTGGGCTGTTGTGGAGTGCGTGCACTGGAATTTTCTCACCTCAGGGGAATTGTCGCTGCTGGTGCTGTGTTGCCTGGTCTGCCTGTTGACTGGCTCCAATCATGCATTGTCCTGAAGCATGTATCAATTGTGTTGTTCTTGTGAGAAAAGAAAAAAAAACTTTTGTGGATTTGATGCAGTGTGGCCTGATGGGAGCAGTGGGAGAAAAACACTTTTTCCATTTGTTTCCAAAAATTTGACTGTGTCGAGTGCTTATTGGCGTTTTAGCTGCTTCCGCACGTGGTGTGTTTGCGTCCGTTCCCTCGTCGCCAGAGTAATGTTGTTCTCCCGCTGGTGCGCCGGCGAAGGAGAGAACATGTGGGCCCTGCAGGCCTAAGCCTCGCTGCAGAGATGAAAAGAGACACACACACAGGGCTCGTATCATGCCCGGAAGTGCCTCCCTGTGGTGGGGGCAGAGCTTTTATTGAAGGCGCCTTATGTCACCGCGTCGCGGGACGTAAGGCGTACACAACAGTCACCCACGTCACTGTGAACAGATGCTTAGAAGACAGGTGATGTCACGTGTGAATCGCTTACACTCCAGTGACTTCTATAAATCCACGAGGCACGGTGGAGCTCCTGGTGGTTCACTGAGGTGCATAGTCAGGGGAGCGGCGAGACTCGAAGAACCGGACCGCCCACCCATCACTCATCCTCCAAGGTGGATGGGCGCCACCTGTGAAGAGCCTCAGTGACACAGGCATGAAGGTCACAAAGACACCACAATGCAGGTGCAGCTGCAGCAAGGCACAGTATGTCTGTACATACCTAAATGATTCAGTGCAAAACACGAGCTCATGAAATGCCCATATCCCGCAGCCAAAGAGTCTTCAATCTGACTTCAGTTTGAACTGTGCATGAGCACAAAACATGAAACGCAAGAGGAGTGCATCAAAGTCATGAGATTTTAGGCTTGCTCAAGAAAGGCTTCTCTAGGCTGGCGCAGCCATGTTGAAAAAGAATAAAAACACCTCACACCAGCCCCAGAATTGGTCCAAACAGGGGGCACAGAAGAATAAATTAAAAGACGTCAAATAAATGAATGGATATGAACTTCTGATGGAAAAAGTGCATCATCATTCAAGTATATTTAGGCCACATTCAATCGTTCTCAGGTTTGACAACCACAGTTATTCTTTAAATGTAAGTTTCTGTGTGATATCCGTACTGCTGGTCCGTAATGTTTTGTCAACACAAAACGATATAAGATCATCAGCAGAGTGTCCATATTCACTTTAGTGAATTCCCAATGGAGCACGCACACTTGTTTTGTATCTTCGAGCGATGCTCAATGATTCTTAAATGAACCTGCCGGCCAATCTTGCCTATGTGCATTTTTTCAAATGAGCAAGTAATTACATATATGACATTAGCGCTCCTACAAGTGGTGAAAGTTCTCAAGTGCCATAAGCGGTTACCAGCATCAAAAGATTGAACCTTTGGAGACAACCAGGGAGTGCAGACGAAATGGCAGCTTGAGCCGCCATCTCCCTCACCAACTGCAGAAGAAATACAAAAATGGTTTGTGCATTTAACCGATTGCCACAATCAGACACAGTGAAGTTATATTGGAGGTGCTCAGGGACACAGAGGCCGAAGTGAAGCCCCAACAGTGCCCTGTTTCTTGCCGAACATGGCCCGGACCCAGACCGGGCCCGAGAGGACGTGGCATTAATGGCTGACACCGCAGTGAAACGGAGTAAGCAGCTGAATTTACAGAGGCACATTATTAGACGCTGAGATCACGCAGACAGACCGCCAGTGATAACCGGTAAGGACGAGTGACTGATTGCAATACCCCAGATTAGCCCCATATATTGCCCGAATAACAGGCCATAAAAGACACTGCTCCGGGCAGGGAGGAGAGGGACACGATAACCCCTGCACTCAACACGTGGGTTGTTGAATTCCACACGCTTTGATCCACCACGTCCAAGACTGCACATCCCACAGCGCAAAACCCCCAACCCCATCAACACTAAGTGGTAGAAAGGCAACTGAAGCAGCGGCCCAGCGCACCACACAAGTGCCTCAGTAAAAAGTACTGCAGAGCGTTTATGTTTACCCCGACAGAACCTGAAAGAGCGCAGTCGGGGCTCACGGCACCAGTATAGAGAACTATGGCACCCTAAATCTCGACAAAGGAGGACAAACCAGAGAGAAAAAAAGGGAGGGGGCAAAGAGGATGGGTGTGAAGAGGAGAGGAAGGACACCTTCCCAGACTTGGGAGGAATCAGGCTTCTGTCCAGACCTCAGCAGGGCCAGTCAGTCCACAGAACAGTTAAAAGGAGTAGCGCTCTGTAAAATAATTTAGCAAGTGAACACAGCACTGCAGCACAGAGTGCATCAGGTGCCTGATTGAAGCAGCCTTTTGGCATTGCAGCGGGAGAAGACATACACATCCTCATAGACGTGCCGGCCGGTCGCCTAGCAGGAAGGCAACACCGCAAGCACCTATTTCCTACCTGGACCCGCTCACAGAACTCAGACTGCAGACCTTCTGCCATCAACTTATATAAATGGAGACAGAGCAAGCAGTACCCCGCCAGACATCGCAGGAGCACACCAAGACAGTTCAACTAAAGCAGACATACGACTTCCGCTGGGAGAAATACGGCCAATTAAATCAACCCTAACTGAGAAGGTCGCTAATCTGCAATCATGAATGGTCAAGGTTGAGGACCAGATTGAAGATCTGGAGAACAACCAGTTGTCCGGGGAGCTCACGGTAAACAAAACTGAGACCCGCCTCCATGCCGTGGGACAAAAGAGAGAGACTTGGAACTGAAAATGGACGATTTGGAAAACAGGGCGCGGAGATCAAATGTTCGCATAATGGGCCCAAGTGAAAAGTCGGCGAATACGGGGCATCCCTGGTGAAACGAGTGAAGACTCTAATTGGTTCACTTTTTGATCCCCCAATTTCCACAGAAATATAGTTTGATAGAATCCACAGAGGAGGGGGTCCAGCAAACGGCCCGAGATCAGTCCTTGCTAAGTGCCACCACTTCAGACAAAAAATTGACATCCTGCAAAGGGCAAGGGAAAAAGAACCGATTACCTTTCGAAGGATCAAAGATCAAAATATTCCAGGACCTGTCAGCTACCACACTCATCAAACTAAGAGGCTGCCGCCCGATCACGAGTTGGCTGCAAGGGCAAGGAGTGCGGTATAGCTGGGGGTTCCCTTTTTCATTAAACTTTGAATATGGCAAAGAGGAATATCGCATCACCTCGGAGGAAGAAGCTCGATGGGTCCTGAAAAGCTTGCGATCAGGTATGCAGGGATCAACCCGGGAAGATTCTTGCATGCCACAGGGACCCATTGATAAGGAAAAGATGTCTCCATCAAGAAGAGGCCGTGCATAGAGTTCCAGGAAGTTCAAGCGATTTAACACCCTCTGAAAGCTAAAGATACGGTTAACATTTGAAAGATTGAGATTCTCCTTCTACTTTCCCTCCCCTAGTCTGCTCAGACCGAGTGGCTTCTACATTCTAGAGGCTAATTTTGTTTTTACTGGGACAAGTTTAAAGGGGGGGGGGATTCGAGAGAAGCAGAGGCAACTTCACGAAACTAGTTCCTAATCTCGGTCCTTGAGATGTAATGTTTGTTTGTGGAAACCTATTTTTTCTTTTTTTTTTCGTTAATTAGTAGTGGTAAGCACCATCCACTTTGTTAAGAAGAAAATTAATGTTATATGACAGCTTGGTGAGGGGCTCCTGGACTGTAGCCCTTCTTACTTTAGGGCGTCTCTAACAGGAGAAGACGTGGCAAAGTTGGTACTTTTGGTTCAGGGAGTGAGGTTTGGGGAGGGGGGAATTCACAGCGGTGGAAAAAGAGCGTCGTCAGCACCACACACTTGATCGACAGGAATCGATTTAGAAGAGAATGTATTCCCAGCTACTGTACACCTTTTCATAAGATTATAATGCGAACAATTCAATCAACCAAGGCGAAAAGAAATTAACTGTTATGTGATCATGGTGCTAGTTAAAGGGATAAGTTTTGGGTTCCTTAATGTTAAAGGTTTTAATCTGCAGCACAAGCGTTCCATGTTGGTAAGGGAATTTAAACTCTCCAAAGGAGATGTGTTATTTGTTCAGGGCACAAAATTCTAAAGGAGAGAAGAGTTTAAAGTGGGTGGGAAGGAATTGGGAGGGGCACCGTGGCCATCAGATCAACATAAAAGAGGTGGAGTGGGCATCATATACAGGATATCTTTAGAACTCCAGATAGCACAGATTCACAAAAACGAGGAGGGGAGGTACATTGTGATTAATGGAAAAGTACGATCATGTGCCGTAATCCTCTATTCAGCATACACACCCAACCAAAATCAGGTAGCTTTCAGCAGAAACCTCTTCACCTTCCTAGAAGGCTGAAAATCAGGCCTGTTAATATACAGAGGGGATTTTAATCTTTTATCAGGCCCCACTATGAACTGGGTTTCTATGAGTTAGGGAGTGATCCCCCCCATCATGTCCAGGCAGTGAAAGATTCCCTGATCTCTTGAGAGCCAATTACCTGATCGAGACATGGAGGGAGAAGCACTCGCAGAAAAGGGCATTCACGTTTTATTGTCCGCCACACCTAACATACTCACAATTAGATTATATCTTGCTGGAAGCCGCATCCCAGTACGCCGTACTAGTGGCTGCCATTGAGATTGTGGGCTGGTCCGATCATGAGATGTGCTTACTTGAACTCGATTTAGGCCCTCCCCAACAGACTGGCCATATGTGTATCTGTAATGATACTCTCTATAAAGATACGATTTTCAGGGGCTCCCTAGCCAAAGAAATTTGAGATTACTTTGCAATCAACGACACAGGTGAACTCACACTGAACACAGTTTGGGAAGCGGCTAATGCCACATATCGAGGGATCTTGATAGCAGAGGGCGCCTTTAGGATCAGGACCAGGCTGCTAAGGGAATTAAGCAGAAGGAATTATCCCTCCAAAACCAAAACATCCTTAGAGAGAAAGCTCTGATTAATATTAAAAGGCTACATAAAGAATTGAGCGATATATGGCCTAACAAAGCGCTAACCCAGCTTAGGTTCCTGAAACAAACGTTTTGGACTCTTGTAGGGCCCTTGAAGAACATTGTATTCTATGTAATTATGTTTTTTTCCGTATCTGTTCATCTGCATAATCTGCATAAACCATACCTAGTAAGATTGTGTGTCTTGTCTTCCCTATGCCCTCCCCTCCTATGCATGGATGCGCTTTGAAACACTTGTATATAAGCGCATAATAAATAAACAATCAATCAACATCGATTCCAGCCCTCTTTGCAACTTTGGCGGAATACGGCACACTATCTGGGTTCTGTGCCAATTTTTAAAAAACGGAAGCACTCAAGTTGAGGCTGCACTCTGCCCTCCGTGAGCAAGTGGTAGCGGCCTGGGGATTCCAGTCACAAGCAGTAGGTATCAAATACCTGGGGGTAGTACTCACTAAAGATTTAACAAAACTGTTTCAGACAAATGTCCTGCCCCTGTGGGAAACAATTAAAACAGACTTGCAAAGGTGGTCAAAGATAAAGCTCTCATGGGCCGCTAGGTTCAAGTCTATCAAAATGAACATACTGCCAAGACTGTTTTTTATCTTCCAATCACTTCCAGTAGTGATCCCAGAACCGTTCCACACAGAGGTTTAGCAAACGTTACTTCTGTTCCTGTGGGCTGGCCAGAGACCCTGGATTTCATACAACACATTGATAATACCCAAAAACAAGGGCGGTACGGGTTACCCAGATGTCTTTTGAATACTACAGGGCATCACAGCTGTGCATTCTCTCGGACCACATGTGGGAAAATACAGAGAAGCAATGGTTGAATCTTGAAAATGGGTTGTTCTCTCCGGTCAACCTGGGATAATGGTTATGGGTCCCTAGCAGTACCATGCCCAGAGGAATACGTGGGCATCCAAAACAGTTTTGTGGTCTCTTTGGCGTCCATCAAATGGTATGCGGGAGTTACAACTTGGCCATCACCACATAGTTGCATTTGGGCCACCTGTCATGATCCCTACCCCTGACCCCCACTGGCAAGTCAGCCTGCCAGGTAGGGCCAGGTTTCGGGGTTCCATTATGGCCTTAAAGGCCTTAAAACCTCACCAAGGCTCTCTTGGAGTCAGTCCTGGCGCCTTTGGCACCAGGCTCATAATCAATATGGAGAACACCTTTAGGATGGGATTATTTTACTTGGAACTACTTTCTTGGGAGCTTCAGTCAACATGGAAGTAACTCACATAGCTCAGTTCCCAACAACTGAGCTATGCGGTATAGTGTTTAGGGTGTGGCTGGCCTGGAACTACTTTTCTTGGACTACTTTACCTGAAGACTATTTAAACCACACCCAAACAACAGAACACGCTTCGCGTTATTCTGCTGTTTGCAGCGTAACGCTCACCGTGTCCAGTTGGATCTCCAGTATTCTTTGATGCCAGCTATCCTTGGAACCGCGTGCCTACAGAGAGAAAAAGAACATTGTTATTGGAATCCTACCTGTGAGTAGTATCCTGTCTTCAGCCCATCGTCAGCTCCTGATTCTGCTTACCTGGAGACATTGGATCCAGCGAACTCCATCATCTGGGCACCGCATGCTTCCTGGAATGCAGCAACCTGAAAAGAGGAGAGAAGAACAGCATTAGCGAGTGCATACTCACGGTTCCACTCGAACAACGAAAATCACAAGATCCTTACCGGATCAGTCGCCTCTTGTTCAGCATCATACCGGAACATCACTGCAACCGGCAAAGAGCACTGTGGCCTACGAAGGAAGGGGAAAGACACAGGTTAGCATGTACAAGGCAAAACAGCGCTGCGCATCGCGCATTACTTACCGGACAGCATCACGCACATCGCGCCTTTATTTACCGACTTGTACTCCGCTCCAACCCGCACGAAAAACGACAAAATCTATTTGCATGCCTAAAGAGAGGAAATAAGACATTAATAACATTAATGCTAATAAGAGGAAGGAAGGAAAGAACAGAATAGAATACAAAGACTGTAAAGCAGCAAGACCTACCTAAAAGACACTCAAAAGGGCTTGCACCAGTGAAGCAACTTGGTCGCTCACACCCACACGAGACTATGCACCCGTCCACGAAGAGCAGGACACAGAGCACGCCTTCTAAGGAATTAAGGTGAGGAGAGGGCCAAGGGAAGGTTTTGAATCCAAGGGAGGTGGGAAGACATCCTACCAGAGACAGTTGAATCCAGCTCTCCTGTATTTCAGGCTCATCTTCCATTGGAGGCACTACCCAGGGATCGGGGAAAGGGTTTGAGGCGCATATCATCCAACCAGGTCTGAGTGGCGTCCCCGTGGATACCAGGTGAGCGTAACACCACCCCCATAAGAGAACTGCTGGTTGTTCCAATTTGCTTTCAGCCTCAATATGAGGATGGCTTGGTACGAGCAGGGCAGATGTGGAAGGATGGTGCCTTTGTCACAAAAGTCACACTAGAATCGGCCCAACATGGCTTTGCCATCTCGCCATTGCAGTATTTACAACTAAGGAGTGCACTGTTAGATCCGTGTGGGGGCGATTCCCTCAGACAAGCACTCACATCCCTAGAACGTGCCCTAAATGAACACCACAGCTCCAGAGGGTTTATAAGAAAGCTTTACTCCTCCTTGATAAGCAGAGGCCACTTACCAATACCAGGGATGCAAATCAGATGGGAAGGAGAGTTAAACTTACAAGATAGTCAAGATACGTGGGCAGTGATATATAGAGTGGTCTGGTCCACTTCAATCTCCATGCAATACAAGATGCACAACGGAAGGCTGCTGATGCGATGGCACCTCACACCGCAAAGATTGGCAAAAATGTATCCAGACGTTACCCCATATTGTTGGAGAGGTTGCCCTGAAAGTTGCGACTATTGGCATCAGTGGTGGAGTTGTCTGAAAGTTCAGGTATACTAGAAGTAGATCCTGGGTTGGATGCGAGCCAGAGATGGGATTCACAGAATCTTGACCCCTTTATTAATGCAATTTGGAATAGAAACAGAGGCAGGGACACACACACACACAGTTCTGTCAAACATGCCTACAAACCTGCTTTTAGCAGAAGAGTTTGCCTCACGATCCACTGGAAATGTGATATGCCAACATCAAAGAAAGAATGGTTGAACAAAGCCCATGAGATATAACAGATGGAAAGCATTAGAGCTGCGCTGCTGGAAACGCATTCCCACATAGATGACATCATGTCTCCCTTTCTTGGAATACTATGCTGCATTTAAGGACACACACACAAGAACAAACAATAGGGCGATCGACAACCTACGAAAGATCGATCTTAGCACATAGATAGGTGGGCCTTGGTCGAACAAAATTGGTTTACCGACGATTCTTATTCCTGAAATCTACATTATTATAATCAAATGGATAAGCGGTATGTATAGTTCTAGAATGTAAGACTTATTTTTCTTTTTTTTCTCCAGATGTGAAGGGAGGGTGGTTGGGGTGGGGGAAAAGGGGCGGGGGTGTCTTCTTGTTTTTAAGCTACCAAAGATTTGAAAGCCATCAGAGTCACCTCACGCAATTTTGATTTACCTGTCATTTCTATTTGTTGATCAATCTTATTTATTGGTATGTTACCCGGATTGAGTAAAGTCTTACCAATGAAGGTGGCTTCTGATGATGCTGTACTTATATGATGCCTGGTTATATGACGTTGGTAACACAATTCTAATAAAAACACTATTTAAAAAAAAAAATGGAACCTTTTTTCAAAATAATTACAAGCAGTGCACAAATTACATGGGAAATGTCCAGTCACAGGTTTATTAAAAATATCCATGGTACGATTTGTGGATGCACAGTCCCTGGATGCTTGAACTAAATGTTGTCTCAAGCATCTAGCTTTTTGGTAATTTGATTACTTGAGCTTGTTTACAAAAGGTAAGTACACATACCAGCCTTTCATTTTTCCACTTTCTTAGTATTTTTCACTAGTAATGTCTCTCGATTGGCATTGTGCCCTCTTTCAACAGTGGCTCACTATTTTTTGTGTGTAGCCATGAGTATATATACTTCTAGATAAGACCTCTACATGCTGGTGAAAGAGATTAACATCTGTACAGTTTCTCCTTAGCTAGAGAAACATGCCATATGGAAGATTGTTAGACTAGGTGGATGTTGACTGTAAAAATGGAGAGTGGTGTTACGCTCAGTTGATTTCCTAAATAGTTCTGTCTCCAATTGTCCTACACTATGAAAGATCCGTAAATCAAGTAAATGGATTGATACAGAATTAAACATGTGTAAACCTTACATCATGATCCAGGTTATTGAGTCAAATCACAAAGCCCCTAAGGACATCTTCTGATCCGTTCCAAATGATGAAAATATCATCAATGTATCAATGGGCAAAGAAGGAATTGGAATCACAAGAATGTTTGTTCTTCTAAAAGAGCCATGTACAAAATGACCAGGCTTGGGGCAAAAGAGCAGCCCATAGCCATGCCCCCTTTGTTTGGAGAGAAAAATCATTTTTGAACTTAAAGAAACTGTTTCGAAGAACCAAAGCTATATATTCTATCAAAAAAGTTGTGGACACTGCATGGAGTGTGGCACGTCTATTGAGGGCTGTTTCTAAACTTTTCAGGGCTTTATCTTGGGGAATGTTAGTATACAGGGTCCATAGTGACCAACATTTGTTTAGATGGATTAATTCAAGGCCCTCAACTAAATTAATCACATCCCTTGTATCCTATAAGAATGTGGCAGTCTCTGCTGCTAGTGGTTTGATGAATAAATCCACATATTTAGCTAATGGGTCCAAAATGGAGCCGCAGCCCGAAACAATTGGCCTACCCAGAGGATCAGTTACACTTTTATGTATTTTGGGCAAAATATCAAATAAAGGGGTACGACATTCAGATGACTCAAAAAAATACGATTCCTTATCAGACAGAATCCATGCCTCAAACCCTTTGGCAACCCGTTGTTGAATCATCAATTTGTTACCATTGCTGGGCTCAAATGAGATATTTTTTTTTTATTGAGGTTGGGAATAGACAACACTCTGTATACTTCTTGATCATATTTATAAGCGTTCCACACCACAATACCTCCACCATTGTCCGCATGCTTAATAACAATATTTTTGTCTTTTTTCAAAATGTCAATAGCCTGAAATTGGGCTAAAGTCAAATTAGTTTTTTGTGTGTAGTGATGGGTTCGACTGATACGTTGCACATCCTGTAGCACAAGTTTTCGCAAAAGTAAGTATCTCCACCAGAACTTCCCCATTGCTTGGGGTAAATGTGGAATTTGGTCATAGTCCTGTAAGGTCCAAATTTTGTGTATCATTTTTGCCCAGAAATGTACTATCTAATCTCATCTTTCGGAGAAAAGACCTGACCTCACCAGTCCGTATCATATTGCTTGGATTCTGTGTCGGTACAAAACTCAACCCATATTGGAGGACTAATATTTCATCCTTGGTCAATTGTCGCTGGGATAAGTTGAAAATAGCTAATATTTAATTACTTAAACCCGATGTTCTTTCATTTACAATCAGTATGCTCGTTGACGGGTGTTGAATTCCTGCATTTCCTGGCTCCTGTGTTTTTTGGCCTTGTTGAAAACCTCTGCGGCCACGTCGACCGCCCCTCTCTTGAAAAGGTACTTGGCCATAGAAATTGTGGCCACAGGGGCCTGGTTGATTTCCCACATCGTTTTTGGATCCCAAATTAGGCCTCAAGTTTGCTTGAAAGACAAAATCCTATGATAGATAAGGGAAAAACCACCTGTTTGTTAAATTTCGCAATATCCTTTTTAAGCTCGTTTGTCTTCTGGGTCACAATGTCAGCTATGAATTCAACTAGCTGTTCATTAATATATTCTAATTTGTTCTTGGGCCTCTAAAATGGTACTATTTGTCAAGAAACTCTGTTCTTGAATTATCAGTTCTTCTGGGATTTTTTTGCTCACTCGTTGAGCCATGGTAATAGAGCCAGCAAATCTCTAATGCATTTAGTTGCCACCTGAGGTTTTATACTCTTGGTCGTCAAGAAAAAGGCACGTAATCATTTTTACCTGTAGCCCTACCGGAATGGTATTAGATTTTAAATACTCCTTCAGTACATGACCATGTAACCAGAGGAACCAAAGCCAGTTATTACAAGCAAGGGACGCATATCGTTCCCTGGCCACTGATACAGCTAACAGGCCTACTTGGTGTCTCGCGCCAGGGTATATGAAGCGGGGGACAGAGCCGGGAAACTACTGGCATGGCTGGAGTAAAGGGACCCCTTCCCACCCCCCTACGGAGGCTCCATATAACAAAGGATAGAGCAGGGGGAATCTCAGATCCGACAGCAATGGGTTTGGCGCGCATTAACAAATAAATAAATAAACAAAGTGTACTCACCGGAGAGGGAGTGGAGGTTTCGGAGGAAAATAGAGTATGCAAGGTGTTTGCGAAGTACTACAAACACCTATACGTGGACCCGAGGGGGGCACAGGGTCAGGGTGTTCTGATCTCCTGGAGGAGTACCACCTCCTGCGTTTGTTTGACAGCACAGCAGGCGGAGGACTTAGAAGCAGATATTACTAGGGAAGTAGTGGGAGTGGCGATATCTGTGAGGGTCCCCAGTTAAAGACAAACAAAAGGCACACTTACCGCCAAACTTGTTCTGCACAATGGCAGTAGAATAATGGGGATCCAGCATGATGCTACTCATCTTGGTTTCCGGATTGAAATGGAATACCAGAAACAAGAAAAACAACATTGGAACCAAGAAGGAAAAGGCAGCACTGAAAAACCTAACCCTTGATGACAAATGTACTCCAGGAGTAGTAATAACTGCTCCAGAAGACAGAGGGAGAGATGGAAGCGATCCGGGACACAATGACAAAAAATGGAGAACAACTCTGGAGAAAAACGAGAAGAGGGGGTAAAAATAAACACGTGGAACAGGAAGCAGAGAATTGGGAAAAAAATAAGGGCAGCGAGAAATCCAGGGAAACTGTAAGCAGAACTCAGCAAGAGGATATAGCAGGAAAAAGGAAAATACATAGCATCGGTACTTCACCTAAGTTGAGACACGTCCGCTCTCCGTCTCATTCTCTGACAAATGCTGCAGTGTGTCTCACGGGAGGGTGCCATCTTGGGTGGAAGACTAGACCGCCGAGGCAGATTCCTCCCAAACGTGCTAGAGCGGTACGCTGAGGGATTCACCAGTGTCCCCATAACGGCCGAGGGGGGTGACAGTCTGACAATATCAGCATTACAGTCGGAAGGGGTCTGGGACCCAATGGTTTCCCGGCTGAATTGTGGAAAAGACTTAGCAATATCGTGGCTGACCCTATGCTGGCAATATTCCAGAACAGTAAAGAGGAGGGGAGCTTGTCGCAGGACTTGTGGCAGGCAATCATCATAGCCATACACAAGAAGGATAAACCACTGAATGAGTGTGCGTCCTACTGTCCAATATCGCTCCTGAATATGGATTCAAAAATACTGGCGAAAATCTTTGCAACAAGATTGATCAGGTGGTTCCCTGGGCTGATCCGGCTGGATCAAAATGTTTTCTTCCGAAAACAGAGCAACTTGCATGAATATACGGAGGCTCCATATAACAATGGATAGAGCAGGGGGAATCACAGATCCGACAGCATTAGCGGCCATTGATTTTGAAAAAGCTTTTGACTCCATTTATTGGGAATTCATGTGGGCAGCAATGGAGGGCATGGGCTTTGAGTCAGTATTTATGCAATGGGTCTTATTGTTATGTGTACGTCCTCTGGCAAAGGTCTGTGTCAACAGTAGGCCCTCCTAGTCTTTTCAGCTGGAGAGGGGAACACGCCAGGGATGCCCTTTCTCTCCGTCACTATTTGTCTTGGCGATCAAACACCTGGCAATCTGGCTTTGAGGGGATACCCTCATGAAGGGACTGGTGTGGCCATCAGGACAGGAGGATCGGTTTCACTATATGCGGATGGCTCGCTGTTTTATGTGGGAGAGCCCCAGTGGTCGATCTATAGAATAATGGAGATACTATAAATATATGGTCGACATAGTGAGCTCTTGGTCAACCGGAACAAATCATCCTATTTCCAGTATAATGGGGACCCCTGGCGATTCCCAAAGGGTGGCAGTCAACGCCTTCAAATATCTGGGTATTCAGGTTTGCCAGGAGTTAGCAGCCTTCCTGGAAAATCACTTGCCACCAATAACAGAATGGTTATCTTGTAAAAAAAAAACATTGAAGTATGTTGTGTCTTTAAATTTTATGTGGAACTGTTTTGTAAAAGGTTATACAATCATATACAAATAAAAATATATTTTTTTAAATAACAGAATGGTTCACTGCTGACGCTAAATTCTGGTTGGCTCTGCCCATGTTTCTGTTGGGAAGAGAAGCACTGTTCAAAATTATGGCATTGCCAAGATATTTGTACATTCTTCAGAATACTGCAGTCAAGATCCGGGAGAGGGAATTTCGGGTGATCGAGAAGGTTCGGTGAAATCTACTCTGTCGGAATCCTCAACCCAGAATAGCACTGCAATCACTACATGGTTCAGTATGGGATGGAGGAATAGGGCTCCCAGACCTACAGAAATAAGTGGCAAATAAGTGGTTGATGGGGGACCAGACCTGTCCCCATACTCAACTGGAATGTGCAGGAATGGGAGATAGAGATCTGCTGCATTATATAAAATAAACTATCATATATTATACAGAAGAATTAATATGGCTGGTTTACCCCCGATTTCGCGACAGGTAGTTGGGAGCTACAAGAAAGTAATGCAAGAGCCTGGATGGGAGGGTTTAGTGACCTTGAGGGTCCTGCTCTGACCGAACCGAGACATACCTGAGTTGAAAAAATTGTCCTTTGTGACCCAATGGTATCGTACAAATATACAAGTGGTGGGGGATGTGATCAATGAGGACCTGTTGCGCTCATTTCAGGAACTGCAGCGAAGCTCGTTACTTTCAGGGTCAGATAATTATCAGAATATCTGATTTTTACATGCCATGTGGGCAAAGTTCTGGTGGAATTACTATTGCCCAGAGCAGACGGCGGTGGAGGTTAACACACAGACAGAACTCCTTACTTAAAAGGCAATCTCAATGCTGCACCAGATAATTTGTGGCTTTATAGTGCGCCCCTTGGAAAACCTCCTGTGGAGGTGCAATGCAGATGTGCCCCTAGGGAGATAGCAATCCTGGCCCGATTTAGACTTATTCAATTGAAGATACTCTATAGAACGTACTATACTAGGGAGTCACTTTTTAGATGCAACCGGGCAGCATATGCCAACTGCTTGCGATACTATACCACTCTGTGGACGCTTTTCATACCTTATGGACATACACAAAAATCCAGCAGTACTGGCAAAAGGTCTTAAGCAAAGTGCCTGTAGTGGTCTCGGAGCATGTCCCGACAGATCCTTAGTTGGGTATACTGGGGATATGGGGTGAGTCGGCATACTTACTGTACGAAAAACTATTTATAGCCAATGCTCTGATTGTGGCAAAAAGAAATGTAGCCATGATGTGTCTCTCACAAGTGGTGCATGGACTGTCTAAGTGGGTGATAAGATATGGATCGCTGCATGGCGATGGAAGATCAGATATACAGATCTAAGGGCTGCCCTCATGAATTTTACAAGATCTGGAACAAATGGAAAACCGCAGAGTAAGATCAGTAAGAGGGCTAGATATATTACTATCCACCTACATAATAATGTTCTCCCCTTCCGGGATGGGGAGTATCTTAGTTAATAAGTCTGCATTAATGTATGTGCTGTAGAGCATCTCACCCACATGGAGGGACTATTGAAACTGCTGTTTGGTGATTACTGTTTCTTCTCCGTTATTTTTTTTAAAAAAAACAAATAATAAATGTGTTAACAAAAAAGAAAATGGAGGGCCTGACTTTTTAAACCCTTGCGACTTGGCAAGTTCCTTTGTTGTTTTGGTCTAGATTGCCCCTGACTATGATGGGGAGAGCGGCAGCATTTGAGGAGCTGCCAGCAAGTTTCGAATTCCCAGGACTTCTACATTCGGAGAAATCATTGACCAAAGGAGAGTACCATGAAGAGCCAAACTGATGCACTTCAGAAAGACTTTGGTCCCATTTTAAAAAAGAGGGGCAAAAGGGGCATGCACGGGCAAAAGGGGCAGGCACAGGCAAAAGGGGCAGGCACAGGCAAAAGGGGCAGGCACAGGCAAAAGGGGCAGGCACAAGGGGCAGGCACAAGAAAAAGGGGCAGGCACAAGAAAAAGGGGCAGGCACAAGAAAAAGGGGCAGGCACAAGAAAAAGGGGCAGGCACAAGAAAAAGGGGCAGGCACAAGAAAAAGGGGCAGGCACAAGAAAAAGGGGCAGGCACAAGCAAAAGGGGCAGGCACAAGCAAAAGGGGCAGGCACAAGCAAAAGGGGCAGGCACAAGCAAAAGGGGCAGGCACAAGCAAAAGGGGCAGGCACAAGCAAAAGGGGCAGGCACAAGCAAAAGGGGCAGGCACAAGCAAAAGGGGCAGGCACAAGCAAAAGGGGCAGGCACAAGCAAAAGGGGCAGGCACAACCTAAACGTCAAGCAAATATTCTGGAAGGTCTCAACAAATGTGGCTGAACAGAGAAATCTTTCTTAATAGGGCTTGAGGCCATCTCCTCTACAGCCATCCATCCTTCTCACTTTTGATGGTGGAACCTGAACTTAGAAGTCTCCTGTGGGGTTCCCGCTGGCTCCACAGCTGGGTGGCTGCCTTTTTTCTATGCTACGGAGACCTTTGAGTAATACCTACCATCATGTCACTACAACCAGCAGAAGAGTATTAGGTTTGTTCAGTTGTCTTGTATGGAGAAAGTTTCAGACTATTTTGAAGCGTTCCATGTCTTTTTAACAAACCATTTTTTTACCAGCCTTTTTTGTATACTTTCATGTCTGCAAACTGTGAGGGCAGGAGGACATCTGCATGCCACCTTTCACATGCCACCCCATCACCTCCCAGCATCCCCTCACCCAAACCTACGAAGGAACTGGGCGCAAAAAGTGGGAGAGGTACAGAAAGATGGAGAAGGATTCTAGAGAAGAGTGCGAGGAGAATAGCGGTGGAGGAAGACAGCCTGGTAGAAGGGGGCAAGGCCATGAATGGACTTCAAGACAGGAAGTAATTTGTAGAGGGACTGTTTGTGGATGGAGAGCCAGGCCGTACGAAGGAGTATGAATGTTCTGAAGGTGATGGGAAAAGAGCCCAGACAATTGCAAAAAGTGTGATTGGCAAAACTGAGCATTTTCTCAAAGAGAGAAATAGATTGGAGAGGGAGTCGTAGGAGGAAGCCCGACCAGTAGTCAAGACAACTGCAGACCAGTTTGGAGATAAGAGCTTTAGTGGAAAGAGCTGACTTTACAGATACTTCAGCACCTGATCGTATCAGCAGTGGTTGTAGAAATGAAGAGTTGGAACTTTAGAACACAGGTGAAAAGAACCCAAAGGTTGTGTACCTAGTGGATGGGTGTGAGGTGGTCAGGGGGGAATACATTGGGTAGGAGAAAAGAGGGGGAGCATTAAAGGCTGGGAGATAGAAGACTTTGGTCTGTGAGGTGTTGAGAACAAGACAGCAAAGTACTTTCTGGGGACGGATGGGAGAGGTAGTTGGAGATCCCCAAGGAGTGGGTCGGGGGAAGGAGAAGATGATTTGGGTGTCATGGTCAAAGGGATCAGAACCCAAAGAAGGGCATGAATTTGGAGATGAAGGAAGTGTAAAGAACTAAGAGCAATGGGCCCTGGACACAGATTAGATAAGCTGTATTCAAACTTTTTTATACTGATCTATTGATCTATCCATTGAGAAAAAGTATTTTTTCCCGTCTCTCAACAAGCTATAATTATGTATATTCCCTATTAAAAACAGTCACAGTAATCCCTTTTTCCAAGAGCTTCTGCCATCCTGGACATGCTGTGGGGGGGGTTGCGGGGTGGGGGTGCGGCCCCACAGTTTGAAGACCACTGGCCGGGAGGGACTCCTACTGGGAAGAGGTAGATAAGAGATCTCAGTTTTCCAGCATATTGGAAAGGAATAACCAGCAAATAAGGAGACATTCAGGGAGAGTAGCAGTGTGGATTGCCAGGGTTGAGCAGGTCAGAATGAGAGAAGGGTGGCCAAGTGGGTACAAAGCAGCAGAGCGATCCAGGAGAAGTATGTAGGATAGTGTGGGGGTGGTGAGAAGTGGACAAAATGAACATAAGTAAAAGTCCTTCAAAATCTATCTTCATGACTGGACTGGCAGAAAAAAGAACCCTTTAAAGTTTCTCTGCAAGTTATATCAATCTATCAATATAAGTAAGCATCAACATTACAATTTATTTTGCCAGTTTTATCAAAAAGATCTGTTGATACATTTCCTCAAACATTAGGTGACAGAACGCTATTTAAGAGGAAATGAAGAAAAAACAGGATAGAAAACAATTTAATGAGCTTAACGAATAGAGAAAGAAATATGGTAAACAGAATATTTACCTGATTTCGATTGTCCCTGGGAGGTATAAAGATAGTTGAAAATATTACTTATTTGTTGAAGAGCCGCTGGAAAACCTAGAATGCCTTCAGGGTGATGTGAAAAGCAATTGAGCTTGCGACCTGTGAAGACGAAATCCATGACAAAATAGAATGAATAAACAGTGTCTAGAATGCTAACCGATCACGCAGTTCGGAATTGTGCTTGAAAGCCCTGGTGGCTTGCATTACAGCTCCTGTGATTTAACAAATGTGATTACTTGTCTTTAAACCTTAGGGATTTGCTTGTTTTTATAAGCTGCCTGATTCTAGCTGTTTTCCATCAATGACTATTAAAATGCAGATGCCTTGAATTTTCAATAAACATTATTTAAAACTAGTACAATGGCCCATCAAGTGGGGTAAAATGTCATGTTATGTTAAGGGGAATGAACAAAGGGTTACACCATCGCTTCTGCTTCTCACTCGGATTTTGGCAAATTAACACAATTGAGCACTGTTGGGAGGAAACACCTGAGGCCTACGTTTAAGGGCCAAGGTATATACCCAAACGGTCAAACCTAAGCAAGCTCACTGTTTTCTCCATGTGTCCTTACCACACCAATAGCTTGTTATATTGTTTCCTTCGTCCACAGTTCCCGCTTGAGAAGTGTCCCTTGGCAGCTCTCCCATAGATGATATTACTATGGGAGACCAGCCAAAGGACACTTCTCAAGAGGGAATCGTGGATGAAGGAAACAATATAACAAGCTATTGGTTCAAATAAAGGAATGGCCACACAAGGTTGTGGTCCTTTATATAGTCATCTATAGTTGCAAATAATTAAGAACTTTTAAAACCATTTAGCAGGCATGTGGTATTTATTAAAATGCATAGAGCACTTTGGTAAAAAAGTGTAGTGCAAAATCACAAACGAATATAATAAAAATAGAAGTATAAAGAAACTATCAATCATAGGAAACCAATTTGATTCAAGAATAACTTATAAGATGAATTTTAAGATAAGTCTTTGTTCGGTTGTGCGCCTTTTACAAATCCCTGTCGAGTGCCATATGAGTTGTTTGTATTGGCAGGATCACCACTGTTCCTCTAGCCCAAAGAGGGAAATGTGACCCAAACTGTAGTCTGTTGGCTCTAGGCAAGCCTCAGACCCACCCAGTTTTCTAATGAGAAATAATGCTTGCAAGTGAATAATGGTACAGTACAATGGCACCAGTGGTATGGTTTCTGTGAAGGTATCATGAAGTAAAACACAGACAACAGATTCAACTTTTTAAGTAGATGTTTTATTTTATTAAATGTCAGGATGGAGCAAGGCCTAACTGGCCCTATGCTAAGGTGGGATTTCCCTACCTAAAGAAAACTAAGGATAGTAGTCTGTGTCAGTAAGTTGTACAAAGACCTGTACATACAACCATGCATATTGCCATCCTTTTGCTGTCAATGCATCATGTAACCTATAATGTGTAACTGTGTGCAACTGTAAAGAACCATGAATACTGTCACCCCCTTGCTATCAATGTATCTTGTAATTACTTGGAATGTGTAACTGTATGTAACTGCAACATGTAAGCTTAAAGTATTCTTGAACACGCGCCCGGATACCTCCCCGGTCTGGCGCGCGCTATTAATAAATAAACAAACAAACAAACAAAAGTCTGTCTGTGTACAAAGCCTATACTTGCCCTGTGAGAAACCTGAGGGCATTCTCCTGAGTAGATCCCGGCAATCCATTATTCAGGTGGCCAGGGACGATCTGGCCCTCTCTTATCCTAACACTAGGGGAAGACGAGTGGCGAAGGATCACCTGGGTAGGTGAACCCGGAGTTGTGCTCGGGGAATACTCCAGGTGAGGCGCAGTATTATACAGAAGAAAGGGATGAGGAAGATGAGGTCCTTGAGACTTTGATAAGTTATATCAACTTGATCCCCCCTTCCGCCTAAAGAATCTCCCTTATCCAAATCTCCTTCCAACCCAAACCCCTTTCCACTCGAGAACCACAACTCCCAGAATCCCCGTTTCCCGGGGATTTTCTACTCGAATATTCCCAGTCATTCTCCTTCCCGTCCCTTTGATTATTTCCTGCACTTTCAATCTGCTCAGACCTCACACCACCATTCCCACAATCCCCCCTGTTCCAGTCATGATAAAACCTCTGGTCATTTTCGTTTTTGTCTCATGAACCCTACCAATCACACTCTCCTGAATTTACCCAAACCCCTAGGACGAGGGCTACAATCCCATACAACACATTTTCTCTATCCTATCTTGTAGGATACTCAGAAATTCTACCACCCTCCTTTTCCAACACAAACATTTCCTTACACTGTGACAGAGAATTGACAGTGATAACACTGTTTACCTGACATGCCCCAACCCAAGGGTCAGGCAATTGATAATAACCGCACACACCTGACAGCTCTTTACTTTCCCCCAAAGGGATAAAAGGTGGAGCACAAGGGCGCAAGCCGAGTGAGGCAGACTGCACGTCCACAGAGCTAACTCAGCATGGCAGTTCAAGAGGAGGAGAAAGACGGCGCATACCGAGAGGGTGACAAGGAGAGAAGTGACCTTGCCCTTTCCGACCAAGGCCCGTGAGACCTCAGCAGAAGGAATCGTAAGCCCACAAACAATAGCCAGCGTGTGTTGCAACAGATGTCTACGGTACACAAGACCCTCCTCCGCTGATAACCAAGCCGGGGAGAGACGCTTGGCTCTGTGGTACCAACCTTGATTCTGAGGAAAAAGGAAGCCAATCGGTCCATCACATCCGGTTAGTCGAGGGGGGGGGTCGATAAGAAACCGAACTGTGCTGAACAAAAAGTAGCAAACGGCTAATTAAAGTTTGAAAGCATAAAGGGCAATTGAGGTGAAAGGAGGAAAACCAGCAACATTGGAGTCCTGCACAACGTGGGTGCTTACTCAGGAAACTCTGGGAGATTACACAAGCAGTGAAACTACCAAAACCAGAAGACCTTGAGAAAGGAAATAAAAGGAGTCAAAGTGGTCAATCAAGGGTCTTGTAAAATCCTCTGTACAGTCGAAAGTCTTTGACCGACAGATGATTGTGAAGCTAAGGGAAGTGAATCCTGCATCGTAAGAGTTGAATGAGAAAAGGTACGATTGACAATATTGGCAAGAGGGAACCCAAAGGAGGGACGCTGAGAAAGAGGGGGAAAGGGGGCAGAGTCTAATGTCCCAGAATGCAGTGTGCCGACAAGAGTGAACCCGGCCGAGGGATGTCCACAGTGAACTGTTGAAAAAGACATTAAGATTTGTGAAAGTCACAAGGTAAATTGCATTGAAAGCTGTAATTAACCTAATCGAGGGAGGTGAATAGTAGAGACCAATCTGTGCCCGAAAGATGGGGATCCAAGGGTAAGAAATTGTTGCACTTACCCACCGACCCGTAAGTGCAACAATTCAAAATATGATAGGGAAAGCCTTTTTGAATAAATGACATGCCAGAGGGAACCCGATAAAGAGAAGTGATATTTGAGAAGGGTCTGAGCCCAGAATAGGGGGAACCCAGGGGTGAAGAACTATCACCCAAATACAGAGAAGAACTTTTGTTTAAATATTTTGAACCTGAGACCCTTGAAAGCAGGAGAACATAACTTTCAGAGGTTCTAGTATCATTAAAGAACTTTCTAGGAATCTGCGCCCGGGAGAGGGGGATCCAGAGGTGAAAGACATCACTGAATATACATGTGAAAAGGAACTCTTTGTTCGTTAGTTGAATACATCAGGCCCACAGCGGCAATAGACTTTTTGATAGAAAAGAGACTTAACCACCGAATGTCCTGATTGCTGAAAGCGGAACTGTTAAGCGTGTGCTAGGAAAGCTCGAGGATGTGCTGTGCTCCAAAGTCCCACCTTGTTTTGTGCTCAAAACGTGGGAAAGGGAGACCTCAAGTACTGAATCCTGACTTATCATTTATGAACACGTCCTTCTTTCTTAAGAACATAATCCCACATTTCTTTTTGTATTTAGGGTTTGGATTGGCAATATGTTTTTCTTAGTATAGGCCTTTTTATTTGACATAGGACTGCCCTATTATTATTTGATGGTCGAAGCTTGTTCCCATCTTAGATTAGGCATTTAATAAACACCCTTCAACTGTGATCACTTGTGTCTGTCTTTACTGTTGCCACCATGAGTGCCTTACATCCCTCACATACATCCCTCGCAACTATTTACAATATGTAGGGATATCAGCTTCAAAAGAACTAGTGGTCAAAACAAAGTTCTGAGCTTCTTCCAGATTGTGGCTTAAGTTCAGCTTCCCTTCCCCAAGTTCAGAACAATTCCAAAAGGGCTGCAGGGTTCCCTTCCTCAAGAGTTCACCACAGTTCACAATGTTCTGTGGTTCCTTTCCCCAAGCGGTCAGCTCTTACAGGTTTCAAAACAACAATCAGTTCAAGTCTCTTGACTTTCAAAATAATTCCATTTCAACTCCTTAACCACTCAGACTTTTCAAAAGTTCACAAAGTTTCCTTTTCCTCTCTCTGTATTTCTCATGCACAAGTAACGGTAGCAGAATGCAAGCTTCTTCACATTTGCTTTTCCTTGGCTCGTTTCAAATAGGGATCATTAGGTCTAGGTGCAGTTGTCGGACCACACGGTCCACCCACTACAGGTCACACAATCGATAACTCTTGGCATTTTGTTATATTTCTGTATTCTTTAGATATATCAATCAACACTGATTTCAGATTCTCATTGGCATTCTCTTGGCTCTGCCACAACATGTGTTTCACTTAACTCATTCCGTGGTGTTCATCTTTTTACACCACTGTGCTTTCACTTTGCTCATAAGTGTTTATCACTTGCTTTGATCTCAGGCTGTATTCACATAGGCTCTTCACACCTCTCAGTTAGTTTGGTATTCAACAATGCTTGCAGCCTTCACAAAAAATATTTATACTATTTTGCATCTTTCTCCGACATTCAATAATGCTTGTAGCACTCTCAGGAATGCTTGTAACCCTCTTCAGCTTTATCCGGTATTCAGGAATGCTCGTAGCACTCTTAAAAGTATGTATGCCAATTTGAAGCTTGTTCTGCATTCAACAACATTGGATTTAAGAGATGAGAGAGGAGGAGGCGACACCATGAAAAGCGAGCGCCCATTCCCCAGATCAGGACATCACCCTGGGCACTAACAGATGGCAGCATATCACTCTCTACAGGCTCAACATGGAGGTCATCACAGAGCTGATATCCCTTATCCAGGACATAATCCAGAGATGGATAAACATCAGATCGGCCCCATCACCGCTGTTGAAGTTCATGTCAGTGCTGCATTTCCTTGCAACTGGCACAATGACTGCCTACACGGAGAGATACCGAGGTCAACGCACAAGGCTACTGGGTAAGTACAAGTGCAATCAATCATTCCTAAATTGCATGACGCAGTAAATGGCAACGGGGTGTCACCATCCAATGATAACTCAATGCATGCCCTGTCACAGCCCTGTGCATGCAGCACCTGCTCTAACAGGCCAACAAATAACAGCCACCAACCCGCATGGCTATGCCCTGCATGAAAATGCCATAGCATGACAGAAAAGCACTATGACATAGCAAGCGACCAATGCACTGAGGCAGCACAACATGTACCACAATGCATAGGGTAACCATACATATATGGTCAGCGTGTACCTTGACAATCCTGTTACAGTGCATGAATGACAACTGGTGGAAGTAAGATGTGTGAAATGGGTATCCCAAAGTGTAATTGCATATGTACCCCTATAGAACATAAAGCTCCAAGTCAAAACAGTAAGGCACAACCATGTTCAACCATGCGCCCTAACATCAACTACACAGTGAAGATGAGTATGCCATGTACTAATGCAACACATCCTCAATCAACTGTTACTAACACATGTGTCCTTTACATGTGTCTCCAAATGACTGGAGGGGCCCTCGCGTACAGCCCAGAGAACATGTGCCTCAGGCGACCTGTCCCCAGATGTGGACATGCCTCCCCCACGAGGACACCACCACCCATGTGGATAACATAGTGCTGCCATGCAGTCTGAGTCATGAAGGCAGGGATGGCCGCCTAGTGAGACTAGAACTCATAGAAAATTATTTCTAGTCACATTTCCTAGCACCTAATTCACTCTTGTTTGTACTGTGAAGGCATCATGAAGCAAGACACAGACAATAGTTTCAAAGTTCAAACAGAAATGTTTTATTAACTTAAACGTCAGGATGGTTGAAGGCTTAACTTGCCCTAAACTAAGGTGGGATTTCCCTACCTAAAGAAACTAAGGAAAGTCTGTGTGAGAAAGTTCAACTTAAAAGCCTGTCTGTGTCCAAAACCTAAACAATGTGCAGGGATATCAGCAATAAAGGAAATAGTGTTGCAAACAGAGTTAGGAGCTTCTTCCAGGTCTTGGCTTACTTTTCAGCTCCCCTTCCCCAAGTTCAAGAACATACCACGAACGTCTCGGTATTCCTTTTCCCAAGTTCAAGACAGTTCCACAAAAGTCTTGGGACTCCCTTTCCCAAGTTCAAGACAGTTCCACAAAAGTCTTGGGATTCCCTTTCCCAAGTTCAAGACAGTTCCTCAAAACCTCAGGGTTGCCTTCCCCAAGTTCAAGAAAGTCAACCTATACTTATTCTTAATCTTCCAATGTTCAAAAACAGCTCCAAACCAACTTTATACGCCTTCTGGTTTCTTATCAGTTCAATCATATTGCTTTCCTCCGTTTCACTTCAGTAACATCTTTGGTTTTCACAATTGGGGTTCCCCTGGTCTAGGCGCAGTTGTCAGACCACACAGCCAACCATTACAGGTTGCACAACCAGGAACCCTAGGCTCTTTAGCCCACACAGGTTCTTCTGCACCTATAGCTGTGCGATGGTTCACACTCACTTGGCTTCTCCTTGTCAGCCTCTCGCCTGTGCCACAATGTGTTATTTCCTTTGCTAGCCTTTTGGCCTCGCCACAATGTAATTTTACATGTAGTTCACTTCGTGGTTGTTCTGTTCCTTCACCACCTTGCTTTCCTGCTCCCTTGCAATCTTCCATACTTGCTTTCTTTTGTACTTCATATGACTTGTGCTTTGCTTTTAATGGGCAGTATTTAAATTTCACACCCACTTGTCATCAAGGCACATCTTTGCCAAAAAACCTTCCTTTGGTTCGGTATTCAATAGTTGTGACCTTTCAATCTGCCGCTTGCATATTATATTGTCCTTGTATTTTTCTCTCAACCTGTTGCTTTGGGTTCATTTCTTATTATGTATGCTTTCCAATTCATTCTGCGTCTAATTTGGCTTCCCTGCACAGCCCCAGGAGTGCCCCCGTTCGAGTGCTCTTCCCACTACACTCACCAGTCCCTGGCGACTCCTCCAGGCAGCTGTGCTTTCGGCTCCGCTGACACGTTTGCATTCAAATGCGAGCCCCGCTCGCACTTTACTTTCTCTTCGGATCTCGCCGGCAGCTCCGCTCTCTCTCGGCGGGCGCTATCAGTCACTTTTGTTCTTTCTTCTGTGTCCAACCAATGAGGCTTCCCCACCTGTGGCCTTCTTGAGGCCTGCCTGGCCCCTTGGCTACACGGCTTCCTGGGATCATCTGCTGGTGTCCTGGGTCTCCTGCAGGACCAACCTCGGCTGCCTCCTCGCATACAGGATTCCCTGCAGGTCTTTTTGCTGCTGCTCGCCTCTCTTTTTATACACCTGCAACTACTTGACAGATTGCAGGTGTGAGTCCCAAAATGTAATTGTCTGGTTGCAATTAGTGAAGCATTTGAGACATGCCTGACCTTTAAAACACTCGGCAGGCCTCTTCCTCGTCTCAGTACTAGAGTGGTGAAATGATATACTAGTGTTCACTACTCCTAGTTGCCTCTTCCCCGTCTCAGTACCATAGTGGGAAATGAGGGGAGAGTGTTTACAACAACCCCTAAAGGCAGGGGAGATTGGTGTTCATAAGAGAAAGGGGGATACCCTGTCTCGCCTGTGGACCTCCCCTTCTTCGTCCTTCTAATGTTCCCATATTTAGGATATCTTGTGATGTTTTTCTGAGCAGAGGAAAAAGGATAGCAATTTCTTACAAATGCAGATGTGAGCAATGGTTCATTATGGAATGGAAATGGAGGATACTGTGTCTCACCCAAGGACATCCCCCTGCCATTCCCCAAGTCTCCTCTACCCAGGTGATCATCCCTTGCATCTCCACCCCGAGGGTTGGGATCCAAGAGCGATGGCCCTTCCCTATCCACCTGAGTAGAAGATGTCAGGGAAAAGGAAGTGAGGACGCCCTCAGGTTCTTCATAGTACATAGCCAGCAATTAAATTGTAAACTGTCACTCAAAGAAAGCATTGATCTGATATTATAGGATATTTATAAATTGCCTGTACACAAGTGTTTCTAGGCACCACAAGCCAAGGAAGGTGGAGACAGAAGGAAGACAGGAAAAACGATCTTACCAGGCCTTGTGTCATTCTGATCGTACAAGTGCGACAGCAAAAGTACAAGGGAAAAGGGGCAGGGGGAAGGGCAGGGGAGAGGGGAATTTAGTGTAGTCAGGGCACATTGGCTCCAGGGCAGCACAGCTCTGGTTAAGTGTATGGAAGGAAGAGTGCAGTAGGCAATTACAGTTACAGCGCCTAAGTGCGCGGTAGGCCCATAGGCAGTGCAGGAGACTGGTCATGGAGGAGCCTGGTAGCCTGTGAGTCTGTCAGTCAGGGCAGGCAGACAGGAAAGTTGGGGAGAGAGAAGGCAGAGGAGAAAAGGAAGGTCTTGAGCAGCTTACGGAGCTTCAGGTGGTCCGGCTCATGTTTGAGAGGAGCAGGGAGGCCGTTCCAGAGGGAGGCACCTGCAGAGGAGAGAGATCTACCCCCACTCCCAGCTTGAAGAAGCATCCTTTCCTCTCCTTCCCCCAGAAGCTCACCGTCTCCAGAGCCCTGGTTCTCTCTAGGCTGGACTATTGTAACAGCCTCTATCTTAATCTGCCTGCCTCTACTCTCTGCCCTCTTCAACTTATCCAGAAGAGGACTGCAAGACTTATCCTTGGCCTCAAGCCCAGGGATCGTATCTCTCCAGGACTGAAATCCCTGCACTGGCTCCAAGTAGCTGCGAGGATTAAGTTCAAAACCCTTTGCATTGTCCACAAGGCCTTCTGGGGGCTGGGGCCGCATTAACTTCAACTCTCTCTTCCCAAATATCTTCCTTCTTGAGCTCTTCGCTCATCCGCCTCCAACTCCCTCAGGGTCAGTCGCTTCTCCAAGCAACAAGATGGTGGTAGATCTCTCTCTTCAGCAGGGGCCTCCCACTGGAACAGCCTTCCTGCCTCTCTGAAACTTGAGGAGAACCATCTCCGGTTCCGGAAGCACCTCAAAACCCTCCTCTTTGCCTCCGCTTTCTCTCCATCTCTCCCCTGCTGAATTCCTGGCTGAAACTGCACTGGTTACCTGGCCACCCCTTCTGATCTTGGGCCCAGGCCCTGCCAGCTGCACACCTCCACTGCCTCTCTGGCAACCCCATGGACTGTTTTCTGCATCCCTACATTCCCCCTACCAGCACTTATGTCTGCACTTACCCACCACTTGCCACAAGCTGGCCGTTTTATTATCTTATTTATTCTACTATCCTTGTACTGAACTTTGCCCTCTCCCCTCCCCCACGCACTTTCCCTCTCCCTCCTTCCCTGCACTTGCGCGATTTGAATGACACCTGGCCTAGTAGGATCGTTGTCTGTCCCCCCTTCTTCCCCCTCCCTTGCCTCGTCGCGCCTTGAAACACTTGTGTATAGGCGCGTTATAAATGCCATATCATCTCAAGGGAGAGGGAGAGGGAAAAGTGCAGTACATGGGAAAGTGGAATAAATAAGTTAGATAAACGGCCAGCTGGTGGCAAGTGCAAGGAAGTGCAGGCGTTAAGTGCTGGTAGGGGGTACAGAAAACAGTCCCCCGGTGCAGGGGTTGCCAGGGGGCAGTGCAGGTGGGCAATTGACGGGGCCTAGGCCAGAGATAGAAAGGGTGGCCAGGTAACCAGTGCAGTTTCAGTCGGGAGTTCAGCGGATGAGCGAAGAGCTCGAGAAGGAAGATATTTAGGAAGAGAGAGTTGAAGGTATTGCGGCCCCAGACCCCAGAAGGCCTTGTGTACAATGCAGAGGGTTTTGAACTTAATCCGCACAGCCACTGGGAGCCAGTGCAGAGATTTCAGCAGTCCTGGAGAGATACGGTCCCTGGGCAGGCAGATTCAGATAGAGGCTTTTACAGTAGTCCAGCCTAGAGAGGAAGGGAAGGAGAGGAAAGGAAGAATACCTCTGAGGAGGTGTAGCTGGTAGAGTGACTTCTTAGAGACGTCAGAGATGTGAGGGGAGAAGGAGAGTGCAGAGTCGAAGATGACCCCGAGGTTTTTAGCCTTACAGGTGGGAGTAGGAAGAGGGCCAAGAGAGGCCGATCAGAGAGCTGCAGGGAAGGAGGGAGTGGGTGTGCCGATGAGTAGAATCTCAGTCTTACTGGCATTAAGGCAGAGGTTGTTGGCGGCGCACCACTCCTGGATGGCAGACAGTCAGAGATGAGGGAAGGAGAGGAGGAGGCCGAGGGTAGCCTGAAAATGAGCTGGCTATCATCTGCATAGCACTGAAAGTTGGGACAGAGAGCGGCGATACAGTGGACAAGAAGTGCCAGGTATTGATTGAACAGCCAGGGAGAGAGGTTAGATCCTTGGGGGATACCACAGGTAGAGAAAAAGATGTCGGAGAGGAAGGACCCAAGTTGGACCTGGGAAAGTCGGTTGGAGAGGAAAGAAGTCAGCCACGCCAGAGCCTGACCAGTGATACCCAGGTTATCACGGAGACGGTTGAGCAAGGTGGCATGGTTGACAGTGTCAAAGGCAGAAGAGCGATCAAGCAAGATGAGAACGCAAGAGGTTTTTGAGTCAAGGTTGGTAAGCAGGTCTTCACGGATGTTCAGCAGAGCAGTTTCCGTGCTTCTGGCAGCTCTGAAGCCAGACTGATGGTCATGAAGACAGCCAACAGATTCAGTGTGGAGATTGAGCTGGGAGATGGCCTGTTTCTCCAGGAGCTTGCCCAGGAAGGGAGTGATGGAGAGTGGGCGATAGTTAACCGGGCAGGAGGGGTCGGCAGAGGGTTTCTTAAGAAGAGGGTGCACAAGGGAGTGCTTCAGGGGGGAAGGGAAGACTCCAGTGGCGAAGGAGTGATTGCAGAAATCAGCCAGGGCAGGAGCCAGGGAGTCAATGTGGTCCGTGATAGTTTTGGAGGAACAGGGGTGAACCTGTTTCGACGAGACTTTCATAGATGGGACTTGTCTAGGAACCTTGTCTGCAGAGAAAAGAGGAAAGGAAAAGAAGGAGGGAGGAGGGGTGGCTGCAGAAGGGCCAGAGGAAGAGCAGGGAAAAGCGGGAGGGAGGCGAAAGGAGGAGAGTGAGGACAGGATGTCCTGAGTTTTAGAAATTAAGTGAGAAGCCAGTGCCGTGCAGAGGGCCTAGGAAGGGACAGGAGAGACCATATGAGGAGTCCATTGGTCTGGAAAGGGAACGACAAAGAGGATGTTGGTGAGAGTCTGTATGGAGAAAGCGCTGCTGAAGGTTTCAGCGATGGGTAGACCTGGGTTGAACACCAGGATATCCTTATTGAACATTTTCCTTCCAGATTTAGTGAGAGGGATGGAATAGTAAAGTAGCAGTGTGAGAAGATGGGAGCAATTGAGAGCACCATGGAGGGTGTGAGGAGGAAAGATGAGTGAGAGAGGAAAAAGAAGCACAGCCCAGAGCCATGCAACACAGGAGGGGAGGGTTCACACAGTGGGAGGCACACCAGAAGCACAAGCAGGTAACACACCACAAGGGACCACAGGAAACAGCATGGACTGAAGACAGGGGGGCGGGGCAGTGGCCACAGCCACCAGTACCAGCAGTAATCAACAGTAACCAACTGTAGTCACAAGTAGGGTGGGAACCTAGAGAGTGGGAGAGAGCCTAGTGGACAAAGCAGAAAACAATAACCAACAGTAGAAGGAACCTAAGAGGGGGTGGGGGGGGCTAGAGAGCACAACACTTAACAGAGAGGAGTGTGAGAAACCAGAAGGAGCCTCACCCGGTAGTCTCCGGGGATCCGTCATCCGGGTGGCCAGAACACAGCCATCGCTTTTGTATCCAGTTCCTAGGGGTGGACCAGTGCGGGAGGATCACCTAGATGAGAGGTCTTTGGGGAGTGGAAATGGGACACTGAATGGTGAGACTCGGTATCCCATTCCCTGTAACACCTTTTCCCCCACCCTACCAGGTAGAATACCGAGGAACTCTACCCCCACCCCCATGAACACTCTCTCACGGACAATTCACCGTGAGCGACAACGCTCTAACACCAGAGCTGTATACCTGACATGTCCCAATACAATGGTCAGGCAAGGTCAGGCAATTACTGATCATTACACACGCCGGACTTCCATCACACTTCCCCAATCGGATAAAAGGCGGAGCACGAAAGCAACTCTGAGTGAGGAAAAGCACATGAGGAAACAGCACTTCCAAGATGGCAGTTTAACATAAGGAAAAAGGTGGCGAGACCAGAGAGGGTTTCAAGAAGGGAAGTGCCCTTAACCTTTAAAGACTGTTACTTTCGTGTAAATTGGAAAGTGAGAAGCCTTAGACAGGGAACAAAAGCTGAACAAACCTACACTGTGCATCGGAGGTGCCCGGGGTTCTCCCGTGTCTATAACCAAGGTGGGGAGGAGCGATTGCCGCCATGGTACTGTTCTTGGCTCTTACAACAAATCAGCGCCAGTAAGGACAGAACAGCCGGTGAGCCGGAGAGACTGATACAAAACCAGCTTGTGTTTGAACCAAGGTTGCAAGTGGCAACATTGTATGAAGAAATCAAAAGAGAACAGTGTATGAAACACATGTGATGAGCAACACAAATGTAATTGGAAACAAAAGGAGTGATTGAACTTTGGGAGGCCAAGTGAGATAACGTATACAGAGTTGTCCGGCGCCATGTGTGTGCTCATTCGAAGATCTCTGTTAGGTATCCAACTGAATGGCAACTGTATTATAAAACAGATGTTTGAATCGAAGTGGTCCTGCAACAGGTCAAGCTAAAACATGTGCACATTCGAAAGTCTTTGATCAACCAAGGTGAACTACAATTGGTCCGAGCCCGGCTCAGGTAGACTAATTGACAAGGGATCTGAGCCCGGCTGAGGGGGATCCGGGGTGAACCGTGAGTCACCTGAGAAATCGAATATAATCTAAACTTTGTAATAAACAGGGATCTGAGCCCGGAAGAGAGGGATACGCAGTAAGCATCGCAAAAAAAATGGAAATCTGAGTCCGGCTGAGGGGGATCCAGGGTGAAGTACCCATGTTGAATATTTGTAAGAAGGAAAGAACTGTGTATCTGAATTTTTGTACATTAGGCCCTCAGGATGAGAAGAGAGACTTGGGCATAGAAGGCCCTGTTGCTGGAAATAGAACTGTATCCTTGTGTCGAAGAAGCCAGAGTGTGCTTGCTCGAGTGAACCGCCTTACCCCGTGCTGAAAACGTGGGGAAGGGAGGCCAACCACCCGACCATCTTGACATATTATCTTGTGAACACATCTTTCTTTATCATGAACATTACCCCCACAGTATTAGTAAATTAGCGGTAAGAATTGGCAATAGGTTTTTTAGTATAGGCCCTTTTATTTTGACAAGACTCCACTAGGACTGCATTATTATTATTTGATGGTCGTAGCCTGCACCCATCTGTAGATTTAGGTTTAGATAGGCGTTTATCACACCCTTGCGAAAGTTCAATAAACACCCTTGAACTGTGGTCATTTGTGTCTTTCTAACTGTTGGTACCATGTCTTACTTACATGAGGCACAACAGCCTCATAAAATTATAGATAGGCACACAATTACAAAGTACTGCTAACCGCGGGAGGGGAGAGCCTAATGGATGCGCAGAAACAGAGCAAGTTAAAACAGGCGTGTAAATTGAAGTACGCACAAGGCCAAACACTGAAATTCGACTTTCCTAGAAGGAGGGAAGAAACCAAGTTTTGACACACAGCAATGCAAAAGCACCAAGATTTGACTTTGCAGATTCAAAGCTCCAGGGTTAATTATGACAGTTTGCTTAATTCAAGAAATGGATAACACAACTGTGATGTACAGCAGATTGCAAGAATTACATGGAAGCAATAAAAGAGGAGGGGCAGTTAAATAGGGAGCAGTGATGGCTGTTCCCCCTGCCTGCACCTTCTTACCTTGTCAGTCATTGCTGGTTGACAGCTGTCCTGGCTGCTCCGATGGCATTGTCCTTGTGTGTGTAAAGGTAAACTATTGGTTTATTGTGTAGAATTCAAAACACCCATGCCCTCCCCACACCCTCATTCCCAACACAATAACCTACCAACACCCTTATGGTTTGAAGTCTGTGTAATATCTGTGTCCACTACCACCTCCTCTTGATACCTTTTGTTGTTGGATTAGGAGCATGGCTGGTGCAGTGCTGGGAGCACCTTGGTGAGATCCAAGTAGGGGTGGCTGAAACTGAACTGCCCGGTTCACTGCCCCAGATGTACTGCAGTGTGAGGGTTATGGCCCTGGAGATGTACACATTAGAGGCCGAAATTTGCTCGCACAACTCCCGCACCATTCAGCTCATGAGGGTCTTGCTAGCAGTGCCCTCAGAAGCATACCGACCCAGTCAGTCAAGGGCAATAGACACTCGCCTGGAGGCACCGAGCACTGCATCACTCATTGCCTGTGAGTGACGCAGTTGCTCCTGAGCTATGCGCTCCATTCTCTCCTGCTGCTCCATCTGTGTGAGGCACTCCCAGATGACATCCACAGTGTGCTGTGGCAGTGGCCTCGGACAGAGATGGCGGTGCCTTGCCTTGCTGCCAGGTGCTTCATTATCATACACCTCGCCATCTTCTGGTGGTGATTCAGTGTTCTCGTATTGTGCCAATGGAAGGCACAGCGAAATGACAAGGAGGAGGGAGAGGAAAGAAGGGTCTAGTGGCAGGGTAGGAGGGATGATCACTGGGGTAGCTGAAGATGGGGAGCCAGGAGTGCCAGAGGTAGGTGATGCAGCAACAGCAGGTGTGTTGCCGGTCTCCAGTGTAGTGCCTGTTCCACTGCCTGTATGTCCTTCTGCACTTAGGTAGGTGGTTTGCATGGTAAACGTCCTAACAGTGGTGAGAGGCGGCATAGTGATGGGAGGTCCTGCTGGCTCCATCATGGGAGTTGTTTGGGTTACGACTGGCAGGTGTGCCTGTGCCCCAGAGGAGCCAGCAGCAGGGCCTTTGGACAGGGGTGTCCTGGAGGTCTCCTTCTGGGAAATAACCTGTCTGGGTGTGGCATGGCCTGATCTCTTCCTTGCACTTGCAGGTCCATGTGTGCTGGACCCACTGGTGCCCTCCATGAGGACCTGGGTCTCATGTGCTTGTTGGGAGACAGGAAACAGTGCATTATTACCCTTGTTGGAAGGCTGTAAGGTGTGCTCTGATGAGAATATATTTTCAGCAGAGGGTCATCTACATCGATGGCAATGAGTCGATGTCCCTCGAAGGCCTCAATTGAGGGTGACATCATCGGAGGGTATATGTAGCACGCACGGCGCCCGTTGGTCTCAGTTCTGTTTTTCCCTCCTCGTGTAGCCCAGATGCCCATAAATAAGGACATGATAGTACTCAGCTTTGGTGGAACAGAAGCTGTAATAGCATAGGAAATTCTACAGAGGGGTAGGTTCAGAGGGCGATGAAGAATACGTTGGAGGAACATCCAGTCGAAAGAACGTTACGAGGGCTAAGTAACTTGTTCTTCGAATGGATTGTGTCCTCTAACTTATTCCTCATCTTTGACAGACTCCCAAAGCAGTATTTATGATAAGAGGAGGGTGTAGAATTTATATATTCAAGATTTTCAAGGGCAGAGTAAAGTACTGCCTTACCAAAGGCAACGTCTTGAGCATGGGAAGCATCCAGAGAATAATGCTTTGTAAACATTGTAAACATGTGTATTGATGACCACGTTGCAGCATCACATATATTCCAAATAGGAACACCCCTTTGAAGGGCTGCAGATGTAGTCATGCCCCTTGTGGAATGAGCTTGCAAACCCTCAGGAGGGTCTTTGCCTGCTAGTCAGTAGCTCTCAGATACGGTAAGAATGATCCATCTAGACAAGGTCTGTTTGGAAACAACCTGGCCTAATGTGTGTCCCGTGTATCCTATAAAAGGTTGGTCGTCCACTCTCAAATCGGGATGTTGCAGAAATAGTAAAGTAGTTTGGGGAGCACCACCATCTTAAGAAGTGATTCTCGTCCATATAAAGAGATAGGAAGTTTAGACCAGAGTTGTAATTTTATAGATAGAGATTGTAATAATTCCCCATGGTTCTCAGCGTATAGTGTGTTTTTATCCCTGGAAATCATAATTCCCAGATACCAGACGTGCAATGGGGACCATTTAAACCCTTGTATATCAGACATTAGTGGGAACAGTTCGGACTTGGAGATATTGATTTCGTATCCCCCCATATTACTGCTGAGTCGTCATATGTCGTTAACATATTATGTTTGTTGCTGTAGAATTCGAGGGTCATCAATGTTGGGGCCATATGTATTAACTATAGCAACCTGTTTTTCTGCTACCTCCCCCCAGACCAGGACATATCTGCCGTGGGTGTCTATTTTTGTATCCCGGAGTTGGAACCCCAATTTCGGGTGGATTAATGTGAGTACTCCCCTGGCATCGGTCGACTACTCGGTGTAATGTCTTAGCGGGCCACATTTTGAAAGGAAGCCAGTACAGACCTGACCCGTAACATGCGTTTCTTGAAGTAATATGATCTGGGGATTATGACTGCAAATGTATGCTGCAATTTTCCGAGCCTTGACCGGTTTGTTGAGGCCTCGTACATTCCATGAAAGGAGTTTAATAGCTATACCTTTATCACCCTGCGCCATGGTCCTACTTAGTCCTAGGTCTGTGCCCTACGCGGCTATAAGAATCTGTTTTTGCAGTTGTATCCGATGTAACCAACCTCTATTCTTTTAAACTTTTAACCGGTGTGTACAAACTTCGCCCCCCGACCCCACCCCCACTCGCATCATCAACCACAACACAGTGATGTATCCCTTGTGGAATTCTCCTGAGGGTTGCTCTTTGCAGCCACAAGGCCTGCAATCGACCAAGGCTCACGCTCCCAATATTAACACATATTGCTCGGAGCCATTCAACATTGATTAAGTCATCTGACCTTGTAGAAGGACCTCAGCATGCCTCCAACTCAGTCGGCTTGGTCAAGTCTCGCATGCTCTGGTCGTGGTTGCATGCTTTGATCTCATACCCAGTCTTTAGGAGGGATAGGGATAGAGGCCTCGGTGTATGTCATGGCTTCCGAAGGATTCTCGAAGAAATGAGTCCTGCCCCCGTGTTGGATACGCATCTTAGCCGGGAAGATGAGAGCATATGGGACATGACGGAGCCTGAGTTGCCTCTTGACTGGTTCGTAGGACCTCCTTTGTGTTTGGACATTAGTCGAGAAATCTGGATAGAAGTGCACTCTGTTTTCCTCGTAGTGTAGAGTACCTTTTTCTCTGGATAGCATCAGGATCGCATCCCTGTCCCTGTAGTTGAGGAGACGAGCGATTATTGTTCGTGGTGGTGCCCCAGGCTTGGGCAGTGGCGCCAGGGTACGGTGAGCCCTTTCTACAAGGAAGTGATCTGAAAAGGATTCTGCACCCAACAGGGTTTTCAAAAGGGTCTCTACGTGTCGCTTCATCGGGCCTCTGCAGAAGGACTTAGAGACTCCAACAATATGGATGTTGTTCCTCCTGGATCTCGATTCGAGGTACTTGCATTTAGTTTGGGTTTTGTGTAGTTCTCCCTTCAATTGTGCGATGTTTCGGCTGTGTTGGATTAACCTATCTTCGTTTAATTATAGGCTTAGAGTGGTTCTTTAAAGTGTCTTGGGAAGACTCACCTGCGTGCAGGCCCGTATCCAGTTTCAGCTTGTCAGTTAGGGTGATTTGCTGTGTGTCCCTCTGTTTGTTTGTAGCTGCCTGTAATGGAGGATTGCACCAAGTCCCGTTTTTGCTGGGGGCTCACGTTCCCACGCGTCGTATCAGATGGGCACGGTGCGGTGTGTGGGGATAAATTTGCCGCAGTGGATCTGTTCGATGAGCCTTTGACTCTGGCTGCAGTGCACGCTGTGTGGCACCTCAGTCTCTCCTCCGGTGGTCAGGGGACCACTAGTTGTGAGCCTCAGGTTCGGGGTGGCGGTGCGACCGTGAGTGTGCAGTCAAGGATGAGGCCTATTCCAACTGAGGCTTTGTTTAACAGGAGCTCAACGGTCATTGGCTCAGGGAATGTTGTGCACAGTCACTTTGTTTCCTACCATGTTCTCTACACGTTGCGGGTTGTGCTGGGACTTGGTGTGCGACTATGAGTATTCTTGCCCCGGTCTATCATGGTATCTGGTGCCCTCGATCGATTCAGCCAAAGTCTCCAAACCAGCCTCGGTATAGGGACCCTTTAAGGTGCCGGCACTCTGGTCTCTCCCCGGGTGGACTGTCTCCTCCAACGTATTCCAGGACCGTGGGGTAGTGTCTAGGCAGCGCCAGCCCTCGCCCGTTACATGGATGCGTACCTCTGCGTTGTTGGTGTTGACGTTGTTGGGTGGTTCGTGTTCCACTTTTTGGTCGGGTCTTCGCTTGTCAGTTGTCCGCCCAGGACTCCCGCCCTTGCGCCTGTGGGCCGGCGTCCGGAGGTTCCCCTCTCTGCTGGGCTTCGCTTGTTCTGGCAGAGAGCCCGCACACCTCGGGGGTTCGGATGAGATTTCAGCCTTTCAGTGCCCCAATGCACCGCAGGGGATTACGGGCCGACAGCTAGCAACTTCAGCGTCTGCCCGAGGGCGCAGGTCTCCTGCGGCCAAGATCTTGTGCGCGTTGGGTATCCGAGCATTTGTGGCTGTTGAGTGGGGCTTGTGGCTGAAGAGTGGGGCGAGTGCTCCACCCCCTTTGAAGCCTTGCTTTAGTCGTGTGACTGCGGCATAGCGTGGCTACTCTCTGGTTCCAGGAATCAGCCCGGAGCTGGCAGGGCCACCCGCTGCGAAGTGTGGCGAAAACTAAGCCCTGTCTCTGCGGTTTCTTTCCGGGTTTGCCCACCGTGGGGTGTGGGTGTTGATTCACCTGCCGAACAGAGTGGAATGGCTCTGAAAAGGATAATTTTGATTGCAGGATGTTCAAGGGATCAGAGCTCTTCAATAAGGCAGCCATCTTCGTTGCGCGCAACAGCGCCCCCCTACACCACCTCTCTTGTTGACATAGTACATGGCCACTGTGTTGTCCGTTATTATCAGAACATTCTTTCCCCATATAGAGGGCAAGAAAACCTTCAGCGCTAGTCTGATTGCTCTCAGCTCCAAAAGATTGATGTGTAGTTTGGACTCCGATGGAGACCAACTACCGCTGATTGTCAGATCGTTGGCATGGGCTCCCCACCCCGTGAGTGAGGCGTCCGTCACTACTGTGATGCTCGGCCATGGTTGCCAAAAAGGCTTTCGCTTTAGAATATTTTACTCGCAGGCCCACCACAGAAGATCCTGTGAGACTCTGGTTGGAATCGGAAGTCGGTCCGACATCTTTCCTGAGAATTGGGACCATTGTGTTCTTGGAGCCCATTGAAGGGATCTCATTCTCAGGCAGGCCTCTAGCACCAGAAAAATGCAGGATGCCATGAGGCCAAGCAACCTCAAAAAAAATCGAAGGCCGAAAGACTTTGGGCACTGTGACATTTGGTTACCATCTGAAGAATGTCTTGAGCCCACACCTCGGGTGGCGAGCTCTTTCCCAAAGATTTATCTATCACAGCTCTGATGTACTGGAGCTTTTGGGAAGGTGTCCTATGGGACTTTTTGTAATTGAGGGAGAAGCCCAATCTGTGAAGAGAGTGGCAGGTAACATTGAGATGATCCAGGACTAGTTTGGGAGAACGCGCTCTGATCAGCCAATCGCCCAGGTAGGGGTAGACATGAATCCCACCTCTCTTGAGACTCGCCTCCACCACTGCCATCAGTTTGGTGAACACCCTTGTGCGGAGGTCAGCCCAAATGGCAGGACTCGAAATTGATAGTGCGAGCCGCCAACCGCAAACCTAAGGTATTTTCTGTGCTTGAGATGGATTGGCACACGAAAATAAGCACCCTGAAGGTCCAATGACGCCAACCAATCCTGAAGTTGGAGGGCCTGAAGGATCTGAGTAAGAGTGACCATATTGAACTTCCGCTTCCTGAGGAACTTGTTCAAGCATCTTAGGTCCAAGATGGGTCTCAAATATGGGAATACAAACCCTTATTCCTCTCTGCTACAGGCACTGGTTCTATAGCGCCTTTCTCTAGCAGGGTTAAAATTTCCTGCACAAGTAGTGGATCCGGAATCCTCAAAGAATGTTTCCCCGGTGGATTTGTTCTGAGACTTCTTTATAAAAGGAAGGCGATAACCATGGGCTAGTTTCCAGGGCCCAAGAAACTGAAATAATGCCTTGCCATTCTTCTAGTTGCTGAGACAGTCTGCCCCCCACTGGTGAGCTGTGACTCAAGACCTCAGAGTGTTTTTTTAGCGGCTGTTGCAGAGGTCAATGGTAAAGAGGCTGCTGCTTGAGCTCGCTTGGCACCTCTACCTCGTCCACCATGAGGACATTTTCTTTGGCCTGTTTGACTGGCCATTCCTCTCGCCCTTCCAAATGAGGAGTAGTAGCGAAAAGATCTACCCCTCCAAGGTTGTCCACTAGGACGAAAAGGCTGAGGTTGCCTAACAGCAGCACCTAAATATTTGGCCACCACCTTTGAGGTCTGCAACTTCTCAAGGCTCTCGTCAGCCTTGCTGCCAAAAAGATGAGACCCGTCAAAAGGCATGTTGAGAAGTCTAGCCTGCACATCAGGTGCAAAACCTGACTTCCTCAACCACGCAAATCTATGCATCATGGTGCTGGTAGCCATGCACCTGCTGATGCTATCTGCAGAATCCAATTCATATTGAAGGGCCTCACACATGGCTTCTTTGCCATCCTTAACAATAGCTAAGAAGTCGTCCCTTTCATCCCCTCCGGGAATATGATCTGCCGCCATAAAAATACACTCCCATAGAGTATATGAAAATTTTGCAAGGGCACAAGTGGAGTTGGCAGATTTTAATGCCATGCTCCCTGTGGAAAATAACGTTCTCGCCCATCCATTTATGTGCTTGTCATCCCTATCACGAGGGATGGTAGGGTACGCTGCTTGTTTTGAAGTGGCTGTAGCTGCCTGGACGACCAGACTCTCTGGAGTGGGGTGCTTTGACAGGTAGCCAGGGTCGCTACTGAAGGGACAGTATTTTTTGGTGAGATTATTGTTAACTGCTGGATTAGTTTCCAGAGTTTCGCAATTCCTGGCCACCCTTTTTTGAAGTGCAACATGGAAAGGCAAAACTGGATCAATAGGTGAACCCTGGTCCAGAATGTCAGTCAGATCATCTTGCTCATAGGGTGCTGGAGTCCTACTCCAACCCAAGTACTCGACAACTTTAGGCATGAGCTGCCTGTGAGAGGAGTCACATGTTCCCCTGGTTCTGGTTTTCCGAACTCCAGCTCTGGAGAGGTGTCAATTCCACTTGGATTGTGCAAATTATCAGGTCCTGCATTCTAGTTTACTCTGAATGAGGCATTCAGGTACATTAGGTGTACCGGAATGAAGCCCAAAAGGGATATCTTCCTCATCTGAATGCTCTTCCTCTTCAAAAATAGAAGTTAGTGACTTGAAAAAGTCCTTCTTCGGGAGAGGAGTATATATTTTTTCTGGTTTTGAAACCAGAGGCTTCGACGTTGTCGAAGTCGTCTTCATTTTCTTAGACAGTGCCTCTTTAGGAAGGTCACTTGGTTCTGATGGTTTGGGGTCAATGGTTTCGGCGTCAATGTCGACAGTGGTGTTGATGGCATCAATGGTTTAGTAGGGGTCGAGGGCCTGATGGGCTTCATTGACACAGACGGCGTTGAAGGTCTCGAAGGCGTCGAGGACCTCGACCTCTCCCCCTGTCTCGAATGATCCTTTGATTTCTCAGATTGAGGCCTCGAGGGCTCTCGATGTGGATAATGCCTTTTACCCGGGCTCGAGGGCGCGCAACTTTTAGGCCGAGCCTTCTCCTTTCCGGATTCCTTAGAAGGCTTGTTGGGAGCGCAGCTTTGTTTCTCGAATATTTTTAGCATTTCCACTCGGAAAGCTTCCCATTCTGCTGGAGTAGACTTTTTCAAAGGGCACACAACCCTTTCAGGGGAACTGACAGACGAAGCCGACCCGTGGTACCTCCTCTTCGACTTCTGCGAATACGGCACGAGTGGCAGTAACCACTTCTAGACCTGGAACGCTTGGCCTTCTTCCTCTGAGGAGAGTCGCCACTCGACTCATCAGTCGAAGGGCTAGCAGGTCGGTGCTTAGGGGCGTTGGATGTTTTTCCTCCTACCTTAAGTTTCCCCTTCCGTTCCCTCAAGGCTTTTCCCGTCATGGACTCAAACGGTAGCATTGTGGTCCTCCCCAAGTCACCACAGGCAGATTCGATACAGGTCTTTTAGGGACATCTTCGAACCGGAATCTCTGCATTTTTTTAAAACCAGATTTAGGTGTCGACGGTGTAGATGAAGAAGACATAATTGTCGAGTTTGAAGAGAATCGCTCGAAGTAACAAACGTCACAGTATGAGGCGCGCCAATTTTCACACGAAGCAAATGCAGTTTGCGGAAAAACAGAACTGAGGCCAACGGGCACTGTGCGTGCTACATATTCCCTCCGATGACGTCACCCTTGACGGAGGCTTTCGAGGGACAATGACTGTGTTTTACTTATTTTCCTGTGCACTACCATGCACCATCTTCTTTTTACAGCATAATGCAGATATTGGTACCATATACCCAAAATAGCTACTCTGTGTGGGTTTTTTGCTCTCCTTTGGCCATCTTCCTGTCCTTGCAGGTTGGAAACACTATACTTTTGTGTGGACCGGCCTGGACTACCAGAAAAAAGTGCTTTCTGTGACTAAATAAGCTGAAACCAGTATTTGGTCTGTCTGGTCCCAATCAACATTTCAATCAAGGAAGGTCTGTTGTTGGACAGTTGGTGGATAAGTGGCTGTCCATGACTGGACTGGACTGCCCTAACCTGTTTGAATGGTCCAGATCCTTTCCATTTGAGGGCCTGGAAAACCACCTGAGCCTGGATTTTGAATAAGAAGAGGAGCCCTTTTGCTGTTATGGAGGTCACCCACTGGTGCTAAGAAACCAAAGAATAGAAGACTGCACTGAAGACAGAGTATTGCTACTACGGACCACCAGCACTGCCCAAGCCATGTACTGTTGAAGTCCTGATGCCTCACCTGCAACCAGGAAAAACACTCTGCAGTGCCTTCCTTCTTTGGACTGGTGGAACCAATGAGTCCAGATTCCTGCACCAGTATTCTGTCTAGGGCAGGCAGTGGAAGTTTGTCTGATCATCATGAGGCTCCCAAACCACTTACCAGGCCTCTTTGCTGCAACGGTTGTTCTGACGGGGTGGAGCTTGGGACTCTGAAGATCTGCCAAATAACTCTGTAGCTTGCTGCTGCTCTCCTACATGAAGAGAGGCCTGCTTGGTGCATGTTCCTTGCCACCACCACAAGTTGAGCCTACTGATGCTGACCCCTGACCAATGTTTCTTTGCTGCTACACTTTAACTGCCATGTCCTGGGGATCCATTCTCATCATGGACATCGCTGTGGCTGCTGTCCTGTGGTGTCTGGTCTAGCCAGACTTAATCCAAACACATTCTTGAGGCACTGCATCCATAACCCCTGAACGTCCAACGATGTGACCAACGACAGATGTAAGTGCCTCCAGCGATTCGAGTAACCAAGGGGTCATCACTTCAAAATTCTGAGTAAGGACTGCAAGTGTACTTTGGAAGCAACCCCCTCCTCACAGGGATTGCATGGGTGCGAAGTTCACTCTCTAGAACTACCCTTATATGTGACTGGTAAAGTTCCAGCTAAGGACTCCCTTCCTGAGTAGACCCTAATGGGGTGGAATTGGGAGTCTACCCCTAATTGTGTTCCTTTACCTTTGTCTACAAAGCGTGGTTTCAAAACACATTTCTTAATTACCTGTTGGCTGCCGCCAAAAGAAGTGCAGGGGATCTTTGAGAGTTTCTACCCCCCTTCAAGTACTTACCTGCATTTGAACCCATTTAAGACTCTGGAACACTTACCACGTGAGGAAGGACTACTTAAGTAAGGCACCAGCCTTATAATTATAAGGCAGGTTCTAAGATACCTTTTGAATTGCTGCCTTTTTCACCTTATGTTAGGCAGTTTTTGTACAACCCCATGTTGATGGATCTACAATCACTGACCCTAAGAGGGGATAACAAACCTTACAAGAAAGAGAAGCCAAACTTAAAAGGTAGGTAAATGGGGACAGAGTCAAGGCTTAACTCTCGGGTAGGGGTAGTAGGCTGACACCAAGGTCAAATTAGTCCACACATTTATCTCTAGAAAGTACACCACAATGATACACTAAACAATATGTGCATGTATTATCTGACAAATTTAGATCTCTATCAGGTCAAAAAAGTACCTAGTAGATAATTCACTGTATTGAAGAGAGTATATGATAAAATCGGTAAAGGTTTTGGAGGCCTCTCCTCTGGTATCCGGTCATTTTATTGGAAACAAAACAGAGTGTTACATAACTGATTGGACAATAACACAGAAAAACACTGAAAAGTTTAAATAAATATATAAAGGGTAGTGGGGTAAGGGGTTAAAATGGGTCAGGATGGGGTAGTTTTAAAAGGAGGGGGCAAAGGGGGGCTTGGGGGAGGACTTCCCAAATTAAAAAAAAAAACAATAAAATGCAGTGTTTTGTCCACAGTGAGATTTACCACTCTGTAATTGTGGTCATTAAGACCACATATAACCTCTCCTCTCCCCGGTACTTGTATGTGGTCCCACTATCACAGATAGCCATCCAACATAAAATAACTAAATTGGGGAGGGGGAAAGAACAAGGGAACCAGCTAGTCTAAAAGCAGGGAAGGCAGGCACACATCAGTACAGTGTCCTAAAGACACAACCCACCCTTGTTATATATGGTACTTCCTAGACCAGCAAAGTCCACACCCAGCACATATAGGCAAGGGGTAGGAAGAAAAGGGAACCAGACATTTTAACTGTGACGAATCCCAGGACGTCATCTCTACTTCCCTATAGGGAGCCCCTTCTTACGAAGCCAGGGAGGTAGGCTGCTACCCGATAGTCCCCCTGGGGATGGTACTCGAAGGGGGGATCTCAAGGGAGGGAACCCCCCCCTGTGGAACTGGGGTCGATTATGAGGGCAGAACGCGTTATACCCCGAACATCCCATATCCTGCCTCATCTCCCTACCCTATACAGGGTAACATGATTCCACACTCTTCCATGTAGCTATGTAAGCTGAGCATCCACATACCTTCCAAAACACTGAGATGAGAAAGAGACTCCATGTATGAATCTTGCAAAAGTACTGAGACGAAGAAGATTCCAAACAACTAAGTTGAGAGCAATACCATTAGTACTGGGATGAAGAAGAGAGAAGAGGCAGAGTAACGGAGAGTGCTCCACAGAACCAACTCCAGCAGTCTAGTCAATACAAACAATCAGTATGCTGCTCATACATAAAAAAGGGAAGAAGGACTCAAGAGTGCATTCAGCCCTCCCTTGAGAAACCGCAAGCAGGTCGGCGGAACGGAGAAGGAAGACCGGAGGAACCAGGACGCAAGGGGAGAAACCGAAGCTTTTGGAGAGGGTCGGAGGAAGAAGGACCCTTTTCCCTGCTTGAAGCAGACCATGGAGGTCTGCCAGAGAGAAGAGATTGCGCTGCACACGCCGGAAATACAGAGTAGCAGCAAACAGCAACTACGGAGACACCGTGGATGGGGCGGACGAAGCAGGGCACACTAGGCAGCAGAGATCGACTCCTGGAGCCGGCCGGAGCCCGAACAGAAGCTTCCTGAAGGTTGAGGCTTGACAAGGCTAACTGGTGGGAACAGAGGACAATCTGGGAACCACCCTAAGAAGGGTAAAAGAACCCCGGAGTTTAGGATTAGGAAGAAAGCCTATGAGAGGGACTTTAAAGGAACAACCTTATGTGAAGTAAGGGTCTGGGACTCTAAGTGCAAGAAAGAGTATGAAGGAGTAATTATAGATGTAACAAGGTTCTGGGAAACCCAAATACAGCGAAGTTACTACAACCAGTATGCAAACAATAGCAGTCCCTGGCAGGATACTGAACCAGGTCTGCTATACTAAATAAAGAAGTCATAAGACAAACATTTATAGTGAACCAGGTCCACCTTACAAGTATAAGAGAACTGAAAAGCCTAAGAAGGCCAAGGGAAAAAACCATAGGTTGTGGCATTGTGAGTTGTGAAAGCCCCATAAGGCCAAGGGAAGAAACTAAACCTCTTGGCATTGTGTGAACACCTAAGAAGGCAAAGGGAACAAACCATAGCCCCTGGATGGGGAAAACCTAAGAAGTGAAAGGGAAGAAACCATACCCCCTGGCATTGTGAAAACCTAAGACAGCCAAAAGAAGGAACATACCCCTTGGCATTGGGAACTGTGAAGAGTGTAAGGGGATCAGAAATGAAAACCGCACACAAAATTGTCATGTTTTTGGATAGAGACTTTGATTCAACTTAAATGGGTTGGGAAAATGCCGCTCTGGCCCTATTCTAAAGAGAAGTTTCCCTACCTAAAAAACAAAAAACTAAGGATATGTCTTTGTTGGGATGTCAGAAATCAAAAAGCCATCCTTGTGTCCAAAGCACTCTATCCTGACCCTCACATTAAAACAAAATACCAAAGTGACAAGGGAAATGTCTACAACCTGGTACTTGCAAAATGGTGTTATTTAATAAAAGTAGAATGGCTCCAACATAAAATGTTCTCCAAAATGGAAACTACCGTAATTCCACAGGGTGATTAATTTCCTCTGGATTCTTCACTGGTATCACAAATGTCTCTGGGACTAAAAGTTCATTATGCCTTAAGTTCTCCTGTAACAAAGGTTCCTTCTTTTTACACAAGTGCCTTCTTTGTTTAACAAACACTGCTTTTGCTTGACAATCCTTTTAAGTTTGCAATTTGCCTGGTATACTCCCCTGCCACGACTTTTCATGCACTACTGACTGGTGTACTCTCCCACCAGGACTTCTCTCGCACTCACAATTGCCTGTTGTACTCTCCTGCCAGGTCTTCTCTTGCGCTTTCAAATAAGGTATACTCTTTTGCCAGGGCTTCTCTTATCGTATAGTTCCTCTTTATTTTTAAGTAGCATATACCCTTCTTGTTTGCTTGGTATATCTACAATTCTCTTTGGCGCGGTCGCGAAATGCCCCGTGGTTCCCACTCTGCTCTGGCAGACTCACCGTTCACTGTAGTCTTTTCGTGCTGCCTTGCGCTAACGAAGCATACCTTCGCTGCTGTTTTCCCACTATGGGCAGCATCGACGTCTCTTTCGTGGCAGTGCTCCTGCATGCTGGCTTCTCTTCGACTCCTGGTAAGGACAACACTGCTTGTCTTGACTGCCGGATGCCAGGGATCCACTTGTGGGTCCTGGCATCTCCACGGCACGCCTCGCTTGCAACACGTTTCTTTCCTTCTTCTCTGCCGGCGAGCCCTTTCACTTCGCCACACTGGCTCCTGCCGCCAGCTTCTGCACACCGACTCGTACCTCCAGCCTCCGTCTGTCTTCCCTGGAGATGTCACGTCTTCTCCTGACGACCTTCTCTCAGGTCTGTGCCCATTTTTAAAGGTCCTGCACACAAGTGCTTTCATCCAATGACTAGCATGCTCACCACGCTTGCTACTCTGCATAAATTCTTTCATCATCCTCGTCTCAATACTTATGTGGTTGTGGGAATCTAAGTCCACTGGTATTAACTGAGGATTTAGGTGGTTGTGGGAATTAAAATCTATTGATAGTTTTTGATTTATAATTCTTGGAGGGTTTTTCTCAGTGGTTCCACGTGGAGAATCAGTTCTACATCAAAGAAAACTTGAACTAAAAGAGGTTCTTTTGGAGCTTTTACTCTTCAGGTTATGGATGGGAAAAGGTTTCTTTACTTTCCTTATGGGAGGAACAACTTTATGGCAATATGCCATTTGGGTAATGTGCAACATGGAGTTTTCCTCATGGGGAAATGGGGGATACTGCATTTTATCCAATGAAGCCATGACATATCCCTGGTGGCTATCTCCTTCAATGTGATCCTCCCTCACATAGCCGCCCCCAGGGTCAGGATCCGGTAGCGGCTGGCATCCCCTGGCCACTTGGGAGGAGGCTACCACCAGGGAAATCTTGCTGACTCCACAGGATAATCATAGAACAGCTTCCATAGCTCTTATCGTTTGGGACCCTGCACCCAAAAGTCATCAGTTCCAAAGTAGATACTTTGCAGGTAGGTTTATAAGGAGATTGGCAATGCTACTGGTTCTGATAAAGTGAAAAAGTGAGTTAAAGTACAGGCAAGTAGGATCACTCAATTCCAGTCCATATGATAGTCCTTGGAAGGGATACTTGACCAGGCCTGTACCAAGCAAAGTCAGTAAAGTATAATATAGGGACAGGACTTTATATGCATGTAACCCTATGGAGGTCAGGGAGTGACATAAACAGGTATGTTAACGTACCCCATGACTGATTCCTCCAGATACCACTGCTTGTGTTCCGGAATCGGTTGAAGACAAAATCTTCTGTGCTTGGTCCCGTTGAGGAAGGCCCATGGGTTGCGGGTGCAGAGGTCACTTTTGGCATTGGCATTTTGTTTCGGTCAGTACTTAGGATCTGGTTCCAGACAGGTTCCAATAGAACACGCAAGCGAGGAAATATGAAGACTTTTGTGAGGTAGACCACTTCAGCACACCTCCAGAGATCGAAGAAGTGTTGCAACAGGAGTCACCACAGTCAGGCGATCTTCAATGGACGAAAAGGGAGCAGGCCCAGCACATCATCTGTTCAGACAAGAAGGCTGAAAACGTAGGAGCATGTGTCTTGCTACACAACTTGAAGATCCTCTAGGCTCCAAGGATGTACTCAGAATGGCAAGATCTGAAGATAGATAGCCCAGGAGAGCTGGTCAGTCCATCGATTGGTCCAGGGACACTTCCAAAAGTTCATAAGGCACGGATCATTGAGCAGGGGTTGAGACTGGCTGTTCCCACCAGTCCAGGGGTTGAAGCATCGATGACGGTCTTCTTTAGATCAGGACAGAGGAGCAGGGCTTAAACAGGACAGCACTGGAGTCGATAGTGGTCAGCTGCAAGGGTCGTCCTTGGGTCATCAGCAGGTTGGTTACGCATCTTCGTAGAGGTCTTGGCCCCAATGATGACCTGTCAAATGGCTGCAGGAGCCCTTCATTTATCCAAGATTTGGGCTGGGAGGTTGCCCAAGCCACCAATGGTATGGATCTGCACCATTCAACCAACCAGTGGCTATCCAATCATGGAAAGACACTTGCCACAAGATATGCCCAGCAACAGACATTCAGGCACCAGAGATGTGAATTGGGACTAGACAATCTCAGCCCTTCCTTTGGCCACACACATTAACCGTCCGTAACACGTGAAAGCCAGAGCTTTTCACGGGAAAGGGATTTCCATTCAAAGCATATCGCGACCTGAGAAGGCAGAGAGAAGGTAAAAGAACAACATTGTTAGGAAAGGCTTCTCTTTTAGGCAATTTTCCCTCCATGTTCTATGGACTCCAAAACTTTTTGCTTTTGTTTTTTAACCTGTCCTGACTTTTTACAAAGAAGCAAAATCTTCAGCTTCATTTCCCTGGCCTTTTTGCTCATTTTGTCATGGGGAAACTGTGGGAAACTATGTTTCCCTTTTGTCTTTTACTTTTTACCAGTCTTGGTAACATTTTCAAACAGTGCACATAGCATCTTACAATGCAGTGCATGGGGATACTTTTGTTTCACCCTAGACTTTTACACTGGTGATTTCTGGTTACTTTTATATGTGCCTAAAGACAAGTTGGTGGCAGCAGTTACAGTTGTACAATTTTTGCAGTATTTTTTAGTGTGCACATTCGTGTTTACGGAGTCTGCCTACTAAACATGGCTAGCGCCCTAAAATGGCCATGCCATGTTTTTTCCCTGTTATTTGGCCATATCGTTTCTTGGCCTTCTTCCTTCCTTCTAAGATCATGCATTTGCCCGGAAAAGCTGCAGCTTTCACTGGCTAGTGCCTGCCATGTTTACCTGAGTCCAGTAAGTGGGTGGCACTGTCTGGTCCCATTGCAAAACTGTGGTGCCTGAAGGTCTGGTGGTGGGCATATACAAGTGAAGCCCAGTGGTCCCTGATTGGACCACTGCTAGCCAACTGAGTGAGGGGTGCACATCCTTACCATTGGTGGGATGGTTTTTGCAATGGGCCTGGATTTGGGATAAGAAGAGGACTCCTGCAGTCTCTCCAGCAGATCAGCGGTGGAGCCAAGTATCCTCTGTAGTCGTGCAGCTGACTGAAGACCTGTGAACGACTCTTGAGGAGGCCTTGCAACCTTTCCTGCAACTGTCATGGTGAAACCCTGCTGGACTACCTGATCTGAGAAGACCCTCTGCGTTGCTTCGACACTTGGACTGGTGGGACCAACCAGTCTCAACGTCTTCTCGTGTTCCTGCAGCATTGATCTCTTAGAATCGGCCCTGGACCACCGAGTGGACTGATCACCTCGGAAATGGGCTACTGCGCCAGAAGTATCGCTGTTCAGTATTTTTGTCTGAAACTTTGGTGGTTGCCAGGTCATCCTACAATTTGGCCTTTTGCCAAGTTTCAGCTTCCCAGCATCAATGGATCCTGTCCTGGAAGGCAGTCTGTTCACGACTGGAGAGGCACCTGCTGTCGCCCGTGTGCAGGGACTGTCACTGGAACCGGCCATTCCCTGTCTGATAGAGTGTCCTGAAGAGACCTGCATCGACACATGCTGCATTTCTTCATCGGAAAGAGTTGCACTCGGCTCCTGCACCCGTCCGGAATCTTCCTTGCACCCGCATCTCCGGGGTATCCTCTTCTAGACCCAACGGTGGGAAAACCTACATCCAGCTACTCCCAGTCGACCTGCCAAGTCACTTGGGAAAAGTCAGAGTAAGGGCGGTGAGTAATGGCAATTCTTACAGCTGCCCCTATCACCCCTATAATAAACTTTGTGAATAACTGATTTATTCCATTCATTCGCTTTCTAAACATTTGTTTTAAAAGCTGTTCTAAGAGATACAAAAGGTATCCTACCTGTAAATTCCTTGAGCAGTCTTCTAGAACATTTTTCACCACAAGAACTCTTCCTGCCTTTGTCTCCTCTCCTAGAAGGAACTTTATAACTTTTGGGCACAAGGCCCCATTCAACATAGGGATTGGACTTATCAAGTTAGGGTATTCATTCTTGTGAACGGGTTTTCCTTAGTGCATCATTACTTACCGTCTTTTAGTTGTTTAAGTGAATTGTATGCATTTATACAAACCAAAGGTGACTGTATATATGTTTTATTACTGAATGTTATGTGATAGTATTACCTGCCGGTTTAATTTTTCTAGTGTGTTTTGGGCCTATGATAAATAGAGTATTTTTATATTTGCATGTCTAAGTAGAATCATTGTGTATTTCACTGTGTGGACTCATTGTGGACCGCTAACCCCACACACCTCTCATGAGATTAAGGCTTGGCCACTTACCATGCTTACCTTGATTGTGTGACTACCCTCTTAGAGTTTACCTGTTCATTATAACTAGGGTGGCCTCCTGAAATGTGTCCACCGGGCCAGATTTTAGAAATCCATCTTAACAAACATGGCCAAAGACAAAGTGAAAAAAAACTTGTGGTATTGTAAAATGTTCAAAAAACTAAAAATAACAGCTCCCTCTAGCTTTTTTTATGCACATTGTAGACGTAACCAAAAAGCTGATATATAAAAAGATAAAAGAGTACAAATTATTGTAACTGCACTTCACTCACTGTAAGGCGATGTGTGCAATTGTTACAATACAATAATTCACAGAGACAGACAGTCACTCAGTACTGATAGTGTTAGGGACTAGTCAGTTTCCCCATAAGGATGAACAAACAAGCAGTAAAGCAGAAGGCTTTACTTTCCTCCAAAATATCAGTACAGGGCTCAAGGAAAGCAGCAAAAAGAAAATCTTTCCTAACAACTGTCATTAACAAAATGAATGCTTTTAATAAAGCTCATCCCCAACAATAATATCCCCCTAATTCCACCCTCCCACACATTTTAGGTTAATTCAGGAAGCAATCCCTGTATTGTTTTAAATAATGAAGCAGCAATTGATTCCTAAATTCACTTAAAATATTCCTCTTCACCCTGACAGCATTTGCTGAGCTCGTCACATATCAATATTTTATGTGTGTTAAGTGATCTTTCCTTTTGCCACTCGAAGTGAATCTAAATCTCAGATCTCAATCTCAGAAAAATGCTTGGAAAGAAATATCTACACTATCACTGACTTCAAATCTTCATAATTCCTCATCTTTTACCCTGACCACATGCTCCCCCACCCTCAAAACTAAATAGATGCCTTATTTAAACCAAGTTGCAATAAAGTGAATAGAAAGCCAGAGGACTTTGGAGAGTCTGAGAACCAAGAAGCTTAATAAAGAGAATTGGTGAATTAGAGAACCCCTAGGGTTCCAACCATTGAACATCGAATCTAAATGTTGGCCAGCCTCAAGTTGGAAACTGACGGAACGTATCAAGTGGGGAAAAAACCTTAATTTCCCAGAGGATGAAGAAATCATATGAAAGGTACTAACTTTTGACAACCGAACCTACAGAGAAGTTGTGAACTGTGCTTTGGAACATTGCCGAACTCATCCTTTGACAACCAAAACCAGAGAGAAATTGGGAACTGTATTTTGCCACCCTGGCAAACTTTGTACATAAGGAAAAGAGGTCCAAGTGACTAAGCAAGGCAGAAGCCGAAAAGAGAGGCCACTGCTCCGGCCTCTTCCTTTTTGTTGTTTTACTTCTATGTGGTAGGGTCACTTAGCTTCTAGGATTTGGACTGAGGACTAGTTATTTTTAGACATGGACAAGCACCCTTCCTTTTCGTTCCATTATGTAGGGAACTGCCCTAATAGCGGTAGGTCTGGATAGGCATTTTCTTTCTCATTTAAATAAAATCCTTTAAATGGCACATAAAAGTCTTAGTCCTTCTTCCGGTTCGCCACAGTATGCAGTCGCTCGAGGGATCCAGAAGGAAGGTGGAAAGGCTAATCTGGAACCCAAGGCGGGGTGAAAACCAGACCCCAAAGTAGAGGTGACAGAAAGTAGACCCTAGGATGAGGTAATAGAAACCTGACCCCATCGCAGAGTGATGGAAAGGACTCCCTCCCTCCCCCAGGGGCAACCAAACCGCAAGGCGGGGTGATAGGAATCCAACCCTAAGGCGGGGTAATAGGAATCCAACCCCAAGGTGGGGAGAGAACAATCCAACCGCAAGGGGCGGGGGCTGGGGGAGTGAAAGAAACTTAGCCCCAAGCAAGGCTGAGAGAACCCAGAGACTTGAGACCCCATGTAGGGGTAAAAACCAGGAGGTAGCCGAGTGGAGAAAGCACCAAGCGATTCCCAGTTGGGGAGCCCAAAGAGAGTACCTGAGTGTGCTTATGAACAAGCGGGTTCCCAAGGGTGACCCACGACCCGAGATTGAGACAAAGTGCCTGGCAACCCAGTTAGAGAGGAACTAACGAAAGACTGAGGAGGTGCAGCTGGAAGAGGCATTTGATGCCTTTATTTGAACTCTGGGCAAAAGACCCATTCTGATGAAGAGACAACACAGTAAATTGTAAGTAAATTGTTTGAAAACAGAACACCCCCAAGAAAACCTAGATTTAGATCCAAGTACTTAGTAAATCCTTCCCTTCCAGAAAATAGATCCTAGTGTCCAAAAGTCACCATGTCCACAAGATGCACTTTGCAGGAGCGTTTACCAAGTGATTTGTGATCATGAGAGTTGCAAAAACCAACAGTTGCAGGTAAATGTTCCAGAAATTAAATAATAAGGTAATTCAAGTTTTTGCAGGTTCATCTCCCAAGCCCACCACACTAGGGGAAGCCCAGGAGGGGATTCTAGGCCAGACCACCACTGATCTTAGCCAGGCATGGGAGAGGTAGCGTTAGTACTTTACGCTCAACACAACACTAGGGCGGGAGAGGGAAGCAATAGGTATGCAAACTCACCCCACGTTCTCAGATTTCTTCAACAACCCCTTCAGGGGATCCCAAATCCAATGGGCCCTCTTTAGGCTTTGTTAAAGGAGGCACAGGGGCTTGCAGGGTCAGTGGTCACTTTTGGCTTCGGGATTGGGTCCGGCTAGTTGGTGGTTCTGGGCTCTGGTGAGGCAGTACTGAAGGACAGCTGACCACCCTTGGGACAACAGAATGAAGACCTCCTTAGTGTAAAAAACCTCAAGGGACCTTCAGGACTCCAAGAAGACAGGTTGCAGCGTTGGTTACCATGTACGGGCGGCAACAGGCAATCCTCATGGAGCAGACAAAGAAGCCCTGTGAAGTTTCTCTTTGGTCTAGAAGTCCGAAATGCAGACGAAGTCACCTTGTCCCTCAAGCTGATGATCCCCAGAGTTCCAAAGCTCAACTTAGAATGGCGACCAGTGCAGCCAGGTAGACTAGGAGAAAGCTGGTCAGTCCACCAGTCCATCGGATGGTCCAGGGAACTTTGGAAGGTTCAGTAGGCACAGATTCCTCAGCAGAGAACGGGGCAGGTTGTTCACACCAGTCCATGGGTTGATGCACCAACCAGGGCCTTCTGGAGCTCCGTAGGGAAGAGCAGGGCTTCATCCGGACTTGGCTGCAGGCAATGCTGATTGGCTTCAACAGTCGTCCTTAGGTCGTCAGAGGGCTGCAATTCTTTATAGGGGTTGTCGTTCCAGCGATGATCTCAAAAATGGGTGCAGGAGTCCTCCTTTCATCCAGGATTTGGACTGGAGTCACCCCAATTCCACTGTTAGAATATGGTTTGGTGGACAATTTATGTGGAATTTCCCCATTCCGCAAAAACGTTGGAGACGTTGTCTTCGTGTAGTTGCCATTCGTAAACTAAGGGTAGTCGGAAGTCTCTGCTGAACACGTCTGCCAGAAGATTGAGTTTCCCTGGAATATGTTGGGACAGTAGGAACATCTTGTGTTTGAGGGCCCACCTCCAAGTGTTTTGAGACCGTTTGGAAAGTCCTGGAGAGTGAGTGCCCCCATGTTTGTTTAGGTAGTACATGGCTGTGGTGCTGTCCTTGAGAACAAGTACTGTCTTCCCCTGCAACTGTGCCTGAAAAGCCTTCAGTATTTTGAACACTGCTAACAACTCCAACAGGTTTATGTGGTTGGATGCTACTGCTAGGGACCAAACGCTGTGCGCCGTCTACTAATAGAGGTAAGCCCCCCACCCCATATGAGATGCATCCGTTGTGAAAGTGGCTTCTACTGCGGGGGTGGTGAAGATTTTCCCTTTCAAGAGGTTTTCCCTTGACCACCACTGCAGAGACATAACGAGGGCTGCCGAAACAACGGTCCCATTTTCCGCTGGCCTGACACCACCGACTGTTGAGCCACTCTTGCATGGGGCACATGCGCAAACGTGCGTGAGGGACTAAATAAATGCAGGATGCCATCATCCCTAACAGTCGCATGGCCTTGCGTACCGTCACCTCTCGACTGGCTACATACTTAGGGATCTGAAACAGCATGTTTTGAACCCTCTCATTGGAGGGGAAGGTGAAGCCGTCTTGTGTCCGAATTAGGGCCCCCAGAAACTGCTGGAATTGGCTGGGGTCTAGGCTGGACTTCTTCTCGTTTATGGAGAATCAAGACTGAAGAGTAGGTCTATAGTCTTTTGGGTTTTTGACAGGCATGTTCCGTAGGAAACTCCTGTCATTAGCCAGTCGTCGAGGAAAGGATGTACTGGAATGGAGTGCCTGCCCAGGTGGGCTGCTGCAACTGCCAGCACCTTTGTAAAAACTCTTGGTGCTGAGGCGATGCCGAAGGGAAGAACCTTGAACGGATAGTGTTTGTCTTCTATCATGGACCTTAGGTATTTCCTGTGTGCCGGCAACATTGAAATATGAAAGTATGCATCTTTCATGTCCAATGTTGCCATGAATCCCCTTGCGTTAGCAGAGGGATTACTTCTTGCAGCGTTATCATTTGAAACTTTTGTGGTTTGACAATTTTGTTTGCTGGGTGCAAGTCTAGCACAGGGCGCATGGTGAGATCCTTTTTGGGTACAAAGAGTACACTGAATAAATACCCTTGTTTACCTGTAGAACAGGGACAACTTCGATTGCACCCTTTTCCTGCACTATTTTGACTTCTTGCAGCAGGATTCCGAGGTATTCTGGTGTTAAACGTCTGCACTTCGGTGGTCCGAATCGAGGTGGCCGGCTGAACTCGATGCAATAACCATGGGTGACAGACTTGTTTACCCTCTGAAATAATCATGAGCAGGCGAGAGCACACTGGTTCTGGGACCTCCTGCAGGCCCTTCTGTAGCAGGTTCCATTGAACATCACAAAAGCTGGCCAATAGTGTGGTATTGTTGGCAATCCTGGTGGAATATGCTACGGCAGTCGTGATACGTTTTCCTAGTGCATACCGTTTTTTGCATTCCTGGTCCGGCGGTGACTCACCTGTGGACAAGGGCACTCCTGCCCTCTTGTTGTAGTGACCACGAGATAATCTGGGGTGGCATGACCCCGAATATAGAGAGGGTGAGTAGGGGAAGGGCAAAAAGGTTTCTCCACCCGTGGGCTCACAGCCCTGGTATGTGAAGGTGCCAGTAAGGAGGGGGCGATGCACCTTTTAATGGAGTTAAGTAAAGGGATAGCCTGGCTGGAAGGAGGATTCTCCTTTAGAATATCCTCCATGAAATCTGAGTCTGGCACCACCTCTTGCGTGGCTATCTGAAAATGTTCAGCTTCCTTTTTCAGAATGGGGTTAACTGCCGTCTGGTCATCTATAGGAGATGCCTGACGCATAGGTGGAGCGAAGGGAGAATCCATGCATATGGTGTCAGGATCAGGGTTACGGGTAGGTGACAACCATGGTGGGTTTTCCACCAGTGGCTAATCTCCCCAATCTGGGGCCTGATCAGTGGGATCCTCAAAGGGATCATCCTCTTGTTAATAGGGGTCATGAGGAACATCCTCTTGATCTGTCAGGTCAAAGACCTCCTCATGAAGTGGGCAAGAGGTTCTCTGGAATGGTGTCACTGTGGAGTAAAGGTCTTCTTCACTAGGGCTTTTTGGCGTGGTGAACTTTTCTGAGACGTCCACAAACTTTGCAAGCCTATTCATACACCCTTCAAATTTTTCCCTGGTCCATAAAGAGGAGCCAGAGGGGTCCAGAGGGGGAAAGGACTCCTCCTGGGGATCTACCTGCCTAGAATGCCGGGATTTATCTGAGAGAGTTTTAGATAAGGGCCGGGGGCTCTCAGAATAGTCTTCCTGCCTTTCTCGGCATTTGTGGACGTGTCTTTGAGCTTATTGGCTGCCGAAACGATCTTTGCGAGACTCTTGCGGATGTTCGGCGTCTCCGGGAGGGTTTTGGGCTGTTCAAGCAGCTTTGCCGTAGATTTCGATGTTGTCGGAACCTTATGCATCGGCGCACTCTTAGGAGGCGTCTCGACAGCCTTGTGACTTTTGGTGCTGGCGCCCTTGTCTGTGAAGTGCCCGGACGCATGCTGCTTACGCGGTTGCAGGGAGGGCTACCGACCATGCGGATCAGCAGGTGCCATCGAGGAGCTTGGCGTACCTGTTGGCACCTTGAACCGTTTCAACAAATCCGTCCAGGCAGTACTGGGGGTTGTGTGCTTGCTTCTATGAGTAGCGGGTGCATCCCTGTCGCCGGGATGTACATGCCCCATAGCAGAACTATCGTCCTGCCTGGTGGGGGCCGGGACGGAGGGTTCCGAGCGCGATCACTTCGATGAAAGGTTGATGGCATCCATATCAGAGCCAGGGCAGTCGCTTAACTCCTCATCACTCTCGATGCCTGTGGCGGCGGGGGAGCTACCCTCGGCTTGCATCATGGCGTAGGCTGCCCACCGTTTAACTCGATGCTCCTTGCTTGATCGTCTTAGGACGCAAGAGCTGACAAGACCGACAGGACGTCTCGTGGTGATCGCGAGGGAGACACTTATTGCACCTTTGGTGTGTGTCCTTCCAGGGGTACTTGCCTTTAAAGGAAGGGCACAATTTAAATGGTGTCCTGTCCAAAGCTAAAGTGACAGCAAAACCAAAGGGGCAAAGAGAGGGGAGAAGGAAAGACTTTTTTTTTTAATTGAAAAAATCTACAGTTTTAACATACGTAAAAAACTTTTGTAACTTTTGTTTCAATTCCGCTGACCCAACTCAAAAAGCTCTTAGAAGACCAACAGCCCTGCACATGAGAGAAAAGAGGTAAATGAGCAAAAACAAGGAGAAGGACACATTAACCAGTTTGTACAGAACATGAGAAGTATCGATTTGTTTTCAATTTGTTTCCTTCAGAACACAAAAACATGCTATGGCATCACTGCTCAAAGTGGACATTTCAGAAGTGCATCTAAATAGTTCTCAATTGCACCAACATGTTTTACATTTGCACCGGATGAAATCTTGTGCCACCAAGCGGTCATATCATCATCTAGAGGAGCAAATTGACTAAGGTGTACAGAACACAGAGCAATGGTTTTCTCGCACTCAATGACTAAGTGTTTCAATGATTCAACTGCCAAGAAGCAAAAACGACATAAATTGTCTTTTACCATTTTGTCTTTTCGTTGCCAGAGAATTTCCTTGGATTTCAAGATGTTCAATCAAAATCTGAGGAATTGCTCACGATAGCAGCGAGAGGGAGAATGCATTAAATAATGCGACCGAATATTTAGCTTTTTTTGTCCAACGCCTAACCAATTTGTTGAGGACAGTTTTAAGACATTATTGAAAAAGAAATATAGACCCCCAGACCCCAATCTCCCTACTGTATAGGCCGGCCAGAAGGCCCGGCCACGCGGTCGACAGCGTCAACTGGCACACCAGCCGTCGAAGTCTGTTCTTCAGCTGGCTGCGGTGGTTGAGATGTAATCGTCAAAGAGGGGACAAATAATATATAAACGACCGGCGGTCGTAGAAAGAGTACAATTTTGCATTTTGTAAGAGCTCTGCATAAGGCGACTAGCTAGCTGGGTGGAAAAAAACAATCTGAGGGACCTCGACACGAGGGATTTTGGGTACACTACAGGTCAAGTTAGGGATAGTGTTACAGGCACGCCCATGTCGATGTCACCTTTTGATCCTCGAAAGACGAGATGCAATACTCTGCAGTTACCACTAGATGTCGGACTGTATGCACAGCATGTGATTCTAAGAAGATTCACAAGTATCATAAATATATATATATTATACATTACTCACCGTAATCGTATTTCTGATGCTTGTAACTGCTTAGAGTCGCGTGCTATGTACAGTCCGACACCTAGTGGACGCTACAGAGTATTACAGTTGTTGTTGTTGAAACACGCAAAGGGATATCGAAGGATGTACCAGTAATACTATCCCTAGTGTGACGTCTACTGTACCCATTGTGCTTCACGCATCAAGGTCCCTCAGATTGTTTCTGATATGAGGTTGCATGAAGTGTAGTCTGAGTACAGGTGTAGTAAAGCAGATGATACAGTAGATAAAGCCCAGACAAACATCTATGCACCTTCTACTCCAGGGGAGGGAGGGTGGGCGCATGTGAATCTAAGCAGATACAAGCATCAGAAATACAATTACGGTGAGTAATTTATCCCTTCTGAGGCTTGTGGAATCTACTTAGATCACATGCTATGCATAAATTAGCGAGCTGTGTTTGGAGGAGGCGACGGGTTGCGAGAAGGTACAGCGGCAAATAGATGTTTTAGCACCGCTTGTCCCACCTGGGAATCTGCTTTAGAGAGAGTGTCAATGCAGTAGTGCTGAGTCAAAGTGTGGACAGAGCTCCATGTAGCTGCTTTGCAAATGGTGTCCAGCGGGATGTTTGCGATAAAACCAAGGTAACTCCTGTACGTCTGGTGGAGTGAGCCCTTGGTGTGAAAGGCAGTGTCTTGCTTGATAGAGGGTAGCAGAGCTGTATGCATCTGACTAACCACCTAGAAATGGTGTTCTTGGAAATGCGGTCTCCTTCCCTGCCTGGAGCTATGGAGACAAACAGTTGATCTGTTTTCCTTAGCGGGCTGGTCTTGTTTACATAGTAAAGGACGGCCCTCCTTACATCCAGTGTATGGAGTTTCTTCTCAGTTGAGCTTGTTGGGTTTTGAAAGAAAGCTGGCAGTTCGATGGCCTGATTGACATGGAACCTGGAGATGAATTTAGGGGAAAACCTAAGGTGCGTTCTAAATACTAACTTGTCTTTGTGGATCACAAAGAAAGGGATTTGCACTGACAAAGCTTGCAGTTCACTGGCTCTCCTTGTGGAGGGGATAACCACCAGAAAAGCAGTTTTATAAGTGAGGTGTTTAAGGCTTGATTTATACATAGGCTCGAAGTGGGGTCCCATGAGCTTTGCAAGTACTACATTGAGATCCCAGCCTGGCGGCGGGTTTGAAATAGGAGGGTGGAGTCTTTTTACGACCTCCATGAATGCCTTAATGACAGGGATTTTCCACCATGACAACTTACTCTGAGAAGTGGTGTTCGCAGATAGAGCCGCTAGGTGAACTTTAATTGAGTTAAATACTAGCCTTGAGCCTAGTAAGTGAAGCATGTAATGAAGATGGAGTACATTCAATTGGGTTTATTTGTTTTGACTGGCACCAAATTACAAATCTTCTCCAATTGTTAAAATAACAGTGTTAAGTGTTTGGTTTACATGCCTCTTTGAAGATTGCCATACACCTTTGAGGTAGATTTAGATGTTCAAAGTCTATGACTTCAGGAGCCAAGCTGCCAAGTTCATAAAGTGAGGTTGAGGGTGTAATGTTGTCCCCCCCGTGTTGGGTGAGCATGTTGAACGGGCAAAGGAGTTAGATCGAGGCGCACATCGGCGGTTTGCACAGATGTGGATATTAGGGTTGTCTTGCCCATATATGAGCAACTAGAATTAATGTAATCTGTTCCTTGTGAATCTTCTTCACCCCCTTGCTCATTAATTGAGTTGGAGGAAAATCATAGGTTAATTTCCCTGACCAACTCATTCACAGGGCGTTCCCCTTGGAGTTGTGTTGGGGAAACCTGGACGCAAAGTATGGGCATGGTTTGTTTTCTCTTTTTGCGAACAAGTCTAGTGAGGGGTAGCCCCACTGAGTGAAAACGTAATCTACGATTTTTCTGTCGAGCTGCCACTCGTGCTCTTCTGGTAGAGGATCTCTGCTTAGTGCGTCTGCTAGAGTATTGCCTTCCCCTGGAACATGTTGAGATGTTACGAACATGCCCCGCTGGAGTGCCCACTTCCATATTTTCTCCACTAGCCTCGACAAATTTGGAGAATGTGTGCCCCCCTTATTGTTTATATAACATCGCAGCGGTGCTGTCTGTGAGAATTTGTAGTGATGGATTTGTCAGTTGGGCTTCGAATGCTTGGAGCGCTTTTAGCACTGCTAGAAGTTCCAGCAGGTTGATGTGGTTATGTGCTGTGATTTGAGTCCACAGACCATGCACTGTGAGATGAAGGTGATGGCCCCCCACCCGGTGAGAGATGTGTCTGTTGTAACAACCGCTTGCATCGCCGGGTCATGGAAGGGTTTTGCCTTCAACAGATTCTCTTTTGTCCACCAGCATAGAGCTTGTACTAGGGTTGGCGAAACGACCACTAGATCGTCCCACTAACCGCTTGCCTCAGACCACTGTTTCGACAACCACTCTTGCATTAGGCGCATGTGCAATCGTGCGTGTGGGACCAGGTAAATGCATGTTGCCATCATCTCGAGCAAGCACTTTGCTTTGCGTACGGGTATCTGGCGTGGCAACCTGATAGATACAGAGGTATTTGCAGCAGTATGTTTTGTATTCTTTCCTTTGATGGAAAGATTAGACCCTCTTCTGTTTTTATGACAGCTCCTGAGAACCGTTTGGTCTTGTTTAGTACAAGGCTGGACTTTTTCTCGTTGATTGAGAAACCCAGTTGGAAAAGTAGATTGATAGTCTTGAGTATTTTGCTTGCAAATTTGGGGGGTTTCCTCTGTGATCAGCCAGTCGTCCAGGTAAGAGTACACTGGGATTGATTCTCTGCATAGATGCGCCACATCCACCACCAGTACCTTGGTGAATACTCTTGGAACGGATGCTATGCCAAAGGGTAGCACCTTGAATAGGTTGTGCTGGTTTTCTATCTTGAAATGCAAGAATCTTCTGTGCGCTGGCAACATTGAAATATGAAAGTATGCATCTTTGATATCCAAGGTTGCCATGTAGTCCCCCCCGCTTTAGCAGTGGGATTACTTCCAGTTGTGTTGTCATACAGAATTTCTGTGGCTTGACATAGCTGTTTGCAGGGTGCAGATCTAAGACAGGGCGCATTGTGAGATTTTTTTTATGGTGCAAGGAAAAACATTTAATAGATACCCTTGTTTATCTGGTTCACCGGGACGACTTCTACGGTGCCCTTTAATAGCAGCGCCGCCACCTCTCTTCCAATAGGATGTGCTGTTCTTCTTTGGAGGTGGTTCTTGGTCTTGGGGGATGGTTGCCGGGTTTCTGTAGCAGTTCTATACAATAACCGCCCGCCAGGGTTGAAAGCACCCACTTGTCTGAGGCGATTCCCTCCCATACGTGGGTCAAGTGTGATATGCGTCCTCCTACTGGAGTGGCATGGGAGAGAACCTGTAGCGGGTGGTCATTGTTTGCGGGGGTGTTGAGTCACCTCTGGAAGAGGAGGATCTACCCCTGCTGCAAGATCGTCTCTGGCCTCTTAGAAAACCTTGTGAGGACTGACCCTGTGATGAGCCCCAGGACGAGCTCTGACCCTGCTTGTACCCTGACCCCTGTTGTGAGTTTTACCCCTAAAGCGGAGAAAATAAACCCCCTTTGACCGGACGGTTTATTAGCAAGTTTGCCCAGAGACTTTAAGGTGTCATACTCTTCTTTGGCGCTGTTGAGGATGTATTCCACTGTCTTGCCGTACAAGACATTTGGGTCTATTGGCATGTTAAGCCTGTGTCTCGAGTTTAAACCCAGAATGATGTAGCCATGCGTGGCGTTTGTTAAGCGTGCCCTCCGCTATTATCCTCCCTGCGTTATCTGCTGCACCTAGATTATTCTCGAGAATGCAGTTTTCAACAGCTTTTCCTTCTGCAATGGAGAGAGAGAGCTGTGATTTAAGGGGTTCTGGGGCTGAAGCTATCTGTTCGGCCAATTCGTCCCACTTATAGCAGTTGTAGCTGGCCAGTAAGGTGGTGTTATTGGCAATTCTCGCCTAGTAGGCTGCCGAGGAGGTGACTTTTTTGCCAAAAGTATCAATCTTTTTGGGGGTGCTTCTGAAGAGGCTAGAGGTGTTCTGCTCTCTTTCAAGTGGTTGTAACCACCAATTAATCTGGTTTTAATTGACCCCTGATGTAGAGGGGGTCTGATGGAGCTGGTGGGAAGACTTTTTCAATGTGTGGGTTTACTGCCCGTGTTAAGTTTGGGGTTACTAAAGAGGGATGAATTCGCCTCTGTACAGATTGGAGAATTGGAATGAATTGGGTAGCTGACTTTTTATCTCCCAAGATGTTTTCAACAAAGTCCTAATCTACCTGGGTCTCCTAAGTATATATCTTGAAATGTTCTGCTGCTTTTAGGAGCACAACATTATATTGAATCTGATTGTTGACTGATGAGTCTGCCGCTGGTGGGTCTGAATGATCCGGCGACTGTATGACGTAGACGCCTTCATCTTCGTCGTCTTAAAACTGGTCTACAACTCCCATGTCTTCAGATTCCATGTAGGCTCCAGTGTCCTGCAAGTCCTGAATGGAGTCTTAGTAAGAAAGCTGCACTGGATGCTGCTGAGGGGAGGGTGCTTGTATGGTGTCTGTATCGGCTCTTTTGGCGGGGGTTGTGTAAGTGCTGCCCCACTAGCTGGTGGAATGCCATGACTAAAACATCTGGGTGGTTGTCAAAGAAATTGGCTAATAAAGACATACATCTCATGACCCTATCAATTTCTTCAGCAGACCACCGAGATGAACTAGGGACAACAAATAGGGTAGGAGAGGTGGGAGCTGGCTCAGGTGCAGGGTGTTTCTTGTGGCTCATAGCCCCTGAAATGGTCCCTTCCCCCGGGTCATAGTCCCTAAACTAGAGCCATCCTTCTGCTTTGAGAACTTATGGTTTTTTTGACGTCCGACCCTTTAGTAACATGACTGGGACGTGTTTTCTAATTAGCTCAGACATTTTCGAGCTCTCAGAGGATTTTGCAGGGGCCTTCGATGCGTCTTTCGACTGTCATTTATCGGCATTTCGAGTGTGCCATTGATGCGTCTTTCGATGCTCGGTCGTCAGCGTGTGCATACTTGGGCGTTTTGGACACAGCGTCAGGACCGGACCTTGCTGGTTTTTTTGGGGGCCTGTCGTGAGGCGAGCGCAATGGCCCAGGGAACAGGGAACTGTCGGACCTCATCCTTGACGCCTTGTGCAGCCTTTCGGTCAGCGCTGAAGTCAGCTTGTCGCTGTGGGTAGTGTTCTTTGTTTGAGAATGTTTGTGCAAGTGCCGCCGGGTGTCGTCCCCGTAGCAGAGCCGGCGGCATGCCTGATGGGGTCAGGGGCTTGCACGCAGGCGTCAGACGGATCCCATTTGCTCTCAGCGTCACTAAAGATGCAGATGCCGCCATCACTGGAGGCACCCTCAACATCCATGGTGGCTTCGGCATGCATGGCGGGGTGGGCCCAGCGCTTGCTTTTATGGTCCTTCAGAGTTTTGGGCCTGAAGAACCTGCACGATTTGCAGTGGCCTTTGTTATGGTCCCTTGGGAGACAAAGATTGCACACCCTGTGCAAGTCTTTCTAGGGAAATGTTGAGTTGCAATATGGGTACAATTTAAATGGTGTATTCTCCATAGTGCATGGGGAAGGCAGCCTGGCGAATAAAGTGGGTAGAGGGGGAAATATGAATTCTCTTAGGAAACTAAGAAATTAACCATACCCCACTCTCCCTACTGTGAGGGCTGAGTCACGGAGCGGCCTTCCGAGGCTGTCTGAAAAGTTTGTTGAGCGAGTTGAAGCGGCCGTCGCCGAAGGTCTTGTAGGGGAATGGAAAAGAAAGGACAGTAAGGTAAACTAGATCTAATTATTATATTTTGTAAATAATAGCAATAGCCAGAAGGAACTTTGCTTTGAGCGACCGACGATGATGGCGGAAAAAAACAATCCGAGGGACCTCGACGCGTGAAGCACCATGGTCACAGTAGATGTCACACTAGGGATGGTATTACTAGCACGCCCTGTCGACGTCCCTTTTTCGAGTTTCGAAAACAAATGTAATACTCCGCAGCTCCCACTAAATGTCGGCCTATGCATAGCATGTGAATCTAAGCAGATTCCACAAGCCTAAAAAATATACATAAACATATATTTATTATAGGCCTCCTGAACACACTGAAAAATGACTGACAGGTAGAATTAGAGAACAATACTCGATTATACCAATATATACAAACACCAAAAGTTCAAATATACATCAAATGACTATCGGCAAAGCAGGTACATATTTTAGATGAAATAAATGACGGAACCAGATCACAAGCGAATAACCTAACTTAAGCAGTCCAAACCCTAAGAAGAATGGGGCCTTGTGCCCAAAGGTCACAAGAGCCACAATTTTTATCACCAGAATAGTGCCTCTGTCAGTAAATTGCAATTTACTAGTGTTAGTGATAGTTCAAAAAGTTATTCAACAATTCTTACTAAAGGTACTTAAATTTCTTATATTATTTAAAGGTTAATCCACCCAGGTTTGACAACCAAAAGGTGAGCGGAATGGAATTTAGGAGACAAGGGGACTTTTTCCCAATATTATCCTATGGAGGATGGGGAGGGATAGATCCACTGTGTTTACTTACTCCCCCTGACTCCAATTTTCCTAGATGATTTTGTGGATCATGTGGGGGTCGGTAAGGGCTCAATCTTCTGCCGTTCTTTCCATTAAGTGGTGCCCAGGAGTTGAGGGTTCGAGATTCTTCGGGTCGGATGCAGCTGCAAGATGCAACCTCAGTCTATGAAGAAATGCAAGGAACACTGATGCAGACCTGCTCAGGAGACTTCAGAGGTTGGAGAAAGGTGAGTTCCAGAGACTGTCTCCGCACACATGCAACAAGCGTCGCTTTCCACAGAAGCTGCTCCGGGACAGGATCCCTTGATGCTGGGGTGCTGAAATATGGGGAGGAGGCGCCTTGTAACACATGCTGGCAGCCAACGAAGTTCCACACTTGAACGCGTAAAGGCCACGCTTCTGGTCTGGTAAGGTATCCCACAAGAAAGCTGGTCAGTCCACCGGGCAGTCCAGGAACACATCTGAAAGCTAAGAAGGGCAGGAACCACGAGAAGGCATTGAAAGTAGTTGGTCTCACTAATACAAGGGCTGAAGCACGGCCCAGGACCATATGAGATGAGGTAGTCAAATTGGGGTTCACCAAGCCAGATGCAGGAAGGGATCCTTGGCCACTTCAGGAGACTTCTTCGGATATTGAGTCAGCTGTTCTTCTTCGAGGGATTCTTGGCTCAAACAATTTTGGGAGGAAATGGTTGCAGAGGTCCTCTTCTTATAGAAAATCCAAGCTGGAAGCAAGTCCATGCCTACCAATGGTAAGGATCTGCACCATCCAAACAGCCAGCAATTGTCCAATCAGGGACAGCTACTGTTTCCGTTTTGCCCCAAAGTCAGACTTTCTGGCACCAGGGATGTGGAGTGCGACCAGACAGTCCCAACCCCTTCCTAGGCCACATACACAAAGGCATCACTAGCCTGATAGCAGCAGTTTTCCTGGGGCAGTGCATGACCATATAAGGAATTTCCTGACCTGGCAAGCTAGGAAGAAGGCCAAACAACATTATGGCCAAAGAAGCAAGCGAAAATCACGTTTCACCTTCATTTTAGAGCACTAGCCACGTTTAGCAGCCATATGCGGTAAACTAAATGGGCACACTAAAAAGAATGCAAACATTGAAAAAATATACCTGCTGCCACCAGCTTGCCTTTACGCACATATAAAAGTAACCAAGAATCTCAAATGTAAAAAGCTAGTGTGATATAAAAGTATTACGATCCCACTACCCTGTAGGGTGCTGTGTGCAATTTTAAAAAGTACAAAAATTAAAAAAGGAAACATAGTTTCCCAGTACTGATAGTCTGAAGGACTGATCAGTTTCGCCATACCAACGAGCAAAAGTGAAGTGTAGTTGAAGGCTTTACTTTAAAAAAAAAAATATTACAAAACATTTATATTGGTTTATTAACAACAGTGAACCAGAGTGGGTCCTTTAAAACGAGGTAACAGTATCTGAGATGGATGGGAATGCAGATCTTACTCAAACATCAATAATCAGACCGACTCAGCAAGTTTGGCAAAATCCTGGCTGTTTTAATAACATTGTTAAAAAGTGAGTACAACGGGCATTCACGAACGCAGCAGAGCACAATCTCAATATATTTCATACAAAATGAAACTTTTATAACAAAAACTCGTCATAGGTGACGTCATACTGCGTGGCAAAATAAGAAAACCTACTAGGGGATATGATAGGCTTAAAAGGAACATCTACATATAATTTCTATGGGGCATGGGGTTGTGATTGGGTCTCTAAAGTCAGGTAGACAACTAAGCCCACCACAAGTACAAGTCATCCTCCATGTTAGACTAATACACAATGTTCTATTGGCTTCTCAAAATACAGGGCTCTTTGCTACATGGCCCTCTACAATTGGTTGGCATGTGTGTACCCTTCTGGAATATTCTACTCGCTAGCAGCACACAAGCTGGTACCGCAGATGCTTTGGGGGTCGGCCTGGTCATGCCTCCCCACCCAATTAGCCCAACATCCATCATCACTCCTGCGGTCTGCCATTCAATTACTACGTTTGAACTTGGCTTTGTGAATGCTCTCTGTGCCGAGAATAAAACAGAGTGAAGGCATGGTCTTATCTTCTGGTATGTGACTCGAGACCACGTTTTGAGCTCCTTTGTTGCATTTTATATTATTAAATTAAGAAAACCTGGTGCTTCTAGTGTTTTTCTATTACACATCAAACAGGAGCTCAGCTCACTTCTCACGTTATTGTATCCTCTTGCAGCCCGACTCTTGACACTGGGCCTGGCAAGCATTCTCGAATCTTCCTTCGCCTTTAACTTGTTTTATTCTGCTGCGCCACACTTCCAGCCCTTTTATTCACAGAGTCCGAGTTTGCTGAAGTGTGTCGTGAACATCCAGATTCTATACATTCCTACACATATACATTGGCAGCACCGCTGCAATCTATGCACTACATAGCCAGCCTCATGATTACTTTGTCTACTTGTGTTACTGCGTCTGTATAATTGTAAAATGATTTTGCATTTTCTTCAGTGCTTCTTCGCACCTGCAATCTTCATTTAGCTCCTGAAATGTTGCTTAATTCATTACTTCGCCATCAGATTCTATAAGGTCTATATTCTTTCTTCATTGGCATCTTTTCTGGGTGCGTCATTTCTGATTCATGTGACGTCACCAGTCTTCTCTTTCACTCATTTTCACACTTCTTCCGAAACTTCCTTCAGAAGACTGTCATTTTTCTGTGGATACATATAGGGATTTCTCAATGGATACCTTGTTTCAAGGACTCTTCATGGTATAGGTACCATTATGGGCTTTGCGCATGTTGCAATTTCCTGCTGCCAGCATATAGGCAGAATGGGGGCGAGACTTCCGGTAGAGGCACTTGGCTCCTTCTCTACAACAGTGTAAATTACAGACTTGCATAATATTACATGATAATGTACAGACGTTTTTGTCTGTGTAACCTCACACAACCCAACCCCACCACGCCCAACCCAGCCTATTCAACATACATTGTACTACACAGTACATCCTACTTTCCAGCACCTACTCTTTCCCACTAGTCCGTCAAATGTGCCTGGTTGATACTGGCACCCCGGGCTTCGTCATGTGCCAAAGCCCACAATTTCTGCACCATATACTTCCAGGAATCTAAGTCCACATTTTGTGTTCCCTGGCCACGACGGGCCGCCACTTTCCACACGGAGGCTTCAGCCAGCATCCACTTTTGGAGGTCGCTCCACCAAAGGCGCACCTCTGGGCCCTTGTGTGATTTCCAACCCATTGCTATCCTACGTTTCGCCAGGATATATACCAGGTCTTTCAACCTACTAACATGGCTCGCCTGTTTCGGGCTCTTAAAAATGCTGAGCAAACAGGCTGTAGGGAAGCTCGTATCCAGGGTTCTTCCTACATTGGCTAAGGCTTGAGCAATTTCGTCCCAATAAAGTTGGATCACTGTGCAAGCCCAGAACATGCACCAGATCTGCATCAACTGCCCCGCATTTCGGGCAGGCCTGCTCCGTTGCCTTGCTGAACTTGGTGATCTTCTTCGGGGGTCAAATACGCCCTGTGAGTTACATATAACTGAATAAACTGCAGCCTCGGTTTCCTGGATACCCTTTTGTGATATGCCAATATTCGACCCCAGCATGCATCTGTGATCTGCTCCTGCAAGTCCACTTTCCAACTGCGCTTGGTCTGTTCAAGCACATCTCCCCACTGGGACATGAATAACCCATATAAAGGGGCTGGGGGGGGGGAGGCCCTATCGAACTCCTACCACCAAATCGATGGGGCATGTCATTTAGCCCTCCATGCCAATCTGCCCCTGTAAAGTGATTGGCTGCTTTGCATTAAAACAAAGAGCATTGCTGGGCATATATCACTGCATCCGTGCCCAACAATGGCACTAGATACTGGTGTGGTGCTTATTTCCTGTGCACAGTATTTTGACAGAGTTAATGAGCACCATCGTATGTGTGAATTGCGTGTTCTGAAGATATGAATGTTGTGACTACCCCCGTCACTCAGTAGCGCAAGCACATGGAACTGTATGTCTCGTGCTTGTGCAAAGCAAGACACATACTGTTCCATGGGTTTGCACTGTTGAATGGGGGTCGGGGGTTAGTCAGAAACGTGTGTGCTACTAATGCATTCCTTCAGAGCACGTGAAGCACACGTGCTGTGGTGCTCATTTTCTTTGTCACAATAGTCACCCTGACAGTAAAATGTGTGACACATGTTTATGTTTATTGTGCAATTTTTAGGCGCTTATGCAACAAGTAAATTGTGTTTCAAAGCACCCACATGGCAACAGGAAGGAGACATGGGATTGAAAACAATATATACACTGGGGGATAAAGGCAAACCTACTAGGCCTTGTGAGTATTCATACCTGACAAATGCAGAGGAAGAAGAGGGGTAAAGGGAGTGGTGGCGAATGCTGGAGTGTCCATGCTCGTGGGTGAGCAGCAGATTTAAGTGCCACGTATAGTAACTGCTAGGAAGCATTGAGCTGCAATAAGTGGGTAAGTGCAGTCCTACAGGGGTGTATGCCAGTGGGTGCCGAGGCCAGTGCTGTGTGTAGGCAGTAGCTGAGGCGATTGGGTGTGGGAGGCCAGGGCGCTGAGGACACATAAGGACCCTGGTCACCAATCACAGGCACTGTGAAGTTAGCAAGTGAAGGAAGAAGGGAAGGAGGAAGTGAAATGGAAAGTCTTGAGGAGCTTCCCGAATTTGAGGTGGTCTGGCTCAAGACGAAGAGGAAGGCTGTTCCACAAGAGGGAGCCAGCTGAGGCAAGAGATTGGCCTCCGGCCCCCTGTTTAGGGAAATGCTTCACATACAGAGAGTTGGTACCAGAGGAACGTAGAGGGAGAATATCTAGTGATAGCAAGTTGCAGATAGAGTGGTTTCCCCAGCCCCAGACAACCTTGTGGATGATGCAGAGGGATTTCAATATAATAAGTGCAGCAAAGGGGAGCCAGTGACGTTTTTCAGGGCAGGAGAGATGTGTTACTTGGGCTTGAGGCAAAAGATAAGTCTCACTGACATATTCTGGATTAGCTAGAGGGGTCGTAGTGAGGAAGAGGGTAGATTCAGGAGTAGGCTACTCAAGTAGTCAATACTAGAGAGAACCAGAGCTCTGCTAACATTGAACTTTTGGGGGAAAGTGAGAAAATTGTTATTTACTTTGAGAAGTAAGAGTTGAAAGTTGGACCTCTTGGCAATGTCCTGGATGAAGGGAAGAGAGGGGTCGAAGATCTCTCCAAGGTTTCTGGCATCGGATTAAAGAGAAGGGGGAGAGCCCATAATAGATCACCAGTGTAGGGGAAGAAAGAGGGAGCAGGGGTCCGAATAGTAAATAACTAAGTCTTGTTGGCATTGAGGCACAAATTAGTTGAAGTGCACCAGGATTGGATTGTAGATAGGCAGTCTGGGATGATGGAAGACGCAAAGGGTCAGCTGGAGGTTTGAAGAAGAGTTGAGTGTCATCTGTGTAGCACTGGAAGTTGGGGGGAGGAGGAGGAAATGATGCCTGCCAGCAGAGCAAGTTAAGTGGTAAAGAGCCAGGGAGAAAGGTTGGAGGCTAGGAAATAGGTCAGCTAGTCCAGTGCTCGCCGGGTTTTATGAGGATGAAGTGGTTAACCATGTCAAAGGCAGAGGAGAGATCAAGTAGGAGGAGGTCAGCTGGAGAGTTAGAATCTAGAGACGCAAGCAGTTCTTCACAGGTGTTCAGAAGGGCAGTTTCCATGCCTCTGGATGCTCTGAATCCAGATTGATGGTCGTAGAGACCGGCAACAAGTTCAGTATGTGAGGTAAGTTTGGGGAAGGCCAGCTTCTCCAGGAGATTCCCAAGGAAGGGGGTAATAGAACTAGGGTGGTAGTTAGCTGGACAAGTGGGGTTTGCTGAAGGTTTTTTTCAGGAGGGGGCACAGAAGGGAGTGCTTGAGGCAGGAGGGCAAAGATCCAGTAGCAAAAGATTGGTTGCAGAAATCAGCAAGAGCGGGGGCAAGAGTGCCAATGTTGTCCCTGATGGTTCTGGAGGAGCAAGCAAGGGGAAACCTGTTTGGAGGAGACCTTCATAAAGCAGACAACTCCGGTGACAAGGAGAAGGAGGAGAGAGAAGAAGGACTGTGGGAGGCCATAAGAGGCAAAGGAGTGGGGGAGGGAATGGGGGAGAGGGCAGCAACGGTGCTCAGGATGTCCAGAGTTTTAGTGGTAAAGTGTTTAGCTAGTGCATTGCAGAGGGCATGGGAAAAAAGAGGAGAGAAGGAGTCTGTGGATGGGTTGGCCTTCAGATTTTAAAGAGTTCAGCCGGGCTGTTGGATGCACCAGATACCCAGGCCTGGTTGCGGGCCCTTTTCTCGGCACGGATGGAGAGTCTGTATTGCCTATCGAGCAGACGGCAGGCCAGTTTGTCAGAGGGTGAGCCTGGTGTTTGCCACTTAATTTCTGCAGCTCGGTACTTGCGTTTCAGGGCTGCAAGTTTGGAGATATACCAGGTATTACGCTTACAGGCAGATTTCAGGCAGATCCTCATGACTGGGACAAGAATGTCCAGAGTGTTAGTAATGGCCAGCTGGAGTTTGCTGAGAGCACAGTAAAAAGTAGACTCGGGGTTGGGGTGAGAGGGGGGATTGAAGTGGATGTGAATATGAGACATAGATATACAGCTTCGGACAGTTTCATTGTTTGAGCTTGGACTGGTGAGCGACGACAGGAGCATGATAGTTTGGATTTGCTTTTGCTGAGCTGACAACAGATAATCAATGTTTTTTGTTTTGTTTACAGGTCTAGTACTGTTGAAGCTTCTACTTTGTTATGTAAGTAGAGAATCTGCTCTTTTCAACATAGTACACTATACAGATGGGGCGTATTGTCAGTGGGGTGGGTGGGACTGGATTGTTGGTGGTGTGGGCGCTCTTGCCTACATGCAACAGAGTTCCGACAAGATGCTTTTTGCCGGAGCGCAGCTCCAACTTTTTCCAGCTCAATTTCTCCTCTCTGCAAGGGGAGGTATTATTTTGGGCTGGGACACAATTGCAGGGTCAGGCCACGAAATGCCCCCATGCCAGCAGACATTGCTGTTCCCCTGTGAGGGCAATTGTGAGATTTGGGCTACCATTTTACGAACCCTGCGAGGCAGCATTGGCCACTAGGCCATCTGGAAAAGTATGTTTGGGGGAGGGGGGTGGTTCCATATACCCATTACCCTCATTCCCATGGTATATACCATTTATCTGGCCCAAAGAAGGGAAATGTTTTCAGATAGCAGCATGAACGTTTGGATGTGTTTTTGCTGGGCTGACCACATAAGATAACTTTTTTTGGTTTCATTTACAGTTGTGACAGGCTGAAGCTTTCGCTGGTTTATGCAAGTAGTGCGAAATGTCCTTTCGTTATTATACATTAGAACAGGGACGGATTGTCAGTGCGGTGAGTGGGACTGTGGCTGGAGTGTTAGTGGTGTGGCTGGGAATGGGTGGTGCAGTGGTTTTTGTAGAATGATGCGTGGGCCATGAATAGAGGATGCTGGCTGCTCAGCATAAAAACAAACTGCATTTTGGGAACATAATAATGACCACCACTTTGTGAACATGTTTGTGCTACTAATGCAGACGTTTGTTTCTTCTGAGCATGCAAAGCACACTTGGTATGGAGCTCTTTCATTTTATTAGAATGGTCACCAGTTGGGTCAACCACTTCCAAGTCCAGCAGCGGTCCCAGAGAACCTCGGCAGGGTCCCCATCCTTCCCTGAAGGGAAAAGGTGTAACGCAGCCCAGCCAGAGCTCCAGGATGGTCCGGGGTGATGTCCGGGGCCTTGGGTCCCTGTCTCCCATGTGGGTCGACTGTCCCCCAAGTTCAGCAGCAGCCCCAGAGTGTCCCGGCAGGGTCCCTGTCCTTTCCTGGAGGGAAAAGCTGTACGACAGGCCAGCCAGAGCTCCAGAGTGGTCGGGGTGATATTCCTGGCCTTGGGTGGCTGTTTCCGATGTGGGTCGATAATCCCCATCCCCAGCAGTAGTTCCAGGGAGCCCTGGCACGGTCCCCGTCCTTTCCCAGAGGGAGAAGCTGTACCACAGGCCAGTCAGAGCTCCAAGATGGTCAGGGGTAATGTCCCTGGTCTTGGGCACCTGTCTCCCATGTGGGTCAACCGCCCCCAAACCCAGTAGCGGTCCCAGGGAGCCCCGGCAGGGCCCCCAAACTTTCCCAGAGGGAAAAGCTGTAACGCAGGCTAGTCAGAGCTCCAGGATGGTCAGGGGTAATGTCCCTGGTCTTGGGCGCCTGTCTCCCATGTGGGTCGACCGTCCCCAAGCTCAGTAGGAGTCCCAGGGAGCCTCAGGAGAGTCCCCATCCCTCCCCAGAGTGAAACACTAACACAGGAGAGCCAGAGAACCATGATGGTGGTGGGTGATGTCCCTGGCCTTGGGCGCCTGTCTCCCATTTAATTGGACGGCCCCCAAGCTCAACAGTTGACCCGGGAAACCCTAGCAGGGTCCCCTTCCTGGAGACAAAACCCCTAATGGGCCAGGAACAAGGACGCTGCCGGGACACCCCAGGACCACTGCTGGGCTTCGGGACAGTTGACCCACATGGTAGACAGGTGCCAAAGGTCAGGGGAAGCACCCCCGTCCGTCCTGGAGTTCTGGGTGGGCTGTTACAGCTTTTTCCTCTGGGGAAAGGTGCAGACCCTACCAGGGCTCCATGGGTCCGCTGCTGGACTTGGAGACGTCGACCCATATAGGAGAAAGGCACCCAAGGCTGCGGACATCCCCAGCCATCCTGTAGCTATGGCTGAAGCTCTCGCGATGAAACTATCCAATATTGTATTAATGTCTCATGAGTGGCACACATTTTCTCAGGGTGCCTATTTTGACATAGCATGCAATGCACACTTGCTATGGTATGCTGCTCATTTCCTCTGTCAGAATAGTCACCCTGATGAAATGTGTGCAAAGTATTGAACAGTTTCATTGTTGATGCTTGGGCTGTTGTGGAAAGGAAGGAGGCAGGTTGCACTCGTGCGATCCACTATTGGAGGAGGTGGAAGCTCCTGGGGCACTGTGTGAAGTGCATGGTGGTAAGAAGTGTTGTGTAGTGTGAGGTGTAAAAAAGGCAAGTTGGTGGGTTGTGGGAGAATTATGCATATTGTTCAGAGTCCTAAGAAGTGCTAGCCCTGGAGACTTCACTGAAGCTTAGTCCTTCTTTCTGGCAGTATCTCTCTACCATTTACCTTCCCTGATCCCTCGGTATCATGATGTAGGACGTGCAACTCTCCTTACCACTTTGAAGTACACACACTGCCCCTGAAACAGAAACCTTCACTGATTACAATAATGCCAGCACAACTGTGACATTAGCACAAGCGGATATAATGTGTACTTCACCACTTTCTCTGAAAAGTAGGTATCAATTACATAATAAACTTGATGTGATGTACATAGTGTGCCCTCACATGCGAAATGTTTATTATAATATTGGAGGAAGTGTGTATCTGGGATTGTTGCAAGAGACATGTGTGAATGCCCTTGCTGTGCTAATGGATGGATTTTACATCTGGTCCTATTCATGTTAGTTTTTCTATTTGCATTTCCTAGTGAAGATGAGGCTTGTATGGATTGTCGGGCACTCTTTCATCCGAAGGCCAGCAGCACATTTCACAGAAGCACATCTGGGTCACAGAGGCATGGTGTGTCATTGTACTGGTTTGGTGTCGGAGGAATGTGCCTTCACCAGCGATGCCCAGGTAAAAAGAGAGGTTCCACCTCCATTCTTGATTGATGTGCATCTGGGACGGAATGACATGGTTTCTTTGGGACTGAGGGGGGTACAGAAGCTCCTTATGGCTGAACTGGAGTGGATTTTGCTTAGGTTCCCAAACATTGTGGTGGCTTGGTCTCAAATGATTCCAAGTAGTGATTGGAGAACCCCAGGGAAGGAAAAGGCCATCAACTCCTCAGTGAGGAAACTTAACGGCAAGCTGGCAAAATTGACCAAGGCAAATTTCATAATTCGGACAATTCACCATGGATTCATCAATGGTGAATTGATGTTTCACAGAGACGGAATGCACCTATCCAAGAGAGGAATGGACGTTTTCATTGAGGACATAATTAAGTTTGCCCAGACGTTATGTTGGGTGTGGGAGAGCAATTCCTAATAATTGATGCCCTTACTAGGTTGTGTGGCATTATAATAAAATGGTGACTTAATCTGTTGACAGTGAGACTCTGACTTGTTAACAACTTCATTGTACTTTGTTTTGGTGGAATGTCAACGTATTCACTATATCTGGGCTGCCTATTGGCTTCCAAAGCGTCACCACATTTTGTAGCTGATTTCTACTTGCTGGCCCTTGTAGTCATTCGGTGCTTGTGACCTTCACTCCCTCAAACCCCTACCCTATGTGATGAGCAGGGGGTTTATGGAAAGGTTGCCAGCAATTTTCTTGAATGGGCCTGCCATGTACTTACCCCAGCTTCACTTTCTGCGTCCAGTGCCCCTCTGCCTTTTCACCTCACCCAATTAGGAATGCATTGCTATGTTGTTTCTCACCTGTATTTGCCACCCACATGCACCCCACGGGGGAGGGGGGAGTTCCCCACATTGTGGTTGTCTTTAAATTGTCAGTATGGGTTCCATCCTCTTCCCCCCTTGCATGTGTTTAATGTATAGGTAAAGATGACATCTTGCTTAGATTTGTTGTTCTCTTTGTTGTAGGTGCAGGTGAGTTGTCGCAGTCTAACCACTTGTATGCAAGCAATGAGCTATACGTTTAAATTTCACGTGAGTGCCAGCAAATTAGTACTCTTTTTTATTTGGCGTGTTGAGAGTAGATTGCATTTTAGAGGGCTGCTACATTTTGTGAGCAGATTCGGGACAATTTGGCTTAATTGTGTGGTCTTGGTCTATTTCATTGAAGACCAATTACTATACTAGTTCCCTTACTTTGAAAAGCAAAGTTACTTGGTGTTTCAGTCTTTATCTGTTCATTGGGCAGTAAATGTTTAGATTGGCACAGTTGTCATGGCTTCAAGTCAGATGTCTGGTGAGGAGGTTCTCAACTTACTGATGAGGTCTGAGTCGGAGCAAGGCACAGAACCAGATGCAGAATCTGCTTCTGAGGATGAGCATGCAGTTGATTCCGGAAGTGAGTTTTTTTCAGTTGAGGCTAGTTCCACCTCCTCATCTGATGAGGAAGAGAAAGAAGGGGTACATGCACCTTGTCTGACACTTCCCACACATAGTTTACCTGCAGGGTTGAGGGAACATGCAGGACGTGCCAGTTCATAACATGACTGACGAGTCGGACTGGGTGCCTCCAGCAATGGCTCAGCCTTTTGTGCCACCTTTCACTGGAGTATCGGGATGCACAGAGAATACAGATGGTTTTAAGCCTATTGACCTTTTCAACCTTTTTGTGGATGATGGGTTCATTTAAGATATGGTTGATCAAACCAATCTGTATGCTGAACACTTCTTGAGGGCACGGGGTGCCAATCAGAAAGCCCATTCAGAGCACACTCTTGGGTTCAGACCATGGGTATTGAGATGGGAACATTTTGGGGTCTCACTCTGCTCATGGAAATAGTGTAGAAGCCGTCTGTCTCACTGTACTGGTCTACTGAAGCTTTATTTGCAAGCCCTTTGTTGCCAGCAATAATGAGTAGGGATAATTTCCTAGAATTGCAACGTATTCTGCATTTCAATGACAACTCTGCAGCATTACCAAGAACTGACCCTAATTGTGATAGGCTATTCGAAATACAGCCATTACTGAAGCACTTTGCGTGGCGATTTTCAGAGGTGTGTGTTCCTAGCCAGAACATATCCATCGATGAATCTCTGGTGTTGGTCAAAGGTCGACTACTGTTCAAGCAGAATATTCTAAGCAAGAGAGCATGATATAGGATGAAGGTTTACATGTTGGTGAAAGTACCACTGGGCATTCCCTACAATATGAGAGTTTACACTGGAAAAGACTCGAGCATAAAGTCTCTAGGCTGGCCAGCGCATTTAGGGATAAGTGAGAAGATTGTGTGGGATCTTGCCACACCATTGTTCCACAAGGGTCACCATTTATATGTGGACAATTTCTACACAGGAATACCATTGTTCAAGGAATTGTACAATGTGGGCACCCTGGCATGCGGTACAATCTGCAGTAACCGCAAAGGCTTCCCCAGACAATGCGTTTGTAAGAAGCTGGACAAGGGAGCATGTATGGCATTGCGACATGAACTGGTGGCAGTAAAATTCTACAACAGAAGGGATGTACACATGCAGACGTTCCGGCTCCCTCCACTCAAGGTGTGCTTGGGAAGCAATGCTAGTGCAGCTTCCTTCACTTGAGGCGTGCCTTGGAAGGGAACGTGGTTCTGGGTTCCCTCCACTCGAGACATGCCTTAGAAAGGAACACCATTCTGGTTCCTTCCCGTGGAGGCGAGCCTTGGCAAGCAAAGGTAGTCCAGCTCCCTCCCCTTGAGATGTGCCTTAGAACAAAACGCCAGTCCAGCTCCCTCCACTCGAGGCGTGACTTGGACAAGAAGGGAACACCATTCCGGTTCCTTCCACTCAAGGTGTGTCTTTTGAAATATGGAAATGCCAGTTTGTCTCCCTCCCCTTGAGGGCTAAGTGAAATGAAAATGCGAACTGGAAGCCATCTATATGGCAGCAGTGTCTTTTATAAATCTCATCAACCTGCCATGATTTTCTTTTACTAAAGTAAAGCTCATGTGTTGTATGACAGGAATGTCTTCTTTTAGAATGACTGAGATGTGATTGGTGTGTGAGTGAGGTACGGTTGGTGCAACATGACTGTTGAATGCAGGTACAGTTGATATGCGAGTTCATGTAGTTGGTGTGAAAGACATTGCCTGGAGACATGGTTGCCATGTGAGGGAATGTCCTCTTGCTATGAGTGTGCAGATATGGTTGCTGTGGAGCTGGTGATTTGGAAGATGTGTGACTGCTGATATGGATGGCTGGAGAAAGCTGCTCACAAGTTCCTTTTTTCTTGTGCTAAAACCAACCATGGGTGTCCTGTTGCACTATGCACTGTATGTACTATGAGAGTGAGCAAAGGTGCCTGCAAAAGGGCTTGAAGAGGAAAAACAGGGCAGCGGTGGCAAATGCACAGTGATTCTTGTATTCCCAGAGCACTTGGCATTCAAATGATTTATCCATTTCCACCCAGGTGAGCACACCCAAGCATGTAAGGTCTGGCTTTTGTCGGAACATATATGGAAACCTTGGGAAGGTAGGACATGTGTTGTTGCCAACGTGTTATTATGGTTTCTCTGGGGCAAATGTGTGAAAATGGTTTATTATTGGTGAGATTTTCAGTACAGTGTGGCTAAGAAATTGTTGCACAATTCACGCAAGTTATGGCTCATTGAATTTGTGAAGGCGTCATTCATTTCTAAAGTGCAAATGGTTCCCTGTTTTCCTTGGTGGCTGCGACACCCCAGGCCCAAGACTGTGGGTTGTCCACAAGACCAAATACAGTAAATATTTGCTCTTCCCATGCCCTTTGGTGCATCAGTGACTTAGCCTTTTCCCTTCGCACCCAGGTAAGTGCACCCACAAATGTGAGGTACCATTTTCGTTGGGACACCTGTGGGAGCGTGGGAAAGTAGGACATGGTTTCTTGCCGGTGTATTCTGGTGGTTTCCTGGTGGGAAATGTCTGAAAATTGTGTTTTCACCCCTACATTTGGACTCTCCTGGGCCTTATGGGTTATACATTCTAGGGTGATTCGCGCAAGTCAGACCTCTTTGGATTCCCATGAGTGTCTTCTTTTCAGAAATGCATGGGGTTCCGTTTTTTCCTTTGGTGGCTGCGACACCCCAGGCCCAAATCTATGGTTTGTTCACAAAGCCAAATCCAGTGTTCCCCAGGGTGTTTGATGTACCAGTGGTTTAGCCTTTTACCTTTGTGCCTAGGTCAGTGCACCCACTTATGTGAAGTACCGTTTTCGTCGGAACATCTGTGGGAAGGTAGGACATGTGTTGTTGCCGGTGTATTTAGGTAGTTTCCAGGTGGCAAATGTCTTAAGATTTTGTTTTTTTCCCATCATTTTAAACTTTGCTGGGCCTTGTGGGTGATAAACTCGAGGGCGATTTGCACAAGTCAGAACTCTTTGGATTCACACGGTTGTCCTCTTTTCAGATATCCATGGGGTCCCTGTTTTCCTTGGTGGCCTCGAAACCCCAGGCCCAATTCTGTGGGTTGTCCACAAAGCGAAATCCAGTCTCCCCCAGGGTGTTTGATGTATCAGTGGTTTAGCCTTTTCCCTTTCTGCCCCGTTTAGTGCACCCATGCATGAGGTACCATTTTTATCGGGACACGTGTGGGAAAGTGGGAAGGTAGGACTTTTGTTGTTTTCTCTTAGTTTTGATAACGTTTTCATACATTTCTACCGCACTTTGTTACACAACCATTTCATTTCCCAAATGTGACACATTTAGTCGTTGCTTTAGGCACTGTACGCTTTTGTAATCTGCGCAAGTCACCTATCCATCAAAAGGTCTGCCTGTGTTCTTTCAAAAAACGTATGCTTGCCATTCTTCATCAAATTCGTTTTCCTTATTTTGTAATGCTAAGTACGTCTGTTTAGGCCGTCAGCATACAAATCCTGTGTACAATAGCTCTGTTTGTGGCTTGTGGTAATGCTTGTTTTGTGAAATATTGCCTAACACGAAGAGTCAGGGGAATGTAGCAGTGCATTGCTTCTCTCAATATTCACAGAAGCCATTACCTTACAAGTACAAACATGTCCAGCACTTACTTTTCATTCCGTCCCTTTTGCAATTATTTCCCAAACTATGGGAATTTTAAGTACATAATTGTGTCCTGCCCTGTGCAAATGACCCCTTCCTGAACTTGCAAATTTAACCACATTTCAGAAATGTATGCTTTTCTGTTTTCCCATTGAGCTTTCCTACCCTCCACTTCCATTCCATAAAAGCATGTCCAATTTAAAAAAAAAGGGAAATGTCGCCTACCTCTCACAAAACTGATGGTAACTTTATGAAAAATATGTTTTTTTGTTTCCACTCAACCTGTTCAGGAATGCTTGGAAAATGACGAATTCAGAACTGCAAACCATTTGTTCCTAGCTCTTACAAGAAAAAAACCACAGGCTTCGTTGTACATCAATTTATTGGCATTTTCTGAAAGAACACAAAATGTGGTCACTTTTGTATTATTTTCCTACACACCCCCACAGCAAACTAGGAATCCTTGGTGGGGTTATGACCGCCTACATGTGGGAAGAAAAGGGTGCAAATTTGTCCGGGATAGCACTTGTAACAAAAAAAACATTACCAGAGATTGAATGCCGACATACCGAAATGTCCAAAAAAGGGCTCAGAATTGGGAGGGAAAACCTTTAAGGGGTTAAAGAAATATTTGGCAAGCAAATCCTCACTATTCCTACTCTATCAGGGAATTCCCTACCTGGTATAAAAGCTAAGGGACTAACCCCTAACATAAACAAACTGGCCCTCACACTAAACAACAAAACATTCAAAGGAAATCAAAAACATTAAAAAAATGAACAATATTTAACCAGTATTTTGGATGACCTTCACCTTTCCTGGGTAAATCCCTTCCCCAGGGTTTTCCAAAGTCAATTATCCAAAATGTTCAAAGGAAAATAAAAGTCTTGAGCCAGTTCTTATGGGTTCCAAGTCAACAGAAAAGCTCATTAAACAGAAATACACTGGTAACACTTCTTCAGCTTCCAGTTGAAAAGCCCCCCTTCCAATTTCAGCCCAAAAGAAAGCACCAATGGTAATTAATCCTTCCAAGATTAATTGCTACAGTTCTTCTGCAACAACTTTATAATTGATACCGACCTCTCTTGTACATTTGGTATAATTGTCAGGATGCTTCTCTTTGAGTTGTTGCTTTCCTCTAGACAACCATCCTTCTACTAGTGTTACCATGGGGACAATCTCATTTGTTCCACAGTATGCTACTACTTCAACCAACTTCAATCTGACATCCACCGACAGTTTGTACACCACCACAGTTCAAGTACTTCTGCTTCTTCTTCTACAACGTTATACTTCAGGATTAATAGGCATACAAAGACAAGGCACTTCGGTCTCTACAGGTAAGCAAGGCACTTTTCTTTCCTTTACTCCAAGAAAAGGGTAGCCTCTTTGCCTCTTCTGTCTGCCTCAAGTATAACCTCCCTCTGATCCAAGACTGACTTTCTCTCAACTTCAGCATTACATATTATCTTCTTCTACATGACTTTTTTACAAGCACCCTGCTCCCTTCCCCAGCTTTGTTCACTCCTTCATGGTTCCAGTAACAACCCTGAAGCTGTATTGCTACTCTTCCAGTTTCAGGTAACAATTCTACGCTTGTTTCAGAGGACACTGGACCTTTAAGGCTTCTTGCAGATCAGGTGTTATCAATTTTAATAGGACTGGTTCCACTATGGAAATGCTTTGCCCGTTGGCTTGGGTAATGCTTGTTTTTCTAGTCAGTACAAAAACTTCTGGACTTCAAGAATAAACGTTCTGAATACTACAAGGTTCAGTCTTCAAAGGAAAAACAGATTTAAGCACACGCGACCACACTTTAGGATGGTTTTTAACCTTAAAGAGATACCAGTTATGTATTGCTAGTCAATATCACAGAAACAGTTTCAGACTCATTTAGGGAAATACAATTGGCCACACGTGACCTTCCTTTGATACTGTTTCACTTATTTCACTTGTGAAAGTCAACGTTAGTTTTTCAGAATGGTTTTTAACAGGCGTTCCCTTTTTATAAGAGAGACGCAACCACTCCAGCAACAGTTAATTGTTCAGCAATGGAAATAGGCTTTTCTTCTTACGCAAACACTATTGCTCTCACTAATAGTGAGTTACAATTCCATTACTAAAAGGGATTTCCACAACGACTAACAGTTTATACTCTCTTCTGAACTTACGCAAGTTACTTCTGAGCTGGTAACAGTTACCGGCATGGGCTTGCTTAGTGAACCTGAATGCCAAGCTTCACTCACCGGCTCCAGGAACACTGCAGTTGCGGGCTGCTTCACTTTCTCGACTTCTTCAACTGCTACTATCACTTTAGGCACTATTGGGACCCACACCCTTCTGCAGCACGCGTGTCTCTGGTCCGGCCATTCCCATTGGGAGTCTCCTTGACTTCTCAGTCCCCCAGCTTGCCTTCTGCTACGGGCCTCAAGCTTCAGCACGGTCACAGCTCTACAATCACAGCCGCACGGCACACCTAGGGAAAGCTTCACTCTCAGCACAACTTCCTCCGTGCAGCCACAGCAATACAGGGTTTCAGACCACAGGACCCTTTCTGGCGTCCTTTCTGTGATCACACTTCCTCGTGAATTGCTAGCTTTGTGCTCTTCTACTACTGCTACTGCTGCCAGCCTTCCGACTCCTGCTCCTTCTTTCTCCCCTATCCTGTTGCAGCCTTTTATGCCACACAGGTCTGACAATTAGCTTCAGATGTAAGCCATTGGTTCCAATTGCCTGACACTTGTAAAAACTATTAGGCTTAATTGCCTGACCACTACATATACATGCTTCTTTAGCTCTCTTCTTCGTCTCAGTCCCTATAGGATTCTGGGATATGTGTTTACTTCATCAATGTCAGGTTTTTCTACTTCTCGCATATTTATAAGGGTGGATTTAATGCCCGTAATTATAACAGAGGGGCTGTAGGATTAAACTTTACTAGAGGGAAATGATTTACAGAAGACATTTCCGCCATTCCTTGTAGTGGTACCTTTGGTATTGAGGAGGGCATTTGATTTTAGGAGCCTAAAGGTTCTCCCCTTTGGTATAATATGCTTTGGTGTTACAACCTTAGGGTTGACCACCTTAGATACCATAGGAGGTTGAGAGACATTAAAATTAAAGTAAGCCATATCTCTTCTGTTAGGCTGGTAAGAGTCTCCTTGTTAGAGGAACAATACTGTGTCTGATCCCACAGAATCTCCCCACTACTCTTGGTCATGTCTCCACCCAGGTGATCCTCCCGCAGTACACCACTCCCAGGGTTGTGATCAAGAAGTGCCTGCCTTGCCCGGGCCACCTGGGAGGAGACTTCAGGCAGGGTTTCAGTGAGGGATCTGCAGGATTGTTCACAGCCCATGAAGTGGGAATGCCCCGTATTGATACACTCTCAAAATAGGTGCACAGAGAACATTATGCGAACCCCCTTAACTATATTCAAAGGTCTGTGGTTAAAGAAAAATGCCACCATCGATTTCCATAATCAACCCCTTCCTTTAACCTGCACGTGCCAAAGATGGATCTAGCGGGAATACAGCTCAATTCATGCAAAGAAGACACACACATTTTTCAGGTGTTGGTTAACTCGGTACGTGGCACAGGTGCTGTGTTAGCTGGCAGCTGAGAAGGTGTGCATGTCAAGGGTAGAAGGCCATGGTAGCCCAGGAATGGTGGAGGTCTGCTGATCTGGACAGTGCAGGTGGCAGGTATGCGATGGAGTCAGACGGGGCAGAGCTGAACAGAACAAGGAAACCAGGACAGTAGCGGGAGAGGGTGGAGACACACACATACCTGGGCAGAAACAACGGCTAAGTACTCAAGCTGAAAACAAACTCTAGGTAAACGCAATGACCATTTGGGAAGCAAATGTACCAGGTCAGAGCAGACTTAAGAAATGCTATGCGGAATCAAGTGTGGATCTGATGGATTAGTGTCTGTCGCGCATGTGTGCCGGGAAAATCCCTGAGGGTTAATAGGTGTTAGGGAGTTTTACAAAAGTCCACCTTGGGTAAGAGTTTAGAATACTCTCACCTAGGATACAGGGTTCCAACTCTTAACATAGGCCTAAACCGCACAAGCATCTTGGTGGCAATGGCTGAGCAGAGGAGGGCAACAGGAATGTAGGTGGTACAAAGAACTTACAGATAGGCCAAAGAAACACTGGCACACCAACTATATACAAATAATGGTTTATTTTATATATACACACTAAGCTGAAGTTAAAAGGTAAGTACTATAACACACAATAAGCAACTTTAGGAAAACCAATGCATTATTCACAATAAGTAAACCACTTTGTAATTATTTTTAGAATGGCACTATGCAATTCAAAGTTAAGTAAAATACTTTTGTAGAAACCGTTTCAGATAAGATAAATGAAACAAAGCCAACACAAGGTAAGTAAATACTTGGCAATAATTTCACAGAGATCTGACACTTTAAAAGTCCATCCCTAACTAGTTAGGAGTGTCTCCGAGTCAGTTTGGAGGGCAAAACAGGTGTAGAAAGTTCAACAGTTCCAGAGGAAATTTTCTGAAGCAAATAAGTAACTTCTTTATTGGTAGAAGGGGTCAATGACTCCAGAGAAGTCACCCTGTAGGCGTAGAGGCTAAGGGCCTGGGCGAACGTGTATGGGCAAACTCCCAAAAACACGAATCAGCACTCCAGCAACACAGGAGCAGCAATCCAGCTCTAGGTAAATTCTACTGAGAGTCTCACAGTACCTTAGGAGTGACAACGAAGTTGCTGCAGAAAGCTTCCACAATGCAGCAGCAGTAATCCCAGTCACCAGATTCTTGGTCAGGTAGACTGAAGAAGGGTAAATGGAGTGGATCCCTCCTCTCCTTCCTCATCGGTTCTTCTGTTCTAGGGGTCAGCTCGTTTTCAGCCTCAGGATCCATGCCCTTTATGCAGGAACCCAGCCAATCAGCACCCATGCGACATTCAAACTGTGGGTAGTGGCTGTCCTTTCCCGCCTGCCAGCACCCCAGTTGGAACTAGTTGCAGGTAGGCACACCAGAAGACAAAGAACAGCAGAGTTAGACTCCTCCATTCCCTGTCCTCACAGACACGCTGGAGCCCTGGTGGGCTTCACAAAGGACTCCTGCTAAAGACAAACGAAAAACCAGGACCTCCTCCACCTAGCACGGCAGAAGGAGAATCAGGAAGGGACAAGCAAAAGAGAAATGGCGAAAAAGGAATGTAGTCACCATTTTGAGGCAATGGTGACAATTTTGTGATTTACTGCGGTTGTGAGTACAGCCTGGGAGTATATTTTGCACAAAAGTAGGTAGGATAAAACCACTGTCACCAGCCATTCAGTTTAGCGTGTCACTGTAACTAAAAAGTTACAGGAGCATTGAGGAAGGGGTACAATGTAGCCCCCAGCAGTCCACATTTTTATTTTATTTTTTATTTTATTGTGCATTTTTAAGGCGCTTATTGTGTTTCAAAGCACCCACAGGGCAAAGGGGAGGGAAAATGGGAACAAAGGCAAATAGAATAAACTTATGAACAATAAAGAGGAGGTCCTACTAGGCCTTGTGAGCATTCAGAAAGTGCAAAATAAGAGAGGGAGAAGGGACAAGGGAAGGGGGTAAGTGCTTTGAGTGCCACAGAGGGGGGGGGGGGGGGGAAGTGCCAGGGAGTCAGTTGCAAGGCAACAGGTAAGTGCCTGGCAGATATCACTTGGTGAGGAATGGTCACCTGCCAATACAATAAGAGCCGTCCTGTGAGACAACACGGGCCAATGGGTGCCCAGAGACAAGTGCTGGGAGAGGGCAGAGGGTGAAGGCGATTGGGCGGAAGGCCAGGACCCAGAAGGACACATAAGGGCCAAGGCCACCAATCTCAGCAACTGTGGGGTTTAGCACAGCAGGGAGAGGGGGAAGGAGGAGGTGAAGAGGAAAGTCTTGAGGAGCTTCCGGAATTTGAGGAGATCTAGCGCAAGACAGAAAGTAAGAGGGAGCCAGTCGAGGAAAGAGATCGACCACCAGCTAGCTGCTTAGAGAAACACTTGACACGCAGAGATTTGGAGCCAGAGGAGCGTAAGTATCTGGAGGGAGAGTATTTGTTGATAGCAAGTTATAGATAGCATGTTCCCCAGCCCCAAACAGCCTTATGGATGACGCAGAGGGATTTGATTTTGATCCTTGCAGGAACCCGAGAGCCAGGCACATAAGGTGAGGTGAGTTGATCTCACAATATAAAAGTTAGGAAGGATACTAAATACCCCCGCCCCCTCACCATTAGTAACATTAGTTCTCACAAGGAAAATAACCGAAAATAAAAAGAGAAGCCCAAGGGCTCCCAGTCACACTACACAGAGAGTGTTGTGTGCAGCAAAAGTCAATGACAGGTGCCATGGAACTTGGAGGAAAGCATTTCACCAAGAAAGAGTTAAAAAACAAATACAAAGTATCATAAATGATAGGGTAAAGACTGAGTGGGTGTGGAAAAAGGTTCCCACTCACTCAAGGGAAGAGACCAAAAAGCCATATGTTCAGCAAAGAGTGCTGGGGACGCACATGTGGAGGAGATTATGCAAAAAAAATGAAAATCTACGCTAACAATAGACACCAAGGTAAGGGAGTAATGCTGGTAAGGGTAGTAGAGGGAGACTCAGCAGGAGCACAGGACAGATCGAGAAGCAGGCCCACACATCCTGGGCATGGGGTTACCTGGTGCATATTGCCGGGTAACTGACCCTGAGTAAACGCTGACTTACACACTGCATGTATTGTATATCGGTCTTAAAGCAGGTGAGAGAGGAATTATTTTACTGACATTTTTGATAGACCCTAAAAATCAGAGGTTTTCTTTTCAGAAAAAATGGAAAGCATGTGAGGCAGGTGCTCGCATTCGAAAAAAGAAAAGCAAGGACTGCTAGGTTAAAAAACAAACAAATGTGGAAAGAAATGCTCCTAAAAGGAGGAATCCAGGAGCAGTTAACCCACACAATTTCCAGGTGGAAAAACAGCAGCCAGCAGTTGGGTCGTTTGAGCAGATTATATAATGTAGTGTACATATACTGGGCGACCCACATTCCAAATTCTTTTGCTGCTTTAGGCAGCATCTTTGGAGAACCATTTCCAACCTGGCCTGCTGCAGCAGCAGGTTTCTTAACAAGCACGGCTGGAGTGACCAGCTGCCATTTCTTTCTATTGCTTACTTTCATTACATTCCTGTGAATTCCATGATACAGTTTTAATTTTTCTGGCATCTCAGGGGTCTTTTGTGCACTGGATGGAAATTAGTTGAAATTGGTTTTCTTATAAAGACACATCAAAAGGGTTAGAATGTATCTAGTTTAGAGCAGTGTGAGCGGATGAGACGTTTTTCACTAAAACAGTTACTGCAAATGCGTAAGAACACAGTACAGAATGCTAATGCGACTGCAAGTGGCTAGAGCAAGTACCAAATTAGAGGTCCTTTGATTAGTTTGTGCACCTGATATACATAGCACAGTGATGTACATAACATAAAATACAAAAATTGATATAGAATTTGAAATGCAAGCACAGAATATACCTTTGCTCTCCAGACTGTTCTGCAGCCGCCTCTCTGCGGTCTGCAACAACTGCTTACAGGTTTTCCAGAGATGTGCCTGAGTGCAAGCTAAATCAAAGGCAGCCATAGCAGTAGGGATGAGGTCATCCAGAATGTCCTTCAATGGGTCAATGGACTCAAGCTGGAGGCTACTAGTCCAGAAGTCCTCTTTCAGTGTGGGAATAGGGCTGGGTGATGAAACTAGCAGCTTATCAGTAACATCAGAGATCGAATAGACCACCATTCCTGCAAAGATCAATCACAAAATTCAGTCCAAATACGCTTAGTCAATAAATCAAAACACATCCTATTTTAAAGAACTCTGTGAATGACACAAACATCTCAAACTCTTGACAAAAATAGACAAAACACACACACACACACACACACACACACACACACACAGAGAAATAATAGGAATTTAAAATACACACACACACACACGCACACACACACACACACACAGAAATAATAGGAATTTAAAATGATGGGACATAGACATGTTACTGAACAGAATCATGGTATGAGACCAAATTACGTACTACAGAACAGAAACAAAAACATTGAGTTATTAGCCCGTCAGGGCTGTTTGACTATACAGCCTAACCACTTTTCTACCCACTCTGGACAAAGATCCTATATGGTGCTCGGCATGTTTCTTGTTTTCTCAGCACTTGTACCCGTTTGTGCCTGGCTATACAACCATTCTTCAATTGATTTGCTATTTTTGTCAGACCCAATTACTTGAAACATTTTATTGATGAATTAATATATTCGATGGCCAAATTACTTCCTAATGGCATAGAACAATATATGTAGAGGTTGGTTTCAAGTTTTGGAAACAGAAGATAATACACAGTTTGTATCTTATTCTATTAAGGATGGGAAGATCGATTTAATCAGAAGGCGCTTGATGTGGCATTTGAGTAGCAAGAATAGCACACAAGTTGATGTGACAATGGCATTACACTGCTACAAGCTTCTATTTGATTGAGGGTCGGATTTCCCAATGATGGGGAGAATTGTGTTTTTTGCTGCACATGTTCTCCCTTTTCTCTGTTCCTTCATACCAGGCATGATGAGATGAACTGGAGTAGGTCCAGCGTCAATTCACAGACGAGTAGAGTAGGAATAATCACCAGAATAAATACTGGATATGACACGTGTGTGATTCTCTACAAGGAACTTGGAGGTGAACTCTAAGATTGGCATTTGACAGCAAGCAGTATTAATAGTTATTTACAAGATGCAAAATGGGCCTCTTCTCACATCTTCCAACCCACCTTCAACATACAAATTAAAATGTCTCGGGTACCAACATACTTCAAACCTTAAGTGAACACACTTCTGATCAATGAAGATGAATGTTAGGCACTGCTATTAAGCGGAGCTAAGCAATACTACAAAACCATAGCCAGGAAGTAGGGTTGTATCATCTGACTTAAAAGAGAAGCGTGGTGCTTCTGCATATAGGAAAAGGAAGACCAAGTGATTTGTGGAACTATACTGTCAATGGTTTGTGGTCGTCAAAATTCAACAGTAGGGGAAAATGACCCATGACAATTGTAGTGCTCAATACTTGTGTTCCTCTCCGTCTCTGAACCCAGGAAGGATGAGAACAAATTCCTTAATTTTAGTAATGTTTTTGATGGAGGGTATTCTCACACAGATTTCTCATCTTTATAAACCCACTTCTAGTTGTAGACTGGTACAAAAAAATATTTTATGACTACGAAGGAGCAATGCAAAGCTCCTTGTTGACGCCCACCGAGTGTCAATGGCATTTATGTGCCAGAAGAGATGCCCTGGTACATATACACATTACACATCACGCTGTCCACATCATACACTATCACTATCATAATGGCATTACTCTAGCCTTCTCTGATGATATTTAAACAAGTGCAAGCCTATTTTCCTTGGTCACATATGCAATGAAACTTTTAAACTGCCTCATGATACAAAACACTACAAGCCATCTGATTGAGAGCGGCATGCTGCATTTCAAAACCCACTTTGCAGGCAAATCCCATGGATTACGTGGGAAAGATTTTAACAGCTCCCTTAGTTGGGAGTGAATGGTGGGGCCACACTTTTCAGCTAATGAGTCCTGTGTTACTCATCTTTCTAAAAGCCCTTTGGTCACACCTACATTCGTAAGGTACTGCTCGAGCTTGGATGACATCTATCCAGACGCAGTACATAGTGAGGCCCGTTTTGCTATGGCTATGCATTTGGGCCACAAGTGAGAATACTGTGTTCAAGGAACAAGGGAGGTGATATATTACAGCTGCACGGGGTAGGGAGGATTATGTGCCATAAGCATAACATTCTGGCTTCGAAAACTGGATCCAAGTCTCTTTGGTTCATTTCTGAGAAGCTGGAGACTCAGGAGTACATATTTAAGCTTTGCTGTTGGGAGCAGTGTATGGTGATGGAAAGAGCACCCTGTTATCCACCACTGCGTGTTTTGCCTTGCAGCAAAGGATGAATAGATTACTATCTAGATGTAATGACCTCTCACACCCTTCACAGATTCTAAGTGACATTCGGCCTGAATATATTCAGAGTGTCCCTTAGGGAAAGCTCCCTTGAACACAATAGAACAAAGTTGTGCAGCTGCAAGCCTTTCACAAGCTTAAGCTTTCCCAAAAGGAGTAGTTGGCAAAGGGGATGACGACAATGGAATGGCCAGGATGGGTGGGGCCTGCTGATATATATATCAAACAGTGCAGCCCAAAAATGAAACCTCCAAACCCTCTGGAGTAGAAGCTGCTGCATGGAGTGGCAGGCTAAAACTAACCTTCGCTCTAGGAGCAAACTCTGCATGGCAACTGGAGCTAGGATTCCTGGACTGCCGATCACAATGGGAAGAGTATGAGTAGCCATGTGAATATTAAGACTTGCTGCATGACCTATACCACTTGCCCAAAGAACGCTGTGAAACCTTGGGTTTGGCAGGCTCTCTAGCAGGTGAAAGTCACCGCTCAGCAGGACATAAGTCTCGGTTCATCCTCCCCATGAAGACTATGGCAACTGGTTTCCCAATGGCCTTGATTGGCAGGAACTAGTCTTCAAAGTTGTGATCCTGTCCCAAGCTCCAGACTCATTGTTGGAGAGGGTAAAACACTGCCATCTGCATGAAGGTGTTTATGCAGGGATTAACGCCCGACTAGGAAGACATGGTGCAAGCATAAATTCACTGGAAAAGTGTTTGTTCCCAAAAAAACTATATCTGTGACCACAGGAAAAAAGGATATGAGGTAAAAGGGTATGCACAGCTTGCTATATACACACTAGTGGCATCACTTCCAGCATTTAGAGGCATTACTAGCGATCAGTGGCATAAACGCAGAGCCTTGCTGTGCGTCCTAGCAGCTTTAAAAAGTTTCCAGATCAGCATACGCCACAAAGTGTAGATCAATATAGAACATTAATCTGTGGCAGGTACATTTAACATCATTTATTGTATAGGCACCTTACATATGATTCAATATATAAAAATGCTACCTGCAGCAACCGCAGTGCCGATGACCTGCATTGTTGAGCGATTACTACCAGAACGTTTGCTGATGGTCTCTGATGCTTGGTTTTCAATTTTATGCTCCACCCTGGCCAGTTCTCTCACCACTTCCTGGTAGCGTTCCATGAAGATAAGCTCCCCATAGCAGGCAGAGGAATCCAGGTTATACATGAGAGCTACCTGCAGAATGTTACAGAAACAGAATAGAATCCAGTCATTTACAAAGATGTAAAAGTTCTAATTTAACAAAACGCTGCCTTGTAGATGTTACACAACACTACAGATGATACAAATAATCAAGAGTTGCTTGTGACAATAGTAAACCATAGGATATCAAAATCAAACTCTAACAGTGGCATGCCGCATAAGTTCAGACAAATCACATGTATTTGTATTTTATTTATTTATAAAGCGCTTTCGCCAAATCGCTGCACAGGTAAAAACAGAACAATGCAGAAATTATGAAATAAGTACAATCAATGATGGTCGGACGATAAATAAAAGATTTTGTAGCTCAAACAGAAAGTAGACAGAGAAGACCGGATTTGCTGAGTGAGGCAATTCCAATGTGTGGGGGCTAGGAGTTCAAAGAAACGAAAGCAGGAGGAAGCACATGAGGGTTATGGAACTAAAAGCAAGTGTTGGTTTCCAATGCAGAGAGAGCAGGATGAGACAGACAGGAAGGAAGGAAGGTAAAGGGGGCATGGCCATGTGTGCACTTGAATACAATGCAGAGGAAGTGAAAGAAAAGGTGCAATACAAAGGAAAGTCAAACTACAGATCTCAAGGAGTGTGAGTTAGTGGCACGAGGAGAAATACAGCAGAGGGTACTGATAGAGGAATTAAAGACAGAACGGAGGGTAGTGAGATGATAGTTGGGAGGACCAATTAGCAAAGCTGAACAGAAATCGAGGCAGGAAAGGACAACGGTAGAGATGAGCAGTTTAGTGGTGTGAAAGGATACAAAGGGGCAAGCTTTACACATGTTAAAGAGATGGTAACGGCAGGAGCGGGCAGTGTTAGAGATGTGTGGTTTGAAGGAAAGGGAGGAATCAAAGTAGACTCCCAGGTTCGGGCAAAGGGGAAAAGGGACGATGCGAGGGTGAAAAGAAAATTGAACAAGAGGGCAGAGGGGAGGGATGGTAGATGGTGCAAAAAAAGAATCTCAGTTTTGGAGGGGTTGAGGCAGAGGAAGTTGGCATGCATCCATGATTGCGTTGCCAGAAGACAGGAAGAGATGGTAGAATGAAGCGTATCAGAGGCAGAAGAAAAGGAAACAAAGATTTTGTGAACCATCAGCACAGAAGTGGGAGGACAGACCAAAGGACGAAACAATAGAGTATGTGTAGAATAAAGACAGCAGAGGGCCGAGGACGGACCGTGGGGGACACCATGAAGAACTGGTAAGGTAGAGGAAGGTTTACCAGCCCAGAAGACGGAGAAAGTACAGTCAGTCAGGTAGGATTCAAACCACTGTAGGACAGTCCCGGTGAGGCAAAGGGAAGAAAGGGTGCGGAAGAGCAAGGGTGGTCAAAAGTGTCAAAAGCAGCAAAAAGATGTAGTGGGGCGAGGATCGAGGACAGTTTCAAGTGCAAATGAACAGAAGTGAGTTAGAAACAGAGAGGAGGGCAGTCTCAGTAGAATGAAGGGGCGGAAGCCAGATTCAGTCTCAGGAAGCAGAGAGATGACCAAGATAAGAAGCAATTTCAGAGTACACCATCCCTCAAGATTTTTGGATAGAAATGGAAGAAGAGATTGGTATGGTAATGTTTATTTGTAAAGCGCCTATACACAAAGCAAGTGTTTCAAAGTGCTCAAAGAGGGAGGGGACTAGGGGAAAAACAACAGTCGTTCAGAGTCCTTGAAATTCTGAAACGATAATAGTCTGCACAGGCAGAGTAAGTGCATATAATACAATTAACAGTGAATATAATAGCAAATAGGCCTGACAACGCTCCTGCAGTCTTTCCAAGTGCATCAAGGCGCCACCATGCAGGGAGTGAAGACAAGGTGGAACAGACAGCCTATCTTCAAGCATGGTGCATTCGGATCACATAAGTGCACAGACAGTTACAGGAGAGGGGGAGGTGGAAGGGAGGGGCAAGGTCGGGGGGGGGCGTCCAAGTGCACCCAGTTGGTGGAGGCTGGGTTAAGTGCAGAGAGATGCCACTCTCTTGGGACATTTTTCAAGTGCAGTGATGATGAGGTGAGTGCAATGCCCGGAGGCGAGTACGAGAGGACTGGCGGGGGTGCTGGGGACCTGTGAGACTCGGAGGTAGACCATGCGGCTAGTCAGCAGGTCGGTACAGAAAAGGAGAGAGAGAGGGGAAAGACCAGAGTGATAGGCTAGCAGGGTAGAGGGAGAGAGAAGGAGGAGGAGAAGAAGAGGAAGGTCTTGAGGAATTTCCAGAACTTAAGCAGATCAGACTCAAGCCAGAAGGAGGCCCCTCCTGAGGATAAAGATCACCCTCCAAATCTCTGGTTGGAGAACCGGCTCACTCGCAGAAGGTTGGAGGTAGATGAGCAGAGGGTTCGGGAGGGACAAGTATTCAGGAAGGCATTGTTGTAGATGGATAGGACCCAGGCCCCAGAAAGTTATGTGGACAATGCAGAGGGTCTTGAACTAGATCCTTGAAGCCACGGGACCCAGTGGAGGGATTTCAGCTCCGGAGAGATGCAGTCCCTCTGCTTGAGGCCAAGGATAAGTCTTGCGGTTCTTTTCTGGATGAGTTGCAGATGGTGCAGAGCAGAAGCAGGGAGGTTCAGAAAGAGGCTGTTGCAGTAGTCCACCTTAGAGAGTACCAGGGCTCTGGAGACAGTGAGCTGCTGGGGGGAAAGTGAGAAAAGGTAGAGTGCCTCTGAGGAGGTGTAGCTGATAGTAAAAATGTGCAGAGATGTCTGAAATGTGAGAGGAGAAGGAGAGAGTGGAGTTGAAGATGACCTCATGGTTTTTAGCCTCGCAGGTGGGTGCGGGCGCAGGGCCAAGGGAGTCCCGCCAGAGTGAAAGTGGGAAAGCGGGAGCGGGGGGTCCCAATGCAAACGATCTCAGTCTTACTGGCGTTGAGGCAGAGGTCGTTTGCAGCACACCATGACTGAATAGCAGACATACAGTCAGAAATGAGCGAGAAAGAGGAGGCTGAGGGTAGCCTGAAAGATAGTTGCGTGTCATCCGCATTACACTGGAAGTTAGAGGTGAAAATGGCAATCACACGTGCCAAGGCAGCCATATAGACATTGAAGAACCAGGGGGATAGTTTAGACCCCTGGGGAACGCCACAGGTTGAAAGAGCGATTGTGGAGGGAAAGGCTCTGAGTTCCACCTGGGATTGGCGGTCAGAAAGAAAGGAGGTTAACCACACCAGTGCCTGACCTGTGATTCCCAGGGTGTCACAGAGACGTGCAATCAGGATATTGTGGTTAACTGTGTCAAAGGCAGAGGAGAGGTCAAGGAGATTTAGGACAGTGTTAGTTTCAAGATTTGGGATGGAAATTAGCATGAAAGGGGGGATTAGGGAAGACTTCTTGAGAATAGAGACAATAACAGCATATTTGAAGTTGGAAGGATAAGTAGCTGGTGAAAGAGAAAGATTGATTAGTGTGGTGATATAAGGAAGGAGATGCAGAAAGACATTGCGAAAAAGAGGAGAAGGAAGAGGGCAAGTATGGAAGCGGTGGAATGAGCACTAGAGAGAAAACAGGCAGTATCAGAATCATAGAGGAGTGAAACGAGATAAAACATGAAACGGGAGAGAGGAGGAGGTTAGGAGGGGTAGAGGAGAGGGAGGATCTGATTTTATTGGTTGAAAAGATTTTTTTTTTAAACTTTGTTTATTGAATGGTCATATTAACAGTCACATTTCACATTAGCATAGGTATACAGTGTACATTATTTACCACTTTGAATCATATCTAGGTACATTTTGATGTCATGGCATATACAATCAGGAGCTGTCAACATCCGATGTCATGTCACACAGATAACCTCTAAATGGGGCCCAAATGTCTTTTGCACAGCAGGCTGCAGATACAGACAGTATACATTGTTCTTCACATCCATTCACGTATGTAAATTCCCGGAATAAATCATCTATATTTGGTGCATGCTTTGACTTCCAGTACTGCAAAATACATTTCTTAGCTACAACACATGCAACATTAAAAAGTCTTCTTGTGGTCTCAGCAACTTTACCAATATCCCCAAATAAATATTTAAGGGGGGCCAGAGAAGATGGTATCTGTGTGATATATTCAATTGTTTCAGCCACGAGCCCCAGAAAGCAACAATCAGGGGACATGTCCAGTACATGTGAAAAGCATCTGCTTGAGGGCTGCCATATTTAAAACTATCACCCTGACATCCCTCCATGAATTCGGCCATTCTGGCAGTGGTATAGTGCAACTGATTTAGGATTGTGAACTGTATTAGGCGTAATTCAGCATTTGGGGATACAGTTTTTGTCAATTAACAGTATTTCCGCCATTGTGCATCCCCCTTTAGTGATTCCCACATTTGTTTTGCAAGTATCTTTAATCAAATTTTTAGAAGGGACATATGATTGTATCAGCCCATATAGTCTGGATACTCCCATCCTTGATCCGTCATTGGACCCGATGGCTCGTATACACTCGTGTGTTTCTGGTTCCCTCAGGAAATTCGGCAATTTTTTGTTAAATGCAGCCCTCATGCAATGGTATTGCAGCAGTTTCGACTGTCCCCCTCCAATGGTATCTACAAAAGCATCTTGGGTAACTTATTCCCTGTAAGGGTACATGTCTCCCATTTTAAATTGCTTCTGAAGGTCCCAGATTCTCTTTAGTGTCTCATTATATGTGGGAGAAATACCAGGAAAGCACCATAATGGGGCCTCTCGATCATAAGGTGTCTCTAATTGATTTTCCCAAAGATTTGTGATCATGCATTAACAGTGGTTCTAACCGGATCATAGGCACAGGTGTGGTTGAAAGGTTTTTGTTATGAAAGATTTTCTTTTTGCACCTTTCCCTCCTGAACCCCATTCATGGTGCTTGTTCTGAACCCTGTCCTGACTACTTGGAGGTAAGTAAAGCCTTCTGGCCTGTTCCCAACTTCCCTTGCCTGTTTTGCTAATTCTTGTGGGGAAACTGACTAAGACTGTCAATTCTTGTGTTTTTACACTTGCACACATCACCTTACAGTGAAGTGCAGTTAGGATAATTTGGCTTTTAGATAATGGCTTTTTGGTTACTTGGACAATGTGCCTAAGACAAACTCGTTGCAGATGTGTGATTTAGAATGTTTTTGTGATATTTTTCTTGTATGCGTTTGCATTTACCGTGAATGGCTACTAAAGGTGGCTAGCACCATACCATTTTTCGGTGATCTTTGGCCATATTGTTCTTTTGCCTTATTCCTGCCTTCTCAGGTTAGGAAATGCCTTAAATGGAAATTCCTTTGCGAGGGTAAGCTGTGGCGTTCACAGTCTAGGCGGTGGTGTGTGTGTGCCAGATTAGGGGACTGGGACTGTCTAGCCGCAGTCCACATCTCTGGTGTATGAATGTCTGTTGTTGGGCAGATGTGGTGACCAGAGGCTATTTGAATGGTGTTGATCCATACCATTGGTGGGCCTGGGCCTGCTCCCAGCCTGAAACTTGAATAAGAGGAGGGTTCCTGCAACTGTTCATCAGATCACTGTTGGAGCCAAGACTTCTACAAAGAAAAGCAACCAGATGACCCCCGAGAATGACCCCCCCAATGCTGACCAGCATTGACTCCAGTGCTGTTCCGGTGAGGCCCTGCTACTCTGCCTGATCTCAAGAAGACGTTTGTTGGCACTTCAACCCCATGACCGGTGAGAACAACCTGTGTCGACCCCTACACAAGGATCGGCACCTTCACAAATGTCCCTGGATCAACTGTTTGATTGACTAGCTCTCTCCTCGACCAAAATGCAGCTGTAGCCCTTCCGTGTTGAACCATGAAACTTGGAGGAACTTCAACTTGTGTAACAGGACGACTGCTCCTGCATTTCCAGCATGAATGGAAGCTGTGCTGGCCCTGTTCCTTTGTCCGTCCAACACTCCTTCAATCCCTGAGGTGGCCTGCTCCGCAGACACCTCCATCTTTCTTCATTTGGGTGCTCTACTGGAAGCTGTATGGAACCGATTCCTAAGCACCACGACCAAGAAACTAAATCCTGCGTACAAAAGTGACCTCAGCATCTGTGACCCCTCAGCCTTCCTCAACCGGACCAAGCACAGAAGATTCTGTCCCTAACAGATTTGCGAACACCAAAAGTGTTCTCTAAAGAAATCATAAATCCAGTCCCTAAATCACTCTTTTCTGACTTTGGTCTGTGGAGGCCTGGTCAAGGATCCCTTCCTAGGACAATCCGAAGGACTGTGACTGAGTGAGTTTACTTACCTGAATGTTATCTAACTTTTTGAATCCGATTAATTAGAACCACTGGCATCACCAATCCCTTCATAAACCTAACTGTGAAGTATACACTTTGGAACTGGTAACCTTTGGGCACAAGGACCCATGGACTTTAAAAGAGATGGGGAAGCTGTTCAATGATTATCCTAAAGTGTCATTTCTATTTCTAATGCATTTGAGTACTTACCTGTGTTGCACTAGTTATTGGATAAAATGCTATTCTATGTCTCCCAAGGGTGAATGTATATATCTGTTTTATAGTGTCGATACGATATAGGATAGATCATATGATATGATATGGCATTTATATTGCGCCTATACACAAGCGTTTCAAGGCGCGACCAGGCAAGGGAGGGGAAACAGAGGGAAGATGGACAACAATCCTACTAGGCCAGGTGACATTAAGATTGCGCAAGTGCAGGGGAGCGAGGGAAGGGGAAAAGTGTGGGGGGAAAGGGGAGGGGGCAGTGCAGTACATAGGATAACAGTGAAATAAATAAGACGACAAATAAAAGTGCGGCCAGCTGGTGGCAAGTTCAGGGGTAAGTGCAGACAACAGGGGTCAAGTGCTAGTAAGAGCTGTAGGGACACAGAAAACAGTCCCCGAATGCAAGGGTTGCCAGGGGAGCAGTGCAGGTGTGTAACTGGCGGGGAGGGGCCCTGGGCCCGAGATCAGAGGGTAGCCAGGTAACCAGTGCAGTTTCAGATTCAGACAGGAGATCAGGAGGGGAGAGGAGGAGAGAAAGCAGAAGCAAAGAGGAAGGTCTTGAGGGTTCCATGTGTTCATATCCCCGTAAAAATATAGCCATTCAAAAATATCATCATATTTTTGTGGCGATATTAAGCTATGGAACCAGCGGGGGACACCCACGCAACCCCCATCATTTTATTAATGGAACGAGGGATACCCCTGCAACCCCTGGTCCTAATAACCTCATACATTATCCCCACCAATAATATCGCCTATGGCCTTACCCCACATATATATGGCGATATTATTGGTGGGGATAATATTACCCGATACCGTCTTGAGGTGCTTCCTGAACCGGAGATGGTTCTCCTCAAGTTTCAGAGAGGCAGAAAGGCTGTTCCAGAGAGAGGCCCCAGCAGAAGAAAGAGATCTACCACCAACACGCTGCTTGGAGAAGCGACTTTACCCTGAGGGAGTTGGAGGCGGATGAGCGAAGAGCTCGAGAAGGAAGATATTTAGGAAGAGAGAGTTGAAGGTATTGAGGTCCCAGGCTCCAGAAGGCCTTGTGGACAATGCAGAGGGTTTTGAACTTAATCCTCGCTGCCACTGGGTGCCAGTGCACAGATTCCAGTCCTGGAGAGATACAAACCCTGGGCTTAAGGCCAAGGACAAGTCTTGCAGTCCTGTTTTGGATGAGTTGCCTAGGGCAGAGAGTAGAAGCAGGCAGATTTAGAAAGAGGCGGTTGCAGTAGTCCCGCCTAGAGAGAACCAGAGCTCTTGAGACAGTGAGCTTCTGGGGGAAGGAGAGGAAAGGAAGAATACCTCTAAGGAGGTGCAGCTGGTAGAGTAACTTTTTAGAGTCGTCGGAGATGTGAGGAGAGAAGGAAAGTGTGGAGTCGAAGATGACCTCGAGGTTTTTAGCCTCAAAGGTGGGAGCAGGAAGAAGGCCATCGAGTGACAGGAAAGGAGGGATCAGGTGTGCCGATGAGGAGAATCTCGGGCTTACTGGCATTAAGGCAGAGATCATTGGACTGCAAACAGTCAGAGATGAGAGAAGGAGAAGAGGTGGCGGAAGGGAGCCTGAAAATCAGTTGAGTGTCATCCGCATAGTACTGAAAGTTGGGGCCGAGAGCAGCAATGCGATGGGCAAGAAGTGCTAGGCATTGGTTGAACAGCCAGGGGGAGAGGTTAGACCCCTGGGGAACACCACAGATAGAGATAGAGGAGAGGAAGGACCCAAGTTGGACACGGGAGGGTCAATTGGACAGGAAGGAGGTCAGCCAAGCCAGGGCCTGATCGGTAATAACCAGGTTATCACAGAGACGGTTCAGCAGGATGGCATGGTTGACCGTGTCAAAGGCAGAGGAGAGATCAAGTAAGATGATGACACACACAGGGGGTCTTGGAATCAAGGTTGGAGAGCAGGTCTTCACGGGTGTTCAGGAGAGCAGTTTCCTTGCTTCTGGCAGCTCTGAAGCCAAACTGATGGTCATGGAGACAACCAACAAATTCAGTGTTAAGATTAAGCTGGGAGATGGCCAGCTTTTCCAGGAGTTTGCCAAGGAAAGGAGTGATGGAGATTGGACGATAGTTAGCTGGGCAGGAAGGGTCAGCAGAGAGTTTCTTAAGAAGAGGGTGCACAAGGGAGTGCCTCAGGGGGGATGGGAAGACTCTAGTGGCGAAAGGAGTGGTTGCAGAAATCAGCCAGAGCAGGAGCCAGGGTGTTAATGTGGTTCTTGATAGTTTTGGAGAAACAGAGGTGAACATTTTCTGATGAGACTTTTATAGATCAGACTTGTCTAGTAACCTCGTCTGAGGAGAACAGGGGAGAGGCAGAGAAAGAGGGAGGAGAGGTGGCCGAAGAAAGGTCAGAGGAAGAGCAGGGAGTAGAGGGATGAGGGGGAGAGGAAGAGAGCGAGACAGGTTGTCCTTTTAAAGATGAAATGAGAAGCCAGGGCCGTGCAGAGGGCCTGGGAGGGGACAGAAGAGGTAGAGAATGCAGCAGGATTGGCCAGCTCCTTGCAGATTTTAAAGAGTTCGGCCGAGTTGTTAGATGCTGCAGAGATGCAGGCTTGGATGTGGGCTCTCTTCTTGGTGTGGACAGAGAGCCGGTATTGCCTTTGGAGCAGGCAGCAGGCCAGTTTGTCAGAGGATGTACCGGAAGCACGCCATTTCCTCTCAGTCACCCTGCACTTACGTTTAAGGGTGACGAGGTCTGAGTCGTACCAAGAGATGCACTTGGGTTTCAAGCGGATCCTCATGGCAGGGGCAAGAACATCAAGAGTATCAGATATAGCCGAGTGGAGCATGAGCAGGGCTGTGTCAGGGGGTGAGTCAGCCAAGGTGGGGGGGAGGGAGAGAAAGTGGCGGCGAAAGCCTCAACTGACACGCTTCATGGGTCGGATAACCAAGAAGGTAGGTGGCAGTGCTGGAGTTGGCTTGGCCTGAGGGGGTGGAGAGAGTGGGATGGGGGAAAGGAGAAAGTGATCACTCCAGGAGAGAGGAGTGGTGAGAAGGATCGAAAAAGGAAGGTCTGAAGAGATCAGAACATTCACAGTGTGCCCTGCAGAGTGAGTCGGGCCAGAGGGGAGAATAGAGCGAGAGAGAGCCGCAGAGGTAACAAAAGAGTCCAGTGGAAGGACAGGAAGCATCGAGGTGGATGTTAAAGTCTCCAAGAAGGAGGAGTTGAGTGGTTGAGACCAGGAGGGAAGAGGAGAGGTCTGCCCACTCAGAGAGGAAGGAGGAGATCTGACCAGGTGGCCGATAGATGGTAGCCACATTAAGGGAATGACTAAGAGGGAGAGAGAGAGCCTGCAGACGAGGCATTCGAAAGAGAAGTAGGCCTGCATAGCAATGACGGAGGCAGGAATCCACTCAGGGAAGATCAGGGCTACACCCCCTCCGGAACGGTTGGATTTGGGTGCAGAGAGGATCTTATAGCTATCAGGGAGGAGAGTGTCAAAGCTTGTGAGAGCTGGCCGTGGACCATGTGTCAGTGAGACCGAAGACATCGAGGTCAAGTTCCTCCAGGAGGCGGCAGATGTCAGAGGAGTGTTAGACAACTGAGCAAGAGTTTAGGGTGGCAATATGGAGAAGGTTTCCGTCCTTGAAAGACTTCCGGGGAGGGGTACAAATCAGAGGTACGCCCTGCGGAGGTGTAGAAGAAACCTGAGGGGGAGCAGAAGTGAAAGGAGGCGAGGGCAAGCTAGCCAAGCAGGAGACAGCAGTGGGAGGCAAGGGAGCCATGGAGGGAAGAGAGGGAACAGCAGGAGAAGAGAGGAAATTGATGAGGCATGGGAAGCATCTATCAAAGAGGAGAAGGTTGGCTTGGGGGCCTTGGACCAAGACGGTACCATTATAGTAAACATTAATGATGACCTTAGAGGAGTGTAAGGAGGCCAGGAAGGCCCCCCACCGGGTACCACCATTAATGGGAGAGGAAGCGAAGGGAGATCGCACAGAGACCATATGTAGAGTGCATAGGTCTGGCGAGGGAACGACAAAGAGCATGTCGGTGAAGGTTTGTCTGGAGGAGGCACTAGTATCGGTATCAGCGATAGGGAGGCCTGGGTTGGAGACCAGGATGTTCTTTTTAAACGTCTTCCTACCAGATTTACTGAGTAGAGCAGGAAAGTCGATAGAGAAGCAGTTAGAAAAGATAGGAGTGAGAGAAAGCTCCACAGAGTAGATGGGGAGAGGAGAAGGGGAGTGGGAAGGGGAAGGAGAGAACACTAGGGAAGGACACAGGGCAGGGTGTAAGCAGATGAGACAGAGATGGGACAGGTAGACAATTGGACAAGATAACAGGCACTTATTGGTAGAAAGTTTTGCTAGATGAGTTCTTTGCTTGGAGGCAAGTCAGAACGGCACTACTTTCACAATGCAATTTTAAAAACAGGAGAAAACACACCTAAGTTTGAGGTCCTGAATAGTGGGGGAAAAGGCCTAGGTGTCACTGGTGTGACAATATTTGACTAGGTGTTTTATTTGCTTAGTGTGTACTTTAAAGGCCTAATAAACGGTTGCATATTAGTATACTTATCTGTCTATCTGGAATTATTGGTGTTGCTCTGTGTAGACTCAGTGTAGCCCTAGATCACACTCACACCCCTCCCGAGACTAAGCCTTGCGCTCTTCCACCTACCTTGGTTGGGTTTGGTTAAACTCTCAGTGTCTCCCTGTTCACCATAATAGGGTGGCCTCCCAAAACCCTCCCCTGGGGCTGATTTCGGAAACCCATCTCAACACTTACCGTCTCATTTATTTTAGGGGCACTGAAGAACCGTTAAGGCTAACAGTGCAGGGGGACTGTGCCCCTCAGTTGTAATTTGCTTTTTTTTTTTAATGGAGCACACACCGACTTACAGGGGTGTTGTGTGCAGGGATACTTTGTATCCCTTTTTCAGTTTTGTTTATGGGTTAAGAACAGTGGAGAGGGACTGAGACAAGCCCACGTGTGGGGAGAGAACCGAGAAGCCCAGAGTGGGGAGAGAGAAAATACAGAGCCCCAGATTGGGAAAAAGGAAGGAAACCAAGGGTGGGAGTGCGAAGGAGAGAAGCCCCAGAGCAGGGAGAACAAGACTGAAAGGACTTTGATTGGATAGGGGATCAAAACAGAGGAAAGTGTACCCAAAGAGAGAAAGACTGTGAGAAACTCAATTTTCAAGAGAACCGGACATGGCTGGAACCCCTAGACAGCACTCAAGTCATACACAAACTATGATTTGGACTTTGAACATAGTCAAGGGCCTATTGGAAAGAGACAGGAGGGGGGTGGGTCAAAAGAGTGTAGCCAACCTTTTTCCCCTCAGGCAAGGCTCAAAATATGCCTTGGTTGTTTTTTTTGTATTTTCTTTGGCGCACTAGAGAGAGAAAGTAGGTTAGAAAAGGACTTCTGGACAGAGGACTTCGCTTACATTTGACCATCTTGACACACTAATGAGCACCACTTTTTACTTTCCTTAGTATATATTACGGCTTAATATCACAGATATAGGGATGCATAGGTCTTTTGAATCAGAAGAGAAAATTAAAACTTTTGGAAATCATGCCTGCTTGCCCGTCTCCTGATCCTGACTTATCATACCTCCCAAATCTGCCTTATCGCTCAGACTACGCTACTGTTGTAAAGATGTTTCCTCAGCTCCCTGATGAGTGATGTTAAACCATCTAAACAAAGGGAAAGGGCAGGCCTCTAGTTCATTCCTCCAGTTATCTCCAAAGAATACACTACACTGGTACATAAAAGAATATCAACTTCATTATAAAATCATGCAAATTATCTCTATTAAATAAAATAAGTACTTTGGGTTAACCATAACACACTGTAATAAAATGGTAATAGTCAGTTAAGACCTAACCGACTCAAACTGCACGAGTTACCCACTACCTGACAGTAGGCACAGTACAAAGCTACGGCGTGGGACAAAAGGGAACCAAAGGCAGAGTAGAACACCACATTCACAGTCATATTTAGGACCAGGAAGTAACAATGGCACTAGCCATCGGCTAGTGATATTTGACTCTTGGTGTGCTGTGTATCAGGAAAGCTTCCAACTTGAATTTTTGCTGCCTGTTTAGGAGCCTAAATGACAACCCAGAAACTAGTCACAGTAAATCCTAAACATATAGTACATGCTAACATATATGTTACAAATGCCCCCCATAAAATAAATACAGCACCTAGAAGAACAAAAAGGGGGTTAATAGTTTACCACCTAAGCCATAAGGCCCCTAGAAGTCATCATACCTGCCATTAGACCGATAGTACAAGACACATAATGCCACATTGCACTCCTAATAATTTAAAGCTAGAAACATAACCAGAAGTGTAAAATAGTAGGAAGATACTCAATAGAAAGGAGTCTAATGACATACTTTGAAAATGCATTAAAAATCACTGGGTTCTAGCTAAAAGTTTAGATGATTGCTGCTGTTGCACCCAGTTGATGGTGGCTATTTTATATTTTCTCTGTTGACTGTGAAGGTGTGCATATTTAGTTTGTTGGCAGTAACAGAGTTGCTCAGACACTTACAGGTAAGTAGCCACAATGCACCATCCAGTTGTACCTAGGTAGAGTCTTTTATTCCTTCCTCTTGTATCAACATGCCATTTAAGGATAAAGCAGTAACACCATCAGCATACAGCAAAGACCAAGAATCGTAACTACCTGATGAGCTTCAACAAAATTGCCCCTCAGGATACAGGAAATGAGGAGAGACTCAGGTGGGGAAAGCATCATGGGAATGAGAAGGTTCCTTTGTAGAGGTTGGAGTCTGAATCCCAGCTCACTTCTCCCAGAAAGGGTGCTAGCACTTCCTTCTGCAAGAACAAAGAGACAAAATAGATCAGTACTGAGTCCAGAGTTAAGAACTGTTAACAGATCCGACAAGAGAACAACAATTAAAACCCAAGGCCTTACACTACTGTTTCAAATGCTTTCATTAGTACCAAAGACATTGCATTTGTAGATGTTAGGTAGATTTTCCTTTTTATGTGAAATTCTCCCCACTTTGTGAGCGCCCCAGCATTTTTGATGGACTAGTGGATTTTTTGAGTGATTCTCCTGAGTGCGTGGGAACCTTTTTCCACACTCCACTCATTCTTTTACTCCAACCATGGGAACCCTTTTTACCTCTTTTTATACGTTTTAATAGTTATGTTTTCCTCCATCTTTTCTGGCATCTATCTTTTATTATTGCAGCATACAGCACTTTCTGTGCAGTGTTGCTGGGATCTCCTGGAACTTACCATTTTATTTTATCTGTTTTAACACATGTTACCAGGACAGGGGGACACTCTTTGTCCCACCTGTATTTTATTTTGCGAGATGAGCACACCACACCTTAAGTCAGCGGTATTCAAACTGTGGGGCGCCCCCCTGCAGGGGCCGCAGGGGCATTCCTGGGGGGCCATGAGATAGATAGGAATAAATGGACAGGGGCGGCTCACATGGCTGGCCTGAAGCATGAAACTGTCTCAGGCACCAATGAAAAAATGAAAAGGTGGCCCGCACTTGTAAATGGATATTCATTCCTTTAGTCACAGACTGTTCCAATAGTACCCAAGGGGGTGCTTTGTTTTAAAATGAAAGTACATTGTGATATTTAAAGAATATTTATTCAGCAACAATGGGCAAAATTACTAACTGCATAGTGAAGTAACTCATCAAACTGGCCCACATTGGCCAAAAAGGTGGCCCATTTTGACTGGCCCACGCTAGCATTTTGCTTTTTTGGTACAAGCATTGCTCTATAGGCCAGTCCGAGCCTGGCAGCTCATCCATAATGGCGAGGGGACACCCACCCAGTGGCCCCCTCGCCATTATGGAGGAGATAAGGAGCCAGCCCAGTGAAACAGTGAGCACTCCCTCAGCTGCTTTTTCCAGCTGAGGGAATGTTACTGAGCTGGCTCAAACACTATTTCCCTTTGACAGTTCAGTTCCCCAGCAGCACATGCTCACTGAGCCATGCAAGGCTGAGGCGTTTGCTTCGCCAGCATTGCATAGTTCATTGGAAATTCTGGCTGGGCCATTGCATGTCTGTGTGTGCGAGGGGGAGCTCCTGCGCCTCCTCGCACATACGGACAAAGCAGCCTGGAGCAGGGTGTTTCAGCACCCACATGCAGGCCAATGCAAAGTGGTGGTGGTGATGTGGTGTGGTGTTGTGTGTGTGTGTGGGTGGGGGTGTGTGTGTGTGTGGGTGGGGGTGTGTGTGGGTGGGGGTGGGGGTGTGTGTGGGTGGGGGTGGGGGTGTGTGTGTGTGTGTGGGGGTGGTGTGTGTGTGTGTGGGGGGGGGTGGTGTGTGTGTGTGTGTGTGTGGTGGTGGGGGTGTGTGTGGGTGTGTGTGTGTGTGTGTGTGTGGGGGTGGGTGTGTGTGTGTGTGTGTGTGTGCGTGCGTGCGTGCGTGCGTGCGTGCGTGTTTGCGTGTGTGTGTGTTTTCTCTCCCCCCCCCCATATATTGGGCTGATTTTGGCAAGTGGTGGATAGAGGGGGGGAAGGAGGGTTGTACAGCAAAGGCATTTTAAAAATGCCTAAATGCCTTTGTTGCACAATCCCCCCCCCTACCCACCTGCCAAAATCAGCTCTCCTTCTGAGGCGCTGTGAAGCCCAGTAGACAGGGATTGTCTTTAATTTACTGGATTTCTATCATAGATGTCCAGTCAAAATACCATGCTCTCCCCCTTGGCACCCCAGCGCCTTGCATACACACATAATCATGTTGATTGTGTTAGGCCCAGTGGGACCCAGGGGACAGGGATGGTATCTTTTTTTACTGGACATCTATTATAGATGTCCAGTAAAAAATGTCATGCCTGCCCCCTGGGCCCACCAGCACCAATTGCAAACTGTTTGGCTATTAACCCATTTTTTTAAATTATGCTCTACAATGCAACATTTTAACCCATTATTTTAACAAAAAATTACGGGGGAAAACCCCATGGACCCGCCTTGATTGGTTTGGGCTCCCGCACTGCGCTAGGTCGATATGGCATTTTTGGGGGCAATAGTTATGCGCCTCCACTTAAAAAAATCACCAGCCGTCACTGGCCCTCGGACTGTGTTGGGAGCGGAATGGGGGGAGCCCAGGGACTGTGGTGGGAGCAGGATGGGCGGCAACCATGGGATAGTGGTGGAAGCAGTGTGGGGAGAGCACAGGGTGTGTGATGGGGTGGGGAGAACCCAGGGACTGGGCAAGAGTGGGTTGAGGGAACCCAGCAACTGTGATGGGAGCAGGTGACGACGCACAATACATACCATTGCCTCGCTTTTCCAGTAACATATAGTGAGTAGCCTTCTGCACACTTTCTGGGGACTTTTGTCACAGGCTGCCTCCGGTAAGGGACACAAGGGTCACCATTTGCCTAAAATGGTGGCTGTACTTTTTTAAGCCCTGTTCTTGATGACTTCTTTCTTGAGCCTTCTTCTACCTGCCTGTGTGAGGGAGGTCTTGATGGGTCTGTCTTTTGCGGCTTCCCTTGGAAAGTCAGCCAAGACTATGAGTGCCTGAAAGGACAGGAAGTGCGGAGGTGAACGGAACTCCCCTGGTCTTTGTCCTGCAGTGTGCCCGCCTGGAACCAGTTTGTGCTGGGAGGCTAGCTGTCCCTATTGGTCAGCTACCTCCCAGGTTTGAATGAATGCATGTCTGGTGATTGGTGGGTTCAGCCATTTTTTCTGCATAAAAGGAGAGGTTCCTTAAGCTGAAAGTCAGAGTCGACCACTGGACTGAAGATCCAAAGAGGAATTTGTAAAAGGATGTCCCCAGCAACTTCCAGTAACCACCAGAGCTGTTGATTGACCGCTGCCAACCCGACCCCGAATTACGAGGGGCAAGGAAGGTCTCCTGAAGACTACTTCCTCCCCTGAACTGGTGGGCCTAAAAAGTCTCAAGACCACCTGCAATTTGCGCCATCCCTCTAAAAGCTACAACCTCCTGGCCTTGCAATCTCTCAATACGTGGGACCTTTGCCATCTTGCGGTGCATCGTCTTATGAAGCACGGTTTCGGCTGAAACCTTGTGGGCATCCTTCTGGGCTTGCAGGGACTCTTTCCCGCTCCTAGATGTCCCCTCAGCCGAGTCGGGGACCTAGAACCAGAGAGAAGTCTGCTGGGCGACAACCGTCGCTGTTCCGAAGCCTGTGAAAGGCTCCAACGAGCCAGTGCCGTGAAGATCATCTGCTTGCTGTCCCACAGCAGGAGTGCAACCGTCTGATCCCTCCAAACTTCCTTCTTCAGCCGCCAAGGCCAAGATACCTGAACCAGGGTCTGCTGTCGCTTCACCTTGGCAACCGTCCTGTGACCTTGTGTTCTTCATTCAAAAGGTGCTGTCCGGCTCCTAGGTACTTACCCGAGCACTTATCCCTGCACCCCTTCAGTGCCTACTTTGAGCTACATTGGGGTGGACAAATAATTGTACTCTGCTTTACCTTTGGACACTTGTCCTTGGGGCAATGCTGCTAGGCGAACTGTAAATTTTCTCACCAAAGTAAACCTGACTGGTACCAACCTGCAGAGTTGAAGAATTTCTGCTAGACTCTGCTCCTTTTAGCCCTGAACTCTGCTTCCTTGACTTGTCTTCCTCGGCCCTCAGTCACTGTCCCCCCTGACTTTGTGGGATCCATTGAAGACAGGGTTGGACTTTCTAAGATCATCGAGCTAAAGTTAAAATGTTATCAAAGTTTCTAATAGTTTGCATATAGGTTTCAGGAGGTTTGCTTATGTGATTTGTTAACATTATTGCTATTCTGATGTATCCAACTCTATGAATATTGCAACTGTTCTCCAATTATATTATTGTGTGATACTACTTACCTTACTTGAATGCTACAAGCCTTAGTGTAGAGAAATAAATGCCAATTTTATTTTACATAACACCTACTGTGTGCCTCACGACAGCTCTCCTCCCTCCTAGACTAAGCCTGGCTGCTCAGCCATTGCTACCAAACCTTTGGGTAGTTCAGGCAAAATCTAAGGGATGACAGGCTACCCCTCACTCCTATACAGTTAAGTTGCAACCTTAGAAAATGCACGAACGTGTGCATGAAGTGGCTGAACAGGATGTTTGTGTGGAGAATACCCTGCTTTGCTGCCATTGGGAAGGCACCTGAGTAAGATCATTGATTAAGAAAGAGGACAAGTGACCTGTGACCCTGGTCAAACCTCTGGGAATAAAGTTATGAACTGAGTCATCTACCATGCTCAGAAAGTACTGGGTTAGAAATGGAAAATACAAATGACTGCAACGCTATCATTTGTGATCCAAAAAACATACGTGGTGAAGCAGGAGTTGCTTGCAAAATGGAGGCTTTGGATACATGAGGATTTGAAGACATGCTGTTCGCAGATGAGACATCTATCGTGCTAATTGCTTCAGTAGGACAGAGATTCAGAAAAGAGGGCCCACGTCCAGTAAAGCACAGCCAGAAGCACCTGGTAACGGCGTGCCTTTCACCATCATGGCAGCTGGCTTCCATCATTCCATCATGACCGCAGTGCCCTCATGCGACATATGCAAATCATCCTGGCGTCCACTGTGTTGCGGAGTCCGCAGTCCATCTCAACGTTCCTGCTCTTCTCGGTGGACACAATTGTACAATGAAATACTGAAGGAAGCGGCTGACTTTATTTCGATGAGATTCATGAAATAGAAATTGCGATATCACAGTATGAAATAGTGTGGACCAAGAAGACCTATATGCTCCCATGTGATAATGAGATTGAGAATGACCATTGTACACGAGAGGGAGTGATGAGAATGGATCTTACTGTGTAATTAAGTGCTTTGTCCTGATGAAGGCCTAGATGCTTAATAAGGAAAGAGAATGCTACAGGATAGGCGGATCTCAGAGAAAAGGCTAAAACACTTTGTGTCGACACATCTTATAGAAATACGTCCTTTTGGAAGTGGGATATGTAACAGTAATAATACCTATGGAAATTGTGGCTACACCTTTCCAAAATATAACATTGTGATGAGTTGTTAGCTCATTTAACAAGTTTGAAAAACGACCTATGGTGGTTTTCAACATTATGAACATAATGTTTGTTTCAAACTCAATAACTTTGGAAGGGTGAACAAGTCACTTGTGGTAGATAAAATAAAAACAAATCAAAAAGGAAACATTTCTGAAATGTACTGTATTGCACAAATGACACTTCAAGACTAACCCCCTACAACACTTTGTTTGCACTTTATAAGCAGTTTTGCATGTTTGTGAGTAATGTCTTGTATTAGATTAATTGGTCTGCTGTATTTAAAAAAAAATGTATAACTGATTTGTAATATGAATAAATTGTGGTTTTAATTGAGCATAAGAGGTGGAGATCTTTTTGCAGTAATTCAGTTTAACTGCATTTTTTCCTTAGGTTCTGAAGTAACTGTACAGGAGGGAGGGGTAGCCTGTCACTCTTTTTGTGTTGCATGAACTATGTTCCCCGATGCAGTGCAGACACCCGGTAAACAAAAAAGTAGGAGAGGACCTTTCCTATTAACGTAAACCTAAGGGGTGTAACCCTGTTCACCAAGGGTGGGCTTTCTAAAGTTTTGTCCCAGGCTGGACTTTACAAAAGAAAACCAACAGAAGCAGCTTGCTACACAGAGAAATACATGCTACTCTAAAAGTGAACTGTAGGAAAATCAAACCTTTCTCTGGTACACGACTAATGTTTCTTTGAGTTCACAATAACATGATCACGCACAACTGCCTTCAGAACAAGAAGAATCCAGGCCAGAAAGTACCCAGAAGGCACAGTGAAGTACTAAACAGATGTGTTTTCTCATTTCCACAACAAAATATTGCGATATCCTAATGCGCTGGGAAGCTCCAGGTGTAGTCTCTTTCATTGAATACCTATAATAGCATTAACTGGGTGGCTGCCAAAAGTTTGAAGGGATGTGACCCTGAGATTACACTCAGCCCACAAGTTCCTATTTAACCCACTGTCTTGCATCCCTGCCTATTCCTGATGCACAGAATATGGTGCCAACTCGAAGATGGATAATGAGCAAGCTCTGTTGATCCCTGCACCCAACAAGTTCCAATGAGACTGAGAAGCTGTGCCTGGTATCGTAACTAAATGTGGGTGCAGATCACCTTTGGGACCCGTTGTTAGGGCGGGAGATTTGGTATGCAGTGTTCATAACGAAAAATAAATAGGGAAACTTTTTCAATGACACCTAAATAACGACAAAAAAGTGTAATGTTTTTAAGTTTAAGTATATATGGGGGTGGGGTAGAGGATTAAAAGAGGTGGGGGTAAGTTGGGGGGCGAGCTGTAGATACGGGTTTAGGGGGACCCTCCAAATTAAAAAAAAGAGAAATAAAATCGACTTTTTCACGTTATTAAAGTGTCACTGAAAAAGTATGTCGTTATTTTTGATGTCGTTATAAACATATGGATCCGGAGATTTTTGCACAACCCTCTGGTGCTGGCTGTGCAACCATCTAACCTAAAGGTTTTCAGTTGTTCCAACTAAAAGGCAACACCAGATGTAGGAGCAACGACAGACCAGATATGCTTAACTTCAGGAGGGAGGGAGGAGGCCTGGTAGTCGAGCACAATTAATCTACAGAGTTAACAGAATACACAATTATTATAAAATTACACAGAGATTATGATGTAAGAATAGGTACTAAGAGAACACTTAGCAACACACAGTGTATGCAATAAAATAGTAAATGTCAATTAAGACACTACACATTTCTATACTAACATGTAGGTCCACCATCTGGAGATGGACACAGTACATATATGCAAACGTGCGATGTGCCCTCGGTTTTACAAACACGCCAACATGTCTCAGAGGTCAGAAAAACACCCATTGGCTTGCCGATCCGAGATCAAATCAACTTAAAGATCCGCTTCCATCATTCACAAGTGTCTCTCTGAAAGTGCACCGGCCTACCTCTCAGCGCATGGAAAAATACACCTCCTCTCGCCCACTAAGATCCTCACACGAGCGCTTGCTCAAAGTGCCCAGCTTGAACCGCCAAGCTGCAGGCGGCTCAAACTTCCCTGTCATCGCCGCCAAGCTGTGGAACAATCTCCCTTTGTTCTTGAGAATGGAACCCTCCCATTGGACCTTTAGGAGAAACTTGAAAACTCGAGCCAAGACACTGTATTACTGCTGAACATCTTGAATTTACGGCTCCTGCGTTCCTCAGTTAACTTTACCTGTACACTCCCTCCCTCTTTCCCTAATGCAACTAGCGGCTAGATACCTGAGGGTTCAGTGCTCTGCTACAAATGCATAAATAAATAAATAAGGGGAACCATTGACCAGCCTAGGCCATCACTTTGCCCCTGTGCCACCGACTCACTAGATGTCCACTCCTCTCCTACCCGCCACCCTGTACAATGAATGAGAAATTGAGACCTCACACACAAGATCATAGGGGAACGAGAGGGGTACTTGAGGCCTGACCTCTGAGAGGGACATCAACTATCCCAGACTGCTATTAGAGTTTTATTTCTGTGGTGGGCAGATCGACCAAAAATAAATTTGTTCCGAAACGCACATACAGTGGGGACCTTATGAAAGAAAAGAGGACCCTCAGAGCCGATCTCAGATATATTCGGTTATCGAAGAAACACACTGTGGGTAATAATCATCATTCAGGCATGGATGGCATCGCATGGTCTATGCCTGAATGATGACAAGACAGAGCTCATCATCCTAGGTTCACCCGCTAATATCAACAAACTAGGCCTTGAATATGCCGAATTCAACATAGATGGCAATCTCATTAGAGTATCCAGGGAAGTAAAAACCCTCGGCTTTTATCTAGACGCCACTATGTCATTCACCAAACAGGTCAACTCACTAGCATCTACCACTGCATACACCTGCAAATTAATAAGGGCAGGCAGACCATTCCTATCCAATGACAGTTGCTTGATCCTGGCAAGAGCACTCATATTATCTAGGCTCGATTATTGTAATGCCCTCTATAGTGGCGCTAACAAGGCCATTATCCACAGGCTTCAAATCCTTCAAAACAATGCCTTGAGAGCTGCCCTCGGCATTAATAAGAGAGATCATATCTCCACCACCAGACGCCAACAGAAATGGCTCTCCACAGACAACAAAATCAAACTTAAGTTGGCCTCCCTAACCCATAAAGCCCTCAACAATGCCGCCCCCAGCTACCTGATGGACAAGGTAAAGAGAAAGCCCTCCATCCGACAAACAAGAACTATCAATTCCAACCGCCTGATAATCCCCAGATTCAAACTCTCCACCATTGGTGGGAACAGCTTCCCGGTGAAAGCTGCCATGCTCTGGAATTCGCTGCCACACAACCTAAGAGCTGACCAACCATACTTACACTTTAGAAAACACCTCATCAGTCACCTTAACTCCAATAACCCTTGTATGTAGCTGCACTTTTCTATACCTAGGCATAGATAGTGATACCTGCTCGCGACCTCGCCCTCGCCTCTAACAGCCCTTACAGCACACATCTGTACACCTTCCTCCTGTATAGATATTGACCTTTTATGTATGAAGATTTGTATATATTTCCATACCTCCTATTCCTGTAATCCTGCAATCCTGTAATCCTGTAATCCTGAGTATTTTCTCTCAGGAGTACCCGCCTCTAACAGCCCTGTACATATTTGTATATTTGTATATTTACCCCTGCATAGATATCGACTTTGTATGTATGAAGATTTGTACTTTTTTTCTGTAATTTTGGTTATCTCTATCAGTACCTCAATGTGTATATGTGTATATTTCTGCAACATTGTAAGCTTCGAATTATCTTCTGCCTGCGCCCTGTTGCCCCTGGGTAAGGTGCGCCATACAAATAAATAAACAAACAAACAAACAAACAAACAAACAAACAATAAGCAGCGCTCAGATGCCTGAGGGTTCATAGCGCTATACAAGTGCAAATTATGATTATTATTATTATTATTATTATTAATGGGAGAGAAGTTCAGGAAATGTCAGCAATACCGCAATTGGCTGAGGTCATACAAATGGAGGTTGCACCAAGCGGATTCCCGAATGTATGTTATCCAACAAAAACGTAGCCGAGATGTGGAAGCTGATAAATTCAGTGGGGTCGGATCCTAGAGTGATCCGAGTAAATGCAGTACCCGAGCAGCGAAGGGTGGAACACTTCACTGACCTTTTTGGGACCCAGCAGGAGGGCGGTGGGACGTCTCCAACGGGTGAAGTAACAGAGCTCCCGGTCCTGATGGCCTAACTTATGTGATGCTTAAAACGGAGCCGGGAGCCTGGGCAGAATTTCTTGAGGTCCTCTTTCGAAACAGTGAGAACCTGAGGAGGGTTCCAGACTCTTGGAAGACATCTATAATAGTCCCGATCTTTAAAAAGGGCATCCGCGACAAGTCTGCCAACTACCGGCCCATTGCCCTGCTGGATGTTATCGGTAAAATCTATGCTGCATTATTGTTGACTAGATTGAGGCAGTTAATTTTGGATTTGGCAAGCTGAGACCTCCATCAATCAGGCTTCGTTAAGCAGGCTGGGACATCACTAAATGTATTCTTGTTGAATATTCTGAAGCTGAGGGATCTGGCGAACAAAAAACCCATATACTTGCCGTTCGCAGACCTCAAACAGGCTTTCGACTCAGTCGATCGTCAGCTGTTGTGGGACAAGATAAGGAAGGGTGGCTGGGCGGGTGGTCTGCTCCGAGCAATACAGTCTCTCTACTACAGGACAAGTCTGAGAGTAAGACTAGACGCTAGGGGACACCTTTCCAAATCAATAGTCGCAAGGTGCGGTGTTAAACAGGGATGCACCCTGGCTCTGGAACTGTTTAACTTCTTTATATCGGAGTTGGGCTTATCACTGGACAAGGTAAACTCGTTCCCACCTAGGCTTAATGGGTGGTGTGTGGGGAATTTGCTCTACGCAGATGATTTGGTCTTCATTGACCAAACACCCATTGGCCTTCAATGTCAGCTGAATGAGTTGCAGGAGTATGTTAAAGTCAATAAACTCAGGATCAATGTCACAAAGACAAAACATTTAATCTTTGAGTCTGTGGTAGGGAGGAAAAAATCCAGACCAGTATGGAGTTTAAATAAACTAATAACAGTGACCGCTTCCTTTGTGTATCTGGGTATGTTGGTTAACGCAGGTCTAAATGACAGCCCTAGGATCGTCAAACTTTAATTGAAGGTTACACACCTAGCACCACAAGTGTGGATCCCATTAAAAAGATTTGGGTGGTTTTCCTTGATCCCGGTGGTTACGTTTATAAAGCCAAGGGGATGGCCATAGCTATCTATGGTGCAGAGGTTTTCCGTGCAATGGATCGTGCTTGGTGGTTGACATTGGAGGGTAGGTTCTGGTGGAGTGTTGGACCTGCCTAGTTGTACGCCAAGGCCCGCAATAAGATACGAGTTGAGTCCTCCATCCCTGTGCACAATGATGCAATGGAAAACACTTTCTCTTTACAGGAAGTGCAGAATGGAAATCCCATTAAGAGGGTTTAAGATCTTGAAAGAGGCCCCAGAGGCCAAAAGTGAACCCATCTTGAACGTCTAGAATTCAGTGTGTGCCAAAATTCTGAAGGACTTGGGGTTTTGTGAATCCAAATTGCTGAATAACCCAGACGCCATCAAAATCAAGCTATGGAGAAGGGACTGGGTTGACACAATTACAGCAAGGGAACAGTACAATACCTACTGTAATTTCAAAGTGGCATGCAGACATCGGAATACCATCCCGAGATATGTTAGACTGTTTCCTTGTAGTTCAACGCATTCCAGATTCTTAAGGTTCAGATTAAACCTACTTCCCACAAAGGAAATTCTGGAGAACAGGAAGATATGACAGGATTCGGATGCAAACTGTATGTTCTGCAATAGACCAGGCACTTAAGAGTCGTCGTACCATCTGATTTTTGGGTTGTGAGGGGCCGGCAGAGAAAAGAATGTTATACCTCACCGAAATCATCAACAGCTTACCCATGCTAACTCCTGATGAATGGTGGAGTAAGGCTATGGGTGGTGAAAGTGTGAGCTTCATTATTTCACTGACTAAATATCCGGATGACATCTTCCGGGGACTGGCCGGTGAGACCATCTGAATTTCCAGTTGGTGCTCAAGATGGGGGAGTTGAGGGGGCCTCCAACCCGACTGCTGTGATCTCAACTGACTGGGGTTGGCGTGTACCTCGTATTATGAACTATGACAACGTTTCTGGTTTTAGTTTTGATGAAGGCGGGAGTGGAAGTCTTTGTAAATGTTTTCTTTTGGATGTTTTATTTCTTTGTTTGGATGTTTTTAAATAAGTGAAAGGTTTCATGTAAGCCAACCACTACATTAAATACATTTAAAACAAAGTTATTTCCATGTAATCTGTAGCTTACGACCACCTCTCATCTTAATACCACCTCTCAACCCCCGGGAGAGGGAAACACTGACTGTTCTTCCAGCTACCACAAAGAGTTAGTAATAACTTAACAAAATTCTTCCTACCTCTACTTCCCGAAGAGCTCCCTGAAAAGCCAAACTGCAGCATTCAGCAAGCTGAAATTCTCCAAACATAGCTGTATGCCATTGCCTATTGACTTCACGTTGCACGCTATGCCCTTCTGCCTTGCGTTGTGTCTGCGCGCCGAGCATGCCCTGCAGGTGCAGCTCCAGGCTCCCAGGCACCAATACTGTGAAATATACTGATTTGGTTGGTTTCATTTGGCCTCGGATCCCAAGCATTGTACCCGGTACAACTTGGGTGCATGGCATTGCTCCTTCACGCGATGTATCCTCCTGTGAATTTGTGGTCCGTGTGTGTTGAGAACCATTTGTGTGACTTGATTGCGCCAGCACGGGGAACGATTTCCGAGAGACGGAGGCACTAACGCGGGGGGGGCGCAGAGGGGGGCACTCTAGGCAGCAGCGATATGAGCATCTGGTTCCTTTCTGCAGGTAAGATCACGGAGTGGGACGTGCGCCCCTCACCCGCAGGCCATTTCTCCCATCCCTCTCCTGACTGCACGACAATACGACCAGCCAAGTCTAACAGAGACAGCCCCTCACCCACCTCCTCCTGTCACCAGGTCATCCAGATATCAGTCCACTCTCTGATGGCCACACCCTCTCTCTGGCTCCCTCCCTTCGCCCGGGTCCTCCGTTCCATCTATCTTGCATAACAGTGTCCGGTTCCTGCTCACAACAGCGAGCACGCCCACATTATAGACTGCATGCCTCAATCACCCGCCCTGCAGCCTCCTGAGCTTATTCCCAAATGCTTAATGAATCCACCCGTCGGCATAGAGTCAATTTACAGCACAGACACACCCCTACTTTATCACATTCTAGAAAACAATCACACTCCCCTCTGCTACCTTCACTGATGTAGTTAGTACCTGCCCGCTCAGGCCTCTTGAGCCTGGTGGATGGCATCCTTCTTTGACGCAACACAGTTATGAAGCTTCTGCTTTTTCAATATTAATTCACAGAATAATTCGGACTTGGTGTTCATTCATTTATTGTCTACAGGCTTTAACGTACTAGACTGCCTGATGTCGCGATAACAAGCCACTAGCTTTGCTATCTTAACTCCCTCAAAAAAGCACATTTGACGCTTTGCACAGCACAGTGACAGGAAACTGCCACTTTAGGGGGACATGCATTCCCGCTCACCAAGCGCTATTTAACTGATATGAAAGCTTGTTGCGCCCGATATCACAGTACACTGCGCTCCTTTATCTTCTCCAGGGATCTTGTGCTGAGAGCTTGTCCTATCCTTTACCGTTTGCTTTCATCCTTGCATTATTGGTCTGCTCTGGAACAACCATCACTAATTCTAAAAGACCCTGATGTGTAAGCCTACAGATACACCTAGTGCTGAAATCTGAGAATGAATACAATTTCATTTACTCTGTGCATCATATCCAATGGGGACTCTTAAAAACCTACAACCGGAACGGTCTTCTAAGAAATGATCCCCCAGCTGACAGGTACGCCTCAGATTTACCCACATACCAGGCAACACAGTGTTTAACTTCCTCGGGACTACACCACACCGCTCGAATATATGAGACTATGCTATATGCAAACATTGAATTCCTCAATCCGCCTTCTCAGCTTGTCCATTTTACAAACCACTTCAATTAATTTTTTAGCTATTGCTAGATGTGAGAGTCTTTCCGAAAGAAACGGTATTCTTGCCTTTTCATATTATGTGTCCCATCCTTTACTTAGTAGAATGATCTATGAATTGACTGTTATTTTGCATAGCATTCTTCAACGAATAAAATACATGCTTACCTGCTTGACCTAAATTTTATTTGTGCAGCAGGAAAAGTAATGTTAGAGGTGCATTAACATCGTGTCGACACAATGGTTCTTTAGTTTTGGGAGCATAATGAATTATAATAAATTCCTGGACTAATGAGTGATTTTGTGAAGTTTACCACTGCTTTGAACCCTGCTGCGCTCAGAGATCTAGAGACCCAAGCTACTCCTCACTGATGAGGCACAACAAGGCCGAAACATGTCTGGGGTTGCTTGTGGTCTAGTGCAGAAGGGATGTGACCAAGCAGTTTGGGCTGGACTGTCCCTTTTGGGGTTGGGACCAACCCTGATTTGCATATAGTATTTCCCCTGTTGTAATGGCTTGGCAGGCTAAGAACGATGGTCTGGAGGGTTGCCCAGAGCAATGCCAGAGGTTAAGATTCATTCGAAACCTTCCAGCCATCACCTCTTTTGTTTTGCTGCGCTTAGAGGTTTGCCATTGTGTTGAATCTAGTGGTCCTGTGAAGCTTGCCACTGCGTTAAATCCTGATGCACTCTGAAGCTTGCCATTGTGCTTAATTTAGCGGCCCTGTGATGAAATTTGCCACTGTGTTAAATTTAGCTGCCTGGTGAAATGTTCACAACCACACACTACTAACTACTAACCACCCCTGTTCCTCACTCCTCTCCAGCATACCTTCCACATTCCATGCACGCCCATATGTGCTAGCCTTACTACACACTAATGGACAAGTCACAAATCCACCATAAGAACAAACTGCCGCAAATAGCAAACGACCCAGACACTGTACGTTGCCATTCCGGACACAATAACCCCACTGCACACAATCAAAGTACACTCAGAAAGCCAAAACACAGAGATGCCAGTTTCTCCTGGTTCTGCAAGAACCAACAGAAGAGCACAACCTATCCGATCCTTTCCCTTTTCCCTCACTAACCTACTCCACCCACTTTCTTACAGAACCACGTGAGCGCCTGGAGACCATGCAACTGGTAGTGGTGCATGGTAAAAATCAACATAACATGACATCCCAGCAATCTAGGACCCCAGAAGCCACTGTAATCCCGTCTTGGCACCTCAAGACATCTTCGATCTGCGCTCGACACCTTTGACTCAACGCAGGACATGTGGTGCAGCTTTCGGCAAATCCCACAAACCTCGAACCCCTAGCTGCACTTCTAGCCATTCCGGGGCCGACTCAACCCATTGCAGTGGATCCTCGCCTCTACTGTTATGAGAGCAGCATACAAGTGCCGATTTGGCCTCCCAGAAACCATGGAAATTGCCATCGCGAACGCCGACTCAACCCCGCAGAAGCCATCATCTTGCCGACGATTCAACCAGAGCAGGAATCATTGGCAGACATTGTCTCGTCGTCTTGAACACGAACACAACCCTTCAGGAGCCTGCATTGACTCGAAATTGACTGCCAGTGCGATCACATCTACTCGAACCCAGTGAACAACCTCTGAAGTGTCAAGAAGTAAGACTCAACATTACCAAGCTGCCTAAGACAAGAATATGATACTGTTAAGAGCCCATGGCCTTCAGATCCACTTCCAAGCCCCTTTTTTCACCTTGTTCTTTAAGACATATCCTGTCACTGCAAAAAGTCAGATTTGTGCTGTTAGAGCCAAATGAAGAGGTTGACTACCTCACGAAAGAGACCTTGACAAGGCTGCATGGGAAGATTTGGTACAGACTGCCAATGAAAACAACAGCAAGACATTCTGGGAAGTGGTCTCCCTGGGCCCCAAACATAAAAGAGAATATGGTGGGCTAGAAACGAATGCCTCAGACAGCAAGTCTGAGGGAGGATAGCTTAGGGGCAACGTGCTCACCTTGGAAGCAAGACGGCACGCAGCAACACAGGTTCGATCCCCGGGTCTGAGCTTAGAAACCTGTGGGTATTAAGCATGTTATAAATAACCTATCAAATCAAGTGGGTATCTCACTTTACCAGTGTATAAAACATAGAATCCACCTAGAGAACATGGCTGTGGTCTCCTTATGAGAAGAGCCAGCGCAGACGAAGACGTGATCAGGGTATTTCACAGGGGCAACCCCGTTACATTCTCCTGTCGGGAGATTACAGATGCTGTAAAGAGTCAGACCCTTATTCATTGGCCGGGCCCTGGCGGCCTTCTTGCCGATCTGTTTTGTGAGGGGATTGGGCTGTGGGCACCTATTCTCACACTTAGTTTTAACGCAATACGGAGAATGACATTTTTTACCTGAATAATAGAAATGGGTCATAATTCAACCCATATACAAGAAAGGTCCAATGATTCCTCTGCCTCTTATAGGCCAATCTCACTTCTGGATTCATTTTTAAACATTTTCGAGAGAGCAGCACTCCTAGGCCAAATCGAATTTTGGGATGATATCAATCACATACTTTCTGACATACAACTGGGCTTTCGTCCAGGGGTGGGTACCAGTGAACAAGCCTTGAACCTGTACCCAATTGTGGCAAACGCATTGTACCTAAAGCAGGAACCCGTTTACTTGGCATTTATGGACCTGACCACAGCCTTTGACAAGGTTAACCAGCACAAACTATGGCTTGTGCTCAGGTCCCAGGGGTGTCCATCTGAAATAAGCCTGCTGACTAAGTTACATGATGGCACGAAAGCCTGTGTAATGAGTGGTGCCAAAGGACACTTCACAGAGTACTTTCAAGTTAAAGCAGGTGTGCATCAAGGGTGCATACCGACCTCTTTATTGATTTCCCTGCATATTAATGGGTTGTTGAATGCATTGCTGCAGGTTGGCTTTAACATTCCAAAACTTTGAGAAGATGCTGGTGCCGTTATTAGCGAATGCCGATGATACAGTGACATGGGGGAAACCAGGTATAAGGGCGCTGTGGCAAAAAAGTAAGGTGAAGAACTAAAATATCAAATCGATGGTTACCTACAGACTACGGAACACTAGGCTACCCCCGCCTAGTGCGAGTCAATTTATGACGAGAGTGTTCCATGTACATGCACTGAAATAGACGAAGCAATTAGTATGATAGAACTGGTCAACATAAGTCAAATGAGTACTCAATTTTTATTCCTTGTTCATTGTAGGACAAAGAACTGTGCCGGCATGTGTTTTTCGACCAGCCCAGTCTTTTTCACAGCAAATTCCACTAATCCCCTGGCCATATGGCACGAACATGAATCAATTGCTTGATGGTGCTCTGGTGCACGAATCAGGCCGGATAAAGGCAGGGTCGGGAACCAGACAGACCCTTAATGACAATCTAATCTTGATACAGAGGGAAACTGTGTTATAGCGCTCTGAGGCCTGCGGGCGAGTTAGCGCTCTAGAAGAATTAAATAGAATAGAATACTCAGTTGCAAGAATCACAACTTGTTACAATCGCGTCATGGCTTCATGAGATTGCTGCACCAGAACAGCATCAAGCAATGGATTCATGTTCTCGCCATATGGCCAGGGGATTAGTGGAATTTGCTGTGAAAAAGACTGAGCTGGTCGCAAAACACATGCCGGCACAGTTCTTTGTCCTTCAATGAACAAGGAATAACAAATGAGAACTCATTTCACTTCTGCTGACCAGTTCTATCAAACGGATTGCTTCGTCTGCTTCAGTGCATGTACATTGAACACTCTGGTCAGCCGATGATACAGTGCCGATTGCCTGCACTCCACAGGCATTACAGCGTCTAATCACGGCGTGCACAGAGCTTATGAACAATTTCAACATTAAAGTTAATGCTAGCAAGTCTGCAGTGATGGTATTCCATCCAAAAAGAACAAACTAAGATGTCAGAAATGTATAGCAACAATGTCTTAATCCTGAGAGTCAGAGAATTTGATTATCTGGGGATACATTTCACCTCTAACTTCAAAGCAAATCCGCATTTGACCAAGCAGACAATTAGGTTTCAGCGAGCCCTAGGTGGGGTGAGAAAATGTATGAACATGTCAAAAGCCAAACCCCTAGAATAAATGAAGGTGGTGTTCTGTGGCAAAGCAGGAGCAGTGGCTAAATATGGAGCCTGGCTATGGGGCATGGCTATAGGGTCATGGGAATACGAACGATCTGCACGCGATGGAGAACACCTTTTTCAATACTATTTCGGGATTTCCAGTCGGCTCTAAACGATGGCACTCATGAGCTGGCTATGTCATTTCTAGCAGATGACATGATAGCTGTACCTATTTTACACAGGTTGAGAATCTGGATCAATAAAGCATTCTTGACACAATCCCTTTTATGCTACTTATTAGGTAAAACATGGGTATTTGAAATTCCTTGCCTTCTGCATATCAAATCCTATTTGGAGAAAATGAAAGCACAGCCCTACGTGACCTCACCAACAAAGTTGAATTTACCTATTTTACACTACCTAAAACAACAGTTAATAATCATTAAGGATGTGCAGGAATCACTTGAAGTACAAAAGGTAACCAATCACAGACATGTCATATTGACTTCGGGCTCAATTAAAAAATACCTGCTCTGGGCAAATAACCCTAATGAAAGAACACTCATAACAAAGGCGAGATTTGATTGGCTCCCTTTTGAGACCAATCACGTCATGCTGGTCAAAGAATACTGAAGGAAAACATTGCCCTTTCTGTCATGCAAAAGAAGAGGACTTCATTGTGTGTTGTTTTGCCCAGAGTACAGCAAAATTAGAGCTAGAACTTTGATCCCTATATTAAGAGAGAGAATTCACCCAATGTCGCCCAGCTCTGCTGTACTTATTATGGCTGAGACAGTAAAGACTAGCTGGAGATTATTGCAGTACTTACGGCAGGCACTGGCTAGAAGAACTCTTCTGCTTAGACCTTAACTGGTGGAAAATATACAAACTAATCCACTGTGTTGTAATGAACTTAGATGATGTGAAAAGTATAGTTTGGTTTTACATAACTACTCTTGGCTATTAGGGTGTGCTGAACACTTTGCTTTTGTATTTGGGAAGTACCAACATCAAGGTTGATCTGGGGGCAGTTTTCCCTTAATGTGCAAAGCAAGAACGTGTTTGTGTGTGTTATGAAGATAGTCTAGTCACACGTCAGAGAACCATCAATCAAGAGCATGGTGCTCTGTTTACCGATCGTTGGGTTTGCTTTCTTTTTTTCTTTAAATGAGGGCTGGCGTCACCTGGTAATGAATTGAGGCACCTTACTACTCATCAAATGGATTATATGATTACAAAGCTTGATCAAAATCTTCTCCTAGCCCCCTATGTATTAACTTCACCTGTATTTTAACTTCTTTCATCTTTTTTATGGTTGTCGCTGTTGTCAAGGTTTTACAGTTTTGTACATTTTTAGCGGTTAATATGGTATTTTATGTGATGGTAGGGCTCTGACTAGTTGGTATGTCCTTCGATTATATGCAATCTGAGAAATCTCATGGAATATGAATATTTTGTATGTAAAGTTGATGTTTTTTAGTATACATGCCGTTTTGTGCTGCTGTGTTTTAAGGAACAGTTGCTCCGAAGTAAACATATATCCTCTCCCATATACTTTTTGAACAGTGGCATTGTTGTAATCTCCTGTCTGAACAGTCTTGCTCCTTTACCAGAGTGCCTTATTACACTAGCCTGCATTTACTGTGTCCTCTTTGCAGGGGTGGGTATATGCTAGGGTTTTTAGTTTTAATTAAAGCATATATTTGTAAAGAACATTGAATGGACATCCTTTCATTTTGGAGTCTTTGCACTACTGCTGTTTGGGCTGCTACTATTATCACCTCACAACCCCCCTGAGGCTAAAGCCTGCCCTCTGCCCACAGTACTACATATGGTGAAGGAGGCATACCTTTCAGGCTATGACTGTTTTACCTTTATGATTGGGATCACTGCCGGTTTAGTAGTTATATGGCACCGAGTAGGCTGTTTAGCCACTTCCCATCCTTGTACTGCTGTAGCGCAACAGTCGTTTCATCATAACACCACTATCAGTTAAATAAGTAGTTTATTAAATAAAACACACAGTAGAAATATACCTACTATATTATTAAAATAGTGGATGTGATGAAGACACATCCCATTCCTGCATGATAGTTTAAGTTGACTACAGTCAGGAGTGGACTGGCCATTAAACAGTTTGGGCATCCACCCGGTGGGCCAGCAGTACCAAAAGCTGCAGGGCTGCTCCTGTGTTGGTTTAAGGCTGCATCCCTGTGTGTGATCACTTCCCTTTCTCTTCCCTCTTAAGTCAAGGGCTGCTTCAACAGCGACAAAACTATTAAGCATCACACACTGGTATAACTAAAGGACCTATGAGCCTTCCTGCGGAGCCTCACCGCTACAGTCATCTGTGTAAACATGAATCCTCTGCATCTACACTACCCATGCTTGCTTGGAGGACAGCTAGATCACGGTGTTAGGTGCTTGTTGCCCACATCTGCATCTACACTACCCATGCTTGCTTGGAGGACAGCTAGATCACAGTGTTAGGTGTTTGTTGCTGACATCTGCATCTACACTACCCACGCTTGCTTGGAGGACAGCTAGATCACGGTGTTAGGTGCTTGTTGCTTGGGTTATTTGAAACATAGTAATAAGAAACAAGCTGAAATTAGTGAGGCATTGGAATCAAAGTGTTATTTGGCGACACAATTTTTGATCCTTCAAGAACTATTGTATTGCGACTCACTCATGGTGTTTCTACTTGTGTTGTTTTAGCATAATGTATGTGTTTTATGTACTCTGATCATTTTTATGACTGTTTTATGAAATATGCTGATTTATGATTAATATAATTTGTGATAACAATTTAGATGTTCCACTTGATGTGGGAAGAGTGAAAGGTGACACCAAATAGAAAATAGGACTTCTTTTTGTATATAGAAAATATATGTTCACAGAGCAAGAAGTCTGTTTATCCCTACCTGTGTTTCAAAAGCGTTTTTGACAATAGAGGTGCTTGTTGCGGACATCTGCTCTTACATTGGGTATAACACGTTCGATTCCAGAAAGGGCCAACGCGGTTTTTTATGCGGGTGAAAAATGTGTCCCATTAAAATGGTTTATTTTAAAACTAGTGCAGTGAGGCATGGCAAGCAGCACCATCAAAAGTAAACTATTATCAGATATGTAACAATTTTACCATCACCCCTGCACTCTGCTGCCAGATTCAGAGCAAAGAGTTTTAGAAAGCATGTCAATCTATGTACTGCAGACACAGCCATTTTAGCAATGGGTGTAGAAGGTGCTTATGAGAGCAGAAACGTTCACAATGGTATGAATGGAGGGGAACAGTTGAATATTTTTAGCAGAGCTGGGAAAGCCCCCAAGGAATCCAATGGGAAAATGCAGTTGAGCCCCTCTTGTAAATATTCTCGACCCTACACTAGGTATCTACTCACAGTGTTTGTTCCCTGAAAGTCGGGAAAACCCTGGTAAGCACAATACTTCCTTTCTAGGCGCGATTTAGAGGATGCAACTCCACAGAGACCTCAACCTTGGGCTAACAATGACACACACAATGGAAAAGATGAATACATTGCTCTCTAATTAGGAAGTCCCCCAAGCCAGAAAAGAAATCAACAGCCAAAAAGAGTCTGAAAAGGCGGAAAACCCAGCAAAGGAGGTTTGAGTGGCTCGAAGGATACAGAAGGGCAGTCCAGCCACAGAAAATTGTTTTCCGGTGATGAATACGTGGGGGTGACCCAGAAGGGCCCTGAAGAGCAGATGAGGTGGGGTGTTGCAGTATTAACACCCTTCCAGGCAACAGCAGTGAACAGCAACAAGGTAGGACAACCACAACGTTACTTCAGGAAGCTGGCAGTACAACTGCCTGGAGAGAGTCCCTGCATGAAAGGCCTGGGCCAGCACACAAGCGGGGTATGATATGACATGCATTACTTACCGTAAAAGCATTTCTGATGATTGCATCGGCTTAGATTCACATGCTGTGCATATGGTCCGACATCCAGTCGTAACCGCGGAGTATTGCATCTTGTCTTTCGGGGACTGAAAGGGGACGTCGGCATAGGCGTGTCTGAAACACTATCCCTATCGTGACGTGTGTAGTACCCAAAATCCCTCACGCGCTGAGGTCCCTCCAATTGTATTTTTTCTGCCATGAGGGAGCCCAAGGCTATAGTCAGTGAGTACATGAAGAGAGAAAGTAGTAAGAAGTCTATGTTCTTTCCACCCCGAGCGGGGAGGCAGGGAGGGCGCATGTGAATCTAAGCAGATACAATCATCAGAAAGGCTTTTACGGTAAGTAATGCATGTCTTCTGATGCTTGTTAATCTGCTTAGAATCACATGCTGTGCATAGACTAGCGAGCAGTACCCGGAGTTGGAGGTGGGTTGTGAGAAGGAACAGTAGAAAAAGATGTCTTAGTACTGCTTGTCCCACCTGAGAATCAGACCTAGAATGAGTGTCTAGGCAATAGTGTTTTGTAAAGGTGTGTACAGAACTCCAGGTTGCCGCTTTGCAAATGGACTCTAGGGGAACATTTGCAATGAATGCTATGGATGCCCCAGTGCCTCGAGTAGAATGTGCTCTAGGCTTGAAGGGCAGTTCTCTCTTTGCAAGAGTGTAACATAGTGTGATGCATTTGACAATCCACCTTGATATTGCTGATTTAGAGACAGGATCCCCTTCTCTACCAGGTGCCACTGAATTGTTTAGTTTTCCTCAGTGGTTTAGTTCTATCAATGTAGAACATGACTGCCCTGCGCACATATAGTGTGTGAAGGCTTCTTTCGGGCCATGTTAGTAGGTCTCTGGAAAAACGTGGGTAGTTCGATTGACTGGTTCACATGGAACTTCGAAATAAATTTTGGCGCAAATCAGGGATGAGTGCGCAGAACTACCTTATCTTTGTGGACTGTAACAAAGGGGTCCAAAACCGAGAGGGCCTGTAGTTCGCTAACTCTTCTGATAGAAGTGATAGCTACTAGAAAGGCTGTCTTGTAAGTCAGGTCTTTCAGACTAGCTTTATGCATAGGCTCAAAAGGGGGTCCCATGAGCCTAGTTAAAACCACATTTAGATCCCACCCAGGGGCTGGGTGAGTGATGGGGGAATACATTCTTTTAACCCCTTCCATAAAGGCTTTAATCACAGGTATTTTCCACCACAACACCTTCTGCTGTGACGTGGTGTAGGCTGACAACGCCGCTAGGTGAACCTTTAAGGAAATGAAGACTAACCCAGAGTCCAACAGATGGGTTAGATATAACACAATGTGTGAAGGCGAGCAATCGGTGGGATTGACGCCTTTGGAACTGCACCAGATGACAAAACGTTTCCATTTGCTGGTATAGCAATAACGTGTGTTGGGCTTTCTTGCCTCCTTCAGTATGTCCATGCATCTTTGAGGGAGTTGCAGATGTCCAAAATCTATGACCTCAGGAGCCAGGCTGCTAAGTTCAGAGTTTGTGGGCATGGGTGCAGAGTCTCCCCCCTGTCCTGTTGTACGGGCAGGGCAGCTTGGCTGATGGAGAGAGGGACATTTCCATCAGGTGTGCGAACCAAGGTTGGCGGGCCCACATGGGAGCCACCAGAATCATGGTGACTGGTTCCTGGTGCATCTTGTGTACTATCTTGTTCAGAAGGGGAGTCGGGGGGGGGGGAAAGCATAGACAAATTTCCCCGACCAAATTATCCAGAGACCGTTCCCCCTGGATCGGTTCTGGGGGTACCTGGAGGCGTAATCTTGGCATTGGGCGTTCTCCTGAGTAGCGAACAGGTCGATCTCTGGAAACCCCCATTTTTCGAAGACGTTGGATACAATGTCTTTGTGCAGTCACCATTTGTACTCTTCTGGCAGAGGAAAATCTCTGCTGAGTATGTCTGCCAGAAGATTGAGTTCCCCTGGAACATGTTGGGATATCAGGAACTTCTTGTGTTTGAGAGCCCATATCCAGATGTTTTGGGACAGCTTGGATAGCCCTGGAGAGTGAGTGCCCCCCGTTTGTTCAGGCAATACATTGCTGTTGTGCTGTCGGTCAGGACCAGCACTGTCTTCCCTTGCAGTTTCTCCTGAAAGGCTTTCAATGCTTTGAACACTGCTAGTAGCTCCAGTAGGTTTATATGGTTGGACGCTACCTGAGGGGACCACACTCCGTGCGCTGTCTGTTGAAGCAGGTGAGCCCCCCACCCTGTGAGAGATGCGTCTGTTGTGAGAGTGGCTTCCACTGCAGGGGTGGTGAAGGTTTTCCCCTTCAAGAGGTTCTCCCTCGACCACCACTGCAGAGAGAGAATGAGGGCTGGCGAGACAACTAACAGATCTTCCCATTGTCCGCTGGCCTGACACCACTGGCTGTTGAGCCACTCTTGCATGGAACGCATGCGCAGCCGCACGTGGGAGACCAAGTATATGCATGATGCCATCATCATAGCTTTGCGCACCGTCACCTCTCGACTGGCTACATACTGAGGAACCTTAGAGAGCATGTGCTGAACCCTCTTGCTGGAAGGGAAGACTAGACTGTCTTCCGTAGGAATTAGAGCCCCCAGGAACTGTTTCACTTGGCTGGGGACTAAGCTGCATTTCTTTTTGTTGATAGAAAATCCCAGGCTGAACAGTAGGTCTACTGTTTTTTGGGTGTTCGAAAAACAAACGTCGAACGAGTCCCCCGTAATGAGCCAATCGTCGAGGTATGGGTAAACTGAAACTGAAAGTCTGCGCAGGTGTGCCGCTGCCACTGCCAGGACTTTGATAAACACCCTTGGCGCCGAGGCTATGCCAAAGGGGAGTACCTTGAACTGGTAGTGTTTGTCCTGAATCATGAACCTTAGGAATTTTCTGTGCGCTGGCAGCATTGAAATATGAAAGTGTGCATCTTTCATATCCAATGTTGTCATGAAGTCCCCCTGTTTTAGCAATGGGATCACCTCTTGCAGTGTTACCATGCAAAACTTCTGGGGCTTTATGAACTTGTTCGCTTGGTGCAGGTCTAGAACAGGATGCATGGTGAGATCGTTTTGGGTACAAGGAAGTACACTGAATAGATACCCTCGTTTACCTGAAGAATCGGGACGGCTTCTATGGCGTCCTTTCCCAGCAGCGCTTCCACCTCTTGGATCAGGATCTGCAGATGTTCCGGTGAAAGGCGTCGATGTTTCGGCGGTCTGAACAGTGGAGGTCGGGCGAATTCCACGCAGTAACCATGGGCGACCGTCTTTAAGACCCACTGGTCTGAAGTCATCCCCTCCCATGCCTTGAGGAAAGATGTTAATCGCCCCCCGACCGGTGAGGCATGGGGAGGGGACCTGGACTTGGTGGTCATTTCTGACCCGAAGTTGACGCTCCTCTGGAATTGGAGCCTCTGCCTCTATTCTTTCCGCACTTCTGACCCCTCTGGGGGTAGTAAGTGGGGCTTGCAGGAGGTTGACTTGAGTTGAAGTTGCCCGTGCCGAAATTATTTTGAGCGGCGCGGGCTTGTCCTCGAAAGGACCGCCGAGAATTACTGCCCCTCTGTGAAGAGGGTTTCTAGGAAATTTGGTGCAGCGACTTAATAGTCTCGTGCTCCTTCTTGGCTGTCTCCAACGTGTTGTCTACCGCCTTCCCGAAGAGGTTGGCCTCTTCGATGGGTTTGTTGATAATGGATGCCTGGGTCTCAGGCCTGAAGCCCGACGTGCGCAGCCACGCGTGCCTCTTTAGGAGAGTACCCTGTGCGAGAGACCTGCCTGTTGTCTCTGCGGTGTCCAGAGTATTCTTGACCACATTCTGATTGGCAAGTTTGCCCTCCGAGACAATGGCGAGAAGCTTGGCTCTGGTTGGTTCCGGAACCTCTTGAAGGCCTTCCTGGAGTAGGTTCCATTGGGCGTCGACATAGCTTGCCAGTAACGTCGTGTTATTGGCAATCCGGACGGTATAGGCCGCCGCCAACGTAACCCGTTTGCCTAAGGCATACAACCTTTTGGACTCCTTGTCCGGGGGTGACTCTCCCGTGGCAAGGGGAACCCCTGCACTCTTGCGAGTGTTGGTCTCCACCAGCGAGTCTGGGATTGCGTGTCCTTTGATATAAAGCAGGTCGGTGGGGGAGGGTCGGAAAAGTATTTCGACCCTTGGGTTCATAGCCCTAGTCTGAGCGGGTGCGAGTAAGGAAGGGGCCAGCCGTCTCTTTACAGAGCTCAAGAGAGGGATAGACTGGCTTGCCGGAGGCTTTTCATTAATAATGTCCTCCACGAAATCTTGTTCGGGGAAGGCTTCAAGCATGGCAATTTTAAAGAATTCCGCTGCTTTTTTCAACATGTTGTTGAAAGCCAATTGATCATCCACCGGGGAAGCTTGTCGAATAGGGGTGGATGGGGGAGAGTCGAGGCAGACGATATCCGAGTTGTGATTGTCCTGCTGGGTGTCCTCCCAGTTGTCCGTTGCTTCTCAATCTTCCCCATAGTTGTCCCGAAAAGAAGACTTCTCTTCTTCTGTATAGATGTCTCTATACGTGTCCATCTGGATATCTTCTTGATAGTCAACTTGGTGTTGGACATCTAGGTGTTGGACATCTTGTGTTTGAGGGTTAGGGTCTACCCGAGCTTTTTTCGGCGGAGGTTGATCAGAAACCCTGAAAAACTGCTCCAGCCGATCCATACACCCCTCGAATTGCCCAGGGGACCACTTGGATCACCCAAATGGACCTACCTGACTAGGAACCATGTTCTCCGCCCTAGGGTGTTGAGAGCATCTCCTCAGGGTGCTTGAGTGGGGTACCTCGCTTTCTTCGTAAGAGTCTTCGGGATCGTCTTCCAAATCCGTGGAAAACCTTTCAGCGGATTGGCCCATAACTGTGGGCGGAACCGGTACTAGGCCCACCGCCGTAGCAATCCTATTGATGCTCTTACGGATGGTCACCGAATCTTCGGGAGACAACGCCTCTGATGATGTGTCGGCAGTGAAAATGGCTTCCGCGGCTCCAGAAGGGCCAGCGGATGGCTTTTCGGGTAGAGGCCTACTTGTAGTTTTCGGGCCTGTACGGGCCTTGGAAACCCTGGAATCCATCGAAGTTTCTTGTTGTGAAACTTCGGCACGTGTAGTTTGGGGAGTAGCGCCCTTGTTATGCCCAGTCGTCATGCGCTGCTGCGGATGTGGGGAAGGCTTCGGATCAGACCGATCCGTGGGCACCGCCGAAGTTTCCGGCGGACCCGTTGGCGTTCGCCTTCTTCGACGAAGTCGTCGAGGAGGGCGCTTGGGTTGTGTGCTTTGTGCGGTGCGATTGTACGCCCCTGTCACTGGGTGTGGTCCCTGTAGCAAGACCGGAGTCGAGCCTGCAAGGGTCAGGGACGGGTGTGGCGGCCCTAGAATCGTCCGCCTCAAGGTCTATAACGTCCGCGTTGGACGTTTGGTCATCCGATGTACCCCCGTCACTTTCGGCTGGTGTCGCGGCAGGGGAGGGAGGCTCCACGCGTGACAAGGGTTTTAGGTCTAAGGAGTTTACACGTCGAACACCGCTTCTCGTCGTGCTCTAGGGGGAGACAAGCGTTACACAACGTGTGCTCGTCTTTCCACGGATATCTGACCCTACACACAGGGCAGAATCTAAATGGAGTCCTTTCCATAGCAGAAGGGAATGGTGACCAGACCTAAAAGGAAAGCAGTGGAAAAGAGGAAAGACATAATTTTTAACAGTATGGCAAACTCCGGGCCCACACTCCCTACTGTGTAGGCCGGCCAGAAGGCCCGACCATGTGGAAGTCCGAACGCCGGATCTTAGGCGCCAGAATCCACAGCCGTAGACGATTCCCCCGTAGTCTTCGTCGAAGATGTTCTTGATGGGCGAAGTGACTTAACGGGGATTAAACCGACAATTCGGTAAGATAAACAATGTCTCATGAAGAGCTCCGCTATAGGGCGACCAGTTATCTGGGCGGAAAAAAACAATCTGAGGGACCTCGGCGCGTGAGGGATTTTGGGTACTACACGTCACGATAGGGATAGTGTTTCAGACACGCCTATGCTGACGTTCCCTTTCGGTCCCCGAAAGACAAGATGCAATACTCTGCGGTTACCACTGGATATCAGACCATATGCACAGCATGTGATTCTAAGCAGATTAACAAGCATCAGAAGATAGGTTATTTATAACTCGCTTAATACCCACAGGCATTTAAGCACGGACCCGGTGATGGAACCTGTGTTGCTCTGTGTCATCTTGCTTCCAAGGTGAGCACGTTGCCGATCAGCTATCCTCCCGAGATAGCAGAAGGATGGAGAAGGCCGAGGAAGGGCAACCCGTAGCAAAAAATCCCAACCCGAGATGATCAATGGACGCAGCATCTGGCCAGTTTTGACAGCTCTGGTCCTTAAAAAACTCAAAAAGCAATGGCAAAATAAACAGATGGAAATCACCAGCAGGTAAGTTAACCTGAACCTTCTAAAGAATTCCACCAGAATTCTAAGCATAGGTATAGGGTTTCCCCTTATATACCACCTCCCACAGGAACTTGCCTAAATCAGCCCACCAAATACAATAGAGGGCTATGGACAACGTGTAGGTGGCCAGACCATCAGGCAGGCCCCTAAATCTGCCATTCAACCCAGACCGCACGCCCGCCCCCCACAGCAAGTGATATGGCCACCCCAGGGATAGAGACTGGTCTAAACCAGCCAAAACCAATATGGAGAATGCCACACTCTGCTAACAAAGAGCCCACGTAGGAACAAGAAGAACTTCAAGAAATACATTGGTACCGAAATGGCTACCAGAAGGTAATTGGCTTGCACTCCTGGTGAAGCCAAAGTCAAATAACAGCTGCCACCAGCCTCCTTCCTAAAACCAATGTAGGGCGATCTAATCACCATAGGGAACATATTTGGTGCTTAAAAAGCACCCCTGCGTCTGGGATCCTCAAGGGCGCCCCAGGACCATATAGGTAATGAGTGAAAAGGGTTGCAGTGGCGGGGGACTTAACTAGAAGTCCCTCTAATCATCAAAAATAAGTCAAGTAATCAAAAAATAAAGAGGGGTAAAGCAAAAAGTTAAGGTGACCCTAAAAATGACCTACAGAATTACCAAAACGTAAATTCTGTCTCAGAACCTCAAGGGGACCAAACTGGGATGGACATAACCAGCATTTTTTCAAAAGGAACATTTACTATTAAGAGACAACAAAGGTGACATAAATTACTGGAAAAATGGAAGCAGGTGACTCAAACATGCTTTATTTTTGCTAGAGCTTAAATAAGCTCTGCAAATTTGAGAGAGACATCAGAAACAATGCACTTTGATGAAGAGTGTGCAACCCGAAAGAAGTGTAGGCGGCAATAACGTGTGTTAACTAGTTAATAAAATAGTTAATACAAAATGATTAAGTTATAGAGAATGCCATTTTTTGGGAGGAGGATGGCACGAAGGTAAAGCTGAGCTCTAAGGTCCCAGACAATAGAGTCCGGTTAGGAAATATTTCATACAGGGATAAGGAGGAAGGACAATTCTGGTGTCAAGCAGCAGGACTGCTAACTAGGGAGCAATTAAACAAATCTCACTACCCTAGTGCAAATTAAACTGATTTCTCTCAATTTCGATTTCTGCAAAAAAAATGCTTCTGGAAAAACGACCTAGCATGGTGGCCAGTGCTGATTGGTTGTCCGCCAAAAATATAAATGTTACCTGTGTCTCTAAATGGAGGTTGGAGTCATCCCAAAGCCTCTGGTTCAGAGTTAAAAGCAGGGACTATGCAACAGAGCTTTGGCAAATACAGGGATCTGAGCCTGAAAAACCAGAAGAAGGACCTGCCTGTAAACAGGGACAGAGCTCTGCACCAACATATGTTCGACATTTGAAAACCAAACTTCGAAGTTCTGGCTCTCCCATGTGGGGCTGCTGCTCCTTGAGCTGGAGAGACCGGTCCAATCCGTTCCTCTGCACTTTTGAAACTCCTGTGCATCTCTGTGTTGCTGATACCATTCTGATGATAAAGAATTTATTTCCATAGATATATTCTCTGGCCCTTTCCTTGTTGTGTATCTGTATCAAGTGTTAACTGTGCCTTTTAGTATCCGTCTCCTTCCAAAGGGTTGGCCATGAGTGCAAAGCTCTACTACCACGTGGAGGATCATGTTAACTCAGTGGAAGCAGCCTGTAAGCCAAGTATGTTGACTAATAGGACCTAAGAAATGTCTCCATAGCAGAAAGGTGCATCAACGCATTGTTTACCATGTGCACCATTCAGTTGGTTCCCTCCGTTGCATGGAGACGTCCTGTGTGTGCAGAAAATGGCATTGCTTTGCCATTAACTGGCATTGCCAAGATGTAGCTGCAGAGCTCTCCAACTGTCTTTCAGCTGACGTCATCCCTCCGTGCTTTGGTCCTAGACATGCAATAGTGCTGAATCCCAGGCTAAACAGGAATATGTGAGCGGAGTTAAAATCTACCAAAGATTTTCCCCTTGCATCCATTGAAATACTTTGCAACCGCTCCAGAAGTTATGACCATACAAGGCTTCATATAGTGACAAAGGGTTGGAGCTTTTAGGAACTGTGGATCTCTGCGGTAATGTTTAGATTGCTCTGGTGCTTGTAAGAACTTCCTCTGTTGTTAGTCTGCCGCCTGTATAGGGATTTCAGAAGGACACAGCTCCTGCTGTCCCAGTGTTTTTGGATACTTGTTTTGGTAAATGAGATCCAAAAGTCATACTCGGGCGCTGACCAAGTGATACTTGATATTTAATAAGTTATCATTTCCACTTGGTAAGTGTTTGCAATAAATATTGATTCATTGTTTATCATGTGCTTCATACAATGGTTGTCATTTTTGTGACATACAATCTAGTTGGTCCAGACTTCCATAGTATACCAAAAAGGCAATTGCCTGGTTTTCACTAGTGCCGACACATGTTTTAACCTTAAGGTTTTTCTCAAGCCAAGTAAAATGGATGCGTGGTCCCGGAAGGGTGATGGTGAGATTGCTTACTACAGCAGATCACTGCAAGACCAGAGACAACACGCACACCCATCCAGGAATAGGTACTATCCAGTACACGTGCTTACTTTGACAATCACCATCACCCATCCAGGAACACGCATCCATTTTACTTGCCTTGAGAAAAACCTTAAGGTTGAAACACGTGTTGGCACTAGTGAAACTAGATGTGACACAGGCTAAAGTTAAGAATTGGGTGAGTTATGGCTATGATTGCATTTTGGTCAGTTCGTATTGCCCTGGTCCTCCGGAGTGCTTTTGGTTGTGTTATTGTATCCAATGTTTGTTTATCCTTTTGGCAATAAAAATGATTGAAATAAAAAGAAAAGTAAAACCATTGCCACCAGCCATTCAGATTACCTTGTCACTATAACCAAAATGTTACAGGAGCAGTGAGAAAAGGGACATAGTGTAACTAACCCCTTCATCACACCACGTAAGGTGGGGTGTGCTGATCTCACAATAACATTTTTTTTTTTTTTAAAGATTGGACTCATACAAATATTCCCCTGTACTATAAAATAAGGAACAAGTTACTTACCTGTAACTGTTGTTCTCCAGCATGGGTCTGGCATGGATTCACATGCTCATGAATATTCCCCTTCTTCAGGCTGGGAATCCTCGGTAAAGAAAAATCAGTATCAGTTTCGTTTCTGATCTGTCTTTCGTAGTAGTAACCAATCACTGCTCTCTGCATCATACTGACCACAGCCAATGACTGCCCTCTACCTAAGCCCCGCCTCTGGCAGCCATCTTCAAAATTTGGTAGCACGTGAAGTGGCAGTATGACCAAGTGAAGAGCCGCAGAGGGGTAGGCAGGAGGGTTCGCATGTGAATCCATGCCAGACCCATGCTGGAGAACAACAGTTACAGGTAAGTAACTTGTTCCTTCTCCAGCATGGGGTCTGGCATGGATTCACATGCTCATGAATATAAGAATAAATAGCAGTACACACATGCACAACCACGGGGGGTGGCAAAAGGCTCAACTTTAAGCAATAGAAAAAACTCAACATTAAGCATCTCTTACCTCCTCACCAGGCTCACCTTAAGCGAACAGGTTGCGCAGCACTGCTTGGCCGACCCTGGACTCCTCCCTGGAATCCCGATCGACGCAGTAGAATCTCGTGAAGGTGTGCGTCGACCTCCACGTAGCCGCCCTGCAGATGTCCAGCAGGGGCACACCAGATAAGAACGTCGTAGTAGTAGCGATCGCTCTGGTCGAATGGGCTCTCGGACGGCCTGGCAGCGGTCGGTTAGCCAACCGGTGGCAGTGCATGATGCAGCCGGAGAGCCATCTGGAAATAGAAGACTTCGAGAGAGCCTTCCCTTGATTCACAGGTCCAAAGTTCACGAACAGCTGTGATGTCCTCCGGAAACTCTTCGTGCGGTCCACGTCGAACTTCAGCGCTCTAGCCACATCCAGTGAGTGCAAAGTCCTCTATGGCCGGCGACGAAGGAGACGGGAAGAAAACAGGTAACACCAGGGGCTCGTTAAGATGGAAGTCCGACGGCACCTTGGGCATAAAGGAGGGGTGCGTCCTAAGCACCACCCTCGAGGCATGGAAAGTCAAGTACGGTGCTTTGCAGGATAGGGCCTGGATCTCTCCCACTCGTCGTGCGGAGGTAATGGCCACCAGGAATGCAGTCTTCCACGACACAAACTTCATCGGTGCGGAGTACATTGGCTCGAATGGGGGCCCCATGAGCCTGGTCAGCACCATGTTAAGTTCCCACGCTGGGGCCGGGGCCTTCACCGGCGGGAATGACCGGAACAGTCCTTCCATAAACTCTTTTACCAGTCGATGGGACCACAGGGACGTCCGTCCTGTGGTTCTCGTATATCTGGAGATCGCCGCCAGATGAATCTTAATGGAGGCATGGGCTAGCCCAGCCTTTGCCAGCGATAGCAGGTACGGCAGCACTTGAGGGGCCGTAATCCGTAGGGGGTTGATCTTCTGTGCTCGGCACCAGATAGAGAACCTCTTCCACTTATGACCGTAGCATTTGAGAGTCGAGGACGCCCTGGCCTTTGCAAGAACCTCTCTGCAATCGGCCGGTATATCGTAGCCTCCAAACTCTAGCGCTGCAGGAGCCAAGCCTGCAGGTTCAGCGACGCCGGGTCGTGGTGGAAGATGGCGCCTCCTTCTCTGGAGAGAAGGTCTGCGTCCGCCGACAGCTTGATGGGAGGGGACGTTGACAATTTTAGAAGGTCTGGGAACCAGATCTGCCTCGGCCACGCCGGTGCGACGAGGATCATCCTGCACCGGGACCTCTTGAGCTGGTTGATGAGTCGAAGCAGCAACGGCGGGAACGCATACAGGCATAGGCCGTCCCAGGGGAACGAGAATGCATCGCCCATGCTTCTCGGCTGGGGGAACCTGCTGGCGAACCTCTTGCACTTCGAGTTCGTCGCTGTTGCGAACAGGTCGATTTGGGGTTTGCCCCATCGTCGGAAGAGTTGATCCACCTGATCCTGGCGCAGTTCCCACTCGTGACACGCGCGCAGCTCCCTGCTGAGCGAGTCGGCGATGGTGTTTCTTTCTCCTGCCAGGTGGAAGGGAACCAGGAACATCCCCTGGGCGACCGCCCAGTGCCACAGATCCTGTGCCTCCTTGGATAGGGCTGGGGATCTGGTGCCTCCCTGCTTCCGTATGTAAAACATTGTTGTGGTGTTGTCCGTGAAGATCCGCACCACCTTGCCCTTGAGCGACGGGAGGAACGATTTGAGAGCCCAGAACACGGCTCGGAGTTCGAGGACGTTGATGTGCAGAAGCCTCTCCTCCGGGAGCCAGAGGCCTCTTGCGTGGAGATCTCCGGTGTGGGCGCCCCAACCTTCCAGGGAGGCGTCCGTCGTCACCGTCTCCTGGTACGCCGGCGTCTGAAAGTCCTTGCCCGCCGTGAGGTGCGCTCGAACGCCCCACCACTGAATCGCCCGACGGAAAACCTCGTTGAGGGGGACCCTGTCTTCGAAGGTGCCCGTCACCTACATCCAACGGGCGTCGAGAAATTCTTGAAGAGGGTGCATCCGTAGTCTGCAGAGGCACACCAGGTAGATGCAAGAGGACATCATCCCCAGGAGGGACTTGATGGACCTCACCCTGGCCACGTCCGTGGCTAGCAGGCGCTGCACTTTGCCTAAAATGGTCTTCGTCCGTTCATCCGACGGTGCCGCCAGGCGCCTCACTGTATCGAGCTTCGCTCCCAGAAACAGGAGCCCCGGAGCCTCTTCGGGACAAGCTCGATGGCGCCTTTCCTGAGCATCGCCCGTACAGCAGTTGCGGGATGTGATTTTCCTTCCTGGCCACAGGTGGAACGTGAGGGCACTTCTTCAGGAATTCGATAGAGTGTCCTCTTGCCAGGGTATCCAGCACCCAACGGTCGGTGGAGATGGACTTCCACACGCCGACGAAATTCGCCAGCCGGCCTCCCACCGGGGTGCTTCGGTGGGGGCCCCGAGACCACGGCCGGTTCAGTCCTGCTTGGAGGTGGTGGCCTTGCCGCCCTGGCCACCTTGCCGACGAGGAGCTCCCTGCTTGCCGCGACCCCTGTAGGCCTCCTGAGACGAGGAGCGTGCCCCCTGGCGGTAGGACGACGAGCCATCGCTGGATCCCTTGGAGGCACCCTGTCTGCCTCCGGAGCTCCGAAAGGGTCGTCGTTGCTGAAGTGCTCCTAGGGCGCGGGCCGTCTCCGTGTCTGTCTTTATGGCTTGGAGGGATTCGTCCGCCGCCTTCCCGAACAAGTTGCTGCCGTCAAACGGCATGTCCAACACCCTGGTCTGGACATCCTGACGGAAGTCGGTCGCCCGGAGCCAACCCCGTCGTCGTAGGCAAACACTGTTGCCCAGCTGGCGGAACCCGGTATCGGCAATATCGGTTGCCACCGTTATGGCGTGGTCCGACGCCACCTCGCCTTCTTGAAGTATTTCCAGGGCCTCGGACCTCTTGTCGTCCGGTAGGAAGTCCAATATGGGGGCCAGCTTAAACCAGAGCTCCCTGTCGTAACGGGCCACGATCGCCAGGGCGTTTACCGCTTTGATCGTCGTTGCTGCCGACGAAATGACCCGCCGCCCCATGGCGTCCAACTTCTTTCCCTCGCCGTCCGGCGGGGAATTCAACGTCGAGGCTCCTGACACCGCCGCTTTCTTCTTCGCCGCCGCCGAGACGACCGAGTCTAGCGTTGGCTGGGCCCTGAGGCACAGGGGAGCGGTTTCGGGGACCCGGTACTTCTTCTCGTACCGGTCCCGTTTGGCTGGTGCCGTGGAGGGGTTCTTGAGAACCGACAGGCCCTCCTCCCAGATGTCATCGATTAGAGGCACCGCGATGACAGTCTTCCTCTTGGCCTCCCGGCGCTGATAGAGGAAACCTTCCTTTTTCTGCTCCTCCGGGCAGAGCTGGAACAATTCGGATGCCCTGGCAATCATGGCGTGGAATGAGCCAATCTCGTCGGATGGCGAGGCCCGTGCTACGGGAGACCCGTTCTGTCGTCGTCGCCCTCAGAACCCGTCGTCGAGCCCATCGCACCGTCATCTCCCGACTCGTGGGACGATGAGGAGGGAACTGTAGGCCTTACGGGGGCGAGTGGAGGAGAGGGTTGGGTCCTCCATCGTTTGTTCTGAGGACTTCCCGACGGGCCAGGTTGCGGGTCCTCCGGCCTGGGCCGTGGGAATCTCGTCCTTATCTCAGAGCATAAGGACTGGATCGCAGACAAAATGGCCGCCGAGCCATCCTGAGGCCTAGGTTCCGGCTGCGCCGGAAGGGAAGGCTGCTCTTCCTCGCCATCGTCGTCTTCCTCGGTTATCTCCCGAGGATCTTCCTTACGGGATCGAACCTTCTCAAATTGGACTTCGAGGTTCCTCACGGCCTCGGTCAGTTCCTCCTCCGAGGCTGACTCCGAGCTGAAGGAGGCTACCGTGCCCCCCCTCGCTTCTTCCATCATGGTGGCCATGACGATGGGCTGAAAAGAGGATTCCCTCCATGGCGGCAGGGAAACTCTAGTCCCGGAGGCAATATCCGCTGGCGGGGTCTCTGCCGGCTTGGCCAGAGTCGCCGCGATCGCCTCGATAGAGGCCTTTGCCTGCTGGGTAGGGGCCTTCACCACCTTAGGTGCGTCCCGGGCCTTCTCCTTAGGGGGAGGGGCGACGCCTCGCTCCCCCTCTTCCGAGATCGGACGGGGCTTCTCCCGAAGCTTACCCGGGGTCTCGGACTTCCTCTTCCCCGAACCGGAGCGCTGGCTCGTGGTTGACGGTGCCGGGGAAGGCGCGCCCTGCCTGGCGACCGAAGAGCCCGACCTTTCGGCGCTCCCGGAGCCAGCGGACTCGCGGCGCTTGGCCTGGTGTTGGGCCCCCGTCGCCGGGGTGCCCGCACAGGACTTAGAAGCCCGCTCAGACCCTTTCTTCTTCTTCTCACCCGTTGAGCCCTTCTCCAACCAGCTGGCGAGACGGGATCGACGGTCCCTCATGGTCCGCTCCGATAAGTTCTTGCAGAACTGGCAGTCCTTCTCTACATGAGTCTTGTCCCCATGAAGACAGTAGAGGCATCGCGAATGTTCGTCTTCCTTAAACACATTCTGCAGCCCGCATCCAGGGAAGCTGCGAAACAGCTTGGGTCCGGGTGACGAACTCGTGTCCTGGGCCATCTCGAAGTAGGCCGCGAATCTTCTGGAATCCTCCAAGAAGTTGATTCGACGAAATCTTCACCCTTGAGGGGCGTAGGAAAATCCTGTAACGGGTAGCCATTAACAGGAGTAGAAACGGTGGAGCTTGAGGCTCGATTAACCGACAAAATGTGAAAATTCACCTGAAAAAGCGCGAAACACGCAGTAAAAGCTCGAGAGCTAAGCACGAGGACTCCCAACACTTGAACGTGCAGTAAAAATCAGAAGATGGCTGCCAGAGGCGGGGCTTAGGTAGAGGGCAGTCATTGGCTGTGGTCAGTATGACGCAGAGATCAGTGATTGGTTACTACTACGAAAGACAGATCAGAAACGAAACTGATACTGATTTTTCTTTACCGAGGATTCCCAGCCTGACGACGGGGAATATTCATGAGCACGTGAATCCATGCCAGACCCCATGCTGGAGAAAAAGGGGAGCACAAAGGGCTCCCAGCAACACAGCACAGAGGGTGCTGTGTACTGCAAAAGTCAAACATAGGTGCTATAAAACGTGGAGGAAAACATGACTCCAAGAAAATGGTATAAAAAGAAATGTAAAAAATCCCAAAGATAGGGTAAAAGAATGAGTGAGTGTGGAAAAAGGTTCCCACTTACTCAGGGGATCAGACCAAAACAATCCAGTAGTCCAGCAAAAAGTGCTTGGGGACTCACATGTGAAGGGGATTTCACATAAAAATGAAAATCTACATAACAACGGGGCACTGGAATGGCTGAAGTTTTCTTTCATACGTCACATGCAGTAACATATCTTTTTACATCCAAAAATACCTTGGGCCAATAGAATCGAGGCATCACTTGGCTATGGGTCTTTTCGTATCACTTGGTGAGCGGCTGTTAAGTGGGAATGGGCCAGCTCCAATTCCATTCTCCAGTACTGTACACCGATGAACTCTGTGAATTAGCACTTGGGTTCTGGGAAGGCCGACTTTCTCAGTATCCCCTTGATAAAATAAACCCTTTTTGATGAAAAGATGGGTCCTGCCTGATTGCGACCATACTCTTCTGAAATGACCCTCCCAAAGGCTTCGGTAAGGACCGGGTTATTTCTTTGGGCAAAAACCAGGTCAGGTAAAGGGGCGAGATCTCCTGATTGAGGTCTGACTGGATTAGTGAGGGAAGTATCAGCCTCTCCAAATCTTAAATATTCTGTTAATTCCTCAACCTCTTGAGGAATAGGAGTTAAGATTGTTCTAAAGGAGACCGCTAGGGGGCGCAGGACAAGATGGCAGCCTGAGGTAAGGCTCCTGCTCCCTCCGGCATTTAAGAGCACTTGCAATACTGAGTATTAGAATTAACGACACCCGCTTGACGTGCAACGGGTCGGAGAACCGGCTGGCGAGAAGAGAAGAGTCCCAGCCCGCGAGGAGTGCCTCAACGGGGAAAGGGCCCTCCCGTACCAGGAAGCGACTCCGTGAGCACCTTCGGGGAGGCAACTGCCTCAGCACGCGCCAACCGCCTCTGGAGGGGACGAGGAGTAGAGAGGCCAGGCGCCCCTGGAATGCGAAGAGTGAGGTCTCTGGTCAGAGCAGCGGAGGGAGATCACCCACCTGGACATCCCGGTGAGAAGAGCGAGCGCACCACCCAGAGAAGATGGGGAGGAAGGGCGCCAGAAGGTGGCAGCGCTACGACTGCCAGCCAAAGCCGCTCAGCAATGAACATGCTGTAGTGCCCACAGAACCAAAGGGAGAACCCCCTGCAACTACAGGCAGGAGTAGTGCTCCGGGCCATGCCAGCACCACGGAGTGGAGTGGACGGACAGGTGTGTGGCCTGAAGGGGGAGGTGCGCTGAGGAGAAGGATCCCTCTCGCCGAGCGGGCCGGATTTAGGCACAGGGAAAAGTAGTAGCCCCTCGAGCAGCACCGCACCTCAGACGCTGGAGGCCCCATGGGGGGTGGCAGCACCTCTTTGCTGATACCCGTGTGGGCACTGCATTGGTGGCAGGACCAGGAATAAAGCATCGAGGGGCACGCAGGATGCCCATCGTGCAACTTGTAGACAACGGCGAGGGACACAGAAGAAGCCTACACACCGTTGGGGGCTCGTAGTATGTGAATGATCCGATTGGGAGGGAGGAGCTGCAGACTGAGACGAGTCAAGGGGAACGAAACGAAAGCGGAGTGATCCCCCTTGGGTGCCCCGAGCCCCTGAAAAACGCAGGGCTGAAGGAAGGAAGACGTAACTTGGCTGGAGAACACTGGAGGTAGTGTGAAACCTTCTCCAGCTCCGACGGATCGGGGACGGAGACAATCGAGTGCCTGAGGAAGAAGACCCCGTGGTGAATGTGAGGGAGCCCTCTGTAAGGATCGGGTGCTACTGAAAAGGAGAAGAGCACACCAGCGGCCCTGCCCCCCACACCCAAACGGCCCAGAGGCACTGGGGAAGGCAGAGAGATTGGACCTGGGGGTGGAGTGGGGCTGTGCCGAGTGGCCCCAAGCTACGAACTGACAGTCAAAGCCCAGGAGCACACAGTGAATTGAAGTGGTGATACACGCCGCAGTGAGTGTCAGAATAACTCAACCCTCTAACCCCCCCAGCCTGGAGGGCGGCGAGTGCAGGGAGGGCCCCACGGGATAAGAAGACAGAGATACAATAGCCCCGTCTGCACTATTTCTCAGCAACCCAGCGCTGCCCGCAACCCCAAACCTGAAAGAGGCAAAACAAAGCGCTGGGGTAGGGGTGGAGCCCAAGTAAGGGGAACACGAGTAGGATAACGTCAAATGACCCTGGAACTGAGAAGCTAGCGGATTGCCCGCATGGGGTGTGCGCAGAGAGGACGAGAGACTGTGCTGGAAGTGTGAAGCAATGGCAACGGGGGAAGACTTCTCCCATTTCACAACCAAGGAAGATATCGGCCACATTCTGGTGGAGAATAAAGCCATGAGGGGGGACATTCAAGCATCGCTAACTGACGTAACGGGAAGAGTAACCGCAGTCGAAGGCAAGGTGGAAGCAATGGAGCATAATCAACTCAACGCTGATATGGTGGAGATGCGTCTAGATGCCAGAATGACGGAGCTGGACCTTCATGAGGAGGAGATGAGGCTCAAAGTTGATGATCTCGAAATTAGGGAGAGGAGGAACAACGTTAGAACTCTGGGCCTGAAGGAGATGGAAAGGGAAACGCCTCCACGAGTGGAAGAGAAGGCACAGGTGCTGATCCATCAGCTCTTCGTGGCAGAAGGGGGCAGGATGGTGCAGTTGGAGAGAGCCCACAGGGGCGGAAAACCATATGGGAATGGTTCCCAATCCATTGTGGTCAGGTTTTTGAGCTATAAGGACAGACAAGAGGTCCTAAACAGAGCGAAACAGCAGCAGGAAATTGAATTTGAGGGCTCCAAGGTGTCCATATACCAGGACCTCTCCAACGTTACTCTAGCTCAGAGGAGAGGTTGTTGGCCACTCATGACCTGGCTACGAGAGAGGGAGATCCGCTACAGATGGGCCTATCCATTTGCACTGGAATTTGAAGCGGAATGTGTGGAATACAGATTGACGTCGATACAAGAGGCAGAACAAGCCCTGAAACACCTCACCTCGGGCACTGAACAGCAGGAGAGATGGCCGCGCGGCCCATGGGACGCGGTGCCCGTAGAGGCCCACACCAGGCCAGGGCCGCAGAGGAGAAGGAAAGCACAGACTGGGCGTAGGTTTAGGAGGCTCAATGGCCCCTCACAGAGGCAAGACCCAAAGCTCAGAGAGAAGGCTGCAGACTGAAAGATAAGAATGGGGTGAGTGAGCAGCTGCGCTCTCTTTAGTGACAGGCGAGCAAACACCCCAATGAACATTAATTGCTGGGGGGAGGCCATTCCAACTTCCCCACGGTGGCCCCTGTTGAGAGAAGGGGCATCACACACATCATTGTTTATGACTCCACGTTGGAGTGCTTTAGTTTTCAAATAGTTAAACGGGTTAACATTCAGTTCGAAGGGGCAACCGGCACCAATGGGGAAGATTTGCAGATCTTGGAGCAACACCCTCCGGAAAGACAAGATCAGAGCCCATAGGCGACTCCATCCCTCCGTAGTGAAATGGTAGAGGGAAAGAATGATGTTTTGTATGTGGGGTAAATGGGGTCGAGCGGGGCCAGCGGGTGGGCACCCTCAACGTAAAAGGGATGAACTCCCCGAATAAGCGGTCGCTGGTCATTAGAAAGTTCAAGAAAGCCTCACTGGACATTTTGTTCATTGCGGAGACGAGACTAATCCAGGGGGAGGATTAGGAAAGGTTTACTGGGCCTCGGTACCTGTGAAGAAAGGAGGGGTGGGAGTTCTCCCCCACAAGAAATGTCGGATCCAAGAGTGTAGGGCTACTTAGCTGCTGGAGGGTAGACTGTTGATAATGGAAGGAACACTGGACGGCGCAAAAATATTACTAGCAGCTGTATATGCCCCCCAATCAGGGATAGGGAAAATTCATAAATGAGGTGCTCGATATGGTACATGAGCGGGAGGCAGACCTATACTTAATTGGGGGGGACTTCAATGCCTGGGCAAATGAGACATGGGACAAGAAAACGAGAGGGGGAGGCGGGGATAAGGGGGAAGACAGATGGGGCCCCCTGGGAAGGGAGATGGAACAATACGCACTGACATATGGAGGCAGAAACGCCCAAAGGAGGAGTGCTACACATACTACTCCCCCCGCACAAAACTTATTCGAGAATTGCTTACATCTTTCTCACTAAAGGAACAGTGCCTGAGATTGATTGAAAGTACAATAAGGCCGGGTGCTTGATCAGACCATGATATGGTAGGGTGCGTCCTCGAAATGACCGGATTATATAGGCCATGGGGCATGTGGAGATGTAATGACTCACTTTGGAATGACCCCCTTTTCTTGGACACGTTTGCAAAGGGAATATCTGATTATTTTGAATTCAATGACACTGGGGAAGTGAGTGTGGATATGGTATGGGACGCAGGTAAGGCGACCTGGTGAGGTATACTGATTGGGGAAGGGGCGAGAAAGAAGAGGGAGAGGGGCCTGGTGGAAGGGAGGCTCAGGAAGGAAATAGCTGAAGGGGAGAAGGAGTTGCATGCCGGGAGGGGTGACATAGTGGACATAAGGGAAAAGGTGCTTGCTAAAAGGGAGGAGCTGAGGGCTCTACACATGGGCGCAACGTTATGGAACTTGAGTTATCTGAAACAAAAATATTACAAGGGGGATAAGGCTGATGCACTCCTAGCGGCCAGACTCCGCGCCCAGAAAAGGGAGAGATGGGCCTTAAAAAGAGAGGGGTCTGCAGCAGGAGAGGAAGACAGGCGCACACTGGAAGCTATAGCAGAGGGGTTTGCTCACTACTATGAAAAGCTGTATTCCACCGAGGCGGGAGAGGAACTGGCGGAGGTAGAGGGATATTTGAGTGACATGGGTATGAAAAGACTCACACCTCCTGAAATAGAACACTTATAGAGGCCCATTACAGAGGAAGAGGTCCACAATGCAATATCCCGTCTCCCGAATGGGAAATCCCCGGGCGAGGACGGGTACACAATATGGTTCTATAAGAAATACTCAGGGACCCTTACGAAACATCTAGTTAAATTATATATTTACATCCTGGAGACGGGAAAGGCTCCGACCTCGTTTAGCAGGGCCCTGATCTCGGTCATCCCTAAGGAGGGGCGGGACCCATCCCTGAGCTCTTCATACCGCCCAATATCCCTCTTGAATGCGGATGAAAAGATCTTTACCTGCATTCTGGTGGCGAGATTTAAAGATAAATTTCCGCACCTAATACACCCGGATCAAACGGGGTTCGTAGCGGGAAGGCAGGGACCGGATGCGATTAAGAAGACCATTGACTTAATTGAGCAAGTGGGAGAGTTTCCAGGGGAATAAGCGCTCCTCAGTCTAGATGCCTTCGATGGAGTGGAATGTTCTTTTCTCTTCGGATTGTTGGGGAAGATCTGGGTTGGAGAGCGGATGTGTAGAGCTATTAGGGCGGTCTATACGGACCCGACAGCCAGGGTGGTGGTCAATGAGGTCAGGTCACGAGAGTTCCCCTTGATGAGGGGCACCAGGCAGGGTTGTCCCCTTTTGCCTCTTTTGTTTGCCCTGGCCATGATATGATATGATATGATATGATATGATATGGTATTTGTAACGCGCCTATACACAGGTGTTTCAAGGTGCGACGAGGCAGGGAGGGGAGGAACAAGGGGAGACAGACAACGATCCTTCTAGGCCAGGTGTCATTCAGATCGCGCAAGTGCAGGGGTGGGGGAGGGGGAAAAGTGCAAGGGGAAGGGGAGGGGGGGAAGTGCAGTACAAGGTAAGTGGCGTAAAGTAATAATTAAATAGGGCCAGCTGGTGGCAAGTGCAAGGTAGGTGCAGAACAAGTGCTGGGGAAGGGGGGGGGCTGTAGGGATACAGAGACAGTCCCGCAGTGCAGAGGGGTTCCAGGGCATCAGTGCAAGTGGAGAGTGGCTGGGCCCAGGGCCGAGGCCGTTTAGAGAGGTCCAGTTGCAGGATCAGTGCAGTTTCAGTGAAGAATATTAGCTGTTCAGCAGGGGAGAGGGAGAGAGAAAGCAGAAGCAAAGAGGAAGGTTTTGAGGTGCTTCCGGAACCGGAGATGGTTCTCCTCAAGTTTCAGGGAGGCAGGAAGGCTGTTCCAGAGGGAGGCCCCTGCCGCGGAGAGAGATCTACCCCCAGCTCGTTGCTTCGAGAAGCGGCTGACCCTGAGGGAGTTGGAGGCGGATGAGCGAAGGGCTCGGGAAGGCAGATATTTGGGAAGAGAGAGTTGAAGGTATTTAGGACCCAGGCCCCAGAAGGCCTTGTGGACAATGCAGAGGGTTTTGAACTTTATCCTCGCAGCCACTGGGAGCCAGTGTAGAGATTTCAGTCCTGGAGAGATACGATCCCTGGGCTTGAGGCCAAGGACAAGTCTCGCAGTTCTGTTCTGGATGAGTTGCAGAGGGCGGAGAGTGGAGGCAGGCAGATTAAGATAGAGGCTGTTACAGTAATCCAGCTTCGAGAGAACCAGGGCTCGGGAGACAGTGAGCTTCTGGGGGAAGGAGAGGAAGGGAAGAATACCTCTGAGGAGGTGCAGCTGGTAGTGTGACCTCTTGGCGACGTCAGAAATATGAGGAGAGAAGGAGAGTGTGGAGTCGAAGATGACCCCAAGGTTTTTTGCCTTGCAGGTAGGAGCAGGGAGGGGGCCAAGGGAGGCAGGCCAGAGAGCTGCAGGGAAGGAGGGAGTGGGAGTAAAGATGAGTAGAATCTCAGTCTTACTGGCATTAAGGCAGAGGTCATTGGCGGCACACCATTCCTGGATAGCAGACAGACAGTCAGAGATGAGAGAAGGAGAGGGGGAGGCTGAGGGTAGCCTGAAAATGAGCTGGGTATCGTCCGCATAGCACTGGAAATTAGGGCAGAGAGCGGCGATGCAGTGGGCAAGGAGTGCCAGATACTGGTTGAACAGCCAGGGAGAGAGATTAGATCCCTGGGGGACACCCCAGGTGGAGAAAAAGATGTCGGAGAGGAAGGACCCCAGTTGGACCTGGGAGGGTCGATTTGAAAGGAAAGAGGTCAGCCACGCCAGAGCCTGACCAGTGATACCCAGGTTTTCCCGGAGACGGTTGAGCAGGATGGCATGGTTGACAGTGTCAAAGGCAGAGGAGAGATCGAGCAGAATGAGAACACACGGAGTGTTGGAGTCGAGGTTCAAGAGCAGGTCTTCACGGATGTTCAGGAGAGCAGTTTCCGTGCTTCTGGCAGCTCTGAAGCCAGATTGATGGTCATGAAGACTACCAACAGATTCAGCATGGAGGTTAAGCTGGGAGATGGCCAGTTTCTCCAGGAGCTTGCCCAGGAAGGGAGTGATGGAGATAGGGCGATAGTTAGCCGGGCAGGAGGGGTCGGAAGAGGGTTTCTTGAGAAGAGGGTGCACAAGGGAGTGCTTGAGGGGGGAAGGGAAGACTCCAGAGGCGAAGGAGTGGTTGCAAAAGTCAGCCAGGGCAGGAGCCAGGGAGTGGTCCTTGATAATTTTGGAGGAACAGGGGTGAACCTGTTTAGACGAGACTTTCATTGATCGGACTTGTTTGGAAACCTCGTCAGCAGAGAAAGGTGGAAAGGCAGAGAAAGAGGGAGGAGGGGTGACTGCAGAAGGGCCAGAGGAAGAGCCGGGAAGGGAGGGAGGGAGGTGAAAGGAGGAGAGCGAGGACAGGATGTCCTGAGTTTTTGAGATGAAGTGAGAGGCCAGTGCAGTGCAGAGGGCCTGGGAGGGGACAGGAGAGGTAGAGACTGCAACAGGGTTGGCCAGCTCCTTGCAGATTTTAAAGAGTTCGGCGGAGTTGTTTGATGCCGCAGAGATGCGGGCTTGGATAAAGGCTCTCTTCTTGGTGAGAACGGAGAGCCGGTACTGCCTTTGGAGCAGGCGGCAGGCCAGTTTGTCAGAGGATGAACATGATGCACGCCATTTCCTCTCGGCAACCCTGCACTTGCGTTTTAGGGTGACGAGATCCGAGTCATACCAGGAGCATGGAACCACTGAGAGAGAAGATAAGACAAGATAGCGGCAGAGGGGGTATTGCAGTTGGGCAGCAAATGTATAAAACTAGTATGTATGCGGATGACATTCTTATGTACCTCTCGGACACAGGGGACTCCCTATAGAGAGCGCTCTGGGTTATAAAGGACTATGGGAAAGTGTCGGGCTTCAAGATTAATATCAACAAATCGACTCTCCTCCCCGTTAGGGGCGGGAACACCTGAGCAACTACTTAGATGGTCAGCCCTGGGGATACTGATTGAAAGGGACTTTATAAGGTATCTAGGGGTGCACATACCATGGAGGTTGGAAAAGATTTATGAATGTAACTTCCCCTCCCACTCCTGCATAGACTAGCAGGTGAAATGGAGAATTGGGAGAAACTTACAATCTCCTGGCTGGGGTGACTGAACGCGCTTATAATGATGATTCTTCCTGCATACTATATCTATATCAAGCGCTCCCGACAGAGTTACCAGGGATACACTTTGTGGAATTGAAGAAGTAAATACTCCGGTTTCTGTGGCATGGTGGACAGCAGAGGGTGGCCTACAAACTTCTGATACAGCCGAAAGAAAAGGGCGGGTTGGGCCTACTGGAAATGAGGACGTACTACAGGACGGCCCAGTTCAAGGCCCTGGTTCCCCACTTACGGGGGGAGAAGGACAAACAATGAGTAGGGATTGAGAACCATAGATTTCTTCGTTACCTTGGGGAAGTGGTTGTGGGCACCGAAGAAGGCAATGCCGAAAAGGGATCTACTCACATAAAATATTAGGGCCACTACTCATGCTGTGGAGGGACAGGAAGGAGATGGAGGGCGTCACGACCTGGCCCTCCCCATTGAGTCACATATGGGCTCCACCCATACGGAAGCTATACCTGAACATGCTAGCTACCAAGACTGGTTTGAGGCAGGCCTAGAGAGGGTGGGGCAAGTTCTAAAGAAGGAGGAGTTTGTAGAGATTACAGAATTGGAAACTGCACTGGGGCTAGTAACATGTCTGTTTCAAATACCTGCGACTGAAGGGGGTTCTAAAATCTGCAAGATGGAAGGAGGAATTGCAGAGGGAAATGACGCAGACAGAACAGATACTAGATACGGCAAAGGGCACTAAGGGTCTCATCTCGAGGTTATACCAGGCTTTACTGGAATCTAGGGGGGAAGATGTATGTTCATATAGGGTGAGATGGGAAAGGGATCTGGGAAGGGAGATAGACCCGGACTTATGGAAGAGGCTCTGTTTAAATGTGGACTGAACCTCGATCGCCTGCAAGTATAAGTTACATGGGCTCACGCTGCTCTGTAGGTGGCAATGGGACCCGGTGAAACTGGGAAAGATGTACCCGGGAATGGACCCCCACTGCTGGAGCAAATGTGGACACATAGCTGATTATTGGCATTAATGGTGGGACTGTGCGAACGCTCACCAATACTGGAAGGAAGTGTTGGGGTGGATAAGGGACCTGGATGGGGTAGAGAGGACAATGGACCCAATGCTTGTGCTGTTTGACATTGAATTAACAGACGACAGTTGGAGGAAATTGCCACACATGCCACAGTTTCTCCTACTGGCAGCAAGGGCATGCCTGGCAGGGAGTTGGAAAAGAGACAGTCTCCCAAGTAAGAAGGAGTGGGCGGCGGTGGCTCTGGACCTCTATAGGATGGAGGAGCTGACGAGGTCGATACACAACCAATCACATACCAGGGCGATGGAGTGGGCCCTATTCCTGGAGAATTTTTATCCAGAACACCCTCAGGAGGCAAATGAGGTGGGTGGAAAGGGCGGTGAACTGGGCGGAGGGGAGTTTTAATAGGGGGCTGCTCCAGGGTGAAGAAACGGAGCAAGGGTGGGAGGTGAAAAATTGGACTGGACCCGTGAACGGAGAAGAATGGGATGAACGCGCCCCAGCCCCCAACCCTCAGGCTATAATAGTGAAGATGAAACATGGACCCTGGAGGGTCGGTAAGAGAGACTACGTTATTGGAGCCAGAACATTGTTGGGGATAGGGAGGGGGGTGGGTTTGTATATCGAAAGGGGGTAGGGAGAAAAAAACTCAAAGTCTGGTTGGTATCTTACAGAAAAGAATGCAGGATCTTTGCATAAAGTTGTATTGTGATCCTAATAAACTCAAATAAAAAAACCTCAAATACATTTTTTTTAAAAAGATTGTTCTAAAATGCCTTGTGGAACTGAAACCCCAACTTTTGACCACATAGGGGTCCAATCCATGGTTGTGCAGGATAACTTTGACATCCACACTATATTCAGGGTCCACCACCCCCTGCTACTACATCCAGGTAGTGGCACCAAATCAGCCAAGACTTGGTGGGCAGACGTATATATACGATAAGTCATTTAAAACACGCATGTAACTAGTGTTTCTAGGCGCGACAAGACAAAGGAGGGAAGACAGAGGGAGGACAAGACAAACTATCTTACTAGGCCTTGTGTCATTCAGATCGTGCAAGTAAGAGAACAAAAAGTGCAAGGAAGAGGGGAGCGGAAAACAAAGTAGCAATGCTCTGAGCCAAGGCAGCGCGGCTCTGGGTAGTGCAATGAGAACAAGGGACTGTAGGGTTACAGTCCCCAAGTGCGTGGTAGGCCCAGAGGCAGTGCACAGGTGACTGACTGATCAAGAAAGAGCCTGGTACCCAGTGCAACTCTGAGGGTAGCCAAGCAACCAGTCGGTACAGCACACAGGTAGGTCAGCAGGGAAGGGAGAGAGAAAGGCAGAGGAGTAAAGTTTTGAGCTGCTTCCGGAACTTCAGGTGGTTCGGCTCAAGTTTGAGAGGGGCAGGGAGGCCATTCCAGAGGGATGCACCTGCAGAGGAAAGCGATCTACCCCCACTCTGCCTGGAGAAGCGGCTAAGCCTTGCAGAGTTGGAGGTAGCTGAGTGATGGGCTCGAGAAGGAAGGTATTTTGGAAGAGAGAGTTGGATGCAGTGCGGGTCCTAGCACCACAAAGCCTTGTGGACAATGCAAAGGGTCTTGAACTCGATCGTTGCAGCCATCGGGAACCAGTGGAGAGATTTCAGGGATGGAGAGATAGGGTCCCTGGGCTTGAGGCCAAGGTTACGTCTCGCAGTCCTGTTCTGGATTAGCTGCACAGGGCGGAGAGTAGAGGAAGGCAAATTGAGAAAGACTGAGAGCTACAAGATTCGCAAGATGCGCCCTGCCCAAAAACACCGCCAATTCCAAATCAACAGCACTGACACACGCATGCAGAGCCCGCAACAAAAAGCTGTTCAATCACCCCAAAGAAATCCAGCAGACACGAGCCCCGATCAGAGTTGTCCCCAAGGCCGACAAAACCCACAAATAAAACACAATGTCAAAAAGCAAAGCCACAATTCAAACGACACAAATAACCAAACAAGCCATCAAAAACCACCACAAAATCACAAACTGACAGCACACCACAAACAAATGGACACCCCCAGACATGATAGGCACACTAGACCGTTCACACACACACAAAACTGAACTCAATCGCGCAAGGAGCACAAGAGGAGGCAGACAGAACAAGACAAAAAACACACGAGACAACCAGCCACACCCAACCGACACACTGTCACCCATCGGAACAGACAAGCGTGCACCACAAGTGCAAAGCGAAAGCCCAAAAAGGGCGGCCAACAGCACCCACAGAGATCCAAATCGAATCCATCCCAACGCCCAAGTGCAAGTCGTGTCCCCTGTGCTCCACGCACCACACATCCCCATGGCCAAGAGGCAACAGCCAGAAGGCGCACCATATAGTGTCAAAAAACGTGTGCCCCAGGGAAAGTCCCCCGTGAACATCCCAGCACTGAGCAACCCCGGCTTAAGTTAACCATGTGAGGAGACATGCATGCCAAATAGGCATCTTTGCGACACTCCAACCATGCAAAACCAAAGCACTATCCGGGAGCCTATCACAGAGTTGGATCGCTGATGAGTCCATAGATGCAGACTTAGCCAGGAGAAAAAGGGGTGTGAACCATGCAGGCAAAAACCAAAAGTACAGGGCTGCTTGGCAGACATACAGATTGCGACTTCTTCCCCTCACACCAACAGGGAAGATCCATATTCACCAACATCTCTTGGACAGTCAACGCTGCTCCTTTTCATTCGGAGCACACCGTTTCCCGCTGCAGAGCAGTGCGAGGTAACAACGCAGGCAAATGTCCCTTTGTTCTTAGATAGTGCGGGAGGCTTCAACACGTTTCTCTAATTTTGGTTTTCCTTTGACATCTATTTATAGGAAACCGTGGTATTCTTACATCCAGCAGAGCCAAGGAAATGAAAACCCAGTAGGCCCCGATTGTGCCAAAAAGACAGTGTTTAAATATATATATAAATATGTTTAAATATATATATAAATAAATAGCAAAATTCTGAAAAAAATATTTGCCACAGCGACAAACAAACACCCTGGCATAGAACAGGTTGTTACTTGTTTTTTTGTAAAAGATCACTAGTTTCTGATGCTATCTACAATAATGGTATACACACTTCTGAAAAAAATGTAGTATATATATATATATATATATATATATATATATATATATATATATATATATATATATATATATATATATATATATGTCCTGCAGATCACTGTAGTCTCTCATAATGTCTATGCTAGGGAGATATTCTACAAGTCCTCTGTTAAGTTACTCATGTATCTCATACTGGAAAATACAGTGACTGATCAGTCTAGATTCACTCTCAGCATGGGGGAGGAGTGGCAGTAAAGTGCAGATTATGCAAAGAGTAGTGTGAAAGCCTGTGCACACGGACCAAAGTGCATGCAGAGACATTTTCAGAGTGTTCATATGTTGTTCCTAAGGCAACAGCTCCTTCTAGTGGTGAAAACAGGCAAAGCGGGTACTTTTACTGTGCATAACTGCATGCCGAAAGACATACATCTGGCCTTTCATTATACTGTATGATTAGCACCCAAAAATAAAGCATGTCTGCACTGTTTATTACTGAAAATGTTATCTTTAACTAAGGTAAAGCATCAAGAAATAACCACATATAACAACCCTTGGTATAAGGATTGCAGAGATGGAGAACAGCCACATTTCAGTGAGTGACAAGGTCAGGGGGGCCTTGAAGAAGCATTGAAGTTAAAGTCCCAACACTCAAGACCTTCAATGGGCTGAAATTCTGAAGACACCCAGAGTGTGGACTAGGGTGTTGGCTGAGGAAGCCCAGAAGTGCTGGGTGCAGAGGTCAGTTCTGGTATCAGGTTTTATTTTCAGTGGTGGTACCAGTTCCTGTAGCATGGTCTGCAAAGTCCAGTGACCATGGTGATCGCTGAAGAAAAGACACTTCGAGAAACTACAGCATCCCTTCAAGGTCATTCCTAAGCAGTGGATTCGACAGAAAAAGTTGCAGCCAGAAAGCACAATAGTGGCCCTTTAAAAAAGGTCACATGATGCTCTGATCAGGGCAAAGGCCTGCAGGAAGAAATGCACTGAAGTACATTCAGTAAGTTCCAGGGGTAAGTTGTTAACCTTCGGTGAAGGAGGCTAGGCGGTTGTTAGTGATTTTAGGTATGCCTGGTCAATGCGATCTTGTCAATTGGCAGATGAAGACAACAGTGAAGCTGACCTTAAAAAATGAGAACCCCAAAGATCTCCTCTCACGATGATTGGCATATTGCTATTCAGAGGTAAAAGAACTTGATGTATAAAAGGGTTGAATGTTATTGAACCAGTCTAATCTAGGATATTGTACACTAAGCTCATGTTATGAACATTTCCAGTCACAGAGACACTGGCAGAAAAGCACGGGCAGTAGTTGTTCTTATAGCAAATACATAACAGCGGATGTTATCAATTTCATTTGTCCCTTTTACACGAGAGCCAGGAAATAATGGTTAAGACCTGTTTTTAAAAATGCCAACATCGATATATGTCATTTTTAGTATATCCAAGTATCTAAGTTGAGCATGGGAACAAAGGTGGGGATCATTAAGGTTTGCCTTATGGCATAGGCCTACGAGGTGACAAGGTCTGCTTAAGGGTCATTGATGTACTAAAGCCTTATGATTGTATCTATCAATAACATCTAGAGTTGAGCTATAACTGCAGTACCTACCATAGTAAATTTAGCTTTATTTGATACTTCTTGTAGTGGGCCATGTTAAAGTAATTTTGATATCTATTTAATTCTAGAATACTGTTTAAAAAATACATCTTTTTTTATTGCAATGAGTGGCTTATTATATTTTGTATGGAGTTTGATAGAATGTATCCAAATAAACAGAATTATGATGATGGCTTCAGGTAATGATGCAGGAAGAGTCCACAAGGAGGAGCAGCAGCAGAGGTATGTGCCAGTATGAAGGAAAACAGCAGGGGTTCTCACTTCTTTTCCAGTGGTTTATGTGGTGCAGAAGTTTCCACGAGAGGTTTTTAAGGCTGCGGGGTAGGACGATCCAGTTGTTCACACTGGATCAAGAGGCGCAGAGCCTGAAGCAGGCTTGTGTTGGATGTGCTGTGGGGTAGGAAGATCCAGTTGTTCACACTGGATCGAGAGGCGCAGAGCCTGAAGCAAGCTTACATTGGATGAGCTGCGGGGTAGGAAGATCCAGTTCACACTGGATCGAGAGGCGCAGAGCCTGAAGCAGGCTTGCGTTGGATGTGCTGCGGGATAGGAAGATCCAGTTGTTCACGCTGGATCGAGAGGTGCAGAGCCTGAAGTGGGCTTGCGTTGGATGTTGAGGCAGAATGTCACCGTTAGGAGGATCCATCAGCAACACAGCCAGGCACGAGGAACCTAGGGAATGTCTATTCTTCTCCAGTTAAACTTGATTGCATTCAGACGGGTAAGCCGTTGTGAATTTCGAGTCAGAGCTCACTTTAGAAAAAACAGACAAAATGGTTGCTCAGACTGTAAAAACGCAACAACAGTAACTGAGAACATGGCCAGGTCATACGACTTAAACATGCGTTAGTAGTCAAGTTACTCCTGCTCATGAAGCCAGTGGCTACCAATACGACAAGAAAAGCTACAGAGTAGTGCATCCAAAAATAAAATACAAAGCTGCCAAATAGCCCATGGCAAAGCACAATGAGTAAAATCTACCTTGGAAAAAATCGGGTACTTCGGTGGGAACCCTGCCCAGTTGGTTTTATGGTAAGATAAGGGTAGTACATTTCAAATCAGTAACAGTCACTTGTTGCAAAAGTAGTGTCAGAGCTCGAAAAGACAGCACAAACACTTGTAAGGTCTGCCAAGGCAACCATCAAAAGTGGATTTCTCACCCAACGCTCAAGGGAGAAGACTAAGCCATTGGTCTATGATGAGGGTGATGAAATAAAACCATTGAAGTAATATGTTAAAAGTGTGTACCAGCTTGTCATTTGGCAGTTATGCAATTGTTGTCTTGATTTGCCGAAAATTTGCACTCATCAGTTTTGAGCCATGTGGCTAATTTTTTTCCCTTTCTTGCAATGTAAATCAAAATTCTTCCAGTGAATTAGTAGCCATGCTAAAGACTTGTGGAATATCTGTTTGCTAATCTAACAATGTAAAATGTATATTTATTGTCCACGTTTTAACCTTTAAAATGTAGTGTGTGGTGGAAATAAACATTTCTTGTCTGCACTGTCGTTTCTCCATACAGTGTTGGCAGATCCTAGCACTTTGTTACAATGCTGCTCGAGAACAAGTCTTCATCTCTGCTGTTTTGTGCTCTATTCATTCACAATGACTATTTATCCTGGTCAACTGTATGTCCCAACCTTCAGTCCGGCACACTCATTTTTGCAACATATACAATCTGGTTTACCCTTCTATCTATACCTACCTTGCTCCTGTATTTTTATGGCCCTTTGGAATGCATGCTCTGATTCTAAGAAGATCCATTCCATTCGCGCAGCAGCCTTTTTCTCTGGCTCAATTTTAGGTTTTTGCTTCTCAGAGAGACTTGGCTTTCCCCTATACATTCTGCAACTATTGCCACTTAATCTTCCCACCTGTTTTACCCACACTCTCCAACTTTGGGGGCTTTGGGTGGGTGGGGGGGACTGGCATTTGATATCACTCTTCTTGATAGCTTATTCCTTCTCCTACTGGTCTTCCCCTCTTTTAAACACCATTATTTTCATTTAGAACTCCTACTGCCTTAGCTTTCTCGTAACATATCGCCCCACTCGACACCTACTCTCTTTTTGTGACAATCTTGATTCTCTTCTTGCCTCTGTTCCCCTTTCTGAATTCGATATTATTGTTTTAGGTGACTTCAACCTTCATCTCGCTACTACTCATCCTTCTACTCTCCTGCTCTTTCTATTCTAGATTCATATTCTTTTCCTGACCGTATGCCCTTTGGACAAATCAATTCAGGAAATTAGTTCAACATTTTCCTTAACAAGCACATGCCTGATGTTAGGAAAGATTTTATTTTGCACCTTTCCCTCCATAGATTTCAATGGGATCCCTGTCTTTTTGCTTAAGATTTGACTGTATCCCGATTTTTTACTTCCCTTACCCGTTTTGCTCCTTCTTATGGGGAACCTGACTAGTCCCTAAAACTGTCAGTACTGAGAAGCTTTGGGCCCCGATTCACAGAAGGTTTTCCTGTGGGATTGCGCCATTATTAAATGCTTCTGTAAATCGGGCCTTTTGTTTCTCTTTTAGAATTCCTGTATTTTTACAATTGCACAATCACCTTACAGTGAGGTGCCGTTAGGATACTTTGCATCCGTATATCTTTTTATACAAGGCTATTTGGTTACTTTTGCAATGTGCCCAAGACAAGTTGGTGGTAGCTGTGATATTTGTACAGTTTTGTGACATTTTACTTGTGCACTTTTGCAAGCACCACAAATGACTACTAAAGGTGGCGAGCACCCCAGGACGGTGTGCCACAAAGTTTTTCGCTTGTTATGTGGCCTTCTTCCTGCCTTCTCAGGTCAGGAAATGCTGTATATGAAAATCCCTTTCCCAGGGAAAGCTATGGCTTTTGCGCTAAGGGGCTGTTTTGTGTGTGTGCCAGAGAAGGGGGCTGGGACTGCCTAGACCCAATCCACATCTCTAGTGCCTGGATCTTTGTTGCTGGGCAGATGTGGTGACCAGTGGATATCCATGTGGCTGTTTAATTTGTGCATATCCTTACCATTGGTGGGCTTGGGCATGCTCCCAGCCTGAATCTTGTATAAAAGGAGGGCTCCTGCAACTGTTCATGAGATCCTGTTGGAGCCAAGATTTCTACAAAGAAGAACAGCCTGCTGACGACCAGAGGATGACCCCTGCAGCTGACCAGGATCGACTCCAGTGTTGTCCCGGCGAAGCACCCCTCCTCTGTCCCGATCTCAAGAAGGCCTTTGTTGGTGCTTCCACCCATGCTGTTGGGAACCACCAGGCTCAACCCTTGCTCGAGGGTCTGTGCCTGCTGAGCCCTCGGAGGTGTCCCTGGACCAACCGTTGGACTGACCAGCTCCCTCGCTGCAGGTGGCGACGTTCTGAGCAGAGCCTTGGAACCTCATGGATCTTCAGCTTGTGCCACAAGTCACCTGCTCCTGCACTTTCAGTCGTCTCACACCAGGAGAAGTTGTGCTGGGCCTGTGTTCATAGCTGGACGATCACCCATTGCCGCAGTGGCGGCTGGTGACTTTGAAAGGTGGTGATGCGTAAATTTGTTGGTGCGGATTTTGGAGCGAGCAAGCTCTTGACCAGGCATGACCTGGTAACTGGCCATTCGCGGGTGCCGGCCCCGGATGCAACTCCGGCGGCAGCGTGGCGGTTTTAACATCACGGCTACCGCCGGTGTTATAATGGGGTTATAATGGGGCCCAATGTGTTCTTTCCCCAAACCTAAATGCAAATTAACTAGTCACCTTAGCGCTTTTTTTTACTTGCATTTGTATGTATTTATTCACACTTTTGGGGGGTGGGGAGAGAATGTGATGCCTGTTTCCGTTTATACTAGCTTGTTCGGTCATGTTATACTATGTTGAGCTTTAATTATAATGTTTTGCTTGAAATGTCTAATGTTCAAAAACCTTGAAGCAGCCATATGGCAGCACCATCCTTAGAGACTGTTTTATGGTACTTATAAAAGAGTAATTAATCATTTAAATACAATCACAATCAAGTCTAAGAAAAAGTTGTATAAGCTTAGTACATCTTCACAACTTCATCAAAGCTAAAGTCCATGACATAGATGCCAGCTTCATCCATTTAATTCAGTAAACATTAGTCTAGCCCTGCTTTTACTTTTGCATTCTGGGACTTGAAGTTCTGGATTGCCCCATTATAAAACCTGGACTACAAGTCCCAGAATGCAAAGATAATACTAGGGCTGGGCAGACTTACGTTTCCCTAATGGAATGGATAATGTTGGGATGTATGCAATGAGACCTGCACTCCCAACTTTGGGCCATTCAAAAAAGCCTCGATTTCAATTGTAGCTTCATTGTGAACAAAGCATTCAAAGTGCGATTTTCTGAGGTGTCCTTAATAGCGATATACAACACATACATGTTTTAATGTTGAATTCCTAGATCGAAAAAATATATTTAATCGTTTTAACGTGTTTTTAGAAGTTCTGAAAACGTTCAGTAAAAAAATGCCCCCTTTCACTGCTGTCCTGCTGGAAATCATTATTCGGCTTGACTGAGTGGGGGTGGCAGCGAATAGGGGACACAACGCTCGCTAGATGGAGAAAGCTCTGCGAGTTGGCCTTGGGCTTCATGCCTGAATCTGACCTCGGGGAATTCTGGGTGGAAGGGTCCGTTGCCTGCAGCATTTAACAACAGAGCAGCTATATGTCCCCCTGTCCCCAGGATGCTGCTCGGCTTAAGGCAGAGCAGTGGGGCTGGAGGCTCTAGGGCCGAGGGGCATGGAATTGGTTCCCTTCTACCCCAGAGGGTTGACAGGCAGACTGAAGAGGTCACAGCTCCTCAGGAAGCCTACAGGGGTCGCGGCAAGCAGGGAGCTCCTCGTCGCCGTCGGCAAGGTGGCCAGGGCGGCAAGGCCACCACCTCCAAGCAGGACTGAACCGGCCGTGGTCTCGGGCCCCGACCGAAGCACCCCGGTGGGAGGCCGGCTTGCAAATTTCGTCGGCGTGTGGAAGTCCATCTCCACCGACCGTTGGGTGCTGGATACCCTGGCAAGAGGACACTATCGAATTCCTGAAGAAGTGCCCTCACGTTCCACCTGTGGCCAGGAAGGAAAATCACGTCCCGCAACTGCTGTACGGGCGATGCTCAGGAAAGGCGCCATCGAGCTTGTCCCGAAGAGGCTCCGGGGCTCCTGTTTCTGGGAGCGAAGCTCGATACAGTGAGGCGCCTGGCGGCACCGTCGGAAGAACGGACGAAGACCATTCTAGGCAAAGTGCAGCACCTGCTAGCCACGGACGTGGCCAGGGTGAGGTCCATCAAGTCCCTCCTGGGGATGATGTCCTCTTGCATCTACCTGGTGCGCCTCTGCAGACTACGGATGCACCCTCTTCAAGAATTTCTCGACGCCCGTTGGATGTAGGTGACGGGCACCTTCGAAGACAGGGTCCCCCTCAACGAGGTGTTCTGGCGGGCGATTCAGTGGTGGGGCGTTCGAGCGCACCTCACGGCGGGCAAGGACTTTCAGACGCCGGCGTACCAGGAGAGGGTGACGACGGACGCCTCCCTGGAAGGTTGGGGCGCCCACACCGGAGATCTCCACGCAAGAGGCCTCTGGCTCCCGGAGGAGAGGCTTCTGCACATCAACGTCCTCGAACTCCGAGCCGTGTTCTGGGCTCTCAAATCGTTCCTCCCGTCGCTCAAGGGCAAGGTGGTGCGGATCTTCACGGACAACACCACGACAATGTTTTACATACGGAAGCAGGGAGGCACCAGATCCCCAGCCCTATCCAAGGAGGCACAGGATCTGTGGCACTGGGCGGTCGCCCAGAGGATGTTCCTGGTTCCCTTCCACCTGGCAGGAGAAAGAAACACCATCGCCGACTCGCTCAGCAGGGAGCTGCGCGCGTGTCACGAGTGGGAACTGCGCCAGGATCAGGTGGATCAACTCTTCCGACGATGGGGCAAACCCCAAATCGACCTGTTCACAACAGCGACGAACTCGAAGTGCAAGAGGTTCGCCAGCAGGTTCCCCCAGCCGAGAAGCATGGGCGATGCGTTCTCGTTCCCCTGGGACAGCCTATGCCTGTATGTGTTCCCGCCGTTGCTGCTTCGACTCATCAACCAGCTCAAGAGGTCCCGGTGCAGGATGATCCTCGTCGCACCGGCGTGGCCGAGGCAGATCTGGTTTCCGGACCTTCTAGACTTGTCAACGTCCCCTCCCATCAAGCTGTCGGCGGACGCAGACCTTCTCAACAGAGAAGGAGGCGCCATCTTCCACCACGACCCGGCGTCGCTGAACCTGCAGGCTTGGCTCCTGCAGCGCTAGAGTTTGGAGGCTACAATATACCGGCCGATTGCAGAGAGGTTCTTGCAAAGGCCAGGGCGTCCTCGACTCTCAAATGCTACGGTCATAAGTGGAAGAGGTTCTCTATCTGGTGCCGAGCACAGAAGATCAACCCCCTACGGATTACGGCCCCTCAAGTGCTGCCGTACCTGCTATCGCTGGCAAAGGCTGGGCTAGCCCATGCCTCCATTAAGATTCATCTGGCGGCGATCTCCAGATATACGAGAACCACAGGACGGACGTCCCTGTGGTCCCATCGACTGGTAAAAGAGTTTATGAAAGGACTGTTCCGGTTTGGACATCCTGACGGAAGTCGGTCGCCCGGAGCCAACCCCGTCGTCGTAGGCAAACACTGTTGCCCAGCTGGCGGAACCCGGTATCGGCAATATCGGTTGCCACCGTTATGGCGTGGTCCGACGCCACCTCGCCTTCTTGAAGTATTTCCAGGGCCTCGGACCTCTTGTCGTCCGGTAGGAAGTCCAATATGGGGGCCAGCTTAAACCAGAGCTCCCTGTCGTAACGGGCCACGATCGCCAGGGCGTTTACCGCTTTGATCGTCGTTGCTGCCGACGAAATGACCCGCCGCCCCATGGCGTCCAACTTCTTTCCCTCGCCGTCCGGCGGGGAATTCAAAGTCGAGGCTCCTGACACCGCCGCTTTCTTCTTCGCCGCCGCCGAGACGACCGAGTCTAGCGTTGGCTGGGCCCTGAGGCACAGGGGAGCGGTTTCGGGGACCCGGTACTTCTTCTCGTACCGGTCCCGTTTGGCTGGTGCCGTGGAGGGGTTCTTGAGAACCAACAGGCCCTCCTCCCAGATGTCATCGATTAGAGGCACCGCAATGACAGTCTTCCTCTTGGCCTCCCGGCGCTGATAGAGGAAACCTTCCTTTTTCTGCTCCTCCGGGCAGAGCTGGAACAATTCGGATGCCCTGGCGATCATGGCGTGGAATGAGCCAATCTCGTCGGGCGGCGAGGCCCGTGCGACGGGAGACCCGTTCTGTCGTCGTCGCCCTCAGAACCCGTCGTCGAGCCCATCGCACCGTCATCTCCCGACTCGTGGGAGGATGAGGAGGGAACTGTAGGCCTTACGGGGGCGAGTGGAGGAGAGGGTTGGGTCCTCCATCGTTTGTTCTGAGGACTTCCCGACGGGCCAGGTTGCGGGTCCTCCGGCCTGGGCCGTGGGAATCTCGTCCTTATCTCAGAGAATAAGGACTGGATCGCAGACAAAATGGCCGCCGAGCCATCCTGAGGCCTAGGTTCCGGCTGCGCCGGAAGGAAAGGCTGCTCTTCCTCGCCATCGTCGTCTTCCTCGGTTATCTCCCGAGGATCTTCCTTACGGGATCGAACCTTCTCAAATTGGACTTCGAGGTTCCTCACGGCCTCGGTCAGTTCCTCCTCCGAGGCTGACTCCGAGCTCAAGGAGGCTACCGTGCCCCCCCTCGCTTCTTCCATCATGGTGGCCATGACGATGGGCTGAAAAGAGGATTCCCTCCATGGCGGCAGGGAAACTCTAGTCCCGGAGGCAATATCCGCTGGCGGGGTCTCTGCCGGCTTGGCCAGAGTCGCCGCGATCGCCTCGATAGAGGCCTTTGCCTGCTGGGTAGGGGCCTTCACCACCTTAGGTGCGTCCCGGGCCTTCTCCTTAGGGGGAGGGGCGACGCCTCGCTCCCCCTCTTCCGAGATCGGACGGGGCTTCTCCCGAAGCTTACCCGGGGTCTCGGACTTCCTCTTCCCCGAACCGGAGCGCTGGCTCGTGGTTGACGGTGCCGGGGAAGGCACGCCCTGCCTGGTGACCGAATAGCCCGACCTTTCGGCGCTCCCGGAGCCAGCGGACTCGCGGTGCTTGGCCTGGTGTTGGGCCCCCGTCGCCGGGGTGCCCGCACAGGACTTAGAAGCCCGCTCGGACCCTTTCTTCGTCTTCTCACCCGTTGAGCCCTTCTCCAACCAGCTGGCCAGACGGGATCGACGATCCCTCATGGTCCGCTCCGATAAGTTCTTGCAGAACTGGCAGTCCTTCTCTACATGAGTCTTGTCCCCATGAAGACAGTAGAGGCATCGCGAATGTTCGTCTTCCTTAAACACATTCTGCAGCCCGCATCCAGGGCAGCTGCGAAACAGCTTGGGTCCGGGTGACGAACTCGCGTCCTGGGCCATCTCGAAGTAGGCCGCGAATCTTCTGGAATCCTCCAAGAAGTTGATTCGACGAAATCTTCACCCTTGAGGGGCGTAGGAAAATCCTGTAACGGGTAGCCATTAACAGGAGTAGAAACGGTGGAGCTTGAGGCTCGATTAACCGACAAAATGTGAAAATTCACCTGAAAAAGCGCGAAACACGCAGTAAAAGCTCGAGAGCTAAGCACGAGGACTCCCAACACTTGAACGTGCAGTAAAAATCTGAAGATGGCTGCCAGAGGCGGGGCTTAGGTAGAGGGCAGTCATTGGCTGTGGTCAGTATGACGCAGAGATCAGTGATTGGTTACTACTACGAAAGACAGATCAGAAACGAAACTGATACTGATTTTTCTTTACCGAGGATTCCCAGCCTGACGACGGGGAATATTCATGAGCACGTGAATCCATGCCAGACCCCATGCTGGAGAAAAAGGGGAACACAAAGGGCTCCCAGCAACACAGCACAGAGGGTGCTGTGTGCTGCAAAAGTCAAAGATAGGTGCTATAAAACGTGGAGGAAAACATGACTCCAAGAAAATGGTATAAAAAGAAATGTAAAAAATCCCAAAGATAGGGTAAAAGAATGCGTGAGTGTGGAAAAAGGTTCCCACTTACTCAGGGGATCAGACCAAAACAATCCAGTAGTCCAGCAAAAAGTGCTTGGGGACTCACATGTGAAGGGGATTTCACATAAAAATGAAAATCTACATAACAACGGGGCACTGGAATGGCTGAAGTTTTCTTTCATACGTCACATGCAGTAACATATCTTTTTACATCCAAAAATACCTTGGGCCAATAGAATCGAGGCATCACTTGGCTATGGGTCTTTTCGTATCACTTGGTGAGCGGCTGTTAAGTGGGAATGGGCCAGCTCCAATTCCATTCTCCAGTACTGTACACCGATGAACTCTGTGAATTAGCACTTGGGTTCTGGGAAGGCCGACTTTCTCAGTATCCCCTTGATAAAATAAACCCTTTTTGATGAAAAAGATGGGTCCTGCCTGATTGCGACCATACTCTTCTGAAATGACCCTCCCAAAGGCTTCGGTAAGGACCGGGTTATTTCTTTGGGCAAAAACCAGGTCAGGTAAAGGGGCGAGATCTCCTGATTGAGATCTGACTGGATTAGTGAGGGAAGTATCAGCCTCTCCAAATCTTAAATATTCTGTTAATTCCTCAACCTCTTGAGGAATAGGAGTTAAGATTGTTCTAAAGGAGACCGCTAGGGGGCGCAGGACAAGATGGCAGCCTGAGGTAAGGCTCCTGCTCCCTCCGGCATTTAAGAGATGAGACAGAGCACTTGCAATACTGAGTATTAGAATTAACGACACCCGCTTGACGTGCAACGGGTCGGAGAACCGGCTGGCGAGAAGAGAAGAGTCCCAGCCCGCGAGGAGTGCCTCAACGGGGAAAGGGCCCTCCCGTAGCAGGAAGCGACTCCGTGAGCACCTTCGGGGAGGCAACTGCCTCAGCACGCGCCAACCGCCTCTGGAGGGGACGAGGAGTAGAGAGGCCAGGCGCCCCTGGAATGCGAAGAGTGAGGTCTCTGGTCAGAGCAGCGGAGGGAGATCACCCACCTGGACATCCCGGTGAGAAGAGCGAGCGCACCACCCAGAGAAGATGGGGAGGAAGGGCGCCAGAAGGTGGCAGCGCTACGACTGCCAGCCAAAGCCGCTCAGCAATGAACATGCTGTAGTGCCCACAGAACCAAAGGGAGAACCCCCTGCAACTACAGGCAGGAGTAGTGCTCCGGGCCATGCCAGCACCACGGAGTGGAGTGGAGGGACAGGTGTGTGGCCTGAAGGGGGAGGTGCGCTGAGGAGAAGGATCCCTCTCGCCGAGCGGGCCGGATTTAGGCACAGGGAAAAGTAGTAGCCCCTCGAGCAGCACCGCACCTCAGACGCTGGAGGCCCCATGGGGGGTGTCAGCACCTCTTTGCTGATACCCGTGTGGGCACTGCAATGGTGGTAGGACCAGGAATAAGGCATCGAGGGGCACGCAGGATGCCCATCGTGCAACTTGTAGACAGCGGCGAGGGACACAGAAGAAGCCTACACACCGTTGGGGGCTCGTAGTATGTGAATGATCCGATTGGGAGGGAGGAGCTGCAGACTGAGGCGAGTCAAGGGGAACGAAACGAAAGCGGAGTGATTCCCCCTTGGGTGCCCCGAGCCCCTGAAAAACGCAGGGCTGAAGGAAGGAAGACGTAACTTGGCTGGAGAACACTGGAGGTAGTGTGAAACCTTCTCCAGCTCCGACGGATCGGGGACGGAGACAATCGAGTGCCTGAGGAAGAAGACCCCGTGGTGAATGTGAGGGAGCCCTCTGTAAGGATCGGGTGCTACTGAAAAGGAGAAGAGCACACCAGCAGCCCTGCCCCCCACACCCAAACGGCCCAGAGGCACTGGGGAAGGCAGAGAGATTGGACCTGGGGGTGGAGTGGGGCTGTGCCGAGTGGCCCCAAGCTACGAACTGACAGTCAAAGCCCAGGAGCACACAGTGAATTGAAGTGGTGATACACGCCGCAGTGAGTGTCAGAATAACTCAACCCTCTAACCCCCCCCCAGCCTGGAGGGCGGCGAGTGCAGGGAGTGCCCCACGGGATAAGAAGACAGAGATACAATAGCCCCGTCTGCACTATTTCTCAGCAACCCAGCGCTGCCCGCAACCCCAAACCTGAAAGAGGCAAAACAAAGCGCTGGGGTAGGGGTGGAGCCCAAGTAAGGGGAACACGAGTAGGATAACGTCAAATGACCCTGGAACTGAGAAGCTAGCGGATTGCCCGCATGGGGTGTGCGCAGAGAGGACGAGAGACTGTGCTGGAAGTGTGAAGCAATGGCAATGGGGGAAGACTTCTCCCATTTCACAACCAAGAAAGATATCGGCCACATTCTGGTGTAGAATAAAGCCATGAGGGGGGACATTCAAGCATCGCTAACTGACGTAACGGGAAGAGTAACCGCAGTCGAAGGCAAGGTGGAAGCAATGGAGCATAATCAACTCAACGCTGATATGGTGGAGATGCGTCTAGATGCCAGAATGACAGAGCTGGACCTTCATGAGGAGGAGATGAGGCTCAAAGTTGATGATCTCGAAAATAGGGAGAGGAGGAACAACGTTAGAACTCTGGGCCTGAAGGAGATGGAAAGGGAAACGCCTCCACGGGTGGAAGAGAAGGTACAGGTGCTGATCCATCAGCTCTTCGTGGCAGAAGGGGGCAGGATGGTGCAGTTGGAGAGAGCCCACAGGGGCGGAAAACCATATGGGAATGGTTCCCAATCCATTGTGGTCAGGTTTTTGAGCTATAAGGACAGACAAGAGGTCCTAAACAGAGCGAAACATGTAGCAGGAAATTGAATTTGAGGGCTCCAAGGTGTCCATATACCAGGACCTCTCCAACGTTACTCTAGCTCAGAGGAGAGGTTGTTGGCCACTCATGACCTGGCTACGAGAGAGGGAGATCCGCTACAGATGGGCCTATCCATTTGCACTGGAATTTGAAGCGGAATGTGTGGAATACGGATTGACGTCCATACAAGAGGCAGAACAAGCCCTGAAACACCTCACCTCGGGCACTGAACAGCAGGAGAGATGGCCGCGCGGCCCATGGGACGCGGTGCCCGTAGAGGCCCACACCAGGCCAGGGCCGCAGAGGAGAAGGAGAGCACAGACTGGGCGTAGGTTTAGGAGGCTCAATGGCCCCTCACAGAGGCAAGACCCAAAGCTGAGAGAGAAGGCTGCAGACTGAAAGATAAGAATGGGGTGAGTGAACAGCTGCGCTCTCTTTAGTGACAGGCGAGCAAACACCCCAATGAACATTAATTGCTGGGGGGAGGCCATTCCAACTTCCCCACGGTGGCCCCTGTTGAGAGAAGGGGCATCACACACATCATTGTTTATGACTCCACGTTGGAGTGCTTTAGTTTTCAAATAGTTAAACGGGTTAACATTCAGTTTGAAGGGGCAACCGGCACCAATGGGGAAGATTTGCAGATCTTGGAGCAACACCCTCCGGAAAGACAAGATCAGAGCCCATAGGCGACTCCATCCCTCCGTAGTGAAATGGTAGAGGGAAAGAATGATGTTTTGTATGTGGGGTAAATGGGGTCGAGCGGGGCCAGCGGGTGGGCACCCTCAACGTAAAAGGGATGAACTCCCCGAATAAGCGGTCGCTGGTCATTAGAGAGTTCAAGAAAGCCTCACTGGACATTTTGTTCATTGCGGAGACGAGACTAATCCAGGGGGAGGATTAGGAAAGGTTTACTGGGCCTCGGCACCTTTGAAGAAAGGAGGGGTGGGAGTTCTCCCCCACAAGAAATGTCGGATCCAAGAGTGTAGGGCTACTTAGCTGCTGGAGGGTAGACTGTTGATAATGGAAGGAACACTGGACGGCGCAAAAATATTACTAGCAGCTGTATATGCCCCCCAATCAGGGATAGGGAAAATTCATAAATGAGGTGCTCGATATGGTACATGAGCGGGAGGCAGACCTATACTTAATTGGGGGGGACTTCAATGCCTGGGCAAATGAGACATGGGACAAGAAAACGAGAGGGGGAGGCGGGGATAAGGGGGAAGACAGATGGGGCCCCCTGGGAAGGGAGATGGAACAATACGCACTGACATATGGAGGCAGAAACGCCCAAAGGAGGAGTGCTACACATACTACTCCCCCCGCACAAAACTTATTCGAGAATTGCTTACATCTTTCTCACTAAAGGAACAGTGCCTGAGATTGATTGAAAGTACAATAAGGCCGGTAGCTTGATCAGACCCTGATATGGTAGGGTGCGTCCTCGAAATGACCGGATTATATAGGCCATGGGGCATGTGGAGATGTAATGACTCACTTTGGAATGACCCCTTTTTCTTGGACACGTTTGCAAAGGGAATATCAGATTATTTTGAATTCAATGACACTGGGGAAGTGAGTGTGGATATGGTATGGGACGCAGGTAAGGCGACCTGGTGAGGTATACTGATTGGGGAAGGGGCGAGAAAGAAGAGGGAGAGGGGCCTGGTGGAAGGGAGGCTCAGGAAGGAAATAGCTGAAGGGGAGAAGGAGTTGCATGCCGGGAGGGGTGACATAGTGGACATAAGGGAAAAGGTGCTTGCTAAAAGGGAGGAGCTGAGGGCTCTGCACATGGGCGCAACGTTATGGAACTTGAGTTATCTGAAACAAAAATATTACAAGGGGGATAAGGCTGATGCACTCCTAGCGGCCAGACTCTGCGCCCAGAAAAGGGAGAGATGGGCCTTAAAAAGAGAGGGGTCTGCAGCAGGAGAGGAAGGCAGGCGCACACTGGAAGCTATAGCAGAGGGGTTTGCTCACTACTATGAAAAGCTGTATTCCACTGAGGCGGGAGAGGAACAGGCGGAGGTAGAGGGATATTTGAGTGACATGGGTATGAAAAGACTCACACCTCCTGAAATAGAACACATAGAGGCCCATTACAGAGGAAGAGGTCCAGAACGCAATATCCCGTCTCCTGAATGGGAAATCCCCGGGCGAGGACGGGTACACAATAGGGTTCTATAAGAAATACTCAGGGACCCTTACGAAACATCTAGTTAAATTATATATTTACATCCTGGAGACGGGAAAGGCTCCGACCTCGTTTAGCAGGGCCCTGATCTCGGTCATCCCTAAGGAGGGGTGGGACCCATCCCTGAGCTCTTCATACCGCCCAATATCCCTCTTGAACGCGGATGAAAAGATCTTTACCTGCATTCTGGTGGCGAGGTTTAAAGATAAATTGCCGCACCTAATACACCCGGATCAAATGGGGTTCGTAGCGGGAAGGCAGGGACCGGATGCGATTAAGAAGACCATTGACTTAATTGAGCAAGTGGGAGAGTTTCCAGGGGAATAAGTGCTCCTCAGTCTAGATGCCTTTGATGGAGTGGAATGTTCTTTTCTCTTCGGATTGTTGGGGAAGATCTGGGTTGGAGAGCGGATGTGTAGAGCTATTAGGGCGGTCTATACGGACCCGACAGCCAGGGTGGTGGTCAATGAGGTCAGGTCAGGTCACGAGAGTTCCCCTTGATGAGGGGCACCAGGCAGGGTTGTCCCCTTTTGCCTCTTTTGTTTGCCCTGGCCATGGAACCACTGAGAGAGAAGATAAGACAAGATAGCGGGAGAGGGGGTATTGCAGTTGGGCAGCAAATGTATAAAACTAGTATGTATGCGGATGACATTCTTATGTACCTCTCGGACACAGGGGACTCCCTATAGAGAGCGCTCTGGGTTATAAAGGACTATGGGAAAGTGTCGGGCTTCAAGATTAATATCAACAAATCGACTCTCCTCCCCGTTAGGGGCGGGAACACCTGAGCAACTACTTAGATGGTCAGCCCTGGGGATACGGATTGAAAGGGACTTTATAAGGTATCTAGGGGTGCACATACCATGGAGGTTGGAAAAGATTTATGAATGTAACTTCCCCCCCACTCCTGCATAGACTAGCAGGTGAAATGGAGAATTGGGAGAAACTTACAATCTCCTGGCTGGGGTGACTGAACGCGCTTATAATGATGATTCTTCCTGCATACTATATCTATATCAAGCGCTCCTGACAGAGTTACCAGGGATACACTTTGTGGAATTGAAGAAGTAAATACTCCGGTTTCTGTGGCAGGGTGGACAGCAGAGGGTGGCCTACAAACTTCTGATACAGCCGAAAGAAAAGGGCGGGTTGGGCCTACTGGAAATTAGGACGTAATACAGGACGGCCCAGTTCAAGGCCCTGGTTCCCCACTTACGGGGGGAGAAGGACAAACAATGAGTAGGGATTGAGAACCATAGATTTCTTCGTTACCTTGGGGAAGTGGTTGTGGGCACCGAAGAAGGCAATGCCGAAAAGGGATCTACTCACATAAAATATTAGGGCCACTACTCATGCTGTGGAGGGACAGGAAGGAGATGCAGGGCGTCACGACCTGGCCCTCCCCATTGAGTCACATATGGGCTCCACCCATACGGAAGCTATACCTGAACATGCTAGCTACCAAGACTGGTTTGAGGCAGGCCTAGAGAGGGTGGGGCAAGTTCTAAAGAAGGAGGAGTTTGTAGAGATTACAGAATTGGAAACCGCACTGGGGCTAGTAACATGTCTGTTTCAAATACCTGCGACTGAAGGGGGTTCTAAAATCTGCAAGATGGAAGGAGAAATTGCAGAGGGAAATGACGCAGACAGAACAGATACTAGCTACGGCAAAGGGCACTAAGGGTCTCATCTCGAGGTTATACCAGGCTTCACTGGAATCTAGGGGGGAAGATGTATCTTCATATAGGGTGAGATGGGAAAGGGATCTGGGAAGGGAGATAGACCCGGATTTATGGAAGAGGCTCTGTTTAAATGTGGACTGAACCTCGATCGCCTGCAAGTATAAGTTACATGGGCTCACGCTGCTCTATAGGTGGCAATGGGACCCGGTGAAACTGGGAAAGATGTACCCGGGAATGGACCCCCACTGCTGGAGCAAATGTGGACACATAGCTGATTATTGGCATTAATGGTGGGACTGTGCGAACGCTCACCAATACTGGAAGGAAGTGTTGGGGTGGGTAAGGGACCTGGATGGGGTAGAGAGGACAATGGACCCAATGCTTGTGCTGTTTGACATTGAATTAACAGACGACAGTTGGAGGAAATTGCCACACATGCCACAGTTTCTCCTACTGGCAGCAAGGGCATGCCTGGCAGGGAGTTGGAAAAGAGACAGTCTCCCAAGTAAGAAGGAGTGGGCGGCGGTGGCTCTGGGCCTCTATAGGATGGAGGAGCTGACGAGGTCGATACACAACCAATCACATACCAGGGCGATGGAGTGGGCCCTATTCCTGGAGAATTTTTATCCAGAACACCCTCAGGAGGCAAATGAGGTGGGTGGAAAGGGCGGTGAACTGGGCGGAGGGGAGTTTTAATAGGGGGCTGCTCCAGGGTGAAGAAACGGAGCAAGGGTGGGAGGTGAAAAATTGGACTGGACCCGTGAACGGAGAAGAATGGGATGAACGCGCCCCAGCCCCCAACCCTTAGGCTATAATAGTGAAGATGAAACATGGACCCTGGAGGGTCGGTAAGAGAGACTACGTTATTGGAGCCAGAACATTGTTGGGGATAGGGAGGGGGGTGGGTTTGTATATCGAAAGGGGGTAGGGAGAAAAAAACTCAAAGTCTGGTTGGTATCTTACAGAAAAGAATGCAGGATCTTTGCATAAAGTTGTATTGTGATCCTAATAAACTCAAATAAAAAAACCTCAAATACATTTTTTTAAAAAAGATTGTTCTAAAATGCCTTGTGGAACTGAAACCCCAACTTTTGACCACATAGGGGTCCAATCCATGGTTGTGCAGGATAACTTTGACATCCACACTATATTCAGGGTCCACCACCCCCTGCTACTACATCCAGGTAGTGGCACCAAATCAGCCAAGACTTGGTGGGCAGACGTATATATACGATAAGTCATTTAAAACACGCATGTAACTAGTGTTTCTAGGCGCGACAAGACAAAGGAGGGAAGACAGAGGGAGGACAAGACAAACTATCTTACTAGGCCTTGTGTCATTCAGATCGTGCAAGTAAGAGAACAAAAAGTGCAAGGAAGAGGGGAGCGGAAAACAAAGTAGGAATGCTCTGAGCCAGGGCAGCGCGGCTCTGGGTAGTGCAATGAGAACAAGGGACTGTAGGGTTACAGTCCCCAAGTGCGTGGTAGGCCCAGAGGCAGTGCACAGGTGACTGACTGATCAAGAAAGAGCCTGGTACCCAGTGCAACTCTGAGGGTAGCCAAGCAACCAGTCGGTACAGCACACAGGTAGGTCAGCAGGGAAGGGAGAGAGAAAAGACAGAGGAGTAAAGTTTTGAGCTGCTTCCGGAACTTCAGGTGGTTCGGCTCAAGTTTGAGAGGGGCAGGGAGGCCATTCCAGAGGGATGCACCTGCAGAGGAAAGCGATCTACCCCCACTCTGCCTGGAGAAGCGGCTAACCCTTGCAGAGTTGGAGGTAGCTGAGTGATGGGCTCGAGAAGGAAGGTATTTTGGAAGAGAGAGTTGGATGTAGTGCGGGTCCTAGCACCACAAAGCCTTGTGGACAATGCAAAGGGTCTTGAACTCGATCGTTGCAACCATCGGAAACCAGTGGAGAGATTTCAGGGATGGAGAGATACGGTCCCTGGGCTTGAGGCCAAGGTTACGTCTCGCAGTCCTGTTCTGGATTAGCTGCACAGAGCGGAGAGTAGAGGAAGGCAAATTGAGAAAGACTGAGAGCTACAAGATTCGCAAGATGCGCCCTGCCCAAAAACACCGCCAATTCCAAATCAACAGCACTGACACACGCATGCAGAGCCCGCAACAAAAAGCTGTTCAATCACCCCAAAGAAATCCAGCAGACACGCGCCCCGATCGGAGTTGTCCCGAAGGCCGACAAAACCCACAAATAAAACACAATGTCAAAAAGCAAAGCCACAATTCAAACGACACAAAAAACCAAACAAGCCATCAAAAACCACCACAAAATCACAAACTGACAGCACACCACAAACAAATGGACACCCCCAGACATGATAGGCACACTAGACCGTTCACACACACACACAAAACTGAACTCAATCGCGCAAGGAGCACAAGAGGAGGCAGACAGAACAAGACAAAAAACACACGAGCCAACCAGCCACACCCAACCGACACACTGTCACCCATCGGAACAGACAAGCGTGCACCACAAGTGCAAAGCGAAAGCCCAAAAAGGGCGGCCAACAGCACCCACAGAGATCCAAATCGAATCCATCCCAACGCCCAAGCGCAAGTCGTGTCCCCTGTGCTCCACGCACCACACATCCCCATGGCCAAGAGGCAACAGCCAGAAGGCGCACCATATAGTGTCAAAAAACGTGTGCCCCAGGGAAAGTCCCCCGTGAACATCCCAGCACCGAGCAACCCCGGCTTAAGTTAACCATGTGAGGAGACATGCATGCCAAATAGGCATCTTTGCGACACTCCAACCATGCAAAACCAAAGCACTATCCGGGAGTGATCACAGAGTTGGATCGCTGATGAGTCCATAGATGCAGACTTAGCCAGGAGAAAAAGGGGTGTGAACCATGCAGGCAAAAACCAAAAGTACAGGGCTGCTTGGCAGACGTACAGATTGCGACTTCTTCCCCTCACACCAACAGGGAAGATCCATATTCACCAACATCTCTTGGACAGTCAACGCTGCTCCTTTTCATTCGGAGCACACCGTTTCCCGCTGCAGAGCAGTGCGAGGTAACAACGCAGGCAAATGTCCCTTTGTTCTTAGATAGTGTGGGAGGCTTCAACAAGTTTCTCTAATTTTGGTTTTCCTTTGACATCTATTTATAGGAAACCGTGGTATTCTTACATCCAGCAGAGCCAAGGAAATGAAAACCCAGTAGGCCCCGATTGTGCCAAAAAGACAGTGTTTAAATATATATATAAATAAATAGCAAAATTCTGAAAGAAATATTTGCCACAGCGACAAACACACACCCTGGCATAGAACAGGTTGTTACTTGTTTTTTTGTAAAAGATCACTAGTTTCTGATGCTATCTACAATAATGGTATACACACTTCTGAAAAAAATGTAGTATATGACAATGCATTACTTACCGTAAAAGCATTTCTGATGGTTGTATCTGCTTAGATTCACATGCTGTGCATAGGTCCGACATCCAGTGGTCACTGCGGAGTATTGCATTTTGTTTTTCGTAGTCCAAAAGGGAACGTCGACAAGGCGTGTCTGTAACACTATCCCTATAGTGACGTGCGTTGTACCCACAATTCCTCACGCGTCGAGGTCCCTCTGTTTGTATTTTTCTGCCCTGAGGGAGCCTTCTAGCCGTCAGTGAGTACAGAAAAGAGAGAAATATAGTAGAGGATGTCTATGTTCCTTCCATCCGAGCGGGGAGGAAGGGCGGGCGCATGTGAATCCAAGCAGATACAACCATCAGAAATGCTTTTACGGTAAGTAATGCATTGTCTTCTGATGTTTGTTAATCTGCTTAGAATCACATGCTGTGCATAGACTAGCGAGCAGTACCCGGAGTTGGCGGTGGGTTATGAGAAGGAACAGTAGAGAAAAGATGTCTTAATACTGCCTGTCCCACCTGGGAGTCAGATCTAGAGTGTGCATCTAGACAGTAGTGTTTTGTAAAGGTGTGCACAGAACTCCAGGTAGCCGCTTTGCAGATGGACTCAAGGGGAACATTTGCAATGAATGCTATGGAAGCCCCAGTGCCTCGAGTGGAATGTGCTCTTGGCTTGAAGGGTAGTTCTCTCTTAGCAAGAGTGTAACAGAGAGTGATGCATTGTACAATCCATCTAGATATAGTGGACTTAGAGACTGCATCTCCTTCTCTTCCTGCTGCCACCGAGACAAAGAACTGATTAGTCTTTCTCAGTGATCTGGTTCTTTCCATGTAGAACATGACAGCTCTGCGTACATCTAGTGTATGCAGACTTTTTTCTCCCAAGCTGGAAGGGTTTTGAAAGAACGTTGGTAGTTCTATAGATTGGTTTACATGAAATTTTGAGATGAATTTTGGTGCAAACCTTGGGTGTGTGCGAAGAACCACCTTATCCTTGTGAACTGATACGAAGGGGTCTAGTACAGAAAGAGCCTGTAGTTCACTTACTCTCCTAATGGAGGTGATAGCTATTAGGAAAGCAGTCTTAAGAGTGAGGTATTTAAGAGTTGCCTTGTGCATGGGTTCGAAAGGAGTGCCCATGAGTCTAGAAAATACCACGTTTAAGTCCCATCCGGGAGCTGGGTTAGCTATCGGGGGGTGTATTCTTTTTACCCCTTCCATAAAGGCCTTGATAACTGGTATCTTCCACCACGACACTTTAAGTTGGGAAGTGGTGTATGCAGAAAGTGCCGCTAGGTGGACTTTAATGGAATTAAACACTAGACCTGAATCCAGTAAATGGGTCAAGTACAGAATAATGTTAGTGGCAGAGCAGTCAACCGGGTTGATGTTTTTACTTCTACACCAGATGACAAATCTTTTCCACTTGCTAGAATAGCAGTGGCGAGTATTAGGTTTTCTGGCTTCCCTGAGGATGTCCATACATCTCTGAGGGAGATGTAAATGTCCAAATTCTATGATCTCAGGAGCCAGGCTGCTAAGTTCATGGTCTGAGGGCATGGATGCAGTGTCCTGCCCTTGTCTTGTGACAGCATGTTGTACGGGCAGGGAAGTTTCATTGGGGGAGATAGGGACATCTCCATCAAGTGAGCGAACCATGGCTGCCGGGCCCACATTGGGGCTACTAGTATCATGGTAACCTGCTCTTGGTGCATCTTGTGCACCACTTTGTTGAGGAGGGGAGTCGGGGGAAAGGCGTAAACAAATTTCCCTGACCATTGAATCAACAGACCGTTCCCTTGGACTGGTTCTGGGGGTACCTGGAGGCGTAACTTTGGCATTGTGAGTTCTCCAGGGTTGCGAACAGGTCTATTTCCGGGAAACCCCATTGCGTGAAGACGTCTAAGACGATGTTTTCGTGTAATTGCCATTCGTACTCTTTGGGTAGGGGGAAGTCTCTGCTGAGTTTGTCTGCTAGCAGATTGAGTTCCCCTGGTACATGTTGTGACAGTAGGAACATGTTGTGTTTGAGAGCCCACTTCCATATATTCTGGGACAGTTTGGACAGTCCTGGAGAGTGAGTGCCCTCTTGCTTGTTGAGATAGTGCATGGCTGTGGTGCTGTCTGTGAGGACCATCACTGTCTTTCCTTGTAAGTGTTCCTGAAAGGCTTTCAGTGCTTTGAACACTGCTAATAGTTCCAGCAGGTTTATATGCTTGGATGCTAAGCTCGGAGTCCACACTCCGTGAGCAGTCTGATGGGATAGGTGAGCCCCCCATCCTGTAAGGGATGCGTCTGTGGTTAGAGTGGCTTCCACTGCGGGTGTGGCAAAAGTTTTCCCTAATAACAGGTTTTCCTTTGTCCACCACCGTAGCGAGAGAACCAGGGCCTGCGAGACTACCACCAGATCGTCCCATTGTCCGCTGGCCTGACACCACTGGCTGTAGAGCCACTCTTGCATTGGGCGCATGCGCAGGCGCGAGTGAGGTACCAAATAAATACATGACGCCATCATCCCTAGCAAGCGCATTGCTTTGCGTACCGTCACCTCTCGACCTGCCACATATTGGGGGATCTGAAACAGCATGTTTTGGACCCTCTCGTTGGAGGGGAAGACGAGGCCGTCCTTTGTTCGAATTAGAGCCCCTAGGAATTGTTTCATTTGGCTGGGGTCTAAGCTGGACTTCTTTTCGTTGATGGAGAAGCCCAGTTGGGACAAAAGGTCTACGGTCCTTTGGGTATTGGAGAAGCATGTTTCGTAAGAATCCCCTGTTATGAGCCAGTCGTCGAGGTACGGGTAAACCGGGATGGATAATCTGCGCAGGTGGGCCGCTGCCACTGCCAGTACTTTCGTAAATACCCTTGGTGCAGATGCTATCCCGAAGGGTAGTACTCTGAACTGATAGTGTTTGTTCTCTATCTTGAACCTGAGGTATTTTCTGTACGCTGGCAACATTAAAATATGAAAGTATGCATCTTTCATGTCTAGTGTTGTCATGTAATCCCCCTGTGATAACAGTGGGATTACTTCCTGCAAGGTCACCATACGAAACTTTTGGGGTTTGACAAACTTGTTCGCTGGGCGCAGATCTAATACAGGGCGCATGGTTAAGTCCTTTTTGGGAACAAGGAAGTACACTGAATAAATACCTTCTGTTACCTGAGATAGGAGGACAGCCTCTATAGCTTCTTTTTTCAGTAGCTCTTCTACTTCTTGAAGAAGAATAGTGAGGTGTTCCGGTGTCATGCGTCGGTTCCGTGGGGGTCTGTATTTCGGGGAACCGTTGAATTCGATGCAGTATCCGTGGGCTATGGTGGATAATACCCAGCGGTCTGACGTTATTCCCTCCCATGCTGAAAGGAACGATGTTAGCCGGCCCCCGACCGGTGATGCAAGGGAGGGGACCCGAATCTTTGGGTCATTTGTTGGTATTGGGCGTGGGGCCTTTTGGACTGGAGCCGCGCCCTCTTCCCTTGCCACGACGTTGGCCTCTTTGACTGAACTGGGTGCTTTGGTTAGAGGGCCAGTTGGTAGCAGAGTAAAATTGTTGTTGGCTTTGCTGCTGGCGTTGGCCACGAAAGGAGCGTCTATTGCCATAGCTGCGTCTGTTAGGTGGCCTAGAAATTTGGTCAAGAGTCTTGATGGTATCAAACTCCTTCTTCGCATGTTCTAGGGCCTCATCAACTGCTTTCCCAAACAGATGTGTTTGCTCTATGGGCTTATTTATTAGGGAAGTCTGGGTTTCTGGCTTAAATCCCGAATTGCGCAGCCAGACATGGCGTTTGAGAAGTATTCCCTGAACCAGGGAGCGGCCAGCTGTGTCTGCGGCATCTAAGGAGTTCTTTACGATGCCCTGGTTTACAAGAGTTCCCTCTGATATAGTAGCCAACAGGCGTGAGCACAGGGGTTCTGGTGCGTCCTCTGCTTCGCTGCGCAGCTTGCTCCACTGTGCATCTGCGTAGCTAGCTAGTAGGGAATTGTTATTCGCGATCCTGGTTGAGAAGGCGGCGGATGTCGTGATTCTCTTCCCAAGTGCATAGAGCTTCTTGCCCTCTTTGTCAGGTGGTGCCTCACTAGTAGATAGTGGTACCCCCGCTCTCTTTCTTGTGTTAGTCACTACCAGAGAGTCCGGGATAGAATGTCCCCTGATGTACAAAGGATCAGAAGAGGAAGGGCTGAAGAGCTTTTCTATCCGAGGGTTGACCCCTCTGACTAAGGCCGGATTGGAAAGGGAAGGAGTTATACTTCTCTTTATAGAAGCCAGGAGCGGAATGGACTGGCTGACCGGGGCTTTTTCTTTAATAACCTTTTCTACAAAGTCTATGTCCGGAAGGGTCTCCCCTGTGTCTATTTCAAAATGCGCTGCTGCCTTGCGCAATAGTGCATTAAGTGAAGGCTGGTCATCTATGGGGGAGGTGTTCCCAATAGGTGAGTCCTTGGGAGGAGAAGGATGAAAGACATCAGGGTCTGAGTGCACTGATGGGGATTGCCAAGGCTGCACTGATGGGGAGTGCCAGGGCTGTGAGGTAGCTGTATCTTCTTCAAAAGCTCCTGCGCTAGTGTAAGGGTCTTCCTCAAACCTCTCCTCCTCAAGTTCTTCCTCTCAACCTAAACACTCCTCATCTTCCTGGAGGTATTGCTCCTCTTCAGTGAGGTCATATGCATCTGTAGAAGGGCTAAACAGCCTAGGAATCTTGACCCTAGGGTCATCCTGGGTCCATTCTCTTGGTCTTTTGGGTGTGGGTGGGTTTTGGCTACCCAAAAACCTCTCCATTTTTTCCATACAAGAATGGAGTCTTTCCAGGGTCTCATGGGGAACCCCTGAATAGTCTAGAGGGGGGAAATCAGTGTTTTCGGCTTCAAAACGCTTCGAACGCTCCCACAACGTCGACAAAAGGTTTCCGTCGCCCTCAGAAAAGCCCTCCGGTAGTTCAGAAGTGCCTTTAGATGGATGGGGCAGTTCCTGGCTACTCTTGTGCTTTTTCGGCGTTTCTATATCCTTGGGTGCGGTATTCGACGTCTGTTTCGTCGTCCGCTTGCGTTTGTCCTCGGAAACAATTCTCGCCAGACTCTCGACGACGAGTTCGTCAGTCGAGGGTTCTGGAGTCGGCGTTGCCTGCGTTGCACGTTGTTTTTCGACGGCCGCTCTATGGAGCGTTACGTCGGATGTTTTTGGGGTAGCGCCCGTATTAGATAAAAGCCCAATCGCTGGTCGCGGCTGCGTTTGCGGGTGGGGCTTGAGACCCTTGCGGTCTGAGGTCGACGCCGGAGTGCCCTGCGTCCCCTTCGGCGCTGGTGGATCCTTCGTCCTGGACGAAGAAGAGCCGTGGGTTGTGTGCTTAGGCCTATGGGGTCTGTGTTCGTCCTTGTCGCCGGGGTGTTCATCCCCATAAGCAGGGCGTGAGCCGAGCCCGTCGGGGCCGGGGACGGACGTCGAGGAGCGCGAGCGCTCCTTCTGGGGGTTAATGACTTCCGTAACGGACGTCGAGTTATCACCCTCCTCGTCACTTTCTGTAACAGCGGCGGCGGGTGAGGAAACTGACTTCGACATCGCGTAGTCCGCCCACCTCTTAACTTTCCGTTCTTTAAGAGTTCTTGGTTTCAAGAGCTTACAGGCCGTGCAGCTGTCCTCTTTATGATGGAGGGGCAAGCAACGATTACAGAGCTTGTGTTTGTCCTTCCAAGTGTATTTGCCCCTACAGCGTGGGCAAAACTTAAAAGGTGTCCTCTCCATAGCTGAGGCAATAAAAACTGGTGATAACAACCCCAAGGGAAAGATAGGGGAGAAAGAAAGACATTCCCGACGAGAAGGTAAAAGTTCGAAACCCCCACTCTCCCTACTGTATGTTGGCCGGCGAGGCCTGGCCACGTGTTCGGCAGCGCCGAAGGATCTCCTCCGTCTCTTCTCCTCCGTCGAAAACTTGCTCGGCGGAGAAACAGCTTCACAGCTAACGTCGAGGGGAGGGATCTTTAACAATAAGTATATATTAAGGACCGAGGTCCGTAGTAATTGTTTAGCAATGTCTCTCTAGGAGCTCCGCGTAAGGCGACCATAAGCTGGGCGGAAAAAAACAATCTGAGGGACCTCGACGCGTGAGGGATTGTGGGTACAACGCACGTCACTATAGGGATAGTGTTACAGACACGCCTTGTCGACATCCCCTTTTCGACTACGAAAAACAAAATGCAATACTCCGCAGTGACCACTGGATGTCGGACCTATGCACAGCATGTGATTCTAAGCAGATTAACAAACATCAGAAATATATATATATATATATATATATGTCCTGCAGATCACTGTAGTCTCTCATAATGTCTATGCTAGGGAGATATTCTACAAGTCCTCTGTTAAGTTACTCATGTATCTCATACTGGAAAATACGGTGACTGATCAGTCTAGATTCACTCTCAGCATGGGGGAGGAGTGGCAGTAAAGTGCAGATTATGCAAAGAGTAGTGTGAAAGCCTGTGCACACGGACCAAAGTGCATGCAGAGACATTTTCAGAGTGTTCATATGTTGTTCCTAAGGCAACAGCTCCTTCTAGTGGTGAAAACAGGCAAAGCGGGTACTTTTACTGTGCATGACTGCATGCCGAAAGACATACATCTGGCCTTTCATTATACTGTATGATTAGCACCCAAAAATAAAGCATGTCTGCACTGTTTATTACTGAAAATGTTATCTTTAACTAAAGTAAAGCATCGAGAAATAACCACATATAACAACCCTTGGTATAAGGATTGCAGAGATGGAGAACAGCCACATTTCAGTGAGTGACAAGGTCAGGGGGGCCTTGAAGAAGCATTGAAGTTAAAGTCCCAACACTCAAGACCTTCAATGGGTTGAAATTCTGAAGACACCCAGAGTGTGGACTAGGGTGTTGGCTGAGGAAGCCCAGAAGTGGTGGGAGTAGAGGTCAGTTCTGGTATCAGGTTTTATTTTCAGTGGTGGTACCAGTTCCTGTAGCATGGTCTGCAAAGTCCAGTGACCATGGTGATCGCTGAAGAAAAGACACTTCGAGAAACTACAGCATCCCTTCAAGGTCATTCCTAAGCAGTGGATTCGACAGAAAAAGTTGCAGCCAGAAAGCACAATAGTGGCCCTTTAAAAAAGGTCACATGATGCTCTGATCAGGGCAAAGGCCTGCAGGAAGAAATGCACTGAAGTACATTCAGTAAGTTCCAGGGGTAAATTGTTAACCTTCGGTGAAGGAGGCTAGGCGGTTGTTAGTGATTTTAGGTATGCCTGGTCAATGCGATCTTGTCAATTGGCAGATGAAGACAACAGTGAAGCTCACCTTAAAAAATGAGAACCCCAAAGATCTCCTCTCACGATGATTGGCATATTGCTATTCAGAGGTGAAAGAACTTGATGTATAAAAGGGTTGCATGTTATTGAACCAGTCTAATCTAGGATATTGTACACTAAGCTCATATTATGAACATTTCCAGTCACAGAGACACTGGCAGAAAAGCACGGGCAGTAGTTGTTCTTATAGCAAATACATAACAGCGGATGTTATCAATTTCATTTGTCCCTTTTACACGAGAGCCAGGAAATAATGGTTAAGACCTGTTTTTAAAAATGCCAACATCGATATATGTCATTTTTAGTATATCCAAGTATCTAAGTTGAGCATGGGAACAAAGGTGGGGATCATTAAGGTTTGCCTTATGGCATAGGCCTACGAGGTGACAAGGTCTGCTTAAGGGTCATTGATGTACTAAAGCCTTATGATTGTATCTATCAATAACATCTAGAGTTGAGCTATAACTGCAGTACCTACCATAGTAAATTTAGCTTTATTTGATACTTCTTGTAGTGGGCCATGTTAAAGTAATTTTGATATCTATTTAATTCTAGAATACTGTTTAAAAAATACATCTTTTTTTATTGCAATGAGTGGCTTATTATATTTTGTATGGAGTTTGATAGAATGTATCCAAATAAACAGAATTATGATGATGGCTTCAGGTAATGATGCAGGAAGAGTCCACAAGGAGGAGCAGCAGCAGAGGTATGTGCCAGTATGAAAGAAAATAGCAGGGGTTCTCACTTCTTTTCCAGTGGTTTATGTGGTGCAGAAGTTTCCACGAGAGGTTTTTAAGGCTGCGGGGTAGGACGATCCAGTTGTTCACACTGGATCAAGAGGCGCAGAGCCTGAAGCAGGCTTGTGTTGGATGTGCTGTGGGGTAGGAAGATCCAGTTGTTCACACTGGATCGAGAGGCGCAGAGCCTGAAGCAAGCTTACATTGGATGAGCTGCGGGGTAGGAAGATCCAGTTCACACTGGATCGAGAGGCGCAGAGGCTGAAGCAGGCTTGCGTTGGATGTGCTGCGGGATAGGAAGATCCAGTTGTTCACGCTGGATCGAGAGGTGCAGAGCCTGAAGTGGGCTTGCGTTGGATGTTGAGGCAGAATGTCACCGTTAGGAGGATCCATCAGCAACACAGCCAGGCACGAGGAACCTAGGGAATGTCTATTCTTCTCCAGTTAAACTTGATTGCATTCAGACGGGTAAGCCGTTGTGAATTTCGAGTCAGAGCTCACTTTAGAAAAAACAGACAAAATGGTTGCTCAGACTGTAAAAACGCAACAACAGTAGCTGAGAACATGGCCAGGTCATACGACTTAAACATGCGTTAGTAGTCATGTTACTCCTGCTCATGAAGCCTGTGGCTACCAATACGACAAGAAAAGCTACAGAGTAGTGCATCCAAAAATAAAATACAAAGCTGCCAAATAGCCCATGGCAAAGCACAATGAGTAAAATCTACCTTGGAAAAAATCGGGTACTTCGATGGGAACCCTGCCCAGTTGGTTTTATGGTAAGATAAGGGTAGTACATTTCAAATCAGTAACAGTTACTTGTGGCAAAAGTAGTGTCAGAGCTCGAAAAGACAGCACAAACACTTGTAAGGTCTGCCAAGGCAACCATCAAAAGTGGATTTCTCACCCAACGCTCAAGGGAGAAGACTAAGCCATTGGTCTATGATGAGGGTGATGAAATAAAACCATTGAAGTAATATGTTAAAAGTGTGTACCAGCTTGTCATTTGGCAGTTATGCAATTGTTGTCTTGATTTGCCGAAAATTTGCACTCATCAGTTTTGAGCCATGTGGCTAATTTTTTTCCCTTTCTTGCAATGTAAATCAAAATTCTTCCAGTGAATTGGTAGCCATGCTAAAGACTTGTGGAATATCTGTTTGCTAATCTAACAATGTAAAATGTATATTTATTGTCCACGTTTTAACCTTTAAAATGTAGTGTGTGGTGGAAATAAACATTTCTTGTCTGCACTGTCGTTTCTCCATACAGTGTTGGCAGATCCTAGCACTTTGTTACAATGCTGCTCGAGAACAAGTCTTCATCTCTGCTGTTTTGTGCTCTATTCATTCACAATGACTATTTATCCTGGTCAACTGTATGTCCCAACCTTCAGTCCGGCACACTCATTTTTGCAACATATACAATCTGGTTTACCCTTCTATCTATACCTACCTTGCTCCTGTATTTCTATGGCCCTTTGGAATGCATGCTCTGATTCTAAGAAGATCCATTCCATTCGCGCAGCAGCCTTTTTCTCTGGCTCAATTTTAGGTTTTTGCTTCTCAGAGAGACTTGGCTTTCCCCTATACATTCTGCAACTATTGCCACTTAATCTTCCCACCTGTTTTACCCACACTCTCCAACTTTGGGGGCTTTGGGTGGGTGGGGGGGACTGGCATTTGATATCACTCTTCTTGATAGCTTATTCCTTCTCCTACTGGTCTTCCCCTCTTTTAAACACCATTATTTTCATTTAGAACTCCTACTGCCTTAGCTTTCTCGTAACATATCGCCCCACTCGTCACCTACTCTCTTTTTGTGACAATCTTGATTCTCTTCTTGCCTCTGTTCCCCTTTCTGAATTCGATATTATTGTTTTAGGTGACTTCAACCTTCATCTCGCTACTACTCATCCTTCTACTCTCCTGCTCTTTCTATTCTAGATTCATATTCTTTTCCTGACCGTATGCCCTTTGGACAAATCAATTCAGGAAATTAGTTCAACATTTTCCTTAACAAGCACATGCCTGATGTTAGGAAAGATTTTATTTTGCACCTTTCCCTCCATAGATTTCAATGGGATCCCTGTCTTTTTGCTTAAGATTTGACTGTATCCCGATTTTTTACTTCCCTTACCCGTTTTGCTCCTTCTTATGGGGAACCTGACTAGTCCCTAAAACGGTCAGTACTGAGAAGCTTTGGGCCCCGATTCACAGAAGGTTTTCCTGTGGGATTGCGCCATTATTAAATGCTTCTGTAAATCGGGCCTTTTGTTTCTCTTTTAGAATTCCTGTATTTTTACAATTGCACAATCACCTTACAGTGAGGTGCTGTTAGGATACTTTGCATCCGTATATCTTTTTATACAAGGCTATTTGGTTACTTTTGCAATGTGCCCAAGACAAGTTGGTGGTAGCTGTGATATTTGTACAGTTTTGTGACATTTTACTTGTGCACTTTTGCAAGCACCACAAATGACTACTAAAGGTGGCGAGCACCCCAGGACGGTGTGCCACAAAGTTTTTCGCTTGTTATGTGGCCTTCTTCCTGCCTTCTCAGGTCAGGAAATGCTGTATATGAAAATCCCTTTCCCAGGGAAAGCTATGGCTTTTGCGCTAAGGGGCTGTTTTGTGTGTGTGCCAGAGAAGGGGGCTGGGACTGCCTAGACCCAATCCACATCTCTAGTGCCTGGATCTTTGTTGCTGGGCAGATGTGGTGACCAGTGGATATCCATGTGGCTGTTTAATTTGTGCATATCCTTACCATTGGTGGGCTTGGGCATGCTCCCAGCCTGAATCTTGTATAAAAGGAGGGCTCCTGCAACTGTTCATGAGATCCTGTTGGAGCCAAGATTTCTACAAAGAAGAACAGCCTGCTGACGACCAGAGGATGACCCCTGCAGCTGACCAGGATCGACTCCAGTGTTGTCCCGGCGAAGCACTCCTCCTCTGTCCCGATCTCAAGAAGGCCTTTGTTGGTGCTTCCACCCATGCTGTTGGGAACCACCAGGCTCAACCCTTGCTCGAGGGTCTGTGCCTGCTGAGCCCTCGGAGGTGTCCCTGGACCAACCGTTGGACTGACCAGCTCCCTCGCTGCAGGTGGCGACGTTCTGAGCAGAGCCTTGGAACCTCATGGATCTTCAGCTTGTGCCATAAGTCACCTGCTCCTGCACTTTCAGTCGTCTCACACCAGGAGAAGTTGTGCTGGGCCTGTGTTCATAGCTGGACGATCACCCATTGCCGCAGTGGCGGCTGGTGACTTTGAAAGGTGGTGATGCGTAAATTTGTTGGTGCCGATTTTGGAGCGAGCAAGCTCATGACCAGGCATGACCTGGTAACTGGCCATTCGCGGGTGCCGGCCCCGGATGCAACTCCGGCGGCAGCGTGGCGGTTTTAACATCACGGCTACCGCCAGTGTTATAATGGGGTTATAATGGGGCCCAATGTGTTCTTTCCCCAAAGCTAAATGCAAATTAACTAGTCACCTTAGCGCTTTTTTTTACTTGCATTTGTATGTATTTATTCACACTTTTGGGGGGTGGGGAGAGAATGTGATGCCTGTTTCCGTTTATACTAGCTTGTTCGGTCATGTTATACTATGTTGAGCTTTAATTATAATGTTTTGCTTGAAATGTCTAATGTTCAAAAGCCTTGAAGCAGCCATATGGCAGCACCATCCTTAGAGACTGTTTTATGGTACTTATAAAAGAGTAATTAATCATTTAAATACAATCACAATCAAGTCTAAGAAAAAGTTGTATAAGCTTAGTACATCTTCACAACTTCATCAAAGCTAAAGTCCATGACATAGATGCCAGCTTCATCCATTTAATTCAGTAAACATTAGTCTAGCCCTGCTTTTACTTTTGCATTCTGGGACTTGAAGTTCTGGATTGCCCCATTATAAAACCTGGACTACAAGTCCCAGAATGCAAAGATAAAACTAGAGCTGGGCAGACTTACGTTTCCCTAATGGAATGGATAATGTTGGGATGTATGCAATGAGACCTGCACTCCCAACTTTGGGCCATTCCAAAAAGCCTCGATTTCAATTGTAGCTTCATTGTGAACAAAGCATTCAAAGTGCGATTTTCTGAGGTGTCCTTAATAGCGATATACAACACATACATGTTTTAATGTTGAATTCCTAGATCGAAAAAATATATTTTATCGTTTTAACTTGTTTTTAGAAGTTCTGAAAACGTTCAGTAAAAAAATGCCCCCTTTCACTCCTGTCCTGCTGGAAATCATTATTCGGCTTGACTGAGTGGGGGTGGCAGCGAATAGGGGACACAACGCTCGCTAGATGGAGAAAGCTCTGCGGGTTGGCCTTGGGCTTCATGCCTGAATCTGACCTCAGGGAATTCTGGGTGGAAGGGTCCGTCGCCTGCAGCATTTAACAACAGAGCAGCTATATGTCCCCCTGTCCCCAGGATGCTGCTCGGCTTAAGGCAGAGCAGTGGGGCTGGAGGCTCTGGGGCCGAGGGGCATGGAATTGGTTCCCTTCTACCCCAGAGGGTTGACAGGCAGACTGAAGAGGTCACAGGGGTGAAAGGGGAGAGGTAGGCGGTGCGGAGGAGCAGACTAAGAGAAGGACAGAGTGAGGGTATAGAAGTGGAAGGGGGAGGGCAGTGTGAATAATAGCTGAGAGCAGTGGTGGTGATAGGGCGCCCACTAAGAAGGCAAGAGGGGCTGGCACAGGAGATAGGGCACGGTAGGGGAAGGGAGAAGGGCTGTGGTGCAGCGAGACAACGGAAAAGGGAGGAGGGAAAGGAGAGCGGGCGGGGATGGGCAGGAAAATAGGACATATCTCCAAAGTGCAGGGCCTGCAGGCATCAGGCCGGATGGAGGTAGGAGAGTGGGTGGCGGCTGCAGCAGACAGGCAGCTGGCCTTCCTACAGGCAGAGAGGCAAGCGCTTCTGGGAACGGTCTGGTATAGATAGCGGCGCTAGCCCTTACTGAAGCCCCCCAACCCTTGACATTTATGACATGCTAAGCCACACAAATAATGTACACAAACAATTTATCAGATTGGTGGAATCCCCAGGGCAGGGCTCCAGGACCAGGACGGTCGTGGGAGCACTGTCCCTGGGGAATGAAGGCCGCCCGGGCGGGCACCACCATCACTATGTTAAGCCCTAACAAAGTCGCACACACTTACCTGAGATACGTCGTGTGAACCCTCCGTTGACTTCAGGGCAGCTTCTCGAGTGTTGTGATGTCTTCTTCACACAGAGTCCACTCAACAAGGTTGAACTGGATTTCCGTCTGCACGCAGCGCCGTGTGCACACTAACACAGCCAATGACATTCAGTGATTTGCTGTTGTGCTGTGCAGAAGTCCTCAGCAGGTGCGCTGCTTTCACACACATTATGACTAGCGGGGCCACCACTCTAGCGCCCCGCTAGCCTTTACATTGCCATGGGGGTTACGTAAAGTGCGTGGAGCTATGAGCTCCACGCACTTTACATTGGAAAAAGCTGAGTAAGGCGACGCGCCCCTCTGAAACAGCCCGGCAAGCCATGAACAGAAGAGAGCCTCTGTTGGAGCAGCATTCATTTAAAATGAGAAAGCTGCTCCAACAGATTTATTTGGTTTGCAGGCAGCGCTGCAGAAAAAAAAATGCATGCAGACGAACACTTTCTGCAAAAAAAATAAAATGCATGCAGATGAACACTTTCTTGACAGCACAACGACGTGCTCTCTGCTCGCGCCTCTCTGGGGGGGGCGACGCCCCCCCCACCCATTATAAGCGGCCGCCACTACATCGCCGCCTACCCATTGTGACCTATGTTGAATCTTGTCACATTCGTGACCCTGATGGCTCCGTGGCTGTCCAACCTGCTGAAGTCTTCACATTTCTTTGTTTGGGTGTTCTACGGGAAGCTGCCTGGAACTGATTCCTAAGCACTGTGACTGACCAAAACTAAACCCTGCAACGAAAGGTAACCTGTGCAGTCTAGACAATCCTTGTGAAAGGAACCAAGATAGAAGAACAAGCCAGCAACAAAGTCTGGAACCTCCACAAGTGGCACTTGGAGAACTGTTAGCCAAGGGGGTAAGTCTACAAGGGGGTAAAGTCTACATACCTGTTGCTTCACCCCACCTTTCGTAGAGTAATAAGGGTAAAGTCCTGACCCTAACTCACTCTGACCTGACCTTTGGTGGTGGAACCTTAAGGATCCCTCACCCTATGCCTATCCTAGTGTGTTGGGCGTGGGTTGAATCCTGATCAGAACTTTAAGCAACGTTTTACAACTCATATTAATCATAGCCACTCGCACCGCAAATCTCTATATTAACGTACCGGAAGAGTGCACACTTTGGAACTGGTGACATTTGGAAACAAGGCCCCAAACCATCTTAGGGTTACACTTTACAAGAGTAAGTGGAGCTGTTTTGTGATTATACTGAAGAGTTCTTTCCATTTCTATGCATCCGAGTACCTAACTGTGTTTCGCTGGGCATTGAATCAAATGCTATTCTATTTCTCCGAAAGGTAAATGTATATATCTATTTTATAAGGATTTGTGTGATAATATTTGACTAGAGGTTTTACTTAGTGTGTAAACTAAAGGCCTAATAAATAATTGTATTTTTATACTTACCTGTCTAACTGGAATTACTGGTGTTTCTCTGTGTGGACTCGGTGTAGCCCTAAACCACTCTCAAGCCCTTCTTGAGACTAAAAGTTGCTGCTCTGCTACCTCACCTTCATTGTATTGTACTGTATTTGTCATTTATATAGCGCCCTTTCCCCCATTTGTATGGCCTCAATACGCTTTGTGGTGGGAACGCCCTCAATGACCGCAGTCCATGTGTGGGAGGCTCTAAGAGTATAATTAGAGATGCTTGTGTGCATTTTACCAGGTTAGGACTTAGGTGGTCTGGCTAGGCTCCAGTAAGCAGCCCAGAGGTCAGGCATGTGGGTGGGTGCTGTTGGTGGTTTAGGATAGAATGCTAGTGGCAGGGATTCGATGTCTGGAATTTGTCAGGGATTTGTTTGTAGGGTGGCACTGTATACTAACGGCAGAGGTGTTGAGGTACTCAGGGGTTTCAGTATGGACGGCTATGTGAGCTGCTAGACCGGAATAGCATAGCCATATGTGCATTCTAGTGTGCATGGATGTGTGTTTCAATGTCGTATTTTTTGGTCCAATGCGATTGGTTGGTCTCGCTGGCCATGGTCTCCATGGAATGAATGTCTGAGAAGTGGGGCACGGGCCCAGAGGGACAAGGGGGAGGGGGAAGGGGATTATCGACTGTCAGTGAGGGTGTGTGTGTGGGGAGGACGAGAGCGTGTCACAGTGTGCTGCTGTGAACACTGCCAGCATCTGTAAGGGTATGGGTGGATAGGGGTGTTGATGTGTTTGGGTCTAGATTATAGCATAGAGTGTGAGAGGGTTTCAAGAGGAGGAAGGGACGAGCCAGGTTTTGAGGGCCTTTCTGAATGACAAGCAAGTGATTGTCAATATTGCAGATGTGCTGGGGTATGGAGCTCCAGATGGTCAGCGCTTGGACAGAGAAGGTGGATCTGCCAAGTCTGGTGGAGTTGTGATGTAGAACTAGGAGAGCTGCTGTGCCAGATCTGAGCATCCTTGATGGGTGGTTGTGAGTGACTGTCTTGGTGGAATTCCTGGCTGCGTTTTGTGGATGGCTCGGTGAGTGATGCACATGGCTTTAAAGGTAGTGCGTCAACCAATAGGGAGCCAATGGAGGACTCAGTGTAGGGCTGATGTGTTCTCTGGAAGGTAAGTTAATGAGCAGACGGGCACCCGCGTTTTAGATTCTTTACAGTTTCCTTAGCTGAAACGCTGGTGCGCCTAGTTAAAGGTAGTACGCTTACTCTAAGCGGGTGAGGGTTTGGCTAACCTCTCAGTATTTTCCCTCTTCACCATAATAGGGTGGAATCTTTGGAATCTTAAGATCTTCCACCGAGAGCCGATTTTGGAAATACCATAATACCTCCACACCATATATATTCTGTGCATAGGCCGACATCTAGTGGAAGCTGCAGAGTATTACAGTTTTTGTTTTCGAAACTCGAAAAGGGATGTTGACAGGGTGTGCCAGTAATACTATCCCTAGTGTGACTTCCACTGTACCCATGGGCCTTCACGCGTCAAGGTCCCTCAGATTGTTATTTTTCTGACATGAGGTAGCATGAAGTGTAGAGTGAGTACAGTTTTAGCCAAGCAGATACGTATCAGAACAAGCTCATAAGCATCCATGCGCCTCCTCTCCACGGGGAGGAAGGGTGGGCGCATGTGAATCTAAGCAGATACAAGCACCAGAAATACGATTACGGTGAGTAATGTATCCCTTCTGAGGCTTGTGGAATCTGCTTAGATCACATGCTGTGCATAGATTAGCGAGCAGTGTTAAGAGAAGGTGGTGGGATGTGAGAAGGATCATGGGCGAACAGATGTCTTACACCTGTCCCACCTGTGTATCTGACTTGGAAAGAGTGTCAATGCAGAAATGCGGAGTGAAAGGGTGTATTGAGCTCCATGTAGCTGATTTGCAAATGCTGTCTATAGGGACATTTGCAATGAAAGCCAGAGTGGCTCCTGTGCTCCTTGTTGAGTGAGCTCTAGGTGTGAAAGGCAGTGTTTTGTTTGATAATGAATAGCACAATTGTATATATCTGACTATACATCTGGAGATGGCATTTTTGAAAATGCCGTCTCCTTCTCTGCCTGTAGCTATGGAGACAAACAGTTGGTCTGTTTTTCTTAGCGATCTAGTCTTGTTTACATAGTAAAGGACCGCTCTCCTCACATCTAGTGTGTGGAACTTTACCTCAGCTGAGCTTGTGGGTACCTGAAAGAAAGCCGGTAGCTCAATAGACTGGTTTATGTGAAATTTAGAGATGAACGTAGGGGAAAACCTAGGATGTGTACGTAAAACCAGCTTATCCTTGTATACTACAAAGAAAGGATCCTGCACTGACAATGCTTGTATTTCACTCGCTCTTCTTATGGAAGTAATTGCCACTAAGAAGTCAGTTTTGTAAGTTAGGTGTTTAAGACTACACTTATGCATCGGCTCGTAAGGAGGTCCCATGAGCTTAGCGAGTACAACATTGAGATCCCATCCCGGCGGCGGATTAGAAATTGGAGGGTGAAGTCTCTTTACCCCCTCCATGAATGCTTTAATGACGGGCACTTTCCACCATGAGACCTTACTGTGGGAGGTGGTGTAGGCTGACAAGGCCGCCAGGTGGACCTTCAAAGAGTTGAATACTAACCTCGAATCTAGCAAGTGGAGCATATAAGTTAGAATGTGGGATGGAGTACAGTCTACAGGGTTAATTTGTTTAGACTGGCACCAAATTACAAATCTCCTCCACTTGTCAAAGTAACAGTGTCTAGTGTTAGGTTTTCTTGCTTCTTTCAAGATATCCATACACCTCTGTGGTTGGTTAAGATGTCCGAATTCTATGACTTCAGGAGCCATACTGCCAAGTTCATTCAGTGAGGTTGAGGGTGCACTGTTAGCCATCCGTACTGAGTGAGTAGGTTGGTCGGGCACTGGAGCTTGATCGGATCGCACATCGCCAATTTACGCAGATGTGGATACCAAGGTTGTCTTGCCCACATAGGAGCAACTAGGATGAGTGCCATCTGTTCCTTGTGGATCTTGTTGACCACCTTCTTCATGAGAGGTGTTGGGGGGAAAAGCATAAGCAAATATCCCTGACCAGTTCATCCATAGAGCATTGTGCAGTGACGATAAGAATATCTTCCGTTTGAGTGCCCATCTCCAAATTTGTTGCGCAAGCCTAGACAGATTTGGAGAACGTGTGCCCCCCTGTTTGTTGATGTAGAACATTGCTGTAGTGCTGTCTGTCAGGAATTGCACAGATTTGTTTGCTAGGTGAAACTCGAATGCCTGAAGGGCTTTGAATACTGCCAGAAGTTCCATCAGATTGATGTGGTCCTGAGCTGCCACCCGAGACCACAGAGCCTGAGCTGTGTGGTGAAGGTAATGAGCCCCCACCCTGCGAGTGAGTTGTCTGTCGTGACACTCGCTTGTACGTCTGGATCGTGGAAGGGTTTCCCCTTCAGGAGATTCTCTCTCGTCCACAAGCAAAGATTTTGTACTATTGTTGGGGAAACGATCACTAGGTCCTCCAACTGACCACTTGCCTGAGACTACTGTTTCACCAACTAATCCTGCATGGGTGGCATGCGCAGGCATGCGTGTGGTACCAGGTAAATGCAAGATGCCATCATGCCTAGCAAACGCAAAGCTTTGCGCAACCTTATCTGCCAGCCGGCCTGATTATGTGATATATGCAGTAACATGTTTTGGACTCTTTCCTCTGATGGAAAGACTAACCCCTCTTCTGTGTTTAAGACAGCTCCTAGTAACTGTTTGGTTGTGCTTGGCCCTAGGCTTGATTTTATTCTCGTTGATGGAGAAGCCAAAATGAAAGAGAAGGTTGATAGTTCTTCAAATGTTTTGCCAGAAAATTAGGGGATACTCCCCTGTAATCAGCCAGTCGTCCAGGTAAGGATACACTGGGATTGCCTCCCTGCGCAGGTGTGCTGCCACCACCACCAGTACCTTCGCGAATACCCTTGAAGCAGATACTATTCCGAAGGGCAGCATTTTGAATTGGTTGTGCTGGTTCACTATCTTGACACGCAAGAATCTTCTGTGGGCTGGGGACATTGAAATATAAAAATAGGCATCTTTCATATCGATTGTTGCCATGTAATCCCCCTTTTTCAGTAGAGGGATTACCTCTTGTAGCGTAGTAATGCAGGCTTTTTGTGGCTTGACATGGAACAAGTTACTTACCTGTAACTGTTGTTCTCCAGCATGGGTCTGGCATGGATTCACATGCTCATGAATATTCCCTGTCGTCAGGCCGGGAATCCTCGGTATAGAAAAAATCAGTATCAGTTTTGTTTCTGATCTGTCTTTCTCAGTAGTAACCAATCACTGGTCTCTGGGTCATACTGCCCCCAGCCAATGACTGCCCTTTCCCTAAGCCCCGCCCCTGGCAGCCATCCTCAGATTTGGTAGCACGTGAAGTGGCAGTATGACCAAGTGAAGAGCCGCAGAGGGGTAGGCGGGAGGGTTCGCATGTGAATCCATGCCAGACCCATGCTGGAGAACAACAGTTACAGGTAAGTAACTTGTTCCTTCTCCAGCATGGGGTCTGGCATGGATTCACATGCTCATGAATATAAGAATACATAGCAGTATACACATGCACAACCACGGGAGGTGGCAAAAGGCTCAATATCAAGCAATACAACAACTCAACATTAAGCAACTCTTACCTCCTCACCAGGCTCACCTTAGGCGAACAGGTTGCGCAGCACTGCCTGGCCGACTCTGCACTCCTCCCTGGAATCCCGGTTGACGCAGTAGAATCTAGTGAAGGTGTGCGTCGACCTCCACGTAGCAGCCCTGCAGATGTCGAGCAGGGGCACACCAGACAGGAACGCCGTAGTAGCAGCGATCGCTCTGGTCGAATGGGCCCTCGGACGGCCTGGCAACGGTCGGTTTACCAACCGGTGACGGTGCATGATGCAGCCGGAGAGCCATCTGGAAATGGAAGTCTTCGAGAGAGCATTCCCTTGATTCACAGGTCCAAAGTTCACAAACAGCTGTGATGTCTTCCGAAAACTCTTCGTGCGGTCCACGTAGAACTTCAGCGCTCTAGCTACAAACCTCTCTCCCTGGCTTTTCAACCAGTATCTGGCACTCCTTGCCCACCGCATCGTCGCTCTCTGCCCCCACTTCCAGTGCTATGCGGACGATACCCAGCTCATTTTCAGGCTACCCTCGGCCTCCTCCTCTCCTTCCCTCATCTCCGACTGTCTGTCTGCTATCCAGGAATGGTGTGCCGCCAATGACCTCTGCCTTAACGCCAGTAAGACTGAGATTCTACTCATCGGCACACCCACTCCCTCCTTCCCTGCAGCTCTCTGGCCGGCCTCCCTTGGCCCCCTTCCCGCCCCTACCTGCAAGGCTAAAAACCTCGGGGTCATCTTCGACTCCACACTCTCCTTCTCTCCTCATATATCTGACGTCTCTAAGAAGTCACACTACCAGCTGCACCTCCTCAGAGGTATTCTTCCCTTCCTCTCCTTCCCCCAGAAGCTCACTGTCTCCCGAGCCCTGGTTCTCTCTAGGCTGGACTACTGTAACAGCCTCTATCTTAATCTGCCTGCCTCCACTCTCCGCCCTCTGCAACTTATCCAGAACAGAACTGCGAGACTTGTCCTTGGCCTCAAGCCCAGGGACCGTATCTCTCCAGGACTGAAATCTCTTCACTGGCTCCCAGTGGCTGCGAGGATTAAGTTCAAAACCCTCTGCATTGTCCACAAGGCCTTCTGGGGCCTGGGGCCTAAATACCTTCAACTCTCTCTTCCTAAATATCTTCCTTCACGAGCCCTTCGCTCATCCGTCTCCAACTCCCTCATGGTCAGCCGCTTCTCGAAGCAACAAGCTGGGGGTAGATCTCTCTCCGCAGCAGGGGCCTCCCTCTGGAACAGCCTTCCTGCCTCCCTGAAACTTGAGGAGAACCATCTCCGGTTCCGGAAGTACCTCAAAACCTTCCTCTTCGCTTCTGCCTTCTCTCTCCCTCTCCCCTGCTAAACCTGCTTAACTCCCCACTGAATTCTGCACTAAACCTGCATCTGGGCCACTCTCAGCGACCTCGGTCCAGGGCCCAGCCACTCTCCACTTGCACTGCCTCCCTGGCTCCCCCTGCACTGTGGGACTGTCACTGTATCCCTACAGCCCCCCTTCCCAGCACTTGCTCTGCACTTACCTCGCACTTGCCACCAGCTGGTCCTTTTTATTTATTATTTATTATTTTATTACGCTACTTACCTTGTACTGCACTTCCCCCCCACCTCCTCCCCTTGCACTTTCTCCTTTTCCCCTTACCTCTGCACTTGCGCGATCTGAATGACACCTGGCCTAGTAGGATCGTTTGTCTGTCTTCCCCTTGTTTCCCTCTCTCCCTGCCTCGTCGCGCCTTGAAACACTTGTGTATAGGCGCGTTACAAATACCATATCATATCATATCATATCATATCCAGCGAGTGCAGAGTCCTCTCAGCCGGCGACGAAGACGACGGGAAGAAAACTGGCAACACCAAGGGCTCGTTGAGGTGGAAGTCCGACGGCACCTTGGGCATGAAGGAGGGGTGCGTCCTCAGCACCACCCTTGTGTCGTGAAAAGTCAAGTATGGAGGCTTGCAAGACAGGGCCTGGATCTCTTCTACTCGTCGTGCAGAGGTGATGGCCACGAGAAATGCTGTCTTCCACGACAGAAACTTCAACGGCACTGAATGCATAGGCTCGAATGGGGCCCCCATGAGCCTAGTTAGCACCATGTTGAGCTCCCACGCCGGGGCAGGGGCCTTCACCGGCGGGAATGATCGGAACAGTCCTTTCATAAATTCCTTCACCAGACGATGAGATCACAAGGACGCCCGTCCTGTAGTTCTGGTGTAACGTGAGACGGCAGCCAGATGTACCTTGATGGAAGCGTGAGATGGGCCAGCCTTGGCCAAAGACAGTAGGTACGGCAATACTTGAGGGGCCGTAATCCGCAGAGGGTTACTCTTCTGTGCACGGCACCAGACAGAGAACCTCTTCCATTTATGTTCGTAGCACTTGAGAGTTGAGGACGCCCTGGCCTTTGCAAGAACCTCTCTGCAGTCGGCCGGGATGTCGTATCCTCCAAATTCTAGTGCTGCAGGAGCCAGGCCTGCAATTTCAGCGACTCTGGTTCGTGATGAAGAGTGGCGCCTCCTTCTCTGGAAAGAAGATCCGCATCCGTCGGCAGCTTGACTGGTGTGGACGCTGACAAGTCCAGAAGGTCCGGGAACCAGATCTGCCTCGGCCACGCCGGTGCGACAAGGATCATCCTGCACCGGGACCTCTTGAGCTGGTTGACGAGCCGGAGTAGCAACGGCGGGAATGCATAAAGGAACAGGCCGTCCCAGGGGAACGAGAAAGCATCGCCCATGCTCCTCGGTTGGGGAAACCTGCTGACGAACCTCCGGCACTTGGAGTTCGCCGCCGTCGCGAAGAGATCGATCTGGGGTTTGCCCCATCGTCGGAAGAGTCGGTCCACTTGATACTGGCGCAGTTCCCACTCGTGGCACGAGCGCAGCTCTCTGCTGAGTGAGTCGGCGATGGTGTTTTTTATCCCTGCCAGATGAAAGGGTACCAGAAACATCCCCTGGGCGACGGCCCAGTGTCACAGATCCTGGGCTTCCTTGGACAGGGCAGGGGATCTGGTTCCGCCCTGCTTCCGAATGTAAAACATTGTGGTGGTGTTGTCAGTGAAGATCCTCACCACTTTGCCCTTGAGGGACGGAAGGAAGGACCTGAGGGCCTAGAACACTGCGTGGAGCTCCAAGATGTTGATGTGGAGAGTCTTCTCCTCCGAGCACCAAAGGCCTCTCGCGTGGAGACCCCCGGTGTGCGCTCCCCAACCTTCCAGGGAGGCATCCGTCGTCACCGTCACCTGGTGGGCCGGGGCTAGTAAACCTGTTCCCGCTGTCAGATGAGCACAGACACCCCACCATCATATCGCCTGACGGAACGCTTCGTCGAGCGGGATCCTGCCCGTCGTCTGGATCCAGTGGGCGTCGAGGAATTCTTGCAAGGGCCGCATCCGAAGTCTGCAGTGGGACACCAGATAAATGCAGGAGGACATCATTCCGAGGAGGGACTTGATAGACCTCACTCTGGCCACGTCCGTGGCCAGTAGACGTTGCACCTTTCCTAGGATGGTCCTTGTCCTTTCCCCCGACGGTGAGGCCCGCCGCGCCACTGTGTCGAGCTGTGCTCCCAGAAACAGGGCGACTTGCGACGGGACCAGGTGGGATTTTGGAAAGTTGATGGAGAACCCCAGGTCCGTGAGCAGCTGGACGGTCCTTGCAGTGTGTTCCACAGCGAGCTCCAGTGTGAGCCAGTCGTCCAGGTACGGGTAGACGTGGATCCCCTGCAGGCGCAGCCGCGCCGCCACCGGTGCTAGGCACTTGGTGAACACCCTGGGCGCCGATTTCAATCCGAACGGGAGGGCCTTGAACTGGTAGTGCCGCCCTTTGACCACGAACCTGAGGAACTTGCGGTGCCTCTTTAGAATAGGGATGTGGAAGTAAGCATCCTCCAAGTCCAACGATGACAGGAAATCGCCCTCCTCCAGCTGTCCCAGCACGTGCTGGAGGGTGACCATCCGGAACTTCTGTGCCTTGATGTATTTGTTTAGTTGTCGCAGGTCCAGGATGGGACGCCATCCTCCCGTCTTCTTCTTCACGAGGAAGTATCTTGAGTAAACTCCGGAGCCCTGAAGCCTCTTCGGGACAAGCTCGATGGCACCTTTCCTGAGCATTGCCCGTACTTCCAACAGCAGCTGAGGGACATGATTTTCCTTCCTGACCACGGGAGGAATGCGGGGGCACCTCTTCTGGAACTCGAGGGCGTGCCCCAGGGCCAGGGCGTCCAGCACCCAACGGTCGATGGAGATGGACTCCCACACGCCGACAAACTTTGTCAGCCGGCCTCCCACCGGGGTGCTTCAGCGGGGGCCCGACCCGACGGTCGGTTCAATCTTGCTTGGAGGCCGCTTTGTCTCCTTGACCACCTTGGTGACGACGGCGGGATCCACCACCCTTGCCGCGTCCCCTGTAGGCATCCTGCGACGAAGACCTTGCAGCTTGACGGTACATAGAGGAGCTGCTGCCGGCTCCCTTGGAGGCACCCTGTCTGCCTCTGGAGCTCCGAAAGGACGGCCGTCGCTGTTGGAGCACACCCAGGGCACGGGCCGTCTCCGTGTCCGTCTTGATCGCCTGAAGGGATTCATCAACCGCCTTGCCAAAAAGGTTGTTCACATCGAAGGGCATGTCCAAAACCTTGGTCTGAACGTCCTGGCGGAAATCCGTCGCCTTGAGCCATCCTCGTTGTCTCAGGCAAACGCTGTTGCCCAACTGACGGAAACCTGTGTCGGCGATGTCCGTAGCCACCGTAATGGCGTGGTCCGAGGCAATCTCACCTTCCTGTAAAATTTCCAGGGCCTCAGCCCTCTTGGCATCCGGAAGGAAGTCCAACAGAGGGGCGATCTTGAACCACAACTCCCTGTCGTAGCGGGCTACGATGGCCAGGGCGTTGGCCGCCTTGATGGTCGTCGCTGCAGATGAGATGACCCGTCGTCCCATCGCATCCAGCTTCCTACCCTCGACGTCCGGAGGGGAGGTTGAAGTCGAGGCCGATGCCCCCCCCCCCCACTTTCTTCTTGGCCGCCGCCGAAACAACCGAGTCCGGTGTAGGTTGCGCCCTAAGGCACAAGGGGGCAGCGTCGGGGAGCCGGTACTTCTTCTCGTACCGGTCCCTCTTCGCAGGAGCCGTGGCAGGGTTCTTGAGGAGGGCGAGCCCCTCATCCCAGATGTCATCAAGAAGCGGTACGGCGAGGACCGTCTTCCTTTTAGCCTTGCGCCGCTGGTAAAGGAACCCCTCCTTCTTTTCCTCGGGGCAGAGCTGGAAAAGCTCGGATGCCCTGGAGATCATTGCATGGAAGGATCCAATATCGTCGGGCAGGGGGCGACTGGGGACACGTCCCCTCGTCGCCTCCGTCGTCATCTGTACCCGTCGTAGTCGCGTCCATGCCTGTATCATCCCCATGGGTAGTGGACCGGGGGAAAGGCAGAGAAGGCCGCAGAGGCGGGAGAGGAGGCCTAGGATGCGTCGTCCTCCTCTTAAGTTGTGGGCTCCACGAAGGTCCTAGCTCCGGTTCCACTGTCGGGTCTGGCTCAGGCACCTCAGTCGGGGGAAGGGGCAACCTAGTCCTTATCTCCGAGCATAAGGACTGGATGGCTGACAAAATGGCCGCCGAGGTGTCCTGCGGCGCCGGAAACGACGGGAGAGAGGGCTCTTGAGGAGCCTCGTCTGCGTCACCGTCGCCCTCGTCATCGCCCTCGTCGGGATCCCTCCCGATGGGCTGGGCCTCCTCCACGACTTGGATGAGCTCCTCTTCAGAGGTCGTGTCTGTATCCACGACGGCCACCAACCCCTCCCCCCCCTTTCCAACGAGGACTTCGTGGGGGTCTTCTCGATGGGCCTGAAAGAGGACTCCATCCGCGGTGGCAGGGAGACTCTGGTACCTGAAGGCGCCTCCACTGGCATAGCCTCCACAGGCTGAGCCAGGGCCGCGGTGACATCCTCGATCGAGTTCTTAGCAGGGTGAATTAAGGCCAACGCCACCTTCTGTACGCCTGGGGCCTTCACCTTGGGGGGAGGGTCCGAGTCTCGCTCCCCATCTGCCGGAATCTTCAAGATCGACCGGGGCCTCTCCAGAAGCTTTGCCGGGTTCTCGGACTTCCTCTTACCCGAGCCAGAGCGTTGGCTCGTGGTCGATGGCGCCGGGGAGGGTGCGCCCTGCCTGGCAGCCAAGGAGCCCGACCATTCGGCGCTCCCGGTGCCCGCGGTGCTTAGCCTTTTGTTGGGCCCCCGTCGCCGGAGCACCCTCACAGGACTTAGAAGACCGCTCGGACTTCTTCTTCTTCTTCTCGCCTGGCAGGCTCTTACCTTCCAGCCAATTGGCAAGACGGAGGTGGAGATCCTTCATGGTCCGCTCCGACATGCTCCCACAAAACGCGCAGTCCTTTTCCTTGTGTGTCTTGTCCTCATGGAGACAGTAGAGGCATAACGAATGCTCGTCCTCCTTGAAAACGTTCTGAAGCTGGCATCCAGGGCAGGTCCTGAATAGCTTCCCGGGCGTCGAGCTCCCTTTCTCCTGGGCCATGTCCGGGGTAGGCCTCAGAACTTCTGGAATCCTCCAAAAGCGTAACTCGACGAAATCTTCACCCTTGAGGGGCGTAGAAACTCCAAAACGGATCCCCGTTGATCAGAAGTAGAAACGGTGGAGCTTGAGGCTCTATTTAACCGAAAAAATGAGAAAATCTCCTGAAAAAGCGCGAAAACGCAGCAAAAGCTCGAGAGCTAAGCACGAGGATTCCCAACACTTGAACGTGCGGTAAAAATCTGAGGATGGCTGCCAGGGGCAGGGCTTAGGGAAAGGGCAGTCATTGGCTGGGGGCAGTATGACCCAGAGACCAGTGATTGGTTACTACTGAGAAAGACAGATCAGAAACGAAACTGATACTGATTTTTTCTATACCGAGGATTCCCGGCCTGACGACGGGGAATATTCATGAGCATGTGAATCCATGCCAGACCCCATGCTGGAGAAATTTGTTTGCAGGGCGCAAATCTAATACTGGGCGCATTGTTAGATCTTTCTTTGGCACAAGGAAGTAAGATGACTAAATACCCCCCGTTTATCTGGTTGGCCGGGACGATTTCCATTGCGTCCTTTAGGAGAAGCGTGGCGATTTCCTCGAGGAGGATGCGCTGGTCTTCTTTGGAGTGGGTCTTTTGGCATGGGGGGTGGTCCGGTGTCGCTCGAGGAGCTCTATACTATATCCGCCTGCTATGGTGGACAGCACCCATCTGTCTGAGGCGATTCCCTTGCATGCTTGGGTGAAGTTGGAAATGCGCCCTCCTACTGGAGAGGCATGGGAGGGCATCTGAAGCGGGATGTCACAGTTTTTGAGGTGGAGTACCACCTCTGGAGGAGGGACCCCTACCCCGACCGCGAGATCTGTGCGGTCGTCTCTGGTAATTCTGAGAGGCTTGACCTTGATTATTTCCCCATGCTGTTCCCTGACCCTGATTATAGCTGGAACCCCTCTGGGAAAATTGTCTGTGTGAGCGACGAAAATTGCTGTTTCCCCTTTGGCCAGGAGGTTTGTTGGTCAATTGTCCCAAGGACTTCAGTGTGTCATATTCTTCCTTGGCTGTCTTCAAGGCGTCCTTAACGGCCTTGCCAAAGAGAACATTAGGCTCAACGGGCATGTTAATGAGAGTAGCCTGCGTCTCTGGTTTAAACCCGGATTGGCGTAACCACGCGTGATGTTTAATAATGGTACCCTCAGCTATGATTCTGCCAGCGTTGTCTGCGGCATCAAGACTGCTCTTCAGCAAGCAGCTGGAAACTGCTCTTCCTTCTGAAGCCACCAGTGCTAATTGAGACTTGAGGGGTTCCGGGGCTGAGGAGGGGAATGCGGAGACCCTGTCCCACTTATGGAATTTGAAACTGGCTAATAGAGTAGAGCTATTAGCTATTCTGGTCTGGAAAGCAGCAGAAGAGGCATCCTTTCTGTACATTGTGTATAGCCTTTTACTTTCCTTGTCCGGAGGAGCCTCAGAGGAGGCTAGAGGAGTACCTGCCCTTTTCCTTGTCGTAGTAACGACGAGCGAGTCAGGTTTTAGTTGACCCCTGATGTACAGTGGGTTAGATGGGGCAGGCCTGAAAAGTTTTTCTATGTGGGGTTCACTGCTCGCGTTTGATTTGGTGTTTCTAGCCAGGGTTGTACCTTTCGCTGGATAGATTTTAGTAGGGTAATACATTGAGGCACAGCCTTTTTATCTCCCAAGATCTCGTCAACAAAATACTTGTCCTGCGGATCTTCTTGAGTAGATATTTTGAAGTGCTTGGCCGCCTTAATGAGTACTTCATTTAAAAGAGGCTGATTATCTACAGGTGAGTCTACCACAGGGGAAGTCATTGTCCACTGGGGAGTTGATGTTGTACATGACCATCTCTGGATCACCCTCATCATCCTCATTATCTCCATAACAAGGATCTGCGGCCTCCTGACTATATAGATCCTCATGATCAGGGTCCAGGTCATATAGTTCAATGATAGTGGGATCTTGCACTGGCTCACTGGGGCGAGACCTTTCAGCAATTGATTGAACAGGGTTTAGAAACCCAGAGGCCGCTGTTGTGGGAGGGGTAGAATGAAAACTTGTGAAGCAGTTGGGGTCCTTTTCATAAGAATTTAATATGAAAGACATTCTACTCATGACCTTATCTATATCTTCGGATGACCATTGGGCAGAACTAGGAAAGACCCTAGGTTGAGGTAGGAGACCTACGTCTTCTGGAGTGGGTGGGAGTATAGTAGAAGGTGCAGACTTTTTCTTTAAGGTTGAGGATAGGGAATCGTGAGGTTCCTTACTGTTGTGAGGGGCCTTCTGTGATTTATCTGCATGAGGTGTCTTAGAAGAACTCTTCCTAGACTCCTTCGACTTAGTAAGGCCTGAAGGAACGTTCTTTTCTATTAGATGGGCGAGTCCCGTCTGTATGGGTTCTTCAACCAATTTCGACGTAGAACATTGAATCTCGGCTATGGGCCGATCCGAAGTGTCATCATCTGATTCACGATCTTCGGGAATTTCTTTATCCCTGATGTTTGATCTGCTTTTCGACAGTCAGTATTTGTCATGTGGCGATCTCGATCCGAAGTGCCCAGACGACAAAGAATCAACTGACCTTTCCCTGGATGTCGTGCTTTGCCGTTTGCTCGACACATGTGTCAAATCTCGGCGGTGGGTTGTGTGTTTGGTGTGGTGGGTAGTGGGAGCGCTTATGCTGCCGGGTGTTGTCTCTGTACCAGGGACATCGGCCTGTCTGTTGGGGTTAGGGGCCTGCGCCAGGGAAACCGGAGTAACCCTGTCGCCTTCGCCATCCGATACCGCAGCGTTGCTGCCGTCGCTGAAGGCACCCTCCACTTCCATGGCCTGGAGCTGCCTGGCGTGGTGGGCCCAGTATTTAGTTAATCAGTCCTTCAAAGTCTTGGGTTTGAAGAGTCTACCCGCTCAACAAAAACCCTCAATGTGGTCTCACGGAAGACACAGATTACACACAAGGTGTTTATCGACCCACGGGAACTTCTTGTTGTACTTGGGGCATAATTTAAAGGGGGTCCTTTCCATAACAGAATGACACGACAGCTAGGCGATGTACGAGAAATGGTATATACATATGATGTTGATTTGATTGTGTTTATATTTGAAAAGTTGATTTTATCAGCTAACCAAATTTAAAAAAATTTAAAAAGGGTATATACATTCTAAAATGACCTCACCCTCTCTCCCTACTGTTAGGGCCGAAACCCGTAGCGGCCTTCCAAGGCCGGAACGGATCCGTCGACAGGAGTCTTTCGACGGTCGTTTGTTGTTATTCACCAGCGTCGGGCTGTATCGATAGTCGGTGAGTATAAAGGATGGCAAGAGGAACGATCGTTAATCTGATAATAATAAATGGCAATAAGCCAAAAGAGAACTCCGCTATAACCGTCCGTCTATGATGGCGGAAAAAAACAATCACAGACGTCACACTAGGGATATTATTACTGGCACACCAAGTCGACGTCCCTTTTGGAGTTTCGAAAACAACTGCAAAACTCTGCAGCTTCCACTGGATGTCGGCCTATGCACAGCATGTGATCTAAGCAGATTCCACAAGCCTCAGAAATTATAAGGTACTCACCGTAGAGACGAACATACTCTTTGGGCCTCATTACAACCCAGGCGGTAAGTTCCCTACTTTACCACCATGGTGTAAACTCTGTTTACACCATGGTGGATGGCGGATTTACCGCCCCATTCCAAGGTGAGTGGGGCGGTAAATCCCCATTCCCCATTTACCCTTCCCCATTCCCATTTATGCCGCATAGGGCATAATGGGAGTGGGGAAGGCGCTAATTACGGCACCATAAATTACGGTGCCGTAATTAGCGCCAAGGCGGGTTAGCGCCTTGCATTTTAACACCTGCTAAAAGCAGGCATTAAAATGGTAATCAGGCGATAAGGGTTAACGGCGCTGACGGCGCCGTTAAACCCATAACTCCTGGGTTGTAATGAGGCCCTTTGTCCTTAGTCCCCTTGCCTCCATAATGCATGGGCGTCCTTTCCAAGGGACGGGAGACGGAACGTTTTTCCCCAGAAAAAACCTTCTTCACCTTTAAATTTAGAGGCGCATGGGAGTGCGGCCCTGAAAGCATGCACTGCCCTAACTCCGCCCTCCGGCCCCAGACCTCAGTCCTAGCCGCGTCAACAATAGATTAACATTGCCTGATGACACCAGTTTTATTAGGAGGGAGGATGGTGGGACGTATGGAGGAAAGGGGACCATGGACTAGAAGTACGTTAGTCACCACGGTGAGTAACTTATAATTACTCTTACGTCCCATCCCCTTTCCTCCATACTGCATGGGCGATTACAACTGAGTGTAGCCCCAGGGTGGAGAGGAGACCCTCCTCAAGCAAACAGGTGTCCAAGAACCGCCAGTCTGAAAGCCGTGTCTGATATAGAACCGGCGTCAAACAGTAGTACTTGCAGAAAGCCAAAGGTGTGTGCCATGTGGCCGCCCTGCTTATGACTTGCCAGGGGACATTCCGCGGGAAAGCGATTGTCGTTGCCTTGGCTCTGACCGTGTAGGGGTGCATGTTGGCCGGCAGTGGCTTGTGCTGTCCCTCGTAAGCTTCTTTGATGGCCGAGACCATCCAACGAGCTATGGAGGCCTTAAAGGCCTGATACCCCGGTCTAGATCCGCCGAAGGTGACAAAAAGTGCATCCGACTTGCGTAAGCCCTTGGTCCTGTCCAAGTAGAATTTCAGGACCCGCCTGACATCCAGGCAGTGCAGAACTCTCTGTGCCTCGTCTTTGGGCTCAGCATAAAACGTAGGTAGCACTATTTCTTCGTTCAGATGGCATGCGGAAGGCACATTGGGCAAGAATGCTGGGTGCGTCCACAGAACTACTTTATCCTTGTGAAACGTATTGTATGGCTCTGAGGCGACCAGTGCCTGGATTTTGCTGATTCTGCGAGGTGAGGCAGACTAGCAAGGCCTTCTTAATGGTGACCAGCCTGATGTCCGTGGATGCCATTGGTTCAAATGGTTTGTGCACCATGGCACCCAGAACACAGGGTGTGGCCTCTTGATGGCCGGGTAGTGTCTGGCGAGTCCCGTCAAATGCTTCTTGTCAATCGGGTTGGAAGTGGAAAAACTCTCCTCCTCTGAGTTTCTGTAAGCCCCAATGGCTGCCAAGTAAGTTCGGCATGTGTCCACCTGCCCACCTGAGTGGGCGAGGTGTGCCGAGAAGGAGAGCACGTTGTCCAAGGTACATGCAAGGTGGTCGATATCCTTAGCGTCTGCCCAGTGGCAGAACCTGGTCCACTTGCTCCTATACTGGGCCCTGGTAGACTTGCTCCTGGCCCCCTGTATAATTTCTGGGTTAGCCTGGGAAAGGCTGAGGTGAGCTAGCGTGACCTGTTAAGGAACCACACTGTGAGGGATAGTTTCTGTGGCGTGGGGTGGATGAGCCTGCCCCCCTGCTCTGCCAGAAGATGTGCTCGGCCCATCACAAAGGCGAATGGGCGACTTCTCCGAGAGGCTGAACAGCTCTGAGAACCATGGCTTGGCCGGCCACCACAGCGCTATTAGAATGGCGCTGAGGTGGCGAGATGCCTTGATATTGCATCAGTGGTGTGGGCGGGAAGGCGTATGCTGACATTCCGTCCCACTGAATCTGGAATGCATCGCCCAGGAAGCGAACAGTTGGCACTTCCTTTTGTCTCAGGAGGCAAAGAGGTCCACCTGGGAGTGTCCCCATTTGTACAAGATTTCCTGCAGAACTAGGTCGTTCAACTGCCACTCGTACTTGTCCGCACCCAATCTGCTAAGCCTGTCTGCCCCCAGGTTGGATTCCCCCGTATGGTGGACAACCCTGTGGTAGATGTCATTCTCCAGGGCCCATGCACAGTGAGGGGGATCTGGTACCTCCGTGCTTGTTGATATAGAACATGCTGGTTGAGTTGCCTGAATGAGGACGACCTCGCCCACGATAACCAGAAGGAAGGCTCTGAGCGCCAGCCAGATCACCTTCAGTTCCAGCCAATTGATGTGGTACTCCTGCCAGGTCCAGGTACCATAGACGCAGGGGTTGTCCAGAGTGGCCCCCCCAACCCTCGTGAGAGGAGTCCGTGGTGATGGTGACCTGCGGAGGAGGCTGCTGGAAAGGCTTGCCCAGCCGAAGGTTGTAGTCCCTGGATCACCATGTGAGGTCCGGGTGAAGTGATGGGCGAAGGTTGATCATCTCTAACTGAGAGCCTCGCTCCTGGTTCCAAGAGGCTGTAAAGTGCAGCTGTATCCTCCTCATCCTGAGTCTCGTGTGGGAGACGGCCAAGAGGAGTGCTGCCATGAGACCCAGTAGGTGTTGGTACCATCAGGCTGAGGTCACTCTTCTGCTGAGGAAGTGCGCAGTGGCCCTCTTGAGTGCCGTGATCTTGTCTTGAAAGGGAAAAAATCTCTCAGAGCACATTTCCCAAATGAGACCCAAGAAGGTCAGTGTCTGCGTGGGCTGCAGCTGCAACCTCTTGAGGTTGAGTGAAAAACCCAGCTTGCGCAGTGTGTTCATAAGAGCGTGGGAAGTATGGTGCACTGCTTCCAGAGATGTCACCCTGACAAGCCAGTCGTTGAGGTACGGGTAAGATGTGGTGGCCCTGCGACCTGCGGAGTGCTACCACTGTGTTCATCAGCCTGGTAAAGATCCTGGGGGCCGAGTTGAGGCCGAAAGGAAGCACCTTGTATTGGAAATGGTTGCCCATGAACCTGAATCGTAGAAAATAATGAGGCTGCCAGATCGGAACATGTAGGTACGCGTCCTTCAGATCCATGGAGCACCTACAGTCTCCCCTGCACAATGTCTCTGCTATCAAAGCTGGCAAACCATCTTGAATTATTGAAGAGGTAGGGAGAGGTTGAGGGTGGAACTCTCGGGCCCGCCTGGTTCTTCTTCTGAATGGCGAAAATCCTGGAGTAAAAGCCCAAGCCTCGCTGGGAGGCTGGGACTTCCTCCACTGCTCTCGATCAGCGACCCGATCTCCGCCAAAAGAGTTGCTGTCCCAACCTGTGGGAGTGGAGGGGAGGAGGGAGGAGAGGATGGGATAGGGAGGCGGTACCCCGTGGAGACTACAGAGAGGAGATCGAGGGGTCCGTGAAATTCTGGCATCTGAAATATGCATGGAGAGCAAGCCTGCCCCCCACTGGAAACACGTGGACACGGAGGGGCATGTCATGCCTTCTTTCCCTCTGAGGCTGTTTCGGAGGAGGGGCACCGGAAAAAACCCTTACTCCCCGCCACCCCCTTTTGTTGTTTGCGCCGATGTTGAGTCGGCGAACGGTCAGGCTGCCTGGACCTCCGCTCTTGGAAGCCACGGAACCCTCTGCATGTACGCCCCTTGCCTGAGTGCTGCTGTGACTGGGTGTACGTTTTGGGCGTGGTCTTTGTCAGGATGGATAAAGATGTTTTTCTTTTTGTCCAGCTCTGTCCGTTGTGGAGTGGAAGCGGTCACCCCCTTCGAACGGAAGATTGAAGATGCGTTCCTGGACATCCGGGTTGAATTTCGTAGCACGGAGCCAGGCCGTTCTTCTAATGTCTGTGGGAATGCAGATGGCATGGCCAGAGGTGTCAATGTTGGCCATGGTGGACTCCATTTTATCCTGACCACCATCTTGGCCTCTGCCAATCCCGCCTTGAATCGTGATTGGCTCTGCGCCGGAAGCTCTGGGAGGAAAGCCGAAATTTCCCGGCAGAGCCTCTGGTTAACGACCGCGAGCATGGCATCCGCGTTGGCTTGACGAAGGTGCAAGGATGCGTTGGAAAACAGCTTCTTCCCGTACGCCTCCAAGATCATCTCCTTCTTGCCTAGCAGTGCCGCGGAGGAAGAGGCCGAGGACGACTGAGGCTTGGAGTATAGTGATGCCGCAGCGATCACCGAAGAGTGTGGCTGAGGGTGGGCCGATAGCAAGAGTCTATCCCCCTCCATCTGCCTGTACTTGGCGTCCAGGCGTCGATTGACCGGCTGGACCGAGTGGGGCTTGAGCCAACCATTTTTGGCCAAGTCAACTATGTCCTTCTGCATCGGGATCCCCGTTCTCGGTGTGGGATGTAGCGTGAGGACCTCGGCGAGGACCCCGTCTGATGGTTGCTCGACCTCGGGTTGAGGAAGGCCCAAGTACTCTGCCAACCCCACAAGACGTCCATGGAAGGCCTTGGCTGATGAGGGTTTGTCGGTGTCTTCCTCCTCATCCGTGTCCACCTGAGGGTCCGGTTGGTTTGGCACTGGTGGAGGGGTGCTGGGTGCCGAAGCCTGGGGTGTGGAGACCAGAGCCACAGGCTGCAGCGGAGGCTGGTATGGAACCGCCTGCACTATCGGTTATGGGGCTAGAGCGGGTGGCGGAGGCTGAACAGAGGCCTGCGCTGCCAGAGCCATTGGCGGAAGCACATCTCTGATAGCGTCCTTGAGGATGTTCCCCATCCGAGGAGATTTCATGAGTTTGAGGAACCGTTTAAAGAACCTTTCCTCGCAGGCCGGAGTCATGGTTGACGGGGTAGCGAGGGGCTGCTGGAGCAGATGTGTGCCCTGCCCATATGGACGCAGCGGGAACCTGCCTTGCGCGAAGGAAGGGTAAGCTGTAGGCCAAATACCTGGTTGACACCAGTCCCACCTCGACACACGGTCCTCCACCTGCTGGCCTCCCTGAAGCGGCGTCGGCCGAATGTCTGGATTTTCTGGTGCGGCAGCCATTTTGTTGGGAAGAGCCCGTCGCAGGATGGTCACCTGCTGAACCTTGTACAAGTTGACATGCGCCGGGGAGGAGCGTGATGCCTGAGGACTGAGTACCTGAATGATAAAAAGACAAAAAAGACAAAAGAGACAAAAGAGAAGAAGTATCCATGTGCAGAATTACATGGCCGAAGCCAAACCCAGGAGTGCTGGAGGTGTGGCACCAGAGGGCGGAGTCAGGGCAGCGCGTGCTCCCAGGGCCGCACCCCTGCACACCTCTAAATTTAAAGTGGAAGGAGGTTTTTTCTGGTGAAAAAAGTTTTGTCTGCCGTCCCTTGAAGGGACGCCCATGCAGTATGGAGGAAAGGGGACAGGACGTAATAGTCATATATTTACACACACAGAATAGCAATCATCCCGCTTAAGGAGGAGTACAGAGCTGTTACCAGCCCTGTATGCCCCCCTAAGCGGGGGTGACAGCTACAATAGCAAAGAATTAGTGTATCTCAAAATGTAAACTCAGAAGGAATTGCTGTAAAAACAGACAATAGTGAATAATGCTAAGGAAAAATAAAAGTTATTAACATATCATGCTTTACCTGATGTACTTGTGCTTGTGCTCGTGCTTGGTTCACTGTTGGTGCTCTCCATCATGGACTTGTGCTGGCTCTCTTTATGCTCTGTGTTGCAAAAGAGAACAAAGTTTAGTTATTATGGCAAAGGCAGCCTCAGTGAAGGGGAGCAGTGATGAACAAACATAAAATATTGCATCAAATCACAGCTGGGGTTCAAGGTTTCATATCGTTCAAGAAGATCCAGACTTCTAAAAGGGCAATTAAAAAAACATGTCAGTCAATCAATAGAAGCGGCTGATGGATGTAGAGCAGGCCTATTTTATAAGGAGACTACAAAGTTGGTACAGCACTAGAAACCGCAGATCCCTGCGCTTATCCTTTGACAAAATTAGTTGAGCCTGCTGCCGGTGAGGGGTTCTTGTAAGACGGTGATCTTCCGTCCTGGCAAATTATAGGGTGAGTAGGCGGTAAGAACCGGTATCACACAGGCGCTAGGTAGGTCTGAGGTGGAATTTTACTCTGTTTAGTTACATATACGTCTCAAGTAATGCAATGAAAAATCTTAACACTTTTTGTATTGTGTGTTTTATTGGTTCACGTAAGCAGGCGGCGCGTGTTTCGACCCGACAGGGGTCTTTTTCAAGGCTATGGTGAGACAGCCAATTGTGGTATACATTTAATATTAAAAAGCAAAGAACCGTGTGATGCGACAAAGGGAGTTATATTAAAACGTACAATATAAAAGTGTGACTAATGGTCATTTGGTGACATTTGACAGTGAAGAGCCGTGACATTATAACATCCAACAGATTTATAAAAAATAAGTGAACATTTTCTTAATAAATAAGTTTTTCCAAAAATTGTTTCAAAATAATTTTCTGTGGGGCAAGATCGCTTGTCTGGGAGTGAACCTAACAGACTCCATCTCTGGGATATACACGGCAAACGACCCAGAGTTGCTCTCTAAGATCAAAACAGACCTAAATAGATGGACCCCCATGCGCATATTCTGGCTGAGTAGGATAGCTACAATAAAAATTGTTACGCTTCCCAGGCTATTATACCACTTCCAGGCGCTTCCTGTCAAAGTTCCACAATCGTTTTTTAAAGCAGTTAATAAACTGATATCACAATTCATATGGCAAAACAAACACCCAAGATTAGCTCTGGAAACCCTAATGGCTCCGAGATCAAGGGGTAGGTTGGGGTTTCCGAACTTCGCCAAATACTATGAGGCTGCCCAACTACGGGTCTTGTGTGAATGGTTTTCAAACGATAGGTCAACACTGGGGGCTAGGATGGATCAGGCGGTAGCACTGGTTCCTCTGAAGGGTCTATTATGGTTGAGAAGACAAGGCAGACCACAGAGTGCAAGGCTTAGCCAGGTAGTGACTGTGGTCCACGACATATGGGACCGCCTTCTAAGACAAAGCTGCTTGACAACAATACCATCTCCATTCATTCCCTTGTTCGACAACCCACAGTTCTCCCGGGGGAAAAACCCAAATTCATTCACAAGGTGGCGGGTGGTGGGCTGCAGGAAGGCACGAGATATGATTTCTGACGGAGACGTTAGGTCATTCGACTACTGTAAGCAACAAATAGGGCTGAAAGAGAAGGACTGATTGGAATGCTGAGGCACTGGTTGAAACAACCCGACATAAAAAAGACGGCACTAAGGAATCTCACCCCATTTGAGAAGTTCATCGCAACTCACTCAGGGGATAAGCAGTTAGTATCCAAGCTATACACGATATTACAAGGGGAATGTCTGAATAGTATCTGGGCATATATGGAACGCTGCAGAAGACACTCATGGAAGAAATACCTGTAAAACACTGGAAGAAACAATGGGATCAAATACCGAAACTAACACAATCCATTCAAAACAGGGAAGCATGGTACAAGGTGGTGGTACAGTGGCACTACACCCCCGAAAGATTACACTCAATGTGCGTAGGAATAAAACAAGAATGCTGGAGGGGCTGCTCATGGAGAGGTGATTGGAGGCACATATGGTGGGATTGCCCGGTACTGGAGGGGTTTTGGAATGAGGTAAAGAGCCAGATACAACAAATGGTAAGTGGCTCACCAGCCTACTCCCTCAAGGAATGGATGTGTGGCCTTTTCGACCCGGAGTTTCAGATTCTTACAAAGCCCCAACGGAAAGTGTTCATGATTCTGTTAATAGCGGCCTGGTTAGTTCTGGCAAGGAAGTGGAAACAAAAGACACCCCCCGACGAACACTGAGTGACTGTATAAGATATGGGGGATTCTAGCTATGGAATGGGTGACCTATGGGATACAAGGAGAGAGAGAGAGAGACAAATTCCATAAGCACTGGGGAATGATACTGGACTACCTTCGGGGAGATTACATGCAACAATGGTGTCCCAAAAATGTGAAAATATTGGACATAATCTAGGCGCTAAAACGCAAATGGAGGTAACAACGTATGCAAGGTCTTGTGGGTCTCAGAATCAGGCTTGGGGGTGGGGGGAAGGGGATGGGGGAAGCAGAGGGAACTGTTCTTTCTTTTTTGTTACGTATCTATTGAAAATGGCAATAAAAACAATTTAAAAATATATATTTTTTGTTGCGTGCATGATGTGCATGTCATTTAATAATTGCAAGGTTGTGTTAAGTGACAGTGGTGTGTGACCAATTGTATATTGGTAATGGTTGGTCCCATGTATAAAGGTAAGTGAAAATAAGGTTACAGAGTGATGGTCATAAGCATGATTGAATACATATGCAAGTACAGTGAAAATATTCATGTAGGAGTAGCAACAAGAACGGCAGAAGGAGGAGAAAAGAAAGAGAAAAGGTTATTGTCAAGGGTGGTGTGGGTACTGTTCAGTATATTAAATCTATGATGAAGTTTAATACTTGGTTCTTATCGTGTATAGTGCGCAAAAGAGTGTGGATGTGGATGGTGAGTTCAGAGTTGGGCTCTTGCTGAATAACAATCTGTGGGGATTTAAACACAGGACATGGTTCAATGAGGATGTGTTGGTGTCACAAATATAGAGCACAGTGTGATGGGAAAATTAAAACTATTCACATTGAGTGGCCTAGAGTAGTCCCGGAAGCAATCTATATTGCTAATTTTCCAATCCGGGAACTTCACAAGATATTTTGCCAGCGTCCCTAATTTCTTGTCTACTACCAGAAATTCCTCAGGAGGACTTGGGGATTGCATCTTGTTAGGCAGAAACCTGTGCAGTTCCCTTAGGGCCACTGCAAAAGATTTAAGACTGCAGGTGTTGGCAGTAAACCCACTTGGTTGCAGTCTGTACCACCCAGATTTACCTGGTAGCTGTGGCTGAGCAGTCAGACTTCCCTCAAGAAGAGTTAGGCAGTATGCAAAGTATACACAATAGGCACTCAGATACAATAATACAAGCAAACACTGACCAGAGCTTTGGTATCAAAGTATATAATTATTTATTTAAAAACACAGTTTGAAACACTCCAGCACTCTTATTGTAAAATATTCTAAACACAGTTACTATCGTAATATATACACCCCTTTTTCCTTATCAGATAAGTCACAGTAAAACACCACTTATTTTCATACAGAGGTGAGCGCTTAACTAGATTCCACTCCAATAGGTTTGTGAGAAAGGGAGGGAAAAAGGCAGAATATGGAAAGGTACACCACTCTAAGATTCAGGAACACTATAAGAAAGGCAGAAGAGCAAAAGTCACTGGTGAGCCAAAGTCCAAAGGCTGGGCCCACTCTTAGAGAGAGCAGAGCACAAATGCGCCCAAGATCAACCAGTTACACTAGGCTTAGAAAGTCTTGCAGAGGGTTCAAAAAGAGTTTAGAGAGGCTTAGGAAAGTTTAGCCAGGGTGTCCCAGGCTAACCCAGGTTCGAAAGCCGGGGGCTAAATCTACCCCGTACAGTCGGTAGCAAGGGAAGCCAGGTGGGACACGGTACCTTAAGTGGGAAGGATCCTCCAGCGGTGGCAGTTGTTCCTGGTAGTGGGTGCAAGTTGCGTCGTTGTCCAGGGGAAGAGAAGATCTCGACTTGGAGGAAAGATGAAGATCGTTGCACTACCAGGGCAGAAACCAGCCGCAGAGTTTTCCGGTTAAACGTGGTACCTTTGTTTCGCGGTCGTGGTAAAATGTGGTATCCCGGTTGCCGGGGTGCTTGGCACGGGCAAGGCGGCCACGAGGTACGTCGGGAAAGCGAAAAGACAGTGAAACTGGTTATCCCCACCAGTCAAAGGAAGAAGACTCTCCGGCGGGAGATCTCCTCTGTCGTTGGGAAAAGTGGTGAGGCAGTCTAGCAGGGCTCCACCGGTGGTGGTGTCGTGGCAGGTCGGCTCAGCTTCTCCCTCGTCGGATTCTTAGGTCCTGTGGCGACTTCTGAAGTTCCAGTCCCCAAAGCCCTGCTTTTATGCAGCAAACCCCCATTCACTCAGCCTAGCTGTCACTCAAACATGCTAAGTGGTCAGCTGGCCGGCTCACCACTTGGGCCAATCAGGATGGAGTGCGACTTGAGTTGCCTAGGCAACTCAGTCCAGGGTGCCTAAATTTCCCTCCACCCCTTCTAAGTACCCCAGACAGAGCGGCACCACTTTGGAGGGCTTCTGTGGAGAAGCCCGCCAAAAAGTGGAACAAAGGGCTCGACTTGGGTTGGAGTCACAGAAGAGAACACAAACGCCATTTTAGAATCAAGTTTTGGCAAAAAATACCAACCGGAGAATTAATATTAATTAAATAAACCGGCGGTATGTTCGAGGCTACCGTAAATAATTAAATAAAGGTAGTAGCCTAAAACAATGGGAAATCCCATAGGAAAATATTTGCGGTTGAATATAAAAAGTAGTATCCACTGCCACCAGCAAAAACTCGATCAGGGGGGACGGAGACGTGCCCCCTCGACTAACAGACCCCGGGGCAATTGAATTGCCCCAGCCAGTACGTCCACAATATGATGGTTTGTACTGGTTCTGTTCAGAATTTAAGACTAATAAAGTCAATGGTGACTTTACATGCCCTGGGAGACAGTAGTCAGTCCCAGGGTATGGAGTCTATACTGGGGGGTCACTATGCACTATGACACCCTGTGTTAGTGCACAGAGGGTGCTGTGTAACACACATCACAAAAACACATGAAGCCCTATGGAGTAAAAGACCCCATACCCCATTAAACACATCTAGATTCAAAGAAACACACTCAAATCATGCCCAAGAGTGAGGGTGAAAGAGTCTCACTCTTGGCAGGAGAAAAAGAATAAACCCCAAAAATCCAGCAAAGCTGCTGTGGGACTCACTAGGTTAGGAAATTCAGCCTAAACAGAGAATTCTCCCTAACACATCTTGTCGACTGTTAAAACCCAGTCCATTAGTTCTAAATCTTTTTTTACCTTAACCGGGTTGGTAATTTGTGTCTTAAAACAAAAATGGTTCAAAATGTGGATCGAGGCCTGCCTGGCCTTCCGCGTTAAAGTCCCTCTTTCCAGCTTTCAAAACACAGTTCAACAAACAGTTCACACCGGTCTCCCTCTGTCGGGTTCTGACCTTTCAAAGCAAAAGTTCACATCGGTGCCCCTCAGTCAGGCTCAGACCTTTCAAAGCAATAGTTCAAAAACACATGCAGGGGTTTCCTTCCCCAAGCTTCATTCACATCCTTAAGGGGTTCCCTTACCCTAACTTTACACCTCCGGTCTCCCTCAGTCAGGCTCGGACCGTTTGCAGATGTCGAAGACTTTTGAATGTGTGTGGCTTTGACTACAGACCTCAGCAGGACCACAATGACTTTCCTTTCAATTCATACTCCTGTGTTATTTGCCCCAGTGCGTCTTGGTCTGGGTAGTTCAATATCACAAGCACCAAAGTTCAACGTTTACCTTTTTCTTCTCCCATTTCTCAGGGTTAATTCTGATCACTTTGCTTTCACAGTTCATTCACCTTTTCACTCACCTTTCACTGAGACTTTCCAGTGGGCTACCTCCTTTCGCCGGACCACTACGTTACTCAGTAGTACTGGTTTTACAGCTATTGTTACTTCAAAGTTCATTCAGAGGTCTGCCTTTCTTCGCGTCTCATCCACACGTGCAGCCTTCAATTATGCAATATAATTTTGAAACTTCAATCTTTCCTTAATACACATCGGTCTTTCATATCGCTTGCCAACTCACCGGCTGTGTGTGTTTCTTTCTTGTCTTTACCGTTTTTCAATTCACGAGTCAAGGTTAGTACCACAGATTTGGCCTCGCCTCCGCATCTCTGCCGTTCATCCCGGAGGGTCGCTGGTGTCCTTGAAACACAATTCAGCCTTCTTGTTTGGGACTTGGCCTGCTTGACGTGTCTTTCGCTGCCTTATGGGGGCAACAACCTCCTGCAGGGAACTCATGGGGTTCTATGCCCTTTGCTCTCGTCCCTCGGTCCGTTGCTATGCTCCAGTAGGTTTGTCTTCAGCCCAGAAGTTCTGCTCTTGCTCGTGTTCCACCTTGCTCAGAGTGTGTCTCTATGTTCTGCCTTTTATCCGTGTGAGGGAGCTAATTGGTATCAGATGTATTCACTTAAAGTCAAGTGCCTGACTTTGCTTGACCCGATTAGCGGGACAAGTCCAAAGCGATATGTAAGGGTTAGCCTCTTTACTCTCAGTCGCCCTCTTCCTCGGCCCAGTGTTTGTGTATAAAGGGGGAGAGGGGTTTGGGGACATCAGAGAATCCTATGAAATAAGATGGGTTAGGTGTATGGGAAAGGGAGTAATACCCCGTCTCACCATTGGTCACCTCACCCCACTCCCCGAAGACCCCTCACCCAGGTGATTCTCCCGCACAGGTCCACCCCCAGGATCTGGAGCCAAAGGCAATGACCGTGTCCTGGCCACATGAGAGAGAGAGATCCCTGCAGACTAGTAGATGAGACACCCTCTGGTTTCTCACACTACACAGAGTAAAATTCCACCTCAGACCTAGCGCATGTGCGCTACTGGTTCTTACCCCTTACTAACTCTATTTTATAAGGATATCCCTGGAGCCCGACTGTTGCCCAAAGAGATGAGTTGGAGACGGACATTTCCCCAGAAGTAACAGAACTGGCGATTACTCTACTACAAATTGGGATAAGATTTGGGTGTCAATAGACTCCCCATGTACTCTAGAAGCAAATGGGGAACAAATTGAGCTCGCACATGCAGAGTATGTTTAATGCTAGTCATGGGAGAGAAGAGTTACCAGCTGACCTCAGGTAGGTACAATACTACAAGTGAGGTGATTCTTAACAATCACAGAGCTCTGACGATTCAAAGTCATATTGTGAGATTTCCTTTCTAAACTGGGAAGCCAAGGTACTGGTAAGGTATAGGAGGATACGCTTTTATGAATAATAACTCACCTGGTGCAGTTTCATGCCAAAGAGGGTTTCTAGGATGAACCTTCACAAGCTGTATGCTGCAACGGCTAGGGCACATCAGACACCAAAGTCTTTGTTAATTGTTTCATAGGGCCTTTGATAGACTAAGAAAAGGATTTTGAGGGAATTGGTCCTGCCTTTGAGCAGTAATGCACAAAATGAGGAACGCTGAAACCTACCAGACGTGGGTTCTACTGCTCTATAGGAGTCCTATAGCCACGTTGTCAATGGTCAAATGCCACACCAGTTCACCCTGCAGGAGGGAACCATACTGAGATGTCGCCCATCGCTGCTGCTGAGCACCTTAGCTATTGAGCTGTTGGGAGCATGGATTCCCATGCATTGGGTGTTCAAAAGTTTCGGATGGCCTGGGGTGAAGAAAGGTCAGGATCGCACTATTCACAAATAATCTCTTACTTCATCTGGAAAAACCTAAGATGCTGGGCCTACCGTAATGGACATACTTCGGCAATATGGACATCATAATGGCCTTAGAATTAAGTGGGATATATTGGTTTTGTTTACAGCTTATGTTGAGGATGTTATTCAGGAGCGATGTGTGATGCAGATGACAGAGGGCTCCTATAAATACCTAGGGCATGCGAATAACCAGGCAGAGGTCAGGCTTCTTTCTTTTTGCAGTTTTCCGATCCACCAATAGAGCCCCCAGCAAATCGGCCTACTGTCTGTGTGGCCCTGGCTTGATTTGTTTGACTGGGGTCTTTTTAGCCTCTCTCATTTGCTTATCTCCTTTTGTTTTTGGTGCAATGAGTCCTTAAATCTACCAGTGCAAGGGGGCCCTGTCTCCCATTTAAGACAACCACAAAGCGCTACCTTTTTTCTGAACCGCAGTTCAGGGGAACCTGGTTTCTCCTTTCTTATGAATGAATGAATTAATTAATTAATTAATCTTTTACCCATGTCCAGTGAAGACCAGACAAGATGGTGACAGGGGTACCTTATTTTCAGACATTTAAGGTGAACTTCAGTGCACCCCTTACTTTTTTACCTCAAGATAGCAACTTTTCCACCATCATGGGCAAAATGGCTGACCTTGTTCTTTAAGCCTTTTCCTTTTGGCTCACTGCTTTTGTTGTCTGTCTTCGTAAAGGGACAGGGTAGCAAATGGCCAAAAGTGATCTTTATCTTCGCAGGAACTGCCTAGAACCAGAGAAGGAGCCTTTAGGTGTAGAATTGGTTAGGGCTGGGTAAGTGGATGCAGACATCTACCGTCACATTCTAAACTGAAAACCTGAGTGATGTCATGACTGTACCTGAGGTGGCAGTTCATGATTGGACAGCTGCCCAGAGTTTGATGTTGGAGTTGCCCTGATAGGTGAAGCTGGGGTCCAACAAGCCCAATATTATGTTTATCAGGAGAAGAGGTGGAGCCAATCACTCAGTGGACCCAGGAAGCCAAGAATCTGAAATAAGAGAGGCAGCAGAAGAATGCTGCAAGACTGCTGCTTGGGGAATCCATTGCGCAAGCCATCAACTGCAAGTGGAATCTCTGCTCTTTCTTCGAAGCAGGAGACCTGCAATGGCACTTCCCTCCCTTGAGGCGATGGGCCTAACCAGCCAGGTCAGAGACCTGCATCGCTGTGATTGTTTTCCTGGCACTCAAGAGATGTGAGCATGTAGCTAGAAGACATTATCCAGAGTGGAGAACTCTTTCTGTTGCTTGGATTTCAGACATTCTGGGACAGTGACTCGTGTAGTGGAAACACATTGAGGGACAGGGACTTTGCTGTTTTGCTGCTCTCTGTCAAGAAGAGAAGCCTTTCTGGAGCTTGAGTCCTCTACTCTGCATCCGCGTGCCTGCAGACCGGTTGCTTGGTGTTGAGAGGGGGGGCGGGGGGGTTTCAGTGATTACATGTGGCAGGACTTGGTAAAATCAACCAAGGTTTAGCAAGGTTTTTAAAAACTCCAATTGGGCAAAACCACTCTCTTAATACTGTACACCAAAGCAGTAAGGCTGAACCAAGACGGAAGGGGGCACTAACACTTAGCAGAACTAGTAAGTAAGTAAAGACACACACAGGTAACTAACTATATTAGTAACGCTATTTTTACAATACTAAAATAAAGCACAACAGTCAGAGGTAAGTAGAAATGTGAAGGTACATGTGGCAGCTCACAGTTGGGTAATCCACTATAGATTACACACTACTAGAATCACAAACAGTTATTTAGACAGTAAATGCAATCAGCAAAGTAGGGAGAAAGATGTGTTGCACACATCAGAGCATAGGCGTTATACTTATAAGACACTCATCACCATGTCCTAGATTTTCGGAAGTCCGGCCCCAGCCTAAACAAAGTCTCTGGGAGTCTAAGTATCCCTCGATGGTGCCAGAGAATCAAGGTGAGTGGTCTAGGAGGTCTAGGAGCTAAGGTAGGTATAATTCTGAAGGCAGTTAGTGCCGAGGAAAAGCAATATGCATAATAGGGACTTCAGTTTGTAGAGAGCAGAGAAGCAGCAACCACCCCGGAGGTCCAAAAGGATGACCCACAGAAGTACTGATGCATACACCACCCCTTGTGACACCGAGGAGAAGCAGGACTTTGTGCCCAATGCTAACCGAATCAGTAGGGCAGTGGTTTGAGAGATATGTGATCTCAGGTGCCAGAAGCCCTAGAAAGGGATAAAAGTTGCCAGGCAATAACAAATCACCTGGGAAGATGTGACTCACCATCTTGGTTGCTTTGCAGGGAGTCAGGTCACAGGTTCAAGGGTCATCACCATCAATTGTCACTAGGTTTCTATGCAGAACTCGGGCGGTTAGGAGGACACCGAGATTAGTTCCCACAACGAAGAAGAGACCCTCACGGATGACTTGGCGATTGCACGGACCAGGATTTGGAGGCTCTCGGCAGGCTTCCAGCAGTCTCTTCTCCCAGGGACATGCAGAAGAAATAAAAAGATGCATGCTGCGATGATCGAAAACAGGCGATGGGCCTCGAGCAGGACAAATGACTGGTGGATCCAACCAATCATACGGAAGAAGTCACCTTGAAGAGGTCTTTCCTGTCGAACATGAGGTTGAGGTTCGCACACAGTGGTATTGGCTAAACCAATGTTGGTTTCTGCAGCATTCCTCATGCGTCCATCAGTCATCTTCTTCTTCAGGTCCATCTAGTGGTCGACGGTTTCTGGGTCCAGCTTATCTCCTTACATCAAGACTTTGAGATGGGGTTGATCCCAGACCTCCAATGACGACACTTGCAAATTCAAACTTGCCGGTGGCTGTCAAATAGTGGACAACCAGACTCACATCATCAGATTCATCACACTAGGCATAGGTCTAGCTCAGCGTGAGCCCATGTTTGCACAGCAGCCATTTTAGGTTTCCTCAAACAAAGGAATGGCCCAAAAAGAATGACCAATATTAGGACTACAACTACTCCCTAAGGTAAACATAGGATGATGTATTTGTATTTTGTATTTTATTTATTTGTATAGCGCACCAGGCCCGAGGGCATCCGGGCGCGTATCTTTGCACAACAATGAATGGCAGGTACAGTTAAGCGATGGTTGTCATTACAGATAAGGCACAAGTTATAGTTACATTAGAATACAGGCAGTAAACATGTACAGAAAGATGCAATAAATATAGTACATGGGAGTGCAATAGGCCGGAGGTAGATGTCAAGAGAGAAAAGAAGATAGTGGAGCAAGGGACAATGAATAAGGGACAGTGACTGTAATCACTGTAAGGACAAGGTGTGGTGCTTAAAAAGCCTAGGAACTATATGGGCTACCACAGGACTATAAAAGATGGCAGCAGTTATAAATAATTGTAACTTCACTCAGAACTTGTTTTGACTGCATACTTCCTTGCTATGGTATTCATTTTGTAGACTGCGGATGTACCATCTGTATAACTCTGAAGCAATGTCACAGTCAGAGAGACATACGTTGTTGCTCATAGAAGTGGTAACTAATCTTATTTTAAATCGTGTCAGTTTGGGCTTATATTTTCTGTTGTGAAGTTATAGTTACATTGACCCATGCTTAATATCACAAGAAGATGTATTTAAAAGAAATCGGCCAAAATGACTGATTAATAAACCATTCTGAAAGAGGACAACAAGGCAGTGATAAAAAAATAACCTTTTTTGTTCCGTCGAGCACGACGTCGCCTCCTATGGTTCATCTGTTTAGTCACTCGTAGGTGCAATGCCCTGGAAGATGAGAGCTGCTCCTCTGAAAAATAAGAACAGTGGACTGGTGCATTATTGGTTAATTAGAAGAACAGTTTCACACCTTGTAGTTGTAGTATTAGAAAGGAATTATTTGTTCCAAATTCACATTTGTCATCTCTTATTGTGAGATATATTTATTTTAAATTATGACTACTGTGGCAACACATTTTCCAATGAACAGCACTGGAAAGTGAGGCCGTCCAAACATTACTCACTGCCTAGGTAACCGTATTTCTTGTGCATGCCAACAAACAGTACTTTGCTTGCCACACTCCTAAAGCTCATCTGCCATAAACTTCATCTGCAAACTGATAAGCAAGAAAGTCACCACCCGAAGCAGGGCGTTGAGTTGTGCACAACTGTTTGTTGTGAACCGAGTTATGTCTCCAGCCAAATTTGGCTACAATCCTTGGAGATTATCAATTTAGATTTACATTGTGACCTTGTTTAATGTCCCTTCTATACCATACCTGTTAGTTACAATCACTTGTTTACAAGCAGTGCCAATGCCCAGAAAATGCCAAGTCGGGGACATAACAAAATCCATTTGCAATTTTGATTGGCATTTAAAATTAAACTTGTTTGTTGAAGCAGGAAAATCTTCTTTTGAAAGTAGGTTTGGCTAAATGAAAGGGCATATAGCTTGCGTGTGGCGCACACACAATTTTCAACTTCAGGTTTGAGCCTAGCCCTCTGAACTGGGATTGGTGCAGTGCTTATAATTAGGATTAAACATGATATGCAGGTTGGACTACTCTTTATTATTTTGACCATGTGATGTGAATGCTGCAATAGCTCTCCACATGGGATCCCTTGCTTAACAATACCTAAATTCCAATTGGAAATATATAATTGCTGCGTGTGCCCTTATGCAGTCACAAAAAGACTTTAATATATTAAACCATCTACAATGTTGCTAACAAGCTTAACATAGGAAGATGGAGAAGCACTATTGAACACTATCAAGGTCATCAACCTATGAAATACAAAGGGAAAACATCAAGCAAGGTTCAAAAGCAAGGTATATAAGTAATTAGCATATTTGAATCATTAAAATGTGTTCCTATTAAAACAAAAATAGCGAAACACGTGCCGAGTGATATAAGAATTTTTAAATGGAGTGACTTAAGAATACACATAAGGAGTGATGTAAGATAAGGAGTGCCACCGGAATTCTAACAAGGAAACAAAGAAGGATGGATATTAAGTATAAAGGAGTGCCAAATGAATTTAAACAAGAAAACACATGAAAAGTTAAGACAAATCTGATCAATCAGAGAGAAAGCAATGGAACAAATAAGGAACTAACTAAACATTCATTATCAAAGATAAAGATTTTATGAAGAAAAAATCTGAATTCAAAAGGGTACAATGATGAAGAAAATCTGAACAAAGAAGACATTGTTTTTGGGACATTATAAGGACTTGAGACTATACTGAATAAAAAATGTATTTAATTGAAATAGCAACAAAGAGAAAACATGTTTATTTTGTATTTTTGGACATTACATGAACTTAATGAAAGACTAACAAGTTTATAAAATATTTAATAAATAGCATTTTCTTACATTCAATATTAATAAAATTATAGATGATTTAATACATTGAAGTATTTTGTGACTGTGCATGGGCACCCACAACAATGATATATTATACCTCGCCTACCTGTGGTCAAGGAAAGTAGTGTAGAGGGTACCCTTCAGAAGAAACATTGCCCACAAATTTGGAGTGGACTACTAACTTTCGGCAATGAGATCGTATTGTGGAGAGGCCTCTTGTAATCGGCCTGGATCAGAGAGGGAAGGGGGTGAGATATGTGGAAAGAGAGGAAATTAGGTTTTGGAATGGGGGATACTCCGGAAAGGATTTCTGAAAGGACACTTCAAATATAGAACTTGCAGGTCCAGGCAGTCAGGGCTGCAGAGGAAGATGCCAAGAGGTATGGTGCCAGCTCACTCCCTTTACTTAACAGGTTCAAGTCAGAGTCACACGGGGAAGTAAGAGGATTCTCCAGAGCTGCTCTAGTCCTTCCTTGGGTGATCATGCAGTGCCGTCATTCTAAAAGGAGGTAAGAACCCCCATGCCAGTCACAGGGCAATATTCTTGAAGGGAGAGAACAGATTGAAACCCTTGGGCTTTGGACCCAACCCTCCTCCTCCAACAAAATGAAAGCCCTGAAGGAATTAGCCACATAAACCCTCTTTTACAGTCCTAGAACAAGCAAGGGCTGGTTTACGGTTTTAATGACATGAGCAGGAGTCATGGTAGAGCACATTAGTGAATGAGCCCCATCTTGGATGGTGGACTGGAGGCAGAAAGTAATCCTTTGGAAGCAGAGAAAGACATGGCACTAGCGCTCACTTTCAGTATGGGGATGCTGAATACACAACCAATTTCCAACCTGTTACTAAACCCGGGGGAGGACATTTTACCAAATAGTACACAGTTGTGGGAATAGCCACCAGTATCAACTTAACTGAAACCTTTGGGCAAGGGGGGTACAATACAAGGATCGCCCCAAGAGCAGTTATTATTAGTAGCAGTAGAACTAGTAGTAGTAGTGGTAGTCATCATTTATATAGCGCCTTTTCCCATTACTAAAGTCACAACGCGCTGGCGGACCCCAGTCCAGAGTATGGCAACATTCTCAAAAAAGGTTTAGAATGCGTGTGTGCATTTGGCCAAGTTAAGGAATTAGGTGGGCTGGCCAGGCTCCAGTAAGCAACCCAAGCAATCAGGCATGTGGACAGGTGCTGAGGGGGGGCAGGAGAGTGCAAGAGACTCTTTGTGTGTCCAACTGAAAAGAATTTTGTTGTAGGTCTTTGCTGTATTCTGATGGCAGTGGTGTTGAGGCTTAATCTGGTGTGAGGAGGTGAAAGCGGTATGTTCCCAGCTAGACCGAATAGGTTGTTGCTGCATTCTGATGCTTGCGAGTGGGTAGCCATGCCAGCAGCAATGTCCACCAAAGTGGTGTGTTTATATGTATCTTGAGGCTCAGATGGAGCTTTATTATTGATGCTACTGTTTGATCAGGTTGTCCGTGTGAGAGAGTCCTCTAGGCGCATTAGCCGGGTTGCCATGATAGGTCTTCTAAGCGTCATGAACAAGATATTGTAATGCAACTTCTAAGCGTGATAGACCAGTTGCCCAACTGTCTTCTTGGTGCGATATTGAGGCTACTCTCTTGTCTTTCATTGCAGTTTGTTAGCAATCCTCATACCTATAAGCACAGTAGACGGGCTAAAATCATGGGTCTATAATGACAGAAGTACGTACGGAGGAGAGGCTATACTAATACCAGGTTCAATGTAAGGGAAGGATGTCTTAATGCGTGTGAGCGTAGGTCGAGATAAGCAGTTAGGCAGACTGGCTGTACTAAGGTCAGGCATGTAAAAGGGTGCCGAGGAGGCTGTGAGTGTGTGCGATAGCAGTGGGTTTGTTTCTTTGTCTATTTTACTCATGGACAAATTTCGGTAGTTGATAGGCTGTAGATGAATGATGTGCATTTGTGTAATTAGTGGGCTGCGGGTGTCTCTAGGTGGGGCAGCCGTATTTAAAGCCAGCTTCTGCCTAGTGGAGCGTGACCATGTTCCAGATTGGTGCATTGCATTAGGTCTTACCAGGTACAAATGACTCGTAGACATGTCCGTAGTCTGTGGATAACTGATGTGAGTTTTGCGATTAGTGGTCTGTGGTTGGCAGTTTGCGGGGGTGGGCCGCGCATTTATGGCCAGAACCGCCTAGTGGTGTCAGATCATGTACCTGGGTGAAGTTTTGAAATGGTGTTGCTAGGGGGGTGGAGATGACCGGACTGATCTGTGTTACGCTACACCTTGTAGATAGACAGGTTTCGATACGTAAGCGGCTGTGACTGGATGAAATGATGCTGTTGCAATGGAAATGAGGGTGGGACTCCATTCCACTACACGTTTCAGAATAATGTGGTAAATAGCCACGTTTTGAGGTCCCTTCTGAAGGAGAAATAGTCTTTGTTGAGGTGGATGTGTAATGGAAGGGAGTACCAGATGGGGGGCTTGGATGGAGAAGGCAGATCCTCCCATTCTTGTGGAGTTGGGGGTGGGGGGGCGGGGAGTTCATGAGAAGGAGTGCCAAGCCTGATCGGAGGATTCTGGTGGGTTGGTAGCGAGTGCTTTTGTCCTGGAGGAACTATGTTCCAGTATTATGGAGGGTGCAGCGTGTGATGCACATGGCTTTAAAGGTGGCCCGTCTGCACAAAGGGAGCCAGTGTAGTACTCTGAGGGTGGGGGTGATATGTTCTCTGAGTGAGAGGGCGAGGTGGAGTCTGGCCACAGAGTTTTGGATTTGTAGAGTTTCCTGAGCTGATGTGCTGGGACACCTAGATAGGGGGAGTTGGCATAGTCTAGACGGCAGAGAATGATTGCAAGTGTTGCAGAGAGTCTCTTGGGGTAGGAGACATAAGGGAAAATTCGCCTGAAGTGTCAAGTTCTGGACACAGAGTTGATGTGTTGGGAGAGTGATCGCTCCAAGTCCAGTGTGCATCTACACATTTTTATAAAAGTGGATGCTGCAGGAGGGGCTCCTAGGGAGTGTTGTCAGGGTATTGGTTGGGGGATAAGAGCGGTTTTGCCACATATTAGGATTTCAGATTTGCCTGGGTTGATGAGAAGATGGTTGGCCATCGTCCAATGATCGATTGCAGAGAGGCAGTAGGAGAGGGCGGGTCGGGCGAGGCTGGTATCCCAGGGATCTTGAAAATGATCTGGGCATCATCTGCATAGTTATAGCTAGGTTTCCTTGTTTTAGGGGTTTCTTTTTTTTCTTTTTTACATCCGGGCGTGTTTATCAAGTGTTTCCAAAGATTTTCATAATCTGTGTTCATCAGTGTTTTCCCATTTGACGATACCTTTTTTTGCCCAATGTAAACACACAAATATTTTATTGTTTAATTGCGTGAATATTTTATTTATTGTGCATTTATAATGCGCCTATACACAAGTGTTTCAAGGTGCAACAAGACAAGAGGGTGGAGAACAAGGGATGACAAAAACAAAACCGATCCAACAAGGCCTTGTGACATTCGGAACGTGCAAGTGCAGTAAAGAGAAGTGCAGGGGACGGGAGGTGATAGGAGGGGGGGTGCTGGTCAGTGCGGAAGGGCCCATGAGAAAGCGAGTGCAATTGGAGGCCAGGTGGACCAAGCAGGGAAGGTAGGTCCACAAGCTAAGTGCGAGGTAGGGGGTTAGAGGGGCTACAAGGGTGCAGGCCATCCAGGCTAGTGCGGGGAAGGGCCCCGCAAGGGTAAATGCAGGTGAGGGGCCTGGGGGGGCTAGGGGAGACAAGTGCAGGGGTAGACTGCAATTAGGGGGCCTGGAGCCCTGTAAGACAAAGAGGGAACCAGGTAGCCAGTCTAGAGGCAAACATGGACATTAGCAGGGGAGGGGAGAAAGAAGGAAGAAGACAAAAAGAAGGCCTTGAGAAGCTTCCAGAACTTAAGGAGATCAGGCTCAAGTCTAAGAGGGGCAGGGAGGCCATTCCAGAGGGAGGCACCTGCGCAAGAGAGATTTACCCCCCACTCTCTGGTTGAAAAAGCATCTGACCTGCAGAGAGTTAGAGCTAGATGACCGAAGGGCTCTAGCAGGGAGGTATTTAGGGAGTGAGAGTTGGATGTAGAGGGGTCCCAGACCCCAGAAGTAGAGTAACATCTCACAGCGCAAGATGTTATGAACACTTTCCGTAGAATAAAGATGGATGTCTTAATCCAGTAATTTCTAAAATTTCTACAAGTCAAAATTATTGTAGTAAATTAAGCAATACATTTTCAGGGACTCTACCCAACCCATAAGTATTGCAATTTGACGCCCTGGTTATGAAATGATGGGCTATACATCACCATTACTCAATTCCAAGTATGGACTCCTAACGCCACATCCTTACATTGCCATCTGCTCCCTGAAATATCCATCTGACCACCCATCCCAACTTATCCTAACCACCACATCACAAGGTAGAGTCATTTGCATCACCCACCCAAACACCCCAGACATGTGCATCTGCCCCCACTCTGTGTCATGTCTCTACACTCCGAGAAACTTACTTGCTTTGACCCCAGCATTTCCAGCACTGACGCCTCTGTCCCCCAAGCATCCAGGGCCGACTGAAGACAGTTGGGGGCTCTGCTTAGAGCGAAAACAGTCTGAGGCGCCGGTAGGGTGCATACATTACAATGGCGACAAAGATACATCTAATAGCCACCGATTATCATGGGACGACCAGCCAGCAGGGAGCTTAAGCAGTAAATGCCCACTGGAGAGCTCTAAACCCTGATGTGGAGGAACCAGTGTTAGAAGGCAGTGAGGTGATAACACTTCGGTATATCCTGTGGGAAGAGAAAAACCCTTCACAAGAATGCTGCACACCTAAATCAGTAGTAGGCGAGAATGCTGCACACCTAAATCAGTAGTAGGCGCATAACCCAATCAGCTATCTTTTCTGTCTATGGCTATGCGTTACTACCGCAACGTCCTTTTAGTAGGCTTGAGAGCATGGAGAAAAAAACATTTTAAAAAATGTGGACACCAGAGCACATCCCTCTGGTTAGGGTGCATTAGCACATGACTGAAACAAAACCCTTCTCTGTCATTGTTTGCTGGACCCCCCCCCCCTCACCCCCCAGCCAGAAAAAGCAGCTTGTAATGTGAGCGCTGAAAAGCGCACAGTTTAAGCCCCAGAACGAAAAGTTACTGAGGGACTCCCTGAGGCTCTTTTCACATGAAAGGTTACAAAGGCCCTGACGCCATCCTTGTCCTGGCAACTTCAACAGAGCCCCACAGCATTTCTCCTACAGTAGCTGCACCAGCATGCCTTGCAGAGTACACAGGCACGGCTGCTGTAGCAGAACCAGGGCCGTGGGAGCTCTGGTCAAGTTCACAGAACACAGCACTCACAGGGCGCTCGTTGTTCTTATGGTTAGGGTGCATTAAATGAGCGCTGCAAAGCGTACATTTCAAGCCCCATACCGAAAAAAGAGAAATAGCAAACGTCTCTTGAGGACCTAATTTTTCGCAGTGCTTTTGTGGGGGGTAGCCTTTAGTTGTAGGGCGTCTGTCTGCAGTCTTCCTACATCATATTCTATTGCGTCAATGTGATGCTCAGCTTCAGGCTTGCATCCTCACAATGTCTCCATTTGCACAGAGAAAGTTTTAACCATGTATGTTAACGCATTATGTATATATCGTGTTTCAATGATTCCAACATTTAAGCGATGTCCGTTGTCTGCTTTTTGCTGTTACCGGTTTATTTTGGTGCAGGATGGAATGGGTACAGATACCAGCAGTCAGGCTTCTGGCAAGAGGTAGATAACCTAAGACGTCTGCAGGCATTTCAACTTCTTCTCACGTGACACTTAAGGTGACTGAGTGGGTTCTCAAGTTCAAAATGTTTTATTGTATTTTCAGCCATGCTTGAATGTAGGAACTCAACCTGATATCAAGAAGCAATAGTTTTCGGGATGTAGCTTGTGACACTCGGCATCTGATTAACCAATTAAAGTTACAGGACAGGCACGCATGGCTAGATTTTGCGAAAATAGAAAAAGGGCAATCCTACTACAACCTCGAATGTGAGAACATATTCTTATATAGAGAATCGTAGAGCAAGTGATGCTTTCCAATTGAACATTTTTTTCTTTAATTCATATTCAACATATAAAATAAAATATGTAACGGAGTTCGCCTTTTAAGATGGTGAATTTGCCAGTTGCAAGTGTAAGCTTGCTACCTTGCTCAGATCAAGTCTCCACTGAATGTGTTATCTTACACCCCAAAATGGATGAACAGTGAATTCCGGGACAAGGCTTCTTCAGTCGTGTACAAAGCAATGTGCTTAATTACTGAGCGTCACGTGAACCCATGGCTTCCGCTCTCTTCCTCGTTCATAATGGCAGCCTTAACAAATGGTCATTTGTAAGAGGCAGTTAGCACAAAACAGTGATCACAACCATATCGGAAGAGACCAGAGTCCCACAATCTTCTCTTAGTTAAAACTACGCATTTACTGAACTCGATAGAGATAGGACTATTGCCAAGTGATGCTTTCCTATCAGAATGATGAACATGGAAACCATGCTCTAGCTAAAGAATATCCTGTTACTCAAGGACGGCATCACAACAGACTCTTATCCAAGTGATAGTGTGCACTTAAATGGTTATCCCCAGCATCTAGTTCAGCTTCATCTCTTGAAGTTGAAGATATGCCTGATAAACACTGTGCGAGGATGGGAGCAGGGGAGCCGGAGTGGGCCTGAGGCAGGACGCCCGTACGGCGGAGCCTGCTGTGCCTAAGTTGGCACAATCAAAGCACTCGGGGGAGACGCCGCCGCGGGCCGCGCTGACGGGGAGCACCGGGGAGGAGTCCCTGACAACAGGGACGCCTTGCCGGCGTTCCGCACCAGAGCCGCCTTCGCTGCCGCGGCGCTGTGCCCTCCCACAGAGGCCCAGGTCACTGGCGCTGCGGCGGGCCAGCCCAGGGACACAGCCTGACTCAGCAGCCTCCGACGTCGAGCGGCGTAGGGGCTTGGGAAGCCAGGAGCCAGACGCGGGGCCTCAAGCGGGACAGAACTCCAGTGGAGCACCATGTTGGGGGGGCGGACTACAGTGGAGCACCATGTTGGGGGGGGGGCGGGGCCTGTGGGGAAAACGTGTATCAGGCACGACCCAGGTGCAGTAGCAACCAGGGAGGGGCTGAAGGCGTGGAAGGGGAGATGGGACCAGGCAACCAAGGGAAAGGAGGAGGAAGGGAGAGGGCAGCTCTACTTCTAGAGGGTGGGTGCCTAGAGGCTCTACCAATCAGAAGGGGGGTGGGTAAGTGTCCCTGATTGGCCCTTTTTCCCTCCTAGCACCGGGTATAAAGGGGACTGGCCTAATAGCAGTGTTGTTGCTTTTTGCAGGGAGGAGGAGAGTGAGAGCAACTGGTATGTCTATCCGGGTCCGAGTGTATAGGAGACACTTCAAAAAGGAGAGCAAGTCCTGGTTCTTTTCCCACCGTGAAGCAACTGTGGGACAGCCAGGAATCCAAGTATCGTGGTTAATGCAGAACATTTAACCAGTGTTTAATAAAGGTCTATCAACAGCAACCTCGGCTACTGTCCTAATTCCCACACACTGTTTGGCTCTTTTAATCATTTTTCGCGCACAATAAGTGTATAGAGTACGGCGCAGAGAATTCTCGGAACCAGCATGCTGAATTAGCAAACTGGCTAAATCAGATTATACCTGGAGGCTACTGAAATAAATAGTTACATTTTAACCTTCCCTAAAGAAATGTCAAAGCAACGAAATAAAAGGCTTGTCTGTTTTCAATCAACAATGGACAAATGGTGCTAAATCCACAATATATAAAGTGTCACCTCTTAATCGCATGTGGTACTTCATCTTGGTACATCCAGTGCTTGTGTCGGCTCAAGGGGGACCTCTAGTAACAGCTGGTGGTACTGCACCCTAAAATACGTGGTGCTAATGCTTGACTCTTATAGTTAAAGTAATGTCAATAGATTGCACAACCAGGGCTGGGAGGATAGCTCATTGGCAATGCGTCTGTCTTGGAAACAAGACAACGTAGAACTTCAGTGTTTCGAATACCGCTCCCGCATTCAGACTCAGACACTGACCAGCGATTCATAAATTATATTAAATACCAGTGTTTATCCCTGAGGAATATAAAAACAATAATGGGGGTCAATTACCAGATTTTTGCAGTAATACCCAAAAACCAGAAATCCTAGTTATAGCATGAAAGGTTATGAAAGAGGATGAGTGCCGGCAGTGGGCTAAGGTAGAGATTGAAGAGAAGGGGTGACGGGGAGCTGTTTGGATCCCCTTTAGTAACAGGGTGATGGTGTGGAGAATTCGATGGGATTCACCCCAGGAACCTGGTCTGGGACCCTTCTCGAGTAGATAGGGGAAGGCAGGCGGTCTCTGATCCTGACCCGAGGGGTGGTGTACTGCGGGAGGATCAGATGGGGGTGGGGGGTAAAAATCAGACCAGGAAGACTGTTAGGAACCCCTTGTTAACTTTTGCCGGTAATCACTCAAGAAGCAGCAGCTGACTTTCCCGAAGAGTTACAAGACTCTTTAACATCAAAGAAATGTTGCGTGTAAGAAACAGTGTTTCTCAATCCACGATAAAGCAGAACGCTGCACTAACAAAAGGGAACGCAAGTCTTTAGGTGGAAGTTTATCATGAAAGAGATTGTGTGTTAAGCAAGATTTGGAGCAGTACTCTTTGGGTGCACTACAACAACCTGGTCCTCCTGGCAATAGAGACCCAACCTTTGGTATACGTCTGAACTGGTGGTCAGTCATAATGTAGAATGCAATAATGTCGAAAGTCAAAATGTCGAATTTTTTTTAGAAAACAATAATGTCGAAAACCAATAATGTCGATTTTTTTCTACATTTTTTCGAATTTTTCGAAAAAAATAAATAAATATATATATAATTAAAATGTGTTGAGTATGAGGGGTGAGAGGGTGGGGGGGTTTGAGGGGGTGGCCGGGGAGTGTTGGGTGAGGGGGGTTGCGGGGGACCCCCCCTAGTAAATTATACTCTTCTTGTTTATGTATTTATTGATCGTGCTAATTGACATTTTTTTTCGACATTTTATTTTCTAAAAAATGACTTTTCATTATATGTATAGGTTTCCGACATTATTGTTTTCTGCATTTTTTTTCGACATTTTTGTAAGTCGACTTTTTTTTTCTACATTATGACTATAAACCGTCTGAACTACACAGGTTGCTAGTGTGGCTGAGCAGCCAGGCTCATCTCAAGAGGGGTCAATGTGAACAGTAGGGGAGTTACACAGAGATTCACAGTGACAAGTATCCAAATAAACACTTACACTCAAGGTTTCTTGATTAAACAATTATTAATTTATTTAACAGTCAGTTTGAATAAGCCTTCTTCAGAAGGGGCAATATAATAGTAACACACAAATACACTCCAAGATACATACTTTTAATTTATTTCTCTAAATCAGCAAGGACCCATTTGGGATGGTAAACAGACACTTCCTACACCCTCAGGTGACTTAAATAGCTAGGACACTGTGGACATTAATTTATCACTGTTGCATTTAGAGCAATACCTAGGAGCATGTCAAAGAAAAGGGTTATAGAATAAAACAAGAGGTCACACAATTATTCTGAAGCAGGCAAGTACTTTTGAACCCCCCAATACAAAAGAGGTAAGTGCTCTTAGACTGTACAGTATCTTTGGTTAAAAGAAATGGTTCCAGCTGGCTTATGTTCCTGTGTGGACCTATGGTTCCTGTTGTCCCTGTGCCTCAGTCGAGGGGAGGACCTCTGGGGACGCCTGCAACATAACGGGACAGTCGGCGACAGAAAAGGACCAACTTCTATTCAGCGGCACTAAGCAGTTTCAGCTCCTCGCATCTCAGCAAATAGCACCACTGCGGTCTCATGGATACCACTCTGGACTTTCCTCGCATCTGGGGTCCAACACTCTGTTGAGGTGGCTCAGGCTTGGTCAGTCCTGCTTACTGGGAATTCGGGGGATCTTCCAGCATCTTGGGTCCGTCTTAAAAGTGATGCACTCCAATCTGGTGTTCCTCTCCCTGGCACTTCGGTTCCTGCAGCAGCGAGGAAGTACAGTCAGCTCCGAGAGGATGTCCAGACGAGTTCACTTTGGAGTTGATTGGTCCCACCAACTCAAGGGGAGAAGTCGTCCTTGCAGGGCTTCTCTAGTCGAAACAAATTCGGAGCTTCAGCACAGCAGCAGGGCTTCACACCAGGCAAACCAACGTCCAGGAGTTGTAGCAGGCGCCTCTTCCAAGTTCTTATTCAGATTCCTTCATCGAGTGGCCAACTCTGCCTTCCAAGCCAAAAAGCCTTGCCTTTTATGCAGGTTTCTCCCATTCATTCCAGCGTAGCTGTCAATCACACAGCAGGGTGGCTGTCCTTGCCGGAGAGCTAGCCGGCCAATCACCTTTGGGTGCATTCTTGTAACCAAGCAGATTAAGCACAGGGAGTTTTGGGCACCTCCCTCACTTCCTAGCCCTGCCAGACATACTGGAGCCAGAGGCGGGATTCACTCTTGAATCCTGCCAAAGACAAAACGACCAAAGGGACCAAACCTGGTTTGGCGTGCATAATATATCTCAAGCAGGACCTTTCCAGCAAGAAATGGCGAAAAAAGAAGACCAGGGCCATTTTGACAAAATGGGCACCCATGGGTGCTTTACCAAGGCTGAAATTGCAGCCCACAGTAAAAACACACAATGGTAGTAAAAAGTAAACCACTGCCAACCATTAATTGTAGAAAGGGTAACATTAAATTGTTACATGAGAAACTAGACAATGGGGATACTATAGTGTGTGCTGGGTCTAGAAAGTTACAAAATGGAATTAAAGTCAATTTCACTTCACTGCTCGTGGAAACAATAGTTTATCCAAGGGAAGGTATTTAAACCTTTTGGAAATCTGAAAAACTTCCCTGAGCCACTGCACTGAAGGTGCTGTGTGACACAATGTAAAGAGGATGCCTATGGAGTTTGTCAGACTACACATCCAAAAGAAACACAGAGTTCAAATCACATAAAAATACATGAGAGTTGAAAAAAGGTCTCATTCTCTCCAGGTTAAAAATTAAAAAGTCCTAGAGTCCAGCAAAAGTGCTAGCGGTCTCTAATGTAGAGAGGAATTAGCACATTTCTGAGAATTCTCCCTAACACGCCCCCTGCCCCCAGACTAAGGGACAGGAGGATTTGATCCACCCCTGGATGAATCTCCTTACTCCAGTCGGTCATACTTTCTGGAGACACCATCAGCATTTTGGTGATTACACCTTGAACTGTGTTCTATGGTAAAATCAAACCCCTGAAGGCTGATAGACCATCTTAACAATTTAGGATTTATCTGCATTAACCATCTCAAGGGTTGGTGGTCTATTTGAATTACAAAAGTAGATCCAAGTATGGTCTAAACTTCTTCTAAGACCACACAATGACAAAACATTCACATTCTATGGTGGCCCACCTTGTCTCAGGGTCCTTCAATTTCCTACTGATGAAGCAGATGGGGTGTTCCCTGACATTCTCATCCAGCTGTCTCAGAACTGCACCTATACCTATATTGGAAGCATCAGTTTGTACAATAATGGATTGGTTGTAGTCAGGAGCTCTTAAGACAGGAGCTTGACAAAGGGCTTTCTTAAATCCTTCAAATGCCCTAGTGCACTCCTCATTCCACCGGACCTTTTTGGGGAATTTGGGTGAGGAGATCACATTCAAGGGGGAAGCTATGGTCCCATAGTTCTCAATGAAGTTCCTATAGTAACCTGTGAGACCTAGGAAGGTTCTCACTTGGGATTGAGTAGCAGGGGTGGCCCAGTCTTGTACAGCTTGTACCTTGGTAGGCAATGGCCGTATTTCACCTCCTCCTACCTCATGTCCAAAGGAGACCACTTTACTCTGCCAATTTGACATTTGCTTGCCTTTATGGTCAGATGGGCCTGCTCAAGAGCCTTAAAACATATCCTAGGTGGTCAATATGTTCTTTCCCTGTAGGGCTGAACACTACAATGTCATCTAAGTATGCCATGCAGAAGTCCTCCACCCCATTCAGTACATTATTTGCCATCTTTTTGAATGCAGCAGGTGCATTCTTTAGTCCAAAAGGCATAACCTTAAACTGGTAGTTGAAAATGCAGTTTTCCTCTTGGCATGGTCTGTCAGAGCTATTTTCCAGTAGCCTGATGTTAGGTCAAATGTACTGAGGAACTTGGCTGAACCAAGATTGTCCACCAGCTCATCTGGCCTAGGTGAAGGATGGACATCAGTCATGGTGACTGCATTAAGAACTCTTTAGTCCACACAGAATCTCAACATCTTGGATCCTGCCTTTGGCACTAGTACAACTGAACTAGCCCATGGACTTGTAGCTGGCTCTATTACCCCAAGATCAGGCATCTTCTTGACCTCTTCCTTTATATGGGTTCGTACATGGTCTGACATTCTGTACCCCCTGCTCTTAACAAGGAAACAGTCACAAGTGAGGATATCATACTGGCCACAAGGGTCAAGCCTGGTGTCAGTGAAAACAGGGAGGCAAACCAATTCAACAAAACTTTGCACTCCTCCTGTTGTTGCAGAGTCAGAGAGACTAACTCCCATCTTTCCATCTAAGGTTTGTCCCCTGAGGAGTTCAGGTAGAGGCTCACTCTCCTCCTCCTCTTAGTCAGAGGCTAGAAGAAAAGCTCCCAGTTCTGGTCTAGAGACATATGCCTTTAGGCGGTTGGTGTGAAAGACCCTGGGGGCCTCCTTAGGATTGCCTAAATCCATGAAATAATTGACCTCTCCAAGGTTGCCCACAACCTTGAAGGGTCCAATCCATTTGTCCTGTAAGGCCCTCTGCCTTGTAGGTACCAGAACTAGAATTAGCTCGTCTTGAGTAAACTCAACCATGTTGGCCTTCTGGTCATGCCAATGTTTAACCAGAGCCTGACCTGCTCTCAAATTATCAGAAGCTTCTGTCAACATGTGTGTCATTCTCCTTCAGAGAACTAACACATAGTCAGTGACCCTAACTGGCTTGTTGGAAGGAGCACTCTCCAACCCTTCCTTGATTAGGGCCAATGGACCTCTAACCGGATGACCATAGAGGAGCTCAAAGGGGATGAAGCCAAACCCTTCTTGTGGGACTTCTCTATGTCAGGTCTGATTCAGTGTCTGGATGTGTGAGTGGGTTTGATTCTGTCTCTAGGAGTGTTAATTTGGTCAATTGGAAAAGTCTAAATGGTTTGGGCCTTAACTATTCTGCTTACAGAGTGAAAGTAAACCAATCCAACATGGAGGCGAGGGACAGAGTTGTTATTGGTCCAAATAGTCACCTGTTGGACCAGATGGTATTCTAAACTGCCTTTCATCGTCCAGTTTAGTCCAGGAAGGTCCTGTTTATTTAGCTCTTAAGTTTTAAGGCCTTAGTATTTAAGTAACTAATTTTATGAACTTCAAAAGAAGATTTTTGATCTACAACTGCGTGGGACAAGACAACCTGTACTACTTGATGGGAGCGCAGCGTTTGTTTAAATATTTCTGAAGAAGAGTCTTCACTTCAGGAAAACAATCTGTGATTGTTTGGGAAATATCTTAAGAAAAAACTTTTAGTTTAGGTATTTAGTTAGGTTTGTTTCAAGAGAACTAATTCAATTTGAGAAATCCCTTTTGAAAGCACAAGTGAGGATTTATTTGCTTGGTTAAAAAGAGTGACTTTACTCTGAAAAGAGAACAGGAGCCAACGCTCATGAACTGTTAGTCTTCAAAGGGGTACAACTGTTTTTTGTCTCATTTCGCTGAGTTGAATGAATGTTAGCGGCATGGTTTAAGGATCGCTTGGTCTTCGTTATGAATAAGCTTTGGAAACATTGTAAGTGCTTTGACAGAAAACTGCATAATGCGTATGAGAGAGAAGTGAGACAGTGTTCAGCCTAACCAAGCGCAGACATTTCGTTAGTGCGCTTGCGCGAGGCCCGTAGTTCAAGTGTTCTCGTATTCCGTAACATTAATTGTGCGCATAAGGGATAAGCGAGACAGAGCTCAGCCTGACCAAGCACATACATTACGTAAGTGTGCATGCGCAAAGCCTGTAGTTATAATGTCCTTGCCGCATTCCTGTTACAATAATTGAGCGCTAAGGACAGCGTCCTATTGTTTACTGTTAGGAAGACACATTAAGCAAGCGGGTGTACGCCTAGGGCAAGGTTTTAGTTTTCTCAAGTTTCAGTTTGGAAAAGGAGGTAAAGACAGCCGCGCATGCACATAACCGCAAAGACATTCGCGCATGCACAAAACAGTTTAAGTGCAACTATTTTGGCAAAAACCTAACATTGAACATTCCCATGAAAGACTGTTCTACAAAGTTTGAACTTCATGATTATAGAAGTAAACTGGCACAGGGAATAACTTGGTTGGAAACAAACTCAGAGTGTTAAGAAGAAACGCAAAACTGCCTCTTTTCAAAAAGTAATTTAAGGTTCTTAAAAGGAGGAATCTCTTTTTCTATGAAACTTATGTACATTTCAATAATATGAAAAGAGATTCTTCACTGTGAAAATCAATCCTCTAAGCATGTGGCAGAGGATGCACAGGTACAGCATTTAACTGGGGGTAGAGAGGAATGGAGTTGTGAGTTAAAGGTATGCAAAGGTAATTTGTCTTCCCTTTATTCCTCTGCGGATTGATGCCTGACTGAAGATCAGAATCTGTATTTTTTTTGTTTTCTCCACTTCCCCTTTCCCCCCGAAGAAGTTGGAACTTCAGCTCTTACCCATTTCAGTTGTTGCTCACACTTTTCTCGGAGACTGTGGGGTTCAGCAGCTTCCGCTGACCGAAGACTGCAGGACCGGATAGAATGAAAGGCCTGTTAAAATCCACCTAAACTGTCTGAATTCCACAGTAGAAGTCATGGAGGATTTTGGGGATGAGATCAGGGAATTGAGGGAAGAGTTAAGAGTAGCTCATTTGGAGAACGCAACATAAGAAAATGGAAGAAATATGTGAGAAAATGTCTCCGCTGCAGCAGGTAGTTGGACCCCAGTTGGTAACAGGAGCTGGGGATTTAGGGGAACCTCGTATTCTTGTAAATGAAGAAATAGGGGAGCAAGAGCGGGTTGAGCCAAGTAGGAGGGTAGTGGACCTCAGGGAAGTTATCTGGTTCCTGTGCGTTTAGCTCCTCCAGAACGTTTTGGAGGAGATTCGAAGAAGTTTCAGACATTTATCACGCAATGTGAGTTCCATTTTTTATGCAGGACCAAAGGTTTTGCTACCGAAGCAACTCGAGTGGCCTTTATCTTGTCTTATCTAACAGGGGAAACAGCAGCTTGGTCTGATCTTTTAGTGAGTAATTTATGACTCTTACGTCCCGTCCCCTTTCTTCCATACTACATGGGCGAATACAACTGATTGTAACTCCAGGGTGGAAAGGAGAACCGCCTTAAGCAAATAGGTTCCTGAGAACCGCCTGTCAGAAAGCCACATCAGATCTTGAGCCGGCATCCAAACAGTAATGCTTGCAGAAAGCCTAGGGAGAGGCCCAAGTGGCCGCCCTGCTTATGACTTGCCAAGGGACATGGCGCTGGAATGCGATGGCCATTGCCTTGGCACTGACTGTCTGGGCATGCATGTGGGCATGCATGTTGGCCGGGAGCAGCTTGTGCTGGCCTTCATGGCCTTCATACGCTTATTTGATGGCAGAGACCATCCAGCGGGATATGGAGGCCTTAGAGGCCTGATAGCCTGGCCTCGAGACTCTGAAAGTGACAAACAGGGCATCTGACTTGTGGAAGCCCTTGGTCCTGTCCAAGTAGAATTTTAGGGCACGCATGACATCCAGGCAGTGCAGCACTCTCTTCATTGCTTTTGTACTGGGCCCTAGGGGCTTTGCTCATGGCGCCCTGTATGATGTCCAGATTGGCCTATGAGAGGCTAAGGTGCCGAAGCGTTACCTGCTCATGTACCACGCTGTGAGGGCTAGTTTCCCTGGTGCGGGGCGGATGATTCTGCCCCCCTGCTGCGCAGAAGATGTGATGGGCCTGTTGGAAGGTATACAGGGGGCACCTCCGGGAGGCTGAGGAGCTCCGAAAACCATGGCCTGGCCGCCCACCATGGAGCTATCAGAATGATGAGGAGTTGGTGGGAATCCTTGATCTTGCAAATTACCCTGTGGATCAGAGGAGTGGGCAGAAAGGCGTAGGCTTTCATGCCGGTCCACTGGAGGTGAAATGCGTCCCCCAGAGAGCCAGCCAGGATGCAAACTGGGGACACTTCTTGTTGTGCCAGGTGGCAAAGAGATCCACTTGGGGGTGACCCCACCTGTTAAAGATCTCCTGAATAACAAGATTGTTTAGCTGCCACTCGTAATTGTCTGCTCCCAGCCTGCTGAGCCTGTCTGCCTCCAGGTTGGATTCCCCCGGGAGGTGGACTGCCAAGAGGTAAATGTCGTTTTCCAGGGCCCATTCCCACATGCTGATCACCAGTCTGCACAGAGTAGGGTATCTGGTGCCTCCCTGCTTGTCGATGTAGTACGAGTTGTCTGTCTGGATGAGGACAACCTTGCCCTTGAGAAGTGGTATGAATGCTCTGAGCGCTAGCCAGATGGCGTTCAGCTCCAACCAATTGATGTGGTATTCCTGCTCCTGTCGAGTCCAGGTGCCGTGGATCCTCCAGGGTGGCTCCCCAGCCCTCGAGCAAGGAGTCTGTGGTGATGGTGGCCTGCGGAGAGGGTGGCCGAAAAGGATTGCCCTTCCGTAGGTTGCAGTCCATGGACCACCAGGTTAGGTCCAGGTGGAGAGACGGAGGAACGTTGATGATCTCGGATTGCGAGCCCTGCTCCTGATTCCACGAGACCGCGAAGTGCAGCTGAATCCTGGTCACCCTTAGTCTCGTGTGCGGCGCGGCTAACAGGACCGCCGCCAGTAGACCCAGGAGATGTTGGTACCACCATGCCGAGGTCACCTCTCTGCTGAGGAAGTGGGTGGTAGCCCTCTTGATGTCCGAGATTTTGTCCTCCGACAGGAAGACCCTCTCAAAGCACGTGTCCCAAATGAGTCCAAGGAACGTCAGAGTCTGCGTAGGCTGCAGCTGTGACTTCTTGAGGTTGAGCGAGAAGCCCAGATCGTGCAGTGTGTTCATAGGGGCATGGGAAGAGTGGAGTACCGCTTCCAGAGATGTAGCCTGACAAGCCAGTTGTCACGGTATGGGTAGATGTGGAGGCCCTGCGCTCTGAGGAGGGCCGCCACTGCATGCATGAGTCTGGTAAAGACCCTGGGGGTCGAGTTCAGGCCAAATGGAAGGACTTTGTATTGAAAATGGTAGCCCATGATCCTGAACCGTAGGAAAGAACAATGGAGCTGCCAAATCAGAACGTGTAGGTACGCGTCCTTCAGGTCCAGGGAGCACACCCAGTCACCCTTGTCCAATGTCTCTGCTATAAAAGCTGGTGTAACCATCTTGAATTTTTGCAGGGGTAAGGAGAGGTTGAGGGTGGAAAGGTCCAGCACAACTCTCAGGCCCGCCTGGTTCTTCTTCAGAATGGCGAAAATCCAGTAGTAAAAGCCAAAGCCTCACTGGGAGGCTGGGATTTCCTCCACTGCCTGGCTCCCTACGAGCAACCAAATCTCCGTCAAAAGAGTTGCTGTCCCAACCTGTGGGAGTGGAGGGGAGGAGGGAGGAGAGACTGGGATAGGAAGGCGGTACCCTGTGGATACTACGGAGAGGATCCAGGGGTCCGCACAATTCTGGTCCCAGAATTGTGCATGGAGAGCAAGCCTGCCCCCCACCGGAGACACGTGGACCCGAAGGGGCGTGTCATGCCTTCTTTTCCTCAGAGGCTGACGCCGAGGAGAGGGACTGGAAAAAGCCCTTACCCCTTCCCACCACCCCTTTTTGTCGTTTGTGCCGGTTCTGAGATGGCGAGTGGTCCGGCTGCCTGGATCTGCGTTCCTAGAAGACGCAGAAACCTCCATATGTACGACCCTTTTCCGAGTACTGCTAAGATTGGGTGTACGATTTGGAAGTGGGTTTTCTAAGAATGGACAGAGACTTTGCCGTTTGTGAGCTGTTCTTTTTGTCCAGCTCTTGGTCCATAGAGGAGTGGAAGAGGTCCCCCCCCTCGAACGGTAGATCTGGGATGCGCTCCTGGACATCCGGGTTGAATTTCATTGCCCGGAGCCAGGCTGTTCTCCTCATGTCCGTGGCAATGCACATGGCACGGCTTGAGGTATCGATATGAGCCACTGTAGATGCCATGAGGTCATGCACCACGAGCTTGGCTTCAGCTAGCCCCGCCTTAAAGCGTGACTGGCACTAGGTGGGTAGTTCCGGGAGGAAGTCCACAATTTACCACCATAGCCTAAGGCTGGCGGCAGCCAGCACGGCATCTGACGGAGGTGCAAGGATGCGTTGGAATAACCAGGTTACTCACCGTAGTGACCACCTTACTCCTAGTCCATTGTCCCCTTTCCTCCATACTTATGGGACATTCCTCCATCCTGTGAGACGGGACCCGAGCGCTTTGTAAAAGCATTCAAAATTGTTCAAAATGTTTAGTCCTTCCTCTCTTTCTATGCGGGGCCTGGCACGCGGCCGTAACCCCGCCCATCTCGGCTCCGCCCTGTGCATCGCCCATCAGTGCTTTTCTAACGCCAGGTCAGAGACCTTTTACCAATAACAGAGGAACCTTATTAGAGGGGACGGCGGGCGGGCGTATAGACGAAAGGGGACTATGGACTAGGAGTAAGGTGGTCACTACAGTTATACTGGTTATACTCCTACGTCCCGTCCCCTTTCCGCCATACTTATGGGAGTTTCCCAAGCAATCCTTACAGGAACTATGGGTGGATGGAAACCCCTTACTGAAACAGGTTCTTCAGTACAGCCTGACCAAACTGAGCATGGGATCTTGAGCATAGGTCTAGACAATAATGCTTACAAAAAAGCTGATGGGGGGCCCCAAGTAGCCACCTTTGCGATGGTCTCCCAGGGGACATATTTTTGAAAGGCAACAGCAGCTGCCTTGCCCCACACCAGGTGTGCATGAATACCTTTAGGAGGCTTCAGCCCTTGGACGGTGTAAGACTCCATAATGCAGGCAGCGATCCATCTGGAGATGGTCGCCTTAGAGGCCTGCTTACCTTGTGGATTACCAAAGTTCACGAACAGTTGAGAAGAGCTCCTAAATTCGGATGTTCTGTCCAGATAGAACTTAAGAGCCCTTCTAACGTCCAGGCAATGCAGAACCCTTTCCGCATCTGAAGCAGGGTTTAAAAAAAAAAAAAAAAGACCGGCAGGGAGATTGACTGGTTCAGATGGAAATCAGAGACCACCTTCAGCAGGAAAGCAGGGTTCGTCCGTAGGACCACCTTATCCTTGTGAAAAACCAAGAAGGGATGCTCCACCGACAAAGCCTGGAGCTCACTCACGCGCCTTGCTGAAGTAACGGCAACCAAAAAGGACACCTTCCACGACAGGTGCTTGAGGTCCACCGTGGCCATTGGTTCGAAAGGTTTATGGCACAACGCCGTCAGGACAACATTTAGATCCCACAACGGGTGCAGACTACGAATCGGAGGATAAAGGCACGTCAAACCTGCAAAATGTCTCAACCACTGGATTAGACAGAGAGTAAGAGCATTGGTCCATAGATAGGTAGGTGGAAACTGCCAAAACATAAGTTCTACATGACAGAATGTGAACACCCGACTCTGCTAAGTGGGATACAAAGGACAGTACCAAGTCAATTGTAGCCCCCCTTGGGTCCAGCTGCTTGTTTAAACACCAATGACAGAACCTGAGCCATTTGCTTCTGTACTGGGACCTAGTCGAGGGTTTTCTGGCTGCCTGAATAATGCGCATGTTATCCACAGACAGGCCAAGATGTTCTAAAGACCTGAACTCAGGCACCATGCCGCCAAGTGATTGTGGAGAGGGGTGCCACAGTTGTTGTACCCCCTGGTGAAGAAGATCGGGGCTAACCGGTAACCTGATCGGCAGATTCACCGACAGGTGTTGAAGTTCTGAGAACCAAAACCTGGCCGGCCACCACGGGGCTATGAGTAGAAGAGAACAGTTCACTGAGTTCTTCAATTTGCAAATCGTCCGATGAACAGAGGCAGATGCGGGAAGGCATAAGCCCTCATAATGTGCCATGGAATCTCGAGAGCATCCCCCAGAGAGGAGGCTCCCAGTCCGTTTCTGGAGGCATACAGAGGAAGCTTCTTGTTTGTCGCCGTAGCGAAGAGGTCCACTTCCGGAGTGCCCCAGCGCAGGAAGATCCATGAGAGGACCTCCGCCTTCAGCTCCCACTCGTAGCTGACCACCGTCCGCCGACTGAGGGCATCCGCCGTGACATTCAGCCGGCCCAGGATGTGTACTGAACGTAGCCAGACCCCATGACAAACCGCCCATTCCCAAATCTGGATGGACAGGTCCACGAGAGGGGGAGACTTGGTGCCCCCTTGCTTTTTGATGTAATACATCGACACCACATTGTCGTTGCGAATACGGACCACATTGTTGGCAATGATCGGTCTGAACGCCTTGAGTGCTAGAAAGATCACCAGAAGCTCCAGATTTATGTGGAGGAGCTTGTCCTGAGGCGACCAAAGATCCGAGACCTGAAGAAGATCCAACGTCGCACCCCACCCCAGAAGGGAGGAGTCCGTCGTGACCGTTGCTGTCGGGGCTGGGTCCTGAAAACCTGCCCCACCTACAGGTTGCGGAGAGACGACCACCAGTCCAGGTCCGGTCTCATGGAAGCCGGTATCGTTATCAACTTGGAGTCCGGATCCACAGCCTGAAGCCAGGAACTCCGAAGAGCCATCTGAGTCTGCCTCATCTTGAGACGAGCAAGAGGAAGTGCTAAAACGCACGAGGCCATGAGGCCCAGTAGCCTCTGGAACCACCAGGCCGACATGCTCACTGACTGCGCAAACATCTGACACGCGGCCAACAGATCCGCCATTCTGTCCCTGGTCAGGTACACTATGCAGTCGATCGTGTTTCAGCGAAAACCCAGGAAAATCAAGTCCTGAGAGACCGTCAAGGAAGATTTCTACCAGTTCACTGACAGCCCAAGGTGGAACAGGAGCTGGAGGAGAGATTGAAGATTGCAGGCGACTTTCAACGGGCAAGGGCTGCGTAAAAGCCAGTCGTCCAAATACGGATACACATGGATACCCTGCAGACGAAGAAAGGCTGCGATCACCGACATCATCTTCGTGAAGACACGCAGCACCAAGCTGAGGCCAAAAGGAAGCACCCGAAACTGGAAGTACTCCTCTCCCACAGAGAAGCAGAGGTTTCTCCTGTGTGGATTCCAAATCAGCATATGCATGTACGCATCCTGAAGGTCCACCACGCTGAGCCAATCGCCCATCTGCAAGGACGACCGTATCTGGCCGGGCGTGATCATCTTGAATTTCTCTTGGGGTAGGAAAAGATTGAACAGGGAAAGTTCTAGGATTGTGCGCAGGCCAGCCTGGTTGGGTTTGGGCACTGTAAACAGCCGGAAGTGGAAGCCCTCCCCTCGCTCCCCAAGGGGAACGGGTTCCACAGCTCTGAGGTCCAGCAGTTTCTGCACCTCGGCTTTTAGGGAGGGCTATCCTGACTGCTGGAAAGGAGGGTTGAAGGGTGGGGTAGGGGGTAAGGGTAAGCGGAAGCCCGCCCGATCGACTGGCAAGACCCACCTGTCCTCGGTGATGGTCTGCCATGCCTCCCAATGAGACGCAATGCGTCCTTCCACCGGGGTCTCGTGCAAGCGCGGAGAACCCTAATTTGGCAGGCTTTTCAGTGGTGTTACCACCTGAACCTGAGGAGGAAATGGGAGGAGCGGAAGAAAAACCGAGTCCGTTGCTGCCTCTGGCAATTATTACCCGAAGGAGTATCCACTCTGCGGGATTTCCAGTCTGGAAACCCCCTGAAACCAGAGGAAGGCCGGCTTTGCGACAACGGTCTCTGGGTTCTAAAAGGAGTTTTAACCAGGACTGACAAGGACTTAGTTGTCTGGGTTCTGTCCTTCATTTTGGTGAGCTCCACATCTGTTGTGGAATGGAAAAGCTCCTTACCGTCAAACGGCAGGGCCAACACCTTGTCCTACACCTCCTTTGAGAACTTGGTGGCATGCAACCATGCCTGTCGAGAGGTGTCAACTCCCAGCATAAGGCACCGAGCCGACGTGTCGACGTGATGAGCCGCAGCCTCAAGCAGATCCTGGGTCAAGACCCTAGCATTGGATAATCCCCGCCATAAAATCTTCCAGCTTCTCGACTGGAATGAACTCCTCAAACTCCGACAGACCTTTCCACATCTTCATATTCGCCCCGCTAACACCAGTTCCGCATTAGCCTGCCGGAGCTGCAAGGCCGAGTTAGTGAGAATCTTCCTCCCAAGGGAGTCGAGGAGCCTGTCCTCCTTACCCAGAACCTGAGTAGCCGTCGTAGAAGAGGATGCTGCAGGACTGGACTGCAAAGTGGCCGCAGCCACCACTGTGGAGTAGGGGGGTGGACAAGACGACCGGGCCACCTCTTCCGAAGAATGCAGCCTGTATTGCGCGTCAATTTTCTTATTGACAAAAAGTCCAGAGTGTGGATTTTCCCAGACCCTATGGACCTCAGCTAAAGCGTCCTTCTGCAAGAACAGGCCGGTGCGCTCCGAAGGAGACAGGGTGAACACCCCCGAAAGCACACGCTCCTGCGGAGCGGGTGCCTCGGGCACCGCAACATCCAATAGGCACCTCATGTCCAGTACCCGGTCATGAAAATCTCTAATAGAGCGTGGCTGGTCTTTGCTGTCCTGATCGCCCGGCGCATCATCTGACAGGTCAGGATCCTGCTGAACCGTGTCAGGCACTGCCTTGTCCACAGGGGACAATGGAGGGAAGGGCGAAAGGGTCAGGGGAGGCACCGCAGGCAAGGGCGGCGGTGGCAGAGCCACCGGAAGAGCGGGTGGAGTCGGAGGCGCAGGCAGGCATATCTCCCTAAAAAGACCCTTGAAATACTCTCTAATGGGGTTAGTACGCATGAGCATCTGAAATTTAACGAAAAAGGCGTCCTCCGGGTTTCGGAGCTACCGGAGGAGGCCTCTCATGAGGAGGATAATTCCAGGGACGCAAAGGAGAGGGTTGCCACACAGGCCCATCCCCCTATGTATCCACAAAAAATCAAGGGTGCCGAACACACAGGCAACCAGACATTGTGCAGAAGAGGCATCCGGGCGTTACAGTCGTAAACCGGGTGAAACGGATGCACACAAGGAATTTTATGTTCACCCACAGAACCAACTCCTACACCTGAGGCCGATGGCGTAGTTGTAGGGGTAGCACACAAAATGGCTGCCGCGGTGGGAACAGCCACCATTTTTCCATCATCTGAGGGGAACAGCGGCACATGAGGAAGTGAGGCAGGGGTCCCCGTCGATGCATCAGGGGTCTTAATTTTAGCCTTTACATAAGGAACCTCGGCCGAGCCGGTACTATGAGGCCTGGAATGTTTCTGCGACATACCAATAGCCAAACTAGCCTTCACAGGAAGGACCTCGGCACTGCCGGTAAAGGAGGAACTCTCACTCCTTGCCCCCTCAACAGTTCTGGCATCGCCACAAGAGTGGGAACGGTGAGAAACAACTTTCACCGATAAGGCCTTGCCAGGCCTCTCAGAAGTGCTGGTTTCTTTAGCCTCTGTGCGAGGGACCTCAGACCCAGGTCCAGTAACAGCCTTACTAGCATGTGCCTCGAATATCCTTACGGTAACACCAAGCCCAACCAAGGCCTCGGGGTTACCCCGGTACTTTTGAGGGAAGCAGATAAAGAGGCCTCAGAGCGAGCTCCGGTACCCCACGACTGGGTCGACAAGCAGCCCCCACAGGAGGGGCATCTAAGCGTACTCCGGTATCCACAGGCCCCTTACGGAGACCCTCGGAGAAAACTCTGGTACAATTATTAGGCCCTGAGGGCACCTTGGGGCAAGCCCCGGTGATAAAGCGGTCGACGCTGCTCCTGGCCCGGGAAGAACCCGGAAAGCTGTCTCCCGGCCGGGATGCTCTGAAAAGTAAAGAACTTACTGGGCATTTCTTCTCCTCGTCGATAAAAGATTGAAAATGCGAAGGACTTCCTCCCACCGCTCCAACCGACGTTGAAGTGCCCGGACCGAAAGGGAATCACAATAAAAACAGGAGTCCCAACGGTGGTCCAGACCCAAACACTCTATACTCTAGGAGTATAGATTTTCTTGCCATATGCCTCCAAGAGCTTTTCCTCCTTGCCTAGCAGCGCCGCAGAGGAGGCGACTGAGGACGACTGAGGCTTGGAGTATAGTGATGCCGCAGGGATCACTGAGGAGTGTGGCTGAGGATGGGTCGAGAGCAAGAGTGTATCCGCCTCCATCTGCCTGTACTTGGCGTCCTGGCGTCTATTGACTAGCTGGACCGAGTGGGGCTTGAGCCAACCCTTTTTGGCCAGGGAGACTACATCCGTTTGCAGTGGAATCCCCGTGTTGGCAGAGGGGCGTTGCGTGAGGACTTCTGCCAGAAACCCCTCTGGCAGCTGTTCGACCTCGGGTTGGGGAGGTTTAGGCACTCCACCAGGCCAGCAAGACGTTTGCGGAAGGCCCTGGCTGAGGATGGTGTGCCCGGATCCTCCTCCTCGTCCATATCCTGCGGATCTGGAGGATCCTGTGGAGGAGTAGATGGCGTCGAGGCTGGGGTACAGGGGCCGCAGCCGGAGGCTGAGGAGGCGGCGGAGGTTGCAGAGTTGGCTGTGGAGCCGGAGGAGATGGCTGCACCGGAGTCAAGGGGGAGGGGGGCGATGGAGGCGTCTGCGGTGCCCCTAGCATGGCAGGGAGGACTTCCCCGACGGCGTCCTTGATGATAACCCCCATCTGAGGAGAACTCATGAGGCCGAGGAACTTCTCGAAGAGCACCTCCTCACTGGCCAAAGAGGTGGCAGGGGGTACCAACAGGGTAGCAGGGGCTGCTAGAGCCGCTGCATACCCTGTCCATATGGACGCAAAGGAAAGTTGCCCTGCGCAAATGAAGGGTAGACTGTAGGCCACGTACCTGGTTGAAGCCAGTCCCACCTTGATACTCGTTCTTCGCCGAATTCCTGAAAGGGAGTCAGACAGGTGCCTCTTTCTGGCGCGGGAGCGATTTTATCGAGCTGTCTGCCACGTGCCTGCGACGTGGTGCTCGGCCTGCTGGGCGCGGCCTCGTCCAAGACTCTTGCGTGTGGATCACAAGGCCTACCCTGCTCCTCAGGTCTCGGCCCGGTAGGTGTGACACCCTCGACCCGATGGCAGGTAGAGCTGTGTTTAGGCGCCCCCTCAGACGTTTTGCCTGTATTAGGGCGTAGCCCCTCGGACGTATTGCCGATGTTAGGGCATAGCCCCTCGGCCATGGTGCTGATAAAAGGGCAGAGACCCTCGGGTGTAAACCCGGTACAAGAACCTTCCAGTCCCTCGACACTGCGGCCGGGAGGATCCAGGGATCCCTCGACCCGAAGGCCAGTAGCTGCAGCAGCCTCGGTGCATGTGCTGGTAGAAGGACCTGGCTGGTCCCTCCCACGCGGGAGAGTCCCTGGGAAGGAGTCTCCCTTGCGGCGTGCGCTGGAAAATATCGGCCCTACCTTGGGCTGGTTCGATGCTTCACAAATTTCTTGAGATACTCTGGAGGCGACCTCTGGAAGAGCTCCCTCCACCTGGCTAGTCTGTTCTTCAGCGCCTTCGATGACAGCGAGTCACACACCAAACAGGATTGCGAACCGTGGTCTGGGCCAAGGCAACGTAGGCAGAGGGCGTGGGGATCTGAAGTTGGGAAGAGCCCGTTGCAGGATGGACACCTGCTGAACCCTGTAGAAGTCGACATGCGCCAGGGAGGAGCGTGACGCCTGAGGACCGAGTACCTGAATGATAGATAAGACAAAGAGAAGACGTATCCATGCGTGGAATTACATGGCCAAAGCCAAACCCAGGAGCGCTGGTGAATTAAGCCTGTTCCTGTCGGCGCAGAAAAGGGGACTGAGGTGTGGTGCCGGAGGGTGTAGTCAGGGCAGTGCATGCTCCCTGGGCCGCACACCTGCGCACCTCTAAATTTAAAGGGGAAGGTTTTTTCTTGTGAAAAAGGTTCCGTCTCCCGTCCCTTGGAAGGGATGCCCATATAGTATGGAGGAAAGGGGACGGAACGTATGAGTAGAACAAGTTACTTTCTTACCTCGTAACGTTCTTTCAATGGGATGGTCCGACGACGTGTTCCATATCTATGACAGGTAATGTCCACAGCTGTGCTGCTTCGGACAATTTTCATGGACTGCGTCCTGCGTCGGTGCGCCGTCCCCGAGGACCTCCTTCGACGGCCGACGTCACCCGATGTGATAAGTAGGACGCATGACGCCCGTAGCCTCAGTTGTAGTTTTTTCCCCCAGAACGTGTGCCACCAGTTTTCTGCCAGTCAGACACACAATGCTTTGCAGAACCCAAGCTGCAATCGCAAAAGTAATTCTGCAACGGGGAAGGTAGGGAGGGAGCGATATGGAATACGTCGTCGGACCATCCCATCGAAAGAACGTTACCAGGTAAGAAAGTAACTTGTTCTTCGAGGGGATTGGGTCCTCCGACGTATTCCATATCTATGACAGACTCCCAAAGCAGTACCAAGCAAGGAGGTGGGAAAAGAATTTAGAACACAAATTTAGCATGCCCAATCAAATTGCGGAATAAAGGACTGCCTTGCCAAAGGCCAGATCCTGTCCTCGGATGGAATCGAGGGAGTAGTGACGTACAAAAGTATGTACTGAAGCCCAGGTGGTTGCATCACAGATGTGACAAATAGGAACACCCCTCTGCAGGGCAGTAGACGCAGCCACTCCCCTAGTAGAATGGGCCCGCAAGTCAGCCGGAGGGTCCTTACCCGCCAAGCGGTAACACTCGGAGATAGCTAAAATAATCCAACGAGACAAAGTCTGTTTCGTCACAGCTTGTCCCAAACGCTTTCCAGCGTAACCAATGAAAAGTTGATCGTCCACTCTGACCTGGGACATGTGCGAAATATAAAAGCTCAACGCTCTCCTAGGATCAAGCCTATGGAGCCTCTCCTCTTCCTTACCAGGATGTGGAGGAGGAGAGAACGCCGGAAGAACAACCTTCTGGCTCAAATGAAATTCCGAAACCACCTTCGGAAGAAAGGAAGGACGCACTCTAAGGACAACCCTGTCTTAATGAAACACAGTGAAGGGTAGCTTAACTGAAAGTGCCTGTAACTCACTCACTCTGCGAGCGGAAGTAACCGCAACCAAAAACACAGATTTCAGAGTTAACAGTCCCAAAGGGCAAGAATGCAAAGGATCAAACGGAGCACCCATAAGAAACTTAAGAACAAGATTCAAATCCCAAACGAGCACCAGAAAAGGTGACGGAGGGAACACATTAGTGAGCCCTTTCAAAAACTGAGAAATTAAAGGAATCTGAACATAGGAACATTCTTCAGACAAGCGCTTAAATATGGACAGCGCCGCCAGGTAAACTTTAATGGTCCCCACTTGCAAACCCCTGTGGGCCAAGGAAAGCAAAAAAGACAGAACCATGGGAATGTCACACTCAAGGATCACATTCTTAACTCTGCACCAGTCGCAGAACTTTCTCCAACGGCAACGGTACAGAGGTTTTGTTGCCGGCCGCCTGGCCGAGAGCAACACCTCCATCACGTCTTCAGGGAGGTCCCAATCCTTATACCTCAACCTTTCAGAAGCCAAGCGTGAAGGTTGAGGGATCTGACCTCTGGATGGAGAACCTGACCCACCTCCCGTGAGAGCAGATTGTCTCGGTAGGGAAGACGACGTGGAGGGCAGATGGACAAGTCGAGAAGGTCCGGGAACCACGTCCTCCGGGCCCACGCCGGAGCAATGAGGATCATCCGGGAACCGAACCTCCGTAACCTCCGTAGTACTTGCGGGATGACGGGGACTGGAGGAAACGCGTACAGCAGTGGGAATGACCACTACACCATGAATGCATCTCCTAAGGATCCTTTTGGAGGAAATTCCCGCGAGCAGAACCTTTCACACTTCTGGTTGACACTGGACTGGAGGCGAAGAGATCCACTTGAGGGGTCCCCCAAAGGGCGAAGATCTCCAGGAGAATCTCCTGAGCCAGCTCCCACTCGTGAGAGATCGTGCTCTGCCTGCTCAGAGCGTCCGCTGCCTCGTTGTCGGCTCCGGCCAGATGAACAGACGAGATCGAAACTTCTGCTGGAAGGCCCAGAACTCGAGCTGCATCACCTCCCTGCACAGAGGAAGTGACCCTGCCCCCCCCTTTTTGTTGAGGTAGTGCATGGCCACCGTTTTGTCCGTTAGATTGAGGACACTCTTTCCTCGTGCGAAAAGCCTTCAGAGCTAGCCTGATGGCCCTCAGCTCCAACAGATTGATATGGAGTCTGGACTCCGACGGAGACCAAGGACCGCTGACGGTCAACTCGTTGGCATGAGCTCCCCATCCCGTGAGGGATGCGTCCGTCACGATCGTCACCTCCGGCCAGGGCAGCCAAAATGGGGCCCCCTTCATCAGATTGCCTTCGATGGCCCACCACAGAAGGTCCTGGGCGACCGAGGGCGGCACCTGAACAGGGTCCGACAATCTGCCGGAGGACTGAGACCACTGGAGCTTGAGTGCCCATTGCAAAGATCTCATCCGCAACCTGGCCTCTGGCACCAGAAGAATGCAGGATGCCATGAGGCCGAGCAGTCTCAAGAACTCGGACATTGGGAGAGTCTGGGCAAGTTGAAACTTCTGCACCATCTGCAGAATGTGAAGAGCCCTCACCTGGGGAGGAAAACACTGCCCCAAGGAAGTGTCGAGCACTGCTCCGATGTAGTGGAGCCGCTGTGTTGGCGTCAAATGGGACTTCTTTAAATTAAGGGAGAAGCCCAGTTTGTGAAGGGAGTGGCAGGTGACGGACAGATGATCCAGGACTTGCTCGGGAGAGCTCCCCCTGATCAACCAATCGTCCAGGTAGGGGTAGACGTGAATCCCCCCTTTCCTGAGGTGCGCTGCCGCCACCACCATGAGCTTTGTGAAAACCCTCGGGGCGGAGGTCAATCCGAACGGCAGGACTCGAAACTGAAAGTGCGAGTCGCCAACCGTGAACCTCAGATACTTCTTGTGCTTGGGATGGATCGGCACATGGAAGTAAGCGTCCTTGAGGTCAAGAGACACCAACCAATCCTGAAGTTGAAGGGCCTAGAGGACTTGAGAGAGAGTAACCATCTTGAACTTGTCCTAGTTTGTTCAAACCGCGCAAGTCCATGACGGGTCTCAATCCCTGTCTTTCTTTGAAATCAAAAAATAAGGGGAATACCATCCCTTGTTCCTCTTCGCTACAGGCACCAGTTCTATGGCGCCTTTCTCCAGCAGAGCTTGAATTTCCTGCGAAAGGAGCGGATCCAGACTCTTCAAAGAGAGGTTCCCAAGTGGATTGTCGTGAGGCCTCTGCCGAAAAGGAAGACAGTAGCCGTGGGTTATGATCTCCAGAACCCACACATCTGAAGTAATGGCGCGCCACTCTACAAGATGCTGCGCCAGCCTTCCCCCAACCGGCGAACCATGGGACTTGGCCTCATGACTGAGTGGTAGCGGCTGCGGTGTTGCCTGAGGGCAAAGAGGCAACTGCCCAAGCGGCCTTGGCACCTCGAGTACCGTGTGTCCACCTCTGGCACTCTTACGGTGGCCTCTTTGACTGACAACTCCTTTTGCTTTACTGAAGGAGTAATAGCGAAAGGAACCTCCCCTCCATTGTTGTCCCCTAGGAGGAAAAGGTGGAGGTTGTCGAACTGCAGCGCCCAACGACTTCGCTGCAGCTTTGGAGGTCTGCAACCTCTCAAGGCTCTCGTCAGCCTTGCTGCCAAAAAGATGTTCACCGTCAAAGGGCATGTTGAGGAGCCGGGACTGCACATCAGGAGTGAACCCAGACTTCTGCAACCATGCAAACCTGCGTATTACGGTGCTCACCGCCATGGACCGGCTGACACAATCTGCCATGTCCAAATCCGACTGAACGGCCTCACACATGGCATCCTTGCCATCCTGAACCATAGCAAGGAAACCATCCCGTTCCTCCCCTTCGGGAATATGTTCAGCCGCTAATGCAACACAGTTCCACAGAGTGTGTGTGAAACGAGACAAGGCACATATGGAGTTGGCCGCCTGAAGCGCCATACCCCCTGAAGAAAACACTTTCTTCGCCCAGCCGTCAAAACGTTTGTCGTCCCTATCCGGAGGGATGGTAGGATATGACGCCTGCTTTGCCGGGGTCGTAGCCGCCTGCACCACCAAACTCTCCGGAGTGGGGTGCCTGGACAAGTAGCAAGGGTCGCTACTAGCTGGATGGTATTTTCGTGACAAAGACTTGCCCATTGCCGGGAGACTCTCCGGAGCAGTCCAAGCCGCCGCCACCCTTCTCTGCAGAGCCATATGAAACGGCAGTACCGGGTCAGTGGGGGGGACCAAGATCAAGGATGTCTGAGATCATCCTGAACGAACTCCCCAGGGGGAGCCGACCATCCCAAGTACTCGGTGACCCAAGACATAAGGCGCCAGTATGAAGAATCGGCATGAGTGCCAGGCTCCGGCCTACAAAACTCCACCTCCGGAGAGGTGTCCAGTCCACTGGCATCATGCAGTGACTGCCTCAGGTCATCAAACTGGCTATGGCCCGAGAGAAGCTCATCTGGTACCGTAACCGGAACCAAGCCTTCATCAGAGTCTTCATCACCCTCTGAAATGTACTCCAGGCGGTGAGAGGAAGACACCTGGGGACGAAAGCTATGCCTGACCTTAGCCAGAGCCTTTCTAGGGGCTAACCCCATCTCAAAAGGCGTCGAGGGCGCCAAATGAGTCGGCGCTGGCGTCGAGAGAATCGGCGTCAAGCAAATCGGCGTCGACGTCAGCTGCAGCGCCGCCAGCGTCGACACAGGCCTCGAAGCCGGAGCTCCGAGCGTGTCTCTCGACGACCTAGGCACCGACAGCGTCGACGACCCCCTCGGAGGTGGAGCCTCGAGAGAAATCATCGACGACATCGGCGTCACAGGCGTCGACGTCTTCCTCGAAGACGGCACAGGATCGCGCGGTCTCGAGCGCGTCGAGGACCGGGACCTGGAATAGGCATGGCGAGAACGGCTACCCTTGTCCGAGTGGGACCTTTCCCGCGAACCGTGCCAACCACCCGAGCCCGAAGGCGTACGAGCGGTGTCTCTCGACCGGTGCCGACCGACCCCAATCGGACCGGACCCACTCGGAGGCGCGGACGGACTGGTGCCGTGCGATTCAAGAATCGCTAACATCTGCTTCCCGAAGGAAGCCCATTCCTCCGTTGTCGCTTGCATGGTGGGATAAGCGACCCGCCGACGGGCGGAGTCCTTGGAAAAGGACGGGGAAGGCGACCGATGCCGGCGCTTCCGGGAATGCCTCGAAGAGGCAGAGGAGTGGCGAGACCGACTCCTGGAAGGAGACCCACTGGACTTCCGACGATGACGCGGAGAGTCACCTCTCGAGTCATCCGTCGAAAGCCCCGTAGACCTCGACTTCTGGGGCTTAGACACCCGACCTACCGACAGCTTCTTCTTGCGCTCCCGCAAGGCCTTGTCCGTGAGCGACTGGCAGTCGGCATAGTCGTCCGTATCATGGGCCTCCCCGAGGCACGAGAGGCAGGCGTTGTGCGAGTCTGTGACCGACATCTTGGACCCACAGTCCCTGCATTTCTTGAAGCCCAGACGCGGGGTTCAAGACGAAGTAGACATTGTCACAAACAGGTTTTCACAAACACCGAACAGGTTCAACGAACCGAGAAGAATACAGCAAACTCCAAAGAGTCGAGGCGTACCGGGATTCACAAAGCGAACACGTTCACGGAAAAAACGGAGCTGAGGCTACAGGCGTCGTCCTTATCACATCGGGTGACGTCGGCCGTCGGAGGAGGTCCTCGGGGACGGCGGATCGTCGTCATCGACGCAGGACGCAGGCGCCGAAGATTTTCCGAAGCACCACAGCTGTGGACAATACCTGTCATAGATATGGAATACGTCGGAGGACCCAATCCCCTCGAGTTTAAGTTTATTCAAGGATGAGTTCCGGAAAATGTTTGGAAAGAGACAATTGTCCTTGTAGGTTGATGGGGAGTTACTTGAGTTTAAGCAGGGAAATCGTGAGTTGGTTAGTTACATCACTCAATTGTCACGCTCACCTGATTCCCACGGGGGCGCTGGCCTGGTTTCGAGTGCTGATGCCTCTTCAATGGTGAAGCGCAGGGCTCTGAAGATGGATAGGACGGGCCCCTCTACTCTGGCTAATCTGGCTCGCAGGAATATCCTCCTGTACGTGAAAAGGGAATATTACAAACTGGCGGAATAATGCTCGAGCCTCCCACTTCCTTCCAAACCTCTTCGATACCCTTCCACGATCCCCCGTGAAGTCTCACCTTAGGGTCTGAAAGGACGAGCTCTCCATCCTGCTTCTGACGCAGGGGCGCGTTGAACCCAGTTACTTCACTGGATTGAGGTTGGATGGGAGTTCAGGTAAGCTTGATTATACTGGTAAGGCGCTATAAAAGTTCTATTGCAAGTTCAAAAGTTCAAGCTTTAAATAATAATGTTCATTGTCTTTTTCAGGTGATGAAAGAAGATTCCTTTGGAGACTTCTTGCAACAAAGCGCTAATGTTGATGTCTTTTCCCCATAGGGGCCGGGGTTCGGAATTCCGGAGATATGGCGCCGACCCGAAGTGAAAAGTGCAGTTCCAGTAAAGATCTGGTAAGTCCTAGATGAGCGCTCAGGTAATGTTTTTGCATTCGCTCATCTAATGTCTTTGTCTTTTTTCCCCATAGGGGCCGGGGTCCGGAAAATGCCTGGAAGCAGCAAGACCCGAAATGAAATGGGAATGACCCAACAGGCAAGTCTTAGAAGGAAACTGAGCTTTTCCTATTCCCTTCCTTCCCTCACCTTGTGTTCTTGTCTTTTTCTCTCTAGGCTCTGGGAAGTGGCTGCGGATCCGGATGATCGCTGCTGAAGATGGAGGCGCCCAAGAAAGGTGAGTGAAATGCAGCGCTGCAGCGATCGGAGCGAAATGCTTTTAAAAATGATGTCTTCCTTTTCAGGATCGTCGGTGAGATGTCTCCATGGTGCAGGTTTAGCAGGTAAGGCCTTCTTCCTCTCCAATTCTCTTCTTATCCCCCTTTGCAGGTGTCCCAGGATGCTGACAGGCGTGGCTGAAGTCCAGAAGCAGGAGCAGACACGGTGAGCGTCCAGCTGCTAGGTGCAGAACAACGCGAAGCACGTGTGGCTGTTCGGGTGGGGTTTAAATAGCTTTGGAAGAAGTTCCAGGTATGTATCCTTCCACCGATCAGGTATGTATCCTTCCCCGACCACACCCGGGTGGAAAGTAGTCCCACAGGTAAAGTAGTCCCATTCAGGCCTCAAGAGGGCCTGGATGTAGCAGCATGGTCTGCATCAGGTAAGTGCACATAAAAACACTTGAACACATGTCCAGCTTTATGAGCCTGGTGCCTAAGGCGCCAGGACTGGGGTCCAACATGAGCCTGGCGCCTAAGGCGCCAGGACTGCGTCCAAAGGGCCCCAGCTTGGGCCCGCTGGAACTTCCCTGGGGGGAATGATGCCTGCCTCTGGGGTTGCTGGGTCGGACCTGGCTCCTTGGAGGTAGGCATCATGACATCAATTCAGAGCTCTTGTTCTTGAAAGTTGTTGGCCGGAGGAGAAGAGGGCGTCCTTGTTCTACCGTGGATTACGAGACAAATTAAAGGATGCATTATCTGTAATTGTAGAACATCCCTTGTCTTGTGAGGGTCTTATTGTTCTTGTTATACAGGCGGACTTTTGTCTAGGGGAGAGAAAAAATGAGCACAGGAAAGGCTGGAGCGAGTTAAAACCAATTCAGCATGTGGCAAAGAATAGGGGAGAGTTGGTTCATAAGGAAGAGAAGGGATGACAACAGGAAAGTGCGAGGGCCTTTGTCAAAAGAGGAGAAAAACTGGAGAAGGGCTAACAACCTGTATTTATATTGTGGTAGGAGCGGACATTTTCTGTGGAATTGGCCATATACCCCAAAGAGGATCCAGACATCCAGTATCCAAGTACAACAGGTTGCTAATACGATTCAGGCGGCAGTGCTTCACATCACAGTAAATGTATCCTTGTTCATTGAAGGGAAGTTTAAAGGGTAGGGACCAGTAATGTTAGACTCTGGAGCTACTGGACATTTTATGTATTGGGGGTTGGCAAAATCTCTGGAAATTCCTCTGTTCCTCTGGTTAAGAAAGAGACAGTTGGTTTGGTTAGAGTTGTTGACGGATCGAATTTGACCTCCGGTCCGATTACCCATGAAACGGTTCCATTGGAAATGTTCATGATGGGTTATCATGGTGAGTTCATAACTGTTGAATTAATTGATGCTCCTCAGCTGCAGATAAGTCTAGGAATGCCGTGGTTGACTTATCACAATCAAGTTATTTATTGGTGCAGGATGGTGGTGGCATTTAAATCTAATTTTTGTAAGGAATGCTGCTTTGAATTTGAGAAAGGTAGAGGTGAGAAGGAGGAGAACAGAATTATTGCTTTGGCTAAAGGGTTTGGTGGAGGTCATTCCATTGGGGCGGTGATTGGAGATCTTCCAGAATGCTAGAACGATTTTAAGGATATTTTTGACGAGGTTGAAGCTGGCGAGTTGCCTCCTCATAGACAATATGATTGTGAGATGGACCTGGAGGATGGTGCAATTTTGCCAAGCAGTAGAGTTTATTCTCTGACTGAAAAAGAGAACGAATATCTAAAAGAATATTTAGCGGAAAATCTTGCTAAAGGGTTTATCAGGCATTCCCAATCTCCGGCCGCCTCTCCCTTGTTTTTTGTCCCTAAGGAAGACAGAAAATTAAGAACTTGCATTGACTATCCTTCATTAAATAAGGTGACTGTCAAAAATAGGTATCCACTACCACTAATTTCAGAAATGTTGGATCAATCTCAAGGGTCGACAGTATTTTCTAAATTACGTTTGAGAAGGGCTTATCATCTGGTGAGAGTCAAGCAAGGAGATGAATGGAAGACAGCCTTTAAGACCAGATTTGGGTTCTTCGAATACCAGGTGATGCCTTTTGGACTATGCAATGGCTCCTGCTGTTTTTCAATTTTTTATCAATGACCTATTAAGAGAATATTTAGATTTTTTTTGTAGTATATATTCATGACATTTTCATTTTTTCCTCAGAGTCTGGAAGAACACCAAAATCATGTTAGGTCAGTTTTAACTAAATTGTGAGAAAATCACCTTTTTGCCAAATTGGAAAAAAGTCAATTTCAAACAGACAGTTGAATTTTGGGGTTTTGTAATCTCCCCTAAGGGGCTGGAAATGGATGACAGGAAGGTGCAAGCAGTTAGGGACTGGCCATCTCTAACTCGTGTAAAGGAAGTGCAAAGCTTCTTGGGGTTCGCACATTTTTACAGGCGGTTTATTGAGGGCTTTTCACAAATCATTCTGCCGATCACAAAACTTTTAAAGAAAGGAGTGGTTTGTTTGGAGTGAGGAGGCAGAAGAAGCTTTTAAGAATCTTAAAGAAAAATCTGTTTCTGGACCCATTTTACTGCATCCGGATCCAGCTAAACCATTTTTCATTGAAGCAGATGCATCAAATTTGGCAATGGGTGCTATTCTATCTCTGCGTCATGTAGTTACTTGTCAGCTATATCCTGAGGCTTATTTTTCTAGGAATGTTTCAGTGGCAGAATGCAATTACACAATTATGGACAGGGAGTTGTTAGCTATTAAGCTAGCATTTGAGGAGTGGCGTCATTATTTGATAGGAGCTTGTCATAGAGTGACATGTTAACTGATCACAGGAATCTCCTTTTCTTAAAATCCGCCAAGACGTTAACGTTAAGACAACTACGCTGGTTGTTATTGTTTGCTGATTTCGATTTCGTCATCACATTCAGACCAGGAAAATTGAATGGTAAAGCTGACGCTCTTTTCAGGCAGAATCCAGGGAGTGAACAGGAATCAGAGTTGAGTTCTAAGCCTTTAATCTCAGAAGATCATTTCATTTCAGCCAACACTAGTGTGAAAAAGTCCATAATTGAAGAGGTTCAACAGAGTATGTCACCAGTGCAGATGAAAGATTGGGAAAGTTTTGATACGGCTCGGTCCATTGTGGAAGGTGTTCCTAGAATTGGTACCAGAGTTTTTCTGCCAAATGAGATGCTTCGTGAAAAGGCGCTGAAAGAATGTCATGATTCTATTCTGACTGGGCATCCAGGTTTTTGTAAAACTCTAGATCTGGTACGGAGACATTTTTGGTGGAAGTCTATGAGAGAGGATTTCTTAACTACGTTAAGACATGTGAGATTTGTGCAAGATCAAAATCTACAGCTGGTAAGCCGGCAGGTTTATTGGAACCTTTACCTATTCCGCCATGCCCTTGGCATACTGTGTCTTTAGATTTTATTGTGGATTTACCGTTAGATCAAGGATGTGCCAATGTTTTAGTGGTGGTGGATGGTCTTACGAAAGAGAGTCATTTTATTCCTATCGAGGGTAAGGCGACTGCGACAAATCTGGCGCAAAGGTTTCTTCAGGAAGTAGTTTGTCTACATGGATTACCCAGTCAAGTGGTTTCAGATCGAGGCTCTCAGTTTATTTCGAAATTCTGGACAGCTTTTTGTAAAAAGTTGGGAATTGATATTCAATTATCTTCAGGTTACCATCCCGAGACCAATGGGCAGGCTGAGAGAGTCAATCAAGAATTGCAAAAATATTTACACTGTTATTGGGAAGAAGGTCAAAGCTGGGTGGATTTATTATGGTTGGCAGAGTTTTCTTATAATAACTCTAAAAAAAAAAGACTCCACATTAATGTCCCCTTTCTTTTGTAATACAGGTTTTCACCCACGTTTTCTTAGAGAGGATTTGGGGGAGTAATTAGCTAATCCAGCAGTTGAAGAGAGGTTGCTATTAAACAAGGAAAGTTTGGAGAGTTACCAAAGCTTTGCAATTAAGTAAAAAAGTTTATAAACGATTTTCTGATAAAAAGAGAAAAGAAAGTCCAAAATATTTTGTGGGAGATCTGGTCTGGTTGTCTACCAGATTTCTCAGGTTGAAAGGAAGGAGCAAATTTAGCCCCAAGTTTGTGGGACCCTTTGAGATCCAAAAGTTGATAAATCCAGTGGCTGTGAGACTGAAATTACCCAGTAGTTTCAGAATACATCCGACTTTTCATTTTAGTCTACTTAAGCTGGTTTTTAAGGGAACCAGACTGGGGGATAAGCCTCAACCAATTCACAAAGAGCGTGATAATGAGTAATATGAGGTGAAGGAAATACTTGATTCAAGGATATCTAGGGATTCTTTGCAATACTTGATTTATTGGAAGGGTTTTGGGCCAGAAGAAAGGTCTTGGGAAGCAAGTGAAATAGTGCATGCTCCACTTTTGATTAAGAAATTTCATAAAACATTTTCTAGTAAACCTGGCCCTGAGGTCAGGGCGTAAAGAAGGGGGTACTGTCAGCTCTGATTCAGTCTCTGGATGTGTGAGTGAGTTTGATTCTGTCTCTAGGAGTGTTAATTTGGTTAATTGGAAATGTCTAAATGGTTTGGGCCTTAACTATTCCGATTACAGAGTGAAAGTAAATCCAACATAGAGCCGACCCACAGAGTTCTGATTGGTCCAAATAGTCACCTGTTGGACCAGATGGCATTCTAAACTGCCTTTCATCATCCAGCTCAATCCATAAAGGTCCTGTTTATTTAGTTCTTGAGTTTTAAGGCTTTAGTATTTAAGTAACTAATTTTATTAACTTAAAAAGAAGATTTTTGATCTACAACTGCATGGGACAAGACAACCTGTACTACTTGGTGAGAGCGCAGCATTTGTTTAAATATTTCTGAAGAAGAGTCTTCACTTCAGGAAAGCAATCTATGACTGTTTGCGAAAATCTTAAGAAAAAACGTTTAGTTTAGGTATTTAGTTAGGTTTGTTTCAAGAGAACTAATTAAATTTGAGAAATATCTTTTGAAAGCTCAAGTGAGGATTTATTTGCATGGCTAAACAGAGTGACTTTACTCTGAAAACAGAACAGGAGCCAATGTTCACGAACTGCTGGTCTTCAAAGGGGTACAACTATTTTTTGTCTCATTTCGCTGAGTAGAGTGAACGTTAGCGCCATGGTTTAAGGATTGCTTGGTCTTCGTTTTGAATATGCTGTGGAAACATTGTAAGCACTTTGACAGAAAACTGCATAGTGCGCATGAGAGAGAAGTGAGACAGTGTTCAGCCTGACCAAGCGCGGACATTTCGTTAGAGCGCTTGCCCGATACCCGTGGTTGTAGTGTTCTCGTATTCCCGTAACATTAATAGTGAGCATAAGGGACAAGCGAGACAGAGCTCAGCCTGACCAAGCGCGGACATTATGTTAGTGCGCATGCGCGAAGCCCGTAATCTTAGTGTCCTCGCCACATTCCTGTTACAGCGTCCTATTGTTTACTGTTAGGAAGATGCGTTAAGCAAGCGCGCGGACGCGTAAGGCAAGGTTTTAGTTTTCTCAAGTTTCAGTTTGGAAAAGGAGGCAAAGACATTCGCGCATGCGCAGAACTGCAAAGACATTCGCGCATGCGCAAAACAGTTTAAGGGCAACTATTTTGGCAAAAACTTTCTACGAAGTGAACACTTACTGAAGATTACCTCCAAAGGGTTTGAGATCAATTCACAATGGAAAGTTTAATAAAACAAAAACCTAATATTGCAAATTACCATGAAAGACTGTTCTACAAAGTTTGAACTTCATGATTATAGAAGTAAACTGACACATGGAATAACTTGGTAGGAAACAAACTCACGAGTGTTAAGAAGAAACTCATAACTGCCTCTTTTCAAAAAGTCATTTAAGGTTCTTAAAAGGAGGAATCACTTTTTCTGTGAAACTCCTATTTACATTTCAATAATATGAAAAGAGATTCTTCACTGTGAAAATCAATCCTCTAAGCAGTTGGCAGAGGATGCACAGGTACAACATTTAACTGGGTGGAGAGAGGAAGGGAGTTGTGAGTTAAAGGTATGCAAAGCTAATTTGTCTTCTGTTTATTCCTCCTCAGATTGATGCCTGACTGAAGATCAGAATATGCATTTCTTTTTGTTTTCTCCACTTCTCCCTTTCCCCCCATAAGATTGGTACTTCAGCTGTTACCCAGTTCAGTTGTTGCTCACACTTTTTGGGGAGACTGTGGGGTTAAGCAGCTTCCGCTGACCGAAGGCTTGCAGGACTGGATTCTCTATAAGCAAAGAGAAGGCATGGTAGTAGAAGGTCCCACTTTCTTCTAAGGGGTTCTTCTAAAGCACCTATCATGCTCTTCGTAGTTCTATTAAACCTCTCAACCATCCATTGGTCTGGGGATGGTAGGCTGTTGAGAACTTGTAGGTCATTCCACAGTTTTTCCACATGGTCTGCATGTAGTGGGACTGTAAAATTGGTCGCCCTGTCTGAGATAACCTCCTTAGGAAAACCTACCATGGTAAAAATACCAAGGGGGGCCTTAGCAACTGCCTGAGCAGTAAAGGTTCTCATATCGTCCTGGGAGGATAGCTTAATGGCAACGTGCGCGCCTTGGAGGCAAGACGACACGAAGCAACACAGGTTCGATCCCCGGGTCCGCGCTTGGAAGCCTCTGGGTGTTTTAAGCGCGTTATAAATACGCAACTAAGACAAAAAAAAAAACAATTACGCAACTGAAAAAACAAACAATTCCTGTAACAGCGCCTCGATGCCCGAGGGCTGTGTGAGCGCTTAAAAAAAAAAAAGCTAAATAAATAGCTATAGCTTCAGGATAAGTGGTAGAATGGCCTACCACAATCAATATAAATTGGTTGCCTGAAGATGTGGGAGGGTCTAAGGGAACGTTAACGTCAATTCCTACCCTCTCAAAAGGTACTCCCACCACTGGGAGAGGCACCAAGGGTGCCACGTTATTGGCTCCACTCTTGCCAGATGTCTGACAAGTGTGACATCTTCTACAGAACTTATATACATGAGACCCCATCTTGGGCCAATAGAAATTTAGAGAAACTTTTCCTTGGTCTTCTTAAAACTTAAGTGAACAGCCAAATAAATCTCATGGGCTAACTGTACAAACAGGTCCCACCACCCGAGGCACTACAAATCTTCTGTAGTCCCCTGAGGTAGACTCTATAGACTCACTGTAAAGGAGGCCATCCTCCCAGTACAGCCTGTGCTTCCCTGACTCTTGCCCATCCAGCTGGCAAGCTGCCTGTTGGCAAAGTCCTTCAAGAGTAGGACACTCTCTCTGACCTCTGCTGAAGTCTGCCCTACAGCAGCCACCTTCTGGAAGCAAAGTCTGCAGCTCATGATGGTCTTTAGGACCCAGATCTCCAACAGGGGTGAGGGCTTCTTCCAATCTGTTTCACCAGTACCTGGTTCACCATCTTCTGGTTGGTCCTCCCACTAAGCCTCAGCCGGTGGAAGGGTCACAGGTGTGACCTGGGACTGCCCTCTCGGGGATGTCCTTGTTTTGTGCATAGGGGTGATACCTTTCTTCTTTCCTGAGACCTTGGGTTTCCCCTTTGTCTCTTTCCTTGACCTGGAATCAGAAGTTTTTTTTCCCTGTAGACTGGGAGTTATAGGTACTTCTGTAACTTCCCACTGACAGTCATTCAAAGCTTTCTCTCTGGCCAGTCTAGTTTGCTCCTGCTTCTTTTTACTAGGAGGCCTGGCGGGGCTTGATACAACTCCTAGAGCTTTTAAGTCATTCCCCAACAGGACTCTCCAAGGCATCTCATTTTGTACACCGACGTGTATTCATACAGTCATATTGTTGCACTGGATGAGTGCTAGTAGTATTGGAACCATCTGGACCTGGCCTCCAGCAAGCTTAGTGGGGCCTTTGGGTGCTTTAGCAACATCCTGGGGTTTTAAAAAGGTTTCCTGACCATTTACAAGTACACTGTCCTTGTAGTATTCTTTTGTGTTATCTGGAATAGAGTTATACACATCTACATTCTGTTGTTCCGACAGACCCAGGGACACCAGTAGCACCAGGGGTTTCACTAGAATGACCCGTTTTCCCAAATGGCTTACCCTTCTTATATTTGTGGCCCTCTTTTGGATGGGAGGTTTTAAAATTCTCGTTGTCCTCTTTCTTGTGCTGCTTGCCCTCATCCTTTTTGTGAGTGGCCCCAGAATCCTTGCGAGTGGCCTTGTTGGCAACCCACAAGTCAGCAACCATTGCTAACTTCTTGGATCAGTCTCTTTTGAGTCATCCAAGTGCTGTCTCAGCTCAGGAAAGCAGGCATCAAAAATAGATACCAACAAAAACAGATTTCTCATTCCTTCAAAAGCTGTTCACTCTGTAACCCTTAACCCAACCATCTAAGTTTTTCCAACATTGACGCACCCAGGTAGCCCAAGGGCTAAAATTAGTCTTTTTGAGGGTCCTAAACCTCTAAAGGTACTGGGAAGTTGTTTTCCCAAATCCAGCTATCAAAGCTAGCTTCACATTCTCATACTCCAATCTTTCGAGTTCACCCACCTCCATTACAGCATCAGTTGCAACCTGGGGGAGCCTAGACAAAAGCCAAGGAATCAATTGATTTCCTGTGAGACCCTGAATCCCATGATTGTATTGAAAAGCACCCAACCAACCCAAATATAAAGATTCACATCATACATACTCACTGCTTCTTTGGGCAGGCAAGGCCTAGAGGACTATGGGAGAGAAATGTTTTCAAGAGACAATTTCTTAATTTCAAGAGAATGCTGCATTTCCAACTCCCCGTGTTGGATGTCTTGATTTATGGCTTCAGCTTGGGCTTGGATCATTTTAAATTACAATTCAAGTCTGAGTTTCTCAGGAGACCAACATTCTGGACCCAGTGATGAACCTTGTGGGGTTCCAGTGGATACAGGTTGAAGTAAAAGGGCAGGCTGACGCATAGAGGGGCTCCCTTCCTGGGTCTCCTCTCCCTACTCCGACTCTTCTAAGACATTAGAGTTAGACTCTCAATTACCATCCTCATTATCAATTTCCACATTTCCTGGGTTAGTAGGTGTGAAGGCCTACTACCCAAACTTTGATGATTCAACAAACTTGTAATCAATTGATTTTTATTTCCTTTAACAGGGAGATTCCTGACTTTACACATCTCTTTCAGTTGATCTACTGTTAAAATTATGAGGGCTTTCTGACTGAGTTTATCTATATTTGGCATGTTACAATTGCTATTCTAGTGGAGATAAGCCATGTGAAGTTTTTAGTTGAACCAAAGCAAATACTTAGTGTAAAAACTCTACAACAGATCCTCACCGCCTGCCACCAGTGTTAGGCAAGAGTTAAGCAGTACCCTTTTGGTGCACTACAACAATCTTGTCCTCCTGGCAATAGCGACCCACCTTTTGGTACAAGTCTGAACTACACAGGTTGGTAGTGTTGCAGAGCAGCCAGGCTTATCTCAAGAGGGGTCAATATGAGCAGTAGGGTAGTTGCACAGAGATTCACAGTGACACGTATCCAAATAAACACTTACACTCAAGGTTTCTTGATTAAACAATTATTAATTTATTTAACAGTCAGTCTGAATAAGCCTTCTTCAGAAAGGGCAATATAAAAGTAACATACAAATACACTCCGAAATACACACTCTTAGTTTCTCTAAATCAGCAAGTACCCATTTGGAATGGCACACAGACACTTCCTACACCCTTAGGTGACTTAAATAGCTAGGACACTGTGGACATCAATATATCACTGTTGCATTTAGAGCAATACTTTGGAGCATGTCAAAGAAAAGGGTTATAGAATAAAACAAGAGATCACACAATTATTCTGAAGCAGGCAAGTACTTTTGAACCCCCAATGCAAAATAAGTTAACCCCTTCCTGGAAGGAAAGGTGAAACACAACGTGAGAGGACAGAAGAGTTATTCAGGGAGCCTAGGCCAGCCAATGTCAATTGGGCAAACGTCTTGGTCAGCTGAAACATGTCTTGTAGGTGAATAAAAGTCTTGCCCAATGTTTTAGAAGCCTTCTAGAAAAAGTAGAATCAATGTAGGGACACAAGCTGTCTAGACTTGTGAGGTAGAGAAGCTGAAAGCAACTCTACAGAGCAACCAAGACAAGTCTCAACTGAGAACAAGTAAGGCTACACAACAAGAGGTAAGTTCTCTTAGACTACCTTAGCTCCTCGCCTCCCAGCAAATAGCAGCATGCGGGCTCATGGATACCACTCTGGACTTTCCTCGCATCTGGGCTCCAGCACTCTGTTGAGGTGGCTCAGGCTTGGTCAGTTCCGCTTACTTGGAGTCCGGGGGATCTTGCAGCAGCTCGGGTCCATCTTTAAAATGATTGTCATGAGCACTACTCCCGAGGAGCCAGGACTGGCCCAGCGCCCCCGGAAGCAGACCCTTCTTCCACATCTCTGGACCCAGCAGACCCCTAGAGGGGCCCTTTGGACCGTGTCTTGGCGCCTTTGGCGCCAGGCTCATAAAGGACTTCAGTCCCGGCGCCATAGGCGCCGGGCTCATATTGATAAACTGTGTAATAATGCTTGGGTGGACTTACCTGAGGCAGACCATGATGCATACTTACCCAGAACAATCCAGTCTGGCTGAAGTCCCCAGCTATCAGGGCTGGGAGGAACTATTTCCTCTATTCAGGAACTCTTTTCTTACCTGGGTGGGGCCGGTGGAAGAACACACACCTGAAGCACTTCTCTGCTATTTAAACCACGCCCGATGGAATACACGTGCTTCGCGTTATTCTGCATCAGCAGCAGGACGCTCACCGAGTCGGCTCCTGCATCCTGGCTCCTGACACGCCCGCCAGCACCCGGAACACCTGCAAACAGACAAGAAAAGAGAAGGCGAGCATTACAAATTATACTTACCGGAATCCTGCCTCAGCAATCCTACCTCCGACGAGCCTGCAAAGGAAAGGTACAAGATTAGCAGCGCTCTCAAACGCTCGCAGCCGCGCCGGCTTGCCTTACCCATCCGTGGCCTCGCCGAACTCCACCGCGGCCACGACGCCGGCAGTATCTCGGCACCTGAAAAACAGAAAAAGACAGTCATTAGAGGTGCCCGCTCTAAAGCGGCCACATTTCTTCCACTTACTTACGTGCCTCATCACGCGCGACAGCGGCTGTGTCGCCGGCAGCATCTCGGCACCTGTAAGCAGAAAAAGACAATCATTAGAAGTAAGCAGTCGCTTTTCTTTCACTTACCTTCCTCCACCGCGGCCACGACGCCAGCTACATCCCAGCACCGGCATAAGAGGAATACATGGTGAGCACTAACTAAGCACGGAGAACAAATACTCACCCAGAGACTTACCTGCTTTAGGTTTCTGGGCCCCGGCTCCTGTGGAGAAAAGACACTCATACTTACGGCTACCGCAGGAGAGACGAAAGGACACAGTGTCCGCAACTATTTCCGATCCAGTGACGTAACTGGACTCTACGCACCCCTGCACCTGAAGCAGGATGGAGAGCTCATCTTTACAATACCTAAGGTGAGAGCTCGCAGAAACCAAGTTGGGGGTCAAGAAGAGTGAGAAACGGGAGATTGGTGGGAACACATATCCACCCCAGCTGGTAATCAATCCCTTTTCTTCCACCTGCAGAAAACTTACTCTACAAGCTAGGCAATCCAAATTCAGAGGCCCCGTCCAGAGCATCTTCCGGGCCCTGCGCCTCACGATAGAAGAAACGGTAGCAGTCCAGTTCGGGTCTCTGTGGGAATCAGGTGAGCGTTACAATGATGCACTCCAATCTGGGGTTCTTCTCCCTGGCACTTCAGTTCCTGGGGCAGCGAGGGAGTACAGCCAGCTCCGAGAGGATGTCCAGATGAGTTCACTTTGGATTTAATTGGTCCCACCAACTCAAGGGAAGAAGTCGTCCTTGCAGGACTTTCTAGTCGAAAAGAATTCAGAGCTTCAGCATAGCATCAGGGCTTCACTGGGCAAACCAACGGTCCAGGAGTTATAGCAGGCGTCTCTTCCAAGTTCTTCTTCGGATTCCTTTGTCGAGTGGTCAACTCTGCCTTCCAAGCCAAAAAGCCTTGCCTTTTATGCAGGTTTCTCCCATTCATTCCAGCCTAGCTGTCAATCACACAGCAGGGTGGCTGTCCTTGCCGGACAGCCAGCCGGCCAATCACCTTTGGGTGCATTCCTGTAACCAAGTGGATTAAGTACAGGGAGTTTCGGGCATCTCCCTCACTTCCTGCCCCTGTCAGACATACTGGAGCCAGAGGCGGGCTTCACTCATGAATCCCGCCAACGACAAAACGAAACCAAGGTTTGGCACGCAGAGTAAATCTCAAGAAGGACCTTTCCAGCAAGAAATGGTGAAAAAAGACGACTGGGGCCATTTTGATAAAAATGGGCACCGATGAGTGCTTTATCAAGGCTGCAATTGCTGCAGTAAAAACACACAATGGTCGTAAAAAGTAAACCACTTCCACCAGACATTAATTGAAGAAAGGGTAACATAAAATTGTCACATAAGAAACTAGTGTGTGCTGGGTCTAGAAAGTTACAAAATTTAAATAAAGTCAATTTCACTTCACTGCTCTTGGAAACAGTAGTTTATCCAAGAGAAGGTATCAAAACCTTTTGGAAATCTGAAAGACTTCCCTGTGCCACTGCACTGAAGGTGCTGTGTGACACAATCTAAAGATGATGCCTATGGAGCTTGTCAGACTCCACAACCAAAAGAAGCACAGAGTTCAAATTTTAGACTCCACAACCAAAAGAAGCACAGAGTTCGAATACATGCGAGGGTGGGAAACAGGTCTCACTCTCTCCAGGTTAAGAATTAGAAAGTCCTAGAGTTCAGCAAAAGTGCTGGGGGTGTCTAAGGTAGAGAGGAATTAGCACATTCCTGAGAATTCTCCCTAACATCGCATGTACCTGAATTCATTTCTATAGTGAAACCTGACTCTTGTAACATTCAGACCAATAATTTAGTAGTTGTAGAAGTTGCTGAAGTCACAAGAAGAACAAGCATTACTCAAGCCAGCAGACAGATCCTTTCTAAGGTGAAACCAGTCCAATTAAGATCTAAACACTGATGTTTTGAAGTTGTTGAGGCTGTTATAAACCCAGAGTCCTTTGATACAAGGTTGACAGGGCTATCCAAGGATGGAAGAGTGGCAATACAGCTTTGGGGTAACAACTGGAAACAAGAAGGTGTGCATGGGAAAGCTGGGGAAGGGAGCTGGGTGCTTGTTAAAAAAAGAACTGGTCAACAATCTGTAAAGCTGAGACTGTTGAAGCTGAGAGAAAGAAGCAGTCTAGAAACCAAGACCGATTTCTGTGGTAGCTGTAAGACGGACAGAAGAGTCAAGGAAGCTGCCCTTTCTTACGGCATAGGAAAGAAGAGTGCCTTGCCTACCTGTAGAGGTCTAAGAGTCTTGTCTAAGTTGCCTAATACATTTTCAAAGTATCAAGTTACAGCAGAAGCCGTAGAACTGTGGTTGTCTATAATTTTGTCAGAACACTTTTATTTGAGTTGCCAAGGAGAAAGCAATCACTTTAGAAAAAGCATCCTGACAAGTTATATTAAAGACGCTGCAGAGGTTATAAAACAAGAATGTTGTTAAAGCCGAAGTGGTACTTTTGTTTTTAACTTAATCCAATCTATCCTGAAAGGAGGTTATCCAGGATTACCTTTGGTGCTGTTTTCTTTGTCTTTGTGGAACTTGGAAAGGGAACTATTCAACAAACGAAGAAGGAATTTTTAACAGTGGATTGTTTGATTGAGTGAAATTGTGTTTCTTTGGAACTTTTCAAGAACTGATTTAAGACCATTTTTCCTTTGGAGAAATTGACTTTGGACATTCCTGGGAACGAGATCTACCCAGGACACGTAGAAGTCATCCAAGACACTGGTTCTTTGGTCATCTTCATTTATGTTTTGTTTTTACTGTTTTGTTGTTTAGTGTGAGGGCCAGTTTTGTGTATGCTAGGAGATTTTCCCATAGATCCTAGGCTAGGTAGGAAATTCCCTGGTAGAGTAGGCTTAGTTAGGTTTTCTTTTAATTTTCTGTTAAAAATAAAATGCCAAATACTAAGAAAACTACAAGCAGTTGTCTGCCTCACATTACTGACCCCTCACAGATGGGCAGAGGTGAAAAGGAGGAAGAAGCATGATTTGCGAGCGATTAGAAAGGAATGACGAGATCCATTTTAGAGCTGAGTCTCTGATGCCTAGTGTGTAGAGCCTGTCCATGAGTATTGTGTGGTCAATGGTATCAAAGGCAGCAGATGGATCGAGGAGGATTAGTGCAGCAAATATTTCTGAGTCGGCTGTTCTTTTCAGATGGACACAAGAGGATTCGGTTCCTCAAAGGGATCTGAAGCCTGATTGGGCTGGGCCAAGGAGGGGCCTGTTGCCTTCTGTGAATAAGGCAGAGTTGCTTGTAAGCAGCGCAGTCTCAGAGTCTGGCAATGATGCAGGCGTTAGAGATAGGGCAGTAGTTTGAAGGATGGAGGGGGTCGAGAGAAGGTTTTTTGAGAAGGGCTTGACATAAGAGGTTTTGAAGGCCTTTGGGAAGATACCAGACGAGAGAGAGTTGTTACTAATGGACCGAGCAATGTTGCCTGCACAGGTTGCAGTTAGGATGCTTTTAAGAAGTGAAGCTGGTCAGGAATATCCAGGGCAGCCAGACAGCTGGCTTAGAGCTAGCAGTTTGAGGAATTCAGGGTGGGAAATAGGTGTGAACAAGGAGAGGCCCGGCCGAATGGGCAGGGGAGGGCTAGGACTGGGTCAAGGGTGCGAGGAAGGGGGAGCAAGGGGTTATCAAAGCTAGTTTGGCGAGGATTGAGCATTGTCAATCAATAGCGATGTTGTGGAAGTGGTCAGATAGTGTGTTGCAGAAAGATTGGGAGTGTGGTGAGGGAGGAGGTAAGAAGCCCAGAGTCTTGAATTCAGCGATGATATTGTGGAGTTTCTTGCTCGAGTAATTGGAGGTGGAGATTCGGTTTCCACAGATGTTTTCTTTGGGCTTTTATGATTTCGGTCAGATAGGCCCTATTCAATCTTGCAAAGGCGGTTTTGTTTTGAGGTGTGGGGTTGGTCCTCCAGGTTCGCTCTAGGCGATGCTTGAGGGTTTTAAGGGACGGTGTGTACCACTTCGGGTTGGGGCGTGATCTCTGGGAGGTGCGTCTAGTTGGAGTGAGGCGGATCAGGGTGCTGAAGAGCCAAAGATCGAACAGGTCGATGGAGGGGTCTCCTTCCTGGAGTAGAATATCTGGAAGTGTGTTTAGAAGGGAATTTACCTGATCAGGGTTTATGATGACTTTATTTCAGAGAGGGACAGGTGGGGCAGGAGGGTGGGCATGAGGATGAGGAGTTGGAAGGCGGGAAGGGAGAAGTGAAGAGAGACAAGACAGGGTCGGAGTGGGAGGAAAGGGCTGGGCTAATAAAGAGGGGTGCTAGAGTGGGATCTTAGGCAGAGCTCAGGAGAAGACTGCGAGTGTGAGGTCCTATGGTGCATGGGACCCATGCGTTTAGGGGGCTGTTTAGGGGGCAAAGGGTTGTGTGGGAAGGAATGTTGAAAGTGGTGTGCTGGCCAGAGCAGCCTTTGCTGCGCTTAGGGAGGGTAAGCGTGAGTTGAGGAAACTTTGGGTTGGTATGGGAGGGGGTTGGGTTGAGAAAGGAGGAAGGGGGCCGACACTGAATGTCTGGGTGTGTAAGGGAGGGGGTTCAGTGTGATTATGGACTGGGGCAGTAGATAGTGCTGCTGTTCTGGACAGTAGAGCGTCAGTGTGCAACCCTATTCCTGGTATTCCTGGATGTGTAAGGGACACAGGGGCAGTGGGTGTTAGAGGATGTGAGGTAAGGGGGGGGTGGGTGTGGAAAGGAAATTGGTTGGTAAGGGAGAGGGGAGTGCGAGAAAGAGGGGGGGTGACAGTGGAAGGGGCAGTCGGTGGCGGGGAGTGTCATTGGCTAGGTTTTTGGAATGCCAGCGTGCTGCTCTGAACTTGGCAGAGTGAGGCATGGCAACAAGGGTGTGACCTGAATGATTGGTAGTTGGATACGATCGAGTAGAGTTAGGGAGGAGTGGCACTGCTGTGAGAAACTGAGGAGTCTGAGGGATGCAAACTAGAATCCGTATGGGCCGTGCCTGAGATGTCTAGATTCAATACATAAACTGTGTCCAAATTCAAAACATCAGCAGAGTGAGAGAATGCCTAGATTCAAAAAATAGAAGTGCAATGAAATACCTAGATTTAAAACATTAACAGTGCGACAACATTTCTAGTATCAAAACATCAGCAGAGTAAGAGAATGCCTAGATTTAAAGCATCAACAGTGCTGCAAAATGCCCAGATTTAAAACATTAACCGTGTAGCGAATTGTCCATTTCCAAAACATCAGCAGAGTGAGAGAATGCCTAGATTCAAAACATTAACGGTAAAATTGACGAGGAGGGGTTGAGAGAGGTACAAAGGCGGCCTATGTTCATGAAGTGCAGAGAGTAGGTCTACGAAGTGCCAAGGAAGTGTACCGTGCAGAGGCAATTGACAATATGTATATTGGAGTACAAAAGTAAGTGGAGTGTTTTAGGAGTAATCAAAGTGACGGGTTTTAATTGAGCAGAGTAATGGCTTTGCTAACCAACCGTGCCACCTTACCTGGAGTTGTTTCAGTAGGTTTCTCAATTGGGCATCCACATGTGAACAGGGACAGACAGGGAAGGGAGCTGCTCCAGACGGAGCTGCCCTTTGCCTCTGGCTCTTCGCCGGCTTGCCCAGGCAAGGCTGCCCTAGGAGGGCTTCTGAAGAAGGCCGACTCTGGTCACATGGGAAGATCCACAAACCTATCGGCAACGGGACGGAGGGTAGTGGGAGTGCGATTGGGCGGGGAGGTTGAGGGTGGAAGGAGAAAGGGAACAGAAGGGAAGTGGGCGAGTTAAACTTTTAAAAGGCTTGATACCAGACAAAATTAAGCAAAAGTGACCAGAGTCTCACCCTTGATGGCGCCAATCACTGGATGGCGCGCAAGTGGCTGTTGCATCAACCTACAGTCTGGAATAAAGACCACATCAAAGACAGAAAGCAAAGATCAAAACCAACTACTAGTACAAGGTCAAGAACGAACCAAGTAACAAGACAAGGACATTGTGAAAGAAGTCTGCCAAAAAATTAGAAAAACCCAGTGCTTACTTGAGACACACTGTCCTTCGCAGATACCTAGAATACTGAAATCTAGAAATGCGACCGGAATCTCAATATTATACCTTAATCCCCCAACAGATATTTGGCTTTGTTGCTCCTTGCCCTTGCACCGTTTTGTTTAGGTTAGATGTGCAGCCTTTTGATTTGTACCCCTTTTCTTTGGGCATTCATCCCAACTGTGCCCTGAAACTGTAGCCTGGAAAGTAGGTACACAACTATAAAGATAGGCAATAGTTCAAACCTTTCTTTAACTACAAAGAGACTCCAATGGTTAAAAGCACCAACTTTTTGTTGACAGTAGAAACCCTGTATGAAAATTCCCTTTTCAGTGAATACTAAAAGACAGCGTAAATAGGCCCATCCTTTTTTTGCTAAATTCCACTTATCCCTTCCTTTTTGAATCTCAGAATAAAACTATGCAGATCAAACAATTTGTGTTTGCAGTGCTCTTCTTCCTCATGGAATTACTCGCCATGGAAGTATGTTGATGCATTAAGCTGATTAATGGGATGTGGAGATGTTGAGTACCTCTAGTTTTGGACTTATGACATGTCTTTGGGATCCTGAGTTTAAGACCTAAGGCCCCATGATCAAGCACCAGGACAACATTTACAGTACAATACCTCATTGACTTCATTCTGAAGGTTGTCCCTTAAAGCAAGAACACAAGCAACAAAATAAATGCCACATCAGGTCACGCACCCGATGTTACCACATAGATTAACCAAAAGGCTAATTTCTGTATCCCCACCACATTGTACCTGCATTTCGATTGCTCATCACGACTTTGTATCGCCACTGGGCTTCAGATAGGATTTTGGAAAACTGGAGTACACGACTAGCAAAAGTCTCTTTGCTGATAGAGCAACTGAGGCACTCGAGTAGCTGCAGCTGCTCACAGGGCCCATCGCTTGAATCCCATGGAGTGCAATTTTTTACTTCATCCAGGTGATTCATCAGCATCTGAAGGAAGATTTCGGTGGCCATTTCATCCAATAAAAACCCAGTTGCATCACTTGTAAAGTGCTTCAAATTTAGATGGCTCAAACTTTGGGATTGGCAGTACTCTGTAGGTTTTATGATTTCAGGCACAGTGCTGTTTTCCTGAGATCCAGTCTGTAATACTGTAGTGTTCATTTTATTGTCTGGCAGACCTGAAAGCAAAGGGCTTTCCAGCAGTGGTGAATGTGCCCGAGAGTCTCCCTTGTCGACACTGCTGTCCAAGCTCTTTAAATCATCACTTCTTCTATCAAGGTCCTTATCGTCCTCATCAAAAGCATAATCCTCAGGTAGAGTAGCCTCTGTACAGAGATCACTGTAGGAAACGAAGATCAAAGAAAACATGTTCTCCAAAAGCTCCAGGCGCAATGGGGCTGGAACAGCACGTAAATAATGTTGGCACTTGGTTAAATATTGCTTGAAGAGAGCTGAATGATAATCTGTATCATGGTGAAAAGATTAAACACCCAATCAATAACCACAAATGCATTTCTTCACATTACATTTCTTGTTCAATAAATTCAGTCTAAGAAGATTAATACTACTATGAAATGTAAAAATGTCTCTATACGGGTAGACAAACTCTGCAAGGCCTCTGTTACAGAATGGTGTGTGCATATTTAACTGAGTTCAGTAAAAAGGTAGAGTGAAAGTAATGGCAAGATCGCTCATTTTTGAGCCATGATGACTCAAGCGTTCCACAAAAGTTATCAATATATGAAACATTTTTTAGATCATACGTAAAGCGTCAAACATTTCTTAATGCTCCACTTTTAGTGACCCCCGAATAGCAACCGCCACATATTTTGCTTTTGAAGTATAAGTCGGCATTAGAGTGTTTCAACCAACGATTTGGATCAGCTAGGAATGTGTTCGAATGCATATTCTGAGGATACATTAAAAGAACAAAAAAATAAATGTCCGGCTCTCAATGGAGCACTGCCAGGGATCAGCTCAGGTCAGCAGCAGCAGCATCTTTTTAAGTTTTAAATTGGATTGCTCTCTAGATCCATTTAAATAAGTCTTTGGATAAAATTACTTTGCTGGTTCTGGCTCCATCATAATAAAAGGTTGCACAAATATTTCATCCTTCCGACTGGACCCAAAGTGGTCTCATCACATATTTTTAAGATGGCAGGGGAATCATAGGCATAGCTGCACATGTCTTCGCATTACGATCTGCTTATGCATCTGGAGCTTGTATGACAAGGAAGTGGCACAGTACTGACAATATGGTTTACAGAAAGAGACCAAGCCATCATCAACTTGCTGCCTACATACAGTTAACCAGTGCTCCAGATAATATTTTAAAGAGGGAGTATGTTACTCCCCATTTTTTTAAGTTCGGAGTAAAATATTTTTTTAGGGAGTAAAAAGGAAGAGGCCATTAAAAATGGGAGTATTTTATAAGTGAGTCAAAATATGTTTTAACTGTAAAACAAACTTGTTTTGTAATACATATATTTTTTTGCACCAAGTTATTCATGTACATTAATAGATGCTTTTTTACCTTTTCGGGGCAGGCAGTAATAATGAAAGTATCTTCCTGTGGTACTACATGTACTACTCGCCCAAACATATCCATGGAAGTGTGTGTATGAAGGCAAGGGGACAAGTTGCTGTTTGTCTGTTTCCTATTTGTTGTTGGGATAATTTGTTCTCCCTGTTTTTATTTTTAAGGAGTACAAGTGGGTAATACACCCCTTATCTGTAGGGCTGTAGTTAACAAACATACATTGAAACCAATGGTCCCAGTGTGTTGCTACAAAATCGTTGTATGGGGCATTTTATAAAAGACAAACAATTGTATGGTCAGAAATTGACTGTCTATCCCTAAACCACATTTTAGAATGTATACTAGTTCCATTGTCGAACAGATATGCTGGGAAAGGAAAAATGCTGTGTTTTCAAAGCAGTTGAATTAGGAGTGATATGGGTTTGGAGTGTCACATGCGCTCGGCAAGGTTAGATGCCCATCATTGCCCGAAGCAAACCCCAATTCATAAAAGCAAGCAAAGGTGATAGGCTTGGGGACACTACCTTGACAATTATCCTGGTCTTTTCCCGATTCTGCATGAACTTCAGAAATCCTCGAAGGCTCACTCAATATGTTGTTCACACACTCATTGCAGAGGGAATGCTTATGAGCGTTCAAGCACAGTGCATATATAGCATATTTCATGGCACAAAACGCTTCAAAAAGTATCACGTTTCGCTGCTGAACAAGATTGTTCACTGCACTCTTGGAAAATGGACCTAGGCAAATGAAAAAGCACTTGTCAAAGAAATACAGAAAGAACAATGATATGAACAAGTTACATAAAAAAAACTTTGGAAAACATAAGTAGGCACCTGAAAATGCGGCACTGGATAAGGGACTTGCAAACACTCTGTAGCATGCAGGGTTTTTTTTTTACCAAGAAATAATGCAGCCAATGATAAAGGAAGACGACAACAACAAGCTACCCCTGCTACAAAAACCCTGATCAAGAGTAAGAATCTGCTGCATTTAAATACATTATTTAAAAAAAGCAAAGATCCTATTTTGTGGATCACAATAAGGCAAGAAACATGCAGATTATAAGAAATAACTACCTGGGCACTCCCAAAAAGATGTTGGTTGTCCCGCATCACACCTCCTGTAGCATCACACACACAGAAGCAATAGACTAAACACACCAACAGGGTAATTCATAGAAAATCGCACAAAAGTGGCGCACGCGGCTGGCGCACAGTGTCCCCGTGCGAATGTCTGCGCCAGCTGCGTGCGCTAAAATCGATTTCCGCGCACAGCGTATTCATGGATTTTAGCCTCCAAAAGCAGCCGTGGCGCAGAGTGGCGCAGCGACCCTGCAGCAGCACCAGTTACGCCCCCAAGAACGCCCCCGCGCAAGGAAAAGCCATCAAAATCCCCAATCCAGTGCAAAGGGCCGCGTCAACCCTGGACCAGTTTACAGGACTGCCAAACAGCAAACGCCAAGCGGGGAGCGTGTATTACGGGTTTTGCGGTAACTTCCACCCGCAAAGGGCCTGTGCGAGTGGGGTACGTGTATAACTGTTGTTCGCAGGAAGTTTCGCACGCGAATGGGCTGGGTACGTGTATTTCAGGGGTGCGTGGGAAGTTTCACACACGATCAGCCTGGGTACGTGTATTTCAGGGGTGCGCGGGAAGTTTCACACGCGATTGGCCTGGGTACGTGTATTTCAGGGGGGCGCGGGTAGTTTCACACGTGAATGGGCTGGGTACGTGTATTTCAGGGGTGCGCGGGAAGTTCCACACACGAATGGGCTGGGTATGTGTATTTATGGGGTGTGCAGGAAGTTTCACACGCGATAGGCCCTGTGCGAGTGGGGTACGTGTATTTCGGGGGTGCAGGGGAGTCCTACATGTGAATTGGCAGTGTGGGTCCTCCCAGGTGTTCCCTCTACACCCTCCACGGCCCCTGCAGGCAGACCACACCACAGTGGACTACCCTGCACCCCTGGTCATGCAGTGCAGGGCACATGCCAGCTGGCCCCCACTCATGTCCCCCAGCACCCCCACCCCCCAGCAGTGCAGGGCACCTGCCTGCATGCCCCCACTCATGTCCCCTTGCACTCCCACCCACCAGCAGTACAGGGCACCTGCCAGCAGGCCCCCACTCATGTCCCCCAGCAGTGCAGGGCACCTGCCTGCAGGCCCCCACTCATGTCTCACTCATGTCCCCCCCCAACAAGAACAAGATTTATCTCATCATTCAGGCATGGATGGCCACACACGGGCTATGCCTGAATGATGACAAAACGGAACTCATCATACTGGGGAACACACAAAACATCAATAGATTAAAAGAAGAATACTCCTCCTTCGTCATAGACGGTAACACTATCAAGGTGGCAAAAGAGGTAAAAACATTAGGGTTTTACCTTGATTCCCACCTCTCCCTAACCAAACAGGTGAGCGCAATGGCATCCAGCACCGCATATACCTGCAAGCTGATTAGAGCCGCAAAACCATACCTATCCACTGCCAACTGCCTAACCCTTGCTCGAGCATTAGTGCTGTCGAAATTGGACTATTGCAACGCACTATATATAGGGGCCAATAAACATACGCTGCAAAAGATTCAAACACTACAGAACAATGCTCTTAGAGCTGCCTTAGGAATTCCAAGAAGGGAGCATATTTCAGAGGCTAGAAGACAACCCAACTGGCTCTCCACAGCGGACAAAATCAAACTCAAGACAGCTTCTCTAACTTTCAAAAGTATCAACCATCTAGCACCCAAATACCTAGTTGCTAGATTCAACAGAAAAATCTCCACTAGACCCACCAGAGAAGCATACTCTAACCAGTTAGTGATACCCCCATTTAAACTAAGTACGGCCGGAGGAAACATCTTCCCGGTCAAAGCTGCCCAGCTTTGGAACTCCCTCCGGCCTGGCCTGAGATCTACCCAATCCTACGCTCTCTTCAGATCTAACTGTATCAATTGGATCAAAGAAAATGACCGATAGTCCTGCCCTACACCAATATAACCACTGTTCTACAAACGTACTATGTACATAGTTATATACTCTCTATTTTCCTACTGCATATTTCCTGTATATATTATGTTATATGTATATATTATGCACAATGTATATTCTCCTTACTGTCCTGCATTATGTAACTTCTACGACGTATAACCACTACTTGTAAACATGCGTAACCTGTAAAGTTTAAAGTATCCTTGAACAACGCGCCCGGTTACCCTCGGGTCTGGCGCGCGCTATAAATAATAAACAAACAAACAAACAAACAAACATGTCAACATGACCCACAATCATGTCCCTCATGTCCACCAAAAGCCCACGGCACGCCACCCCTGCCAAAATTAACAACCAAGCATAACATACACCCCACATTGAAATGGCCATTACATGAAACAACCCAAATGGCATGTATGTACATCAGCACATGTCTGTCTCACACACACAATGGGTGCCAGTGAATGTGAACACCCACATCGTGACATGCATGAAACCAATGAGAGAATACCACACATTGAAGTACGGGAACAAATGTATTGAACAAAAAACGTGGTGAAAGAAAATCAAATAGCAAACAATGGACATAAGGAAAACAATGCAGAATGTCACATAATGATAAAAAAAGGAAATCAGAATCCAAAATATATGAAATAAAAAATCTCTAAAGTCTCCTTCCAACAAAGCAAATCCAAACAGAAATGAAAAAGTAAAATCCATTGCTCCATGGAAAAATCAAAAAAGAAAAAGCCGACAAATGCACACTCAACTATTTACAAGGATGAAATACTGGGTCCATGAGCCCAACTGTCCAAAGGAAACCTACAAAAAAGCCTACAGAATAAACAACTATATACAAAAATGTGGGGCATAGTCCATGCGCCCCAAAGGAAAGAAAAAAAGAAAGGAAACTTAACACTAATGAACTATATACAATGGCGGTGGGCAAGTCCAACGGCTCACTGGTTGATGTCATGGGCCAGGGCATCATCGAACTCCTGTTCAATGGCTTGGAGGCGGGCATGTTCACTGGCCCCGAGGTCTCGCAGGGATAATGCGGTGTCCAGCTCCAACTCCCTGCGAATACCCTCGAGGCACTCAGCCCGCCTCAGCGCCCTGCGCATGGAGTTCGCAGCCCTGACCATTGTGAGCCGTTCCTCCTCCGCCCGCCGCCGCTCCGCACCTATCTGCTGGCCCAACCGCTGCCACACGGAAGACACTCCCATTCCAGGGTTCTCCTGCCCTCCGGCCGATGCCTGCCCCTCTGATGTAGATGGCCCCGAGCCATGATGCCTCCCACGTCGAGCCTGCCGCTGCCTCCGACGCAACTGCCTCTGCCAGCACGACGGCATCCAGGCTGAGGGAATACACTGACGCTGTCATGCACGTGCCCTGCCCGATGATGCCAGCACATCCTCCATCTGCTGGGGTCCAGTTGCTGGTGTGTCCACCCCTGCTGGACCTCAGACTCCCGACTGTAGCAGGGATGGGAGCCCCACCGTGCTGGCTGCGTTGGTCGGGGCAGGTCCACAGGGAGCATCTGGGCCAGAAGACGGCATTGGAGAACGACTGGCGCATAGCCTCCACAGAGGAGGAGAGGGTCGCCAGAGTGGCCGACACATGCACGAAACCCCCGACCATGGTCGCTCCCAACTGGGCCACGTTGGCACGCTGCTCTTCGTGATGACGTGCGTGCTCCCCCCGGAAAGCACGCACGTCATCACGAATGACACCCGTGCGCAACGCGACACCAATCAGGATCTTCTCCATACGGCCAGGAGTCCCCTCGTCCGCAGGTAGAGGAGTGTCGGATGACATGGACATCCCCCCTACCTGCGGACGGGCCTGGGATGGGACATCCCTGCTGGTGCATGGTGGTGCAGTGTCAGGGACAGTGACATGCACAGGCCCCTCCACGGCGACCTGTGCTGCCTCCTGCCCCTGCCCCTGGACTGCACCACTTGCACCAGTGGTACCACCCCCACCAGGCCCCATGTGCAGCTCAGTAGCGGCCTCCTCCTCCTCTGTGGAAACCACCAACCTGCATGGCTCCACACAGTCTCCCGCCGTTGCAAGCCCCTGTGGGGGCTCACCCACCCCTTCCGCTGCAGCTGTGGGGGCATCCCCGCCACTTTGCTCCACAGCGCCGTCTCCGCCCTCTTCTTCACTTGCCGCTGTGTAGAGGGAGACATAGAACACAAGCATCAGGGTACTGTACAATGGTCCCCTAGACAGGAAGCAATAGCAGATGAGTGGCACTGTCAAACATCACTTCCATCATGTCCCTCCACAACACATGGGTCAGTGCAGGCAAAACACATGCAGTAACAGGCATGGCACATGCTGTGGACATTAGCATAAAGGTCCAAGGGACTCTTGAAACATACAATGTTGGTTTGAGACTCACATGCATCATGGGTCATGCCCATCACATGCACACACTTCACCCTAGTTTCATCCATCTGGCCTCGTACACCCCAGACACAGTGGATACAAGGATGACTAGGCTGCATCAGTGAATCTGAACATTGTCACAGACATGTGTCATGCATCCATGGCATTCACAAGTCACAGACACGCAGGTCAGACACACAGACATGGACACCATACATGTACATGGCATCAGCACCCATCCCTCACCCCCACCCTTGTCCAGGAACAGAGACTGGCATGCTCTCATGGGTCCATTCCACATAGAGCTCCCCATGTTGCATTTAAACACATGCACCAACCATGTGGTTCACACATTACTGGTCTCACATGCATGACCATGATGTCCCTGCACACACGCACGTGTACATGGCCTATGTCACACATACAGGCAAGTATCAGACAACCAGCACACTGCAACATGCCCTGTCTCACACAGCAATGCTTGGCCACTTACCGCTCAACTCCAGACGGGTCTGCCTCTCAAGGATCTGGGCGTGGAGCGCTGGGCGTACGCGTTCCAGGACCCTCAGCTGGATGGTACTCATGCGGCCCGGGCCCCCCTCCACGAGGTGCCGGGCATTTAAGAGGGTCCTGGAAGTCCTCCCAGCGCTTCTTGACTTGCTTGATGTTACGGGTTGCCACCCCCTCCGCGTTGATGGCAACCACAAAGTCGTCCCAGATCCTGTCCCGTCCTTCCTTGTTGGCGCGTGATGATCCGAAGAGGGCATCATAATGCCCCAGGACAAGCTCCACCAGGACACCAACTTCCTTCTGACTGAAGATGGTGGCCCTCTGACACTCTGGTTGGGGGTCGCCAGTGGTCTCAGATGGTGTTTGCCCCGACATGGCGACCCCCGAGGCAGGCGTGGGTGGGCAACTGGGTCCTGGGGCTGGGCTGTGGAGCGATGGTATACCAGTCGGGAGTCTTCTTTTCCAGCAGGGGTGGACACAACAACTGGACCCCTGCAGATGGCAGATGTGCAGGCACAAAATGGCACGGTACGATGGCAGCAGGCAGGCAGCAGCAGATGGCTCGTGGGAGGCTGCTCGGGGTTCTGGGGGGCAGTAATTCGGCCTTTTGGGCAGGAGCGTGGTCTTCCGTGTGTTTTCGCGTGGCCAGCTTGATAGGGAGTGATTTGGCACGTGAAATTCTTGCATGTCAGCGTGTAATTCGAGGAATGGCCCTTAGCGCGTAAGCGCGTCAGCAGGCATACGCGATTTCATTGGACCAAAGGCCCTCAGCGCGCAAGCGCGTCTGTGACGTTTCGCGCACGGGCCTGTACGTGCTTTTCATGGGGTGCGGTGTGTGTGTTTTGCAGGCGTTGGGGTTCACACAATATTACTTCACAGCAGGTGGGTGTTGGTTATGCGTTCTTCTACACGCAAGGCAGACGGTGAGTAGTACCCCGCTCGCCCAGGCCCAATCGCGTGTGAAACTTCACACGCACCCCTGAAATACACGTACCGAGACCAATCGCATGTCAAAATTCACGCGCACCCCTGAAATACACGTACCCAGACCAATCGCGTGTGAAAATTCACGCGCACCCCTGAAATACACGTACCCAGGCCAATCGCATGTGAAAATTCCCGCGAAACCCAGATTTACACGTATCACGCTCAACCAAGGCCTATCGCGTGTTAAACTTCACGCGAACCCCTGTAATACACGTGCCCCGCTCCCCCAGGGCAAATAGCGTGTAGGACTTCCCGCGCACCACCGAAATACACGCGCATGCTATTTTTCACACAGCGGGTGTCCGAGTTTGTCACGTACCCCTTTGCACGTCATTTGTCCTAGAGGCCCACAGTATGGGACATTCTACATAGCTGTATAGACCTGCTTTTTGTGGGGGCACATTTTGGCGCACATTTTTTTCATGCGCAGGGACGCGACCGCCTGCCTTCGTGTGGCGGACGTGTTTAGGCCTGTGCGCGTCTTTGCCCGTGTGCTGTTTTGCCCTATTCGATTCCATGAATATGTGTTGTAGGCGAGCGTGTGGGGGTTCCGCGACCTTGCCTCCTGTGCTTCCCCCTTGACGCCCACATTTTCACGAGTTGTTCCCCATTCCGCGTGTCACGCCCCGTGTTCCGCCTACTTTTGTTATGTGCGCCGCACTATGTGCGCTTTCACTGTGGCCTTAGCGCACGCGGTTAGATGACCTGTGCGCCGGCGTGCGACGCGCACTTTTTCAGCGCACATCCATGATTTTACTCGCGCACGGACTTCCATGAATAGATGTGCGCTGGTTTCCCTGCGATATTCGCACTTGCACTGCGATTTTCAGCCTTTCACTGCGAATCGCACGTTTTCGCCGATATTTTCAGCGCACATTAATTCCATAAATCGGCCTGCAAGTGTTTATGTATTGCCATTAGCAAGATATTTGTTATACTAAGATTAAAGAAATAGGACGCACCTTTTTATTTGAAATATATGGATTGCATATTCATGATGCATGTCAAAGGATCAAGGCATCACAAGGCTCATAACCATTGATTGGAATGATGATGGCCAACCCACAATGTTCTACCCAATATTCAATTCAAACATGCTTTCACATCTCATCATTCGCAGTAATTAACTTAAATGCGGTTCTCTGTGCCAAATGCTGAATTTGAAAAAAATTGTTCTGCTTAATGTGCAATTGATGTATTCCACAGTTTTATTTAATAATGTATTTTGATTAGATTTGTCAAAATAATATCTTTAAACACTTTAATTTGTACAAAACACTAAAGATGCAGCCATGCAAACACCCAAAAAATCAAGGCGAGCAATTCATAAGTGCAGAATTTCAACCAACTAGGAGCATAGCTGCATCCAAAAGCCATAGATTCAAGACATCTGTTCACAACTTAGTGTGGTATACTATTGAAAATATAAGCAATGCAGACCAGGAAATGAGTACAAATGTAACTGGTGCTACTCCACCCAAAGCCTCCAAATCTTCTCAGACTATGCAGTAAAACTCCAGTGGGGGAGAAACAGTCTTATCAAGCAGCCTCGCATTATCTATCCCTTCCTGTTAAAACATGATTTTTGGGAATTCTGTAGGTTTTTTAAAGGAACTAAACGACTTTGTGCTTTTTATCATCATCTTTTTTGGACCAAGTGCCTATTTCTGGTGGTCAGGTGGACTGCTACTGGAATCCCCCAGCCACTGTAAACCTTTTTAACTCACTTAAGAGTATAGGGTCCCATGGTTGCCAATAGGTCCTTGCGACAAGGGTAGTTCCTAAGCACCCCATTTTGGCCCTAGGGTGATTATATCATACTACATTGGCTTTAGGGAGAGGGCTGGGGCAACTATACTTTAGGTTTGCGTCACTAGTGGTGCAAACCAAGTTATTGCATTTCTAACCCAAAGTAACTTTTTTGGTAGTCATTACGGTACCAATGTATTTTTGTATGTCCTGCTCTCAGCCATTTTGTTTCAGGGGCTTCCTGTGCACTGGTAAACCAAGTGGTAGGCCTACAATAGCAGTTGCGCATAGGTGGGCTCTTTGTGAGCTCAGCCATGCACCCTCCATTGTTTGAACAGGTGTAGACCAGTTCTTGGTCTTGGATTGGCCATTTCACATTGTGTGTGGGATGAATGTCAGATTAAGGGGCCAACTACATTGGCTGGTCTCCCAACCCTTTGTTGCCCCCTTCCCTGGTTGGTGGGATGGCTTATGCCTCTCTCTTTGCTTCTGGTTTTAGAGTCCCTTAGGGGTCCCCATGATATGTGGTTGAGACTTCTTGCAGGTTGCTCTTAACATTTTCCGAATGAGTTCCATTGGAGCTCATCTTGCTGTGCTGCATCATCTCCTGGGGCTGCTGGTTCTCATCCCTGCTTCTGGAGCTCTTCTTTTCGGTATCCTCTAGTCTACCGTGGGGCACCTAATCCGCACCGGTGGGATAGATATGTGACTTACCTGTGTCTGGATATTTTTCATGCATCCAGTGAGTTTTACGACAAAGACTAGAAATTTAGAGTGCAGCTGTAATTGTATATGTATTCACTTCCGCTTCATGTGAGAAACCAGAAGGTGTCTCACCCACTAGTCCCCGGGGATCTGTCATCCAGGTGGCCAGGACACAGCCATCGCTTTTGGATCCAGTTCCTTGAGGTGGACCAGTGTGTGAGGATCACCCGGGCGTCCCCTTCCCTCTAACACCTTTACCCCATCCTACCAAGTAGGATATTTAGGAACTCTACCCCCACTCCTTTTACAACACAAACACTTTCACACGGACAGCCTGTGATAAGGGAAAGCAGACTAACACCCGAGTTGTTTATCTGACGTGTCCCAATACAATGGTCAGGCGAGGTCAGGCAATTACTGACGATCACACACACCTGACTTCCATTGAGCTTCCCCACATGGATAAAAGGCAGACACAAGAGCACACTCTGAGCGAGCAAGACACACAAGGAAACATCAGTTCAGAGATGGCAGTTTAACTAGAGAAGAAAGACGGCTAAAACAGAAGGGGATCGCAAGGAGGAAAATTCCTTTTTCTGAAACCTCAAGAATAGAAAGTGTAAGATCAGGCTGAAGAATCCTGCATTGTGTGTCAGAGGTACCCAGGGCCCTCCCGCGTCAATAATCAAGGCGGGTAGAAGTGCCAGCTGTCATGGTACTGTCCTTGGCTTCAAGAACAAAGCAGCGTCAATGAAATTAACACAGCCGGTCAGTTTGAGAGACTGATACAAGACCGGTCTGTGTTGAAGCTACGGTAGCAAGCAGCAACATTGTATGGTGAGCGCTGGAACAAGCATTGTTCAAATGCGTGCGATAAAGAACGCAAGTAAAGTTGAACTGCTGATGAGTGATTGAACTTTTGAAGCAAGATACAATACCCTTTACAGAGTAGTCAGGCACTGCATGGGTGCTCAGTCAAAAAGTCCCTGTAAGGTATCCAGCTGATAATTGGCAAAGTGAAAGTGAGAAAGAGAGCAAATCAAGATGAGAGCGAGTAATTGTGAATCGAAGTGGTCCTGCGACAGGTTGAGCAAAATCCTGCACACAGTCGAAAGTATTAGATTTCTGAAGTAAAGAAAGCTTGGCAAAGTAGAGAAAGTTGGTCTGAGCCCAGCGGAGGGAGACCAATTGAAAGCTTTGTGTTAAGGTGGGTCTCAGCCCGGCGGAGGGGGGCCTGGGTTGAATCAAAATCACCCAAGAAGTTGTACATGTGAATTCCTGAGAAGAAAGGAACTTTAATGTTTGTCGTGTTGCATCAGGCCATCTGAAATAAGAGACTTTGCCACAGAAGACCATGATTTGGAGGTTTTGAACTGCATCCTCGTGATAGAGAAGCCAACGAGTCTGCTAAGCTCGAGTGTGCCACATTGTCCCGTGTTGAAAACATGGGGAAGGGAAGCCAATGGCTTGACTATCCTGACATTACATTTTTTGAACACTTTTCTTTCGCATAACATTGTTTGCCACACTATTTGTATTTAGAAGTAAGGTTTGGCAATAGGTTTATTAGTATAGGCCCTTTAATGTAGACAGACTCGACTAGGACTGTGCTATTATTTGATGGTCGTAACTTGCTCCCATCTTTAGATTTAGGATTGGATAGGCGTTTTTCAAACCCAATTAAAGTTCAATAAACACCCTTGAACTGTCATCACTTGTGTCTGTCTTACTGTTTGATACCACCGTTAGAATGGTTTCTCTGTCACTCTAGGCCCTACATTGACTGAGAGGCACACTTGTATTTTCCTAATACTAGGTCCAAGACGTCTACAAATATTGGCACTGTGTTGGTGTTGGCAATTGGGATCTTGTTTTGACTCTTATTACTGTACGACTAAGTGCTTTCGCCAGATGTAGAACATACATAGATGTCTAAGAGGTTATTGCAGTATAAACTACATTGGGTTTCTCATTGCAGGGAGAAAATGCCTGAAAGACTCCGGAGCGGGCCTTATAATCCAGCCGGGCACAAGTGAGTAGAGAACTGGAATGAAAGGCGCTGTGACATAATAGATAAGACCTCATGGCGGATAGAGCTCTCAGTGTTTTCATATGTGTCTACAGGTAGATAGGATGCACAACACTCCCCGGAGAAGAGACAGAATAGACATCTAAAGCATGAGTAACCCGCAGAATTAAATATTTGGGTGGGCCACTTCAAAACTAGGAGGGAGTGTAATCCGTGGTATTTCCATGTTTTTGTCCACAAAAAGTGTTGTACCTTGAACAGTAAGAAACAGGACACTGTTCCACGTTTGCAAAGATCAATAAGAGCGCCCACTAAACAAGACAAACACCTAATAATGAAAAGCTGTCTTGAAGCAAGAATAAATACAAAGGGTGAATGAGGAACCCAATAATGTATAGGAAAAAGAGGGAGATGTACCCCACCGCAACTACTAGAAGAATACTGTGAGCATAAATTGTACGCCTTGTAATTGCATAGGGGGTCACGTAATGTAAGATTTGTTGTGAAAGGTTTAGAAGAAGCATTAACCCCTGAAGAAGTTCTATAGAGAGGTCTGAATGAGTATTAGAACAAAACATCTTGGATAAATAATAGGCAGATGGACCTATATGATGATCCAAAATAAGTTTTCAATTGCACAAGGTTGTTGAAGAATATGTGTTAACTGTCCGTATTTAAGACCTACTCATTGGAGCACACTGCACTTTAAAACGTTTTTTTTATAAAGATGTTTTAATGAAGATATGTGTTTGATGTTGTATATATTTGTATGTAATGGTCAATGCACTGTTAGTGGGAACGCCCTGGGAGGACCGAACTCCAGTGTGTTCGAGGTCATGGAGTAAGATTAAGATTCGTGTGTGCATTTAGCCGAATAAGGCTCATCAGGGCTGGCCAGGCTCCGGTGGAGAGCAACCCATGTGGTCAGGCATGTGGATGGGTGCTGAGAGGAGTCAGGAGATGGCGTGAGTTGTAGAGACTCACTATGTGTTCAGCGTGCCTGAATTTGTCATAGTCATAGGTCAGAACGGCATTCTGATGTCAGAGGAGTCGAGCCATAGGGCCTCATCACGACTTGGGCGGTAACGGTAACGCTATTAGCGCGGGCGGTATTAGCCCTACCGCCGAACTCCCCGGCGCTAATAGCGCCGGATCACGAGTTCGGCGGTAATGTAAGTCCCCATTCCCCACTGAGCCCATTCGGGAATGCCCCATTCCCCATTGGGCTCAATCGGGAATCTTCGCGCTAATACCACCGGCGGATTTCCCGCCGGCGGTAATAGCGCGAATTTTCGGCGGATTTCCCCCCAGCTCAGAGCTGGGGCGAAATCCGCCGAAGCCCTGATTCGGCAGACCCTTAAATCCGGCGGTAATAGCGCTACCGCCGGATTTAAGGGTTACCGCCGAAGTCGTGATGAGGCCCATAGTCTGGTGTAAGTAGGCATAGAATTATCTGAACAGCACGACAGAATATTGTCATAGTCCTTGCTGTACTCAGATGTGTGCAGGTAGCCATGCTTGCGGCCGGTGTCCACCAGAGTTTTGCGTTATGCGTACCTAGCAGAATTCAGTGATTCTTTGTTTCTATGCCTGCTGAGGTAATTGGCTTATTCTGTTTATCTAACGGCTGTGATAAAATGGTTAGCCACAGTCTATGTTCCAACTATTTACAACAAGAGAAGCACGGGTTGTACTTCCTGGTCTTATAGGATGGATAATATAGCAAGTTTACCCAGATATCGAGCGCTTACTGAACCTTTTCAGTTGTTACCTTTACCATGGGTGGCCCATCGTATAGTTCATACCTGCACAATACCTGCCCATCTCCCCTTCCTTTCATAGCGATTTCGGTCTGGTTCTTGATTGCCCACCTGGAGTATTGCACGGAGGACCCCTACCTGGCCTACTGGTGCGAGACATAGTCATGGCACACGTCCTCCCATGATAATTCCCTGCAGTGTCCCAATCTGTCAGATTGCAATTTGCTGGTTTTTCGGTACATGCCAGGTGCAATGACTCATCAATCCTGTGACATTTCATTTATGAAGGGCTGTGATTCAGCTAGTGGTGCTTGTGGGAAACCAGGGCCATGATTTGTGTGCAATAGTGTGTGTGGTTCGGTAAGGCTCCTACTTCTTGAAAGAGAGCAGCAGCCGAGCTGCACTCAGGTCCAACAAAGAGGTACCACTAAATGTTTTGCAGCACTAGACTGTGTGAAATCCAGGCAACAGAAGGGGTGTGGATGGTGTGTGCCACCTACAGGCCTATGACTCTTCCTAGCTGCCGGGAGAACCACCTTGGTGATACAGGATAGGTTTAATGGAAATAAAGCACAGGGAAGGCGTCCCTGTCTGAAAGAGCAGAGGGGGTTTGCCTTCCAGTACAATGCTTAGGCATTGTTTGTCACAGTTCCAGTGTACTTCTACAGAACCTCATACTTCAGATTCCTGGCTCCGGTGGTCAACTAGGCAAATTGTTCCAGAACCTCTCCAGAAATCCAAAATCCTGGGACTGAGAAACTCAGCCCACCTATAAGGTGATTTGCTATATACAAACTATAGGCAGCTGTCCAAACATGGACAGCTAGTTTGGGTACTACTCATGACAACACACGTTTGGAATGTGCATTGGAGCTGTCCGCAGCACCTTTCCAAAGGCCAAATACTTTTCACACAGACACAGGCGCGCACTCACAGGGTCAGGCGCACACACAGGGACAGGCACACCCACACAGAGGCACACCCGCACCAAGGCTCTGGGTAATCTCACTGGTGTACTTAAGCTTTCACGGCCTGTGGCACGCTGCTTTGGTGAAGTTCCCGCTCTGGGGCAGTCCACCCTATATAGCAGGCTTCCTTTCAGCTCTTCAGGCAGCTCTGCGCTCATTCGCCTGCATAACCACTGTCCCTATGCACAACAGTGTTACCGGTAGCTTCTCTGTTCCTGCCGGTCTTCTGACGGTTCTTTCCTGGTGCTTGCAGCGTCCCGGCCAGCCTGGCACTGCACCGGTATGTAACACCTGCAAGCTGCGGTATAGAAGTGCCTGCTTCCTCCAGTACGGTCCTTCTCTGCACCGCGTCTTGCCTCCGCTTTGCTTATCTAGTCTCTGGGTCTGCTTCCTTCAAACCCGGCTCTCCTGTTGTGAAAGCGGATACCATTTTTAAATGTTCCGCTCACCCGAAACTCCTCAAAACAACTAGTCTGCATGTTGGTGTTTCTCTTGTTCTGCATTAACTCCTCCTTCCTCGTCTCAGTATTTGAGGCTTTCTGGCAGTGGAATTTATACAATTTCTGTGACTTCCAATGTGATATTGTTTAGGACTTCTGTTCAAAAAACCTTTAGAGACAGGATTTGTTAAAGGAGTGTTGTGTGTATGAGGTACAAATATATCTTGCCTAAAGTGATTTTTAAGAAGGGGCTTTAGGGGTTTACAACGGGAAGTGCTTGTATAGTGAAAACAAGCCATAAAAAATTGAGTAATGACAAAGTCGTCCTCTCTATGAAGGGAAGAATACTGTGTCTCTCATGATGGGGTCACCACCTTACCCCGACAACCTTCTCCTCCCACGTGACCCTCCCTCATAATACCACCCCCAGAGTTAGGATGAAGCAGCGGCTGCCATCCCCCGGCCACATGGGAGGAGATCCTTGTCAGGGAATTAGTGATAACTCCATAGGATTCATCACACAGCGTAGTCCCCATTGGTTTGTCCTTCTTTTGGTATAATTGTAACAAGCGTCAAATCAAGTGCCAATATATCGGCCTCCAAACTTCCATCAAACATACCAAGCATCTATTCTACTATTCTAGGCTTCCTTTACTTCCAAATGCCTCCAACAACACCACTTATGCTAGGAGTTTTACTTTGTTGTTATAATAAGGTTTTTAACTCTCCCATGCAATCTGTTCTTATACTGAGCCTATTACTATTACCTGGAAAGTGTCACTTTAAGAAACTTACAAAGCCCAAAGTCGTATCTATCAAGTGAAGCTGCTCATAACACCCCTGAGGTTCTCTGCTACTCCTGCAGCATCCTGTCAGATCCACCCACTGTCCTTGATTTTCCCTATTCCTCTAGACGCGTGGTTCCTATGGCTCAGCCAAACCAGGATAATCTAATTTGCTTTGACAATGTGTCCATGAATTACACTCATCGTTATCCAGCTTAAATGTATGGCATCCTTCAATAACTTAAATGTACATTTTTTTCTCGAACATCGGACAGGTTTGCATAACTTCCCTAGACTCCTTTGCCAACCGTCCAGTTTTTAAGGCACTTGCTGAGACTTCGATGGCAGTAATCTCTTGTTCTTGCTAGCTATTGAACATTGTCAGGAAGCTCAAACCTTAACCGCTCGCTACTGCTTTATAAGCTGCCGTAAGAACCTTTTACTTTAGACTGTGAGCAAGTTCAAATCAAAGTTTTCCTCTATTACCCTTTCTAGATATTCTACAACCCACAACCTGAGTTCCAGCTAGGTAGAAGGCATTCTGCCTCCAATCCCCAAGAGGTCAGGAGGAATGTCACTCAATTGTATGAAACAGCAGTGAGTGATTTGATACCTCTTCGAAGTCTAAGGAACTCATGGTGGCAACAGAAAAGACAGACACAGTGATCACAGTTCAAGGGTGTTTATTAAACTATATCATGAGTGAGAAAAACGCCTAATCTAAACCCAAATGAAATGGGAGCAAGCTACGACCATCAAATAATGATCAAGCAGTCCTAGTGGCGGTGTGTCAAATAAAAAGGGCCTATATTAAAAAACCTATTGCCAATCCTTAATACTAAGTTACAAAGTAGTGTGGGATAACGTTCTCAAGAAAAGAAAGAAGGGTTCACCAAAGAATAAGTCAGGATGGTATGGTTGGGTCTCTCTTCCCCACGTTTTTAGCACGGAACGAGGCAGGACCTTTCAGCACAGCACAATCCTGGGCCTCGCCATCATGAGGTTACAGTTCCTTTCAACAATGTCAGGACATTCCGGGGCCAAGTCTCTTTCCTACAAAAGTCTCTTGCCTTAGAAGTCCGACTGTACCAAAACAAGCAAACAAAAGTTCCTTTGGCAATCTTTTCAAGTTGGGCGACTACTCTCCGCCTCTTGGATCCCCCTCAGCCAGGCTCTGATCCTTCTTACAATGTTAGCCTCCCTCACTCGGGTTCACTACGGGCTTACTCAAAAACGTATCACTTAACAAACTCAATGTCCTTTTCACCAACTACCCCCATTGTGGACATCCCTCAGCCAGCGGGTTCACATTTGTTGTCACAATGTTCACGGGTATATCACTATTTACACTCAATTTGCAGGCATCCCTCCGTCGGGTTCAAATTTGCCAGTTTCACAGTTCAATCAGTTTTCTCCGATGTGTGAAAGCCTTTCAAGTGACCGAGGGGTTTTGCTCGACCTTCGTAGGATCACTTTGACACTTTACACAAGCCTCTCCTAAGGCCTCTTGGTCTTCGTAGTTTCAAAAAAACAACACAACCCAAAAGGGCCTCAGAGTCCTTTGAATGAGCGCCACTGCGAGGCCTGACCACTCTGCGTCTGAACCTTACTAGGGTTTCTTTAAAGTTCAATTACACAAGTTCTTTGTTCAACAAGGTTGCCGCCTGCAATCTCGGGCCCAGCACAGTTCAGTTTTACTATCTGTCTTCTCCAACTCACTGGCTGTGCTGAACTGTTGGAGTTTCTTGTCTCTGGGGTCAAGGGCGTCACCACAGTGGCAAGCGCTTCTCCCCGTTTGGCTATCAGCGTGGGAGGGCCCTGTGTGCTGTTGACACCTGTCATACTACACGCCAGCTGGACTTCCCGGTCTTAGGATTTCCCTTTTGGAGGCTTTGGGGGTCTAAGTTAAAAAGGGCCTCGTGGTACCGCCAGGTCTCTCTGCCTTTCTCCTACGTTTGAACTGCCGGTTTGGAATAGCTGCTTCCTCGTGCGTTTGGCCTGTCTCGAAGTGTGCTTTCGTGCTCTGCCTTTTATCCTTGTGTAGAGGTGTGCACAGTTATTGTCAATTGCCTGACTCTGCCTGACCCTTGTGCTGGGACACGTCAGGTAAACGGTTCAGGTGTTAGTCTGTTGTCTGTCACGGTGTAGGAAAGTGTTTGTGTTGGAAAATGGGGGGATAGAACTTCTATATATCCGATGGGTAGGAGGTGGAAAAGGTGTTACAGGGAAGGGGGTACCCCGTAACACCCATCGGCGTCCCACTTCCACTCCCAGAGGAACCCTCATCCAGGTGATCCTCCCACACTGGTCCACCCCCTAGGAACTGGATCCAATAGCGATAGCTGTGTCCTGGCCACCTAGTTGACAGATCCCCGGGGACTAGTTGGTGAGACACCTTCAGGTTTCTCACAGAAGGAAACCACCCGGACGCTGACGGACCACCGGCCCAGAAATCTGCTATCCAGCATCTACTCAACGCCCTACTCAGGGTTCTTCTACATATATTCCAATGGGAGCCCCCACCCCAACTTCAATGCCTTGAGAAAGATTTCAGTTGAAACGCGCGTCGGCTGTTTTTTCTATTGTTACGGTTCACCAACCTGGTACACTGTACTCCAGGTGTTATGCTGCACTTGAAATAATAAATATGCCTGCACACACAAAAACATCTTCGAACTAATTTGTGTAGTAACTAAGGGGCACCAACCCCCTTGCCTGCGCCACCAGCCAACTAGGTTTTGTCAACCCACCCTCTCTCTTCAAACTTCCTGGGAACCATGGAGCCTGGTTCCCTGACAAAACCATGTACCGGGCTGCAGGCCTAACCTTGAATAAAGACGACAAGTTGCGCAGGGGACTGGCTGTCCCGAAACCAAGCTCCTCACCCCTTGCAAACTTTCTTTTGGGTACTGTTATTTCTAATTGTTATACTTGATCAAATATAAATACATCTTTTTTTTTTTTAAAAACCTCCACCTCTAGTTTACCAGAAACCATATTATGCCAACCTACTGATCCATGTGTTTTATAAAAATCCGAAATGGGAACATTTTACTGAATATAATCACAATCGTCTGAGACCCACCTTTGAACACTGCATGTTAGAACTGGCAGAAGCAGGTCCTATCTAAAAATGGCGATTTGGTGCCCCAAAAGTGGGTGTCATGGAGGAATACTACTTTCCTGTTGGATCTGTGAAGACATTGTAAGTCTGCACCCCTTTTAATCACATTCCCCAACATGTTCACATTACAGTATGTGCATGACAAGAAGGGCGTTGAATTCCCTGTGTCCTCAGACAATGCAATCCTATATTCTAAAGCTAAACGACTCAATCACTAACAAATCAACAGCAGCAGTGTTGCTTTAAACAAACCCCAACCTTCCCCCAAGCAGATTATTCAAAGCATCTTTAATGTGCTGGAAGCGCTTAAAAGCACCAACCCACCTGCACTGAATGAAAGTACCCAAATCTCTTCCACATTCCAAAACGTGTAACTTGTATGCATTGAATTATCCCCCCTCATCAGTCATTTTGCTTGCATGTGGTGCCCGAATCCCCCTCCCCATATTGTCCACCGGACTGCTCCCCACAACTCCATCAGACTTCCCCCTCCCAGGCTGCTATCATCGGAAAGACTATGGATCCGTATAACCTTTTTGGTATAGTTCTATCTAGACAGACATACATTATTTCCTGACTTTCCAAGCAGAAAGTGTGAAGTCAGTGAACAGAAAGTGCCTCACTTCTTGCTATTCAATCACTTACTTCTCACTGTCAGCTCGTAGTGCAGTGTCTCTGTAATTCAGGAACTTTAGTAGCAATAGGTGAGCATTCGCACAGGGTGTGGCCCAATGGGAGATGGGCCCTTTCTGCCACAAGATGCTTTCTAAAGGGAGGGCTGTCCAACCAACAACTCCACCCTATAACCAGTGCTCATCATATTAAAAAGATTCTGGTTAAATGCTGAGCAAACCTAAGGTGTGGATTCTGCACAGGAATCCCGGACACCGTTTAAGCATCCAGTTTGATCGGGTCCTGGCTTCTGCCTTCCTTGTAAGGTGAGATGTATAAGCCTCCATCAATTTCCTTTCACAAAACAGTGACAAGGTTTAGCTGTAAATCTACTATGGGTTTTCTAACTAAGAAGAACCCCCTAGAGCCCCATTAAGGATATGTTACAGTCAAGTCATTGAAGTAGGATGTCTAAGGGATTTGCCATATAGTCAGTGATATTCTCTTCATGCCTTCCATCCTCTGGCAACAAGGTGGTTAACGGAGTAGTGGGCAAAGGTTTTGGTGAACGGCATGACAGACTCGGTTTGATTCCTAGACTTCTGATCGGAGGTCAGTCTTTAAACTGGTTCATATACTCTTAACCTTGAGTGGGTTCCCCAAATGTTATCAGTTGGCCAGGATCCCACTCCTAGCACCCTGTGTGGCGTTAAGGAAGTAGGAGGCCGACCAAGTGGTGCCAATTCTAGAAATGATTTTATTTAAACAGAAAGAAAATGCCTATCTTTCCCTATACTGAGTTTGTTTCCCTACCTAACAAAACTACAACTGTGGCAGTCAGGATGTCAGTTGAGTCCGACTTAAAACAGTCTTGGTCAAAACCTACCTACTTTCCCTATCGCTACAACAAAGTCACAAACTAAAAGTTCCAGTTCTATCTGAGCCCAAGAGATTGACTCCCTTTGCCTTGTAGTTAAAAAGGCCCTTTGTATCAGGTAACAGTTCACAGAAGTTCCAAAAGGGCTAGGAGGATGCCCCCACTATCCTAGCGTATTTCTTGTGGCCAAAAGAAAAGTCAACTTAAAGTTTTAACGGAAAGAGAACAAAACAAATCCTTCAAGTACAAAGGCAAAGTATCAAAAATGAAAAATAACGATAAATTAACTGTTGGTCCCCAACTGGGATGAAGACCATGCATTTGAATAAATTCCCCTCTTCAAGATCAGACTATTAGTAAGGAGGGTTATAGTTGTCCTTCTGACAGCACGTGCCTTGGGTGGGGTGCTGCCTCGACCGAGCCAGAGCTCACTATACATTTCACAGGATGGGGTGCCTACTCCAAATTGGTTTGTTTCTATCCTTGGGCTAGCACAACCCTGTGGCCACCTTACTGTTTTGAGTCCACTGGGGGTGCTAGTATGTTTGAACAAAGAAAGAGAGCATAGTTGAGTGGCACCCAGCAAAGTTTTGCTACCCTTTTTCTGCTATTCAAACCTTTTGATGATATCCCCTCTTTTGGCTTAAAGAGGCATGATGGCAGGATTCTTTCCTGGCCGCTTTTACTATGATCAGGTGGGTGGCTGTGTACTCTTCGATATACAATATTGTTTTCAATGTATGTGACTGTTCGGTTTTGTCTTATATGTTCATGCTCTTGGTTAATCCCACCATGATTTGGAAACGTCCTTATCCCATTTTACCTGTATGTGACTGGGGAAGACTTCAATCTTTGTTTGGCCTTGAAGATCGAGTCTGTCGGCTTGGGTAATACATGCAGGGCCATCGGGGCACAGAAATGGAACTCTCGTCTCCCGGTTTCTCCACTCTCTCGCTGGCCAACAAGCTGGAGTTTCCCAGTTGGCAAGCTTCGGACTGATTCGTGGGGCTGTTGTGGTGGAATATCGGACCTCTTGTCTCCCGGTTTTCCACTCCCTCGCTGGCCACCATGCTAGAATGTTACCTCTCGTAAGAGTTTGGTTGCCATTTTCTGGTATCTTGTTTTCAGGCTCATGGTTCAAAGGAAGTAGGTCTTTTGCCTTTCCCGTTTCAGCCACTGCTCTCTTCTGAGCTACTCTCCTGCTGACTTGTTTTTCCCCTTTATATCGATTGCAGCCTGGACCTCTATAGAAGATGGCTGCCGAGTTGAGCCTGCCTCCTCTTGAGGGCTTGTGCTCTGCCTCACCATGGCCCTTGAATAAATTGTTCACTTCGACTTTGGGCTTCTACTCTGCTCCACACTTCGCAACATGTTGCAGAGGAGCAGACATGAACATCACTGATAGAACCCACCCCCTCACCTCCAACCTATTGCATGAACAACAGGAAGACACTATGCATGATACCAGCTATCATTCAAATAGTGTATGAGAGATTTTATGCACTCAGACAACCGTACCGTATGTATCCCAAACTGAAGTGGTAGCAGGAGATTTGCAGCCACCAATGAATATCTAAGAGCTGCAAAGAAATTCTGACAGGTGCAAAGTGACTTCATAATAAGAAGATACAATGACGCACTGGAACGATATAAGAATAGTTAAAGAATGAAAATATAACAGAAGTAAAGTAACATACGTATAAGTGAGAAGAAATCATATATACAAAGAAGATAAGTAATCAGATGAGTATTAAATGTATATACGCAGAAACGCAAGTTAGATGAATCACATAAAGGCTTGCTGCAGTAGAAAATAAAACATGGGTAAAGCGGACATGTTGAAAAGATGGACGCCGGCTCTAAATAATACTAAGCAAAGGGCTTGAACGAGAGAGACCAGGGCTGCATAGCTGACAGATTCACATTTGTGTATGAACAAAGAATAGCTGTTGGCTAGAGATCAAGGATTCTACAGCAAGAAGTAACAAAAGGGTACAAAGTGAGTCAACGAGAATAAGCAATGTACGCAGGACATTGTTCTCTTAGATTAAATAAATGAGCGAACTTTTGCGAATGCCAAGTTAGACAATTAAAGATGCAGAAAAGCATATGTGAGTCGGAGCAACCAAGTCTCCAGAGGACGAAGAGAGTAATGACACTTGACATAATTGAATCAAATAGCACTAAATAGAATGTGAAATTGACAAAATCATGGTCTCTTCACACATGGTACAAGACCAGAAAACAAGGGCTATTCATAAGACCTGGACGAAGATAACAATGTACTTTAACTCCTGTTAAAGTTCCAAAGAAGAGAACATCCAGCAAGATTAAGTACAAAGGGGAAGCCTTGGCTGAGAAGAGATGGTAGACTAATTGGGCAAGTAGGCAGTAGTGTGAAGTTGTTCTCTGCACCTGGGCTTCGTTTTGCTTACGTGCTGCTAGAGAGCACAGTGTCGAAGGTTGGGATTGGATACCAACCTATCATGAAGGCATGTGCAATGATGAGCAAACAATGTTGCAGAGTGCAATCCACTGCAGTTCTGCTGCTATAAATTATAAATTACTCACCGTAGTGACTAATGTACTCTTAGTCCTTAGTCCCCTTTCCGCCAAACTGCATGGGCGTCCCTTCCAAGGGGCAGGAGACAGAACCCTTTTCACCAGAAAAAACCTTCTTCCCCTTTAACTTTAGAGGCGCCTACGGCGCCACATCTCAGTCCCCATAGACGCGTCGACACTAGCTTCACATTGCCTAATGACACCAGTTTTATTAGGGGGGAGGTTGGTGGGGCGTATGGAGGAAAGGGGACTAAGGACTAAGAGTATGTTAGTCACTACGGTGAGTAACTTATAATTACTTTTACGTCCCGTCCCCTTTCCTCCATACAGCATGGGCGATTACAACTGAGTGTAGCACCAGGGTGGAGAGGAGACCCTCCTTAAGCAAACATGTTTCTAAGAACCGCCTGTCCAAAAGCTGTATCTGATCTAGAACCGGCATCCAAACAGTAGTGCTTGCAAAAACCCGAAGGGGTGGCCCATGTGGCGGCCCTACTTATGACTTGCCAGGGGACATGCCGCTGGAAAGCGATGGCCGTTGCCTTGGCTCTGACCGCGTGGGCATGCATGTTGGCCAGCAGTGGCTTGTGCTGTCCCTCGTAAGCTTCTTTGATGGCTGAGACCATCCAACGGGCTATGGAGGACTTGGAGGCCTGATACCCCAGTCTTGATCTGCCGAAGGTGACTAAAAGAGCGTCTGACTTGCGGAAGCCCTTAGTCCTGTACAGGTAGAATTTTAGGGCATGCCTGACATCAAGGCAGTGCAGAACTCTCTGCGCCTTGTCTTTGGGCTCAGCACAATTTCTTCGTTCAGATGGAATGAGGAAGGCACCTTAGGTAGGAATGCTGGGTGCGTCCGTAGGACTACCTTGTTCTTGTGAAACATAGTGTATGGCTGCGAGGTGACCAGCGCCTGGATTTTGCTGATTCTGCGAGCCGAGGCCGACTAACAAGGCCGTCTTAATGGTGAACAGCCTGATGTCTGTGGATGCCATTGGTTTGAATGGTTTGTGCGCCAGGGCACCCAAGACTATGTTGAGGTCCCACATGGGGTGCGGCCTCTTGATGGGAAGGTAGAGCCTGGCGAGACCCGTCAAATGTTTGACAATCGGGTTGGAAGAGGAAAAGCTTGCCTCCGAGTTTCTGTAAGCCCCAATGACTGCCAGGTAGGTGCGGCAAGTGTCCACCTGCATGCCGGAATGGGCGAGATGCGCCGAAATGGAGAGCACTTCGTCAAGGGAAAATGTTAGAGGGTTGATGTCCTTAGTGTCTGCACAGTGGCAGAACCTGGTCCACTTGCTCTTGTACTGGGCCCTGGTAGATTTGCTCCTGGGGCCCTGTATGATCTCTAGATTAGCCTGAGAGAGGCTGAGATGTCCTAACGTGACCTGTTCAGGAACCATGCTGTGAGGGCTAGTTTCTCTGGCACGGGGTGGATGACTCTGCCCCCCCCTGTTGCGCCAGAAGATGTGCTGGGCACGTCGGAATGCAAATGGGAGGTCTCTCCGAGAGGCTGAGCAGCTCCGAGAATCATGGCCTGGCTGGCCACCATGGAGCTATTAGAATGATGCTGAGGTGGCGAGACTCCTTGATCTTGCATATCACCCTGTGAATCAGCTGTGTGGGCGGAAAGGCGTATGCTGTCATTCCATCCCACCAGATCTGGAATGCATCGCCCAGGGAGTCGGGGCCCTGATCCTGCCAGGAGGTGAACAGTTGGCCCAGGATTCTTTGGTGTCAGAGGCCCATGTAACTGCCCTGAGCCACTGTGTGTGAGTAGGAGACTTAGGTCGGAGCCAGCAAAGTAGGATTGCATGCACTGCTAGTAGCATACAGAGGCCAGATAGTTTCCGGGAATCACGGTGGAGCTCTGGGAAGTCATGAAATAGGCACTTCATTGGGGATGGGGTGATAGGGTGTTCAAGGATAGCCGACACGGTAGAGCATACTGCACTCCAGAATTGAGTGAGACGGGGACAAGCCCAGGTCATGTGGGTATAGTCAGCGTCATCGCAGCCACATCTGGGGCATCTAGGGGAGAAGTTGTTCGAGATACGATGCAGCCTGGTCGGGGTGTAATGGTACCTGTGTAGTAATTTGAATTGGATCAATTTGAACCGGGAGTTGAAGGAGACCCCATGGATACGTGCGCACATATGGGCCCATCGATCATCGGTCATTTCCAGTCCGAGGTTAACCTCCCAGGTGTGTTTTAGTTTGGAGAATGCGGGGAGCGATCCGGTCTGCACCAAGGTGTACAGCCTGGAAATTTTGCGCCTCATGGGAGAGGGTGAGGACAGCTCAGTGATTGCAGGCTCATCAGGTGGCAGTGCCGGAAAGCTTGGGTATTTATGTTTGAGGACCTTTCGGAGGGATGAATACTGAAGCCAAACGGACGGTCTCCGCCTCAGGGACGGCAGGAGGTCAGGCCATTCTATGAAATTACCCTGTACGAATTTGTCGCAGAGTAATTCGTATCCCGCCCCAGCCCATCAGCGAACAATCGAGGGGGGGGACTTGTGGGACCTCTGGGAGAAAATTCCAAATTGGTAGGTTACCGTGAAAGGAATGGGTGATACCCAATGTTTGCCACGTTTTGGATAAGGCCAGTGATGTGCAAGTCACCGGGTCCAGTGAATCCGATACCACTGACATGGGCGCGATCACCAGGGAACGGATGTCTCGGTCGCTGATCGTTAGCCTTTCCAGCCTGACGTGGGGTGGGGGATCCAAACTAATATGCAGTGTATTGGAGTTGTGCTGCCAGCCAGTACTTGAGGAAGTCAGGTGCTCCGAGGCCTCCAACCGCTATCGGGGCAGCAAGGGTCCCAAGCTTAAGGCGGACCGCGCCCGATTGCCAGAGGAAGGTATTAAGGGTACAAGTCAGTTCCCGGAAGAACCCAGTGCCCGGCCACTGTGGAACATTGGCAAATCTATACAAGAGTTGGGGCAGCACCACCATCTTCAGTATCTCTATCCTACCAGCCAATGAGATCGGAAGTTTGTTAGAACCCCGTATCTTTACTGTGAGGTTTGTGAGGTATTTTTGGTAATTCTCCTCAAAGACCAGTTCCGCATGACGTGACACTACTATGCCTAGATAAATGAAGACAGACTGGGCCCCATGTGAGCCCCCGGGGTGTCAGGAGGAGGGAGTGTGGGGGGAGTGTGGGGGGAGTGTGGTGGGAGTGAGCGGAAAAAGGGTGGATTTAGAGCAGTTCACTATGAGACCAGAGATTCGACCAAAGAGAACAATATCCTCAAGGATTGGAGCCAGATTAATTTCAGGGGAGCGGATGAAGAGGAGAGCGTCATCCGCATATAGGGAGACTATATCCGAGGATCCGGCAGTACGCAGGCATCTATGTGCATGGCGTTGGCGAAGCATGTCCGCAAATGGCTCCATTGCCACAGCGAAAATTAAAGGAGAAAAGGGACAGCCCTGCCTAGTATCCCTAGCTATATGAAAGAGGGGGGAACAACGGTCCTCAGTGCGGACTCTGGCTACAGGGTTGGAGTAGAGTAGCCTGACCCAGGAGAGGAAGGTAGGGCCGAATTTGCATTTGTCAAGTACCCACCAGAGATACCTCCACGAGACCGAGTCAAAGGCTTTCTGATGTCAAGTGTCGCGGCCACCGCGTGGACATTTGGGCTCAGCCTGCTTATAATGTTGAAAAGGCGCCTCAGATTCAAGGAGGTGGAACGTCCCGGAATGAATCCCACCTGGCCAGGGTGAACGATATGTGGCATGCAAGGAGTAAGTCGTAAGGTAAGTAACTTAGCATAGATCTTGACGTTGCAATTGATAAGTGAGAGCGGACGGTAGGAGCCGCATTGAGTGGGGGGTTTGCCAGGTTTTAGTAGGACGGTTATGTTGGCTTCACGGAGCGAGGGGGGGGAACTGACCCACCTCCACCAACTCCTCCGAGAGGGCAACTAAGCGAGGGAGTAAAAGTGATTTGAAGTGTTTGTAGAACTCGACCGGGATACCGTCGGATCCTGGGGATTTGCCCGAAGAGAGGGAGTCTATAGCCTCCGAGAACTCCTCAGGGGTGAATGGATTCTCGAGGGATCCGATGGTGTTGGGGGACAGGACCGAGAGAGGGAGCATATCGAGGTAAGCGTGAATTTCTGATGTGGTGGCACCGTCCGCGTGGGCATATAGAGATTCGTAAAAGAAGAATTGATATCGTGGGCTGAAATGGCCAGAGTCCCGTCAGGTCTCTCAATTCTGGGGGTGGGAGGGGCGCCAAACTCTCAGCGGAGGAGTCTAGCCAGGAGACAGCTTGGGTGCTTACCCTCACCGTATTTCCTAGCGAGTCCCGGGCTGTCCAAGAACATCAGTTCACGGTCAGCAAGTGCACGTAAGGTATCCAGCTCCGTGCCGATTCACGCAAGGATTTCAGGGGGTTGGTGCAGCGTGCATTGAGCTTCCAACGCGGACAGCGTCGCCTCGCTTTCAGTAATTTCCCTTTGAATAGTTTTGAGGATACCGTTTTCCTTAGAAAGGGCAATGCCCCCAATATAAGCTTTGAAAGACTCCCAGAGGGTAGCCTGCGAAGACACTGAGTTAGTATTAATCTCGAATTGCCAACTCCATCTCAGAGCTGAAGAGCGGGTTGAGGAGGGAGTGTGGTTTCATTCGCCAGTGTCTGGTTCAGTCGCGATCTGGGCCCCAACACAGGGCGACAGTGACCGGGGAGTGGTCCGAGAGAGTCCTGGGTAGGATCGTTAAGCCGGATATATTCCTTATGAGTATATCAGACACCAGCCAACTGTCAATCCGGGAATAGGAGTTGTGTACCGAGGAATAAAAGGAGTAGGAGCGGGAGTCGGGGTAGAGGAGCCTCCATACGTCCACCACAGCCAAGCAGGGGAGAGAGGAAAGTGTGCTGTAAGCAGCTTTAGAAAGTCGACCGGGTCTGGATCCGGATCTGTCAAGGTCCACATCGAATATTGTATTAAAATCGCCCCCCCAGAGAATTGGTAACAACGGGAAACTATCGAGGAGAGCCGTGAGGTGTATATAGAACTCGGGGTCATCGATGTTGGGACCATAGATGTTTAATAGGACCACCTCCTTGTTTTGCAGGGTACCATGGAGTAAAACATATCTGCCCTGGGGGTCAATCGACATGGCTATGGGGTTGAATCTGAGGCTCCTGTGAATAAGGGTCATAACCCCAAGGCTCTGGGTGGAGTAGGTGGTGTAGTACCTTTGAGGGCCCCATGTTTTAGCGAACCTTTCACAATACTCTGTACATGCATGCGTCTCCTGCAGGAACAGGACTTTAGCCCCACGTCGTTCGGCCTGGAGCTGTAGTAACCTCATTTTCTTGTAGTTCTCCAGCCCTCGCACATTCCAGCTCATGAATGTCAGTTTCTTCACTGAACCCCCCCCCCCCCGGGGTAGCCATAGAGGAGTGCGGGTGAGCGGATGTGTGCCCCCATGGATGGTGCATAGCATAGTGAGATCTGCAAATCCATCGGGTCCATGGTGCCCGGAACTCTACCTTCTCTGTGAATACCAAGCATTTTTTTTAACATATGACCTCTTCCCCCCCTACCCCCTCCCACATCCCTCCCCCAGAGGAATGACAACCCCATAACCAAACAACCAAATCCAAAGCAATGGCATCAACACCTGGGGGGCCTGTGAACCGGCCTGGCGGCGATGCTCCGAACCGGGAGGCAATATTAGGATAAGCATGGTGCCCGATGATGATATCAGGCGCCACCCGGGGGAACCCCCAGGGGCGGGCAGGGCACGGTCGCCTAATAATGAAACAATGTAACAAAATTGGAATAAATAGACTCTCAATCAACTGAATCGAGACAATGTGCGGGTTCAATCGCAGTCATTGAAGGGATGTTATGATGATAGAGGAGCGCCGAGAGGGGGGATAGTCCCGGACAACGCCCGATAGTGGGTCAGGAAGCCCAGCATGGGACCAGACAGCCAAGCAACAGACTGTTGATTACACTCCATAGGAGCCAGGAAGAGGTCCCAGCAGTGCACAATCGGCTTAATGGCAGTACTTTGTCCAGTAGGGCCCCCCCACTGAGAGATGATCATATGCAACATCAACATGTCAACCAGTATAACAGTGGTGGAGAAATATCGTTAAAGGGAGTGCAGTTCGAGAGGGAATCAGCATTGGGGCGAAAGGGTTCCCCCAGAAACCCAGGGCAACCCCAAGGGCGGAGGACGCGTGTGGTGGGCAGCTGAGATGCACCGGCAGGGAGTGGTCCCCACCGTCGTGCATCCAACAGTTTGATCATATTGTGATAAATCAGTAAACCAGTTTGCAAACAACAGTGAGAAGAAACAGACAACAACAATATATGCTGCAAATGTGACAAAGTCGGGATGGATGGCGTCTCTATCAGACCATGACGCTCTGCGGGTACAACACGTGTTGAGAGCATGTTATGATACTAGATGAATTCTGAAACTGACCCCAGCAACGTCTGCTCAACAGTTAGTCTATGTTGTGGTGAACCGATGTCTCAGTGCATGAACAAAGGCGATAAGGAACAACACAATAACAATGAATGTTACGAATGCGGGTCAGCCAGGGAAGTGTTCATCGATGAACCTGGAGGCCTCCTCAGGTAGCGTGAAAAAGTACACCCGGTTTGTATGTTCACTTCTCAATTTGGCGGGATATAGCATGGCATATTTGACCTGTAGATCACGCAGCCTCCTCTTCACCGCCCGAAAGGTTTTGCGCTCCCGCTGGACCGCCACCGAGAAGTCTGGGTATAAGTGGATCCTGGCTGCGCCCAAAAGGAGGTCTCCCTTGGCCCACGCCGCCCTGAGGAGGGCATCACGGTCGCGGAAATTTAGGACCCTGGCTATAATAGGCCGTGGTGGTGCACCAGGTCTGGGCTTCGCCGTGAGTGCACTGTGGGCTTTCACAATTGCGAACTGCGGTGAGAGTTTTGGGGAGTCTAGCAGTTGCAGTAGCATGCCCTCTATGTAGTCCTCCATGGGTTCCTGTATACCATCCTCTGGTACACCGATGATGCGGAGTTTGTTGCGTCTCGAGCGAGACTCAAGGTCCTCGTTGTTCTTTTCCACCTCGGCGACGCCGGCAGAGAGCGTGGAGACCTCTGCTCGGAGGGAACTCAAGCCATCCTCGGCCGTGCTCACTCGTGTCTCGATTTCGGCGACCCGGCCGTCCGTTCTTTCCATATGTGCCTTGATGGAGGATATCGTGCCGTTCATGTCGTCCAATTTGCTATGGAGTGTGGTGAACGCCTCCCGGATGTATTCCATCATTTTCTGGGTGTCAGGTGGTTCCGACGTTGGTGAGGTGGAAGGTTCCTGTGCTGACGTTTCCGCCACCGGACCCACCAGGGTCTTTGTGAACATGTTAATACAGGATTGTTTCTTACCAGATCCCTTTGTCATGGTGTCGGAGAGGGGTGGGTTTAGGTCCAACAGGCGGCCGGGGCTCCGGGGCTAGGCAGGAGAGCGGACAGGGCACCCAAGGGGGGACCGCCGGACCGCCCCGGGCACCGTAGACACACAGGACTCAAATGACAAGATAAGATGCAGCATCCCAGATAGTCACCGATGGTCCCCAGATCACGGGGCGAAAGGGCCTCCTCGGCCAATAGGTGCATGTGTGAGCAAGTGGACAGTGGCTGGGCCCGCCAATGCAGCCGGCCCCGAGAGTCCCGGCAGGGGGCCAGGGCCCGGGGAACAGCGCTCAGTAGGCGAGACGGAAGAGGCTGAGGCCCCGTGCGCCGACGCAGTGGAGAGGAACGAGGGCACACTCCCTGTATCAAGCAATGAGGCGGCCAGCACCAAGTCCGGTGGACACGGAGCGCCGAGGGGTGGCAGGGGGGGACCTGGAGTCCTGAATTCAGTAGCAAGAGCAGTGTGGAAGGCCAGAAGTCTCAGCGCATACAGGTGTGGCAGAGGGTCCAGCAGCCGGGTGGCCTGGTGAAGGGGGCAACTCTAGATGTCCCCGATCTGGTTTGTTAAATAAATGGGGTAGCTGATGGGTGTGGGGGGAGTGGGTGCAGAACCTCAGCAGAAGTCCCCCGTCGGAGTTATGGAGGTGTTGGTAGATACTGTGTTGGTAGATACTGTGGCTGGGGGGAGGTCCCGCCGGGGTTAGACCATGGACCGGGATGCCAGCGCCTGGAGGGCGCTAGTGGGGGGGGGGGGGAGCACAGTCCCCGAATCAATCCAGACCCCCAAGCAGTGTCCGCCACCTGCCCTAGGGACAGGGGACCAGTACAGCAGCCAGAGGAGGTAGGCGGTAAAGTGAATAGGCCACTGCAGCTCCCGCCCATGCACCGGGGGCCCAGGCGCCACTCAAGTCCTGCGGCAGTAAGGAGCTGCAGGAGCGGGTCTGTAGTCACTGCGGAGCGGGTGGAGAGGTGATCGGGGCCTGGGACGGCTCACAGTGGCAGCCCGAGGCGAGGACGTCCTACGGGCCGGTCTGCCGCTCGATCACAGGAGGTTCAAAGAAGGTAGCACGCTGCCCAGGACGGGGCAGCGGAGCGGACCGCTCAGGATTCCGGTGCAGGTCCCCAGGCCATAGCAAGGAGGGTGAGGCAGCGGCGCGAGCCAAGCGGTCCCGCGAAGGGTGGGGGAGGATAGCACAACGCGGCACAACACCCCTCCCCTACAGCAGGCCCAAGAGCCACGGGACAGAGGCGCGGCCCCCTGGAACCAAGAGCGGGGTCGGGGAAGCACCCGCTCGCGGCCCACCTCCAGTGAGCTGTAGCTCCGCGGTAGGGGCGACTCAGAGGGCGGCGTTCGAGCAGCAGACGCACGGCACCTCCAGCAGCTTGAATAGATAGTCGGATGTTCCTTTTACACGGGCAGCAAGTGAGGATTATGAAGGGAAGGTGCCTCACAGTGCGGAGCGGAGCATCAGGCAGCCATCTTCTTTGAGCGCAACAGTGCCCCCCCCCCCCCCAACGACTCAACATTAAGCATCTCTTACCTCCTCACCAGGCTCACCTTCAAGCGAACAGGTTGTGCAGCACTGCTTGGCCGACTCTGGATTCCTCCCTGGAATCCCGGTCGACGCAGTAGAATTTCATGAAGGTGTGCATCGACCTCCACGCAGCTGCCCTGCAGATGTCCAGCAGGGGCACACCAGACAAGAACGCCGTAGTAGCAGCAGTCGCTCTGGTCGAATGGGCTCTCGGACGGCCGGGCCACGGTCGGTTTGCCAACTGGTGACAGTGCATGATGCAGCCGGAGAGCTATCTGGAAATGGAAGCCTTGGGCAGGGCCTTCCCTTGGTTCACAGAGCCAAAGTTCACAAACAGCTGTGATGTCTTCCGAAAACTCTGCGTGGTCCACGTAGAAATTCAGCGCTCTGGCCACATCCAGTGAGTGCAAAGTCCTCTCAGCCGGCGACGAAGGCGACGGGAAGGAAACAGGCCACACCAAGGGCTTGTTGAGATGGAAGTCCGACGGCACCTTGGGCATGAATGAGGGGTGCGTCCTCAGCACTACCCTCGTCTGGTGGAATGTCGGGTACGGCGGCTTACAGGAGAGGCCTGGATCTCTCCCACTCGTCGTGCAGAGGTGATGGCCACAAAAAACGCCGTCTTCCACGATAGGAATTTCAGCGGCGCCGAATGCAAAGGCTCGAATGGCGGGCCCATGAGCCTGGTCAGCACCACATTGAGCTCCCACGCCGGGGTCTGGGTCAGAGCCTTCACCGGCGGGAACGAGCGGAACAGTCCTTTCATGAACTCCTTCACCAGGCGGTTGGACCACAGAGATCTTGGGTTGTGATGCAGGATCGCGCCTCCTTCCCGGGCGAGAAGATCTGCGTCCGTCGGTAGCTTGACTGGAGGGGATGCCGACATGTCCAGAAGGTCCGGGAACCATATCTGGCTCGGCCACACCGGTGCGACTAGGATCATCCTGCACCGGGGCCGGCTGAGTTGACTGATGAGTCGCAGGAGCAACAGCAACGGTGGGAACGCATAGAGGAACAGGCCGTCCCAGTGGAAGCAGAATGCATCCCCCATACTCCACAGCTGGGGAAACCTGCTGGCGAACCTCCGGCACTTGGTGTTCGTCGCTGTCACGAACAGATCGATCTGGGGATTGCCCCATCGTCGGAATAGGAGATCTACCTGATCTTGCCGAAGCTCCCATTCGTGGCAAGAGCGCAGCTCCCTGCTGAGTGAGTCGGCAACAGTGTTCTTCACTCCTGCCAGATGAAAGGGTACCAGGAACATCCCCCGGCCGACGGCCCAGTGCCACAGATCCTGTGCTTCCTTGGCTGGGGATCTGGTGCCCCCCTGCTTCTGTATGTAGAACATCGTGGTGGTGTTGTCGGTGAAGACCCTTACCACTTTGCCAATGAGGGACGGAAGGAAGGACCTGAGGGCCCAAAACACGGCCCTGAGCTCCAGAACGTTGATGTGCAGTGACCTCTCCTCCGGGAGCCAAATGCTTCTTGCGTGGAGATCTCCGGTGTGCGCGCCCCATGCCTCCGGGGAGGCATCCGTCGTCACCATCTCCTGATGCGCTGGGGTCTGGAAGTCCATGCCCTTCGCGAGATGCGCGTGGGTGCCCCACCACCGGATCGCTTAACGGAAAGTCCCGTTGAGGGAGATCTTGTCTTCGAAGCTTCCCGCCACTTGTATCCACCGGGCGTCGAGGAACTCCTGCAGCGGCCGCATCCACAACCTGCACAGTCGCACGAGGTAGATGCAGGACGACATCATGCCGAGCAGGGACTTGATGGACCTCATCTTGGCTACCTCCATGTTCAACAGCCGTTGTACCTTGCCCAGGATGGCCTTTATCCTCTCCTCCAACTGTGAAGCCAGCTGCGCCACCGTGTTGAGCCTGGCTCCCAGGAACAGGGCGTCCTGCAATGGCACCAAGCAGGACTTTGCAAAGTTAATCGAGAACCCCAGTTCTGTGAGCAGGCGGACAGTCGTCGCTGTGTGGTCGATGGCGAGTTCCCTTGACTTTGCTCGGATGAGCCAATCATCCAGATAGGGGTAGACGTGTATCCCCTGCAGGCGCAGCTGCACCGCCACCGGTGCCAGGCACTTGATGAAGACCCTTGGTGCCGACTTCAAACCGAAGGGCAGTGCCTTGAACTGATGGGGCCGCCCCGGACCACGAAGCTTAGAAACATTCGATGTCCTTTGTGGAAGTATGCATCCTCCAGGTCCAGCGACGACAGGAAGTCCCCGTATTCCAGCTGTCCCAGCACATGCTGAAGGGTGACCATCCATAATTTTGGGTATTTTATGTATTTGTTGAGGCGGCGGAGGTCCAGGATAGGCCACCAGCCGCCAGTCTTCTTCCGGACGAGGAAGTACCGTGAGTATACCCCGGTGCCCCGGAATCTCTTCGGGACGAGCTCTATTACACCCTTTGCCAGCATCGCTTGTACCTCCAGAAGTAGTTGTGGGATGTGGTCTTCTTTCCTGGCCAGCGGCGGAAAGTTTGGGCACTTCCTTTGGAACTCGAGAGTGTGCCCGTGGGCCAGGGCATCTAGCACCCAACGGTCAGTGGAGATCGATTCCCACACGCTGATGAATTTTGCCAGCCAGCCACCCACTGGGGTGCTCGGGTGGGGGCCCGACGTACCGGCCGGTTCAGTCCTGCTTCGCAGAGGCCTTGCCACCTTGAGCCCCTTGGCGACAGCGATGATGTCCACCGGCCTTGCTGCGGCCTCTGTAGGCTTCTTGCGACGAAGAGCGGGCCACCTGACGGTACGACGAAGAGCTGCCGCTGAATCCTTTGGAGGCACCTTGAGATTTGCCTCCGGGGGTCCGAAAGGACAGCCGTCGCTGATGTAGCGTGATTGCCTGCAGTGACTCATCCACTGCCTTGCCAAACAGGTTGTTCCCCTCGAAGGGCATGTCCGGTACCCTGGTCTGTACATCCTGACGAAAGTCGGTGGCCATGAACCAACCGTGCCGGCAAAGGCAACCGCTGTTGCCCATCTGGCGAAAACCGGTGTTGGCGATGTCCGTGGCTACCGTGATGGCGAGGTCCGACGCCACCTCGCCCTCTTGCAGGATTTCAAGGGCTTGCGCCCTCTTGTCGTGTGGAAGGAAGTGCATGAGGGGGCCGATTTTGAAGCACAGCTCCCTATCGTAGCGGGCCACGATAGCGAGAGCGTTGGCCGCCTTAATGTTCGTTGCTGCCGACGAGATGACCCGATGTCCCATGGTGTCCAGCTTCTTCCACTCGCCATCCGGCGGAGAAGTGGAAGTCGATGCCATCGTCCCTGCTGATTTCTTCGTGGCTGCCGCGGAGACCACCGAGTCCAGGGATGGCTGCACCCTGAGGCACATGGGCATGGAGTCTGGGACCCGGTACTACTTCTCATACCGGTCTCTCTTCGCAAGGGCCGTGGACGGGTTCTTCAGAAGGGACAGCCCTTCGTCCCAGATGTCGTCCAACAGCGGGACTGAGAGGACAGTCTTCCTCTTGGCCTCTCGACGTTCTTCGGGGCATAGCTGGAAAAGCTGCTATGCCCTGGTGATCATGGCGTGAAAGGAGCCAATTTCGTCGGGAGGGGAAGCCCGGGTAGGGGTCGATGGGAGATCTGTTCCGTCGTCGCCACCGTCGTCGTCTTTCCCCGTCGTCGCCATCTCCATCTCATCCCTCGGCGGAGTGGATGGAGGTGAAGGATGGGAGGGCGGGGGAGGATGGACTCGCCTCTGCTTGGCTGGAGGACTCCCAGATGGTCCAGGCGTCCAGGCGCCGCTGGATCATCCGCCGGAGGCAAGGGTAATCTTGTCCTCATCTCTGTGCACAAGGTGTGCAGTGCCAGCAAAATGTCATCTGACCTGTCTGTTGGCAGTGGCATCGGTAGCAACGGGAGCGTCGGCAGAGGCGTGGTGTCCGGTTCCTCGTCGATCTGCCGTTCTTCATCGGCTCCACCCTCGCTCTCCACGTCCGCCTCGTCGGAATCCTTCCCGTAGGCCCTGACCTCGACGAACCTCTTGTCGAGGACTGTCTTGAGGCCAGACAGCTCGTTCTCGGAGGAGGTAGCCGAGTCCGTTAGTTCTATCGCGCCCCCCCACCCCTTCTCAGCCTGGGGTTTCACGGGGGTCTTTTCGATAGGCTGGAAAGACGATTCCCTCCGGGATGGCAGGGAAATGCTAGGCCTGGAGGTCGTCTCCACTGGGGTTGCCTCTGCAGGCTTCGCCAGGGCCGTCACGACTCCCTCGATCGAGGCCTTAGCCGGGTGAATCTGAGCCTTCACGACTTTAGGCGCGTCTGATGCCTTCACAGTGGGGGGAGGGTCACTGCTTCACTCCCCCTTGGCTTCCTCCATCGGGGCTGACCGGGGCTTCTCCAGAAGCTTACCCGGGTTGTCCGACTTCCTCTTTGAGCCGGAGCGTTGGCTCGTGGTTGATGGCGTTGGCGATGTTGCGCCCGGCCTGGCAGCCGAGGAGCCCGAACCAACGGTACTCCTGGTGCCCACGGACTCGCAGTGCGTTCCCTTTTGTTGGGCCCCCATCATCGGAGCGCCCTCAAAGGTCTTAGAAGACCGCTCAGGTGACTTCTTCTCACCTGATGCTAGGCTCTTCGCCTCCAGCCAGTTAGCGAGTCGTGTACGACGGTCCTTCATGGTCCGGATGGACATGTTCTTGCAGAACGCACAGTCCTCCTCCAAGTGCGACTTGTCGGAGTGCAGGCAGTAGAGGTACCTTTGAGTGCTCATCCTCCTTGAAGACGTTCTGTAGTCCACATCCAGGGCAGATCCTAAACAGCTTGGATCCAACGGGCGTCGAGTCTCCTTTGTCCTGGTCCATGTCCACACGGGGTAGGTCTCAAAGATCTTCCGGAATCCTCCAAGAAGTGAAATTCGACAAAATTCTGCCCTTGAGGGGCGTAGAGATTTCCGAAAGTGGTCCCTGTTAATTGGAAGATGAATCGGTGGAACTTGAGGCTCGATTTGACTGAAAAAATAAGAGTAAACTCAATACACAGTAAAAGCTCGAGAGCTAAGCACGAAGACTCCTAACACTTGAACGTGTGGTAAAAATCTGAAGATGGTTGCCAGTGGAGGGGCTTAGGTAGAGGGCAGTATGACCCAGAGACCAGTGATTGGTTATTAGTAGAAAGACAGTTCAGAAATTAAACTGATTTTTTCTTTACCAAGGATTCCCAGCCTGACGACGGGGAATATTCATGAGCATGTGAATCCATGCCAGAGAAGCAGTGGTTGTTCAGAGGAGGGGGGGGGGGGGCAGAAAAGGAAAGAAGAGAAAGAAAGAAGAAAAAGAAAGAAGGAGGAGGAGAGAAAGAGAGGAGAGAAGGAGAGAAGGAGAAAGAGAAAAAGAGAGAACGAGAGAACGAAAGAACAAAACAACGAATGATCTGTGGTGAAGGTTGCCAGAAAGGCTTGCCCGTCCGCAGGTTGCAATCCCTGGACCACCATGTAAGGTCTGGGTGAAGCGACGGAGGAACGTTGATCATCTCTGACTGATGGCCCCATTCCTGGTTCCAAGATGCTGCAAAGTGCAGCCGTATCCTCCTCATCCTCATCCTGAGTCTCGTATGGGGACAGCCAAGAGGACTGCTGCTATGAGACCAAGTAGGTGTTGGTACCACCAGGCCGAGGTCACTTCTCTGCTGAGGAATTGCACCGTGGCCCTCTTGATGGCTGTGATCTTGTCCTCCGAGGGAAAAACTCTCTCGGAGCACGTGTCCAAAATGATGCCCAAGAAGGCCAGTCTCTGCGTGGCTTGCAGCTGTGACTTCTTGAGGTTGAGTGAGAAACCCAGCTTGTGCAGTGTGTTCATAAGAGTGTGGGATGTATGGTGCACTGCTTCCGGAGATGTCGCCCTGACGAGCCAGTCATCAAGGTACGGGTAGATGTGGTGGCCCTGCGACCTGAGGAGGGCCGCCACTGTGTTCATCAGCCTGGTAAAGACCCTGGGGGGCGAGTTGAGGCCAAAAGGAAGCACCTTGTATTGGAAATGGTAGCCCATGATCCTGAATCGTAGAAAGGAACGATGAGGCTATCAAATTGGGACGTGCAGGTACGCGTCCTTCAGATCCAGGGAGCACATCCAGGCTCCCCTGCACAATGTCTCCGCTATCAAAGCTGGCTTAACCATCTTGAATTTTTGTAGTGGTAGGGAGAGATTGAGGGTGGAAAGGTGAAGCACAACTCTCAGGCCCGCCTGGTCCTTCTTCTGAATGGCGAAAATCCTGGAGTAAAAGCCCAAGCCTTGCTCGGAGGCTGGGACTTCCTCCACCACCTGGCTCTCGATGAGCGACCGGATCTCTGCCAAAAGAGTTGCTGTCGCAACCTGTGGGAGTGGAGGGGAGGAGGGAGGAGAGCCTGGGATAGGGAGGCGGTACACCGCAGAGACTAGAGAGAGGATCCAGGGGTCCGCCAAATTCTGGCGCCAGAAATTAGCATGGAGAGCAAGCTGGTTGCTCGGCCTAGGTTGAGGAAGGCCCAAGTACTCCGTCAGTCCTGCCAGATGTTCGTGGAAGGCCTTGGCGGAAGATGGCGTGTCGGCGTCATCCTCCCCATCTGTGTCTGCATGAGGGTTCTGTTGGTCCAGGACCGGAAGAGGGGAGTTGGGAACCGGGGGCTGCGGTGTGGATACCGGAGCCGCAGGCTGAGGCAGAGGCTGTTGCAGAACCGGCTGGACATGAGGCTGGGGGCAGTGGCTCTGCGGCACCAGAGCCATTGGAGGGAGCACGTCCCTGATGGCGTCCCTGACTAAGTCCCCCACCTGAGGAGATTTCATGAGCCTGAGGAACCGTTCAAAGAACCTGTCCTTGCAAGCCGGATTGGTGGTAGGCGAAATTGACGGGGTAGCGAGGGGCTGCTGAGGCCTTGCATGCCCTGCCTATATGGACGCTGCGGAAACCTGCCTTGCGCGAAGGAAGGGTAAACTGTAGGCCACATACCTGGTTGACACCAGTCCCACCGTGACACACGATCCTCCACCTGCTGCCTTCCCTGGAGCAGCGTCGCCCGGATGTCTGGATTTTCTGGCACAGCGGCCATTTTGTCGAGCTGTCTTCCACGTGCTTGCGTCGTGTTGCTCGGCTCACTGGGCACCGCCCCGTCCAGGACTCTTGAGTGTGGATCATGGGGCCTACCCTGTTCCTTGGGCGGAGGCCCGGTAGGCATTTCGCCCTCAGCAGATCTGCCGGTAGAACTGCGTATAGGCCCTCCCTCAGACATGTTGCCGGTACTAGGGCGTAGCCCCTCGGGTGAACAACTGGTAAAATAACCTTCCAGTCCCTCAGCACTGTTACCGGGAGGATCTACTGAGCCCTCAGCCTGTCGGCTGGTAGCTGATTCCGCCTGGGTACTTGTGCTAGTACCAGTCCTGAGCGGTCCCTCCCGCAAGGGCGAGTCCTTGGGAAGGAGTCTCGCTTGCGGGGTGCAATGGAAAAGAGCGGCCCTACCTTGGGCCTGAATCGATGATAGACAAAGTCCTTAAGGTCCTTTGGAGGCAATCTCTGGAAGAGCTCCCTCCACCTGGCTAGTCTGTTCTTCAGACACCTCAAGGAAATCGCGTTGCACGCGGTACAAGCTTGCCAGCCATGGTCTGGGCCAAAGCACAGTAGGCAGAGGGCGTGGGGGTCTTTAGTCGGGAAGAGCCCGTCGCAGGATGGACACCTGCTGAACCCTGTAGAAGTCGACATGCTCCAGGGAGGAGCGTGACACCTGAGGACCGAGTAACTGAATGATAAAAAGACAAAAGAGAAGAAGTATCAGCGCGTGGAATTACATGGCCGAAGCCAAACCCAGTAGCACTGGTGAATCCGGGCCGTTCCCGTGGACGCGGAAACGGGGCCTGGGTGTGGCACCGTAGGCCAGAGTCAGGGCAGCGCATGCTCCCAGGGCTGCACCCCCTGCGCGCCTCTAAATTTAAAGGGGAAGAGGTTTTTTTTCTGGTGAAAAAGGTTCTGTCTCCCGTCCCTTGAAAGGGACGCCCATGCAGTATGGAGGAAAGGGGACGGGACGTAAGAGTATCTGTGTTATACATAGTTGGAGGGAAGCTCAAGGTATGCCGGCCAGATGAGGGACAGCCAATTGTGTTACTAATATGTAAAGACCCTATAAGTAGAGATGTTCCCCTAACCAATCTGTGTGTCCGATAGGTTTTATTATTTGAACTGTAGGAGGACATTGTAGCCGACGCACATCGTGGTATAAAGCTTTTGTGTACCTGAAATGTAAATGAGCGTGTGGACAACAATTCGTTGTACGCCAGGTTTCCCTACTTTATTGAGCTGATAATAAAGTAGCATTTTGCAATATTCTTGGAGTCTGTCCGGTTATTTGGGACCAAGATTGTTTATTATGGTAATTCCATTCTGTGCATAAAGAACTCTCAAAGGTGCTATTGCACAGTGTCTCTACTGCTCCGAGTGCTTCGAACTCTGCTTCCAGCCTCCTTCCTGAAATTGTTCCCTATCTCGTCCTCATCTTCTTTGTCGGGTGGGTTTATATAGTAAGCCCCACCCTAGCTTATCATCATGTACATGGTTTGAAATTGATGGGGTACGTTCTTGAGGGGGACTAGCTTTCTTTAGTCATCATGAGAATCATAAATGTACCTGGTTTAACAATAAGGCGAATAACTGGATGACTTAACGAGGGGTGTAGATGAGTGATGTAGGTTTGCAAAGGGGCAGTTTCTTATCCTTGCGTCACTCTTCTGGGAGGTGTAAGGAACTTATGGTGCCAACAGTAAAGACAGACTCAAGTGATCACAGTTCAAGGGTGTTTATCAAACTGCAATGGTAGGTTGGGAAAATGTCAAATCTAAACCTAAATCTAAGATGGGAGCAAGCTTCCACCATCAAATGAAAATTAAGGCAGTCCTAGTGGCGTTGTGTCAAAATAAATGGCCTATACAAGAAAAACCTATTGCCAATTCTTATTCCAAATGCAAAAGAAGTGTGGGATAATGTTCTTAAGAAAGAAAGAAGTGTTCACAAATAATAAGTCAGGATGCGGTACTTGAGGTCTCCCTTCCACACATTTTCAGCACAGGACAAGGTAGGACTTGAGCACAGAACCCGCTCAAGCTTTCCCAGCACGAGCCAACAGTTCTGTACCAGCTATCAGGTTCTTCGATGGTTAAGTCTCTACTTTTATTGTGGCAACATATCTTCTTATTGAGATACCAGTGAAAATGGCAAGTATGAGGCCAACACAAGTTCCACCATCCGTTGTCAGGATCTCATTTTACATTGCATAAATCTTAGACTCCCCTACCCCCAAGAAACCTAACAACAACATCAACTAAATAAAAGTCTTAAACAATACAAAATTACAAGTCGGTTCCCTTAGTTCGCTTGAGCAAGTTTTCATAATTCCCCACCCAACTCCACCCCCAGCCACCCCCGCCTCGGTTGCCCTCTCTTCTCCTAAAATGATCAGCACTGTAGCAAGTGTCTCATTGTTTGTGGGCGAAGAACCACTGTTCTCTGTCCTGCACAAAATCAAAAAACGGGCCCCATGCGCGAGAAAACCGTGTCACCTTCCCTGTTACCTGTGCTGTTAGCTTTTCCATTGAAATGATGTCCCAGACTTTAATCCACCAGTACGATGCCATTGGCCCCTCCTGATTTTTCCAGAATCGTGCTGATTAAGTTTCGCTGCCAATAAAAGTTAGCTTATTAGGTCAGCCCTAGCACCTGAGGCTGGATATACCCAGTTTTCTGGTACCTCCCCGACTCGGGGGCTCAGCAGGAGAGTTATGTCCTTAACTCTCGACTTAATTTCTTACTAGTACGTGTGTATTACCAGGCATTGCAACCACATGTGAAAAAAGCTCCCAAGTTGACCGCATCCGTGACAATGCGGTCAGAGTAGTCTGTTGATATCGCATGTAGGCGCTGAGGTGTCATGTACCACCTAAAACAGATTTTAACCACACATTCTTTATATCCCGTGCACCTAGAACTCTTGTTGGTTCGGGCCCATATGCGCTTCCATGAGTCCCATGGGATCTCCGCCCCCACATCTTCCTCCCATTGTTTCATGTATGAGAGCCTCCACCTGGACTTTGTCGAGTAGACGGTAGCACTGGAAGATCCTATGAACAGTTTGCCCCTTCATCAGTTGGATTTCTATACCTCTTGGAGGGCGTGTACACGCCTGTTTTACCTTCTGATTTGAGACCCAATACCTGATCTGACAGTATCGGAACCACTCTAATTCCGGGAAAGTGTATTTTGTCTTACATTCTAAAACTGTTAACGGAAGCCCATATATAAGTCTGAGTCTTGGAAGCCCCAGGGATTCCCAGCATGAACGATTCTGCAATACCGTTATAAGTGGACCTGCATTAGCTTTGATTCGTAATCGTGCCCGGGCCCTATCCAAGATGTCAAGTGATGCACGTGTGGATTCAAGTAACCCCATCCTAACCCGTCTGGGTAGGAAGGGCAACTTGGCTAAAGGTGTTTCAGTCAAACCCTTCTCTATCCCTTTCAATTTCGACTCATATTCATCTGATCCCCAGGCAAACATAGGCGCTATCTGAGCTGCTTGGTATTACCTGTGCATGGAGGGGACTCCCAGTACCCGTAGCTCCTTTGCTCTGATAAGCGTTTGCTGCAGGGTTCTCGGCCGTTTCCCCTTCCAGATATATATTGCCCTAGTGCCCCTTTGTAGGTTTGTCTTGAAACAAAGGGTGGGCGTCCTGCCACATACATGTGAGCATTCACACTCATTCAAATATTTTTAATTTGTCATGTTTATCTTGACAGGGATATCTCTGTGTCTACTATTACCATCATGAAAATAGAACGCTAAACCGTATTGAGTTCACACAGCGTTTATTATTTGGCTGATGAATCTTTTTTCTTTTCAACATATTTTTTTAAAGAATATTTTTCTATTTTCTATTTGACTTTTTTTCTTTTCGTCATAGTAAATTAATTCAACCTTGAACAGTGCATATGACAGTGCATCAACATATATATATATATATATATACATACACAAACAACTGATTACCACACATGTACTCATTTCACATGTACCATCCTCGTGTTACACAAAACCGTTGCGTCAAGAGATGAATCAAAAACATGTGTTCTTAATAGGCACTGCTCTAACACACAGAGTGTTGCGGCCAATAACGTTTCAGCTGGTGAGTGGAATAGCCTTCTTCTTGGGCCAAAGACAAGGTCTCCCTTAACTGTATTTCTCTAAGGAGCTCCCTTTGATGAAAGAGGCTGCTAGCTCATGGTGCGACTTCCAAGGGGCTGCCAACATGGAGTGCTAACATGATGTTCTGGTCTACTTATTTGCAGAACTTGCTATCATAGGAAGGCAGACCGGGGCGCTGGCGTCTAATTGCTCTGGGACATCGTTTCCTGCTGCTCCCTGCAGTGGTTCGCTGGGGAAGACGACGACAAATCGTTCTGTGTCGATCGCCTACGTACGCCCACCCTTTTTTCAATTCTATTTAGCCCATAGTCCTCCTACAAATAGGGCTGTCCCTTTTGTTACCCACTTTGGAGGTTTGTCAACTCTTTGTCTGAGATGTTAATTGGTAATGCCTGAAACGTGTACAGGAGTCTGGGCAAGATCGTCATTTAGACTGCAGTCACCCGTACAAGCCACAACACTTCTTGTATTTCCAGTCTTTCAGGGTAGCTTTTGTTTCTTTCCATAGCTGCAGGATATTGGCCCCATGGAGGGCTCTCTGTGTGTTATTGATGTCCACCCTCAGATTTGTAAACTCCTTCTCCACCCACTGGAAGGGGAAGGCTGACTGGCGCTCTAACTGGACACCCTGCGGGATTCCGATTGGCATGCCCACAGATATTTTGTGATTGATTTGGAACCCAGAGACCTTGTGGAACTCAGCCAACAGGTCCATCGGGGGGGGGGGGCAACAATTGTTTGGGGTCCTGTAGGAAGCAGATAACATCATCCACGTAAAGTGCAACTTTATGCGTGTACCCTGCCCACTCCAGGTCCTGTATTTGGGGACCATCTCGGATTCCCTGTGCCAGCGGTTCAATGGCCATAGCAAAGACCAGAGCTGACAATGGACACCCCTGTCTCGTTCACCTGCATAGAGGAATCGGGGAAGAGTTATTCTTATTAACCCTGATCACGGTGGAGGGGATTTGAAAATTTGCTAGGATTAGCCTACTGATATTTGGCCCAAACCCATAAAACGGTAAGAGAGCTTACAGGAAATCCCAGGCAATGCTATTAAACGCACAGTGAGCATCTAGGGAAATAATTGAAATACCTCCTGAGAATTTCGGGGCCAAGGATATTAAATGAATCACTCTGCTAATATTATCGTCGGTGCCTCTATTCTTAATAAACCCTATTTGATCTGCTGAATCACTCTGCTAATATTATCGTGGGTGCCTCTATTCTTAATAAACCCTATTTGATCTGCTTCTATGATATGCGGAAGGACTTCTTTCCGTCTCGTCGCTATGATTTTGCTATACAGCTTTGCGTCTGTGTTTACCAGAGCTATTGGACGATAGGAGGTGCACTCCTCTGGGTCCTTCCCTGGTTTCAAAAGCAAAGTGGTTGTAGATTCAGTCATTGAATCTGTCACCTTACCCGAGGTGGCAAATGAGTTAAATAATGTTGTGAGGTGTGGGGCCAATGGTCCTGTGAATGTTTTGTAGAATGAGTTTGTGAACCCGTCTGGCCCTGGGGCTTTCCCCCCAGGGAGAGAATGAATCGCCTGAATAACTTTTTCGGTAGAGATGAAGTGTTCTAATACCTATCTCACCTCTTCTGAGATCCTGGGGAGCTGGATCGGTCTTAGAAATTCACTAATGCGCTGAATTGTACGAAGACACCTTTTCAATATCTGTGGTTAGGATCGCGCTTATGTGGAGCAAAGACGTTCTTGAAGAAGTCCTCCATGACCTGCAACTTCCCGACTTCTGTTGTAACCCTTTGCCCATCCCCAGCTTTCAGGGCGACAATATGATTACGAGTAGACTTCTTTTTAAGATTCGCCGCCAGTTGTTTATTCGCCTTATTACCCCTATAGTAATAAAATTGCTCTGTCATAAGTAATGAGTATGCTGCTTTCCCCATCATGTGAGTTTCTGGTGCCTGCCTGGCCAATCTGAGGTCCCTCAATGCCTGCCTGCTGCCTTTCGTGATATGTGCCTTTTACTTTTCACGTACCGTTTTTTGTAATTCCTTGCGAATTACCAGCTGGGACCCATTTCAGACAATTTTTTATTCTTTTTATTTGTATATGGTACAAAAACCTTTACAAAAAGGAAAGTATATTTTTAAAAGGAAAAAAAGAATAAAGACTTTTTTAACCTTCACAAAATTATAAGCCCATTGGCCTGATATATGATATGATATGATATGGCATTTGTAACGCGCCTATACACAGGTGTTTCAAGGCGCGACGAGGCAGGGAGGGGAGGAAACAAGGGGAAACAGACAACGATCCTACTAGGCCAGGTGTCATTCAGATCGCGCAAGTGCAAGGGTGGGGGAGGGGGAAAAGTGCAAGGGGAAGGGGAGGGGGGGGAAGTGCAGTAAAGGTAAGTGGCGTAAAGTAATAAATAAATAGGGCCAACTGGTGGCAAGTGCAAGGTAAGTGCAGAACAAGTGCTGGAAAAGGGGGGTGGGGGCTGTAGGGATACAGAGACAGTCCCGCAGTGCAGAGGGGTTCCAGGGCATCAGTGCAAGTGGAGAGTGGCTGGGCCCAGGACCGAGGCCGTTAAGAGTGGTCCAGTTGCAGAATCAGTGCAGTATCAGTGAGGAATAATTGGCTGTTCAGCAGGGGAGAGGGAGAGAGAAAGCAGAGGCAAAGAGGAAGGTTTTGAGGTGCTTCCGGAACCGGAGATGGTTCTCCTCAAGTTTCAGGGAGGCAGGAAGGCTGTTCCAGAGGGAGGCCCCTGCCGCGGAGAGAGATCTACCCCCAGCTCGTTGCTTCGAGAAGCGGCTGACCCTGAGGGAGTTGGAGGCGGATGAGCGAAGGGCTCGGGAAGGAAGATATTTGGGAAGAGAGAGTTGAAAGTATATAGGACCAAGGCCCCAGAAGGCCTTGTGGACAATGCAGAGGGTTTTGAACTTTATCCTCGCAGCTACTGGGAGCCAGTGTAGAGATTTCAGTCCTGGAGAGATACGGTCCCTGGGCTTGAGGCCAAGGACAAGTCTCGCAGTTCTGTTCTGTATGAGTTGCAGAGGGCGGAGAGTGGAGGCAGGCAGATTAAGGTAGAGGCTGTTACAGTAATCCAGCTTCGAGAGAACCAGGGCTCGGGAGACAGTGAGCTTCTGGGGGAAGGAGAGGAAGGGAAGAATACCTCTGAGGAGGTGCAGCTGGTAGTGTGACTTCTTAGCGACGTCAGAAATATGAGGAGAGAAGGAGAGTGTGGAGTCGAAGATGATCCCAAGGTTTTTTGCATTGCAGGTAGGAGCAGGGAGGGGGCCAAGGGAGGCAGGCCAGAGAGCTGCAGGGAAGGAGGGAGTGGGTGTACCGATGAGTAGGATCTCAGTCTTACTGGCATTAAGGCAGAGGTCATTTGCGGCACACCATTCCTGGATAGCAGACAGACAGTCAGAGATGAGGGAAGGAGAGGGGGAGGCTGAGGGTAGCCTGAAAATGAGCTGGGTATCGTCCGCATAGCACTGGAAATTAGGGCAGAGAGCGGCAATGCGGTGGGCAAGGAGTGCCATATACTGGTTGAACAGCCAGGGAGAGAGATTTGATCCCTGGGGGACACCACAGGTGGAGAAAAAGATGTCGGAGAGGAAGGACCCCAGTTGGACCTGGGAGGGTCGATTTGAAAGGAAAGAGGTCAGCCACGCCAGAGCCTGACCAGTGATACCCAGGTTTTCACGGAGACGGTTGAGCAGGATGGCATGGTTGACAGTGTCGAAGGCAGAGGAGAGATCGAGCAGAATGAGAACACACGGAGTGTTGGAATCGAGGTTCAAGAGCAGGTCTTCACGGATGTTCAGGAGAGCAGTTTCCGTGCTTCTGGCAGCTCTGAAACCAGATTGATGGTCATGAAGACTACCAACAGATTCAGCATGGAGGTTTAGCTGGGAGATGGCCAGTTTCTCCAGGAGCTTGCCCAGGAAGGGAGTGATGGAGATAGGGCGATAGTTAGCCGGGCAGGAGGGGTCGGAAGAGGGTTTCTTGAGAAGAGGGTGCACAAGGGAGTGCTTGAGGGGGGAAGGGAAGACTCCAGAGGCGAAGGAGTGGTTGCAAAAGTCAGCCAGGGCGGGAGCCAGGGAGTCGATGTGGTCCTTGATAGTTTTGGAGGAACAGGGGTGAACCTGTTTAGACGAGACTTTCATAGATCGGACTTGTCTGGAAACCTCGTCAACAGAGAAAAGTGGAAAGGCAGAGAAAGAGGGAGGAGGGGTGACTGCAGAAGGGCCAGAGGAAGAGCCGGGAAGGGAGGGAGGGAGGTGAAAGGAGGAGAGCGAGGACAGGATGTCCTGAGTTTTAGAGATGAAGTGAGAGGCCAATGCAGTGCAGAGGGCCTGGGAGGGGACAGGAGAGGTAGAGACTGCAGCAGGGTTGGCCAGCTCCTTGCAGATTTTAAAGAGTTCGGCGGAGTTGTTAGATGCCGCAGAGATGCGGGCTTGGATAAGGGCTCTCTTCTTGGTGAGAACGGAGAGCCGATACTGCCTTTGGAGTAGGCGGCAGGCCAGTTTGTCAGAGGATGAACATGAAGCACGCCATTTCCTCTCTGCAACCCGGCACTTGCGTTTTAGGGTGGCGAGATCGGAGTCATACCAGGAGTTACATTTGGCTTTGGGCTTCAGGCGGATTCTCATGACGGGGGCAAGGATATCAAGAGTAGCAGATATAGCAGAGTGGAGCATGGAGAGGGCTGTGTCAGGGTGGGAGTCAGCCGAAGGGGCGGGGGGGCGAGAAGGTAGCAGCAAAAGCCTCAACTGACACACGCTTCATAGGTCGGATGACCGAGAAGGTGGTTGGCAGTGAAGAGGGTGGCTTTGCCTGTGGGGTAGGGAGGGTGAGGTGGGAGGATAGGAGAAAGTGATCACTCCAGGAGAGAGGAGTGGAGAGAGGGACGGAGAGGGGAAGGTCAGAAGAGATCAGAGCATCAAGAGTGTGACCAGCAGAGTGAGTAGGCCGAGACGGGAGAATAGAGAGTGAGAGAGAGTCGCAGAGGTCACGAAAGAGAGCAGTGGAGGGACTGGAGGCATCAAGCTGGATGTTGAAGTCGCCAAGAAAGAGGAGTTGAGTGGTTGAGGACAGGAGTGAGGAGGAGAGGTCAGCCCACTCAGAGAGGAAGGAGGAAATTTGACCAGGTGGCCGATAGATAGTAGTCACGGTAAGGGAATGGCTAGGAGAGAGAGAGAGTCGGCAGACAAGACATTCAAAAGAGGAGTAGGTCTGCGTAGGAATGACAGTGGCAGGAATCCACTCAGGGAAGATAAGGGCAACACCACCCCCTGCACGGTTAGGCCTGGGCATGGAGAGGATCTTGTAACCGTCAGGTAGGAGTGTGTCAAAGCTGGTGGCAGAGCTGGCTGTGAACCATGTCTCAGTGAGACAGAGGACGTCGAGGTCAAGTTCCTCAAGAAGGTGACAGATATCAGAGGAGTGTTTGATGGCAGAGCGAGAATTTAGAGTGGCAATGTGGAGAAGGTTGCCCTCCTTGAAGAGCTTCCGGGGAGGGGTACAGATCAGAGGTACGCCCTGCGGAGGTGTTGAAGAAGGAGGTGAAGAAGGAGCACGAGAGGGGGCAGGGAGGGAGGGTAGAGGCAAGGTAGCCAAGGAAAGAGGAGGGGGGACAGCAGGAGAGGAGAGGAAGTTGATGAGGTGTGGGAAGCGTCTATCAAAGAGGAGAAGGTTGGCCTGAGGGCCTTGGACCAAGATGGTCCCATTAGCGTAGACATTAATGATGGCCTTAGAGGAGCGGAAGGGGGCCAAGAGGACATCCCAACGGGTGCCACCAATAATGGGAGAGGAGGAGAAAGGAGAGAGCACAGAGACCATATGAAGGGTCCATAGGTCAGGCGAAGGCACGAAAAAGAGGATGTCAGTGAGAGTTTCCTTAGAGCAGGCACTAGTGTAGGTGTCAGCGATAGGGAGGCCTGGGTTGGAGACCAGGATGTCCTTTTTAAACTTTTTCCTACCAGATTTAGTGAGGAGAGCAGGATAGTCAATGGAGAAGCAGTTAGAGAAGATAGGCGAGACAGAGAGCACCATGGAGTAGGAGGGAGTGGGGGGGGGACAGATGAAACGAGAGCACGCAGACAGGAAGTGAGCGGCAAGCAGTTACCACAATTAGAGCAAACAAACAGTAGAGCGTATTAGGTACCGGGCCACCTAAGTTTGAGAATCCTGCGAGGGGAAAAAAACACCATAGTTAACCTCAACTGTGAATACAGTGAGGCAAGGCCCCATGCGGATGTAACGAGGAGTGGAGGGGTGGGCCGGGGAACGGAGAACACGTGGAACTGGCGCCTGGCGTCCCCTGCGGACACCTGCAGACACACAGGGAGCCGCACTGTAGGAGTCGCCCTTGGCCTGGGGCCCTTAGCCGCGGGGGCTGCCGGGCAGAGGGCTGCAGAGGAGGGGGGAGGTTATAGGCAGAGGGAGAGGAAAGGGGGGGGGTGTGGGCGGGGAGGGAGAGGAAGACCAGGAAGTGGGAGGGGGGAGCAGGAGCAGGCCAAACACCGCGCTAGGAGCGCGAAGAACAATTAAACTATGTAGGCAAAAACAAAACACTCACGGAGGCCCAGGCAGGGCTTCCCAGGCCTGCTGTTCCCCTCAGGCCACCGGCGACCGCTCTCCACGCCCAGCTGGAGAAAAGAAGCGAGCGGGGAGAACGGCCGCCGAGTAGGCCAGAGGGGAGGCAGGCACACAGCTAATCAGAGGGGGGGGTGGGCGGGCAGGGGGGAGGGAGAGGAAGACCAGGAAGTGGGAGGGGGGAGCAGGAGCAGGCCAAACACCGCGCTAGGAGCGCGAAGAACAATTAAACTATGTAGGCAAAAATAAAACACTCACGGAGGCCCAGGCAGGGCTTCCCAGGCCTGCTGTTCCCCTCAGGCCACCGGCAACCGCTCTCTACGCCCAGCTGGAGAAAAGAGCCTAGACCACATTCTGGGACAATGAAGTAATCGCTGACATTCTGTTACTTAGACTCTGCCAAACTATGTTGGACTATGTTAAATATGTTTCGACATTTGGCCAAAAAAAATTCATCGGTGTTCTTTCCAGAATTGAACTACCACTCAGAGCTATTGTCCTTGGATTCATTGGGGAAGGAGCAGATTTCAGAAAACGATGTTACATTTCTCCAGAACCTGCACAGTTTGTTTGTTTGTTTATTTATAGCGCGCGCCAGATCCAAAGGTATCAGGGCGCGAAGACAAGGATACTTTAAGCTTACATGTTACAGAATTACATTTATACTTTTTACAAATATAAAGGTGGTACATATAAGGACAACAGGTACATATACAATTGTATTTTACAGAGTGAATTCACGATAGACAAGCAGGGAACCATAGTGTAGAATCAGTGGTGAATGTAAGCGCTGCCTCGTGCCCAGAGATAATTCTGCTCCAAAAAAAATCTGAGAACAGCCCCTCGTCCCGGTCCACAAACCTTCTATACAATGCCCACCACACATTACAGGATCCCTCACAATCCAACAGGAGATGTTTCAGTGTTTGTTTTGATGAACACTCACAAACACTACATAATTTTTGGGCGTTAATCCCTTGGTCTCGTATGGCCAAAATATCCCCTCTTTGTACTATATTGAGCCTGACTCTGAGGAAATTCTTCCTTACCTGGCTGTCTGGGAATTTGACCAAATACCTTGGGAGAACCCCCAGTTTTTTATCGATGGTCTGGAAGGAGGTTGTAGGGATTGAACTCCTCAGTTTTCCGATTGTCTCTATTCAATCAGCAAATTCCCATTTTATTTTAATACTCTAGGGATTGGTAATTAACATCTGGAGATCTGTGTCTGTTTTGGCAAGTGTCTCCTTGGCTCCTACGTCCATGTTGAGTAGGAGCCTAGATTTCGAGTGAGTGAGCAGGAATTTAACATCACCATAAAGCGTATTCTGGTGTGCAGTAATAATCTGCCGATATAGTGATATTAGCTTCCACTCAGTCAGAGCCCAACGATTTTAGGCCCAGCTCGAATCTCAGGCTCCATGAAGGCGTGCACATCAGGAGACCCAGGACTTTCTACCACAGGAGACTCTCCCATTTACTCCAGTTTGTTTTCCAGAGAAGGGGTTTTTGCCTCTAAGCCGTAGAGAATCACTGGGGCCGCTTTTGCCATGTAGAATTTGATTAACGGAATTAGTCAGAATTTAAAATTACTTTGCATTTAATTTTTTCATTTGTGGGATGAGTTTCATAATGTTCTCCTCCAGGCTATTGTCTGGCCTATTAGGACCCCTCTGAGGACCGCCTTCCCTGCATCCCATACAGTTCGGATGTCTATCCCCTCTGTCTCATGTTCTTGAAAGTATGAAGTTATTGCATTCTCTATTGCTTTTCTCGCTAACGTGTCTCCAAGAATACATTCATGCAGTCTCCACTGGGTTTTTTCCCCGTGGGCCACCTAATTCCAGGTCCAATTGCAGTATCACAGGGAGTGATCTGCAAGCACTTTCAGCAGAATCTCTATGGTGGGGACCAATGGTATAAGGGTGGGGCAGGCCAAAAATGTATCTAGCCTAGAGAAACCACTGTGCACTGCTGAGAAAAAAGTGTAGCCCTTTTCCCCTTGATGAGTTGAAACGTCACACCTCAATCAATGTTAGTTCCCTCAGTAAGGTGGTCATGGCATAAAAGTTAGCTTTGTCATTGTTAGTCGGGGCCAGGGTTTTATCTACGGTTGGGTCCACCACGCAATTAAAGTCCCCACCCAGTATTACCTCACCCTCCATGAAGCGCCCCACAATCCCATTAAGCTCTCCCAAAAACTCCCTGTTTCTCGTTCGAACATAGATCACTCCAAGCGTGATTTTCCGATTTCTTAAACACCCCCCCTTGGCCAACAGGTACCTCCCCTGTGTATCCCTCAATACATCCTGTGTACGTAACGGTAACCCCTTATGGACCATGATAGCCCCCCACGCTTCTTCTGTCCACTTGATGCAAATTATGCCCGTGTGTAACCTCTCCCTATCAGGCGTTTCTCATCTTCTTTCAGTAAGTGAGTCTCTTGAATGAATGCAATATCTATCTCCATGGAGGTGAGTCTCTGAATGATGGCTTTTCGCTTTACCTGTGAGTTTAGACCCCTCACATTCAGGGTGAGACATTTAATGCTGGGATTAGCCATTGTGTATTATGTCCTTTGTGTTAGCCATGACCCTGTGCAGTGAGGCGAGAGTGCGCCGGCCAGTAGGGAACCTCTTTCGCTGTGCTCATGCATTATGAGAATGTCTGTGAACCAAAATCAATAAGCCAATAACCAATAAACCAGAAGTTGTGTTTCCCACAAGCTCCCAACCATACTTTCCTCAGGCCCTCACACCTCTACACTATTATATCCGTTCATTATGGTGACCGTGAAATTAGACACCTGACTTCTAGGACGTATTCGCCCGCCCATGCCCAATATTCTGCATCAATTGGAGTATGCGCTTGCTCGCCCTTTTGCCATGAGCTGGAGTGGTCTTACCTTATGGAAAGTCAGGGGTCCAGCCCCTCGTTGCTTCCCTGCCCTCCAGGATAAATGAACTACAGTAGCTTTTGAGTTCCCCCAATCTTTGCACTTGTTGAGTGCCACCTCCGAGAACTTCCTCCGTCTCGGCCTCCTCATTTTATCTCTGTTAGTCCCATCCTGTCTTTGGGGTACTTCTCCTGAGGCTGGGTCCTCTTGTGGCTCATTCATCAGTATTCCTGCCTCCTCTTCAGATCCGATTGCGTATTTTTGGTTCTTGTATTCAAACAATAACTTGCAAGGGAACCCCCATCGATATTTAATCCATTGCACCTGCAGCCAGATTGTCACAACTGCAGTTTCTGCCTATTTGCCAGGGTCTGAGGTGCCAAGTCCTAGAACAGCGCAACATGCTTCCCACGAAACTGGACCGGCTCTCTCTTTCTTGCTGCTGCCATGATCTGCTCTTTTTGCTCAAAAAAATGGACACGAGAGAGCACATCCGGTAAAAGGTTGTGTCGCTGTTGCTGCGCAGTATACACCTTGTGTGTTCTGTTTATTTCCACCACTGCAGCTTCAGGGAGGTCCTGCATTGTTTGGAACAGTTCCTTCACATAGCTCTCCAGGTCCTGGTCTGCGACCTCCCTCGGTATTCCACGAATCCTGATGTTATTTGGCTGAGATCGGTTCTCGAGGTCCTCCTGCTTGGCCCACATAATTTCAATGTATTCCTCTAAGCCGACGATTCATTTTGTAAGTTCTGCCTGATCATGGGCCTGCTCGCACAGTGTGTCCTCCACTTTGTTTAACCTTGTTTCTAGCCCCACCATGTGGGAGTTCAGGTCTGCCACTATCCTCAGCATTGTTTTATTAGTGTCCTTGAACTCTGTCGTAAGGTCTTGCTTCAACAGGAAGAGCATCTCCACCAGGTCTTCTTTCTTTGGGGTTATCCTCCTTTTCTTGAATCCCCAATAGGATCTTGAGGTGACCTGACCCCGTTTTCGGCTTTGCCCCTCCCCTCGACATCTTACTTGCAGCTGGGGTGCTTGGCCAAGTCAAATGGTTATTCCCCCACGATCAGGACCACTGCATGGACTGGGCTGATAGAACCGGGCGCCACCTGTAGGGGACTCCGTGGAATTGGCTGTGCGATTCTGCATGAGGAAGGCTACTGAATGTCAAGATAACACTGACCAGGGGGGTTCCAGTGCTGCTCCACCTCGCCGGATCATTTTGACCCCTGCTCTGCACTTCTTGAGCTGTTGCAGTGGGAACCCCACCCCTAATTGTCCTGGGCTCCCAGCCTCTCGGGGTGTCCAGGTGGCTCTGCCCAGCAGATGAGTGACCCACACGCTGGTTGCTCATTTAATAAGGAGGACCCCTGCACCGTTGTTCACCCAGGCAGTCCACTCCATCTGGCCTATGGGGCCAACTCCTTTATGTGCAGTATGGGTTTTACGCCCAGGCAGCCACTTCGATGAGAAAAAGGTTGTCCCCTCCACGCATTGCATTTCACCCATGCAGCCTGCCTCGTGGTTGAGAGGATCTCCTCCATAGGCATCCAAGCTTTCCATCCAGGCTGCACGTTGCCTAGATGAGGCTATCCCCATTGTGTGCTTTTGTTAATTTTCACCCAGGCAGCCGCTTCATTTGTTATTGCACACTGCCGTTCATGCCATGCTTGTAAGTCTCCCTACTTTCACCCAGGCTGCCTGTTTATGTTCAAGCCATTCGCAAAGTCCTCCTCATCAGCCATGCCAACAGTTAAGCCGGTGGTACGCTCTCCCTCTTTGGAATTGCTGCTTCAGCCCAGTCTGGACTCAGCCCCACACCGCACAAGGCCGCCATGGGCTTCAGCGCTCAAGCCTTCACCCACTCCTTACTAAGAGGATCATCCACTTTGGGGGCTCCTCTGCACTCAACGGAGGCCCCATGCGGATTCTGTCCTGGCGATCTCTCCTCCAGACTTCCCACGTCTGCAGCTCTCCGACACGGAAAGCATCGGGCTCCCAGCCCCTCCGAACTGCACCCGATCAGCTTCCGGCACTCCTCATATTGGGCAAGTTGCCCTCAGAACGCCGGCATACTGTGCCTTTGTCTCGTGGGGTACAACAGAGCCAAGCGCTCAGGCAGCCATCCCTCGATGCCCCCTAGCAGTCTGGTATAGTCTCTTAACAAAAGTCTCTTGCTTTTGAGGGCCTGATGTTTTCAACAAACAAACACAACGTTCTGTTGCACATACACTTTGGGTGATGGCTTCACCCCTGGGTCTCCCTCTTCCGGGCGCAGACCCCTCAAAAATCGTATTCAACAAATCAACTAAACCGTTTTTTTCTCAATTAACGTTGGATGATGACTTTCCACCCATGGATCTCCCTCTTTCAGACTCAAACCCTTTTCAAACGTCAGCCTGCCTCCTTCAGGTTCACTATGGCTTTTCTGAGTTTCACGAGTCACAATGTCTTTTCAAACAATTCACTGTGGACATCCCTCAATCGGGTTCACTCCTGTTAATACACTGTTCATAGGGACTTCAGAATTTGCCCCTTTTTGTCAGCATCCCTCAGCCAGGTTCACACTTGCCAACATTTGTAAGACACTGTTCATTCGCTTATTTCACCAAGCGCAATTAATTTCCCTTCGCTTGACAATCATCTGTCGGTCAAAGACTTTAGACTTTACAGAGGATTTTGCAAGTCCTGTGTATGACCACTTTGACTCCCTTTTCGCCTTCTTCCGAAGCCTTCTGGTTATCGTAGTTCAAACAATCGGGTAATCGCCAGAGTAACCTGAGTGAGCAACCACAAAGTGCCGGACTTCTCTGTTGCTGGGTTTCCCTCTCTAGCTTCAATAGCTCTTTATGCTTTCACAGTTCAATTAGCTGCATGCTACTTTTCATTCAACACAGTTCGGTTTCTTATCGACTCACCAGCTGTGATTAACAGCATGGCCTTCTTTCTCTTTAGAGTCAAGGTCGGTACTCGGAGACTACCGTCTCTCCTGGCTTGGTTATCAGCAAAGGAGAGTTTTGTGTGTCGTGGACATCTGCTGCAACACACGCTGGCTATTGTTCACGGTTTTACGCTTCCTTCTGCAGAGGTTTCACAGGCCTTGATCGGAAAGGGCAAGGTCTTTCTCCTCTTGAACTGCTGTGTGGAGTTAGCACTCACATTGTGCGGTCTGCCTTGCTCGTACTGTGCCTTCGTGCTCCACCTTTTATCCCATTCGGGAAGGGAAAAGGCCGTCAGGTGTGTGCAATTCTGGTTAATTGCCAGACGCTGCCTGACCCTTGTATTGGGACATGTCAGGTAAACGGCTCTGGTGTTAATCCGGTGTCTTTCGTGTTGTGCAAAATTGTTTGGGTCAGAAAAAGGGGCGTGGGGGCAGTGTTTTGGACTATAGTATGTGGTAGGATGGGAAAAAGGTGTTAAAAGATGAGGGATACCGCGTCTCATCCATCGGTATTCCACTCCCCAAGAACTCCCCATCCAGGTCATCCTCACTCACTGGGCCACCCCCAGCAACTGGATCTAATAGCGATGGCTGTGTCCTGGCAACCTGGATGACAGATCCCCAGCACTAGTTAGGGACACACCTTCATGTTTCTCACAGAGGGGAGTTCCTTCCAAGGGAATCCACCCGTGTTGCAACACCCCCAGGGGGATTCTTGGTTAGCGACCATGCTACCCTGGCCCCATGGAAAGGTCCATTCCCTCTTCAAGTAGTGACTATCTGAAGGATCGCCTCATACCATTCCCCTTAACTGAATGGCTTTAAAAACATGTTTTGTTGGTTTTGCAGTTAAGCACGTACATCAATTGTGTCATCAATCCCCCCCCCCAACTTCCTTGTCCCTCCTCCCTGCCCCCTCCCCTCCTTGGGTGGTGTGGGCGGAGTGTTCCTCCTGGATGTGGGTAGTTTTACAGAATCTGCAGGATTCTAATATTGTGCAGACACCACTGGAGCATATAGTCACTTTGTAGGTATGTTAGGATGTGTCCCCAGTCTTTCTGAAATGTGTTGGGTGTCCCTTGAAGTGTGCAAGACATCCATTGAAGCAAGACAAACCTACACACTTTTTGCAGCCAGTCGTAGATCGTGGGTGGTGTTTTGTGTTTCCAATGTTGGGCTATTGTCAGCCACGCCGCTATCACCAGGGCCATTACCCCCCTTTGCTGAATTTTCATATGGAGCCTCTGATCCGGTACGCACAGTCCCGCCATAAATACCTTGCCCTGCAGCTGGTCTGATCTCTGTATCATCTTGCCTACTTGGGATTTCACATCTCCCCAGAACTGCTGGAGATGTGGGTAGCTTCACCATGTATGTTTCCAGTCCCCTTTTGTGGGGCAACCACACCAACATTTGTCATTAGTGGATGGATACATTGCACTTTCTGGGGTGAAGTGCCACTGTAGTATGACTTTCTGCCACAGTTCTCTCATCTGTATTGAGCACCTTAGTTTGGGGATTAAGTTCCATACATATTCCCATTATTTCCTCAGTGGTTTTTCCCATCGTTTCATATATTTCCATTGTATTTCTTCCCCTTGATCGTTCAAGAATTTGTAGAGATTAGTGATTATTTTCCAAGAGCCTGTGTCTGTTGTCATAAGTTTCCAACAGTGTCAGTTGTCTCGTGGCAGCTTCTTTATTGGGGGAGGAGGCGGGAGTAATCCAATGCTTTAGTTGGGTATATTTAAATTCCTCCTTGGCTGTTTACCCCAGTGATTGTTTACATTAATTCTTGGAATGTCAATATTTACTGACCCCTGTACATATCTCTTACCTTGCAGCATCCTGCTTGTATCCAGCTATCATATGTGCCCCCTTCCATCCCTGGTTGGAAGTCAGGATTCCCGAAGATCGGTGTAAAGGGCGATGGGATTGTTGTTAGGGCTCCTCTTTTGACAGCTGTGTCCCAAGACTCGATCCCCGACCCCACAACCTCGCATATCTTAGTGTTGGGATGTCTATAGCTTTTGTCTAGCCAACGTAGGTTAGAGAGGGGTAGCCCCCACAGCCCTGACTTGTCTAGCCCAGATGTGTTGGGGAGATTACGTTACCCATTCTTTATAACTCTCATTTGTGCTGCCTCGTAGTATCTACAGAAGTGGGGGAGTGTTAGTCCACCTTGGTCTTTCTGTGCTGTTAGGTTTGACATTGCTATTCTGGGAGTCTTGTGTTTCCATATGAAGGAGCTCACTATTTTAGTAGTGACCTGAAAAAACGATCTGGAATTTTTATTGGCAGAATTTGAAAGTAATAGAGTAGCTTTGGTAAGACTGACATTTTTATAACCGTTAGCCTTTCCCACCACAAAATGTTGAGTGTGTTCCATTTCACCAGTTCTATTTTCAGCTTGGCCAGGAGCTTTGGATAGTTGGCGTTGTATAATTGACCTATCAAGGGCATTAATTTGATCCCTAGGTAGGGGATCCCTTTTGGGGTGTTTTCAATTGTGTAGCTTGGCCCAGATTGATTTCAATTACGGGGTCCTCAGTCACGTTTAATATTTCAGATTTTTGTTTGTTTATTTTTAGGCCCGATATGGCACCAAATTGATCTAGTTCTTTTATCAGCCTGGGGAGTGAGAGATCTGGGGATGTTGGAGCTATCAGCATATCGTCTGCAAAGGCCATGATTTTATGTTCGGTTCCTCCCCATCGTTATTCCCTTTATCTGGTGTGATTCTCGAATTCGAATCAGGAGCAGCTCCAGGAATATTGCGTACAATAGGGGCGAGAGAGGGCATATCCCTGTTTGGTGCCTCTACTCAAGGGTACTTATCAGCACCAAATCTTCCAGCAGATAAGTAACATGGAGAGTTCAACTGAATGCCAGCAAAAATCCAGCAAAGAGGAGTTCAGCTTAGTGTCTCCCATAGATAATACTCTGTTGAGCTGAACTAGGGCAGGCTGGCTACTAATGTGGTAAATCGACTTACACCACCCTGAAGCCAAAACTAAATTACAGCTGCCACCAGTGCACTCCAAATAACCAATGTATGGAGATTTAATCACCCAATGTTCACAAAACGGTTTGCAGTGGCAAAGGGATTTCAGTAGAAGTCCCTATGACCACACAAAAGAGTCAGAAATCCTAAAAATAAAAACAGCAAAAAGAGTAGGCGTCCCCCAAAAGGTACTGAAAAAAACCCAACAAATTGAATTCTGACCCAACAAGTCCCCTCATCACAAACCTGAAAGATGAAGTCCAGTGATGGGGAGATATTGTGGCCACTGTTCTTGCTTCCCACATCACCTCGCTCCCCACGTCTTCACCAGACCAAATGCTTAGCAGGCTGTGCATGTGTATTATTCTCACATATCTGTTTTTGACCATGCTTTGCAAAGAACTCAACCTTTCTAAAATGAGATACGACATCATTTTGATAAAGAAGGAGCTGACTCATAAGAAATATTGTACTTGTTAATATAGACTAGGGCCAGTAACAGGACTTAAGAAGCTATACTCCGAGACCATAAAAATGCATTGGGAAAGTGGGGGCAAGATGTAATGTAGTAGACGCATATCTCACTTCTAATTTGTAAACTGTTCCTTTTGGAAGTTTGTATGCAGAGTGTTGAATATTGACACTGTCAGCATTACAGGTTAATCACTGTGAGAAATAGTCACACACTGAAAGGAAAAATGGCAGCCGACCAAAAAGCATAGTTAATGTATGTGTTTCCAAAAGGGAAAGGGCATCACAAGCTTTATCAGTCCATCACCACAGATGTCATTAGAGATGTATGAAAGCAAAAGCATGAGGGATTACCACTCCAACAAAATTCTCCATAGTATTAAACATGTAAGATATCCTAAAGTCTGCAAGGAACAAACAAGTTACTTACCAACGGGTAACGTTCTTTCGACTGGATGTTCCTCCAACGGTTCCATGAGTTAATATCCCCGCAAAAATATCGCCATATAAAAAAAATATCGCCATATTTCTGCGGCGATATTAAGACATGGAACCGGCTGGGGGACACCCCCGCAACTCCTGTATTATTTTAAAAGGAGCGGGTGACACCCCCGCTCCCAAAAAACCCTAATATTATCCCCACTAAAAATATCACCTATGGCCATTCCCGGCGACCATATATACGGCGATATCTTTGGTGGGGATAATATTACCCGATACCCCTCCAACGGATTTCACATCCCTGACATGTAATATCCACAGCTGTGCACTTCGGAAACTTTTTCAGCAGAGGGCGTCCTTCGTCGATGACGTCGGGTCGATGTCCCTCGAAGGTCTCCGTCGAGGGCGACGTCACCGGATGTTATAAATAGGACGCACGGCACCCGTAGCCTCAGTATAAGTTTTTCCCTCAGAACGTTTGGCACCAGTCTCATGCCAGCTTGACTGCACATAGCCTTGCGGAAACGTAAGCTGAAATCGCATAGGAAATTCTCCAGAGGGGCAGCCTGGAAGCGCGATGTGGAATACGTTGGAGGAACATCCAGTCGAAAGAACGTTACCAGTTGGTAAGTAACTTCTTCTTCGAATGGATTGTGTCCTCCAACGTATTCCACATCTTTGACAGACTCCCAAAGCAGTACCAGTAAATGGAGGAGGGAAAAGAATTTAGAGTACCCAATCAGATGACGGAATAAAGAACTGCCTTACCAAAGGCCATATCCTCACCGTGGACTGTATCCAGGGAGTAATGCTTAGCAAAGGTGTGGAGCGAAGCCCATGTAGCAGCCTCACAAATATTCCGATTAGGAACACCCCGCTGAAGGGCGGTGGAAGTAGCCATGCCCCTAGTGGAATGAGCTCACAACCCTTCAGGAGGATCCTTACCCACCAAATGGTAACACTCCGTAATGGTGAGGATAATCCACCTGGACAAGGTCTGTTTGGTAACAGCCTGGCCCAATCAGTGTCCAGCATATCCTACAAAGAGTGGACGATCTCTGACCCTGCACATCCTAGAAATGTAAAAGCCCAGAGCTCTACTAGGATCCAACCTATGGAGTTGCTCCTCATCTTTACCAGGATGAGGAGGAGGATAGAAAGAAGGAAGAACCACCTTCTGACTCAAATGAAATTCAGAAACTGCCTTAGGTAGAAAGGCGGACATACCCTAAGTACTACCCTGTCCTTGTGGAACACAGTAAAGGATGGCTTAGAGGAAAGTGCCTGCAATTCACTCACTCTGCGAGCGGAAGTAACCGCAACCAAGAACACTGTCTTGAAGGACAACAATCTCAAAGGACAAGAGTGCAAAGGTTCAAACGGAGCACCCATGAGAAATTTCAAAACCAAATTTAAATCCCAAACCGGCACCTGGAAAGGAGACGGCGGGAAGACATTAGTCAGTTCTTTAAGAAACTGAGAAATCAAAGGAATCTTAAAGAACATTCTTCAGACGAGCGCTTAAATGTAGACAGCGCCGCCAGGTAACCCTTAATGGTACCAACTTGAAGGCCCCTGTGGTCCAAAGAAAGCAAAAAAGACAAAACCATAGAAATGGAGCACTCAAAAGGGTCCACATTGTGACCCCTGCACTAGTCGCAGAACTTACACCAACGGCAACGGTACAGGGATTTTGTTGCAGGCCGCCTGGCCGAAAGCAACTCCTCCATCACGTCATCCGGGAGGTCCCAATCCTTATACCTCAACCTTTCAGATATCAAGTGTGAAGGTTGAGGGTCTTAACCTCTGGATGGAGAATCTGAGCCCCCCTCACGCGGGAGCAGATCCTCTCGGTAGGGAGGACGGCGTGAAGGGCGGATGGAGATTTCTAGAAGGTCCGGGTACCACGCTCTCCTGGTGCAATCGTGGAGCAATGAGGATCATGTGGGAACCAAACCTCTGCTACACTTGAGGAATGAAGGGCACTGGAAGAAATGCGTACAGAAGTGGGAATGACCAATCCACTACGAACGAGTCTCCTAAGGCTCCTCTTGGAGGAAATTCCCTTGAGCAGAATCTCTCGCACTTCCGGTTGACACTGGTGGCGAAGAGATCCACTTGCGGGGTTCCCCAAAGGGCGAAGATCTGCTGAAGGACTTCCCGAGCCAACTCCCACTCGTGAGAGATCGTACTTTTCCTGCTGAGAGCATCCACCGCCGCATTTTCTTCTCCGGCCAGATGAACTGCATGGACCGAAATGCCCTGCTGGATGGCCCAGAACCTAAGCTGCATTGCCTCTCTGCACAACAGGAGTGACCCTACCCCCCTTTTTTTGTTGAGGTAATGCATGGCCACTGTGTTGTCCGTCATGACCAGGATATTCTTCCCCCGTACAGCAGGCAGAAAAGCCTTCAGGGCTCGCCTGATGGCCCTCAGCTCTAAAAGGTTGATGTGGAGTTTGGATTCCGATGGAGATCAACGACCGCTGGCGGTCAAGTCGTCAGCATGAGCGCCCCATCCCGTGAGGGAAGCATCAGTCACTACAGTCACCTCCGGCCATGGTTGCAAAAACGGCTCCCCCTTCATCAGGTTCCCTTCGTTGGTCCACCAGAGAAGATCCTGGGAGACCGAGAGTGGAATCTGAACGGGATCTGACATCTTACCGGAGAACTGCGACCACTGCATCTTGAGGACCCATTGCAGGGATCACATCCTCAGCCTGGCCTCTGGCACCAGAAAAATGCAGGATGCCATGAGGCCGAGCATACTTAAAAATTCGAAAAGCCGGGAAACTCTGGGCCTGAGCCCTTATCTTGCGAGGTGAGCACTTCCAAGGACGTGTCTAACACAGCCCCGATGTACTGAAGCTGTAGGGAAGGTGTCAGATGCGACTTCTTGAAATTGAGAGAGAGAAGCCCAGCCTATGGAGGTTTCAGCAGGCATGACCCAGGTGATCCAATGCTTGCTCGGGAGAGCGCGCCCTGATCAGCCAGTCGTCCAGGTAGGTAGGGGTAGACGTGTACCCCCCCTCGCCTGAGGTACACTGTCCCCACCACCATTAGCTTGGTGAAGACCCTGCCTCGGGGTGGAGGTCAATCCGAACGGCAGGACCTGAAACTGAAAGTGCGAGCCTCCAGCCGCAAACCTCAGGTACTTTCTGTGCTTGGGATGAATCGGCACATGAAAGTAAGCATCCTGTAGGTCCAGAGACACCAGCCAATCCTGAAGCTGAAAGGCCTGGAGGACTTGAGAAAGAGTAACCATCTTGAACTTGTTCTTCCTTAGAAGTTTGTTCAACCAACGCAAGTCCCGGATGGGTCTCAATCCCCCCTCTTTCTTGGGGGATCAAAAAATAAGGGCAATATCATCCCTTGTTCCTCTCCGCTACAGGCACCAGTTCTTTACCGCCTTTCTCCACCAGGGTTAAGATTTCCTGCACAAGGAGCAGATCTGGAAGCTTCAAAGAGAGTTTCCCCGGTGGATTGTCGTGAGGCTGCTGTAGGAAGGGAAGGCAGTAGCCGTGGGCGATGGTATCCAGAACCCACGCATCTGAAGTAATGGCTCGCCACTCTTCGAGATGCTGAGACAGTCTGCCCCCAACCGGCAAACCATGGGACATGGCCTCATGACTGTTTGGAAGCGGCAGTGCCTGAAGGCAAAGAGGCAGCTGCCTGAGCGGCTTTGGCACCTCTATTTCCCCGACCACCACGGGTAATTTTTTGCTCGCCCCTTTGACTGGCGGCCCCTCTCGTTCTACCAAAGGAGTAGTACCGAAAAGAACCTCCCCTCCACTTCTGTCCCCTAGGACGAAAAGGCAGAGGTTGACGTACTGCTGCGCTTAAAGATTTTGGCACAGCTTTCGAGGTCTGCAACCTCTCAAGGCCCTAGTCAGCCTTGTCACCAAACAAATGTGTGCAATCAAAGGGCAGGTTCAGAAGACGGCTTTGCACCTCCGGAGCAAGACCCGACTTCAGCAACCACGCAAATCTGCATTTAACGGTGCTCGCAGCCATGGACCGGCTAACACCGTCTGCCGTGTCTAAACCCGACTGAAGGGATTCGCACATGGCATCCTTGCCATCCTGCATGAGAGCCAGGAGGCCATCCCTTTCTTCCCCCTCGGGAATATGCTCAGCCGCTAAGGAAACACAGTTCCACAGAGTGTGTGAGCACCTTGCTAAGGCATAAGTCGAGTTGGCCAATTTCAATGCCATGCTCCCCGCAGAAAATACCTTCCGAGCCCAACCGTCGAAACGCTTGTCGTCCCCATCAGGACGGATGGTAGGGTACGCTGCCTGCCTCGAGGTAGCCGTAGCCGCCTGAAACACCAAACTCTCGGGAGTGGGGCGAGTGGATAAATAGCTGGGGTCGCTAACGGAAGAGCAGTACTTTTTTGTCAAAGATTTATTAACAGCTGGAAGAGATTCCGGGGACTGCCAAGCAGCTGCCACCTTTTTCTGTAAGGTGAGATGAAACGGTAACACCGGGTCAGAGGACGGACATTGATCTAAAATGTCTTCAGGGGGACTGGCCCAGCCCAGATACTCCGAGACACTAGCCATGAGCCTCCTGTATGAAGACTCAGCGTGAGCCACAGGCTCAGGCCTAGCAAATTCCACTTCCGGAGAAGTGTCCAACCCACTGGCATCATGAAGGGTTTGCCTCAACCCCTCCAACTGTCTCCATAAAAAATTGGAGCCACATCAAGTTCACCAGGGTCCTCAAAATCAGACCTTTCTTCCTCTTCATAAATGTCATTCATATGGAGTTGAAACCCTGGCCTGGGGACAGAAGAGTGCCTGGAGTCCATCACTGGCCTCACAGACTTCACAGTAGCCTTCCTAGGAGGATCCACCACATTGGGGCACTCCAACGTCAAATTTCGGCCAACCCCCCCCGAAGGCGTTGAGGGCGCCGTGGGCTGATAAGATGGCAAAGCATCGACGTCCGAGTCAGACAGACACGGCGCTGATCGAGTCGACGCCGGCTTCGAGCCCTTAGTAGGTTGCAGCGGTCTCGCTGGGGATGAGGACCGAGACCTAGAACCACGTCTCTTGCGACTATCCTAAGCCTTGTCCGAACGGGACCTCGAAGGTTCCCAATGCGAGTCGCGACACTGACCCGAGTCCGAAGGTGTGCGAACCACGGTACGAGACCGATCCTGGCCGGCTTCGTTAGAAGGTGCGACCGGACCCGTGCCCTGCGATTGAAATATCGGCACCATTTGCTCCTTACAGGCAGCCCATTCCTCCTTCGCCGGGCATGCCACTTTCCTCGCGGCTCCATCCGGTGATGGCGCTTCCGAGAATGCCGCGACGAGGAAGGAGAATGGCGGGAACCACTCTGGGACCGAGAACCCTTGGCCTCCTCCCGACGTGGAGATTCGCCCCTCGAGTCGTCGGTGGACACCCTTTTGGATTTTGACTTGGATTTACAGGACTTACTGGGCTTAGAACCCCTACCTACCTGGAGCTTCCCCTTATGCTCCCGCAAGGCCATGGCAGTGAGCGACTGTTGCATTTTGAACAGTTGTCAGTGTCGATACTCTCGCCCAAGCACAACAAACAAATGCGATGCGGGTCGGTGATCGACATTTTCGACTTGCAATCCCAGCAAGTCTTGAAGCCAGACCGCAGAGTCGGAGGGGTCGAAGAAAAAGACATCTCAACGATGAAACACACGAGGCGCGTCGAGTTTCATGAAGCAACACCTTCGCTGAAAAAATGGAATTGAGGCTATGGACTCGGGCGCTGTGCTTCCTATTTATAACATCCAGTGACGTTGTCCTCGACGAAGGCCTTCGAGGGACATCGACCCGACGTCATCGACACAGGATGCCCTCTGCTGAAAAAGTTTCCAAAGTGCGCAGCTCTGGACATTACATGTCAAAGATGTGGAATACGTTGGAGGACACAATCCATTTGAAATAGATGTATATATGTTCCCGGCTTGAACAATATGCTCCGATGGGTCCGAAGACACTTATCAATGCTGTGACCAATAGCACCTTTATAAAGTCTCTTCAACCTTTGGTGTCACAGAAGCAACATCACTCCCTGTGCCAGCTTGAGGAGTAGGAATAGCAGAGCATACAGTGCTGCGACTGAATTACAATGTCTGCATGGTACACGTGCCATGATGCTACAGGCAGTAGGCTATATTGCACACACCACAATCAGCTGATATACTCATTCAGAGCTTTACACACAACATGGCACTGTTACTCAAAAGTCTAGGGTGAGATTGCCTCGAAGAAATCAGAATGTATCACCATGGTAATGGGACTGAAGTCATGCAAATAGTTTCCTAAGCAGCTGAGCTTCCTCCCTGGCAATGATTCCCCTCCCCGCACCATCTGAGAATGAATCACTACTACAGCTGAAAGCATGGCAGCCACTGGAATCCCACTTCCTCTTTTTGGCTCTACTAACCAACAAGAAGAGACACATGTTTACTCTATGTATAGAAAGCACGCCCTACATCGCAGGGTGGCCTTTGGCACGGTTACTCAACCCAAAACGAGGTGATGGTCCATTTCAGAAAGTCTACAGCACAATCACACAAAATGGGACATTTGTATACTTCCTGTCGGGGGTCATTGTAAAATAGGAAAATGTCAAAATTTAGCATGCACTAATCCATATAACAGAATTTAGAAAATGTAAAATAGCAGTACAGTTAATAATCGAAATGCAAGGTTCACTTTGCCTCAGCAGACAGCAGGGCCAACATTCGACAATCTGGAATTCAAAATCAGCAGCTATGTGATGCGTGGGTTTTATTAGCGCCCACATTTCTCAAGTGAAAATGTACTATTTCACAATAAGCAGTCAGGTTTGAAGTTGCTAACCCAAGAACAAATTGCATATAGTCAGCAACAACCCTCAGATGAAAAAAGGATAGAATAATTACCTTTTTTTTTTTAAATAAAAAGCTGTGCCTAAAATGTAAGGCTTCACACTTAAGAATGTACCCCAAATTTACAATATTTGCAGAAGAGTAGGACATAAAGAGGAAGTATGTTTGTCCTCCCGCCAATTCAAAGGTGCTTTTAGTAGAGTGTGGATGATTTATCAAACTTTCATGAAAAGTTCTTGCCTGGGTTCTTTACCTCCAATGAGCATGGTGCTTGTTTTTCTTCTCTGTGGCAAGGACTTGAATATTTCTTAATTGACATGTTGCAAAATGCCAATGAAAACATGGCTGCATTTAAAAGGGCATTTTGTTGCACACATCATTGGCCTTAATATTTATTCAAAAAATACTTTTTTACTTTATTTAACAATAGAATTTTCTATGAACATTTCTGTGTTGTGTAACTTGCTTTAATTTTGTAAACCACAGATTTTGTGCTCTACACCTTCAAAAAAATGTAGCTCTGTCTGGGACATTGTTATACATTTTCTATGAAGCTAAAAAGGTGAAACATACAAGGAGTCTTGCCACACCTTCAATCGGAAACCACTGTGACCTAGTGCTAATTTCATTTTTGTACAACCATTGCAGAGACCACAAGTAGGGGAAATACACATTGCTTCACACAGAACAAACACGCAAAGCAGAAAAAAAGACTACTTATTAGGAGAATAAACAGAACACAGTAACAGAGAATTCTGCATGGTTTTATTAATGTATTACAGCTCAAGTTTGATTACTAATGGAAGTGGTTCTCTTGTGAGAGGCAAAACAGTCTGTTTCGTGGCTTTAATAAAGTCTGCCACTAGTAAGAATACCTTCTAAATTGGATTGAACAGGCTACATTGTTGTGAACTGCTTCCTTCTTTCAGTGTGAAGTGGCCCTTAAAAGCCTTATTCATACCCTGCATAGTATCTCTGGGTTCTCCAAGCAAGTCAATTCGGGGAAGGAAGGAACCCCCGGGCTCACACTGAACTTTGGCTCACACCAGAGGGGAGGGGTTGATGGGGTACCAGGGGAGTGAGGGGCAGGGAGGAAGGGAGGGGATTTGTGGGGGAAAGTTTGAGGAATGGGGAAGAGCAGTATCCATATTTGTGAATCTGTATAGTTTATGTTTAATGCGAGAAGGGAGTACAAGAACTCAATGTTAGGGAGAATTCTCAAGAATGTGCTAATTTCCCTTACCCTTTGAGACCCCCAGCAACTTTGCTGGATTTGTAGGATTTTAGTTTTTACCTGGAAAGAGTGCGAGCCTTTTTCCCACTCTTTCATGTATTTTGATGTGTGTTTTACTTTTGTGTTCTTTGGATATAGCTTTGAAGTTGCACAGGGGTGTCTTTCAGACTCTCCAAGGTTTAAATACCTTCTCTGGGACCGACTACTGTCTCCCAGGGCATGTAAAGTTAAATTGACTTTACTAGTCTTTTTAAATGTACAGACCCAGCACACATCTTCCTATAGAGTGCTGGAGGGGTTGCCTAGCATCTCCTGAGTCTAAACACTCAGGTAACAGTCAAATATTACCGTTTTCTACTTGAAGTGGCTGGTGGCAGTGGTTTTTAACAAACTACCATGATTTTTACCCACCGTGAACACCGGTAGATAGAAATCGGGTCAGCCATGTTTTCCAATATGGCACACAAGACCTATCTGTAAAAACAGACTCTGTCGACTTTTTTCGCCGTTTCTTAGAAAAGGTCCTTCTTGCGTCTAACTCTGCGCCAAACCAAGTTTGGCCCCTTTGTTCGTTGGCCTTTCGCGGGCTTCAGTGCTGAAGCCCTCCTCTGGCGCCTGACTGTCTGGGGTGGACAAGATGTGAGGGAGGTGCCCGAAACTCCCTGTGCTTAGTCTCCTAGGAGACCTGAATGCACTCTGGCGTGATTGGCCGGCTGGCTGTCTGGCAAGGATGGCCACCCTGCTGTGTGAGTGACAGCCAGGCTGGAATGAATAGGGCAAAACTGTTTAAAAGCAGACCTCTGGGACTTGGAAAGCAGAGTAGACCACTGGAACGAAAGAACCGAAGACGAGCTGAAGGAAGACGACTGCTGCAACTCCTGGTCCACCGGTGAAGCCCTGCTGCAGGTCTGAATTGCCTGAAACTCCATCGACAGAGAAGCCCTTCAAGGTTAACTTCTTCCCTTGAGTTTGGTGGCAACAACCAACTCACAAGTCACCTGGATACCGTCCCTATGCTGGTCGAATTTTCTTCAGAGTGCTGTTAAAAACCGGATAGCCTGGGAAGGATACCAGTTTGTGGTCTTTAAGGCACTCACACCTTTAACCGACGTTTTGCCAAGCTTGTGGCCTCTTCCCTGAGCAGTGCAGGAACCTCACAACGTCCTCCTTCTTGTCCCCACGACTGAAGCTCAGGAACAGCGAGATCTGCAGGACCTGCCAGGAACAACTGCCTCAGCTACAGCTCTTCTTCATTTAAAAGGTACTGTGCAAGTGCGGTCAAGAACTCTGTTCGGCCGCTGTGAAAGTTTGTGAAACTTTCCCGACTTTGAAGGCTTGTCCTTCCCTAAACCAATATCTAACTTTTCGTCTGACCAATTACTTCTAAAAACCGTGGCAAAGACTTAACCGTTTACTACCAGAACTGTGCTATCCTATCCAAGACTCTGAACCATTGACTTTGGCCCAGGCCTATTGAATTGAATTGCTGGTTGTAGTGAACTGAAACTATTTGCCCTACCTCTGAAAGTATTTGGGCTGTTGATTCTTATAACCTTGTCTTTTTACTGCATTCCAAAGTAACTGAAGTGCCATTTTGCTCCCACTTCAGGGGAGCTGAACTTGTTCAGAAACTGATTGGTTGTGTATTGTAGTGTAATAGATTGTGATATTGAGCTGCTCTTGCTAGTGGAATGTTTTCCAACTGAGTGTAAATAAATGTATATTCTTTTACCAAGAAACCTTGAGTAAGTGTTTGTTTGAATCACTGTGATTGCTAGTCCTTTGTGTAACCTTTTGTACTGCTCACTTTACTCTTAAGATAAGTCTGGCTGCTCAGCCACTGCTACCACATTACTGTGTAGTACATGCTTGTACCAAAGGTGAAATTGTACTGACACTTGTAGTCTTAATTGTGTGTAGTGTTCCCAAAGGATACTTCATGTGATTCTGCCTAACACTCAAGACACAATGTCGACAAATTATTATGCACCGATGCAGGTGACGCTAGATCTAAGTAGAACAGACGCTGGATGGAACCTCAATTAAGGCAACTATTGTATGACGTGAAGGGACTAAGTACCCCTGTCAAAAGGAAAAAATGAGAACAGTATCTGGTCAAAGAACATTCACAGATTATAGCCCTCCAAGAAACTCACACCCATATAGCGTTCTCAACAATGGGATCCTCCTCCTCACCTGAATCTTTAACCAATATCCTGGGTGAGAGTTCCTCTAGTGGGATGGCAGTTGCTTTTCTTCTAGTGGAACGGCTGTCCTTGCAGAGAGAGGGCCTATCCCGGGGGGAAACCACTATGCCTGCCTGTGAAGACCGCAATGGCAAGAGACCCCTACCACGGAACAGCCAAATAGGGGAAAAAGTCGGCTATGGCAGAAAAAAAACCCTGACAGGTGCCATAGATTGACTCCTATCGATATGCAGATCGATGTAGTTGTGAAGGCAGCAGAGCCATTGGGTGCGGATGACAGAAGGAACAAGTTACTTACCTGTAACTGTTGTTCTCCAGCATGGGTCTGGCATGGATTCACATGCTCATGAATATTCCCGTCAGGCCGGGAATCCTGGGTATAGAAAAAAATCAGTATCAGTTTTGTTTCTGATCTGTCTTTCTTAGTAGTAACCAATCACTGGTCTCTGAGTCATACTGCCCCCAGCCAATGACTGCCCTCTCCTTAAGCCCCGCCTCCGGCAGCCATCCTCAGATTTGGTAGCACGCAAAGTGGCAGTATGACCAAGTGAAGAGCCGCAGAGGGGTAGGCGGGAGGGTTCGCATGTGAATCCATGCCAGACCCATGCTGGAGAACAACAGTTACAGGTAAGTAACTTGTTCCTTCTCCAGCATGGGGTCTAGCATGGATTCACATGCTCATGAATAAGAGAATACATAGCAGTACACACATGCACAAACACGGGAGGTGGCAACATGCTCAACATTAAGCAATACAACAACTCAACATTAAGCAACTCTTACCTCCTCACCAGGCTCACCTTAGGCGAACAGGTTGCGCAGCACTGCTTGGCCGACCCTGGACTCCTCCCTGGAGTCCCGATCGACGCAGTAGAATCTTGTGAAGGTGTGCGTCGACCTCCACGTCGCAGCCCTGCAGATGTCCAGCAGGGGCACACCAGACAGGAACGCCGTGGTAGCAGCGATCGCTCTGGTCGAATGGGCTCTCGGACGGCCGGGCAGCTGTCGGTTTACCAACCGGTGACAGTGCACGATGCAGCCGGAGAGCCATCTGGAAATGGAAGCCTTCGAAAGAGCCTTCCCTTGATTCACAGTCCCAAAGTTCACAAACAGCTGTGACGTCTTCCGAAAACTCTTTGTGCGGTCCACGTAGAACTTCAGCGCTCTAGCTACATCCAGCGAGTGCAAAGTCCTCTCAGCCGAAGGCGACGGGAAGAAAACTGGCAACACCAAGGGCTTGTTGCAGTGGAAGTCCGACGGCACCTTGGGCATAAAGGATGGGTGTGTCCTCAGCACCACCCTCGTGTCATGAAAAGTCAAGTATGGAGGCTTGCAAGATAGGGCCTGGATCTCTCCCACTCGTCGTGCAGGGGTGATGGCCACGAGGAAAGCCGTCTTCCATGACAGGAACTTCAAAGGCGCCGAATGCATAGGCTCGAATGGGGCCCCCATGAGCTTGGTCAGCACCACATTAAGCTCCCATGTCGGGGCAGGAGCCTTCACTGGCGGGAATGATCGGAATAGTCCCTTCATGAATTCTTTCACCAGGCGATGAGACCACAAGGACGCCCGTCCCGTCGTCCTGGTATATCGGGAGATCACAGCCAGATGTAGTTTGATGGAGGCGTGAGCCAGTGCAGCTTTGGCCAGCGACAGTAGGTACGGCAGTACTTGAGGGGTCGTAATCCGCAGCGGGTTAATCTTCTGTGCACGGCACCAGACAGAGAACCTCTTCCATTTATGTCCGTAGCACTTGAGAGTTGAGGACGCCCTGGCCTTTGCAAGAACCTCTCTGCAGTCGGCCGGGATGTCGTGCCCTCCAAACTCTAGTGCTGCAGGAGCCAGGCCTGCAAATTCAGCGACTCCGGGTTGTGGTGAAGAATGGCGCCTCCTTCTCTGGAGAGAAGGTCTGCGTCGGTCGGCAGCTTGACTGGTGGGGACGTTGACAAGTCCAGAAGGTCCGGGAACCAGATCTGTCTCGGCCACGCCTGTGCGACGAAGATCATCCTGCACCGGGACCTCTTGAGCTGGTTGATGAGCCGGAGCAGCAACGGCAGCGGAGGGAATGCATAAAGAAATAGGCCATCCCAGGCTAATGAGAAAGCATCGCCCATGCTCTTCGGCTGGGGGAACCTGCTGGCGAACCTCCGGCACTTGGAATTCGGCGCCGTCGCGAAAAGATCGATTTGGGGTTCGCCCCATCGTCAGAAGAGTCAATCCACTTGAACCTGGCATAGTTCCCATTCGTGGCACGAGCGCAGCTCCCTGCTGAGTGAGTCGGCGATCGTGTTTTTTATTCCTGCCAGATGAAGAGGCACCAGAAACATCCCTTAGGTGACGGCCCAATGCCACAGATCCTGGGCCTCCTTGGATAGGGCCGGGGACCTGGTTCCGCCCTGCTTCCGGATGTAGAACATCGTGGTGGTGTTGTCGGTGATGGAAGAAAAGACCTGAGGGCCCAGAACACCACGCGGAGCTCCAAGATGTTGATGTGGAGAGACTTCTCCTCCGGGAGCCAAAGGCCTCTCGCGTGAAGATCTCCGGAGTGTGCCCCCCAACCTTCCAGGGAGGCGTCCGTCGTCACCGTCACCTGGTGAGCTGGGGTCTGAAAATCCGGGCCCGACGACAGATGGGAGCGGGTACCCCACCACTGGATCGCCTGACGGAACGTATCGTTGAGAGAGATATTGTCCTCGAAGCTGCCCGTCGACTGGATCCAGCGGGCGTCGAGGAACTCCTGTAAGGGTCTCATCCGAAGCCTGCAAGGGCGCACCAGATAAATGCAGGAGGACATCATCCCGAGGAGGGACTTGATAGATCTTACCCTGGCCATGTCTGTGGCCAGCAGACGCTGCACCTTGCCCAGAATGGTCCTGGTCCTTTCCTCCGACGGTGAGGCCAGCTGCGCCACTGTGTCGAGCTTGGCTCCCAGAAACAGGGCGACTTGCGACGGAACCAGGTGGGATTTTGGAAAGTTGATGGAGGACCCCAGGTCCGTGAGCAGCTGGACGGTCTTCGCAGTGTGCTCCACGGCGAGCTCCCTTGTTCTTGCCCGGATGAGCCAGTCGTCCAAGTAGGGGTAGACGAGACCCATGCTGAAGAACAAGATGGATCCCCTGTAGGCGCAGCCGCGCCGCCACCGGTGCGAGGCACTTGGTGAACACCCTGGGTGCCGACTTCAATCCGAACGGGAGGCCTTTGAACTGGTAGTGCCGCCCTTGGACCACGAACCTGAGGAACTTTCGGTGTCTTTTTAGAATGGGGATGTGGAAGTACGCATCCTCCAAGTCCAACGACGACAGGAAATCGCCCTCCTCCAGCTATCCCAGCACGTGCTGGAGGGTGACCATACGGAACTTCTGTGCCTTGATGTACTTGTTCAGTCATCGTAGGTCCAGGATGGGGCGCCATCCTCCTGTCTTCTTTTTTACAAGGAAGTACCTTGAGTAAACTCTGGAGCCCCGAAGCCTCTTTGGGACGAGCTCGATGGCACCCTTCTTGAGCATCGCCCTTACTTACAACAGTAGTTGAGGGACGTGATTTTCCTTCCTGGCCACGGGTGTAACGCGAGGGCACTTCTTCTAAAACTCAAGGGCATGCCCTTGGGCCAGGGCGTCCAGCACCCAACGGTCGGTGGAGATGGACTCCCACACGCTGACGAACCTCGCCAGCCGGCCTCCCACCGGGGTGCTTCGGAGGGGGCCCGACCCCACGGTCGGCTCAATCTTGCTTGGAGGCCTCCTTGCCTCCTTGACCTCCTTGTCGACGACGACAGGCACCACCTGACTTGCCGCGTCCCCTGTAGGCTTCCTGGGACGAAGATCTTGCCGCTTGGTGGTAAGTGGAGGAGCCACTGCGGGATCCCTTGGAGGCACCTTGTCTGCCTCCGCAGCTCCGAAAGGACGGCCGTCGTTGTTGGAGCACTCCCAGTGCCCGGGCAGTCTCTGTGTCTGTCTTGATAGCCTGAAGGGACTCATCAACCGCCTTCCCAAAACGGTTGTTCCCGTCGAAGGGCATGTCCAAAACCTTGGTTTGTACGTCCTGGCAGAAATCCGTGGCCTTGAGCCATCCTCGTCTCAAGCAAACGCTGTTGCCCAATTGACGGAAACCGGTGTCGGCGATGTCCGTTGCCACCGTGATGGCGTGGTCCGAAGCAATCTCCCCCTCCTGTAGGATTTCAAGGGCCCCAGCCCTTTTGGCGTCCGGAAGGAAGTCTAACAGAGGGGCGATTTTGAACCACAACTCCCTGTCGTAGCGGGCTACGATAGCCAGGGCGTTGGCCGCCTTGATAGTCGTCGCTGCGGATGAGATGATCCGTCGTCCCATCGTGTCCAACTTCCTGCCCTCGCCGTCCGGCGGTGAAGTTGATGTCGAGGCCGATGCCCCCCCAGATTTCTTCTTTGCCGCCGCCGAGACGACCGAATCCGGGGTAGGTTGTGCCCGAAGGCACAAGGGGGCAGCGTCGGGGACCCGGTACTTCTTCTCGTACCGGTCCATCTTTGCCGGCGCCGTGGCAGGGTTCTTGAGGAGGGCGAGCCCCTCATCCCAGATGTCATCAAGAAGCGGTGCGGCGAGGACCGTCTTCCTTTTAGCCTCGCGCCGTTGGTAAAGGAACCCTTCTTTCTTCTTTTCTTCTGGGCAGAGCTGAAAAAGCTCGGATGCCCTGGAAATCATGGCATGAAAGCATCCAATTTCGTCGGGCGGGGACGCCCGAGCAGGGGGCGACGGGGGACACGTCCCATCGTCGCCTCCGTCGTCATCATCTGTACCTGTCGTAGCCGTGTCCGTGCCTGTATCATCCCCGTTGGTAGTAGACCGGGCGGAAGGCAGAGCAAGCCGCAGAGGTGGGAGAGGTGGCGTAGGATGCATCCTCCTCCTCTTATGCGGTGGACTCTCCGAAGGTCCTGGCTCCGGTTCCCCCGTCAGGTCTGGCTCAGGTACCTCCGTCGGGGGAAGGGGCAACCTTGTCCTTATCTCCGAGCATAAGGACTGGATGGCTGACAAAATGGCCGCCGAGGTGTCCTGCGGCGCCAGAAACGACGGGCGCGAGGGGTCTTGAGGAGCCTTTTCGGCGACACCGTCGCTCTCGTCGTCGCCCTCGTCGGGATCCCGTCCGATGGGCTGGGCCTCTTCCACGACTTTGATGAGCTCTTCTTCAGAGGTCGTGACCGTATCCACGATGGCCACCAGCCCCTCCCCCACCTTTTTCAACGAGGACTTCGTGGGGGTCTTCTCAATGGGCCTGAAAGACGACTCCCTCTGCGGTGGCAGGGAGACTCTGGGTCCTGAGCGTGCCTCCACTGGTGTAGCCTCCACAGGCTGATGAACCAAGAAAAGTTAGTACTGCTACTGACCAGGTGTGTTCCCATATGTTATCAATGAATGAAACAATTATATCTTAATGATGGGAATCCTGGTATTGGTGGTACTAATGGGAAAACCTCTAAGTTTCTACTCCATGGAAATGTCCACAAAGAAGATAAGGGTTAGACAAAGAAGATCACATACAACCATGATGGTGAATAAACGTGGTTTGTATTAAAATAAAAAACATTCAAACATGAACAGACAAACATTTATAAATAATTAGTATGTGAAAAACTCAAATAATCTAAAAAGGAATAAAGGAAATCACAGTTTTGCTTTAGTACATAAATCAGTGCAAAGTCCTTGATCATGTAACAAAGGATATGCTTTAGTGCAAAGGTGGGTGTAGGGTACTACCCGTGCACTGTGTTCAATAAGGCATCTAATTATTCAGATGATATTACAGGAGCCTCCACAGGCTGAGCCAGGGCTGCGGCGACATCCTCAATCGAGGTCTTAGCAGGGTGAATTAAGGCCATCGTCACCTTCTGGACGCCTGGGGCCTTCACCTTGGGGGGAGGGTCCGAGCCTCGCTCCCCCTCTGCCGGAATCTTCGAGATCGACCGGGGCCTCTCCAGAAGCTTCGCCGGGTTCTCGGCCTTCCTCTTACCCGAGCCAGAGCGTTGGCTCGTGGTTGATGGCACCGGGGAGGATGCGCCCTGCCTGGCAGCCAAGGAGCCCGACCGTTCGGCGCTCCCGGTGCCCGCGGACTCGCGGTGCTTAGCCTTTTGTTGGGCCCCCGACCGCTCGGACTTCTTTTTCTTCTTCTCGCCTGACGGGCTCTTCCCTTCCAGCCAGATGGCGAGACTGAGGTGGCGATCCTTCATGGTCTGCTCTGACATGTTCCCACAAAACGCACAGTCCTTATTCGTGTGCGTCTTGTCCTCATGGAGACAGTAGAGGCATAACGATTGCTCGTCCTCCTTGAAAACATTCTGAAGCTGGCATCCAGGGCAGGTCCTGAACAGCTTCCCGGGCGTCGAGCTTCCTTTCTCCTGGGCCATGTCCGGGGTAGGCCTCAGAACTTCTGGAATCCTCCAAAAGCGTAACTCGACGAAATCTTCACCCTTGAGGGGCGTAGAAAACTCCGAAACGGATCCCCGTTGATCGGATGTAGAAACGGTGGAGCTTGAGGCTCTATTTAACCAAAAAATGAGAAAAATCTCCTGAAAAAGCGCGAAAACGCAGCAAAAGCTCGAGAGCTACAGCACGAGGACTCCCAACACTTGAACGTGCAGTAAAAATCTGAGGATGGCTGCCGGAGGCGGGGCTTAGCAAGTGGGCAGTCATTGGCTGGGGGCAGTATGACCCAGAGACCAGTGATTGGTTACTACTAAGAAAGACAGATCAGAAACGAAACGGATACCGATTTTTTTCTATACCGAGGATTCCCGGCCTGACGACGGGGAATATTCATGAGCATGTGAATCCATGCCAGACCCCATGCTGGAGAAGCAGAGAGCTCTGTGTATACAGAAGAAAGCAACGGGTGAGCAGAGAATACACAGAGGAAGATCGCGCCAGCAGAATGGAGCAAACCTAAAGGCCAACGTAGGGCTGAAAGAGGCTAGCAGAAGCAAAAGAAAGAGCGCACAGTGCAAAAGAGAAAACAAACATGTTACCCCAAAATCGAGATTAAAGGGTTGCAACACGAAGCACTGCAGTCGTAAAATGAAGGTATACAGATGGCCCAGCTCCATCTTGAAAAGAACTCGACCAGGGATGTCCGTTCTAGACAAACTAGGTGGCACGTTTAATGGTGGATGCTCCACTGCTTCCAGGAAGGACGTGTGGTGACAAGCGTTCAGACAAGTGCAATATATAACTATCCTAGATACTAAGGGAGACAAAGACGGGAAATTACGGTTTGTCAAATGAAACTGGGGACGCAGATTATGACAATTGCCTCTGTATATGTGCCAAACATGGGTCAGGATAGTTTTCTTAGATAGACATTAGCAACCTTGGAGTCATTCGCCTCGGGCGGATATAATACTAATGGAAGATTTAAACACAGCATGGGATCCACAAAAGGACCTTAGTGCAAAAATGTATCATGGACAGGTGTCACCTACTAAAGCTTTGAAGCACAAAATAGACCAGTTAGCGCTAAAGGATGTTTGGAGGGCCCTAAATAGAGAAACCAAAGGGAAGAAATATTACTCACATGTCCACTGCACATTTTCAAGATCACGCAAATAGACGCAGGGACTATTCTCCTTTCGGACCATGCCCCACGGGTGACCATCATACAACAACAGAGTTGACCTAATAATCTGTGCCGTTGGTCATTTCCCTCAGAGATATTAAAAGGTAAGGAATTAACAGGAGAAATTGGGGATAAAATGAGAGAGTTTTTTGCCATGAATAACACACCAGACATGGCGGGGGTGACAGTGTGGAATGCATTTAAAGCGATTACGAGGGGGCATCTTATTGCAGTAAAAGCCACAAGGGACAAACAGCTGAGACAAAGGAGGTGGATTAGGAGAGCCAAACTTAAGGGGATCATGGCACGCATGGTGCAAGATCAGAGTAGAACAATAAAACGAGAATACAGAAGTGTGAGAGCACAGCTGGATATACTGTACACAAGGAAAGTGGAAAGAGCCCACCTGTATGGAAAACAAAAATATTATGTGAAGACGAACACAGCAGACAGTCTGCTGGCCAGATACCTTAGAGGGAAAAGGGCCAATCAGACGATAATACAGATTATAAATCAACAGGGAGGCATTATCCACATCCAGCCCAGACATAACAAAACAGTTCATGGAGTGTTATTCCAATTTAGAACCATCAGACTCTCAGGACCAGGAGAATCAAAACACATAGGGCCTGATTCACAGAGCGTTTTCCTATGGTATTGCGTCATTATAAAACACTTCTGTGAATCAGGCCCTTAATTACAGTCACTGCCCCTCCATAAAATTACACAGCTAACCAGAAAACTCTTAGGGGCAGACATATCGGAGGAAGAGGTATGTCAGGCCATCAAGACTCTACCGCTAAACAAAGCACAGGTCCGATGGATACTCGGCTGCCTTTTATAAGACATTCAGGACAACACTAACACTGGCTTCCCTGTGTAACCAATTAGGGACAGAGGGCAAAATATCCCCTACGATAGAGGAGGAGGCCAAAAAGGTGGTATTCCCAAAAACTAACAAAGACCCAACACAATGCGGGTCATACCGACCCAGTGCATTGATTAATCTGGAGCAACAAAATATACTAAAGTGTTTGTGAATAGACTGGATACCGTACTTCTGAACTTGATCAATTCAGACCAATCTGGATTTATAAAATATAGGCAGACATTTGACAACATCAGAAGTGTCAAGAAACACCTCCCGGCCATTCTGCTAGCACTCAACGCCGTGAAAACGTCCGGTAGAATGGTCATTCTTGTTTCAAACAACGCAATATATGGGTTTTGGCCCCGAATATATTTGTATGATTCAGGTTAATTAGGTTACCCCAATGACAAGGCTATCCATAAATGGGTCTCTGTACCAACCGATAAATATTGGAAGCGGTACAAAGCAGGGATGCCGCTTATCGGCCCTGCTAATAACTCTCCATCCGTTCTTATCCTTCTGGATCTTTTCTCTGCCTTCGGCAGAGTCAATCATGCCACCCTGACAAATCAGCTGTGTGACACCCTTGGCATCAGAGGCATGGCACTGAACTGGTTGACCGCATTCTGCTCCGACCAACCTTCCCAGGTTCAATTGGGCCCTTTTGCCGCCCCCCCTTCAAACACTTCACCTGCTACCAGTAAGGAGGGGTTATAGTTGTCCTGACAGCGTGTGCCCTGGGTGGGGTGCTGCCTCGACAGAGCAAGAGTTCACTATACAGTTCGCAAGGTGGGGTGCTGACTCCCTATTGGTTGGTTTCTCTCCTTGGGCTAGCTGAATCCCGTGGCCACCTTACTTTCTGTTTCGAGTTCTCTGGGGGTGCTAGTATGTTTGAGCACAGAAGGAGTTCATAGTCGGGTTACACCCCGCAGAGTTTTGCCACCCATTTTTTGGGCTACTCAGACCTTGTGATGATAACCCCTCGTGGCTTAAAGAGGAGGGGCGACTGGATTATGTCTTGGCCACTTTGACAACGATCAGGTGGCTGTGTACTCTTTGATGTACAAAATTGTTTTCAATGCATTTGACTGTCTAGTTTTGTCTCATATGTGTGGTTAATCTCACCCGGATTTGGAAACGTCCTTATCCCCCTTGGTTGGGGAAGGCTTCACCTGGTTAAATGGGGGGATCACACCATTGAAACCTTTGTTCGGCCTTGAACATAGAGTCTGTCGGCTTGAGTGATATTCGTGGGCCTGTTGGGGCAGAGCACCGAATCTCTCATCTCCCGGTTTCTCTGCTCTCTCACCTCCCGGTTTCTCTGCTCTCTCGCCGTGGCTCTTAACATCAACCATGCCACTCTGGCCCACCTGATCTCCTCCTCTCCTCACTTCCAGTGTTATCCAGACGACACGCAGCTTGCCTTCAAGCTTCCCTCCACTGCCTCCTCTTCCTCCTCTCTCATCCCCGACTGTCCGACTGCTATTCAGGCTTGGGGTGCTGCCAATGATCTCTGCTTTAATGCCAGTAAGACTGAAATCCTTCTCATTGGGACCTCAGCGCCCTCCTTGCCTCCTACTCTTTGGCTGTCCTCTATGGGTCCCCTCCCCTCATCCTCTTGTGAGGCAAAAAACCTTGGAGTCATCTTTGACTCCTCTCACTCCTCACATTGCAGACCTTGCCAAGAAGGCCCACTACCAGCTGCACCTCTACAGAGGCATCCTCCCTGACCCTCACTTTCCCCCAGAAACTCAATGTCTCCAGAGCTCTAGTCCTCTTTAGGTTGGACTACTACAAAAGCCTCTTCCTCAATCTTCCTTTATCCTCCCTTCGCCCCCTTCAACTAATCCAGAATAGGACTGCAAGACTTATCCTTGGCCTAAAGCCCCGGGACCACATCTCTCCAGCACTAAAATCTCTCCAATGGCTCCCAGTTACTGCTAGGATCAAGTTCAGGACCCTCTGCATCATCCACAAGGCTTTCTGGGGACTGGCACCCGGCCACATCTAACTCTCTCTTTCCCTAAATACCTCCCTGCTAGAGCCCTTCGGTGCTCTGGCTCCAACTCTCTGCAGATCAGACGCTTCCCTAAGCAGAGAGTGGGGGGTAGATCTGTCTCCAGTTAGCATGAGGACCCTCACCCCCTGCACCCCATGCAATCCCTGGCACTTGCCCACTTGGCCTCCCCTCCTTCTCCCCTCGCCTTGCACTCCCCTTCCCCACCCTAGCACTTCGCATTTCGTGCAAAACAGCACTTCCCACCCCTCTGTCTCGCACTTCTTGTTACTGCACTTACATGATCTGAATGTCACAAGGCCTAGTAGGGCGGTTATTGTTATCCTTCTCCCTTGTCCACCCCCTTCTTTTGTCTTGTGGCACCTTGAAACACCATTTGTTGTAGAGGTGCCTTACAAATATCCAATAAAATAAGTATATCTGGAGCCCCTATTGTCAAAAATACGAATGACGGACCTTATCAAGAGAATCTCGTTTGGGGGCGGGGGGGCCACAAAATCATGTGGACGGCTCAATATTCATTTTAGAGGTCCTCGGCATATCTGTACCGGGAATTACCCAAGAATTAAAATTATTCGGGACAATGGCAGGCTTGCAAATCAATGTCAGGAAATCTGAAAAGCTAAACTTGTCCCCGAGTGCTACCCAAGTTATCGCATTGCAACATAACATACCATTCATCGTGGTAGATAGCCAGCTAACGTACTTGGGTATCCGGATGACCAAATCCTTAACATCACTGTAGAAGCAAACTATGTCCCTCTCTGAGAAAGAAACAACTGTTGAGCAAATGGGGCCCAATGGCGGCCTCCTGGATGGGTAGGGTCAACACAATAAAAATGGTGATTCTCCCAAAAAATACTACATTTCTTTCAGGCTCTACTAATTCAAATTCCTCAGTCCTCCTTCAATAATAAATATAAATTAATATTGGCTTTTATTGGTGAAAACAGAAACCCAGGATCTCCTTGAGGGTAATGATGGCCTCTCGAGATAAAGGGGGAATGGCCCTGCCGAATTTCCATACATACTATGTGGTGGCTCAACTTCGGATTTTAAGAGATTGGTTAATGGGTAACTATGATAAAAAAAATGGTGGTCGGTCATTTTTTCAAAAAAATAATGTCGAAAAAAAAGAATGTTGAATTCCGTTTTTTTAAATTATATATTTATTTTGCGGTTCGGGATAAAAAAAAATGGGTAAAACAAAAAAAAAATGTAAAAAAGGGGGGTTGGGGGAACCCCCCCATTTCGAAAAAAAAATGCATTAAAAAAAAAATTGACATTTTTTTTTCCCGACATTTTTTTTGTTGAAAAAATGACTTTCGGCATTATTGGTTTCTACATTATGACTATAAACCTGATAAAACATGGTGTAGAATGGACAGGGCAATAGTGGGGAAACCCTTATCTATGGCTTCCATACACAGACCGACCGGATAGCAAGCACAAAAGTGCAATTACGGCACTGGTGAAGGAGTTATGGGATGAGCAGGTCAAACGGAAAGGGATTACCTCATTCCCATCACCTCGCAGGACAATGCTGCAGTGTTGTGCGACGCAGGTGCACAGGAGACGCTGCCTGTCGACATGTAATACGGTGCGCCTCCGTCCATGCATCCAAACCTTTAAATACGAGGATCGGACCCTCTGCGGCAAAGCCCTTGGCAGGACAAGGCTGCAGTGTTGGGCAACACAGTTTTTTGGCAGCAAAGGGGTAGCGGTGCAGAGTGCGAGCATGCGACGCAGCCGTCTAACATCTGCATTCAAAAGGTAAGAAAGGTGTGTGGGGAGAGAGCAGTCATTACTGCTTTCTACTTAACTCCCAGCCTTTGCGCGTACGTCCACTTAACAACCATCCTTAACGTGCGTTGTTCCCTGCACAATCTTGGCTCTCTCCTACAGCGGTTAGCCATAGTGTTTCCTGTCTTCCTGTCATTTTTCCAGGTCCCCGCTTGTGGTTACTATTTACTGAAGATCTGTGCCCTTTGCCCCTCTTCTTCTTCTAGGTCCACCACTGCCCCCCTGAACTGTGTAACTGTTTTGCTGGATCTGCGTTCTTAGGCTCTCTCTAGCAAGGTACCCGTTACTGGTCTGTTACCCGTCTCCCCACCCTTGCTTGTTCCCCATTGTGTGACCCCCCCCCACAGCCTCCCCTGGCCCATCCTGCACCTTTCCGCTTGTGCTCCCTCCTCCTCCTACTTTCCTCCTAGCACCCTCTATGGTGCTCTCCGTCGCTTCTATCTTCTCTAACTGCTACTCTCTCCTACCCTATCCCTATCCCTCTCACTAAGTCCAGAAGGAAGAAGTTCTAGAGGGACATCCTGGTTTCCAACCCAGGCCTCCCTATCACCGATACCTACAGCAATGCTTCCTCCAGATAGACTCTTACCGACATCCTCTTTGTCGTTCCATCTCCAGACCTATGGACCCCTCTTATGGTCTCTGTTCTCTCTCCTTTTTCCTCCTCTCCCATTAATGGTGGCACTAGGCGGGAGGTCCTCTTGGCATCCTTCCACACCTCCAAGACAATCATTAAGAACTATCTGAATGGCACTGTCTTGGTCCAGGGCCCTCAGCCCAAACTCCTCCTTTTTGATAGACGGTTCCCACACCTTATCAACTTCCTCCCTTCTTGTGCTACTCCTCCCACCACCTCTCTGGTACCCTCCTCTTCCTTTTCTTTTTCCTCCTCCCCCTCCTCCTCCTCCTCCTCCTCTGCCCATCCTCTGGCCCCACCACCACCTCCGCAGGGCATACCTCAAGCCTGTACCCCTCCTTGGAAGGCTTTCAAATGTGGCAACCTGCTCCACATCTCTACTCTCAAACACTCCTCTGACACCTGTCACCTCCTTGAAGAACTCGACCTGGATGTCCTGGCTCTCACCGAGACATGGTTCACGTCCAGTTCTGTCACAAGTTTTGACACTCTACTCCCCGAGGGCTACAAGATCCTCTCTGAACCTAGAACCAACCGTCCTGGAGATGGACTAGCCCTTATCTTTCCGGAGTGGGTCCCTGCTTCTGTCATTCCTACGCAGGCATACTCCTGCTTTGAATGCCTGGTCTGCAAGCTCTCCATCTCTACTGGCCTCTCTCTAACTGTGGCCACCATTTACAGGCCACCTGGCCACGTTGCCCTCTTCCTCTCAGAATAAGCCGATCTCTCTTCTTCTCTCCTTGCATCAACTTCTCCTACTCAGAGGCCTCAACATCCATCTGGATGCTTCCAATCCCTCCTCCGGGCTCTTCTGCAACCTCTGCGAAACTCTCTCTCTTTCTATTCTACCTTCTGGCCCGACACACTCTGCCAGGCACACCTTGGATGTTCTCATCGCCTCCGACATCCCCCTCTCTAACCCTCTCACCACTCCTCTCTCATGGACTGACCACTAACTGCTCTCCTCCGACCTGAAGCTCTTTGTCCCCCAGGTGAAGCCTACCCCAGCACTGCCACCAACCTTCTCGGTCATCCGGCCCATGAAGCATGTGTCAGTGGAAGCCTTTGCCGCTACTTTCTCTCCTCTTCCTACTCCTTCAGCTGACTCACACTCTGGAAAAGCCCTCTCAAGCCTGCATCTTTCTATCACTAACACTCTTGATGTCCTTGCCCCCGTCATGAGAATCCACCTGAAGCCTATCTCCAAGTGCAACTCTTGGTATGACTCTGATCTCGCCACTCTAAAACGCAAGTGTAGAGTGGCTGAGAAGTGGAGGATATCGGGCACATCCTCTGACAAAATGACCTGCTGCCTGCTCTAAAGGCAATACAGACTCTCTGTCCTGTCCAAGAAGAGAGCCCACATCCAGGCCCGCGTCTCTAACAACACAGCCAAACTTTTCAAAATCTGCGAGGAGCTGGCCAATCCTGTTGCAGTCTCCACCTCTCATGTTCCCTCCCAGGCCCTTTGCATGGTTCTGGCTTTTCACTTCACCTCTAAAACTCAGAACAACCTGTCTTCTCTCTCTCCTCCTCTCTTTCCTCTTCCTCTCCCTCTCCCTCTCCTGGCCCCCTTCTGGTAGCCTCCACCTCTATCCTCCTTTCTTCTCTTTTTCTATGATCACTCCTGATGAAGTTTCTAGACAAGTTCGATCTATGAAAGTGCCATCCAAGCAGGTGCTCCCCTGCTCCTCCAGAACCATCAAGCACTAAATCAACACCCTCGCTCATTGGACGATTTCTGCAATCACTCTTTTGCCACTGGAACTTTCACCTCTCCCTTTAAGCACTCCCTTGTGCATCTCCTACTGAACAAACCATCTGCCGATCCTTCCTGTCCGGCAAAGTACAGCCTGAACTCTATCACTCCTTTCCTGGGCAAACTCTTGAAAAGCTGCCCATCTCCCAGCTTAATCTCCACACTGAATCGGATGGCTGTCTCCATGACCATCTGTCTGGCTTCAGAGGAGCCAGAGGCACGGAAACTGCTCTCTTGAACACCCGTGAAGATCTGCTCACTAATCTCGACTCTAGCCTTCCTTTTGCCTCGTCTTCCTTGATGTTTACTCTGCTTTTGACACGGTCAATCATACCATCCTGATCAATCGTCTCTGTGAGAACCTCGGCATCACGGATTAGGCCTCGCATGGCTGCCCTCCTTCCTCCTGGACCGCCCCTCTCAGGTCCAACTGGAGGCCTTTCTCTCCACCACCTCTCTCTCGCTCCAACCGCTCACCCTGGCTTTTCAACCTCTATGTAGCCCCTTTGGCCCACCTCATCTCTACCTTCTCCTCGAACTTTCAGTGTTATGCAGATGACACTCAGCTCTCCTTCATGCTTCCCTCTGCCTCCTCTCCTCTCTCGCTCATTCTTGACTGTCTATCCTTGATTCAGTAATGGTGCGCCTGCATGGATCTCTGCCTCAATGCCAGCAAGACTGAGATCCTCCTCATTGGGAACCATAACTCCTGCTTTCCCTCTTTCACTCAGGCCGCCCTCCTTGGGCCCTCTCCCTGTGCCTTCCTGTGAGGTAAGAAATCTTGGGGTCATCTTCGACTCCACTCTCTCCTTCTCTCATCACATCACCAACCTCTCTAAGAAATCCAACTACCAGCTGCACCTCCTCAGAGGTGGTATTCTTTTTTTTCACTTTCCGCCAGAAGCTCACTATCTCCAGAGCTCTGGTTCTCTCCAGGCTGGACTACTGCAACAGCCTATTTCTCAACCTACCTTCCTCTACTCTCCACCCTACTCCAGAACAGGACTCCGAGACTTGTCCTTCGCCACAAGCCCAGGGATTGTATCTCTCCAGCCCAGACATCTGTTCACTGGCTGCAAGGATCAAGTTCAAGAACCTCTGCATTGTCCACAAGATCTTCTGGGGCCGGGGTCAGCAATACATCCAACTCTCTCTTCCTAAACATTTTCCTTCTCGAGCCCTTTGCTCAGCTACCTCCAACTCTCTGATGGTCAGATGCTTCTCCAGGCAGAGTGTGGGAGGTAGATCTTTCTCCTCTGCAGGGGCCTCCCTGTAGAATAGCCTCCCTGCATCTCTCAAACTCGAGCAGGACCACCTCAGGTTCCAGAAGCAGCTCAAGACCTTCCTTTTCGTTTCTGCTTTCTCTCTTTCTCTCCCTTGCGGATCTACCTGTCTGCTGGGTGGATTGGTCGCCTGGCTGCCCTCTGAACCCAATGGGCACCAGGCTCCTCCATGACCTGTCTGCACCTGCACTGTCTCCGGGCATCCGCGCACTTAGTGCTTGTATCCATAACCCTACAGTCCCTGCCTCCTTTCACTACCCAGAGCTGCCGGCTGCACTTACTCAGAGCAATGTTGTCCTGTTCCCCCTCCCCCTGTCTTCCTCCGCCTGTCCCCCTCCTCCTCTTGCCAACCCTCTCCCCCTCCGCCCCCTGCACTTGCACAATCTGAATGACACACGGCCTAGTAAGATTGTGTGTTCGTCCTCCCTATGTCTCCCTACCTTATCTTGTCGTCTCTAGAAACACTTGAGTACAGACGCGTTATAAATGACGCATCATATCACATCATCATATCATATTCAGCCCAGTAATTCAAAAACAACAATTTAGCCCAGGCGTAGAAAGGGGAGCATATAAGCAGTGGAAAGGGGGTAGATGTTTGAGATTGCAGGAAATGACCCAAGACCAGGACATCAAGCTATTTGACCAATGTAAAATAGACTTTGGGATACAGGAAAAGGAGAGATTTAGATATCAGCAACTTCGACATATGATATGATCTGATAGATTATTTATAACGTGCTTAATACCCAGAGGTTTCTAAGCGCGGACCCGGGGATCGAACCTGTGGTGCTCTGTGTTGTCTTGCTTCCAAGGAGAGACGTTGCCCCTGAGCTATCCTCCTGAGACATGGGTTTGTTAACCCTTTGGTGAAAGCAGCAGGTACTAGACTCTTCACACCATTTGAAAAATATATCACCACCAACTCAGGGGATAGGAAATTGGTTTCAGCCATCTATAAATTATTGTTGGAGGACTCCACTGCCCAAAACTGTTTGTATATGTCTCAATGGGAAAAAGCTCTGCGACTCGATCCAGATAGTGCAACGGGAGCGGCTATGGGCAGATATCCCTAAACTAACTAGGGCGATTCAGATCCCTGAGATGTGGCTAAAATCGATACTATTTTGGCACTATACTGCAGATAAATTGCATACATTTTATCCAAGCTCATCGCCTTTATGTAGGGAGGGATGCAGAGGTGTAGGAGATTGGGGACATATTTGGTGGTCCTGCCCCAAAATCAAACAATTCTGGGCAAATGTGAATGGCAGACTGGGGCAAATGTTTGGAACACAAATGGACAGGGACAGGGAACAGGGTATTTTGGGACTCAAAGGTCAAGAACAGAAAGGCATGGCCCGACATCGAAGGAAAGCATATATGATTTTGTCTCTGGCCACGAGCCTGGTGATAGTTCAGAAGTGGAAACAATTAGACCCACCAGGAGAACAAAAATGGATTTTGAAGGTTTGGAACTTTGTATCTCTAGAATGATTGACACATTCACTTTAGGGGAACAAGCTTGATTTAGTACAGAATGGAACGATACTGTCCTTCTTACATAATGGTTATGGGTAGTCCATGTGCCCACAGAGACTGCGTATTTTAGGTATAACATAAATGTGTGTGCTAATGTTCGATGTACTGACAATCTTCCACTGAATCGGGAAACCAGGGTAGGGAAGGGGGTGGGAGGGAAAGTTTAACGTGTTGCATAACTGAAAATCTAATAAAAATGTTTTTAAATAAAAAGCCTTATTCAAAGTGAGGAGGCGCAGGTCACCACTAGTTTCCATCAATATTATTTTAGAGGTTTCTTTTTAAATTCCCTTCAAGGGATACGCATGTGTCTCCTGTTGTATCTTCCGCTAGACGGGCAGATGCAGAAGTCTCCAATGGTCCTCTACCAACATGTTACAGAGCAATGTATATTGTTTAACAGTGTCCAATACACATTATCAAGGCCTACACGGATTTACTGCTCTTTTTGGGAGTGGTGATGTGATGGGTCAGAAATTTTATTTTTGTCCACTGAGGTAGCCCCTACATGTTTTGGATGATTTATTGTTGACCTGATTTATTTATGGGGTTCTACTCTGGTAGCCCATACGGCTACCAGGTGGGGCAGGTCAGAAGGAGGACACAGTCTCTTATAAGACATTTTGAAACTGGTGTTTATTGAAGAAAAGAAAATGCCTACCTGCCCCTAGTTCTACGGGGTGTTCTCTAACGAGTAAACCCCTTTTAAAGTTCTCTCATGGAATACTTGGGGCTTCTCCAATCTCATGTCTTGGTGCTCATTGTTATTGCCCGGGGATGAACCAACCATTTTGATCCTACAGGAAACAATGCAGATGAATACTCTTATTATTCCAGGCTATACCACACATTGAACACCTACAAAGAGGTTGCATCAAGGTCGCCCCAGTGGGGGCCTCGCAACTGCAATTAACAATTCCGTTAACTTAAAATCAAAGCGGATATGGGAATCTTCGAGTGTATTGGGTGTATTAGTGGAAACCCACTTGAAGAGCATTCCACTCATCCTAATATTATCTCTATATTGGAATCCTGCTTTGGTGGCAATTGATGTTATATTGGAAGAACTCGACGACTGTCTTTCAAATATATCTAATAACCATCAGTCCCTTGAAATTATCCTAGGTGGGGATTTCAACTGCGATTGCAGAGACCCTAGTGGGCATAGATCTGCTAAGTCCTCTTCCCTATCATCGGGAAGGGGTTCGAAATTTAGAGAGCTCCTCAGTGATTGGGACATGGACATGATAATAAATGGTGATGGTAATTCACAAATTACTTGGTCACGTTGGAAGTAAGTTCTCAACTATGGATTTTATATTTACTACAAGGATGCTCACAGTTCTTACTTCACCTCTACTTACTAGTCAAATTTCAGGCAGTGATCATGCCCGAGTTTCGTGTATGCTTAACATGGAATGTGAATTTTTAGCCATTGATCCAGCTCTGGCTTTGGTAGAGAGTGATCGCCCATTGATATTGGTTAGAAGGAATCATATTTTATGTTTGCAATTTGTTAAATATGTTTCGCCTGAGGTACAATCTTTTACTTAATTGGATATTACCGATACTATGCTAACCATACAGTACTTCTCGGAACTGTTCAAGAAAGCACTTATTCATTTTACTAAAAAATATACTAAGGTGAAACACTCCCATCCGTTTGACAGTACATGTAAATCTTTAAAAAGAGAAAAATAAGGCTCTAAGACGACTCAAATTAACGTCTTTGGGATCCTTACACTATCAAAAGAAACGTCTTAAAATACTTAAATCTTACAAGCAGGATCTTAAGCATGCTCGCATTCTAAACTATAATAGGGAGAACTGCAATCTTATTAAAGCATTAGCATCCCATGATACTAGAGCGATTTGGCGGGCACTGAGCAGTGGTGACAAGTCCTTGACATTGATAACGCATAACTGCATTTCCAAGCAAACATGGGAAGCCTATATACTAACCTAATACCAGATGCCAATCAAATTTAAAGTTGCATCAGAGTTTGAGCTTTGTTACAGTAAGATTGCTCGTTTGGAATGGTCTCTGACAGATATTAAATGGGCTATCTCGAAACTTTCCTTTTCTAAATCTGCTGGTCCAGATGGCCTCCCTCCGTGCCTTTACAAGGCCGACCCGGAATTTTGGGCTGGGTTCCTGAAAATTAAATTTGAATCCATTAACAACTCCGGAACCATTCCATCGTCTTGGTCTACTGCGAATATTGTACCCATTTTTAAAAAGGGCGACCCTGCACTTCCACACAACTACAGACCTATTTCGTTGATTGTCACTGACGCAAAGTTGTTCTCCATTCTACTCCTACATGACCTAGAAAAATCTATAGCGGAAAATGACCTATATTCAAGATACCAAACAGGTTTCAGGAAAGGAATGAGTTCTTCCTTGAATGCTGCTATCATGGCCCACATGACAGATGGCACAAGAGGGAGGAATGCACAATCCATCAATGTAGCCATGATAGACATAACGGCAGCCTTTGATAACGTTATTCGTAATCTTCTGTGGAATAAGATGCGAATTATGGGAATTCCATCTGTCTTACTTTTTTGGTTCATTCAATTACATACTAATACTTCATATAGGATTAAGATCTCAGTTGATGGACGAATCACAGATCCAATTAAAACCTCGATTGGGCTCAAGCAAGGGTGTAACCTTGCGGCAACATTCTTTAATCTTTATCTTGCAGATTTGGATAAAGAATGGGAATGTCATAATTTGTTTGCAGTAAAAATTGGCTCATTGCGCCTTGAATGGATGGCATTTGCAGACAATATTGTCATTCTCGATCCAACACCTGCGGGATTGCAAAAGAAACTCTTATTGTTTGAGGAATTTGCAATAGCTTACAACTTAGCTCTGAACCCTGTAAAAACTGCAATCTTGAAATTCAGTACCAAACAAAACATTAAAGGATACGAATGGGAGATTATGCAAACTAAAATTTTGTGCGTTACTAGCGCGATTTACTTAGGATACTATCTCCAAGCTCAGAACTCTAAAAAGGCTTGGGCGGAATTAATTAAAAACAAGATCCGCCCATTATCATCTCAGTTAAAAATGATTTATCGAAGATTTTGTAAATTTTCAACTTATGTCGATGTTGGATTTTCTGATGCTTAAAATAGAAAGTGTTATCCTTTACTGCCTTGACATTTGTCTTTGTGACATGAGTGATATATTGGACTGTATCCAGGGTTCATTAATCAAAATGGCTATGTAATTACCAATGTCAGTTCCTAATGCAATAATTAGACATGAGTTTGGACTTGTGGCTTTATCCGGACGCTGGAAATGGCGTCAATTATGTAGATATGAAAAAATCTACTTGCCACCAAAAAATTGCTTATATGAAGATTTGCATGATTTGTTGGACTCCACTTACTCAGTGTCCTTTTTACAATATCAATCCACCATGGAGCAATTATTGATTTCATTGAATATTTCCGTTTGTCCACCAGCGTCCGGCTTATGCCAAAAAAACTCCTTGAACTAGATTGGAGGTTGACAATAGAAAGAATATCACAATATAAAATGTATAGAGAATATGGTATGTTTACTAAACCCCGCTTGCCGAGATTGGACCATGTTATGCTATTCCCATGTAATTACACCAGGAAGGCTTATATATGGTTTAGAATGAATTTGTAGCATACCAGAGAAAGAACTGCTAACTGGAATAGAAATGGTGCTACACAAACTAATTGTCGCTTCCCTGAATGTAGTGAGCCCAGGGAAACTTTGAAACATTTAATTCTTGAATGCCCTCATTTTAAATCTATGCGCACTAATCGCTTGATGAAATTTGTTAACATCGACTTTGAGGATTGCTTGCATTTTCTTTGGGCACGGATGATGCTGGAAGTGCACAAACCTCTTGTTTTCGAATTGGTCAGCTTGTGCAAGCATATTGAAAAAGAACTTGTTAACCATGTGACATAGGCGCCCATTTTTCAAGAATTGTAAAAAGGGACTTTTAACTGCAATATGAAAAGAAATGTGAATGTAATTATACTTGAAAATGTTTTACTTTTGCTTTAGTATTTTTAAATTTTTGTAAAGGTTCGACATTTGTAATTGAACCGTAGACAAATACAGAAAATAAAAAAAAACTGGCTAAACTGCTTGTCAGTTGTCAATGAAAGTCTTAAAAGAATCTGTCCACCGTCCATACTAACTAACTACCCTAGCACTATCAGATCAACCAAGGACAGGAGAATGACTCCCCTCTCCTGGGTTTGGCTTATTGAACGCTTTTGTTCAATAGCTGATTTTCAAATAGTGTCTTCAAGCTATATAGTTCTCCTAATACTTATTTGTACTTTGGCTTTCCCTCTGTATCAGGTTCCTCCAATACTTGGTTAGTAACTCTTCTTTTTTTGATACATTTATTTTCACATTTTCCATAAATACAAGAAACAAATACACAATGCATAAGTCAAATATTAAATGCAGCAATATTTACAATGAAAATCACCAAAAGTATTCAGTGCCACATCAACCATCAAAAACATAGGACTCACAAATGATTAGGAGACAACACACAAAACTACAAACACATACGCAAGCCACTAACATCCAAAGCAACCTCCAGCCCCCAACCTTGTTGACACATAGAAACAACCATCCAAACCAAGCATATAGCTCATTGAAAGATGGTCATAAATCAAGCTATTTCTCAGTCCTATCCTGCCTAGATAACAAAACCTTCTCAAAACTGGACAAGACCTGTAATTCGCACACCCAATCCCACTACCTATGATTTCGTCTGTGTCTTCCAACCCTCATTACCTGCTTAAATGCTACTATCAATGGCTTATCTACCCATTGACAATGCTCACAAGCCACAGCACACCTATCTGTCCTCGACAATAACACAGCCAACAACAGTAAGCGAGGAAACAACATACCCATGACCAAATCCAACCTATCCAAGGCCTGCTTCCAAAAATGGTGCACCATCGTACACTCCCATAAAGCATGCAGCAAGGTTCCTGTCTACGTACCACAACCCCAACACAAATAATTATTCAATAAACCCATTTTATGCATGCGTACAGGCGTCCAATATAAACGTCCCAGTAAATTTTCATGAATCAATCTAAGATTTAAATCCAGCTTTGCCCTAAACCCCGCCTTCAAAACAGACTCCAGTGATTATGCAAAACATCACAATTCAATTCTGCCTCCCACTCCTGCTGTAATCAATTTAAGAAAAGTAGAAACCATGCGTGGTGGAGTATCAAATATATTAAATAGCCCAGGCTTCTTCTTAAACTGGGATTGCAGCAGCACCAGTCTATGTACCAACACTCTCCAAAATGATCTATATCTGCCCCGCTTCCGTTTCCCCAGGTGAAATTGGCGCCGTAAAGCTGCAAAACTCAACAAATGCTTATTCAAGCAAAACATCAACAATCCTGAGCACCCCCTTCAGACTCAACTCGGCAATGAAGCTTCATAATTGAGCCACCAATCTTGTCCATTGTCCGTAAACCAAGTAACAAGCACCACCCGGGTAGCCTCAACAGACACTAGTAATAAGCTGTCTTCTTTAGCATAAACCTCTTTTGATAATTCTCCATAATTCGCCAGCAGTGGCTTGCTTGGCTAAGTGTTTGGTGTTTGCCAGTGGCTGGACTGCATTTTTTTTTCTGTGTTCATTGAAGCTGGGAGGAGCCTACAACCAACAAAACACCAGCCTAATAACGGAACGTGGTGGAGTGCTTGGCTGAGTGTTCGGTGATCGACAGAGAGAGGTTTGATGGATTCTCTCTTCAACCCTGACAGTGCTGCCTACAGGATTAATCCCTAAAGACTGGTGGTTTGGGTAAGCGTCTAGGCTAATGCTATTTTTGACATTTCACCCTGCGTTCTCTGCTTTACAAACACTCCCTCAGTGCATAACGGATACAATTTATTCTCCCTCCTCTCCAGCATCTCGTTGAAGTGACTGCGGGCGTTTGTCGTCTTTGAGCTCTGACGCGATTATACAAATTTGCATCCGTCCGTAACTTTGCCCCGTGTTCCACGTTTCACAGCCAGGTCCTTTGGTGCTTTTCAGAACTGCAGCCAATAAGACGGCAAGGATAACGTTTTGTCAGAGTGACTGTGGGCGTTTGACCCCTTTGAGCTCCAGCGAGATTACATAAAGCTGCATCTGTAACCCCGGACAGTCTTCATCTAATACAGCCTTTTCACCGGTGTAATATACTTTATTTTCTGTCCTTGTCTTGGTCGGAGTGACTGCAGGCGTTCAACGCCTTTGAGCTCTGACTAGATTATACCATCTCACGGAAACATTCCTGTATTTTCATCAGGTGCTGCGATGCATGAACTTAGGAGTGTGAAAAACTATGCGCTTGACAAGGCAAAACCACAGTATATCAGAGACTCTGAGATGTTAATAGCTATGTCCCTCCCATTACCCCCCTTTCTCCGGGTGACTCCGGTGAATTAGGTCAAGGGGACTTGAACAAAGTGGGTGCTCGCACAGGGGAACTAAACCAAAATGGCCCCCTCGGAAGATTACTTCCTTCTTCCCCAAGGTTGCGAACAATGGATCTAGCAGCATTAACTCGGTTCCATCAAAAGGACTAGTGGCGGGGACCCAATATACCCCTATGTTGTCCTTCACCTCTTTCTGAGGACTGTTTCTCTGTTCAAAACGTATCATCTCGGGATAATTTTATCAGTAGTAATTCTACTACTGTTAGTGAAAAAAAAAAGGGTGAATGATTTTGATACAACATTCTTTAACACTCCCCCCTCCTTTTAAACATCTAAGGCATCCCTAACTTTCAAATTCAGGAAAGAACTTTCGTTGGCAAGCCCCAACGAACCAGACATTGGTAGAAATTAACCAAGTTCTGTGTACTTTGGTATCCCTTTATGAGGGTAGGAGGGTATGAAAGAGGACATTAAGGCTAAATTCATTGTTTTACAGACCTTGGTTGAAAAGATGGACGATATAAGGTTGCAATCATTGCAGGGGACCAAACATCCCCATTTCGACAATTTGAAATCAAGAGTTGGGGCTGTAGGGGAAAGGTCCTGCCAAGCTCCGGTACAAAAGTCACTGGAGTTGGGGGTGAGTCGTATAAGTTGTTTGAAAAGGTGGGGAGAGAATTGACAATTCTATTGGCTCAGAGGATGAGAATCCTGTGAACATCGCAAAATGTGCCCCTCCTAATTTGAGTACAGTAAAATCTACCAATTCCAATCAATGAATTAGTCTTCCCCCTCTCCAGTAACCTCTTGTTATGAGGTTGAAGAAACAGGGATCCCTATGATCACCACTTGTACCTCCAAAAAAGGAAGAAGTTGGTTCCTGGGGGTCCCCATCAATGAAGAAATCTAAGAATTTAGCACAGCATATATCGATAAACTCTGGAGCTAAATATTTTATGTCTGCATTTCTAAATCAGCCTGTGTTGAGAGATATGTTAATTAAGGATCCCCCTGAATTGAAAAAGCCTAAAAATATAAAATACCGGGTGGGGAATTTAGCTACTCAGCCTTCAGCTTTAATCCCTGGCCGTCAGCAAATACTTAAAGCTATGGTTTAACACGGCAACTCAAAGCAAAAGAAATTGCTGGATGATCCGGCTGGGAAGGGGAACAATATAGAAATACTGGACCTTGGGGGAGGACTCTCATCTCTCTGCACTGTCCCATCTCTGCCCCATATTGATTTGATCAAGCGGGGGCGGAGGGAGGAGTTTGGGTCTAGGGGTGTTGGTATGGGCAAACGAGTTAATGAGGTTGCAAGAGTCAATGATTAAAAGGACCTCCTGGTGTGCCGGCCCCATATATATTTTATCAAGTAGGCAGAGGGGGGTGGGTCTAGGGTTGTTGGTATGGGCAAACGAGTTAATGAGGTTGCAAGAGTCAATGATTAAAAGGACCTCCTGGTGTGCCGGCCCCATATATATTTTATCAAGTAGGCAGAGGGGGGTGGGTCTAGGGTTGTTGGTCTGGGCAAACAAGTTAATGAGGTTGCAAGAGTCGATGAGGAAAAGGGCCTCCCATTGTGCAGGTCCTCTATTAGGGGCCACTACCTTATCCATCCCATTCATATTCAAATATTTGCATACTAACCTTAACTGGAGTTGAAAAGATTGTTCTCAACCAATATCCATCAAGTTCCACTAGGGATACGGTTGGGATTTTACAGAGTGGCTGTCAACTATTAAGTGCCCCGGGCAAGTGTGATAAAAGGCTCTTCTCCAATCCTATTGGGGATTAGGGGAGTCCAGCTGATGACAAACCCAGGTGGACAAACCGGTCTAGGGGTCCAGTTTTAATGGAAATATAAAATCAAAGGGTCCTCCCAGTACTTGATCCTCTAAGAATCCCGATAAAAGCAGGGATCCTCTTATTAGTGGAACTGATTCAAAACGTACTTTGGTTTTTTAAAGTGTTTTACCCAGGAATACAAATTTAATTCTCCGGCGATCGACCCTATTGCACCTTCTCTCATTGATCCCAACTTTGGAGGGTATTAGGACCACTGACATTAGGAGGGTGTACTTCCCGGACCGGCAACATCTGGAATGCTCGGTGCTCGTGTTCAATTTAAAATTTGTTGTGGATGTCCATCTTGAAGGAAAGAGATAGCATTAGAGTCCTGGGCTTTCATTGATGTTTCTCGGTCTATTGAGAATTGTGCAGAATCTAGTGGGCAATCTGGGCAATCCCAGTGGGTCTTCCCCCCCACCGAATTGTGATTAAAATCTTGCAACAGAAGATGGCTCAATCATAGTCATCAAATGATTAGTCTTGGCTATTAAAAGGGTTGAATGACAACTGAATGAGAGGCGGGCACACTGAATTTGATCCCCCACCTCCCCAAATACAGGCAGTTCAATCCAGCACGTTGGAATGCAAGGGGACCTAGGCATCTTTTTTCATCTGTCGAGGCCACCAGGATTCTGCGTTCCTACTCAGTTATCGTACTTCAAGAAACATGGCTGTTGCAAACGCCCATCTTCGAGGGTTATGTTGTTATTGGGCAGCCAGCCATCCAGGGCCCTAAGGGCCATCCTTCGGTGGGCCTCCATGCGTCAATAGAGGTGTCTACCCAACTTGAACTCTTCAGCTCCTTTGATATATGCTGAAGAGCATTAGCTACTGGTATTGAAGCTATAATTAAAGAGGGTTGTTTGGAGCTGCTGATTATTAATGTGTACTGGCATGACCATCATGTTGAGTTGGAATAATTTTGGTTGGGTATTGAAGAGTGTAGAGTGGCATGCTTTTCGAACCCTACAAGGAGACATGTTATTCTGCCGGCAATATAAATTATGATTGCTCATATATTGAAGAATGGGAACTTTCAGGCAAAAGAGCCCAGAACTAAGAACAAGAAAAGAAATGGGAAAAATGTGGTCCACCTGTCTGGAGGGTTTGGGATTATCCCCATTGAAGGACTGGGTTCCTGCCTTTACTCCTACCTGGACAAATGGTCACACAACTTCAGTCCTAGATTACGTTTTCACAGACGAATGGCTCTCTTTGAGATGTATTGATTTTGGGGATAACTTCACATCTTATAGTGATCGCGCCTTGTTGGAAACCGTTTTCTCGATTGAATTGTATTTATTTATTTTCTTTTTCAAATGTATAAAGCGCACAAACAGCCTGAGGGCATCGAGGCACTGTTACAAGCAGACGGCTTAGTTACATGGAGCGTACATATAGTTTACATGTAAAAACATTACTTACAATAAGGTATTGACATATGGTGCTTTACATGGCATAATATGTACAATAGCTCAACAGCCGGCAAGTTCGGGGTTGTACTTGGGGCAAGACCAGCCAACATTAGCTGTTTCCAAATCCCTAATATCCAATAGCAGTGGGTATAGGATCTCTTGGAATAAAGGCATGGTAGGGAAGGTTAACCATCAATTACCCATATATATGTCAGCAAACTCTGATGCATGAAACACCTAGCCTTTGCTCCAGCTAACTTTGGGAAATTTGTGGCCACACTGTTAATGGACGATGGAGCCACGGAGAGAGCATTTCCTCGACATGGTCCCACCACCCATAGTCATGCATATAATGAAGAGATAGTTGCTCGTAAAAAAAAAAAAACTCAAAAGATCACTCTCCCTCACCTTGGTGGAAAGAGTTGAAGGGATTAGAAAGGCACGACAAACTTATAAGGATGATGCAGAGGCGATTTTCCGTTGCCTCAAGGATGAAGATGGAAGGGCTTTTTGGCAAATCATAAATGCTGTCGATTTATCCCAATCATATGTCAATTTGAATGGTGTCTCAGAATCTACGTGGGTTTCCCACTATACTGGAGTCTTTGAAGGTGGTGCCTTAGGTAATAATGAATCTTATTCACTAGATAAGAACTCGACTGACCTAACCCCCGAAGACTTCAGTGTAGACATTGTCTTGGAAAGCATGCATAAGATCAGAACATCCTGTGCCCCAGGGCCAAATGGCCTATCAAATTATCTGTTTAACGGAGACCCTCATCTTTGGGCAACCCACTTGCATCACTTCACCTAGATTATTTATTTATTGCATACGCGTTCAGCCAACAAAGCCTTTACATATATTTACCCAAGACAACTAAAAACTTTCTGAATTTAATACAGCTCGGCACTGAATAAAACAACATAGTTAAAAAGAGCTAATTTAAAATATGCCATCAGACAATTGGCTAAGAATGTGCAAACATAGGTCATAAAACTTCATCAAATGAAAGATTAAATTTACATCATCTCCTTTTAAAAGTTTTCCCCACATTTCATTAACATATTCAAGGTCACAAGAATTATCATAAGCCTTCGAATATTTCAGTCTTAGGTTATCCAGACTCTCACATTGACCTAGAATGTGTTCCGTAGTTTCAATTTTTAAAATACAACATAATCTACAGCACCAATTAAATCTTGCAATTCCACGTTTAGCACCAACTATTTCCAGTGAATCAGACATATTAAATTTAAACAGTAAATACTGCCTGGTCGATTTACTATCTGGGAATGCAGACAAATATTTTGGAATATCAAGGAGTCCCAGCCAATATTTAATAAATGTACCACTGTTAATCTTTGTTGCCAGGAGTACCATGTCTCTTTCTTTGCCTGCATCAAATATAACATGTTTCAAATGGCGTTTAATTCTAGCATGTGTTTGATATATCCACTCATTTGTATTCTCCTGGGCCCATTTAATATAAATATATCGAAGATATCCCAGCACATAATGTGTATTACTGTTATCAATACCTCTGAATGCTCTCATTAATTCCACAATGGTAGTGTCATTATCTAAAGTGTATAAAACTACCGCCCTATCGCCCTCTTGGATTTGATCGGGAAGCTGTTCGCAACTGTCCTCCTCCGTGATTTGAGAAATTGTCCTGAAGCCAATTACATTTTGGACCCTAGACAAACTGGGTTTGTAAAGGGGGTTGGCACAGCCCTGAACCTCTTTATAATAAACCTTTTAAAGGAAAAGGGATTGGCGGAGGGATCCACTCTGTTCTTGGCCTTCATGGACCACGAGCAGGCCTTTGATGGTGTTATCAGGGAGCATCTCTGGGCAAAATTGCGGGTGTGGGGATGCCCCTGGGACCTTATAGAGGCTATGGAAGCACTATACACGAACACCTTGGTCAGAATTAGATTATCATCAAAGGGAACTTTATCCTATAAGATCCACACTTATAGAGGTTTGTAACGGGGGTGTGCCCTTGCTCCCCTATTGTTCTGCTTATATATAGCGGACCTAGAATTGTCACAGGTGGTGGTTCGTGCCTTCCCTCCCAAAATGAATGGAGTAGAGGTTCCTTGGATCCTCTTTGCGGATGACTTAGTCTTCCCGGATCTGACTCCTATCAGACTCCAACGTCGGCTAAGGTTGAATCATAGTTAAATAGCAATGGTATGAAGATAAATGTGAAAAATCTAAAATTCTTCCGATGAAGAAGGCTGGCAATTCTAAACAAGGAAAATGTATTTGGAGGGTGGAAGGCACTCCACTAACGATGGTAGAATATATAGTCTACCTCGAAGTTACCCTTAATAAGAATTGTAATGAGGGAGCCCAATTAGCCTATCTGTGGTCAAGGTTGATCCCACTAGTCAATCAGGGCAGAGTGTTCCACTGCAGATTTGGGAAATTTACTTTGATGCCCATAATGGCCTTTCATAAATAAAAGGTTGCACAAATACTCTCATATGGAGCAGAGGCTATTTTCCGCTTATCATATGAATGTTGGGAGAAATTGGAAGGCTATTTCTGGCGTAAGATTTTGAAACTCCCATGCTGCTTACCAGCTTGTATGATTAGACTGGAATTGAGACTACAGTCTGTGGAGTCGATGGTGGCCTGGAAAACGGCTTCATTCTACAGGAAACGTTTTATGGCTAGTATGAACAAGCCATTTGCAATCCTAGCTTTGGACAATAGTCGGCCCAATGGTCCTCTTGAAAGGTGGAGCTTGAAGGTTGAAGCCTTCTTGCAGGATAAAGATGTGCAGGTGAAATCCCTGCTCAATAATCCAATGGCAGTTAAAAAAAAGATGTTGTTACGAGATTGGACCTCTACAATTGAACAGTGCAATGGCTTGAGATCTAGAGAATTGGTGTCGGTAGACACTGGGAGAGTGAATAAGCTGCCGAAATATCTCAAAATGTTTCCCTCGCCAAGGTTTCGTGATATTCTTCTGAGATGCCGCCTGAATATTCTAAATACAAGAGAGGTGCTATATATGAGGAATGCTCCTGGGAAAGAAAATGCAAATTGCCACTATTGTAAGGAAATCAGGTCAAGGGAAACTGCTGAGCAGTTTGTTAATGCACTGCGAGGCATCATCAGGGACCAGATCCTTTTACTTGGATGAGTTTAATCCTATCGGTGCTACCCTCTCCAAGAGTGAATGGTGGTATTGGGCCTTGATAGGGGACCAGACCAGGCTGATCATTGCCATTATGAAAATGTTGGATGCTGTTTTGTTGATATCTGAGGAAAGAGAATGGGTGGATGGGTAGAGGTAAAACATTGTATTTGTGGATTTTCCATTAAGGGATTGTACCCAAAAAAGGATATTGAGAGGTCTGGCTTTCTGTAGAGGTGGCTATGAGAGAGATGGATATGTAAGTGAATGTAAAAGGTTTATTTTAAGTTTATAAATGTTTGTCATTATTGACTTGTAACCAATAAAATATTTTAATTAAAAAAAATTATAATAAATTGCATAATTTAGCAGAAAGCATTGCGACTTTGGATTCCAGCGTATCACATATGAGCATCATGTTACATTCACACGGAAGTGATTTAGGCATTCTGAACAGAATTTTTAAAAGTTTCCCCTCAAACCTATTCAATTTCTGTTTTAATTTTTCCCCCATATTTCGGCACCGTATAGGAGACAGGGGACAACTTTAGCAGAATAAAGCAATAGGATGGTACTTAAGGAACATCCGTCTTGTGTGCCAATAAAGTAACTTAGTGCCATAGTCATTTTCATACACTTGTTTTTGGTGTCCAACCACTGTTGGTTCCAGCCCAACTTATGATCTACAACAACACCCAGATATCTATAACATTCCACTAGTTCAATAGTCTGACCAGTGCTAGTCCATCTCAGGTTGTTTATAACTGGATTTTTTGTTTTTCCTAAAAAAGCAATGATTTTCGTCTTTCCTAGGTTAATTTTGAGCCCATTCTCATGTGTGAACTTCTCTAGCGCCATCAGTTTAAGCTGTAATCCCTTGGGGGTGTAATCAAGTAGTAAAAGGTAATCTGCACAGCCTGGCCACCCAATATTGAATGATCCTGTTTTGATATGATTTGAGAGGGTGGCATTTAGTGCTACTGCCAAATCTGCCAGGTAGAAGTTAAACAGTGTGGAAGCCAGTTTGCAACCCTGTTTAACTCCTCTACAGGTCAGGATCAGATTGGTAACTTTACCCTCTAACTCTAACAGATGTATTAGTATATAGCAAACTGATTTAGTGAGCAGCCCAGGAATGCCCCATCGGAGAAGTTTGCTCCACAGCTTATTCCGGAGAATTGTGTCGAAAGCGGCACTCAAATCTATAAAGGCTCCATATACTGGGAACTGATGCCTGTTCCACACATATTCTATAGATGATACAAGAGTGCTGATATTATGGACTGATTTGGGGGGGGTGGGGGGAGTGTGATTTTCTGCGATCCATTGTTTCAACTCCTGTAGTAAAACTTTGGCGAATACCTTTGCCGGGATGTTTAACATGGCTGGCATGCGGTAGTTAGTTTGGATCCTTCCAACAGCCTTTTTTATGAATGGGCAGAATGGAGCTCTCTCTCCAAGTTTTGGGAACCTGTCCATGTTTGCCTATCCATCGAAATAAGAGGTAGAAGGCATGATCCCAGTATTCAGGAGAGAGCCTAAGTAGCGCATTGCAGGTACCGTCTGGACCTACTGCCTGAGATGTAGGACAGGCTTTAATCATTATAATGAGATCTTCATATATTGCCCAGTCCATTGAGCCTCATTATTAACATATGGCTCATCTACTATATTTTACGCCCCCAGGGTCTTGTTCACATGAGTTAACCAATCATATTCGGATACGCTGTTAATAGGCAAGGATTTTTTTTTGGTGCCGTTAACATCCCAAATTCTAGCAAAATGGGCTAATAACCGCCAAACTTCATTGGCTGCATTAGCTCTATGTTGTTGTAACCATTTTTGATAGTCATTGCTTTTTTAATTCTAAGAGGAGCATCATTCTGGTCATTATTTTTTAGCAAAGAAATTGTACATCTTAATTTTTGTTTTGCTTCATTAATGATAATGATAATGATGTGTTATTTATATAACGCCTTAATCCAAATGAATGATTATCGAACTGTGGTCAATGGTGATGGGTGATATTCTATCTTTTGCTCGTACTTGTATAGGCTTGTTTGTGATACGATACAGCTTTAATGGCTAGTAGGACATGTTTGAATGCTTGTAAAGCAACAGGCTCAACTTTATCTTGAAGCTCAGACATAATATGTGTGAAACGTGGCAGTCCTTGTTTCCGCAATCGCTCTTCCTGCTTCTAATTTATTGGGGTTCCATTTTATCCTATTACCCCCCCCCATTATTAAAGAAGATGTTACCGTTCAATTTCTAATTACTTATGTCTTCATCCTTAACGAGCAGCAGATAAAGAGGAAAGTGATCACTTTCTTTGCGTATCCCAACCGACATATCTAACACAAATTCACTTTCTCGTTCATTAGTTACTATATAGTCAATAGTGGTCATACTCTTCCCACTTACTCGAGTGGGACCTCTGTTGGCATTACCTTCACAATTGCCATTGAGCAGGTTCACATTATGTATATGAAACAGTGTGGTCCATCCTTTTCCTTGCCTATTGCGGACATTTTTGATTAGAGATCCTGATTCATAATTTTCATCTGGGCACATTTTACTGCTATCAATTAAGGCATTAAAATCCCCAAGCAATATAATGGGGATCTTAATATCGCATTCATCTAGGAAGCGAGATACAGTCTCAATATTAATTTTGTTGTGTACGCCATTTGGAAGGTTGTATATGTTCACCACTAGTAAGTATCAATTTATTACCTCCAGCACCATATCAGTAGACCAAACAGTGTCATGGCCCACCCAAGGATGTCTAACTGAGACCAATAGTCCACCCTTTGGACGACCCATGGGACCCTTTGTCGCTAGCCTTTGTACAGTACTACGACCATCAATGTCACATTGCTCCCACAACCTGGTCTCTTGTAATGCCACCACAAAAATAAATAACTATGTTTGCTAGGAGGTCATCTTCAGATGTACAATGAGAGATACCCCTGCTGTTCCATGACATAATACTATCATTGTAATCAATATTTCTTACCAAACTGGGATTTAAATGCTACCAGCAGCCATTGCCAGTAGCCTTTAGGTGACTCTTTGGTATCTGCCACACATAGTTCCTCACCTGAATTCCTATTTTCCTCGGACACCAAACATTGGATGTGACCGCTTTAGTAGCTACCAGTTGGTCAACAATTATGATATCTTCAGAAGTGATCATTCTTAAGGGTACTATGGAGTGGCACAAATCAATTATGCGCCGTCTATTTGGAAGTATACCATCATTAGCACGATCTATGGCTTGAAATTGTAGAGCACGTATTTTCTTCAGTGAAGGTCCTTCATTTGGTTCACTTACCTAAGTCTCCTGTTCTCTATGCATCGTTTCTGTATGTGCTATTTCATCCTGTCCTTTGCATGTTTTTAGTCTTTTGTTGATCCTTGGGTTAGTCTTATTAGGGACAATGCTCTTTGGTACACTGTCTATATCTGGGGCGTCGATAAAGATACTCTGGATACCTACTAAAACAGAGTCTAACACACCATTGTTCTTCAGAACTTTCTTCTTTCTCGCTGCAGCAAGTTTACGCCCCCCCCCCACTGCCAAACAGGGGAAGGAGAAATGTTCTCATTCTCTGTCGAAACAGATGGATATCAGTGAATATGGATAGCCCTTTCCTTTACCGTATTCTATTTATTTGTAGGTTCCTCTTCTGCAGTGTGAATAGCCACCACATGCTCAGTAACGATGGCACTCACATTCGCTGAGGGATTATCTATCTGTACGAACTTCTTGGGGTAGCTTGCGACGGAGAGTATTCATCGTTTCTCCTTCAATGAGCATTACCTGGTGATCAGGAATGATGCTGCCATTCTTAACATGGATATGCCTTCCTTTTCCCCCTGTACATAACTGCTTGAGCAATTGTCCTACTGTGTTTTTTACTGTTTCTAAGTTTAATTCTATTAACAACCTGTTTGGTATTCTTTTTTATTTTGCGCAGTCTTTTTCAAACTGCTCTCCCTTGCATTATTTCTCTCCTCTGAATCATTCTGTGTCACTTATTCTACAAGTCTTTCATCATCAGCATTCTTAGGTACAACACTCAGTTTGGACCTCCCTCTTCTGTATTCATACTACAGTCTCTCAATACTGTTCTCCCTTATTAATACTTTTGACAAGTAATAGTGAATGTACATCCATTTTTTGTTCTATGTTATCACATTTGTCTACAAAGGTTGATAACAGATTTGAGCGCTTTAAACATTTCATGTGATCTCATGCTAGTGTTACTAGTGTCTAAATAACATTCAGCTAGGCTACCCTCCTGCTCAGCCATACCTATGCGGTTTAACAGAGAGATGTAATGGGAAGCAGCATGTCTGCCCAAACAGCTTGTTTCAACTATTATCCCTATAGCATCATCGATTTCAAATCTAATTATATTTTCAGAACTCCCCAACATATTGTTGGCTTGTACGGGCAACTCATTAGATGGTAAGACAGTCTGTTCAGAAGGACACGGCACATCTACACTAACAATTCCTTCTAAACTGTTCTCAGTTTCCATTGTTTTGTGTAATACATCAAGAAGTTATTTTGCCCCTCGATCCATTACCTCTACGATTTCTTGCCCCATTTAGGCTGGTATGTTACACTCCCCTGAAATGTCAGAGCCTTCTGCTAAAGTGCTTCCCCCTGACACATCTAGAGCACCATTAGCTGAGTGGAAGCAGTCAGCAGTCGTGACATAGGAAAGAATCTTACTAACAGTGTCTTCCCCAATTCGAGCTACACCCTTATCAACCATCCCAGTTTGGGGTTCTAAAGATGAGACCGTCTGTTGGTCGCATACGTTCTCATCAGATCTAATTTCTCCCGGTTGGTTCAATACATGTGAAATTAATTTAGATCCTATGCATGGGAGAGCTGCATTAAGGTCACGCTCTTCATAAATGCTACTCAGCCTATTCTGCGCCTTTCTCTCATGGGAATCTTTCTTGGAAAAAAAGTTTGTCTTTTAGCTAAGTTAGTTTCATTTAGCAGTCCTGGTTTGTAAATGGTTTTGCGTGCACAGGCTCTGCTAGCACATTTTGGTTGTTCTACAGCCACAATACCCAAGCGCTTTTTGTTCATTACAGTGTCAACTGGGTCTTTCGTCGTTACATCGTTAGTATCATAGTCTATAAGCTCAGGCAGCATTGGCTCCATCGCTAAAGGGGATTACCTCACAAGGCTGCAGGGAGACCACACAGCAGGCTGGGGTGAGTGACAATTTACGGGGGCACAAATACTGCTTGCTAAACTGGCAAGGTGCCAGTATTAACTTAAAAGTGAAAGGCGGAGAGGAAAGCTATTATCCAGTTAGTCTATGACTTTGGAAAAGCTAGTATCAAAGGGAGAGTTTCGCCACAGACTGTGACATGGGGGAGAGGCCTCCGCTAACAGGAGGGGAGAAGAAAGACACACCAAGAGGGACTCCAAGGGACAGGGAAGGAGGGGACAGACAGGAAAAATAGAGGCAAACACCTGGTGTCCTATAGGAGTCTGGTACATTATATAATCAAAATCAAATACTAGTAATAGTAGTACTAGTACTGATGCTGTCGCTGCCGCGAGCCAGCAAACAACTATCCAGCACTTCACTGTGCACGTCCGCTGATGTGCGCGTGCCCAAACTTTTGTAGTGATGCAAATCAAAGTGGGTGGGACTGAGGCTAACAACAGCAGAATGCTGTAATAACGGCAAAATCTGCAATCTGAAATAAAAAAGGGACCATATAAATAAGCTGACAAGGGTAAAGACAGAAGTCAATGTCCAAATAATGATGTAAAATTAGTCCATAGAAGTTTGGCTGCAGGTTCACCTTTCAGAGTATCCGGCCAGCTAACAGCACTCCACTGTGCACTTCCACCGATGCGCGTGCGCCCAAATGTTTGTAGTGATGCAAATCAAAGTGTGCGGGCCTAAGGCTAACAGCAGAATGCTCTAACAGAAAAATCTGCAATCTTTCAAAGTATCTGGCCAGCTAACTGTGCACTTCCGCTGATTATGGGAGTTGGTAAAATTACATCGGTCACCAAACAAGCAAGACAGACACCTTTTAAAAAGACAATTCAGGGTTAACCTCTCCAAGAAATATACATGGAGTCAAAATATGCATATTAGAGCAGGTTTCTAAACGTCAGTCATGGGTTTCCCAGAATGTGGTGAAGGAGAGAAGATGGACTAACCCAACACTTCAGGCTCTAGTACAGTAGCCAGGAACATTTTCACCTGCACCTACTAAAACATATATGTGCCCAGGAGACAATTGTGTGCCTAGTGGGTTGATGCAGCGAATGTCCTAATTAATCTTGTGCCAAGACCAACAACCTTAGTTTTAAAAACTATGGGAGAAGATAGACTGGATGTCAATGCTAATTTGAGAGTGGAAATGTCAGTAAATATAATCCCCTCTTTTCTGCCATCCCTACTCGTCGTCTGCCTGTAAAGACCCACTCGCGCCTCTGCAGTGCCTCCCCTGGATGTGGCTGGAAATTCTGATCTCTCATCGAGGTTGCTGCCCTAGATGCATCAGGGCCCTTCTGTGAACATGTCTCTTGTTGTTTAGCAGTTTCTACTCTCCCTGGCTTTCTCCTCAGCCCTGGTCTTCCTATGCTTTCATGGCTGCCCCTCCTTCTACCCAGCAGTACATGTTCTAAACTTGGCTTTTCTACTGGCTTTTGTCTCTCTCTCAACCCTCCCATTGCAGCTGTTCTTGCTCCCCAACAGGGTCTTCACCATATAGGTCTAGGCTCCAGCTATTCCAACATCCCACAGTCTATTCCCCGAGACACCTGTGTGTTAAAAATGTACTTCCTAAACATCCAAATCTGAGATTTATGGATTATGGGATTCTTCCTGTGCCCAACTTTTCTGAAGGTCCTTCTCGCAGTTGTAACTTTAGAATGCATTTATGTTTTTGTTAATGCCCACTTACTATGTATTAAACATCAAAGAAACTTGGATCTTGGGTTGCTACCCAGTTAGGATATTTTTCATTTAGTGTTCAAGCTCGGATAGCAACTCAGTAATACTGGGAATTAGAAGGCTTGACTTTGTTTTAAGCAATCTTATATATAAACTGTGCACCCAATTTAACCGCACCAGATGTGCTCGCTGGCAGTGCCTTTTGTTCCGAGACTACTGGCTGCTCTCTCCCAACCATAAGTGGACTGCCTCTTGGGCAACAGGAAGATGAGCCTCTGAAACTACTGAGCAACTGATGATGCATAGTCACTGATAATATCAAGCCAGCATTAACAATGGGTCGTTGAAGGGATGGAGAAAAGCGGGTTGGAAGATGGCAGTGGTTTTCTGAGCTCCATTCAGCGCTCTACATTTTTACCTGGGTGTCACCACTGACCACGAAGTGTGGCCAGTGTAAGGGAGGCTCACAGAAAGGGAAGTAGCCATGCCCCTTCTAAGCAATAGGCACTCTAAGCAGAGTTGACCTAGGATTCCCCTGAGCTATGTGGCTTTAAAAGCAAGGGCCAAGATGGCAGCAAGACATGTCAAGCGTTTGTGATGTTTTCTCCAGGAGGTTACCGGCATAGGGGGGGAGAGGGGTAGGAGAGGAGTGAGTGTACCTACAGAATAGCGGAAGATAACCATGTAGTGCACATAAAGAGAGGACAATGATAACCAAGGTAGTGGCTGCAATTCAAATGCAGGAGAAGCTAGAACAGAAGTAGAATACAAGCAGGGCAAAAAACACGAGAGAGGAGGGTCTGCTTCCACTTGAAGAGTGAGGATCTTACCACTGTGATCTCCGTTGTTCAAATGAGAGAAACCATTCAACTAAGGCAACCTGTATTCTCCCAACAGATAACTTTCATTCTACAGTCTAAGCAGTCCAAACAAAGCCGCAAAGGATGGGTGCTCCTTCACTGCCTCCTTGACAAATCCAAACTTGCTAGAAGCGATACTTCGAACATCCGCAATCAAAAAGCGGGCTGAATTTCAGAATCTTCTTCTCCTGTATCAGTGTCCTGATGGATTGAGCAAGCGGGAGGAACTTCAAGTTAAGCAAATAATTTTTTTAAGTTCAGAGCTCAGGCACTAGTGTAGCAACCAGTAAAATTAAAGATCTCCTACAAGTTGAGAACCAGTGTCAAGTCTGCCAAGGGTATTTTGGAAACGGAGAACAGAGAGTCCACCTGAAGCCTCACTGGTTAAAGGCACTGAACAACTTCATAGTAGCCGCACAGGTCTCCTTAACTGTTGCTATTTAGTGTTGTTGTTTATGATCATTGGATAGGTTTCTGCTAAATGGCCCCCTTTGGCACACTTGTATGGCCTGCTACTGTGGAACAATTTCCAGCTAGGGAATTCCTGCCCCACAAAGATTCCTAAATTGAGGGTCAGACGGACTCGCTGTTTATTCTTTTCTTTGGAGATTTTTTTCTCTCCTCAACCCTTGTGGTGACAAATTTGTGCCCCAACTACTCCATCCAGGGCCAAAGCATTTACTTATAGCTCTAGATCAGCATTATTCAAACTATGACTAGCGACCCCCAGTGGGGGGTGCATGGGCTCAAGTTCAAGGGGAAAGGGGGGGGAGGGGCATCCACACACTGAAAACTCACAATTAAATAAGGATTGGGCTGCTGCTTCAGCAACCAGCGAGCAGCAGCCCAATCCTATATGGCCCCCATCATACATGCTAAGTGCAAAAGGGCTAGGCATCAGTACATCCAGACTCCCAACATTCTGCACATGGGTGTCAGGGGTCTGGACCCGGGGATCTTATGGCCTCAACAATAGGCATTGACTTAAAAAAAAAAAATAAAAAAAAGTGGCCATGCCTGAAACCTTGAGAGCATGGGTGTTAGAGGGCTAGCCTTTTTTTAAGTCGAGGCCTCTGCAGCCCCCTCACGACATGGGTGGGCAGAGGTGAAGGTACCATGACTGCAGAGGTCTCAACTTGAAAAACAAATGTACAAAAAAAGACCAGATGCCCACCAAGCACGCTCTCGAGGGAGAGCATGTGTGTGGGGGGGGGGGGGGAGTACTGCTTTTTCTGCCTTATCCACCCACCCCCTACACACTAGGCCCACTGCCAGGCCCAAAACATGCTTATGGGGACAGGCGGTCCCAGCTAAAGGCCCCTGCTGCCAATGTTTTTTTAAAAATGCTCTCTTGGGAGCAGCAGTCCCCCGCTGAAGGCCCCTACCCCCAATATTATGGCACCACGCCCGCAGCAGCCCAAATCCACTGACACAGGGGAGGGGAGAAGTAGAGGGCCAATGCCATTTCTTTGTTTCTCAGGGTAGGGGCGGGGCGTTGGCATAAAAACTTTGAAGATCACTGCCTAGATGATGGGTGGAGATAACACTAGTTGTATGAAAGTTCTTTGTATTTGTATTGGAAAATGCTTGCTGATGTAATCTGAGAATAACATGTATGGACAAACAACAAATAACCGTAATGTGTTGTTGATGGTGATGATACTGAGCCACAGATAATATGGAGCGATCGATAATGCAGAGCCATTAATAATAATAAGTCACTGACGATTTGGAGCACAATGTGGAACCAGTAATGATTCATAGCCACTGACGATTCAGAGCCACCAATATTGAGACACTAGTTCTACAGTACCAATGTTGCTCAACCACATCTTCATATCCACTGATAATGCCGGACCACTGACAATACTGGAAAACTTACCAAGCCAATACTCTGCGACTGAAGATAGCATGCCACCGATTTGATTGAGCCACTGATTCCACCCATTTAGTGCTCCATGTTACCAAACAAACAAGATTGCAGCGTTTCTGTATTGTGTATGCCATTCTACAACGCAATTTCTTTTGGCGTCAGAATACCTGTCTTCAGCTTACCGTAATCATGGCAGCCAGATAAGGCCAAAGGATGATGCAACCTCATCATATGCACTTTGAAAACTTACTCAACTTTCTAGTTATAGCAAGATTTGAGAAAGCTCTCAGCCTGCCAACCAACATACTAAAAAGGGGAAAGGAGCACCTGTGGTTTTCTTCTCTTGGCAGCTTTTTCTCTGAACCAAAGTTTCCCGACCCAGATCCCTTAGCACTTCACTTAAGATAATAGTGGTTCATCAGTCAACCCTCTCCCTTCATCGGTCATTCCCCAATCCTTCTTTGTTTGTTGTACACTGTGTAAAATGGATGTATTTGAGAGAGACAGCGACAGAGAGTCAGAGAGGGAGACAGCAAGAGACGGAGACAGCGCGGGGGACCGAGACAGCACAGGGAGACAAAGACAGAAGAAGGGTGACAGGGGAAGGGAGAGGGGGTGGGGAGAGGCAGAGTGGGAGACCCACAGAGTGGGGGAGAACCAGAGGCAGGCCAAGGGGGACCAAGGGTCAGGCCGGGGGTGATCAAGGGGCAGGCCGGGGGTGACCAAGAGGCAAACAGAGAGAAAGAACAGGGCAGAGGTAGACTGGGCGAGTGAGAGACGGAGCGACAAGCGTGTTTGACAGCTGAAAAGTGAAAGGAAATAGAAGTGGTCTGCAGAGGCCAGTGGCAGAAGTGTGGGGATGAGACCATGTTGTGTTTTGTTATGCCTTGCTATCCCAAGTTATGACTTGCTACATGTGGATTCTTGATTGCAACTTTCCTTTACCTGATCATCATTCTGCTACTTTCCACCTCATGCCACATACATCGACCAGCCACTCACACACTGCAGGTAAATACCAGGTACTATACTCCCCTGCACACACAAACACCCTCCAAACTCTACAACTCTGCCCCCAGCTTTTATCACACAGCCCTCCAGTAACCCTCAATCCATCCTCGGTCTCAAGGCAGACTTAGTTAGTAGCAAATCGAGCATAATACTTACAACTAAGGCTCTAGCATTGATGCACATAGCCATAGTGCCCTCACCTGGAACCAGACTGGCAGAAACAACACAGGTTCTTCTACTCTTCACTCATAAACACTTCAGGTTTTGCATCTTTCCTCTCCATCCAATAACTTCACCACCTCTATGTTTTACAGGACACAGTGCCAAGAGGCTGCCAAAAAAACTGAATTTGTACTATAGAAGACCACTTAACATTACACCATTTTGGGTGATAATTTGCCCTTTCACAGTAGAACAATAAGTTGCCATTTGTGAAGCATTGACTGTTGCTGCTGCTAACCGTTTTTTCACAGCCGCAAGAATCGACAGAGGAAGCCACTAGCTGATTGGGTGCACATACAACAAATCTCCACCTGAACTGCTAGGCACATATAACACACCACTCTGGTGGACACTGGCCGCAGGCAATGCTACCTGCACACATCAGCAACGACTATGACAAATTCGGTCTTGCTGGTCACATAATTCTTCCACCTACTCACAGTAGACTGCGCCTCAAAATCTCGGATATCAGTATGCAGTGAAGACCTATGACAAATTTGGGGACGTTGGACACATAGCGAGTGTCTAGCACTCACGCCATTTTCGGACTCCTCCCAGCACCTATGCACATGCCTGACATAATAGGTTGATTTCTACCGGAGCCTGGCCAGGCTTTATTTGGCCAAATGCATACCGGAATTCTAATCCTACTCTGTCACCTCCAACACTCTGGACTTCGGTCCCCAAGGGTATTCCCACCAACAGCGCATTGAGACTATAATAATGGTAAAAGGTGCTATATAAATGACAACTGCAATACAATCTAACACACCGTTTTGGTAAATACCACAATAACCCTGATGTTAAAACCCTTTACCTGTTAAATCCTGACCTCTGGATGGAACCTTCTGAAGCAGAGCAAGAACACTGCCCTCATCCAGAGACGGCAGGTCGGTCAGGTGATGGAGGCTGTAGAGTGACGAGTGGCAGTCCAGGCTGTGAAGGTGGCGCAAAAGATCACGCTTAGGGATATTGCTGAATCATAAAAAATGGAAAAACAGACTTCTTAGTCCATATTGTCTGTCGCACATATAAAATTGTAACAATTGAAAACTTACAGAGGTCAAACTTGGCTTCGAGGATGAACAGAACAGCACATGCTACACTACATTAGCATGGTTTTGTTCGAATATTAACACAAAACTATCAAAATAATGTGGCAATAGTAACAACTGGACTCCTATGTGTGGCACAGAGACGTGGTTTCACAGGTATGGGTGCATTTTACAGTCACGTCTCCTCTCAAGCAATCTAGACCCTGTACCTTGTCAGTCTCTTAGATTTCCTGGTGGAGCACATTGGAGACACGTACCTCATTTCATCAAATTCTCATAATTTATAGAAGACCTGCCCAACTTGCCTTCCCATTCCCCTGAGACATGCCAAACACATTCATGAAAGTATGATAATAGAACAGACTATAAACAGGCAAGACCAAGAACAAAAACAAAACAAAAACAAATGGGGAAAAAAGGAAAGTGTGCATGAAACTCTGTTGTTGCTTTTTCCACTTGAAATGGTCCTGGAGTTGGTTTCCTTAAATAAAGCAACATGCTTCTTTGCTTCTTTATACTAGCAGAACACACATCATTTGTCACTGGAATTTACTGGGAATAGTATTCGACTCAATCCCCATAAACTCCACCAGGCTTGCATACACGAATGGAAAGTGGGTCCTCTGGATACGGTTTCTTGGTTTACGTACGTAAAGAACACAGATGACTGTTCTAGAAGCACCCTCCCCCATCCTTCTTGCTGGTACCAACCCTGCATTCTGAAAATTATTGTTTGACTGCAGGTCACCTTCCTTGGGATTTTACCCGCTCTTTGAAGTATGTTTACTCTTCGTTTTAATGAGGTTTTGTTCTGCATATACATTGTTTGCCCACAGAGCCATTCCTGGCCAACCTTCCTTAGAACATTAATTTATTTATGCATTTATAAAGCGCACTAAAACCTTAAGCATCAAGGCGCTAGTACATACACTTAAGACAGACATGATAACTCATCTAACATGTGTTCGGGAACAAACAGGAACATGTAAACAAGGCAGCTGTGATTCCTTATTACATATGCAGCGCACCAGTGTACTTAGTTCACAACAGCGGTGAGTTCGCAGAGAAAAGTAAAGTCTTCCGATGTTTCCTGAGCATCCAGTAAGATTGTTCAGCTCTGAGTGACATTGTTAAAGAGTTCCAAGTCTTGGATGTGGTAACCGGGGCAACTGGACCCCCTCCACCCCCCTACTCTCTTTCACCTATATCCTGGGATGGTAAGTTGGTGAGAGTAGGAGGAGCGGGTGGGTTTGGTAGATTGCGTTTTGGAGAATTTCTGGGAGAGATAACTACTGGCTCTGTTGGCAAGGTATTTGTGTGTAATAGCTAAGGATTTAAAGATGATACACTCGCAGGTAGGTAGGCAAGTACATGTGTGAATTGCTTTTTCACCTGGTTATATAACATTCCCTTTTATTGCTAATAGCGGGCCTAAATGGCTCCCGTAAGAATGAACAATCATATGTGCTATAGTCCTTCCCCTTACTCAATGATGAATATCATACAAGGAGATCGAACACTTTTGAAGGCCAAAGTTGCAAATAATATATGTCCCCATGCAACCACTGATGGCACGGGCCACAACACCCCAGATACTACCAGTCTAAACCATGCATACATGCCCAGGTGAAGTCTATTGCACATTACCTGTTTTGACTTATGCACCACTCCAGAACCTCCAGCTGGGCCCAAAGTCCATCACAAAATTCTTTTAACACAGAATCGCTCCACAAATCCTAAAGGGAAATCGATATATGCAAAAGGTGAATGCCTACTGTGCTCAGAAATGTTCATTTAAAATTGGGTTATTCATATACACCTTCTAATCTGATGGAATAGACTATCATTACAATGGGAAGGTGGGGCTGTCAAGCCTCTCGTGCTCACACACCGGAGTGATCATTAGGAAACGGATCTGTGTGATTTGGCTGCGACAGAATTGTTTGCAGCGGAATTGACTGTAGACAATTTCATCACAAAACCAATTCTGCCACGGCCAAACTACACAAATGTATGCCCCCAAACCCCCAATACATTCCCATCCCCCCCACTTATCTTTTGCACGTTCGCTTCCTTCTGACCCTGCAGCGTCAGTTCCATCCCACTTACGTGGGTCGGATCCAACGCCGCAGGATCCCCTTTTCTCTTTTTCCCGTCCCCTGCCTCCAATCCTCAGGAAGTGGGGGGGGGACCCCCCTGCAACCGCCCCCCAAGCCCCGAAGACCATCAATACCGAACATGGGGAGCAGGGGACACCACTACGTTTGGTAGTGATTACCCAATTTGATCGATTTTTATTGATCGAATGGTATTGGTCAAATTCACCCAGATGTACCATTTGATCAATTAAAATCGATAAAATTGGGTAATAACTTTGAAAACATCTAAGAGATAAAGATACAACTGGCAGCACAACCACATTTAGTTTGGTCATTGTATGCACACATAGGTCCTGTGCCTAGAAAAGGATTTAAAGGTGTGGCTCTGATGTCATACTAACGGAAATACATCTATTATTATTTTTAGGGTATTTTATGATTCAGATGTGAACCTTCATATTATAGCCACACTTCCAAATGGCAGGATATATTCAAATAAAGACCTACATTGCCTCCAGCAGTACCATCTCACAACACGTCTACATGCCCAAGCACATCAAGTGTTGCAAGGCCCACAGAATGGCATAAATAAAACCATTCACAAGACTGACATAAATTCAGTAACGTGATTCTGGAAGGAAAACATATGGCTCCTCCTTTGAGCACTAGCCTAGACAGTCATTCTTTGGCATCAGGCAGACAGGCTCCGGAATATCCGTAAGTGAGAATGTTTACAACACAACATGTGACTAATGCAACAGGAGTGTACATTGGAAATTAAATAAAGGAATTTGTTTCAGATTGGCCCTTGGGACTCAGGAACCTACTTGAAAGTGTGAGGCGATATCCTGACCATATCGGGCACCAAAACATTTGCAGATTTATTTTATTAGAATTATTTTTATTTATTGCATATAATATGGAAGTATCTTCCATCATATTAGTATGAGATAACTTATCTATAAGTGCTGCTGGTTTCATTCCTCGAACTCTACAACTGGGAGGTGTCGCAGCCAATCACAGTCCTTGTTAAGGCAGAAAGTCCCTTTTTCTCACTCAAGTCTTTCTGCTGGCTATTCTGAGTTTTATGACCTTTATTATGTCAACAATAAGACTTTCTATAGTCTCTCTGATTACCGAAAAAATCTATTTGTGATGTGCTGCCTTGGTACCACATATTGCTAGGAAGGCACGGGCACTGCAATAGTGTCCTATAAGGTTTCTAGGTACATTTCCTTACACCAAGAGAGGTGTCCTTATGACGTGCTGGTGGCAGAGCTTTACAGGTTTTTTCACAAGGTTTAACAGCAGTGTAGCCATTTCACCACAATACTAGCCATTTGTTCCCTGAAAAGAAGTGAAATGAATGCCTGGATCTTTTAAAGTTCTGTAAAATAGCAACTGACTTTGTTGCCTTTCTTGTATGTTTTTCACGGCAGAAACAGCTATCTATATCAATTTGCCAACATGTGATCTGACCCAGAACTCACAGAGGCAACCCTATCTGAATGAAAAATGGTTTAGAACTTGAGGCTCTGTCAGACACCTCAAACTACATACCTGTGAGTTCCCTCCTCACTTATGTCTATGGAAATATGTGTGAGGCTGGTGTCCACTGATTCAGAGCCTGCTAAAAGTTGAATGGTGCATGAGATGTGATTGAAGCGGTTTTTGTCACCACCAGCCCTCAGAGTGTATATCGCTAAAGATCCTAACCCACTAACTGGAGCTGTTAATGAGCACTTTGAAGGAATCTACTCAGCTGAGGATCTAGCTGGAAGTTCGATCGCTGGAATCCTGATCCTCTTGCAAGGTAAATCTCTGTAGAAACCCACCTCTGGTGATCCCTCCCCTTGATCCATCACTGCAGTGTTTGTGTGCTCACTTGACGCATGAGACCCTGTATATCATCTTTCCAGAAGTGAGAGCACAGTTTGGTTTCTGGAGAATCAACAGCGCTGTTTTGGCCATGGACGGTGGTACCAGCGGGTTACCTCCGACCTCGTAATGATGCCCTTAGTACTTACCTGTACATATTTCTTTGATCTGCAATTTGTTGGGTACATTTGTAGTACTTTAGTGCACATTCTATTATTGTGTGCTGTAAGGGCGCAAAGGTAAGGCCCAGATACAAGGGTGACATAGTTTTGGTTATCAACTTTTATTAACCAGTCAAAGGGTTGGAAAAACAGCCTCTCCGTCCCTAAAGCTAAGAAGGGTTTCCCCGACTCAAAGAAATCTAAGGAAAACGTTTGGATGTGAAATAAATAGTCACTGTTGCGTCCAAAAACCCTGATCCTAAAACTAGTAACTTAAATGTAATGTGCAAGGATGCTATATTCAGAACTGAAGTAATGATGACAGTTCTTAACAGAAAGTTCACAATGCTTCGCGTTATCAAGAAAACTAAATGTTCCTTTTCCACAATGTCATATTCCAATGATTAGAGATTAGCTCCTTTCCCCTGGATTTCTTCTTGTTCTACTTGACAAGTTAGGAGCTTGTCTCCTTGTGTGGTTTCCTTTACTAGGCAAAAATGACAACAAATAAAATAAAGCACCAAATTCACTCAACCAGGGAACTTGGCTCCATTTTCTTGGACTGTCCAAGCTTTCCCCCCAAAGGTGTACACCAAAAGTTTCCCGCTTTCCCATGAACGCCACCTTCTTTGTTTAATGATGGTTTAAATCTGGTTCACTCTCCTGCCAAACACACATGAGGAAATTATAACGCATAATCGCTGTTAATCTCCTCTTTTCATCTCATTGGGTCCCAAACCATGTACTTTCTTGAATGAGCTTCACCTTATTCTTAGACCTTCATATGGGTTCAAGTCCCAGACTCGCAATGATGCATCATACCAGCTTGGTGTCCTCTCCTGCCTGGCATAAGGTTTCTTCTTGTCTGTCTCTTTTGCTTTCAGGGTCCCAGACCCTCTTATTCTCTGGCTCTCTTATGGGTGTGGGTCCCATACTCACAATGCAGTGTCACAATAGCTTGGTTTCCAGTTCTGCCAACTGCTTTATCTTTTTCTGGAATTTGTATGGGGACCAGACACGGTCTTTGGTGCACCCCGGACCTCTCAGACTTGTCTCAGCAACCCAGTTACCTTTGGGTTAAGTGAGGGGTCTTTCAGCAATTACTGGAATCTTTCAGCCACTCTGTTGGGTATCCAAGGGCGTTGTTGCCTCCCAGACTCTTTGCTCTCTGCTGCGGCTCTGCAGCGGTCAGAGGGAAGCAGACAGAGGTTTTCCTGTTTCCTTGCTTCTGCTGCAGAGCGGCTCCGACAGCCTCCCTCTGTTCTCGGTCCTTCTTCCTTCCGGTTCTGTTTCTCCTGATGCGGCCCTGCAGTCGGGAAGACTGGTTCTGCCCACAGACTGCCCCGTTCCGCTCTGCCCTGGGCTCCTCTCTCGCCCTCTTCCATTCCTCTTCCCTTGCAACGTCTGCGCAACCAGGCTGTCTGTCCTTCTCTCTCGCCTGCCAACTGCAGACAGACTCAGGTCCCTTCAGCCTCCTCTGCTTGCCAGGCCCAACAGCTTGTTGGCCATTAGTTGCTTCTGGGAGGATCTCCTCTTCTGGGGTTACTCCAGGGAAGGCTGGACACTTTGTCAGCACCCAAAGGTTCCCCGTCTTCAAGATAGGCAAACTTGGCCACAACCCCTTGTCTGGCAGCACAGCTTCCCTCTTCCTGGTGCCTCGAGAGAGGGTTTGACAACACTTCCTGGTTTCCCTTCTCTATATCTACTACTGCTGGACCAAAAGGAAGTCTGTAAGCACTAGACTGTTCAATGTGGTTCCCATGGGTAATCTTCATGCGTCCGCACTTTTCCCTCGTCGCAGTACTAATCTTATGGCTCTTTTGTGAGTCACTGGGGTTCTTCTTCATCACAATACTGGGAAAGGGATCTTCACTGAGGACATTCCTATTCTTCCTCGTCCCAGTACTTTCTAAGGGAACGGTAAGGTGACAATAACTCATGAGCCTTTTAGGGAAGAGCTTGTTCTTAGGGTTGTAGGTTGGGGGGGGGGGTCTAGGGTCAGGTGATTGGCAGGGATACTGCATTCTCTTCATATAATCGTCCCCAGTCACACAGGGAGGATCACACCCCATGAAATCCTCCCGCTGAGTACCACCCCCAGGGGGAGTATCGGTTAGCAGCCTCACCTCCCTAGCCTCATGAGGTGGGGCTCCCTTTATGGGAGAAGGGACAACATCAGAAGATTCGTCATAGTGCTATGGGTTTGTCAATTGTATCAAATTGTAACACCTTTCCCCTTCTAAGAGTGAAAACCTGATTGCTGTGCCTGACTATAAGAAGAGTCAGGTTAAAGATAAGGGAAAACGGTTGTATAGGAATTGTTCGTTTTGCAACTGTTCGAATGACAACTGACCTTTTCACAATTGACCGAATTGTGAAGGTCAATTGTACCATATATGTGGGGGAACCCCCCCCACAGCCCCCCCACCCAACGCCAAACCCCCCAAAACCCATATATATAACCAAACCGATATATATATATATATATCGGTCAATTGTGAAAAGGTCAATTGTGACCCTTTAAATTCGGTCAATTGTTCATTTGAACAATTGTAAACAAACAATTTGGGTAATACCGGGAAAACTAGACTACCACTAACTAATATCCTTAAGCGCTCAAGAGACGTTTGGAAAATCTTCCCAACAGACACAACTTGAACTTGTAGCGAACCTCAGAGATCCACATTATCACCATTTATAACAAATATCTGTGTTTTGAACTGGATTACTGTTATTGAGTTGAAGTTCCATTCATAAGTGGAAAATAACAAATAGCCACTGACAACCTGGATAATTTACAGGCTCTCTCAAGTTGTTTATCCAAAAGGGAATTCTGCTGAGTGTGATGAAGCCCCCTCTCTGGCTCTGTAGACAGCTGGCAGGGTGCCCTTTGAGTTAGGGCCTCCCAAAGCCAGCAGATGATTTATCCCGAGGTGGAATGAGGAGGATAGGACAAACATCTTCTAGGGTCTGTCTCAATGCCACCTCAGTGCATCTGAAAGCCACAGAGCACGCCTCATCACAGGACTAAGAAAATTCCATCACATCACCCTCATCCTTAAGGAGCTGCACTGACAACCTCTTCAAGCATGCATCATGTTCAAGACTGCCAGCATCACCTACAAAGCAACCCTAAACAAAACACACTCTACTTGGCTAAGAACTTCTCCACATCCAGAGGCCAGCAAACCACCACAAACCACAACATCACCAGGATGAAAGAGGGGGCAAATAGTTGTGCAATAAGACTGGCCCCATCCACCCAACCAGATTTTCCACCTCTAGAGATCCCTTCTCGATTGCATACTACTTATCCACTTTGTACAGTGCCCCCTTGCTTCCCAGGTAGGTCTGTGCTTTATAAATGCCATACATGCATATGTCACAGGCCAACTGTTATCAGACCCCTTTCAAAAACTCACAGGAGGAACAAACCCCTCCAGTGTCCAAAGAATCATGAGGGATCACTTAGTAAAGCTCCTGTGGCACATGGGCTATGAGAGCATACTTTTCACAGGACCCACGAATGTAATGGGCCTGCTCATCCGTGAAGTCTGCGGTATCACGAATAAAACCTGCAAATCTACTGGCTCATTCCAAGCGTCCCCGGGATTTTAAAAGAAGAGATGGGAATGATATGACATGATCGTTTATTTATATAGCGCCTATACACAATGTGTTTCAAAGCGCTTCAAGGCAAGGGAGGGAACAAGTGAAAATACAACCACATTCTTACAGGCCATGAACAGTAAGAATGTGAAATTAATATATCGTACTCGGCCTGACGACATTTCAGATAGTGCAAGAGCTAAGACATAGATAAGGAAGGGAGGGGGAGAGTGACTCAAGTCCTCACCCAATGGCTTTACCTCTCGCAAACTCAGGCAAAGGCAGCTTTCTCTAGCCCACCATGAAATTGCCACCAGGGTTCACAGAGTTAGGTCTCCTGCTTTCCACAAATACCACTTATAGGTGCAGACTACTAGTTGACAACCCACGGGAAGGGAGAAGACACCTATATAAGTAAGGGAGCTCAGTTCAGCAGTGTGGGTTGCAGGAGCAAGAGGCTTGTGTTTGTTGAAGGCTGGAGTTTGGAAGGATGAAGAAGACCAGGAAATGGAAGGAGCGAGGGAGATTGTAGAGGGGGCAGCAGAGGTGAGCAGGAGAAGGTGGCGAGAGCTGAAGGAGTAGACTGGAGGGAGGAAGTGGAGTAGGACGCTGTAGTAACATCAGAGGAAAAGAGGGAGGAGGTAAAAGCTGGTGTGGATTGGAAAGAAGCAGTAGCATTAGAATGAAGGGATGAGGTAAAACTCGATTGGGGTAGAAGGAGGAGGCAACCTATGGAATGAAGCAGAAGCAGGTGGTGATAACAGAGGGGCAGAGGAAGGAGGTGGTTATAATAGGGGAGAATAGGAGGGAGGGGATAACATCAGATTCCAGGAGTGAGACTAACTACTAGTAACTTCAGGGGAGAATGGTACAGGGGGGGGGGGGGATTGGCAGAGGATGTCTAGATACAGAAGTAGCTAAATAAAATAGGTGATGGCAACACTCCAGACCATGGTTCTTCACCTGCCAAGCCATTATAAAATGGGAAAGACCATATGCAAATCACGCTTGGTCCCACATCAAAAGGGGCAGCCCAGCCCGAACATTTGGCTATAGTTTGTCTCCCTATGTGAGAGAGGGTATGCCCAGTTGTGGGTCCCTTTCTCACTGCGCCATAGGGAACCAAGCTGCACCTCACTGATGAGGCCCACCAAGGCCAAAACATGTCTGGGTTGCTTGTGTTTCTGTGCAGAGGAGACCTGGCCTAGCAGTTCGGGCTGGGCTGTTCTCATTCGTGGCAGTATCTGACTGATTTGCATAGGGTTGGTCACCTCTTAAATGGTGAAGACAGGCTAAAAAACAGGTGTGGAAGGTTGCCCAGAGCAGTGCCAGTGGTTCAGATTACTTCAAAACCTTCCACCCATCACTCTTTTGGTTATAGAAACAGAAGCATCAAGGTTGGGTCCAAACCCGCCAGCATAGGCAGGTTATGTTGGCTAAGTCAGCCCTTTTCATCCCCAGGCAGTGGGAGAAGAATCATAAGTGGCATGACAGGTAGATCTGTAGAGCGCTCATTCACCCACAAAGAGGTACCTCAGTGCTGAAGAAAGATAACAAATGTTCAATGTTACTCAACTCATTGGTACTCACGTTATTGACCTGGAAAGGATGAATGGAGAATGGATTTGCTGTGATTTCAGGTCAAAAGACCCACAGACCCACGCAAAAGCAAGGAACTGGTGAGGTCTTCAGGATTTGGCCAGGGTGCTCAAGGGACCCCTCTCTCACTACCCCTGCCAACTACGATTAAGCAGCTTGTTGGACACCGAAAAACATTCAACTAGCCAGAAGGCAAGAAGAAGGTGCAGGAAACCCTTGAGCCCACAAAGGGAAGAAGGAAGTGAAACACTCTCCCTTGTACCTTCACCAAGGAGGCATTGGAAATCCTGTGAGCCCACAATACTACAGCAGAGGAGGCGGCGTAGCCCCTGTGAACACTCTAAAGTCTGGAACCTTGAAGTCAGTGCTGAGGGGCCTGGCAGCCACAGCTAGGAATGAGGACAATCATATGGAGAAGCTTGTCCAGAATGGTTCTGTTATGATTATATTTTTCTTTTGATTGGGGAGCTCCCACCACATTTCCTTTAGTTCAGCCGCTTTATAAAATACTTAAAACCTTGAACCAAATAAGTGGTCTTGGCCTCCTTCATGGTCCTCAATGAAAGCTATGTGACGTGGTGAATAAAGTGGGATCAAGAAGCGTTACACTGGCTATCTGACCCAAACTACAATGCTAAGACTGACCCATCATCCTGGAGACCACACCACCCACCTGAATACTAGAAAAGCTTTTCTTCCTTCCAAAACCTTGCCAGATCCACCAATCAACCCATTGAGTCCATGCCCCCTACACCCTCCCTATAAGGGGGGCGTAGCCAGCCAGCATAGGCAGGTTCCAGCAAGCCAAGCCAGGTTGGCCTATTTTGGGCCAAGATGGTAGGAAGAGGAACACGACAGGGCCTGGGAGACTACAACCAGCTTAGCGAGGAAAGGGGTAAGGTCTGCCAAGTAAGGTCAGAGTGCTCAATGGATCCCCCTTGAGCTCTCTCTGCCAGATACAATCAAGAAGCTGATCACCCATCACGTCTATAGTGACCAAGGAGGTGGTCACGGGACCCCGGAAAGCCCACACCTAGAGAGAAGGCAAGAAGGTAACTTGGAACCCTATAAGCCTACAACTCCAGGAAGAAAGGAGGTGATGTGACTTTTCAGGCACCATCCCAACAGGAAATGACAGGGTTTGTGAACCCCAGGAGCATGCAACAATAGAGCTGGGAATGTAGCATAGCATCCACATCCCCCAGTGCTCTCGGGACTGGGGCCTTCACACCAGTAGCGAGGGGCCTGGCAGCTACATCTCGCACAGGAAATTATCGGGAAAAGCTCTCCAGACTAGACCTGCTTTTTTTTTTTTCTCCTCTGTGATCAAGCAGTAAAAGTAGAGCATTATCTATTGCATACCTACTGTCACGACTGAGAACAGTGTTTCTTTAAAAACTTAATTTGTGGCCCAAAATATTCTTGGTGGGGCTACATTACGCTACCTTTTGGAAAAGGCACAGGTGCTGCAAGACCACTACGGTGGTGATGGGACCAGAACACATATTTGATAACATAACCTGTTGGACCTATAGATTTATGTGGTCTTAAAAGAAACCTAATTCAACTACTGATCAGCACAGTTGAAAAATCTCTCTCACCAGCACTCTTAACCACGTTTGCCCAGATCTGTGTTCATGTGACGGATCCCAGTACAAAATCTCAGCAAGGCATACTCCCTCTCTCTAAGGCTGAAAAAAACTGTGGCGATTGCAACACCTACAGAACAATGTACCAGCAACAAAAAGCACTAGTTACAAAAGAAAACATAGCATCAGCCTCAAACATAGCATCAGCCTGGTGCAGATCTAGAGCTCCGCCCCTTCAAATGAGGATAGTAAAAACGTGGCTGCCCCCCCCCCCCCCCCAAAGAAAATAAAAGCAGTAGCCATGGAAAGGTAATTAAGCAGTCGAATTCGAAATATGGGAACCACATTATCGAAGGGCTCATATCCTGGCTTTGCCACTGAGATCATCTTATCTCACTGAACAATACAGTGCTGTGTTCTGTGAAAAGGTTATCCTTTCCATATTCGGGTGCCATTGTCAGCTCTTTCTTTTAATGTCGGCCATTAGTGTGGAAGGGATCCTAAATAGGAAAGACGGTACCAAATGCCACAGGCTGCTGACGAGTTTAATTTCAGGTCTGCTTATTTGACACAAAAACAGTTTGCTTTTTTATACAATTTAAAATGTTCTTTGTCACATCCACAATAACCATCTGCAACAGTGTTTCAAACAATCACTATCCTCGGGTGACCTTATGCCACAGTTTCTTTTTGTGAGCATACTTAAAAAGCATACTTAAAACTTTGAAATAAAGTAGTAATACCGATGAGAGCTGTTTGAGGCACCCATCAATTAGTATTCTGGTACTTCCCATGATGAAGGATAAAATACAGCTACAGCAGAATCATTCTCTCTCTGGTGAAAAAGCTTTTATTTAAGCATGGTCATGTTGACTATCATGTGATTTGTGTACTTTCCAAGGGAGGCCTACCAACCTTGTTATTTTAGTTCATGAAAGCCAAACATTAAGGAATAATTGCACCATCAAGTATGTGATGAACTAGAAAACAATGTCGTCAAGTGCTGAAATTGCAGTCTAGGCTCATATCTCAGCTTCACCATTTAACCGAAGTGTGAGATCCTGGGCAACTTCTTTAATAGAATAGTTCCTAACCTGTCCCTAAGTATCTCAACATTTTCAGCCCCTAAGAATGATTTAGTTCTATGGGTACACTCTTCAAAAAAAGCCTCACACATGACATGCTGCTATGTATAATAATGATGGTTTTGGTATATTGCAGACCACAATGTCATTTCTTTCTTTGCTAACTCATGGCAACATCGCTTAGAAACCATGGCCTCTTTTCATCTCAATTTATGTTTGGATATGTCTACTTCCTGATAATTTATAATCTGTATTCCCCATCTATAATATGGTATGTGTACCTTCCACCTAGCTTTTAATCGGTCTCCTACATCCATGCTTGAGCACTTGCACATCCTCTGAGTCTGCTAAACTAATGTCTGCATTTATGCTAGGGAATGTTTTCCATATAGCCTTGTGGCTATTATAAAATGCGTCCCATATCTGGGCTAGAACACACGTATCCATGGTGTGAAGTGCTAATGTTGCCCTTTTAACACTTGTCTGTTATCCGATTCCAGCAAGGATGAAGGAGATAAAAGTGGCTCGAGGAAGTACCAATGCTTATATTGATTGTTGCCAGGGAGCTTATCAAGCAATTAATTGTGAGGAAAAGAGTTGGGGGTCGGCCAGAGATTCTTGGGCCCCTTTATTTCTTTGGTTTCAGATGGCCATGGATGCATGTAGAAATGGTGCTGGCGCACTGCTTATATAAGAACTTATCAGTGGTCTGCAACCTATGACTCTTCAGATATGTTGGACTCTGACTCCCATGATCCCTTGATATGGACTATACTGATTAGGGCTGATGGGGGTGGTAGGCCAAAACATCTGCAGAGCCAAAGGTTGCAGACCCCCGGATATACATGGTAAAGGAAGTACAACGTTTCTACACAGACGGTGTGTCCAAAATCGTTGCAGTAATTCTGATTCTGCATGCCTTATGCAGGAAGCACTGCTGGAGTTGCAATTTCTATTACCTAGTGCTGCAGGACTGCTTCTCTAAAAATAATTCATACACCAGTTGCGGGTAGTATTGCTGCTGTAACATTGTGTCTGTGAACGTAATGCAGCTGCTGTTACTCTCACATCTTTTCTCTATGCCCAATGCACTGCAAACTCTGAGCTTGTGTCTCATCAAGAGACAGTCAAAATAATACAACCCATTGAACCTTTAGCAAACAAACACTACTATAATTTTGCACTCCACCTACTTTACTCCCGAAATTAGATGGGATTGCAAAAATACACATCTTCTGTTTGATGTCGAACATTGGTCTTGAACAGTAGTCTACAAATCCAAAATGCTGCAGAATGATGCTGGGAGTGGATGCTGAGCAGTCCTCAAAGACCAAAGTGCAGCAGAATGGTGATGGGAGTGGATAGTGAGCAGTCCACAAATTCCAAAATGCTGCAGGATGATGATGGGAGGGGATAGTGAGCAGTCCTCAAAGTCCAAAGTGCTGCAGAATGATGCTAGCCATCTCTACTAAGTAGGAGACGCTGAAGTGGAGGAAGGAGCATGGAGATCACACACGGACACAAACCCAACAAGCAAAACAATTGTCTACACTGAATTTGTATGCACACACACAAACTATTTAACAGTAAAGGCATTGAAATTCAATACCTACAAAAAGTAAACGCACAAAGCACAGACATTTCTTTAAAAAAAATATGACGCAAGAGTTTAAAATTCATACAAAATTCTTAGAACTGACAGCCCCTTGACAATTGTACATACAGTGTTCAACAGTACGTAATGCGTCCACTTAAAGTAGTTAAAAATATTATGAAATGTTCTCCCATTGGAAACTGTGAGACAAAGACAATAGTTAGACCACAGTAGTGGTGTCACCATAGGTAAGTAAGTACTTACAGGCCACCGTGGCAGGACAAGGAAAGCCACCCATTCTAGGGTGGGTGAGCGGGAGTCAGGAGTATCCAGCAGATGATTCTCAGGCCAAGTTTCCACCAAGAGCAAGGCTGGTTAAAGACAAAGGACTTTAGCAAAAGGTAAGATTGTCACGGTCAAGAGGGACTCCAATAGGGGTATTCAAAAATGACCCACATGCCCAACTGAAGAAGATCAGCAACTCAAGATGTGTTTAAGGAGCAGGTGGAGCCTATTCAAATTGACGGGTTGTTCAGAGGCGGCTCAGAGGTCATTGGTGGAGAGGTAGGTTTTGGGTTACGCTAGCATTGGTTACGGTCTCTGGTGATGGTCTTCTCGTTATAAAAGAAGACAGGGCTAGGACCTCAAGATTCTTGATGCAGGGCAAGGTCATTCTGGCAAACGACAAGGAACAAAGATACTGAAAATGCCGTAGCTGTGGAATAGCCTCGGGGTGAACTTTCTAGCAGGCCACTGTTGATGCAACATGGCCCAGCCCCAGCAACCAACTCTATCCAACAATCATGAGCAATAGCAGGGCCATGAGCAGTGATGCCCTATGATGAGACTGCCAAAGCAAGCGCATCAATGAAGGGGAGCGTGATATCCGGTCATAGGAGGAGGCATCGCTCAAGGTGAGCAGCTCTCCATGTAGAGATTCAGGACATAGGGATGGTGAAACAATGGCACCGCCAGCTAGGGAATCGCCTCAAAAGGCTCCTCTTAACCGAGAGGGGAAGCAGAGCTTTGCCTCAGCAGGTCTGGATGCAGAAGTGAAGGTTTCAGGTAAAGGCTCCAGTGACCCTCCTGGTCCTCTATATCTTCTGGTGAAAAATCCAGTGAAATGGCCCCAGATACAAACAACAGCAGAGCTGGGGATTACTCCCGCCATCTTACCACCAGATAACCAGCATTCAAAGCGTTGGCAGCCATCTAATCCTAGAAGGCCAGCTAAGAGCTATTTGGGAAATAACTTTGGAGGGGTCATGGGTAGCAAATTACTTTTTTGTGCTATGCAGAGAGCCTGTAAAAGGGGATGACCATCAATGGCCAATCCATCTTCAGGATGCAAGGGAGACTACAAACCAAGCCAGTGGTTTGGGAAAACAGAGCTTAAAACGATGGGGTAGCCATTTTGGCTATTACATAGCCACATATATGCAACCTCACAGTAAAAACAGATGCACAGTAGCGCACCATAAAAATACTTGTTTCTGCAAGCTAAGTTGGTTGTCCTTGGCCTTTGCCACTATTGGTATACAATAAGTCAAAATAAATGAAAATGTATTTTAAAGAGGTCTGAATGAAGGAACAAGCTACTTACCTGTAACTGTTGTTCTCCAGCATGGGTTTGGCAGTGATTCACATGCTCATGAATATTCCCCATTGTCAGTAAAGAAAAAATCAGTTTCAGTTTCGTTTCTGAACTGTCTTTCTACTAATAACCAATCACTGGTCTCTGGGTCTTACTGCCCCCAGCCAATGACTGCCCTCTACCTAAGCCCCTCCTTTGGCAGCCATTGTCACAAGTCTCTCCCCTTCTCACCTGTTTTTCCTGTTTGCTTGCAACCTTCTTTTGTGACTTCTTTCTGGCCGGGATTTGTATAAACCTGTGCGTGGGTCTTCGGATTCCAGTGTGCTTCGTTCAGATTGTCCGGGACGGAACCAGGAAGGAACAATATCCGCGTGCAGAGGCACGGAAGCCGTGACTTGAGCGCGGGTGAAAATCCAGGAAAGTTTGGTAAAGTTTGAAGGATGAAAGGAGGAGGAATCAAGGGACCGGGAAATATAATTCAGGAAATTAGCCCAAGCGAGCTCCGGCAGCACACGTCCAGCTACAACGAGCAGTAGCGTTGAGACGTGCAGAGCCGCGGGGCGTGTCTGTTTTGTAGAGCGTGTAGCGCAGAGACTGGCAAGCAGCGTTCCGCATCAAGCAGCCATGTTGGAAGGATTACTGAGTTCAATCCCCTATGTGTCAGGGACCACGAAGTCCAGAAGGGACGCAGACGGCGGTTCATGACAGTATGCCTCCTCTGAAGCCCAGCTCCTCCGAGTTTGCCAGGATGTATAAGATGGCATCTTCGAATCAGCCTGGGAGCATTCATGTTTGACGCGGGTTCCCAAGTGCGCTCACTGGGAGGGTATCCTTTCCATTCGACCAGATATTGTAGTTGACCACGTCGGTATCTAGAGTCACAGATTCTGGAAACCTCATATTCGAGTTGGTCATTGATAATCACTGGGGTAGATCTTGGAGCAGTTCGAGAGGGCTGAACATATGGTTTCAACAGAGAAGTGTGGAACACTGGATTGATCCTTTTCCATGATTCTGGTAGCCGAAGTCGAAAGGCAACTGGATTGACAATTTCTTTTATAGAAAATGGCCCGTAATACCTGGGAGCCAGTTTATTTGGTCGCAGATGTCGAGGAAGGAGTTTCGAGGATAACCAGACTTGATCGCCTACAGAGTAAGAAGGCCCAGGTCTTCTTTTAGAGTCGGCATGATGTTTAACGTCTATTCAGGCCTTTTCTAAGTGTTCCTGTGCTTCTTTGTGTACATTAATAAGGGTTTCAATCCAGGAATCAACCGTAGGAACTGGGGTAGGGTGTGGGAGAATGGAAGGTAGAACTGAAGGATGAAATCCTTGACTACAGAAGAAAGGAGTGGTGTTGATATAGCTGAATGATCCGAATTGTTATAAGCGAATTCGGCCACGAGGTATCAAGAGTGACCAATCATCCTTGACCTTGGTGGCGAAGCAACGAAGATACCGTTCCAGAGTTTCGTTTACACGTTCAGTGGCTCCATTGGTCTGTGGGTGATAACCTGAGGATAAGGCACATTGGATTCCTAGTATACGACATAATTGTTTCCAGAACTGGGTTATGTATTGGGGTCCTCGGTCAGAAATGATCTTGGAGGGTAGCCCATGAAGCCGGAATATATGTTCCAGGAAGATTCCGGCAAGTTCAGATGACGATGGTAATTTGTATAAAGGCGTAAAATGAGCCATATGAGTGAACAAATCAATGGTAACCATGATAGTTGTGTATCCCCCGGAAGATGGTAGTTCCATGATAAAATCTGTGGCAATGAATTCCCAGGGTCTTGTTGGTATTGCTGGTTGAAGCAGTAGACCTGCCGGTTTCTTATTATCATGTTTGTTCTGATTGCAGACTGCACATGCCTGGATATGGATCCGGATATCCTCTTTCATCCTCGGCCACCAAAATTGTCTTTGTATTAAACGGAGGGTGTTGGTGATGCCACAGTGTCCTCAATGAAAAGTATCATGACATAGGCTTGTGATCTTTTGCCGCAGTCCAGGAGTGGGGATGATCAAGCGATTGTCCTTGAACAGATATCCATCCCTTGTCTTGAGTTTCCATCGATTGTTTCTCTTAAACTCCTTCCAGGTTTCAGAGTTTGAATTCGAATATCGTCTAGGAGGGTGATTGCTTGGGCAACAAATATTGTGTGGGGAAACATCTTAGGAAAAGTCTGATCTTCAAGGGTTTCGTAATCAGGACGTCTGGATAAGGCATCGGCTATTATGTTGTGTGTTCCAGGGACTTGATGGATTTGAAACTGATATTGAGCAAAAAAGAAGGCCCAACGGGCTTGACGACTGTTTCTACATTCTAGGGATTGCAGGACTTGAAGATTCCGATGGTCTGTGCAGACCTGTACCGGGTGTTTGGCTCCCAGGAGAAGATGACGCCAATCAGTGAAGGCTTGGCGGATGGCTAGCAGTTCCTTTTCCAGGATGGAATAATGAGTTTCACTGGGAGTCAAGGTGCGAGAAAGATAGGCGATGGGGTGATCTAATTTATCATCAAGTTCCTTTTTTAGGACTGCCCCGATGGCGTAGTTGGAGGCATCAATTTCCACAAGAAAAGGGCAATCAATGTTGGGTTGAGCTAGAATGTGAGCATGTGTAAACTCCGACTTCAACCGTTGGAAAGCCGTATCTTGGGCTGAGGTCCACTGAAAGGGGGTATCCTTCTTTAACAATGCAACAATAGGATGTACAAACTCCGAAAAGGCCGGTAGAAATTTCCAGTATAAGCTAGCAAGCCCCAGGAAGGATTGAATTTGTTTTACAGTAGTTGGAACGGGCCAGGATAGAATGGAATCTACCTTTGAGGGGTCCATTCCAATCCCCTTAGGGCTAAGAACGAATCCGAGATAGTGAACAGTTGATACATGGACAAGACACTTCTCGGGTTTGGCCAGAAGCTTATGTTCACGTAGACTTGGTAAAATGGCCTTTACGTGTTCTTCATGTTTCAGATGGTCCTTGGAGTATATCAGTATGTCGTCCAGATATACAATGACGAAGAGGAACAGTATGTCAGAAAACACCCGGTCCATAAAACGTTCATAGACCGCTGGGGCATTAGCAAGTCCGAAGGGCATAACCAGGTATTCAAAATGGCCAAAAGGTGTTCTGAAGGCTGTTTTCCATTTGTCACCTTCCTTTATACGAATTAGATGGTAGGTACCCCTGAGATCTAATTTTGTGTATACTACTGCACCTATTACTGCTTCCAGGATATCCGAGATGAGAGGCAATGGATAGCGGTCCTTGAGAGTACACTGGTTAAGGCCACGGTAATCTAGACATGGTCTAAGCTCCTTGGTATCTTTCTTGGGAACGAAAAATAATGAAGCGCCCGCCGGGGACTTGGATGGTCGTATGGTGCCATTTTCCAAGTTAGTATCCAGGTATTCCCGGAGGGCCCTCTTTTCAGTTTCTGATAAAATAAACGTTCTCCTGAAAGGGATCACTGCTGAAGGTTCAGTATCGATGGCACAATCCTCAGGTCTGTGAGGAGGAAGAGCTTGAACTATGGCCGTCGAAAATACATCTGTGTAAGCTTGATAGGCCCTGGGAATTCAGATGATTTTAGAGACAGTGACTGGACTTTGCTTGTATTCTTGCAAGTTTTCAGAGGACTTTGGTAAGGAATCTAGGAATAAACAGTGGGACATACAGTGTTCAGAACCAAGAAACAAGGAGCATCCTGCCCAATTGATGTAGGGGTTATGCTTCTGTAACCAGGGCATGCCTAGAACCATTGGATAGTGGGCAGATCTTATGATGTCAAATTTGATCCTCTCTTGATGGTGATTTATAGAGGGTAGGATCTCTTTCGTTTGAAGGGTTATGAGTCCTGAAGATAGGGGTCTTCCATTAATTGCCTCTACAGGTTGCATCCAGGTTGCATCGTCTCTCGAGTTTCATGGGGAATGTTGCGAGCAGTGACTCAATCATGATCTATGAATATACCCATGGCTCCGCAATCTACTAATGCCAGAATGGGGTAAGATTCTTTCTTGGAAGGCGAGAGAAAGGTCTGAAGAATCACAAGCTTATTTGGTCCAGGAGAGTTCAAAGAAGGAATTGATGTGGAGCAGACATCCTGCTCCAGAAACTTGTGCCCCATCTAGGATCGGGAGCTGGCGTTTCCCGAACGCTGTGGAGGAGCAATAGGGCACTCTCTGACAAGATGTTTATCGGAGGCGCAATACATGCAGAGACCAGTGTGAATACGGCGCATCCTTTCTTGTGGGGTAATGGGTCCGCAGAATGCCCCCAGTTGTATGGGTTCTGGATCTGAGGTCAGAGAAACTGCGGGTTCTGGGATAGAAGGGTGGTCTATGACAGCCTTTTGAAATGATGATTTCGACTTCTTTTTCTCCGCCTTTCTTTCCTGGATTCGAAAATCAATTTACAAGGAAAGGTCCAAGAGGGCCTGGAAGGAATTAGGGCGAGCTAACCTGGCTAGCTCATCCTTTATTTCTTCATTCAAGCCTCTGCGAAAGAGAGTGAAGCTAGTCTCTTGGGACCAATCACCTTCCTTCATAAGTTGTTTGAAACGGGTGACATAGGTAAGCATATCCTGGGACCCTTGTCGAAAATCAAGTAGACGTTCTTGAGCGCTGTAAACCTGCTCAGGACAATCAAACATGGCCTTTAGGGCTTCCACAAATCCATTGTAATCATCCAGGAGGACATCGCCCGAATTGACAATGGGAGTTGCCCAGGTTAACGCGTTGCCAGTGAGGTGTGATATCATAAAGCCCACCTTTGCTGTAGGGGTAGAAAAGTAGTAGGGCTTGAAGGTGAAATGGACCAAGCATGAATCAAGGAAGGCACAAAGGTTCTTTGGAGAGCGATCATATTTGTCCACCACTCCTCCCAATAACACACTTTCCTTGGTAGTAGAATCACGAGACAATACCAGCTGCTTTAAGGCAGCGTTCTCAGCTTTAAGGCTTTGAACTTCTGTGGTGAGTTCCTGCCTGCCTCGCATGAGGTCTTGAAAAGCGACTTCCATCCCTGTATCCGTATCGATTTTTAGGCGTCTCAATCTGTCACAAGTCTCTCCCCTTCTCACCTGTTTTTCCTGTTTGCTTGCAACCTTCTTTTGTGACTTCTTTTGCACGGTCCGGGATTTGTATAAGCCTGTGCGCGGGTCTTCGGATTCCAGCGTGCTTCGTTCAGATTGTCCGGGACGGAACCGGGACGGAACCAGGAAGGAACAATGTCCGCATGCGGAGGCATGGAAGCTATGACTCGAGCGCGTGTGAAAATCCAGGAAAGTTCGGTTTAGTTTGAAGGATGAAAGGAAAGGAGGAGGAATCAAGGAACCGGGAAATAGAATTCAGGAAATTAGCCCAGAGCGAACTCCGGTAGTACACGTCCAGCTACAGCGAGCAGTAGCGTTGAGGCGCACAGAGCCGCAGGGGCGTGTCTGATTTGTAGAACGTAGAGTGTGTAGCGCAGAGACTGGCAAGCAGCGTTCCGCATCAAGCGGCCATGTTGAAAGGATTACGGAGTTCAATCCCCTATGTGTCGGGGACCACAAAGTCCAGAAGGGACGCAGACGACGGTTCATGACAGCCATCTTCAGATTTGGTAGCACGTAAAGTGGCAGTAGGACCAAGAGAAGAGCCGCAGAGGGGTTGGAGGGAGGGTTCGCATGTGAATCCATGCCAGACCCATGCTGGAGAAGAACAAGTTACTTCTTACCTTGTAACGTTCTTTCGATGGGATGTTCCTCCGACGTATTCCTTATCTATGATATTTGTATCTCCAGCTTGCTGGTCGGAAATTTTTTTTCCCAGTAGAGGGCGCTGTGCGTCGACGTCCGTCGAGTAGGTGCTCCTCGACGGCCACCGTATCGACGCCGACGTCATCATGCCTATAAATGGCCACGCGCAGCGTCCGTTGCTCAGTTCCGTTTTGTAGAGTAAAGTAGTTATTGTATGAATGGTTACTACCCTTGAAGGAGCATAAGCTGCAACCACAAGGGAAATGTAACTGCGGGGATGGATGGGAGGGGCGATAAGGAATACGTCGGAGGAACATCCCATCGAAAGAACGTTACAAGGTAAGAAGTAACTTGTTCTTCGAAGGGATTGTGTCCTCCGACGTATTCCTTATCTATGATAGACTCCCATAGCAGTGGTATGTGATTGGAGGCGGGAGTAAGAGATGCCATATTACCCTTTAAGAATGAACAGAGTGTAATACAACTTTGCCAAATCTAGTCTCTTGACTAGAGGAGGAATCCAGGCTATAAAATATGGTAAAGGTATGTGCGGACGACCATGTGGCAGCCGCACATATGTCTCTAATTGGTACCCCTCTTTGAAGAGCTGAGGATGCTGCGATACCCCTGGTCGAATGAGCCCTTAGATTTTGAGGGGGGCTCTTTCCCTGCCAGTTTGTAGCATTCAAGAATGGCTAAAATAATCCATCTGGAGATGGTTTGTTTGGTTATTGGTAATCCTAACTTATGTCCTGCGTAACCTACGAAGAGTTGGTCTGCTTGTCTAATTTTAGCAAGTCTACTGATATAAAAACTCAAGGCTCGCTTAGGGTCCAGCCTGTGTAGTCTCTCTTCCTCTTTCCCCGGATGGGGAGGAGGATAGAATGAAGGTAAAGTAATCTTCTGAGTAATGTGAAATTCCGAAACTACCTTTGGGAGGAAGTTAGGCTTCACCTGTAGAACTACTTTGTCCTTGTGAAAAGTTGTATGAGGAGGTTTACAAGATAGGGCTTGTATCTCGCTAACCCTTCTAGCAGCTGTTAATGCTACCAATAAAACAGTTTTGAGGGTGAGAAACTTCAATGAACAAGAGTGGAGTGGTTCAATGGGAGCACCCTTTAGGAGGTTTAAAACTAGATTTAAGTCCCATAAGGGAACTTGGAATGGTCTTGGAGGGTAAACATTAGTTAGACCTTTCAGGTATTACCAATGGAATTTTGAAATACAATGGCTCCTCCGCAGTGCGCTTAAAGATCGATAGCGCTGCGAGATAGCCCTTAATAGTGCCAACTTGAAGGCCTGAATTTGCCAAATAAAGTAAGAAGGATAACACCGCAGGTGTACCACATGAAAAGGGTTCGATATTCTTTTCTCTGCACCAGCTGCAAAATTTATTCCAACGGCAGCGGTATAGAATCTTAGTTGCTGGTCTTCTGGCCGAAAGCAACACCTCCATGACGTCATCTGGAAGGTCCCAATCCTTGTACCTCAACCTTTCAGATACCAAGTGTGAAGGTTGAGGGTCTTGATGGCTGGATGGAGAACCTGACCTCCCTTCTGCGAGAGAAGATCCTCTCTGTACGGTAGACGAATTGGAGGACAGATGGACATGTCCAGAAGGTCCGGGTACCATGTTCTCCTGGCCCAATCCGAGGCAATTAGGATCATGGTCTTCCGAAACCTTCTCAACCTCCTGATCATTTGAGGAATGACAGGGACCGGAGGAAATGCGTACAGAAGTGGGAACTCCCAGTCCACTACGAACGCGTCTCCTAGAGCTCTTCTCGGGGGAAATTCCCTTGAGCAAAATCTGTCGCACTTCCTGTTGATTCTGGTGGCGAACAGATCCACTTGAGGGGTTCCCCAAAGGGCGAAGATCTCTTGAAGGACTTCCTGAGCTATCTCCCATTCGTGGGAGACTGTGTTCTGCCTGCTCAGAGCATCTGCTGTCAAGTTCTTCTCTCGGGCTAGGTGAATTGCCGATAGAGAGATTCCTTCCTGAATTGCCCAAAACCAGAGCTGCATCGCCTCTCTGCACAGTGGCAGTGACCCTACGCCTCCTCTTTTGTTGAGATAGTGCATGGCCACTGTATTGTCCGTCATTATCAGGACGTTTCTCCCCCGTACAGACGGCAGAAAAGCCTTCAGTGCCAGTCTGATGGCTCTCAGCTCCAACAGGTTGATGTGTAGTCTGGACTCCGATGGAGACCAACGACCGCTGATGGTCAAGTCGTTGGCATGGGCTCCCCATCGTGTGAGTGAGGCGTCTGTGACTACTGTTATCTCCGGCCATGGTTGCCAAAACAGTTCTCCTTTCAAGATGTTCTCTGGAGAGGCCCACCATTGAAGGTCGTGGGCTACCTTGTCCGGAATCCGGAGGAGATCTGTCATCCTCCCTCAGAATTGTGACCACTGAGTCCTCAGTGCCCACTGAAGGGATCTCATTCTCAGGCGAGCCTTTGGCACAAGGGATATGCAGGATGCCATGAGGCCTAGCAACCTCAAAAAGTCGTAGGCTGGGAGACGTTGGGCATTTTGAAACCTGCTGACCATCTGCAGAATATCTTGAGCCCTCACCTCTGGTGGCGAGGCTTTTCCCAGGGACGTGTCCAGGACTGCTCCAATGAACTGGAGTCTCTGTGATGGTCTCATCTGTGACTTCTTTGAATTGAGGGAGAAGCCCAGCATTTGAAGGGAGTGGCAGACATAATCTAGTTGGATCCGAGCTCGTTCCGAAGAAACTGCTCTGATCAACCAATCGTCCAGGTAGGGGTAGACGTGAATCCCTTCCCTCCTTAGACTTGCAGCCACAACCGACATTAGCTTGGTGAAGACCCTCGGGCGGAGGTCAGCCCAAATGGCAGAACTCGAAATTGATAATGAGAGTTGCCAATTGCGAACCTCAGGTACTTCCTGTGCTTGGGATGGATTGGCACATGGAAATAAGCATCCAGAAGGTCCAGAGATACCAACCAGTCCTGAAGCTGGAGGGCCTGAAGGATCTGAGAGAGAGTTACCATCTTGAACTTGTCCTTCCTGAGGAACTTGTTCAATTCTCGTAAGTCCAGGATGGGTCTCAGTCCTCTGTCTTTCTTTGGTATGAGAAAGTAGGGGTAGTACCAGCCCTTGTTCCTGTCTGCTACAGGTACCGGTTCTATGGCACCTTTCTCTAGCAGGTCTACAACTTCCTGCAAGAGGAGCGGATCCGGCACTTTCAGAGAGCTGTTCCCCGGTGGATGGCTCTGAGGGATGCGTAGAAAAGGCAGGCAGTAACCTTGAGCAACTGTCTCCAATGCCCAAGCATCTGACGTAATAGCCTGCCATTCTGTCAGATGGTGAGTTAACCTGCCCCCTACAGGTGTCTTGTGATGGGAGACCTCAGAGTGGTTTGGGAGCGGCTGATGCAGTTGCCAAAGGTAAAGCGGCTCCTGCGGCTTTCTTTCCTTTACCCCGTCCACCACGGGTAAATATTTTGCTGACAACTTGTTGTTAACCGCAGGGACAACTTCAGGAGTTTCCCAGTTAGTTAAAATCGTTCTTTGTAAAGCAGAATGAAAGGGAACCACAGGATCCTCCTGTGGACCTTTATCCAGAATATCTGTGAGGTCATCCTGTTGAAAAACAGGTGAAGGCGCAGACCAACCCATGAACTCCATAATTCTTGACATTAGGGTTCTATAAGGGGTATCAGCATGTTCCCCTGGGTCTGGTTTGACAAATTCCACTTCTGGGGAAGTGTCTAGGCCACTGGCTTCCTGTAATGCATCCTGAAGGTCTTTCAACCTTCTTTCCTCAGAGGCAAAAGTCTCTGGTTCAGGTAATGTGGTCCTCTGCAGCCCAAAAGGCCTTTCTTGATCAGAATCTTCCCTTTCTTCAAAAATTGAAGTTAAGGGGGGATGCTCTGGTCTGTGAAATGGTATAAAACCCATCTCTAAGGCAGAGGGAGACATCATCAGTGGCCTTGAAAAGGTCGATGTCGTCGACGCCGATGTAAAAATCCTCAAAGGCGCCGACAAAGGCATTGAGAAAACTGGAAGAGGCCTCGAAGAACTCGAGAAGATTGGAATCCTGCTCGAGGATGTCGACAACGATCTCGACGTCGTGTCGGAAGCTCTCGGTGTAACCGTTGGCTGTGGAGTAGCCGTGGGTTTTTCTTTTATCGGTGTCGATGTCGACTCGATCGACGGATGCGTCGAAGAACCCTTCGATAACGGCGTCGATGGCGCCGATCTATGCTTCGAAGGGGCTTTCGACGATGGTGTCGAAGATGCTTTACTTCCCGATGGCTCATGGCGCTTTCGGGTCGACTCTTTCGCCGGGTGCTTCGACTCGCGGTGTTTAGATTTTTTGGGCTTTTCACCCGGGGTATCACCCTCAGCTGACTTCGAGGGGGTCGAGGCCGCTTTCTCGAAGACGCTTATCTTTTTTCTGAATTCCTCCCACTCAGCTTGAGAGCTGTGTTTTGTGGGGCAATTTACTCTTTCAGGGGAACTAGAAGACGACGATAAAGGGGATCTTCTTCGTCTTTTTTTCGAGTGTCTAGACCTCGACGAGTGGTGGGAGCCACTTTGAGACCTAGAACGAGAATGCTTTCGACGGTGAGGAGACGAATGTCTCGACTCTACCGCGGAAACTTTCGAAGAAGTTAAAACTGACTTACCTCTCTCGAGCTTCCCCTTACGCTCCTTCAAGGCTTTTGCCGTCATGGATAGACATTCCTCACACTCCGAACACTGGTGTTCGATTCCCAGACACCACAAACAGATCCTGTGAGGATCCGTCAACGACATTTTCTTCCCACAGTCTCGGCATTTTTTGAAACCGGACAGAGGAGTCTTCGGGTCGGAGGAGGAAGCCATCGAGTACGAGTCGGTTTTCTCGAGGAAATATGAATATATATCGACTGACGAACTGAGCAACGGTATTCCGAGGCACACGAAGCGCGGAAAAACGGAACTGAGCAACGGACGCTGCGTGTGGCCATTTATAGGCATGATGACGTCGGCGTCGATACGGTGGCCGTCGAGGAGCACCTATTTGACGGACGTCGACGCACAGCGCCCCCTACTGGGAAAAAGAATTTCCGACCAGCAAGCTGGAGATACAAATATAGATAAGAAATACGTCGGAGGACACAATCCCCTCGAACAACAGTTACAGGTGAGTAACTTGTTCCTTCTTCAGCATGGGGTCTGGCATGGATTCACATGCTCATGAATACAAGAATACATAGCAGTACACACATGCACAACCACGGGAGGTGGCAAGGCTCAACATTAAGCAATACAACAACTCAACATTAAGCAACTCTTACCTCCTCACCATTCTCACCTTCAAGCAAACAGGTTGCGCAGCACTGCCTGGCCGATTCTGGACTCCTCCCTGGAATCCCGGTCGATGCAGTAGAATCTCATGAAGGTGTGCGTCGACCCCCATGTCGCAGCCCTGCACATGTCCAGCAGGGGCACACCAGACAGGAACGCCGTAGTGCGATCGCTCTGGTTGAATAGGCTCTCGGACAGCCGGGCAACGGTCGGTTTGCCAACCGGTGACAGTGCATGATGCAGCCAGAGAGCCATCTGGAAATGGAAGCCTTCAAGAGGGCCTTTCCTTTGGTTCAAAGGGCCAAAGCTCACAAACAGCTGTTATGTCTTCCGAAAACTCTTTGTGCGGTCCACAGAACTTCAGCGCTCTACCCACATCCAGCGAGTGCAAAGTCCTCTCAGCCGACGACGAGGGCGACAGGAAGAAAACAGGTAACACCAAGGGCTCGTTGAGATGGAAGTCCGACGGCACTTTGGGCATGAAGGAGGGGTGCATCCTCAGCACTACCCTCGTCTCGTGGAATGTCAGATATGGAGGTTTACAGGAGAGGGCCTGGATCTCTCCCACTTGTCGTGCGGAGGTGATGGCCACAAGAAACGCTGTTTTCCACGATAGGAACTTCAACCACGCAGAGGCTCGAATGGCGGGCCCAAGAGCCTGGTCAGCATCACATTGAGCTCCCACACCGGGGCCAGAGCCTTCACTGGCAGGAACGAGCAGAACTGTCCTTTCATGAACTCCTTCACCAGGCGATGAGACCACAGAGATGACCGCCGCAGAGTTCTGGCGTAGCAGGAGATCGCCGCCAGATGGATTTTGGGATTTTGATGGAGGCGTGCGCCAGCCCCGCCTTGGCCAGCGACAGCAAGTACGGCAGTACTTGAGGGACCACAATCCGCCGAAGGTTGATCTTCTGTGCACGGCACCAGACAGAGAACCTCTTCCATTTGTGTCCATAGCACTGAAGAGTCGAGGACACCCTGGCCTTTGCAAGCACCTCCTTGCAGTCCGCCGGGATATGGTACCCTCCGAACTCTAGTGCTGCAGGAGCCATGCCTGCAGGTTCAGCGATCCCGGGTCGTGGTGGAGGATGGCACCTCCTTCCCTGGCGAGAAGATCCACGTGCGTCGGCAGTTTGACTGGGGGGGAGGCTGACATGATCTGCCTAGGCCACACCGGTGGAACGAGGATCATCCTGCACCAGGACCGTCTGAGTTGACTGATGAGTCGCAGCAGCAACAGCGGGAACGCATACAGGAACAGGCAGTCCCAGGGGAATGAGAATGCGTCGCCCATGCTCCCCGGCTGGGGAAACCTGCTGGCGAACCTCCGGCACTTGTTCATACCTGTCGCAAATAGATCGATCTGGGGATTGCCCCATCGTCAGAACAGGAGATCCACTTGATCCTGCCGAAGCTCCCACTCGTGGCAAGAGCTCAGCTCCCTTCTGAGTGAGTCGGCGATGGTGTTCTATATTCCTGCCAGATGGAAGGGTACCAGGAACATCTCATGGGCAACGGCCCAGTGCTACAGATCCTGAGCTTCCTTGGATAGGGCTGGGGATCCGGTGCCCCCCTGCTTCCGGATGTAGAACATTGTGGTGGTGTTGTCAGTGAAGACCCTCACCACCTTGCCCTTGAGGGACGGGAGGAACGACTTGAGGGCCCAGAACATGGCTCGGAGCTCCAGGACGTTGATGTGTAGTAACCTCTCATCTGGGAGCCAAAGGCCTCTTGCGTGGAGATCTCTGGTGTGCGCTCCGCATCCTACCAGGGAGGCGTCCATAGTCACCATTACCTGATGTGCCGGGGTCTGGAAGTCCATGCACGCGGCTGCCCCACTACCGGATCGCTTGGTGGAAAGTCTTGTTGAAGGCGATCTTGTCTTTGGAGCTGCCCACCGCTTGGCGTCGAGGAACTCCTGCATTGTCCGCATCCGCAACCTGCACAGACGCACGAGGTAGATGCACAATGACATCTTGCCGAGCAGGGACTTGATGGACCTCACCCTGGCCACTTCCATGGTCAACAGCCGTTGTACCTTGCCCAGGATGGCTTTCGTCCTCTCCTCTGACGGTGAAGCCAACCATGCCACTGTGTCCAGTCTGGCTCCCAGGAACAGGGCGTTCTGCGACGGTAGCAAGTGGGACTTTGCGAAGTTGATCGAGAATCCCAGTTCCATGAGCAGGTGGACGGTCTTCACTGTGCGATCGACGGCGAGTTCTCTTGACTTTGCTCAGATGAGCCAAGCGTCCAGATAGGGGTATACGTGGATCCCCTGCAGGTGCAGCCACGCCGCCACTGGTGCCAGGCACTTGGTGAAGACCCTTGGCGCTGACTTCAACCCAAAGAGCAGGGCCTTGAACTGGTAGTGCCGCCCTTGGACCATGAACCGTAGGAACTTTCGATGTCCTTTTCGAATGGGGATGTGGAAGTAAGCGTCCTCCAAATCCAGTGACGACAGGAATTCGCCTTCCTCCAATTGTACCAGCACGTGCTGAAGGGTGACCATCCGGAACTTCTGGGACTTGATGCATTTGCTGAGGCGGCGAAGGTCTAGGATGGGCCGCCAGCCGCCGGTCTTCTTTCGGACAAGGAAGTACCACGAGTATACTCTGGTGCCCCGCAGCCTCTGTGGGACAAGTTCTATCGCGCCCTTTCTCAGCATTGCTCGTACCTCCAGAAGCAGCTGTGGGACATGGTTTTCCTTCCTGGCCAGGGGTGGGAAACGGGGACACTTTCTTTGGAACTCCAGGGAGTGCCCGTTGGCCAGGGCGTCCAGCACCCAACGAACGGTGGAGATGGACTCCCACACGCTGATGAATTTCCGCCAGCCGGTCTCCCACCGGGGTGTTCGGGTGAGGGCCCGATGTCACGGCCGGTTCAGTCTTGTTTTGCCGAGGCCTTGCCACCCTGGCCTCCTTAGCGATGACGACGATGTCCCCCTGTCTTGTTGTGGCCTCTGTATGCTTCCTGCGATGAGGAGCTGTCTTCCTGGCGGTACGACGAGGCACTGCCACTGTAGCCTTTGGAGGCACCTTGTGACTTGCCTCCGGAGGTCCGAAAGGACGGCCGTCGCTGATGGAGAGGACCCAGGGCCCGGGCCGTCTCAGAGTCCGCCTTGATGGCCTGCAGTGACTCGTCCACTGCCTTGCCGAACAGGTTGTTCCCGTCGAAGGGCATGTCCACAACGCCACCTCACCTTCCTGCAGGATTTCAAGGACTTCTGCCCTCCTGTCATCTGGGAGGAAGTCCAGGATGGGAGCGATCTTGAACCAAAGCTTCCTGTCATAGCGCGCCATGATCGCAAGGGCGTTGGCCGCCTTGATGGTCGCCGCTGCCAACGAGATGACCCGTAGTCCCATGGCATCCGGCTTCTTCCCCTCGGCATCCGGCGGGGAAGTGGAAGTTAATGCCGTCGCCCCTGACGATTTCTTCTTGGCTGCTGCAGAGACCACCGAATCCGGGGACGGCTGTGTCCTGAGGCACATAGGAGCGGAGTCCAGGACCCGGTACTACTTCTTGTACCGGTCCCTCTTCGCCGGGGCCGGGTTCTTCAGAAGGGACAGTCCTTTGTCCCAGATGTCGTCCAGTAAGGGGACAGAGGACGGTCTTCCTCTTGGCCTCCCATCGTTGGTAGAGGAACCCTTCCTTCTTCTGCTCTGCGAGGCATAGCTGGAAAAGCTCCGATGCCCTGACGATCATGGCGTGAAAGGAGCCAATTTCGTCCGGGGGGGGGGGCTCGGGCAGGGGGTAATGGCAGATCCGTCCTGTCGTCACCACCGTCGTCGTCCGTCCCAGTCGTCGTCCGTCCCAGTCCCTGTTTCCCTCGGAGGAGGGGATGAAGACTGGAAGGGAGGTGGAGGATGCATTCGGCTCTGCTTGTTCAGTGAGCTCCCCGACGGTCCAGGTGCCGCTCCATCGTCCGCTGGTGGTAAGGGCAACCTTGTCCTTATCTCCATACACAGGGTCTGCAAAGCTATCAAGATTGCTCCCGAATAGTCTTGTGGCATCGGTTGCGACGGGAGCAAAGGCTGGGGCGCGGGATCCTCCGCTACCTCGACAGTCCACGGTTCCTCATTGGCCCCACAGTTGCTCTCTACGTCCGCCTCGTCGGGATCCTTCCTGTAGGCTCTAGCCTCCTCGAACTTCTTGTCCAGGATCTTTTTGATGCCAGCCAGCTCATCCTCAGAGGTGGGATCTGTGTCAGTTAGGAGTTAGGTCTACCGTGCCCCCCCTCTTTCTCATCCCGGGGTTTCACGGGGGTCGCCTCGATAGGCTGGAAACATGTTTCCCTTTTGGGTGGCAGGGAAACTCGAGGCCCGGGGGTCGTCTCTGCTGGGGTAGCCTCCGCAGGCTGTGCCAGAGCCACCACGACTCCTTCAATCGAGGCCTTAGCCGGGTGAATCTGGGCCTTCACGACCTTTGAGGCCTTCACCGTGGGGGGAAGGTCACCGCCTTGCTCCCCCTTGGTGGTCTCCATCGGGATCAACCGGGGCTTCTCCCGAAGCTTACCCGGGTTCTCCGACTTCCTTTTCACCGAGCCCGAGCGTTGGCTCGTGGATGATGGCGTTGGTGACATTGCGCCCTGCCTGGCAGCCGCAGAGCCCAAACCAACGGTGCTCCCGGTGCCCGCAGACTTGCGGTGCTTAGCCTGTTGTTGGGCTCCTGTCGCCAGAGCGCCCTCAAAGGTCTTAGAACATCGCTCGGACTTCTTCACACCTGCTGCTGGGCTCTTCCCTTCCAGCCAGTTGGTGAGTCGAGTACAACGATCCTTCATTGTCCGGACGGACATGTTCTTACAGAACGCACAGTCCTTCTCCACGTGCGATTTGTCGTCGTGAAGCAAGTAGAGACACCGGGAGTGCTCATCTTCCTTGAAGACATTCTGTAATCCACATCCAGGGCAGATCCTAAACAGCTTGGATCCAACTGGCGTTGTTTCTCCTTTGTCCTGGGCCATGACCACACGGGGTCGGCCTCAAAGATCTTCCGGAATCCTCCAAGAAGTGTAAACTCGACGAAAATTCACCCTTGACGGGCGTAGAAAATTCCGAAACGTGTCCCTGTTGATCGGAAGTAGAACCGGTGGAGCTTGAGGCTCGATTGACTGAAAAAAATAAGGGTAAACTCTTCGAAAAAACGCAATACACAGTAAACGCTCGAGAGCTACAGCACGAGGACTCCCAACACTTGAACATGCATTAAAAATCTGAAGATGGCTGCTGAGGAGGGGCTTAGGTAGAGGGCAGTCATTTGCTGAGGGAGATATGACCCAGAGACCAGTGATTGGTTATTAGTAGAAAGACAGTTCAGAAAAGAAACAAACTGATTTTTTCTTTACTGAGGATTCCCAGCCTGACGACGGGGAATATTCATGAGCATGTGAACCCATGCCAGACCCCATGCTGGAGAATGTGATTTCTCATATGGTAGCAACTACAGAGTAATACTTGAGTTGAAATTTGTTTATTCGAAAAAGAATCCTCACAGCACTGTATTACTATGTTTAAGGGTATTACCCAATTTGCTCGTTTATTTTTTATCGTTATGTCTTTGTGACCTAATTATTGGTGTACATTTTCACCTTCTTCCCTTTCTACCTACTTACCTGAACATGCGGAGTGGGGGCTGCGGGGGTGTCCCCTGCTCCTCATGTTCAGGAATCTGTGGCCTCAGGGGTTGCGGGGGTGTCCCCTGCATCCTTAACAATGGAGGCAGGGGCCAAAAAATTGCTCAGGCCCCTGTTTTCAATGAACGGTCAAAATGGGGGCACAAGCAGTTTTACTGTAGGCAGTCTGTCTGCGAACAAAACGTTTGCATACAGATCACATATATCCTGTTTAGGTGCCCAAATTGTGCAAAGCAAAGGGCAAGAAGTCTTTCTTTCCTGACCAGGGTTAGCTGACATGTTTGGCGGCTGGAATAAAAAGCTGATGGAGCAGAGGACGAGTTCTCATTTGAGAGTGTTTTGGCAGTCCAAAATACGCTGTGCTAAAGATGTGGGGATCAAGACTGCAGAGAATCAAGGAGGACCAACTAAGAAAGTGAGAATTGAGAAAAGTGCGAGAGGTGCTATAGGGTTGCTGGGGCTCAGGTGAGCCTCCTCTGGCTTTCTTGAGGAAAGCATTGAGAGGAAGAGCAAAACGAGAGAGTGCATCGGATTAAATAGAGACAAGAGCATAGATGGGCAAATGAGAGAAGAGATTGGAGCAAAGACAACAAAATTGAAGAAAGCGCATTCGAGGTCAAACTTGACAGGGATACTATTGAGTAAGTGAAGACCAACTGGGGTACAACAGAAAGCTGGAACTTGGAGTCATGGTTTCTACAGCACACAGAGAAAGTGAACATAAAGAACAATGTTGCAGTTGTTGGGGAGGGGGACGATTGTCCCAGGCCCCTTAGCGGTTTCGAAAGAGGCAAAGGCCTGGAAGTGTACGATAGGGGCCCGGGAGGATACAGGGGAGAAGGGTGGCGGCAGGGGCTGTTGTGCGGGAAAAGTAGTGCATGTTGTAGGTTTGGAAGCACACTGGGAATCAGATGACATCTTTGGTAGTAACAGCCATATTAAAATCGAGGCCTAACACTACACCGCAGCCAGGGCTGCAGGCCAAGGCCACACACCCATGGAAATAAGTGTAAAATAGGTTGTATCATGGGCACTGGTGAGAAAGGCCAGAGCTGCAGAGATTCATAGATTGTTCATTGTCTCATGCTGCCAACATCACGTATCCGAATAAGAATGTGCCCTGCAAGGCCACAAGGGGATTGAGAGCTCGCTGCGAAAAGCGATCACATGCGAAGGAGGGCACAAGCCTCTGACCTTCCCCTTCCCAGTTCTAAGTAATAGCGCCCAGCTGCCCCATTCCAAGACCCAAGCATTCCAAGCTACCAGTCAGACCCAGACCACCGACGATAAAACTGTTAGAACCCCACAATTGATCCGAAAAGATTAGAAAGCAGGGACAGGCTGCCTTCACCATGGGTCACTTGATTTGTGCTGCAAGGTGCTGGGAGGGGTAAAAACAACAAATCTAAAATGAGGGTGGAAAGCTTTGGAAGAGGTACCGACATGTCTGGAATCAAGTTAGGATGACCTTGAAGTATTCTCTTAGCCCTTGTCTGCAGTACCAGGTGCACACTAGGTTAGAGATAAACATTGTATTGTTTTTTCTTCGCCTAACAAGCAAGCAACTGTTGCCTCCTGATGGATAAAATGAAGGACAATCCCACATGGAAGAAGATGGACAGATGGGGCTGGGACCAATGCCCTGGTATCCCTTGTGGAGCATGTAGTATGTATAGGGTCATGCCATCCAGCCACTTGGGTTAGTACCGTATGCAACTACGTCAATGATGATGGTATATGCTGTTTTTAAATGTTGCTCATTCAGATTTTGACAGGACGTTCCGTGGCAGCAGAGCGCTTTGCTGGTGCATCTCTATTTTTATGGAAATAAAACTTGTTCTCCTTGCAAGAGGTGTGCTGGGCTTTTTTCCCTAGTGGGTTGTATTTCTTCTGGTGTAAGCATTGAAGGGTTTCTCTACACAGTCTAGAAATTGCTTTCAAAGTTTCTAGTGCACATTAGCACCTGGGTGGGGGGAGCCAGCCAATCAGGTGGCCAGGAACGTGGGCTTGAACCGCTGGTGTAATCCTGCGTTCAAAGCCGCCTGACAGCTGGCTCCCCCACCGCCATCTTTCCCCCCACCCAGTCCCCTTTTTTTTTTTTAAATCCCCCCCCTACCCCAATTTACCTTAAGGCGGCTGCACTTGTCGCTGCAGCGGCACCTTCCTCTCTGCTCAAAACGGCAGCCATGGAAAGGGAAGAGGTGCCCGACCTTCCCTTTCCATGGTGGCCATGTTGGTCAAGGATTTTCCTTCGTACAACGGGAAGCGCTTAGGAAGGAAATTCCTTTTTTTTAGCACCCCGGGTTGCCTCTTTGGTAACCCGAGGTGCTAATGGCATTAACAAGCGATCCAGCGGGCCAGATCGGGTGTTATCGGGCTGGGGCCCTCTTCAAACGCCCTTGCTCGGCCCATTAATTCGGGCCCGGGCCGAACACATGATCCAGTCCGCTGGATCAGATACTAACGATACATTAAGATAATGAACAAAAGTAGAAAGAGACTGTACAATAAGATTTGAATACAATATCCCTAAAAATATTAGGGGTTCAAAAAAGACACTGCATGCCAGGACATGAACAGAAAGTCCCTAAAAGACAGTGATGATTATACAGAGAAACATAGTATCTTGCTACTTTAGCACACAACTATGCATGTTGAAAAAACCACAGTGGTAATCTAAGACACACAACGAGTTCTGGAGCCCCTGGCAAACCGGATATAATTAGTAAAACGTTTGCACTCGATAGTGATATGTTTGTTTTCGTAATTAATTCACCACATTGCCGCCGTTCCTACCAAAAGCAGTATAAATATGCAATACTAACAAAGCCATTTAACAGACAGACCCATCTACAAACATCTTTATGCCACTCATGGAACACTGACCTCATCTTTATGGAGGACACACAGTAAGGCTTTGGCAGATTCTAAACTTTGACAGTGAGTCCATCCGAGAAGCACCAGGAGACGGCTGAGTGGTTTAAATGTGCTTCTTAGGAGCTGACTTAGTCCACAGAAATCTTCTCTTTTCAATAATCCTAGAGCTGTTACCTGCGGGGCAAGAAGAGAAAATGATGAAAAGCAACTCAGCTTTGCAACTGATTAGTCCCTCCACCCTACTAGCAGGGTGGAGGGGCTATAGTTAGAAAAAGGAAACATGCGGCACATTGAGTTGTGCCTAACATGCGTGCATGTACCACAGTAGCAAGAAACATCAAAAGAACCCAAGCCATCTACCCTGCAGTCAATAGGGAGATCAGGGTAAACCACGAATTCGGTAAAACATTACATGGGAATTTCATGTCAGGCTAATACTGCACATAGAAACTAGAGTTATGAGGTATCAGGATGAGGATTGAGGGTCAGAACTCTGGCTCCAAGTAGATGCAAACGATCACTCTGCGCCAAACCGGTCACACGCTCTGGAAAGGCATGTTTTGTTCGACATTTATCCATTTCAATGCGTCTTATCATTGCTTTAATAAAACTAGATTGTGAAAGATTGACGGTACTCTTTGATTTCAAGGCCCGTCATCAAATTATATTTCAACAATAGTGATGGGTTTCATAATGGAAATGGCAGTGAAACTACATACGAAAACGAGCTTTTCTGATCTTTTCACTGTTGAAAGGTAGCTCCACCCGATCACTCAGTATGTTCCATTGCTAAATTGATTCAGGAGTGGCTGACATTTGCCAACGATGTGGTCCTGTGTACACATGGATGTGGCATTAGCAACACTGCTTGCGTTGGGATACATTCTCTACTGAGAACACACACAAACTAACAAGGGCTTGTGCCATTACCCAGTGAGCAGCATGTCAATCACGCGTTTAGCGCGCTGTGTAATGCCAAAGGAGAACATCAATTAGCATGCCAGTCTGATATGGCCCATAAGGATAGTACAGCCCAAAATGGCAGGCACGTCTCCTGTGAGCAAGAGTACCAACAGCAACCTGACACATGTTGTCGTCACTAGGGGGGGCAGCTGCCTGTCGAGGCACAGAGAGCCAGGGGTCCACATCTGGATTTACCTACTTGCTCGTGGAGAAACCCCAAATGAGTGCGAATTTCCATGAGCTAGGCAACCTTGTTCTATGGGCTGTAACGCACTCGGGAGGATCCGACTGGTGCTTTACCTCTCTGTGCCACGCTAGAAGAGCACAGTTGGTTGCGTAGCAGCCGGTTCCTGCAGAAAGGGGCAGTCCAGCCAAGCATGAAAGCCGTATTGAACAGAATAAGCTTTGCAGTAAATGTTCACATATCTAGAATGGTTGCAATTGGCAGAGTTGGATCTAAAAGACTTGCTTTAAGAATGAGAGCTGCTCATTTGGAGCCGGTAAATACTATTGACCACCTAAACGGGATTTGTTGCCTACCACAGTTGAGTCACACAAACGAGGACCAATAAATCATTGTATAACATAATTATCATACCGCTCAACTCACATACCTTTGGTGGATGTGTAGGAGTCAGTTGATGTGCACAGCAAGCCCCATACCCATCGACGGATTTCAATGAACTCTCATTCGCCAAAGAAAAATCACTTGATTTCACCCGCCTTGGTGATTCAAAAGGTTAAGAGGCATGAAGTATTGTGAAATACAGATGGAAAACTATAGACTCGATATTCAGTTTACGAGGAAAAAGTGAGACGAGTTTCTTTATGTGGGACTGACCTAGGAGGCTTCAGAATCTTTGACCCCTTAGAAATGCCAGAGCCACATCTACCTCTTTAAACAAGGAGAGGGTAAACAGGGCTATGTTATTGATACATTAGCAGCCAAGGAGTGTCCGGCGTCGCCTGTGGCAAATCCCCATGCATACAAGACTCTTGGGGGCGGGGTGTTCCCTAGTTAGACTACCTAAAATGTGTACTGTGTAACATTGCAATCCATCAGACCTACACGGTCGGCCCAGTCCCATCTCCTTTCGATACCCAGATTCAGGTTACAAAGAGTGGGCGGAACCAGCTTCCCAGCAATAGCTGCAAAACCGTGGAACACTCTTCCTCTACCTCTCAGGGCAGAACCATCCTTCCGTGGTTCTGGAAATGCCTTAAGGCATGGCTATTCTCACAGGCTAATAAATGAGTGTGTTCTATCGAGCTACCACCCACGGGACAACCCTTCTAAGCAAGTTATCTAAGTTTGAGCCTGTTATTGTTTACAACCTGTTTATGTAATTTGTATCCGTTTCCTCCCTTGTTCCTGCTCTATGCAAATGTCTACCTTTACCCTATGTGTCAAGTGCCTTGATGCCTTTGGGCTTGAGTCGCTATACAAATACTAAATAAATAAATTAATTGGTTTGGGGCGGGATAGACTGGGCATTCATCGGTTGTCATCTGAAAATCACCTAACTCAGAACACACATCCCTGGAACTTTCCTCATGGTGCGAGATATGCAACAGAGGGGCAGGGGATTCTCAAGGACTCCCCTTTCTTGATCTATGGCTCTGGGTCTGAGAATTTATGTAAATGGCTGAGACCTGCCTTTCCTAAGGATCCTCTGAAGAGGCTGGGACCGAGAGAACAGGGAATTAGCTGTCCTTTTCTCTTAGAAACAACTTTTTTTTGGTAAAGACAGCATTGACAGAGGAAAACACTGCTAACTGTGCAATTAATAATGTCTGTCTGCCTTCTGGATATAAAAATCAGGTGGCACCTAGATCATCTCTTAACGCTGCACACATGACCATTAGTAGGAAACGTGCACCTGGGCAATAGTCAATGGAGCTTAAAATGCACGTGGAAAAATACCATTATTCCTACTGGCAATCAAAAATCTCCGTTAGCATTTGACAAATGTTATTTAATGATCAAACATTTACATTTTGAAAGCATATCCCGTGTATAGGGGAGAGAAAGTCAGAAACATGCAAAATAAAGTCTATCAGCAAATGAATGGTTTGAGTAGTGTTGGTTTCTGTATGTAAATACAACTGCAGTATCTGGCATTCCTCTTCTAACTTAATAAAACAACCGCTTTTGTGTAAGTGTGGGGAGAATTCCTCGAGCATTAGTGACTTGTGAACGTTTCCTCTGTGACGGGACAATAAATTGGGCTCCATTTCCAGACAGGTTGGGTGCATTGGCTTACTTGCTCAAGCCAGACAGGTTGGGTGCATTGGCTTACTTGCTCAAGCCAGACAGGTTAGGTGCATTGGCTTACTTGCTCAAGCCAGACAGGTTGGGTGCATTGGCTTACTTGCTCAAGCCAGACAGGTTGGGTGCATTGGCTTACTTGCTCAAGCCAGACAGGTTGGGTGCATTGGCTTACTTGCTCAAGCCAGACAGGTTGGGTGCATTGGCTTACTTGCTCAAGCCAGACAGGTTGGGTGCATTGGCTTACTTGCTCAAGCCAGACAGGTTGGGTGCATTGGCCTACTTGCTCAAGCCTAGTGTACTACCATGGCTTGACGGACAAGCTCGGACCATGCATTGGACGGACTAGGTAAAAGGCCGAGCAGCACAAGATTTTCTTCACCAGTTAAAGAAAAGATAGAAAAGATAAATGACTAAAACATTTACATGCAATTTTCTGTTCGGTTTGCTGAATGTCCACCATTTACAAATGGTGGTTGGTGGCTCAATCACTGCGTGTAGCATAAGGTTTAATTTTGGACCCCTGTATGGGATACATTACTCACCGTAATCGTATTTCTGATGCTTGTATCTGCTTAGATTCACATGCTGTGCATAGGCCGACATCTAGTGGAAGCTGCGGAGTATTACAGTTTGTTTTTCGAAAGTCGAAAATGGGCGTCGACACAGGCGTGCCAGTAATACTATCCCTAGTGTGACGTCCACTGTACCCAAGATCCCTCACGCGTGTAGGATCCTCAGATTGTATTTTTTCTGACATGAGGAAGCATGAGGAGTAGCGTGAGTACAGATAATCCAAGCAGATAGACAGAAAAGGTAAGACTACAAGCAATCATGCGCCTTCTCTCGGAGGGGAGGAAGGGTGGGTCGCATGTGAATCTAAGCAGATACAAGCATCAGAAATACGATTACGGTGAGTAATGTATCCCTTCTGAGGCTTGTGGAATCTGCTTAGATCACATGCTGTGCATAGATTAGCGAGCAGTACCAGAAGAAGGAGGTGGGATGTGAGAAGGGTCATGAGCAAACAGGTGTCTTAGAACCGCTTGTCCCACTTGTGTATCTGTCTTGGAATGAGTGTCAATGCAGTAATGCTGAGTAAAAGTGTGAATAGAGCTCCAAGTAGCCGCTTTGCAAATGGTGTCGAGGGGAACATTTGCAATGAAAGCCAGAGTGGCACCAATGCCTCTAGTAGAGTGGGCCCTTGGCGTAAAAGGCAGAGTCTTGTCAGAAAGAGAGTAACACAGCTGTATACAGTTGATAATCCACTTCGAGATAGCGCCCTTAGAGACGCGATCCCCCTCTCTGCCTGTAGCTACGGAGACAAACAGTTGATCTGTTTTCCTTAGCGGTCTGGTTTTATTTACATAGTATAGGACCGCCCTACGCACATCTAGGGTGTGTAGTTTCACCTCAGCCGAGCTTTGCGGGTTCTGGAAGAAAGCCGGAAGCTCGATGGACTGGTTTACATGGAACTTGGATATGAATTTAGGTGAGAACCTAGGGTGTGTGCGTAAAACCAGTTTGTCCTTGTGGATAGTAAAGAAAGGATCCTGCACTGACAGAGCCTGAATTTCACTGACCCTTCTTATGGAGGTAATGGCTACTAAGAAGGCCGTTTTATAAGTCAGGTGTTTGAGACTACTTTTATGCATGGGTTCGAATGGGGGTCCCATGAGCTTAGCTAGCACCACGTTGAGGTCCCATCCTGGCGGTGGGTTCGAAATAGGAGGGTGAAGTCTCTTTACTCCTTCCATGAAGGCTTTAACCACTGGTACTTTCCACCACGAGACCTTGTTATGGGATGTGGTGTAAGCCGAGAGGGCTGCCAGGTGTACTTTCAGCGAGTTAAAAACCAACCCTGCATCCAGCAGGTGGAGCATGTATGTCACAACGTTGGAAGGAGTGCAATCAACCGGGTTGATTTGTTTATTCTGGCACCAGATAACGAATCTTTTCCACTTATCAAAGTAACAGTGCCTTGTATTTGGTTTCCTGGACTCCTTTAGAATGTCCATACACCTCTGTGGTAATTTGAGATGTCCAAACTCTATGACTTCAGGAGCCATGCTGCTAGGTTCATAGAGTTGGGTTCCTGATGCACTGTTTGACCCTGTTGCTGGGACAGTAGGTTGTACCAGGCTGGGAGTCTGATGGGTTCGCACACCGCCATCCTGCGTAGGTGTGGAAACCATGGTTGTCTCGCCCACATGGGAGCAACTAGGATGAGCGTCATAGATTCCTTGTTCATCTTGTACACCACCTTCCTGATGAGAGGAGTTGGTGGAAAAGCGTACGCAAACATCCCTGACCAGTTCATCCACAGGGCATTCCCTTGGGAGTCCGGCTGGGGGAACCTGGATGCAAATCCTGGGCATTGTTTGTTTTCGCTTGTGGCGAATAGGTCTATAGTGGGGAAACCCCACTGAGAGAAGAGATCTTCTACTACGTCTCTGTGAAGGACCCATTCGTGTTCTTCTGGGAGGGAGTTTCTGCTTAGAGCATCCGCTAGGGAATTGAGCTCCCCTGGAACATGTTGCGATGACAGGAAGATGTTCCGTCTGAGTGCCCATATCCATATTTTCTGGGCAAGCTTGGACAGATTTGGCGAACGAGTCCCCCCTTGCTTGTTCAGATAGAACATGGCTGTCGTGCTGTCCGTCCTGATCTGCACCGACAAGTTCAGTAGATGGGGCTCGAACGCCCTTAGCGCTCGGAATACTGCCAGAAGCTCTAGCAGATTGATGTGGTTCTTGGCTACTGAGTGAGACCAGAGACCCTGAGCTGTGTGGTGGAGATGGTGAGCTCCCCACCCAGTCAGGCATGCATCTGTAGTCACCACGGCTTGTACTTCGGGATCGTAAAAGGGTTTCCCCTTTGCGAGATTCTCTCTTGTCCACCAGTGTAGGCTCTGTACGAGTGTTGGCGAAACGACCACTAGATCGTCCCAATGACCACTTGCCTGAGACCACTGTTTCGCCAACCATTCCTGCATGGGACGCATGCGCAGACGCGCGTGGGGGACCAGGTAAATGCATGACGCCATCATGCCCAGTAACCGCATAGCTTTGCGTACTGTTATCTGTTGACCTGACTGATAATGCGGAATTTGCAGAAGTATATTCCGAATTCTCTCTTCCGAAGGGAAGGTCAATCCTTTCTGAGTATCTAGGATAGCTCCTAGAAACTGTTTTGAGGTGCTTGGCACCAGACTTGACTTTTTCTCGTTGATGGAGAAGCCTAATTCGTGGAGGAGGTCGATAGTCCTCTGAATGTTTGACCTGCAAATTCCTGGGGTTTCCCCCGTTATGAGCCAGTCGTCCAGATAAGGGTACACCGGGATTGCTTCCCTGCGTAGGTGTGCAGCCGCCACCGCCAGTACCTTGGTGAATACCCTTGGTGCTGAAGCTATCCCGAAGGGCAGTACCTTGAATTGGTAGTGGCGACTGTCCACCTTGAAGCGCAAGTACTTTTTGTGCGCTGGGAGCATGGAAATATGAAAATAAGCATCTTTCATATCCAAGGTTGCCATGTAATCCCCCTTTTTTAGGAGGGGGATTACCTCTTGTAGCGTGGTCATACGGAATTTTTGGGGCTTGACATATTTGTTGGCAGGCCGTAAGTCCAATACTGGGCGCATTGTCAAATCTTTCTTTGGCACAAGGAAGTAAGTTGAATAGATACCCTTGTTTACCTGGTGTCCTGGGACGAGTTCTATCGCGTCCTTTTCTAGCAGAATGGCGATCTCCTCGAGAAGGATCCTTTGATGCTCTAGGGAGTGCACTCTTTGTCGTGGAGGATGATTCCGGGGACGCTGCAGTAGTTCTATACAATATCCTGCGGATACTGTTGACAGCACCCATCTGTCTGAGGTGATCCCTTCCCAAGCCTGGGTGAAGGTGGAAATGCGTCCCCCTACTGGGGTTGCGTGGCAAGGGACCCTGAACTGAGCGTCACTGTTTTGGTGGAGGCGTGCCCCCGCCCTTGTTGGGGCTGCCTCTGCCTCTTCCACGACCTCTCTTGTTACCCCTGCCGTAACTCTGGGTAGACTGCTGGTTGTTATTCCATTGTGTACCTTGTCCCTGGGCATAGTTGCCTCTTTGTGAATTTTGGCCGCGTGGGCGACGAAAATTATTGTTCCCCCTCTGGTTAGGGGGTTTGTTGGTAAGCTGGCCAAGGGATTTGAGAGTCTCATATTCATCTTTGGCATTTTTAAGTGCGTCTTCGACCGCTTTCCCAAACAATAGGTCGGGTTCCACTGGCTTGTCTATTAAAGAAGCCTGGGTTTCTGTCTTGAATCCCGACTGCCGTAACCACGCATGTCTCTTGATAACAGTACCTTCTGCTATCAATCTCCCTGCGTTGTCAGCGGCGTCGAAAGTTGCTTTTAAAATGCAACCAGACACGGCTCTCCCCTCTGCCGAGATCCGAGCCAGCTGGCCCTTTAACGGTTCTGGAGCAGAGGCAATGAGCGCCGCGACTTCTTCCCATTGATGGCAATTGTAACTAGCCAACAGGGTGGTGGAATTCGCAATCCTTGCTTGGTAGGCGGACGTTGAGGCTACCTTTCTGCCAAACCCGTAAAGTTTTTTGCTCTCCTTGTCGGGAGGAGCTTCTGATGAAGATAAGGGCGTGCCAGCCCTCTTTCTAGTGTTGGTCACCACTAGGGAATCTGGTTTAAGATGTCCCTTTATATACAGAGGGTCAGACTGGGCTGCCCGGAAAATCTTTTCAATTCTGGGGTTGACAGCTCTGGTGAGGTTAGGATTCACCAGGGAAGGATCTATTCTTCGTTGGATGGATTTGAGGATAGGGATGGTCTGAGCGACCGGTCTTCTCTCTCCTACAAACTCCTCCGCGAAGTCCCCTTTCCTCCTGTACACCGTGGGTGTCGATGTGGAAGTGTTCCGCTGCTCGAGCGAGAACCTCGTTAAGGAGGGGCTGGTTATCAACTGGAGAGTCAGTAACTGGGGCTTCGCTTTGTACTGGGGAATCTACTCTGTAAATTTCTTGCTCATCTTCTCCCTCCTCCAGGTCCTCATCCTCTGCATAGTAATCTGTCCCGGTTTGTTCTTCCATAAATGCAAACTCCTGGTCCTCTTCAGGGAAAACTTGTCCCTGATAACTGGGGAGTGGAGTAGAATATGGAGTGGAGTAAGGCTGAACCTTGAAGGGTTCAGGTCTTTCGACCCGGGGCTCTTTACTTAGCGGGATAGGATCGGAGGAGCCTGAGGGTGTGGCCCCTTGAGGGTTATATGAAAGAAAGTGTTCTGGGTTCTTATCATAAAAATCAGCCAAGGAAGACATCGTTTGCTTGTCTGCTTAGGCTTTACAGGGGTGGAAGGCTGTGCTTTCCGCTGTTTCCCCCCTTCTCCGTGCGTGGAAAAATGTTTTCCCTGTCCCTTGGGGGCCCCAGAGACTTTCGACGCCTGGCGTCGAGGGTCTGGAGAGGTATCTGTGTGCTTCGGGCGTGGGGCCTCACTGATGTTAACCGCGGTCTCGGTATCTTGGAGCGCGGCCTGGGGGTGGAAGTCGTCTTCGTCTCCCGACGATCGAACTTCCGTTAGTGTGTGTAGCGAGGCACTCTTGGCAAGAGTGGATGATTGCCTTGCGTCGTGAGGCGATCTCGATCGAGAGCGCCCAGAGGACACCGAGTCGGACCGTTCTTTTTGTGCCTCTTTCCGGGAAGTCGACGTCGTCGAGGTCCGGTTGGTCTTAGTGTGTTTAGTGTGTGTTAGGTGTGTAGCGCTTGCGTCGCCGGGGGTCTTCCCCATAGCCGCCTTGCCGGACGACCTTCCGAGGTCGGGGACCTGCGCTCGTCGGCTGTCTTTCGACGCCGTAATGCCCTCGCCGTCCGAAAGTACGGCGTCGCTGCCATCGCTGAAGGCGCCCTCCGCTGCCATGGCCTCCTGCCTGGCGTGGTGGGCCCAACGCTTTGTCGAACGGTCCTTAAGTGTCTTAGGTTTAAACCTACTACACGCTCTGCAGTTCGCTTCGGGGTGATCCCTCGGCAAGCAGAGATTGCACGTGGCGTGCCTGTCGACCCAAGGGTATTTGCGATTGCACTTGGGGCAGAATTGAAAAGGGGTACCCTCCATACGCACCTTAAGGCAGCGGGCTGCTAAGTGTAGGAATATATATAAATGTAACTATATATCAAGAGTGAAGAGTATGTACCACCCCCCACTCTCCCTACTTGTAAGGGCCGAGGCCAGCGGCCTACTAGGCCCGGGCCGAGGCCAGCGGCCTACCGAGGCCCAGATCCGTCGTGCAGCAGTCGACGGTCGATGACTTCTCCAGCCGTCGTCGAGGTTGAGGGTCGACGTTGGGGTGGGGAAGGGAATGAATAAGAATTAAAATTATAATAACAGCAAAAGTATGGCTAAGGCCAGGGAACTCCGCAAGATGCTTCCGACCAGTATGGCGGAAAAAAACAATCTGAGGATCCTACACGCGTGAGGGATCTTGGGTACAGTGGACGTCACACTAGGGATAGTATTACTGGCACGCCTGTGTCGACGCCCATTTTCGACTTTCGAAAAACAAACTGTAATACTCCGCAGCTTCCACTAGATGTCGGCCTATGCACAGCATGTGATCTAAGCAGATTCCACAAGCCTCAGAAATATATATATATATATATATATTGATGTCTAGAGCACCATGCAGTGAGACGATTCTAGTGCTGCCACTACAACAAAACAAAAAAAACACTTGCAAATTACAGTTTCTTAGCACGATACGCTTTCCGTTATAAACTTACCAGAACCTGCTCCAGGAAGTGTTTGTTGCTACTGATGCAGTAGAAATATGCTGTTTTCCAGCAAGTCTTTTGCCCCTGATCAGAAAATAAGGCCAGTATTGCTCTCTCTGTATCCAGCTGTTCAGAGGACACTAAAACAAGAATATATTTACGTTATTATGTGTTAAAGGTCAGTTTTACCCTCCCAGTTGTCTTCTTTCATTATTAGCCTCACTCTTTTGGTTATGCTCATTAAAACAAAGCGAATCACCTTTCCAGCATTGAGACTCCTGATGCTTCCAGTTTACTTATGACACAAAATTCAGTAACAGTTTGCTGGCTAAAACAATTAGCACTCAAAATAAAAAGGGATTACAAATGTAAGTACAGACTAATAAACCTTAACATCAAACCCCATCAAGCAACTTTTCGAGCTACCTCGCTCACAGTTCTAACCTCGAAAAGCCTGGTTAGCTTGACGCACACTGCAACCAGAGGCTACTTTTGACCCCACCGGCCAGTTGGTGTATACAAACATAACTGCATGATATGAACTCTGCTCTTTTGGATACCGGCATAAGAAGATGCATCCGGAAGACATTTCAAACATCATGGATCATATGATGGGCATCAACATTGTTAATTGGATCCTTTTTACCCCAGGTAGTTCCTACTTAGCCAGTCCCACCATTCTAAACCACTAATCAAAAATGGATGACACCTCAATATATGTTGGCAATTGTTACGACTGACATAACACTCACTCAGAACACGAACACTGTCAAGTTGAAGCAAATACAGGCAGTCCAGATTCACTGGTGCAATGAAATGGAGCAGTCTTTAGCTGCCACAAAGGCACCCGACATTGAAAAGAGCCTATAACTGTTAGCAAAGAGTTGTTGTCTTCTGCAGCTTTTCCACCTCTTTCAGCGGGAGCCACAAGGCATCTGGTGATTGTGTGATCCTGGCATGTTTTTCTATTTGAGTGAGGTCTTTTGAGCCACACTCACTCGCTTAACCTATTTTGTTCTGTGGTACTGGTTAATCCTTTAAGCTGCCAGTGCACAGGGACTTATGTTGACCATTGAGGTCTATTATATAGCACTACTACCTACCGCTTCCCCTTCATGGACAGTATGCAGGTTACAATGTTTCCGCTTTGATTTTACTTTTTGGGTATGTTCCCATACCCTGTGCGGCCCAGAGAGGTGGATGAAGTGGTAGCTTATTTCCACTCTTTTGGCTGCACTGCTGTGCGCCTTTTCTTTTTTACCACATGGCAGCCTTTTGTTCACTCAAGTGCTCAAAATGGCAGGTCATGTTTTTCAAGTTCAGATTTTGTAGCTTACTGCCCTTGTTGGTCGTCTTCCTCCAGGTAGGTGTAGAAAATGGCCATATATGGTCATTCTCTGTATCCGCCCTGGCTGTCTGTGACTGAAACTGGTTTGTGCTGTTTAAGTGTCAGAAAACAACTCCAAGAGACATTCCCAACCTGAGTGATGCCAAGACTATACTTGAGCTGGCTGTCCATGACTGGAGTGTCGCCATGAGTGTTAATGCTGCAGGTCACTTGGTAGGTGGGGTGGGGTGGGTCCTTCCTGCCCAAGATTCGGCCCATCAGGAGAGCATCTGAAGCCATTCAAGTACCATTATCTAAGCCAACTATCGCAAGGGGAAGCTCTACTCTTTCTTTGATAAACACGTTCTTCCAACGTGCTCCCCTTGTTTGAGTTGGTGGGCCTAATCAGTTATGAATCCTGAGTCACTGTGATTTTTCTCCTAGAGGACAATTGTGGGATTGGAGACGACAGTCATCATCTGGAGTGGGGACCCCCACTTATTTCTGGATTCCGTCCAGCACTGCTGATGTGAATCTTAAAGTGCAACCTTGTTGTGGCATCTGGACCTCATAGCTCAGCTGCAGCTGCTCTAAGCAAAGAAAAGTAGCCACGCTGGAAAATGAGTCTGTCAACCCTTGTCCATGGACCTGCAGACCATTTGATGGGTCACAGCAACTCCCACCCCCCCCCAAACACCCCAACTGTAGCATCCTAGTGGTCCTCTATAGTTGTAGGGTCAGAAGCAGATATCCTCCTTCCTCTTCGGCCTCAGTGCAGCCAAACATAACATAACATAACAGGCGTATTTATAAAGCACACATTCACCCCCGAAGGGTTGGCGCTAATAACATATGTTTATTTTTACCCAATTTAATGGTACTTATTTTATCAACCTAGGAAGGATGAAGGGCTGAGTGGACCTGCTGCAATTCAAACCTGTGACCATGAGGTCAAACACAGGCCCCTGTAGTGGATGCATTAGTCCACTGAGCCACAAATCCGGCTTACAGCCTAGTGATCACTTACAGAGATAGGAACTGCTGGATCCAGTTGCAGTTGTCAAGTGAAGACACCATGCACATGTAACTCCTGGCTGTGCTTCCACCTCCACAAAGCAGCAAACAATGGTAAGAGAAGCTGTACCCAATGGCCTAGATGTACATAGTGCTGATGTCTGTCCTGGCCATGGTTTGGATAGCATCTCTGTATTTTTGTTACCCCAGGCCCAATCAGTTCTTTATTGCATGAATCCTCTGTAACAGCTACCCTTGCCTTATCTTTTGTGGTGGAATTTGGGTATAGGGATCCTGTCTTTCCTTTCTCCATACTACAAAAAGTGTCACCATCTAAAGCTTTGAAAAAAAACATGGAATCTCTGCCATAGCTTTGTCATTGCAGGAGACTTCAAATCAAATTGTGGGACTTCCCTAAACTACTGCCCCATATTAAGAAAACAAATTCAACTTTGTTTTGACCTTACATACATCCTTAATTGTCAAAATATGTTTTGATTTCAACCATAAAAATCACTAAAACACCTTATTAAACTCTAAACATTCAATGACATTTCGCTACTTAAATTATGGTGTCATTAATGATTTCAGCCATAAAAAAAAAATTAAAAAAAAGTTCGAGTGTCTCAACTTTAGTCACAATTCTACAAGGTAACAGTAGTGTGCACCTTCTTATTGACGATTTATTGCACCAGGTAGGCTACTTTAGACAATTAAAAAAAAATACTATCAATGTCACATTATACTGGCATATAATAGTTATATGCCATCTAACAATCTACATGTTTCGGTTTATTAGCTATATCCGATATCCTGTCTTCATCAAGAGTTGCATACTTGTTCCATTTAGAATTAAACACCGTCAGTGTGAAAAACCAGAGGGTGTTTCACAGCCTAATCCCGAACTAAGGTGGCCACGGAAGGGCCATCGCTTTTGGATCCCGATCCTGGGGGCGGACAAGTGAGGGAGGATCACCTGGGTGGGGCATCTTCAGGGAATGGGGAAGAGACACCCGATGGTGAGACATGGTATCCCCCTTTTCCTAAACACTGTCAACCCCCATCCCTACCTATTTTCTGGGACACTACAACTCCCATGATCCTTACCCTCTTTATGCTGATAAAGCCATCAAGCCGAAGAAGATGAGGACTGAGGCTATGAAGATTACCCCTAGCACTTCTCAATGGCCCTGTCTCATTAATGAGGCCAGACAGGGTTAGGCACTCAGTTTCTATCACACACACCGGTCGTACATTAGGTATCATGTGAGGATAAAAGGTGGAGAACACAGGCACACTGAGTGAGGCTGGGTATGAGAAGGAACAGCTCTTCCTTAGCTGCTACAAACCAGGTTGCAGAGATCGGAAGGCTACGAGGCTCTTTGAATGCTTAGAGGAGCGAAAGAAAGCCAGGCAAATGAACCGTATTTCCAAGAGGCCACAAGGGTTCGCGAAGTGAGGCTGAGAATATAGAGAGAGCCTTCCTTTGAAGTATTCCAAGGTTGCCTGTTCCCCTCCCGGGTGAACGACGGAGTTGGGGAGGAGCAAAAGAGTCATTGGTAAAGACCTTAAAAGTCTCATTTAAGGCAAAGAAGAAAGAACCAACTGAAAACACAACCGGTGAGTTACCGAATGAAACAAAAGTCTGGTTTGTGTTGCAGGTCAGTGCAACTGTATCAAGTGAGGGATAGGTGAATAATGATGATCGCGTGAAGATGGATTCGATTGTTAAAAGCAATGCGATTTATTACAAAGTAAGAGTGGTCACGCGAAGGTGAATCGCATTATCGAAAGTCTCTGTGAAATGTGTTTGAACTGTAGTGCAAGGCTAAATAAAGAAAGCTATGAAAGTTTGTGAAACGGAAGGCGTAAGCCCGGCGAGGGAAGCCTATGAAAGTTTGTGAAAGGAACTACAGATGCCAGAAAACTTTATTATGTTGAGAAATCATGAGTGAACCGTGAATCATATTGAACAGGGCGTCGAAGTGGCCATGCATAGGAATATTTAGAACGATCTGTGCAGTCTTGAAAGTCTTTGCCATTAATGAGATAACGAGAGGAAATGTAAGGAAGGGAACCCTATATAGTGAATATTGAGAATCAGAGTTATGAAGTGAAAATAGAAGAAGTATCGAGCCTGACGGAGGGAAGCCTAAGTGAAAGTGTGTTACGAAGAAAGTGAATGATAAAACTTGAGCCCAAAGGAGGGAAACCTGAGTGAATTATAAAGTGAACTGTAAGGAGTCAAGATAGGCATGAGCCCTAAGGAGGGGAGCCGGAGTGAATTGTGCCAAAGTGTAAGTGTTAAGGAAGACCGAGACTTGGATAAGGGAAACCTGAGGGGTCTGTTTGAGAAAATGTTGAACTGTATTTGTGATTCAGGGAAGGAAGCCTAAAGAAACAGTTTTGAACTAAGAAACTCCTGATACCTGAGAATGAACTGTTTAATCATACCAGCAAGCCACAGTGTGCCACATTGAGAGAACTGTGACATCCATCTACCCTTTTCTTAACTCTTGAGACCCTGTGCCTTGAACATGGGGAAGGGAGTATGAGAAACCAGAAAGTGTCTCACCCACTAGTCCCCGGGGATCTGTCATCCAGGTGGCCAGGACGCTGCCATTGCTTTTGGATCCAGTTCCCGGGGGTGGATCAGTGCGGGAGGATCACCTGGGTGAGGGGTCTTCGGGGAGTGGGACACCGGATGGTGAGACGCAGTATCCCCCTTCCCTGTAACAGCTTTTCCCCATCCTACTAAGTAGGATGTAGGAACTTAATCCCAGCCCCCTTTTACAACACAAACACTTTCTCACGGACAGCCCGCTATGAAAGGAAACAGATAAATACCCGAGCCGTTTACGAAACGTGTCCCATTACAATGGCCAGGCAAGGTCAGGCAATTTCTGATCATCACACACACCTGACTTCCATTACACTCCCCCACACAGATAAAAGGCGGAGCACGAGAGCACACTCAGAGAGGCAGAACACACAAGGAAACAGCAGTTCCAAGATGGCAGTTTAACACGAGAGGAAAGACGGCAAAACACAAGGGGATGGCAAGGAGGGAAATTCCCTTCACCTTTTCGACAAGAAACCATTACTTTCCAGAGGCCTCGAAGACAGAAAGCTTAAGACCAAGAAACCAGGCTGAAGAATCCTGCATTGTGTGTTGAGATATCCGGGCCCTCCTGTGTCAGTAATCAAGACAGGGAGAATCACACGCCTCTGTGGTACCGTCCTTGGCTCGAAGTTCAAAGCAGGACATTATCACAGCCAGTGAATTGGGAAAACCGTAACAAGGCCGGTCTGTGCTGAAGCCAAGGTTGCAAGCAGCAACATTTTATGGCGAGCGCTGGAACATACATTGTTAAGCGCGTGTGAAATGAAACGCAAGTGAAGTTAAACTGCTGACGAGTGATTGAACTTTGAAACCAAGATGCAATACCATTGACAGAGTGGTCCAGCACTGCGTGTGTACACAATCGAAAGTCTCTGTAAGGTATCCAGCTGAGAGGCGGCTAAGTGAAAGTAAGAAAGCGAGCACATCAAGAAAAGACAGAGTAATTGTGAATCAAAGTGCTTCTGCAGCGGGTTAGAGCAAAATCCTGTGCACAGTCCAAAGTCTTCGATTTTGGAAGTAAAGAAAGTTTGGAAAAAGTAAAGCAAGTGTTAAAGTGGGTCTGAACCTGGCAGACGGGGATCCGGGGTGAACAGTGAATCACCCGAGAAAGATTTGTGTGTTAAAGGGGGTCTGTGCCCTATGGAGGGGCACCGGGGTGAATAAAAAAATCACCCAAGAAGTTGTATATGAGAATCCTAAAAGGATTTTTTGAATGTTTGTTTGTTGCATCAGGCCCTCTCAAGTAAGAGACTTTGAATGACAAGAGACCTTACCACAGAAGGCCCCGATACAGAGATTTGAACTGCATCCTTGTGCTATAGAAGCCAGAGACTGTGCTAAGTTTGAGTGTGTTGCTTTGTCTCGTGGTGAAAACGTGGGGAAGGGAAGCCAACGGCTTGAATATCCTGACATCATTTCTTGAACACTTATTTTGCATAACATTGATTGCCACACTATTTGTATTTAGAAGTAAGGATTGGCGAAAGGTTTATAAGTATAGGCCCTTTTATTTTGACAAGAAACCACTAGGACAGCATAATTATTATTTGATGGTCGTGGCTTGCTTCCATCTTCAAATTTAGGTTTAGATAGGTGTTTTTCAAACCGATTAAAAATCAATAAACACCCTTGAACTGTGGTCACTTGGGTCTGTCTTACTGTTTGATACCATGCCTTCTTTACAGGAGTTATCAACGATTTATAAAAGCCATTCTAACTTTCCTTTTGAAACACTATTTTCTTTTGAAGCATATTCCCTTTTCACATTTGTTATGTAAGAGTGAGGGCAACGTTAGGTTTAAAGCACAGACAATTTATTTGACTAGACTGACCTGACTGGTTTACTTTTATTTAATGGTAGTGACTACTCCCATTATAGAGTTAGAGCCAGTTAGGAATTCTCCCAACCCTTTAACATTACAAAATAAAGGTTTTGAAAATGTGCATACTTTGTGTCTGTGTCTACTGTTGATACCATCCCTTCCTCACACCAGAAACACCAAGTGAGCGATCCATCACCAAGTGAATAAAACTGTATTTAAAACATTCAAAAACTGTTGTTCTTCCATTGTTTTTGGTTAAAGACTTTTATTGAAAACAACAAGGGACGGTACAAGGTCTTTCAGACCCTGCTGTAAGAGGATTTTCCATATCTAAACAAAAAACTAAGGATCCGTCTGTGTCCGGATGTCAAAATCAAAACCGTCCTTGTGACCAAAAATCTATTCCAACCCTCAAACTATAAACTAAACTATAAGGTGAAAAGGGAATGGCTTTAACGTTTGGTGATTGCAAAAATGGTTAAAAAAGGAAGAATAAACAGTTCCAACATAGAAGTTCTCCAAGGGTGGAAGAAAACCTTGATTCCGGAGGTTAATTACCTTCCCCTGAATTTCAGCTCAACACAAATAACGCTTAGTTCAACAGTTCTTTGTATCTTTCTTGGTCCACAACAGAAATGTTATTTACAAGGTTGTTTAGGTTGGTATTTCCATTTCTTTCATCAAATTCCTTTTGTCTGACAAACACAGTTCTATATTTCTTCTTGTAGATTTGCAACGGCCTGGTATACTCCCTGGCCAGGACTTCTCATTCACCTGAGTTTGCCTGGTGTACCCCCATGTCAGGGCTTCTTATTTACACACAATGGTCACTGCCTGGTTTACTCTCTTGCCAGGACTTCTTATTCATATACAATGTATCTCTTTTACTTCCCACAGTGCTGTATACCTTCTTTGGTATATTAAATCTCCTTGATATATCATTCGATTTGGTTTCCCGACATATTTGTATTCTATACAGTCATATCTTGCTAGGGGGTTTATTTGTAATATGCTTTCTGGTTTCTTGTTCAGCCGAAACATGCCTGGGTCCCCCACAGTGTTTGGGCTGACACACCGGTTCTTGTTGGCGTTCCCGGTCAAGCGGCAAATGTGCACTGCATGCTCTCGCTTTGGGAGTGCTTTCGCTTCTCCAGTGTATCCCGCAGCCTCGCCTCTGCACGGCTTTCTTGTTCCTGATCCCGTTGCCTGGCATATCTGCTACGCCACTAGCAGCATTTCTCTCCTCCCCTTCTGGTGAGTCGCTCGGCTCCGCCACACAGGTCCATGTGTCCAGGCCTCACGAGCATTGCGAATGAGAGGCACGCCTTCTTCCAAGCAACCGCAGCAGCTTCAGTCATCTCTCTCATGACTTGGTCTCTGATTTTTAAATCTCCTGTGTACAGGTGTACTTTGAAAACAAATGGCATGCTTATTGAACTTAGTGCTTCTTTAATTCTGTATTGCTCTTTCCCTCCTCCTCGTCCCAGTACTTTTGTGATTGTGGAGAAAAGTAGTCCATTATTGTCGGGTGACACAGATTACTCGAAAAAGTCATTTTCGACAGTTCAAAAAGATGTACCAATTCTATATGTTGGATACATAGAACTGGAAAACGTTTTGGATTTTCTATGTTTTTGACCAAGGATAGAAGTCTGATCTGCACAGCGTTGGGAAAGGGTTTCTCTAGTTTCCCTAGCAGGGGGTGTAAAGGTACGGCAATAGGCCATAAGGTTATTCGGTATAAGGGGGTCGATTTCATGAGAAAATGGGGGATACCATGTCTCATCCAATGAAGCCATGACATCTCCCCGGAGACTGTCTCCTCCCATGTGATCCTCCATCACATAGCCGCCCCCAGGGTCAGGATCAGGCAGCAGCTGCCGTCCCCTGGCCACATGGAAGGAGGTTACCACCAGGAATTAGTGTTCATTCCATTGGATTCATCACATATCCCACATCTCAATGAAGGAAACATATGCATTAATCCTTAATGATATAAAGTCCTGTCAGAGTTCCTCTATGTGATACGAGAGAAACGGTCACACCAATCTGAGTATGTCTTTATTATTAATCTTATTATTAATCTCAAAAGCTGCACTGGGGTGAACGTCAATATGACAATTTCAACCACCATCCCACGGCAAGCCGGGCCGGAGTCCTCAATGTACGACTCATTGCAATGTGTTTAAAAAAACAGTCACCTTCCATAAATCGTGTCACCCAATGCATAGAAATTGAGATGTCTGCAATAGTTATTCAGCCATCTTAGCAGCAAAGCTGCGCTTGCCTCATTGAGTTTACCTTAAAGCACCAACCTTCCACGTTAAACCCGTTTCTTATGAGAGAACTTTGACCGACTCGTAAAACTCTCTAAAGGTTACTTACCCATCACCTTCTTGAACACATATTGAACACAGAGTATTAGCGCAGGCATATCATTTTATAACGACTGCATTACCTCATCTAATATCTTTTCCAACCACTTAAAGTCTTGTTACAGTAGTACATGGGCGGTATTCATTCTACAGTGTGGTAGGTGACACAATTGGCCACTAACTGTAATTGTATATGTGTATAAACGTTTTACTTGTAGTAGTCTAGCTTAATGCAACTGTTTTGTTAAACAAAGAAGCATTAGATTGTCCATAAAGGTAATCATCAACAATATACTTAACAATCTCTTGTGTATATTAACTATGCATTGCACACAGCTCTTGCTCCAAGTCTAAGCTTTATTGCTCAAATACTACCAACTGAGAGATATGTTAGTCGGTTGTGTTAAACCTTGCCGTTTTAATCATGTCCTTTCCAGCTGTGATGACATTTAATGCAAATATAAATGTGTCACTGCATCTTGTGCAGATGACTCACTACCCCTTCATGCCAGCTTCTTTCCTGCTCCCACTTTCACTTCCTACTGCCAAACAGCTCCCTCTTGCAATTTTCAACCCAAGTAATCACGAGGCTACTTGCTACATTGATCTCGTGTACAATACATGCACACCATCTCTGCAGTCAAAATGAAACAAGCCGGGGCTTAAAATAAAGACCGTGTTTTTCAAACGTATAGCTTTATATTTGTAGGATACTTTGTGACATGGCAACAAAATAAAAAGACTGTGTTTAGAGCTATCTCGCAGTGGGGTGTCTTCCAGAATGGTAACAGTGAACACTGGCCCACTGCATATTCAGATGCGAGAGCATGAGGCCAACCCACAAATATGGTAAGTGGAAATATGATTGCCACAATTTCACCTTAGAAAAACCTTCAACAACGGTGGAGGATAAAACAGCGTACCATAGAGCTCAAAGTCCCATGGTCTCGCACATGGGGCCTAGAAGACCACCCTGTATTCCTACAAGACTCTGCAGGGGTCATAATGGAAATTCTGTTGCAAATATACACTGTGTGGCAGAGCACCACAAAGCACTTAATTTCCAACCAACTGTATTGATCAAATATTGATCAAATATCACATCATGGTTATCAGTCATTAACAGGTCAATCAAAAGAAAACATTCAATTCTTATTTAAATGACCAACTTCTGAAATGCAATGTTGGCCTTTGGGTGCTGTAAGTGTTCCAAGGTACACCAAGAGCAGTCACTGATGTGGCTCATTTTTTCTGGTTACGGCCAAAATTCCCTTCCATCCACCCAGTCCAACAGATAAGGGGTGCATCGGCCACTTTAACTCCCTAGAAATTGGTAAATAGTCCCAAAAAATAAAAAGAGGGAGTAAAAATACTCCAAACAAAAAATAGGAAAACAACAAGTAGAAACGTTTCATCCTGCTTTCCTCCACAGAGCTCCATGGATACGTTTGGTCCAGTAGTATACATAGATTTGCAGCAATAAACTACTATTATTACTGCCTAATTGGAAGAGGTAAACATGAATCTTTTAATTTGCATGACTACCTACATGCAAAGAAATATTTATCAGAAAAACATTTCTGTTTTACAGTTAAAACAATTAGACTCACTTATAAAATACTCCCATTGGGAATGTGACTTACTTTCTTACTTCCTAAAAAATAAATTAAGTCCCAACGTAAAAAAAAATGTGGAGTAAAATACTCCTAATTTCAAAACCTTATCTGGAGCACTGCAGCCACCTAGCTTCTGTCTCTGCCCTGGGCAGCAAGCTGAATCCTTATGGTTATAGCTGGGACTTGGACTTTGGTAAGAGACTTGATTATGACAATTAAAATGCCTAAAAATGAAAAAGGTTTAATTACCAAGTCTGAAAGGAGGGAGGTAGAGAGAAAGAAAAGAAATCATGCCAGTGGCAGCCCTCATGCTAACTTAGTTCCCCACAGACCAGCTTTCGAGTTGGAGCCATCAGTAAAAGCTCTGCCAGAAGTCATGATATCGGGGGAATGCGTGAGAGGCAGCCCCTTTCTCCTACAAGGCAGCAGTCCACGTTATAGGTCCAATGAAGGATAAAATGGGGGTTGTGACGATCCAAATCTAGTTCCATCATCGATCCTCCTGTAAAACTCATTCTCCATTTTAATGGAGGAGATCCAGATTCACCATGTGGAGGCTGGACAAAGGGAAAATGTAGGAGGATGACAATCCTCTTTTGGCATTTTAGCATCAAGTGCACTCATCAGCACTAATGGTCATGTGAGGAGGTCTCCTGTGTATATTCTCTAAAGATCTTGCCCCTTTCATAAGTTTGTTTGCCACTCTACTCAAAGGCAAGCTTCAAAATGATCGCTTGCCAATAGCCGCAGGCGAGCGAGTGTGCTGCATGCATGCAAAGAACTGAGAGGGAACGTGGCTTCTAGCATGCAGCTTGAAATGTGTACCTCTGCTCATAGGCATGGACAACGTATTGGCTAGTATGACCAACAGCCAAGGCTTTAACAGTTAATGTGCCGTGTTGAAATTTGCCCTACTGCTCCACAGCTGTCCTCCACCACATATGGGCCCTCTACACAGCAGCCCCAATGTTGTCTGGATAAGAAGAATAGGGATGCAAATGTCCAAAGGAATTTAACAGCGCTTGATTGAATAGGGGGTTATGGGTTTACCTTGCCCCAGTGAACAAAGCCAGGTCTTAGAGAGCCTGCCAGGAAGCACAAATCAAAACAAATGGGGCATACATGATAAAGGTATTGACTTTTGATTGAGCAGTAAATAAACTGCAGAATATATTCCTGGTTAAGGTCCGAAGATTCTCTTCAAGACAGAAACAATGCAAGATCCAATTAACAGGACAAATGTGGGACTGGAAATGCTTGAACTGAAACAATATAACATCCATTGGCTGATTTAAACAAATGGGTGATGCCGGGAGTTGTGGCAGCACTCCAACTAAGGAACATAGCCCACAGACATTACAACTTGGACTGGACGAGAGTCCTTTTGTAAATGGAGTATGAGTGAAGACTGCACTCTTTTTACATATACCCGTTGTCTGATGGATATCTACCCATCTCAGCTCTTTGATTTCCCCCTGTTTCTGCAGGTTCATGTATGTATTCTGCTGATGTGTATTTATGCCTAATGTGTTCTAAAAGGGGAGCTGTGGAGGCAAAAAGGATAGCATCTGCCTCTTGTTTAAAGTCTCCCCTTCATCCTCAATGTCACAAAATGGTGACCATCCATTACCGATGTTGATATATTGGAAGGTGGAGGTATCATTCAACAAAGTCATGTGGCATGTGCGATTAGCACCTAATCAATATTCTTCCTTGGAGTCGTCCTTAGATCTTGAAATGTGCCATCCTGTTGTGGCTCCCAGGGAGGGGCTGTCCTGCAGGATAAGTTAAAAACAGACAGCTGGAATATCAGTGGACTCTCACGGAAACTAGGTTACAAAGGGTGGGAATCCTATTTAGAGGAGGCATGCATCATCCTCTTCCAGAAGACGCAACTATCTGATTAAGTCTGCTCCAAGGGTCTCCACACCAGTGTAGTGAGCTAAATAGAGGGGGAATTCTGAAACCTGGGACATATGACCTCACTTCCTCATTTTGAGGATCCCATTGGCATAGTCTATCATTAGCAGGTGGATCCTTTGTACAAGGGGCTTCCTCAAACACCAGTGTGGTGCCTATACAGACTGGCAGAGCTGGAAACAATACAGTCAGAGAACAATCCACCAGAAGAAGCCCTGCTCATGGTGCATGAAAATAATGCAGAGCAGTTTTAGTAACCCAACCTTAAAATGTAGGGGCCCTAGGATTCAAGGGTGTCCTCAGATTGGACAAAATATCTGTGTCTCTAATAGTTCTATATATACAAATCGTAAAGTATTTGTATTGTGTTGCCCGTTTCCTCGTGTGCACTCTTCTCTTTGTGCACTTTTGCTCAATGTGTTTTTTACAGAATTTTGTTTTACACACACACATTCAAACACTGCAATCACCTCCATCCATTGGTGAGTGATAATTGACTCTTGGTGAGCAAGAGTTGGTGTGCTGCATACATAAGGCGACTTGAGGGAGCGAGTGATATTTCATGCCCGGCTGGTATAGTAGCTTCCAACCCGAAACATTTACTCCTGCAAAATACTGCAGCGATAGTGGCTGTATAGTGAAGATTACATCGAAGTTTAGATAGGAAAAATGTGGTGTTCTAATTTTGTTTCTGTCCTTTAAAGGGCAAATCCGTACACTTGTGGCAAATTTGGCAAAGTTTCATACACTTAATTTATGCCAAAAAAAAATAGTTCAAGATTTGGCACACACACCTTGGCCGTAAGCTTAATAAGTGCATGCTGAAAAAAGTTTGAACATCTCATCAGCCAAACTGGAGACATTCACTTTTTGGAGAGAACATCTGCAAGCATATGTAGTACGCACAGAAGGACAAACTCAATTATACCACAAAAACATCTGTGGCCCCCAAAAACACACACAGATAAATTGGATCACAGACAATATGAAATTAAAAATATACTGTAAAATGAAAGAATCTTCCAGAAAACACTTAGAATGATCTGCCACATCAAACGCACAGAAGGACCACTGTACATGTGCAGTAGTGTTGGAGAGACAAAACTATATTTTTTTTAAAAACACGTTGAAAGCTATTGAACTAAATGAAGACGTGCATACATTAACACTTCAGTCATACTCACTAGGGTCAAAGGAACAGAAAGAAACCGAAAAACATTCCCTGAAAGGAATACAAATTCCCCAAAATGCACAAACCCATCATTCGCAATCTCCAATACAGATGCACAGGAACATACTCCTATTTAGTCACTCATAGAAGGGTGGGCGGGACAACATTCTGAAATGAAATATGGTCCACAAAACACAAAAGATAATCATTTGCAGCACATATTAAGTAAGGCCAGGGTGCATATGAAGAAGGGTCAGAGGGACAAACAGAATTAAAATATGCAAAAAAACACACAAAAACATCTGCAGCCCCAAGCATATATCCAACCCTGGACAGCCATGAAAAGTAGGATCAGAAGGATTTAAACAAAATAAAAAATATACTGCATGATGAAAATTCAAGCTTCAGACAAGACACGCTTTAAGAAAAACACACAAACAAAATCCTTCAGCTTTCTGTAGCAACCCACACAGAGGAAAGATCCCTGACTGCTGAAGCTGCTGCCAGATTTAAGGAAACCTGGTGTCCAAATTAAGACTGCTATGAACAGACATTAAAAAAGTCAATTAAACAAAAACCATACATTTGTATCTAAAAAGAACACATAGGAAGTTAATTTGCTTTCAATACAACAAACATAGCCCAACTTAACTGTAAAGTGCACTAACTTTGCATAATTTGCATACGTTTTTCTGATAAACATAAGTGCAACTAGGAAATGCTGAAGGTTTACTTGTTGCATAAACTGTTGCATTGGGCAAACTGTATTTAGAAATTTAACAACCGGCATGTGTAAATAGGCTCTCGTAGCGGTGGAATAAAAAACAATTGCGCACAGAAAGAGGATATTCATTGCAGTGGCTAAGAAACAGAATACATCTGAGAGTTGTTCTAAAACATAAAAGTATAGCACCAGCAGCATAAACATCAATCTAACATTTACATGCCAAGTACAAAGAAACACACACACATATATATATCATCAGTACAAACTAAACACAAAGGAATACTAAGAATGCATTTATAGATTCTCACAATAACGAATAAAATGGGGGTGAACTGAGATAACGAATTACCATTTATACATGGTTTTAGAACTTGGCATTTGTACCTCTGATATAGTTTTGCTGCAGTCACAACACAATAACAAAAGTTACATGACATTCAACAGAGGAAAATTAAAAAAAAAGATTTCCTCTGTAATGTTTGTTCTGGTTCATGAAACTTTCCAAACTTTAACATGCAATTGATCTGGACAAATCTAAACACGCATGCCAAATTTGGACAAGTGTAGTAGATGTTTTGCTATGGAAAAGAAGTGTTTTATGCATTTGGGTTTTCATAATGCTCACAAAAACATGTTTTTGATATTGTGATTAATCGCGGGATTCAGTCACTTTTCCATAGAAGGGAGCCTTTCTTTGTGAGGCTAGGGAGGTGAGCCCGCTATGGAATAATCCCCATAGCGGTGTCGGCATGCAAGACCTCAGAGGGAGCGACTCCCCTCTGGGGGACAATGACTCCTGTTCCCCAGAGTAACTCCCTACAGCCCACTCTTTTGGAACAAAAACATCAGAACTTCAGAGACATCCATCAAACCAAGCCACTGTTGGTTGTTGCAACATAAGACCCAAGATCCAAACTGAGGAACAATATAGTAAAACTACTTTGAAGAAGAAGAAGAATGCTGAGCGGGTAATATCGATTACTCAGTGGTTGGTAACCAACTCTACTGTGACGAAGAAGAATGAACAAATAATGAAGAGTGCTCAAATAAAAGAGAAAACAGACTATAATCCTCTGTTGGGGGGAACCCACCAACCCATCATCAAAAGTGAAGATGGACTACTGTACGTGAGAAGTAAAGCCAGGGAGTTTCAAATCAGCCGAGTTGGGAGTGATGAGGAAGGCCCGGAGGTCGGCCATCGTGAGGAATCCACAAGGTGCTGTGGGCAAGAAGCACTGAGGAAGCCGAAGAGAGAGGGGAAATCCCCAGGAGAGCAAGTCGAAGGTGGTGTCGTGAACCAGGAGAGGAGGCCTGTTCAGTATGGCAAAACCACAAAGAACGCTGGAGCACTGGTGCCACGGAGAAGAAACAGAAGGAGTCGGAGAGAGAACCAAAGCGGTCCTGACTACAAGGGAAGCCCCTATCCTAGCCCCTATCCTGCATGCAGGCCCAGTAACCAACCAGTGGGAAGCAAGGGAATGGAGACGGCGGGAGACAAGGGAGGGAACACAGGGATAAAGAGTACCATCAGCCTGCTCGTCCCAGTGAGTGGCTCGAAACTAAGAATGGTAAGAAACCTTCAAGAATTAAATCTAACCGTCCCAGTGAATGGTCAGAACTTAAGAAGAAAAACCAGTACAAATGTTCTTTTACTCGTTTCAGTAGTATAAAAACTGGACAAAAGAATAAAAATAAGTCTTGGGTTTGCTATAATTATCTCAAGGAAAAGACAGTGAATCATAGAACAAGGAACAGGATATGAACTGCCTTATTCAGAAGGAGTTAAAGAATTAAAGAAATGCAGAGAACAAGAACCTCATAACGAGGGATTCAGTATCCGTGGTAATCTCAGCGAGGGAGAGACTTTCAGAGAAACTTAAGAAAAACATTGTACAAGAATTCCAAAAGCCCATAACGCTGAGGAGAAGTTTACAAAGAGAACGAATAAGGGAGCAAAAGATTTGGAAAAGTCCCCTATAGGAACTAAATAAATTAATCCAAGAGATAGCCAAAAAGTAGCTCAAAATTGTCTAGTAAGGTTGAGGAAGCCTATCCAGTAAAAGGGAGTCATTCTCCTGGTATTTTGTTATTTTTGGTTAGGGGTAGGGACAGAGCAGCTTAGCTTTGTATGGAGGACAGGCTGTGTACTCTGGACGTTACGACAGACGATGAACACCTTAGTTTGGTTATGGAGGGAAATCCATAGATTAGGAATAGTGAGGCCTTTTTCACTTATTATTTGGATAAAAGAGCTTCAAGAATGCCAAAAACTGGTCTGTCTCCTCCTTCTGACATACCACATATGGTGTTAGGCGTGGGATCTGGTCCATCTGACAAAAGTTGGGGTCCCTTTAAAAAGAAAAAAAAAATCCTTTTCCTCGCTCTCTTTCTCCCTCTATACTTTTCTTTCTGTTTTCCCTGTTGTAAAGTGTATGGCTAAACCACTCCATAAATTATCTCCTATAGGCATTTTAGGAATAAAGCCAAGCCTTAAAAGACCAATTTTGCCATCCTAGGTTCAAACCCCTTTGACCTCGAACTGCCAGATGATTCAGATAATAGTGACAAGTCGGGTGATTACATAGAAATAAAAAGAGAAGATCAGGAAACAGAGTTTGACCAACAACGTCCCACATTGTATATTACAACCATACAAGGACTGGGAATATCTTGGGAGTCTTATTTCTGAAATTCGTATGACTCGCTAATCAATTTAGTTGGGATGAAGGACTTAATACCTGCTACGTGGCCCTGCTCCTAAAAGGAGAACTACAGGCGTCATATCAAACTATCAATCCCCAAGGAGTTATACCTTTTGCTGAATTAAAAAGAGCTATTTTAGAGAGAGTTGAACAAACAGAAAACTTCTGCCGACAAAAGTTCTGAGAAATCCATGTATACCCTAATGAAAGCTTATTAGAGGTGGAAGGCCGAGTACAAAATACACTTTCCCAGTAGCTGGGGAAGAAGACTATTCCAGAGGTGTTAGAGGCCTTGGCAATGGAGCAATTCACCAATGGGTTGCCTCACTTTTTACAACGGGTTGTGTTACAACAATGCAAGCCGACCTTTGATCTCGAAATCCAAGTGGCATAAGCTCATGCAGAGGCAGGCTGACAGTTGAAATTTCTACATAAAATTGGGGTTGGCAGAAACAAAAATAGACCTCTAATCAAAACCAACGTAAAGAAATCAATGGGATCCGATAGGAAGAGAAGAGGCCATAAAACCAACTTATTCAAAGGGGAGTAGTCCACACAAAGAAGAGTTAGGCAAAGAAAGACTGAAACCTCCTTTTGTCCTGGTTTGTTTCTCCTGTGGATAAAAGTGTCATATGGCAGAGTTGTGTCCTAAGAACAATTACATTTACTTAAAGACATTCAGCAGCAGACTTAAACTTTACATTACCATTTTGTGGAATTTAATCACGTACTTATGAAATATGCATGTGTAAATAATTTCCAATAGTACATTCACAGAGCCATGTTCTATGCATGTGCACTACATGCTAAGTGGACGTAATACATGATTTATATGCATATGTGTGTGCCATTCACCCATGGCTGCTTTACCAAATTCACATGCTTATGGCGGTCACATTCTGCTGGCCATGGATGCACAATACATCCTGAGAAAAAAGAATAATGGAATGGTGTGTCTATGTGTGTAGCATTCACTTGTGCAGCAGTATATATTTCACAAACATATGTGATAAAATGTATCAAAACTTAATCTTCTGTGAGAAAAGTTTGTAAATAAGTATTGGAAGGAGTATTCCAATACTTATAAGGGCAGATAGAACAGTATGTGTGCGCTATATAAAACAGAACAGCCAAGTGGGTTGGGTTGATATATGTCCACTACATTCTAAAGGGATGCATTAGGAGATTCACACATGCAAGTGTGCCTAGCACTGAGCTGGTTCCTATTAGACTGTACACATGTTTATAGTGTTCAAATTCACATTTATTGGGAACATAAGGACTAAATATTTCACATGTATATATGTGGGTACTAATGTCTTAACACGCCAATCAGTGAACAGGTACTTGTTTGTGGTTTATGGTCTTTCCATCGAAAGAGTTTCCTATGAAACCATTTCCTTTAAAAGATTTTGTTAGGGAGAATTCTCTCTTTAGGCTGAATTTCCTAACCTAGTGAGTCCCCCAGCAGCTTTGCTGGATTTCTGGAGTTTGTTATTTTTCTCCTGCCAAGAGTGAGACTATTTTTCCCACTCTTGGACATGGTTTATGGTGTTCCTTTCACTGTTAATGTGTTTTATGGGCTATGGGGTCCTCTACTCCATAGGGTCTCTCGTGTTTTTACTATGTGTGTTACACAGCACCCTCCGTGCAGTAACACAGGAGTGTCATAGTGACACCCCACCATAGACTCCATACCCTGGGACTGACTACTGTCTCCCAGGGCATGTAAAGTCACCATTGGCTTTACTAGTCCCAAATTATTAACAGAAACCAGTACAAACCATCATATTGTGGATGTACTGGTCGGGGCAATTCGATTGCCCCGGGGTCTGTTAGTCGAGGGGGCACGTCTCCGTCCCCCCTGATCGAGTTTTGGCTGGTGGCAGTGGAAACTACTTTTTATATTCGACCGCGTATATATTTTCCTATGGGATTTTCCCATTGTTCGAGGCTACCAACTTTAATAATTTAATTCTCATAGCCTCGAACATACCGCCGGTTTATTTAATTAATATTAATTCGCCGGTTGGTATTTTTTGCCAGGAATCGATTCTAAAATGGCGTTTGTGTTCTCTTCTGTGACTCCAACCCAAGTCGAGCCCTTTGTTCCACTTTTTGGCGGGCTTCTCCACAGAAGCCTCCAAAAGTGGTGCCACTCTGTCTGGGTACCACAGGGGTTGTGTGAGGGGGTTTAGGCACACTGGACTGAGTTACTTTGGTACCTCAAGTCGCACTCTTGTGTGATTGGCCCAAGTGGTGAGCCGGCCGGCTTTGGGGACTGGAACTTCAGAAGTCGCCACAGGACCTGAGAATCCGATGAGGGAGAAGCCGAGCTGACCTACCACGACGCCACCGGTGGAGCCCTGCAGAACCGACTCACCACTTCCCGACGACAGAGAAGATCTCCCGGCTGAAGAGGCTTCTTCCCCTGACTGGTGGGCACAACCAGTTTACCTTCTTTCTTCGCACCCCAGACCGGTTTGTGGTCGAACTGCCCGTGCCAAGCACCCCGGCGGCGGGATAGCCACTCACCACTGAACCGCGAATCAACGGACCGCTCCTTGTACCTGAGAAACTCTGCGGCTGGTTTCTTCCCTGGCAGTGCAACGGACTCCTGTCTTCCTCCACGACGAGATCCTCTCTTTCCCCGGACGAAGCACCGACTTGCATCCGCTGCCAGGAACAACTGCCCCTGCTGGAGTGTTCTCACCACTTTAAGGTACCGTGTCCACCAGGCCTCCCTTTATAAAGATTGCTACAAGGTAATAATAATCCCTTAACCTTCTGGACTGGGCTGGCCACCTTGACCCTCTAACTGGTCCCTTTCTTTGGTCCAACTCCGAACCGTTACAAGGCTTTTGTGCACTGCAAACCGTGTGACCTTGGACACATTTCGTTTTGATCCTCTTAAAGCTGATCCGGCCTACTGACTCTGAATTCACGGTGTTACTTTGCCTTTCTCTCTTGTGTGTTCGTGAAAAAGTGTTGGGATCTGTTTCAATTTATTCTCTGCTTTTCTCTCCCTTTTTTAACCGAATTATTAGAGTGCCATCTACATTAAGCGCTCACCGCTGTCTGAAAATAAGTGGGGATTTACTTAAGACTTGTCTAATATTCCTTTAGGGGAGTGTATATCTTTTAGTGACCGTGTTTTTGAATTGCTTACTATTAGTGCCTGTGTGTTTTTCTAGATGTGGTTTTAAATAAATGATTATATCTCTTTTACACCAAGCCCTGGTCAGTGTTTACTTGTTCTATTTTGTTCTCTTGACCTATTGTGAATACTCTGTATACTGCCTAACTCTTCTTGAGGGAAGTCTGACTGCTCAGCCACAGCTACCAAGTGAATCTGTGTGGTACAGACTGCTACCAAGTGGGTTTACTGCCAAACACCTGTAGTCTTAAATGTTTTGCAGTGGTCCCAAAGGGAACTGCACAGGTTTCTGCCTAACAGATTTGCAACACATTGTTTTCAATCGAATGTATGTCTGTGTGGAACAAATGCATTTTTAGTCATTTCTTTTTGGGGGGTCAGCCCCCCAAACACCCAGTTTTTTTACCTTTAAAACCCCACCCCAAACATAACAAACCCTTTATCCCACACACACATACAATCAATGACCAAAAATTAGTTACAAAACTTTCAATGGAAATGGTTTCGTTGGAAACTCTTTCGATGGAAAGACAAGATACCCTTGTTTGTTATGAAAGAGTAATACTATACTGTCATGTAAGGCACAAGGAGCAGAAACCCATTTCATTCTCCCATGTGAGTGTCTAGATGTAGGCAAATATGCTGTGTTGAGAGACATTTATAGTACAAAAAATTATGTATATTATTGCAGAAGGTACAACTGAAATTGCAGGCCAGGATCCTGTACATTGAGGGCAACAAGAACGCACATTAGGTGCACTAAATGCTCCACTTTACCCCCAAATTACTATGGGGCTTCAAGAAAAACACTGCAGGGATTCTTAAAGTACACTTTTTGTATAGAGTCCAATCTATTCACAAGCGAGGCATAAGAAACAGAAAATGAAACACGGCAAACCAAAAAAGGTACATTAACGCCATGACAAGAGTAATTAACGTAATATGAAAACTTACTTTGAAAACATGAATTAGATGTTAACATGAACTAGAAATACTCCCCCTTCTACATAAAATACTATTGTGTTGAAAAAGGTTAGTAATATATATATTTTTAAAAGACATAACTTGAAAGCCTGTCTAGCCTTCTGCGCAAAGCGTACCTCTTGGGACACTTGGAGAGTCACGCATCCGTTAGCAAAAGAATATACCTTCTACTCACCGCCACACCAGACCCACTCCCGCATTGACTATATGTTGTTAGACACAGCTCAGGAATATAAAATAGCACTAACAGCAATTGGGTTAGTGGGGTGGTCAGACCACGATATGCGTATCCTCACGCTGTATATAGGACCCTGCATGCTGATAGATCAGCGATCGGTGTGCAATGACACATTGTACAAGGATCCCCTTTTTAAAGGGAAGCTCAGAAAAGAATGAAAGAGTTCTTTAAGCGCAATGACAAGGGCAAGCTTTCGCTCAACATGGTGTGGGAAGCAGCTATGCTACCCATTCCAGGGGTCCTAATTGCAGAAGGGACGGCAACAAAAAACAAAACAAAAAAAAGAACTAGGATGCTCCTAGAGAAACTGCCCTGAAAACACACATAGCAGCCAAAGAAGCTTCTCCCCATAATAATGAAGACCCCTCCGAGGATGCAGTAGTAGAGATTTGGTAATTGCGCAAAGGGTTAAGCGAAATTTGGAACGGAAAAGCCTTAATCCAGCTCTGTTAACTAAAACTAAGTTTTTATGAGGCAGGCGACAAAGTGCATACCATGGTCGCAAAATGGTAGCAGATGCAAAAGCAGATTGAACAGTATGCAAGTGACTCCGGCAAGGTCTTGGTTAACCCGCTATAGATAACTATAGATAAGATAACTCAGCGATTTTCCCAATTCTATGCATCATTGTACACCACTGAATGTCCTAACTGTCCTGGAGGCATTGAGGAGCACTTTACAGGGCTGATACCCCAGGTGCTAATGAGCGGGGAAAGAGAACCACTCGATGCCCCCATCGATAGTGCAGAGGTGCTGAGGGCAATTTCGAAGCTCAAAGAGCTCAGCGCCAGGGCAGGACGGCTACACGTCAGCCTACTATAAAGCATATGGGCCAGCCCTCACTTCCTTTCTCATGAACCTTTTTAATATACCACAATCAGGCCAGGCCCTCATTCAGTGAAGCTAGGATTATAGTCTTGCCGAAGAGGGAAGGGATAAAATAAACAGTGGCTTCTACCACCCCATATCACCAATTAACATTGTCACAAAGATATATGCTAGCGTCCTCACAGCCAGGCTTAGTAGTCTCCTCCCAAAGTTGGTCCATAATGTTCAAGTCAGTTACGTTGGGGGGTGGCAGGGCTCAAATAATATCTGCAAAACCCTAGACTTAATAGCGAGCTTGAATGAAGGGGACAATGACCCAGCCCTTATCTCGATAGATGCCAAAAAGGCTGTCGATAGTGCAGACTGGCCCTTTATGTGCGGTTCTGAACAAGGTAGGCCCGGGTGAGCGTTGGACGACTGGCGCGCAAGCTCTTTACAGGAACACCACAGCAAAGGTTGTGGTCAGTGAGGTAGCCTCGGATGCTTTTACATTGAGCAGGGGGACACGGTAGGGCTGACCACTATCGCCCCTGCTCTATGGTCCGGTGATAGAGCCTCTGGCACAAGCTATTCAACAGAACAGCGATATACACAAGCTAGGGAAATATGGAAGGGAATACAAACTTGCCCTGTGTGCCGATAACATTTTGGCATGTGTTACGCATCCAGAGGTTTCAGTCCCAGCCCTTTTAACAACCATTACAGACTATGGCGCACACTCAGGGTTTTGCATTAACCTAAATAAAACCATGTCATTATCGCTGGTAGATGACAACGCCCATATTTCCCACCTCATTGCGAGACACAGTCTCCAAATACAAGGGGAAAGTATCAAATATCTAGGGGTGACAATCTATAGAGCTAACTATTTGCCGTTGTCCGACGGAAATGGTCAAAGCTTGCACTCTCATAGCCAGGCAGGTTAACAACTATAAAAATGAAAATTCTGACAAGACTAACATTCCTATTTCAGTCACTCCCAGTGGCAATCCCGGCTGTTTTCCACTAAGAAATGAAAAAGAGCTCCAGTCAATTCTACGGCAAATCAGAGACCCAGAATAACACATCAATTATTCTTACAAAGTACAGGAGTGGAATGGGTTATCCCAATCTTTATGAATATTTCAAGGTTGCGCAGCTACGAATCTTATTAGATCACTTTTGAGAAAATAGTGAAAAGCAATGCGTGGCACTGGAAAATTGTCTTTTTTCATCCATAACATTAGGAGAATGGCTCTGGGTTCCTCTGGAACGACTGCCATTTAGGATCCGCATTCACTCAGTACTTTTTTTTTTTTTTTGGTCCTTGTGGCAGAAGTCTAGGGACATTCTAGGGGATTCCTCATGGCACTCCCCACTGTGAGAAGCCAAAGGGTGTCTCACCGGCTAGTCCTCAGGGACTTGTCATCCAGGTGGGCAGGACACGGCCATCGCTTTTGGATCCAGTTCCTGGGGGTGGACCAGTGTGGGAGGATCACCTGGATGAGGGGTCTTTGGGGGGGCAGATGATTTTAAGACACAGTATTCCCCCCTTATTTTGCGTTTCCAACCCATCCTATGTCTTAGGAAGTTCTGAAGTCCCAACTCTCCCTGACCCTTTTTACACAAACACTGGGCTGAGGAAGAGGGTGACAGAGTAACAACATTAACTTTTAAACATTGTAGTGGACATTTCCCGCTTATCGGGTCAGGCAAAGTCAAGCACTTAATTCTAAGTACATATATCTGATGCCAATCAGCTCTCCTCACACGAATAAAAGGCAGAACCCAAAGACACATACTGAGCAAGGCCGAACACGAGATCGAGCAGGGCTTCCGGGACGAATGCAAACCTACTTGAGTAGAGCAACGAACCAAGGGATGAGAGCAGCGAGTCAGAAATCCCAAGAGTACCCTAGTGTAGCTCGTTGCCTCCGACAGGCTGTGAAAGATACATGGAGAAGGCCAGATCCAACAAATGAAGATTGCATTGTGTTTCAAGGAAGCCAACGACCTTGAATGGCAGAGTTGGGGAGGCAAGGCCAAGCCTGTGGTTCTTTCCCTGCTCCGATGGAGACACAGCAGACCAATGGCAGTCCACAACAGCAGTATGGCAGAAAATGCTACTCTCAGTTTCACCGAGCAACAAATACTTGACACAATTCAAGGTACCTCGTTTTTTGACCCTACAGGAACTACTCAATCACCAATACCATCAAACACAGGCAACGACATATTAAAACTTAAAAAGAAGTTCTATACAGCTACAAAATGCAGTCGGGCCTTGATGGTCCTAAAGATTAATAAAGCTCAGAGGATAAGTAGCATCATAAAGAAGGACTTGGATGCAGAGGAGGAGGCATTTATTACAAGCACCCTGATCACAAATGCCAGGTAATAATTAAGAGACATCACAAAACAGTTCAAGGATTTCAAAACAACTACCTTAAATAGGAAGACTAAGAAGCTACAAAAAGACATCATAGAGTTCAAAACAGAAACCATATATCCATGTAAGGCAGATGAGTATATTACAACTATAAACAGAGGAGGACTTCAGGGACCACAAGCACAGAGATAACCGCAGAAGGTGGGTTACCTTCTCAGGATCCAGCAGCGGCTCATCCTCGAACGACAATTCGCAATACTATAAGAGACCATTTCAACAAAACATTCCCCAACCACCACATCACTGTTCTTTTTTAGGCAGAGGCGGGCCAGGACGCAACTTTTGGGGACCACCACAATGGGGAACTTAGTACGGTGGAGGCAGGCGAGGGACGAGACACCGCATGATGAGATACTAACACAGAATGACTCAAATAACAGACCAATATTTAACCAGGCCAATATCAAACTGTCTCAAGCCGAGACCTTGGTTCTAACTAAAGGCCTATCCTTTGTACCTACAACACAGACAGACTGGTACAGTTTAGAGCTGGAGGTACGTCGGTTCCTACGTTCCGTGAGGTTGCACAGTTTCTTTCAGGAACATAGGACGCAAGAAACAGGGCAAGACTCAGGAGTCATACACCATCTACTTTCACACCCTCAAGATAACCAGGTACCAGGGGATCTGCTCACGTTTGAAAAGTGCATTCTGCAGGATCTGGAAAAACTAAAAACCAGGAACAATAGGATCCACCAAAATGTATCCAAAGAAGAGAGAGATGCACTCACGTCTCTCAAAGGCCATCCAAAGGTTGTAATTAAACCTGGGGACAAAGGCGGGGGCATAGTGATCATGTCTACCAGCCAGTATTAACAGATGGTAATGCCACTATTAAACAACAGGGAAAGCTACAGTATCCTCCGAAAAGATCCAACAATGGAAATTAAACAGTAGATCTCAGACACGGTAGCATATGCGCTACAATGGGATTAGATCACAGAGAAGGAAGCAGACTTCCTTACCAATGCACAAGGAAGAACTCCTTGTTTTTACGCTCTACGGAAGATCCATAAGGACCCTGTCAATCCACCTGGGAGACCCATTGTATCAGGATGTGGTCCATCCTTGAACCAATTTGTAAGTTTGTGGATACCTTCCTCAAACCCCTAAGTGCCTGCACGATCACCTACTTATGGGACACCACACACACTATAAAAGTCTTTGAAGTCAATCAAAGAGGCGGTATACAAAATATGCCTGAGGTGGTACATGACGCCACAACAAATGCACTCCATCAATCTAAGCTACCCCTCAACATGCTGGCGGGGCTGTGGGAAAACCGAGGACCTGATCCGTATGTGGTGGGCCTGCCCAGTGGCAGAGACGTATTGGAAGGAAATCTTGAGCCATATTAAAGAAGTGATGGGGGTAAAACTGCCTTTGACCCGGCGGTGGTATTACTTGGGTAAGCAGCAGAAGGAAGTTATGCAAGAGCTACCATCATCACACACATGTTGAGCGAGGCCTGAATCAACATAGCGCAAGCGTGGAAAAACAAACAGGGGCCAGCGGTAGCCATGTGGTGGGTGAGACTTTGGGGGGCGATGGCAATGGAGAAGGTGACAGCATTGGCATATGGCTCCTACCCAAAATACCTGAACACGTGGATGCCCCTCCACAAATTTATGGAGGATAGAGAACAAATGTACTTCAAACCAATGACCCTTTGCAGGTTTTCTATTCTGTGAATAAGCAAGCCCTACAAGAGCAGTTCAGTCTGTAATGCACTCAAATATATTAGCAACAATGCTTCTGTTCAACCGTATGCCGTTAAGATTAAAATGGCGCAAGGAGGGTGTGGGGGGAGGAGGAGTTGTATGTATGTATGTATGTCTGTAACCTATGCTCTTCAGAAGAAAATAAAGTTTGTAAAAAGAAAAGTCTTTGAAGGACTAGAGTTTGGCCCAGAGAAACAACTGCTAGTGACAATGGACATTAAGTCATTGTACACAAGCATCCCACAAAATGCAGCCATTGAATGCACCAGGGAATGGCTCACAGTTGATGTTCTACAGACTAGGGTCCCTACTAACTTTATACTGGAACTCATGACAATAGCCCTGTGCAGAACCTCTTCATCTTCAACAATCAGATGTATCTACAAACTGGGCACTGGTGCGGCATTTGCACTAAGCCTAGCCATTCTGTACATGGCTAGATATGAAAAGGATTTTATCCTCTCAAACGCTAATCCATGGAACAAAAATATCAAACATTGCCACAGGTATTTAGACAAGGTCATCTTCGTTTCGGATGGTCTATAGAATGGGTTGCAAGAGTTCTGGACATGGATCCATGATGACCCGTGATGTAAACATCCAATTCACAATGGAACAGAGTGATGCTGAGATCAACTTTGTGGAATGGACTATTAAAACATAAATATGGCAAATTATAATGCGATCTTTTTCGTAAACCAACCGATCGGAACACTTTATTCCATCACTCAAGTAACCATACGATCCACATCAAAGAAAATGTGCCATATGCCCAATTTCTTGCAATAGGCAGAAACTGTGCAAGACTACTACCAACATGCCGAGGCCCCTATCTACACGACTGAAGCCACGAGGTTACCCGAAGAAACTTTTGAATCACTTGAAAAAACGAGCCAGGTATACAAATCGGGAGATTTTACTACAACCCAACCACCGAAAGCAATGACCGTCTGACCTGAGTGATTATACATGGTACCTATACATTCCAGGTGAAGAAAATCATACGCAAGCACTGGGCATTAACTAGACTTAATTTGCCTGATGAACCATTACCCTGTTTTCCATTTAAACAGGCTAAGAACATCCGGGAACATGTAGTACACTTGCTGTACAGACAAGAGACCACCAATATTGGACTGTGGAACCTACGTACCGTGAGCAGTCACTATCCATGTGGAAAGTGCATAGCGTGTAAGTTTACATCCAAAATGCAAACATTTACAGTGGGCAAACGATAATGGACACTAAGATACCTTACCAACTGCAACACCAATCAGGCAGTATACTGTATACAGCGCCCGTGTGGGCTAAGGTATATAGGACAGACAATGCACATGGTGAATACCAGAATATCTGAACATCGATTGAAAAATTGGATGCAAAACCATCACAGTGCCAGTCGTGGACCACTACCTTAAAGCAAACCACACAACGAATGATATCCTTTGATGGTTTGATGGGTTGTGGAAAAAGTAAAAGGAGGACCCAACATAGCGCCCCCCCCCCCACCGTTTAGTCACCCACCAGCAGTATGTGGTTTTATCATGGGGCCTCAATCCGACTGCACAGTATTATTTTTCTTCAGAACCACCTATGTGATTTGCGTAGACATCAGATTGCTTCTGAGTTCCGGGAATCCTCTTCGGCGTCTGCAGTACCATAGCAAGGGCGTGACGGTGGCCACACGCTGCCTAAATTAGTTCCTGTTATGCGCTGTTTGCCATAAAAACCACATTAACAATAAGCAGCCCTGGAGCTGATCCTAAAACGGGCAGACAAGCACCGGCCCACACGCCATGCTGCCTCCTCCACTAAGCAGGTAACAGTAAGGTCTAAATTAATATCAACATATGGGACGGGTGCTCGATCAATGTGACCTTCACTGTCCATTAGCACTATGGGGTGCATTTGCTCCTGCACAACGGTTCTCACCTTTAACATCACACATTGATATGATATGGCATTTATGACGCGCCTATACACAAGTGTTTCAAGGTGCGACGAGGCAAGGGAGGGGGGACAGAGGGAAGACAGAGACAACGATCCTACTAGGCCAGGAGACATTGAGATCGGGCAAGTGCAGGGGACGGGCGGGGGGGGGTACAATACATAGGATAACAGTAAAATAATTAAGACAATAAATAAAAGTGCGATCAGCTGGTGGCAGGTGCAAGGGTAAGTGCAGACATCAGGTGTCAAGTGCTAGTGGGGGCTGTAGGGATACAGAAACAGTCCCTGGTCCAAGTATTGCCAGGAGGGCAGTGCAGGTGTGCAACTGGCAGGCAGGGGACCTGGGCCCGAAATCAGAGGGAGCCAGCTAACCAGTGCAGTATCAGATTCAGCCAGGAGATCAGCAGGGGAGTGGAGCCGAGAAAGCAGAAGCAAAGAGGAAGGTCTTGAGGTGCTTCCGGAACCAGAGATGGTTCTCCTCAAGTTTCAGAGAGGCTGTTCCAGAGAGAGGCCCCAGCAGAAGAAAGAGATTCCCCCCTTCCTTCCCCAACTTGCTGCTTGGAGAAGCGACTGACCCTGAGGGAGTTTTAGGCGGATGAGCGAAGAGCTCGAGAAGGAATATATTTAGGAAGAGAGAGTTGGAGATATTGAGGTCCCAGGGCCCAGAAGGCCTTGTGGACAATGCAAAGGGTTTTGAACTTAATCCTCACAGACACTGGGAGCCAGTGCAGGGATTTCGGTCCTGGAGAGACACGATCCATGGGCTTGAGGCCAAGGACAAGTCTCGCAGTCCTATTTGGGATGAGTTGCAGAGGGTGGAGAGTAGAGGCAGGCAAATTTAGAAAGAGGCTGTTGTAGTAGTCCAGCCTAGAGAGAAGCAGAGCTTTGGAGACAGTGAGCTTCTGGGGAAGGAGAGGAAAGGAAGAATACCTCTGAGGAGGTGCAGCTGGTAGTGTGACTTCTTAGAGATGTCAGAGATGTGAGGAGAGGAGGAAAGTGTGGAGTCGAAGATGACCAAGGTTTTTAGCCTCACGGGTGGGAGCAGGAAGAGGGCCAAGAGAGGCCGGCCAGAGAGTGACAGGAAAGGAGGGAGCAGGTGTGCCGATGAGGAGAATCTCGGTCTTACTGGCAATAAGGCAGAGATCATTTGCGGTATACCACTCCTGGATAGCAGACAGTCAGTGATGAGAGAAGGAGAAGAGGTGGTGGAAGAGAGGCTGAAAATGAGTGTCATCCACATAGCACTGAAAGTTGGGGCAGAGAGCGGCAATGCAGTGGGCAAGAGGTGCCAGGTATTGGTTGAACAGCAAGGGAGAGAGGTTAGACCCCTGGGAAACACCACAGATGGAGATGGAGGCGAGGAAGGACCCAAGTTGGACATGGCAGGGTCTATTGGACAGGAAGGAGGTCAGCCAAGCCAGGGCCTGATCGTTAATACCCAGGTTATCTCAGAGACGGTTCAGCAGGATGGCATGGTTGAACGTGTCAAAGGCAGAGGAGAGATCAAGTAAAATGAGAACACAGGAGGAGTTGGAGTCGAGGTTGGAGAGCAGGTCTTCACGGATGTTCAGGAGAGCAGTTTCCGTGCTTCTGGCAGCTCTGAAGCCAGACTGATGGTCGTGGAGACAACCAACAGATTCAGCATGAAGATTAAGCTGGGAGATGGCCAGCGTTTCCAGGAGTTTGCCCAGGAAAGGAGTGATGGAGAATGGGTGATAGTTAGCTGGGCAGGAAGGGTCAGCAGAGGGTTTCTTAAGATGAGGGTGCACAAGGGAGTACTTCACAGGGGAGGGGAAGACTCCAGTGGCGAAGGAGTGGTTGTATAACAATACCAAACCCCCCTACTGTACAAATGTAACACATATTGTCTGCATGCACACTGATGCTGATGGATTTCTGCATTATCCAATGTCCCTCAAGATACAGGACTTCTGGATCTTTCATGGGACAGAAACCAGGACCGACCAGTACATGGCCCACCTGGGAGGACTTCACCATCCCACACGTTGCGCACGTTCCACACGTTACAGCAATTTGAAGTCCACCCCTTAACTCAATTGGGTAAGACTCTGCTTCTTCTACATTCCTTCAACAAGGCTGTCATACCAATTTCTTTTGGCCCTTGACTCAACTATTTGACTCTCCTTTTCCTTTGTCTCCCTTGGTACATTGTCTCTTACTCTGTCTCAATTTTACTTGAACTGTAACTATACACCTCGTCATGCCTAAATGTAACTATCAATTGTTATATGTTCTGCCCTGTTATTCACCCCGTCACCACCACTCACGATCACAGGTTTTGCTAATTACCAATCTGTTGCCACACTGTGCTTCCATTTCTGTCAGAGCAACTGAAAACTTGAAATGGAGCGAGTTGCCTCGTAGTGTAGACGAAGAAGTCTTCCAAATAATGTACCTGTCCGATTTTTAGAAATCACAACCAGAATGGTCTATTAATGGAAAGACAGGAGACCGATGACACTGGCGTCGTAGAAGTGGTCACAAGGTAGGCAGGAGTACACACCACTGGCGTCGTAGAACTGGACACAAGGTAGGCAGAAGTACACACCCCCAGCTGAAGACAAGGCAATAGTCAGTATAGTGTAACCAGGAAAACACTACACAATGTACCCAGTATCCTGCTATGTTATAAATGGCAATGTCAGGATAAGGACAAATGATATGCAGGCAACTGAATTCACAGAGGAGAATCAGGAATTAGGAACTGGCTAAGGCGGAAAAATGAAAGAGTCAAATAAGCAGAATAACAGTCTTATCGTATTGGACTCCTGTCCGACGGTAAAATGGAGTTCAAGAGCAACTGATATACGTGGCAAGTTCCTTTGATGGCAATAACGTACACCAAGAAGTCTCTAGTCCGTGTACTTATTTGTCCCCAAATACAAAGTTATTTCCAGGCACTGTGCAAAGTTCCATGTGAAGCAAGGTGAGCAAGGTAAAGAAGATGAAATCCAAAGACAATCCTATGAGTTTTCCAGGTCAGGCAACGTGCAGGCGGCAAGGTACTCAAACGTGTCCAAAGATAATCCCAAAGTCGGTCCGTGATCAGGCAGGATGCCGGCAACGATGAGTAGAGTCGAAATCCAAAGGCAAAACAGCAGCGGTCCGTGGTCAGGCAGGGTGCAGGCGACAAGAGCAAAATCAGAATCCAGAAATGCAAAACTTTAGCGGTCCGTGGTCATAGCAAGGAAGGCAAGAAGGAATATTTCAGAAACACAAATAGCAAGGTCTCTAACGCCACCGAAGGTTGTTCAGAAGCACCGGCAACTTCAGTGGGAAGAGCTTAAGAAGGATGAATCATGTGACTGCATTGCGTGCTGCCGTCAGCACAGGGCGGGCCATCCTGCGTTGTAGAGGACGCCAGCATTGCCAAGCGACCTTCCAGGCGCCAGGCTGCGTTCCAGGTAAACGGATAGTGTTATTCATGCAACCCGCATCCTTGTGAAAAAGCATGCGATTCGGGCGTGCCTACACTTGTATTTCGCTACTGCCCGTACTTTCCCTACTGCTGTACCAGGACGGCAGGGAAACCTGACAATTTCTCATTACTGAAACTATATTAAATACATGCATATTGAATGGAATATATAATCATAAATAACAATGGGTATCACTATGTCACTTCACGGTGCACATCACAACATCACTAAATCACAGCCTTGAAAAAGACTTGGGTTGAAGAGCGCGTCGGCTGTGTAGCGAGTTACCATGTCAAAAAATCTGTCATTCATTTCTACAATGATGTTTTCTTTGGTGCATACTAACCAAAAATAAACAAATTAATGACTATGACTTGACTGGACCATATAATTGATCAAATCGCTCAACAGCGACCATTGGACCACCATACCCTACCAGCGCCCAACTGATCTACAGTTCGTCATCCCCACAATTCTCACAAATAAATGGGAACCCCGGAGTTGGTTCCTCGACAAACCAGGATCCAGGCTGCTGGTCAGATTCGGAAACAAGAAAAGAGGAGGTGCGCAGGAGAAAGGGAGTCCCGCCACGATTAACTCCACCCTTGCTAAAACTACAGAAGATATGTGTTTTGGGAAACAATTTGATTTCTTCAGTTGATCTTTTCTCTTTTCCTTGTTTTCACTCTTCCTTTCTTGACTGCGATTTCCTATGACCCAGGCCAGGAGGCTGCATAGGTAGACAGTATATGTTTTTAATGCAGGTAACCAGCCTGCACCTGCCGTAAATTGATGTACATTTGTGCACTGTATTGTCTTTTCTGTCTCCTTTGCCTTAATTTTTATTGTTTACTGCTTTGTTTTATTGCAATGACAAGTGAATATTGACAAATGACATTAATTTACCATTAGTTTGGGTAAGATTATTTTCAGATTTCACCCCCTTTTCTTTACTACTTTCAGCTATACTTCTTTCAACGATGGGTACACACCATACACGTATCCATTTCTTTTGAACTACGTTGATACCTGTAATGTTGGTGTGTGGAACTGAATGGATATATGGACTTGAAGACCCATCGATAAGTTAGGACAGTTTAAACTAATAACCTGTATGCTTATTTCGCTGTCTACTTTTCTGATTGGGATGGAATCCCTAGATATAAGAGCCACTCCTCCTCCTTTGAAGTGAGGGAAGACTTGCCTGAATATTGTGTATCCAGGTGGGATAGCAAGGGCTAGAGTGCAGCCTGAGGCTTCATGAAGCCACATTTTGCTGATGATCAAAAGGTCTAAGTTATGGCAGGAGATAAGGTTGTGGATGTCAAGTGCGTGTGCTGAGAGTGATCGGGCATTGATAAGGGTGCAGCTGAGAGATGAGGTATGTGTGGTGCAAGGGTTAGTAATGTTCAGGGCGGTAGCTAAGGAAGCTATGGGTGGGAGTATTTCCACTGAAGTAGGAAGGGATGGTATAGTCTTAGAATGTCTGGAAGGTTTGTTTCTAACATCTATCGGCGAGGGAGGTGAGGCTATGGTGATAGGAGGCATGGGAGTGTTGGGCGTGGTTCCCTTTTGTGAGGGAGGTCTGGTGTAGGTGGGATTGATGTCATTTTATTAGTGGCGTGGACAGTTAACGCAGGTGGGCCGACGGGAACGATAAGCGTGAGATAGCATGATGGATGGCAGCTAGGGTATTAGGTTGGTGGGAGTGATCTGGAGTAAGGTTGGGTGGCTTGCAGGTGCGTACAGTCTGTGCAGTGGTGTGAGCAGGATCAGTTGTGGGGGGGCGCAGCGGTGGGAATGGGTGTTATTTTGGTAGGAAGTGTGTGGGTGGGATGTTGAAAGGGTTCGGGAGTGAAGTAATCAGAGGGAATGGCTGGGTTGAGGTGAGTGCGGTCCTCAGACGGTGCCATAGCTGTAGAGAGAGGTCTATGATCTGCAATCAGGGAGCGCTGAGGTGCAGCTGTGGTTCATGCTATGAGCACACAGGCTGAATGTAGATAAAGCGTATGAAGCAGGTTTCACTTCAATACAATTGGGACATACAAGGCAGGTGCACGCTACAACTAGGATGCAGTTTGAACATCAATACAATTGGGGCATACAGGGCGAGTGCACGCTTTTGCTGAGATGCATATTAGTTAGGGATTTTCGGGCGCAATGATGCATACCATTGAGTAGGTTACGGCAGGCATTGTGGACACAGCTGTTTGTGGCAATTGTTCTGTGCGGTTATATGGAGGCTTGAGGTCGGTCGCATGTGGTGGTAGTGATGAGGGATGGAGACATGTGAAAAGTTCCTTCCGAGGGGTGAAGATAGCGGAGGGCGAGAGGTAATGTTTTCAGGCCAAGATGGATGGGTGGGAAGGTAATGCTGATTAGCGCTTTGCTGAGTTTTAGGTAGTGCCCTAGCCGGCGTGCATGCAGTTCATGTGGAACAGAGCAGTGACCTCTGATGCTTGGAATGTGGGGGGGGGGTGCCAAGGCTTGGGGCTCCGCACTGACGCTAACAAACGCAAGCAGGGCCTGAGTGTGGGCCTTTGGTGAGAGGCCGGCGTTCACCTGCAGGCTTCCTATTGGTTGCTATTTGTATGGCAGGAGACCAATAGCAACAATCACACAACCAAAATGTGAGTCCGAGATGAGCGCTCCAGGTCACAAAGATGAGGCAGCCATTTTCAAGCAAGTAAAACACTGTAGAAGCCGCGTGGAAGTAGGGATCAAACTAGCAGATTCTAATTCAAAAAAGCTTGTTTCGGATGTTTCAGTAATAGCGCAACGTGCTGCATGAATACGAAGGCAGCAGGCACGGTTTCCAAACACAATTACATTTTACTCTGACAAGCTTCAAATAATAGAGTCCTGCAGCGCTTAGCCCCAGTGGGCTTACCTTTGAAGTGGGTGGCAGGGAACCCTCCGCGGGTCTCCCGTGATGAAGTAGTGACCACAGCTTCCATGTGGAGTGCAGGCAGGCAATGGGGTTTAACTCTTAGAGAAGAGGAAAGTGAAAGTTGAACTGTAAACGCTGAGTCAAAGTGGTCCTGCAGTGGCCTGTAAAGAAAGTCACACACTTTCGAAAGCCTTCGACATCTGAAAGTGAGAGGGAGACCCAAAGTGAAATAAGCTTGGGGAAGGGAGCCCCCCTGCAAGTTTATGTTGAACTGGATTGTAAGAGGTCTGAGCCTGGCAGAGGGGGACCTACAAGAACTGTGTGGTGAAAGGTCCAAGCCCGATAGAAGGGGACCTTTATTGTGTTTGAAGCCGAGCCAGAGTGCGTCATCCTGTCTACAGGGACAGCCTTACTGTGTGAGGTTTAACCTGGGCTGGAGAGCTGGTTCAACCACATTTATTCATTTGGACACTGATTTTTCCTTTTGCATACATTCCTCCTTTTTACACTTTTTTGTACAAGAGATAGGGCAGGCATTAGGTTTTATTAGCATAGGCCATTTTGATTTGACATACTCCACTAAGACTGCATTATTTATTATTTGATGGTCGAGACTACTCCCATTTTAGTTATAGGGCACAATAGGAGTTTCTCAAACCTTAACAATTTCAATAAAGGTTTTACAAATTGTACCCATTGTGTCAGTGTCATACTTGTGATACCATGCCTCCCCTACACCACTCAACTGCATATGGGCTCCGCCGGTCAGAGTCTTATTGGTAAACCCCAACCGCTTTCAATCGCTGTACGAGGCTGGCCTACTTAAAGTGGGACAAATGTAAAAGAACGAGGTCTTGTTGACTAAGCAAGAGTTAGAGCAGGCCCTGCAATTAGGTCGCATACGTCCATTGTTATACTTACAACTCTGTTGCGTGTTGCTAGACCCATGATGGAAAGAGCTGCAACGCCCACTAACGCCCTTAGAGCATGTCCTCAACTCACATCAGAGCACTAGGTAACTGATTTTGCGGCTGTATGCCTCGCTGCTCAAAAGAGGGCCCCTAGCCATGCCACAATACACATGAACAATGGGCAGCTGACCTGGGATTGCAAGAGGGGACCGAGGACTGGGCCACCATCTACAGGGCAGTATGGTCCTCCACGATAGCGGTACAATACAAAATGCACAATAGCAGGTTGCTGTTCCGTTGGCCCCTAACTCCACAGAGGTTACCACAAATGTACTTGGAGGGGAGTCCAAATTTCTGGAGGGGCTCTGCTACTGTTTGCAATTATTGGCACCAGTGGTGGAGTTCTCCAAAGGTGCAACTCTATTGAAATGAGGTTCTGGGCTGGGGCCGAGCCATAGATGGGATTACGTGAAACCAGTCCCCGTTGTTGATGTCGTTTGGGATTGAGAAGAGGGAGGAGGACTATTTGCTGGTAGCACACATGCTGAGGAACTTAGTTATGGCCCCGCGGATATGTCTAACAAAGTAATGGAAAAGAAGCTATCTTCCCATGAAGGTAGAGTGGTTGGATAAAACTTATGAGATCTATGAAATAAAACGGCTCACGGCAGCAATCATGAAATTCCCTGTGCACATTGACATGGAATGGCTTCCATTCCGGGAACGTTACAGGGCTGAGAAGCAAGGGAAGGGTGGTGTTTTTTATTTTTCATTTTTAAAGCGCTCACACAGCCCGGGGGCATCGAGACGCTGCTACAGGAATATGTCTTAGTTGCATATTTATAACGCACTTAATACCCAGAGGGTTCTAAGTGCGAACCCGGGATCGAACCTGTGTTTCCTCGTGTCGTCTTGTTTCCAAGGCAAGCACGTTGCTGCTGAGCTATCCTCCCGGGTGTGTGAGAATGGGAAAACGGATTGATGTACAAGCGAACGCAGTCCCAAATCATGTTGGGGGAAAGCTTGTGGGGAAGTCAATGGACATGATAGGATGACCAGGTCATGAACAGCTGCAGTTATACAGTCGCAGATGGTATTTGGTCATTAATAACTTGATATAATCAAACAGTTTTGTAATGATGTTGTTCCTGGGGGAGGGAGGTCGATTTCTCGTAATTTGTGAAAGCACAGGTTTGTTTGCTGTTTTAGGTGACGTGCTATGGTTTTCTTGGCGATTATTGCGGTCTGAGCTGAAGACACTGACAATGTGACGTCAACAGATTTGTTTTTGTTGGCTTGTTAGTCCTGGTTTAAACTTCAATAAAAACCCAATTTGCAAAAAACTAAAGAAGACATAAATTGTTACTACTATACCTTTAAAATAGTTATCACTATATCTGATGTTTTAATGATGGCTTAGTTTGTTTTAAACCCAACAGTAATTGGGCAGCTAATGCGTCAAATACAATTGTTTACTTAGCAATACCATTTTATCTTAATAGCACACAACAGCAAATCCACCAGGAACCCTGACCTCTACAGAATGCGCAACAATTCCAAAACATGAACGCCTGCATGCCACCTCATCATGTAAGCATTTTAAGAATGACTAACAGATAAGCAATGAAATGGGTAATCTGGTAGAAAAGGTAAAAAAATCCAAAGCAACAAGCAGGTTGTACTAAAACAAAATTGATACCCGTGACAAGGTTCTCAATGATTCTCAAGACAAGTCCAATACATGTACTGTTTGTATTACAAAAATATACACAAAAGCAGATAGTCTGGGCTCTGGGTGCGGATGTATGTGATTTCACCAAATCCATTTCACCTAAAGGTGAAATATTCGGGAAAAGAAATTCTTCTAGTCGTTTTTTTATTATGTGGGGAAGACCCCTCCCCCACCGATCCCACCGATCCCACTCCCCCCCCTTATCCTATACCCTTACCCCACCCCATCTATGTTTTAAAATTGAACTACTTACCCAACCAAATTTGAAGAATGTTTTTCCAGACGATTTCTCATTTGGTGAAATGTAGGTATAAGTATGTGTGCAGGGGTGTTTCAAGTAGCCTTTCCCTCGTCCTTGAAGTGTGCTCACACCTCCCTACTCAAAACAGGTCTTATCACAAAAATAGATACCCTATGGCCAAGTTACCCCTATTGTCTAGTCTGTGCCTATCCTAGGCAGGGCCACTCTCTCCCTCTTCTTCCTCTTTCCTCTCTCTCCTCCATCTTTCCCCTCTATCCCCTCGTTCTATCCTCCCATCCTCCTCATCTTCCTCTTCTCAGTTCATCACTTAGTCTTATGGAGCACTGGTGTTATCTGGACCTTGACCCAATGGCATGGCCATTGTCACTAGGCCAGTGTGGGACCACTGAGAGACCAATACTCCTCCCCCAGTCCAGCTGTCAGAGAAAGGTCAGTCAGGCAACCTGCGGAAAGAAGAGGTTATCACAAATAAACAGGAAATGGGTTATGTCCCGAGTTCCTAGGCATCTTGCTTCCCGCCGTACACCACTTAATCTTATCACATATTCTACATAAATCAGACACCAGGATGAGATTTTTTTACGGCCCAACGCAGACCTGTCTTTTTTCAGAACATTGACATATTAACAGGATTGTGCAAAATTCATAACCCTGCCCAGAGCTGGACTGCGAACAAAAAGTGGCCCTAGAAATTATTTTTTTAGTGGCCCCATATTAACATATACTGGAAGCTTTGTAACAATGTTTTACTTTATCCCACTCAAAAGAGGCCCATGGTTTTGAGGCCCACCAGGAAATATTCCGAGTTCCCTGCAGGCCAGTCCACCACTGCCTTCCACTAATAACCCCTTTTGGCAATCTCTCCCTGGTCTACCTTTAATGCCAGATCTTGCTCAACCAACCCAACCCGCTCTCAAAGGGGACAAAGGAAAATGCCCTGGGGCGAGCAGGTACAGCAGTTCCCCTTCTGCTTCGCTTACAGCCACGTCCCAAACAGCCCATGTGGCTAAGAGGTAGCTTCTTTGGGTGGTGACTCTATCCTAATGGCCTTTGACAGACTATCCACCAACTGTCCACTTTCTAACACCAAGCTGACGACTCCACTCAACTCTATTGCCCAAGTTTCAGGCCCTTTTATCCATGTAAATCACAACTTCAAACATGACTATAAAGGAATAAACATATATGCTATGTTATGTTAAAGGTTCTTATATTGCGCATTGTAGCCACCTGCGTAGTTTCTTGGAGCTCTGGCGGATCTATACACACATATACAAATATATGTGACAGGGTCAGAGATCTGACACTTTTAAGAGGGGATTGGGATGCCCCTCAACCTGGGAAAGGAGGTTCGATAGGGTGTTTACCAGAGCCAGTCTTGCCCCAGAAGCAGGGTGTGAGAGTTGGGAGGGCGCAGGCATATGTGCCTATTTGTATGAAATAAGTACCACCTTTTCCTGTCCCAAACTTCTTCTGCATGATGCTGGCCAGCCTTTCTATTTGTCCCATAGGACTACCTTACAGAGAAAGCCTAGCGGTGGAGAAAAGAATGGGAACCCAACCAGGAGAGAACCGGCGAGGAACTGCAAAAGCAAGGAGCGATCTGCACATCAATCCAGCAATCCGGACCCTCTATGCAATACGAATGGTGAAACTGATTGTACCGTCAGCAGGACTGCAGAGCGATCCACTCATTAAACAGGCAATACGGATGCCCTGTATAGTCCTGGCAAGAACTCTAAGATTGACTATATTGTGAGCGGGTCGCCATTCCCAAACGCCAGCAGATCCACATACGGAAAGGTGGCAGGGCTAAAGGCCTGTTATATGCGTTTGTGTAACTGTAACCCAGCCCCTGGAGAAAAGGAAGCCGGCAGTTGGCCTGGGGAACCAGCAGAGGGAAAGAACCATTGGAAGGGGGAGGATAAAAAGGGACATAGAAATCAGGGGAGTATGGGTTGTTTAGGTGAGGTCAAAGGAGGAGAAGGAGGGCTAAATACCAAGCAGATTTAGGACGGTGCAGAGAAACATGGAGGAGGATTGCTGAAACCGTGTGCAGTACAATGCAAGGTATTGGTTTGTCGGAGAAAGTGGAACTTGGGTGTGACAGTGTGTGTAAAAAGAGTGTGTCTAACTGAGACAAGAGTAGGACGGAGTGAATGAGATTGAATCGGAGAGTGAAAGGAGGGGGACTGTGGGAGAAAGTGTGGGTGTAGTGTAGAGGAGATGGGAGAGTAGTAGAGTGGAGAGGGGATTGTTGTAGAGTACAAAGGGGATAATTGTAGAGTGGACATGGGAGAGGTGGGGAGAAGGAAGAGTGGCGAGCACGGGGGACTAGTATATATAGGGAGATCAAAGGAAACTGCCTGCTATTGTCTGCAAACTTGAAAAACTTCTTCCTAAAGCAGAAATTGATTGGAGATGACCTATCTGCAACAACACCTCATGACCTTTCAGATGCATAAGGGAGCTGCAGTTGCCCTAGAGGCCGCTGCACGCTCTCTTACAGGCTCAACCTATAGAGAGTCAAAAAGTAAAGAGTGGCAGTAAAAGTCAAGGGTATCCACAGCGCTTGTACAGTCAATTGTGATCAGCAAAAAGGCAGCGGGAGTCAAGGAAGTGTGGGTGTGCTGCCGGTACACTACCACAGAAATTAAGCACAGACATGAAAGGGCCCAAGACACACTACGCCAAGAAATGCAAACATTTAAATACAATAATGTATTTATTTATGTAGATTGGTCAGCCTGACACGTGTTTCGAGCCAAACCTGGCTCTTCATCTGAGGCTTGTTATTAGAGGTGAGGATTGCGTAACGTAGGGGCATAAATTGCCTGTGCAAACTCTTATGCTTCTCAATTGCAGCAGAGGCTGAGCGCTGGACAGGTAGCTACTAGGTAGGAACCCTTCCTGGTAGCTACCTCTGCCGCAATTGCGAAGCATAAGAGTTTGCATAGGCAATTTATGCCCCTACGTTACGCAATCCTCACCTCTAATAACAAGCCTCAGATGAAGAGCCAGGTTTGGCTCGAAACACGTGTCAGGCTGACCAATCTACATAAATAAATACATTATGGTATTTAAATGTTTGCATTTCTTGGCGCAGTGTGTCTTGGGACCTTTCTTGTCTATAAAGAGTCAAGCAACCATTTGCTTAGAAACATCATCTGCAAAAGTGCCCCCTCTATTTGACCGCATCCTGGAAACTTCCAGGCAGGTTAAATCCGGGAAGAAGTCAATTGAAACACAAAACATCTTACCAGGAAAACTGATCCCACCTGAAATATTGGATCAAAGTATAAAAATCCCAACAAACCAAAATCAAGATCTGGTTGAGAAAGAGATGCCTCTCTTAAATGGTCAGAGCCCTGGCACCTCGACTCCCTATCCTGCTAGATCTTCACAAGATGCGAGTTCCCCTGACTTGGAGCTCATGAAAGGCCTGGCCCTCAACCCACAGAATATAAACCCAGTACATTTATCAGCTACACCAAAAAGGAGCACAGAAACTTCAACCCACCGCCCCGCCCCACCCCCTGCCCAACTTGGGAGAGCCACGAGTTGGTATCTAACTCTCCTCGTAGAGGCGACAGAAGATCCGAGGGCTATCAGGACCAAACACCACACCAAAGAAACCGGATCTAATGTCCATTATGTCCACTGTTACCATAGCTCTTGCTCCCTTCGCAAAGATATATGAAGGAATAAACGATACCTTGAGGGACCATACATCCCTCATAGCTATGATGCACACTAAACTAATCTTCCTGGAAGGATTCATCACGGCCTTGGAGAAACCTCCTGACCTGCCACCCAAAATCATGATAGTCTACTTGGACAAAGGCTGCCAAACTACAAGAGACTACATAACGGATGAGGACGTCAACAGGGGTTCTTCCTCCACCAAGGCAACTTTGTCCTGCCAAATAGACCTCACAAAAGAAACGCCTGAAACTTCAACGCAAACTCCCAGGCTCTTAAGCCCCTTACATAACTGTCCAAGAAGCTAAAAAAAACTATGTCTTAGGGTGGAAAAAACATCAAGCCCGTTGGCAACCCAGCAAGAGGACACAGTAAAGGATGTGTAGTCCTGAAACTAGGGGACCAGTTGCAGTGTTCTCCTCCCCGCCAACAAATGCAACACTCGAAAACTGTACTGAAGAACCCACCAACAAAGATGATTGGATTTTCGAGAAAAGAAACCTTAAGTCAGTCAATCCAAAGAACAGACCAGTTACCTGTTCAAACGAGGAACCTACCACCTCAGGCCTTGGGCCAAAAGGGGTGAGACTTAAGATCCCTCATGATGATCTTTCATCTAAACGGGTAAAAGAAAATGCCCTGGTAATAGAACACCGGCTTCCTCTTGGGGCCTTTTGTGACGATCTTGGTCCGAGCAACGTTTCCTCCAGACATATAAGTGAATCTTCATAAACTCTCACGGACCTGATCAACCTTTCACAACAGCCAATTGAGGAACTGGAGGAAGATGACGTGATCGATCCACAATTAAAACCTGGCAACCAGGGACAACAAGACATGGCAATCACCACGACAAGAGTGGTAGAAAGCCCAGATGTGCCCAACTCACCTCGATTTCTAACACTATCAGAAAAGAGAAAGGGCATCATAGTCAAGTAGCGGCCTTCCGCACCATGCCCCAGACAAGTCTAGTTGTGCACTTTAAGTACGCAAGATCAAAAGCCTAAATCCTTGGCCCAGGACCACAGATGGACATCAAAGGAGCCGAATAAGTCTGCTAAACCAATCTTGACCCAGTGTAATAAAGACCAATCCAACAACAAGGTAGGCGGTGCCAATGACCACTGACAACACATCCAGAAAGTCGGGTCTAGAAATTGTACCTCACCCCGACGTCAGCAAGAAACTCACAGACACGACCAAAATGCTGCATATCAGAGAAACGATCAGAGAGAAAACAGGTCGTTCAAGTTTGAATCCATATTAGATTAAAGTAAAAACTTGATCTTGAACCATGGAACAATCGTACAGATCTTACATAGCATTCCTAACTTGCGGCAACTAGTGTCTGAAGATATCAAAATTGTGGAATTTGGCATAAAACATCGAATGGATTGTGTCTTCCTCCACATACCATCCCAAGTGGTACGAAGGATGCTGCTTAAAGAGACAGAAAAACCTTCGAATTCTGGGATTCGACTTAACATTAGTTGAACAAGCTTGTTCTACTGCTCCAACAATGGAAGGTTCAATAAATGCAGAACACGACCAGTCTCAATAAGTATGCAAGGAACCTTCAAGCCCTTCTCTAAGCAAAAACGAGCTTCAGATACAATCGGAATCTTCGACCTACCTAGACCCATTCAATACAGGAAGAAAGTCAACTGGACCAAGACCGGCTTTCACGATCACGGTTACTCAAGAGAACAGGACCCTGGAGCCACTAACAGCTGCTTGGCCCCCGGTGAAAGAAACAAACAAACTCCTGGTCGAGGACTGGTCATGGATCCTAGACACACTTTGCAACAGAAAAGCACAGCCACTCAGCTCGCTACTCCATGATGCTGGAACTTGGAGCTACCTCACATTGATCATTCAGATAAAGTAAAACCATTAAGGTTGGCATGTTGGAATACCAGAGGATTTCACCATCTAACGACTCCAAGTGACGTAAATTTGGGCGCCTACGATATTCTGTACCTACAAGAAACTTGGCTTGTCAATCGTCCATACAAAGATGGTTACGAAGCAACTGTAGCTCTGGCCGCTAAGGGAGAAAAAGGTTGTCCCTATTCTGGCTTCTTGATAGCAGTTAGAACTGGAGTGGGCTTGTCCGTTACCAAAACGATTCATTCCGATCTCTTTTGTTTGACAATCATTATTGAATGGTCAATGGCCTGCGAAAACAGTGGGGAAAAAAAATTGCGGAAGCATGCTAATAGTGACATACTACTGGAACCCGCAAGCAATTTCAGACGTCAAATTAATTGAGTTGGTCACCTCAATACTCGACAGCTCACTGGCAGAAAACATGATCGACCACACCTTAACTTGCACAGATTTAAATGCTGTCTTTGCCCCTGTAAAGCAACTTATGAAGCCTGAAAAAGCAAATTGTTCGGCCTCACAAAGAGGTAAAACATTGTCAAGATTTATGAAGGACAGAGATTTTCATCATCTTAAAAAAAGAGGAGGGTATTGATTGTATAAACATCCCCACATGGGAAAGAGAACTTCAATCTGCTGACTTGGAACACATCTTTGTCACTCCCGATCTTTTCCAACTCCTCAATCCAATCACTGTCAAAAGAACTATAAACAGTGACCACAACCTCCTAGAATTAACGTTACATCAAGTAACCACCAGTTGGCCTTCTATAATGACGACTGGGGTGGAGACAAAACACTGCTAACAGACTGCGCCTGAAATCCGAGGACATAACATCTGTCACAAAAGCATACTCTGCTACAAGAAAATCAGGCAAAGACCCGGAAATAACGATCGACTACAGACCACTGCTAATTCCACTTAATAGCAGTTCATCAAAAAATAGGCAAAATACTTTGCGCCGTCACTCATTTGATTCCATCTTGCTAGAGAAAAAAAGAACGATGAGGCGCATTAAACGACAGGCTGCAAAATCAAATAACCTTGGCTTCAAAGCTAAAGCTGCAAAAACCATCAAAGAGTATACATCTTGAATAATCAACCACAGACATATGCTGTTACATCAAGACGCTGATCAAATAAACAACTCTCAGTGGGTAAAAAAATTCAAGCATTCTGGTCGGTGATTAAAGGCTCCTTGAATAAAAATCAGGAGACCCTAACGAACAGTGCGAATGAGAGGGCTTAGATGTCCCATTTCTCCGTCCTCTTCATAGACCCAAATCAAACCTCTGGATCCGGGTACTCAAATAAAGTCAGTGTACCGTGGGCTGCATCTGACAGTGAGGAAAAAATAAAAAAAAACTTAACAGATCGAGGGCCCCAGGCCCAGACAGCCTGACAAACGTTATGTTAAGGGAACATCTGCATGAATGGTCGCTGTTCATCCAAGCTGTTTTTAGTGACATCTCTAAAGGAAGGCTAATCTCAGACTCATGGAAACTAGCAGTAATAGTTCTGATCCATAAGAAAGGAGACAAGTCTGACCCGAAGAACTATAGACCTATAGCGTTGTTGGACGTGATAGGGAAAATAGTCGGAGCCTTCCTTTTGGAAACATTTTCAGCTTGGACCTTACACATCAATGCGCTCAATCAATTTCAGACCGAATTTGTTAAAACTGTGGGCACCTCAGCAAATATAATGCTATTAAGCATATTGAAAGATAAGACATTCCAGCAAACTGTTATGGATCAAGCTAGAAGCTTTAGGATGCCCTGAAGAAATAATGGGCCCTCTGAAAGCGCTCCACGCAGACACCAAAATTCATGTCTGACTAAATCAAGCAGGGCTCTTGTCATCTCAATTCCAACCCCCCCGAGGAGTAAAGCAGGGATGTCCTTTGGACCCATCTATCTACAACTTCTGTACCTTGGATATTCATCATTTTGAGCCCGCATTGAGATCCTTCCCATCAGCTATGGGAGGGGAGAAAGTGACGCGTTTGGTATATGCGGATGACCTCATATTGATTGATCAAACAAGAATCGGCCTGCAAAGACAGCTGGACAGTCTACACAGATATACCGTTTTGAATCACTTGGAAATAAACCAATGCAAAACTAAAGTCATGTGTTTTAAACAAGGTAATCAGAAGAACGAGCCCTTTGTATGGACCGTGGACTCAAACTCAATTGAGAAAGTTGAGACCTTTAAATACCTGGGAACCACCACCAACAATAGCTCTGCAAAGACTCGGTTTACTGTAGATCTACAAACCAAAGCTAAACAACTGGCCAGCCAAGTGAAAATCATGGATGCCAAATTCGGTCGATTTTCAGTGGTGGCAGCCATAAGATACTATAAGGGAAAAATCATCCCCTCTTTAACATATGGTGTAGTCGGCATCTTGGGTATCCCTGTTGAGACCTGGGGGCGATTAGAATCAATTATCTGGAAAAAAACTTTAAACCTCCCAGATTCAGTTCAAATTGATGTGATTCATAGAGAACTATCACCATCATCCATTCAAGCAGCAGTTGACTGGAAACGGCTTACCCTATATCGAAAGATAATTACACCAAATGGGTCGAAGGTGTTGAGACTAATCAACAGGGAGATTATGACCAAACCGCCCTCGCACCTGCCATATTGGGCAAGCCATCTTAAGACAATTTTGACAGATTTGTGCTGCTCCGAAGACAATCTGATTGCAAATCCGATGCGTGTGAAGGAAAAACTGTTTTGTGCTGACTGGATCAGAACTTTGGAGAAGGCAACGCCTCTAAACTGGTCAAAGAGACACTGCAGTGTGCTTTGAAACTCAATGAAGTACAGCCTTACCTTCTGAAATTTCCAGACCATTCTTACATGGAAACCTTCATGAGAGCACGTCTTAATTTAATTCAAACTAACAAAATCTTGACCATAAGAGGACTGAGCCAGTCGCCAGGCGGTCGATTCTGTATGAAAGAGATGGTGACAGAATCAATCAAACACGTGATGATCTACTTCCCTGGCCTTATCCCCTTGCGACAGCAGCTCTTAGCACCTCTCTTCCATTCACAACAAACGTTGGATGATGACCGACGATGGTCTGCTTTGATGAGTGGAACGTCCACTTCATGGGTGATCGCGGTAGTTAGATTAATTTGGAAAGTTTTTCCACCGCCTTTTGCAACTCTTCCCAACAATCTGTAAATCAAGGAACCTACAGATGGAAATGTTCATAACATTCACTGTTTGATGGAAAAAGTAAACCCAACAGCGGGTACATGGGATTTATGTTTGTTTGCCTTTTTGTAAAAAAATTCAAATAAAGAAAAAAAAAAAGAAAAGTATTCTTTGATAACACATTCACACTTACACAACAGCAAACCATGATCATCCTATTCAGAATGCAATTTATGGTTGGAATATACAGTTATGTTATGTCATAAAGAACGTAAGGAGTGCAACATTCACCCAAGGGAAACTTGGCGCTAACAGCAGAACAGGGGAAAACAACAACCGGAAAGAATACCCCAATTAAAACATATAATACTTCAGCGACTGCCTAAATGACAGGGGGTTCTCAGTAGTACAAAGCATCAAGGGGAGGGAATTCCAGAGTTTAGCAGCTGCTATAAAAAGCCCTCAACCTCCAATATTTGGCACAGGAAATCGGGACCAAAATGGACATCGGCGGAGGGGAAAACCCGAGCGTTATAGATGCGAAATTTTGCTTGCAAATATTCTGCGGGGATACCATAAAAAGCGTAATGGACCAAACCCAACTATTTGAATTGAATGCGCTTAGCCACGAGAAGCCAGTACAGGTGACGCAATACAGGGGTAATAATAGAGCAACTAGTAACTGTGAGGAGCTAGGAATGAGACTGGCACAAGGGTTTCATAGTTTTAGTCAAACACTTTTATTAAAATAAAAAGGGTTTGGAAAATGCCTCTCTGTCCCTGCACTGGAGGTATTTCCTTACCCAAAACCAAAACTAAAAGTTCTGTCATTTGTCCGAATGTCCAAAGCAAAACTGTCCCGTGTCCAAAGTACTATTCTGGCCCTCACACTCCAACTAAATAAACTCAAAGCTGAAAAGGGTAATGTAATTGGCCTTCAGTGGTTTTTAAGGTTTACAGTGATTGTTTCCAAAAAAAAGTTTAGAAAAAAAAGGTTTGAATCACTAAACCCTCGAAACAAAAGTTTCGAAAGCATAAGCTTTGACAAGCTATATTTAACATGAAAAATAAATTTCTTTCGAAACTAATCCATCAACAATAAACATGGACTAGTTTCAATTGAAATGCACTTTCACATGTTAAAAGTAGCATTTCAATGCTTTTTTTGTAACTTTAAAATGTTACATGGAACTGTCCAGTGCTGAAATTTCAGCACTGGCCAGCCCCTTGTTACATTTTAAAGTTTGTGTGTATATTGGGGGGGGTCCCCCCAATCCCCACGCCACCCCTCCCACCACCCAACCCTAACCCTAGCCCTAGCCCCAACCCTAACCCTAACCCAAATTTAATCCCTATACTAACCCAAGCCCCAACCCTAACCCCAAACCCTAACCCTAACCCTAATTTAACCCCCCAATGTAACCCTTAAACTAACACAAACCCCAACCCTAACCCCCAAACCCTAACCCTAATTTAACCCCCCATGTAACCTTTAAACTAACCCAAACCCAAACCCTAACCCTGGTCCCAGCCTGCACTAATACTTACCTTCATTTAGATACCATATTCAATTTTTCTCCGGAAGAATGTCTTTTTGAAAGAATGGCTTTTCGAAAGGATGACTGGATACCGTTTTTAAATGTTCAAAGGAAAAATGCGCAACTCCAACACAAAAGTTACAGGACAGAGTTCCTTATTCCAGAGAGTAGTTCCCTTTGCCTGGATTTATCTTCCCTCTGCGGTATGTTCAAAGGTATCAGTTCCTTGAATTTTTCTTAATCGATAATGGAACTATTCCACAAAAACAACAATTATTTATCCTTATCTTGTTAGGATACCTGTTGTACTCACCTGCCAGGTTTTCACTTCTTGTTTGCTTGGTTTCACACAGCCTTTGGCTGGTCCCGATATATCCCTCTCTGGACCCCTTTTGCTGATATACCTCTTGTATACTGTTCGGTTTGTCTTTGCTTGGTGTATTTCTCCCTACCAGGACTTTCCCATGAAAACACTCTTGCATTTGCCCAGTATACTCTTTTGCCAGGGCTTTTCTTTCTCATGTGCTCTGCACACACCTTCAAAACTAATATTATCTTGAGTCTACTTTACCTAACACAGTACCTGCCTGGTACACTTTCCTGCCAGGGATTTTCTTCCATGTGTATTGCATACACTTGCAAAGCTTAAGGTCTATTACTTCTCGTTCGCAGTTCGTTTAAATAAAGGGTTCAGTATTTCCTTTTAAGTCTTTCATTCACATGCTTTACATTTGTCTTCGTCATGTTTGCTCGTACACCCTGCCGCAACCAGCTCATGCTGGCATTCTCTTCCGCGGTCAACCGGAGGCAGTCATTCAGCTTCTCTCTCAGATTTGCCACCTCGTTCCTCAGCTGGCACGCTCCCTGCAGTTTCTGCTTCCGATTTCCGTTCGGTTCGACAAGGACCATGCCACCACTCTGCACCTGCAAACGCCCAGGAGCAACGTGCTGGTTTCTGGCATTCTCACAACTTGTCTGGTCTCAGAGTCAGCTTCCCACTTCTGTCTTCCTGAGACGGATGGCTCAACAACAGCCTCTGCCCTCCACTGTCTCTCTGTGCCTCCCAAGAGCAACAACTTCTTCACTCTAGCAGTGTGCTCTGATCAGCTGTGGGTTAAATCTCCCTATGAGAGGACTGTACTCACAACAACAAGAGTGCAGCCTGCATTGTTGGTCGTTTCCGCTGTGCATTAATTGGCTCCTGTTCCTCGTCCCAGTACTCTTGCAGTTATGGGAATGGAAGTCCATTTTTGATGTTGAATCTGTGTAAGCGTTTGAAGGCAAGTTAGCACTTGATAACTTGTAAGTAAAGTCTGAGAAGACATTTTCATGAGTTTTGGAGGGAAAAGTCAAGTCTTGATGGTTCACACACACATCTTTTCCGATGGTTTTCTGTGCCCTTCCTAGGTGGACGAGGGGAGGTGTAACAATACACCATTAAGGCATTGTTCATGGATGGGGTATCTTCAAAAGAAAAGGGGGGATACCATGTCTCATCCAATGGTGCTCTGCTACTCTCCCGGAGGCTGTCTCCCCCCCCCCCATGTGATCCTCCCTCATATAGCCAGGGTCAGGAAGTGACTGTCTTACCCTGGCCACATGGGGAGAGGTCACCACCGGGAAAACAGTAATGACACCATTGGACTCATAACATAACCCAGTAGCCGCTCGGGCTGCAGAATTCAGCAGAACCTGAAGGCGCCAGATCAGATAGGCAGGCTGTGCCAAATAAAAAGAGTTACAAAAATCCAGTGAAGACAGAACAAGGGAAGCACGCATTGGAGCCCTTGACTGGGTTGGAACACACAGAAGGGCCTTTTGCAAAATCTTCAAATGGAAATAACCTTTCTGGAACACTGCACTAATCGGATTATGGGCGGAAAGGGAAGCTGACATTTTTACCTCCAGGCCCTTCACAGCCGTTACAGGGGTAGGAAAAGGACCAAAAGAGAGAGTCCAGAAGAGAGGATTCAAGAGAGCCATGCCCAAAGGAGGGCCCATCACCAACACCTCAGTCTTATCACCATTCAGCTTGAGCCAGTTGTTTCACATCCATTGACCTATGACTGCCAATCAGGCTCGAAGCATAGACACACTTTAAGCCAGAGAGAGGTCAAGGCGCCCAAAAATGTGTGTGTCGTCTGCCTAAGAATAGCACAGGAAGCCGTGGGAGAGGATGTGCTTGGTCAGGGGCTGAATGTAGATATTAAACAAGAAGGGTGAAATGGTGGACCCTTGAGGGACTCCATAGGTCAGAGAAGTGGGAGCAGAGTGAAAAGGGGGAAGAGATGGAGTCCAGTCAGATAGAAAAGAACTAAACCAAGAATGAACAGCTCCACAGAGGCCAGCATCAGCAAGACGCAGAAGCAGAATGACATGATCGATAGTGTCAAAGGCAGAGGCAAAGATGTCAAGCAGAATCTGCCATCCCCACAATGCCCTGGTTCTTCAAGCGCATCAGATCGTCAACAACTGGGATCAGCACTCGATCTGTGCCGCGACCTGGTCGAAAACCAGACTGAGAAGGGTCTAGGAAGGACAAGTCCTCCAAAAAAGTACTGAGGCGGGGACCCACTCCAACAACTTCATCAGAAAAGGAAGTAAGAAAATGGGGCGGATGTTTGAAGGAACAGAAGAGTCCAAAGAGGGTTTCTTCAAAAGAGGGATAACTAAGGATTTCTTCAGAATAGCAGGGATAGACCCAGAGCTAACAAGGAAGATTAACAGAATATATATATATATGCAATAAACAAAAGAATCCATGAAAAGATATTACCACTGATACAATCGTACAACCACCATAGCATAAAACATGAAAAACCACTTACACAAACCAATTTAAAAACATGACAATAAAAAGAAAACATACAACTCACAATGGATCACAACACCACAATGGCACAAACATGCCATGCAATCATAAAATCAAAACAGTGCCAAACACAATACACTACCAGAAAACACAGGCACACCATACAAACAGAAATGGATTCCAAGAACATACCACTAATGCAGCCCAGATATATCCACACCAGACAAGTGATACGCCACTCTAGCACAATTGCTTTTGCTTCCATTTACTTCTGAACAATCCAACCACTCATCCAATCCAAAGGACACAGAATAAACACATGCGTACACGAAAACATGCAATTCTCCCCTGTGGCACAATTTCTGTTTCACACAATCAAAAATCAATCCTACCCTCCATCCAAATGAAGTAGAAAAAAAACACATGCCCACACCACATTGTCGTCCCCAATCCATGCACTACAACACTGCAGGAGCACTTCCAATTTTGCTTTTACACACCTTCAGCACAATCTAAGCAGGCATCCAATTACAATTTACGCGATTTGAAAACAGGGAAACTCAAACCATTACGATTGGTCAAACCTCTGACATGACACTTCGCAAATCACGCAAACTGAAACTCTCCCTATTTCTGTTGCACACATCTAGCACAAAAGAGCTCAAACTCTTGCTTTTCAAATAATGTGAGCATTAACATATCTAACAGAAATTAAAAACTTTCAAACATTCATCTTAACATTATAACTTACATTAACACAGGTACTGGTAACTATCTTTCACTTGCACAAACTTAACTCGAATTAACTGTAAAAATAACAGAATGCTGTGTAAATTACAGCATTAGAAATACAATTTGATGTACATCTTATCAACAAGTATCAAGACCAAAGTGCCACACAAAACTAAGCCAGAATAGCCTTTAAGACACTTACACAAATAAATTAGAATCCATCAAACACATATACATACAATTTAATATACACTACAATTTATGATGCTATCCACCAACAAATGTTTACAAACTTTGAACAAGATCCCTATTAACTGTTTTTATTTATTGTTACCACTATAATACAGCTCGCAACAAGTAATATCAACCTGTGGTGTTCCCCAGGGGGTCTAACCTCTCGCCCTGGCTTTTTAATCAATACCTGGCAACTCTCACCCACTGCATTGCCATTTTCTGCTTAAATTTACAGTGCTACGCTGACGACACAACTCATTTTCAGGCTCCCCTCGGCCACCGCCTCTCCCCTTTCTCATCTCCGATTGCCTTAATGCCATTTAAAAACTGGTGTTCTGCCAATGATCCTTCTCTGAATGCCAGCAAGACCGAGATCCTCCTCACGAGCACACCTTCTCCATCCTTTCCACACACTCTCTGCCGGCCTCCCTTGGCCCTCCTCCTACTCCCACCTGCGAGGCTAAGAACCTCGGAGTCATCTTTGACTCCACACTTTCCTTCTCCGCCCACATCTCTGATGTCTCTGAAAAGTCAAACTTCCTACTACACCGCCTCAGAGGTACTCTGCCTTTCCTCTCCTTCCCCCAGAAGGTCACTGTATCCCAAGATCTGGTTCTCTCTAGGTTGGACTATTGTAACAGCCTCTTTCTAAATCTACCTGCCTCTGCTCTCCGCCCACTTCAACTAATCCAGAACAGAACTGCGAGACTTGTCCTTGGTCTCAATCACTGGGATCGTATCTCTCCAGCTCTGAAATCTCTCCATTGGCTCCCAGCGGATGCAAGGATTAAATTCAAAACCCTCTGCATTGACCACAAGGCTTTCTGGGGCCTGAGCCCAAAATATTTTCAGCTATCCCTCAGCAAATACCTCCCCTCTAAAGCTCTTCGCTCCTCTACCTCTAACTTCCTCAGGGTCAGTCGTTTTTCAAAGAAATGAGCTGGGGGTAGATCTCTGTCTTCGGCTGGGGCTTCCTTCTGGAACAGCCTCCCTGCCGCTCTAAAACTTAAGGAGAACTCAAGGAGAACCATCTCCGGTTCCGGAAGCACCTCAAGACCTTCCTCTTTGCCTCTGCCTCCCCCCCTCTCCTCTGCTGATCTGTTCTCTCTTGGCACTGTGCACCTGGCCAACCTCTGAGCTCTGGGTCCAGGTTCCTGCTCACCCTGCCACCCTCCTGCACTGCCTCTGCCCCCCCCTTGCACTGGGGTCTGTATCTGTACCCATACAGTCCCCCCCCTTTTTTCTTCCTGCACTTATCTGACCTACCCTGTCTGCTGCCTTAAAATCAGCACTTGCCACTTGCTGGCTGCACAACCACTTTTGTAGCTTTTATTATTTATTTATTATGATGTATTCCGTTTTCCTTTTGCTCCACACTTTCCACTTCTCCCCCCTTCCTTGCACTTTTCCCCTCACCCTCTCGCATGCACTTGAGCGTTCTCAAGGTCACTGGGCCTATTAAGATTGTTGTTTTGTTCTCCCCTGTTCCCCTCCCTTGCCTCATCGCACTCTGAAAGACTTGTGTATGAGCGCAATATAAATAAAATATCAATTCAATTAAATTCTACCAATTCACAAGTGTTAATTGAACTAAGAAAGGAATGTAGCTTGTCCCGATCTCAGACCAACATATACAAAATAAAACATGTATTTTACTTCATATTCCAGATGTTAAAAAGGCTCAGTTCAAAAAACGCTTATGCAATACAAGCACACATGAGAATTGTGAGAAGCGTAGCCTTGAATTAATAAAGAACACCACCACATGGGGATTACTCGAATTCTGTTGAGATCTCGAGCTCATGGCATAAAAACACAAACTATAAACATGCTATGACAAAATGTAAACTCGCCACTACAGATTGGTGTATTACAATTCACCTTTGGCGAGTAGGAAATGTTGTAGTATGTGCATTTAAAGAAATGTAATTCTTACCAAGGGCCGAAAGACTTGTGTCTGGCTAGTAACTAGCAACCTAAATGCTGAACATTGTCTTAATCACTAAACTATGTACATTGTCAGGGTTCAGCTACAACACCTAGGCAGCCAATTACCATCATGGCAATTCTACAGATAAGGGATATTATGTGGTCTACATTCGAAAACATTACATTTGGTTTGAATGCAATGATGATAACATTACAATTCAAGAAAGGCTTCCCTGCAACTTAAAATACACCTACATATTATTGCAAAACATAAAAGAGCAATGCAAACCCAAATACTCATCACTAAAAAGAAAACACAAATATGCATGAATAATGACTGGACAGCACTGAAATTCCAGCCACCCAAAGATCGTATGTAAAGTTAGAAAGACACACGTAAAATGACTTCACAACTAACCCTAACTATACAGCATTATATTTCAACACTCTTTGTAAAACAGAGACACTGACCTCAAGAAGCATAGTGTCAGATAGTAGTCATTCATAAACTTTATTAGATCACATACTACACAACTCCAATATTCCAGCACTGCTTCACAGTACAAGAAGACAACAAGGAACAAAGAATCAAATGCCAACAACTGCAACAGTTTCATACAGAGAGGCCCAATTTATCGGGTGTAGAACTGCACAGATTAAATGCTGGATAAAGTGAGAATTATCATACTAAAACCACAACAAAACCACTTCCACTGGTCAATTCACAAACAGAAAAGAACTAATGGTAATCAATTTAGAGTCAACAAATAAAGTGCTATTTGAACATCAATACATGTATGAAGACAAGCATGTGAAGAAATGAAAAAAGATTCTCCCTTAAGGAAATAAACAGGAAATTAGTGAGGGATTTAAAAAACAATATGTTAGGGGGCGCTGTTGCGCATGTTAGAAATGGCTGCCCGATACGTGTGCTCCCGCCCGACTGGAAATCCTAAGCTGAAAATATCCTTTAAGGGGCCGCCCATGGAGCTGAAGCTACATCCAAGGAGAAGCTAAGAGTACCAGGCACATACCACAGAAATCCCAAAAAGATACAACCACGCAGTACCCGGCAACTACTGAGTGAAAACGTCCCCGAAGCGGGGTGCCAACCCTGGCCGTGTCGGAGTTCCACGGACTGTCGCTGGGCAGCCCGCGGCGCTGCAAGAGGGAGAGCTACTGGTGGGCGGAGCCTCGACTGGTGTAGCGCGCCGAAATACGGTTGGCTCGGGAGAGCCGACTGCAACCCCGAATTATCCCGTGCCAGGGTGTCGAACGTAGCCCCCCCCCAGAAGACTATTGGTAAAGTGGTTGAGGGAGATGTCCCCGTTGGGGATGTTAAAATTCGGAGAACACAGCCGAGCTCGATGCGGCAAGTTGACTCCAATAGACCCCGCGTCGCCTGCACTGCCCGTCGCCACCTCATAGCGCGGGCTGGCTGGACCGGGGAAGCGACGAGAGAAGGACATGGTGAAGTCCACATCCCAGTGAGAACGCAGAAATACGCTGCAATAAAAGATACTGAATGGGGACAACGGGGAAGAATTGAGTGCGTGGCTATTGCGGAACGAAAGTTAGACCAGCAAGTCCCATGAAGATATAGACCCCCACACATACACTGAAGGCAGGTGGGGGGAGCACACGAGCACCGCACCAGCATGAGGAGTTTGTACACAGCTGCTGCCGGTACACTAAACACACATGCTGCATGCCCGACGGCTGCTCACCTCCGCTCAACGTGGCCACTGTATAGACGGGGAGGAACAAGGAACACCAGTGCAAGGAGTACTAGACCTTGCTGCGGCTCAGAGCAGCGCTGAAGCTCCCAACCTAATAAGCACCCGCATTGCTGGCCACTGAACCATTCCACCTGCGGTTTTGCACCAGTTGGCTGTACGGTGCACTTGCAATATTCCCAAACAATATACTGGCCTGGGAGGGGAGTGTGCTTCTAAACGCAAACGGACCACAAAGCTAAGGAGCGCTGCTTCCCGGACCCGCAGCTGGGCAAAAGAGACCTGTTTGAGAACTCACGGGGACACAAGGGGCTAACACTACATCCCAGCGCTGCCCGGACGACAGCAGAAACACGTGTCTACTGTTATAACACCACAATACGTGGGAGGGCACAGTCCACTCGTGGACCCCAGTTGCCATATGGCGACACTTCCACAGTGGCAGGACTCAGATGCTGCCAATTTTAACGTGGTTGATAAACACGGATGCGGTTTGCGACAGGAGAGCAGCAACACATGCGGGAGGCAAAACACAGACAATATCACACCAATAAATCTACACTGAGGAATTGGCAATATACATTACTGTCTTCAGATGATTAGTGCTGACAGCGCGGCAAGTGTGGCTCTGTCATCATCTACGAATAGGAGAGAAATCGGACACCCCTCACCACACAAACAGTGCGCAACCCCAAGTGAACAGAACCCTTACAAATTACAGAGACTGGTGGACTCTGATACTGTAAAGGGGGACCTGTACAACTGGTCACACTCCGAACATTACAAACCAAACTAACACTTGAAATGGGAGAACCACAGAAACCCGGCAAAACATCCAGATCCTCCGGCACCAAGAAGATAGGCCCCATGGACACATTCACGAGCAGCCAGGTGCAAATAACAAATGCAGAGATAGATACTAACTCTGTTACAGAAGCTGAGAACGAATCCAATGAATGGGAGGACCGACTAACAATAGTACAAAATGGATTCCTCGCAGTCAACGTCAAGCTGGACGATATTGTGGCCACCATTGGGACATTGAAAGCAAGAGTGGACAAGGAAAGTGCACGAATTACGGAGGCGGAGAACAGAATCGGCTCCAATGAAGACACTTTAGCACACCATAGTCGAGACATCACTCAACTGCAAGAAAACATGTCCAAACTACAGAACAAGTGTATTGATCTCGAATCCCGATCAAGAAGAAATAATGAACGAATAGTGGGCGTTTCCGAGACATTCAGTAAGGGACAAATGGGGAAACAAGTTGAGGCCCTCTTCACGTCCCTTTTTGGATCGGAATCCTTTTCGGAAAATGTTCTGGTCGATAGAGCGCACCGCATGCTTGCGCCACCACTCAAGCCCGGAGTGCCACCACGCACGATCAAAGCCTGACTTCTTAACTATAGGGACAAGAGAAGCAAACCTGAGGCTGGCGAGAGAACATGGCACACTGCAATACGAGGAGAGCCGCATACACATATACCCAGACTTCGCGGCGGGGGTATAAGCAAGCAGAAGGTCATATGAACCAGTTAAGAAACTTCTAAGAGCACGCCAAATCACATACGCCCTGATATTTCCTGCCAAAATGAGGATACAGCATGCAGGAAGGGTGCACTTTTTTTAAACCCCTGCTGAAGCCATGGTCTATTTGGAGTCCTCCATACCCCTACCTCCCAATGAACATAGACCTGAACAGAACAACAGACCCCGGCCTGCAGACTAGGGACGCTATCCGGCCGATCACACATGATGCATGAATATATCCTGTATACTGGTTAACGAGTCTGTTTGATTTCAGCGGGCGGCCCACACACTATTGTTTGAATAGGGTGGAGAGCCCGGTTCTGGTGGCCGTGTGATGCAACATGGCTACCCCTGGAGAACTCCACAAGTTAATAAGGGTATATCATCGAGTTGGGGTGGATGATGCGGGTGGGCAAGGGGAACGAGGGGGAGAGGGAGGTTGCACTATCAAAGCCGTATTAGCACAGTTTCCACTAGATGGATGTATAAAGGTTAAAAGTTTTAAAAGTTCTAATTTGCACAGTCCTACAGATGGAAACATCACTCAAGCTACACACCATCTCCCCATCAGTAAATACATGACTAAACACAGCACATTCATGAAGTCATCATTGGCGACGTGCTGAGAATTAGGCTCTTGACATGGAATGTCCGGGGCCTCAACAACCCCACAAAATCCAGGAAAATTGGTGCCTATGTGAACAGGGTCTCTCCGCAAACAGTAATGCTACAGAAAACACATACACAGGGACCCGGGAACACCAATACATCACCATCATGGGGCAAGCAGAGATACCATACTGAATATTCTACTCAGGCTAGAGGTGTGATAAAAATAATACATCCTTTGCTGGGATTCCAGGTCCAGGGACATAATGTGGACCCCCTGGAGAGGTTTATAATTGTGTGGGGGAAATTGGCTGGTAGGCCCATCACGTTGGTTAACACATATGGCCCCAACATAGATGACCCTAGCTTTTACCTGGACGTCCTGGGCATACTCGTCTCCCTAGACTAATCGAATATCATATGGGGGGGGGGACTTTAACCAGATCCTTAACACACTACTCGATAGGTCCTCCACAATAACCAGGGCGCCAACTAAAATGGGAACCACGCTGAAACAAATCATCCCACAACTGTCATTAATAGATGCGTGGAGGGAACTTCTCCCTGATGTGAGAGAATACACATATTTTTCCACGGTACACGATTCAGAATCGTGTATAGACTATTGGCTAATATCCAAAACCGTCTCCAACTCATTGGGGAACTATGAAATCCAATCTCGCACGCTATCCGATCATTCCCCCGTGACACTTGATCTGATATTCAAAGATACCCCAAGACCTACGAGACGCTGGAGAATGTCCTCCAACATACTGAAGGACCCAAATGTAGTCGAGTACCTACACGTGGAAATAGAAGAATTTTTTACAAACAATATAGGTACAGTTGATAAGTACTCTACCCTCTGGGAAACGTTCAAGGTCTGGGTAAGGGAGGCACTAATATCAAAAACAACGGGCTTGTTGAAATCTGTCCAACAGGAACTAGCGGATGTCGAAAACCGACTCCGAAAGCTGCATATCGCCTACAGCACCACCCATGAAAAAACAACCCTAGCAGAAATAAATAGGCTCGTGCGGGAGTTCGATGTGTTAATAACCAGGGAAATCCAATATATTGCGGCTCCTATACGAGAACGAAGATATGGGGAAAGCAACAAAGCAGGCAGATCACTAGCTAATCTCATTAAAGCGGACCGACAACGGACCTTAATTACAAGTATCAACTCAACAGAAGGGAGGGGTGATTACAAGAGAACAAGAAATAAAAGAATTTACAAAATATTATAGGGATTTATACTCCAACCGGGACGTAAAATCTGAGCTGGATGAACTAGAGTTCCCCACGCTCCCTCTCCCCCCCCACCCCAAGACTAAATTGACCCTTGAACAACAAATAACAGAAGAAATTACTGGGGCAATAAAGTAACTGGCATCTGGGAAGGCACCGGAATCTGATGGCTTAGGGATCGAACTTTAAAGGGAGTTTCGCACCGAATTGGCACCCATAATGTTAAAGATATGGGAGGAATCACTGGAATGTTGCATTCTCCCTGACACATTGGGGGAGGCTATAATAACGGTGCTAACGAAACCCTGTCATCCCCCACAGGACATGTCGTCTTATAGGCCCTTGTCACTAATTAATGCAGACGCCAAGATATTTGCAAAAGTACTTGCAAATAGGCTACTACCCAGCATGCCGACTCTGGTTCATCCTAACCAATGCCGGTTTATACCTACAAGATCAACTGCGCTAAACCTACGCAGGTTGTTTGGCATAATGGCGCAAATAGACCCCCCAAGCAAGCGCTGTAGTATTTAAGAAATTTGGAATTGGCCCCAACTTTGTAAAGTATGTTAAATTGCTGTACACAGAACCAGGTGCCAGAGTCCTTACGAATTACACAATCTTGGACCTATTCCTCCTGGGCAGAGGCACCAGACAAGGCTGCCCGTTCTCGCCCATTTTATTTGCTCTCACTGTAGAACCAATGGCATTATGGGTAAGACAGAAACACGGGGAGAAAGGGATACGAATGTCAGGCCCGCCACAATCCATCTCCCTGTATGCGGATTACACCCTCCTATATATTCGAGACCCTGAAACCAACCTGACACCTATCATAGCCGACATTCATAAATTCGCTAGTTACTCAGGATACAAGATCAACAGAGGGAAATCCGAGATCTTTCCACTGGCACCAGTTACCAATTGCCCGACGACAACCTCGGGACTCCAATGGTCAACAAAGAATATCCGATATTTAGGAGTGCTAGTATCCAGGGATAAACAGACACTATACACAGACAATCATGAACAAACCCTCCAGCTGCTCGGCGCCAAGCTCCAGACCTGGGCCAAGCTTCCCATATCAATGTGCGGCTGGACAGCAATTCTGAAAATGATCATCCTCCCTAAATTACTCTACCTCTTTGTGAACATACCTATCTGGCCCGGAAGAGCCTTCTTTACACGGCTGTGCTCAATGGCGGTGACGTTCCTCTGGGATGGCAAAACCGCCCGTATGAAGTGGGAGAAAATGGTCGAATCGTTTCCCTCCGGGGGAATTGCGGCACCAGACTTTGAGCTGTATTTTCATGTTGCCCAGGCACAATTTGTTAAGCACTGGTACGACCTGTCTGACCGCTCACCCCACATATGGCTAGAAATGTTTGCTGCATCCCCCATTGACCTACGGTCTATTATTATTAACGTCAATTACAAGGACACATGCCTTTATGACCCTGTGAGGAGTACGGTCCGGGCGTGCGGCGCATTGTATAAAAGATTAAAAATAGACACTCCATATGACCCAGATGTTCCTCTTTCGAACTACCCTGACATCCCACCGACACTAGACAAGTCTATACAACGAATGTGGGATCCGGACAGGGAGATCAAAATGCGTGATACGTTCCCAAATGGGAAATTCGGGAGCATAAGTGAGCTCAGAGAAATGGTGGGAGGTGGGGCGCTCAAAACACTCAAATATTACAGAATGAAATCTGCGTTTAGCACACACCCGTTCTCTCTTCCCAGACGAAGCCACCACACATCCATTCTTACATGAGGCAACGTCCGGCCCTGGACTGGGAATCTCAAACCTGTATGCGTTGACACAGACACACTCACCCACACTGAATGAGGTCAAGACTAAATGGGAGAAAGACTTCAATGCAACCATTACAGATGAGAAATGGTCTAGGTACTGCATGCTAACAAAGACCGTATTGATGAATGCAGGCCTACGCCTTATACAATTCAAAGTCCTCAACAGACTTCATTATACCCCTGCTAAAATAGCCAAATTCACAACTGAGGGCACTGGAAACTGCCCCAAATGTATATGTATTGGGAATGTCCAGCAGTGGCTCAGTTCTGGGGAAAAGTGGCAGAATTGATAGAAGAGATAACACAGATCCCTGCCTCCATGACTCATCAAAAATATTTATTCGGGGATATTGGCAAATGTTCCGAGACCATTAGACGACTGTTTAATGTTTCATGTGCAATTGCGAAAAGATGCATTCTGATTTGTTGGAAAAACCCTTTACCACCAAGCATTGAACAATTTTTACGAGAACTGTCATATGTGAACGAGTGTGAGGAACAATACACGATCACTGTAACTGCAACTAACCGCCCTAGGACATATGGGCCCTGTTACAAGCGTATTTATGTGAAATGGCCTCAGACGACAACGATACCCTGTAAAGGTTAATGTAATACAATATAATTGTTATGTATTTGGTGACATATATGTATGATATTGTGGCTGAAAAGTGAGTTGTATCTGGCAAGTCCGTCAATAAAAAGAAGTTTAAAAATATATATATATATATGTTAAGGTTACTATCTACACAAGGTTAACATCTACAAACTCCAGGAACCCCAACATTAATGTTTAATGTATTATTAATCACTAAGATGATTTTGTATTTGACATCTCACACAGTGACTGGTCTAACCAAAAACATCATAGGTGGTTCTCTGAACACTAGAGAATAAAAGAGGTATGATAGTAAAACACTGAGTTGCTAACATGGAAATTGATCTAACTACCCGTTATTAAACAACTGTTACAATACATATGGAAGAGTTTCAGTTTCTGGACTTGGAGCTTTTTTAAATAATGGGTTACACATTTCAATTAAACAAACAATACCTTTTTCTGGGGTTCTCAGATGTAATAGTTTCTCTCTCAGTCTCTCTGTGGCAACATTTTCATACAAGCTGATAAGGCTACAGCTCTGCTTTCGTAGCAGACAGCCCAGTATCTGCCCCTCATTCAACTGTCCTTCCCGATTACTGCAGGTTTCAAAGAGCTCCTTGCATAGAAGTCGAAGGTCACCTGAATGGCGCTCCACGTTGAAGTGCATCATGCCCAGGGCACTGTACATCTGCTGCACTGTCTCAGAGCACAACTCGAGGCAGTCATCCTTCTTCTGAAGTGACTTCAGAGAACCCAAGAGGGAATCCACATAAATCGTATGCAGGGTGTGATTGTATTCCACTGCATAGCTGCTTGTGTCCTCTAGCAGCAGGAAACCTATCAAGACGTGGGCAAGCCTCGGCTTCTGGGCCAAAACCATTTGCAGATGCAACAAGGTCTGGAGACTGAGCTTTGGAGAACTAGTGTCCTTCCTGGCCTCACTCGATTCGCTGTGACTGAGCACAAAAGCTTCATATAATTCCTAGAAGAGAGAAAAAAAGTTATATGTTAAAGAAACCCTCAATTGAAAGAAGAAAAAATAGATGTTACAAAAGTGAGAAAACTGCACCAATAGTAGAAAGCAGGATATTCGCACATGAGGAGAACCCATGCAATACATTTTTGATAAATCTAAATAAGCAACAGCTCACACAAGCACCTGATCAAAGAAAAGGGGGTGCAACTCCTCAAAGGTTGAGCTGTCCCACTGTTCAAATACTTTGAAAAAATTCCCTAAATCAATCTCACTGACGTCCGAGATACTAGGTCATCCAACCCAAAAACCAAGACAAAAAGCAAGGCATAAAATAAGCAGTGTCGCATAGCAATTTGCTGTGCAATTCTGTAGGTTTGGCTAAATAAATTGACACTTGAGTAGAAAAGCTAGCTATTTAAGTTACCCTGTTGAACAAAAGCACAGCTTACCCTGCATTCCTCTCTTGCCCTCTGTGCTCTCTCTCCAGCCTCTTTTCTCTGTTCACTGTGAGTTCAAAGGGGGTAGTGTGGAGAGAGAGTGCAGGAGTAATTATCTCCTCCACTCTTAAGTGCCAACGGCCTGTGTGGGAGTGCTAGGCAAAAATTATATATTTTTGGGTTTTCAAATAATTGCACACCAGAAGTAATCGGGATGATAGTTTTATTACGCAAACTATATCCTGTCTGGCAAAGACCAGTATGTGTTAGCTTTATTTGTTTTTAAATGACAGCCATGCAATTCCATTTCTTATCATTTAAGTTGTTACAAAATATATAAATCACAGTATTGCTACTGCAAAACACTGCATTGTATCCATAATTTAGAGTAATGTGTAGGTTAGTGTGCCTAAATCTCATAATGTAAACTATATTTCGGTTTGTTGCAAAATATGTATCATATTGACGAGTGAACACTCTTGAAAATGTGCCAAATGATTTTGAAGGCAAACCTAGTTCTGTGGCCTGCTGGTTGCTTCCATCTGTGCTGATCCCATACTCCTCGACATTCAATTTTTTCACCCTTTTGCTTTATACCAGCTACCATGAAAGTGAAGTGGCCGCAAACTACAATAGTTCACCTAGTTTACCCAGTTCTCTGCCTGCTACACCATCCTCTCTGCTAAGTTTTAGGGCTGCGTAGTCTATTCACCCACTCGCATAGTCGAGTTGATTTTATGAAGGGTGAGTACAATTTGCAGGGGATGTCTGAAACTTTTATTTAACATTTACTATGTTTGCAGTAAATGTCAAATAAGTTTCACAGTGCATGGCTAGCCTCTGGGTTACAGCAGTGTGCCAAACATTAAGTGGGGTTGCGGTGACATGCGCCATTTTACAGAAAGCGCATTTAAATTTGTTGTCATCAGTTGTCGTACGTCGAGTAGGTAAACTAAGTTACTCGACCTGCAGGTCACGTGAAATTTTAAAGAACTTGCAAGGCCTGACTTATCTCACTAATGTCTTACTTCAGCAGTACACAAAAATGCTGTATTGTTGCTCATTTTTATGTTTTGGTAAAAATCACTTCTGGTGGCACTACAAATATGAGTACAACATTACTAATCACATGGGTTTTAATTAGCAAACTCTGATAATCATTTTTTTAAATCTAATGTATGCCTTGTAAAAGTCCCATAAATTTACTAAGGGTCTTTAGGCCCATGAAATAGAAACATCACCTAACGGGAAAGGCATTTGTGTGGAGTCGGAAGCAAGATCTCCTACCCAAAAACCATACATGCAAATTAACAATGTACCCCATACAAAGGCAAGTAAGTGTGGGAAGGATGCTTACCATAAGAAAGCCAGTAATCCTAAAACATAGGTTTCTTCACATTACAAACCTTAGAGAAAAAGACGGTCAGTGAACTCTGTTTTTTAATGTGCAAGGTGTCCGAGAATAATGAGCCACCCACAGCTGCATAACCAGTTCACTCATCACTTTCCTTGCACCATTTTCTCTCAGCACTTCAGCTACTGTGTTGGAACTGATGACAAGTGGCATGGGTCCTAGGCTAGAGGAGGAATGTTAATCATACAAATGAGGCAATGGCCTTGAGTTACTATGCTTGAGTAGATTTTCCTATTCTGCCACATGTCCATTTGTAACTTTTGGCTCACAGCTGTCCATTTGATGACACCTAGTGGATAAAACAATTGGTGTGAGGGCCTGTAATGACAAAGAAGTATGTATACACATCCACCTTATTGATTTGTCATGAGTTCATCCTTTGCTAAGTTTCAGGCAACGTGACTAGCATTCGATGTGTGTTCCAGTTGCAAATGGTAGCAGCTGCTGGCAATGTAATGAAAAAGAGCCCTAAATCTCTGAAGCTCGACAGAATATTGTTACCTTGTTTCACTTTTTAGGACTGGTTGAAATCAGCCAGGGTTATTCTATTAGAAAGCAAAACATATAAGAAAAGAGACCTAGAATAACAAGTATTTGGGAACATGGTGCCAGCAGAAGGTGCACCAGTGTTCATTGGTTGTTCAATGTGTCTCCTTCCATGAAGGTGTTCCTGCAGTATGGTAAGAAGACTGATGAAGGAGGCAAGCTATTCTCTTCCTAAGTGGCTGTCCGCCTCCTCCTGCAGTCTCTGAATGTGTCAGTTCTTCAATTAGAACTCCATAATCAAAGAATTGATTCAAGGAATGAATCAACTCATCAAAACCTGCAGTCTATTCGACAATATTAAGTGAAAAAGTATTTTTTATTTTTTATTTCACTGAATTTAAAAAAGCTTGATGTAGAAAGACTGCACAGAGACAGCTCTGAGCTGTATTTCTAAATCGAACTGTCAGCCCCTGCCTCACACGACTATTGCGTGCAGGGGATGACGGGTCGTCCGAGACGGGAGAAGACGTGGGCGTCTGGGGGAGCAGGTTAATGTGAGTGTAAACGCGTTTCTGTGATTGTTAGTGTGTCTGGGCTAGGTACAGGAGGAAGGCTTTGACCGGGGACAGAAGGAGACAGGGGAGAAAAGGAGGGCTCTGGAGTGAAAGCCCCCTCACCTGATACCGATTTTCAAGAAATCCCACCAGCACGGGAAGGGGTGGGGGCGAGCAGGGAATCGGGAGGTTGGGGGTCATGGAGGGGTCATATTTCCGCATATTGAAGGCTGCACAAAATCGGATGTAATAAATCATTATTTTTTCAGTCTTCAATATGGGGAATTATCACGTAGAACTCATTTTTCATTGAATTAAAGAGTGTGTTCAAGACCCTTAAAAGGCGTTATTGTGGGGCGTGGCTTGGAGCGCCATCGATGTGGTCGCTCCCTTGAGGCCGCCCGTGGGATGTCCGCCGCCACCGCCAAATTCAAGCGGTTCTGACCGAGTATCCAAGTCGCCAATGCCATCTACGGCGATCGGAACCGATGAGGCACAACCTGGCTTACAATGACCTCTGAACGCTGGAGCGTTCTCCTAGAACTTAGCGACCGAACCGCTCCCCCGTCGCCATTTGAAGAAACCAAGATGGCGGCCGCGCCGGAACTCAACAACATACTGGGAACCTGATGGCGGCGGGCATCAAGGGGACCGATGAGGAGCAGCAGACGGACCCGCCAACACGGATCCAGCCAGATTGTGCCGGGGTTGCCCGGTGAACATGTGAGAACTTCATCGGGGGCTGCACTCGGCCAGGTCGACAGGGGAAACACGGAGGCCACGAGATAAGCCCCGAGAGCCACCCAGAGAAGCCCGACCTCGCGGGCCCTCCCTTCACACACCACTCAGTGCTTCCTGGGGCGCCCCGGCCCACCCATCCAGCTAGCGACCCAGTCTACTGCGGAATCACACCTACTCCGACGTCTCACTCGCACTCCCATGCTTGAACTCTCCTAGGCGGCTGGCACACAGCTTTGGCCTCGCCGCAACCCTTCCAGCCAAGACCGCCAAACACGATCATCATGTCTAGGCAAACTAAGGTTGGCAAGGGCGCAGATATAGCCACCATGCTCACTACGCTAGATAAAAGCAAGAAGCAAGAGCCTCCCAAACTCACTCCGCAGAAACAACAAGAGGACGGGGGAGCCCTCGCTACCAAAGGGGACCTGATAGCCTTCATGGCGGACATCAAGTCGAAGTTCCGCTCATGCCTATCAGAACTCACCACCAAAATCGAACAGACGGACCAAAGGGTTACGGAGGCCGAACAGAGGCTCAGAGAAATCGAAGACCACTCGCGGGACCACGCCACCACTCTAGGGGAAATGCGAAGAGCCATTGACTCCCTGCATCAGAAATGCGAGATTCTGGAGTTTAAACATGAGGACCTTGAAAATCGGGCGCGCCGCAATAATCTCCGCATTCGGGGGGTCCCAACCTCCATCCCCGACAACAAGCTAGCGGACTACGTGGGATGCTTCTTTGAGGCCCTCCTCCCAGACCTGGATAAATCTCAGCTCTTGCTAGATCGCACCCACAGACTTCGCCCGCGTCGTGGGGCTGTCTCTGACCCCCCTCAGATGTCATTACGAGGGTCCACTTCTTTACAACCAAGGAAGCGATTTCGGCGATCAGCCGCAAAGGGGAGGAAATTACATTTCAGAGCACGCCACTCCAAATATATCAGGACCTCTCACCACTCACCCTCCAGAAAAGAAGAGCACTCCGACCCTTGGCACTGTTCCTTCAGGAGCAGCAAGTCCGCTACAGATGGCTTTTTCCAGCGGCTCTACAATTCACATACAAAGGCACCCTACGCCGGATCAGTCACTTGGAGGATGCGGAGAGGATCATGCATCCATCTTCGCCCCAAGAACTCTCCACACCAACCCCGGAGGGAGCCGAGGACTCCAGGCCGCTTTCCTCCCCGAAACCTAAACGTATGCCATGGTCATCAACCCAGCGGATCAACAAAAAGAGATGAACAATGGCGCCCCCCGCACCTCCAGGTTCCAACTACATCTCTCCCTGGTCTCCTCTAACGCTTAATCTGACGAGCTTCGAGGGCGGAGACGGCGGACCATACCCACGGTTCATACCCACTCCAAGGACACTTTCCAACTTTCGTTCCTTGGAAACCCACAGTACTTGATACACGATGGGACAACCGGCCCCGTTGGCCAAGGGTAGGCCCGTACCTACAATGTCGGTCTACCCACCAGTTAAAGTTGCGGCCCCCCGTTGGGGCCCCGCGTTAAAACCTCAAGTGCAGGATGGTACTACAAGATCTCATGACAAACATGGCAGCTAAACCATCGACTCTGACTCCCCCCCCCAACTCAAGAGATAGAGAATGGGACACCTCTGGACCACCAGGTTCTGCAAATCCTCTCCCTAAATGTTAACGGACTGAACTCCCCTAACAAACGAAAGGCAATTTTATTAAAGCTCCAGGACGAAAACGCTGCGATAGCTATGCTCCAAGAGACCCACTTGCTGCCGGCGGACGTGACCCGGCTTCGTTCTCGATCATTCCCGCTTCAATTTTTTGCCTCCGGCCCAAGCAAAAAGGGGGGCACGGTGATTCTCTTTAGAAAAGACTTGAACCCACAAATCCTGGAAACAAAAACATGCCCGGAAGGCCGATACACAGCAGTCAAATGCCTCCTGTTGGGAGACGTATACACCCTCATCTCGGTATATGCCCCTAACACGGGACAATCACTCTTCTACGACTCCTTGGGCACGACCCTCGCTAGTTTTGTGGAGGGCCAAACAATTGTCGGAGGGGACTTCAATGGGGTTCCCGACCCCACTAAAGACCGGTCACACCCCCCGACTCCAAGTGATTTCGCCCAAGCACTCAGCCTCCTCCGGCTATTCAGGTCTCTGGAGATAATAGACTTGTGGCGGGTGTTTCACCCCGACGAAAGAGACTACTCCTTCTACTCGTTCGTACACCGCACTTTCTCAAGGATTGACTTATTCCTGATCTCCCCGCACACCTTCCCCTCAGTCAAAGAGGTCTTCATCGGCACGAGAGCCACGTCCGACCACGCTCCAGTGTTCTTGGAACTCCGGGATCAGGACCCCAATCTCAATAACCCACGCAAATGGTCTCTATATGACCCGATTCTCAATGACATGGCTACGAGAGACAAGATCGCGACAGGAATTAAAAACTTCTTTGACGAAAACCCAGCCTCGGACACCTCACTGGCAAATAACTGGGACGCCATGAAGGCAGTAATCGGGGGCTCCCTCATCGCTCAGGGAGCGGCCTACCACCGGAACAGACGCCAGACCCAAATATCTTTAGAGGACGAGCTAAGAGAGGCTGAGGCAATCCACAAAGAAGAAGGCTGGTCCCCTAAGACGCAACGGATCATGCGAACAGCGAGGAAAAAGCTTGAAGCCCACTACGCGGAACAAACCGCCCTAATGATGGCAAAAGCCAAACAATCATATTACGCGAAAGGCAAACAGGTTCCTGGTGGCCAAACTAGCCAAACAGAGACACGTCAACACGATTGCAGGCCTGCGTGATCCTGAGGGGGTCACCCGATACTCGGAGCCCGAATAACAACAGCTCGCGACAGACTACCTGACCCAAATCATGAAGGCAACCCCTCGGAATCGACCGCAACAGGTGGAATATCTACAGAAGGCAGCGGTTCCCCGTCTCGCCAACACAACGAGAGACGAATTGGAGGATCCCATCACGGGGGAGGAGTTCAAGAAGGCCATCAAGTCGCTTAAAACACGAGCCCCAGGCCCGGACGGCTTTTCGACCAGATTCTATAAACTTTCCAGGCCACAACTGACCCCCCATCTGGTGACCCTGTTCAACTCCTTCAGAGACACAGGCGCCGTCACCCCATCGATGCAGGAATCAACCACCATCCTCCTGCCCAAACCAGGAAAGGACCCAAGGAGTCTAGCCTCATACAGACTGATAGCACTCTTAAACATTGATGCAAATATATATTCAAAAATCCTGGCAAACCGCCTGAATCGCGTTCTCCCGAAGATCATTCATCCCGACCAAGCAGTCGTCATCCTCCATCGATCAGCGGGAGACAACATACGGAGAACCCTGAACCTGGTGGACCTCGCCTCCCGGAACTCCCAAAAACTGGTCTTAGTGGCTCTGGACGCAGTCAAGGCATTTGATCGAGTAGATTGGCCCTTTATGAAACTTACCCTAGAGGCCTTCAGCTTCGGGTCAACTTTTCAGACAATGGTGCTGGCCAACTATAAGAGCCCAAGTACGAGTCTAAGAATTAATGGACACAGCTCAGCTCCGATCCCCCTATCATGCGGAACCCAGCGGGGCTGCCCGCTATCACCCTTACTCTTTGCTCTCACCATGGAGCCTTTGGCCCAAAGGATTAGGGGAAACGATCAAATTAAAGGGCTGCAGGTCGGCCCCAACCAACATAAAATCGCCCTATACGCGGACGATGTCCTACTCACGATCTCAGAAGCCCAATCATCATTGAAACAGGCAATACAAGAACTTACCACCTATGGTGAAGTCTCAGGCTTCACTATAAACTTTGACAAATCCTCGGCCATGGGCATCGGGCTCACTCCAGAAGAACGGGAGCCACTGACGACGATGTGCCCGATGACATGGGTGAAGAAGGCCATCCCCTACCTAGGGGTCCACATCCCGGCTAACCCAAGAGACACATACAAAGCCAACTTCCCCCGGCTACTGAAAGAACTGGAAGGCGACTTGAAACGATGGGAGACCCAAGAGATCTCACTGCTGGGGCGCATCACAGCATGCAAGATGAACCTACTGCCGAGGTTCCTATACGCCTGCGCCTCCCTCCCAGTAGCGATCCCCACACCAACCCTCAAGGACATCCAAAGAAAAATGCTGAAATTCATCTGGAAAGGTAAGAGAGCGAGAATCCCTCTCAAAACGATGCTGGGGGGCTCCAAGCTAGGAGGTCTGGGGGTCCCGGACTTGAGGGCCTATAGTGTGGCAGCACAACTAGCACAGTTTCAGGCATGGCAGACCATAACAAACCGCCCCAGGTGGGTAGAGCTGGAACAATTACAAACACCTTTACCCTTGCGATTTCTGCCACACATTCCACCCCCCTTAGAACACACTGGGGAGACCTCCTCCTATCAACTAAACACACCCTTAGCTCCTGGGACTGGGCTCTAAAGCAGAAGGGAGTGCCCAGAGGACTGAGCCCACGCTCCCCGGTCTTCCATAACCCATCCTTCTCACCCGGAGCAGACCCCCGCAATTTCCAGAACTGGATAAAGGGCGGGCTGGAGACCATAGACCAGCTATATGTGGGAGGGACACCCCTCACCTTCGCCCAATGCAAGGAGAAGTTCCAACTCCAGGAAAGGGACAGATTCACCTATATCCAGCTACGCCACTGGTGCTCGCACCCCCAGACTCTGCAGGCAGCAACTCGCCCACCCACCGCCCTGGAGCTGACACTGGGGGACCTTCCAACTCGGGGCAGGGTATCCACCCTATATAGGTGCTTCTTAAGGGACTTCCTGTCCACAAAGACCCGCTGCATGGCTCAATGGGAGGCGGACCTGGGCCATCCGGTCGAGGAACAAACATGGGTGGACATCTGGACCAGAACACATACCTCCTCCACCTGCGTTACCAATAGGGAATGTGCGTACAAGGTGCTCCTCCGGTGGTATTACCCGCCCCTTCGACTTCACCACATGAACCCACATGTGGATCATGCCTGATGGAGAGGATGTGGTCACCCAGGCTCTTTCTTCCATATGTGGTGGGTTTGCCCAAATATACGACAGTTCTGGAGGACATGCCTAGAGACCATCGCAAAAATTACGGGAACGGCGATTCCTCTGGAACCTGAACCAGTCTTGCTGGGAGCCCCGATCCCCGCGATCTACCCGCGCTCCGGGACCAAGTCTAAACTATTGACACACTGCCTTCTGGCGGGGAAAACGGTGTTGGCCAGGGCCTGGAAATCCCCAGAAGGACCTCACATAGCCCAATGGTGGTCTAAACTCTGGGACATCCTGATCGCGGAGAAGGTCACGGCAGCACAGGCGGGAACGCTCCACCGCTTTCAGAATGTTTGGAGCCCAGTGCTGGAATACGACCAGCGCTTCCCCGCCCAGACCTACAAACCGACCAGGGCCCGATGGATCTTGAAACACCAAGAGGACCCTGGAGAAGACACATAGACGCTAAGGGGCGAACTGGACAACCCAGAAAGAAAATTCTGCCTCCAAACATGAGGGGGGGAGAGGCCGAAGGGAGGTGGGAGGGAGGAAGCCTGATGGGGGAAATGAGGCCTGGGGATCGAAGAACCTGAATACGCATTGCTTGTGATATGTCATGATTTGTATATTTGCTATCCTGCCTTGATTTAAAATAAACAAAGTTTAAAAAAAAAGGCGTTATTGTAGCTTCTTGAAAGCTTGGCATGGAACCCATATGGCCCGGAGCCTTATGGACCTTTACAGAAAAAAAGCCTTGTTAAGCTCCTCTGTTGCTAGCCGGTCATCCAGGGCTGCCACTCATCCTCAGAAAATCTGGTCATTACTTTCCCCTAAAGAAATTGACTAATAAACATACATTGATCTGGTCACTAGTGTATAGTCTTTCATAACACCTTTGTAATAATTCTAGTTTGCCCAATGTTTACCCCCTCCAACCCTCAGGGTTATGCAACACAGTGTGCCTTCAGCTGAGCACCAGTAATTTACAAGGCTTATTTTCCCATTCATAAAATCTTTGCTGGGATACACAGATACGAAATAAGGTAGGTGGATGAGTTAAGTTCCAGCAGGACCCCTCTGCCAGGTGGAGAGTAGCAGCTGAACCACAAAGTCAGATTAACTTGATGAGTTGACCTTGGAAGTTGTGCAGCCAGAGAGCTACACTTTGCCTAGGACACACAGGAGTCCCACTCCATAGGTTGCACAACGGATAATACTCAAAGCTTTCATGGGCTTCAAGGAGAAGTCCAACACAGTGCAGGACAGAGAATCACTTGGTTCCAATGAGGGAGACACAGTGATGGCCACTTCTGGTCATTGAAATGTAGAGCTTCACCTACTAGGAGCTAGCATGGTAAGCCTGTGTTGCAGCAACAGCTTCCTGGTTTCCCTCTGTGGCCCCTCGTGATTTGAAACCGTAGTTCCAGTGGTAGGATGGCTCCAGATCCCTACCTTATTTTAAGTAATCCTGGGCTGGGGGGACTAAAGTACACCTATCAGAGGACGAGCAATATTCAACCCCTGAGTGACTGTCCCATCATGGATCGCCAGTTTATGTAAGTCATCACATTACGGATGTGCGGTGGGCTGCCTGCAGCCCCTTACCAAACCAGTTCTAAGGATTCAACAGCTATTTCCAGGCTCTGGCCAGAGCCCGCAAAGGAAATGATCACATATATGGCAATATCCTACCCAAGCTGAGAAGGAGATGCCAACAGGCTGAGTAAAACAAACAGGGTTTAAATAACAAGGTTAGTCATTTTGGCCACTGCAGTGGTAAACAGACTACTCTATGGTAAAATGTAAAGGTGCAGTGTGAAAATAAGGTAACACTTTCACCAGCCTATCTGGCTACACCAAGTATGAGAAAATGCAAAGGCGTACTAGTGCTGTACAGCAGACATCAAGGGCGGGGCAGGGCTATGTTCCCTTCGCTGATAGCCTTGGGGATTAACCAGTGCCCTCAAAAAGGTATGACATAAGGAAGTAAGATTAAAAAGCCCTTGTCCACTAACAATAGGTCAGGAAAACACAAAGTCACAGATATGCTGAAAGAAATGGAAAAGCTACAAAAAAGAACAATCCTTCCTAATATTAAGATCTGCAAAATGATTTGCATGCTGAATTCTGACATTGCCCCTGTGGCACAACATCTTAAATGTATCATTGTTCATCGATTAAGAATATAAAATAAATGCCCAGAGCAAGTTGCAATGGCCCGACACTAACTTGAATAAGAATAATCAATTTAACAGAGAAGAGCCTCACCTTTGCAGCTTCCTCCGACAGTTCATTCTGCAATTCCTCCAAGAGCAAAAGGAATTCGGTTTCATTTTTGAGAAAGGTAGGTAATGGTCTCTTAAAGGAACATGAAAGGGAAAATAATGTAAAAATAATGTAGAAAACAAGGTAAAACGTCAAACAATGAAAGACCAGCGAGCAGTGTCCATTTACATATACAGTTACCAGTTTATAGATATTAATCTCATGAAATAACACTTTATAACCAATGGTGCCGTAAGAGGTAATAATTGGGCATGGTCAATGAAAAATCGCCAATTGAGACAAACAAAAGAGGATACAGCAGTAGGAGGGTGTTGCTTAGAGGCAGAATGCTGACCGGAAGAGAAGGAGGACAAAAGGCTCGTCTTTACAGGTAGCAACTGATAGTTCTGTAGGCAGTCACTGTTTGAGCTCTTCTTACCACAAAGCATATGACAGCCTTTTCTTGGCGCAATATGTGAACATTGGTAACTATGATAAAGTTAATATGGCTGGAGAAGTGCTTGTAAGGATTTCCATTATCAGTATAGTATGTTGAGCAGGGGGATGGCAACTACTCCCATGTTGATCTGAAAATGAAAGCGCTAAAGAGAAACGTCACTTACCTGATCCAATGCCAACCACTTCTCCAGTGAAATGAGCCAAAACCAAGCTAGGCGCTGTGGAGTGCTGTTTTGACCACACCTGAAATCAGAATTTCCTCACAGTTATTCCTTATCAAAATTTTGAAGTTCAAACCTATCACTGGAGTCAATGTAAAGGTACAGATAAGGACCCTGAACGTCTGCCAAGAAACCAATGGGCTAGCTGACAAAACCACGTTGTGGGCAAGATGGCTTGTATCCCAATTCCCCTCCTCGCCAATCTCGCATTCACAATCGGGATTTAAGTGCCAAAGCAGGAACTAGCAGTTGTTCAAAGGAGACACAGCCAGGTCGTCCATGCATAGCTAAATTGTCTGTAACATTCCCGACCACTAGATAAAGCGTTGGGTAAGGGTAGGGGTCAAGCCCATGGTTTACGTGGAGTCAATGAGCGAGTTCACCACTGCAATTGCAGTTTTTTTTCATTTCCATCCTAGTTTGATCTACAGTCGTCTCCCAAAAAACGCTCCAACTCTAAACCTAATGCCTCACCGACAGGCATAGTCACACCCCAGTGGACTCCTACAGACAAATTGCAAAACTCGCAACTCTCTCACATTCCGTTCGCAATAATTCAAACACCCCCGTTTCCACCAGCCACTCGTCACATTCACCATAGAAACAGTCCCACCTTATCCCAAACAAATCAGCCCTCATGCACTCCCTTCATGCACATCAGCACTGATCTCCAGACACAGTGCGTCATCCCCCATCCATATGCGGTATCAGGTAATATTTTCGCCATATATATGATTGTGGGGTAAGGCCATAGGCGATATTATTAGTGGGGATAATTTGTGGGGTTATATGGACCGGGGGTTGCAGGTGTCCCCCACTCCATTAAAAAAATGATGGGGGTTGCGGTGCTGTACCCCGCAGGTTCAATGGCTTAATATCACGCTAAAATATGGCGATATTTAGTGAGAAAAGAGAGAGAGAAAAATACAAAAAATGACTAATGAGACTGAATCATGTGAAGCCCGTTACTTGACCAAGGGTGGGTACGTCATTGATAGATGAATAGGAGGAGTTCAAAAGTTAATGATTCCCTCCTGCTGTGATGTTACACATAGCGAGTTGTATGTAACAACGTGGATGTATCGAACATTAAAAGTCGATCGTCCTTTACTTGTTTCCCACAGATATCCATTCAGTGTCTTAGCTTGAAGATAGGAACAAAGGAAGGGGCCATGTGTGGATCCCCCAAAGGTTCCAAGAAGACAACAGATTATTGTATATTACAATTGAATGTGGTTTTTACCCCTGATGAATTTTCGAGAAATAATAACTACAGTTTAAGGAACGAAACATGTTGGGAGCATGGTTGAATGCAGTATGAATGATTGGAATGAGTGGAGTGAGCACTGAGAAGTTTAAGTGGTATGGACTAAGGTGGGCCGTCTCATTTGAAGATTTTTTCATCAATGATCCATGTTGTGAATTTATTTAACAAAAGAATCAAAGAACTGATGAATTAAGAGACCACAGAAAATTGTTATAATACAGTGTTAATATGCAGAAAGGGTGATGTCTGTTTTAGATGTTTGTATACACATTTGAGATAAAATAGGAGTGTATACACTGTTTTATGAATTGATTTTTTTAGAGCAAAACCAATAAAAATATATTTTTGATACATAATAATTAGTATGTGATGATTTAATTTATAATAAACACATACAAGCGAAGAGACACGATTGGTACAGGGGAAACAAGTGACCTTGTGAATATAATGTATTGTACCAAAGTGTAGAGGGCTGTTCACACGTGGTCTAGAGAAATATTTCCTCTAGTCTTTCGGGTGTTGTAAAGATATTTTTGTATGGCAATATTTTTGAGGGGATATTAACACATGGAATCCCATATGCCCTATATGAACGTCCAGCTGTGCAACACAGCCTATTCGACCAAAGACATTGGAGTGGAGAGCAGAGTGGACAGAAAGGAGAGGTGAAGAGGATTGAAAAGAAAGATGTGGAACACAAGTAATCTAGTGAATATGTTGCCAACTTTTGAACTAGACGTATTCGGATCTCGACTTTCCTACTTGATCAAAATTGCGTAATCTTGGCCACATCAATTAAGGTTAAGGTACTCCAATTTCTCTACTTGCTTAATGTGGAAGCACGTACACAGCATATTGTGCCCCATTAAAGTAAATCGATTGGGAGGACAGGAAAGTGGGGAAGCTGGGGCCAACCTGCAAAATTCTGATTTTGGAACCAGAAGGTCCTGGGTTCTAATCCCAGCTTCCCCATTGGCCGAAAGATCAAAGACGCTTGCACCATCAGCCAATAAAGATAGTTAACGATGATCATGGCTCAAAGACTAAAAAGTTCATGTGTACCAAGTGTAGAGAGTGCTGCCATGTCAAAAATAAGCTTCAGTATATCTGGTAAAATTACAAGAGAGATGATGCATACATTAGTTGAGAAATCGTGCTTCTCAGCAGTATCCTGTGGTGGTGTCAACCTAAATTACAGGGAAGGGAAGTACAGGGAAAAAGGGAGGTCGACCGAGGTTACTCAAAATGAGTAGACCAAAATGTAAAATAACCAAATGAGGGTCATTTTAACCACAAAACCGATCACAATAGCAGTGCCTGGGACTTATTTAAGCTTTGCACAGCTCACCAGGTTTTTAGCCACTCATATGCACAGGATCTCCAGAAAATTAATATATTTTTCAATAAAAATGAATTGATGACACCCTGAAAACATGACTGAATTGTTGCATTTACTTGGTTAAAAAAGGCTTAAAAGAGTGAGGTTTGAAAACTGATAAAAATCTTTGAAGAATGAAAATTTGCAATCGAAAGAAAAGGGTACACAACTTTTTTTAAACAAAGAGAATCAAACACAAATATAACCAATAAGGCAGTCAGTTGGTTGGAAGGGGTGACGGGGATGTCTTGAAATTAAAATAAACATACTTTTAAAACAGATGAAATTAAGACACATATCTATAAGGAAAGAGGGCTTGCGCATCAAGATTGTAGGGGAGTCTCATGTGGTGACCCCTCGTTATGTTTGAAAGAAAAATATGTATTTATTGTGATACTGTTATAATACATTTTATAGAGCGCATGCTCATCCAGAGGCATCTTGGCGCTAGGAGTACAACAGGTACAACCCTGCAACAAACACAACCCACCTAAAAAATAAAAGTCTTCGGGAAACATCTAAACTGGAAGTGGTTCTTGGTGGCCCTGAGAGAAGGTGGCAGTGAGTTCCAAAGTTTGGATGCAGCAACGAGAATCCTCGGCCACCCATCCTGGAAAGCCTAAAGCGAGGGACAGCAACAAGGTTGGTGCCCTGCAAACGCGAAGAGCATCTTGGGATAAAGGGCTGAAACTTGAGTTGTAAATATTCTGCACCTTGACCGTAGAACGCACTGTGAACTATGCACAATGACTTTAATTCAACCCATTTCAGGGCGGGAACCCGGCGCAACCATTGAAGCAACAGTGAGATATGAGAGAGATTCTGAAGGAGTTGTATACAATGAGTCAGATCCAATGGTTGGCTTAGAAAAAGTGAATTACAGTAATCAATCCGACTCAAGACAAGAGAGGCAAACATATAAACCTTTCAAATATATACATTTAAAATTGACAAATATATCAAAACCACCATTTATAAATAAATACCTCCATCTAATTATAATAATCAATTCATAACTAATCTTTAAACACTAAAAATAATTTCTCAAATATTTTCACCAAAAGAAAGCATGGAATTAAATTTTTGTTTTAAATCACAGCTCTTAGAAATGAGATCCGAGATCCTAAGAATTACCGGCTTCAAAATACCTGTTGCAATAAAAAAAAGTATTATATACAAAACGACTAAAACATTCCATCCCAACGTGTGTCACATTATTTCAATATGTTAAGTGGGTCTGTAACAGCGGGGATCTCCACTCAAATTATGCCTTGGACCTACCTCGAACATTGCAAGCAAGTTGAAACAAAATCTCATATATGAAACTTGTCTGGACACAGATATTTGCATAAGTATGGGAGAAGAAAACCTAGTTTCCCTGGAAAATGCATGCATTATATTAACTAATTGGTTGTAAGGGTCTGGTTCTAAATCCAATCATGCATTCGTAACTTTTATTTCCGCTGTACAGGATATGTGACTGCAAACATCCTTGGTCTATACAAGTCCAACAGCACTGCTGGCGCACAGCTCCACCTTGTTCTGTTCCAAACCCACCACTGTGTGGGGTGTGACAGTAAACATCACAGGGCATTACAAAGTAAATTTAACAATATATCATTACCTCCACGTCCACTCTTCCTCGTCCCAGTACTTATTTCATGAGGCTCCTGGGCCCCCTGCGGGGCTTGGGGTCACAGTTGAGCTGGATTGCCTCGCTCGGTTCTTTGCTGGGCTCCGGACTGCAGCGTGAGCATTGTGTCCCGGGTCCTGCACGGCCCCGGGAAGGTAAGGAGAGGGGAGGACTGGGCTTGATGTTTTTCCCCTCTCCTCCTGTTTTGGCCGTCTTGATTCGACTTGGCAGTATAGGCTTACCTTCCCTTTTGTTGTGAGGCCTCTCTGCTTCTTGTCGTGGGGTGACAGTGGCAGAGAGTCTTTGGGAATGCGGGGGCTCTGTTCTGTCGCAGGCATGTCACATACCACCTGCTCCTCAGACACACGGCCCAGGATGCACCGGATGTTAGCGGCATTATCTGGGGGAAGGTAAGGAGAGAGGAGGACTGTGCTTGATATTTTTCCCCTCTCCTTCTGGTATGGCCATCTTGACTCCTTCAACATGCCGTTTTCCTCGTGCCTTGTGTGCACATCTTTATTGGAAATGATGGCAAGCACTTGGCAGTATGGGCTAAGCCTTCCCTTTGGTTGTGAGGCCTCTGTGCTTCTTGTCGTGGGGTGACTATGACAGAGTATTTGAAAGTGCGGGGGCTCTGTTCTGTCGCAGGCATGTCACATACCACCCGCTCCTCAGAGACACACGGCCCAGGATGCACCAGATGTTAGCTGCATTATCTGGGGGAAGGTAAGGAGAGGGGAGGACTGTGCTTGATGTTTTCCCCTCTCTTGCTGGTATGGCCATCTTGACTCCTTCGAAAGGCTGTTACCTCGTGCTCTGTGTACACATCTTTATTGGAAATGATGGCAAGCACTTGGCAGTATGGGCTAGCCTTCCCTTTTGTTGTGAGGCCTCTCTGCTTCTTGTCGTGGGGTGTCTGTGACAGAGTATTTGAAAGTGTGGGGGCTCTGTACTGTCACAGGCATGTCACATACCACCCGCTCCTCAGACACACACAGCCCAGGATGCACCGGATGTTGGCTGCATTCCTTGCGTGCTGCCTGTGAATACGGCACAGATTTGGACACGTCTGCAAGCGGCCGGAAGGGTACCGGCCTGGCATAGTCTACACTTCGGGTTCGAGTATCAGCGGTGCTGACTCGGTCCTTCAACCTTCCTAGACCGACGCATTGGAACGATCTAGAGCATGGGGCTACCAGCTACTGGATACAGGGCTCAAGCCACCTCTCAGTCATGTGGCGTGTTAGTGGTGTGTTTGAGTCTGTGCTAGCTATGGACGCAGACTCCTTGTCCTGTCCTCTCCCTCTAAACTGCGCGAGGGAAAGTCGAAGGAGTTGATTTGTTTTTCCCTTGTCCGGCATGGAATTATGGAAAATGCATCATGGAAGTAACGGCCATGCAGGGGGTTCCCAGTCTCTCTTCTTTTAGGGCCTAGGTCCTCCGGTGCCGACGTGTTGCTTTCACGCCTCCTCTCAGACTTGTGGGAAGTGATAGGGCACATGGTGGCACATGTCTGTGCTTAGAGGGGTTCTCAGAGCCCCTGGTGCCGGTGGAGGGGGATGTCACTTCAGTGGGTTTTCCAGTATAGGCATACCTCAGGTAGGGGGTTGCCTTTGATATCGGCTATCCGGGATGGATTGCTTTGCCCCGCTTTGTGACAGTACTCTGGCCTTTTGACGCCAGCCTGGTGGCTCCTCTGTCAGCTGAGGGGGCCATAGTCTACTGGACTTCTGGGCTGTCCAGTATCTTCCTTTTGATAGGTCAGATCTTTTTGTGGGCTGACAAGCATGCTGTTATATTGTGGCGCAGGCCTGTTTCAACGTCCTGTGATTTCCCTCTGGTGCAAGTGCAGTGACTGGCGGTTTTCCCTGGCTCCTCGTCTCTATCTTCTCGGAGGTGTATGGGACCGGTGGGGTTTGGCTTCCTGGGTAATGGGCTCCTTCTGGAGGGGGTATCAGTTGCCGTTCCTATCTCCTCCTGTCCAGGTTTGCATGGTTAGGACTACCCAGCTCACGGTCCAAGTAGTTGGCCATGGGATCCGTTCTCTCTGAACGGTTGTTGTGGGTTACCGTCTTGCCCGTTCCTCTCCCTGTTCAGGGTCAAGTTTTCTACTTGCGGGTGTTCCTGGTCCCTATGCCTTCTAGGATGTGTCACCTGCTTATGGGTCTCAAGACCCTACACTGCTTGTCCGGACGTCTGGGGAGAGCGTACTCTGGATGTTGTGCAGGGGGGGCGCTTGCTGGCTCTTCTGGGCTGGGTTCTCAGAAGGCAGTATGTCTCGGCTCGCCTGTTGCTGAAGTTACGGGGCACGTGGCGTCTTGCATGTTTTCCAGTTCCTTGAGCCCGTCTTCGGTTACGTCTCCTGGTGTCTTATACTCTCTCCCACTGGCTCCCGACATCTCAGCTTTCGTAGTTTTGTTTTCAGTGTCCCCAGCGCTGCGAGTGTCCCTGCTATGGTGGCGGGGGGTTTCAGGTCTACAGGCTGAGGTGTGCATGGTCCTTCCTCCTGTGGCCTCTCCTACTACCAACACCAGCAGAAAGGGTCTACATTGGGGGTCCTCTCAGCTCAAGGGTTGTGAGATCTGGGGAGAGCCGGCGATCATCCAATTGGCAAGAGTTGGGCCATTGTCCAAGCTCTGGTGTACTTCGAGGAGTTGCTGGACGGTCGGCGGTTTTTGGTCCGATCGGACAATACGACGGCCTTGGCATATGTCAACTGTAAAAGGGGTTCCGGCCACTCCTTGAATGCTCTGGCAGCGCTGATAGGCACCTGGGAGGACTCTCATCTGGTGTCTCTGGTGGCCTCACGTATCAGAAGGGTGGACAATGTTCGAGCGGATCTTCTCAGACGCCGGTTTTCACTCCTCTGCGGAACTGGTCCTGTTGGCCCAGGTCTTTGCGGTGACCTGTGTCAAATTAGGGTCCCTGGTTCTAGACCTGTTTGCATCCCCGGCCTCAGCAGAAGTTCCCCTCTTCTGCTCTAGGTTTCAGGCTGAGGGGATTGGGGGATGGACGCCCTCTCTGTACAGTGGCCTTGGGGTTTTCCTTTATGCCTTTCTGCCTATTCCCCTTCTGCCCCGGGTGGTTTGGCGCATCAGAGTGTCCAGGGTGACTGTGTTGTTGTTTGCTCCGTTCTGGTCCCGCCGGAGTTGGCTCCCCTCTCTGTTGGAGCTTCGGTCCTTGGAACCTTGGCTGGTTCCGAGGTGGCCGTGTCCCCTTCAAGGGGATCTGCGGTTGGAATTCCACCAGATGCAATGGGCGGTGTGGCTATTGCTCAGTCTAGGTTGATATCTCAGGAGTTCTCAGATCCTGTAGTTGGGTCCAAATGGATACTCTTAGACCCTCCACTCTGAAGGTGTTAGGCAGACACTGGGGCCATTTCCAAGACTGGTATGGGCGGTCTGGGATCCCTCCCCTGCATTCTGGCCTCTGCTATCCTTCAGTTCCTCCAGGAGGGGTTTTGACAGGGGCCTGGCAGTTTTTCCAGGCTTCACTCTCAGTAGGCCTCCATGAAATTACTTTTGGGGGACTCTGACGGTCACTTGGATGGGGAGGTGTTGGTGGGGAAATTGATCCAGGGTTTTTCTTCTTCCCGTCCTTGTGCTGATAAAGGGCTTTCCTCTTGGGATCTCCCTCTTGTATTACGGTTCCTTCACGGGCCTCCTTTTGATCCCATTTCCGAGATTGATATCAAACATCTTACACTGAAATCTGCTTTTCTTATTGCCCTCACTTCTGCCCGTAGGCTTGGGGAGATTGGGGCTCTCTTATGTCACGCTCCTTTCCTGAGGGTGCTGCCAGGGTGTGGTCCGATGTTTCTCCCTTCAGTTGTCTCTCGGTTTTCACACCTCTCAGGGTCTGGTTCTCCCTGACTTCTTTCATGATCCAAGAACGCCTGAGGAGGTGGCTCGGCTTAACATTGATGTCCGACGGGACGCGTTGGAGTATTTGGCTTGGTTTGCTTTTTCCACCAATCTGATAGTCTTCTGATTGCTTGTGGTCCGGCTGGGGCTGGGCATAACGCATCTGTGGTTTCCATTTTCCGGTGGTTCCGGGTTGTGATCTCTAGGGCCTATGTGGCTTCTGGCCTGCCTGTGCCTGCGCACAATCGGGGCGGTCTGCTAGGGGTTTGGCGGCTTCCTGGGCCGATGCAAGGAGGGTTTTTCTCTGCAAGAGATTTGTATGGCTGCCGCCTTGGCTGGTCTAGGCATTTTCATCAACCGCTATGGGTTGAGTTTCTCCCACTCGGGGGTTGGTTCCTTCGTGGTTGGAGTTTTGTCTGTGGGGATGTGATTTAAGAGTTATTGTGGGTGTGCTTTGCTGCACTGTTTTTGGCTCTGTGTCTCATTGGGACCTTTTCCCCGTTGCTGCTTTGGTATACCTCATGAAGTAAGTACTGGGACGAGGAAGAGTGGACGTGGAGGTAATGCTCTGATTACTTACTGGTAATCTTCATTACTCCTAGTCCTACTCTTCCTCGTCACAGTACTGACGACCCTCCTCACCCTCCCTCCGGGGAAGGTGCCATGCTCTGGCTTGGTAATATGAAACTGAGTGACATGGATGTGGGGGAGGAGTTATAGAGATTTAAAGAAATAGAAGAAGGTCCTGTGTCGGAGGCAGGTGCCTCATGAAGTAAGTACTGTGACGAGGAAGGGTAGGACTAGGAGTAATGAAGATTACCGGTAAGTAATCAGAGCATCATCCTGATAAATTACTTATTACGTTAATGTTTTCCAACATATGCTTGGTTTATGGCAGCTTCTTCATGGCGATTTGCTAAAATTGCTTTTTCCTTAGCTAGCACCTAATTTTGCTTGCTTAGCCTGGCCTCTTGTATCAGGCTGGATGGCAAGAGTTCTTTGAAATTATTTCTCTAAAGGAGACCATAATTCTATGGCGCGGGCATGTTACTTGAATCCCTATTACCCTTGATGGCATGGTACAGCAAAAGTGCTACCCACAGCTCTCAATTCCTCTACCTTGCTTGGTAATGCACTGTGCATTAGATGAGAAAACATCCCCTGTTAGCAGGAATTCCCTGACAATAGCTCCTGAATCCAATAATCGACTGACATGTTCACAGGTGAGATCTGAAAACACAAGACTAGCTTCACTGATCACTGGCTACAGGGAGAGACAATAATGCATCTTCTTTTGTCACACAGCTCCAGGCCCTTCTCATACAGGCGATGATGAGATTTGGGCTTCTTCAAGAAGCATGGCTTCTTCGACGCATTACTGTGTTACAGCATAATAGGTTACTGTTCTATTTTATGCAGAGTTCGGAATTAAGAGTCGATGGGCAAGAACTAAAACCAGCTCCTGGGCGTCAGGCATCATCCAGTAAGCAGGAGCTACCACTAGGGAACCAAGAGAGAACACAAAGTGCAGTGCAAATCTGACTTCTAAAGGAGATGCACACTTTAACCTTTTGCCCATTATGTATGATCCATAATATTTAGGTCTATCCTAATTCTTCTTTACTTACATTCTTCAACAATCAAAGTTAATGTCACATATTCATGCTTGTTAGGCATCACTTGGCTTGCAGAGCCAAAAGGTAGCTCCGGGTAACTGTTAATTTTAAGCAAACCATGCTGTCATAGGGTAGATAAATAGCACCCAGCAATTTCGAACCCTGCTTATGGCCCCATTGAATACATGCTGTAGTGGAGGGCAATTGGTCTCCAACATTCGTCATAACAACACTCACAAGTCTGCTCATCGCCAAAAGACAAGGAAGATGGCAGAATCTGCGCTTTACAAACCCCATGTCATAACAAGAAATACTACAGCAAAAGTTATCAAAATTTAAATTTTATAAAAGATAAATGATAATGGCAAATTTCAATAGTAATAAAATTGAATTATCTATTGAAGAGACTTTTGACATTCAAATAAACACACTACTGAACAGATCTCACTTACCTTAGCATGTATGGGCATGCAACAATAGCGCGCAGGATATCTTCCACCTGTTTGGTTCCAGTCCCTTTCCAATGATGGAGTTGGGGGATACAGGCTTGGGCAAGCTCCCATTCCCCCCTCTGCAGGCACTGGCAGAAGAAGAGAAAAAGGCTTTGCAGTGAGGCTTCTTCCTCTCTGCCAAAGGGGTGCAACCTTTGGCAGCTGCCTGTGTGGGTCCCTTCTTCTCGGGGTCCAGGGTCCATCGCGTCGATGTAAGAGGCTAGACGACCTGACACTGCTATCCCTCACCTGTTTCTCGGCTGCTGCCCTAGAGAGCTATTTTGAGAAACACCTGCAACAAATACTGACACCCATTACCAAAGTTCTCCTGTGAAATGTATCAGTTAGGGCCATAGTTTACGAAAACTAGGAGGTAATAAGTAGAACTGCGTCTCCAAAATGAGCAATAGCAGTACACAGCGTGATCAAAACAGGTAAATCATTGGACTCGGTTACAGGAAACCCTTTATCGTTACAAAGAACGTACTACATGTAAGTCAAATCACGAAAATGTAAATGACTCATAATTCTCTCCACATTTGGTAGTTTTTGAGTTTTACCATTATTTACAAACGACAAAAGCCTGCTCTAAATTAGAAATAATGATACTCGTGAATTGAAACTGTTTTTAGAATTGCAACACAATAAGGCAGGCACCCTTGATTTGTGAACAAAATGATAAAACGGAACAGTCATTTGTAATTTTACTTCGGGGACTATGTATTTCAAGACATGGGGAGCCGAATAGATGTCACACGCCTGGTTGTCCTAAAAAGAACGATGTAAACATGTTGCTCTTGCAGCCGATTCCCTGACACTGCAAAGTCCCATAGCCATTGTCTGCCCCTTGCTCATCAAGTCTCCTCATTTTCTATTGGCTGGCATCTGACCCTTTCCGCAGTCCGCATCCTCCACAGCGTGGACTAGCAAACCCTCCTCCAGACTGCGTTTGCCTCGGCTTAGTCGGCTATTCTTCTCCGACTGTTTTAGTTCCAGCCCAGTTGTCAGTAGACACTAGTTCCTGTTAGAGGAAAGAACCGAGCAACGATTTTTGGTCACGTGACTTACACATGACGCTCCATATTGGTACATTCTAGCATACGATACACCAGGATAGCTGAAGAACTGATTCATGGAATTTTTTGCGCCGAAAAACGGGGATTTGTGCGCCATTCTGCCCGCAAATCCCCATTTGTTAAACAGGGATTTGTGGGCAGATTGGCGCGCAAATCCCCGTTTTTCGGCGCAAATAATTCCATGAATCATATTTCCCATGGTCTATTCTCAAGCCTGCTACGCTACTCGCGTGCTTATTGTGGAGCATGTCATGATGGCAGGTGCCTGAGCGACGCACGCCCACACAGGAGTTCTTCCAAGAAGCAGACAGCTAATTCCCCACCACTTTCAAAGGCGGACTTTTGGTCTTTTTTTTTTACATGTATTTAATTATGAATGATGCAGTGTAGTTTGCAAAAACAGTTAGCATTTTGGTACTTTACATACAAATATAATCATATAAATCCATGTAACCTCCATAAAAATGCTGAGATCCATATTATTCATAAAATTCAATACATTTGGCAACTTTTTCCTGTTCAATAATTTTTATTAAGAATTTGAAATGTAACAAACTGGTGCTTATACCGGTGCATGTCATCAGCAACATCAATAGATATAATGTACTACAACCACTATATAAAAGCAAAATTAACAAACTACAATAATGAATTAAAAATAAGTAATTGAAATTGAATATTATAAAAGCATGTCGTAGGACTCACCAGGGGGAGACAGACTAGACAAACTGAGAGAAAAAGTAGGGAGGAAAGGGAAAGGCAGAATAAGATCGAAGATAATTCATTATTTTAACTTAAATAAGTTGTAAATGCATCTACTTTGCCATTAAATGTAGAGAGGTTTCCATTAGATAAAGCATACATTTTTTCAGTTCTTTGGAAGTAACAAATGGAATGCCACCATAAGTCGTCTAATACATGTTTTGTAATTTTACAATTTAAAGCAATAAGATGAAATCCTATATAAATTATAAAACTAAATAGACTTGGGGAAGGTACAGAAATCATGTAGGGATTAACTAATATGCCGATCATTAAATGACTTAACGTTCAACATGATTTGGAAACATTTCCAAATGTTCTCCCAAAAGGAAAAAACATATTTGCAATTGAATATGGAGTGTTTGAAATCTGCATACAGGGATTGACAATATCAAATGTATAATCGAAATCAATAAGGTTGAAATGAGTGTGAATGAGATAGTGAAATAATGAAATAAATGATTAACTTGAAATATACCGGCAGAGTAACCATCTTTGAGGTAAGATATCTTTTGGTTTAAAAGGAAATAATTTGTTATACCATAAGAATGTGTTGCTAAAATTCACACTAAAGTGACATATGTCTAATAAATAATTCCAAGCATTTTTGAGAGAATGCAAGAGGGGGAATTGTTTGATTCCCAGACAGGACTAGTTTGAAGAAAATGGGAGAGATTGAATGGTGCAATTAAATCAGCTTCCAGTTTAACCCATGTGGGAGCATCAATTGTGATTCATTATTATAAAAATAACAATTTGTCGTAGTATGAAGGCTTTCTGGTATTTCTGAAATCTGGAAACTTCACTCCCCCATTGCCTTTGTTAGATTTAAGTTTATTTAATAGCATTTTGGTAGTCTTTTCATTCCAGAGAAACTTAGAAAGTAATTTGTCAAGCTTCTTAAAAAACAATGTTGGGAAAGATACTGAGATCACTGAAAGATAATATAGAATAATAGGAATTACAGTAATTTTAACAGAGTCTAAACATCCCCACCAGGACATGGAGACCATTGAGCAATTAACGTATTAACTTTATCAATAATTATATTCTCATTCAGGGATCATGTGGAAGAAATATCTTTAGGGATATGGATACCTAAGTATTTAATGAATGAAGTACACCATTTCATACCAAATTAAGGGAAATCAGAAGGTGAGCAAGAATTAGTTACGGGTACAATTTCGGATATATCAAAACTTGTATCCTGAAACTCTAGAATTTTAATCAATAATGTTCATCAGAGTAGGAATAAAAGATGAAGGATTAGATAAATAGAGAAGGATATCGTCAGCATAGGATGATAATGTAATAGAGGAATTCTGTATGGGTATTCCATCAATATTTTCATTTAATCTAATATTTTGTAGAAGAGGTTCCAGTGCTAAAATAAAAAGCAGGGGGATAATCATGGGCGTAATTGTAAGGGGGGGACAAGGGTGTTTGTCCCCCCCATCTTTCGTGGCACACCATTTTGTCCCCAATCATTTGGCATGGGCACCTTTCCTTTAAATGTCACATTTCTCCTACATTTTCAGCAAAGTTACTCGCCTGGGGATATTGGACATCCTTGCCATGTGCCTGGTACTACAGGAAAGGATTGAGGAAATGTATTATTAATAAAAAGTCAAGTAGAAGGTGAAGAGTATAGAGGTTTAACACATTTCGAGAAGGTGGGAATAAATTCATGTCATTTTAGAGATTCAAATAAAAAGGACCAAGAAAGATGATCAAAAGCTTTTTCAGCATCAAGCGTAAGAAGAATAAGGGATTCAGATGATATTTGTGCATAAGAAAGAACATTAAAATAAAGTCTTGTATTTGAAGATGCAAATCTGGTTTTAATAAAGTCAATTGATCTACATTAATAAGTCTGGGCATGATATATTTTAATCTGTTGGCTATTGTTTTGGCAAACATTTTTGATTCAGAATTAACAAGGGAAATGGTCCTATAGTTTATTTTTAGCAAAGAAGGATGTTTGTCTGGCTTCGGAAATATAATTAGTAGTGCTTCTCCAAAAGTGCCCATATTATGGCCTGGAGTAAGAAAATGATCAAATAATTGTAGAAGTTTAGGGGAAAGTAATTCTGGAAGGGAACAATACAAATCAATAGGATATCTGTCTGGTCCGGGGGCATTACCTGCTTTAAGATCAAGACTAGCTTTTTAAATCTCTTGTAAATTAACAGAAGCCTCTAAAGAGGACATGTCAGTTGGTCCATCAGTAATGTTTTTATTGTTACGAAGGACATTAATAGTATTATCATTATCAACGTTAGGGTCAGATGAGTAAAGTTCTGAATGGAAAGTAAAGAATGCATTATTGATTTGATTGTTTTTTTTATTATTTGTGATTTGGTTTACATAAAACCTTATACAAATTATAACAATTGTCATCAAACAAATACATAAAAATACATAATTGAAAAGCATATCAATTGATTTGTTCTAGTAAAAAATGTAAAAATTATAAAGTGCAATGATTAATCTAGACCAAAAGAATTAGATTTTTACTAGTAACTCCGAAGCCCTGATGATCAGTAATGGAAGTGACAATGTTTCTTTCTTTTTTAGGCATGAGACTAGTCATTTGCCTGCCTTATTAGAACCACCATATTTGTCTTCAGCTTTCAGTAAGGAGCTACAATCCTTATTTGTGTTAATTCTATTACGCTCAATGCGTTTGGCTAACAGAAGTTTAAGAGAATTTTCAGTGGGAGGATTAAAATAAGAGGTTTCAAGTAATTTGAATGAAGCAAATCATTTGAAATGTTTTCATTTTGGTGTTTTTGGAAGCAATCAATTGTATAATAAAACCTCTTAAAGTTGCTTTAAATGTATCCCAATTATTATGTAAAGAAGTATCATGTGCAATATTATTATTAAATAATTCAGTACAAAAGTCATTAACTTGTTTGATATAGGAGGGATCTTTTAAAAGGAACAGGTTAAATCGCCATCTAGAGGGAAAGTTAGGTTGAAGATCCCATTCAAGAAATGGGAAAACTGGAGCATAGTCAGGAGTTAAAATGGGACCAATTCCTCGATGTAGAAAAACAAAAGTTATTAGCGTATTCACAGAAATATGATGTAATCTGTTTGGGATTTATATGAAGGAGAATAAAAGGTAAATTCTTTAAGATCTGAATGGCAAAAGCGCCAAGTGTCAGCAATGTTCAGGTCCCTGTGACACACGGCCGAGGAGGACAGATAGGGGTAAAAGTGCTATTATTTGTGAGAAACCCGAGGACGTCATCACATCTAATCCCCTTGGATCCTCTGCGCAGGTGGCCAGGGAAGGGCCATAGCTTTTGGATCCCAACCCTGGGGTTGGACGAGAGAGGGAGGATAACCTGGGTAGAAGGAGGGTCCTTGGGCATTGAAGGTGGGATCCACTTAGGTGAGACGTGGTATTCCACATTCTCCTTTCAGGAAGGAACCGGTATCCCACAGGTGGTTATGGGATATTGTTCCCCATGTCCCCTTTTCCCTGAGAAGGACAGGAGTTACTATCAACCCAGATGTACTAGAAAGAGGAGAAGGATTGGGAATAAGGTACCTTTCGATGAGAGACAGTATCCCCTTTATCCTAGTGACAACCAGTTTAACCCTCCCCGGACCGTTCCTGGGGTTGCTGTAGATCAGTTCCCCTTTTTTCCTCCCTTGGAGTACATGACAGTACTGAGACGAGGAAAACAACAGAGTAATGAACACTCCACACTCTCTCCACTCTGGTACTGATACAAGGAAGAAGCAACTGAGAGTAATGAACACCACTCACTCTCACCACTTTGGTACTGGGACAAAAAAGGTGACTAAAGAGGCACACCAGTATACTGAACAGACATGTCCCACTTATAGGTTCAGGCAAACTCAGGCAATTGAAACTAAGCATGCCCACCTTCAACCTATCAAAGTCTCAGGAGAGTATAAAAGGAGTAGTAACAGGAAGAAAGGCGAGCCGGTAGAGAACGAGACTCTGAGACGCAGAGAGTCTCTAGAGTGAGGCTGAGAGAGTTAGCGTGGCGAAGGAGCTGTGTCTCCAGGGAACCGCAGAAGTCCAGATAAGGGAGTCGGGAGGAGTCCTGATCCCTTATGGAGTAATTCAGAAGAAATGCTCGTTCCCCTGGGCTAAGAAGGGAGCCCAGAAGTGTTTGAGGGGCCAGTGGCGAGGCCTTGGCCCCAGAGGAAAAAGGCATTACAACAGACTCCAGCTGAAAGCCAAGAACAAAACCAGTGAGTTTCAGATAATGTTAAACCCGGCATGTGAAAGAAGTGTGTGAATACAATGTAGCAGAATAATTGCGTGTGAGGAAATACCCATTTTCAAAGAATGAGCAATGCCAAAGAATGAACAATGATGAAAATAGAAAATGAAGTAATACTAAGTAACAGAGTGGTCGTGTATCAAGAGATAGGTTCTCCAATGTCTCTGTATGAGCTATGCGAGACAGCAAATTGTAAGCAAAATTGCATTCAACGAAAGTGGAGCTACGCGAGAGATGAAGTATGAGCAAAATCCCCAAGAAAGATTGTTAAGAATGAAAATACGCACACTACTAATATTGAATACCGAATTGAATGAAATGAAGCAAACTGCTAATATTGAATACCAAATTAAATGCAACAGCAAAGTTTTAATATTGAATATCGAACTGAATGCAATAGCAAAACTGGTAATCTTTAATACTGAATTAAATGCAAATAGCGACCCTGCTAACATGTAATTATGAACTGAAAGTAAATATGAAACTAAATTGAATTAAGGACTCTGACTGCAGAATTGAAGTCAAGTTTGAGAAACTGTTTTGGCAGCTGCATTTGAGAAGCCACTTGTTTATTGAATATTGAACTAGACAAAGAGAACTGTGAAATGTTGAATATTTAAATATTGGAAGAGAATTCAAGGTTCCTGGTTGCGTGATCTGTAATGGGTGAACCGTGTGGTCTATCAACTGCACAAGACCAGAGAACCCTTAGTTTCTAACGAGGAAATCTGCTATTGTGTTAAAAGGAAAACTACTATTGGTGCCTATGAGACTTGGGGAAGGGAACCCTGAGACTTACTGCCCTGGGACTAAGTTGAACTTGGGGAACGGCAGTCTGACGTTTACCAAGGTGTTAAATTCAAAAGAAGGTAACTTGAACATTGTACTGAACTTGTTGACATTTGGAGAAAAGAAGCTGAAGAATAAGCCTGAGCTGGAAATAGCTCAGAACTTTACTTTTGGAAAACTATTTAGTTTACGGTAGACATCCCTACACATTGGGTCTCATTATAAGTCTGTGGGAAACGAGCCGGAAAATCCGGCAGGTTGCCACCGGACTTGGAATGAATTACCGGCTCTGGTAATTCCATAGCCGGTATTCCTTTACTCCCCATTTCCGCGGAGTCCTATAGTCTTATAGGACTCCACGGGAATGGGGGCCATGTAAACACCGGCACCATGTGATAATGGTGGCGGTGTTTCCACGTCCGTCTGCGGCCGGTGGCGTTATGCCCGCCAGTTCAGACTTGGCGGGTTAACACCACCAGCCGCAGAATTCGTAGTTAGCTGGCCCGGAAATGGTGCCGGTATGGTTTTACCGGCACCATTAAATCCGGACCGACTAACTTGTAATGAGGCCCATTGTTTGTCTTAGTTGTGAGAGCAAGCATGGGTTTTGGACACAGACAGACTTTTCAGTTGAACTTATTGACTCAGACTATCCTTAGTTTCTTTAGGTAGGGAAGTCCCACCTTCGCATTGGGCAAGTTAGGCTTTACACCATCCTGACATTTTCGTTAATAAAAGCCTTTTGTTACATATTGAATCTATTTTCTGTGTCTCCTTACATGATGTACTGGTAAAGAAAATAATGAGGCTTGGGTTGCTAACTGAATTGTACATTTTGGTTGTTGTTTCATGTTACTTGTTTTATAATTCTATGTTCTGCAAAATCAATAAAAACTGTTTTATTTATTTATTTAGTTGATTTAATCAAATTAATGATTTTTACAAACAAAGTAGAAGAAGAAACTGTAAAACCAAAGACAAGACAGTCCATAGAGGGAAGAGCATAACTGAAGAAGAAAGCAGCTTAAGTTTGTGACACAGTATTTGCGGTAAGCACTTGAATGTTCACAAAGGCAAAATGTGTTTAAGAGTCTGTGAGGTAGCGATTGTCCAGGTAGTCCTTTCTCCGCTCATTAAGCAACCCCACCACAGTTCCTCTTCCTTAGTGTATGATGCTGAAAGGTCCGGTAACAGAAACCTCTCGCCTATTTCCTTGGTTCCTGGACAGTTTAGTAGCAAGTGGCGTATGGTTTCGACCTCTACTAAGTTTTTACAGAAACGACATGTGTCTGAGTTACTTAGCCCTCTAAGTTTCAGAATCTCCTTTGTTTCGAGGAGATTTAAGCATGCTCTCAAGAACAGATTTCTAACCCGTTTGCTGGGGAACTTACTCAAGTAGTTTGGGATCGAATTTAGCTTGCTTTGGTAAGGCGGTAGATGACTTACAGATTTTGCCTTCGCTGCGTTGTCCAAAGTTTTGATCCAGTCAAGCTCACCCATTTTCCTTTTTATTTTCTTTGGGTGTCGGATGAGATCGGCCTCCGAAGAGTGCATTTCCAACAGTTTCAGTTTGCAACCTGCTTCCCAGGATTTTAACACGCTGCAGCATGTACCCAGGGTTTCTGCTCGTATTATGGCTAGAAGGTGCGGACAATACGGAAGGAGTGTTTTCCTATACAACATCATGCTTTTTATCTCCGTAGCCCCTTCCAAAGAAAGAAGACCGAGCTCTCTTCTAATTAATAGCATGGATGTTGATTTAGGTAGGCCTAATACCGTGCGCCAGAAGTAGCCCTCCAACTTCTGCCAAAGATGCGTAGGCGTATGTGGAAGAGCTTCTGCTGCATAAGTGAGAGACGGGACCACCTTTGCATGGTAGAAACGGACCATCGGTAGCAAGGAGAAACGTCTGAATTTCTTATCCAGTGCACGGGCTTGAGCCGCCAGTTTTTTTGCTTTGTCCATTAGAGAGCACTGCAGGGCTGCGTTGATGCTTGAACAGTCAAAAATGACTCCCAAGTATTTAAAGTTATGAACTTTTTCTAAGGCGACCCCCCTCCAGGAACCAGGACAGTTTTTCTTTTGGATGTTTCACTTTTTCCAAAACCAAAATCTTGGTTTTGGATACATTGATGGTAAGATCGTTGGCATGAATGTAAGCGGCCAAATTATCCAACTGGCGCTGAAGACCAATCGGGGTCATGTCCATTAAAATCAGGTCATCTGCGTATAACAGCCTTGTTGTGTTCTGTTCACCCATGGACGGGGGGAAGGAGCGGATAGTTGATTCAGAATCCTTGAAGTCGCCAAGGTATGTGATAGAAAGGGCCGGGGCTAATGGGCAGCCCTGCTTCACTCCTCTTCCCACTGGGATTTCGGCCGATAATAAGCCAACTTGGTTCAGCCTCACATGCAACTTAGTATCTTGGTGGAGTGCTTGAATAGGTAGGACAATTTCTGTTGGACAGTTCCAATGCCTCTGTTTATCCCACAGCGTTGCTCTGTTCACCTGATCAAAGGCTTTTCGCCAAATCGACGAACGCCAAAAAGACTTGTGGCCCTCCTCCGAGGACTTTGCTCTTTAAAGCACTTAGGTACATGATGTTTGTTGCCGTGCCGTTGTTTTTTGTAAACCCTGTTTGAAACGGGTCAGCACACGAAGTCTGCATTGCCCATCGCTGAAAGTTTTGTAAAAGTAGCGCTCCAAAGACTTTACCCATGGTATCCAACAGTGCTATGGGGCGGTAGTTCTTCGACTCTTCTTTACGCCCCTTTTTAAATATGGGCACCACAATTGATGTGGTCCATGAGGACGGAATTTGCCTGGAATTTTTGCATCGTTTGAAAATAGCACTTATCAGGGTAGACCATTCTTTTGGGTTTTGTTTGAGATCGAAGTTGGTTATTCCGTCCGGACCAGGGGCTCGCGATGGTTTGAGTCTTTGGAGAACTTTGGTTATCTCTGCTTCGTCACTCAGGTCTACCCAGGGCTTCAGTTGGGTGCTGGGCTCCGGGAGATTTGTCGCCGAGGGTGTCTGGAACAGGGTTTGGTAGAAATTCGTCCAGCCTTCCTCGCTGATTGGGTTTGATGGTAATTCCTCCGCGGGAGCGGATGTAGATCTTAAAAGAGACCAAAATTCTCGCGGATGGTGACCACTGACCATCTTCAACATGGCTTCTGCATCCTGTTGGTACAGGTGTGTGCGATGTTGTCGTATCCAGGATTTATAGGTTAGGTGCGCCCTGTTGAAGCTGACTTTGTTATCTGGCATTGGATGTGCGCACAATTGTATTTTCGCTTGCCTCACTAGACGCCTTTTCTCGACCAGTTCTCTGTTGTACTGGTGAGTGAAAGGTTTGTTGCTGCGTCTGGGGTTATTGTGTGACAACATATATGGTACCAGAAGAGGTTGATAGTCTGGTAATAGTAAGTCTTGCTTTTGGCCGTGCTCATTTTCTTCTTTGTGGTAATGATGAGTAATCTTCAGGATGGAAGCCACCGATAGTTTAAGGCGTTTTTCTTTTAGTGTTGGTCTCTACTTGTGCGAGCATGTGTAGCTTGTCCGTTGGACAAGTCTTCCACTTCAGGGACAACAAGTTGTGATCACTAGCCGTGGATTTAAGGACTTCGAACAAGGTGGCTAGGGCTGCCAGGTGTCTGCTTACAAAAATCTGGTCGATGTCCGCATAGGAATTGCCCCTCTCGCAGGTTGGTGGTCGGTTTGCTCTCGGAAATAGATCCCCGGCACAAAGTAAGTCTCTGGAGGGCATCAAGGACAGCCACTTTGCTCCCCGTCCTTTCCTAGGCGATGTACAAGATGAAGGTGAAAGGGGCCCCTAGGGGTCCCTTACGTCTATGGAAACAAGGCAAGTCACCACACACGAAAGATACGCCAGACACGAGGTTGTAGTCCCAAAGCTAGGGTTTATTGCAAAGCAAATAGTCTCAGTTGGCCAACTCGGTCTCACCCCCCGCGAAGTGTATCTCTAGACCTCGAGGGACACAAGAGTGTGAATTACATACATCAGTTACATATATACAAAATGCATATCATACAATCAGCTATGACATGCTTAACACCCCCCTTTATTTGGTTTCTTTGAACTCGGTTTGATGATGGACACTTTCGACAATTATGACACCTTCAAATATCTATTCTAGTAACAATATGCAATTTGCAAGTGTGGAGGCATCTTTCAGTTCTTGAACAGAACACAGTGCTTCTGTTCTTGGAAGCGAGCTACATACTGGGGAAGAGTCACATTCCAGACCTTGCTATCTATGAGGTGCTATTCGTGTCCTGGGAGCCGACACGCTCTACAGGGCCCAGTAAAGGGGGGCCGTAAGAAGAGCATAATTCAAGCCTTTAGCTGCTTTATTCTAACATATTCTACCATATAACAAGACTGGCTGGCAGCTGCGAAATGATTAAATGCCCTGCAGCTCTGCTTCAAGGCTACATTTGGGAGGGAGCTGGGCATTCCTTCCTGGCGCTGCCTACGTTGTGTTTCAACAAACTCTTGTTATCCTCGTGGCCCTGCAGCCTTGTCCTTTCACGTTCAGACAACAATGTTTTACAGTCGAGCAGTGTAAGCAGAAAATGTGCTGCGAAGCAATAAGAACAGAAAGCAATGAGCAATGGTTAGAAAACAAAATGCCGATCCTTGTTACATCAAAATGGTCGTTCATTGGCAAACTCGGAAACCTATATGTCTGTCATATCGTGCATGAGACGGTTGGCCCACGGCCACTAACATACGTTTGTCGTCAAATATGAGAGGTATCCATTTTTCTAGAATGACAAACCCTCCTTTGGCCGTATGCCAAACGTCTCATCCATTCATTGTATCTTCCTCTGATGACGATAAGTCTGAAGTACTTATGTCTGAATTTTGCATGCTATTGTAAGCATCATCATCTTCATTAATATCTATAGCCATCAATTCTTTTACTGTTTTCATCTCATTTGTGTCTTGGTCTTGGTCAGCCCGACCATAAGTTTGTTTTCTTTTTGTCATCATATGCAAACATCCCTTAGTACATCCCTCGGTAGGCAGTGTATGCAACAACAGCACGTTATGAATATTCCAAACACCACTACTAATATCGAGATCAACTTCCATCCACAAGAACGCAGTATTCCCCAAAACCAGGACTCTATTCCCCAGCCTCCTTCTCCAGTAGGGAGTTCGGAGCTTAGAACATGCATTTTCTTTATCGCTTCAAAAATCGTAGGGGAATAGTCATCTACAAATACACAACACACTATTTTGCAAATTCCCCCACGATCAACCAGGATCACATCGAGAGCCATTTTATTTTGCAGCGTCATTAACCTGATTCCTTTTTCTTCCAATGTCATGTTAAATAGTATATCTGTCGTTGTATTTATGGTATTTTTTAGTATTCTGGACAGCTGCCTTATGTTATAGGAGTTCACTATTTAGGACAAAAATGGAATGAATGTTTTTGCTACGTCTGTCGCTATCAGAACGCCTTCGCTACTCCTTTTGGCTCTAGATCTGGATAGTCTGGCCATGTCTGCTGTTTCTAAGAGAAACACTCCTGGGAACAGTAGACCTAGGTAACATGTACCTCCCCAGTTTCTGGGCAACCAAGGATATGCTTTCTCTCCACATATAAAATTAACTTGATCTCCCACATATACTGGTTCTATTTCCCATTTTAATACCACTGTATTCATGCATCCAGTAAATGTACCGACTGAATAGGAGCCTTTCTTTTTTAGGCAAAAAGGGACAGTTCTTTGGTTATAATTCACCATGTAAGAAGGGGGAACTGCATCTTTGTTCCCGTCTGTTCTTACACGAAACATCATCACAGATGTTTTAACTGGTGGGGACAATCTATCTTGTCTTTTTTGTCGTGTTATCATTCGTGTACTTTTCCTCGTAGGCTCTGGGGTCATCACTTGTGCTTTATGGAATATGAAACAACCCACAGGCCTCATAATTTTTTCCTCAAACTCATTCATGTTTGTTCTGTCTAATTGACCCGTACTACTCTTATTCCATTTCCCATAGAACATTGCACTTAAAGATGCACTAGGTGCAGAACTTAATGGTAGTGGCTGTACATACCAACCTATTCCTTTCCCAGCATGCTGCGGGAAATGGGCACATACCTATCAATTTGTTTTCTTTAGAATTGCATGTGTCATATTCATAATCAATAACAACGTATTGTTCCCAAACCCTTCCCTGTGTCTTTTTTCCATTGGGGACAAGGTATAAGTAATCACCTGAATCGGGCTTTCAGTAGTGGATATATTAACTATTGGTAAAAACATTCCCAATGGGTGTATCGATTCCACATACCATAATACTAGGGCTGTCGTTATTGGTGCTACCACACTCATAAAGCACATAACTATTGTCAGTGCCAGCATACAATTCTTTTTACCATGCGTTTTTCTTAAGCTTACAGTCTTTACAATTAACTAATTCTCAGCAGCGGTGCAGGAGGTAGCTGAAACCAGTTCCGACATGTTTCTCATCATCCTTCTTCTTCCTTATTAGAGTTCGTCGAAGTTCAATGGAATTGTCACAGTTCTGTTCTGCCAGTCCTTTATAGCCTGGATTTGCTTATTTGTTTTTAGGCAAGATCACTTGTCCTTTCTCATACTGCTCAGAGGACTTTTGATCAGTTATCTATTGCCTTAGTACCATGTGCGCCCAGCTTGTCCTCTCTGGTTCCAGACACATGTACTTTTTATGATTGCACCGAGGAGCCGCGAGTCTTGAATTGTCCGACTTGCACAATTCTCACGCTTCTCTCCTCTACACCTCTAGTTCCTCCTCTGTCCATGAGCAGAACCAGAGGTTGACATAAACAGCAAAGAACTGTGGATCACTTTGTCTTTCGAGGCTGCAAATTATATCGCCTCACTCCTGGTATTGTGTGGTCCGTGAACAGTGTCGGTGCACTTCCAGATCCAGGCTCAAAGTCAGCCTGTGGCGCTACTGCAGATGTTGGTGTGCGCCGCGCCAGTGATGCAGATTCGGTCTTTGGCGTGCTCGCAAGTGCTGGTGGGCGCCAAAGGGCTACACGTTTAGTGTCTTTGCAAGGCAGATTTCGTGTTGGCCAACAGTGATGTAGATTCTACTGGGCAACGTTGGGGCACTCTTTGCCCTTCCCCCTTTTTGGCAATCGTCTCAGGCTTTGTTTCGAGTTTCATTTCTCGCTTGGGCAGATTTGGTGGCTGCTTACTGATAACAGTGTCTTTCGTTTCTAGGACCGCTGTCTCTTCCCGGTCGTCTGGGTCAGGCAAGTCTTTCAGTGAAGTTGGATTTTTTTTTGCATGGGTGGCATGGATGCACGACTTCCGTCCATCCACCCGTATCACCGTCTGCATTGCCAAGAGTACTTGATAGGGGCCGCGCCACCTGGGTGCTAACGATGACTTTCTTTCCAAAATTTTAAGCAGCACCCAGTCTCCTGGCTCCAGCGCGTGCCCCGGACCGGTGTATCTCACTGGTAAAGCCTCCTGCACCTGCTGATGAATCAAACGCAATTCCTGCATTAAAAGGCCACAATAAGTACTAAGCACAGGATGTTCTACCTCTCTAAGTCGTTTTGGCAGAGGTGCGCACCAAACATTTGCCGGCCTCCGCATTACGATTTTGTACGGGGAGAGCCCAGTTTTAGCCTGTACAGACGTACGCATGCATAATAGCGCTATTGGTAATGCATCCACCCAACTCAACTTGCGTCATGCACATATCTTGCTTATTTTTGACTTGAAAATCCCGTTGTGCATCTCCACAAGACCGGCCGAACTCGGATGCCTTGAACTATGGAATCTCTTATCAATCTGAAGACCCGCACATATCTGTAACACCACTGTGCCCACAAAATGTGGGCCATTATCTGACCATAGGACACGGGGCAAGCCAAAACGGGAAAAATATTCTTTAAGCATTACTTTTGCCATGCTCATTGCTGTGCAGTCTTTTAAGGGATATGCCTCCACCCACTTGCTGAATGCACAGATCACCACTAAGACATATTTCAAATTTTGGCATCCCTCCATCTCTATGAAATCAAAATGGATTACCTCAAAAGGCATAGAGGGCAGGCCAAAACTGCCTATTGGAGTCACTGTTCCCTTTCCTACATTGTGTTGTAAACACGTGATACAGCTCTGTACCAACCTCTCTGCACTCTTCTTTATGTTTACATTCTGCCATGCTGTAGATAGGTGCTGTATTATCTTTTTCGCACAGATGTGAGTAGGGCTGTGGGCCATTGTGACCATTACAGTCACATACGAATTTGGCAACATCCAGTTTCTAGTTCCCTTGTCCACCCAACAACCCTCCAGATCTAACTCAGTAGAGCCCTCTGCCCACCCTTGTATTTCATCGGCCGTAGCTTCGGCCTGCATTTCTTTGACAGTGGCAACTCCATTTTCTATCATACAGGGTACTTCCTCAGTCTGAACCGTCATCATTTTGGTATTTAAATCAGTGGCAGTTTGTTTCGCAATTCTGTCTGCAAACGCGTTTCCCTCTCCTACTTTGCATGTTACCTTTTTGTGTGCCTCGCATTTCACTATTGCTAGGCGCTTTGGAAACGTGAATGCAGACAGCAATCGTACAATCAAAGGGCCATGTTGAATTATGGCACCATGTGATGTCAAAAACCCTCTCTCAGCCCAGAGTCGACCAAAGTTATGAACCACCCCAAAAGCATACTGACTATCAGTATATATATTCACATTCAAATTTTCAGAAATCTCGCAGGCTCTGGTCAATGCTATTATCTCTGCGGCTTGTGCCGAGTTGTAGGGGATTCTTTTGCTTTCTACAACGCTCTCTAGGGTAGTGATAGCGTACGCAGCAGTTGTCGTGCCATCAGGTAATTTAAAACAAGAGCCATCACAAAATAACTCTCCATCTGGCTCTTTCAGTGGGGTATCACTTAAATCAACTCTCCCCTTGGTTTCTTCCTCAGTGACCATTAAGCAATCATGGGGGGGGGCGTGATTCATTCTCACCAATTTCTTTTATGGGTAGTGGCATTAATTCTGCAGGATTCAAAGCGCTACACCTCATAATTTGGATATGGAGCGCGAACAGGATAATCTCATATCTTGTCAATCTAGCAGAAGTGAGGTGTTGCATCTGTGTTCTATTTAATAGAACGTCTATGGCATGTGGCACCATCAGAATTAAAGTATGCCCCAATACCATCCCTTCCGTTTGTTTCACTGACGCAGCAGCCGCCGCGACAGATCGCAAAAATCGTGGTAGTGCGCACTCTACAGGATCCAGCGCAGAAGAAAAATAGCCGCATGGCCTATTTCTTCCACCTTGTTCCTGTGTCAAAACCGCCAGTGCACATCCTTCACTTTCACACACAAACAATCTAAAAACCTTTTCATAATTTGGTGTGCCCAAAACTGGAGCAGAACATAATGCAGTTTTCAATTGATCAAATGCTCTCTGACATTCCTCATCCCACTGTAGAGGCATAACCGCATCCTTCTTAGTCAAATTCACCATTGGTTTCACAATTAACGCAAAATTACCGATCCATTGTCGGCAATATGAAGCCATGCTATTATGGCTCTGACTCCTTTCTGTGTCTTTGGAATAGGCATACAAGAAATACTTTCTATGCGTTCTGGCGTTAGCCTTCTCCCTTCTTTCGAAAGTAGGTAGCCCAAATAAGCTACCTCCTTTCGATTATATTGAAATTTCTTCAAACTAGCTTTATGGCCATGTGCCGCTAGGTGGGACAGTAGTAATACAGTGCTTTCTTTACAAATCTCCTCTGTGTCAGCAGCTAATAATAGATTGTCTATGTATTGCAAGAGTATGCACCCCACTGGTAATTCTAGCATGTCTAGCTGCTCTTTCAATGCTCTACTGTAAATACTCTGACTTTCCGTGTAACCTTGCGGAATCCGCGTGAATGTAAATGATCGTCCTCCTAATATGAACGCGAACAAATATCTACTGTCCTAGTCCACCGGAATGCTAACGAACGCATTTTTTAGATCAACTACACTAAAGTATTCTGCTGAAACAGGTATCATTGTCAACATTGTAGTGACATCTGGCACTAAAGGAAATTGTGGATCTACTACTTTGTTTAGCGCGCACATATCAATTATGAAACGGTATGGTACTTCATTACCTTCTTTTTTATAAACTGGAAGAATCGGGCTGTTGCATGTACTGCCTGTAATTTCTTCAATCACCCCTAATTTCACCAAATCTGTAACAATACTCTTCAATCCTTTTTCACCTTCAGCTGAAATTCTGTATTGGGGAATTCGCGGTAGTGTAACACCCTCTTTCAAAATGATCTTTACTGGCTCTATTTTCAAGCATCCTACATCGTTGTCATGCATTGCCCATATACAGGTTGGCACATTACTTAGTTCTACTGGTAAAGTTTCAGACATGAATTCTGACACAGGGGCATCTTGTGGCCAAATCGTTAGGAACACCCCGTCTGCCATGCAATGTATAACGGAACCTAATTTTTTCAACAAATTTAATCCCCACAGGTTCTCCCCACAATTTTCTGTTAAAAGGAAAGGACAATGTTCAGTGAATGGTCCTATAGTAACTGGGACTGGTTGGTTGGGACACTGGGTTTATGACTGGTGTACCTGCGAACCCTACGGAAACATTCTTTTGCCCTGACAGTGGTATATCCGGAACCAAGTGATGGTCTATTGAACACTTTTGCGCTCCTGTATCTACAAGAAAGCGGTGCTCCTCATTCCCGACTCTCATTTCTACGTAGGGTCCTCTCTGATTCACGGAATAGACACTGGTTCTGACCCCTGTCCTGGGCTGTCCTATAGGGGAAATAACACATCGTCCGATGTATAATCATTACTATTACTGCAATACGTGTTTGGCTGTGTATCGAAAACGTTCCGACTCTTCCCTCTATTCCCCCACTCTGGTTTCCATACTGTTGGTTTTGCTGTCCCTGACTCTGGTTAGGGGAACTTTGGTTTTGGGCTTGGTTTTGATTACCTCCATTATTGTGGTGCTGCTGCATACTATTCCTATTTGGTCCATTCGCTCCTTGGTGCCGTCTATACTGTCTCCTCTGACCAGACCCATTTCTATTCTGCAGATGTGGACATTGCGCTCGCCAGTGTCCTTCCTCCTTACAATACGCACACTGATTTGGTCCCACTGGTCCCCCATGCATATTCGAATTACTCCTGCCTTGTGCATTCCCTCTCCCCCTATTATGACCTACTACTTGCTGCAGTATTACCCGTGTTTTCAGATTTACCCTATCCTTCTCCTCTTTTTCTTTCTCCGCAGTCACTCTGTTCTCATAATATTGGGCAATGTGTAATACTTCGCCCAGCGATTTTGCTTGCCATGCACTCTCTGATGTCATTATTAGGTTCTGGATTGGAAGTTTTAACCCCCTCACAAATTTGTCAACAGATAACCTCTTTCCCGCTTCCGAGCTCACATCCTGCCCACTGAAGTCTGCAAATACTTCTTCAAACCTGTTAAAATAATCTGTAGCTAACTCATCCTTGCCTTGTACACATGCAGTCAATTTGTCCCATTGAATTCTTTGCTCTGGGACAATTTCTTTTAATTTCTGTACTATGCGTGCTGGTAATGCTACCAGGTTCGGTCCCGGTGTTCCTCCAACCGCTTTATTCCTGTCTTCTATTATCAAGTCCGCCCATGTGGCGCCAAAGGTCGTTATGTCATCCACCTTTCTTATTTGCTTCCATATGTCTGTTGGCAGGATCACTGGGAATATTAGGTCTATGTCACCCATGCTAAGCACGGATGATTGCAGGCAGGACTCTACTTCTTTGTAAAACCCTGCAGGATTCTTTCTTATATCAGGAATCGTCTGCTTTATGTTGTTCACCTCCTGTCTGGAAAAGGGGACATGCACATATTGGGTGGTATAATGGGCTGGTGTTACCTGCCCCGCTATGTTGCCCGCTGCGGGAACCTCTACTTTGGGCACAAAGGTAGGTGGGACTTCTCTCCTAGGAAATGCCCCACTTACTGTCCCTCCCCCTTCTCTCATGTGTAACAATATTCCCAGATCAAGCGATAGGGCTGTTTCTCCTGTCCCTCGCTCTAGTGCTCTCTTATATGCTGCCATTATTTTGGGTCGGCTGGCCTTATCGTTTTTTATATCTTTGTCTAGTAAATGTTCAGCCATCGACTGCAGTGCTTTTCTTTTCATGGGCATGGAATATTCATCAAATATCTCATGTATCTCCATTGTGGTGATACTGGGATCCGACATCCATCTAAACGCTTCTCGTATACATACCTTCAACTTGTCGCCCCTCTGCACTGACGACATTGAATGTCGTCGTTGTATATATGGCTCTACAGCTTCCTTCCTATGTCTCCCAATATCCTTACCCCTGTACCCAGGTGCAATAAACATTTCGGCATAATCATTATCTAATTCATCTTTAAGTTCAAAAAGTCCATATACATGTTCTCTCACTTCTTCATCCCTCTCCCTACAGCGTGCTAATGCATTCAAATCTAACAATCGCTGCGGTGGTAATTTCCCAATTAACTGTTTCCATCTCTCCACCAAATATTCATTCATGTATTCCAGCACTACCTGTCTTTCGTTGCTTCTTCGGTAGTCATATATCGAAGCCAATGTTGCCGTCCCATCATTCCCGTTTATATACATCTCTGCCTGTTGCTGCAATTCCACCTTCCTTTCTTTGCTGATCGCACTGCGAGTTACCCTTGTGCATCCACTTTGTTCAGTCCTGCCTCTCGCCCCCATGGTTTCGACTTCAACCCCGGGAGGGACGGACGGTACCGAGTCTGTATCTAAGGCGGGAGGTGCGGATGGGACAATGGGAACAGGGAGTGTCTACTGTGGGCCTGGTTGGCTAATAGGAAGTGTTACGTGCGCGGTCTGTGGCTGTGGGAGGGCTTGACCTACAGGAGGGAGTGTTTGGGCTTTGGGCGGGGTTTGGGCACTAGTTACTGACGTGTTTGGCCTCGCTTCTGATCTTGGGCCTTGTTTTGTATGGGTCAATATGTTTTCTATCAATTCATCTGCTATGTGCAATTCTCGTTGTGGGTATATTTTTTCTATATTCAACTGGTCACGTCTACCTGACCTCCTTAGACTCTCAGTCCACTCCTCCTCTTCCTTTTCTTCCGCTACTTCACCTTTCGATTTATGCCTGTGCGCATGCTTCGCTCTACTTCTAAATCGGAGCATTGCTTCCCTTCTCCAGTCCTTAACGATATCAAATGCTGCAGGACGCGCTTTCTTTCTTATCAACACCCTTTCCAAGTTATCTATTCTCGCTATCTCAAAACTACCATTAATGGACCACTGATGGTCTTGTTGCTTTCTGGTTTGCCTATGCCAAGTCTCACAGAATATTATTGCACCCACTCCATACTTCACATACATTTCATATGCCGGCGTTTCCCCAGGTGGTGAAATTTGGCGATCTTCCAAAGATTGTCTACCACAGCGGAAAAACCCCGCTAGGGTGGACAATACCCCAGGCATGTTTCAACCTTCCACCTGGTTAATCAACCTTACCTAGGGCGTTGATTTTGCAAAGTCAACTCTCAACCAATATCAGGATTACTTTGAATCGGGGAATGACTCACCTGATAAATCAATTTGTCCTTTCGGACACAAGTCGTCTGTATACTGACGCAACCAATGATGTTGTGTCTGCATTTCTTGGCTTCCGCCTCGTTTCGGGGCCCTCGCCTCCTTGTTCTCTAGCCAGGCACGTCGATCAGGGATCAGATGTGTGCTGATCTGCAAAGGAATCTCTCATCACTTCTACAGGGCGCCCCGAACACCTCTTGATCCCAGCTCGATCGTCCCATCCTCGCCGTTCTCCTCCTTGACTCAATTACAACGTATGCGATGGAACAAGTGGGGGAGGGTCCCTGTTCGGGCGCCATCTTGAAAGGGGCCCCTATGGGTCCCTTACGTCTATGGAAACAAGGCAAGTCACCACACACGATAGATACGCCAGACACAAGGTTGTTTTCCCAAAGCTAGGGCTTAAGCAAATTGTCTCAGTTGGCCAACTCGGTCTCACGCCCCGCAGCGTGTATCTCTAGACCTTGAGGGACGCAAGAGTATGAATTACATACGTCAGTTACATATATACAAAATGCATATCATACAATCAGCTATGACATGTTCAACACCCCCCTTTATTTGGTTTCTTTGAACTCGGTGTGATGATGGACACTTTCGACAATTATGACACCTTGAAATATCTATTCTAGTAACAATATGCAATCTGCAAGTGCGGAGGCATCTTTCAGTTCTTGAACAGAACACAGTGCTTCTGTTCTTGGAAGCGAGCTACATACGGGGGAAGAGTCACATTCCAGACCTTGCTATCTATAAGGTGCTATTCGTGTCCTGGGAGCCGACACGCTGTACAGGGCTGAGTAAAGGGGGGCCGTAAGAAGAGCATAATTAAGCCTTTAGCTGCTTTATTCTAACATATTCTACCATATAACGAGACTGGCTGGCAGCTGCGAAATGATTAAATGCCCTGCAGCTCTGCTTCAAGGCTACATTCGGGAGGGAGCCGGGCATTCCTTCCTGGCGCTGCCTACGTTGTGTTTCAGAGAACTCTTGTTATCCTCACGGCGCTGCGGCCTTGTCCTTTCACATTCAGACAACAATGTTTTACAGTTGAGCAGTGTAAGCAGAAAATGTGCTGCGAAGCAATAAGAACAGAAAGCAATGAGCAATGGTTAGGAAACAAAATGGCGATCCTTGTTACATCAAAATGGTCGTTCATTGGCAAACTCGGAAACCTATATGTCTGTCATATCGTGCATGAAACGGTTGGCCCACGGCCACCAACATACGTTTGCCGTCAAATATGAGAGGTATCCATTTTTCTAGACTGACAAAGGGGTGCTTCTTGCTTCGTGCGGGGGCCAGGTAGCATTCAGGTCACTGCAAAGAATCAGCAGGGCCTCTGGGCGATTCACAAGAGCTTCATCAATAGACTGTTCGATCAGGGCTATGAAAGTAGTGTCGCTCATCACTGATGATGATTAAAAACCTCTGTGTAGATGAGCTCTTTTCTTAAGAAGGGAACTCCCAACATAATTCTGTTGCGATAAGATGTGTAGTGGATCTCAATATTTGCTTTAAATGTAATCCACAACTGCAACGGATAGCTGTTATAAGGCCGGAGGATGGACGACCGAAAATCCCTTTAGTCTCTGGGGCGCACGCTATTTCATATCCGTCCATTGAGGGGCATTCTGTTATCCAGGACTCTTGGAGGCAGATAATGTCAAAGCGCCCGAGATTTAGATCCCCTTTCTTGGTCAAGTGCAGGAAGCCTCAGGTGTTCCACAACCCCAGCGACAGTTCTTCTTTCCCAGTGATTAGTCTGGTGGAAAGCGATACGGAGGAGCGCTTTGCGCGTTGCTATTTGTTCTTGTTAAGCGTGAGGGCCTTCGGTATCCAGGCCCATAATTGCGCTAATGGAGCTTGTTTGAAGGTCTGTCGAGATTCCTGGTCCTTCGGCTTAAGAGATTGAGTGACGGTGCGTTGAATTATTGCCGAGGGGCCAACTGGGAATCTACCTATGCCCAGTGGGTCTTGATACGCCCTTTCGTTTCTTGACGTATCATGCATGGGTAGGTAAGTACCTGTCTCAAAGTGAGATTACAGGGGGAGACCCAGTATATGGCAATCCTGAGCGTTTGATTCTTTGTTTTGGGCTTTTTGTACCAGGCGTGTCGAGTTGATGGCCGTCCGGGACAGATTTGGTTTGCTGCTTGGGTTCGTGAGATGGCAGAGTTTTTGGGGCCTAGCCACCTTTGAGGTTGGTCGTGGTGAGGTGGGGGGCGCACTCTCTTCAAGTTCAAACAGATCGAACCCCAGCTTCAGCACATTTTTCCGGTCGCCTTGGAGATCCTCGTTTTGGCCCATTTGGTGGGCACGCATTGGTATGTGTTCGCAGTTTTGCCTTCGTGGAAGGGTTCCACCAGAACAATATCTTTTGTTTCTATTTGTCTTAGCGACGGCACGCACTTAAAAAGTTGGAGCACAAAACCTCGGTTCAGTACCACATATTTTTTGTTGTCCGGCAGTTGTTCTATCTTGAAAGTGCAAGTTGCTTTTGGACGGGGGACCGGTCTCCTGGGAGCTTGCTCTGGGCTGGGTTTAAGGCCGTTCCTGGTCTTGTTTCCCGTGTTAAGGGGTTCGGCGTACTTTTGCATTCCAGAAGGCCGTTTGGCCCTGGTAGCGTGCACCCATCTCTGCATTGGAGTATGGCCAGCTGTTCTCTCTGTCCTCCGTCTGGAAGGAGAGTGTGCTAGGCTTTGGCAAAACTGGTGTCAGTTATGAATAGGCCATAGTGTGTTTAACTTGAGCCACATTCTCGCATTGCAGATTGGCAGCATGGAGAGTGTAAAAGTTGTATAAAATAGCATGAAAGTTCTTCAAATTGCTGACTGCATATATTTCAAGGCAGCAGCAGTCACAGGAGCAGCCGTTTGTTGCGCTGCAAAAAATGAAACAAGCATTTCTTTCCCATATGGCTGCATGTGCTCTTTACTAAATGCATTTATTATTAGAATAAATTCAGAAAACTACAGGCTGCGAATGATCTTTTTATATGACAAAAAATAAATGTGGATAAATACAGAAAAAAGGCCCAAAACAAAATATGGATAAATACAGACAGAAATGCCAGAAAAATAAATACCATAAAACCGGGAGCCTTACAGCATTGTCACTTAAAAGACACTTAATGGTGCTTGCGCGCACAATGCATGCCAGTGTTCTGCAAGTTCAAGAAGAAATGTTCATGCTGTCTGAAGTGGCATACCAACTGGATATGAGGAGGGAACAGCTTGTCCCTGCAAACCCCAGTGGGATGGCCTATTGGGGAAGTAGGGGCCGTGCTTCACATGCCACAATGGATTATTTTAGCCACGCCCACCAAGTTCATAAGCAAATGCAGGTTAACTTATCCAGCCTCACTTGTTGACATTTGTTAGGCAAAATCCTATGCAGTTCCCTTAGGGAGCACTACAGAAGATTAGGACTACAGGTATATGCAATAATTCCCCTCTGGTATCAGTCTGTACCACACAGATTTAGTTTGTAGCTGTGGCCGAGCAGTCAGACTTATCTCAAGAGGGAGATGAGCAGTATTCAGGGTTTACACAATAGGACTACAGTACTATGGAACAATGAAACACTGACCAAAGCTTTGTATCAAAATGAATATATTTATTTTACACACTCTTAAGTTCAACACACAAATCACTATCCTTAAAGAAAGTTTTATACAGTCAAGAAAGTATACACAACTCCCTATTTAAATTCTAGACAAGTTTGAGCAAGAGTGAAAACTGAGCAAAATGGCACAGTGTAAACCAAGCAGAAAGGACAGGTTATACAGATTCAGACTCTAAAACACACCAGTAACACTTCCCAGTTGGATTGTGAACAAGTTAGGCACGGCAGTACTTTTAACATGAGAAATACTTAGGTGAAAACCAAGCAAAATGGCACTTCACAATATTTAAAAAGGGAAGCAAAGGTGGTTATAAGAGTTTTAGGTGCACCAACACATTTATTGATGAAAAGCAATCTAGAGAAGGCAGTTGTAACAGATTTAGCCAGAGTCAATAGGCCTGTGCCAGAGTCAGTGGTACAAGGCAAAGTGCCCAGGATCAAACGGTTCTAGTAGCTGCAATCAAGTCTTTGTTTATTTATTTTATTTTAATGTGGTATAGTTGTATAAACAAAAACTTTACACATATATTTCTACAAATAATAAAATCATTACGTAAAAACATGAAAACATATTATTATATACATCGTACTATCTATGATTGAAAGAAAAATAGTTGTCAAAGGAGGTAGAGATTACTTAAACTTAAACAGCACAAATCAACATACAAAATACATATACAAGTAAATTCTGTAGATCCGTCAGTAAATCAATACTGTGAATCAGAGGTGTAATACATATATTCACATATTCAACACTAACTTAGGTCTTACTGTGCTTTCGGGTAGGGACATAGCAGATCACCACCCCCTGTGAATATCAACAATTTCCATACTGGGAAATTATTTAAACCTCCTGATATTCATAGTTAGTTGGCTATTACTGAGCAAATTGTCCTCATCAGCTTGTACTGGGCAACTGAACGTATCTCATAGCATTCATGCTTAGTTGTTGCTCAATCGTTTATCTACAATACACCAAACTCTAAAAATTGCTAAATGTATACTGGCGTTTGGGATGTTTAAACACATATAACAAAATTCATTATCCTTAATATAATTCTGGCGGTGAACATAGCTGCCATATTTTTTAATGTATAGTAAGCCTAATTTTGGGCATAACATTAAAACATGTCTGGCAGTTTCAGGTGCAGTTCTCCTTTTGCTTATCCGGCAATATTGTTCCTCTTTAGGGATGGCTCATTCACATCCATTCACCATTAACACCGGCAGATGATTGATACGCAATAATTGTCAGCACTGGCTTCGAATACGATTTCAGTCCCCCTCTTTATCTCTTCAACCTCCTCACCTGTGGAGTCGGAATCCTCCTCTACTGGGCTGAGCGTTCGGTGTGCCTTGTAGTCCTTTTCTTTTTTTCAAGGCTGAGCGTGTCTCCCACAAGAGGAAGCCACAGTGAGGGCGTGTAAATACGCCCTGACCGTGTCCCCCTCCCAGGAGGGACAAAAAGGGGAAAAAAGCCAAAGTAGGCAAAAAAAACCCTAGGACCGGCAGGTATCCTGATGGCAGCTGGGCTCGTAGAGAACTGACGAGTGAAGGGAGAAGGCAGCAAACAGGAAGCACCGGGAAAAGTAAACTCCAGCAACACCGGAATGCAAGTAAAACAAACGGAAAGCAGAAAGCCGGGAACAAGGGAAAGACGGGAGGAAGGAGGAAGAGCCCCGAAGGCGGGGACCGGAGAATAGCCAGGAGTGGAAAGGAAAAACAAAGGGAAAGGCTCGAGGAGCAAGGAGTAACAGCGTGTAGCAAGACCGCGGCAGCGAGGAAAAGCAGCTGACCGTGGAGGGTTGCAACGTGCAGAGCAATGGGAGACGAGTGGCTAAATAACGTTACGGTCAACCAAGCGGAGAAAGACTAGACCGCTTAGTGAACGTAGCGTCATTCGTGACGGGAATCAGGAAGTCCGTAAGCGACATCGGGGCCAAAGGCGCCAGCTGAGAATACGGCGCATGACAATAATAATAGGAAGCGTCTCAGGTTATCAGAAGGACACAGATTCAGGTAACCTTGGGGTTTTTTATAGGTATATAGGATATATGAAATGAATCCATAACATCTCAGATTTTCTAAATGTTTGAAGTTATTTTGCCAATCCCATAACTTTAATAATCGCTCCCCCAATTGGCATTTCAAGGTGTCAAAATCATTGCCTCACTGTGGCTTCCAACCTATGTTCCTAAACAATGTAGTCATTTCATTAATGAGCTTGTTCCCATTGATATCTTCTCTCAAAGTTAGAATTAGTGGGTTAGTGGTATTCACTTTAATTTTAACAAAAAATTCCGCTCTTTTTTTAAGAACCATAGATTTCAGTGAGAACAACCCAAGCTCAAGTCTCAGTATTGCCATAGGAATTCTTTGTGGTACGCCCAATAATTTATGCCAGAACTGGCCTTCTATAACCTGCAGCCAATCTAACTTCATGTTAGCCAACATCTCTAGTCCATAAGTTACCATAGGGACCAGACATTGAATAAATAATTGACGTGCGGCCCAAATAGAATATCCGCTATGACTACGGGTAAACTGGCAGATCATGGCAGTTAGTTGGGCAGCTTTATCTTTACGATTTTGGGAGCAGGAGTCGTGTTTATTTTTAAAGCCAAATTCAACTCCTAAATACTTGTAGGATGGGACATAGGAAATTTCATAACTTCCTACTAGCAGACGAGGACGACTGATTTTCCCGTGGGAATAGAGAATTAATTCCGTCTTATTCTGATTTATTGTTAATTCATTCAACTCCGCATATTCCCATAGCCCTGCTGCCGACCGCGAGAGACCACTAAATGTATGGTCAAAAATGACCAGGTCATCCGTGTAAGCCACACCAAACAGTGTTTAGCACCTACTTTCGGAGGAATGTTTATGAGCAGCACTAATGTACTCAGGGATGTCCGATACAAATAAATTGTATAGTGTTGGTGCGGTGACGCAACCCTGTTTTACCCCCCGAAGTTGTTTTATAGGTCTAGTGGTAATTCCACTGCCGTCCAGTCTAAGTTGAACTGTGGTGTTGAAATGGAGCAGCTGTAAGTAATACAAAAGGGGGGATTATTCGGTAATAAAGCTTTGTCCCTTAAACTGTTCATAATGGCCGGGGCTCATGGAGTGAAGCAACAGCAAAGCTAAACTCCCGTCCTGATACTTTTCACTGATCCTGCTATACCTGCTATAGACTGAAACCTTTTTCAACAATCACAGCGCCAGTCAGAACACGCATTTCTGCTCCCTTCCAGCGAAAATCCGACGAAAATCGGAGCCAGCATTGCCCTGAACGAGGTATTTAAAGGGCGGTGATGGCAGCCTGATCTGAATGGGAGCCGCTGGTGGGGGAGGAGCCTGCTCGTGTGTCGAAAAACCTGTGGCGCACCAGAGAGCGGAGGCCCGGTGCCCACCCTACGGCCCGGTCCTGTGGACCACCGAAACTACGCGACCAGAGAAAGCACTTGGGACCCCTGTAACTGAGGCGCCAAGGTCTTGCATCACGCTGGGCTTGCTGTGGCCCGACTTGACTGGCTGCTTGTCGGACGGGGAGAAGTTACATCAGCATACCACCAATTGTTCCGACACTTCCCCCCCGGTCCAACATAAGGAGCGGGGGCCTCTATCACACCAGCGCAGAATGGAAGGTGAGGTTCTGCATGCAGCGGTGCTGAACGGGCCCCGGGGGCCCATTCTGACATCGGCCTGATCGGGCCGTAGCCCCTGGTGAGGAGGAGCCTGCCTGCACGTCGGCCACCTGGGCCGCATCGGCGAGCGTACACCCGTGGTCTGCGCTGCGGCCAGGTCCGGAGGGCTGCGGAAGTTGGGTGGCAGCGGAACGGAGATCCTGCAACGCGCAGGGCTTGCAATAGCTCGATTCTACTTTCCGGCCGCTGGGTGCAGGACCGACTGAGTCAACAAACCTCGGATGACCACACTACTCCACTAGACGTGGTGGAGGGACTGACGGCTGCCGGCACACTGACATTGTGCGGGAGATGAGGCCTCCCACATCATCCCTCTCTAAAAGCCCCTGCACGCATTGCTGGTTCCCAATAGAAGGCAATCAAGACTACCTCTGTAATTAGCCCACGACTACTGGGGGGAGTGCCCACCTAATTACTCTTTGAACACCTCACTGCTGCGCCGCTGGCCCCCTAGGAGCTAGATTCCTGCTCAGGGAGCCCCCACCCTCTTTTCTGCCAAGCGACGATGGGCCCACGACAAACAACAAGGCCGGGGTCCGGCGCACCGGGAAGTGATTGAGTGCCCTGCTGCGCCACCGGATGACGGGGGGTCCCGCTGAAGCACACCACCTGTGCACGCTTTGGCAAAACTGTGTGCTTGAGAACACGCTCTCTTGCGACTTTTTAGGTGGCATAAAGTCTGATTGCGGGGTGGTGCACCTGCTCCTAGAACACGGAACTGCGGGCACGCAAAGCGCAGCTGCGGACTACCTTGCACCATATTGACCTGGGTTACAAACCACCGCTTACCCACACAACGAGGAGCAAATGCCTACCTCGCGGCACAAGAACAAAGGGGCAACAATTATGGAAACCTTCTCGGGAGCAAAGCCTAAGCAGTACCTCCAACATGAGATCCCTGCGCAGACGGACCCTCCCGAGCCCGAGGAAGACCCCAAAAACACCCAGGTGCTACAGGCTATTGCAGCGCTCCAAACATTCATGGAGGCTAAGATTGACGAAATTAGGGTTGATATGCAACTTATACGCCAGGATGCCCGCAACCTAACAGAGAGGGTTAGTAAGGTAGAAGTGAACCTGAAAGACACTACGGACACTACCACAAATCTGAAAATCAAAGTAAGCACGCTTGAAAAACAGGTTGCTCGGCTGTAGGAAGGGAGGGCCTGTCGCAACAATATTCGGATTCTTGGAATTCCAGAGGAAATGGAGGGAGCCAACCCGACAGAATTTGTAGAGTCCTTGATACTCCAGGAGGTTGGGGCTGGCAAGTTTACATAGGGATTCTCAGTCGAGAGGGCCCATCGCTCTCTACAAAAAAAGCCCCCACCAGGATCACATCCACGCCCAATGATCACGAAGATTCTTAATTTCCGAGACAGGGAAAGGATACTTAAATTCTCCAGGGAAGGAGGCGAGATCAAACGAAATGACTCTCGGATAGTCATGTATCCTGACTACACCCCCAATGTGCAGCGAGCCAGGAATTCCTTCATACCAATTAAAGCCCGTTTATGCAAGCTCAATTTTAAGTACATGCTCCTATATCCCTCACGCCTCAAAATCCTTTACAAAGGTAAGCCGATCTTCATGGAAACTCCAGCTGCAGCCACCATGTGGCTGGAGCACAACAACCTGGCTGAGGGCGACGACCAGGACTCAGCGGCGGAGGGCCCGCGCAGAAACCGTGATCCCCAAGAATGAAGCTGCATCCTGCTACGACACTCAAGCATCGCTTACAAAAGGTGATCCTTCAAGTGAGCAGCAGAGTATGATCTATCGGACGGGAGCTCAGGCGGTCACACATTGACACCCTCACGACCCACCCCATCGCAACCAGTGCCGGTATGCTGGCACCACATCTGCGTCTCAAGACCTGGATAGGCGAATGAGGCGCGGAAACCCCCGAGCGTTGCTCCCCTGAAGTGGCTGCTGGGGGCAGTTCACAGTTGTTCCACGTTGTTAATCCACCATTTCGAGTGGAAGTTGAACTTGTTACTAAGTCTCCACTTTCTAGAGCAATTCAGTCAACAAAGACACGGGAGGGAATGGAGCATACACCAATGCTAACCAGCCATGAAGGTTGTTGTTTGAAATACCCATCCAATGGGGGGACGAAGTGGGTTGGCCCTGAGCGGGCTCACAGGTTTTTCTTCTCATCATTATGGCCACACGCATTAAGATTGTAACCTGGAACGTGAGGGGTCTGGGCACCTACCTTCGACGCAATAGAATTAGATCCTATCTTTGCAGGAAGAGAGTGGGACTGGCCCTCTTACAGGAGACCCATCTAACAAAGGAATCCATTGCAACGCTCCAAACTCACTGGGGGGGGCAGGGGTTTGGATCCTCCTACTCCAAATTTGCCAGAGGGGTATTCATATGGATCAGCCCCCAAATCCCCTTTCGACTTAACAAAGCCGAACAGGACCCTGAAGGGAGGTATGTAATATTGTGGGGCAGCATTGAGCAGACTGAAGTCTGTATCGTAAACTCGTACCTCCCCAACAGTAACATGCCGGCACACCTAGAACTGATGTATGCCAAGGTCACACAGTACAGAAATTGATTTTTCGTGTGGGGGGGGGGGGCGATTTCAATTGCGTCTGCAACACAGACCTCGACAGGTTCACCCCCCTCTCCGGAGGCCCACCGGCATCCACCACTGCACTAAATACTGGGCTGAGCCGCTTTGACTTGGTGGACGTCTGGCGCGAACAACACCCAGAAGATCCGGGCTACTCCTTCTATTCCTCCCCCCATAAACTCTATACCAGGATCAACCACATCTTCATTGGTAGGGAAAGCCTTCCTCAGATTGATACAGCGCAATACTTAGGCCGTACTATCTCTGATCACTCTCCCTTAGTGATAGAGTGGTGCACCGCAGGGCCCAGATCTCCGATACCTACATGGAGAATGCCTATTGAAGCGCTAAAAGATCCTGCATTGAGGGAGGATCTCCGAGAGTCCCTTGTGAACTATGCACTGGAAAACAAGAACAGCGTCAATCACTTAAGCACAGTATGGGAGGCCCTGAAGGTAGTCATACGTGGAGAAATCATATCTAAGGTGGGAGGCATCAGGAAGCAACTACGAATGGAACTCGAGCGACTTGAAGCCGAAATTGAACAACTGGAAGCTAGCACTCGAAACTCTCAACAGGTGGAGGAAGAGCTCAAGCAGTCTAGAATCGAATGCAAGAAGGCTTGGGACAGGCTAGCCAAGTTTGACTACACCACCAGGACCAACAAGGCTCACGCCCAGGCAGATAAACCTGGCAGACTGTTGGCTTGGCTGTGCAGGAAAGAACATCCCAGGATCCCGATCACATCCTTGAGAGGCTCAGATGGCACACTGCACCGGACCCAAAAGGGCATCAATGACTCTTTTAAACTATTCTACACCCAGCTGTACTCCAACGACACCCGGGTGCCATCAGGTGAGATCTCAGACACCTTGGAGGAAATAGGATTACCTAAACTACCGCTTGTATACAAGGAAGCCCTGGATGCCGACATTACCAAGGATGACATAACTAAGGCAATCAAGTCCCTTTCTACGTGTAAGTCCCAAGGCAGTGATGGGCTCCCCACCGAATTTTATAACACTTATGAGCCGGAGTTAACCCCACTCCTGTATGAGGTCTTTCAAGAGGCCTACGAACTGGGGATCCTACCTGAGAGCATGCGTGAAACGCTGGTGATTCCAATGCTCAAACCCAACAAGTCAGCTGAGGAGTGTGACTCTTACCGCCCACTCGCAATGCTCAATTATGATGTCAAGATTTTGACAACAGTCCTAGCCAAGCGACTCGCGAGGGTGATAGGAGAGGTGGTGCATCCTGACCAAAATGAATTTGTACCGGGCCGCAACATCACCGCCAATCTGCGCAGGCTCCAGCACGTTTTGGCTCAAACCAATCTAGAGGAGGTTCCTATGCTTTGCTCTCCCTAGATGCCATCAAGGCGTTCAACTCCATCTATTGGGAGTGGCTCCTGGCGGTGCTCCGGGAATTTGGGTTTGGCGACAGATTTATCAGATGGGTCAGAGTCCTGTACACTAGACCAAGGGCAAGAGTGAAATCCGGTCGGCTCCTCTCTACAGCATGGGACATACAACGGGGCACTAGGCAGGGTTGCACGCTCTCCCCTATGCTTTACATACTGGGGCTGGAGCCCATTGCCATCTATTTCAGGAAGCAATTCTTTGATGCCGGCATTCGATTGAATGGAACAGATCATATAATACCCTTGTACGCGGGCGACGTCCTCCTCTACATAAGAGACCCACACCTGAATGTCCCGACCATGCTGGACGTCCTTAACAACTTTGCCAGTTTGCCAGAGTATCGGGCATACAATTCAGCAGAAGTAAATCCTGTCTCTTTCCCCTGGGAGGCCTCAGAAGAGATCACTTTGATAACCTCCCATCACTGGAGGTGGCTTGGCATCCCAACACGTTCCGCTACCTAGGAGTCAACATCTACCACAAGCCGGAACTCATGCATGAGAACAACACAGCGGCAGCAGTGCCTCCTCTCCGTAAGTCAATAGGATTCTGGTCATGACTCCCCCTGTCCATGATGGGGAGGGCTTCCGTCATCAAAATGATAGTACTTCCCAGATTTCTCTATGGGTTTCAAAATGTGTTCTACTACATTAAGGCCCCCTTCTTCCGGCTACTGGAGAAGCTGCTTAAAGACTTTTTATGGGGGAAGGGCAGACACAAATTGGCATGGTCCACGCTAGTCCTCCCGTACCGTCAAGGCGGCATCCAGCTCCCCGACCTTGAGAGGTACTATTTGGCCGCCCAGCTTAGCTTCATCGCCAAATGGTTGGCCGACGATGTCACTCCGGAAATGGACCTGCTACAACACTCATTCGCCCTGTACCGGCTGAAAGAACTTATTTGGGCTCCCCAGTCCCTCACGGCCGTAATCCCCTATCTGGCTGCCCTGGGAAGGCAGATATGGCACAGAACAAAGTCGCTCCTCCATCTACAGCACGCATACACTCCAGACATCCTGCTCCTCTCAGACTTGTGTCATAACATTGCTGATCTGGCAACCATTAGAAATTGGGAACGGTTCGGCGTGTACACCTGGGGGGACTTGTATGACGAGGGCTCTTTCCGGGACTTCCCCTTCTTACAACTGCAAGATGGTATACCCGTCAACCAATTCCTTTGGTACCTAAGGATCCGGAAACAAGCGTGAACCAAGTGGGGAATTTGGCCTGAAGAGCCCGAAACTAACCCCTTCGTGACACTTCTATATAACTTGGGAGAAGGGCAGAGACCAGTGTCTCAAATATATTGTCACCTCATAGAGAAGCCTAACCCCCGCAGTCCTGACCTGAGACTCAAATGGGACACGGACCTGGGCCGAGGGATGTCGGATGGAGAATGGGAGAGGGCATTGGCGTTCCCTAAAGAGGTTTCTAGGAACTCCAGGTTCAGACTGATTCAGCTCAATGTACTGTATCGCTAGTACCTAACGCCGCACAAACTAGCACAGATCTACAATCAATCCAACATACATGCCCTTGGTGCAACAGATACGAAGCAGATCTTATGCACATGTTTTGGGGGTGCACCAAGGTCCGCCAACTCTGGGCCAACTCTGGGCCGCGGTTGAGCAGGTCTGCAGACTCGCCAAAATCAAGTACACTGTGAAGCTAATGGACCTGGCCTGCATCCTCACCAAGAGAACTATAGCCATGGCTTGGAAGCGACCTGATGGACCACGTTTCCATGTGTGGCGTAATGAAATGGAATGCTGGGTGGGGGCAGAGACTTCGGCCTGGGAGGAGGGCATTGCCAATTCCCCTGATGACGCGAGCCAAGCTCTTGAAGCTTGGAGGGCTCTCACATGGGAACTGTTCCACCCTTCCAACATTGACAAACCTCCTTGAACAATCCACCCACAGGTATACCAACCTATATATTGCAAGACTTTTGTATATACCACTGCCTTAAGGTACCTGGGCCTCCCCCCTTCTCCCTTGATGGCTTCTCTCTCTCTTTTTCTTTTTCTTTTTCCTGCGCTCTTTCTTCCCTCCCCTTGTCTAACTTCACAATAAGGCTTATAGGCAGACCACTTGAAAGCGTTTACTGTTACCGTTAACAAGTTTCAGTTGTAATTGTGTTTTGTTTTGTTCATGGAATAATCGGCATATTCAGACAATTTACTTTATGCCACAGTGGACACTCCTCTGCCACACTGCTGTTGTATCTATCATAAATGCCAATAAGGGGATTCAAAAATAAATTGAAAGCAATCCAGCACCCTGATCCTTCTGCCCATATTTGAAGTTTCTGTAGTAACAAGGAGGCGAACATTTTCCCCTAGCAATCTAACATAGATAATAATCTATAATTGCTCGGGTCAGATCTGTTCCCCTTCTTGTATACAGGAACCAATGTTGCAGTCTGCCAAGTTTCCGGAATTCGACCTTCCTTGAGTAGCTTTTCAATTAAAATGTTTAATAAATTTGCCCAGAAGGTAGGATTATTTTTCATAACTATATTTGCAAGACCGTTTGGTCCTGGTGCACGGGAAGCCTTAAGATTCAGAACTTTTTTTTTGTTTAACGATTTGAAAAGGCGGTTGCAGATGGTAAAAGACAATGTTAGACGATAGGGGCGGCCAACCCAGTAAGTAAGTAAAGGATTTAAAACACCTTTAGCAGTACCCAACGAAACGGGAGGCCTGGCGGAACAATGTACCATGAAAGTGGAAGAGGCTCCTGCGGTGGCGGTAGTTCCTGGCAGTTCCTGCAGTTCGGGAGATCCAGCAGAGGTAGAGAGGCTCTCGTTGTGGCGGAAGGTTCGAGTCTCTGCACTGCCCAGGGATGAAGCCAGCCGCGGTGCGGCTAAAATGAAATAAAAAGTACGCTCCTTTAAATCGCGGTCGTGGTGGACGGGTGCCTGGCTATCCGGTCTCCTAGTGCTGGGCACTGGCGATTCGACCAAGGCAGGTCCTGGAAGGTGATTGGCGAACTGGTTGGCCCCACCAGCTCAAGGGAAGAAGACTCTTGCAGATGAAGATCTTCTCGAGTCGTTGGAGAAAAGTGGTGAAGATCTGCAGCAGGGCTTTTCCGGTGGTTCAGTCGTTGTAGATGTCTTCAGCTTCTCTCCTCTTCGGGTTTCTTAGTTCCAGTGGTGACATCTTGTCCTCCAGTCCTCAGAGCCCTGCTCTTATGGAGAAAGACCCCCATTCATGCAGCCTAGCTGTCACTCACACAGTGGGGTGGCTATCCTGGCAGGATAACCCCCCAGCCTATCAGGGCAGAGTGCGACTTAGGTTGCCTAGGTAACCCTGTCTGGGGTATCTATTCCCCCTCCCACACATCCTGTCTACCCCAGACTCAGTGGCGCCGAGAGGAGGGCTTCTGTGCAGAAGCCTGCCAAAAGGACGAACAAAGGATCCCCGACCCGGGTTAGGATTTCAGAGAAAGACACGAGAAAGAAATAATATCAAAGATCTGGCAATAAAAACCTACCGGAGTAAAGTTAATAATAAAATAAACCAGCGGTTTGGTAGAGGCTGTAGGTAAAAGTGGTAGCCTCGAACAATGAGAAAATCCCATAGGGAAATATTCGTGGTCGAATATTTACGGTAGTTACCACTGCCACCAGCCAGAAACTTTGGAGAGAGGGACTGGGCAGTACCCTCCCGAAAATGAACCCTAGGGAAAAACTATTAACCCTTTCCAGTACTTCCATAGTAAGATGGGTTGTACTGGTTTTGTTCATAATTATTGACTAGTAAAGTCAATGGGGACTTTACATGCCCTGGGAGAGAGTAGTCAGTCCCAGGGTATGGAGTCTATGTTTGGAGGTCACTGTGACACCCCTGTGTTACTGCACTGAGGGTGCTGTGTAACACACATGTAAAAATATGATACCTATGAGGGTGAGAAAAACCCCATAGACCATAAGCACAAAAATAGCCTAAAACACACATCAGCAATAGGTCTAAGAGTGGGAAAAAGAGTCTCACTCTTAGCAGGAGAAAAAAATAAACCCCTCAAATCCAGCAAAGCTGCTGGGAGACTATAGGTAGGGGAAATTAGCCTTAGAAGAGAATACTCCCTAACAACATTGTAGGGTATGACAGGGATATTAACTGGGGTGCTCTTCAGAGCAAGCCCATTACACATATTATTGTTATATGGGTATTTATTGAGCACAGTCCCAGCTACAGGAAGGAACAGAGCACTTTTCAATCTTAGGGGGAAATACCCAGTGAGAGGAGCAAAGAAACAAAGGAGCGGGAAGCTATCAACAGGGGCGTGGCAGGGTAGGCAATTTGGCAGCAAGAGATCTCCAAGCAACCAGGCGAGGAAACTGTGGGGAGCAGAGCACTCAGTCTCAGATAGGGTGGAGAGTGGACGGTGTGTGGGCCTAGATGTTAGAAAGAAGCCATTCTTTGAAAAGGAGGGTCTTGAGTGCCTTCCTCAACTGTAGAAGGGACCGGGAAAGTCTATTGTTGACCAGGAGTAGGTTCTAGAGTCTTGGGGTGTAGACAGCGAAGGCCTGTCTTCTGGTTCTTTCATTCCTGCACCAGCAAAGTTTAAGTTTGCACATGTTCTTACTTCTGGTGGATCAGTGAGGGGGGATAACTCAGGGGTAACGCGTTTGTCTTGGAAGCAAGACAACACAACACAACGCAGGTTCAAATCCTGATCCTGTGCTCTATGGTATTAAGCACGTAATAAAAGAACAATTATAATTATAATTATAGGTCTCTAGAAATGATAAATGTATCAGTGATGTAGCTTGGGGACCGAGTGGCAGCCTTGTAGATGATGCAACAGGATTTGTAGATTGATACAGTGTTTGCAATGGGAGTCAGTGCAGTTTAAGGAGGGTCCGGGGTATGTGGTCAAATTTGCAGAGTCCTTTGATGAGTGGTGTGTAGCATGCAGGACATGTCTCAGGTGTGCCAAGGTAGGCACTGGAAGGCCTTTAAAATGGCATTGCCACCATCCAGGTGGGACAGGAAGAAGGCCTGGGCAGCAGACCTGAAGTTGTTTTTTGGGATGAAGGGCTTGATTTTACACAGGAGAGAAAGTTGGTATCAAGTTGTTTTGCGCCTTCCTTGATATGTGCGGTTTGAAGGAGAAGTGTCTGTCAGTGTCCATCCCCAGGGACTTGGGCAGGTAGTCAGCTGGGGTGTGAAGCCCTCGAGGTCCATAGCAGAGAGACAGGTCTGGATGTCAGGGTTTTCGGTGTTGTTGATCAGCAATATGAATTCTGTCTTGAAGGAATTGAGCTTCAAGTAAGCACTGGACATCCACGACTGGATCAGTGTGAGGCAAGCCTTGAGAATGTCTATGGGGGTCATTATGAGTTAGCCGGTCTGGATTTAATGGTGCCGGTAAAACTGTACCGGCACCGTTTACCAGACCGGCTCATTCCGACCCGCGATCCCGGAAACACCATCTTCGCAAAATGATCCCCGCGGTGTCAACGCCCACGGTAGCTCCGTGGGCTGAAACAGCGCGACGACTCGCCGGTGCACCCCCAGTCACAAGCAATGTGCAACACGGGGCACATTACAAGTAGCACGGACACAGAAACACCACCACGACAATGGCGTAAACACTGTGAACATTGTGCCGGTACCACCGGCAACGCGGACATGGCATTAAACAGTGGCAGGTGAGCTGAATCAGGCCCCAGGTGTGCAAAATGAGGCAAGCTGCACATCATAGGACACTGGGAGCCTACAAAAGTGCCACACCCCCACCCAGGCCACCGTCCAATATAACCATGCTGTCAGCCGCCGTAGCAGCATTTGGGCTAGGGAACCTGCAAGTAGCAGTGCACATTGAGGCAGCACTGGGGCAGAGGAGGAGGAGGAGGAGGCGCAGGAGCAGGAGGCAAATCATGAACCCGGTGCCCATCCCAAACATAAATGTGCAGCAGGCACCACCCTGCAGGCAGCCAGCAGTACCCCGCATCTGGGCCTCACCCTGGAACCTTACCCCAGGTCAAATCCACACATCATACCGGCTTGGCCCGGCCTCAATCATATCCATCGTCACCCTGATTGAAGAGGACATCAGCAGCCGCATTGGCATCCGGACTGCAATCCCCCCCCTGCTGATGGTAGTCTCGGTACTGCATTTCCTCGTCACCGGAACACTGTTGGGAAGCTGCACGGGCTGTCACAACCCTTTTTTTCTAGAATACTGGTCCAGGTACTGGATGCGCTGCTGCACCATGCGTCAGAGTACATTTCCCTTCCCCGTACTCCTGCCCAGGTCATTGCCACCAAATTGGCCATCCATGCCATTGCAGGCATGCCCAATTGCATAGGCGCATTAGACTTCACACACGTGGAGTTGACTGCTGGACATGCAATCGAGGCGGTGCACCGCATTCGGAAGCAATTCCACTCACTGAACGTCCAGATGGTCTGCGATGCCGGACAAATGATCACCCATTGCTGTGCATGTTTCCAGGGGTCCTTACATGACTCAATGGTCTTGCAGAATTCTACATTGCCACGCTACATGGAACGCTATGCGGGAAAAAAGCACATGGCTATTGGGTGAGTACAACTGCCAATGCATGACCCCTGTGTATTGGGGAGTGGGGGGATAGGCAAGGCCCACAGTGTCCCAGGCATTTGGGTGGGTACAACTGCCAATGCATGATCCCTGTGTATTGGGGGGGTAGTGAAGGCCCGCAGTGTCCCAGGCATTTGGGTGGGTACAACTGCCAATGCATGACCCCTGTGTATTGGGGGGGACTTAGTGAAGGACCACAGTATCTCAGGTATTTGGGTGGGTACAACTGCCAATGCATGACCCCTGTGTACTGGGGGGTATAGTGAAGGCCCACAGTGTCCCCCTCATTTGGGTGGGTACAACTGCCAATGCATGACCCCAGCTTAATGGAATAGACAAGCACCAGAATCCACACAGCTTACTGTGTCAAATTTGAAATTGCCCCATGCCACAGCGCGCAACTACATGCCCTGCCTACCTCCATGCACACCCTAGTCAAGGGGTGGCAATACATGCAATATCAACATGAGGATGTGAGTCCCTCCCCCGCCCAATGTACCTGTGCTGCTCCCATGCACACGATGGGTGTTTTTCGTGCAGTCTCCATTGGTCACATCTTTGCAGTGACCTGTGTCTGCCTGATGCAGATCTGCCCATCACATCACAATGCCATAGTCACCCACCAGATCTGAACCCATGTTCATTGATATGTGGGCAACATGTCGTTGCCCAACATCAATCCAAAAATGTAAGCATCACAGACCCCTGCATGGTAATGTGATCCAAGTGTGCTCAACAGATGTATCACACAATGGATTACCAAACAGGGCACCTTTGGGCTGCATCTGATTCAGACAGTAATACCACAAACATGAGCCCTTGCTTACACTCCCATGCAGGTGAAGCCGGATATGCACTCAGGCCATGGCTGATGACGCCCATACGAAGGCCATGGAACAGGCATGAGGAGGCCTACAACAGGGACACATACGCACATGTGGCCAGATAAAGCGTACCTTAGGATTACTGAAAGCCAGGTTCCGCTGCCTGAGCCAATCAGGTCACTCACTGCAGTACAGCCTGGTGAAGACAGGGAAAATAGTAGTTGCATGTGCAATGCTGCACAATCTGTGCATATGCAGGAACATACCACTGCCCCCGGATGTCGAGGCTGATGATGAGGATGAGGATTATGATGATGATGGTGATGGGATGAGTGCACTACCAGGCCGTGGTGCCATTGATGGACAACATGCACGTGCAGCACTCATATACAATTTTATTTGATACACTTCATATGCACATTTAGCACTTCATGTGGTGGCACTACATTAAATGGTCTGTAAACACACGAAATTAAGATTGTCCACTTGTAATTTGCATTTTAACAATAGTGTATTATTGATTTAACAGGGGAAACAGGAATTGGATTGAAATCAAGAACACACGTGCCCCCCACCTCCCCAAGGTACCCACCCACCAACCAGGCCCCAACTGACTAACCCCACTAAGGACCACCCCCACCTCCCCAACGTACTCACCCACCAACCAGGCCCCAACTGACTAACCCCACTAAGGACCACCCCCACCTCCCCAACGTACCCACCTACCACCCAACCATGCCCCAACAGACTAACCCCACTAAGGACCACCCCCACCTCCCCAACGTACCCACCCACCAACCCCGACCCCATTACAACTGGTTGGATGACAGTCCAGCAATGCACATCCTATTTCTGTCCACGCTTGTGCCTGTGGATGTCCTTTCTGGAGGGTCCTGACAACCATGAAGACCTCCTACGAGGGCTACTGGCCACAGAACTGGAGGTTGTGCTGCTGGAAGATGGCACTGCAGAGATCGTAGGTGGCACACGACCCAGGAAAGCCTGTTGGGCAACAAGCATTGTCTCTGCAATGTTAGACCTCATATTGTTCCCCTTCATGACCCGCTGTGAAGGCACCATGTTCGTGGTTGCAAACCGCCCAATTGCAGGTGTGAGGCATCGTGCAGAGGTGGCAGAGCTCTCCCGTTGGAGTCGGGCCTCCTCCCGTTGTAGTCGGGCCTCCTCGCATTGCAGCCTCGCCTCCTGGAGCTGTTCCTCCACAAGCCGCGACAGGCTTGCCTGGTGCTCCTCAATGAACAGTAGGCGGCCGCTGAATTCCATGATGAATGGTGTGGGGGAGCAAATGGACTGTGGAGTCCCATGGGGCTGAATATGCACACCTGTTCGGGAGTGATGTTGCCCACATCATTATTATTATTGTCTGGTGCGTCAGCGTCCTGTTCTCCCGGCGCACTGTCGACGCTGGCTGCGTCATTGTCGCTTGGTGTTGGCCGGCCACTGATTGGTGCAATGGGAGTGGGAGCAGGTGTGTCTTCAGTTGCCACATGCGGCACTTCGGGTGCTGCAGGGATGGAGGTGTCCATGGGCACCGTCGGCGTGGCAGATGGTTGTGTGCCAGCGGTGGTGGCAGTGGCATCCTGTGATGTCCTTGTCCTTCGGCCACGTGCAGTCCCCCTTTGCGTTGGCTGTTGTGCTGAGTCACTGTCGGTTGATGTGCCTGTGAGGGAATGTAGAGCATGCTGTTAGTCGTGTGACAGGATGTGAATGGGGCATTCACATGCAACGCACTCCTCATACTTGGTCCACTTGCATGTACACTCATTTGATGGGTGATGCACTGAGGTGTGTGGATCACGGCTTGTACACAGTTGCACGCCGTCTGTATGTCCTGGTGGTGTTGTCACATGGGCGTGTCGGGTGTGGTTAGGGTCATTGGTGGATGTGGGATGTGTTGTGTGCTTCTAGGCCCTGCAGGGGGCAAGGGGGGGGGGGGTCATTGGTGGATGTGTTGTGTGCTTCTAGGCCCTGTGGGCGGGGGTCATTGGTGGATGTGTTGTGTCCTTCTAGGCCCTGCCAGAGGTGTGGGGGGTCATTGGTGGATGTGTTATGTGCTTCTAGGCCCTGCAGGGGGGGTGTTGCTTGGTGGATGTGTTGTGTGCTTAGAGGCCCTTACGCGGGGGGGAATTCCATCATTCACACTCATGACTTTGCACTCTGTGCACTTATCAGCCTCGCCAGGTGTGCCGGCTCCAACCTCTGCTCCACCAACTCCCTCGATCCCCTCTAGGTGCATGATACTGCTGCACCTCTCCTCCCAGGTCTGGAGCTTCAGGGGTGAAGGTGGTCCCCCTCCTGTGCTGGTGTTGTGCTGCCGGTGTGCTGCCATGAGGTTGCAGACTCACAGCCGCAGATCGTCCCAGCGCTTGTGGCAGTCTTTGACAGTGCGCACTGCGACGCCGACTGCTGTGCACCTCTGTGCAGCGGCTGCCCATATTTCCTTGCGCCTCTGCTGTGTGCTGCGCCTTTGATCGGCACTGAACAGTAGTGCCGCATTGTCCATGATGTGCTCAACGAGTACTGTCAATTCAGCCTCGCCGAAGCGGGGTTTGCGCTGCCGTGTGGCTGGTATGCGAGATGTCATCTTGGTGGTTGTCTGCAGCAGGTCATAGTAGCTGTAGGGCCACTGGTTGCTGAGGATTGCAGTGGATTGGGGTTTAAGTAATGGCCGCCGCTCTCTTTCCGGTTTTCGCGATCACAGTGTTTCCGGGGCCGGTATTTCTGTTTCCAGTACAGATGTGGCAGAAACAGATGTACCGTTGCCATTGTACCCGGTGAATCCGTCTCCGTGGGTGTTTGCGTTGCGGCAGTGACACCATTTCCGCGATAGTGTGATGCGCGCAACTGACAAACCATAATCACGCCTTACTTCCGCATGCTTGCGGACGCGGAAACGGTGTCATCGTCTTCACAGAAAAAGCGGATTCTGGACCGGCTAACTTGTAATGAGGCCCTATGTTTTCAATAGAGGATATCTTGAGGCAGAGCTGCATGTCATCTGGATATTGGTGCATGTAGATGTTGTGTGCAGTGAGGACGGTTCAGAGCGGTTGCATGGAAAGATTGAAGATCACAAGGAAGAGAATGGATCCTTGCAGGACTCCACATGTGATGGGTAGAGTTAGTGAGCTGTAGGAATCCATTTGCACAAACTGGTGGCGATGAGCAAGGTAGGATTTGAAACAGCTGAAGACGATCTTGATGATCTCCATGTGTTGATGTAGATTGTCAGTGAGTGTCTAGTGGTCTACTTCGTTGAATGCTGTTGAGAGGTCAAGGAGAGCCAGGAGGCAAGGTGACCCTCATCAAGGAATTCAAGGGCATTGTTGATCACCTTAATAATAGCTGTTTTTGTGGGTTCTAGGTCAAAGTTTCGAATGCAAAGGATCGAATGACCAAAGGGTCGAATCAAAAGGACGGAAAACCAAAGGGCGAATTTAATTTAATTTTTTTAATTTTTTTGTGGGGGGTGGGTCCCTCCCGCATTTTGTGGGAGGGACGGGTGGTCCCTCCCGCAACCCCCTTTTTTTTCCAAAACAGAAACCCAAAAAAAAATAAAAAAAATGTGACCCTTTTGTTTTAGGTCAAATTGACTCACACCTTTGCCATTCAAACCTTTTGAATTCGGTACTTTGACTGGACACCGTTTTTGTGCTGCATCTTGTCTGACATCAGATTGCTAGGACTGAAGGAGGTTGTTGGCTTCAGTTTCTTGCAGGAGTTGTGGGGCTACTGCTTTCTCAAGGATCTTTCCTAGGAAGGAAAGATGGTAATGTGGGTAGCGGTTCCTGAGGTCATCAGGGTCCAGTGTTGGTTTCTTGAGAAGCAGGAGTATTTATCCGGTTTTTAGGGTTGAAGGGAAGGTGCCTTGAATTAGGGAGTTGTTGATGATTGTCAGGTCAGGGAGGGTTGCTTCAGTCGGAAGAGTCTTGAGTACGGAAGCAGGGAGAATGTTGTACATGTAGAATGTGCTCTTGAAGGATGCTAGGGTGACAGGGAGGTCTTCCATAGTAAATGTCTTTCAAAGTTTTCCAGCTAGCTGTGGTTTGTGAGATGGGATGTGTAGTGTGCTGTCAGTTGAAGGGTTGGAGTCTATGGGCCTCATTACACGGGAGGCGGTAAGGGTTTACCGGTACTGCAGGATTATTGCCAAGTCCTTTCTTGTTTTCTGATGGTTCCTTTGATAAAGTTGGGTTCTTTAGTGTACCAGGGTGCAGAAGGTTTAGGCTATGGGGTGCATTGTTTCACTGGGCAAGGCATTTGATGGTTGTGAGGGTGGTGTTGAGTTCTCAGGGGAGCAAGTCCTGGTTCATCAGAGGTAGATCAGCCCATGTGAGCTAGAGTTTGGCGAGTTCTTCCGTGAGAGCCTCCACTGGGAAGTTCTTGAATGATCGAAGGCTTATTTGATGAGTTTTCAATAGATTTGCTTGACTGATCTGGTGTGACTAGGGAATCCCTAGCTCCGCTCAAGTTGTGCAAAGAAAGGAATACTAGCCACAAAAATACTTGGTTTACCACACAACTCCACTCTAAGAGCTAAAAAAGATCTGCCGAAGCAGCCTGGCAGAAGGAGCCAAGCGCATCCAAAAAAAGCACTCTTCTCAGAACAGTCTAGAATTTACAAACATACCATCCTCACCACCAAGGCAGCCTCATGCAAATTGTTCATCATCCTCTGGGAATTAGAAACACCCACCACTCCCCCATCGACCAACATCAAAGATAATACCTGGTGCAGCAACAGTCAGGATGCCCTTACTGGCAGAATTGCACAACTACAAAGCAGAATCACAGCCAAATCTCAAAACTTGGCCTTCAGCCTACCACAGAGCCCAACTGAGGTACCTCCCAACCACATATAGTCCTTCAAGTTCACTCCTATCACGGAATCTGACCTGGCCAATACAGTGAGGGGCCCCAAACCGTCCAGGTGCAAAGGAGACAACTGCCCACCACACTGGTAAAACAATGCCTAGAGCCACTCACCCCCCCTTATCACCGCCATTATCAATGCCTCCTTCGCCTCTAACACCATCCCGTCCTGCCTTAAAGAATCTTGGATCACCCCTTTGTTAAAAAAAACCTTCACTTGATCCAACCACTTACACCAACTATCGACCCATCACTACCGTTCCGTTCCTATTGAAGATCCTGGATATAATCGCCTATTATCAAACTCAAGCATTCTTGGAATTACACTCCACCCTAAATCCCTGCCAGTATGGCTTCCGCCCAGGTCACGAAACAGACACAGCCCTTCTCAACCTAAACAATCAACGAGGTGAAGTTGTTGGTGAAGTTGCGGCCACGCCCACCCCTATGTCTTTTGTGGTCCCGCAGGGATCCCACGTCTCCCCAACCATGTACAATATTTACACTAAACTACTGTTTGACCACCTCTGTGCCCTGGGAATCGCCTTCACCAACTGCGTGGTGATACTCAAATACTCATCCCACTGACAGGATTCTATAACTAGGACTGTATAACTGTAAACACTATTTACGAGGATGGCCCAACACTGCCTCTGTCTTAACAAGGAAAAGACTGAGCTTCTCCTAGTTGGCCCTTCAACCCGTCTTGCAAACCTGCATACCACCTTTTCACTATAGATGGTCACAAAATCCCTGTCTCTACCTCAGTCAAAACATTGGACATTTACCTGGATGCCTCATGCAACATGACCGCCAAATTAACAACATCACGTCTGCAACAGCCTACACCACAAAACTCATCCAAGCAAGCAGACCCTTTCTATCTACCACTAACTGCCTAACAGATTGACCACGCTATTGTGCTGTCCAAACTGGACTATTGCCACACCCTTCTCTGTGGCATCTCAGACAAGAACTTGAGTAGGCTTCAAGTCATCCAGCCTTAGACTTGAACAAAAATGACCATATCTCGGAGATGCCTGCTCTTACCTTGTCCAGAGGATAACAAAGTATTCACCAGCCAGACCACTTAGACCATCCAACAGCCAGCGCCTATTGACCGTCGGATTCAGATGGAAGCGAGTAGGTGGTTTCAGCTTCCCTACAACCAACCTTTGGAACAACCTACCACCGCAATTACGATTTGAGGCAATCCTACCAATGATTCAGAAAAAACTCCAGTCATGCATCACCCACCTGGATTATACCCATCAATGTAACTAGCGCCCAGATGCCTGAGGGCTTGGTGCGCTGCTATAAATATGAAAATAAAATAAATAAATAAAATAAACTAATGTCAAAGGGGATTTCCAGATGGTCTGACCAGTCGAGCAAAATTGGAGAACTGTGATGTAGCTCAGGGACTCAAGCTCCTTTCTTTCTCCTGGTCTCGGCGAGTGTTGCTAGGTGCCAGTGCCACCATTGTTCTCTAGTGGTCACATCACGAGGAAAGAGGATTTGCTTCCCGTCTTCATTCCGTGCCTGACCGGAGCCTCTTGCTTGGTCAGCGCACCTGCTTAGTAGCCTCCAGCTAGCGGGTTCTGCTTCTTCTACAACACCGCTGGCTCCGTCCCACTGGGACGTGTCCACAGAGGCCTGCACATTGTGTAGGATGTCTCTTCCCATTCACAATTCTTACTGTGTTTAAATACATCATCAAAATAAAAAAAGGCGTGTCCTTCCTTGACAATGGCATTCATATAGAAATCAGCATTACCTGAAGCCACTGTTTTTTCAAATCTCATGTAGGCGGACAATGTAGTCCAATCAGGGAGGTCCCCATTGGACTCAGAGTCCTTGTCCCCGAGAGGGGAGTCACTCCAAGTGAGGTCCCACTTGCCCACACCCAGAGGTAGGATCTTCCAGAGCAGGCTCACCTCCCTAGCCTCACGGGGGGTGGCTCCCCTCTGGGGAGAAGGGATGAATTTCCCACATTCGTTCCCGGGGGCGCCAACACCTTCTTAGCAAGAAGAACCTCCTCAAGTGGGAATAAAAGATTCCACAAAAGGTTAATGCAGTACCTACCACCGGTTGGTGGTGGGGCTTGGAAGCAATGACTGTGGGGTACTGCAATGACATGGAGGTGCCTGAAGGCCAATATCAGTCCAAGTGAACCCCAGTGGTGTTGCTAGGTCTGGAAAAGATCTGGGCCTACGCTAATGTTGGGACTGTCAGGACTTGGGCTAGCTAGCCTTTTGGTTGTAGCCCCTAAGCTTTTATTCAGGGCTACAACCAAAAGACACTGGGCTAAAGCCCCCTCAACTCCTCCTCCCCCTACCAACACCTCTGTTGAACCATAGCAGGCACCTAGTGCTGCCTGATCTGCAGAGGGAGCTCAGTTCAAAACGACCAACCTTTCCTCCCAGGAAAGGAATAGCACAGACCAGGATCAAGAAGCAATGGAAGGCCCAGGGCTGCACTAGCTGAACTCTGGGGGTAAAGAAGTAATGATCAACATGACAAGATGAGGGATATGGTGGGAAAGCCCGTCCCCAGGAGAACCTAGAGGAAATACCCAACAGAAAGCTGAGAGTCTGCAGTCAGAAGATCCATCTGAGACCATGACAGTACATTACCTATGGAGCGAGACAACTCCAGGGGGTACATGGAGGTGGAGATTAACCCTTTTTGCTACAGCTCCCTCTGAGGAGGATGAAGGACCCTTCCCAAAGGAATTAGCACAACTCAGGGCTGTCGTCCTACAGTAATGGCCCAAAGAAGAAGAATTGGACCTTCCACATAGCAGTGTGAGCAAAGCAGTGGAAATGTTGTGCCTAGTCTGTGGGTAAGGGTGTTGTAGGGGAGGCATGGTATCACAAGTATGACCCCGACACAATGGCTAGAATGTATAAAACCTTTATTGAAAATGTTGGGGCTGGTGAAACTCCTACTTTGTCCTACAACTAAGATGGGTGTAATCTCGACCATCAAACGATGAACACAACAGTCCTGTGGATTCCGTCAAATCAAAATGGCCTATACTAACAAAACCTAATGCCTTCCCTACCTCTTATACAAAAAGTGTAAAAAGGAGAAATCTATGCAAAGTAAGTCAATGTTAAAAAATAAATGCCTCACGGAGTAAAGCTGTCCATGTAGGCAGGATGACACACTCTGGCTCGGTTTCCAACACTATAAACAGTTCCAAACCGTGGATTGAGGCCCACCTGGACTTCCAGGTTAAAGTCTCTTTTCTCAATTTCCAAAAATAATACTTCAACACAAAGTTCACGAAGGTCCCCCTCTGTCAGGCTGAGACCTTTCACGCCACAGTTCAACACACACTTGCAAGGGGGCTCCCTTCCCCAACTTTATAATACTTCGGGTCTCCCTCAATCTGGCTCGGACCACCGCAGGACCACTTCGACTCAAAGTTCACGTTTACTCTTGCTTACTTCACTTTTGCTGTTCATTCGCTTTATTGCTTCAAACAATGTACCTTTCGCAGAGTCTTTCGAGTGAGCTACTTCCTTTCGCTGGACCACTTTGTTACTTAGTATCGCTGATCTACCAGCTGTCTTTACTTCAAAGTTCATTCACAGGTCTGCCTTTCTTCGCGTCTCATCCACACGCGTGCAGCCTTCACTTGCAATATAATGCTGCTACTTCATTCACTTTAACACACAACGGTCTCTCAGGTCGCTTGCCAACTCACTGGCTGTGTGCGTCTCGTTCTTGTTTTTGCTATTTCCAATTCATGAGTCAAGGTTAGTACCACAGGCTTGGCCTCGCCTCCCCAACTCCGCTGGTCACCGGGAGGGTCGCTGGTGTCCTTGAAACACAATGCAGTCTTCACTTTTGTGATGTGGCCTTCTCCACGTGTCTTTCGCAGCCTGTCTGAGGCAACAACCTCCAGTAGGGAACCCTTAGGGTTTTTGGCCTGCTGCTCTCATCCCTTGGTCCGTTGCTCTGCTCCAGGAAGTGTGTCTTTGTCCCAGAAGTTCTGCTCGTGCTCTTGTTTTGCCTTGCTCAGAGTGTGTCTTTAGGTGTTGCCTTTTATTCGTGTGAGGAGAGCTAATTGGTATTAGGTGTATGCACTTACTGTAAAGTGCCTGACTTTGCCTGACCCGATTAATGGGACATGTCCAGTATGATGTGAGAGTTAATCTGGTTAATCTCAGTGTTTGTGTAAAAGGGGGGTAGAGTTGGGACTTTGGAAAATCCTGAAAAATAGGATGGGGCAGATGAACAAAAAAGGGGTGAATACTGCGTCTCACCATCGGTTATCCCATCCCCACTCCCAGAAGACACCTCAAACAGGTGATCCTCTCGCTCTGGTCTACCCCATGAAACCAAAAGCGATGGCCGTGTCCTGGCCACCTGGATGACAAGTCCCCGTGGACTAGCGGGTGGGAAACCCTTTGGTTCCTCACAGTACCCATTGAAAATCATTGCCCTTTCCCCACATATCAAGAGCCAGTTGCATTTTACCCCTTTAGTGAAACCAACACTACAAAGGAAGAGCAAAAAACAGCTTCAAAGATACACTCCCACAATCGCCATCTGTATGCCTGCGGTGACCTATCAGAAGAAACCTTCTGGTGCCAACTCAGATCAAGGGGGAGATGATCTGGGCTTTGTTAGACTCGGGCAGCACCAGCAACACCATAAGCTCGGAACTACTATCCTCGCACAATTCCTGGGCAGAGAACATCATGGCCACTTGCTGCATCCACGGGCTGAATGACTTACAGCATGGTGAGGGTTCTAATCCAGGTGGGGGACACTATCTTGAACACCAAAGTCCTCATGGCCCCGAATTTCCCAGAGGATCTGATGTTGGGGAATAGATTGGATTCAGGGAATGGATGGACTCTTTATGTGACCACGAACAAAGCCATAGGACAGCAGCCATACCTCCTTGGGTGAATCAAGTGACCAGGTGCTATGGTTGTGGGACCAGGGGGTATATTGCCTATGATTGTCCCATAAAATCTGGTTACACAGGTTTGCCAAGAGCAGAGAAGTCTGAGAGGAGAGAAAGTCGATGAGAAACATCTGGGCAAAGTTAGACTGAAAGGCGGAAAGAAGAAGGATGGCTTTGGGGGAGTGGTGGAGGTATGTGGCAGGGTCAGGGTCATAACTCTTTCAAGGGGGAACATGGATCCCTCCAAAGATGTGCTGGGAATTGTGTATGCCAGAGCCAATCTTTCCCCTGAGGCAGGGTAAGGGAGGTAGGGGAGGGGAAGTCCCTGCTCCCCCTGAGTATGCATTGTATATGACTGCTGGTACCCCCGGTCTCTTGCACAATGCTCGTCAGCCTCTCTTCTGGCCAGAGTTCTCTTTTGTCTGTTTTAGAACAGCAACTCCCAGAATGCATCTGGGTGAAACGAAGAAAAGCCAGACTAGAACCAGGAGAATTGAATTAAGAATAGGATTGGAAAGGTTTGGGATTCTGACAACTGAGGGAGAAACCCAATACCCGACCTACCAACCCCAGACTGTCTACAGGGGAATGGTGTAGTGAAGCAACATAAAAAGAACTTGGAGTGAGAAGGGAATGCAGAGGGCCAGGAGGGACACATAAATCCTCCCCAAAGTGAATTGTAACTAAAACCCACCAGCACATGAAGAAAACAAGCTGCCTAAGCACATGGCTGCTATCCTGCAAATAGAGATTGAAAAAGGGCACAATGCTAAAAGTCTTTTTGAAGCCTTCTTCTGATACTTTAGCCAGAGATTGGCCAAGGGGAGCATGTGACAATGGGATCAATGGGAGCCGGGAGAAGTGTTGGACGAGGAAAGGCTTGGCTATAAAAGCCCAGCCAGCACAGAGGAGATTGAAAGGTGTTCGGATGAGATCAGGTGGCTCAGGGATGGATCAAGAGGCCAGTCAGATGGCGGAGTGCAGTGTTGAGGAGATTGTGGCGTGTTCTGAGAGAGTGCAGCTAAGGTATTGTGTGTTGGAGAGAATGGTACCCGTTGAATATAGTGTATTGAGCGGGGGATGTAAAAGGTGAGTGAAAAAGGTGACAAATAGAGAGGGGGATAAGTGTTGGGGGATTTAGAGAGGGTGTCATATTGAGAGTAAGTGATGGAGTGTGTGTGACAGGAGAGTGGGGGGGGAGTGAAAGGTGGTACTATGAGTACTAGTCGGGAGGGCAGAGAGAAGGCAAAAGGTGGAGGGGACACAGGCAGAGAGAGTGTGCAAGATCAGATGGCAGAGGAGTAGATGGGTTATTGAAGGAGAGCGGTGTGAGGAGAGGGGAGTAGTGTGAGAAACCTGAGGGTGTCTCACCCACTAGTCCCCGGGGATCTGTCATCCAGGTGCCAGGGCACAGGCATCACTGGGAGTGGACCAGTGCGGGAGGATCACCTGGATGAGGGGTCTTCGGGAATGGGACACCGGATGGCGAGATGTGATATCCCCTTCATTGTAACACCTTTACCCCATCCTACCAGGTAGGATACTTAGGAACACAACCCCCCCTTTCAGAACACGAATACTTTCTCACGGACAGCTTGCTATGAGAGAAAATGGACTAACATCCGAGCCGTATACCTGACATGTCCTAATACAATGGTCAGACAGGGTCAGGCAATTACTGACCATCACGCACACCTGACTTCCATTACACTTCTCCACACGGATAAAAGGCGGAGCACAAGAGTACACTCTGAGCAAAGCAAAGCACACAAAGAAACAGCAGTTCCAAGATGGCAGTTTAATACGAGGAGAAAGATGGCAAAACAGAAGTGGATCGCAAGGAGGGATGTGCCCTTCACCTTGTCGGCAAGGAACCGGTACTTTCACAAAACCTCGAGAACAGAAGCATAAGACCAGGAATCCAGGCTGAAGAATCCTGCATTGTGTGTCGGGGGTACCCAGGGCCATCCTGCGTCGATAATCAAGGCGGGGAGAATTACCTGCTGCTGTGGTACTGTCCTTGGCTCCCACAACAAAGCAGCGCCAGTGAAATCAACACAGTCGGTGAGTTGAGGAGACCGATACCAGACCGGTCTGTGTTGAAGCCAAGGTTGCAAGTAGCAACATTGTATGGTGAGCGCTCAAGCGAACAGTGTATGAAACGCATGTGATAACCAATGGAAATAAAATTGAACAACAGATGAGTGAACTTTGAAATCAAGCTACAATACCTTTGACAGAGTGGTCCAGCACCGCATGCGTGCTCATTCAAAGTTCTCTCTAAGGTATCCAACTGAGAGTTGACAAAGGTGAAAGAGTGTCAAAAACCGTGCATCAAAGTGGTCCTGCGTCGGTTCAAGTGAAATCCTGTGCACAATCGAAAGTCTTCGATGTTTCTTCTGCCAAGAAGGTTCATGACAAAGTAGATCAACTTGGTCTGAGCCTGAATGAGGGAGATCAATTCAAAGCTTTGGATTAAAGCCAGCTTGTGTTAGAGTGAATTGAATTGGTCCGAGCATGGTGGAGGGAGAATGATTGAAGAGTTTGTGTTGAAACGGATCTGAGCCCGGCTGAGGGGGATCCGGGGTGAACCGTGAATCAACCGAGAAATTGGATATGTGAAAATCCTATGAACATTGTGTTAAAGGGGATCTGAGCCCGGTTGAGGGGATCTGAGGTGAATAGAGAATCATCTGAGAAATTGAGTAGATGTGAAATCCTAAGAGGAAGTAAACCTATTGTTTGTTTGTCGCATTAGGCCCTCTGAAAGAAGAGACTTTGAAAGGTAAAGAGACCCTAAAATAACCGTGTACATTAACATCAGGGGCGAGTCATGTCTGATATCATCAGCCATCATTTCTGGGCTCCCCGAGTAAGTCTTTGTGGGAAGGGATTTCTCTGCATCTCCACTCTTATGCAGGAATCCTCAACTCCCCATAGAGAATGTATATCTCAAGACTACTGGCACTCTAACTGTTACTCCCAAACCTCTCTGATATGGGATTGGAAGGAGACAGAACACTATGAACCTACCATTTACCAAGAACCTTCCACGAGACATAAGGAACACATAAATCCAGGGTCACCCCCTCAAGACCAGTTTATGGGATATCTTTGAGAGACAAATATACACACTTTGCCTCTGCCAACACAGAGGAAAAGAAACCTGTGGAATATGCAAGAGCTATTGGATATATCTTGTTCTTGTTCTTTCCAAGGTCCTCAAATTGAAGAACCTAAACAAAGACCAACTATATCCACCTTGGGTAGGGGAAGGGCATGTGAGAAATCTGAGGGTGTCTAACCCGCTAGTCCCCGGGGATCTGTCATACAGGTGGCCAGGACATGACCATCGCTTTTGGATCCAGTTCCTGGGGGTGGACCAGTGCAGGAGGATCGCCTGGATGAGGGGTCTTCGAGGAGTGGGACACCAGGTGGCAAGACACAGTATCCCATTCCCTGTAACACTTTTACCCCATCCTATCAGAAAGGATACTTAGGAACTCACCCCCCTCTTTCACAACACAAACACTTTCACATGGACAATTTGCTGTGAGAGAAAACAAACTAACATCCAAGCCATATACCTGACATGTCCCAATACAATGGTCAGGCAGAGTCAGGCAATTACTGACCCCCACGCACATCTGACTGCATTACACTTCCCCACATGAATAAAAGGCGGAGCACAAGAGCACACTCTGAGCGAGGCAAAGCACATCAGGAAACAGCAGTTCCAAGATGGCAGTTTAAAACGAGGAGAAAGACGGCAAAACAGAAGGGGATCGCAAGGAGGGAAGTGCCCTTGACCTTGTCGACAAGAAACCATTGCTTTCACAAAACCTTGAGAATAGAAAGCGGAAGACCAGGAAACCAGGCTGAAGAATCCTGCATTGTGTGTCGTAGGAACCCGGGGCTCTCCAGCGTCGATAATCAATGCAGGGAGAATGGCCTGCTGCTGTGGTGCTGTCCTTGGCTCCTACAACAAATTCAGCGCCAGTGAAATCAACACAGCCGGTGAATTGGGGAGACCGATACCAGACCGGTCTGTGTTGAAGCCAAGGTTGCAAGCGGCAACATTGTATGGTTGATTTGATTAAATGGGATGCAAATCATGCAATTTAAAGAATATTTATTTAGCAACAATTGTCAAAACTACTAGCCACAATCAAACTGGCCCACATTGGCCCAAAGATGGTCCCACTTTGACTTAAAAAACTGGCACACACTGGCATTTTGTGTTTTTGTTTCGGTCATTGCCCTGTTGCCCTATAGGCCAGTCCAAGCTTGATTGGGAGGGTGACAGTAGAAAATGAGGGGAAGGAACAGGGTAAAGGTACAGAGAAAGGGAGGCGAGGATGATTATGGAGGGAGGGTAGTGGAGATAGGGATAAAGGAAGAGATAGCAAGTAATACAGGAAGAGAGAGTTTGAGAAGTGGAGAGACTGGAAATGAAAACCCTGATGTCATCGGGCAATCCAACAGGCCGGAGGTATACCTTAGGAAGTCCCAGGGGGAGATCTATAGAAACGGCCACAGCCTTTAGGTTTACCTGTCATGATTAGAAATCATGATTTAAGATAGATGGGGTTACCTTGCTTTATAGTATGTCGGGTAGATTCTGGGGGCATTGGTTCGGGACACCTGGGATAGGGTGGAGGGACCCCATGGGGAGGTGTGAGAAAGCAGACAGTGTCTCACCTGCTATTCCCCTCGGATCTCTCTCTCAGGTGGCCAGGGCGTGGTCATAACCAGACTAACTCTCTCACATCGTACTGCACATGTCCCGTTTATCGGGTCAGGCAAAGTGAGGCACTTTACACTAAGTGCATATACCTAATACCAATTAGCTCTCCTCACACGAATAAAAGGCAACTCCTAAAGACACACTCTGAGCAAGGTGGAACAAGAGTACGAGCAGAACTTCCAGGATGAAGGCACACCTACTGGACCAGAGCAACGGACCAAGGGAGGAAAGAAGAGGGCCGAAAACCCCAAGGGTTCCCTAATGGAGGTTGTTGCCTCAGACAGGCCGTGAAAGACGCATGGAGAAGGCCAGATCCCACAAGTGAAGACTGCATTGTGTTTCAAGGATGTCAGCGACCCTCGCGGGTGAATGGCAGAGTTGGGGAGGTGAGGCCAAGCCTGTGGTACTAACCTTGACTCGTGAATTGGAAATAGCAAAAACAAGAAAGAGACGCACACAGCTGGTGAGTTGGCAAGCAACCTGAGAGACTGGTGTGTGTTAAAGCGAATGAAGTAGCAACATTATATCGCAAGTTAAGGCGGCATGCATTTGGATGAGATGCGGAGAAAGGCAGACCTGTGAATGAACTTTGAAGTAAAGACAGCTGTGAGATCAGCGATACTAAGTAACAGAGTGGTCCTGCGAAAGGAAGTAGCCCACTGGAAAGTCTCTGTGAAAGGTGCATTGTTTGAAGCAATAAAGCGAATGAACAGCAAAAGTGAAGTAAGCAAGAGTAAACGTGAACTTTGAGTCAAAGTGGTCCTGCGGTGGTCTGTAAAGAGAGCCACACACATTTGAAACTCTTCAACATCCGAAAGTGGTCTGAGCCTGATTGAGGGGTATGTAGTGATAAAATCGCGGCAATAATGTCGCCTGTGCAAAAAATTGCGGCAAAAATGCTGTGGTTTGACCCGGTAAAGGTGTACCACATTATACCATTTAAGGGGAGCGGTGGTTGTGGGGGTGTCCCCCGCTTCCCTTAAATGGTATAATGGGTCCAGGGGTTGCGGGGGTGTCCCCAGCATCCTTTACATGGATTGCGGCAGCAAAACCACTGCCTTTTTGCTGTGATATTTTGTGTCCACAGCCATTTTTGCTGCAATTTTAACACATTGAACCGATTGAGGGAGACCGAAGTATAATAAGCATGGGGAAGGGAGCCCCCTTGCAAGTTTGTGTTGAACGTTGCTGTTAGAGGTCTGAGCCCGACAGAGGCGGATCTACCTGAACTGTGTGGTGAAAGGTCTGAGCCTGATAGAGGAGGATCTTTGTGAACTTTGTATTGAAGTATTATTTTTGGAAATTGAGAAAAGAGACTTTAATGTGGAAGGCCAGGCGGGCCTCAATCCACGGTTTGGAATGGTTTATAGTGATTAAAACGAGCCAGAGTGTGTCATCCTGCCTGCAGGGACAGCCTTACTCCGTGAGGTCTAACATGCGGAGGAGAGCGGGTTCAACCACATTTATTTTTTAACACTGACTTTCTTTGCATACGTTTCTCATTTTTACACTTTTTGTACAAGAGATAGGACAGGCATTAGGTTTTGTTAGTATTGGCCCTTTTGGTTTGACAGACTCCAATAGGACTGTTTTGTTTATCATTTGATGGTCGAGATTACTCCCATCTTAGTTATAGGGCAAAGTAGTAGTTTCTCCAGCCCCAACATTTTCAATAAAGGGTTTACAAATGGTATCCATTGTATCAGTGTCATACTTTTGATACCATGCCTCCCCTACAAAGTCAAGAACGCCGTAGGGACCCCCTTAGTTTCACCTGTGACAGTTTTCCCAGACCAGTTCTTTAAAACCTTAATAAAACATCTTAAATTATGATCTTACTGTGTGAATTTATAAGGCCTTTTGTGACAACCATAGGTGATCTTGCATCTTTGGGAGTTTTTTCTGTGTCCCCTGCAGAAAGGATTTTAAATTGTATGGCTTCGTTTTCCCAATACAGTTTCTGCAATTTGCACTGTAAAATGCACCGTTTCAATCCTTTGTTTAAAATTATGCAGAGGAGAAACTGAACCCAAAAACTAAATGGTTCTGTGTGCTCGCTGTGCTCCATCACTCCAATTTGAGGGTAATATTTACCCCCACTCCACTACAAAAGTTCACTAGCCACCACTGGCGATAAGCAACCATAGGATTCTGGGTAATTAGTTCAAAATGCAGCAGGCAAAGCCTATGTGCACATACCTCTCATCCCGCCATTGATCAATAATATAAGTGCAGCTATTTCTCAGGTTGTAAACTTTGCCATCTGGGGTTAGCAATCTGCAACTCTCTATGTGTTTTGACCTACAACTCCCATCAGCCCATTCCACTATGGTCTATCGTCAGGGAACATGGGAGTCAAAGGGCGAAACATCTGGAAGGTTACTGGTTGCATACCCCTGTGGGTCCTATGAGGAACCAAGAATGGCGTGGCTATGTTGGTCCCTGCATTTACCCTAACTTTATTTTGACTTCCGTACTTGTATTATTGATTCAGCCCCCCATCCCCGCAACATGAGGCGTGGCTTTGCCACTAGGTGCATGCACTCCAACTTTGACTTACCAACCTTGCGGTGTACCTGTATTTGTACCTGCCTGTAACTACCGAATGTGACCCACCCAGCCCTGTTCCTGAATTTTACCTACCTGTAAGTACCTATTGTGACCTACCCAGACCTGCGCTTTGCCTGAATTTTACCTGCCTGTAACTACCGAATATGACCCACCCAGTCCTCTGCTGTGCCTGAATTTTGCCTGCCTGTAACTACCTAGTGTGACCTACCCAGCCCTGCGCTGTAACTGAATTTTACCTGCCTGTAAATACTAAATGTGACCATGCGCTTTCTGTAACTAGCGCCTAGATGCATCTAGGTTTTGTACGCTGGAATAAATGTAAAAATAAATAAATAAATAAGAATGAGACACGGACACAGAGGACTCGTGGTGGTTGGGATACACTTTTATTAAATAATAAATGGGTTGTAAAGTGCCTCACTGTTCCTAATCTAGGAGGTATTTGCAACCTCTACCAAAAACTAAGGGCTTGTCCTGGGTCAAAATGTCCAAAGCAAAAATGTCCTGTGTCTGAAATCCTATCCTAGCCCTCTCAAACTAAAAGTAACTCTGAGGTGTTAAGGTTATTGTCTTTGGCTTGAAAAGGGCAAAAATATTCAAGTTAAACAAAAAGGTATAAATTCAACGAAAGTTCCAAATGGATAGTGTTCACAGTTCCAGGGAATGATTTCCTTCCCGAGGTTTCTCTCCACTAAAACAAAAGTTCAAAAGATTAACCAAGCTCTTTGTAGCCCAAGAGGATAACCCCCTCCTCCTGGTGTCGCAATTCACTCCAGGGGAAATTACTCCCTTCCCCAGGCCTTTTCTACATTCAATGGGGGTCATTACGAGGATGGAGGTAGCCGGCTACCCCCTTACCGCATTCTGGGTCCGTGTTCCCGGAATAAGGACTTACCGGGTCATTCCGACCTTGGAGGACCCGGTAAGTCCCCATTCCGGGAACCGCTATTAGCGGGCCCGTTATTAGCTCTGAAGTCCCTTAACGGGTCCCTTCCATAGCGCCTGGTAAAACCAGGCATTAGGGAAGGGACCCGCTAAGGGACCGCAGAATAGGGTGGTAAGGGATTGCCGGCACCGGTGCCCTTACCGGTGCCGGTAATCCCTTACCACCTACCTCGTAATGACCCCCAATGTAATTTAAAGGGCATGTCTGACTCACAAAACACTTGGTATACACTACTGGCAGGTTCTTCTCATACAGTACCTTAATACAATTTGGGTGTGGGTCCCAGACTCACAAAACATCTGGTATACTCTCCTACCAGGTTTTCTCAAATAGTTCCTTGAGATTGGTTTACGAGTCCAGTCGTGCCCCTGCTCACTTAACTTCAGAAGCGCCATGGATTGTTGCAATTGTTTCTGCCTGCACCTTTAAGGAATTCTCTGCAGCTACATAATTGCCTGCATGCACATAGCACTGGCGCACGAGTCTGGTGTATGAGTCCAGTCTCGCCTCAGTCACGCCAAAGTTAGCTGGTTTGTGTTTCCCATCTTCGATCTTACATGGTGTCTACGTAACCACCTGGACCGCACACTCGATGGCAATAACTACTGCAAGAGTCATCCGCTTTGACACTTGGAGGTGAGGTGAGTACGCTCTCCCCTGTGCTAGCAACTGTGCCTCAGTGACAGTCTTGACTCACTTCTCCATCTAATGCTTCAGATATACTAGATGGGGAGCTTTTAGATTTGGACAATGTTTTTCATGAGACACAGGATTCAACGAGTGGCACGCCTATTAGCGCGATCTTGGATAGAGTACTTTTGGGGGGTGCGCTGCTTGTGGATGCTCAGGCACCTGTAAGGAAGGCATGGTATCAAACAGTAAGACAGACACAATTGATCACAGTTCAAGGGTGTTTATTGAACTTCAATTGGGTTTGAAAAATGCCTATCTAATACTAAATCGAACGATGGGAGCAAGCTACGACCATCAACTAAAAATAACGCAGTCCTAGACGATTTTGTTAAAATAAAAAAGGGCTTATTCTAATAAACCTATTGCCAATCCTTACTTCTAAATACAAATAGTGTGGGAAACAATGTTATGCAAAAGAAAAGTTTTCAAGAAATGATATGTCAGGATATTCTAACCATTGGCTTCCCTTTCCTACGTTTTCAGCACAGAACAAGGTGGCACACTCTTTGGCTTCTCTAGCATGAGGATGCAGTTCAAAACCTCAACATCAGGGCCTTCTGGGCCAAATTATCTTAACCATTCAAAGTCTCTTGTTTGATGCAACACAGACAACATCAAAGTTCTTTTCTTCTTAGGATTTCACATATACAACTCCTCAGTGATTTACTGTTCACCCGAGGTCCCCCTCCACTGGGTTCAGACCCACTTTGACACAAAATCTTCAATTGGTCTCCCTCTGCTGGGCTCGGACCAAATGTATCTACTCTTCCAATCTTTCTCTACTTCATCCAAATCGAAGACTTTCGGCTTTGCGCAGGATTTTGCTTGACCCGTCGCAGGACCACTTCGATTCACAATTACTCATTTTCTTCTTGATATAACCTTTTGCTCACTTTCACTTTTGCCACTTTTCAGCGGACTACCTTACAGAGACCTTCGATTGAGCACCCACGCGGTGCCGACCACTCTGTCAAAGGTATTGTATCTTGCTTTTAAAGTTCAATCACTCAACAGCAGTTCAACTTTACTTGCGGCTCTTTTCACGTTTTTTAACAATGTTCATTCCAGCGCTCGCCATACAATGTTGTTGCTTGCAACCTTGGCTTCAACACAGACTGGTTTTGTATCGGTCTCCCCAACTCATTGGCTGTGTTGATTTCACTGCTTTGTTCTTAGTGCCAAGGACGGTACCACGGCGGCTGCTGCTTCTCCTCACCTTAATTATTGATGCAGGAGGGCCCTAGGTATCTCCGACACACAATGCAGGATTTTTCAACCTGGTTTCCTGGTCTTACGCGTTCTACTGTAAAGATTTCTGGAAAGTAATGGTTCCTTGTCGAAAAAGTTCAAGGGAACTTCCCTCCTTGCGATCCCCTTCTGTTTTTCCGTCTTTCATCTCTTGTTCAACTGCTGTTTCCTCATGTGCTTTGCCTCGCTCAGAGTGTGCTCTGCCTTTTATCTGTGTGGGGAAGCTTGATGGTCAGTAACTGCCTGACCTCGCCTGACCATTGTATTGGGACACAGCAGGTATACTGCTCGGGTGTTAGTCTGCTTTCTCTCATAGCGGGCTGTCCGCATGAAAGTGTTCGTGTTGTAAAAGAGGGCGGTGGTAGAGTTCCTAAATTTCATACCTGGTAGGATGGGGTAAAGGTGTTACAGGGAGGACAGCCCAGGGGCAACGCGCTCATCCTGGAAGCAAGACGATGCAGAGCAACACAGGTCCGAGCCCCAGGTCGGTGCTTAGAAACCTCTGGGTATTAAACATGTTATAATGTCCCATTACAATTGCAATTACAATTGCAATTATAGGGAAGGGGATACCGCGTCTCACCATCTGGTGTCCCAATCCCCGGAGACCCCATACCCAGGTGATCCTCCCACACTGGCCCACCCCCAGGAACTGGATCCAAAAGTGATGGCTGTGTCCTGGCCCCCTGGATGACAGACCGCCGGGGACGAGTGGGTGAGATACCTTCTGGTTTCTCACATGCCCTTCCCATATGCGATGTAGCCGCATCTGTTTCACATTGAAACTGAGAAAGGAAATTGACGTTCCCCTGGTCTTTACCTTTTCGGTGCTCCACAGTGAAAGAGTAGGTTTGCAGGTCTTGGAACCATCGCATGACTCGAGGGTTAGAGTCCTTTCGTTGGCTTATCCACACTAATGGATAATGATCTGTGACGAGTGTGAACTTCCTTCGTAGAAGATAGTATCTCAGATGGGTGATGGCCCATTTGATGACAAGTGCCTCCAATTCTAAAACGGAGTTGTTTTTTTATGTGGGAAGAGTTTTTGACTAGTGAATAGGATAGGGTGTTCTAATCCATCACAAACTTGTGACAAAATGGCTGCTTAACCTGTAAGAGAGGTGCCAGATTGTAACACAAACTCTTTTAAAAAATCTACTACCTTTAAGATCGGGTTCTGGCACAGGGTTTGTTTTAAGCTGTTTTAACATACATAGTCCTCGTCAGTCCAATAAATCTTCTGGGGTTCGGTGTTCCTTAATTTGTCTGTCAACCTAGCTGTTCTGTCTGAGAAATTAGGGACAAACCTACGATAATAACCGATTATTCCTAAGAATGCTCTGAGGTCTCTCTTGGTCTTAGGCGCGGGGGTATCTAGGATGGCTTTCACTTTTTCCCTGTTAAGGCTGGACACTGCCATTCCCAACAAAGAAAGCTGAGGTATTTCATGGCTGATTGAGCCATCTTATATTTGGATGGATTGGCAGTAAATCCGGCTTCTCCGAGGGCTCTCAGAATAGTAAAGAGATGGAAAAGATGGTCTTCCCAAGTCTTACTCTAAATGACTATGTCGTCAATATAAGCCCAACAGAAATTGTAGTAGGGCTGTAATATCCTGTTCATAAGCCCATGGAAAGTGGCGAGGGTCCCATGTAGGCCAAAAGGGAGGACTTTGAACTGGAATAGTCCCAGGGGCACCGAGAAAGCTGTCTTTTCCTTATCAGGGCTATGTACTGGGACATGCAAGTATCCCTTGGTGTAGTCTAAGGTTGATAGGAAGGTGGCATTTCTGAGTTTATCAATCAATTAGTCGGTGCGCTGCATAGTATAGGCATCCAAGTGGGAGATGGCGTTGAACTGTCGGAAGTCTATGCAAAACCTCCAGGAACGATCAGGTTTTGTGACCATGGGCTTAAAGAGGGTCCGATAGTATTTGCCCTTAGCATTTTGTTTACTTCCTCAACCACTATCTGTTTATGGGCTTCCGGGAGTCTATATGATTTCAAATGGACTACTTATCCCTTTGGAATTATGATATAAAGATTAGTGCTGTGCACCCACCCTGGTTTCTCGCAGAATACATTGTAGAATGTTATTACTAAATCTTTTAAGTCTTCTTGTTGTTGACTTGAGAGCTTTTGGGGAATTAATTCAAAATTATCTATTTCCACCGATACCAAACAAGACAGTATCGAGGCAGTGGGTGTGGAAGGATTTTATTTCCACTCTTTTAAGAGATTTATGTGGTAGAGGTGGGTCTTTTGTTTCCTGTCAGGTAAGCATCATGATCACCAGGGGGTCTGCACATTCCCGCATCAGGGGGTCTCCCCATTCCCGCATCCTCAGACCCACACTACACCCGAGGTTAGAAAGAGGGAAGGCTGGACCTCATTGCGTGCCTAGCGATTCACATGGCCATAGGTTTGGCCCTGAACATTGTATGGGCAGTCCCTCCAAAATGGCTGCCCTGTTTGCCCATCCGGATTCAACACCAAAATGGCTGACAGCAAGGACATTGGGGGTCATTACGAGTATGGAGGTAGCCATGGTGCAAATAGCACCATGGCTGCCTCCAAACCCGTGTCCGGGTCTGGGTTCACTGAATGAGAATTTACCGGGTCATTCCGACCTTGGAGGACCCGGTTAAGTCCCCATTCAGAAAATCATTCCCCATTGCCATTCAAGCTCCCATAGGGCTCAATGGGAATGGGGAAGGAGCTAATAACGGGCCGCAAGTAGCAGGCCCATTTTTAGCTCCATGGTCCTTTAACAGGTCCTGCTAAGGGAGGCTGGTAAAACCAGCCGGTCCTGGTGGGACCCGCTAAGGGACCTCTGAATGCAGCGGTAGGGGGTTGACGGCACCGGCATCCTTAACGGTGCCGTTAACCCCCTACCGCTGTACTCGTAATGAGGCCCATTGACTTTCTTGCAGGTCTGCAGTCTAGTGCACATGGGTGGGTGACTATTTAAACCACACCCATGCTTTTCTACTCGCTTAGCGTTATTCTGCTTTTGCAGTGTGATGTTTACCTCCTGGCTCCCAGAATCATCCCTCAGCTTCAGCAACTCGGCCTGGGAGGAAAGAAAGTCTGCAGGAAGTAAGAACTATAAAGACACATTACTCACTGTGTTGCGTACCTTTCACCAGCATATCTAACAATTTCCGGTGCCGCATCCATCCCCGGCTGCTCTGGCTCCCTCCAGCTCCAGGCATCATGGCATCTGACCCTCGGCAGCTCCCAGCTCCTTTCCATTCCGGCGCCGCCTCTGTTCTGTAGCAGCCCCGACTCCCTCCAGCTCCTGGAAATTCGGCTCTGGCCCGGCACCTACAAGAGGGAAAGACAAACAGTGAATACATACTGAGAAACCACATGCACGCATAAGCACAGACAGCACGCGCACAAAAGCAGCCATGCAAAAGCGCCACGCAGAGAAAAGAAGCAGCAGTGCTTTCAAGTTAAAGGCACTGAAAGATCCGCACACAGCAAGTGCTGCACAGAGACAATCAAGACAAAAACTAGAAACCAAGAGTAAAGTGGACATTGCCATCCCATCCGACAAGCCACAGCCGGTCTGGGCAAAGTCAGAGAAGCAAGGGCAGAGTCAGTGAAGCAACTGGCACGTATGAAGTTTGGGAACCAGCGTCCCTGTGACAATCATCAGGTGAGTCCAGCCTTCCGTAGGAGGGGGTGTAGTTAAGAAGCGTTACACAGGTACATGAAACACGTGTTTTTTTTTAGGAAGAAGTCCCAGTCCTGCACAACACCAGGAGGAGGATAGCTCAGGGGCAACGTGCTCGCCTTGGATGCAAGACGATACAAAGCAACACAGGTTCGATCCCCGGGTCCGCGCTTAGAAACCTCTAGGTATTAAGCGCGTTATAAATAACCTATCATATCATATCATCATAACATATCATATCAGCTACCCTTGGGTTGCCATATCCCGCACCTACACAGCACTCCCACTCCTTCCACCTCACACTCGAACAGTGTTCACTTTAGCGCTGCACGGGCGTGGGGCGACAAGAGGCGGGAAACTATCATCCGAGAGTACAGGTGCTCCCGCAGAGCCTAAGATAAGCGTTACAGTTGGGCTATTTTATAGGTACAGGTCTCTGTTTGCTCTAGTACTTCATATGGCCCATGCCACTTTCACACAAGTTTATTTTCAGAGGTAGGTAAGAGGACTAATACCTTTTGTCCTATTGAAAAAGATCTTAAGTTTACCTTCTTGTCATAGGTGGACTTTTGTTATGCTTGGGCTTTTTCCATGTGAGTATAGACTAGATTTCAAACAAGTTTCATATGCTCTTGCAATCGGGTAGCTGTTTGTTAGAGGGGAATAAGTGCTTCTCCTCTTCCTTCCTCGTCCCCCGGAACATTTCTAGGACATCTGTTGGTTCTATACCATAAAGTAGGTTGAAAGGGGAGAATCCGGTTGATGCCTAAGGGGTCTTTCTTACTGAACATAGGGCCCAGGGAAACATGTGATCCCAGTCTTTCCGTCCTTGTATATCAACTTTCTTAGGATCAAAGGGGGCGCTGTTGGATGCCAACTAAAATGGCTGCCTAGGTGAAGAGCTGCGCTAATATATATCCTGTATCAAAAATCCTGCGGATTGGGACATGGTCGACGGAAGACTCGGCCATATTCGGACGTCGGAAGGTGTGAGGCACCGAAGGAACTGCATAACTTTGGCCCTGAGGTGAAATGCCCTGAGAAAGGACTGCTGAAGCATTTTGCGCCCTGTGAGGAGGAGCGGCGGGAAACGAGAGAGACGAGTGCCCGGCACGCCTCCCAGTTGCAACATTGAAGTGAGCCCGCTAAGCCACCTAGCCGGAGGAGTGCGGGTCTACAAAACACGGAGCATCACGCCTAGCAAACCAGGAAGACATAAACTAGTAATCTGGTGAGTGTAATCCTGGGACCAGCCTCAACGCATGGCAAGAGGTGCGAGAAACCTGTGTTCTGCCCAACATTGAGCGGGAAGTCGAGGCGCAACTACCTGGTAATACACTGGGAGTGTGGGGAGAGTCCCCCCACCAGCCAGAACGCTTTGTGCGCTGTGAGCGAGCAGTGCTTCTGGTCACGGACGGTTGGGACAAATCACCCAACAAATATACGAGAATCAACTTTAGTCAGGTACGTCGGAGCATTGCCAGAACTAATGATACGTGCTCCTGCGGGATAGTGATGGGTGGGAGACCATAAACCTTCGCCGACAGGATCATAGGCTAGAAACTGTTGATCCCAATGCACAATGGTGGGTTACGCGGAACGAGGGGGGCAGGCCCGGGACGATTGCGGCGAACCGCTATTATTAAGGAGACGCGGTCCTGAGGGATATGCAGAAGACACAAGCAGAGAGGGAATGCATACGCCCATGGCCTGCATCTCATGAAATTAGAGCAACTGGCACTATCCTAGGTTGGTTGCAGCAAACACACACAAGTTATTCAGGATTAGTGGGAACAAATTGTACACTACAGAGGGGAAAAGACCGCCCATGCAGACGGATTGATCCGACACCCATAAATCAGGTCTGTGAACACTAGGTCGCAGCAACATAAACATACAGACAAACTACCTAAAGTGCATACTGGAATTAGGAACAAAGCCGGTCAGCAACCTTGCTAACACAGATACATCCCTCCCAAAGAACCTAAACGTACGAGGCGTCCCTGCTCAAAATAAAAAACCTGACATTTATACCCCGAAAGTACCGGCATTGAGGAGAGAGCCACACTCATTTATCAAAGTGGTGAAATAAGGGCGCCGGGCACCCTGGACTCGGCTTGATTTAACCCCACGTACGACACTGAAGCTTCATTGAACTGCAGGATTTGCAAATAATCAGAGGTGTCACTCAATCTATTCAATAGGTTACTCGGTACGCCTCTGTCATGACAAGGGGCACTAAAGGAAACAAAAAAGGCCAGATGGACGCTTATACAAGCTCAAATATGTGTGAAGAAGGAGCGAGGGCCCCACAGATGAGTCCCTCCAACAGCCCAACGCCAGGGCAGAGCAGCACGGACCCCTACATGACGGCACTACAGGCTGGATTTGCGGTGGTCAATAGTAGGCTAGACGACATTGCCAATAATATATCATCAATCAAAGCAGATCTGCAGAAATTCACCACTAGAGTCGCGGAGGCAGAGACAAGAGTTGGAGTGCGGAAGATGCATCGGCTATACAAAACAAAGACATCGAGGACATCAAGAAAAGCCTGAAACTGGTCCAATCCAAATGCGAGGATCTTGAATCAAGATTGCACAGAAATATTACAGTGGTGGGCATAGACGAGAGACCCCTGAATATACCGATGGAGAACTTTTTGGAAGAGTCGATACGTACAATGCTACCAGAACCCCAATTCTCCTGACAATTCCTCATCGAAAGAGCCCACAGACCCCTTGCCCCACCATCCAAACCTGGGGCACCGCCACGTACGATCATCGCATGCCTGCTTAATTATCGAGACAGGGACCTTATCCTCCGACTCCCTAGAGAAAAAGGCACGCTATCATACGACTCAGCTCGGATTGATATATATCCTGATTTCTCCAGTGGAGAACAGGCGGACCGGTGCACATTTGACCAGGTTAAAAAAGCACTGAGGGCAAGGTCTGTGCCCTATGCAATGCTATTCCCGGCGAAGCTCCGGCTGCAACACTCTGGAGAAGAGCGCACTTCTTCGAGACGGCCGATGAAGCCATGGGGTACATAGAGCGAAACATCCCACTACCCCCAAACAGTAAGGACCCGCAGACAGAGCCCAACACATGAACATCACTGGTGGAAATGATAGACGTCTATAATACGCAGACACCCCAACCCGCTAAAAGCTAGCACAGCAGCTCCCTACAGCGGATCGGTTCGCACAACATGGTACTGACCATACAGAGTCACCCACAGTTGCAGAAGTTGCAGTTAAGAAAGGGGATTACACTGTCCAGTTGGGGGGATGGTGAGGGTGGGGAGAAAGGGATGGGTGAGGCCTGTTGCCAAAAATGGGTGAGGGGGGACATGGGGAGGTTCAGCTATGTATGCTGCATATAACCATAACACAAGTTGGAAGTGGGGAAGTTGAGGGGATACCAGTTTATTTCAAAAGACTGATGAAATCAAAGCTCACAAGAGTTCCAATCAAACCCACAAGACCAAGCAATATGATGATATAAGACACAAATGGCTACTCCCACGATAACCCAAGGAATCAGACTCTTGGCCTCGAACATTAGAGGTTTGGCAAATCCCATAAAAGCCAGGAAAATCTTAGCCTATGCCAACAGACATAAGATCGACATCCTTCTCCTACAAGAAACACATGCTTTCAGAAGAGTGATGGAATAATTTGTGCGAAATTGGGGCCAACTACGAATCGTTACAGGTTACTCCTCACTAGCCAGAGGAGTCCTAACAGTGATACATCAACGCATTGGTTTCATAATATCCAGACAAAAGGTGGACGAGGAAGGCAGACATGTGATAATTTGGGGGTCAATACATGACCAAGAATTGATTTTTATTAATACCTACGGTCCTAACATTGATTCCCCTGAGTTCTACCTTCAAATCCTGGCGTTAATCGCACCGGTGGGCGAGACTAGAGTAATATGGGAGGCGATCTGAATACGATCCTAAATCCATCGATAAACAGATCGTCTACAGGCCACAGAGATCACACTAAGTCAACACAAACCATACTGCAGGTCATGACCACATTGCCCCTCCCAGATGCATGGCGGGAGCTACATCCCAACCAGCAAGAGTATACGTTTAATTCACATGTACACAGATCCAGCTCCCGTATCGACTATTGGCTATGTTCTTCCGAATACATCCCGAGCATGAGCGATTGTGCCATACTTCCCAAACACATTCTCAGACCACTCTCCAGTCCTCTTAGATCTGCAGCTGCTAGACACAGACAAAACATTACGTAGTTGGAGAATGCCCCCAGGCTTACTGGAAGACGAGTCATTAATAGAACCATTATGTGAAGACATACCAGACTTCTTTGACCGCAATACAGGGTTGGTGGGTTCGGTATCCACGGTATGGGAAACCTTTAAGGTCTGGCTACGGGGCCATTTGATATCACGGGCACAAGCTACACTTAGAGAAATAAGGAAAGAAAAGAACGAAACCAAGCACACACTAAAAGCCCTAGAGAACGCACAGGCACACAGACCGGAGAGGGCTACACTTCAGTCACTACAACATCAATTAACTAAATTCAGATCCCTAGCAGAGCGTGAAGTACTATATATGACACAGTCGATAAGTGCCAGAAAATACGGAGAGGGAAACAAGACAGGCAGATCCCTGGCTAACCTCCTCAAAGCAGAACAGGGAATGAGGCAGATCACGGGGATAACTGTCCCAGACGGAATAACACACACAGAAGCCTGTAAAGTGAATACAGTATTCTTAGAACTCTATAAAAGACTTTCTGCAAACACAGACCTAGCAACTCCGGAAGAACTCAGGGATTACATGGACTCGTTCCCATTACCCGAACTGGAACCGGTTGATAGTGAGACACTATATCTTCCCCTAACCATAGAGGAACTGAGTCAAGCTATTAAGGATCTACAAGCGGGTTAATATCCAGGATCTGACAGTATCCCCGCAGACCTCTATAAAATCTTTACCCCCGAACTCACTCCAAGAATGCTGGAAGTGACTCCGGAATGCAGGCAGCAGAGGCAGCAGCATAAACCAGCAGCTCCTGGCCCTCTCCTATTTATAGATTATTGAAGATTATGAACTCCAAAAAGAGAATTGAAACTGCGGATAACGCTGTGCCAAAAAAAAACAAATCAGCTACCGACATGGCAGAGGTACCAAGTCCAAAGGATATCTACTCTCTACTTCTAAAGGTGGCACAAGGCTTGGGTAAAGTTACTCAGGATGTGACTGATGTTAAATCCTCTTTGGAAGACTTGTCAATGAAGGTGGCTCAAATTGACAGCCGTGTTTCAGTTTTAGAAAATAGTAATGCCTCCATGTCATCAGAAATTTCAGGGAGCTTCAGAGCCTACAAGCATTTAAAAGATGACTTCAATAAAGGGAAAGCTAAAACATTGGAACTGGATATGAAAATTGGGTGCAGAAACATATGGATCATTGTTTTGGAGGAAGAAGAAAAGGAGGATTTGGCCCAAAAAGTGTTGGATGTCTTGAAAAGCTCAATCAAATATGAACAGATTACATTGATGGACATTGACAATATATTCAGAATTGGAAAGAAGATGGGCCTTAAAGGTAAAGCTAGACAAGTCCTGATCTCCTTTATGTGCACCAGGGTCAAGGAAGAAGTTCTGAGGGCAGCAAGACATCTTGAAGTGATACATTATAAAAAGCAACAGATTTTTATCTACCCGGACTATCCAAAAGAGGTGGTTGAGCTCAGAAAGTCCTTTAAAGAACCAAAAGATCTGGCAAGATCTTTGGGGGTGAAAGCCTTCCTTAACAGGGCTAACTGGCTTACATTGGTGTTTACCCAAGGGGAGAAAATTACCATGGATCCTAATGAGGCTCTTAAGTGGTTAAAGGCTCTGGAAAATCAGTCTGGGATGATGAATAATTAATTTGCCCTTAGGATGTCGTTTTCCACATGTGTTACTGCAGCTACACCAGAAGGTATATTTGTAATACTATTTTTTTTAAACATTTCTTATTATATAAATTTATTTACATTGAGATTTGCAATGCGGAAAATGGCGCCAATTGAATCTTCAGTTAAACGCTCGTATTTCAAAAGATACAATCTCACCGTCATGTTCTGGGCTGTGCAGCGCGTTATCAGGAGAGATTAGAAGAAAGAACCTGCACAACTGCTATGGAGGCATGTACTCAGTCAGCTGACCGCCCGGATTAGTGGGACCGGATGAGGGAAGTCCTATGGGGAGAGGTGCCGTGCATCACGCTACGGAGTTGGGAACGGTTGTTGGATTATTGGACTTTCACGGAATACCCCAGGTGAGATTGGGCCATTGTGTTTTGTCACCATTTGAAAGTGTTCATGCATCTGTTCGCCGCGCACTTCATGTTAGGTGAAATGGGTGACATGTTTGTAAGACTGTGACAAAGAGAAGCATGGCTGGGGGTAATCAATGCATTCTCATGCCCATGCACAGGAAGGTACGCCTCTCTAGTGTGCTCCGTCGTACCCATATCACAAATGAAATGCACGTTGATGAGGCCATGAAGTCCGCTGAGCATCACTTTAATGAGACATAGGAAACCGGCATAACCAACATCAGTGGCAACAGGAAACTCTCTGAGTGTGATGGGATTTCCTAAGCAAGGCTGCGCACGCCTGAACATTGCACATCCATGACATATGGAGACGTCCTCCCCGGTGGGCTGCCTTCAAGTACTATATCAACGCATAGATTGCCTCATCAGTGTTGGTTCGCTGTTCTTAGACAACTTTTGTGATATTTGAAGATCTCTGCCATGGCCTCACCACCCCTGCAATATTACTGGTGCGGCACGCCCCAGCTGGTCTGATCATATCAGCTGGGCACCGGGCATTAGCAGCCACATCACCTGGCTACTTTTGGATTTTTCATTGCTTTTTTGGAGGCGATGCTGTTACCTTCAGGGAGTCTGAGGTGATTTGTGGTACATGAGTTCAGCTAATGAGGCTATTAACACCGCACTCACCAACTGTCTAATTGTAGTCTGGATTTCACTCCTGAAAGGTGAGAGGGCAACGGCTTTAATTATCTCTGCCCAGGATCATTTCCCCCCTCTCTGTTCCCTGGCATTTTAGGAATGTTGTGATATAAGGGCTGCGCTGGAGCACTTAACTCGCCTTCTGTAGCTGACTCTTCCTCTCACTTTGGTAATGTTTGCTTCCACCAGAGGAGGGATAACACGGCAATGCTTGTGCCAAGACCTCAACCTGTCCAGTTTGCCCACTCCTTCCTATTCCCTGATATTAATTTGTTGCCAGTATGGTTGTCTATAGGGAGGCCTTGCACGCATGTGCCTTGCAGTGCACTACTTGATCGTGAGCTGCTGGACATTGGATTACATGAAGAGGAGGGTATGAAACATTTGTTATGCTATGAGAGAGTTAGTGGGTGTCCCCTGCCTGGTCTGGGAACATCATGAAGACACATCTGTATTTGTGGAGAAATACACTGATGTTTGGCCAGTAACCATTGGCATACGGGTGTGGCTAATCTTGACTTATGAGCAAAGACACTATATCATAGCACGCAGCTTCTGATATAACCAATCAGCCGGCTCTGGCCCATGCACATTGGTCACCTGCACGTGGTTATTGCAGACACTGTACTCTCTCGCTCACTGCTGCAGACTTTTTCAATGGAGTGGGACCTTGAATACACCTCCCCATCCGAAATAATAAAGAAAGCCTATGCCCACCCCCTTAGCTTTGCATGGGCGTGTACAGGGCTTTTGATGGGTCTTGCCATGGGGGTTTCAATGGGCAATATGTTTCATATAATGTGAATATTTTGGGAAATCACAATGGTGAAATGAGATGGGGCTGGCTTTCTGCATCCAAATGACACGTCAGCTCAAATGACTCGAACCGTCAGCAGAGACATTAGTGGTTTGTAGATACATCGGATCTACTTTTGGATTATTCACTGCGCATGGGGTTTTATATTGTTCGTATTGATAGATTATGCTGATTTACATCTTTTTCTCTACTTTAGGCTGCAACGGTAATGGGCATCAAGAAAGTAGTTGCCTCCATGGTGTTTTTATCTACACACTGCCCCATATATGTAAGAATTCCTACTGCATTTTCATCTCACAGTCTGTTGTGGCATGTTGGACTCCAGGTTTGGGTGACTTCTGCCATGGCTACGGTTATGGGAGGGGTGTGTAGAGTAGTTTCGAATATACGGACATTGGTTGGAGACAACTGCCTTCAAGTGAGTTGGTGATTGCTAGTGAATTTGATGTTAGTGGTTCATGAATTGTCGCTGGTTTCAATACAGTGTCTTATATATATGTTTGCAGGTGTTCATTACTCTGGGGGATGAATGCCAGGTGTTCATTACTCTGGGGGATGAATGTCAGGTGTAGGATGCTGTTGTTTGTTGTTATTTCCGGGCAATTCTCCATAGTCTGGTTGTTACGGTGGGTAGTTGGCCTCAATGACTTATTGATTTCAATGCTGGTGGTTTGTGTCCTGCTGTATTTTTTGTGAAATACTACTGGAGGGTGTAGTGTTGGGCAATACTTTGGATTTGACCATTTTTTGCAAAGAGTAAGTAGTATAGGGTTGTTGTAACTTGATCAGTGAAGGTGTGAAGGGATGGTAGTATTTCGATCTTCAAATCTTCGGTGGTTCTGGCTACCTTTTATAAGTATGGGGTAGTTTAATGAGGGAATTTTGGTAGGGCTAGGTGATAGTCAGTATAGATTAGAAATTGGAAAGCAATGGTGAATATGTTAGCGTTTATTGGCTTTCAATTCCAGACTATGGGCCTCATTACAACCTTGGTGCTAAGTGCACCAACTTTACCACCATGGTGTAAACTCCGTTTACACCATGGTGGATGGCGGATTTACCGCCCCATTCCAAGGTGAGTGGGGCGGTAAATCCCCATTTCCCATTTTCCCTTCCCCATTCCCATTTTTGCCCCATAGGGCATAATAGGAGTGGGGAAGGCGCTAATTACGCCGCCGTAAATTACGGCGGCGTAATTAGCACCATGGCAGGTTAGCGCCATGGATTTTAACGCCTGCTAAAAGCAGGCGTTAAAATCAGAATCAGGCGTTAAGGGTTAACGGTGGCGTTAACCCTTAACGCCTGAGTTGTAATGAGGCCCTATATGAGGGTTAGGTATTCGTTAAGATCTAGGATCAGAACTTGTAAATTGCTTTCTGGTCGAGGATAGGAGTAATGTGCTGTTTTGTTGATTGTTTTGTTGATTATGTAGGAAGAAGTTGGGTATACAGGAACTACAGATTGCATTTTTAGCAGGTAGACTTTGGGCAGCCTAGAGGGGTAACAGACAGAGGTTTACACTATATGCCAATTAGTAATGGGTAGTTTAGGGGGAGATGATGGGTAAGCACATATCTTCTGATCATTTTATTTTTTGATGTGTTAGTTTACAATTTGATTTTTCTTTTTAAAGTTTGAATTTAAGATGATGGCAAATCTTGTGGGGTAGATAGTCTTCGAAAATGTATGGTTTCGAATATGAAGGTGGATCAGGAAACTATGTATTGTATTGGATTCACTGAGGTGTAGTTGTAGTGGATATAGAGTTTTAGATGACATGTTATCGGAATGTTATGTTATGGATTCCTTTTTTGGTTATGGGTGACTTATTGGGGAGTTCAAGTTATTTAGGAGAGGACTATTTGGAATGTGTTTTAGAATATTTTCTTATACGCTGTTCTTGATGTTTTACATCTGTTTCAGAAGGGGGGTTAGGGTTTTCGGTTGGGGTCACAAATACATATCAGGGTCTGTTGAATAGGTCCTTTTTTGGAATTGGGTGGGGGTAGATAATCTGTATTTGACAATGGGTGATCAACTACGAGTTATCCCGTGGAATGTGAATGGTTTGAACAATCTACAGAAAAAACTGAAAGTAATGTCTTATTTGAATGACTTAAAGGGGGATGTTTATTTTATCCAGGAGACACACCTTTTGAAAACAGACTTGGATGTCTTAAAAAAAGGTTGGGTTGGGAGAGCATATGGTTCATCCTTTGAATCAAGGTCTAGAGGTATGGTTATTCTAATTAGGAAGCATGCACCGATCAAGGTTGTCAAAGAAATATGTGACAAGGAAGGTAGAATGGTTGCTATTTTAACAAATATTCAAGGCAAATAAGTGACTTTTTGTAATATTTATGCACCAACGTCAGATGATGGTACATTTTTCAGGAAGGTGGCTCAAGCGATCCAAGACCTAAAGTCCAATAACATAATTTTGGGTGGGGACTTCAATACAGTTATTGATTCTGCTTTGGATAGGAGTAGTACTAGACACTGCAGAAAGATAGACATGCAGTCGCTGGCATTGAAAGATTTGATGGAGGAGCACAATCTGAAAGACTGTTGGAGAATTGAAAATCCTTTATTGTGGGAATATAGTTTTTATTCTGGTGCGCATGCTACATATTCTAGGATTGACATGGTATTGATGGCAGGAGAAATGTTGCAAAACTACAAAACAAGTAGTATAGGAAATATTGTGCTAACTGGCCACGCTCATGTGTCTGTGGATTGATTTGAAGTGGAGTTTCACTATGTGTAGACAAAAAACTTGGAAACTAAATACCATCTTGTTGGACAAAAAAGAAGAGATGGACAAAATTACATCCAAAATAGACTATTTTCTGGAGGAGAATTGTAATGGAGAAGTTGGATCTGACATGGTTTGGGAAGCATTTAAGGGCACTGTACGAGGCATGTTTATTAGTCTGGCGAGTGGATTAAAAGAAAAATGGGCCAATACACAGAAAGTACTGGAATTGAAGATTAAAGATTTGTCAGGTGTTCTGATGGTGGATCCTATGAAAGTGGAATTGCTTCCCAAATTAAACAGGTTGAAAAGAGAGTTGAAGACGTTAATATCTAATTGAGTAGATAAGAAGTATTTCCAACAAAAGTGCACTTATTTTGAGCATGGGGAGAAATGTGATCGCTGGTTAGCATATAGATTGAGGTTGAGAGAGTCTGAGCGCTCAATCACGTCTATTACAGACTCTGATGGTCAGATCACATTCACTCCAGAGGGGATAAATGAAGTGTTCAGAAAGTTTTACGAAAAATTATATAAAAATGAAACCCATATTGATGCGGAAAATTGAGACTTTCTGGAGGAAATTCAGATCCCAGAAATTTCAGAGGAAGAGGCTACCTTACTGGAGGAAACTATCACGGTGGATGAAGTCAAACTAGGAATATCGAAATTGAATGTTGGTAGGTCTCTGGGGCCAGATGGACTGCCAGTTGAATTCTATAAGTGGTTGCCTGATTCAGCATTGGCACTGTTGACAGATATGTATAAGACCTCAAAGGATAGAGGATTACTTCCGGAAACGACTAGACATGCAACTATTTCAGTCTTTCTAAAGAAAAACAAGGATGAAACACTGGCGTCCAGTTACAGACCGATTAGTTTGATCAACGTGGACAATAAGATTCTGGCCAAGATTCTAGCGCTAAGGATGGAAAATCTTCTGCCAAAGATGATAGATCAGAATCAATCTGGTTTTGTTAAAGGTAGAATGACGTCCAGTAACATGCAGAAACTGCTATGCACCATCACCAAGGCATCAGAGCTGTCAGAATACTCGGCTGTATTATCACCGGATACCGAAAAAGCATTCGATAAGAGTTAACTGGCAGTTTATGTTTAAAGTACTGGAAAAGATGGGTTTCGGGATTTAGTTTTGTTCTTGGATTAAACTGCTATATACCAGGCCCATGGCTGATGTTAAAACTAATGGTCAGAGGTCAAAACCTTTTGAATTAGAATGTGGCACGAGACAAGGCTGCCCGTTGTCTCCTTTATTATTTGTACTTGGTATTGAACCATTGGCTATGACATTGAGAAATGAGGATGGCTTGCAAGGCATTAATGGTTGGGGATTGCAACAAAAAATGTGGTTATACGCTGATGACTTGTTACTAGTCCTCAAGAACCTTGGCGAGTCAGTGCCCGTTCTTATGAACATTCTAGAAGCCTTTCACCAGTGCTCCGGATATAAGATTAATTGGGCAAAATCAAAAGTTCTACCGTTGTTACCATTGTGTGACAAACAATTTATTACAAGGTTAGGCTTCAAGTGGTGCGCTGATAAACCATTATATTTGGGGGTATAGATTTTACCTAATGTTACTGATTTTGTGAGAGAAAATATGACTATGGTGTGCACTACTTTCAAATCAGATTTGGAAAAATGGTACTTTTTACGCCTTTCCCTTTGGGGGAAGGCGAATGCTTTAAAAATGGTGTCGACTCCTAGAGTAAACTACGTACTGAGTATGATCCCATTAGACATTGAGAACATTTTTTGGCGTGAATTGGATAGACTCATGCAAGACTTCTTATGGGACCATAAACCACCAAGTTTGAAGATTAGCAAATTGCAATTGCCTTTGTCTAAGGGTGGGCTGGGAGTCCCTAATTTCAAAGCATACCATTTGGCTTTTATGGCACAAACTTTATTTGCCTCTCTCAAATCAGAGCATGAGGATTGGATATGTGCAGAGTCTAGCCATGTAGGCCCATTATCGCCTCGGGCTATGTTAACCAGTAAGCCATATCGAGCGAAGGTGGAGGATCCATTGACTAGGAGTTTACAGGATTCGTGGATGGCCTTGAATGAATGTTTGGGTTTCAATGCATTAAGAGATCCAAGTGCTTCAATCTGGCTGAATCCAAGTATTACACATAAAGGGAACATTTTGTTCTGGCATGAATGGTTCCTAGCTGGGGTGCAGTGGATTGGAGATCTGTTCAATGGTTTGATTTGGATGATGGCTAGGGAGATACGGTTGAATTTCGATATTCCTACTTTTTGTCTGGCAGGCTATCGGAAGATCAGGAGGGCGGTGGGTGATGTGGATATGGAAAAGGGAATCCATATGGACATGCTTGGTTGGGAGCCTGGGGTGAGTGGTTGTGGCCTAGTAAGCTATGTTTATAGACTGATTGTGTCGAACTATAGGGCTAATGATGCTTTGAGACTGGATTGGAATCAGAGGCTTGGTGAAGATATTACGGAGGACCATTGGACGCGTATTTGTGAGAATGTTAAATTGTGTTCTTTGGGTCTTGCTGAAAGGTTGCGTCAAATTAAGATTTTGAATAGAACATATTGGATACCAGAGAGAATGTTGAAAAGGGGAATGAGTGACATCTCTGAATGTTGGCCGTGTTTACATGAGGTGGGCACCTTTGAACATATGTTGTGGGAATGCTCGAGGGTCAGAGGTTTATGGTTTGAATTTGACCAGATCTGTGAAAAGATTCTTGATGAGAAGGTTCATATGGATTTTAAGACCATAGTGTTAGGTAGTGGTGATATGCTGGATGAATTGAGTACATCTCAGAAGAAATTGATCTTTCGGGGTGCAATGGTGGGGAATAAATTGATTTTGAGACATTGGAAAACATCTACCCCTGTTACAATTGAGATGTGGATTGAAGAGATGCATGTTCTAGCGGAAATGGAAAGAGTGTTGTATCAGAGGGAGAAGAAAAATGTGTTATTTAATAAGATCTGGAGTCAATTTCTTTTATTATATTAGACATATTTATTGATTGTATTGTGACTCCTGGGGGCGGAAAGGGGGATGTTTCTGATGTATATAGTTTGATGATTGTTGATGTGATTAATGTAAGTTGTTTTATTATTGTATATATGTTTCTATGTTGGAAACTTTTGAAAATAAATATAAAAAAAAAGACTACTGGAAGTGTGGGAGGAAGCCACGGGAACCGGGACGCTTCCGAACTCCATGAGAGAGGCCAAAATATTAGTCCTACTCAAGCTGCTCAAGCCTCCCCAGGAACCCACGCCATATCGCCCCCTATCCCTGATCGATGTAGACACCAAAATATTTTCCAAATTAATAGGCAATCGCTTACTACCCTATATGAATAAATAAGTACATCCAGACCAATCAGGATTTATCCCCACACGTTCCACTGCCCTGAACCTCCGTAGATATTTCGCCATTACCTCACAACTTGACCACAAAGCCAAAACAGTGGCAGTTTCACTCGATGCAGAGATAGCTTTCGACTCTGTATCCTGGAGCTACGTGTACGCCACGCTAAGAAAGATGGGGTTCGGCCAGGGATTCCTGAGTTATATATGACTACTGTGAAATTACCCTAGGGCCAGAACTAGAACCAACAAAACCCTATAACCAGAGTTCACGCTTGATAGAGGCACACGACAGGGCTGCCCTTTATCCCCCCTCATCTTTGCACTCACTATATAAGGCATGGCGGCAAGACTGTGGTACAAACACGCATGGAGGGGCATCCATATCAGGGGTCCCCATCAATTCATCTCACTATATGCATATGACACCATGCTCTACATAAGAGACCCAAAAATCAATCTTCCCCCAGTGATGCAGGAGATTAATGAATTCGCAAAGTTCTCAGGATATTAAACTAATCAAACTAAATTAGAAATAATCTCATTAACACAGGTCACAACACAATCACGAGCCACTGCCCAGTTACGTTGGTCCCCGGACTCAACGCGATACCTAGGCATTATTATGTCAACAGACAGACTCACCTTACATTCAACTAACTATGAACCATACCTAACATTGCTGGAGCTTATGTTGAGCGTCTGGAATAAACTCCTGATATCCACCTATGGTTGGATAGCACTATTAAAAATGGTGGTGGTACCTAAATTGATATATCTATTTAGCAACATTCCAATTTGGCCAGGCCGACAATTGTTTGACAAACTACACAGGATAGCCTCTAACTTTGTATGGGGGGGCACGGTGAGACTTCAGTGGCCCAAAATGTGTGAACAATATGAAACAGGAGGACTAGCTGCCCCAGACATCTTACTTTACTATTACACTGCACACGCACATTTTGCAAAATACTGGACCACCTCAACAGAGGACTACGCTCGTATACAAGCAGAGAAATGTGCGCTCGCCCCATAAATCGGCAGTCTATGATATTTACCAAACCTACAAGAAACTCAGACGAAGTGGACCCACTTAACTCCACGGTGCAAGCCTGGGCAAGTCTATTCTGCAGAGTGGGATGCAATGAGCTGTATTGGCCCTCCTCCTCCCTGTGGCATTATCCAGGTGTAGGACTCACACTAGACACAGCATTAGAGAGGAAATGGGAACCGGGGAAAGAGAGGCGGTTGGGAGACCTATACCAGGGAGGGAGATTTGTGTCGCTGGAGGAGGTTCAGGGAAAGGTGGGGAAAGACCTAAAGGCTGCATGCAGAAATAAATATCTGTCATTCCCGAATGAGCCGGTCTCGCACCAGTTCATAACTGACATTATGTCGCAGGAGGGATTCTCAGGAAACATATCCACACTATACAAGGCTGTGTAGAAGCATACCTCATCCAAAAACACAATGAAGTTGAAATGGGAAAGTGATTTGAATACCACAATAGAAGACCCACAATGGGAAAATACTGTTATTACACCAAATCTATCTCCCTATGTGCCAAATTCAGATTAATTTAATTCAAAATACTGAATCATCTGTATATTACCCCTAGTAAAGTCTCCAAATTCGACCCCACAAAACAAGCCTGCCCGAAATGTAATGCCCCAGCAGCAAATTCAATGCATATGTATTGGGAATGCCCCCCGATCAGACACTTCTGGGAAGAAGTAGCCACAATACTTAGTGACATATTAGATACACACATACCGGCTACCCCATTGAAATACTTATTGGGGGATATAGGCAAGGTGCCAATTTAAACCCGCAGGCTCTTTTCGGTGGCAGATGCAGTGGCCAAAAGACTCATACTCAAAAATTGGATGGCAAAAATCACCCCTGCCTCTCAAGCGTGGGTTAAAGATCTGAGTTATGTACATGAAAGCGAGGAGTAATACATTAAAGGGGTATCCGCTACCCATAGACCAAAGGACATTTGGTGTTCCTTCAGGTGGTATGTAAATGCAAACCAGGAACACATACCCAATGCTGGTTGAACATAGCTAAGGTTATATATTCAATTGCATGTATGAGGAACTATGTATTGTAATCGTCAGCTGGAAAAATAAAGTAAAAAAAAAACTTTCTTAGGATCGTCTTAAGTGTTTTGTTAAATCTTTCTACCAATTAGTCCATTTGGAGGTGGTAAACTAGGATTCTTAAGGTGGAAATATGGAGCAATTCCTTGACTTCAACCATGAGTTTGCTCTTAAAATTGGATCCCTGATCTGTTAGAAGTTCCTTGGAGAAAACAACCCTGGAACAATATTGCAATAGATGTTTTAAAATGTGTTGGGTTGTGTTGTGCCGCATGGGGAACGATTATGGGTATTGGGTAGCGTAATCAACAATTACAAAGACATATTTGTTACCCAGTCTAGAGGTTTCCAACTGTCCAATGATATCCATCCCAATTTGGGAGAAAGGGACTTCTATTATTGGTAGGGGTGTACCGAATAGTACATTTACTATTCGGCTGAATATCGACTAGTTGACCGAATTATTCGGTCGGAGCCGAATAGTGACTGAATAGTAGATTACTACTGAAAATGTGTCAAGATTTGCATAACAAGCCACACCTGTTGGCATTGCCAATGCTTGTTTTAACAGGACTTCAGTGAAGGATACGCATAGTGCTTATAAATACATCATAGTGTTTCCAGTACTTTTCTTTCAGTAAGATGGTGTTTATCGAGAATCTGTTAATATTGATATGTCTGTCAGCATGTGCCCGTATGTTAACAACACCCATCAACGCAGATCTAAATGCCATGTTTACATGCAAGGTCCTGTTTTATAAAGCCTATTGGGAAGCAATGCCTGTCAATACATGGTACGTCTGTTCATATGTGTGCACCTGAAGTGTCTATCCGTAAACATGCCTCAGGCGGCTACCCTTGTTTAAAGAACCAAGAGGCAGTTTGCCACCCACCTTCCCCCCATTCATCAACAATACAGAAAGCACAGGGATTTAACGGCTGCTGTTAAAAATCTGTGTTGTGATTATTGCGCTGTGAAATGACTAACACTCTATCAAGCGCTATATAAAAGAGGGCACTTATTGTGGCTGTGGTAGTACCCATAAAGAGGTTTACCTATCATACAAACACACCAACGCTGGCATCATCAATTGCCATCACTTTTACTGATTGGCAGAGGCCACCCACAAGGAAGCATGAGCACCTGCTAGCCACCAGACTCCGGGCTGTGTTTTGTCTGCAGCGGCTTGTTGACATTGTCCTCGACTCCCATTTGAAACTCAAAGGGTGCTAATTGCTGGGGGTTGACTGAAGCCCAGGCCTTTTAGACACAAAACCGGTAGCTGACAGCGAGTAGAGTATGGGGGGTGCCCTGTGCCTAGCCGCCTCTTGGCCAGGAGTACTTGAAGGTGGGGTGTTGTCATTCACCCGGTGTGCACCCAACATAGAGAAGCAGACAGAGCGGTGCAAGCGCAGTTACTCCCAGTGCAGCCCTAATGGTGGTGCTAAATGGCTCATGTCAGCCAGCTCGCCTCATGGCTTGTGGGCAGCTCGCTACCTGCTTCCCTCCCATCAGCGTGGGGCCGACAGGCTCATGGATTTACAGGTCACCGCCTCGCCTTCTATTTCATCCCCTTCCCAGTGTATTCACCTGGGTCTCAGGAAAACTGAGAGCATAATGGGGTGGGACCTCGCCCTCCAAAGAAAACACTGTTGCAGGTTTCCATTCTTCATATTTCAACTTGCTAGCTTGCGGCCCGGCTTCTGATTTGCCTCCCATGTGCCCCATGCTGAGAGAGGAACATGGAGGCACAGCAGAATTTCCAAGCCAGCGGCTTCCCGTTCAGTCAATGAGAGATGAAGATGGCACACTGAAATCACTGCACTCCATCTAATGGACACTTCACGTTTGGCAATCTATAATTGCTCTTAAGTTCACTAGAAATGGCATGCATGCACACTGACTCACCCAATATTGGAAGGCAATCGTCTTTTAAGAAAAATAAGTTAATTTTGGGATATGGGTCAGGAATAGGGGTGTAACTTAGGCCTCGAGTAAGGATTCCAGTAGCTATTCGGCAGAAGCCGAATACCTAATTTTTAGTCGGAATTCATCGGAATACTTACTGGAATCCGAATTCCGGTACAACCCTAATTATTTGTAAAGGGTTCAGAGGGGCAGGCAAGGGAATATGCGTACTGGTTTTTTGAAATATTTCACATGTCTGAATGAAGTTCTTTACATCGGGCCAGTAAAACATCACACTGATGTGTGCCTGAGTCTTTGATTGTCCTAAGTGTCCCCTTGTCAAATGAGAATTTGTAATCTCTAGCATGATCTTCTGATGGGTTTTGGGGATTACTAACTGAGTTTTACTTAGGCCTTCTCTGGAAGTTTCCTTTCTATACAGTAATCCTTGCCATAGGAGGAAAAAGGGACTTCCCTTCTCTAATCCTTCCCCTTCAGGAAGCACCTGCAAGAAAGCCTCTACGAATGCTAGATCATTTTGCTGGGTGAAGGCTGGATCAGGAAGGATGGTAGGTTCTTCTTCCCTCTTTCCTTTAGTGGTAGATGGTTCTTCATCAGCTTCCCCAAAGCCTAAGGTACCTCTCTCAGTTTCTTCTGGTTCACTCTCTATAAAATGGGTAAATAGAGCCCTTTCAAGAATTCCCTGTACAATTTTGTCCCCACAATGTACTTCACATGGAGTTTTTCCATGGTTCTGTAGGAGAACCTTTATGTCTCCCCGAAAGTCGGGATCTATGATGCCCCCTAGGACATCCAGACCGAACTTCCAGGCAAGGTCAGATTTTCTTTGACTAAGCTTCTGAAATTTAGGGTTCCCCAATTTGTCTCAATTGATTCGCATCCCTCTCTAACACCATATGTAAGGAAGGCATGGTATCAAACAGTAAGATGGACACAAGTGATCACAGTTCAAGGGTGTTTATTGAACTTCAATTGGGTTGAAAAACATCTATGTAATCCTAAATCTACTTTGCCTTTCAAAGTCTCTTATTTCAGAGGGCCTGATGCAAAACGTCAGACTTTAAAGTTCCTTTCTTCTTAGGATTTCATATATCTACTCTTCCAAACTATTTTTTACTTTATCCAAATTGAAGACATTCGACTGTGCGCAGGATTTTGCTTTACTTGTCGCAGGACCACTTCGATTCACAATTACTCGTTGTGAAAATGAGAACTAGCAGCATGATATGATATGATATGATATGATATGGTATTTGTAACGCGCCTATACACAAGTGTTTCAAGGCGCGACGAGGCAGGGAGGGAGGGAAACAAGGGGAAAACAGACAAACGATCCTACTAGGCCAGGTGTCATTCAGATCGCGCAAGTGCAGAGGTAAGGGGAAAAGGAGGAAGTGCAGGGGGGAGGAGGTGGGGGGGGAAGTGCAGTACAAGGTAAGTAGCGTAAAAAAAAAATAAAATAAAATAAAATAATAATAAATAATAAATAGAAAGGGCCAGCTGGTGGCAAGTGCGAGGTAAGTGCAGAGCAAGTGCTGGGAAAGGGGCTGTAGGGATACAGTGACAGTCCCACAGTGCAGGGGGAGCCGGGGAGGCAGTGCAGGTGGAGAGTGGCTGGGCCCTGGACCGAGGTTGCTGAGAGTGGCCCAGATGCAGGTTTGAGCTGAGTTCAGTGGGGAGTTAAGCAGGATTAGCAGGGGAGAGGGAGAGAGAAGGCAGAAGCGAAGAGGAAGGTTTTGAGGTGCTTCCGGAACCGGAGATGGTTCTCCTCAAGTTTCAGGGAGGCAGGAAGGCTGTTCCAGAGGGAGGCCCCTGCTGCGGAGAGAGATCTACCCCCAGCTCGTTGCTTCGAGAAACGGCTGACCATGAGGGAGTTGGAGACGGATGAGCGAAGGGCTCGTGAAGGAAGATATTTAGGAAGAGAGAGTTGGAGGTATTTTGGTCCCAGGCCCCAGAAGGCCTTGTGGACAATGCAGAGGGTTTTGAACTTGATCCTCGCGGCCACTGGGAGCCAGTGAAGAGATTTCAGTCCTGGAGAGATACGGTCCCTGGGCTTGAGGCCAAGGACAAGTCTCGCAGTTCTGTTCTGGATAAGTTGCAGAGGGCGGAGAGTGGAGGCAGGCAGATTAAGATAGAGGCTGTTACAGTAGTCCAGCCTTGAGAGAACCAGGGCTCGAGAGACAGTGAGCTTCTGGGGGAAGGAGAGGAAGGGAAGAATACCTCTGAGGAGGTGCAGCTGGTAGTGTGACTTCTTAGAAACGTCAGATATATGAGGAGAGAAGGAGAGTGTGGAGTCGAAGATGACCCCGAGGTTTTTAGCCTTGCAGGTAGGGGCAGGAAGGGGGCCAAGGGAGGCCGGCCAGAGAGCTGCAGGGAAGGAGGGAGTGGGTGTGCCGATGAGTAGAATCTCAGTCTTACTGGCGTTGAGGCAGAGGTCATTGGCGGCGCACCATTCATGGATAGCAGACAGACAGTCGGAGATGAGGGAAGGAGAGGAGGAGGCTGAGGGTAGCCTGAAGATGAGCTGGGTATCGTCTGCATAGCACTGGAAGTAGGGGCAGAGAGCGGCGATGCGGTGGGCAAGGAGTGCCAGATACTGGTTGAAAAGCCAGGGAGAGAGGTTGGATCCCTGGGGGACACCACAGGTGGAGAAAAAGATGTCAGAGAGGAAGGAGCCCATTTGGACCTGGGAGGGTCGATCGGAGAGGAAAGAAGTCAGCCAGGCCAGAGCCTGACCAGTGATACCCAGGTTATCACGGAGACAGTTGAGCAGGATGGCATGGTTGACAGTGTCAAAGGCAGAGGAGAGATCGAGCAGAATGAGAACACAGGGAGTGTTGGTATCGAGGTTCAGGAGCAGGTCCTCACGGATGTTCAGGAGAGCAGTTTCCGTGCTTCTGGCAGCTCTGAAGCCAGATTGATGGTCATGCAGATTACCAACAGAGTCAGCATGGAGGTTAAGCTGGGAGATGGCCAGTTTCTCCAGGAGCTTACCCAGGAAGGGAGTAATGGAGATTGGGCGATAATTGGCCGGGCAGGAGGGGTCGGCAGAGGGTTTCTTGAGGAGGGGGTGCACAAGGGAGTGCTTGAGGGGGGATGGGAAGACTCCAGAGGCGAATGAGTGGTTGCAGAAGTCAGCCAGGACAGGAGCCAGGGAGTCGATGTGGTCCTTGATGGTTTTGGAGGAACAGGGGTGAACCTGTTTAGACGAGGCTTTCATAGATCGGACTTGTCTGGAGACCTCATCAGCAGAAAAAGGTGGAAAAGCAGAGAAGGAGGGTGGAGGGGTGGCTGCAAGAGAGCAAGAGGGAGAGCTGGGAAGAGAGGGAGGGAGGAGAGAGGAGGAGAGCGAGGACAGGATGTCCTGAGTTTTTGAGATGAAGTGCGAGGCCAGTGCAGTGCAGAGGGCCTGGGAGGGGACAGGAGAGGTAGAGACTGCAGCAGGGTTGGCCAGCTCCTTGCAGATTTTAAAGAGTTCGGCCGAGTTGTTTGATGCCTCAGAGATGCGGGCTTGGATAAGGGCTCTCTTCTTGGTGAGAACGGAGAGCCGGTATTGCCTTTGGAGCAGGCGGCAGGCCAGTTTGTCAGAGGATGAACATGAAGCACGCCATTTCCTCTCTGCCACCCTACACTTGCGTTTTAGGGTGACGAGATCCGAGTCATACCAGGAGTTACATTTGGCTTTGGGCTTCAGGCGGATTCTCATGACAGGGGCAAGGATATCGAGAGTATCAGATACAGAGGAATAGAGCATGGAGAGGGCTGTGTCAGGGTGGGAGTCAGCCAAGGGGGGAGGAGGGGGCGAGAAGGTAGCAGCAAAAGCCTCAACTGACACGCGCTTCATGGGTCGGATGACCGAGAAGGTGGGTGGCAGTGAAGAGGGTGGCTTTGCCTGTGGGGTAGGGAGGGAGAGGTGGGAGGATAGGAGAAAGTGATCACTCCAAGAGAGAGGAGTGGAGAGAGGAGGGGAGAGGGGAAGGTCAGAAGAGATCAGAGCGTCAAGAGTGTGCCCTGCAGAGTGAGTAGGCCCAGACGGGAGAATAGAGAGTGAGAGAGAGTTACAGAGTTCGCGAAAGAGACCAGTGGGGGGACAGGAGGCATCAAGGTGGATGTTGAAGTCACCGAGAAAGAGGAGTTGGGTGGTTGAGGACAGGAGTGAGGAGGAGAGGTCAGCCCATTCAGAGAGGAAGGAGGAAATTTGACCAGGTGGCCGATAGATAGTAGCCACGGTAAGGGAATGGCTAGGAGAGAGAGAGAGTCGGCAGACAAGGCATTCAAAAGAGGAGTAGGTCTGCGTAGGAGTGACAGTGGCAGGAATCCACTCAGGGAAGATAAGGGCAACACCACCCCCTGAACGGTTGGGCCTGGGCACGGAGAGGATCTTGTAACCGTCAGGTAGGAGTGTGTCGAAGCTGGTGGCAGAGCTGGCTGTGAACCATGTCTCAGTGAGACCGAGGACGTCCAGGTCCAGTTCCTCAAGAAGGCGACAGATATCAGAGGAGTGCTTGATGGCAGAGCGAGCATTTAGAGTGGCAATGTGGAGAAGGTTGCCACCTTTGAAAAACTTCCGGGGAGAGGTGCAGATCAGAGGTATGTCCTGCGGAGGTGTTAGAGAGGGAGTTGAAGAGGGAGCAAGAGAAGGGGCAGGGAGGGAGGGGAGAGGCAAGGTAGCCGAGGACAGAGGAAGGGGGACAGTGGGAGAGGAGAGGAAGTTGATGAGGCGTGGGAGGCGTCTATCAAAGAGGTGAAGGTTGGCCTGAGGGCCTTGGACCAAGACGGTCCCGTTAGCATAGACATTAATGATGGCCTTAGAGGAGTGGAAAGGGGCCAGGAGGACATCCCAGCGGGTGCCACCATTGATGGGAGAGGAGGAGAAAGGAGAGAGCACAGAGAGCATGTGAAGGGTCCATAGGTCAGGTGAAGGCACGAAAAAGAGAATGTCAGTGAGAGTTTCCTTGGAGCAGGCGCTCGTGTAGGTGTCAGCAATAGGGAGGCCTGGGTTGGAGACCAGGATGTCCTTTTTAAACTTTTTCCTACCGGATTTAGTGAGGAGAGCAGGATAGTCAATAGAGAAGCAATTAGAGTAGATAGGCGAAATAGAGAGCACCATGGAGTAGGAGGGGAGGCGGACGACACGAGTATGTAGACAGGAATTGAGTGGAGGGCACTAGTTTAACACGATACAGAGCAAACAGTAATGCGTAGTAGGTCAGGGCCACCTAAGTTTGAGAATCCTGCGAGGGGAGAAAAAGCACCCTAGTTTAACACAATGCAGAGCAAACAGTAATGCGTAGTAGGTCAGGGCCACCTAAGTTTGAGAATCCTGCGAGGGGAGAAAAAGCACCCTAGTATAACACAATGCAGAGCAAACAGTAATGCGTAGTAGGTCAGGGCCACCTAAGTTTGAGAATCCTGCGAGGGGAGAAAAAGCACCCTAGTTTAACACAATGCAGAGCAAACAGTAATGCGTAGTAGGTCAGGGCCACCTAAGTTTGAGAATCCTGCGAGGGGAGAAAAAGCACCCTAGTATAACACAATGCAGAGCAAACAGTAATGCGTAGTAGGTCAGGGCCACCTAAGTTTGAGAATCCTGCGAGGGGAGAAAAAGCACCCTAGTATAACACAATGCAGAGCAAACAGTAATGCGTAGTAGGTCAGGGCCACCTAAGTTTGAGAATCCTGCGAGGGGAGAAAAAGCACCCTAGTATAACACAATGCAGAGCAAACAGTAATGCGTAGTAGGTCAGGGCCACCTAAGTTTGAGAATCCTGCGAGGGGAGAAAAAGCACCCTAGTATAACAGTAAATTGGAGAAAGGGGGGGGGGGGCATCATGCAGATGCGGTGAGCAAGGTGAGGAGGGGTGTGCCGGAGAGCAGAGGAGCTGGCGCCTGGCGTCCCCTGCGGACACCTGCAGACACACAGGGAGCTGCAGCTGAGGAGTCAAAACAATTCCGGCACTGACCTGAATCAGCAGCAGCTTCAGCATCACCCAGTCAACCTACTCCTGATCAGACCTGGAGGGAGACGTATTTCTAGGGAAATCCTGTGGGGGAAAAAACCCTGGTGGTCTGGTGTCTTCCGGATCTGTGATGGCTCTTCCTGTTGGAACCAGAGTGTTGTGATTTTTGTTCTAAGTGCTTATGTCCATACGATCTATTCCACCATCCAGGCTTGGATTGCGGTTAATGGACACTGCCTCAATGGGGACAAGACAGAGATCTCGATACTAAGTCAAAAGAACACCCTAGTCAAACTAGATAAATTGTACGCCAACTTTACCATCGACAACTCCATTATCCCCGTATCTACAGCCGTCAAGACGCTGGGAGTATACTTAGACTCCTCACTAAGCATGACCAGACAAATTAGCGCTATCACGTCCTCCTCTGCGCATACCACCAAACTATTAAACGCCATAAAACCATAACTATCCAAACCCAACTGCCTATCAATAGCTAGAGCGACCATTGGAGCCAAACTACACTATTAAACTAGACTATTGCAATGCCCTTCTGGCAGGCACATCCGCAAAAAACTTAAATAGGCTATAAGTCACGCAGAACAATGCTCTCTGTGCCGCCGTAAGCATCTCAAGAAGGGAGCATATCTCCCAGGCCAGACAATCAGCTCATTGACTCATTGGCTCCCGGTCAAAGAGCGTATCACATTCAAAATCCTCATCCTCTCTCTCTCTGCACCCTCATACCTATCGGAGACAGTCTCCAAATCCTCCTCCACACATCCCACCAGGACACAATACACTAACCAACTCCACATCCCACGTATCAATAGAGCCAAAGCCGGTGGCTTAGACTTCCCATATATTGCTGCCAAATCCTGGAACGCACTACCCACAGATATCAAAGCAGAAAACTCACTCCCTGCATTTCGTAGGAAACTCAAGATCTCACTCCTTGCGCAGTAAAATGTAACTAACTTCGAACCATCTCTGTAAATATGTACAATATCACTTTGCCTGTAACTTATGTATTATCCTCGATATGTAACTAAGCTATGTCTGTAACAAGCGCCACGATGCCCTAGAGCTGCTGCGCGCTTTACAAATCCGAATAAATAATAATAATAATTATGTCATAGGCTCTGACTTTTTCGTGCTGGAATGAAAAAACACACATGTAAGAACGAATACTTGCACTGGAGACTATGATGTTATTATAAGAGACTGTTATGGAAAGGACGATGGAAAAGAGGAAGAGAAGGGCTGGTAACCTACCAACGCGAGGGAAGCTTTCGGGATCCAGATGTCTGTATGCAAATCCATTGCAGGCTTTGGAGGCTGTAGAGAGTTCCGAGGGGCATTGCGAGATTAGGATGTATGTAAGTAAGGGAACAGTAGGAAGAGACCAAGGAGACAGAGAGAATAGTGATGTACCGAGAGGAAGGCTGCTGCAGCTTGATTGATTTTAGTATGCGGGCACTCTGGAAAGACTGCAGAGGGCAGCGGGTGCAGACTCAGAGAAATGGTTTCATAAAGCTGCGTGAGATAGAATCAGGAAGAGGAGATGAACAGAAGCTAATAAAATTGACAAAAAGCCAGAAAATGTGTTGCAAACTCACAGAGTGATCACTGCAAAGAGTAGCGACGCGTTGGGACTCCGTCTGCGGCCAAGATAACTGTCTCCCACAATCCCAATGGGCGGAGGCTGAGCAGGGAGAGGAGGAAAGGCTGAAACGTTACAGGATCTTAGGAGTGCCATCTAAGGGGAATGACAGAACACAAGCCCAATCCGCCTCCATCTGCTCCAGACAGACCAACGCTGCCCACGGGACATGACACTAGTTCTCTCCTTGATATGACCTTCTATCACTTTCATTTCTGCCACTCCTTAGCTGGATACCTTGTAGAGACCTTCGATTGAGCACCTACGCGGTACCGGACCACTCTGTCAAAGGTATTTGTATCTTGGTTTTAAAGTTCAGTCAGTCATCAGCAATTCAACTTTACTCTTCTTATCACACGCTTTTTAACAATGTTCATTCCAGCGTTTGCCATACAATGTTGCTGCTTGCAACCTTGTCTTCAACACAAACTGGTCTTGTATCTGTCTCCCCAACTCACCGGCTGTGGAGATTTCACTGACGCTGCTTTGTTCTTGGAGCCAAAGACGGTACCAAGGTGGGTGGTGATTCTCCCCACCTTGATTATTGATGCAGGTTGGCCCTGGGTATCTATGACACACAATGCAGGATTCTTCAGCCTGGTTTCCTGGTCTTATACTTTCTATTCTCGAGCATTCAGTAAAGTAATGGTTCCTTGTCTAAAAGGTTAAGGGATCTTCCCTCCTTGCGATCCCCTTCTGGTTTGCCGTCTTTCCTCTCTCGTTGTAACGCTCACCTGACTCCCACGGAGACGCTGACCAGGCCTGGGCTGCTGCGGCCTCTTCTAAGGTGATGCGCAGGACTCGGAACACCGACTGGGCCGGACCCCCAAACCTCGCCTCTCTGATGCGTAGGAAGATCTTTCTGTAGATGGGGAAAAGGATTTTAATCACCTGTGGAGTGACGAGTCGACCCCTCCTTTCCCCTTTTATTCTCTCTTCAAACCACCTCTGAACCTTCCCATTAATTCTCACCTTAAGATTTGAAATGACGAGCTCTCCATCCTGCTTCTGGTGCAGGGGTGCGGTAGAATCCAGTTACTTCACTGGTTATCGGACGGGCATTCAGGTCCAGTTGCTTCACTGGTTTGTTGGATGAATAAGGCGCTTTCGTAAGTATATGACTTATCAAGTTCAAGGGTTGTTCTTCCTTCCTTTTTGGCCTTTATTTTCAATGGACTGCTTTTAGTCTTTTAGCGCAGGTGCAGAGCGAAGATTCCACGTAGAGAAGACAATTCGCTGTGGATAATTCAGGTGAGCTTATGTTGGGGTGGTTTTTCTAATGTCTGTATGTTCACCTACTAATGCGCGTGTTCTTTTTTCCCCATAGGGGCCGGGGCGCGGTACTGCCAAAAGGCGTGCCGACCCGAGATGAGGAAGGATTCTCCCCCACCAATCGCCAGGTAAGCCTTCTGGCAAATCAGTTTTTTCCCAATGTTTTCCCTGGCTCACCTTTTGTTCTTCTCTTTTCCTTCCTAGGTGCTGGAATGCGGCGGAACGTGCGGATGGTCGTAGGAGTACGGAATTCCTTGTGGACAGGTGAGTTGAGCGCAGCGCTGCAAAGAGCAACGCGAGGAATCCAAAAATAATGTCTTTTCCTTTAGGATCGTCGGCGTGTTGGCTCCGGATCCCATGCAATATCAGGTAATGTCCTTTATTCACCTTCTCTTCCTCTCTTCTTCCTTTTAGGTGTTCCAGGACTGAAGCAGACGTGGCTGGAGTCAGGATGCAGGAGCAGACACGGTGAGCGTCCAGCTGCTAGGAGCAGAGCAACGCGAAGCGTGAGCTGCTGTCTGGGCGTGGCTTAAATAGCCTCCAAAGAAGTCCCAGGTATGTATCCTTCCCCAATCAGGTATGTATCCTTCCCTGACCACACCCGAGTGGCAAAATAGTCCCACATGTAAAGTAGTTCCTTTCAGGCCTCAAAGAGGTCTGGATCTGGCAGCATGGTCTGCATCAGGTAAGTCCACCAAAAGCACTCCCTTTATGAGCCTGGTGCCTACGGCGCCAGGACTGATGTCCAAAATGAGCCTGGCGCCTACGGCACCAGTACTGTGTCCAAAGGGCCCCTATTTGGGGTTGCTGGACCTTCCCTTGGGTACCTGATGTGTGCTTCCGGGGCTGCCGGTCTTGGACTGGCTCTCCGGGAGTATGCATCATGACAGCACTCCCCCCCAAGGCCCCTCCCAAGATTGTTCTCTTCGGGGTTCTCGGTTTGTTTGGGAAATTCCGGTGGAACCTTTTGACTAACCGAGGTGCGTGCACAGGGTCACTAGGTTCCCAGGATCTTTCTTGAGGCCCGTATCCTTTCCAATCTATTAAATAGTAAAATTTGGACTTTGACACCTTGGAATCCAAAATGTTCTTCACCTCGAACTCGGGTTCTCCATTTATTCGGATAGGTTCTGGTGGCTTGATTAGTCGGGTTCCAGGTTGCACCAGTTTCAAAAGTGATACATGAAAAACAGGATGAATACGCATATTAGCTGGTAGGTCGAGTTTGACGGCCACTGGGTTGATGATGGCCGTAACTGAGTAGGGCCCCACATATCTTGGGTTAAAAGTTCGAGGTCCCTTGAGCGATAAGTGTCTGGTAGCTAACCATACTTGGTCTCCTACTTGGTATTGAGGTGCTTCACTTCAATGTAAATCAGCATTCTGCTTGTACTTTCTCTTGGCTTGCAGTAAATGCGCAGTTGCTTCCTTGAAGGCTTGAGTTATTGTAAAATGTAGATGGTTTACGGCGGGCATTTCAAGGCTTTGAGGTGAATCAAGGTCTGAGGTCCGAGGATGATGTCCATATATGGTATGAAAAGGACTTTGTCCAGTTCCCGAGTGTATCAAATTATTGTATGCGTATTCAGCAATCCAAAGGATATCTTTCCAATTACTTTCGGATTGATGCAACATACACCGTAGATATTGTTCAAGGGTCTGATTTGTTCTCTGTTTGACCATCGGTCTGAGGATGGTGACTGGTCGACAATCTTACGTCAATCTGCGCCAGCTGACAGCACTTTCTCCAAAAATGGGAAATGAATTGGCTTCCTCGGTCAGAGACTAGTATGGATGGGAATCCATGTAAGCGAACAATGTTTTCCAGAAATTCCTTAGCTAGGACTGAAGCTGAAGGCAAGCCTTTTAATGGAATGAAGTGGGCCATTTTAGAAAATAAATCCACTATAACAAGGATAGAGTTATATCCACAGCAAGGAGGCAGGTCCGTAATAAAATCCAGTGACAAGGTGTGCCAAGGTGCTGGTGGAATGTCTAAGGGTTGAAGAAGACCAGCTGGTCTCCTCTTTTGTCCTTTGTTTTGGGCGCAAATACCACATGACATCACAAAAGATTTAATGTCCTTTCGCCAAGAGGGCCACCAGAATTGTCGTTTTACCTTTTCTTCCGTTTTGGCAATCCCTGGGTGTCCTTCTATCAGGGTATCATGATAACGAGAAATAACTAGTTCTTGTAGTTCTTTGTGTGGAAAAAATAGGCGCCCTTGGAAGTAAGGTAGGTCATCCTTAACAGTAAAGTTAGATCCCTTTAAAATCCAATCTTGCAAGGCTGTAGGGTCCAGGAGTTGCTTAACTCTAGTTTGAATGTCCTCCAGAGTTTGTAAGGTAATCATACCCAGAATTTTTTGTTCGGGAATTATTGGTACTGGTTCTGCGCTTGTATCTATTTCACCCATTCCTATTCGGGGTAGGGCATCAGCTTTACCATTCTTGCTGCCAGGACGATAGGTGATTACAAAATCGAATTCAGCAAAGAACAAAGCCCATTGGAGCTGACGTGATGACTGAGCTTTGGCAGTTTTCAAATATTGGAAGTTCCGGTGGTCTGTGATCACTGTGATGGTATGTCTAGCGCCAAGAAGATAGTGCCTCCAAGCCTTAAAAGCGGATTTAATGGCCAATAACCCCTTATCGGTGATTGCATAGTTAACTTCAGGTGCTGAGAATTTTCTGGACCAAAAGGCTACGGGGTGTAGTTGATTAGATTCGGGATCTCTTTGAGACAGAACAGCCCCCATGGCTAAACTGGATGCGTCGGTCTCAAGTATGTATGGAAGATCCGGGCACGGGTGTTTCAGTACTGGTGCGGAGGTCAATTTGGCTTTCAGCTCCTGAAAAGCCTGTTCGGCTTCCCCAGACCATTCGAAGCGTTTATTTTTCTTCAAGAGTGCAGTGATGGGTTGAACGATCCGCGAAAATTCCGGGATAAATCTGCGGTAAAAGTTGGCAAAGCCAAGCATGCTTTGTACGCCTTTCACAGAGCTAGGCGATGGCCATTGGAGGATGGCATCCACTTTTCGTGAATCCATTCGGACTCCTTTGGGTGTCAGGATGAAACCAAGAAACTCGACTTCTGTGGTATGGAAAACACACTTTTCAATTTTCGCAAATAGTTTGTGTTGGCGCAGTTTCTCGAGAACTGCCTTAACATGCCTTATATGTTCAGATTCCGAAGAGGAGTATATCAGAATGTCATCAATATATACGACGACACAAACATCTAGGAGTTCTCGAAGGGCATTGTTCATGAAGTTTTGGAAGGCAGCTGGGGCGTTGCACAATCCGAAAGGCATTACTTGGTACTCGAATAGTCCATATTTGGTACGGAAGGCGGTCTTCCATTCGTCGCCTTCTTTTATTCGCACCAGATGGTAAGCCCCCCGGAGATCTAACTTGGTATATATGCAGACCTCCTTTACTTGGTCAAGAAGTTCGGGGATCAGGGGCAGAGGGTAACGGTTTTTGACAGTTATCTGGTTCAATGCGCGATAGTCGACACAAGTTCTGAGGTCGCCTTCTTTTTTTGGTACGAAGAACAGGGCCGAGGATGCAGGAGACTTTGACGGGTGAATGAAACCATTGGCTAGGTACTGATCTAAATATTGTCGCAAATCAAGATTTTCAGGTTCCGTAAGAGCATAAATTCTGCTAGACGTGGGTTGCGCACCCGGCACCAGATCAATTTGGCAATCGTATGACCTGTGAGGGGGTAGCGTGTTGGCCTGTTCCTTCTGGAAGACGTCTTGAAACTTCATGTACTCCGGCGGTAGCTGTAAAGTGACAGGGGTTAATGTAGCCAGGCCTATCTTTGGATAACAGGTTTGTGCGCAATCAGGAAAGGTTATCCTCTTCGCTCGCCAATCAATTCGAGGATTGTGTGTTTCTAACCAAGGGATTCCTAGAATTACTTGAAACTGCGGGGCCTTGATTACGTCAAACACAACAGCCTCCCGATGCCCGTCCTGACCTACTAGTGTCACCTCTGCAGTGGAATGTGTTACTGGCCCAGAGGCAATTTCGGATCCATCGACTGTGGTGATGACTTCTTTAGTGGTTTTTGGACGAAGAGGGAGGTTGATCCTAGAAGCCAATTCATGATCCACATAGTTCCCAATAGCTCCACTGTCGATGTATGCCTTTTTAGCATGCAACTGTCCAGGCTGTTCTGGATTCACAAGGATCATTGGCATGATGAAGTGCGAGGTCTGAGAGTCAGTTTTCAGGCTCGACAAGTGGACCTCTACGCTTGTCAGGCGTGGTCTTTTCCCGAATCCGGTTCCTTATGATTCTTATCCGCAGCTCCTACCGTTTTCTTGGGTGGTTTCACCGGGCAATCTCGTAAAAAGTGTCCAGAAGCCCCACAATAAAGACACAATTGCATCTGTCGTCTTCTTTCACGTTCCTTTTGAGATAACGGTCCTTTAACCCCTCCAATTTGCATAGGTTCAGTAACATCGGCATTCTTGGGGTTAACGTGGGTCTTGACTAACACGCGAGTCTCAAACTTGGACCGATCTGCTTTTCTATTTTGAAGCCTATGGTCTAATTGGACCACTAAGTCTATATATTCCATACAGTCTTGGGGTGGATTTACAACTTGGGCTAGAACATCTTTAAGTTCCCCACGTAGACCTCGATGAAATAACGTGATTCTCTTATCCTCTGGCCACCGAGTCTCCACTATCAACCTATTGAAGGTTGCGATATAGGCTAATAGATCCTGGTTACCTTGTCGTAAGGACAGAAGTTCGTTGTCCAGGGCCTGTCCCTGAGAGTGCTGAGCAAATAATCTTTCCATGCGTTTCTGAAAACCTTGAAAGTCTCGGAGTATCGGGTCGTCTTGAGTGACCAGTGGAACCGACCAATCTGCAGCGCAGCCGCTGAGATATGATAATACGAAGGCTACTTTGGTTTGGTCGTTAGGAAAGGCACCCGGTCTGCAAAGGAAGTGTAATCGGCATTGATTCATGAATACAGCAAATCTTCTGGGGTCCCCCGCAAAACATTCAGGTGGGGTCAATGGCATATTTCCCGGTAGATTAATTTGCACAGGGTTGCTTGAAACCATTGGGGCGGGAATACCCCCAGAACCTGGTAGAGGAGTTTGTCCAGCTTGACCTTGCAACAACTGCCTGGCAAGGTCATCAGTTCGTTCCTTAGATACAATTAGTTCCCTCCTGAGAGCGTTTGTCTCCTGACGTGCGGAATGCATTTCGGCCCGTAATTCCCCCAATAGGTGGGCCAGCTGATCGGTTTCGGAAGTCTCCATAGCGTCCGGGTGGGAAATTGTAGGAAGGCTTCGTGTTCTGTAACGCTCACCTGACTCCCACGGAGACGCTGACCAGGCCTGGGCTGCTGCGGCCTCTTCTAAGGTGATGCACAGGAATCTGAACACCGAAGTGTAATCGGCATGGATTCATGAATACAGCAAATCTTCTGGGGTCCCCCGCAGAACGTTCAGGTGGGGTCAATGGCATATTTCCCGGTAGATTAATTTGCACAGGGTTGCTTGAAACCATTGGGGCGGGAATACCCCCAGGACCTGGTAGAGGAGTTTGTCCAGCTTGACCTTGCAACAACTGCCTGGCAAGGTCATCAGTTCGTTCCTTAGATACAATTAGTTCCCTCCTGAGAGCGTTTGTCTCCTGACGTGCGGAATGCATTTCGGCCTGTAATTCCCTCAATAGGTGGGCCAGCTGATCGGTTTCGGAAGTCTCCATAGCGTCCGGGTGGGAAATTGTAGGAAGGCTTTGCGTTCTGTAACGCTCACCTGACTCCCACGGAGACGCTGACCAGGCCTGGGCTGCTGCGGCCTCTTCTAAGGTGATGCACAGGAATCTGAACACCGACTGGGCCGGACCCCCAAACCTCGCCTGTCTGATGCGTAGGAAGATCTTTCTGTAGATGGGGAAAAGGATTTTAATCACCTGCGGAGTGACGAGTCGAACCCCTCCTTTCCCCTTTTACTCTCTCTTCAAACCACCTCTGAATGTTCCCGTTAATTCTCACCTTAAGATTTGAAATGACGAGCTCTCCATCCTGCTTCTGGTGCAGGGGTGCAGTAGAATCCAGTTACTTCACTGGTTATCAGACGGGCATTCAAGTCCAGTTACTTCACTGGCTTTTTGGATGAATAAGATTCTTTCGTAAGTATATGACTTATCAAGTTCAAGGGTTGTTCTTCGTTCCTTTTTGGCCTTTATTTTCAATGGACTGCTTTTAGTCTTTTAGCGCAGGTGCAGAGCGAAGATTCCACGTAGAGAAGACAATTCGCTGTGGATAATTCAGGTGAGCTTATGTTGGGGTGGTTTTTCTAATGTCTGTATGTTCACCTACTAATGCGCGTGTTCTTTTTTCCCCATAGGGGCCGGGGCGCGGTACTGCCAAAAGGCGTGCCGACCCGAGATGAGGAAGGATTCTCCCCCACCAATCGCCAGGTAAGCCTTCTGGCAAATCAGTTTTTTCCCAATGTTTTCCCTGGCTCACCTTTTGTTCTTCTCTTTTCCTTCCTAGGTGCTGGAATGCGGCAGAACGTGCGGATGGTCGTAGGAGTACGGAATTCCTTGTGGACAGGTGAGTTGAGCGCAGCGCTGCAACGAGCAACGTGAGGAATCCAAAAATAATGTCTTTTCCTTTAGGATCGTCGGCGTGTTGGCTCCGGATCCCATGCAATATCAGGTAATGTCCTTTATTCACCTTCTCTTCCTCTCTTCTTCCTTTTAGGTGTTCCAGGACTGAAGCAGGCGTGGCTGGAGTCAGGATGCAGGAGCAGACACGGTGAGCGTCCAGCTGCTAGGAGCAGAGCAACGCGAAGCGTGAGCTGCTGTCTGGGTGTGGCTTAAATAGCCTCCAAAGAAGTCCCAGGTATGTATCCTTCCCCAATCAGGTATGTATCCTTCCCTGACCACGCCCGAGTGGCAAAATAGTCCCACAGGTAAAGTAGTTCCTTTCAGGCCTCAAAGAGGTCTGGATCTGGCAGCATGGTCTGCATCAGGTAAGTCCACCAAAAGCACTCCCTTTATGAGCCTGGCGCCTAAGGCGCCAGGACTGATGTCCAAAATGAGCCTGGCGCCTATGGCGCCAGGACTGTGTCCAAAGGGCCCCTATTTGGGGTTGCTGGACCTTCCCTTGGGTACCTGATGTGTACTTCCGGGGCTGCCGGTCTTGGACTGGCTCTCCGGGAGTATGTATCATGACACCCGTTCAGCTGCCATCTTGAAACTGCTGTTTCCTCGTGTGCTTTGCCTCGCTCAGAGTGTGCTCTCCTGCTCTGCCTTCTATCCCCATGGGGAAGCTTAGTGGAAGTCAGGTATGTGTGATGGTGAGTAATTGCCTGACCTCACCTGACCATTGTATTGGGACACGTCAGGTACACTGCTCGGGTGTTAGTCTGTTTTCTCTCATAGCTGGCTGTTTGTGAGAAAGTGTTCTTGTTGTGAAAGGGGGGGTAAAGTTCCTAAATATCCTCCCTGGTAGGATAGGGTAAAGGTGTTACAGGGAAGGGGATACCGCGTCTCACCATCCGGTGTCCCACTCCCACTCCCTGACGATCCCTCACCCAGGGGATCCTCCAGCACTGGTCCACCACCAGGAACTGGATCCAAAAGAGATGGCTGTGTCCTTACCACCTAGATGACAGATCCCCAGGGAGTAGTGATTGAGACACCTTCTGATTTCGTAAGCAACAAAACCCAGGTGCAGGGGAACAACGTCAGACAACTGCCTTTCTTAGCTAATTAACCTACCATCTCTCGTCAGTTAGGCCCTAAACCAAGGCTTCCTCTTTGTAGCTGACCTTACTGGCTGTTCTCTTCCTCAGAACTTTAAAGGCAGTGAATGTAAATTGCTATCTTCGTCTGGGGCTTTATGATTACGCATTGCCTTCTGGTCTTACACCAGGTGTGAAGAGACCATGATTTTGTCAATTCTGTCCTTCTCTTTAGTACTTATTTTATTTAATTATATTGGGTACTATTACTCCACTTGGCCTCTGGAGACTTGGTTGCTCCGTCCTGCATGCACTTTCTGCATCTTTGATTGTTCAATACTTGGCACTCACAATTATTCACTCCTTTACTTAATCAGAGAGGAATATAACTTACATATATGGCTTATCCTCTTCGACTCCTTTCGTTCTTTGCAGTTGCTTCTTGCTATGGCAGCCTTGATCTTCAGCCAAGCAAATACCCTTTGTTCTTGCACGAATCTGTATGCCAGCGCCTGTCAGCTCTGCAGCCTTGGTCTTTCTCCTCGAGATTCCTTGCTTACTTTTATACGATGCTGATGTCAATTTTCTCAACATGGCTGCTTTACTTGCGTTATATTTCCTACTTTAGCAAGCTTCTATGTCATCTTATCTACCTTGAGTTTCTGTGGATTGTAAGGAACTGATGGTGGCAACAGTAAAGACAGACACAAGTGATCACAGTTCAAGGGTGTTTATTAAACTGTATATGCAGGTTGGAAAAGCGCCTAATCTAAGCCTAAATCTAAGATAGCAGCAAGCTACGACCATCAAATAATAAGGCAGTCCTACTGGCCGCTTGTCAAATAAAAGGGCCTATATAACAAACAAAAGTTCCTTTCAGCTTGCATGTTTGGTGAAACCTTTTCACCCTTGGATCCCCCTGATTCGGGCTCACACCCTTCTCGATTGTTAGCCTCCCTTCGTTGGGTTCACTATGGCTTTCAACACAATCTTCATCTGTAACACTCACAAATCACAATGGGCCTCATTACGAGGTTGGAGGTAGCCATGGAGCTACTAGCTCCATGGCTGCCTCCAAAACCCTTCCGACTCCGCCCTGGTGAATGGAGCAATTACCGTCCATTCCGAGGTCAGAGGGACCGGTAATTCCCCATTCACCAGGGCCATTCCCCATTCCCATTTGAGCCCCCATAGGGCTCAATGGGAATGGGGAAGGCGCCAATAACGGTACTGCAAATTGCCGTTATTAGCTCTAGAGTCCCTTTGCGGGTCCCGTCCTTAACGCCTGCAAAAACCAGGTGTAAAGGAAGGACCCGCAAAGGGAACTCGTAGTAGGGAGGTAAGGGATTACCGGCACTGGTGCCCTTACCGGTGCCGGTAATCCCTTACCTCCCACCTTGTAATGAGCCCAATGTCTTTTAAACAGTTCACTGTGGGGCATCCCGCTGCCGGGTTCACGCTTGTCAATACACTGTTAATCGGGACTTCAGACTTCGCCCCCTTTTATCGGCATCGCTCAGTCGGGTTCACTCTTGCCAACTTTACAATGTGGGATTTGCTTCCCTTAGTTTCACAATCATCTGTCGGTCAAAGGTTCTTGACTGTACAGAGGATTTTGCTAGACCCCTGTATGACCACTTTGACCCCCGTCTTACCTTTCTCCCAAGGCCTTCTGGTTATGGTAGTTCAACGACAGGTTAATCGCCCAGAGTTTCTCAAGTGAACACCCACGTGGTGCTTGATGGTGCTATGCTGCATTTCCCCTTGTGTATCAGTAGTTCTTGTGTTTTCTATAATCAGTCGCTTGCTACGTTCGTTCAACATAGTTTGGTTTCTTATCGGCTCTCTCCTCGACTCACCGGCTGTGATGAACCGCTTGCCTTTGCCCGTCTGTGGAGTCAAAGCCGGTACCATGGGGCCAAGCATCTCTCCCCGGGTTGATTGTCAGCGGAGGAGGCGCCTGTGTACCATTGACATCTGCTGCAACACACGCTGGCTATTGCTTGTGGTCTTACGATTCCTTCTGCAGAGATTTCACAGGCGTTGGTCAGAAAGGGCAAGGTCACTTCTCTCCTTGGTACCCTCTCAATTTGCACCGTCTTTCTCCCCCTCTTAAACTGCCGAGCTGAGTTAGCTCACTCGTCGTGCAGTCTGCCTTGCTCGTATTGTGCTCTTGTGCTCCACCTTTCATCCCTCTGGGGAAGGGAAAGGACCGTCAGGTGAGTGTGATTCCGGTCAATTGCTTGAACTTTGCCTGACCCTAGAGTTGGGACATGTCAGGTAAATGGCTTTGGTGTTTGTCCATCATCTTTCGTGGTGTGCGAAAGTGTTTGTGTCAGAAAAGGCGGGGTAGAGTGGCTAGGATGGGGGGAAAAAAAGGTATAACAAGAAGGGGGATACCGCGTCGCACCCTCCGTCATCCCACTTCCCTGAAGGAGCCCCCCATCCAGATGATCCTCCCTCACTGGTCCACCCCCAGGAACTGGATCCAATAGCGATGGCTGTGTCCTGGCCACCTGGATGACAGATCCCTGGGGACTAGTCGGGGAGACACCTTCAGGTTTCTCATAGTATATACATCTACCACATCTCTTGTCACTTATCTTCTAAGTGTATATGGTTTTCTTTGTATTCGTATATATGTTTATTTTGTCTCTTCATTTACATCTTCATTCTTCAGACATCCATATATCAGGTCTACTGTGCCCACATGTCTTCTCTCTTTTGTGGTGTCACTTCTCTTTGGTTCTACTTTACTTATCTTCTATTTCCAGTGGTGTCTGCAAGCTCATGTCTACCTCATCAGTTTGAGGGAACATTCAATACTGTAGTCTGAGAGCATAACATCTTACATACCTTCGATGTGGTATTGGGATGATACCAGGTGTCATGCTGTGATGCTGGAAATGCATCAGAGGGACAGGGCCTCTGAATCCTTGTCCTTTTCTGCCTTTTATCGTGTGTTCTGTTATGTTTTCTGCCCAGGAGTCCATTTGGGACTCCTGGCAGTGCAGCTCTCTCTTTTGGTTTGGTGAACAGACCCATGGGATACCCTTATGGCACCCCTGGGTAGGGGTACAACCCTGTGCCCCTAGTGTATGTTTTTGGGCACCTGTGGGTGGCCCACAGAGCAGGGTATGGGCTGGTGGCAGCTCCATGCTGAATTGAACAGGTGCTCTGGGTGTCCTCCATTTTGGGATACCCAGGCCCTGCCATTGGGATCAGTTGATTCCTGATAGAAAACAAGATGGCCCCTGTGGCCCCTTGCTTTCTATTGCCTGTTGTCTTGTTTTTCCCAAAGTCCTGGGAAGCCCTGACTCTGTCCCTTCCCCCTGACTGGCTGTTGGGTGGAAGTTCCATATATGGTGTTGTTGTGAAGGCCCAGCTAGACTGACTGGAGCCTTCCCTTTGACTGTATGTTGTGGGTACCTCCTGTGGGTGGGACCTGGGTGAATGGAGTGTGTGACCAATATACACTTCTTGTTGTGGTTGTCTGGTTTCTGGCATGTGAGACAAAGACTGAGACAGCCCTGCCCGAAACTGGCCTGAATGCAGTGTGTAGTGTTGAATGGCTGGGTACTTGTCCCAATCCACATTCCTTGTTGTGAGTGTCTGAAAGGGAGGAGTGTGGCCTGAATGCACTGTGTGCCTGATTGGCTGACTGACTGCATGAATGCCCTTCTGTGTGATTGGCTGCTGTGTGTGTGCCAGCAGTGTGGATGAGAGACAGAATAGTATATATGGGGACCTCTCACCACTGGAAATTGTTCAGAAGCATTCAGAAGCTGAGTCTCCACTCAAGAGTAACTGGATTTGCTGATCCTCGACGTCCAGCTGGAAGAAGAAGACTTGCTGTGGCATTTGCTTCGACAGAACTGAAGGTTGTCGAAATCGTCGAGGACTGACCCGAGAGAGGACCTGGCTAGGCGCCCTCTTCCCGTGCTCCGAGGGACCATCGAGCACCGCTGAATCTTCGCCGAAGCGCCCTGGAAGTCAGACCCTCGAAAGGCTGCCGACCCGAGACGGGACCGCCGAGGAGATCGAAGTGAAGCACCCGGACATCGACGCTGTCGAAGTCCATTGCCGTCGACCAGGGTTCGCAGGTCTGTGTAACCGCTGGAGGCCCGTCGAAGTTGTGTTGCCCAGCCGTGGGAACCACTTGACGCCGTGCCGCCGACGACCGGAGCCGTCCGCTCCTTGCCTAAGAACATTTGACTCGAAGGACTCCCTCGTCCGCACCGTCGACCGCTTTTGTCCTGCCGGAGAAAGTCGAGGACGACCAACGCGCCGAGGAGAATCCGCCGGTGGGTTTCCCGCCACCTCACGACCCCAAAGACTCGAGCGACTCGACGCCCTTGCTGGGCCACCGTCATCCACAATCTTTGCGGTCCAGAACTAGTGTCGCCGAGGTGCCCCGCACGCCTCTTCCTCGCAGGACGCCGACGTCTCGACGCCGACGAGCACCGCTCGGATCGAAGCCTGCCGCCTCATCGACGCCGTTCTACCTTGTTTGTTGTCGGACGTTCGACGCCCCGTGTCTCCCGCTTGAAAGGGAAGGCATTCAAGAAGGGCCGTCGATTCCCCGACACCGAACACCGAGTTCCTCGACGCCTCTCGACGATCCGTGACTCCTGCTTTAAAGGGGGTCATTCAAGAAGGATCTGTCGACGCCTCTTCGAAGCACTCGACTCCACCAGGTACATTGGGGGGGTAAAAACATTGTAGGAGAGAATAAGACTATTGAACAATATATGGACTGGGCTTGTGTTATATCTCTTTATTTTACAGGTTGCCCAGGTGGGGGGATCTCCACACAGAACTGTGTCCAGTAGCGAGGGCCAGTATTCTGCCTATTGTTTCAACCATCTTTTATCTCTCCTCTCTCTATTGCTGGTTTCCTTCTTATTGATCTGTGTGCCATTTCTACAGTATTGTGAATGCACTTTAATGAGGTCTAATATTAGTGGTACCACTTTAGAATTGTAGATATTTACCATTATTGATTTTCCTGAGCACAAAGTGCGTTATTGTGATAAGTGTACATAACCCTTGAATATTAATTATATAAAGACTGTGTTTTCAGTAATACAGTGTGTGGACATTCCTTTGTGGGGGCTTGGGGATACACTGTACTTAAGAACCAGCCTGCATCACCTCCTGAGAAGCTAGGCCTTGATTGCTCGCCCACAGCTACCGAATTAGAGAATCTTGGCTGGGGTCCTCTGTGCCTCTCCTCTACCATATAGAGAGCAGAAGTACAGACCCCCCCACCAGTCTTTACAAAGTCTGGTGGCAGCGGTGGGATGCTTATGGTTTTAAGACTCAGTGTATAACCGTGCCACTTACAAAATATCCGCACTTTTATTAGATTAAGGTTCGGGTGTGTTCCAAATAACTGCATTACAAGCAATGGAGTCCATTGCAAATGGTAAATTGACTCGGATGAGCTTAGAGGCTCTCCAGAGTGCTTGTGAAGCCAGGGAGTTAGACTTTGTGGATAAGTCTAGGGCTGAGCTGATAGCTGCCCTGGTGGATTACCAGACTGATGGTGAAACTCTTGAGGAAGGGGGGGATGCAACCAGTGAGGACTCTGCCCCTGGGGTTGTCGCTGAATCTGTTTCTGGGAATGCCACCATTCCTGCTGCCTCTGTTCCAAACCCCAGCAATTCCATGGAACTTGAGTTATTAAGGATGAAGTTAGCCTTTGAATATCGCAAGTTGGAAATAGAAGCTGAGCTTAAGAAAGAGGAGCTGGCACAGCAAGTGGAACTCAAGAATAGGGATCTTGAACTCAGAAATAAGGACCTTGAACTCAAAAGCCAGGACACTGAATGTCAGAGAATCCAGCTAGAGAAAGCTAGAGTGGAGACTTCAGCTAGATCCAGTGAGAGTGTCAGGTCCCCAGCCACCAAGTTTATGAAAGATTTGGTTGGTGTGTTTGTGGAGGGTTCAGATATCCTCCAATGGATTGAAGCGTTTGAAATGGCTTGTGCAATTCATGATGTGGATAAAAGAGATTGGGCTAAGTGTTTGTTAAGCAGAGTGCCTCAAACTGGATATGACTGTATTCTGAAGCTGAGTGTGGAAGAAAGGGGTCAGTATGAGTGTATGAAGTCTGCTTTGATTGCCAAGTTTGGCAAGACACCTACCCAATACCTTAAAAGGTTCAGGGAATTTAAGAAAAGAGAGAATGTGTCTTGGGTTGACTGGGTGAGTACTGCGCACATGAACATGATGGGGTGGATTGATGGATACAAGGTGAAAACTTTTGTTGAGTTGTCCCACCTCTTGTTTTTTGAGCATTTTTCTGAAGCCTGTTCACCAGAGCTGCGTCAGTATGTGGCTGACCAGAACATTTTGGACCCCTTTAAGCTGGCTAGGTTGGCTGACAAGTGGGTCTCCCATCGGGTGTCCCCTAAGGACTCCAGTGGGAAGGACAAGGACAAAGAAAAGGGGGCCTCTCAGAAAGCTGAGGAGTCCCAAAAGCAGTCACAGTCGGGTAAACCAAAACCTTCCTCTCCTAAGACCCAAAAATCTAGTGGGGATAAGTCCTCTGTGGGTGGGAATAAGAGTAGTGGTCCACCTGCTGCAAAGCAGGTTCCCAGTGGTTCCAGTACCGTACCCCGCACTCCTGGCACTTGTTGGGATTGTGGGGCTCTGGATCACAAAAGGGGTGACCCCAAGTGTAAAGGTAAGGCACTTGGAGTACAGGCTGTCAGCCTGACCTACCCTTACCCCGTGTCTGAGGTGGAGGCCACTGTCCTCCCCTCCTCTACCGGAATCACCTTTGGTGCTCCGGTAGAGATTTCCTTAGTGTCCCTTGGGGCCTGGGACCAGTACGCAGAAGTACTGGCGACTATCCCACAGAACACCCGTAGGTTTTTGAGAAGTGTCCTCTTGAATGGCCAGCCTTCTACTGGTTTGAGAGACACTGGGGCAAGCATGACAGTGGTGGACAGGACCCTGCTCAAGCCAGAGGACTATGAAGGTGCTCCTCTGCAAACCACCAGATTAGCTGGTGGGCCTCCCAAATTATCACCTGTAGCCTTAGTCACACTCATGATTGGAGATAAGACAGCAAAGCTTCCTGTCCTGGTTCAGGACAATGTCCCTGCTAACATTCTGTTAGGTAATGATCTAGTGGAGTTGGGGTTGATCTCGGATGGTCTTCCCCTGACTGCTGCTGCGGTCACTAGGTCACAGGTGACACCGGGTCTGGCTGTGAGTCAGGTACCCGAGCCAAAGGCGAGGCCTAAGGCAAGAAGAAGGAAGACCAAGAAGGCCACCTCTGTGGAGGGAACACCTTCTCTTCCTGCTGTTCCGACAGCACCCATTGGGATCCATGCTCCGGACGGGCTGGGTCCAGTGGAAAACCCTAACTCAACTCCTGTGGGAGAAGAGGCGGAAGACTCTCCTGTGGGAGAGGTTCTTAACCCGGAGGAGCACCCCGACCTTCAATGCTTGTTAGCTGAAGGGGGACCCTCCCGGGCAGACTTCTGTAAAGGACAGAGAGAGTGCCACTCTCTCGAGGGTCTGAGGAAACAGGCCCTGTCCCAGGCACAAGGTGAAGTGCCTAGGACATTCAAGATTTATTGGGAGGGTGAGCTCCTTGTTAGTGAGCCCACTAAGCCTGAACCTGGTGCCTGCAAGAGGTTGGTGGTACCCCAGGTTTACAGGCCCTTCCTACTGCAGTTGGCGCATGAGGTGCCCTTGGCTGGTCATCTTGGGACTAAGAAGACTAAGCAGAGGCTCTCTGCCCATTTCTACTGGCCAAGGATGGGGGTAGAGGTGGAGTCCCACTGCAGGACCTGCCCCACTTGTCAGTTGTCTGGCAAGACTGGAGGCAGGATCATTGCCCCACTGCAGCCATTACCAGTGGTTGGCACACCATTTGAGAGGGTGGGCATCGACATCGTCGGTCCCCTTGACCCTCCCACTTCAGGTGGACATCGGTTCATCCTGGTCTTGGTAGATCATGCCACCAGGTACCCTGAGGCAATACCCCTTCGGACTGTTACTGCCAAGGTGGTTGCCAGGGCTCTCCTGGGCATTTTCACCTGTGTTGGATTCCCCAAGGAGGTTGTCTCTGACAGAGGATCCAACTTCATGTCTAGTTACATGAAAACCATGTGGAAAGAGTGCGGGGTAACCTACAAGTTCTCCACCTCTTACCACCCCCAGACCAATGGTCTGGTTGAGAGATTTAATAAAACTCTCAAAGGCATGCTAGGTGCTTTGGAAGAGCCCCTAAGGAGGAAATGGGATCTCCTCCTGCCATGCCTGCTGTTTGCTTACAGAGAGGTACCTCAAGAGGGTGTTGGTTTCAGCCCCTTTGAGTTACTCTTTGGACATCCCGTGAGGGGGCCCCTCACCTTGATCCGAGAAGGCTTGGAAGCCACCCCTCCAGGTCCCGCCAAGCAAGTGGGGGACTATGTGTTAGGCCTCAGGCGGAGGATGACACAAATGATGGGTCAGGCAACAGCAAATCTCAAGGCCAGCCAGGAATTGAACAAGTACTGGCATGACCTTAAAGCTTCGCAAGTGGACTGGACTCCGGGACAGGAAATCCTTGTGATGGAGCCTACCAAGCCTAGAGCTTTGGCAGACAAGTGGACTGGACCCTTCAGGATCATCTCCAAGATGGGCGAAGTCAATTATCTGGTTGACATGGGAGCCTCTGGGGTAGCCCCCCAGGTATTCCATGTCAACAGGCTCAAACCTTTCCACAGGCGAGCAGAGGTCTCATGTCTCTTGCTAGCTTCAGGGCAAGAAGAGGATGAGAGTGAGCCCCTTCCTGATTTGCTGCATAGCAACCCTCAGGATGGCTCAGTGGAGGGAGTACAACTCTCTCCCGATTTGACAACAGAGCAGCAGAGGGCCTGCAGGGCTTTGCTCCAGCAGTATGCCTCTCTGTTTTCACTGACACCGGGCCTTACACCGTGGTGTAAGCACGAAATTGACACTGGTGACAGTGTGCCTGTCAAGAGCAGGAGCTATCGTATGTCAGATACCGTCAAAAACCACATCCAGGCTGAGGTCGCCAAGATGTTGGATCTGGGTGTTATTGAACCCTCAACCAGTCCCTGGTCCAGTCCAGTGGTCCTTGTCCCCAAGGCAAGTTCCCAGGCGGGTACCAAGGATTGGAGGTTCTGTGTGGACTACCGAGGAGTCAATGCCGTCACCAAAACTGACGCGCACCCATTGCCCAGGGCTGATGAGCTCGTGGACACCATAGGTGCTGCCAAATTTGTGAGCACCTTTGACCTTACCTCAGGCTATTGGCAAATAGCTCTGACGGACCATGCCAAGGAAAAGACGGCGTTCTCCACACCTGAGGGACTCTACCAGTTTAGGGTCATGCCCTTTGGATTGAAGAATGCCCCTGCCACCTTCCAGAGATTGGTCAACCATGCGCTCAGTGGGCTGGAAGCCTTTTGTGTGGCTTACTTAGACGACATTGCCGTCTACAGTTCCACCTGGGAAGAGCATTTGACACATCTGGATAAGGTGTTGCAGGCCTTGAAAAGGGCTAACCTCACTATCAAGGCCACCAAGTGCCAGATAGCTCAGGGGAAAGTTACCTATCTTGGTCATGAGGTAGGAGGGGGTCAAATCCAACCTCTCTCCAGTAAAGTACAGGACGTACAGAACTGGGAGACTCCCACTACTCAAACCCAGGTGAGAGCCTTTTTGGGCCTCACTGGGTACTATCGCAATTTCATGGCAGACTATGGAACCATAGCTGCACCCCTGACAGCTCTAACTTCGCCCAAACAGCCTAGGAAGGTTAATTGGACCGAAGACTGTCAGAGGGCCTTCAATGGCTTGAAAGAAAGTCTGTGTAGGGCACCTGTGTTGTGTGCGCCTGACTACAGCCGACCCTTTATCGTCCAGACGGATGCCTGCGACACCGGAATTGGAGCTGTCTTGTCCCAGTTAGATGACAAAGGGAGAGAACACCCTATCATATTCATCAGTAGACAACTCAAGGGTAGAGAACTTAGGTGGGCTACTGTTGAAAAGGAGTGTTTTAGCATAGTTTGGAGCCTTAGGCGTTTTAGGCCCTACCTTACGGGGTCTACCTTCAAGGTCCAAACAGATCATAAGCCCCTGAAGTGGCTTATGCAGATGAAGGGTGAGAATCCGAAATTGCTCAGGTGGTCCATTAGCCTGCAAGGGCTAGACTTCACCATAGAGCACAGACCAGGGAAGAGTCACGATAATGCGGATGGCCTTTCCAGAAGGTATGTTGACCGTCTGGATGAGGGTGTCTATCCCGTGGGAGATTAGACACCCTCCACCTCAGTCTGGGGGGGGCGACTGTGATGCTGGAAATGCATCAGAGGGACAGGGCCTCTGAATCCTTGTCCTTTTCTGCCTTTTATCGTGTGTTCTGTTATGTTTTCTGCCCAGGAGTCCATTTGGGACTCCTGGCAGTGCAGCTCTCTCTTTTGGTTTGGTGAACAGACCCATGGGATACCCTTATGGCACCCCTGGGTAGGGGTACAACCCTGTGCCCCTAGTGTATGTTTTTGGGCACCTGTGGGTGGCCCACAGAGCAGGGTATGGGCTGGTGGCAGCTCCATGCTGAATTGAACAGGTGCTCTGGGTGTCCTCCATTTTGGGATACCCAGGCCCTGCCATTGGGATCAGTTGATTCCTGATAGAAAACAAGATGGCCCCTGTGGCCCCTTGCTTTCTATTGCCTGTTGTCTTGTTTTTCCCAAAGTCCTGGGAAGCCCTGACTCTGTCCCTTCCCCCTGACTGGCTGTTGGGTGGAAGTTCCATATATGGTGTTGTTGTGAAGGCCCAGCTAGACTGACTGGAGCCTTCCCTTTGACTGTATGTTGTGGGTACCTCCTGTGGGTGGGACCTGGGTGAATGGAGTGTGTGACCAATATACACTTCTTGTTGTGGTTGTCTGGTTTCTGGCATGTGAGACAAAGACTGAGACAGCCCTGCCCGAAACTGGCCTGAATGCAGTGTGTAGTGTTGAATGGCTGGGTACTTGTCCCAATCCACATTCCTTGTTGTGAGTGTCTGAAAGGGAGGAGTGTGGCCTGAATGCACTGTGTGCCTGATTGGCTGACTGACTGCATGAATGCCCTTCTGTGTGATTGGCTGCTGTGTGTGTGCCAGCAGTGTGGATGAGAGACAGAATAGTATATCTGGGGACCTCTCACCACTGGAAATTGTTCAGAAGCATTCAGAAGCTGAGTCTCCACTCAAGAGTAACTGGATTTGCTGATCCTCGACGTCCAGCTGGAAGAAGAAGACTTGCTGTGGCATTTGCTTCGACAGAACTGAAGGTTGTCGAAATCGTCGAGGACTGACCCGAGAGAGGACCTGGCTAGGCGCCCTCTTCCCGTGCTCCGAGGGACCATCGAGCACCGCTGAATCTTCGCCGAAGCGCCCTGGAAGTCAGACCCTCGAAAGGCTGCCGACCCGAGACGGGACCGCCGAGGAGATCGAAGTGAAGCACCCGGACATCGACGCTGTCGAAGTCCATTGCCGTCGACCAGGGTTCGCAGGTCTGTGTAACCGCTGGAGGCCCGTCGAAGTTGTGTTGCCCAGCCGTGGGAACCACTTGACGCCGTGCCGCCGACGACCGGAGCCGTCCGCTCCTTGCCTAAGAACATTTGACTCGAAGGACTCCCTCGTCCGCACCGTCGACCGCTTTTGTCCTGCCGGAGAAAGTCGAGGACGACCAACGCGCCGAGGAGAATCCGCCGGTGGGTTTCCCGCCACCTCACGACCCCAAAGACTCGAGCGACTCGACGCCCTTGCTGGGCCACCGTCATCCACAATCTTTGCGGTCCAGAACTAGTGTCGCCGAGGTGCCCCGCACGCCTCTTCCTCGCAGGACGCCGACGTCTCGACGCCGACGAGCACCGCTCGGATCGAAGCCTGCCGCCTCATCGACGCCGTTCTACCTTGTTTGTTGTCGGACGTTCGACGCCCCGTGTCTCCCGCTTGAAAGGGAAGGCATTCAAGAAGGGCCGTCGATTCCCCGACACCGAACACCGAGTTCCTCGACGCTTCTCGACGCCTCTCGACGATCCGTGACTCCTGCTTTAAAGGGGGTCATTCAAGAAGGATCTGTCGACGCCTCTTCGAAGAACTCGACTCCACCAGGTACATTGGGGGGTAAAAACATTGTAGGAGAGAATAAGACTATTGAACAATATATGGACTGGGCTTGTGTTATATCTCTTTATTTTACAGGTTGCCCAGGTGGGGGGATCTCCACACAGAACTGTGTCCAGTAGCGAGGGCCAGTATTCTGCCTATTGTTTCAACCATCTTTTATCTCTCCTCTCTCTATTGCTGGTTTCCTTCTTATTGATCTGTGTGCCATTTCTACAGTATTGTGAATGCACTTTAATGAGGTCTAATATTAGTGGTACCACTTTAGAATTGTAGATATTTACCATTATTGATTTTCCTGAGCACAAAGTGCGTTATTGTGATAAGTGTACATAACCCTTGAATATTAATTATATAAAGACTGTGTTTTCAGTAATACAGTGTGTGGACATTCCTTTGTGGGGGCTTGGGGATACACTGTACTTAAGAACCAGCCTGCATCACCTCCTGAGAAGCTAGGCCTTGATTGCTCGCCCACAGCTACCGAATTAGAGAATCTTGGCTGGGGTCCTCTGTGCCTCTCCTCTACCATATAGAGAGCAGAAGTACAGACCCCCCCACCAGTCTTTACACATGCACAGAGTTCACTTGCTGTTCTTCCAATATGACAGAGGTGTGGGGGAGGGCTCTATAGATGACGTGTGCCTCTGCCTCTCTACATTACAAAAGAGGTCCCTCTTTTATGGTACTGGTGGTCAAACAGTGGAACTCTCTTCCAACTTCACTGCAAAGAGTATCAAAATTACTAACATTTAGGAAACATCAGAAGATCTGTTTATTCAACTTCTGATTATCATAGAACCTTCCCAGATACTCCTCCTTGTTATCTCTTCAATAGCAACATGCCAGCTTTGGGTAACCGCTGCACTCTATTAAACCCCACAAACATAATATAAAAAATACAGTCTTTGATGGGGCACTTGTCATTATATGCAATGTATGAGCTGCTTCCCTCCTCTTCAGACCCCGGCTCCTAATGCTTGTGCATGCCGCATTCACAAAAGTGCAATTGACAGTGGTCAAACACTTGGAAACAGATCAGGAATTATCTAGATTATGCTAACACCATTGAAAATGGAGAAATTAGGAGCCCAAGTCTGGCTTTCCACTGTTCCCTTCTGTATTCCTGAAGCAAAAACATGAGTGCCTTGTTTTGTGGGTCAATACACTATAAATTATTAACTTGGTGGCGCACAAACTGTTCCACCCACGGGCATGGAAGGTACATCTCGTATTTCCCCTATCTGTCCTCAAACCATGCCCCGCTAACGCATGCTTAATGCCTAGACCAGCTCCTCTTCGACTGAGGGATGTGCAGGAATATGAAGAATAGGTCATGCTGGATTACTGTCTCAAGAGAGGCGTACTCTACTATTTGTTGGACTGGAAGGGTTGTGCCTCAAGGAGAGGACCTGAAAGCCCACTCACCAGGTACATGTGCCTCTCCTGATGCCTCGATTTCACCACCTGTACCATGATTGCCTATGTGCTCTGTGGGCATTACCTGGGGTATTAGTGTCCGGCTCTCGAGCCGACTATGCTACTCCTCTACATTAGGAATTTGCCCTGGCGGCTAAGCACCCAACATTATCCAAGATATTCCAACTCATGGTGGCCCCTGCAAAGGGAAGATGTTATTCCCTATGCAGGATGCCCAGGCAATCGTGCTCAACCCCGACTCCGCTGACATGGAAGCAAACCAGCAGCGCTCCATTTTTCTTATGCTCCTCAACCTTGCTGTTACTGGTGAGTGGGATCCGTTCTTTGTTCTTGTGATTACCTGGATTTTCAACCTCTTACATCATGTTCTTGGTTTGCTTTTTGGATCACCCTTTCTGGCTTACAGTATTTTCTGACTGGTGCCTGATCTCTACTTTTGTATATGATTGCTTTTATGGTGTGTGTGCTTGGGCTCTTGAGGACAGAGAGACTTGTGTGGTGGGGTTGGTCGACTCTCCCCTAGACCGTCGGAGAAGTAAAGGGTGGGGGGACAAGACCTCTGCTCCTGTTCATCTCTAGTCAATGTCATTTGTTTTGAACCTTGCTACTGGGAACTCAACTGACGGGGGATCTTGCAACTCAGACAGCATTCTTAGGACGTTTGCTTCATCCTTACAGATCCCTTTTTTCCACAGGACTCCAGATTCTTTAATCAAGGTATTGCATTTGAGTGTCCCTTAGTTTCTCTGTCCTCATTCTACCTGGGTGAGGTCCCTGTGAACTTTGCGTTGAAAGGATTCTTGGTGGTCTGCCAACACTTCCCATGCTGAGCCAGATCTGATGAGTTCAAATAAAGGTTCAGTCAGGGAGGCAAATCTTTAAATAAAAAGGCCACAGGAGAAAGCCTTGTAAAAAATGCACACTTATCAGAGCTTTCTTGGTTTGAACGATTTTGGGGGTCTTGTGCCATCTTTATGGAGCCTGCTTTCGCCAACTCAAGCTATTCTTTTTCATCATTGGGTAACATAGAGAAGGGTACCATACTACACTTAATCACCATGGGCTGGACTTTGTCTATGTGCAGTTTGCCCAGTTTGCCCATTTTGCCCTGTGTGTCTCTGATGCTAATAAATGTGTTTTGAAATATATTTAAAAGGTGTTCTAGGGCAGCTTTGTGGATATTTAAGGTGATCCTGATGAGGTCCAGCTATTCAGCAGCATTGCAATTTATCAGCATGTCACTTCTGGAAGCAGTAATGAACACCAATTCTCTTATTGTGTGGTTTTGATGTTAGGGGGGGTTGTAGCAAACACTCACAGCAAGGGTTCAGGATCCCAAAGTCCTTATCATGAAGCATGTTTACCAATGTATCCATATCAATGGTGGCCAACATCCCTAGTCAATCTACCTGGATTCGGAACTACAGCAATTGCTTTGTTGGATGGAGCTGTTAAAAGAATGTTCCTTATACACTGTGTCCAGACACTCAGGCACATCCACTTCACATGGGTCATAGGGTAACCCAACCTTTGAGTTCACCAGGCTCTCCAAGCGGTAGAGTGGCACAGTAGCCCAGGCCGAACTCTCAGGAGGTGGGCAGGGTATTTAAAAGGTACACTTTAACAGACACATAAAATATCTTTAGAAAAGTATAATATTTATATAGCTAACACAAATGAAAAAATCACTTTAATTACAGGTAGGTAAGGTTTTGTAAGAAAAAGTGTAAAATACACAAAATGTTCTTGAAAGTTCTGCCAATTCTTTTTCATAGAATTGAAGGGAATTTTTTAACAGGTGAGTGAAGTTTTCCTGACTTTTCAGAATGGGGAAGCTAAGGGGGTGGGGGGGTCAAGACTCACTTGAAAGGCTTTCTTTTTTGTGGAAAAGGTTTTACTTTTCTCTGAAAGTCCTAGCAGTTCCAGTCCCAGTGTTCTGGTTGTTTTTCTATGATGGCAGACATTGCGATCTGAAGAGGGGACCTCCAGATGAGTTAGAAGCCCACTAGTAGCACCCGGACGGATGGAGGGTGAATCCCAGAGTTCAGAAGCCACTCCCAAAGCAGGTGCAATTTGCAATCCCAGGAGGAAGTTCAAAGACAGATTTCCACAGACACCCATACGCTTCAGCAACACGGTACCTGTGCAGAGGGCACAAGCAGATCTCAGAAATGGCACCTTATTCTAGATTTCCCACAAACTCAATCGACACTGCAAGCCTGCAGGGAAGGAAGGTGGATGCGCCGTGACTAGCACACACCAAGGATGAAAGGTTCCAGCGATGTCCACAGGCCAAGTATCTGGACACCAACAACAGGATTTCTTCAGGAGATCCCTGTGAAGGACAATTATTTGAAATTTGTCCTGGGGATTACACCAGATAAGAGCATCCCACCACTTAAACCCTGGATTGAAGGTTCATCGATGTGGTTGGGCAACAAAGGGCATAGCAGGCCTCTGGTGCTACTCATATGGGGATGATGGAAGCAAGGCACTTGACAGATGCTCCCAGATTAGGATGATCAGGCCCAGCAGATATGAAGGAGTCGGAGACCACCAGCACAAAAGGGCTCCCACGTCATGGTCAGGCGATGACGGCACAGCCAGCAGCTTCAGGGAGATGTGCCTTTGGGGGGGTGAGGTGATACAGTTGTCCCCACCCAATCAGAGGGATGGAATGTGGCAGTCTGTTCCCTCCTGGTGCTGGGAGAGACATAGCATCCCCATAGGATTTCTTGGAGTGCTTTAAATGCTAGTGTATAGCTTCTAGCCACTTCCTTGAGCAGCAGGCCTTCTAGGTGTGCAGGTTTGTGTTCCAGAAGCAAGACAATGTGAGGGTGAGAGGTCTTATCTTATCCCCACAGAGAGGCTGGGGGTCATCCCAGGCTCCAATTATAAACTTAGATACATTCAAACATTTGGTTCATGGAGGACCATCAAAATAAATATCCCCAATGCGCTCATGGAGGGGTTTCATACAAAGGAAGCCAAATCCACAATCTTCCCAGACAGGCATATGCATTTGCCAGTCAGAACTGGTTTGGGCTCCTACAGCCAGAGGCTCAGACAGACAGGCAGCCTCTAACCATATAACATTTTATCTCTTTCCCTACACACACAACAGGTACAGGGAATAGTAACATGACCACTTACAGAACCTCCATTTTAGGCATGTAGGAGTTGGGTCAAAAGGGATCCATCTAGACAAAAGGGTTACCCATGGTGGAGACCATTTTGTAAAATGGAAAGCTACCTGCAGTCTCAACCGCATGATTAGCAATGATTTGGCGCTGTAGTTAGCATTTGTAGTGCAGCCATTTCCACTACGGTCACTAATCTGGATTTTTCACACCAGTTTCCCCTTCACCATGTGTATGTGCATTTTTGAGTTTAGTTCTATATGCTTTGACGAAGTGGTATTGCTTACCGCATCACTTGCATTAATGACCACAGGCAGGACATTGGAATTGAGTGTGGTGCTGAGCTGTCCTGTAATTCATAATTCTGAGTTTTTGCAAGAGTTGGGTGGATCTGCACACTGAAATAAATTATGAATGTGGTAATTTGCATGTGTTTGTGAGGTTTTGCACATGTGCATTAAAACTGTCAATGGACTTGCTGTGGAGTTATGTCCAGGTGACAGTTATCCACCTTAATAATTTTCTCAGAGGCAAACTGTAGTTTTAAACAGCATACTTGTATTGATGCTTTCAGTTTAGTAGAAACTGCTTCTATTCTAAATATGAAGGTGAAAGCTGGAAGTCCTTATTTGTGGAGCGCGAAACAGGAGCTCTGTTAATTCTCTCTGCTCTCCATGTTCTCCGCTGCTCATGTGCCACTCTCCTTTCTCTGCCCCGCACGCTCCCCATGTAGGTGTGGTTCCAGCAGAAGCTGGAAGCAGAGAGTGAGAAAGGAGCTGCGTGCCACACACCTCCAACAGTAGACTTTGGGGGTTGTCTGTGTTCTTTGGCATGCTTTGTGACTTCTCATCACACTTTCTCTTCTTCATATCTCCCGACAGCCTCCTCGGGTTGAGTGGGATGCTCTTGCTAAGGAGTGATATTAGCACTGTATCACCTTGTTCTTGGTTTCCTTTGTCCAGTGTGAATCTATCTTTCCTTCCTATGGATCTTAGTTCTTCCTTATGCTGAAAAATAGCTACTCTTGCCACGTTCCGTCCTTTTGCCATCTTTGGTGACCACATAATCCATGACTACTTTCCCCAATCATACTGGGCAGCTGTACTTAGATAGCGGTTGTTTGTTTTTGTGGTTCAATTTGATCTTGACCGTGTTACTCGGCTGTATAAATGGAGTAGCTGTTGCTTTGCGAATGTCGTATCTTTCTTTCCTTTTGGACTGTTTCTTGGTTGCTCTCTATCTTATTTTTTGGTATAGACCATGCGGTCTATCGCTGATGTGTGAGATCCTCTTAAGCATCAGTCTATTGTCTGCTCTTCTACTTCTCATCACTTCGAATGGAGATATGCCTGTGATGCTATTGGGTGGCTCTGTAAGCTGCTACTTCTTCCTATGCTGTTTCCTTTCGGCCAAACTGTTAGGCAACTGTCAGTTGTAGGCTTTCTTTTATGAATCTGTTTTACCTTTCAACATGTCCATTGGCCTGAGGGTGATAGTATGCTGCCTTGCACTGTCTGACATTTTCGGTGACAGGCTCAGAAGGACATCTCTCTCTCCTAAACAGTTCAGCTAGAAACTCTATTGTGGGCTTTGTGATGTCATGTACATATTTCAGTTCAGTTCATTTGGACATGTAGTCTAGTGCTAAAATGTCATATTTACAGTCATCATCTATTCTCTCAAGGGGACCAATGAAGTCCAGTCCTATCTTTTTCTATGCCTGGCCTGGAATGTCTACATTCCACAAGGGTGCCTGCCTCATGTGTAGCCGCCTGCCAATTATTGTTGCACACATGGTAATTTCGTACTGCCTGGCCAATGTCGCAGTCCATGGCAGACCACCAGTAGTTCTCTCTGATTCCGTTTTTTTAAGCGTGCTCCCAAGCGACCTCCTGAGCCTTCTAGATTATACATTTCCTTATTCTCTGGGTGAAATGACCTTGTCTGCATGCAAGATGAAGTTCTCTGGAGTTGAGACTTGGCATGCTACTTTCCAGTAAGGTTTGAGAGAATGAGGTAGTCTTCTTTCATCTGGCCAGTGTGTGGTTCAGAATGTTTTCAGCCTGGCCATATCTGTTACATCAGGGGCTCATGACCGCCCGTTAACAACTCACACCTGACTTCTATTAAGCTTCCCCACACAGATAAAAGTTGGAGGAGAGCACACTCTGAGAGAGGCAAACCACACGAAGGAGCAGTTTTTTCCAGGCAGCAGCTGAACGAGGGAAGAAATGCGGCACACCCAGAAGATAAGACGAGGTGGGAGATACCGTTACTTTCCAGAATCCTTTATAGGCATAAAACCAGTACACTAGACTGAAGAAGTATGTATTGTGTGTCGGAGATACCCAGGCACCTCCTGCATGACTGGCCGAGTCGCAGAGGAGCAACAGCCACAGTGGTACCATCCTTGGTTGCAGGACCAAAGCAGTGCCAGAGAAATCAACACAGCCGGTGAGTCGGGGACACCGATACAAGACCGATCTGTGTTGAAGTCAAGGTTGAAAGCAGCAACTGTGTACTAAGAGTGAAGAATATTCACGCGTGCGATGAAAGACGCGAGTAAAGATCAAGTGCCGATGGATGTTTGAACTTTAATATAAATCAGATATGGTACGTTACAAATTAACAGAATAGTCCGGCACCGCGGGTGTGCTCAATCGAAGGTCTCTGTTTGAAGTATCCAGCCAAGAAGTGGCAGAAGCGAATTTAAAGTTTAAAGTTGAAATGTATGAATAAAGTGAATCAAAGTGGTCCTGCAACAGTTTAAGCAAAACCCATCGCACAGTTGAAAGTCTTCGATTTTTGATAAAGAGTGGAAAGCAAGGAAAGTGTGATTACAAGGTCCGAGCCCAGCTGAGTATGCCTATTGTGAACTTGTGTTTAAAGGGGTCCGAGCCCGGCTGAGGGGGACCTGTGATGAACAGTAAACCTGAGAACTGGTGAATGTGAAAAACCTGATGAGAATGGAACTCTGGCCATTGTTTGTTAATCCAGGCACTATGCAAATAAGAGACTTTTATTGGGAAAGAGAATTTGGTGCAGAAGGCCGGATATCTATGTTTTGAACTGCCTCCTTGTGCTAGAGAAGCCAGCGTGTGTGCGAAGCTCAAGTGTGCCACCTTGTCCCGTGCTGAAAATGTGGGGAAGGGAAGCTAAATGCTCAACTATCCTGAAATATTATTTCTTGAACACTTTTCTTTTTTATACATCATTGTCCCACACTATTTGTTCTTAGAGGTAAAGATTGGCAAAAGATTTTTTAGTATAGGCCCTTTTATTTTGACAGAGACTCCACTCGGACTGCGTTATTTATTATTTGATGCTCGTAGCTTACTCCCACCTTTAGATTTAAGGTTAGATAGGCTTTCAACCAACTTCTTAAAGTTCAATAAACACACTGGAACTGTGCTCACTTGTGTCTGTCTTCACTGTTTGATACCATGCCTTCCTCACAGTTAGTAGACAAAATGTTCTACCCCACAGGTAATAGCTGAAGTGGTGTGCTGCCCACGTACATGCTAACATCTCTCTTTCGATCACAGAGTAGTTGGACTACGCCTTTGTCAGTGATTTCGATGCTTACCCCACTATTCACCCTTGTCCACTGTGTGAGAGTCGCTCCTACGCCATATGCGCAGGTGTCAAAAGTGACACTTGTTTCAAGGTAGTCGACAAATGGCTTTATACTTGGGGCACATACAATTACCTCTTTTTGTCACAAACTCTGGTCGCTGGTCACTTTGGACCTGATGGAAGTTTTCAATATGGAACTCATCCTGTGTGCTCCCTTCCAAGATGGCACCCGCTATGGACTGCGTGTTAGGGTTTTTGCCCTTCCCAAGATGGCAGGACTGTTTTTGGTCACACACCAGTCACTACGGACGACCGAGCAACCCGACGCTGCAAACACATAAGCAGCTACTTAATCCGCTGCGCAGAGGGATTCAGCACGTCTCAGTACTAAGGCATTACTCTCCCCTTAGCTCAGCGTGCCTATATACTCGTTCTTCCTTGATTCCCTCGTTCTCTTTGTTATCCTGTGTCTTTCTATTCTTTACTTGTTTTGAGTTGTTCCTGGCCCCTCCTTCCACTCTGGACCCGTTTCAGTGCTTCTCTTTAAAGTTGTCTGTTTCTCCTCTGTGACTTTGCAATGCTGCTGGATCCTGGATGCTTACTGCTTCTGTCTTCCTGGCTCCCGACATCTTCACCAGTTGTAGGTTTTTCCCCTCTTTGGAGGGATTTCCCTACTCTTGCACAGAGTCTTGCTCTGCATAACAACCGGCTCGTGTCCTTACTTAAGGGAGGCATGGCGTCTAGAGAAAGTCGTCTTTTTCTGCAGGACTCAAGTCTACGGCAGCGACATTGCCAAAAATGGACTCTTTGATCCTCACACCACGTCACTACCCAGGTGAGCCCAGAACCTGACAGTTTGAGACGCTATCTTGAAAATCCTGTGGAAATGGACCCCATGCAAGACATTATCCGGGCTATGCAAGATCTCTCTGCTGAAGTACAAACTCAAAAGGCAGAGAATGTAGCCCTGAAGCAGATGGTTTTGGCTGGAGATGCCCTGTCACAAGAGAATCCCACCTTGGGAATGCTTTTAGAGAAATATGATGGAAACCCAAAGAAATCTCATCAGTTCCTTGATTTTTGTACATACATTTAATTTCACATTTAAACCCTTGTTATATACATCTGACAGTGCCAAAGTTGGCTTTCTGGTTTCCCATCTTACTGGCACTGCCCTGTCTTGGGCAACACCTCTGGTAACCTCTAATGACCCCGTTTTGGACAACTATGCAGCTTTTCTTACTGCTTTGAGAGCCATTTCTGATCGTCCTGACATGTTATTTTTGTCTCAAGAGTCTCCTTGATTGTTGACAGGGGTCACAAGATTTGATGACCTACACAGCCAAGTTCAAACAATTGGCTAAAGAAACTGGATGGATGGATGATGCCTGTTGTACCTTGTATAGAAGGGGTTTAAACAAGAAGTTAAAGGATGAGTTGTCTAGGGTTCCAAGACCTGACACCTTTAATGCCCTGGTCACTCTAGCCCTCCAAATCGACTACAGACTACAAGAAAGATGTTGGGAGAAAAGAAACACACGTTCCTATGCACCTAGAAAAACTATTCCTCCGTCAGCTACAGGTTCTAATGCCTACACGGTCCCTGGTCTGATCCAATTCTGAGCTGCTGGTGGGCCTTTGACTCCAGAAGAAAGAGCATGAATAGTGTCTATCGGGCTTTGCATGAACTGCACATCCTGCACATATTTGGTAAAGGACTGTACCATAGTACCTCCTAGGCATTTGGGAAACGCTGCCCCCTGTTCCTAGAGGGAGCACAGACTATAGAGAATGAAATCAGCTCTGATGTACTGGTTCCATCTGCTGTTACCAAGTGCCTTTTAGTGGTTTTGGGAATTATGATCACCTTTTCTAAATATGAAACCATACCTGGTCAATTGTGGAGCCGTGAGAATGTTTATGGACATCTCCTGGGCATAGACCCAACAAATTCCTAAACACTGAAAGGGGACAGTCCAGCACTCAACCTTTACATATGACAGTGGCACAACATACTGAGGCTCTGTTTTGACTTACAGAAGGCAACCCATGTTCCTGTACTCCTGGGGATGCCTTGGCTCCAATGACATAACCCTTTCATCAACTGGACGGCAGGAACCATATTTCTTGGATCAGAGTTTTGTGTGTAACATTGTACACAGGATGCTTCAGAAGGATCTCTGTCATGCCTTTCTAACATACCTCTAGAAACTCCAATTGTCGGTGGCACATGTCCATCAAATTCCTCCAGAATATCAGGATTTCCAGGATGTTTTTTCGGACTCTCTAATAGAATCCAACCGCACATTGTCCTGACGACTTTGGAATAGACACAATTCCAAACGCTATCATACCTTTTGGATGGCTGTTTATCCTTTCTGTGCCTGAGAAAAAGCCCTAAAGAAGTATCTAGAAATCAATCTGAAAAATGGCTTGATCAGGAAGACAGAATCACCTGCTGGGGCCTCACTGTATTTTGTCCCCAAAAAAGAGAGCACCGAACTCTGTCCATACCTCGATTACTGTGGTTTGAATCAGGTTACCCTTAAAGATAAATATCCATTGCCACTAATTTTGGATATTCTTTAAGTCCTACGAAGAGCTCAGGTATTTTCTAAATTGGATCTTAGGAGAGCTTATCATCTGATTCGCATTTGTCAAGGCGACGAGTGGAAGACAACCTTTAGAACACCTTTCGGGCATTTTGAGTACCTGGTTATGTCTTTTGGTCTCATGAATGCCCCTGCTGTCTTCAGAGATTTATGGATCAGGTTTTCTCAGACATGCTGTTCCAATTTGTAATCGTCTAGACGTCATTCTAATTTATTTTCCCAACAAACATCTGCATCTGACTCATGTATATCGCGTCCTAACCAGACTTTGGGAAAATCACCTCTTAGCAAAGCCTGAAAAGTGTCACTTCAACCAATTGTCTATTCATTATCTGGGCTTCATAATCTATTGTTCCAGCATATCAATGGATCCACGTAAAGTTTCGCCTGTGTTAAATTGGCCTGAGCCACTTCTGTTAAACATGGTCCCTTGTCTTGCCTATTGCTTGCCTGCTAAAAAAGGGGTACCTTTTCATTGCAATCATGAAGACGACAAGGCCTTGCCGTCATTAAAAGGAATGTTCACAAGGGAACCAATTTTGTGTTAGCATAATGTCACCAAGCCCTTTATAGTAGAGACTGATGCGTTCATATATTCTTGTTCTTCCTTGATTCCCTCGTTCTCCTTGGATCTTGTGCCTTTCTCATCTTTACTTGTTTGAGTTGTTCCTGGCCTCTCCTTCCACTTTGGACCTGTTTCAGTGCTTCTCTTTGGAGTTGCTGTTTCTCCTTTATGACTTTGCAATTGTGCTGGATCCTGACTCCCGACATCTTCATCAGTTGTAGGTTATTTTCCTCTTTGGAGCGTTTTCCCTACTCTTGCTCCGGGTCTCTGCCGGTCTGTGTCCCTACTTACGGGCAGCGTGACGGATGGAGAAAGTTGTACTTTTCTTCAGGACTCCAGTCTACGCCAGTAACATCGATGGAAATTGACTCCTCCATCCTCACACTGCATCACTACTGAGGTGAGCCCAGAACCTAACACGTTCATCCCATCGAAAGATCATTGGCATTCATCCACCCATATAAAGGGTACCCCTTTCTTCAAAAGGTTTCTCATTGGTTCCGTCTTGCCAGAGAAGTTCTTGATGAATTTTGAACAATATTCCGAAAGCCCCATGAAGGACTTCAGTTGATCCTTATCTTCTGGGGCAGGAGTTTCTTTGATCGTTCATACCTGTTCGGTCTAAGATCGACCTACTTCTATTCTAAATATAAAGGAGATAGCTGGAAGTCCTTATTTACAGGCCCTGAAGCAGAAGCTCTGTTCATTCTCTCGGCTCCCAGTGTTCTCTGCTGTCCGTGCACCGCTCTCCTTCCTCCGCACTTCACACTCCCCGCGTAAGCATGGTTCCAGCAGCAGATGTAAGCAGACAGTGAGAACGGGATGACATGCCATACTGACCTTATTTCTCTTGGTGAACATGGAGACAGAAATGCATGATCAGTGCTGTGCTTACCACTGAATAATCATTGTCATCTGAGAACAGAGAAAGGAATAGTTTCTGCACTCTCTTGACAACGTGAAGTAGTGGTGTTACGCGGTGTAATGAAAGGTCTGAACTCAGGTAGGGGAAGTGAACTTCTTTACTAAATTCCAGAGACAAGGTAAGTACATCAGGTAAGTCCACTTGAAGGGTCCCTGAGGACCCCTCGCGTATGGAAACAAGGCACAATCACCACACACAAACTGACACGCCAGACACGAGGTTGTATTCCCAAAAGCTAGGGTTTATTGCAAAGCAAATAGTCACAGTTGGCCAACTGGGTCCCACGCCCCGCGGCATGTGTTTCCAGACCCCGGGGGACGCAAGAGAGTGAGAATCGTCCAACAGTTACAAATATACAGAGCAAGCATCTTACAAACAGTGGTGACACATTCAATACCGCCCATAATGTTTTTCCTTTGAATTGGGTACGATGATTGACAATTGTGACAAGTATGACACCTTCAGACATTTATTTAGCAACAGTTTGCAATTAATTTCATGAGCCTGCAGACACAATTCTTTGTTATAGGAACACACTGCTTCTGTTCTCTGCAAACAAGCTGGGTGCAGGGGAGAGACACATTCCAGGCCACACTATCTCCTAGTTTATATTCGTGTACTGGGAGTCGACTTGCTCTCCAGGGCTCTACAGGGCTTAGGAAAGGGGGGCCGCAAAGAAGAGCATAATTCAAGCCATTTAATGTTCGCTTCTAACATTTCTACTGTATTAACGAGACTAGCTGGCACCTGTGTACTGATTAGAATGCCTCGCTGCTTGCTTCCAAGGACTTGTGAGGGAGGAGACCGGGCATTTCTGTCTGGGTTGCTGTGTTATGTTTCAACAAGTCTCTCGCGGCCTTGCACTTTACATGAACAATAATGTACTAGTGGAGCAGAATAAGTTTTAAGCAAAGCAGTTTTAACAGAAAGCAAGAGGCAAACGATAGAAAACAAAATGGCGATTTCAATCACTTCAAAATGGCTGCACTTCAGTGAAGCTTATGGCTATATATTTCTAACACTAAACACATGAGGCGGTTGGTCTTCGGCCAACAAAGTACATTGCCTCATGTTTGAGAGGTGTCTACTTTTTCTAGACTGACACACTGGTAAGTTAAGTACGGAGGTACACAGAGACATCCACTGGCCTCCTCTCTCACAGGCTCTTCACTCCAACTGACATTCATGGAGTTTGCAGAGGCACTCACACTGCAACATTCCGCAGACATAACATTCCATCAGACATTCTCACAAGCAAGCATTCATACATGACCAAGGCAAGGAACACAAGACGCAACACATCTCCCTCCTTAACAGAAACCAAGATAATGGTACGGAAAGAAGTCCGGGGGAAGAACACTGGGCAATGCAACCAAGGTATGAACCACAACCCCCTGGTCATCTCCACTCCAAACTCCGAAATTCACAACCAAAACCCACTCACTCCATTCCCAAGAACAAGGAGACATACCTCATGCTCCCACAAAGGCAATTCCTCCAACGACCTGCAAAGCAGCCAATCCACTATCCAATACTCTCAAAAATCTGTGGCTGGCCAACCACAGAAACTCAGACCAAGGAACCAGCTGTAACACTCAACACACCAACTTTGTCATACGATCCCAAAACAACACCCTCAATGATCCTGCTGCCAACAACTAACATGCACTGCAACACAGTGTACCATTTCACAATGGACCAAAATCTACTAGATAACCTGAACAATTAATTCATGCACAAAATGCACAGAGCACAAATGCTCAACCAGTGGACAGCAGGTGGAGAGGATCAACCCCTAAGGTACCGGTGTCCAACCCTCCAGGGCATAGCAGGAAACCCCTTAAATTGAGGTAACTAATACCACAGAATCTGTGGCACTTACGATGGGTTAAAACCCCAAAAATCTGTGACACCAATAACGGGTCCCAGACTCCAAAAATCTGTGGCACCCATGCCGGGTTCGAACCCCCAAAAATCTGTGCCACTAATGCCGGTTTCCAAACCTCAAAATTCTATGGCACCAATGCCAGGTTCCAAACCCCAAAAACTGTGGCACCAATGCCGAGTGCCAAACCCCAAAAACTGTGGCACCAATGGTGGGTTCCAAACCCCCAAAAAACGGTGGCATCACGGCCGGGTTCCAAACCCCAAAAACTATGGCACCAATGCCATGTTCCAAACCCCAAAAACTGTGGCATGTTCCAAACCCTAAATTTGAACCAAAAATGTCCACCTTTCTCCCACTGCACAACGCACTCATGCACACACATGTGATAATCAACATATCAATTTCAGAAATTATTATTAACATTCCGTGTAAAAAAAAAAGTATAAGAGTATATAAAGTGCACGTTGGTCCTGTGAGAGAAATATTGATGTAAGACATTTCACTGTTACATTGGATTGCTGTCACATCACACAATAAAACCATGGAACTAATCTCAGAGGCCACGTCAATTGTTCACCAAGAACACCAACAGGGAACACACTCACCTTTAAACACACTTATCATTATGTATCTACTCTAAGGTATAATCCTCAACAATAACACATAAGCAATGAACAATAAAGGTTGCCCAACAATTTTAACACTTCAACCAATAACAGGCCCCACATCACAAATGCAAACTATTCCTAATACTCTCTATTATAGATTTAGGATTCAGAATTCAGGATCAAGCTCTTCTAATACAGCCATTGACGTTCTTACTGGGTCCCCCATCTGAGAACCACATGAGCGGCAGTAGCCCCAAGTTTCTTCCCAATGTGCCAAAAGCTCAGCTCGGGCCGACACATAATCCTCACAAAGTGCTGAGCCCTTGTCACAGTACCTTAATGATTCAACATGAAACAGAATCCTCACTTGCTGGATGTTCAGCCCCACTTCCATGACTGGTAACTTCTCCTCATTAGCACCTGGTGTTTGAGCTTCAAGTCCCATTCCACAACAGGGCAATCTCCTCCTTTTTGTGGTACTGCAATTATCATCTCCGTGCAGCGCTGCCAAGACATCTTCACTGTAGCCTCCACTTTCATTCTGAATACGAACAGCCAACGTTCTCATCTTTGCGGCGTTGACTGCACCTTGAGTGTTAGAGAAAAGAACCTTGAAATGCCGAGGAGACGTGAGAGCCGTTTCATTGTTGGCACATGTAATCATACTCTCTAGTGCAGCGTTGGAGGAAGAGCTCCTGCTCCGTGTTGATGCGGCCTGCTGCGTCCCCCAGAAGTGTGCGCACTGGCCCGCTAATAACTCCCAGAGCACCAAATCCCACTGAACTCTTCCGGCAGTCAGTCGATTGCTCATATAACACAGCGCTTCTCAATCAGCTTTCCGACAACAGTTTTTTCTTTTTTTCAAAAATAGTTGAGTTATAATCGCTATCAGGGCATTTCAATACATGTTTACATAGTTAACATCTCTGTTGTTTCCTGCTGCTGCTTAACTTTGAACACAAAATCCAACTTCCCAACTCTTCCATCTTTTCCTCTCCCCCCTCCACCCCATCCCTCCCCCGAGCAGAGTTTCATCAGAAACATTTCTACATGTTACAGGTGCACATAATCGTTGTATGACATTCGCCTTCGACAGTATCATCGTCCAAAGTCATTTCCAGCTAGCAATAGAGCCGCTAAAATTCGGGCTTGGGTTGCCCAGGTTCACACCTCGCATTAAACACAAACAAGAGTATTCATCATAATGTCTATCAGTACTTCTACATCCCATTGTTCTGAGGAGATTCAGGCAGGTACTCCTTGACAAAATCATTCCACATCACCTCATTCCGGGCCGCTTTCTCATGGAGGGTGGCAATAATTTGCTCCATCGTGTAGATGTTGGTTGCAACCCCAACCCACTCCTTTTGACTGGGGACTTGGCACGCCTTCCTCTTAATAACCAAGCATGCCCTTGCGGCAACCAACAGTGGGGCCACAATACCTTTTATCCTGACCATCTCATCTTCACACACTTCGAGGCCGAACAGTATTAAGAGGGGCATGGTATCCCAGGAGATCCCATCCACCTGTTCAATCCAACTCAGAACTTCCTCCCAGTATGTCTGGTCCGGGGGGCATTTCCACCACATATGCCAATAGTCCACCCTCTCTACACACCGATGCCAGCACAGATGGTTCCTTGTCTGAAACATTTTTGATAGTCTATAAGGGTCGTATTGCCATCTGTGTAATAGTTTAATGGCGTGGAGTTTATATTGCGCCGTTATAGATACCTGGGAGGCTCCCTTACAAATACAATCTCATTCCTCGGGTCCAAATCCCTACCGAGGTCTTGTTCCCACCAGCGTTTTAGGCTATCGGTCGATCCCCTCTCCGCTTCCAAAAGCGCTCTATACATATTGGAGATCGCGCCTCTGGCCCCAGTCATCATATTCAGTAGTTTTTCAAAGGGGGTGAGGTCCCTCTGAATTTTATCCTGCCATTCTCGATTCATGAGAGCGCCCTTAAGCTGCAGGAAGAGGAAAACTGGTAGTGGATGGATCCCCAGTGCCTCCTCAAGCTCAGTAATTGTTAGGTAAACCCAGTCTCTCCACAGTTGCCCCACCCTCTCGAGACCTGCATCATACCACGATTGGAATCTGGCGTGGTCGTGAATTTCTTCCCTTACACCCGGGGACCATATGTGGCTCAGGGGAGAGGGCCACGTAGTGACTCCCTTCATGTCCACACCTTCTCTCCAGATCTCCCATATTGTACCTAGTATAGGGTAAATCTTGTGTCTTCGTATCAATTTGTGTCTAGGGACCCACAACTACTCTGCTACAGTAGCCAGAGTTAGGCTATGATTATCCAGATGTACCCATTGTAGATCCTTCCTCCCTCTCAAATGGGGGACCAGCACCCTCAGTTGCACCGCCTTATAATACAGCCGGAGATTAGGGAGGCCCGCCCCCCCTTCTCTTTGGGTAGGATGAGAGTTTCATATGATATCCTTGGCTTTTTCTCTTGCCATAGGAATTTAATAATGGCTCTCTTCACTTTCTTGAAGAATGTGTCTGGGAGTTTTAGGGGAAGCATTTGGAATGGGTATAAAAACCTTCGGACGACAGACCATTTTTATCGCATTAAGCCTCCCCATCCAGGCAATAGTAAGCTTTTGCCATTTCGCTAGGTCACTATAGAAACCGGACAGGAGTACCGTAGGACATTGCTCTCCTGCTAGGCCATAAAGACTGCATATGGAAACTAAGGCACAATAACCATATACCAGAATGACACATCAGACACGAGGTTCGTTTTCCAAACAAGTCTGGTTTATTTCAAAGTACTCTCAGTCGGCCGACTGGGTCTCAACGCCTCACAACGTGTGTTCCCAAACACCGTGAGATGCGAGAGAGCGAGAACAGCACTCAAGCAGAAATATATATACATTAGACATATCCTTTGTTAAGGAAATTCGATCCGCCCACATGCATGTCATACAGGCTAGGGTTCAGTGATTGACAATTATGACACGTTATGACAAGTCTTCATTCAGTCTAAGCATAGTTATTCTAGCAAAGGCAGCAGAGACAGCTTTCTGTTATGGGGAACATGGAGCTCTGGCTCAGCAAGGATATCGTGTTCTTAGCAGGGAAACATGCCTTACTACGTTATCTGTGTGTTTTGGCTCATGAGCTAAGCGTCAGATAGTTCTGAAGCACAAAATACCACTCTCCGCGAAGGAGCACTGCTAGGAGAATATAATTCATGTTTAACTGCCTTTTACAACAGCGCTTGCAAGACAAACCGGCACCTGGACTACTGATTAGATGCGGCTTCTGCTCGACTTCAAGGACTTAGTGAGAAAGAAAAACAATGTATTTCTGCACAGTTTGAAATTCCTGTTTGTGTTAGTATTTCAGCATTCAGGCCGTGGCCTCACACTGTGTGTGAGTTTGAAGCATAGAATATATTTGCAAAGCGTTTGACAGAAAAGAAAAAAAGCAAATGGCCGACATTTCACAAAATGGACGCCCTTTGGTTACATTGACGATTCATGGATTGCGATGTTTGTCACATGATGCGATTTGCTTCGGGCCAACATATTATACATATCATTCGACTATGGGATTACTTTTCTGGTCTAACAAACCCTCCTTTTGCCTGAAGCCAATAGCTCATCCATACATCGCGTCTTCATCGGACCACGTGTCCGATACTGAACTACCCATGTCCCTATAATCGTCATCAGAAATATTAATTGCCATAAATTCTTTCATTATTTCATATTCGTGTTGTGCACCTTCACTTAACATGTGAGGAAGTTTCGTACTAATTGCATGTACACACTCATTTGTAATTTGGTAGCAGAGGACTGGCAGGCATTGTATGCAACAACAGCAGAATATGAGGATTCCAAATATCATAATCAAGATTGTAATTAATTTCCATCCCCATGATCATAGCAGTTCCCAAAACCATGAACTTATATTCAGATTCCAACCACCTATGGGAATATGAATTTCAGAATTTAGGACATGCAATTTCTTAATTGCTTCAAATATCGTGGGGGAGGAGGACACAGCACGCTGACCCCACCAATTTGCATACTCCTCCACGATCAGCCAAAATTATATCAAGCACCATTCTATTTTGAAGTGCAATTAATCTAATTGCTTTTTGTTCTGTCATATTATAGAGTATATCCGTTGTCCCATTTATCATTTGTTTCTAACACCCTGGGCCGTTTTCTTATATTCCATGAGTTTATTGCTTGTCCCCAAAATGGTATAAATGATTTTGCTATATCACCAGCAATCTGTCCTGCGGTATCATCTCGTTGTGGCCGAGATCTAGATAATTCTGCTATTTCAGAAGTTTTGGAAAGAAATACACCAGGTAAAAGTATTCCTAAATAACAGGTCCCTTCCCAAGTTCTAGATAATCATGGATAGGCCTGATCTCCACATATAAAATAGACAGAACCTCCTATATATAATGGATTTTCAAGTACAGCAATATTCATGCATCTAGTATATGTTCCTACTGGGTAGGAACCCTTTTTCCGTAAGCAAAATAGGACAGAACGTGGGCTATGATTAATAGTATAGGAGGGAGGCACAGCATTGTTGTTTCCTACCGGAGCCATTTTAAAGGTGATTAAGGACTGGTGAGGCCTAGAGAATCTATCTACTGGACTTGTTGTTACTGGTTTTATTTTGCTTCTGCTTGTAAATACGGAACAACCCAACGGTTCCAATACCAATCTTTCAAATTCATTTATGTTTGTTCCATCAAACTGACCAGTGACACTATCATTCTATTTTCCAAAAAATAGCGCTCTTAATGATGCATAACAGACGGTATTAAGTGGCAAAGGATGCACATACAACCCCATTCCTCTTTCTCCGTGCTGGGGTAAATAGGAACAAACCCAACAATTGAACCTATTCAAGATAGCATGGGTCATATTCATAATCAACAATAATGTATTATTATCATATGCTTTTCTAGAGTATAAGAGAGCACATGTACCAGGCTGCTTATGGTAGGAGCATTGGTAGAAGTCAAGAGAGAGTTTAAGGGATGCACAGTCTCTAGATACCAAAATATTGGGATCAGTGTAATCAAAATGCAAAGCGATATCAAAATCATTAGCATATCATTCTTTCCGAACCAAGTCTTTCTTGGAGTAGGCTTAATCTCTATCTCTATATCATCAATAGCATTGGTGCCGGAGGGAGCAGGAGCGAATACAGGCATTGTCTGTAATATTTATCTTCAGAAAAAGTTTTTCAGTGTCGGTCGGGAAAGTTCTCCACAGCAACACATGTTAACAGCAAACGTTCAGGCCAATTCAGGTTGGCCTGCTTAATAGATGACAGCAAGCTGATGTTAACCTGCACAGAGCTTCAAAAAGGCAGGAGCAAGTATCAATTTTATAGTGTTGGTACCATTTGCCCCCGCTTGTCCGTGCCAGGTTGCAATGCACTTCACTTTCAATGGTAGCACCGGGAAACCGCGTGTCAGCACTTTCAACTGATACAGCTCATATGCTCCTTTTCCCTAGGCCTCCATTCCCAGCTTCATCCGTGAGCTCGAAACAAAGGCGAAACAAAAGCTGATCACTTCCGATTTTGTGAACGTAGATTGTACCTTACAGCCCCAGGTACAGTTTGATCAATGCACTTTCATTTCCAGATGCAGGATCAGTGCCAACTTGTAATGCAATGAGTGATGATGAGGCAGCAGTCGGACAAAGTTGAGGCAACTTTGGCCTTTTGATCTTCGTTGCAATCTCCCCAGGCCTTTTCTTGGGCTTAGGAAGTACTTCTGACAGGGCACTGCTGATGATATCTTTGTGATCAAGTACAGCTGTCTTTCTTTCGACGTCAGGATCATCAATCTCTTTCTCGTGTGGCAAAGGAAAAGGAACTCTTTTCGTGTGTGTTGCGTGGATCCAGTGCTTGCGGCCATTCACTCGGACTGCAGTCTGCGTGGCAAGTAGCACCTGGAAGGGTCCCGTCCAGGGGGTGCACAGAGGTGAAGATCATCCGTGCGCCCCCTGGTGGCCAGTCCAGACAAACAGTTTTAGTATCCGGTCAGTCAGTGCTTCTTTCACAGGCTCCCGACAGCAACCATAAAATTCAGACAACACGCTTGCTTCAACAATGCCTCCGATATACCACTTCAATGGCCATAAAATTCAAGGATGGCCCACTGCCTTATAAAATAGGGATGGCCAAAAGGTCTCTGGTGGCCATAAAAATCATGGATGGCCCCCTGGTTGCTGGTACCTTTAAGATGGCAATTGTTACAAGGTGGACTCACTCGTTCTCAGACTGTCACTTGTAGATGCTTCCCGCCCCTTTCTTTTCCTTGTTACAGCTTTGGGGCGAAGAGACAGGGGCCAGCTCACCTTTGGGGGCGGGGATGTCCCCTCTTTGGTCTCACTTCTTCCTTTCTTTTCTCCCTTTACCCCTTGCTCATTGATTCTTCAGGGATTTCAGGATCCTCGTCGCCATTGTTACGGGGTGTAATGAAAGGTCTGACACTGAGGTAAGGGAAGTGAACGTCTATACTAAGTTCCAGAGACAAGGCACGTACATCAGGTAAATCCAAGAGTAAGTTAAGTAAGGTTTTGGCGGGAGACTCTGTATTTTTCAGTGAAAAATACTGCTATTTTTCATGTTCTCCCACCTAAATTATTCCCCCAATGCATTCCTATGGGGAAATTGTCTCCCGATTTCTCTGCAGAAATCTCACTCCCAGGTGCTTCTGAATGTTGGCATGTATGCAGGGGCACTCACACCACAGCGTTCTGCAGGCATAACATTCCAACAGACCTTCTCACAACCAAGCATTCTGTTGTAATGAGCTTTCTAGCTGAGTGGATGACATCACTGCTTAATGGAATGTAGTGATGTCAGTGTGAGTGGAGTGTTAGTGTGTGAGGGTTCTATGGTTGGCAGTTGGAGTTATGCTGACTTGGAAAGGACATGCCAATGTTTTGTCCCTGGCATTGAACTACAATAAATCTACTTAATAACTTACCTGCTGGCTCGGGTGTCCTTCAGCTTCCAAGTTATTACACTGGCGACGAGGATGGGATTCCTGTCGAGGAGGGGACAGTTCAGAAACGGGAAAACATTGCCCTCCAGTGAATACATGTCCATGTGCCAAGTTGACAGCAAGTTGGAGCCCAAGGTGGTTTAATTGGGCTGTCTACGATTCTTCAGCAGGCCGGGTGGTGCTGAAGGTGGAGTCGGATCGGCACTCAGGTCCGGGTGCGGTGCTGTTTGGCGTTTGCTCCAGAAGCTGCCTTGCCCAGTACCGGGTGGTGCAGGGAGGTGTTGTGAGCAGCTGTTCGGCACACGGGTCGGTGTGCAGTGATCTGAGGAGTGTCTGTCGTCAAGACCAAGCTGCCGGGTGGAGTTTGTGGTAGGCAGATCCTCAACTGAGCTTTGTAAAACCAGCCGGCACACAGGTCGGTGTGCGGTAGTTTGAGAGCGTCTGCCGTGTTGAAAAGTCGGCCGAGTGGGGCTTGTGGCTGGCGTTAGCCCGGCCAGTGCCTGGAGTCGTACGGCACACAGGTCGGTGTGCGGAGCCGTGAGGAGTTGTTGTTCTGGCTCCAGACGTCGAGTTCAGAGCCCCCGCACCTTCAAAACCTGAGGTGAGCTGCTCGAAAGTGGCTGGTGCTGGCACGGGAGCCTCGGAGAGGGAGGCTGCTTCTGCTTTCCAGCATTGTGAGGTGCGAGCGGTTCCCGAGCGGCATTTGAGCGCCGCGATTAACTCCTGGGATCCCGGCGCCCAGTGACAGAGTTGCCAGGAGTGAGAATTTCCGTTTATGGTTCGTTGCCCCCTGCATCCTGTGGGGGCGCTGTGGTGCGCGGCCGTCAGCAGCAGCAGCAGGACGTTGCAATAAGGGAAAGGACGTGCAGCGTTCTGGGGGTTGGAGAGAGGAAAAGAAACTCCGTTTATGGTTCGTTGCCCCCTGCATCCTGTGGGGGGCGCTGTGGTGTGCGGCCGCCAGCAGCAGCAGGACGTTGCAAAAGGGAAAGGACGTGCAGCGTTCTGGGGGTTGGAGAGAGGAAAAGGAAGTTAATTGGGCATCGTTATGGAGCAGGCAACAGATGTCCATCTTGCCTCTCGAAAGAGGCGCCAGCTGCTGGGACGCAAGGAAGGACTGCGCTGCGTTACTAGCACGCGGTTTTCTGTTTATCCTTCGGAAGTTGTTCGGAGAGTTCAACTGTGGCATAATGCCCATGTTGTGGATGGCCTTGATGGCAGTAATGGGGCCAGTGTAACCATACGTACTCTGCACATAATTGTGATCCCGCGTCTATGGAATTCAGCCCGGAGCGTTCAAGGTGCTGTTTTTCCACAGACCGGATGAAAGTGTGGATTCGGCGATTGATCTGCGATTGGAGTCGTTGTGCTACATGGGTTATGGAGAGTTCAGGCACACTGTTGCGGCAGCTCGGTGCGAGCAAGAGGACTTTCCTGCATACGGGCAGGTTTCACTAGGCTAAATTGGATACTACTGTTGTGTTTAACTGCTGTGTGTGTGAGTTTCATGGGCCCGTGAAATGAGTGAGTGAATGCGCGCGCTGAGAGTTGTGTATGGGTGATTGCTTTGGGTTGTTTTGACAATTTGCAATCTTGTGTGTTAATTGGATGTTGTTGAGTGTGTTCCTGCATTATTTAGCATTAAAAAGTGTATTGTTGTCTCTCATCCAATGATTCTTTGCAGGTGGGACTGTTCAATACTTAATATGTTTCTTGCAGGTTGGATTCCATTATTGGGTTGTACGGACTCGTGGGTGGGGGCACTTGCGGGTTGAATTGCTTCTTTGTGAACAGCACTTACAGTTATTTTTACCAATAATTAACTGAAATAATGCAATTTACACATCATTTAGTAATTGTACATGTGTGAAGTGTTTTGCGTGTATGCCACCCATCCTGTGTTGGGGGTTTGCATATGGTGCGTGAGGTGAACATTGCGGTGTGCAGGAGTGGAAGTGTTTGGTTATGAGTAGGCTGGGGACTGGTGTCCTCAGTGGTGATGAGGCTGGACCTGGGGTCCATGGTGAGTGGCGGGTGTGCTGCGTTGGTGCAGTTTGGCTGGACCTGGGGTCCATTAAGTGAAGTGTGCTGCGTTTTGCGTTCGCAGGAGGCTGGACCTGGGGTCCATGGTTTGTAGTAGGTGTGCTGCGGCTGGCAGTAGGCTGGGCCTGGGGTCCATTGTATCGAGTGGTGTGCTGCGAGTGGCAGTAGGCTGGACCTGGGGTCCTAGGTGAGTGGTGTGGAATAGGTGGTGGTCCTGGCTGTGTTCCGCATTCTTGAGGATTGCTTCTCATAGGTTAAGGGTTTTGTGGTGTTGGGGTATCCTTAGGGGTGCTGTGGTGAACTGTTTCGTTGTTGTGCTTGTTGTTGCTCTTTTGAGCTGTGTGGAGTGTGCCCGGGGGTGGCAGCCCTGGTGTCCTAGGGGGCAGACTAGGGCGGGAGGATGTTTGTGCACTGAGGGTTGAGGAGTGTTAGGTCGTTATCTGCTGTGGACGCTGGGTCGTGGCAGGACCTAGGTTCCAAGGGGCAGCTTGGAACAGGTGGAGGTGCGTAGTTTATTTTGTTTCTCGATGGTTGTCCAGTTCTGTTATGGAAGGAGTGAGCCCTTTGTAGACTGTGTGGGGTTCCTCTCTGATTTTGTTGTAAAGGGAGGAGTGGAAGTGGTGTAGAGTTGGGCGTAGGACTTGGTATAAGGGTTGGTAGTCACATATGTGTCAAGTTGTCCAACGTGTTGGCACAGCATTAGTATTCTGGGGGTGCCATGTAGATTTTATTGGGTTCTTACTCCTTTGGTGGAGCACTTTCCTGTTTCCTTGATCTTCCTTGGAGTGTCGGGGTTTTGGTGTTCTCTGGGGGCAGTTTCTTGTCGCCAGTGGTGTTACTAGTTGGTGCATTACGTGCTGGCCACACGTACATGTAGGGGTTTTTGTCTGGTGATGGTTTTGGTGTGATCATTCCCTGTTTCCAACAAATTAGGGAGGGAGAAGTGTTGTAATGAGCTTTCTAGCTGAGTGGATGACATCACTGCTTAATGGAATGTAGTGATGTCAGTGTGAGTGGAGTGTTAGTGTGTGAGGGTTCTATGGTTGGCAGTTGGAGTTATGCTGACTTGGAAAGGACATGCCAATGTTTTGTCCCTGGCATTGAACTACAATAAATCTACTTAATAACTTACCTGCTGGCTCGGGTGTCCTTCAGCTTCCAAGTTATTACACATTCATACAGGACCACGGCAAGGAACGCAAGACACGAGTGGCCATCTTCATCCTGGGTAACTTCACTGGTGGCATGGCAAAGAAATTGCTTTTTAGATGCCGTTGTTTTAGATGGTTTTTCCACATGGCCCAGCAATTCCCCACTGATAACACTCCTTGAATGTTGTGAGATGGTGCTTCATATTCTTTTTGCATGCCGGCGTGCAGGTTGGTGGCTTGGTGTTGCTATTTTCTAAACTTTCGCGTATTGCTCTGGTCTAGAAAGTGCCTGTTCTTCTGCGGCCATGGGGGGTAGGTTTAAGATAAGTTGCTTGACTCCAGACGGTTGTAGCATGCATGTGGAAGAGTAGCTCACTGCAGGGCCTGCAGCCAAGGAACATCACAGTCTTCCGCTTGATCCTTAAGGTGGGTCCTTTATTGTCGAACAGTGACGTCACACGCCACAGGCCGTAAATGCGTGCGCACTGGGGTCTGCGGCCTTCAGACAATACAGTATCCGGCAAGGGCCAAACTAGTGTGGCGGCTTCTCATACGTTACGCGCCATGCCCTGCGAAGCGCAGATAATAATACGGCCCATTGATACAGGTTGCACCACAATGAATGTCTTTATGACTGAATAGTTTTTTTTAAAAATACCAAACACGATGGTAAGTTATAACTCGGGAAGGTTCATGAATGAATAGATCCTGCTTGGATTTGAACAGGTGAACTGCTTATTACAAATAAACGTTGACTTTGCAACAGGCGTTCAAACCACTAATTTCTATTTCAATAAATGTGTTTTTTTTTTAATTTGCAATAAGCATAGATTCTACAATGGACTGTCCCCCACACCAGCCAGAGAACCGCCTACGAGTAACACAGCGCTCAAGACAGCAACGTACAGTCACAGCCTTAACCTCCCTGGTGATTTGAAAATACTCTTTCCCCAGAGAAAAGTATTGCCGAAATGTTTGTCATTGCTATGGTGACAACGGGCTCTGTCTGGAGTGAAAGCCCGGGAGTTGGAGGGTTGCAGTGACTCAGCTCTCCTACAAGGCGGGGAACGAGCTCTGTTTGGCGCAGATAAGTCCTGGCTTTTATTCATTCACGCTGTGCCTATTTTTGAAAAGCGAAAAAGAACTTTGATCTTTGGCAGAGTGGCTCGCCTCTCAGAGGGAACTGAAACAAGCAAGCAGGATGACCGAACATGAAGACTCAGCAAAGGTAAGGAGACCAGATCATCCTTTATTATTATTAACTAGAACATTGCCAACCTGAGTGTAAAATGAATCAGAATGTGTGATAACAATTAAAAGAAAGATGTGGTATATGGGGCTATGTAACACACATTTCACCGGTCAAAATGCAGTTTTGCACGGCCTTAGCTCTAGGGTGAGCATTGCCCCAGTGGAAAAAATGCATTGAAAAAATATGAGCACAGTTTTATTTTGAGACCCAAACTGCATGGAGGGAACCACGCTTGTTTGCACTTCTCGACAATAGGTTCCGTCCGTGCAATGCAATTTTAATCCTTTAAGTCACATAGTGGTAAAGTGCAAAACACAGGCAAACTTACTTTTCCACTAGGTGATTGAAAACGTGTAAATGCCTCCCAAAATCAATGTTTGCGGTAAGCGTTTACAATGGCCTGTTATGGAATCCACCTTTTACCAGGTACAAAAGTCAAACGGAATCCATGGGTTTACCGCTGGCATGAAAATGTCTTATTGGGGGAAACCTGGTGGAATTCGCTTTCTGCTCTCCAAATCTGGCTGCCAAATGAATGAAAATGTGATGGATCTGAAAAGTGGCAGCAAAAAAGTGATGCCGCTTTTTACCTCCACATTTTCCGATCTGCTGTAACGGGAAAATTACCTCCTGCATTTTTTGCACCAGAGCATTTTTTGCCCTGGTGCTAATTTTGTGTAAAATTGAGCTTGCGCCAGTTAAAAGTCTCAGGGGGTTATTTTCTTTTAACACACAAATTGCATGGAGGGGACCACAAGGTTCCCTTTGTGCAGTTTTCAACTTTTATAACAGTAGGTGGTAAAGTGTAAAACACAGGCAAAATCTTTGAATCTTACCTTTCCACTTAGTGTTTGGAAAACTGTAAATGCCTCCTGTATTTAACGATTGCAGGAGACATTTACAATGTCCTCCACTTGCTTTTAACACTTGGAAAAAAACAGGTAGATTGCATTGGAATCAATTGGTTTATCATGAGCATCAACATCTCATCCTAGCGGTAAACCTGATGGGCTTGGCAGGTGGATTGGAAAAGCTGGTGGAGGTGTTAAATCAGTTCAGCTCCCCAAATCCACCTGGCAAATCCAGGAAAATCCTGTAGATTGCAAAAAGTGTCGGTCAATATTTACTGCCCCTTTTCCCACAACCTTCCTGATTAGTGGGACTTGCAAAATGACTGTCACTTGGGTTTATTTTGAATGGGGGTGAAGGTGGAGCAGATTATTTACTGGTCTCCATGTGTAAGTTATGATCTGGGGGTCGTTTTGACCACTTCCAATTGCATTTTCTAACACGTACTGATAAAGAGTAAAACACAGACAAAATAACTTTGCAGTTTGCACCTAACTTTTCCACCACGTTTTTAGAAAAGTTGAAATGCTTTCCGCAATTAACAATTATGGGAGGCATTTACAATGGATTCCCATGGAATCGGCCTACTTTTATCAGGTGCAAAAGACAGTCCATAAAGACTCCTTTGCACTACCGCTATGCTGATGCAAAACCTGGCAGACTAGGTAGGTGGATTGAAAAAGCTGTCAGACGTGTTAAGCCAGTTCAGATATCCATATTAGACTGTCACATCCAAGAAAATTTGGCAGATCAGAAAGAGTGGTGGTAAAAGTGTGCCTCTACTTTTTCAGATCCACAGACCTGGAAAATCACCCCGTGTGTGATTTATTCCTTATTTGTTACACAGAACTGGGGGAGGTGGAACATAAAGTCTGCTACTGCTACTTACTACCGCTATGTGCAACAAATCCGAAAGCACCTCAGCCTGCATTGAATTTTAATGCGGGTGAAGATGCTGGAATCCACATGTCATTCCATATCTGGCACATCTTGATGCATGGGCCATCTTACCGCAGTCTCTTTTTATAGGGGTCAGTCCTGACACACCCCCATCTACCTCCTCTTAGCTCATCCACCTCGCCTACCCTTATTTTACTTTTCTCCTATCCTTATTTTCCTCCAAAACCTACAGCAGTAAAATGCAGTAAGTTGACCCACGCTATGTGGAATCAATAGATATTCATGTAAATGCTGTTCGCGATGCACAGACTTGGCTGACAACATTTACACATGTGGAGCTTTTATCATTGATAGACCCTCTGATGAATGTTTTTACTTCGCCCTTGGTGAAGCTTTAAAACCATTAGTACCCCAGAACTTGAACAAAAGTCCTGGACTGGATGGAATTCCGGTTGGCCTTTATAGATGTTGGTTGAATATATGGCCCCACATCTAATAAACGTTTTTAACACAATGGTTACCAATGAGATGAACCCATAAAGTTGGAAAACTGCAGTTATTTGTATATGTACAAAAAGGCCGACAAGCCTTCCCTAAAGTCGATTGATCCAATCTCTTTGTTAGGATGTAAAATGTGCACTAGCCACTAGCCATTGGCTAGTAATAATGGACTCTTGGTGAGTACCCAATGGTGTGATGTCTGTATGTATAGCATGGAGGTGGCAAACAACTTTTTATGGCTGGCTAGTAGTTCGCAACTTGAGATTTTGCACCCTATCATTATTATACAGAGCATCAAAGCTATTTGTTTGACTTCTGTACAATAGAGTTGCTCTCACAAAATACTATATTGGAGGACCCACAGCTAGTATGTATAAAAGGCCTGGGTACAATGAACGAGGCCCTGCATCTGTACTCAATCTTCTCCAAGTATGTTGTGATGAAGGGAGTGTCAGGGGGTTATACCTGGCATTTATGGACCTCTTAACTACTTCAGATGTTGCTGATCAGGGGACGTTCACTCAGCACCATGGGTATGCCAGTTGAGCTCCTGAGGCTTTTCATAGCGATTCACAGGGAATCAGAGGCAGATGGTGAGCAGGTGCAAGTGGATCTAGGTCACGTGGCCTAAGCTCCACTCACCTGCCAATCACTGCTAAACTATTGGTGCCTTTCTGTTTTGCAGCCCCTTTTCCCTACTTAAGCAGCCCCCAGCCTCTTTTCCTTTGCAGTTGGTGAGCAGGTGCAAGTGGACCTAGGTCACATGGTCTAAGCCCCACCCACCTTCTTAGCCCTGCCTCTTCCTTTTTGCTCTTAACTCTTAGATCAAAGGCGTCTCTCGCCCGGGTGTCAGAATTGAAGGGCAGACGAAGAAAAGAGCAATTCCTGTCTGGACCTGTTCGGACTGGGAGGATCAAGGGCCCAAACCCCTGTTCAGACAACAGGTAAGCACGCGCCGACATGTATTTTCTCCCTCTGTCCCCAAATGCCATCCACACTATCACCAAGCAATGCCAGCATCAATGGCATAGCCCCTCCTCCAAGGCATGGATTCTGCAGTGCAGCAACCTCACTCACATCAGCCTCAAGCTCATCAGCACCCCCTCACCGTGCACACCACGGAAGCTGATGCTCACCAACGTCCGCTCAGCTATCACCCATGCACCAGACATCGCTAACCACATCACTACACACGACATTGACACCATCTTCAACACGAGACCTGGCTGACACCCACCTTTGCCTTATTTTTTGATCTGTCTATTTTTCATGTGTAACCTAAAGTTGTAACCTAAGCTGTGAACCTTCTTGCAACCACTGCGCCCTGATACCTTCGGGTCTGGCGCGCAATATAAATAAACAAACAAACAAACCTCCACCCACATCCTAGACGTCCTTGTCCGGACGGCTACCGCATCCAACACAAAGATTGGCCGAACAGGACAGGCGGATGCCTCAGAGTCATCCACAAGACCTTGTGGCACTGCACCACACTTAACGTCGACAACATTGGCTCCTTCGAAGTCTTCTCCTGCCACTTCCTGCTCTCCTTGACGGACACAGTCACCTTCCATCTCTTCTACAGATCACGCAAATCCAACACTCTGGTCACCACCATGTCCCTCACGCATGCCATAAACATCTTCCTAGGCGACTTTAACCTACCAGGCAACAAGGCCACCAAACCGATGATGGAAGCTCTCCCCTGCCTTCTTGACACGCTCAGCCTCACACAGCATACGAAAGACCGAATGCACGAGAAAGGTAACATCCTCAACCTAAACCTGTGTGCGCTGCCTTTCCTCCACTAAAGCTCTCCTCTCCAGCTTGACTGGCCATCTGGCCATGCCTTTCAACATCCTACACAACATCTCAGTAAAGCACTCCCAGCGGAAACCCATTAGAGAAACCTTCAGGTCCTTCAAGAACTTCCTGGTGGAAGCCCTCACGGAAGACCTCGGCAAACTCCACCTCACATGGACTGAACACCCCGAAACAAACCGCGATTCTCTACTGGAAGCACTCAACACCACCCAATCGCTCAGCCTCCAATCGACCGAAACATGCCTCTGAAATAACGCACCTGCAAACCAAAACTGTGAGCACCCTGGTACATGCAAGAACTCAACCTCAGCAAAACAGTAATCGGGTAAACAAGAGAAAACCTGGTGCCGCTCCAGGACTGCATCTGAGCTGGCACTCCTCAAGGAACTCCAAGCAACCCGCCGACAACTAATCAACACAGTCAGGTCCTCCTACTATCAGAACACCATAGCAGAAGCCGACAACAAAAGCAGAGCCCTCTTCAAAGTGGTCAAGCACTGCGTCAACCCACTACCCGACCCTGCCATACCACACTCGATCTCCATTAACACCTTCTTCATCGACAAAATTGGCAAGATTTGCCAACACATAGACACCATGTGTTCATCCACAGACCCAACTCATGTCCCTCCTTGCAAAATCTCCACACCATGGACAACATTCAAGGCACTCTATAGAGGACCTGGTAGAAACCCTGGCTGTACTCAAAGCCACATTGTATACAGATGACATCCCCCAGCATCCTCCTCAAGACTCGCCCCGCAAAAGCTCTCCTTGACTACCTGGAGATCATCAACAGCTCCCTAACTCAAGGCGCCTTCCCATCGACCCTTAAGACAGGAAAAATTCTCCCTCTACTAAAGAACCCTCTCTGGATCCCGACAACCTTGGGTAACTATTGCCCCAACACCCATCTTCCCTTCCTAGGGAAGATCATCGAAAAAGCGTTAGCCGTGCAACTGCAGCAACACATCGACACCAACAATCTCCTCCAAACCTACCAATCCGGGTTCAGACCCAGATGCAGCATGAAGACAGCAACCATACATGTGGTCGACGGCACCCTCAACATCCTTGATGATGGCCACCCCTGCATCCTGCTTCTACCGTATCAGGTAATAATATCGCCACATATATGGTCACCGTAAATAATATCGCCGGGAAAATGTCATGGCGATATTATTTGGGTGACCATATATATGGTGTAAGGGGCAAAACAAAAAAAAATGTGGGGGTTGCGGGGGTGTCCCCCGCATGTTCCATGCAATAATATCGCCACAAAAAACAACCATTTTTCAGCGATATTTTTGAGGCGCCATTATTACATAGAACCGCTTCTACTCGACCTCTCTGCCGCTTTCGACCCAGTAGACCACCAGGTGCTCACGGACACCCTATATTGGCGCATGGGGATAAGCAACCTTGTCCTACACTGGGTCATGTCCAACCTCGCCAACCACCAGCAGTTTGTTCAGATGGACTCCTCTAGATCGTCAATGCTACCAGTCACCTGTGGAGTCCCACAAGGCCCCTGTGATCTTCAATCTTTACATGGAGCCGCTGGGAGCCCTCCTAGCCACACACAACATCCACATCTGCCAATATGCCAAGGTCACACAGCTATATCTCAAGATCGACTCCATCAAGGACATCAACAGGCTCAAAACCTGCCTCTCGCTGATCCAGTCTTGGATGTCCAGTGCATACTGGAAGCTCAATCCCTCCAAGAACGAATTCCTACTTCTCACCAACAAAACTGAACACCCAGACATACATACCTGGCTATCAACTATGAACTCTGAGGGCTTCACACCAAGCTCACCTGCTGCTGCAAGATCCTTTGGTTCCACATCGACAAACATCTCTCTTTCAAGACACACACAGCTAAGAAAACTCAGACAGCTTGGTGTCGGCGCTCCCTCGTGCAGAAGGTCAAGCCCTTCCTCCCTCCCAACAGCTTTAGATCTACTGTTCAAGCCCTGGTCCTATCCCACCAGGATGGGGGCAATGTCCTCCTCAATGGCCTCCCCTCGTCGTCCCTTGTGCCCCTGAAAAGTCTCCTACATGCCTCATGAAGGGTCTACGCAGATACAACCACATCACCCCGGCCCTCATCAACCTTTACCGCCTCCCACTGCAGACACAAATCACCTTCAAGTCTTGCTGCATCATCTATAAGGCATTTGCCCTCAAGTCACCAAGCTACCTCGCAGAGAAACTCACCAGTCCGGCAGACAGCGCACCACCAGAAGCCAGGACACGTGCAGACTTCAAATCCGCTGCTGCAAAAAGGAAAGGACCAGAAAACAAGCCTTCCCTGCCTATGCCCTGAGACTATGGAACATCCTCCCTGTCAGAATCAGACTTGTCCCCACACTTACAATTCAGAAAAGAACTCAAGACCCACCGGTTCAAGGAGTCTCTCCTGCTCAACACCTAGGCCATCACGTCGCCCACCACTCCACCTGACTCGCTAACCGCGCTGCCCCTCTCCTCCCCTGCACACTGTACAGCTGTACCCCTCCTCTGTGCCCCCCTGTATCCTACCTACCGCTGTATATCTGTTCTGTTGTTACTTCTTAAAAGTGCTCCGTTATGTATTTGTATTGTTGTATACCTCTGTAAAGCGCTCTGTTGCTTCTCAAAGCTAATTCCGCTCTCAATGAATACCATAATAATAATAAAGAGGCGGTAGTGAGGTATAATGAGAGACGGAGTGAAAGACTTTGACTATTTGGGACACGTTGCTCAAGTGAACTCGACGGTATGGGCCATTTGTGAGCCAGACAAGGAAAATGGGCCATGTGGTGAGGGGCGGGGGGTTTGAAGAGGCCCGCAAAACAACTGTGTACATTTGAATGCCAATACATTGTTCCACAGCTCCGTTGGTGTCAAAATGTCCAACAAATGTAGTGCTTCGATTATTCTGAGGCAATACAAATGGTGGAGAATGCTTTTTATAGGTGCTTAATATGCCTAGGTAAGGCAGCCACCGTTTATACTCTTCATTTTGAAGGGACATTAGAATATTTGGAAAATCCATTTGGAATTGCCCCAACCTTATTTTGGCTCGTAGTCTGGTCTAAGGACCAGGCCTCTTTGTCAAAGATATTTTTTGAATGATTTGATGGCTAGTAAATTGTCTGATAGAGTGATGTGGCTCAATAAGAGAACGATTTTTATGCCATTATTCAAGGTCATTAGTTCCATTACGTGCCTTAATACCGAGCAATGGCAAGCAAATATTCGGTTAGGTTAGGTTATGGTAATAATTTGTTTTACTGTGCCAAATTACCACCCTACTAAGTCTCACAGTGTCTAGGCTTGTCTGAGAGTTGACTTATTGTGCCCACACCGTACCAAATCCTGTTGAAGGAAAACCCTATCTTCATAGTAAAGCAGTTGTTTCTGGGATATTTCCATTCTACTAATAGAGGAAGCCATACTTTACCCTCCCTATGGGAGAGTACAGGAGACTATCTTCGTGTACTGCACCAAGAGAGAGTAGAGAAAGTCATCTGACTGTACTCCACTGGTAGAAGAAGATATCCTATACTTTCTCACCCAAGACAGAGCAGTGGAAACCATTCAACTCAACCACACTTAGAAGAAATTAGAGGAAGCCACCCTACTGCACCGCATCCTGGAGAGAGGAGTGGAAGCCATCCTACACTAATCCACTAATGATGGAGGAAGCCATTCCACTGTACCACAACCGGGAGAGAATAGAAGTCACGCTAGCCTACCTCACCAGGAGAGAGTAGAGGTGTTCATCCCAACGCACCAGGTCAAACTGAGATATTCTACTGTTGTCTGCCTGAGAGAGAGTAGTGGAAACCATCTTACTGTACTATGCTAAGGGTAGAACTGTTGAAAGTATCCAACGCTACCACCCCCATTATAAAATTGTTAAAAGCTATCCTACTCTACAGCTCCCATGATAGAAATTTTGAAAGTCACAGGTAAACTCCCCTGCTCAGGAATCCATTATATTATACCCCACCACATAAAGAGTAGAGGAAACTCTCATAATGTAGCCAGCTAAAGCAAACAAGTTGAGGATGCCACCCCACTCTCTCTGAACCCTCCCAAAGATCTACTCACAGAACCTGAAAACGCACAAGTGACCATGTTCTACAAGTTCACTCTAGTTGTCCCATTTGAGGTGCATGCTCTTTAGGTAGTCCTGGAGTTTTAGCTTCTACCCCATGCCATTCTAGGCAGTGTGCCTCTGCCTAATTGATGGGGAAAGTGAAACTGCAATTAGCGGAATACACAATTATGTGTCCTAAAAATCACAGGCCTGGCTAACTATCTCGCTCATGGCATTTCTGCTTCATATGGGAAGGGCTGAGGACTATTTTGTTTTTCTTAATTACATGTTTGCCTTTTCATCCAATTTCTGTAATGCATTGTATTTAATTGGTTGTATATGTCTCGATCCTGGACTCTTCACTGTGCTTTTGTAGTGAGCTGATTACTTCCTTGACTGGTATTGGCTAATTTACAAGTGCTCTAAGTTATGTTATCTTGCATTTTTATAGCGCCCCCTGCCATAGTTTATGGCATCAAAGCGCTTTTGCCTGTCAGAGAGGCAAAGGAGGAGTATGATGGGTGATAAGTGGGACATCTTATACTAGAAAAAGGAGTTCCCTTGAAATCTCCTTTATGCCGAATTTGGCCAAAGATTTTAATACTTTGTGCAGGATTTCAGAGTAGTTTGAAGGTCTGCTGCAACTATTTTTTGTCACTTAAAAGCTGTTGAGCATTTTTATAGCCAGGACCGACTTGGGCGTATTTATTTATTGGGGGTTTGTATTGAGCTACTTTGCCAACAAGCCACTTCTAAGTGCCATCAAATAGCAGGAGCAAAGGGGGCGGAAAGAGAGTGAGGAGAGGAGGGTGATGATCACAGCTAACCTATGGGTTAGCCTCATGGACACCGGAAACATGTTTTAACTAGACATTTCAGTAACACAGGTTTTATTCAACTTCAGTTGTATAAGTGCAGTCACAGGTGTTGCCGGTCCCCTCACCGGCTGGTCAGTTTCGGGTGATGTTGAGTCTGAAATTGGAGTACTGTTGGTGCTTTGAAGATGCAATGGGCTACAGGGAAGTCGTTATTTGCAAGTTTGTCAAGTGAACCAGAGTCTCCCGGAACCCATTCCTTCTGTCCTGGTTTATTATTCAACACCTCTTTGAACGCTTTGACTTGAAGCTTTACTTGTTTTACCTGTCCAATTATATGTATGCTTGTCACTGCATGCACAGCACTGTTGGATAAAATAACTCCTTATAACAAGGTGACCCATCTCTACCTGCCATTTATCGGCACCTGCCAGTTGACAATTTCCTGATTTCCTTTCCTTTCTGTGCCAAAGCACCTTGATGGTGCATCAGCCCAGCGTAGGCCGTAAAAAGCTATTGTTGCTTTTACTGTTCCTTGAATTGCTAAACATCTATATAGTGCTTTGTTCTTTGATATTCTCTACTGGAAAATCTTGGTTAGAGAACAATGCATCTTAGGCAACATTTATAAAGCACAGTTGGAGCCGATGGCTGTCATGGTTGGTGAAAAGATGTTTTCCCAGGGTGGTTTACCCTCAGGGAAGTTCCAAACAGGAAGGAGTACAAATGCTCCTTTCTGTTGACAGGTGTATTGGGGAACAGCACCAGTGTTCTGTGCAGTAGGAAGAAGACAGACACATTTGAAATAGTTTCTGCTCGTCTGTGTGCATCTGCATGTGCAGACTCCCTTTATTAGATCATTGACGTGATGGTGCAAAGGTCATCATCACCTCTTTCACAAATAACTTTCAGACGTAACGTCCCTTCCTAAACAAATAGAATGCAAACATGCAACAGAATATATGAACTATGTATAGTTGTATTTGACCATGAGTCCTAGGGTGAATAGTTTTCCTCTCACACATACACAATATACTTCTTAGGATAACCCAGTAGAAGGTATGAGGATACCCAATCACAGATTCATTCTGTAGAGTTGTCGGATCAGAGGAGCAATCTTCACATTTGTTGGATTATGCTGAGGGTGGTGGAGCGCCCCTGTCAATGTCACTGTACATGGGATCACCAACCGTTGCTATTTGATGACCTCTTCATCTTCCCTATGGACATCACTTGTTCAAGGATCCTCTGAGATTCTTCCGCTGGTGGGTGGATGATGGGGAGTACCTATTTAAATAAAATATAACTGCAGGGGGTTTGTTGCAGATTTTTCCTAGCTTTGACCATTGATCCTTTTACGTTCGTCACGACCCAGGTTCCTATTTCAAATGATAGACTTAGTTTGTGTGTCAGGTGACAATTCTGTACCACTGTGGTATCTCCCAGGTCTATAGAAGATGGCTTGGTATTCCGTCAAACACTTACCTGCTTCTGTGGGACATCTTGGTCATTAATGCGACTGATGTCCCGAAATGGAGCACCTCACCAGTCACCCCATGAGAGCTTCGGCAAGTGCTACTCTTGTCGAAGCTTTTAGTGTGGTTCTATATTCTTTTCAAAACTAAAATAGAGCTCGCCTAATGCATCTTATTTGGCCCTGGTGTGTGCAGAAAGCCTTGTTACTGGTTTGCATGAACCTTTACACGTCCATGCTATCTCTGGGCGACACAGGGGTGATTCGTTGAAGCAAGATGTCTTTTGCTTGGAAAAAAATTGAACACTCCTGTCTTTAAAAAGGGGGTTAATTATCCATTTTAATGACAGACAAATCGAGCATTGCAAATACTCGTTGTGGCAACAGATCTTACAAACTGTACTTTGGGGAAGCAAAACCATTCATCGACAAGAACCATAAAGTGCCCGTTGTTTATGACCGTGACAAGATCCATACTTCTTAATTACCATGGTTGTTTGCTGTTTGCTTGTTGCCAGTGCTTGAGTGGGAGGAGAACGCTTAGGCATGGCTTTCGCCTGACACCATGCACATCTATGGAAGCGGGCATCCACTTTGGTCTCCAGCCCCTTTGTCTTATCTAACCCCTGTGTCCAGCATGAGCAAGGTTCAGCACTCTGTTGATCAGGCTGGCGGGTACAAAAGTTCTTGAGTCTCTGAGTAAGAGGCCCTCTTCAGAGAACAACAGCTCATTCCAAACTCTTCACAAATATTCGAGCATGTTTTTGGCCTTTGCCATCCTACGTTCTTGGAGCTGCAGTATTTTCTTCATGTTGCCCAAAACAATGGCTTCAAATGCCAGCCAGCCATTGTTTGCCGACACAGATGTAATTTCCTTCACTTACGTTGTGATGGGCACAGATGTCTGGATGATTAAGGGTACATGGCTACTGTCATAAATCATCAATGTATCAATTGAAAAGGATACGGTAACCAAAAAAGGATACAATTGGTCGGGCTCTTCCGGATCCTTTTTCACACGACTTGATTGTAGGTAGGTCAAATTAGACCTTCCAAATGATACAACTCTCTGACTGATGAAACAGGCAGAGAGATGGATCACTGGAAAGGGCGTGGGTATTGTATCGGAAGTACGCCTAGGATAGATAAAGTATCATAAGAAACTGTCCCAAAATCAAATCACTATTATAGCACAGTATTAGCATTAATTCAAAACACTGACCTTGTGGCAAAAAACTGAAGTATTCAACGAAAGTCTCTTGAAGAAAACCAGGAGTTGAACCAACGACAAAGGAGGGGAAGATTAGTAAGGGAGACTTATCCCGAACGGCATGAGGCTCACGCTAGATACCGGGTTGGTGCACCACAGGATAGCGTCCAAAGTACTGTGCACAATCACCTTCCAATAGTTCATGAAATACTTCCTTTCCCACGAAGAACAAAAATTAGAAGTTCACCTGTTAACTGTCATAGGTACCAAAGGTTCAAAGTAGTTTCAGAAAACCACGTGCAGGATTGCACGCGACAGCGTACACGCAGCCAGGATAGCCGCGCTTGGAGACAGCGTTTCCGCGTGGAGATTTAGCACGCAAACAGGATACGCGCAGCCCAGGACAGCCGTGCTTGAAAACAGCATCCGCGTATGGAAATTTGGCACGCGAACAGGATACACGCAGCTCAGGACATCCGCGCTTGCAGACAGTGTCCGTGTGGAGATTTGGCACGCGAACAGGATACACGCAGCCCAGGACAGCCGCGCTTGAAGACAACGTCTGCGTGAAGATTTGGCACGCAAACAGGATACACGCAGCCCAGGACAGCCGCGCTTGCAGACAGCGTACGCGTGGAGATTTGGCACGCGAACAGGATACGCGCAGCCCAGGACAGCCGTGCTTGAAAACAGCATCCGCGTATGGAAATTTGGCACGCGAACAGGATACACGCAGCTCAGGACATCCGCGCTTGCAGACAGTGTCCGTGTGGAGATTTGGCACGCGAACAGGATACACGCAGCCCAGGACAGCCGCGCTTGAAGACAACGTCTGCGTAAAGATTTGGCACGCAAACAGGATACACGCAGCCCAGGACAGCCGCGCTTGCAGACAGCGTACGCATGGAGATTTGGCATGCGAACAGAATACATGCAGCCCAGGACAGCCGCGCTTGGAGACAGCGTCCGCGTGGAGATTTGGCACGCGAACAGGATATACGCAGCCCAGGACAGCCGCGCTTGGAGACAGCGTCCGCGTGGAGATTTGGCACGCAAACAGGATACACGCAGCTCAGGACAGCCGCGCTTGGAGACAGCGCCCGCGTGGAGATTTGGCACGCGAACAGGATACACGCAGCTCAGGACAGCCGAGCTTGAAGACAGCATCCGCTTAGAGATTTGGCACGCAAACAGGATACACGCAGCTCAGGACAGCCGCGCTTGAAGACAGCGTCTGCGTGGAGATTTGACACGTGAACAGGATACACGGCTCCAGGAATTAGCATGTGGTGGAAAACACGCTCCAAAAGGCCAAAGAAGTTGCTGAAAGGAATGCGAGGACGCAGGTCCAGAGTTCAGCTACAAAACGCCAAAAATGAATTAACCAGAAGCAGCGATCGACGTTTCCACGCTGCTTATGTACGTACTGCCGTGATACACGTGACAGAACTAAGTCACGTTAATTTAACGACGTGAAAAATGCAGACGTCGTTTTCCGGGCAATGCATCGAACAACCTCCATTTCGAATAGAATGGTCAAGCGGGTCTATGGGCGTAACTCATTTTGTATGGAGAGGTTGTTCCCGGTCCAGAGATATGTCCAGCAGGCATGACAGCTACATCCTCAGCACCAACCTCTCCTGTTGGAGTTGTCAGGTTTTGGGACAAGTAGCCAGCGGCATTGTCCACTCTCAATCTATAAACAAGGGTTATATCATATTCCTAAAGTTGGAGAAGCCACTTCCCAATTCTTGCTGGGGGATACAGGGCTGATCCTGACATAATGGGGACCAGAGGCTTCTGACCATAAATAATAAACATGATAGTGGTGACCCTCCCAGAACAGCACCAACACTTCCTGCTCAATCTGGGAGTAAGTAGCCCTGCTCCTTTTCAAGCAGCACCCGACTTGTGTAGACAAGAGGTTGTGAATTAATTGTTGTCGGAAGCGGCTGGTTTCAGTTTGTTTTAGTTTCCAGTGCGGCTTGACAGCACAGTAACGTGACGTGACGAAAGATGACGAATCTAAAGAGGGGACACAATCGCTGTCTTGGCCAATGCTATCAGAAATAATCATGCAAGTCTGTCAGAAGCTGGGGGTAGTGCAGGCATCTCTTAAGTAGCAAACATTTTAAAATCACTAGTTGGAATACACAAGGCTTTAGTTCATTTAGAAATAACGAAATGAGAGCCCTGTTATTCGGGGAGAGTGACTTGATTCTATTACAAGAAACCTGGCTAGTTAATACACCACAACTTGAGGGTTTCAACTTGGCAATTCAACCAGCATATAGTAAAGCCAAGGGTAGACCGATGGGGGGTTTATTGACTGCCTGTAGAAGGGTCTTATTTAAGGAAATAACAGTTATAACTTACAAACAAGAAGGAATTCTTGTGGTAAGAGCAGTCACTCTCCCTGGTAACGCATCATCATTCTAAGGAGATAATAATTATCAATTTATATTGGAACCCAACCAGGGAAAAATTATTAGAATTTCTAGAATCGATCTCGGTAGTCCTTAGTGACACTAGGATTACCTACCCTGGGCCTACATAGTAGTTGCAGGAGACCTAAATTCACAATGCATTAAAACTAAACATAGATGTGGCAAGGGAAGAATTAAAGAAATAACAATCAATGGTAGAAAGTGGCTAGACTTCTTTGATGAATGGGATTTAAAACTTCTAAATGGATCGGTAGAAGGGGACGTTCCGCCCGCCACCACTTGGGGGAGGGGTGACACAGAGTGAACATTGGACTATGTCTTCTTATCTACAAACTGGTTTGGGAAATGTACACATTTCTCCGTTAAAGATGGGGGTACAAGTGACCATAAACGATTGGTAACACAAATAAGTTGGAGCTGTAGGGATACAATAGAGGTGTGGGACAATCGAGTAGTCGTAAATGCCAAGAAAAATCGCCTGGTTAAATATCAGAAAGAAGGCGCTCGTCTAAATCATGGTCTGGACAGACTCCGTAATTGGGATTGCCCTGAAGTCTTACACCAAAACTGTATGCCGATTACTTTCCATGACTTCATATGGTCAATTGATTGCCCAAAGATCATTCAAAAGGGTCATCAGCAAACCTATAAACATCATTTTGATGAAGCAATATGGGCAAAAAAATGTGAGAGGCGTAGACAACTAAGACTAGCAAGAAAGATGGCAAGAAGTTAATTAGACCTCGCAGTAGAGATAAAAAAAATCAAAAACAACTATAGGAGTTGGTCCAGACATCATAGAGAAGAGCTGTGGCAAAGTGATGGAGAAGAAATGCTACGTGCCTTGCAAAACAACTCATCACGTAACCTTTGGTCTCTTATCAACCCACTCAAAACTGATCAAGATATAGCTCAAATGAATAATGTAACAGAATCGAGCTGGTTGACCCATTTTTGTGACAAATACCACAAACCACAGGGAGTGCCGATTTTTGTGGGCCGCGGTGCAAATTGTGGGTTGAACTTCGATAGAGAACACGTCTTAAACTTGATCAATAAATCCTCTGCGTCCAGATCTGCAGGCCCCAATGACCTCACCTATCAAGTCTTTAAAGGAAATGGGACGTTGTGGGCAGATATCCTGTATACATTATTTAGGGGAGTGATAGATAATAGATCGATTCCCCCCTCTTGGAGGACGGCGATTATAGTCCCTATTTTCAAGAAGGGAGATCGTAGAAATCCAACAAGCTACAGGCCAATTACGTTGCTGGACGTGGAGAGTAAGCTGTTCACTAGTTTAGTACTAAGAGAACTGGAAACCTGGGCAAAAGAGAATACCATAATTCCCAAACAACAAACAGGGTTTAGAAGAGGTCACTCCACATCCTTGAATGGTATTATACTAGCCTCCCTAGCAAATCATAAAGATAAAAAAAATGTAGGTAGACTTTATGGTGCGTTTGTCGACCTGTCGAGCGCTTTTGAAAGCTCTGGCTTAAGATGGAGCAGAAAGGGGCCCGAAAACACTGATAAACATTCTAGTAAACCTTCACGAAGGAAATACAGCTAGAGTAAGACTTAATCTAGCGGGACACCTGTCGGACTACATAAGTATAAATAGGGGAGTAAGACAAGGGTGTATGGTGGCACCATTTCTTTTCAAGTTTTATCTCGGAGACTTTGGACATTTTATAGAGTTCTCAGCATTGGCAAGCACTAAGGTCGGCTCATTAGCAATTAAATGGCTTATGTATGCCGACGACATTGTCCTACTAGATAGGACTCCTGTCGGTCTGCAAAGACTGCTGAATGCACTTGATGCGTACATGAAAGTAAATGATCTGGTGGTAAACCCGGAGAAATCAAGGGTTTTAGCCTTTGGAAGTAAAGGTATTAAAGGAGCAAGATATTTTTGGTCAATAGGTGGTTGTTTGATTCCTGTGGTAAAAGAAGTTGTGTACCTTGGCATCACTTTGCATGAGGTCCCTACAGTTGGGACACAGTATGGAGAACTGTTGACCAAATGTACACAACTAATAGCACAAATGAGGAAGATCTTGAACTTGTATGGTAAATTTTCAATCATGCCAATAATTAAGTTTTACGTGGCAAAGATTATTCCTCTGCTACTATACGGAATTGAGGCAAAACCTTTACTATGGTCAATAGTTTGGCAAAAACCTGAGAGTTACATCTGGAACCAGGCATTAGGTCTGCCTAGAGGCCTCCAGACGGCTACTCTCAGGTACGAATTAGGTTTAAAATCTCTTAAGATCGCAGCGGAGTGGAAATTAATTTCCTTATACAGGTCAATTTTGGTGCTAATGCCTAATGCACTGTACGAAGATCTTCTAGACAACTTGAATTCAGATACCTCACTAACTCTGAGAGAACTTAGACAGGTGGCAGAAAATCTACTGATCTATTGTGAACAAGATAAACACACATTGATCGCAAACACATTGAAGGTCAAGAAAGTCCTGACAATAAGAGATTGGATTACCACATCAGATATGGTGAGGTCTTCCTCCATCCCCATATCCTTCTTTAAGTATGGGAAAAAGCAGGGTTTTGTTCCTAGGTATCTGACAAAGTTCCCAGATGCGAAGGGAAGGCAGAATTTCTTGCGAGTACGCCTGAATTTGATCAAGACGGGTGCAGTACTGACTAAATGGGACTCACAGAAGCGACTAGGAGTCTATGTACGGAATGCTCAGACCCAAGGAAACAAACGCTTGAGCATTTATTGAGATTCTGCAAAGTCACCTGGGATACAAGAGTTAAATACCTGGATAATTCAGTTGGGTCACTCGACCGGTTCTCATCAAGTGCTTTTTGGGAAAGAATGATTGCCGGCTACGAAACTAAATTGACACTAAATGTAATAAGGGTACTGCAATATACAGGTTTTATTCCACAAAAATACTGGTAATATAATTGTTGTAGTCGATAGGAGATGCGTTTGTATGTTTATTCTATTCTTGACTGTTGTTCAATTATTTTACTTTTTTTATTATTTATTTTTTCTTCTTTTATTATGTGAAAATTGTATGAACTTGTATTAGTATATTGCAATGGACTTTGAGCAATTTTTTTTAAGAAGTATGTGTAAAAAAACCAAATGCGGTTATATCACAATAAAAAAAAAGAGGTTGTGTAGCCCCTTATTTCTGCCTTTGTGATAGAACAGCATCTAGTTTGAATGGGCTGGTGTACAGCATGATTTGAGATAGGAAGTTGAAGTCAAGATAGGCAATGATTGTGTCTACTGTCACAGTATCCTTAGAATCTCTCTGAATGTCTTTTCCTCTAATGCAGTGCACTCTGTGGAACATCGGAAGGAGGAGATGGACTCAGGGATGTCATGTTCAGGCTGTTTTATTTAACTAAAAGAACAATGCCTATCTGTCCATCCTGCTAAGAAGGATTTCCCTACCTATGAACTAAAACTAAGGGTGCTTCTCTACTGTAAAAATAAGAAAAGATAGTCCTCAGTCCAAAACCTATCTAATATCTGGCCCTACCACTTAAACAAAACAACAGAAGATTAGGCTAGAACCGTGGCCTCTCAGTTCATGCTTTATCCAGCCAATGTTGTTGGGATCACTTCCAGGGCAGTGTTCACAGTTCATCAAAGAAATATTCTTGAACATTCACCAAAGCAAGCTCCTTAGGTCTTTCTTTAAGTTCTGCATAAAAAGTTGAAAGTCTCGGTATAAACCAAAAGTCTCTGGTCCTTTAAGGGGAGATAAGATTCCCTTCCTCCTTGTACACCAATTTGGCCCTTTTGTTTCCGACCCTTTTTCAGAGTCTTGTCCAGGCTCATTGAACCCTCCAAGTTCTCTTTTCTTTATACATTTTATAAGATTCCTTGTTTCCTCAGGGCCCTCCAGGCCTCTCTGGGTGTTTGGCTGTGTTAGATGTTAGATGTTGTGGTGCAATTGGTGGCCCCTGCCAATATTCATAACTCTGGTTTCTTGGGCTCCCATAACCCTCCTCATTAGGTGTCTTCTTTGTGTTGCTTCACGCTCTCCTTCCTCCTTCCTGTGCAACCCTGATACCTTCTTGGTTGTCGGGTGTGCTCCAGCGGGATGAAATCACAGCGTGGACGTTACTGCTCGTTCTTCTCTTTCCTCTCTCTGCTATAGAAGCATTTGCTTCTCGGATTCTTCCTGTCTCAGCAGTTTCATCGATCCTCATACTCTGAATGGAGGATTTGTTCCTCTGCTCCGTTCTTCTCTTTGCTGTCTCAGCTATAGAAGCATTCGCTTCTCAGATTCTGCCCGTCTCGACAGCTTCATCGGCCCTCGTACTGCTAACAGAGGATTTGTTCCCCCGCTCTGCTCTGGGTGTTCGTTTCCAGGCCCCAGGCCCACAACGGCTTCAACGTGGTCACCTTACCAACTGAGACGGTTATTACGCCCCGTCTCCTTCACGGCAGTATCGGCGTATTCGGCGCCGGCCGTTCAGCGTCTCGCTTGATCAGCTCTGTTCTTCCATGTCACTGCTGTTTAGGACTCCTCTTCCTGCATTCAAGCTTCCTCGTCTCTTTATTCATGCTGCTGTATTTCACAGGGGTGTGTTGTTACAGGCCTGCCCCCTCCACAACTACAACAGCAGGCACAAGCATCCGCTTCCTCTTCCTCCTCTTTTTTAGATCAGCAACCTTCCCCAGACAATTAGGACTTAGAAGAGAGGAGGACACGCAGCAACCATCCCTACTAGTTTTGGCTTATGTTCCTAATGAGCAAGAAATAGCAGTGATTAACAAGAGACTTGGTTTTGTGCCTACTCCACGTTACGATGGGTTTCAGACTCGAATAGAGATAGGGCAATTGCTATGCAAAATTCACCTTCGACAATTCTTTTCAGAATCAGACCTTTGATACACAAATTAACAAGAGCGGTTTGCGTAGCCGTTCCACCTTTGAACCTCCAGTTACTAGCCATACTCCTGAAGCGGAGGTCTTTGCCAAGCGAGTTTGGCTTGACTTAGACCTTCTTGAACTTAAAAAGACATCTGAAACTTTCCATAATTTCAGTAATGCTGAAAGAGCAGCCGTGAAGAGCTTGGCTCAGCACCAGGAGGCTCTTATACGTAAGGCTGATAAAGGTGGAGCATTGGTGTTACAAAACAGAACGGCATACATCACCAAATGCTCAAGGCAACTACCGGACAATTCCTTTTATCTGCAGATCACTGAAGATCCTACTATGAGACTCTCTACTCTAATTTGACAACTTGGATAAAACACTACAGAGGAAATGGATTTGTAAACCAACAATACTTACATTCTATACTCTCCCTAAAATTCATAAGTCGTTGGACAATCCACCTGGTGGTCCCATAAGGCTCGCTGTTGGAACCTCTGTCAAAGTTTGCATATAAGTATTTGAAACCTTTTGTGTCCACCATGTTTTCTCACATTCAAGACACAACAGAGGTCATTAATTTGATTAAAGGTATGAGCTATGACAAAAACAAACAAATGCTAGTCAGTTTAGACATTATGTCCTTGGACACCTGCATTCCCCAAAGAGATACCTTATAAGTATTGGAAGAAGTGCTGCTTACTAAGAGAACTACTGCGGTTACACCCAATAGTTTCATTCTTTGGTGTGCTGAAATGGCACTGACTGAAAACTATTTTAGTTTTAATCGTGATTTGTACCATCAAATCCAATTTGACAGCCATTGGGTCCCCGGTGGCCCCGACAGCAGTTAATTTGTATGTTAAGTTTTTTGAGATACAAGACATCTATCAGGATTCCAATCCATTTTTAGAACAGATTTCTCCATGCAGGTGTTTCATTGACAATATTTTAATTATCGGGGATGGCTTAAAGACAGCTTTTCTCGACTTTGTTGATTGGATTAACCAACAGAACCTATATCTGAGGTTCACTTCCACTTGTAGTAATAAGAAGTAAACTTTTTAGATATTACAATCTGGGTAGATTACCAAGACAAGGCATTACAAGTCAGACCTTTTCACAAACCAACCGACAGGAATGCCCTCCTTTCTTTTGACAGCTGTCATCCACGTCATACACGTGAGAATTTACCATTTGGTCAATTTTTGCTGCTCAAACGGAACAGCACGCATAAGGAGACCTTCTTATTGGAAGCAGAATCACTCAGTTCCAAAATAAGAGCAAGAAGTTACCCTAAAAAAATAATCAAGAGGGCTCTTAAAAGATCTATCAATAATAACCGTGAATCACTCCTGCAATATAGAGCCAGGACCATGGAGAACTCAAAGATGGTATTTGGGAGCACTTTTACGAACAAGTCTAACAAAGTAACCAGGATTATTAAAAAGAACTGGCACATTCTTGAAGGGGGTGAATGCCCTTTAGAAATCCCCTTGTGTGCTTACAAGAGGACGTCCAACTTGAAAGAACTACTGACCAAGAATGACATTTCACTTAGATCTGCTGAACAGAAAAGTGTCACAGAACTCTGGGGTTTACCTCCAGTCAAGAGTCATTCACCTTGAGGCTGTAGTGTTAACTGTAAGCTTACGGGAAGGTCGACTGAGGTCGACATAGGCTTACCGAGACCATGGACACAGTCTCAGTTCACTAATTACAACTCCACTAATGTGGTTTACGCTATTTGGCGTCCGTGCTCAAATCTATATAGGCACGACTGAATACAGAGTTAAGCCTAGGATCAATGAGCATAGGAGTAACATCAAGAACAAGGTTCTAATGGCACCATTAGTTGGCCATTTTCTGGCGATGGAACACAGTAGTGAAACACTGAGATGGATGGAGATAGGTCTCAATGGACAAGTTGAGTGGCTTAATTGTTAAATACAATCTTGGCTATAGACAGCCAGTTTACAGAGTTGGTAAATTCTCTTTTGTTCTTTCTCCCTCAGCTCTGGATAAGACCTGAGAGCATCAACCGCCAGCATAATGTTAGAATAAGTGTATTTCTCAATCCTGACTGCAACTATATGGTGGATTCATACAGCCAGTTTAAATTCAATTCAGTTCTGTTTATCCTCCCGCAAGGGTTTTAAAATGGATATAGTACCCGACTATTGGAGTAATTTTAGATGATTACACTTGTCTTTTATATCAATTGCTAAGCCAATAGCTGCACGCAGTTGTTTTGATGAACAAACTGTCCTGTTCTATATTACCATGGTTGCCAGGTTACCTTTTTATTGATACAGACTGGCGTGGCATTTGACATTTGAGCATAGAGAAGCATGTGATTTTGTTTTCACGTTCACTTCCGCGCTACACGGTCGTCTTATTTTGAGTTCTGCGCAGATCATGTGACCAGCCTCGCAGAGAGACGACCTGTCAGGAGGAAGCTGTATCTTTTTACCAACAGTAAGATGTTCTATTTACTGTGGAACAATGCAAGGTTCTTTTGGGCTATGCGCGTCTGCTGCTGGTACATTTTACACTATATATGCGAATGGAACGTGACATGCCACTTCTTTACTTTTGTACTTTTCTCTAGTGCACCTTGCACACTTCGGCTTCCCGTGGTACAGCCCTACATATCGGGGGATTTGTATCAAGAGACGACCGAAGGCGTCCTTTGACGTGGACGATGACAGAAGGCTGCCCATTGGTTTCGGGCATTTATTGCTGCAGGGCACCATAGGTAATACGTTCTATCAATCCAGTACCCTTGAGGTACGGATCAGAGTTTCATGTGACTACGGCCTGTGTATTTTCAGGAGAGAGTCACATTGTGATTTTCGTTCATATATATCAGAAGACGCTTGTACGCAGCACGCTAGAACGTGCTTTTACACAAGCTATGAACCCAGTCAATTTAGTTTGATGACATTGGACTTTGAGACTGCCATACGTCTTTTAATGATTTTGGATAATGAAGAGTAGGCCTTTATAATCTGTGATGACTACACAATGATTTTAGATAGGGGTATGTCTGTGGTTAGCTGTTGTTATGAGAACACTAAGAGATCTGCAGCCTCATTATGACCCAGGCGCTAAGTGTTTAACGGTGCCGTAAAAGGCTGCGGCGCCGTTAAACACCTAGCGCCTAATTACGAGGTCCCAGCGGTTTTACCAGCCGTTAAAGTAGGGGCCTGTAAAGGGACCTTGGTGCTGATTACTGTACCGCAATTTGCGGTACCTTAATTAGCGCCTTCCCCATTCCCATTGAGCCCTATGGGGCAAAAATGGGAATGGGGAAGGGCCATGGCGGCATGGGGAATTACCGCCCCACCAACCTCGGAATGGGGTGGTAATGCCCCATTCCGCCATGGCGGACTTCGGCATGGACCATGGTGCTAATAGCACCATGGTTTAGCGCCGGAGTCCTAATGAGGCCCCTGGTGTTTTTCATACAGATGTCGTGGATTTTCTGATCATACTACCCTTCCTATTTGTTTCTCAGCGGCGGGTCGACATATGGGACGCTCAAACCTGACCGTGTAAAGAATACTTAGATACTACCTACACGGTAAGCCTTGAAAGGGTGGGTTGTTGTGCCCCTAAGGCTTTAGCAGCTACTACATTGGTATTTATTTCTGAATGCTGCCTATGGGCCTCATTACACGGTAGGCGGTGAGCCATGGCGCTATTAGCGCCATGGTTCATGCCGGTAAAATACGGGCACCGCCTTGGCGGAAAGGGGATTTACCGCCCCATTCCAAGGTTGGAGGGGCGGTAAATCCCCCTTCCGCCATTGCCCTTCCCCATTCCCATTTCTGCCCCATAGGGCTCTATGGGAATGGGGAAGGCGCTAAATACAGCATCGCAATTTTGCGGTGCCGTAATTAGCTCCGAGGTCCCTTAGCGGGTTGGATTTTAACGCCTGCAAAAATCAGGCGTTAAATCCCCCAACCCGCAAAGGGACCTCGTAGTAAGGCGGTAGGGATTTACCGGTACCGGTATTTTACCGGTACCGGTAAATCCTACCGCCATCCGTGTAATGAGGCCCATCTTTTCTCTCTACTCTAGATCCTGGACGTTCATCTTGTGTGGGTTTTGGGGTTGTTGGAAACCATTTGTGAATGTGCATCTTTTTTTCATATATACGTTGGTCCCCTGAAGAAGTTCTCGGACAGTTGTTTCAAAATTAACAGAAGAACGAAACATGTTGGGTCTGTAAGCACTGGACCTGGTGGCAGTGTGGTTAATGAGCTTATTAGGTTAGGTTTATCGCCTTTCGTTAGGAAAGGATTTATTCACCTAGGACCATTCAGTAGGTTAAAAGGTGACCCATATTAATTTCGGCCCCTTTTTTTGGTTTAATAACGTTTGCTTACATTTTATTGTTGATGTACACTCTATTTGTTTGCACTTTAGGTAACTTCAGCCTGCAGTAGGCGTTGTCTACTGGAAGGTGTTTTTAAGATTTACATGTTTGCACTAGTGATTTTTTGGCTTTAGATTTTTGTAATGTTTTATTGTTATCCACACCTAGGTAATACACTGAATATGTTTTACGATGATGTTTTTTGTACGATGTTTTTAAAAATGTTTTAAGAAAATTATTTGTGTTTTAATAAAATTACATGTATTAACATCTATGGTCACAAACCTTTACTCAGTACCTATTTGGTACATCGACTGAGTAGTCCTGTTTCAAGAGGAGAGGTTGAAGCGACATACAGGATCTTTGGTCTGTTAGTGTCCATGGTTTGTTGTAGGCCTGAACCCCTGTGTCATTAAATTGCCCTTGGTCTCCTTTTGTATTATTGTGTGTCGTTCTTCACCAGCTGATGAGCTCAAGGTGCTTCCAGAATTACCCCGAGCCAAAGAAATAGAAGCAATTTCATTATGTTTTGATTGTCACACAGAGATGTCATCAGTCTTTTCCACTCCCATATATAGGGTGTTCCATATGGGAATGGGAGTCCTTGTCTGTAGAGGGGAGTCACTCCCAGTGAGGTTCCGCTTTTTCAGACACCTAGGGAGGGTCATGATTAGTGGGCTAACCTCCCTAGCCTCAAAGTGGGTGGCTTTCACCCTGGGAAGAAGGGACAAATTGCCCAGATTTGTCACAACTCCCAGGTGGAGTCCTTACTGATAAGGTAATGCCATGGCTAAGAGTGTGTGGCTCGGCCTTTAACAAAATGCCCACATTAGTTCACCACCCCAAGAAGCACTGGACATCTGAGGAGTTGGCAGGCACTGCTGCTGCATCAGTGTCCTTCACGTTGCAAGTGCCAGCGAATAGGCCCTCCTCTTGAAACACATACCCAAAGAATTCAATGCAGGTAATGAAAAATGTACATTTGGCTTGGTTGAGTTTCAGACGTTGTTCTTGCAACCAGGCCAATACACTGTCAAGACGTTCAATGTGTTCATCCTCACTGGAGGCATATACTAGAATGTCATTGCTGACATTAACACACCAGTCAGTCCATCTAGCACGCTCATCACTGTATGCTGGAATACCTACGCCACAGGAGATACTCTGAAACTGAAGCGTTTGTATAGTGTGACGATCATCCAAATGGCATCACTTCTCCCCATAGGGGAGCCCCTTACCATGAGGTTAGGGAGGTGCGGCCGCTAACCAATAATCCCCCTAGGGGTGGTAACACACAGGAGGACCTCATGGGGAGGAACTTTCCTCCTGGGGATAAGGTTGTGAGTCCGGGGCACAGCACCCTTAACTCCCGACCCCACAGGGTAATCACAACAGCCAAACCTTCTCTACCTAGGATACAGTCTGAAAGCATGAGCCTCATTATAGGTTTGCCGGTCTGGGAACTACGGTACTGGTAAGCTTGCCGGTACCGTAGTTCCCGGACCAGTAAACTATGAGTTCTGCTCGTGGCGGCCATTGCGGCCGCCAGGATTGGCCTGGCGGCCATACCGGCACCCGCGAGCTGAGCATGTCAGATGCAACGGCACCGTTGATAACGGTGCCGGTGAATCTGGCTTCCCCATTCCCATGGAAATGGGGAAGAATATTTTCTGACGTCCAGGAATGGACAATTACCGGGTCCGGCAAGGCCGTTATGACCCGGCAATCGCCCATTCCTGGGCGCTAAAAAAAGAAAATACTGGCGGCAGCCGTGCCTGTATTACAGGCACGGCTACCGTCAGCCTTGTAGTGAGGCCCCATGTGTTATTGTAAACTGTCAGACAATCTCACTGTAATGATTACAGGGCCGAAGAAGATCCTGAGCACTTTAAAATCAACTAGGAAGAGTGCTCGACCAGCTGTTGTCAATCGAACAGACGCTATGCTGGGGCAGTCCCCGCTATTTAAACCAACAGCAAAGAAGGACTTTGTTCTGAATCCAGAAGCAGAACTTGGCAAGCAAGGACATTGTTGAGAAGCCCGCGAGGTTGAAAGAGGGCTTCTAGAGACTGCAGCGAGGCAGCTCTCCAGTGTAGCAGAGACAAGCAGCGGGACACCCGGACTGCGTCTTGTGAGTTGGTTGGGAGCCGGCACACTTGAGTGGAGAAACTGAGAGGTGGTGGAGTGAGTTGTCATGGATGGGCAGTGTGGTCAGAGAACTGCGCCGAGACCACCTACTCTGGTCTAACATGTAGCCATGCAGGCGAATGTATGGGGAGCACGAGAAACTGTGGTGGTAGTGTTACCTGTAACGGGTGGACCGTCCGGTCCGGTACTTGCGCAGAGACCTGGCCATGAAGACAAGCGGGCCTATGAAGCAAAGTAGAAGGACAAGGCAGAAGAACAAACCCGCAGCCCCTGGCGAAACCGGTGAAGCATTCTCCGAGAGACGGTAACAGGAATACGAGTAAGTCCGGGAGGGGGCCAGGAAATTTTGAGAAGCAGAAGAAGAAGTAGAAGAAGAGAAAGTAGTGAAACACGTTGTGAGGCAATTCTCTGGCCAATTCCACAAGAGTGTGGTAATGGAGAGTTGAGGAGGACTCAGGCTAACAAAGAACTGGGGAGCACGCTAGGAGATGGCAGTCATTCTCCTAGCCCCAGCTGGGAATCGTGGGACTGTGTTTCTTGTTGTTGTGAACTTTGGAACCCCTTCTTTTGTTGGTGAACCTTGGAACATTTCCTGAGCTTGAGAACGCTCACCTTGAAAGACTCATACCCATGAGAAGGGAATCATTCTCCTGGGTTTTAGAAATAACTATTTTTCTTAGATTACGATTTGTGTTTAAGTGGTAGGCATAGAATAGGAGTTTGGACTAGGGCAGTGAATTTGTGATTTGACTACACAGACTTCCTGACTGACAGAGTTTTAGTTTGTTTGAGATAGGAAAACATCCTCTAATTAGAGATAGGTAGGTTTGTTTATTCTATAAATAAAAGTCTATAACAACCACTATGCCACCGTTTGCACAGGCTCCTCATTCCATGCCGCCACCATAGGTAAAGACCACAATGAGTTAAAAATGTTATGCACCTCAATGCGGGGTGAACACTTATCGGATGGTACCCTGAATTAAGGCCACGCTTAGAGAAAACACTGCCTTTTCACTATATTATCAATTGTCAGAGATGGATGGCGCTCTGTTATGCTTGATTTATGCTTGATCCAAAATGGCGCAGGTGCGCAATGCATTCTGGGAGCGCTTGGAGCCATGTTGGATATTTACTTCATACCGCAGTGAAACGCTGAACACATTTTGCTGAGTGTTAGATTCACAGTGCTGAGACAAACATGCTTTTCCAAACCTGGTATGCGGTGAAGGCCATTTCTGCTGGGAAAGCTAACGTTGTTATGGCTTGCTACTGTTCTCTGTGGAGCGTGTTTTTAGAGAAGGGAGGCACTGCGCTTCTTGGGGGAAGCTCTCGATTGACCCAGCTGGCAACCGACGGCTGTTCCTCAACTGCGCAAGTGCAATTTCCAGAATGTTTGAGAATTAACTCCCCTTTGTGGAGTGTGCATATATGCGGAAACCCGTAGGTGGTCAGGTGAGACTTCAGCCAAAGAAGGATGCTTACGTCTGGCCTTCCTGTGAGCTGTGGTACTCTCTGCCTGGCTGTTCCCGGGGTCTTCCAGCCGCTTCTGGACGAGATGAGGAATCCTGTTACGCTCACAGTGATGTATTTCTTTTTGACTTCTTTGCTTCTTCTGTGATCTATGTCCTTATTATTTTTATGAGTTATTTCTATGTACTTGTAATCTTTGAATAAATAGCCGTCAAGAGCTGATTATCTTCTAAAGAGTGCGTGGCTGTGAGTTATTGTGTCTCTCTGTTTGTTGTTTGAAGTATTTGCTCTATAATTGCATTGGTGATTTATGGTTGTTCCGTGCACTTTTTGGGGAAGAGCAATACATTTTTGGCGTCACAAACAGGATTGCTCATGATGAATTGTTCCGGGAGTCCAAGAATCTGTTGAAACGTAGATAGGGTTTGGTTGTCGCGTGAGTGAAGTTTTTGAATAGTGCAGTTTTTTTTCTCTCTTTTGTAAGCGTTTGAGTGCCTTTGGGAGTGATTGTATTGTGAAGAAGAAAATATATAGGTTCAACAAGGTTTTGCTTTGTTTGTGATAATGAATAGTTTGTTCAAGAAGAAGAACGTTACCGCTGGCGATGACTGTTCTGATGTTGTTATCCCAGGTTGGACTAAGAGTCCATATGATAAGTTGGCATGGGCATGTGGTGCCGGTTTAAGTGAAACTTGGGATCAAGGATTGGGAGATGCCGATCTGACTGATGTAATTGCATGCTTGCAACAAGTTCCAGTAGAACGCGGCAAAGAATGTGCGGCATTAGGTAGGCGAGGTTGGGTTCTTTTGCATGCTTATAGGAAAATACATCAAATGAAGATGGAAATGAAAAATGAGGTTTTGCGATTAGAGAGAGAGCTAGCTGCAGAACGGCAGACTGCTTTAATGCAGCAGATTCAAATGAAACTGTTTAAAGACAAGGCTGACACATATCAGGCGGTGGCCGAGAGGGCAGCAGTATGAGTAGCCCGGTATAAGTATATGAAAAGGCAGGGAGGGGTCAACAAAAGAAAGGTGGCAACTGTAATCGCTACCGCTGGCGCAGTCTGGGATCCAGACAAGTGGGATGGTGATATTTTTGATTCGACCAGTCTAGAAAGTAGTTCCGCAGATGAGTCTGACCCCAAAACAGAGGCGAAACAGAAAACAGTGGCGGTGAAGCCTGTAAGAAGACGGCGAGCCGGACCACACCCGCAGAATCCTGCTGGCGGAATGGTGGATTTAACCATGCTGGAGGATTACACACAACAGGAGGTTGGGGAAATTATTACCCGTTTGAGGCAAAAATCAGGGGAAGCTTTATTGACATGGATGGTGAGATTGCTAGATGGGGTGCTGCAGGGTTGTTGGTAGATTCTACTGATTCACCGCGTTTTTTACCCCTGTCAATTGACACTAATGTACAGGAGGTCTTAAGAGCAGGACCGCCCCCTGACGCAAATGGTCAAGATACGCAGGTGTCTTTGTTGCACCTGGTAGCTCAAGCATGTAACCGTAAATACCCTATTACCACAGATTGGCCCAGTGAAGAAACGAAGTGGTATACGTTGAGAGAAGCAATTAAAAAAGTCAGAGAGCATGCTATGAAAGAGGCGATTCACATAGATGCGCCTGATCACATGGGAGCCGTGCCGCTCTCAGTTTCAACTCGAAACATGGTGATTAGAACTGCGCCACCCGCATACAAAAGTGTCATTATGACTTTGCTCGTAGGTATGATGGGCAAGGCTACTGATGAGGTAGCAGATGCCATTCGACAACTTGCAGATTTGGGAGAGTGGGATAAGAGCGATAACAAGCCACGAGAGAGAGGGGGGCATAGTGAGAGAAGAACTGAAGGCAGGCGGCAAGATAGCAGAGACTCCCGCGTGTCCCGAAAAGACATGTTTTTGGCTTTGTTAAAAGATGGCATGCCACACGAAGAAACTGATGGCATTGAAACCAAAGTAATGTATGAATTATACAAAAAACGAGGACTTGCAGCCAAAGAGCGCTATAAACAGGTTAAGAAACAAGTAGTCACCACACCACAGGGGGACACCTCACCTTCTGCTCCCCCTGCGGAAGAACAAGACGAAGGGTCTATGGGAACACCTTCCCCGTACCAGCCGACATATGCTGATTTGAGAAAAGTGGTGAGTGCGATGCTAGAGGCGGAGTCGAGTCACACTCATTCAAAGTTTGACTAGGGCTTCGGCCAAGCTCCGGCAGTGTCTGCCCGCATAAAAGTGTTATAGGCGGCCTCATGTTGATGTAAGATACTTTGTGGGTCAGGAAATACACAAGGGGTGCAAGCATTGATAGACACCGGGGCGGAGGCCTCTTTGATTCATGGTAATCCAACACGATTTAAAGACAAACAGTTTACAATTACAGGTTTAGGGTTAAAGGAGACCCCCGCAGTGCAAACGCGAGTGGAAATGAAAACAGGCAATTTAAAGAGGCAAAAATACCAAGTGTTGATTGCCCCGATACCTGAATATATAATTGTCTTTGACATTTTGGAAGGGCTAACCTTGGGACTTGGCGGTAAAACGTATCAGTTTGGGGTGAGTACATTGATTTGTACACCCATTACCGTAGGCAAATTGACGATACCCCCAGTGCAAGTGCCAGTGGCAACCAAGCGGGTAGCAATGAAACAATACCGCATTCCTGGGGGGACACAAGGAAATCTCAGACACCATTAAAGAGTACGTGGAGGCGGGTATATTACGCCCTATTACCACCTCATGGAACAATCCTCTCTGGCCTATTAAAAAGGGAAATGGGTCGTGGAGGATGACGGTGGATTACAGGGAGTTGAATAAACATACTCCTCCCTTAGTGCCCGCAGTCCCAGATGCTATTACATTGATTGAAAATGTCCAAAAGTTTGAGGGGACTTGGTATGCATTGATCGATTTAGCTAATGCATTTTTCTCTGTGCCAATTGCTGATGAGTGTCAAGAACAGTTTGCATTTACGTGGGGTGGACGACAGTACACTCTCACGAGATTACCCATGGGGTACATGCACAGCCCGACTATCTGTCACCGGCTGGTGGCAGAGCACTTAGACAAGATACTGTGTAAACCTGACATACGAATCTCTCATTACATTGATGATATTTTGATCCAAGGCAAGGATGAACACAGTGTGCAAAGTCAGCTAGATGTCCTCATGGAAGGATTAGAAAAGGAAGGGTGGGAGATTAATCCGAGTAAAATTCAAGGTCCAGCTGAAAGAGTGATATTTCTAGGGATTCAGTGGCATCATGGGCATCGGGAAATGGTGCCAAAAGCCTGACAGAAAATACTTGAATTCACCACTCCAACGAACAAAAAGCAAGCTCAGCAGTTTATAGGACTGTTTGGCTTTTGGAGACAGCACATTCCGCATTTAGGGCAAATATTGCCCCCCCCCCTCTACAAGGTGACACGAAAGAAATATGAGTTTCAGTGGGGGGAAGAGCAGCAAAAAGCCTTTGAGATGGCAAAAGATTCGGTGCAGCAGGTGCTTGATTTATGGCACTTGAAGGAAGGCGAAGTGGAATTAAATGTGTCTGTGCAAGACAATTATGCTAACTGGAGTGTGTGGCAGAAACAAGACAGGAAACGTGTGCCATTAGGGTTTTGGAGTCGTAAGTTGCCCGATGCTGGTAACTCATATACTCCATTTGAGAAGCAATTGCTGGCATGTTATTGGGCTCTTGTTGATACCGAGCAGATGACGGTGGGTCATGATGTATTTATGAGACCTGAAATGCCAATCATGCAGTGGGTACTGAGCTCTCCTAAAACGCATCGTATAGGACATGCTCAAGAAGCCAGCATAATTAAGTGGAAATGGTATATTCAAGACAGAGCCAAATCAGGAAAGGGTGGAGTAGCAAAACTACATGAGCAAGTAGCCAACAAACCCCCCTACAGATTACATACCACCGGAGGTGCCTGAAAAACGTGAGTCTCCCGAGAATTGGGGAGTACCTTACAGCGATTTGACTGTGGAGCAAACAGAGCATGCTTGGTTCACGGATGGTTCAGCCCGATACGTGGGAACTGAGCGGTACTGGAAAGCAATGTCGTACAATCCCAAAACAAAAAAGTTGTTGACAACGACAGGGAAAGGGAAGAGCAGTCAGTTCGCAGAACTTTACGCAGTTTACCAAGCGTTGAAACAAGAGACCCCTGGTCATTGTTATGTGTACACAGATTCATGGTCAGTGGCGAATGGATTGGCAGTGTGGTTGCCAACTTGGCAAAAGAATGGATGGAAGATTCATTCAAAAGAGTTGTGGGGAAAAGAACTGTGGCAAGATATTGCAGAAATGCTATTACAAAGTGAAGTCACTGTATATCATGTGGACGTGCATTGTGCCACAGATTCATTAGAACGTTGGTTTAATTCTGTTGCAGATGAACACACCAAGATTTCCTCAGTGGATGCAGAGACTCGGGAAGACGATATGGAGGGTTTGGCCAAATGGGCCCATCAGAAATGTGGGCACCTTGGAGAAAAGGTTACTATCAGGTGGGCACAAGCTCGAGGCATCAGTCTTCCTTTAGAAGTAGTGAAAACCATTATTTTGCAATGTCCCGTGTGCCAACACCAATTACATAAACCGATACCTCAAATTGTTCGAGGCACATTGAGAAGAGGAAAATTACCAGGTCAAAGTTGGCAGATTGATTATATCGGTCCTATGCCAATCAGCAGAGGTTGTCAGTATGCATGCAGTATTGTGGATACCTACTCTGGATATTTGATGGTTTTTCCGTGCAAACGTGCAACCCAATTGAACACCATCAGGTTGTTAGATCAGATCATATTACATTATGGAGTGCCTTTGCAAATTCAAAGTGACAATGGGTCACATTTCAAAGGCAAATTAATCCAAGATGTTGTCAGGAAAAGAACATTGAGTGGATCTATCACATGCCGTACCATTCAGCTGCGGCAGGGCTAATTGAACCAATGAATGGGTTACTGAAAGAACAGTTGCGCAAATCTGGAGACGGCAGTTTGGCAGGCTGGCGTGATCGTGTGTTTGATGCGGTGCAAGTGTTAAACAATAGGCCTGTATATGAACATGAAACTCCTTTGATGAGACTAATGACTCCTACTTTGCAGGTTCAACCCAATTCAGTCAGAGAAACACTATTATACTGGGAAATTACTCCAGGTTCTTTAGCTCCCTATCGAGCAACTCCAGAGTCAGCCGGGGTAGACTTACATTCCAATGAAGAAATCAGATTAGATCCAAGAGGAATAGTTGTAATTGAAACAGGGATTGGAGTACAGATTCCCCCAGAGCAAATGGGATGGATTGCCCCTCGATCTGGCCTAGCATTGAAGGGAGTTCAAGTGTTGGGAGGGGTAATTGATGCTGATTACCAAGGCAAGATTAATGTCATCCTAATGAATAGTGGGGATCAATTATTATCAATACACAAGGGTGATCGAGTGGCCCAATTGATAGTCATTCCCATTAAATTGTCCATGATTAAGAAAGGGGAGCCTCTTACAGTGTTAACTACCCATGGGGATCACGGTTTTGGCTCTTCAGACAGTATGGTACCGAGTGCAAAGGTGTGGGTGGAAAAGCCAAGTGGCCCACCAGTGCCCGCAGATGTCATTGCATCAGGCAAAGATCAAGTTGTTATAGTTATGGAGCCTGGTAGAAAGAAATGGCAATATGTACCCGCAGACAAATGTTACCTGAGAGAGTGATGTGCAACACTGATATCTCTTTTCTGGGTTTGCTTTGTAAATCCTGGGTCTGGTTGGTGTAACTGTGGCACTGAATGGACTCCATGTGGGCGAATTAAACGATCTGCTGTTACAACCGAAAAATGTCACATCTGTGCCAGTGATCAAGGGGATACTGATAGTGATGAATAATGTTGTCCCCAAGCAGCCCTATGCAAGTGCTGAAAAGCCTGCCAGACCGAAGACATGGATTTGTGAAATGCGACAAACACATCAGGAGCAAGTGAAAACAACCTTGATGCCAGTCGTGCCAGACGCGATTGTAGGAAGACGGAAACACTCTCCTATGATTACCCAAGAGGAGGATATGTGGATTTATCTGGCACAGCAAGTACTGAACATATCACACTTTTGTCTTAATGATGTGCCCAATGCTGAAGCTTTATTGACTACGTGTTTAGTAGCAGTGCCGACGCCTGTTCCGGTTTTAAAGCATATCTTCGGCGTCGCACACAACGATTCTTTAGTTCAAGACTCAGACATTAGACAATCTTTTTCAGTTTATGAATACTGTCGGTTCTGCCAAGAGACTGATAGAAAGTGGAGAAATTTGACACGGGCTATTACTTACAATATAACTTAAGGTGATGTGTGTTACATTATGACGTGCAAAGCACAAGAAATTGGCAAATGCCGACAAATAGAGTTGACCAATCAGTACAATAACACCATGTTCGAGAGGCGACTATGTTCGCGAATGTCACGCAAATGCATCAGTGTTAATAACACTATGTCCTGCAATCATACAGTGATAACTGCTAGTCATTTGAATCATGTGAAACTTCCAACAGGATGGCTCTTTTCATGTGGTAACATTACATATACTTATATTCCAGCTAACATTTCTGGAGGTCCATGTGCTTTAACTCGATTAGGACTAATGATGTTTCCTTTACACTCAGCGATAACTCGAGGTAAAAGGTCAACTTTCAAATCTGTAGGGCTATCTCCTGACTGTGATTCACATGTACATTTGTTATCAGAAGCTGAGGTTCTAGCATTAACCCTTTCATTAGTGGGTGTTTGGGGTTTAGCTGCTGGAGGTTACGAATGTTTGATGAAATTAGCGTGTTTAGTAGTTAAAAGTCTTAATCATACTTCGCAGGCTTTAGAAGAATTACTCCTTGATAGTCAAGTTATTAGAAAAGCAACTTTGCAGAACAGAGCTGCTGTTGATTACCTATTGCTAAAACATAATTTAGGGTGTAATGCCTTTGAAGGTATGTGTTGTTTCAATTTAAGTGACCACTCACGATCTATTGAAAGTCATATTCGAGGTTTGAGGGATCTCATTTCTCAAGTGTCTCAAGATCGTAATAGAAATTGGTGGGATTGGTTATTTTCATGGATACCTGATATTGGGGGTACACTACGTTACATTTTTGCTTGCATTTTTATTATATTGTCTATTATAATTGCTTGTTGTTGCATTCAATGTATTCCCAATTTAGTCTTAACATTTCGTAGGTTTCAGAGACCGGTTCCTGTGCCACCGGGATATGGAAGATAAATATCCAAAGGGTGGAATTGTTATGCTTGATTTATGCTTGATCCAAAATGGCGCTGGTGCGCAATGCATTCTGGGAGCGCTCGGAGCCATGTTGGATATTTACTTCATACCGCAGTGAAACGCTGCACACATTTTGGTGAGTGTTAGATTCACAGTGCTGAGACAAACATGCTTTTCCAAACCTGGTATGCGGTCAAGGCCATTTCTGCTGGGAAAGCTAACGTTGTTATGGCTTGCTACTGTTCTCTGTGGATCGTGTTTTTAGAGAAGGGAGGCACTGCGCTCGACGGCTGTTCCTCAACTGCGCAAGTGCAATTTCCAGAATGTTCGAGAATTAACTCCCCTTTGTGGAGTGTGTATATATGCGGAAACCCGGAGGTGGTCAGGTGAGACTTCAGCCAGAGAAGGACGCTTACGTCTGGCCTTCCTGTGAGCTGTGGTACTCTCGGCCTGGCTGTTCCTGGGGTCTTCCGGCTGCTTCTGGACGAGATGAGGAATCTTGTTACGCTCACGGTGATGTATTTCTTTTTGACTTCTTTGCTTCTTCTGTGATCTATGTCCTTATTATTTTTATGAATTATTTCTATGTACTTGTAATCTTTGAATAAATAGCCATAAAGAGCTGATTATCTTCTAAAGAGTGCGTGGCTGTGAGTTATTGTGTCTGTCTGTTTATGGTTTGAAGTATTTGCTCTATAATTGCATTGGTGATTTATGGTTGTTCCATGCACTTTTTGGGGAAGAGCAATACACACTCCCATTTCATGGCCTTATTTGGGAGGTGCATATCCACTCAAATTCTTATGGAGCCAGTTTTCTTTCAGCTTGTTCATGAAGACTATCCAGGATATGCATGGAGTTGGTCCAGATCATTTCACTAACTTGTCCAGCTCCAGTTCCACCTGGCGTCTCAGATGGAAGGAAACCCACCAGTGTTTTGAGGCTATTGGTTGGATTGTGTCATTGATGTGTAGTTTTGGTGAGTCGCCTTTGAGACACCCAACTCCTTAGAAGAGCATGTCCTACCTCTTGAGGAGGCTGGCTACATCTTCAAGGTTAACCTCATATGCGAAGTTGACAACTTCAATGGCATTGGTTGTGTTGTATCCAGTTCGAAAAATCTTCTGTCCATGGCTTATGCTTTTTTCAAATACTCCTTGAAGGGTTATTGGTTTCAGGCATTGCAAATTCTTAAAAATCCCGCTGGACCTGCAGGGCAAGTTTCTTAGTTTACATACTTGAGCTAGGAGAAATGCACTTGCACCATGGTGATGGATGACAAAATATTTACCAGTGCTTCCTATACAATGGTGCTTGTCACCATAAGCACACGTCATATTTGGTGTAATGCTGCCATGATAAGGCCAGCAACGCACAGTGAAAATGTTTGACCATTCACTGCAAACAAAGTTTGTTCGCAGTAAATGTCAACTGTTAGGGTGCAGAAGTAGACGTGGGACACATATAGCATGTTTGTTGGGACAAACGTCTATTGAACAGAAATAAGGAAAAACCCTAACTGTCCCTTTAACTAAGAGGGGTTTCCCCGCCTCAACCAAAACTAAGGATTACGTCAGAATGTCCGTCAAAAACAAATATTCCACTGTCCTATGTCCCAAACCTATTTCCGTCCACTACACTTCAAAAGAAACCGATAAAGTAGACTACACCCGACTTATAACAGGATGACTCCCTCCTTCGAGATGTTTTAGGCAGTTCATAAATGATGGTGGAATATCCTTCTTACCCTAGCTGTGACTAGGCTTTTCCGTATTTTTCCCCACGGACGGGGAGGAGGTCTCTCTCTTCCCAGACCTTCTCAGGTGGTTTGTCAAAGTTTCAAGTTCCAAAACAAGATTGGGAAGGTGTCTCCCTTGTTCAACTTTCTGCCAAAGGATATATCTTCATTCCTCTGGTCTTCTCATAACTTGTGCCAAAGGATCTCTTTTTCTTCCCCTGGATTTCTCGTCACTTGTGCCAAAAGATCTCTTTCTCTTCCCATGGTCTTCTCTTCTCATTATGTGGGCTCCAGATCCCTTCTCAGCTCTGTAATGTGTATTATTTAAACCTGGTTCACTAACCTGCCAGGCATTATCTGGCATGTACAACTGCCTTGGTTAGTCAGTGTTCGGGACCCAGACCCCTCTCTCACCTTTTATAGTGTCTCTTAACTAGGCCAGGTTCCCTATCCTGCCAGGCCTCTCTTGAGGTCTTTATGGGGTGCTCTCTCACCCACAGTAGTCTCAACTGGTCTCTCTGTTTAGTCCCACTGGGACGAGGAAGATGATTCTTCACTTCCTCCCAACCACTGCCTCTGGGATCTCCCAATGCCTTCCCATTCCCCCTCTGTGTACTTTTCCACTTGGGCCGCAAGAGTCCCAGTCCTCGGCAACACCAGTAAGCTTCTGCAGTTTCCGCTTGGCTCTCGCTGTTTTCCTTTAGCTTTCGGCGGCTCCACCACGCTGGTTTCTCCCCCCACGTCGGGTGTCTCCTGGACCACTCAGGTGGCGGCCTTCCTGCCACCAGACGTCAGGTTCTCCAACTTTCAGGTAAGTCGTGGCTCTTCTCTGCTTCTTTGTTTCCAGCCTTCCTACTACAGGCGTTAGGGTCTGCTGCGCGTCCTCTCCATGCAGCTTAGCTCCCCAGTGTGATCCTCATATTGGGCACTACTCATCTGGAGTAGAGGCCTTCGTTAGTTTTTTTTATAGTGGATTGACTTTCTAGCTTCAAATAGCTAGTATGTTCTTATCGGTTCCAGGCTCGAACTGGCGTATAGGGCAATAGGCCCATGGACGAACCAAAAATGCAAAATTCCGGTGTGGGCCAGTTTTTTGGTCAAAGTGGGCCCGTTTTGTGGCCAATGTGGGCTGGTTTGATGAGTTACTTCACTATGCGGCTAATGGTTTTGACCTGTGCTGCTGAAAAAATATTCTTTAAAATTCACAATTTGCATCGCATTTTATTAAAAAATTCCCACTTCGGTACTATTCAAACTGTCACAAAAGGAATTAATAGCCATTTGCAACTGTGGGCCACTTTTTCATTGGTTCCCGAGACAATTCTATGGCCCAGTCTGACCCTGGTCGGTTCCAATTAGGGCTCTTCATCACCCTGGTCTTCCTCGTGTCAGTGCTTTTGGAGTCATTCATACTCACTCTTCCCTCACTCTTCCTCGTCACAATATTATCTGACTGACAAAAATAGCTGCTATGTATGAGGAAATTGGTAGAAGAAAGAGGAGACAGAGGGAATGGGTACTTGGCCAATATTCATATGGTTGGGTGAATCATGTCTGGCAGCATGATGGTGTACATACTGCGTTCTCCCTTGATAGTCCTCACTTCTCCCATAGACGGGGTCCCCTCCCATGCGATCCTCCCACTGAGTACAACCCCCAGGGGGACCATCGTGTAGCGGCATCACCTCCCTGGCCCCATGGGAAGGGTCCCCCTACCAGGGAGAAGTGACGATATCGAGGGATTGTCACACAACTAAACGTTTCAAACATCCCCATACTCGCCAGTACAGTCAAATACCATGCATATGATATGATATGGGTTATTTATAACGTGCTTAATACCCAGAGGTTTCTAAGCGCGGACTCGGGGATCGAACGTGTGTTGCTCCGTGTCGTCTTGCTTCCAAGGCGAGCACATTGCCCCTGAGCTATCCTCTCAACCATCATAAAATCTCCTTGCTTAATTGAGTGGGCTAGTAGATCTTGCAATCCATGGCTTTGTTATCGACAAACAATAAAATCCGTACCTCGGTCATTCACAAGTTTACCTGTTATAAAATGTGTGTAATTACTCTTTTATAACACGCTTACTACCTGAGCCGGTTTCTAAGCGCGAGCCCAGGATTCGGTCTTGTGTTGCTATGTGTTTTCTTGCTTTCAAGACAAACCCGTTGCCCCTGGGCTATCCTTGCCTTGAGGTGGGAATGCGCAATGACGTTCATGGATGCACCCCGTTCTATCAGGGCAGGCATGTTTGTTCCTTACACGTTAACCATGCACTTTGACTGGCAATGCTGACTTCTCTCTGAACCCAAGAACGTTGATATGAAAAAGACGTTCTCTTCTTCCCCATCCGGATCTGGGCTTGCAAGTTCATCTTGTTGAGCTTCTACGTGTGTTGCTCTCAGCTTAGAACACTCCTGCTCATCAAAGCCTTTAGAGCGCAAGAGAAGGATCTGCGACCTGCATAACGTCACATAGTGGTTTAGGTTTCCCCATTGCCTACAAGTCTGTCCTCTTGCTGGGTACGGGCATGTTTGTGGTACTGATCCCCCACAGAAGTCACACATGTCAAACTGTATTATGGGGGTTGTTGATGTTGGTGCTCTGTTGTTAGGTTGAGGCTTTTGTTTCTGTACCACGCAAATGGCGTTTTTTACTGTTCTGAGTGTTTTGTCATTATGAGATGCTCTCTCTGGGCCAGTTCATGAGAGTGTCCCAGCACGAGAATGCTTGGGGATTTATGCCTGGTTCTTGTAAGATCTTCCTCTGGATGTTCATGAAATAGCAACCTTGGATCATCTGGTCTCACACTTAAGCCTCTTCATTGAGTAGGGTGAACATAAATGCTAGTTGCTGAAGATGCCCGTCAAAATTGTTCAGCGGTTTGTGTTCAAACTATTTCACCTCTCTCAGAATGAACAGCTCATACACACTTACACCAATAGGCTAAAATATGCAGCAAGCATTTCTTTGGAGGCTGCTTATGAATTATCTGTGGGTTAAGGAGTCTTAAATAGCTTGTGGATGGACGTTTCCAGTCTGGAAGAACAGGGTAGACCCATTGGCAGCATCAACATCTTCTTTCATGACTGAGAAGTGCATGTACAACCGCTCGATCTAGAGGGACCACCTTAGGCCTAGATGGGAGGGTGTTCTAGAAGTGTCGTACTCCTCCATGGGCGATATGTGAAGGTTCATCCTGGAGGGTGCTATGCTCCCTCAGCCATTTTAGACCTCGAGAATCCCTTATTCAGGTGACCAGGGAAGGGCTGGTGCTCTCAGATTCCAACCCTGGGTGTGGACCAGCGAGGGAGGATCACGTGAGTAAGGGAGCCCGGGGTTATGCTTGGGGGAATATCCAAGGTGAGATGCTGTATTATATCAGGGAAGAAGGTACAAAGGCTTTTGTATGCTGCTCTACATGTACCTCCCTCCCACCAAAGGAATCTCCCTTACTAGAATCCAACAACCCCTCTGCATCTGATAAACCCATCAAAAACCACAACTCCCAGAATCCCTGCTATCCTGCTTTCTACCCGGATATTCCCAATCATTCTTCTCCACGTCCCTATGGTTATTCTTTCCCAAACACCCAATCTACCTTGACAAAACCCCACCAATCCCGTCCCTCTGATTGTCATGTTCCAAACTCTCAAACGGCATTGATAAAGCACTGCCATTCCCACAGTTTCCCCTGTTCCTTTCACAATAATAATCCCAGTCTGTCCTGTCTGTTTCACAAACCCTATCCATCTCATCCTTCCAAGTTAACCAACCAACCGCAGTCTTATAATACTTTTTTCCCATCTTACCATGTAGGATACTCAGATACTCTAACACCCTCCCCTTTCCCAACACAAGCACTTTTACACACCATGACAGACAACGGACTAAGTCCAAAGCTGTTTAGCTGACATGTCCCAACCCAAGGGCCAGGGAGAATCGGGCAATTGATCAAAAATCGCACACATCTGACGTCCCTTTCCTTTTCCCACAGGGATAAATGGTGGAACAAGAAAGCACAATACGAGCAAGGCAAACTGCACGACGTAAGAGCTAACTCAGCACACAGTTCAAGAGACAGAGAAAGACGGCACAGACCGAGAGAGTTACAAGGAGAGAAGTGACCTTGCCCTTTCCGACCAAGGTCCATGAAACCTCTGTAGAGGGAAGCATAAGTCTGTGAACAATAGCCAGCGTGTGTTGCAGCAGATGTCTACGGTACATGAGACCCTCCTCTGCTGATAACCAAGCTGGGTTGAGACGCGGCTCTCTATGGTACCAACCTTGACTCGAAGGAGAAGTCAAGCAGTTCATCACAGCCGGTGTGTCGAGGGAAGAGTCGATAAGAAACCGAACTGTGTTGAACGATAAATAGCCAACGGCGAATCTGAACTTTTGAAGAAGCATAAAGAAACTGTTGATGAAAGAGGGGGAAAACCTGCAACAGGGGAGTCCGGCACCACGTGGTTGCTTACGCAGGAAACTTTGGGCGATTACCCAATAGTAGAGACTACCGTAACTAGAAGACCTTGGGAAAAGGCAAGAAGAGGTCAAAGTGGTCATACAGGGATCTTGCAAAATCCTCTGTACCGCCAAAATTCTTTGACCGACAGATGATTGTGAAGAAAATGGAAGTGAATCCCGCTTGGTGAAACTAACATATGAACAGTGTGTTGCAAAGGTTGGAAAGAGTGAACCCGGCGTAAGGATGCTAACGAGAAGGGGCAAGGCCTGAAGTCCCTGTGAACTGTCTGTTAACCGAAGCAAACCAGACCGCAAGGTGTCCACAGTGAACTGTTTGTAAATGTTGGCGAGAGTGTACCTGGTAGAAGGAAGCTGACAAAAGGGGGCGAAGCCAGAATACCTGTTTAAAAAAGACATTAAGATTTGTGAATAAAAGAAGTATGGGAAGACCAGGGGAAGTGAATTGTCCACCCCCTTTCTCATTAGGGTCCGAGCCCGGCAGAGGGAGATCCAGGGGTGGAAAGTTATCACTCAAAGATCATTGGAAAAGGAACTGTTTAGTTGATTTGTTGAATACGATTTGTGAAGGGTCAATGCCTGGAAGAGGGGGACACAGGGGTGAAGCCATCACCCAAAGTATATATGGAACTGAACTTTGTGTTTGTTGGTTGGATACACCATGCCTCAATGGCAAGAGACTTTTTATTGAAAAGAGACTTGGCCATCGAAGAACCTGATACCTGATACAGAACTGTTGGCTCGTGCTGGGAAAGCTTGAGCGTGTGCTGTGCTCAGGAGATCCATTTTGTCCCATGCTCAAAACGTGGGGAAGGGAGCCCCTGGCAATCACAGCCTGACATATTATTTGTAAACACGTCTTTCTTAATTGAAACCCTATCCCACATGCTTTCTGTAATTAGTTGTAAGGAATTGGCAATAGTTTTTTTTAGTATATTCCTTTTTATTTTGACACAATGCCACAAGGACTGCCTTATTTTTCGTTTGATGGTCGAAGCTTGCTCCCATCTTAGATTTAGGTTTAGGTTAAGTGTTTTTCCACCCTGCATTTATAGTTCAATACTGAGTGAGTACATGTTTCTTCTGCAGTTGATTTTGCAGCTCTAAGGCTCTTCTGTTTTCGTTGGTAGGCACAGCGGGTTAGGAGCGTTCCAGTGTGCTGAATGCCGAATGAGAAAATGGCTGGGACATGCAATCCGTGATCACCAGTTGTTGGCTGGTATATAAGGCAACAGCACCGATCCCTGCTGTGAATGTATGCACCAATGTTCGGCACAGTAAGAAGAAGACACAAACACACACACACACACACTTGAAATAGTCTTTGATCAACTCTGTGCACATGCGTGTGCAGATTCTCTTTGTTGGATCTCTGATTTGATGATGCCTAATACAACATTGCGTCTTTCACAAATAATCAAAAAGGTATACCCTCTGTTACCTATGGATTGGAAGTATTGGAACCCTACATAGATGAAACGTTATAAACAATTGACGGGAAATGTTGGGGGTCTGAAAATACTTAACGCTGAGCCTGGATATAGATTTTAAAACTTTTTTTGGGTTACATGTTGGGCAGTGTTTAATTTTCATTGCGAACACTGCTTACATGTGCACATGATATGCAGTGTTCACAATTACAAATAATAAACTACAAATGTACAAATTGTAAACACTGCCTGCCTGATGGTGCATAAAGCTGGCGGACTGCATCGTGATTCGTGGGGATTGGGTCCTCCGACGTATTCCATATCTATGACAGTAATCACCACAGCTGTGCTGCTTTGGAAAATCCTTTGGCGTCTGCGTCCTCGAGGACCTCCTCCGACGGCCGACATCACCAGATGTTATAAGTAGGACGCACAACGCCCGTAGCCTCAGTTGTAGTTTTTTCCCAGAACGTTTGGCACCAATCTTCTGCCAGTATGACCACAGAAAGCCTTGCGGAAACGTAAGCTACAATCGCATAAGAAATTCTGTAGCGGGGTAGGCAGGGAGGGAGCAATATGGAATACGTCGTCGGACCATCCCATTGAAAGAACGTTACCAGGTAAGAGAGTAACTTGTTCTTCGAGGGGATTGGGTCCTCCGACGTATTCCATATCTATGACAGACTCCCAAAGCAGTACCAACGTAAGGAGGAGGGAAAATAATTTAGAACATACAAATTTAGAATGCCCAATCAAATTGCAGAGTAAGGACCGCCTTGCCAAAGGACAGATCCTGCCCCCGGATAGAATCGAGGGAGTAGTGACGTACAAAGTATGGACCGAAGCCCAGGTGGCTGCATCACAGATGTTACGAATGGGAACACCCCTCTGCAGGGCAGTAGAGGCAGCCATACCCCTGGTAGAATGGGCCCGTAAGCCTACCGGAGGGTCCTTACCCGCCAAGCGATAACATTCGGAAATTGCCAAGATGATCCATCGAGACAAAGTCTGCTTAGTAACAGCTTGTCCAAACGCCTTCCAGCTTAACCAATAAAGAGTTGATCGTCCACTCTGACCCGGGACATGCAGGAAATGTAGAAGCTTAAAGCTCTCCTATGATCCAGCCTATGGAGCTTCTCCTCTTCCTTACCAGGATGTGGAGGAGGATAAAATGCCAGAAGAATAACCTTCTTGAACTAAAATGAAAAGAATGTAGAAAAAATATGTATGAGAGCATGGTATTCTAGCTCAAAAGGCATACTCCATATTGCGAGTGGAGTCTGGGTTGCTTGTGGCTTTGGATATTAATCAAATGTGACTGTCTAGATAAGTACTAAATTGAATTCCGCCTCTTTTGAGGCCCAACAAGGCTGCAACACGTGTATGGGGTTGCTGTCGGTACTCTTGTTCAGAGAGGAACTGCCATAGCATTTCGGTGCTGGACTGCCCATGTGGGCGGGACAAAGACTGATATGCAAATGGATGTTTCCCATCTGTGAAAGGTACAGTGAGCAAAAAGCGTGTGCTGCAGACTCTCACCTCAGAACAGGTTATCATGCCATGTTCTCTCTGGAGAGGAACGCCTGCTACCTTTTGTGAAATAACACCAAGACAAGGAAGACTAAAATAGACATACAGTCTGATCTCAAGTCATCCTCCAAAAGTACAGTGAAGAAGAAAATTAATGGAGTTATACAAACTATTCTTTTGCCAAGTACAGAAGGTACTGGGAAGTGGTGGCCCAGAAGAGGCATCAAGAATACACAGTGGACACAAAGGACTATAACACTGCGCTGGGGAGGCCCCAGCTGTATGACATAAAAATTGAGAAAGGACTCAATGAGAGGCAAAACAGGCGTGAAGCCTAGCAGACCCGGGAAGTTTGAACCTGGAAGCAAGAAGGAATGCTGGAGAAGCAAACCTCCAGTCAGGAGGACGCCGACAGCAGGTTGCAGGAGTCCTTTGCAGGTTGATGCAGAGCAGGGCTGACTGGAAGCTGGGATCTGACCAACTGTGGTGTGACCTCAAGGAGGTGGACCGAGTAGTCCATTAAATTCTCTGACACTGCATAGCCGGAGACCCAGCAGAGCCAAAGCACGGCAGCGGGAGCGGAAAGAGAAGAAAGCAGAGCATTCAGCTGCAACACAGCAACCCAACACCCGAGGAAGAACCAGTGACGTGCACCCACCAGAGAAGAGGTAACAAGAGTTACAAGAGTTACAGGAGACACGATAGGGTATTGGGGAAGGGTGCCAAATGTAAAGAAGGGATCGGGAGTAAATAATTGTATCAAGAGTACTGAATGGAATGAAAGCCTCAGGAGTAATCTCCCTCGTCTCAGTATTTGTGCCAGAAGTACCGAATGGGAAGAAGACATTACGAGTAATCTCCCTCATCTCAGTAGTTGTGTCACTAATATTGAATCAAAAGAAAGCCTCTGGAGTAATCTCCCTCAGCTTCAGTTTTAATAAAAGTAGCAAGTGTGGAGATTACATCACAAGCGATTTTCCTCTTCACAGTTGTTGTATCAAAGAGACTACAAGAGAACAACATATCGGGAGTAGTCTCCCTCAACACTATAACACTATCCTCAAAAGGGAACTAAGGGTAGAGATTACCACAAGAACAGTCTTCTTTGTCAGAGTGTTAGAAGGAACTAAGGACACTATGGGAACAGTGCCCCTTGTTCTCACCGACAAGACGAAGGTAAAGACAGTCAAGGAACACCTGTGTATTGGAAACAGAAGTAACATATGAGCTTTAAGCAAGCCATGGGAGAAGCCTGGCAAGAAGGGCAAAATTGATAAAAACTGTTGCTGGAAGTTGTCCAAAAATTGCCAAAGGCTGAATCAACTGAACCAGTAGTAGGGAGTCAGTCTCCTGGTTTTCCAATAATTGTTGAATCAGAAACTAAGGCAAAAAGGATATCAACTACCAGCCGGAAGGCTGATCAAGTTCATCAGGAGAAGATAGCAGTTGTTGAACTGTTGGACGAGGAGATGGGAGTCATTCTCCTGGTATTGTCTGAAAGTGCTGAAGTTGAAATATTATTAAAGACTAATAGAAATACGCCCACAAGGCTGATCCCATCGAGCCAGGAAAAGGGAGTTATTCTCCTGGAACTATTTATGTTAATGTCTTTTGTTAGTGGTAGCGCTAGAGTATGCTAGTTTGGCCAGAGGATGGACACTTTGAGTTTGACAACCACCCTGACAACTAGCACCCCAGTTATTCTTTAGTTAGGTATGTAAAACCCTTTAGAATAAAGAAAGATGGGCCTTTTTCATTATTGTTTAAATAAAGGTTGTAGTGAAAATGCCATCCTATCGTCCGACTCCTTACTCCAGCACGTCACAGCACTGCGGGCTCGGATACACCATGTGTAAATGGCACCCAACGTCATCCCCTGCAAAGTGCATCACATCATCGGGAGGCGTCCATGTTTTCTGTAGTTTGTTTATCTTCATCCCCCCCTCACCCTCCGTGCCTTTTAAACAAGCACAGGATAGGCGCAAATCATTTCTGATCCTGTTATGATTTTGTTTTAAGTATGACAGCCGCAATTTATTTCACTATTTCACACCTGTTACATTTCCATCCCTCAAACAGGGATGGAAGTGCTTTTTTTTCACTCACCCGACACTAATGTATGCAAGGGGGCTATGCAGTGCATCTTTGCGCCGCTTGTCAATCCCTCCTGAAATGCTCAGGACACCTTCGAGAATAAAGTGACCTGCACATTTCTGAAAGTAGCATAAATAAAACAAACGCATTCTCTGATCTCCTTTCATTTGCACCACTTTTTGAGAATCTGACCCAGGGTCTTGAACTAATATATAATCTGTATGCAATTCATGGCCGCAGGTTGATGGATGATTATGCAGAGACTGAAAAGATGACAATGCCCAATACTTCGTGCCTCATTTTCACACAGATGATATTTCATCGATGACTAAATTCGGATGATGTTTTTCAAAATTTCCAATTGCAATTCCGTATGATATATGTGACGAATTTCCAAATTCGGCGGCAATCCTGCACAATTTGAGTAGCACATAATTTGCTGTTGGCATATACTTTTTAACACTCCAGAATAATGTACACAAATAATGTGATACAATGTTATAAACACAATCCTAAGTATACAAGGTTGCACATTTCAATATAAGTGGATTACATATTTGTTTATCTGTAGTTATTCCATTCATTGATCCCTTTGATTTGCCTCTTTGTTAAGAAAATATATTTCTGTTTGATGCAACTCGGTATTCTCTCTGTAACATTGTTTGTAGGTTGTATTCTTTTGAGTAGAGTCCAAATTAAGTGGTCTTCGGTATGTTGTTGTTCTATATAATGCTGTACTCACTCAACTACCTCCCTTATATGCTTAACCTTCCTAGGGCTAGTAGTACCTCAGTATTTGCACTGTGATACGAACAAGACACAACTAAGTTACTTCATGAGACTGAATACGAATTAAAGTTATAAAGATCCAACGAGACCCAGACAAAGAGACCATTTAATGCCCTAGCACTTCCTGCGTGAGACATGAAACAACAACACTGTGTTCTCCGGGGGCATTGTGTTGTATCCTTGATGATTAGTGTGACTGTCTGAGTGAATGCAGGGCCTCATAGAATGGTGAGGTGGAGCTTAGAGTGTTGGAGGCTTGGGGGTTCCGGAGAGTGATAGTTGGGACTTGGAGTATGGCAGGGAACCAGGACAGATGCTTGTGACCTTCTCCCCTGCCTTCATGAACTATGTCTATGTAACTAAGCAAATAAAGCATCTTCTCTTTGTACTTACCTTGGTCAGCCTGGTTCCTGCTCCCATGTCATCTCTGATCCAGGCACATCTTGCTGGGGAGCAAGATACTACACATTGCAATGGTTAAGGGCAAAGTTCCAGGTGCTTTCCCCATATTCTTGAGAAATCCTATCCTTTGAGCCTTGTAGCCTTGTTTTAAATGGCACCTTCTCAGGACACCTATTCCATTCTTGCTTCACTCTACAATTTCCTGTTCATAATCCAGTGTCCAAAGATTATTCTCTTCCTCGCCATTTTTTGGTTATATTTATACATTTTAGATGTTATACGATTTGATATGAAATTCACCAGAAAAAGACACCCTTTTCCACAGTTCTTCCTCTTTTGGCATGAGACTGTGATTTCCTTCCAATGTACACCCAACACTGCTCTATAGCTGACGATTTCACTGATTAATAATAACACTGCTTAATTCTGGATGTATGCCTTTAATCTTTCTGCATTCAGTTCGCCATACATTCACTTTGTCACATTCAGTCTTTTACTTCTTCGGCCATTCTCTTCTTCATCACAAGGTAAACCCCTGCAGTCCCCCTTCCTTTCTACCCCTATTCTTCCCCCTACTCTCCTTCACTCCTAACCTTGCATCTAACCTTTCGGAAATAACGGGAAGAAGCACATGCATGAAGAAGTACATGCATGAAGAAGTACATGCATGATGATATGATAGTTTATTTATATAGCGCCTATACACAATGTGTTTCAAAGAGCTTCAAGGCAAGGGAGGGAACAAGGGAAAAAACATGACATTCTTACAGGCCATGAACAGTAAGGATGTGAAATTAACTATCGTACTCGGCCTGACGACATTTAAGATAGCAAGAGCTAAAACATAGATAAGGAAGGGAGGGGGAGAGTGGGAAGGAAATGGAAACAGACAGGCGACTACCGTACTAGGCCTGACGACATTTCTGATAGAGCCGGAAAAAAAAACAGGTGAGGGAGAGGGATGCAGAAAGGTAGGGGAGGAACAAAACAAGCGACTATCATATTAGTCCTGACGACATTTCAGATAGTGCTGGAGGGGGTTTGGGGAGGAAAAAACCAGTAAGGGGAGGGAGGAGGAGACAGACGAGGTTGTTATCATACTAGTTCCAGGGACAATTCTGATAGAGTAAGTGCATAGAAGAAAGTAAGGGGAAGAGATAGGAAAAGGGAGAAGGGAAAGGAGTAGAGAGAACAGAGAGTTAGCAGTCAAAAGAGTGGAGAAGCAAGAGGGGAGAGTGAATACAATTGAAGAAGTCAGTAGTAACACATAATGTTGCAAGCCAGGATACAAGATGAAGATGGGAACAGCATGATTCAGGGCCACCAGGAGTACACGATGCAAAAGAAGTTCAGCATGAGAGTTGAGAAAGGGTGACGCACCATGAATGAATGAAGTCCATAAAAGTCAAATCCAGCATTGTCCACAAGGCGGTGATGGTGAAACCAGAATGTATCAGGACAGACTCCTGCAGAAGTAGGCTTGAGTAGGGTGAGGGGGGAGCAGGGTAGAAGAAGCAAGCAAAACAGGCAACAACTGTGTGCGAGAATGGGGGGGCACAAGGGAACATCACGGGGGGACTAGAGGGAGTTACACATGTTGGTGCATGACTACCTGCTGTCTGAGCAGGGGGTCGGGTCCTGGGTCCTCCTGGTCCGAACAGGTCCAAACAGGAATTCCCCTTTTCTTTGTCTGCCCTTCGCTTAGGACGCCCGGGCGAGAGACGCCCTTGATTTAATAGTTAGGAGCAGGAAGGAAGAGGCAGGGCTAAGAAGGTGGGTGGTGCTTGCTAAGTGGTGAAAAAGAGCGGCAAACAGGAAGGCACCAGGTGGGCGGGGCTTGCTAAGTGGTGAAAGAGAGCGGCAAACAGGAAGGCACCAGGTGGGCGGGGCTTAGGCCAGGTGACATAGATCCACTTGCATCTGCTCCCCATCTGCAAAGGAAAAGAGGCTGGAGGGCTCCTTAAGTAGGGAAAAAGAGCGGCAAACAGGAAGGCACCAGGTGGGCGGGGCATGATCAAGTAAATGTCTGACGAAGTGAATGTGGAAGAGGTAAGTATAGAAGACGTTTTGGGCGAAGTAAAGGGAGGGATACCTTTAATTTAGTATATTTTGGGACTTTCTACACCTAGAATATTTGCTGTAACGTATTGTGAAAGAATGTGTTTCAGTGTGAACGCCTGTATTTGGAATGTCAATTAATGAAATGCTTCAAAATAAATGTAAGGTCATCTTTAACACTTTTGTAAAATAATGTGTGTTTTAGTTTATTTTTGTCTCTGTTAATTGTTTATGTAGTATTGATTTTTAGTAATACAATTAATTATATAATTGTTTCCTTTTCTCCTTGTAACTGAATTTTTGTTATTATGCAGAAAGAAGCAAAATAGCCACATTTCAGTGTTCACTTTGCTTTTTGTGCAGACTTCTTTCACCTCCCCTAAATAGTTATTTCTTATACTCTTACGTCTCATCCTCATGCCTTCAAATGTATAGGGTCTTCTCCTATACGTATGGAGGAAACAGGACTGGAACATTTTGCCAACCAAAAATATTTTGAATGATGAAGCTGAGGCACATGCATGGAGGCAACCAAGCCCAGCTCCACTCACACTTACTCTTTGGCTTCACCCACCATGGTGAAGAGCATGGTGCATTTCCTGCACAGCAGTGACTTTTCTTCCTTCTTTTCCTTTTTTGTTTATTTATTTTCTTTACTGACAATATGACTGCATAGTCCCTCTACACCTCCTCGAGGCTAAGAGTTTCCAGAGTACAACTGAAGTGCATGACGCTTTGCAAGAGTTAATCACAACACACTCTAGAGTGTTTACACCTTAATCATCACTGGGAATGCTGCACATCCTGTGACACCCTTTCTTTTAGGGGACTGATGTTGTGTCTTTGTCTGTGGGAGTACATCTTGCAAGCATTTCTCCCAGCATCTCGAAACTGATGGCAGCAGTGGCCTCCTACCGCAGGTTTCCGAAAAGCCTCAATCAGCCCTATTTGGACAGCCGTCTCGTCAGATCCTCGTCTACAACTGAGGCAACTCAATAGTTTGATACCCTACTGGATCTACATTTTGCCTACAATCTCTCAGTAGTCAATGAGAAGAAGTCATCCCCAACACCTTCTGAAACCCTCACCTTCATTGGCTATTCCTGGAACAATTCTCTGATCCTGCTATTCCCCAGTGATGCTTGCATCTTGGGCATTCAATGAGACGTTCTAACGTCTTGTCAATGAGAAGAAGTCATCCCCAACACCTTCTGAAACCCTCACCTTCATTGGCTATTCCTGGAACAATTCTCTGATCCTGCTATTCCCCAGTGATGCTTACATCTTGGGCATTCAATGAGATGTTCTAACGTCTTGTCGCAGACGATGACCACATCTTTCTAGTTCCAGAGGTTCCTGGGCCTCTTGCCTTATGTATCTTGGCTAGCCCATTCTCCATACTTGGATTGTGGAAGGTAAATATACACCTAGTGGCCAAATAGAACCATTAATCTTAATCTTTTTAGCCTGCATCCCGGTCCTTTCAGACCTACCTCTGGGCAGCCAATGAGGAATCAGCTAAGAAGGGCTTACTGTTCTTGGTCATAGAGCCAGCATTTCTTAATCAGGCCAAACTCCACCCTCAAGGTATCGGGAGTGGCGTGAAGGACCGGAGAGGTCCCTATCTGTGGTTCCATTAGGATCATTTGGAGCATATCAGTGTGACGGAGCAGAAGGCAATTAAATCAGGCATTGGGCACCTTTCTTGCCCTGTTACACTGAACCAGGGTCTTTATTTTCATAGACAACACAATGGCCATGTTTTGTATCAGCAAACAATGCATTTACAAGCCTATCACATGGCTGTAGTGATCAGTGGAGATGCACATTTCTTACAGTCGAGTCACTGATGGAAAATAAATCAAGAGATTGTACGAGAAATGATCTTCTGGTTGGAAACATACTGGGTCATCTTACTTACTTAAGAAATACATGGAGGCAGATGCGTTCACTCTTATTCATTTGACCTCAAATTGGTTGACAAATTCAGTATTGTAAAAGCTTACAATATGCTGTTCATTGCTCCAATCTGGTCAATGAAATTCTGGTTTCCAGACTTCATCCACTCGTCCGTCAATTCTCAGAGAAAGAAAGGACCCGAAGTCGGGCATGATTCAACGCCACCCTCCACAAAACCCCACCTTTTCAATATGATCGCACAGCAATTGACCACGGGTGCCACTGCAGCCTGCCTGACAACAATGTAGACAACAATATAGAGATCATCCAGGCTGCTAGGAAACCTTCAACAAGATCACACAGTTCCAACAATTGTTTGCTTTTCTACCTTTGGGCATTGGAAGTGAGATAATTCCTCACCCTACATTATTGGAATATGTACTATCATTGATCATGGATCTGGCTAGGCCGGGCACCCATTTATACAGGTGCTGCCTTGCAGCAAGGAGACCCTACAGCAATTCAGAAGCAGAGAAATTACCTCTTTCCAATCTAATGGTAAAAAGGCACTGTAATGGCCTCCTCTATCCCTTTCCCTCTTTTAAGAAGCATAATCCTCCTTCCGACCCATAGTGTAGGAGGAACTGCAATTACTTTCTCTCAAAAACAACATTTGTAGTTCCAATACCATCAGTGCATTGGGTGAGTAAGCTTCAAGGACTGTCTTCAGAAGAATCTTCTCTGTTTTCTACAGGGACAAGGGGGTGCTTAGAACACTCCCTATATTCTTATTTGACGTCCAAATAACTCTGGAAATCTATCTACCCAATGTTATTCCAAACCCTGCATCCCAAGCACAGAGAACCCTGCATGGCCTAGATGGGTGCAGAGACCTTAGATTCCACTTGGACAGGACAATGCCTTTGTTCATGGACTGTCTTTTCATCCCATATAAAGGTGCTTCTCTGGGCAAGCAGGCACTGAAGGCATCCATCCCAAGATGAACTGTAGCATGCATCCTAGAGTACTACACCATTCATGGACTGCCGGGCCAGAAAGGCATCCATACACATGCTGTCAGAGCTAAAGTGGCCTCAGTGGGTTTCAGGGGCTTGTTCCTCTAAAAGACACACAGGTTCATCCGAGCCCATTGGGATGGCATCCCTTTTGTATAGAGGAAAGGGCACTATGAATTAGGAGCACAATAGTCACCACGCTGAGTAACCTTTACATTTTATGATCATTTTTCGGAGTATAATTGGCAAAATAATTTGTCTACAATTCCAAACAAACAAGTTGATATGATTTTTATACCAGAGCGTCAGAACCTCCAATGCATATCAGTCCCTTTCCCACCCTACTAGCCGTCCAAAATGAAGGCCTCAGCTTCATATAATTGATTCCAATACCGGTAGGTAGTGTAACAAGGCAGGAGGTTCATACGCTCCCCTACAATGTCCATGTGTCGCAGTAAAGGACGGGTGCTTGGTACAATGAACCTAACCATTGACTGTGGTCTCAAGTTAGTCCATGAAATCAAAGGGTGCAAATTAACAAAATGTCTCATACTACGGAGCTCAAATTTGAAAGCTCTTGTCCTGCAATTCGATCACCTCCCACAATGGAAACCTTAAGACTTGGGCCCAAAACCCAGCTCTATGAAATCTTTATTTACCAATTGTGTAGAGGCAACGTGTGTGCAAAATAAGCCTGTCACCCACTCACTTACCCCTCACTGACTCAGTTGTTCACCTGCTCCCTCATTAACCCACCCACTTGTTGACTCACTCACTCATTCAGTTACTCACTCAGCTTGAGAGAAGAATAGGCATTTGAAGTAGAGAGTAAACTGGCAAGTTCATGTTTGAAGCGAGACTAAAGAGGTGTTATTTTTGCAGGTGGAACAGTATGTCGGAGAGATCACGGGAGGAATGAAGCCGTCCATGAAGCTCACCATCATGGGTGTGTTGAGTTCCAGCCCAAGCAGGTATGTTGGGGCGCTGCAGTGTGTTGGGTGTGTGGAGGTTCCCTGCCCTCCTGGCTTGTTCAGCAAATTTTTATGGATATTACGCAGGTCACAATCCGGATCCATATCAACAAACGTTTGTCAGCCTGTCAGTCATAGTAGTGTAGATGCATGACTGGGCAAAACCTCTTAGGTATTGCCCGTCTAGGACCAGTTATGCTCCAATTGTGGTATATACTCTTGTCCTTTTGTTTTGCACCAACTCCTTTGAACTAAAGGTTTTGTACACATTTCATTTCATGAAAATAGCTAATTGGTTGTGGTGCATTGTTGAGCAATACATTGCTATGTCGTAAGGATATGTTATGTTTGTATTTTCAGACACGTTTCTGTGCTTATTTATGTACTATATTAATTGATAGAAGCAAAACAAAAGAGGTGATTAGTGAACGGTTTAGAATTAATTGTAACCTCTGGCAATGCTATGGGCAACCCTCCAGACCATCGTTCTTCATTAGTCCATGCCATTGCAAAAAAAGGGACAGCAAATCAGGCTTGGTCCTATCCCAAAAGGGGCAGTCCAGCCATAACTGTTTGGTCACATCACTTCTGCTTGAGACCACAAGCAACCCCAGACATGTTTCGGCCTCACTGGGCATCATCAGCTTGGGTCACTAGGCCATATTTTTCTTCTCTGATGGACAGTTGTGATTGTTCTATAGTGCTCTGTATTCCCTGGGGTCAAGTTCGCTTTTGGTTAAATTCCTTAAATAAGTAAATAAATAGTATTTGAAATGTGTCACAATGTGATAAGTAATCCACTGCCATGGCACTGTCTGGTTATAGATCTGCAGAGACTAGCCTTCCAAGCAAGGACATTGCATTTGGCTTAGCTGCTTTTCTTAGCTGCATATAACGCATGTCTCAGGTCATCTTTGGGGCATTGGGTCTCCAATGCGAAGACAGGTCTGAACTTCATTTCTGAAACACGTGTGGGCGAAAGTTCCCCATTGCGAGCAACATAACCTCTCTCCTCTGTCCTCCGCTATCAGGCTCAGGATGTTGCGACCTTGGGCAGCTTCTCTGAAGTATCCAGTAAAAATGTAGCCAACAAAAATATAGTCAGTGAAAAATTCGTGGTGAAAATACCTCTGCAGTGAAAAAGTTGCCTAGCAAAAAGTAGTCAAAAATGCAGCTGAAAGTTAGCCAAAAATGTGGTACTGATAGGGAATTGTTAGGCTTAATGCAGGATTAGTGGGCTTGTGATCACCTGGTTTAGAATTAGGATAGGGGTTAGGTTAAGGATAATGTCTTGTGTTCCCTGCCTTGGTCCTGCATGAATGTTTGCTTGAGAGAATGCCTGGTGGAATGTATGCCTGTGGAATGTTGTGGTGTGAGTGCCCCTGTAAGTTCCATGAATGTCAGAGTGAAGCAGCCTGTGAGAGTGGAGGCCGGTAGATGTCTCCTGTGTACCTTCCTACGTACTTACCCTTGGACTTACCTGATGTATATACCTTGTCACTGGAACTTAGTAAAGAAGTTCACTTCACTTCCCTTACCTGCAGTATCAGACTTTGATTTCACCCCGCTACACTTGCGACGTGCTTGCTTGAGGGAAGGGACAGGAACCTGCAGCTGTCCAGACTGATCAGCGCCCAGAAGCAAGGAAGGAAGCTGTTAAAACCGCAGGAGGGGACATCCACCGGCCCCCCGCACCCTCAAGGTGAGCTGACCCCTGTCCCATAGCCCAACAGCAGTTGCAATGGCAGACATGAGGCAGCTGGGTGCGGGAATTGACTGCAAGTAGCAGTTGGAGTACCAGTGGGGCCACCTTACAGTTTGTTCATTGGAGCAGCACTTTCCAGTAAGGCCCCTTTGTAATGTTTTGGCCGCTGGAGGGGACTGACAGCGGCACGGTGAGGATCTGTCATTGGTTTTTGGATCGCGATAGAAAAAGAAGGCAGCCTTGAGAACACCACAGTTGCTGGTGGCAGACGTGGCTGAGCCTGGAGCGTAGCAGTGAGGATTGCGCAACGGACCGGCGCGGACATCACTACTACCGCAGAGACGGATTTGCTAGCTGCGGTCGAGGGGCGGTCCCAGTTTTTGGACCTTGTGGTTGTTGGCAGTCTTTGGGTCTTCTCTGGAGCATGCCGTACAGGAGCGCCGTATTGTGCAGAGTTGAAGCTCTTTCCCCCATCGGTGCTTAGTGTGAAATTATGACGTCGGCCGCAGTTCCAACGGCCGTGACGTCCCCACCTTCTCTGTGTCTTACAGAGGTGCTTTCCTCTGATGGACAGTGTGCTGCTCTCCTGGGCAAAAGGAGGATCGATGCTGATCGTTGCACAACAGAACGGAATGCTGATGGAAATATAAACATTACGGGCACTTCGTTTAAGAAAAGAAGGTGTTTGCAGGTTAAGGATTCGTCGAGGGCTACACAAGAATGCAATATTGTTTCAGAGAAGAAACCAGTAATGGAGGTGGGCACAGGCACAGATATGGAGGGGGAACTAATGCTGCACTCTCATGGATATTCAAGGTACTGTGACAGGGGCTCCGCGCTCTGTGAAGGGTGCGTCTCAGCAAGAAATTAGGTATATCCTCACTTGGATGAGACCTGGGGTTACTGTCGCTCTTATGGCATTTTGTTTGGAGAGCAAGTCAGCACTTCTATGGCTGTTCTCGAGGAACTTGATCCTGATTTCTTGATGTTCTTCCGAGAACTTTCAGTACATTACAGAGAGTAATGACTTGGTTACTGTCGTGATGTGAGGCCTGTGATTTGACTTAGGTCCTGCCTGTTTTAAGTTTGGCAGTTCTGTTTGCTTAGTTGTGTTGAAGAGGGTATGGCCGTGTTTAGGGATATGATGTTAGCTGTTTGTCAGTATATTTGACGTGGCCTCCATTTAGAACAAATGCAAAGCATTGCACATGGTGTTTCTGATTATCTGGTGTGACAGCAATGCCTTAATTAGCAGTGTTGTGTCTTGCACTAATGTTTTTCTTCCATTGGGCAAAAGGCGGTCTTTTTACAGTTTAAGTCTCAATTACTGTGTTGTCTGATGCATGGATCCAGAATGTTCTGGGTGTGAGTGGAGCCCTGACGTAATGATGTCAACATAGTTGTCGGTGGTGTTTTGCCAACCGTGCCTGTCTTTGGGGGTGTGGAACCCGGCACACTTTTTTGGGGGGTGTTCTGCCACCTGTGCCACAAGTATTGGGGTTTGGAACCCAGCACCAGTGTTCTAGGGGTGTTCTACCACCCGTGCTACAAATATTGGGGTTTGAAACCCGGCACAAGTTTTTAGGGGTGTTCTGCCGCCCGTGCCACAAATATTGGGGTTTAGAACCAGGCACACTTTTGTTTGGGGTGTTCTGCCACCTGTGTCACAAGTATTGGGGTTTGGAACCCGGCACTAGTGTTTAGGGGTGTTCTGCCACCCGTGCTACAAATATTGGGGTTTGGAACTCAGCAAAAATGTTTAGGCAAGCTGATGATGGGTTTGGAGAAAGGTTCACTGTTCATTTTCCATTTATTTTCCATTCAGTAATATGCTAATAATATGCATTAGCGAGCTGACGGGCTTGTGTTATGTGAGAGTTCACGGTAGGATAAGGGTTGTAATTAGAGTCAGAGAAAGGTTTAGGAATGGAATTAGTGGGATTGTGGAGGTTTCGTTATAGGTTTGGGTCATATTTAGGATTACAGCCTTGTACTTTTGTGCAAACTAAAAATAGCTATTTTGGCGACCTTATTACTGGCAACATTTTCACACTTTGCATTGCTTGTATTGAATGACTACATTTTTTAAAACGACTTTTTGCTGACTACATTTTCACATGACTACATTTTCTTGGGGACATTTTCACATAGAACCCTTCTCTGACTGTGGTCCTGGTACCATCGACCTTCTTTCAGTAGCAATGGGCACCGAGAGTGTATGGGACACAGAAGAAAGGCCTACTAAGAGTGACAAAATAGCAGAAACACAATTCTGTGAAGAAATAATAAACATACGTGTCATGTTATTTACCCTCAGGCCTGCGATTCCTATGATGTTTCACTCCTAAAAGGCCTTTCCCCTTCCAGTCCTGTTCCTAGCTATGGTCTGAACACATTAGTGCATGCAGTCATTGTATTAAATTGATCACGAAAGACAATTTTAGATTGCTTAAGTGCTTTGGAACTCTGTTATCATCTCATTGTGGTGCGATGCATTGTCTAAAGCAAGGGTCTGTAACCTTTGGCTCTCCTGATGTTTTGGACTACAACTCTCATCAGCATTAACTAGCATAGTCAATTAGTCCACAACATCTGGAGAGCCATAGGTTGCAGACTCCTGCTCTAGAGTAATGTTAATTCCGCCATATAGTAGAAAGTTACACTGAAGTAAGTCTAAGACCTAATAAACATCAGGGGTCCAATATGCTGTCATGCTTCCTGCCTCAACAAGCCAGCATTCAGAACACTGGATATGTGCTTTTCTGAATTCTGCTGGGCACCTCACCCAGTACTGCTAAGTGCCTCATCAGTGAGAGCCATACTGGCAGAGGTAGAACAGGTCTGCAGACCTGCATCGGGCAGTCGGCTTTTGTACTCCCAGCCACCAGACCACCATTTCTGGAGGTGGGCTGGAATCTGAAAACATACGTGGGGCACAACAGGACATGGCAGAAAGGGGTCTTGTTGCACACAAGCATCAGCCGAGACTTAATGGTCCATACTGACGCCACTTGAATGTGCACAGAGGCTTGTCGTCTCCGATTGCATTTGATAGTGTCCATGAAAGACATCACAGTACATCTGATGCTGGACACAGATGTGGGCTCCATTGCATGCAGATGTCTCTTGAAAGTGCATTTTAACGACTGGGTTTTAAAAGAGCAACTAGACGCATGTTACCCCGGAAATACTGGACGATGAAGCTTGCATTGGGCATGGAGGAATGTATTGATTACCTATGTGTTAAATATCAAAAAGTTACTTTTTGTTCCACCTAGGTATATTACTGCTGGCAAAGTTCACTAGCCTCTAGGGCGTGGGGCTGTCCCCAAAATGGTGCTACTGTAAATCCTGGGACAAGGACTCATATCACTTTATTATGTATTACCTGTACTCTGTACAAACCACATAGAAGCCCAGAGTCTCCGGGCTAAAGCAGGTGTGCATATACAGAAAAATGGTGGAAATCGACACTGCAAACATTTGATATCAGGTATTCAAGAACAACACTTAGGTTTCTGTTTTTAATGCTATTATCGTGTTTTTAATTAAAGCATTGGCCTGTAGGGAGCAGTTCTTATGAGAACGATGTGTGCTATGAGTAGGATCACAGCTGTTGTGACGCTCTCTGCAACAATCACTGCACCTTATGAAGTCATTGTTTTTAACAGAGGTCCAACTTTTATTTATGAAGTTTATACGAATTCTGTTTATTGTATGTGATGTAGTTGTTTTAATTGCGCAAGATGTTCTTTTATTTATTTATTATCATTTGTATTCCGTTCTAAAATTCTCAATTGTTAAACATTTAATAACATTTCACACATTACAATATCTATTTCAAATTTCAATTACAAATAATATTTCAATGAATCAATTATTGCCTTAACAATCGAATACTAAACAACCTGGGACTATAAAAACCTTGATAAAAGCTCTGATAAACGTCTTTCCAGTCAAATAGATAAGGGGAGAATGGGGAATACGCTACTTGGCATAGTGGCTCTCGTAGCTCCACTCTGGACTACATTTTCCTAGATACCTTCCTATCGGCCATTTGTAAGGACTGACATTTTGAGAAATGTATTGGGTGATCACTGTTTATTGAAATGTGAAATTAACTGGCTACTGGTGACTGCATCTGATAGTTTTGAAGAATTCATACTCCTTAATTCAACTCAAAACAGAATTGTGTGGAATCAACACAAGATATATGATGTGAATAATGAAATTCAAGGGGTTGCTGTTCGCACTGATTATGAATTGAAACTGAAGACATTCATGCACGAAATATTTGGAGCTTTCATATGGGAGTCTTTAGAACTAGTTACTAGTGTTAATCACAAAATAGGTCATTGAAAAAAGTCTGATTCCAAGAAAACACACACATTTGAAGAAGCTGTTGCCGGAAAAAAAGGTAATTAAGGCAACGGATTCGGGAAATGCGAATGTTTGGTCCAGCATGTGTGGATTGTTCTGATCCTACAAAGATACTTAGACAGAGATATACAAACTGGATCAGAAACCATCAGGCTCACATGGCTCAGGTAGATTCCGATGTCATGTTGGACCATTTCCAAAAGAATAACCTTGCTTTTATTTTGGCAATAATGAATGCTTAAGGCAATGGTCTAGGAGAAAATATTATTAATGCTGTCTCAGAAAACGATTGTGTAACGCACTTTGGGACCTTTATGGGAAGAGCCTCCGGATTGTGATTCAAAATAACAATGGTCTTGAGTTAATGGGGGCAATTGCCATTGCGTTACAGGACGTATTGGATGCCATTAAAGGAGCCACTGACTCTAGAGCTCTCCCGGCCCCAATAAAACCTCTAATAAATTGTTTAAGGGTGCACCACTGGTGTGGGCTGGCATTCTGAAATCTCTCTTTGATGACATCCTAAAGAAAGGCATCTATCCAGTTAGCTGGGGGACTGTATAGATAATCCCGATATACAAAAAGGGGGGCAGATCGTCCCCAACAAATTATCGACCAATAACCGTTTTGGACTCTGATAGCAAAATATTTGCAACCATTATATTGAAGCATCTGGAGTCCTGGGCCAACAGTAATGACTTACTTTCACCTTTCCAAACGGGATTCAGAAAATCTCATGGAACCAACTTGAATGGCTTTCTGTTGGGTTGTCTTCAGGACTCTGTCAGCAGGGGAACTTATCCTGTGTTACATATGGCGGCATTGGATTTATCCAGTGCCTTTGACGCCATCATTAGAACCAGATTGTGGGAGAAACTAAGGCATTGGGGAATTCCTGAAGGTCTCCTCAAATTGATCATTCTGTTACATGAAGATATCCATGTCAGAGTATGATTAAACCAGGAGGGTTCCTTGTTTAGAAAGATTCCGATGTATAACGGCCTGAGACAGGGGTACATATTGGCATCCTGTCTATTTAATCTCTATGTGGCCGACGTTGGCAAATCCTTGGAAGCGGTCTCCTTAGCGCTCCCAAAAATCAGACATTTGCCAATCTGCTGGATGGCTTATGCTGAGGACTTTGTCCTGATTGTCAGCACTCAAACAGGGCTGCGTCGGCTTTGACAGCTTTTGACGGTTATGCAAAGGACAATAACTTAAAAATCAACCCCCGAAAAACTCAGCTCATCTCCATGGTATCAAGAAAATACAAGACCACCATGTGCTGTTCTTTAAATGGAATAGCCTTGAAAAGAGTTAATTCCATCATTTATTTGGGATTCCCATTTCTTAGTTCTCCCGATAAGGCATCTCTCAAGAACCATCTGCGAGCAAAAGCAGATTTTTACATTCGTCAGATGAAAAACATTAAGAATCGTTATTGTAAATTCTCATTAGACCAATCATTACATTTTTTTAAGGAATGATCTACCCTAAACTCTTGTACAGTATTGAGTTGCTGGGTGATTGGGAATTTAACCATCTTTCTTTAATTGTAGGTGTGATATGGCGCAAAGTGCTGGGTGTGTCAAGCTCAGTACCAGCAGCAGTCATCCAATATGAATTTGGTCTCTCCTCACTAAAAGTAAAGGGTCAATGGTGACTTTTATCACCATTTGGGAAGCTTGTGCAACCGGGCAGAAAGACATTGTACTGGGAACTTGCGAGGGTCATGAACCATGAACAAGATTAATCTCTGGGGATATTTAAATCATGTTGTGAAAAAATACTGCATGACCTTGATCTTACTTCTGATGATTTGGTATTTAATCCAGTTGTTGGATCAAGACTGGTCCTACAACACGGAAACACTGCATGGTTACACCACTCTGTCACATCTACAATTTAAGCACACGCGTAGAGGGATTCTTCCCTCCTATTTTGTTAGGTTCCTGCACAATAAAATGAGAAATGTATTTATTTGTTTTAGATGGAACCAACTCTTGACCAAGGAAGTAATCCGTAGAAGGAATGTGGCATCTGTCAGTGAGGTCCAATGTAGGTTCTGCCAACAGGTTGACAGGGTTGAAACGCTGAGGCACGTGTTGGTGGAATGTCCACAATTGTGCTCTCTGAGGTATCTGCACTTTAAAAGTATCTTGGATGCCCGTGAGTGCATTGATCAGGATTTTTTGGGGACGCATGCATTACTGGTTCCAAAATATCTACAGTGATTTCTGTGGTACATTTTGTGTATAGCCTAAAACTGAATGAGATCTAGACCTTTCTTTTTCAGCACAGATGTTTATTTAATGCATGCTTATTTAGAGGTTCTGTGATTTTAATGTTTTACTTTGGTTTTTCTTTTTTAAACAGTTTGTATTGATTTGTATTGTTAAGATTGCATTTATTTTTAACCAATAAACAACACAAAAAAGTAAAATAGATAAAATGAAAGTCAAATTACCCCAACTTTAAATCCATTTCACATTGCAGATTCCATATTTCATCACCAGAATTTCAGCACATCCTTTCCACTAAAATATCTTAAAAGCATAGAAAAGCCCATTTTAAAACTGATGCGAGTAAAATAATGAAACCCATATCAAATCCATATCAAAACCATATTACAACCCCTTCCATGCCCCTATTTTGCTGGGTATCCTACCTTCCTCTGTAACTGTACTTCTTTCTCACTTATCAGTGTTCTAATTTTAGATGTTTTTCCACCCGATGCCATACCCAATAAAGTGCAATGTGCAATTTTTCCAGTTCCAAATTTGGACAATATATCCTGAAAGTATCTGACTTGATTGTGTCATAATTGTGTACACATTTGTCCAAAGTGGTCATATATACCGATCCAAAAATCCTGCATTCCGTGAGCACATGTTTTGCTGACTCTGGGTGATTGGGAAGTTTACACAATCAACATAATCTCTTATCCTGGGGTATACCCAGCTGCCTTGGAGTGTAATTAGAGGGAGTTGGTTTGTCCGCAGTCTTAGCATACAATTTGTGACTGCAGGACTCTGGCTTTGCAGCAACTACCACTGAGTTTTCAGGTATCGATGGGATACCAGTGCCACAGAATTATAGTTATGTAGGTTTGATAAATTCAAATGTTTTTCATTCCAGCCCCACATATTTGCATTCTTGTGCATTGAATCTTTGATTGCCGCGAATTAGTCCACAATACGTGCTGGGGTGCCCAGTTTATGGAAATGAAAAAGGCCACGTTTAGTTCTTCAAAATGTTTCCTTTAAAATGCCCCTTCATACCCATAATTACTACCCACTTCCTTCAAAACTGGGCACTCCGGGCTGTTCTGGATTTGATATTCAGACATCCCCTCTTGTTAAGCAACTGGGTACTCAGGGATACTATCCCCAGCTCCAGGGACGGGGCTAGACTGAAGGCCTTCTGCCAAAATAGACCCACTGGTTTAACCACCCCACATCTCTCATTGTCAATGCCTCCAGTCCATATAATACCATAGGACAGAAACGTTGTTCGTAGAGTGTTACTATCCACTTGATTGTGTAGCCTGCTGCCTTCCTTGCAGATTTACACAAGAGGAGCGCTAGTTGCTGAGTTTTTCTTATCTTAGTTTCCTTTACGAGTCGGTAGCTATTGTCATTGCTAATCTCTAGTTCTCGGATACTGCGGTAGTCATAGACAATGCATGTACCCTTTTGCCTCTAATCAACATGCTTTTGGTTTTTAGGACATTTATGATCAACTTATTTTCTGATGCATAGCTCTCTCATCCCTCTATAGGTATGGTCTAGGACAACTAAATTGTCCACATATAGCATGCTGACAAGGTGCTCAACACTCAATTTAGGGGGACAGTTGGATTTAATTAGAAGCTGAGGTGGAAGACCCGTCAAATAAAGATTAAACAGCAGGGCAGCCAGCACACATCCTTGCTTGATTCCCCTGCTGATACAGATAGATTTTGACATTCCACTACCATTATCAAGACGTACATGTGCTGTGGTATTCTGATGCAAGTGCCTTAGCGTATACACTAACCAGTCCAGGCATCCCATCCGTACGAGCATTGCCCTATAGAACAGGCCAATCAAGGTGGTGATTGGCTTCTGGCAACAAGTGGGTAGTGGCACCATCCAAGCCCTCTCCACCCAAAAGTGATTTCTTACCATTGACTATGCTGGCTAACCAAGGCAGATGGGAGTTGTAGTAGTCCAACAAATCTGGAGAATTGAAGGTTCCAGACTCCTGGATTATTTCATCCTGAGCTACTCTTCCTAACTGCCCGCTGTTAGGCAGAATCCTGTGCAGTGCCCTTAGGGACCACTACACACAATTAAGACCACAGGTGGCAATACAAGTTTTACCTTTGGTACAAGCCTGTACTACTATGTTAAAGTGGTAGCAGTAGCGGAGCAGCCAGGCTTATCTCAAGAGTATATGAGCAGTAGCTGAGATTACACAAAGGGACCACAATTACTGTGACTCAAGCAAACACTGACATTTATTTTTAAACCATTTGTTATAAACACAACACTTCTATTAATTCAAAAACCACACGTAAAATACACTACAACCAACCAATTCACTTTGTACGGTATAGCTCAAGGTAAGTACCCTGTGTTTTAACAGACCGGTGTTGTGAAATTGTGAAACAAAAGATGTTACCGGGAATACACTTGCGATCACTTTTTGACAGTAATGACAGTTCGGTCTTACTAAATAAACGCGTATCCGTGGCAAGAAATGTTACCGGGGCAAAACACACTTAGCACCTGGGATACCCAGAGAGAGTTGGGGGCAAAAATCATAGGCAATACTTTTGTCAAGGCAGACAGAACCAGAGAACACTCATGGACAGAAATTCAAGAGTCAATAGGCCGGAGCCAGTGTTAAGTGGAACCGGGTTCCTGTTGTCGAGGATCACACAGTCGGACAGTTCACAATTCAACGTAACCAGGAGTACTTAGCTATTGTCAACAGAGGAAGCAAAAGTTATAAGAAGGACGTAAGACAAGGGCAAGCCTTGGCGATGAAGAAAAGGGATTCACCCTAATTCCTCAAGCAGAACACAGTACCTTATTCAAGGAAGAGGCTGGTGCCACGGCAGTTGTTCCTGGTAGTTTCCTGCAGACCCACGGTTCCTGGAACTTCGGGACGAAGGAGGACGTCTGGAGGGGTCTGCACCACACAGGGATGAAGCCGGCAGCAGCGATGGTGAATAAAAGGTGCATCCTTTAAAAACAGGAGAGGCTCTTCAGATGGCTATCCGGACCACTACAGCTGTGTGCAGCGATTTCGACCAAGAAGAGGATCCTCTGGCTGTAGAAGGTGAGCTGGTTATCCCCACCAGGCTCAAGGGAAGAAGACTCCGGACTGGATCTTCTCTGGTCGTCGAAGGGTAGATAGCTCAGGACTGCAGCAGGGCTTCAGCAGGACGGGGTAGTTGCAGCAGCTGACTTCTTCTCCGCTTCTCTTCGGTTCCTTGTAGTTCCAGTGGCGACTCTGACTTCTAGCCCAACAGACCTGCCTTTTATGCGAAAATCCCCCATTCACGCAGTAGGGGGGTTGTCCAGCCCGGACAACCACCTCAGCCAATCATGGCAAAGTGCGACTTGGGTTTCCTAGGATACCCTGTGTAGGGGGTGACTACACCCCTCCCTCACATTCAGCCCACCTAGACACCCAGGCGCCTAGAGGAGGGCTTCTTGGCAGACGCCTGCCAAAAGACAGTGAACAAAGAAGGCAAACCTGGTTTGCCGTGCAAAGTGAAACACAAGAAGGACTTTAACAAAAACAAATGGTGAATAAACCCTACCGGAGCCAAAAAAAAAAGTATTTGGTCAAGTGGGTTTAAGTTCGAGGCTAATATAATAGCCTAAAACAATACCATGTTTATATAGTATAATCACGGTAGAAAAGTTAGGGTAGATACCACTGCCACCAGCCAAGTCTAAATTTTAAAAGAGCGAAACAATGCTATAGGAGGTACAGATAAAAAGGGATAAGGATTAACCCATTCCAGTACTCCATGTAAGATGGGGTGTACTGGATCTGTGGTTAAATGACTAAGTAAAGTTAATGGCAACTTTACCCTTTCTGGGGGATAGTAGTCTGCCCCAGAAATCGAGTTGGTGGGAAGTCTAAAAGAAAACCCTGTGTCACTGCACTGAAGGTGCTGTGTAACACACAAAAAAAGGGGGCTACTGAAGTGTTGTACTCCAGAGTCCACAATCACAAAAAGCAGATGAGACACACATGGCAAAATGTTGTATAGAGTGGGGGAAAAGCTCACACTCCTGGATGGTTCTCATACTTCTAGTCGGTTACAAACATCCTAGAGAGACCATCAGCATTTTGGTGGTGACTTCCTGCTCTGTGCTCAATGGAAAAATCAAATCCTTGCAGGCAGATTGACCATCTGAGTAACTTTGGGTTTTCCCCTTTCATTTGCATCAGCCATCTCAAGGATTGGTGGTCAGTCTGAATGATGAAGGTAGATCCATACAAGTATGGTCTAAACCTCTTCAGTGACCACACAATAGCAAAACATTCACGTTCTATTGTTACCCACCTTGTCTCAGGATCCTTTAACTTCCTGCTGATGAAACAAATGGGGTGTTCCCTACCTTTCTCATCCAGTTGACTAAGGACTGCACCTATACCTACATTTTTTAAATTTGTTTATTGTAACAATTAGTTATTTACACAAATTTAATTACAAAAATACATCAATGCCTTTGCCATCTTTCCCAAAGATGATCCATGTGAATTCAATTGAACTTTTTTTCTTTTGATCCTTTTTAAGAATATACTTTCTCATTCAGATGGATCCGCTTCTAAAATATTTTCCAGAAAGTCCACCAAGGCACAGGTCAATCTAACATTGTTTCCTGCTATTGATGTGTGCCACCAATCTTCAGTTTGTTGGTAAGTCGATGTTAGATGTTGTAGAAAGGATGATCGCTGGGTGGACGCATGACTGCATTCAGTGATTAAGTGTTTTAAGAATTATGGTTCGATCTTGCAGAACCTACATTTGTTGTCTGATACTTCTTTGAAATGTCTCAACCACATCATCTCTTTTGTTTTGTAGATGTTGAGCCACAGCTTTAGAAATGTATTGCAATGGGGCCTAGATGGAAATCTTACTAGACATTTTGGTAATTTATCTAGTTTATTGCATGTTAAACCTAGATTAAACGAATATGGCAATGAGTCGTATTTCAGTATTTTGTATCCAATGCCATTGTCTGAGCTTCTTTTTAGCAATTTGCAGCATGTCTATTACTGTTGCCCAAGAGATATCGGTCTTTGCTAGAAGCTTTCATACTTTCATGGCCCAGATTCCTAAGATTCCAGTATATGGATTTTCAGCCGATTCTTTCAATATTTCATAGGCAGGTGCGATACTATTAAGGTTCATTTTGCACAGAAGGGCAATTGATTTCCATTGAATCAAGCCATTTAGAGGGTCCAAACCTAATTCATGCCTTATCGCCGCAGTTGACACATAGGATGTTAGAGCCAACACTCCTTTCCAGAATTAACCTTCTAGAATTGCCCAAATCCGATTATCAATATTTAATCCCGCCTCCGCCCCGTATGTTAGAGCAGGGATGACTTTTTGGCGATAGAAAGTCATAATTGGCATCAAGGTGAATTTACCATATTCGTTATGTAGCGTTTGCCTTGCAGGGTGAATGATGACATACGATGCTTCAAGTCAACTATCCAAACATGTTCTCTTATGGATTTATTGATTTGGACCCCAAGATATCGTATAGTGGAGACGGAGTCAATCTTTTCATCATCTGCTGACCATCTAAAACTTTTCAACGATCTTTTTTGAGATGTGCCAAACATCACGATCTTCGATTTTGCAGCATTAATTTCAAGGTTGTTTATTTGTAAGTTGACGACCAATGCATTTAAGAGTCGTTGTAGACCGATCTCAGTTTGGTCAAATAGCACAATATCATCAGCGTATATCGCCCAGCTTATCGTTTGATTGTTCAATTTCGGCGGAAAACAGTGGATATTTTGCAAAGCTTCAGGTAGGTCGGCAATATACAGCTTAAACATCAGTGGTGCCAATGGGCATCCTTGTTTGACTCCTTGGGTTGTTAGAACCTCTTTTGTCAAATGACCATTGTTTTCAGTGTGGACTTATATTGATGTTTCATTGTGTAGGGCCATGAGAGGCTCGAGTTAAGCTGGAGGACAGGACCATGCTGTTAATTTATTCCACAATTTTGTACGGTTAATTCTGTCAAAAGCTTGACGCATATCTATGAAGGCCACGAAAATGTTCTTCTTAGTCTTTAGGGTTTCCAGCTTTAATAGATTTACTATAAAGAGATTGACTTCCGTACCGACATCTTTGGTGAAGCCAGTTTGGCAGATATCTAGTAAATTCTTATTTGACGCCCATGCAGCAGTTTTCTGTTGTAGACAAGTAGCAAAAATGCTGCCAATTATGTCCAAGAGGGCAATAGGGCGATAGTTGGCAGGATTGTCCCTATTGCCCTTCTTGAAAATAGGCACAATGTCCGCAGATTTCCATGAACTCAGAATTGACTTGGACACTGATATTACTTCAAATAATTTCACAATGAAGTCGGCCCATAGCTCCTTTTTGTCTTTTATCATTACATTTGTTAACCCGTCAGGTCCTGCAGCACGAGAGTTGTTTAGCTGTTTTATAAGTGTGATGATCTTGTCTCTGGACTCGCACACGTCCCAGGGCACTGCAGACAAAGTGGGCTCTAGGATGTCGTGTGCCGATGTACCATCAAAGACTTTCCTGAAATGATTTTCCCAGGTTAACATGGAGATTCCATTGGCCAGACTTAACTCTTGGGTGCTATTCATGTTTAAAATGTTCCAGATGTCTCTGGATTTACGTTGGATTATCTGTCCAAGAATTAATTCTGCACGTTCTTGGTCTCTGATTATTTTGAAGGATTTTAGCCAGTTTCGATATTTCATTTTGCAGATTTTAATGGCTCCTTCTTTATCGAGCTATTTTTCTTTTTTATTTGTCTGATGTTCTTGTGCATTTGTTCTTTCCTATGATTGACCTGTGCACTAAAGACGTATTTTTCTTGTTGTTGTTGAGACTTACACGTTGCTTTTTTAGTACAAAATTGCATCAATAAGGGGGCATAGTTTATCTTTTCGGCGACAGTTGTTACTTCGTCCTTAAGTCGGTCGCTCAGCTGGCAGATGTGATGATCTTTGATTCGAAGCCGATTCAAACCCTCATTTACTTCCACTGGACAGCTATAGTGGTGCGTGGTTGGTGCCCGCTCCACTACGCAAGTTAGTTCTAACAGGCTGTGGTCGCTGTCGTGGGTCGTGTGTATTTACATAGTTTCTACTTCTGGCCAGAATGACGAAGAGATCCAAATATAGTCTAGTGTTTTTTGGCTTTTGTCTCGTTGCCAAGTAGGTCTTGGAGGGATATCCCCTTGGACGATACCATTAACCATCTCGCAATTCCTCGCTTTCATAGCATCCAACCATTTGTCGCCCCTTGTATGTAGCGTACCAGTTTCTGATGAAATTCTTGGTGGCACCCCGAACCATGAAAAATTAAAGTCCCCACAGATTAATATTGTTATGTCCCGGCATGATATTAAGCAAGGGTCAATTATGGCTGTCACTGCTTTGATAAAACTTGCCGATGAGATCATCACAGGGTTCCAATATAGGTTGATAATCAATAGCTGTGGAGAATGTTTCTTTGAGATCGATGTTAGATGTAATAGAGATCCTTGTACAAAAATATTCGGCGTAAACGTTTGTACAATCTCCCAGCCATAAGAGTTGTTTACCATAGTGATCAGTCCGGAAAAAGGTCTTCCACAATGATTTTTCTCTGCTTTGTTTAACACAATGGTATGCCCATCTTTTACCGATGTCTCGCTCAGCCATGTCTCTTGAAGACAAATAAAGAATTTGTTTGCCAGCAGGATAGGAAAGTCTTGGAACAAGTGGGTAAATCCTCTAGTATTCCAGGGTAGTATCCCACATGTTTCCTTTCCCAGATTTATTGGTCGTTATGCTCTGGTGACTTTATGAGAATCAACTCGCCTTGCGATTTCGTCTGAGTCTTTCTGAGTGAATTTCGTTGGAGTCCCAGAATATCTTACAGAAAAGTGATTCCTCAATTCATCACATCGACGTTCATTTTATGTATTTACTTCTTTGGTTTTTAAAACTTGTTTCAGGCTTCTGCCAGATTTCACTTCAAAACCATACGATAGAAGCTCGTCCCTTGCCGCTAGAAGGGTTTTTTCCACAGCAATTGATCTAATGTGTAAAAACACCTTATCAGCCGACTTTTCAGAGATGTATTCCACAATCAGTATGTCTTCTGTGGTGATTGTGCGTAGGGAAAGAATGTTATGAAATAATTTCATCACGTTTCGTCTGTTTAAATTCACATTGCTGTCCTCAGGGAACAGAATTTCCACCCTGATTTTCCAAGCTTGCTGTGTTATCTCTGTCTGGTGTCTTTCATGATCTTTAGTTTTCATTGTTTGATGTTTGTTCAATTGAGTGGAAGTCATTCTAGGGTTTAGGTTTTGGGACGGTTTCCAACTTCTCTTTTCTGGTGACATCTTGGGCTTGGCGGTAGGTTGTTTAGGTATATTACCTTTTTCAGCATGAACTGAAGGTAACGTGGTAGCTTTACTAGCGTCCAACCGCTTTTTGTTTGTTTGTTCGGCTAAACCAGCCCCAAGTATGAGCCCCTGTCTTCTTTGCGGCCTTTCTTCAGTACTTATTTCACCGTTGGGGGTGACTGAGTCTGCTGAATCGATAGAATAGGTGGATAGATCGCATAAATCCACAGACTCCTCGTCATCCTCTGGTTGTTGTGTGTCAGAGTCTAATTTTGCCCGCTTGTTTGTATTTTGTTTCTGATTTAAAGATGGCTTTGCGACATTGGGCGACTCTTTTGCTCCATCGGATGTGCCCTAGCTGAGTTATCCGATGGTTGGCCTTGTGGGGCACGCTCAAACAGGCTGAGCTTTTGAGCAGTCGACAGATTCCTAACAAATTGTTTGACGTTTGTGGAGAGTTTTTTTGGGGGGTTTTCACTGCATTGCTTAAACCAGGTCGTTGTTTTTTTGCGGTCGTCTTAGCTGTCGTTGCAATGCGTGGAGGGAAATTCTTTGCCGAACCTGTGAATATGTCAATCAACATCTTCTTCACAATCGCAGACATATCAGCTGGTGCGGTATTAGAATTCACAGGCACTTGTATTGGGTCATTTTCTGCATTATTATTTCTTGTAATGTCTCCACAATTGCTTTCATCTGAAGGCAGCGAGGGGGCTGCCAGGACGCTACTTTGCTTTCCAGTCAGGGCCGGGACTCTTAGAGGGGTCTCACTTGCAGATATTGCTGTCGGGATTTTAGGCTGGGCGGCCTTTGCTGAAGGTTGAACTGGTTCTGAGAGATGCTGAGCAATTGTCATGGGGGCCCTATTCTTGTTTCCACCAGCCTCACCGCTTCGTTGTCCGTAGGTGTGTTCATGACTCGAATGAATGTTATGTCTCAACCATTTCATACATTCTAAGGTTGCAGACATAAGAGTGGAATTATCGGCCTGGGCACTTGTCGCCAGATCGCCAAGGCGATATTGCCATTGTGATGAAATCTCCGACTCTCTTTCCAGTCTTTGCTGAAGAACGCCATTTAATTGTGCCATCGCATCTACTTTTGTGATTAGGTTGTTGATTTGGACTCCTTGATCTTTTATGGACTCATTTAAGCTTTCATACAGTTTCACAAAAGGAATAAGAACTAAGGAAGTGGCTGCTAGAACATTGTTGTGGATTTGTATACCCGCGGCCACAGACAGATTTGTTTTATTTAGTTGTTCAAGCGCTATCTTTTCAGAAACTGAATGTGACAGCGCTTCTTGTGGTTGTTCATCCGATAGGGCGTGACTCACAGCGCATTGCGGCGTAGTCACTACTTCTATTGCGCCCTTATGTGTTTGTTTCGGCCTCGCGACGCCATAGATCTTTGGTGAATTGTCATCAAGGGAAGAGGGACTTTCCTTTGTTGGACTGTGCTGAAGTAAACTCTGTGAATGATTCAGGGGTCAAGCCGTTAGTTCAGCATTGGGCCGTCTTGGCATTTCAACTATGTCACGTCCACTTCTGGCTGTATTTGACGATTTATCACTAGGTGAATGGACAAAGCTTGGTAATAGCTTTTCTTTGATTGTCTGAAAATCCGCCGTTAGCCTCTCAGTGAGACGTGCCTCTCGGCCCGCAAGGTCGAGAATTCTTGGTGTATGGACAGATGTCATTTGCAACTTCTTTCCCATTTGTGGCTGTTGTAGCAGCAACACCGCTGCCGGTGTGTGGTTGTGTGGAGTTTGCATACTATGTGATATGCCACAACTGCCAGGGTTTGTGGTTAAAAGGCAGCAAGGCAAACCGGGCCTGTCAAGTCTCTTTCTTAAGGCTTCAAAGCTGTCACTTGCTGTCTCTACAGAGGCCTGTGGCGGCACCATTGTTTTATGCCGTGCATCCAGTTGGGGGAGGAAGGTCGATACAATTCCAAACTGTAGACTTTCATTTGTGAATAGTCTACATTCGAGCTCATGTAACTCAGTTGAGTTATTTAAGTCCTGCACGGGCTTCTGTTGTCCAATTGGGGGCACAAATACGAAATTTGACGCATTCGAGTTGTCGGCGGACACTTGGATTTGCAGTAGCTCAGTGTCGGTTACGTCAAAGGGAGACTAAAATGACGATCTGTTCACCTCAAACAAATATATCTCCGAAGCCAACGCAGATGGAGCGGTTGATGGGATTAAAGTCTGTGTTTGTGAGTTAACTCCATTTATGGAATTTACATGCAACCCTGAGGTATCATTTGCATCGGATCTTTCATATGCAAATGCATTTTTGCTGAATGCCGAAAAGTTAGCTACGGCTTCTACTAGAGGAGCCGAGCGCGACAAACAATACGATATGACTGCAGGTTGCAGACACGCGGCAGCTGCTGGCTTGATTCCAAGGCGTGCTAATCTTTTTTTCTCCTCAATAAAAGTCATAATCAATGCAAAAAGCGTTGACACATTGTTTGTCGCTGGAGGCTCAGTTCGTATAACATGCGACAGAGGTGAAATGAATGTAAGTCCAGAGTTTACCTCCCCATCTTCTCCGGTCGCCACAGCTGCGACAGGGTCAGAACTAGCAGGCAGCACTTGGGAGGGGGAGGAGGAGGGGGAGGGGAAGCCCAGCCGTTCAGACTCCAGTTGAATTGTCTGTTTCAGCCGTGTCCGTGGGGCCATTGTGCGGCTGTCACTACGGCCACTCATGTGTTTGCCGGCGATAACAAAAAAGGGTTTTTCCGTGGGACAGTGGGTCTGGAGTGGACTGGGGTAGACTGGGACTCTCCTCGGGACTCCACGCGGCGCTCCGCGCACGCGTACACCTTTTAAGGTGGAGTTACCCAGAGGCAGAGAGCAGTTAAAGAGACAGTATCTCAACAGTAACACAAACACAATGTAGCTGCAGCTCTTCACTTGAACATGGAATGGGGTAGACTGGGACTCTCCTCGGGACTCCGCACGGTGCTCCGTGCACACGTACACCTTTTAAGGTGGAGTCACCCAGAGGCAGACAGCAGTTAAAGAGACAGTATCTCAACATTAATACAAACACAATGTAGCTGCAGCTCCTCACTTGAACAGGGACTGGGGTAGACTGGGACCCTCCTGGGGACTCCGCCACACCTACATTAGAAGCATCAGTTTGTACAATGAAGGGTTGGTGATAGTCAGGAGCTCTTAGGACTGGAGCTTGACAAAGGGCTTTCTTTAGACCTTCAAAGGCTTGATTGCACTCCTCATTCCACCTAACCTTTTTAGGGAATTTGGGAGAGGAGATGACATTCACAGGAGAAGCTATGGTCCTATAGTTCTCTATGAAGTTCCTGTGATACCCAGTGAGACCTAAAAAGGCTCTCACTTGGTTTTGAGTAGTAGGGGTGGCCCAGTTTTGTACAGCTTGTACTTTGCTAGGCAATGGCCTTATTTCACCTCCTCCTACCTCATGTCCAAGGTAGACCACTGTACTCTGACCAATTTGACATTTGCTTGCCTTTATGGTCAGATGGGGCTGTTCCAGAGCCTGCAATACATAGCCTAAGTGTTCAATATGTTCTTTACATGTAGGGCTGAACACTGCAATGTCATCCAAGTATGCCATGCAGACGTCCTCCATCCCATTCAAAACTTGATTGACCATCCTCTGAAATGTAGCAGGTGCATTCTTTAGTCCAAAAGGCATTACCTTAAATTGGTAGAGGCCAGCTGGGGTGGAGAATGCAGTTTTCTCCTTGGCATGGTCTGTCAGGGCTGTTTGCCAATAGCCTGACGTTAGATGAAATGTGCTGAGGTACTTTGCTGCACCAGGTTTGTCCACCAGCTCATCTTTCCTAGGCAAAGGATGGGCATCAGTTGTGGTGACTGCATTTAGAGCTCTATAGTCCACGCAGAATCTCAACTCCTTGGATCCTGCCTTTGGTACAATCACAACTGGGCTAGACCATGGGCTAGTAGAGGGCTCTATAACCCCGAGATCAAGCATCTTGTTGACCTCATTTCTTATATGGGTTCTTACATTGTCTGACATTCTGTACCCACTGCTTTTTACAGGCAAACAATCACCAGTGAGGATATCATACTGCCCCAAGGGGTCAAGCCTGGTGACAGTGTGAACAGGGAGGCAAACTGATTTAACAGTAATGTGCACTCATCCTGCTGGTCAGATGTGAGACTGGAAGATAGATTAACTCCTTCTACTTGCTCATCTAAAGGTAAGCCTCTGAGGAGGTCAGGCAGAGGATTCACTCTCCTCCTCCTCCTGAGTGTGAAAGACTCTGGGAGCCTCCTTAGGGTTGCCTAAGTCCACCAGATAGTTCACCTCTCCAAGTTTACCCACAACTTTGAAGGGTCCTATCCATTTGTCCTGCAAGGCCCTCTGCTGGTCTTGAGAGACCTCAACCATGTTAGCCTTCTGGTCATGCCAATGTTTGACCAGAGCTTGACCAGCCTTCAAGTTATCAATTGCCTCTGCCATCATGTGTGACATTCTCCTCCGGAGACCTATCACATAGTCACTCTGACTGGATTGGGGGGAAGGAGCACTCTCCAACCCCTCCTTAATCGGGGCCAATGGACCTCTGACTGGATGGCCATAGAGAGGTTCGAAGGAACTGAATCCTACTCCCTCCTGAGGGACTTCTCTATATGCAAAGAGAAGGCATGGCAGTAGAAGGTCCCACTTTCTTCTAAGGCGTTCCTCTAAAGCACCTATCATGCTCTTCATAGTTCTGTTAAATCTCTCTACCAATCCATTGGTTTGGGGATGGTAGGCAGTTGAGAACTTGTAGGTGAATCCACCGGTTTTCCACATGGCTTGCTTGTAGTGGGACATAAAATGTGATCCCCTGTCAGATATCACCTCCTTAGGAAAACCTACTCTGGTAAAAATACCAAGTAGGTCCTTAGCCGGAGCCGTAGCAGTCCTCATAGGTATGGCTTCAGGAAATCTAATGGCATGATCCACTACAACCAGGATAAACCTGTTGCCTGAAGATGTGGGAGGGTCAAGAGGACCAACAATGTCAATCCCAACCCTCTCAAAAGGAACTCCCACCACGGGGAGAGACACCAAGGGTGCCACATTCTTGGCTCCACTCTTGCCAGAAGTTTGGGAAGTGTGGCAGCTTCTGCAGAATTTGTCTACTTCTGAGCCTATGTTAGGCCAGTAGAAGTAAAGAGAGAGCCTTTCCTTGGTCTTTTTAAAACTTAAGTTACCAGCCAAAGGTATCTCGTGGGCTAACTGCAGAAACTGAAGTCGGTTCACTAGAGGTACTACAAGTCTTTTGCAAACCCCAGGGGTTGACTCAGTCGGTTCACTGTAGAAGAGGCCATCTTCCCAGTGTAACCTATACTTCCCAGGCTCAGTCCCATTGAGCCGAGAAGCTGCCTGTAGGCGAAGATCTTCCAAGGTAGGACACTCCCTTTGTCCCTTGCTGAAATCCTCCCTGTTGGGCCCACCTTCTGCCAGTAAAAACTGCAGCTCAGGATGGTCAACAGGGTCAAGATCTCCCACCAGAGTAAGATCTTCTTCTAGATCTGATTCTTCAGTATCTAGCTGAACCATACAGGGTTGAACCTCACACTCAGCCTCAGCTGGTGGAGGGGTCACAGATGTGACCTTGGACAGTCTTGGAGATGTCCTTCTGGGTACAGGAGTGCTTTCTGGTTTCTTGCTGGCAGACTTGGGTTTCCCCTTTGTCTCTTTCTGACCTGCAATAGCCGTAAGTAAGTCCTGTGGACTTGGGGTGATAGTTTCTTCTATCATGTCCCCAGGAGACCCTCTCAAGGTTCTCTCCCTTGCCAACCTTGTGAGCTCCTGTTTCCTTCTGCTGGGGTACCTGGGGGTACTGGACACAACTCCAAGAGTTTTAAGGTCATTACCCAGCAGGACTCTCCCAGGTACGTTATTTTGCACACTTACAGGTATTCTGACAGTCATGTCATTACTCTGGATGAGAGCTGGTAACTGGGGAACCATTTGCACAGGGCCTCCAGCTAACTTGGTTAGGTGCTTGGATGCCTTAGCAACATCCTCCACCTTGAAAAAACATTCATCAACCACAGTTATGCTGGCTCTAGTGTCTCTGATGGCAGGGGTTTCCTGATCATTCACAAGAACACTATCTTTGTAATACTCTTTAGTATTATCTGGGATTGAGTTGTAGACATCTAAGTTCTGTTGTTCCCAAGGACACTAAAGAAACACTAGCTGAGACTCGCATGGGCTCATCAGCTAGTAACTGAAAGTTTCCACTGGTCATAGATACTTCATCCACCTGGGAGAAGGCTAAGGAGACAGTGTGGACCTCTGAAGGTTTACCCTTACATCTGGGATCTCCTTTCACATGGTCAGGTTGCCCACAAACAAAGCATTTTCCAAATGCTCTCTGGAATGGGGGTTTGTTCTGACCTCCATCTGGTTTGGGACCAGATGGAACACTAGCCTGATTCGGTTTCCCTGGTGGCTTACCTTGGTTATGTTTGGGGCCCTCTTTTGGATTGGAATTATTTGAATTCTCTTGGTTGTCTTTCTTTTGCTGCTTTCCCTCATCCTTTTTCTGAGTGACCCCAGAATCCTTGTGAGTAGCCCTGTTGGCAACTCACAAGTCAGCAGCCTTAGCTAGCTTCTTAGGATCTATCTCCTTTGAATCAGCCAAGTGCTGTCTAAGCTCAGCGGAGCAGACATCAAAAATAGACTCCAACATTACAAGATTCCTCAAACCTTCATAGGTGTTCTCTTTGTAACCATTAACCCAACCATCTAAGGTTTTCAAACATTCACACACCCAGGTAGCCCAAGGGGTACGTACCATCATGCTTTCTTTGAGGGTTCTAAACCTCTTAAGATACTGAGAAGGGTTCTTCCCAAATCTAGCTATTAATGCTAGCTTCACACACTCATAATCCTGTTTATCCTCCTCCCCCAACTCCATTACAGCATCACTTGCAACAGGGGGAAGCCTAGAGAAATGCCAGTGAATCAGCTGATTCCCTGAGAGACCTTGAATCCCATGATTGTACTCAAACATTGCTTACCAATCCAAAACATCAAGTTTAGTCTCATACATACCAATCATTCCCTTTGGCATATGGGGTCTCTTAGGGCTGGAAGACCTAGAAGACTCTGGGAGAGAAGCATTTTCTGCAGACAATTTCTTCATCTCTAGTTCATGATTCAGCTTCATTTCTCTGAGCCTTAACTCTTGATGTTTCATGGCAGTTTGTGCATCAATACGTTTCACTTCCAATTCAAGTCTCATTTTCTCAAGTGCAATAAACTCAGGAGTAAGAGTAGGACCTCTGGGGGTCCCTGTGGACAGAGGCTGTGCTTTCTGAGCAGGCAAATGAGTTGTAGGGTTTCCTAAACTCATCTACTTCTTCAAAATTAACACTCTCAGAATCTGAAACATCAGTATCCACATTTGCTGGAGGGGTAGGCCCTTCTGACCCACTCCCCAGACTTTGTTTTCCCATTAACTTTGCAATCAATTCAGATTTGTTTCCTTTACCAGAGAGACTCCTCTCCATACACATGGTTCTCAAAACCTCAGCAGTGTAGTTTAAGAGACCCTCTTCAGTGTAGCTTTCTATATTTGACATGATTTCTTAGTTAAATAGAATTAGTGGTGTTAGCCTTGTGGTTAGTTGAACCCAAGCAATAGCAGCACTCTAGGTGTAATCACTCTACTTCCAAATCCTCACAGATGTACACCACTGTTAGGCAGAATCCTGTGCAGTGCCCTTAGGGACCACTACACACGTGGCAATACAAGTTTTACCTTTGGTACAAGCCTGTACTACTATGTTAAAGTGGTAGCAGTAGCGGAGCAGCCAGGCTTATCTCAAGAGTATATGAGCAGTAGCAGAGATTACACAAAGGCACCACAATTACTGTGACTCAAGCAAATACTGACTCAAGGTTGCAGGTAAAAAAATATAAGTACATTGATTTTTAAACCATTTGTTATAAACACGAGACTTCTATTAATTCAAAAACCACACGTAAAATACACTACAACCAACCAATTCACTTTGTACGGTATAGCTCAAGGTAAGTACCTTGTGTTTTAACAGACCGGTGTTGTGAAACAAAAGACGTTACCGGGAATACACTTGCGATCACTTTTTGACAGTAATGACAGTTCGGTCTTACTAAATAAATGCGTATCTGCGGCAAGAAATGTTAGCGGGGCAAAACACACTTAGCACCTGAGATACCCAGAGAGAGTTGGGGGCAAAAATCACAGGCAATACTTTTGGCAAGGCAGACAGAATCTGAGAACACTCATGGACAGAAATTCAAGAGTCAATAGGCCGGAGCAAGTGTTAAGTGGAACCGGGTTCCTGTTGTCGAGGATCACAGTCGGACAGTTCACGATTCAACGTAGCCAGGAGTACTTAGATATTGTCAACAGAGGAAGCAAAAGTTATAAGAAGGAGGGAGGACAAGGGCAAGCCTATAAGAAGGAGGGAAGACAAGGGCAAGCCTTGGAGATGAAGAAAAGGGATTCACCCTAATTCCTCAAGCAGAACACAGTACCTTATTCAAGGAAGAGGCTGGTGCCACGGCAGTTGTTCCTGTAGTTTCCTGCAGACCCACGGTTCCTGGAGCTTCGGGACAAAGGAGGACGTCTGGAGGGGTCTGCACCACACAGGGATGAAGCCGGCAGCAGTGACTGTGAGTAAAATGTGCGCTCCTTAAAAACAGGAGAGGCTCTTCAGATGGCTATCCGGACCACTACAGCTGTGTGCAGCGATTTCAACCAAGAGGATACTCTGGCTGTAGAAGGTGAGCTGGTTATCCCCACCAGGCTAAAGGGAAGAAGACTCCGGACTGGATCTTCTATGGTCATCGAAGGGTAGATAGCTCAGGACTGCAGCAGGGCTTCAGCGGGACGGGGTAGTTGCAGCAGCTGACTTCTTCTCCGCTTCTCTTCAGTTCCTTGTAGTTCCAGTGGCGACTCTGACTTCTAGCCCAAGAGACCTGCAGTTTATGCGAAAATCCCCCATTCACACAGCCTGGCTGTCAATCACGCAGCAGGGGGAGTTGTCCAGCCCGGACAACCACCTCAGCCAATCGTGGCAAAGTGCGACTTGGGTTTGCTAGGATACCCTGTGCACGGGGTGACTACACCCCTCCCTCACATTCAGCGCACCTAGACACCCAGGCGCCTACAGGAGGGCTTCTTGGCAGAAGCCCGCCAAAAGACAGTGAACAAAGAAGGCAAACCTGGTTTGCCGTGCATAGTAAAACACAAGAAGGACTTTAACAAAAAGAAATGGCGAATAAACCCTACCAGAGCCAAAAGAAAAAGTATTTGGTCAAGCGGGTTTAAGTTTGAGTCTAATATAATAGCCTAATACAATACCACGTTTATATAGTATAATCGCGGTAGAAAAGTTAGGGTAGATACCACTGCCACCAGCCAAGTCTAAATGTTAAAAGAGCAAAACAATGCTCTAGGAGGTACAGATAAAAAGGGCTAAGGATTAACCCCTTCCAGTACTCCATGGAAGATGGGATGTACTGGATCTGTGGTTAAATGACTAAGTAAAGTTAATGGCAACTTTACCCTTTTCTGGGGGACAGTAGTCAGCCCCAGAAATGGAGTTGGTGGAAAGTCTAAAAGACAACCCTGTGTCACTGCACTGAAGGTGCTGTGTAACACACAAAAGAAGGGGGCTACTGAAGTGGTGTACCACAGAGTCCACAATCACAAAAAACAGATGAAACAAACATGGCAAAACATGGGTAAGAGTAGGGGAAAAGCTCACACTCTTACCAAGTGAAAAAAATAACTCCAGAAAATCCAGCAAAGCTGCTGGGAGACTCACTAGGTAAGGGAAGTTAGCCATTGAATGGGAACTCTCTCTAACATCCGCATTCTGTAGTGCATAGTACTGGGGCACTTAAGCGAATTTGAGCCGCAGTGTGCGGGCCTAAGGGCAGCACAACAATACCCTGTGTTGATGCCATTGCCTTAAAGACTTCTGCCACAGTGTGCCAGCCGTGACGGCCTGCCTTGGCTCTTACAGCAGGTGCAACTCTTGCAAACTTAATGTTTAATGTGTTCTTGTTTCAGCCTCACTGTGAGTTTGCTCTGCAGCCCGGTCGACCCCAAGGCGGACATAGCACTTCTACTGACCATCAACTTCCAGGAGCGGTCGGTCACTCGGAATGCAAGGATTGCAGAGGAATGGGGGCAGGAGGAGAAAAACATCCAATACTTTCCCTTTACTCCGGGTGAAAACTTCAAGGTAATGATGTGACTCTCAGGCGGAGGAACTCAAGGAATGTAAAATGCCTCCTTTGCATTTTTAAAAATGTGATTTTGTGTATGCACTTATGGTGTGTTAAGGGTGTTGAATGCCACAGTGAGGTAACCTTCAGAACATACAGTTACTATGCTGTATAATTTGATGGTGTGAATGGGGTGATAGGTGTACAAAACATAGAGAAGGTACAGTTAGAAGGTGTTAAACAGCACATTGTGGTTTAATGCCGTCCTGCTAGACTGGATCAGACTAGTTTGATATCTAATAACCTGCTAGAGCATTCCCTATTGAAAGTGCTTTCCTGTCCTCATGTTTTTAGTAGGCCTATTTCTTTGTTTCTGACATTAGGTTTGCACTCCCCTTACACCCACTTGTCCATCAATCTCAGCTTTATGCTTGGCAATGGAGACTTTCAGCACTTTGCCCCCCATGCCAATTTAACTTTCCCAGTATCTCCCTTTCATGTGATGTGCATGGTCTCTCTCTTGTGCTCTCTCTCTACAATCTGTGTACCCAAGGCCGGCCTTAGTGGCCGATGCGCCCAGGGCACAGAGGCATAGCCAGGATTGTCTAACAAATGGGGCTTGAAGCAAATGTAGCTGGGCCCACTGCAGAGACATTAACATCTGTAAATGCCCACACAGCGCTGCTGAGTGGGCATTTACAGACTTAGGGTGGGCCTTGCCCTCACAGGCTCTACCCTGTCTATGCCTCTGCCTGGGCAGCAAAACAAAGATTTGGTGTCCCCCTTTACCCCCCATGCGTCCCTTGTCTTTTTGGCCTTAAGAAGCTTCATTGTGCTCTTTCCTGGGCAAAGACACTGTACACATTTCCCAAGCTCTCACCCAGTGAGCTTGCCCGGAGATCAAAGACACTTTACATGTTTCCCTGGTGCCTGTGCTCAGAGTGTGTTAGAGGTTCTTACCACCTTTCTGGATTTCCTATGGTGAACATTCCTGGCTGACACCAACACCATATTCCTTTCTCCGTGGAACCAGCTTCGAGAGTTTCTGCAGAAAAACAGCAGTGCATGTAGAAATGCTTTCTCTCTCTTTGCAAACGTGTAAAACCCCATATTGATGGCACAACGAGCCCAGAGCTCATTAGGGCATGAACCTGAAATACAAAGGGATGGGTCATCCTCTTGAAGCAGGCTCTTATCGCTCATAGGTACAGACCATCAGAGGAAGCCCAGCCCTACAGGATAGGTCACAGGGAGGGCTTTAAGCCTAGGCTATTAGTCAGAAGGGGTCAGTGTTTGAAGAAGGAACTGAGAGAAGGAGGTTGATGGGTGTTGAATTGCAAGGGATAGGTTTGGAGGAGGTTAGACTGACTGGAAGTATTTTTTTAGGAGGTTGGAGAGAGGATTTTTGATATTGGGAACTAAATGGGGAGTAGGAACATCAAAAGGTGGAAACAGGAGGTGAGTACCACGAGGGGGTTAGAGGTGAATATCAGGAGGAAGTGGTAGAAGAAAATCAAAAGAAGGAAGGAGGAGATTACCAGAAGGTGGTTGGTGGTGAATATCATGAGAAGGTGGTAGAAGACCATCAGGAAGTGAAATGAGGATGCAATTGTCAGGTGGTGGTTGAAGGTGAACCCCAATAGTAGGGGTTAGTAGAACACTAGGAGGAAGTCGTAGAGGAACCCAAGGTCAGGTAAATTGGGATGGTTTGAGAGGGAAAGCTTGGGCGATGCCAGGGGTTACGGGTGAGACCCCAAATTGAAAGGATCAAGCGTAATGTGGGAGCATGGATGAGCATGTGTTGCAGTAAGTAGCAAGGAGGATGCGGCTCAGAGCAAAAGTAGAGATGTGGTGAGGAGGGTAGGAGTCAGGGCCTGGCAAGGGCCCAAGGAAGGCAAAATCCTGTTGCCTCAGCAGCCAAGTCAAACACAGGAGAAGGAGGTCCAAAAAGATTAGAGAAAATGTGTGTAGGAACGTCTCTACCCCAGGTGTAAGACCAAAAGGAGACCAGAGAAGGATCTGGTAACCCTATTAAGCTCTGGACTGAGACCAAAGGAGAAGAGACAGAGAAAAGATCAGAGAAGAAGGGTTCAGGAACCCCCTCACATCCAAGATTGAGACTAAAGGGGAAGAGACAGAGAAGAGACCGAAGAAGAAAGGTGAGGGAAAGTGATGAAGTCCCCTCGTTGGATCTGTGGATAGGTAGGAGAGTTACCCTGGGGCCTGGATTCCTTCCTGAGCTAGTAGATGATGGGCCTGCAGGCGGAATGGGAAGTATCCCTTGGACACTCTCCCACTCTTTGAGCCACATGGCAGGGGACAGTCACATTGGGCCTTTCATGCTCCCTCCGCATGGCACGCCAGACATTAAGGAGCCCCAACCCCACACCCATTTCAGAGAACAGCAGCTTCTCGAAGCACAGGTCTGGACCCCCAAAATATTCCCAATGTATCAGCAAACCTCTGTGCAGTTTGCAGACTTGCTCAGGTTCACAGATCTACTTGAGGCATGTGCAGAGCAGCAGCTCCAGTTGACCCACCCAAATCCACTAGCAGCAACTGCAGAAGGATCCCACGAACGTGGCAAAAGTCTTCAAAACCCCTGAAAAATTCGAGGACAGCCGTAGGGGCAATCCAGACACCCCAGAAATCCATTCACTTATGCGCAACATGGGAACAGCAAGCTTGTAAAGCCAACACCTCTCACTGTCCACTCATATACACAAAACAAATCCAAAATTACCACTATAGTGGATGCAACTTTGGTACTGCCCCCTGAGCATCAATCAAACCTTCAAGAAGTGAGCAAACCCAGCCGTTCACAACCATTAAATGCCCGTGGCCCACTATTGCAGACCCCCATCTCTAATTCCACACATGGGAGGTTGAATCTGGCAATAAGACCCAGCCGGCCAAGAGCTGTGGTGTGGGTTGTTTGAGCAGGTTGTGCCTGGTAGTGAGAGGTGTTGCAAAGATGTTACAGGGACTGGAAGAGAGAGGTTGTTAGAGAGGAGGAGAAAAAGGCCAGGAAAGGGGTGTGGGGGTAAAAGAATGGTGAAGGTGAGGCGACACTAGGAGATGGTTGTGAGAAGCAGGTAGAGGTTGTTGCATCTGGAGGAGGAGGCAAACGACTAGATGTGGCAGGAGGGGGTGATTGTGAGCAGTTATTTGGTGGTAGAGGTTACATCTGAAGGAGGAGGTAAATATCTGGAGGAGGTGGGAAAAGGTGCCTGGCAGAGCAGGAGGTAACATCTGGAGTAGAAGGGGGAGATTTCATGGACTTGTTGGAAAGAGGAGGATTGGAGAATGGGGCAGAGGAGGTAACAACAGAAGGAGAGGTACATAGTCTGGAATTGACAGTGAGAGCTTGAGCAGGCAAAGTTCCCAGTAGGAACAGGAAAGAAGGAGTAGGCCAGGTTGGTCCAAGGCATGAGCAAGAGGCAGTAAGAGGCACAAGACCCAAGCAGGAAGGTCAGAGTAGTGAGGAATCTAGACACCATTAGGACCTGGGATTTACTGGGAACGAGCAGACGAAGGGCATGGAGAGAAGTGGGGGCTTAGACAGCTTCTGGCTCAATTTCTTTGACTTCCAGAAGCTCAAATAATACTGCCTCCAGCTCAAGAGATAACCTACAGTAGCTACCAAAGGGGCTCAACCTGATATTGGAACCGGTGGACACCATCCTGCTACATAGCTGTGGTGCAGGACATGCAAATCCTACATCTAGATAGCTGAACCAAGGAACAGTGATCACCTGGAGTCAAAAGGGTGAATGACCTGGCTTTTCCGTTTGTTCAATGGGACCCCTTGTGGGGTAGAGGACTTTTTTTTTTTTTGAACTTTTATTTATTGGCAGAAGGTTACGACAGGTACAGCACAGAATGCGCAGAGAGAAACAAACATTGTAGTATCACACATAGGCCTTACATCACAATCAGTTCAAACTTCACAAACAGGGGAGGGGGAGGTCGATGGCACAGGGGGAGTTCGAATGTTCAGCTCCTCTGGTAAATTGGGCGGGCTCGGTGGGGGAGTGGAGCTCCACTCCACCCCGTCCTTGCTATTCAGGTAACTGCAGAATTCTGTCCACACATTTTTGGGGTGAGATGGGATAGGCAGGGATCCGATATAATCCTCTTCGCACATTTGTACCCAAGTGAGGGCATTTAACCACATCTCGAAGGTGGGGGGAGTGCGGCGCTTCCAGCATTGCAATATGCATCTCTTGGCTACAATAGCACTTACATTTAAAAACATTGACATTTTCCTCTCATTTTCTGCAGCCCAGATTCCGAACAACAAGGCTAGTGGATCCAGGCCCACTTGGGACCCAGTTATCTCTGAAAGCGCATTTGTCACTTCCGTCCAGAACACCTCCAGCGCAGCACAGGACCAAAACATATGTACATGATCTGCCTCTTCAAATTTACATTTCGGGCATGTGTGGGTCGGAGTATGTGTGAATTTCGCTACTCTGTGCGGTGTGTAATAGAGCATGTTAAGGAGTTTGTATTGGATGCAGCGAAATCTGGCACTCAGGGAGACTTTGCGCGTATGTGCACACATCTTGCTCCACCTGTCGTCTGTGATTTCCATTTCAAGCTCCCTGGCCCATGCCTCTCGTGGTTTTAGCGATATGTCTTCTAGTTTGGTTAGCTGCATTTTGTATAAGGAGGATATTATGCCCCTGCTCCCAGTGGAGTTCGCTATGTATTGGCGTTCAGGTGAGTCTGGGGGTTCGTCTGGGTGCGAAGGCCACATTGCTCGTACCGCCGCCCGTAGCCTAAAATACTGTAGCAGTTCAAGCGCAGAGTTGGAGTGTGCGGGACGCCATGTCTGGGGGGTGATAAATGTGCCATCCGGGTATAGATCAGTTAGGGCACGGTAACCCAGGTCTACCCAGTGTCGCAAGAGATGCTGGTCGTGTGTGGGGGCCAGTCCAGGGAATTGCCATATGGGGAGCCATTTGTAGTATGGGCAGTGGCCATGTCTAGAGTGCAAAATATTCTTCCATGCTCTGATAGTGGCGGCCACGGGATCTGACGGGGCGTCTGCCTGGAATGTATGATGTAATAGTAGGGTCATGATGTTAGTCCCTTCACCTGCCAGTTTCTCTAATTTGGCTTGAGGGGGCGGATTTAGGTGTGTGTACCAGTGAGTGGCATGTTGGGCCTGTGCCGCGTTCCAGTATAAAGTTAGGTCTGGGGCTGTGAAACCCCCTTTCTCATATGGTAAGGTCATATGCTGCCACTTCTTGCGGACCGCACCGGAATGCCAATGGAACTGAGCACATGCCGAATGGAGCCTCTTAAAATATTGCTTCCCGGGCCATACTGGTACATTAGCAAAGATGTAGAGGAGCTTGGGGACCACGACCATTTTTATTAGGGACAGCCTGCCCGCCAGGGACAGTGGGAGATTGCGCCACTTGATCATTTTGGACTCAGCAAGCTGTGCTGTTGTCTTGTAATTGTCCTCCCGTAGGGAAGCTTTAGTCAGTGACACTTGTACCCCGAGGTACCTGACGCCACTCGGAGACCAGCGCAGGGGAAATTCGCATGTCGGCTGCAGGGTTGCTCTAGTGAGAGGGAGAATTTCTGATTTCGAATAGTTTATGGTGAAACCTGAGTATGTGCCTATTTTTGTTATGTCTCGGATGATCGGATCTAGGTGTGTGGAGGGGTTCCTGACGTATAAAAGTACGTCATCAGCGTACAGTGAGATGATTTCTGGGGTGTCCTGCAGGCGAATGCCTTTGTTAGTGTGTCGATCTCTGACATGGTCCGCCATGGGCTCAATGGCGAGCGCAAATAGGATGGGGGAGAATGGACACCCCTGACGGGTGCCCCTGTGTAGCACAAAGGGAGAGGAAGTGGCGGAGTTGACTAGTACCCTGAATAATGTTCCTGTATACAGTAGTTTTATATAGGAGAGCATGTTTGGTCCTATTCCCATCTTCTCTAACACGGCCCATAGGTATTGCCATGAGACCATGTCAAATGCTTTTTGGGCGTCCAGCGTGGCCGCCACTGCGTCCGCCTTCGGGCCGATTCTGGACATTACGTTAAATAGGCGGCGTATGTTAAGTGCTGTAGAGCGACCAGGAACAAATCCGCTTTGGTCAGCGTGGACCAGATGGGGCATGCATGGGAGGAACCTGTTAGCTATTATTTTAGCGAAGATTTCCGTGTCTGTATTAATGAGCGACAGGGGCCTATAGGACCCACATTCGTCTGGGGGTTTCCCCGGTTTGGGGAGGACTGTTATTAGGGCTTCTCTTAAGGAGGGAGGGAGGGTGTTTAATCAGAGCAATTCGGTCCAGACCCCGTACAATATGGGTGCTAGGATAGCAACATGCTCCTGGTAGAACTCAGATGTGAGCCCATCGGGGCCCGGGGCCTTACTCTTGGGGAGGTCCGATATTACCTGGACGATCTCATCCAAGGTAAACGGGGCATCGAGTTGTTCTTTGGTGTCTTGGGAGATGAGGGTCATAGGGATGCTTTCTAGTAGGTCGTCCAGATCGTGGCTTGTATGTTCAGGCTGGGGGCCATATAGATTGGCATAAAAGCTAGCGAAGGTATCAATAATGGCCTGGTCCGACCAGTGTCTTAAGCCTTGTTTGTCAATGATGCTATCTATACGTGTCCTGCCGCTCTCCGCTCCAACCAGTTTAGCAAGGGTTCTCCCCGGCCTGTCCCCCTCACCATATCTTCGGGCCGCCTTGTTAGTGCCACGCGACCTGTTGGTCATTGCTGTAATGGGGGACTGTGCCTAGCTTAGTAGGGTTAATGATGGCCACAATCTAGGCCTCCGGAGAGAGGGTGGTGGTAGGCTAACAGTTGTGGCATGTAGTGGGCTCAAATTTGGAGGTAGCAGTATTGCCCTTAGGGGCGAGGGTGGCCAGTTCGTAGCCAGGTAGTACCGACCGAAGGGCAGTGAGCCAAGTGTAGACAGGGGGGGGCGTATATTATTGGGCTCCACAGGTTCCTCGTGGCGGCCGTTGGCTCTATGGGTGAAGAAAGCTGAGAGGAGATGGGCGCACCCAATATGACTAGGGTCGTATCAGAGTGTGGGTGGGCTCGCTGAGTGTTGAGCAGTCAGCAGGTAGAGGAGGCGGTTCTGTTCGCAACTATGTGCGATGATGGAGTAGGATATTTCCCCCCTCAATTGAACCCCACAAGTCCAAAACCCAGAACAGTAGTCCTCTGCACATGGGTATGTGGGGCCCACTGAGGCGAGGGGCCACGGGAGGTGATAGTACAGTACGTAACAGGGGCCACATGGGCCGGTCAGGCAGCGAGAGCCAGGGGAGGGTGAGGGGGGTCACACACGGGCCTTCACGGCTGGTTGTGTCAAGGTTCGTTAGGAGAGGTGCGACTGGCGGGGTGGGCTGGGGGCCCCCCCAGGATAAAGCCAAGGGTTGTAGTAGAACTTATTACACCCACCTCATAGCCTTTAGGGTGGCTCAACCCGTATGTTCGCCCATGTGGTGTTGCGCCCCCAGATGTCAGCTCCCTCCCCACCAGGGGAAGCCCAGATGTAGGGGCCGATGAGGCGCGGGGCCGACCCACCCGCAAAAGGGCGTGTTGCTGGCTTTATGTTCCTAGGCCAGGCGCTCCGCGGGGGTCTGCGCCCTCAGATTGCTGGAGGGCCGCAGGTTCGTGCCTGGAGAGAGCCGCGGGGGGGCACCGCTCACGCCCCACGGCTGTAGCTGTCTCTGTTCCAGTGTTCGGGACGCAGGTAGGCTGAGGTCCCCAGGGACGCTGTGGGCCGCACAGCTCGGTGCCCCGTTCCCAACACCTCCAGGTCAGAAGGGCCGCTCTTGTGTAGCAGTGCGGGAGGGCTCCAGCCCAACCCGCGGCTGCAGTAGAGGTCTGGCCGCCACTCCGTCAGCCCCAAGCCGCGGCGGCACAGTAGAGCCGGACGGCCCGGTGTAAGTCCACGGGCGGGAGCGTCCGAAGTCTCGTCCCAGCGAACCGCAGTGGTGAGCGGGCCTTCCCGGCGAGGAAGCGCCGCAGGATGCCTGTGTACAGCAGCGCGTGGGTAGCAATCAGGTCGGCAGCGGAAGGTTTGGCATGAAGGCCGCAAGCTGCCTCGGGGGCGGCGTCCGCTGCAAGGGTCCGCCGCAAGAGATCCCGACTCCGATTTTCTTCAAAATTTCGGGCTGATATAGAGGAGAGTGTTGGCTGGCGAGTCGCGGGCAAATTGTTGCTGGATGTTAAGGATTAACGACGATATTCATCGGATTTAGGCAGGCAAGTCCGGAACTCAAGAGCTAAGCAGCCATTTTCTAGGCTGCTCAACAGCGCCCCCAGAGACTTGTTTTTTTGTATTTGATTTTTCCATTTTGTCCTAGAGGGCCTTTCTTTGGTTATTGCACTGGATGCCGTTCTTCACCTAAATAAAGGGCTGAAAACATATCTTGATTGTCCAGTCATTTGAACTTACCACTCAACCTCTGTGACCTATGGTGTCCTTTGCATGATGGTACCAAGGCTGTAATGAAAGCCTACCCCACTCTTGATAAGATATGCCATTTATAACCCACCTGTACACAAGTGTTTCTAGGCACGAAAATGTACGTTGAAAGTTCTGTGCACAGTACCCAGGGGCCGCATCCACACTAAAGCCACCCCAGGTTCCATTGGCTGGGACCTGTATAGTACAGATACAGTGGATACTCTTGCAAAGGAGAGTGTGCTTGTCTCTACAGGACTGATGATGGCGCTTCCAGAAGGGGCATATGGACGCATTTTCCCAGAATCCGGATCTGGCATCATTGATCAAGACTATCAGGGAATGGCTCAAGTCCTTCTATTTAACCATGCTTCTGAGAAATTTCAGGTTGTGGGAACTCCTTTTGCCCAATTAATATGTGAAAAATGCACCACCCTGGAACCAGCAAAGAAAGCCACAAGCTGGACAGTACTCAAAAGGGGTAAGGGGAGTGGGGTTTGTTCTTCCAATCTTCCAGTGGACAAAGCTCTAGGAGAAGAACCTAAATCCCTATCCACCATCCATAGACCCCGCTACATCTGGGAAAACGAGAGAACTTATTTTTAGAGAGGAATTTTCTGTTGCACAACATGAAGACCCCTCCCTGGGATCGACCTATGATACAGCTATTTCTTCAGAGGAAGGCTGAATAATCCGAACTGGACTACATGCAAATCGGGCTTGGTCCCTCCCCAAAACAGGCACTCCAGGCCGAACTGCTTGGTTATATCCCTTATGTACAAGACTACAAGTAACCCCAAACATTGTTTCGGTCTCGCATACCCATCCCATTCGGGGAGACTAAAGCAAAACAAAAAAGGTGATGGCCGATGCCCAATGAGGCCGAAACGTGTCTGGGGTTGGTTGTGGTCTCGTGCAGAAGGGATATGACCGAGCTATTTTGGGGTGCACTGCCTCTTTTAGGATAGAAAAAGGGCTGATTTGCATATGGTCCTTCCCCTTTCTGTAATGGATTTGCAGGCTGAAGAACAATGGTCTGTCTGGAGGGTTGCCCAGACCAATTGCCAGAGGTTAAGAGTAGTTCTAAATCTTCCAGGCATTTCCTCTTTAGTTTTATCAATGGCAATTACTGACATTTCTGTTATTTCTTAGTGAACATAGCGAATCCCTTCGAAACAAAGCACACCTTCATATGTATTAATCCTGCAATTTTTCTTTTCCATCTGGTGTAATGGTGGTCTGGCTTCCAATTTTCTTTATCGTCTTTCAAGGTTGCTAAAATCTGGTTTATTCCTGTTGCTTGAGTGCATAAAATTGCAATAAAACTTGGCCTAATCTGAACTGGAACATGTTTGGAAGTACTGGTCCATGTTATATTTTTCATCATGCTTTTTTACGGATCAGAATCATTGCCATAGATAAACAATAAGCATTGAGTTGCAGTTTCGATCATTTTGAATTTCTGAGTGTTGCTACGGTTTGCATGTCAGTCTTTTTCCCAAAATTGTCATTGGCCACCAAAGTCTTAGCAGGTTCAGTTGGCCAAGCCCCTATGTTGGTTTTCTTGTAAAATGTGTTTTTATTTACTTGTCTTTAATTGTGGGTAATTTCTCCATACGATCTGCAAATATTTTCTGAAGTTTTGTTTTAGATAATCATCCAGTTCCAATACCTCGAAACAGGTTTTATTAGCACCCTGGGGCGGTGACGCAACCAATTCGGTTGCTTGGATCGTGGGCTGAATCTAGCGATGTAAGACCATGTTCCAAGCAACTTGATGGATGCTTCCCCCACCCGCCATCTTCCCCCACCCTCCCTTCCCTTAATTTCGAAATTCCCTTCCCTCCCACCCCTAGCGCCACTTACCTTATTACTTCTGCAGTGGCTGCGCCTACCGCAGCCACTGCTGCTCCGTGTCCCTCCTGGTCGCCATGGAAATGGAAGAAGGACTCCGTATGGCGCACCGCCTTCCGGGCACATGGCGGCCATTTTAAGAAAGTATTTAGTTTCAGTGTCCCGTTTATTGGAACAAAATACATTGCTCTTAGCAACCCAGGTTTCTCGACTGCAAACCTGGGGTGCTAATAGCCATAACCACCCGTTCCACAGCCTGAACGGTTGGTAACGGCACCGGGACCCTCGTTAAAGGGCCTTACTACGCTCAGGCCTCTTAACTTAACTTAATTTTTGTATATAAATGGCTTGTTTTTTGTGATCAGTGTTTTTGTTTCAAGGCCAATAAAATCATCATAGTAAGATTTGTTTAATAAAACAAAAATGTATTAAGGTATAAGACATTAACACTATTTCTACATAAAGGAAAACAATACATCAGATGTATGTATCAGCATCACAAAGTTGTGTGAACTGCAAGGGTGTGCTTTACAAATGCCACTTAAAATAACATTGCTAACAAAAGCTATGCACGTGCTATTACTTAGTAAGAACAACGCTGGAGGATTGTTATAGCTATAGAATGGTTTTTCAGTGGACCAATGTTTTGTGTTAGAAGTTGCACATGTGGTATGTTTTTCTTCAGATTCTCTCAGATGGGCACTAGTGGAATGTCATTTGTTGCTATGAGTTTCTTGGGTGTCCCGGTTTCAATGGTTTAATTCTCTGTGCTCGATTCAATGTGCTACATTTTATATCCAGCAAGTCAACAAGTCAATAACACTGTTTGGATAAAATTCACATTTAAGGAGTCAGGTTTTCTTTGTTTCGTTCTCTTAAAACATCTAAAACGTCTGTGTGTGTGCAAATGTTTTCTTTTGATACTTGTCTATTGCATATGAGCAAAGTAGGGTTTGATGTCCCCAGAAAACATTCTTTCAATGCTGCATAATATTTCTGTAAGCGAATCCCACAGTAAAGTGAGTCAACATGTGAAGTAAGTTATCTATGATCATCATCAATACGGTTGGATGGTCTGTATAGTTGTGGCTCCTCCCTGTTTAATTTGTTATCCCCCAAGATGTTGAAGCTGGTGTAGCAATGTTGAAAGTAGCAGAGAGTGGCTCCATACAATAGTTATGGCAGTTTTCTTTGGGCAAGGTAGGGACTTGGATAACAATAGGTGTTCAACGTGGTCAATCTGAAACTGTCATTGTACTGATGAAACTGGAGTGGCGATTTTGAAACTGGCATGACCATTTTTTAAAGTGGTTCAGAAACTGTCATGACAATAAGTGATATCCTGGGGCAGTATAAAACAAATGGCAATGTGAAAATTGCCATGGCTCTTCTCGGGGACAATGTTAAACTGACATGACAATATTCTTAGGGGAATTTAGATGCTGCCATGCGAAACTGTCTTTGAAATGTTGGGATTGGCATTGCAATATGGAAACTAACAAGTGGGAACCTGTACTCAGGAATGTTTGCGAGCGCCATGCTGTAATTAAGTAGCAACCCAGATGTTGTCCACAGCACCATGGAATATTTTAGCAGCTCTGCCGTCGTATTCCAGGGTGTATATCTGTTTGCAGTTTCACAAGCTGCCTCTGATTGCCAACATGGCTGAATAGTTAAGCAATGATAAGCGCCCATGTTGGCGACCCGGCATTTTCCAGCAAGCCCTACAAACATGATGCCCGTTTTCTTGCAGATGGAGATCGTCTGTGAGCACCAACGGATCCGGGTTCTTGTGGATGGGAATCAGCTCTGTGATTTCAACCATAGAGTTCAGCAGATAAAGACAGTGACTGCGATGAAAATCACTGGAGACGCCAGACTTACCAAAGTGGCATGAAAGGAAATACAATGATTAGATGACAGAAAGAAGAGACGCAAGGAAGCTGCTTCCAGAATGTTATATCGTTTTATATTCAGGTTTTTGTATTTGGTTACTAGGCTACACTGGGCCAGATACAGCTAGAAGTAAATTGTCAAATGGCTGCAATTCTTCACTGAGGTTTGCCAGCTTGGATCTGCATACCCAGCACTTGGCAAAAGGGTGGCACAGCTAGGCACCACTTTCTTTCCGATGCATTGTGCAGCCTACACAGGTGCCAAAAGAGGATGCACGTAGACCTGCATGAGACCGTATGCCTCACTTGATTTCCTTTGCCGCACAAGTCCCAGCAGAGTGTAACTCCTGTTGTTTTAATTGTCAGGGATCTGTAGGTTCCAGAGTGGTAGGTTACAGTCACAGCTGTACCTTTGCCTCTTCAATACCATTTCATAATATTGTGCATAATTAGCCTTTTCATAGGAAGGCAACACACAGCCCATGCCATCTTTTCTGTGTATATTGAAGGTAGTCGCAATCAGGTGACCTCAAATCATTATGGTTTCCTTATTTATTGAAAATACCTTTGTAGCATGTGCAAACCAGTCCTTGTAACTGCATATAAGAAGACATCTGGCCCGCTGAGTGTACAGTGGGCGCACACATGGACTATAGAGCCACCTAATTGTTCACTATACAGTATATGCGGGGAAGCATTGTCTCATCTAAATGTTGATGATAGGCACACAAGTGACAAGGTGTGCACTTGCACATTTTGTATCTATTTTGCAATATAGTTGTGTTTGGTGTTTTTTACTTTTTTTTAAATTCAGAATGAATTGTGTATTGAAACAAAATATCTTTAGCACATTGTAATAAAAATATAAAATATATTGGTGGTGTATTTTCTATATCCACTATCTGCAACCTTGCAACCTACAGCTCTCCAGGTATTTTGGACACAACCACCATGATGACTCACCATTGACTATACTGGCTATGTCTGATGGGACTTGTTGTCAAATGTTCTTGAGGACCAAATTTTGCAGACCCCGGAACTAATATTGCAGATGTAGCAGTGGCTACTTTCCTAACAGATGCTGGGTAAGAAGCTAACAAAAATACTCCGTCCCAGAAGGAAATGGCCCACTCCCATGTTTTCGTGTGCATACAGCCAGTATTCATAGGCCAGGTGGGGGCAGATTTTCTGAATGCTGCAGTCTCCTCTCCTGCTGTCAGATAGCTGCCCGAGTTAATGAAGGTGATTGGAAGATGAATGCGATGGATCCCGGATGGATATTTGTAGTTACAAAAGGTGTGTACTGGATCCAGTTGTGGATCATCAGTTTTTACCCACTGGACTATATATGTCCAGAAGAAAACTATTAGAAACAGTCTGCTGGTTAAAAATAAAGTACCAATCGAAATAAAAGTTTAACTGTAGACACCAATGCCTAGATTAAAGGTGCCTGTAGTATTCTCTGTCAGAGTTTAGGTGATTTATTCGTTTTTTTCAACTGATGTCAACGACTGGATCTAGAAACACACATTTTCTACTTGTTCAGAATTCCTAACTGTGGTATTATCTTTTTTACCTAGAAGCAAAAGAAAGCAAGTAAAAATATATGATATTTCTTGCATACTCAAGTTCATTGTCCCATACTCCCAAGAATGTTTTATTTAATTGTTGTTCGCTTGTTAGGCGCTAATACAGTAAGTCAATTCTGTTTCAAAGCACCCACAGGGCAACAGGGAGGGAACATGGGAACATACATGCCTACATTTGAAAATCAAAATTCCTGAGATTTAGGTCTCGCCCACAGCCACACAAGACTCCACCCATTTGCGCACGGCCCCACCCACACGCCCCGCCCACCTGTCAAAAAAGTAAACTCGGTCGTTGTAGCCTTCAGTTTGCTTACCATGGCTTTAATTCAAAGCTATAGTAAGCAAAATGAAGGCGGCACCGCTGCCGAAATAATACTGCTTTCAATCCATGTAATTGTCACGCCCCTTAGGAAGTGCTCGTCGCTGTGGTGCCGTTGGGTCAAGAAGTACGCAGCATCCATTTTTACACCCAAGGTGGCGGCTACAGTTGTTTGTTGCAGTCTAGCGGATGTGTAGTCGCACGGCAGCTTGACTCCTCCTTCTCAACCGAACACTGCAGTCTCGCTTTCCAGCAAGCAGGCGTGTTGCTACTCCAGCATTTCAACGCTACGTAAGTTCGGATCTAGGCTGTTTCTTTCTGTCCTTACTAAACCATTGTGTATATTGACATTTTCTTCTGTTTCCCTGTCAGCTATTTTCATCCCCATATTTTAGAAAAGAAACCGCTATACGTCCAGCAGCTGAACGAACGCTATCACCCTCTAGGGGATACTTCCGGGATTTCTCGGAACTTCGGATCAGAACTTTACCCGGTAACATCCGAGGTACTAGGGGCAGGGCAGGCTAATTCTGTTTTTTCCATTCTTGCGGAGGGATTGGTTCTAACTCTTTATTCTCCCTTTTCCCTAGCTAATATCTTGTTTCCGCAACTCCCGACAAACAGCAAACTACTTAGCTGAACCACGGTTCAGCAGACAACTCGATTCCCTTCACAGGAACTTCTTTTATCTGAGACACGCTTACCTTAGCTCGCACTCTCTCTGCCCATATTTACTCTTTCTTTCTGTGTAGCAAAACTTGCCGAAAGAGGAACCCCCGGTCTTGGGCATAACCAACGTCCAGCCCGCCAGGTGCTTTTTCCGCCTTGTTTCCCTCTCTGCATTGATTTCTCTGTTGAGTTTGAACTTACCATTGCCAATGCCTAATGTGTATCATCCATTTTCCTGACATTAGACTACACAATGTATCTACCCTGAGATGCCACTACTAGAAGACATCAGAAGACAGACGAGAGAATAGATGCGCAGGGTTTTCTTCCCACTCGAGGGTTTCCCTGGGATTTTTCTCCTTTTCTGAGGCATCTGCCACGGGAAAGAAGGGAGAGCCAGTGGGATTCATATCAGCTGCTTCTTATCTGTTACCCGGTTACAAGCGGATCTGGGAGATCATCTCTGTGAGTGAGTCCACTCTAACTTTTCGCTTCCTGTCATCACCACTGAAGTTTATTGTTTCACTATTGTTATATAACAGTTTGTAACAGTAATTGGATTGAAATCAGCATTATTTCAGCAGCGCCGCCCCCTTCATTTTGCTTACAATAGCACTGAAAATCATTAATTCAATGCTATAGTAAGCAAACTGAATGTGCCGCTGCCACAATAATAGTGCTTTCAATCCAATGACATGGATTGAAAGCAGCATTATTTCGCTGCGGCGCCGCCTTCATTTTGCTTACTACAGCATTGAATGAATGATTTTCAGTGCTATGGTAAGCAAAATGAACGTGGCACCTCCGCCGTAATAATACTGCTTTCAATCCAATTACATGGATTGAAAGCACTATTATTATAGTGGTGCAGGCAGTTGGCACGAACATTTTGCGCCGTTTCCGGGTCCCGTCATATTCTCCACCTGATTGGCTACCGGCAGCAGCCAATCAGGTGGAGAATATGACGGGACCCGGCAAGAAACTCAAAATTCCTGTGATTCAAGGGACTTTTCCGGAGACCCGGAGAAATGCTTAAAATTCCAGAGTCTCTGGAAAAATTCCGGAGGTTAGGCAGGAATGCATGGGAATGAACACATTAAAATACACACAATTAGATATAGTGGGGTGGAAAAAACAAGGACAAACCTACTATTCCTTGTGAGTGTTCAGAAGGTGTAAGTGTAGCAAGGAAGAGGGCAGTGGGGTAGGTGCTGTGGTGTCCGTGCTCAAGGTGAGCCACAGATGACGTGCAAGGTATTGTAAGTGATACACAGCCAGGAGCCACGTTGGGTGGATCGATTGCGAGCCTCCAGGGTGGAGGGTGTGCTGAGGTGAAGGGCCTCGAGGATGCATATGGGCCCTGGACCCCAATCAAAGCAACTCTGAGATTAGCAGGGGAAAGAAGAATGGAAGGAGGAGGTAAAGAGGAAAGTTTTGAGGAGCTTCCAGAATTTATGAAAGTCCTGCTCAAGACGCAGAGGGAGGGGGAGGCTGTTCCATAGAAGGGAGCTAGTAGAGGAAAGTGATCAACCTCCTGCCCTCTGTTTAGTGAAACGGTTTACACACAAAGAGTTGGTGCCAGAGGAACGTAGAGGTCTAGAGGGGGAGTATTTAGTAAGAGAGAGTTGCATATAGTATGGTCTCCGGCCCCAGACAGCCTTGTGGATGATGCAGAGGGATTTCAATTGAATCCATGCAGCAACCAGTGAAGTGTAGACTTTTTAGGGCAGGAGAGATGCTGTGCCTGGGCTTAAGGCCAACGATAAGTCTTGCTGCCCTATTCTGGATTAGCTGGAGAGGTCGCAGAGTGGAAGAAGGTAGATTCAGGAGGAGGCTATTGCGATAGGGGCAGGGAAGGTGGTAGCGAAGGCTTTGACATGGTATAGCATATTTTGCTCTGAACAGTTCAATCTTTGTTACCATCACTCGTGCATTTGCCACAAGTGGATTGTTGGAGAGTGCAGACAGTGCATTTTTTAAAACAAGTTAGGATGCCATTCATGCCAAAATTACAGTTTTCCAAATATGGCATCCATCAAATGCACAACAAAAGAGGTGATGGCTGGAAGATTTAAAATTAATCTTAACCTCTGACATTGCTCTGGGAAACCCTCCAGACTAGCGTTCTGCATCCTGTGGCTTGCCAGATGTTTTGGACTACGACTCCCATGATTTTATTTTATTTATTTTATTGGATTCATTTATAAAGCGTGCGGCAGCTGTTGGAATCGAAGCGCTGTTACAGAGTTAAAGTAGGTGATTTTGCATAGTTACAGTCTACGAGTACATGATTCTGCTTAGTTACAGTGTATAAGTGCGTGATTTTGCAATGTGAAAATGGTACATACAGAAACACTGCAGAACGGACACAGAGTTCCATTGTCTGGTCGCAATGAAGGGGTACCTGGCTCCACCTGCTTAGGCGTGTTTGACTTTGGGAAATACGAGGCGATGAGAGTAAGGTGTTCTAGTGGGTATGGATGTGCCGGCTCTGGTTATTTTCTGGCGCGGTAGGGAGGGGCTGTGTTGTCGATGTACTTGTGAGTGATGGCCAGTGTTTTGAAAAGGATAAGTTCTCTGATGGGAAGCCAGTGAGCATCCCGTCTAGCTGCAGATATATGTTCTCTTTTGGGAATGCTGAGGGCAGCTCTAAGAGCATTATTTGGGATGACCAGCAGTTTTGTTAGATTTTTGGAAGAGGTGCCGGCGAAGAGGACATTGCAGTAGTCCAACCCTGACCCTATGATAGCTTCCGGCAATGGTGAGAAAGTTTTCAGTGGACAGAAAGGGTTTGGATGCATTGAGTAATTTGGTGGAGTATGCTGCAGAGGATGCAATAACGCTGACTTGTCGAATCATTGAAAGGGTAGCGTCGAGGTAGACTCCTAGGGTTTTAACTGAGGGTGATACAGGGATATGTATGACATCTATGGTGAGGGCAGTGTATTGAGTGTTGAGTTTCTTTAGTGTCTCCAGAGGCCTTACCAATAGGATTTCTGTTTTGTCTCCATTGAAGCAGAGCGAGTTGGGCGCCATCCATGCCCGTATGGCGGAGTAAGCTACGTTGAGGGCCTTTGAGTCTTCATAGATAGCGGTGAGGGGTAGGAGGACTTGGGTATCATCAGCATAGTTGGTATAGGCTATGCCGATGGTGTGCAGGATGTCGAATAGAGGTCTGGTAAAGATATTGTAGAGTGTGGGCGAAATACAGGAGCCCTGTGGAACTACGCAGTGGATGGTGGTGGGGGCAGTGCATGCCTGTTCTGAGAATACCCTCATAGCTCTTCCCTCTAGGAAGGAGGCGATCTATGATGTGGATTTGGGTGAAGAATGAGACGAGATAGTGACAGTGTTTTGTGGTAAACTAAGTCAAATGCGGCTGATAGGTCCAGGAGGAGGAGCAGGGCTGGTTTGCCTGCATCTCTAATCTCGTCCAGCTGGTTTTTTAAATCGAGCAAGGCTGATTCAGTGCTGTGGCCAGGATGAAAGCTGGATTGGGGTAGTCCTAAAATATGATTGGACTCAAGGAAGCGTTGAACCGGTAGATATGCTGCTTTGTCTAGAATGTTTAGTAGGAACGGGACTGTTGTGATGGGTCTGTAGTTGTTGGTGGATGTGGGGTCAAGTGATGTCTTTTTCAGGAGGGGTGGGGCCCAGGCTTCCTTAAGGCGAGGGGGTACGAGTCCTTAGGTGAAGCAGGCATTTATAAATGCATTGAAGAAGGGCGCCAAGGTGGCTGCACAGTCCTTGATAATTGTGGCCGGACAGGCATCTCCATTGCATTTAGAGGGTTTGAAGTTTTTTATAAAACTGAGAACTTCAGGTTCTGAGATGTTTCTGAAGGGGAATAGGGAGAGGTCCTGAGTGGAAGTGTTCAAGGTGGTGGTTGGGGCTATGTGGGGTGGGGAACTAAGGTTAATTTGGTTGCTCTGGATTTTGCTGTGTAATAAGTATATTTTGTTGAGCATGGCCGATTGGATGCTGGAGCACCAAGCTTCATCTTTAGTGATAGACTGGTAGGTAGGGGACTGGGGCGTCCCCTCATCAACGACTATGCTGGCTAGGGCTAATGGTAGTTGTAGTCCAAAACAATCTTGAGAGACTAAGGTTGCAGATCCCTGCTCCAGACGATCATTCTTCAGGCTGCCAAGCAAGCTATTAGAGAAAGGGGAAAGACCATATGGAGGTCAGGCTTGAGCCCTCCCCCAAAGGAGCAGTGCAGCCCAAACTGCTTGCTCACATCCCTAACCTGCACATCATAAACCAAAATTAATACAGTACAAAGCAGAGTAAATATAACATCAATCAACTCCAATACGACACGCTCCAAAATGAATACGACATCCAATGAATGAGACGTACATTGAACTTTATAAACACACACTGAAATGAGTAGAACCTCAGCTGAAAAGAATAGGACAAAAACTGTAAAACAGTAATGTAGAGGAGCAGTTACATGCCTCTGCAGGAAATCCCGCCCCCTACCTCCTATATGTTGGAAGCCTGAGATTGTGCCATGCTTAACACCAGCAGTTGTGACCATACCAAGGCGAGTATTCAAAAACAGGTACCCACTGAGACAGCCCTATCAAATGTATCGCCAAAGAGACGATAATCTGAGGGAGGAATTCCCAGAAGGAATATGAAAAGGACCAAAAAGAGGAGCTGGTGAAACATGAGCATGACATACTGAGAATATTGGCTGAAAATAATGCATGGATCTTACAGAAACTGATGACGAAGTTAAGAATCAAGTAAACTTTCATATGCAAAAAGAATATTGCACGTGTGCGAAGCACTGCAGAAAATGCAAGCCATTCAATAACTGTACAGATGCTGTAACGCAAGTAGATTAAGTAATCTTAGAAGCTGGCTATATGTAGTGAATAGACTGTAGTCAAAGCCACCATTGTATAGAAAACGGACATCCATGTCGTGAATTTAGTAAGCCAGGACTCAGAGAGAAAAGGCGAGAGCTGTGTCGCAGCAAGAATAAGCTGAGAGATCGTGGAAACGAATGACAAGGCTGTCTGGCCTGGTATCAAATCTGAAGCAGCCAAGATCGGTTATCTTTTCTTGAAGGCAGTGAACGTGCACAGCTGAATCATCCCTTGTTAAGGTGCAAAGAAAGAACACCAAGCGTGCCAAGTTGTATTCATTTAATACATTTAAATGCTGCAAAATGGACCAAATTGTGGTCTACTGGCACGTGAGCCAAGGATTTAAATAGAGTTGAGCTTGGAGTCCTAGAACAACGATAGTGAGTGCCTACACTCCCATATATTCCCAGAGACAAGGATACTTTGCAAGGCCAAGTTCAAAGACAATCTTCATTGCAGGGTGATAAGATATGTTGGGCTAATTGGGTAGGGAGGTAAAGGGAAGTCCACCTCCTGGCACCTGGGTCTGAGCTTACATGCTGCCAAGTGAGCTGAATGTTCCAGACACGGCACGGGCGTGCCAACCAATTATAGAGGGCCGTATAACAAAGGCACTTATACTTTGAAGACCAATGATATACTGTGTACTTAATAGTATTGAAGATTACATGTTTTTAGAGGTAGGCATAAGTTGTCCACCTGACAGTAGACAGCCAATCACAACCCCAGCCCTTATAGAAAGTATACTTAGATGTTCCCCTTGAATGTATCACAATCCCTCGTAGGTTTTTCTTATTTGCTACGTAGTATGACGTCACGTCTGATGTATTTTTTGCATATAAGGATGGTTTTATGAGAAATGCACTGAGAGCTCGAGCGAACGTCTGTTGATGTCCGTTGTAACTCCCTGTTTTAGATCATTGTTAATAAAACATATTCCTGAGTTGGTTCGGTGGTTTGGTGTCAGAGTTATTCTGCATCCGCATCCATTGCATACACGCTACCCGAAGGGCTATATGCTCAGTAATACTGTTTCTACTGAAATGAGTAGGACATACAACTAATTGAGAATTCCTAATAGGGAAATAGATATGAAATGTGACAACGTTAATTTGACTAACAAAAAAATATATTTCACACACTGAAATATTTGAGACGTGTAATAATAATAACCTGTCAGATTGCGCATTCATCGGAACATTTTTACATACAATTATTATTACAACATCGAAATTGGTACTCATTTTATGGACCTCGGTGGGATGAAAGGTTGAGTTGACCTTGCCAGGATTCGTACCTGCAGATCACAGACAGATCGCAGCAGTGAGCGCTGTATCCGCTGAGCTCTCTTACCAGTTTATGACTACAACTTGCACCAAAATGAATATGGTGCTCACCTAAATGCACACGTCATATACTGGCGTGAACATGGCACAAGTGAATTGATTATTGGATGTGGTTAAAGTGAACGCATTGGAATTAATGTAACATGCATAAAAATGAATGCTGGGTGATTTGCTTCTATATAGCTGCCTGCAGCCTTTTTTCTGGTCTGTTGGTGCTTTGGAACCTGCAGGAGATTTTGGTGAGTTTGTTTAGTAGGAGCAGAGGGAGCAGTGGAAGGCTGATTGGCTGTTGTGTTGATGCATTCTCTTTGTGCGGGTAAACTTTAAGTTGAGTGTGGTGCATGGGCCATTGATGCATGGCCCGAGTATGCCCTGAGGGGATTTGCATGTTGTGTATCTTGTCAATGGGCCTCATTAGGACCCAGGCGGACTTCGCGGTGCTAAATGCACCGCGAAGCATGGCGGAAAGCCGCCGATAGCGCCATGGGGGTTGGCGGATTTACCGCCCCATTCCGACCTCGGCGGAGCGGTAAATCCCCAATCCCCATTCTGCCCTTCCCCATTCCCATTTTTGCCCCATAGGGTATAATGGGAGTGGGGAAGGAGTTAATTACGCCACCGTAAAATACGGTGGCGTAATTAACAACGAGGTCCCGTAGCGCCATGGTTTTCTCCGCCTGGTAAAACCAGGCGGAAAAGGCCGCCATGGCGCTACGGGAACTCGTAGTATGGCGGAGAGGTACGCCATGCACTACGCTGGCGTAACACCCTCTCCGCCAGGGTCCTAATGAGGCCCAATGTCTGTTATGGTTTGTTTTTGCTTTGTTGTGTCTTTGCTTCAAGAGTGAGTGTGCATAGTGACCTGCATCGGTTCAAGCATGTCAGGTGTGTATGTGCAGTGGTTATGGTTGTTGCGTTTGGTGTAGTGTTGTAAGTGGTGTGAGATGAGTTATGGTGGAAGACTGAAAAGGTTAGGAGGGTGCAATGTGCATAGCAGGTGGAGCATATCACAGTGTACCCGGTCAAGGAGCAAACAGTACAGTGCGAAAAGCAGGGAGCATATATCAATGAGCACTTGAACAAGCGACAGATATCGCAGTGCAAATACCAGGGAACAAATTTCATAGTGCAGTTTGGCAAGAAGTAAATACCAAAGTGCAAACAGCAGGGAGCAGATATGATAATGTGAATCGTGGGGAGCAGATATCACAGTTCACTTGAGGGAAGCACAATTACACATAGAAGGAAACAATTATCATGGTCCACTTTTCCAAGGAGCAAATATCACAGTGTGATCAGCAGGGAGCAAATATCGTAGTGCACTTTACCAAGGAGCAAATATCACAGTGTGATCAGCAGGGAGCAAATATCGTAGTGCACTTTACCAAGAAGCAAATATCAGTGTGAACAGCTGGGCTCAGAAATCATAGTGCACTTTATCAAGGAGCAAATATCACAGTGTGAACATTGGGGAGCAAATATCACAGTGCACTTTACCAAGGAATAAATATCACAGTGTCAACAGCGGGGAGGATATTTCATAGTGCACTTTACCAAGGAGTAAATATCACAGTGTCAACAGTGGGGAGGACATTTCATAGTGCACTTTACCAAGGAGTAAATATCACAGTGTCAACAGCAGGGAGGACATTTCATAGTGCACTTTACCAAGGAGTAAATGTCTGAGTGTAAACAGTGGGGAGAAGATATTTAGTGCACTTTACCAAGGAGTAAATGTCTCCGTGTAAACAGCAGGGAGAAGATATTTAGTGCACTTTATCAAGGAGTAAATATCTCAGTGTGAACAGTGGGGAGCACATACCACAGTTCACTTTACGCATGAGAACATATCACAGTCCAAATGGAGGGAAGGAATGACCACAGCTCACTTTAACAAGGAATAAATACCAAAGTGTGAATATAGAATAGCAAGGATCACATTGCCATTAACCAAAGAACACATAATACTGTGCAAAACGCGGGACCATATATTTCAGAGAAATGCTAAGTGTAGAGCAGACGTTGAAAGAAGTATGATATATGGTAATTTGAACAGGGCACAGTGAAATGAGTATGACAGACAGCCAAATTAATACGACAGACATTGCAGTTCAGTTAGGAGCTCTGAAACTAAACTTGCCATTAACGCACATTCAAAACCCTGCCCTAGCACTGTTTTTGCTTCAACTCAGCCATCTTCCATGCTGAAGGCAGAGTGGCCTTTTAACAAAAATGAATGTTCGGCTCCTTTCCTTTGTGAGTAGTCATTATAAAAATGAAAGAAAAGATTGCATGGTGCATTATTACATACCTAAAATAGATACAGCAGTTTTGCATGCCGTGGTAAGTCAGACATAGGAGGCGGACACCAGGACATGGTTCAAGGCCTTTTTATTGGTAAACATAAAGGGTAAAGGCCTAATCTAGTCCCTATATCTGAGATGGATTCCCTAAACTAAAGAAAACAATAAACTAGTACTCATCCGGAAGTCCCAAATTAAAGTCAGTCCTCAGACTCAACACCTAGTCTAACCTAACACTAACCTTGTTCTCGAGAAAGAAACAAAGAAACAAAGAAAGAAAGAAACAAAGAAAGAAAGAAAGAACTCCAAGCTATTGCTTAGATGCGGGTTACTTCACACAGGGCGATGGATGACTCGCTGACCTTCCTCCCCTCAAAGTTCCATGTAGTCTTTGGTTTCTCAGAAAATACACAAAAGGTCGCAGTTCGTTCCAAAGAAAATTGTCTTTCAATCCTTCTCTTGTAGTGGAAACAGGAACCTCGTCTATTCCTTCTCCTCTGTCCACCGTCCAGGGAGAGATCGGGTGGACCTTGTCGGGTCGATATGTATGGTTCACGAATCTCCTAGCCCTCCTAAAATTTCCTGTGAATTCGGTGGGGCTTTTCCCTCTCATCCTTGTGTGGGCCCCGGGCACCCTCTGTAGGTTAACTCCTTGAGGGCTTATATCATTTGGTGTCCCTCGCAGGCGGTGGGCTTCTTGGCCAGGTGCGATATCCCTTTGTGGTGGTGTGTCTCTCGTAGCCCCTCACAGCCTATGGGCTCCTTGAGCCGTTGTGGTACCCCTGGGTGCGGTGGTGTTTCTGGTAACTTCTTGTGGGCTGCTTGAGTCATTGTGGTAACCCTGTGTTGTGTCGTGTCTCTGGTAGCCTCTAATGGGCTGTGGGTTCTCGAGCCGGTGTGGTATGCCGCCGCGGGGATCTGTCTCTGGTAGCCCCTTGCAGATTGTAGGCTCCTCTTGCTGGTGTGGTACCCCTTCATAGAGGTGGATCTCTGGTAGCTCCTCGTGGGCTATGGATTACTCAAGCCAGTAGTGTACCCCTGCGGGGGGATATGTCTCTGGTAGCCCCTTGCAGGTTGTAGGCTCCTCTTGCTGGTGGGGTACCCCTTCATAGTGGTGGATCTCTGGTAGCTCCTCGTGGGCTATGGATTACTCAAGCCAGTAGTGTACCCCTGCGGGGGGATATGTCTCTGGTAGCCCCTTGCAGGTTGTAGGCTCCTCTTGCTGGTGTGGTACCCCTTCATAGAGGTGTATCTCTGGTAGCTCCTCGTGGGCTATAGATTACTCAAGCCAGTAGTGTACCCCTGCGGGGGGATATGTCTCTGGTAGCCCCTTGCAGGTTGTAGGCTCCTCTTGCTGGTGTGGTACCCCTTCAGAGAGGTGGATCTCTGGTAGCTCCTCGTGGGCTATGGATTACTCAAGCCAGTAGTGTACCCCTGCGGGGGGATATGTCTCTGGTAGCCCCTTGCAGGTTGTAGGCTCCTCTTGCTGGTGTGGTACCCCTTCATAGAGGTGGATCTCTGGTAGCTCCTCGTGGGCTATGGATTACTCAAGCCAGTAGTGTACCCCTGCGGGGGGATATGTCTCTGGTAGCCCCTTGCGGGCTGCTTGCTAATTGACCTGATGTGGTACCCCTTTGTGGGGGTGGGTCTCTGGTAGCCTCTCATGGGCTACGGGCTCCTTGAACCATTGCAGTACCCCTGGGTGAGGTGGTGTCTGGTAGCCCCTGATGGACTGTGGGCTCTTTGAGCCTTTGTGGGACCCCTTTGTTGTGTCGTGTTTTTGGTAGCCTCTCGTGGGCTTTGGGGGCTTTGGGCATCTCGAGCTGGTGCAGTACGCCTCCGTGGAGATGTGTCTCTGGTTACCTCTTGTGGGCTTCGGGCTCCTCGAGCCATTGCGGTACCCCCTGGGTGGGGAGGTATCTCTTGCTAGTTTGTTCAACGCAGTTGGAGGTCGTGCTTCCTGCCTCTGCGCCTTCGTTAAAGCATCAGCATCCCTAATGCTGCATCCTCCGCTCACCCATCATAGTGTTCGTTTTCTGCTTTGCTTTTCCTCTGTACAGATCTGTGGGTTTCTTGTCCTCGCTCTCTGGCTGCGTCTCCATCTCTCTCTCTGTGCTGTTCTGGCTGGTTCTTAAAGTGGCGCTGCAGGAAGACTGAAGATTCCATTGGTGGGCGTCCCAATCCGGCAGCAGTGCCATACACGTCAGTATTCCAGCCATTTATTTTATTTATTGGGCATTTGTCAGGCGCTTTAGCTGCCACAGCCCACACCGCCCTTCCCCGGGTCCCACCTTTAGATCGTCAGGTTTCCCATGCACCTTGTTTACCTCTCGGCCTTCCACACATCCCATCTTGCCCTCCCCTCCCCCCCCCCACAGCCCTCCAGAAATGAGACACTGACGCAGGTTGTGGATATACAGGACGCAGTTGCTTTATTAAGCAGGAGGTAGCTTACAGGTGCCCCGTTACTTGTTACATGGTACCACAACTCCAGGTTATTCTGCTCTGAGCTGTGGACCCTCATACTCCCCCAAGGCAAGCAGCATCCGTTAAGCGGGGCTGACGCCGTTAACTTTCCAATTCATTCATTTCAACTTGACCGTGGACAGCATCCCTTTGCTCGGAGCCACCACTGTTGACTATTCACTTTATTTCACCCAATGGCTTTCTGTCAGCCGATTCGCCACTTCACTTTATTGACTCAACTTGACCTTGGACAGCAACTGTTTGCGTGGAGCCACCGCCGTTGACTTTACACTTTATTTCGCCCATGGCTTTATTTTCAGCCGATTCCACTTTATTACATTTCCCAGGTGCAGGATCGTTACATATAAATTTCCTTTGTCGCCCGCCCCCTCCTCTGCTCCCTGTTGGCCAGGTACATGCTCTACACCTTCCCTTCCCCCAATCCCTTAATAATCCCAGCCCCCAGCTTCCCGGACCCTATATTATTCTCTGTACCCCGGGGTCCTGTACGTCTCTTGCCTCCTCACCCCTCCCCTGCTACCCAACCTCAGCCCCTTCCCCCGGTCCCCATGCCTACTACTCGCTCCCCGTTGCTTGTGTGACTTCCCTATTGGCATGCCCCATTCGGCTCCCGTCCTCCTTCATCTCCGTTGCACTCATCTCCTTCCCTTACCCCCCCCTTGACTACTCCTCGCCCCCCTGGGTGTTGCTTCCCCCCCACTCTCCTCCCCCTTTGCTCCCCCTGGTACCCGACCCCTAGTTTTTTACCCACTCCCCAAGTTGCTGGGCCTCTTTCCGCACCTTTGGCCCCTTCCCCTATTCCCGACTAACTGGGTTCCCTTGCGGCCTGTTACCTTGTGCCTGCCCGCCCCTCCCGCCAGTTGTTGATTCCCCTGCCAGCTATGATCCTTGCACGTATCCACCCCCTCTTCCTTCCCGCCACCCCCACGTTCCTCGTGGCTTGCTGAGTTAACCACTCTGCTGCCGACAATCTCGGACACTGCCAGTCTCTTGTGGATTCCAGCAGGCCTGGGGCACCCTGTACCTCCACTGCGACAGTGCTGCTGCAACATTCCATAACATATATATACATATACACATTTCTTCTTATTTCTTCTTCCTTTTTTTTTCTTATTTATTTATTTTTATTTCGGGTGGGCAGGCGGGTGATCTTCTTCCTTCTCGATAGCTGAGGAATGAGGCTGCCCTACCCCCCTAACCGTGCTTATAAGCACCTAATATGGGATGGGCTACCTCTATCCCCCTCCTGTACGCCCCCTTTCATGTCTTTCCGTTCCATCACCTCTTCCCCCTTCCTGAGGCTGGGGTCTGCCAGCCTGGGGAGGGGCGACCCCTGCTATAGCCATTCTCTTATGATTGTATGGGAGGTGGGATACTTGCGACCCGGGGGCCTGCTGGTGGGCGAAGCAGCTACGGCTGCGTACGCTTTATTCCTCACTATTGCTCGGGCGTCCCCTGGCTATACATCAAGAAAATGGTGTTTCAAAGCGCCCACAAGGCAAAGGGAAGGGAACAAGGGAGACATCAAGACAACGGAATACGCCAATACAGAGAAAAGCGGTCCTAGTAGGCCTTGTGAACATTTGGATCGTGCAAGTGCAGAGAGAGAGAAGGGACAAGGGAAAGTGTTAAGTGCTAGAGCACCCAAGAGGAGTGAAGTACCGTGGAGGTATCTGCAAGGCACCAAGTAAATGCGAGAGCCTGTTGCTAAGGCAATAGGTAGGTGACAGGCATCGAGCACTGAATGGAGGAGGGAACATGAGCCCATCAATATGTGCAAGCATGTGAGGCTGCACAGGCCAAGTGGTACCCAAAGGCAAGTGCAGGGGGAGGGTGGGTGCTGCGGACAATCGGACAGAAGGTCAGGACCCAGTGGGACACACAAGGCCCAGGCCACCAATCACAGCTACTATAGGGTTTAGCACGGGAGGCAGAGAGGGAAAGCGCAGGAAAAGAGGAAGGTCTTGAGGTGCTTGCGGAACTTGAGGAGATCTGGCTGAAGACAGAGATAAAGGGGAAGGTTGTTCCAGAGAAGGGAGCCAACTGAGGAGAGGCAACGGCTGCCCGCTCTCTGCTTGGAGAAGCAATTGACAAGAGGAGAGTTTGAGTTGGAGGATCGGAGGAATCTGGAAGGAGAGTATTTGTTGAGAACAAGTTGCAGATAGGGTGGTCCCCGGCCCCGGACAGCCTTATGGATTATGCAGAGGGATTTAAATGTGATCCTTGCAGCAACTGGGAGCCAGTGGAGAGATTTTAAGGCTGGAGAGATACAGTCCCTGGGCTTAAGGCCAAGGATAAGGATAAGTCTTGCAGCCCTATTCTGGATTAGCTGGAGGGGGTGGATAGAAGAAGATGTTAGATTAAGGAAGAGGCTGTTGCAGTAGTCCATCCTGGAGAGTACCAGAGCTAAAGTGACATTGAGCTTCTCAGGGAATGTGAGGCAGGGGAGGATGCCTCTGAGGAGGTAGAGTTGGAAATGGGCCTTCTTGTCAAGGTTCAAGAGTCGAAGATAACCCTCAGGTTTCTAGTCTCAGAGGAAGGAGAGGGGGAGAACCCATTGAGAGTGTCCACAGTTAGGGGAGAAAAGAGGGAAACGGAGCCCCGATATGAAGAATCTCAGTCTTGCTGGCATTGAAACAGAGGTCATTGGAGGTACACCACGACCGCATAGCGGACAGGCAGTCAAGAATGACAGAGGAGGTCAGAAGAGATGCAGAGGGTATTCTGAAGAAGAGTTGGATGTTGTCTGCATAACACTGGAAGTGTGGTGAGAAGGTGGAGATTAAGTGAGCGAGTGGAGCAAGGGCGAGAGGTTAGAGCCCTGGCGAGCGCCACAGGTTGAGACAGAAATGGGAGACACGAAAGAACCCAGGATAACCTTCTCCCTTAAAGAGCTCCTGAGTGTTTTCCTTGGGTTCAGTTACTATATATCCCATGAATATGGGTGGTAAGTTTGAGTCAGAGGGGCTGCGAGTTTCATTAGAGTTTTCCTTATTCCCAGAAGGTGGCTACCCCCAGTGGGATCATGCTTGCCCATACCTATAGACAGGGGCTTGCTTTCCTAGTCCCAATGGGGGTGGTACCTACTAGAGAAGATTGGAGAAATTTCCTAGATTTATCACAATGAGCTATCAAAGTTCTTGCTAGTCCCCTGATATTCATGCGCTAAGGCCTTCATGCTTATTCTACTTCCCTTAGATGTTGATTTATGCCTTGTATCATGAAAGCCGAGTTATTGTTGCTGCATAATGACTTCCCCCAAATTTGCCCCAGACAATAATTTAGGAAAGAGTATTATTCCAATATGACTCCTTGCAAGGTCCATGAGGCCATGGGTGCTGACTTATGATAACCGCTATGGCAGCGACATTTTAGTATTGTGCACATACTAAATCCTTACCCCTAATGCTGTAAAAGTATCACGATTTGCAAAAACAGTTTTAAAAACTCTAAAGCCATTTTTTGTTAATCCTGGCATGTATAGCGCGTGTCATTTTAGATTCTTATACACATTATAAATACTTGACTACAAGTACCAGAATGCAACAAAAAAGATTTAAAGCTAAGACTGGCAGATTATTTTACACCTGACATTGTACAACTTGAGACCTACAAAACTGTCCTATAGTTCTTACTAAGTCCAAGACTTAGGCACACCCGGACGAGCCTCTAGGATAAACAGATGTGCTTATATTCACTGTTTGACAAAGGAATGCACCTTGTTGTTATGCATATGGGCACATTTGCGCATTGAGCAATCCACATTAAAACCAGAGATTATATTATATATTATCATAGCAGAGATTTTGAAAGGAAAGGGCCACTCAAGATGTTCATGGTGACTTCCGAAGGCTTTAATTAATCTGCTGCCCATTATAGAGATGCATTCTTGGAAACATAGACGGTGTGAATAATTAAGCATTAACCACCCGTTGGAAGGGCTGCAACGGGTGGTAGCAGCTTGGGGCCCGAGTTAAAGGCATGAGTGTAGCCAGGGTGTTTAACAAGGAACGAGTGGCCTGGGTTTGTTACCACCCGTTCCAGCCCTTGGAATGGGGGTTAACGCTATTAGCACCCGTCCCATGGGCTGGGACGGGCTAATTTACAGTATTATTTTTCCGTGAACAAGTCGTCTCGCTGCGTTCCATTCACGGTAAAAGAAAATACTATACAAACATGGCCACCATGGGAAAGGAAGCTGGCTGGGGCTCTGTACGGATCTCCTCTTCTATTCTATTTCTATTCTATTCATATTCTGTGGCGGCCAAACAGGGCAGAGTGGAAGGAGCAGCAGCTGCAGCACTTGTCGCCGCCGCCGCCGCAATGAGGTAAGTGGGGAGGGAGGATTGAAAAAAAAGGGAGCGGCTGGTGGGGGGAAGATAGCGGGTGGGTGAACAGGCCATCATGCGGCTTGAAATGCAGGCTAGATCAGCAGTATCAACACACATTCCTAGCCTCCTTTTTATTTTTTTTATTTTACATTTATAAAGTGCTCACACAGCCCGCAGGCATCGAGGGTAATTGTGTTTTTTTTTGTCTTAGTTACGTATTTATAACGCGCTTAAACACCCAGAGGTTTCTAAGCGCTGACCCGGGGATCGAACCTGTTGTTGCTTCGTGTTGTCTTGCTTCCAAGACGCATGCTGCCACTGGGCCATCCTCCCGGGGTTGGCTCCCCCACGCAGGGAGCTAATAAAGGATTTGCTGCAGGAGCGGATCTAACACTTTTTTGCACTTGAATGGCCTTCTCCATGAAGTTCACAGATGCAGCAGCTAGGAAAAGAGTCCTACACACAGCTGCAAAATGGCCCGTGTCTCTTCACTGAGGAGACTATTTGGGATTCCTTATCCAAACTTTCAGGATCTCCACCAGGTTAAAGTAATGTTCCTGCCCCCATTTCTCAAGAACAATGTGGGCAGTTTCCCCCTTTGCCCCGATGTACTCAGCCCCATGCCTAGGAGTATTGTCAGGCCATGACTTCATAGGATTCTCCAGACTGGGTGACCTCCTCAGTGTATATAGGTAGGCATGTCCCAAACCTAGCAAGAGAGCAATGTGCAATAGAGAGCGAGGATACTGTATTACGCAGGGGCAGCAGTCATGGTGAGTCCCCAGAGTCTGCGGGCAGTGGCTGACGAGAAGATGTTCTTTGAAGAATACTGTAATTTCCTTCCGGAAACGTATAAGGAAGAGATGTCATTTGAAGGCAATTTTTGCAACGGGCTTCTGTGTTTGGCAGAAAAATGCTTCAATCCAAATTATATTCATGGTGTTATTTTATTGTTGTACATATTTCCCAATGTCTCTTTTATTGTATATAGTTAAAAAAAACTTTGCAATACATATTATTACACATATTATCACACTTAGTTACAATTTAACAATTTAGCAAAATTAGCACAATCATGGAAAATCCCACTGTCACGGGCTTCTGCATCTCCCGGTCTCGTGATCGGGGACTGGGAGACTGGAGGCTATATGCGCATTGGCGCTTGCAGCAAAGGCGGGTGGCTTAACTGTCCCGCTATGGCTCCTACCTTAAACATCCAGGGCCTGTATCGGTGATGCTGGGTTTCGGTTAACTTGTCTTACATGGCGGAAGGGAGCCGCTATCTTCCCCTTACAGCACTGAGTGCGTTGCGTTGGCCTGTTTGCACGCTGACATGGGGTTGCTAGATAGATAAAAACAGTCTTCTTTTTGCACTGAGGCATAAAAGATTGTCAAATCATTGCCTCTGTGTGTCTCAACACTTCTGTTGCCCACGATCCTGTCTCCCTTTGCCCTGTTCTCCGTGCACACGTTCTGTGGTGTTTCTGCCCGGCTTGTTTCTTGCCTAGCTCTCTCTCTCTCCATTGCTCAGCTCTTTTCTCCTCAGTTTCTCCTGGTTCTTATCCTGCTGTTCTGTCTTGCTTTGTTGCCTTATTGCAATTACCACCTTGGTGCCCCTGCTCAGTGCTTTGCACTGTTTCTGCACCACATTAATCCAGGGGCATCCTTCTGTGGTGCAGGAAGACCTGCCCTGCTCTTTGCCCCTGAGTTGTTTATTATTCAGTCGGCAGGGTAGTGGTAGGGTGGGTTTATAGGAATTGCCAACACCACTCTTGGGTGAAGTGGATCACGTGGTGACCTCTGCCCAACAGACCCACTCAAACAGGTGCGCGCCAATGCTCTGATCTGCTTGACACTCACATCATTACATTAATCAACAAACGTACCTAAAATGACAATTTCATAATTACTCATCTAAAACCAGCACCATTCAATCTTATAGAGTTCATACAATTTAGAAGCGTATATATTACTGGATACGAATGAGACCACAGGGAGTAACAATCAATAAAATCTGGCCTATATATAAAATGCCTAAAATATAACATACGCTTAAAACAAAGAGCTGGATACATTATAACGATATGTTTCTGAGTTGCTATACTATTTACATCATTACAGTATCTGCATGTAATCATATCTCTAGCTAAAATATTTCTTCTACCAACACTTAACGAGTAGGTAAAATATCATATTAAGGCGAAACCTCATAAAAACATCCTGTCCCGTCTTATTTGGGAATAAATGTAAATATGCTGGCAAGATTCCAGCCCTTTTATTTTCATACTGTAAATGATTAAGAGAACTATAGCTATGCATAGTTTCAATTGTCTGCCTCCAATCATCCTCATAGATGGCCTTTTTAATCTTCTTAAATGTACTTACTAAATCCTCAAAAGAAAAATCCAGTTGCTCAATAATTGACCTGAACCGTAGTTATCCGGACAGCGAGACGCGAGGAAATCCCCTTCTCTCACCTAGATGTTCCGAAGGAATGCATGAAAGTGTGTCAATTAAGGACCATTCTACATGGGAGTTTTCACCTCTTATTGGGGTGGCCTCCTATTGACAACTCTAGATTCATCTCTACCTTTAGAAGCAATCTGACCACACATAAATCAGTGTGGTCTGCCCTAGCCCTGAAGAAAGCGGTTCTATCAACCTTTTCACCACTGAAACCGGTCGGCTATTTGTGTGTCCTGACTGTTCAAATATGGACTAGTGAGATCCATGAGCCAGGCCACAATTTGATCCCATTCCTAACAAATATTAGGAGGGATCTAGTACTAAAAAAACCTGAGGAACGGAACCTACAATAAGATATAGTTCTCCGAATCCCAAGGAATAGGAGCTGCTTTTTGTTCAACATTGGTCCAAAAAACTCTGAAACTTTGTTCTTAAATATTCTGTGGAAAATCACATGTGAATTAAAATTCAGTTTTTTCGACTTATATATTGTCCCTAGTCTAGAAACATTTGATTACCATCTTTTGTTTTAAATAGTTGCATTCCATGAAACTGTAATAAAATGTAATGTTTACCTGGAAAACAACAAACAAAACCCACATTGCACAGAATCTTGAAGGAATACAAAAATGGGAATATTAGAATATGGATCAATTCCAAAACAAAAGTAATATGAAAATAGAAGTTACCTGAATCCAATTGTGTTACGAGTACATATTGCAATACAGTTTGATTCATGTCACTCTCCATTAGATAGCCCGTATCTTTCTATTAGGGAATTTTCATGTGGAGTACGAAATGTAAACATCAAAGACATATTTTTCCACTTAACTCTAATAGAGAGAAGAGGCCCAGTTCATATCTAACGAAGGCCAACGGCACACAGTTCGGAAGATTCAATGCTTTCCTCCAAATTAAAGCATCAAAATACTCTAGTTTCTCAACGACCAAAGACTGCATACTTTCAATTCCACAGATCAGTTTAGGCACTACTTTACCCTCATAAAAGTGCACTAAAGGTCGGATTGAGAATTTACAATTTTTTTGTATATCACTCTCATCTGGGATCTGAGGCCTTCCGCCTTATTTTTAAACTCCATAGTCCGCAGTTTAGATGGTTTATTAAATATAGAGAAACACAAATAAATACATCTATTTATGACTTGTAGTTTCTCTTGATTTAAATACCAGGAATACGTCATTGATCTAGTAAAAATGTGTGAAATCCATAATCTTGGTTTTCTCTGAATTAATACTTAAGAAACATTGTTTAGCAAAAACAAGAAAAGAAAATGCTGTAATCAATTTTTGGAGGCAATGCCGAGTACATTCGAATAACACAATGTTGTTGGCTTAAGCTATCCAATAATATTTTAATGTTGTTACCTGTGTAGAAGCAAATGCAGCCAAGGATATTTCCTCTTCCAAATCTGCCAGATACAGGTTAAATAATTATTCCAATATAACTATGTAGACACGTTTTTCATTGGGGGAAGAGCAACGTTAGGGAACAGAGAAACAAGGCAGTGCAGATCTAACAACACGGGAGGGTGTGCAATTATCAGCAATGGATCTACACGTAACCAGGGGATGAAACAGTGAGGATCAGATTATCGAGTCTCTGGTATGGTGGGGAGTGGATGGTTTATGGCTCTAAATGTTAGGAAGTAGCCATTCCTTTAAAAGGAGAGTATTGGGCTCCTTCCTGAACTGTAGAAGCAAGGGTGCTAGTCAGATGTTGATGGGGAACAGGTTCCAGAGTCTTAGGGGACTAGACAAAGATGGACTGTCTTCTGGTGTTTTCCTTTGTGCACGGCAGAGTTCAAGTCTGCACATCTCCTTACTTCTGGTGGATCATAGGCATCTGGAGTTTCTGAATTTCTCAGCGAGATAGCTTGGGGACTTCAGGGTGACACCCTTGTTGATGATACAGAAGGATTTGAAGATGTTATGGCTTGCAGCAGGAGCCAGTGCAGCTCGAGGAGGGTCGGGTGATGTGGTCACATTTGTGGAGTCATTTGAGGAGTCACACTGCATCATGCAGGACACATCTCAGGGGAGCCAGGATAGTCACTGGAAGGCCTTCTAAAAGGGCACTGCCACCACCCAAGTGGGTGAGGGCCAATGCTTGGACAGCAGATCTGAAGTTGTTATCTGGGGGTAAGGGCTTGATTTTCCACAGGAGAGAAAGTTGGTATCAAGCCGTTTGTGTCTTCTTTGCTATGTGCTATTTGAAGGAGAGGTCCCTGTCGATGTCATACCCAAGAGACCTGGCAAAGGTGACCAGCTGGGCTGTGAAGCCATTGAGGTGCATAGCTGATAGCCAGGTCTGGATGTCTGGGTGTCTGTTGTTGTTGGTCAGCAGTAGGAATTCAGTCTTGGAGGGGTTGAGCCTTAGGTAAGCACTGGACATCTACGAATGGATCAATGAGAGGCAGGCCTTGAGTCTGTGTATGTTTTTGATGGAGGATATTGTGAGGTAGAGCTGCGTGTCATCTGCGTATTGGTGGATTTGGATGTTGTGTGGGGTGAGGAGGATTCTGTTTTGTCATGCCCACTGTGAGGGGGCACAAGTTGTGCCACAAGCAGGCTCCCGCCAGAACCCTGAGGGCCTTAAAACCACTGCAAAATGGCTCCTGGAGCCAGTCCTGGCGCCTTTGGTACCAGGCTCATATGTAGGAAGGAAGGGCTGTTCAAACTAGGTCCCATTTATTTACATGGGCCTTTAAATCCAACATGGATGCAACCGCATGGTTCAGTTCCTGTGAATCAAACCATGCGGTCTAGTGTTTTGAGTGTGGCTGGGGCCTGGAACTACTTTACCTGGTACTATTTTACAGGGGCTATATAAACCACACCCAGGCTGCATCGCATCGCGTTATTCTGCATCTAGCAGCGTGACACTCACCGTGTCCAGCTCCTGGTCTTCAGGAACTTCCTGCAAGAACAAGGTTATTCTGCCTTACCTGAGAATTCATCATCCAACACTCAGCACCTCAACCAGGCTGCAATCTGTGGAAACAGAGAGAAGAAGAAACATCACTCACCTGTGAGTACTAGCTTAAGCACTTCTGGCGAACCGCTACCATAGCTGCTGCTCGACCACCGCGACCTGTATTAACGAGAAAAGGACAAAACAACATTAGAACGCACGCACTTCCGAAACAACGAATTCCAAAGTCTCACCTGAATTCCATCGTGCTACACCCCGCTTTCATCCGGAGTACCACAGAAACAACCTGCAAAGGAAAAGGAGACGTGTTCAGGTTCGCTCGCGATAATGAACAATCGCACAACGCTTTACTTACCTTAACGGATTCCAGGGCCAGTTTGTTCATCGCGCTCTCATCCGCTCGCAGGATCACAACGGCCTGTGAGGAGAAGAAGAGGAAAACACAGGTTAGCTTTAAAGACAATAAAGGCGCCGCACTCCGCGCTTTCAATTACCCAAAAACGTACCTCTCCATGTGGCACGCCAGCATCAAGACCTTCACACCTGAAAGAAGGAGATAAAGACTTTAACGAATTCCCACCATAAACAGAATAAGAGACTTACAATAAACAAACCTACCTGCCTATTAGCAGAGCCGGGGTCACAGCAGGCCTGGGCCCAAGCAAGGCGCACTGCACCAGTGAAGCAACTCGGGCAGCTTGCCAACGAACATTAAGCGCACCTGCACAAGAAACGCAGGACAGATAGCTCACCATAGAAATAACTATGGTGAGAAAGACTCAGTGGGAAGGGGATTGGTCAGAGGGAGGTGGGAGATTCACCCACTGGAGACGGTTTTACAAATCCTCCCTTCTGTAATTGCAGATTCATTACTCAGCACAGGGCAACCACGAATCCAGGGTTCCAAATCTCAGTTTTCCAGACGCCCCGGGGGATATCAGGTGAGCGTAACAGCACGCAAAGCCTTAAAACCTTATTCGCCTGGGCATCATGGAGACATCTGAAACTGACCAATTAGCCCAGCTTTTGGGACAATTACGCGCCGAGGTACACGCAGCCCGGCAAGAAACCAATGCCATAAGGCGAGAGCTAATAGTCACGAAAGACCGTACTGATGAACTAAGCAAACAGCTACTACAAAGACAGACGGGGCAAGCTCCATTGCCCGGATTCGCTTCATCCGTCACTACACCATCATCAGTCAACCCAGTACAGATAACGCTGCCGAGAACAGTACCCGTGGCACCCACAGAATGATTTAATGGAGACCCCAGGAGGTACGCAACATTTATAAACCAGTACCGTCTCCATTTCCTTTGTAGACCTGGGGCTTTCCTGAACGACCAGGCGAGGGTGGCCTTTATGTTATCATATTTGAGTGGAAGTGCCGCAGACTGGTCGGTACCTTTAGTGAGCCGGGATGATCCGTTACTGCATGACTTCAGGGGCTTTCAACAGGAGATGGAAAAGCTATTTGCTTGGCACTTGCATGGACAGGCTCTTGATAACGAACTCCTGTCCCTCTGCCAAAGAAATCAAGATTTGCTGACTTATATTGCTACATTTAAGAGACTGGTCGCGGAAGCGGGGTGGCCTGAGGATAAAAGAACCGCGTTGTTTCATCGGGGCCTAAGAGCAGACCTGAAGTATGTCCTTACTCAAGTGGTAGACCCACCTAAAGACTGTGCAGAGTTTATCAACCTGGTAGTGCAGTTGGACCACATATTACAGGACTGAAGAACAAACCGAAGTAGACTCGAAAACTGTGCCATGTATGTACGTTCAAGAGATAATGTTCAACGTCCATCAGAAAATACCACCAAACCCATGCAGATTGGAGGAGTACGACCCCCTTTAACCAAGGTTGAAAGAGACAAGAGGCGACAGCTACAATTATGCCTATATTGTGGTAAATCGGGTCACTACCTCAAAGAATGCCCAGTGAAACCTCAAAGGAAGGTAGTAGGTGCCACAGAGAAAGAAGACGATGGAAAGGAATCGGAAAACTACCAGGCCCGGCAGGCATAGAGGTCTGCTTGTCGAGCGAGAAGGATGAGTCACAGACCTCACATTTCGCCCTACCGGTAATCTTGATCAATCACCAACGACTGTCGCAGATGCATGCCATATAGGCGTATATAGACAGCGGAGCAGTTGGTAACTACATAGATAGAGATTTGGCAGCAGAAATGGGACTTCCCTTATGCACAAAACCAACAACTGAAAAGGTATCTACTGTTGACGGTACGGAAATTGCTTTGGGTCCAGTAACTCAATACACAACTAAGTTAACCCTTCTGTGCCAGGATGGACATCATGAAGCAATTACATTTGACCTCATCAAAGCCCCTCAGTTCCGGTTAATCTTAGGGATGCCATGGTTAGTAACTCACAATCCCCACATAGACTGGCATGCAAAGAGGCTGACCTTTCCTAACGACTGCGCCCACACTTGCTACAAGAAAACTATACCACAGCCAAACCTGAAATCTGTTCAAGGAATAGCATCAGGGATCGCGGAAGCAATGGCACCTTACCAAGAGTATATCAAGATTATCAAAATGTTTTTCAGGAGGAACAGGCTAACACATTACCACCACATAAACCCTATGATTATCATATCGACCTGATACCCAGCGCACAGGTTCCTTGTGGTCGAATGTATTCACTTATGGAAACCGAAAATCTCCACTTGAAGTCCTATCTGGATCAATACTTGGCTAATGGGTTTATCCGCCCATCAAAGTCACCGGCAGCCTCCCCCTTATTCTTTGTGCCGAAGAAGGAAGGAGATTTGAGGACTTCCATTGATTACCGCGCACTTAACCAAATCACAGTAAAAAACCGCTACCCTTTGCCCCTTATCCCAAAACTTTTGGACCAAGTCAAGGATGCCCAAATCTATTCCAAACTAGACTTTAGAGGAGCATACCACCTTGTACGTGTAAAGAAAGGGGATGAATGGAAAACTGTGTTTCGCACCAAGTATGGCCTGTACGAATATCCGGTAATGCCTTTCGGGCTGCGCAGCGCCCCCGCCACGTTCCAATACTTCATGAATGATGTATTACGGGAGCTAATCGATGTCTGTGCCCTGGTACATATTGACGACATCCTGGTTTATTCCCCCTCAGAAAAAGATCATGTTGAACATGTTCGCTCAGTCCTTGCAAAACTTCGCCAGCACAAATTGTACGCTAAACTCGAGAAATGCTCCTTCCATGTCACCGAAGTTGAGTTCCTCGGTTTTGTTCTCTCGCCAAAGGGAGTCAAGATGGATATACACAAAGTTGTTGATGCCATGCTTAATTGGCTGTCACCTTCTTCACTTAAAGGAATCCAAAGCATGCTCAGTTTTGCAAATTTTTATCGCCGGTTTATTCCAGATTTCTCACAGATAGTACACCCACTCACATCGTTACTGAGAAAAAGCAACAAAAAATTCTAACGGACTGAAGAAGCGGAACAGGCCTTTCAAGAACTCAAGAAAAGATTCACCTCTGCACCAATATTACGATATCCTCGGCCAGACCTCCCCTATGTAGTGGAAACCAATGCTTCCAGCGTAGCTATGGGAGCAGTTCTCTCTCAAAGAGACCCAGAAACGGGCCAATTACACCCTGTGGCCTTTTGGTCACGTAAATTCTCACCACCAGAACTTAACTATGTGATTACAGACAAAGAATTGTTAGCAATAAAATCGGCCTTCAAAGCCTGGCAGCAAAATCTATTCGGTGCCAGACATACCATTACAGTTATCACAGATCACCGAAACCTTCAATACCTAAAGTCAGCAAAAGCTCAATCATCACGACAATTGCGCTGGGCTTTATTCTTCGCAGAAAATGATTATTTAATAACATACCGACCGGGAGTTCGGAATGGGAAGGGCGATGCCTTATCCCGTATGGGTGTTGAAGAGAAAACAAACAGTACCCTAGACCCAGTTGCGATCATCCCATGTGATAAATTACTGGGACTCACTACCACATTGACTCTGAGTGAACTTAAAGATAAGATTCGAATCTTAATGAACCCCGAGATCTTGCAAAAATGGACTCCAAAAATGAATATCACACGGTTCTGGATGGACTACCATACTTCAGGGAACTACTATATCTACCAAATAAAGAGCTGCAGGAGTTGGTCATGTCTGGTTATCATGATTCCCTGATCGAAGGCCATCCCGGAATTGCTAAGACTCTAGCCAAGGTTAAGCGGAATTATTGGTGGCCAACCTGGCATAAGGACATTGCTCGATTCCTTCTATCCTGTGGGATATGTGCACAGAATAAATCACAAAACCAGAAACCAGCTGTCCTTCTACAACCACTGGATATTCCACCGGCTCCCTGGCATACTCTTTCTCTTGATTTTATTATGGATTTACCTCCCTGTCAAGGTTTTAATACCATTCTGGTGATTGTAGACCAGTTTTCTAAAATAGCACATTTCATTCCATTCAAAGGACTTCCTAATGCTACCGGTCTGGCAAAAGCATTTCTTGAACAGATTATAAAACTACATGGTTTCCCCTCAGTCCTAATCTCAGATCGTGGAAGCCAATTTGTATCCAACTTCTGGAGAAAATGTTGTACCATGGCACAAATCGATGTTCGATTATCCACTAGCCATCACGCCCAAACAGATGGACAAATAGAAAGAACAAACCAGACATTAGAACAGTATCTACGTTGCATGCTGCATCAGGTGGAAGAGAATTGGAAAGACTTGTTATGGATAGTGGAATACGCATACAATAACTTCATACACACAAGCACGGGACAAAGCCCGTTCTACGCAATATACGGAAGACATCCACGTACCTCTGAACTAGACTCCCCCACTACCTTGGAAATGCCAGCGGTAAAGACTCTACACACAAGCATAACCCAAGCCTTCAAAAGAGCAAATGAACATTTACTGCAAGCCAAAGACAGACAAAAAAATATTCTCGGAACGGTATCGAAAGAAAGCTCCCGATTACCAAGTTGGAGACTAAGCCTGGTTGGCATCAAAACATGTGCCCATAAAAGGTACCCAGACCTTTTGTCCAAGATATCTAGGACCCTATACCATCGAATCGGTGATAAATCCTGTGGCCGTCAATTTAGCCTTACCACCAAGCATGCAAATTCATCCGGTGTTCCATGTGTCACTTGTAAAACCTGTACAACCAGGAACCCGAGTCTTAATACCACCAAAACCTGTGCTAGTTGATGGAGAGCCTGAATTTGGAATTAAAAACATCCTGGATTCGAAAACGTACCAGATCTAAGCTATACTTAGACTGGAAAGGGTATAGGCCTCAAGACAGAACTTGGGAACCAAGTGAACATATTCATGCACCACGTCTGATGAAGAGGTTTCACCTGGATAACCCCACCATACCCGGACCGGATAGGAAGGATACCATGAGAGAGGCCTTGGGGGGGGAGTGCTGTCATGACCACTGTGAGGGGGCACAAGTTGTGCCACATGGCAGGCTCCCACCAGAAACCTGAGGGCCTTAAAACCACTGCAAAAGGGCTCCTGGAGCCAGTCCTGGCGCCTTTGGCATCAGGCGCATATGTAATAAGGAAGGGCTGTTCAACCTAGGGCCCATTTGTTTACATGGGCCTTTAAATCCAACATGGATGCAACCGCATGGCTCACTTCCTGTGAACCAAACCATGCGGTCTAATGTTTTGGGTGTGACTGGAGCCTGGAACTACTTTACCTGGTACTATTTTACAGGGGCTATATAAACCACACTCAGGCTGCAGAACAAGCTTTGCGTTATTCTGCATCTAGCAGCGTGACGCTCACCGTGGCCAGCTCCTGGTCTTCAGCAACTTCTTGCAAGAACAAGAACATTCTGCCTTACCTGAGAATTCACCATCCAACACTCAGCACCTCAACCGGGCTGCAATCTGTGGAAACCGAGAGAAGAAGAAACAATACTCACCTGTGAGTACTAGCTTAAGGACTTCTGCCGAACCGCTACCATAGCTGCTGCTCGAACATCGCGACCTGCATTAACGAGAAAAGGACAAAACAACATTAGAACGCGCGCGCTTCTGAAACAACGAATTCCATTAGTCTCACCTGAATTCCAAAGTGTTCAGGTTCGCTCGCAATAATGAACAATCGCACAGCGCTTTACTTACCTTAACGGATTCCAGGGCGTTTGTTCATCGCGCTCTCATCCACTCGCAGCATCACAACGGCCTGTGAGGAGAAGAAGAGGGAAACACAGGTTAGCTTTAAAGACAATAAAGGTGCCGCGCTCCGCGCTTTCATTTACCCAAAAACGTACCTCTCCATCCGGCATGCCAGCATCAAGACCTTCACACCTGAAAGAAGGAGATAAAGACTTTAACGAATTCCCACCATAAACAGAATAAGAGACTTACAATAAACAAACCTACCTGCCTATTAGCAGAGTCGGGGTCCAAGGAAGGCGCACTGCACCAGTAAAGCAACTCGGGCAGCTCGCCAACAAACGTCAAGCGCCCCTGCACAAGAATCACAGGCCAGATAGCTCACCCTACAAATAACTAAGGTGATAAAGACTCAGTGGTAAGGGGATCGGTTAGAGGGAGGTGGGAGATTCACCCACTAGAGACAGTTTTTACAAATCCTCCCTCCTGTAATTGCAGATTCATTACTCAGCACTGGGCAACCACGCATCCAGGGTTCCAGATCGCAGAGTCTTCCAGACGCCCCCGGGGATATCGGTGAGCATAACAGATTCCAAGCAATTCCCTGTATAGATTGAAGATCATGTGGAGAAGATGGATCCTTGTGGGACTCCACAGGAGATGGGTAGAGTTAGTGATCTAGAGGAATCCATTTGTACAAACTGTGTCGATTAGCAAGGCTTGATTTGAACCAGCTGAGGACAATCTCACCAATTCCCATGCAGTAATGTAGATTGTCGGTGAGTGCCTGGTGGTCTACTGTGTCAAATGCTGCTGAGAGGTCAAAGAAAACCAGGAGGCAAGGATAGCTGTCATCATGTTCCCTCTTGGCTGCGAAACACTGGCGGTTGCTTCCCCCTTTCTCTTCGATCTTTGTCTCGTCTTCCTGCTTTCCACTCTTTCCTTAAGACCGACCTCCTGACAGGTTAATCTGTGCTTTTCAATCTTGTTTTAAATTACTTGTACTGTTTTTACCTCTGTACAGCGCTTTGGGATATAACGCTATAAAAAAACAACCAAATCAAAATCAAGGATCTCAAGGGCATTGTCGACTGCCTTGATTGACTTGATGGCAACAGGTTCTGTGCTGCATATGGGTGTGAAGCCAGGATTGAAGGAGGTTTTTGGCTTCGGTGTCTTGGAGGAGTTTGTGGCTACTGCTTTCTCAAAGATTTAGCTAGGAAGGAAAGATGGGTGATGGGGCGGTTGTTGCTGTGGTCCTCTGAGTACAGTGTTTGTTTCTTGAGAAGCAGGAGGATTTGTCTGGTCTTGGGGTTTGAGGGGAAGGTGCTTTCAGTTAGGGAGTTGTTGATAATTGTCAGGTAAGGGAGGAGTGCTTCAGTCGGTAGTGTCTTGATTACGGAGGCAGAGCGGATATCGTCCACATACGATGTGGCCTCGAGGGACGCTAGAATGGCAGTGAGGTTTTCCATAGTGAGTGTCTTGCAAGTTGTCTCGGTAGTTGTAGTCTTGCGAGATGTGTTGGTGGACCATGCTGATCTTATTGATGAAAAAAGGGCTGATCGCAGTAGATTTCTCAATGAGTGTGGTATGGGTAGGTTGGGCAGAGGGTTGATGCAGTGCTTGATGGCTTTGAAGAGGGCTCTAATTTCATTGTTGGCCTTGGATATGGTGTTTCGGTAGTAGTTGGCCTTGGCGATCAGTCACCTGCGTGTAGCACAGAGTTCCTTGTACAGACAGAGGGCGCATGCGCTAAAAGAATTTTGCCAAGTCCTCTCTTGTTTTCTGTTGGTTTGTTTTTTAAGTTGACTTCTTGAGTGTATGATAGTGCAGAGGGTTTAAACTTGAGGGTGTGTTGTTTTACTTAGGCATGACAGTTGATGTTGGTTGTGAGGGTTGTGTTGAGTTCTTGGAGAAGCAAGTCACAGTTGTGATGAATCAGAGAGAGATTCCCCCAGAAAACAAGGCCTGGGACCCTTCTCATGTGGCCAGGGAAATGCAGACACTTTCTGATCCTGACCCTGGGGGTGGTGTTCTGTGGGAGGATCACATGGGGAGGAAGTAGGTCAGAAGGAATGGGAAAACCCCTTTTATAACTTTCCCCAAGACCCCACTATCCTAATGGCTTATTGTAAAATTGAAATTGTAAGGAAAGATGATTTGACCATTGTAGACTTCAAGACCCACAATGCCCAAAGTACTGGGATGAGGAGGAGGGCTGCAGAGCCACAAGACTGCAAGTTGCAGCCTACTAGTGGTAATGACCCATACCTGACGAAGACTGGGACGCATAAAAGTCCCCATCAGGTGCAGGCCATAGAGAGAAGTAGTAGGAGGTGGAGTAGTTATGGTACCTCCGCGTTGCAGCAGAAGCCGAAGTTAGAGGAGAGCAGAGACGCCGGGACCACAGTTGTGTGTCGAATGGATGACGGTCCAGAGAGATTCTCTTCTGTCCGAGACCTTGATTGCAGAGGTTTGCCAGCAGGAAGCATTGGGATTGTCGGTGTGTTCCATGAGGACTGCAGCTGCAGAGGTTGCGCAGCGTGAAGCGTGAAATTTAAAAGCTTCCCCCATTGTCAGTCGGGCTCCGGTGGTAGGCGAGCTCCAGAGAGCCGTGGGATTGAAGAGAGCTCCTGTCTCAACCTGTGAGGGCCGCGGAAAGCCAAGAAGGAGACGTTGCCAAGCCGCTCAGAAGCAGAGTACCTGGAAGCAGCGAAGTGAACGGACACACGCACCAGACCCGGTGAGTTCACTAGTAGATTGTGACACCAGAGTGCTCCGTGACCGTCCGCTGGCCAAGTCTGAATACTGAACTGATATAAAGCAGACTGATAATGCTTTTGCAAACCAAGCTGATTCAAAAAGGAGAAGGCGGCAGAATAGGAACTTAACCATCAGACCAGAAGGGTGTTATTGTATGTGTGTGGGTCAGAATAATTGCCAGCAACAACAGAGGGCAATATTAGGAGAACTCAATACAAACAACTATTGCCAAAGCCAAAAGAGAATAATATCAAGGCAAGTTATAAAGAAACAACATTGCCAAAGCTCAGAGAGGGCAATTAAGAATCCAGGTGTTTGTAAATCTTATTGCCATTGTGTAAAAGAGGTTAAAAGAGGAACTGGCTTACACCCACATTGCAAAAAAACAAACAAGAATAAGAGTGAGAGAAAACCATCATCAGCAGTTGGTTGATGTGGAAGTGGGGCCATAAGAGTGGCAGGAAGGCTTTCCTTCTGACAGAAGATATTCAGGAGTAGTGGAGCATAATCTGCATTGCGTATGGCAATCACAAGTGTGTAACAAACAGCACCAATGTGGTTCTTGTCTTCCCAGAAGAAGTCGTCAAACTTTATGTTGTGAAGCAAAAGACATTGCTAAATTGTTGGCAACAGCACTTTACCACCAAAGTACTTGTAGTAGTTAGTAGTTGCACCTGTCCTGGCAGGGGAGTGGACCAGGGTAAAGGACCTTGTAGTAGTAGACCTGGCAGGTGAATGGACCAGGTAGAAATCATTGAAGTACTGTGGTGTGGTTAAAAGTCTTGAAGCAGAAGTGTCAGAACCACAAAGGTGTTTTTGTGAACTGTTGCAGAATCATCCTGACAAATTAATATTGCTGAAGAAAGTGTTGTGTGAACTGTTGAAGAATCATCTAATGTTGAAACAAGTGTTTTTTGTGAACTGTCTGTTGATCGTAATGAACTATGAAATTATTCCTGCTTATGAGAAGAAGTTGCTTTGAACTTTTGATCACAATTGGATAGAGGAAAAACGTGTTGAACACTGTGAACTGTTGGTGGAAGTTCAAGTTAGAACACAAAGAACTATATTGGAAAATGCATTGCAAGATGGGATTCCCTTGTTTCTTTGAACTATTAATTGGAATCCTGCTTGAATCTAGGGAAGGGGAATTCACCCAGATTATAAGGAGAGACTTATACTTGAATTGACATATGTTACCTTGTTAAGTTTGTTATATGGATAAGTGTGATGGACAGAAAGCTTTTGTTAGAGTGTTTCTTTTCGTTTATTTTGATAGGCACGGAAATCCTTGTCAGGGTAGGGATAGTGAGGCATTTATCCAATCTTTTAAGTTAATAAAATGGCATCTTTTGAAAAATCTTCTCAAAGTTGTCCGCCTCACATTTCTGACCCCTCACACAGTTCTAGTTAAAGGTAAATTTGCCTAGGTGAAGTGGAGTTTGGCAAAGTGCTCTGTGAGCGCCTCCCCTGGGAAGCTCTTAAATGATCTAAAGGCTTGTTTGCAGGTTTTTCCGATGTGCTTGCTTGAGTGGTGTGACTGATGTGAAAGGGGATTGTCAGATGGACTGACCAATTCAGCGGGATTGGAGGGCCGTGATGGAGGGTGGGCAGGGCGGTGATGATGAGGTTGAGGACTTAAAGATTGGAGGTTACCGTTTGGTCCAGTGTCAAAGGGCAAATGTTCATGGCAGTTCCTGATGTCTCCATTGCTTGGGCTACGGTTCTGACTGCCGAAGGCAGCTCAAGAGCAGCTTCTGGGATCAGAGCAACAACTTAACCGTAGGGCTGGAGACACCAGGACCTAACGTCCACTCTCCAGATTCAATGTTTATAACCCTTAAAGAGAATGACATCTTTAGTTTAGGACAGTCAATGCAGCTGTAAATCTTACAATGAAAAACATACTTTCCATGTTGCAGAGTGTAGGGGAGGACTGGCCGCGAGGCCCTCCTCACCTGCAGCCTTCTCCCCAGGTGAGGACCATGACTCGGTGGCTGTCCCCTCATGCCACCCGGGCCCAGGTGGAGGAGGGTTCACCCGCCGACGACATTGCCCACACGTATCCGTTCCCTGCATATACCAAAATTCAGTTAGGCCTAGAAGCCATCTTGTCTAGCAAACATGGCGTGAGTTCAGCACACTGTAACGAGGCCCCCACCTTTGGAGGGCCTTTCATGCATCCCTGCCGCCGCAGTAGCCCTGGTAGATCCGCTGCGAGCGCGTTCCCATGAGAAAGCCGGGTATGAGCTATCCCGAGATGTTAACACTGTAACATTTCATCGTTCACCATGTAATATTGCACCCCGCACGACCTGGTCCGCGAGGCCAGGGTGATGAAAAAACAAGCTGAAGCATTGTTAGCTGAAGAAAGTAGAAAATAATTCAAGTATTGGTATTAATGAACTACCTCTGTTTAAACAGATCCTGCAAACTGTGAATGAACTATAAAGATGCAACGTTACATGATACCACCCCAGGTCTGGACTAGTGCTGCTATAACCACAGAGAAAGATGTCGACCAAATGTATAGCCTTTATCTGTATAAGTGTTCTTACAATTTTATGTAGAAACCTGAACTCATATATGTTTTCTCAATCACCTAAAGCAGCGAGCATCAATTTCTGTAGGCCATAACCTAGAACTACCTCGTGTAACGTTTAATGTACATAAAATAATCACACCATGTAGTAAATATAATGTTAGGTAACGAAAAGGTACTCGGACCGACTGTATTAAAGAAATGTGTAACGAAATTGAAATATATATATGTGTGTTTAAATAACATCAAAATAAGGCGGAACATTATAAAAGTTCCGCATTCAAAAGTTAGCAACGCACGAGGAAAAAACCTTTGTGAATATATGCAAGGCCATTCTCCCTCCCACCCTACCAAGCCTGCCAGATAAGGAAGCTAAGGCCTGTGCCGCGCTCCCTCACCTCCCCCAACCAAGCTGGAGCCGCTTCAGAGAGTCAGAGGCCCCGGTACCGCACCCAAGGCCACAGCCCGCCACCTGTGTTATTTACAGCACGGTAATAAACCCACGTTTGAATCCACTGATCTACCAGCACCCTCTCGTAAATTCCACAACCCTCCCCCTAGACCACCCCAAGAATCATGACCCCGTGCAAAGACGACCCCCATCACTGGGACAAGACACAGAGACCCATTTATATAATAACTTCTAACGCGGCAGACAGACATGTATCATTCGGCTCAGGCCCCAGAGCCCAGCCCCTCGACCTAAAATACCGGTCAGTAGGACACAGGTAAATCTCACCCCAACCGACAACCACCGGACCTCTCACGAGGTGCATTCCTCATGTGTTGCGTTTATCTTGTAAGACAAACTGCTGAGCGATTTATTGATGAACTTAGATGTCGTTTCTTGAATAACTGCAGTGTGCATGGCCTAGGGCAAACGAGTCAGGAAAGGTATTCATCTTTGTCACAGGCTGCCCCAGCATACCAACACCGCTCGGATGACCTCAAGCTGGCCTGCCAGGCCCAACCCAACCCACGAGGCTGACCAGTGACGTCCTCACGCCAAGACCAACCACGCTGCAGCAACACCTATAGTTAGTCGACGCCACCCAATCCCAATTAACTTGTGCCCCCTATAGTGTGTAGGTTCTGATGACGTTTTTTGTATTAGAAATACGCCTGTCTTTGCTATTGTCAGACAGAGCGCTCTCGGAGGTTGCAGAGTTCTTTGCATGCCCTAATCTTTGGATAAACTCCTACTTACGCTCACCCGCACTCTGTCTTGGTCTTATTCCCACTACGGGAGAGTCCCTTATTGTCTCTCATTGCGGGGAGGATCGTGCTGAAATTGGGGGCGCTTCCTTTCAGTGGTGACCCCGATAGCGTGATATCTCCAAATTATTTTTCCTAACTCCCTTTTAACGACCCCCTTGTAGCACGAGAATCTCCGGTCGAGAAGGGATACGCACGGTGAGCCGGCTCCGGGAGGCTGCCCGCCAACGGCGACTGGCACAATAAGAAGTGCGCACTCAATGAGAAAGGGTACGGGATCCCGATTGGAAAAAAATCCCCTTTGAGTGCCGCTCGCCGGAGCCAGGGGCTGACCGTTGAGTTACCGGTGACACCGCCTGGACGGACCCAGTTTCGGAGACTATCGGTTCAAGACGGGCACGTGAGTACTGAGTGCGAGCGATCGTAAAGGGGAAGGGAGGGGAAATTGTGAACAGAGGAACGGGGACAAGTAGAGGAGAAGAATAACGGGGGTCTACTAAAGACGGGTCTTGAAACTTTCTTTATCTTTTCTTTGCATATGGCCATTAGGAGTAAGAAATAAGTGAAGTGGTAGAAGTGACGGAAACCTAGCTCCGAAAGGGGATGGAAGGCGGCGCCGCATAGTGCTATCTAAACTAGTACTGGGAATATATGAAGAAGTAAGACATAAGTTATTGGTGTCTGGCAGAGGGAGACACCGGGAATATTTTTTAGTGATAGCTACTCTCTCTATTTCTTTTTTCCATTCCACGGGGCAGGGGGAGAAAGCGAAAAGGGTATAAGGTGAATATACTTGTAGAAGAACTATAAAATAGGGAGCACATTTGTAGGAGTGGGGATTAAGTAGTGGCACGTACAGACGTGAACATAGTAACTTTAGCAGAAAAACAGGGACAGCTGGCCAGGGAGGAAAGGGAGGAAAAAAGACGAGGTGTGAGTGGAAAGCATTGCGAAGGGTGCGCGCACCGTGTGAGTGTTGGAGACGAACGGTTGACCGCGAGGTGGCGCCAGAGAGTGTTGACCAAAACTGGTATTTGATCAGTTGCGAGTGAAATCACATGAGAGTGTATGGGAATGAGAAGGAGATGAGCTATGGTAAGTGAGAAAGGACTTGCGCAGTGAATAAAACTGGGTGATAATTTTTGAGAGGTCCGCCCTTGTCTGTGCCATACAGGTATACATATACATATCTACACCTAACTAAAAGTAAAAAAGGGGGACACGACTGTGTTAGAGATTTAGAATATGGGGGCCGAAACTCCCCTGTCACATATTTGTAAAAGCTTACCGGGATACGCTGAACGAATAAATAAATATCACGATCAATGGGTGACAGAATTGAAAGGGGAGGGTCTGCCCCAGATTTGGCCCGAGGGAGGGTCTTTTGACAAAAGCGTTCTTGATATGGTACGAGCATGCATCAGCCTCAAGTATAAGGGGAAGCAGTGGCAAAATAGGAAGGAGATATTAGACCTCTGGAGATTGTTTGAGGAAGTACCACCACCCAAAGCTCCGGCACCAAATAGTGATCTCCCTCCCACCACAGATAATCCACTGATGATTCCAAGAGAGGAAAAGGAACAGCTAAGTACGGAACAACCTACAGAGGTGATTAGTTTGTACCCGATATTACCTAAACCAGCCCCCGCAGCAGGATATAGCGACCCTACTTATGTGCCTCCCCCCACAACTGGTACACTACAAAGACCAACAGCCCCCCCACCATACGAAAACACCAGAGAGCGCGCCCAGGGAAGTACACAGAGAGTGGATATAGAGAAGCTAACAAGTGACTTAGAGTCAAGGCTTACTGTGGCAAGGGATGAACTCTCAAGAATAAAAGACATATGTGAGCGCACGGCGTGCACCCCTATACAATCGGGACGCACGTCTAGAGCGTCGAGCGAAAGTAGGCACATCGAGGAAGGATGGAAAAAGGGAGAAATACTGTTCAGAATTGAGGAAGAGCCGACGCGAATAATAGAGATAGGAGCAGTAGAAGGGAGCATTGGTGATGTATCACGAGAGAGAGGGATCAGAGAGGACTTGTTATGTGATGTCAGAGGAGGATTGGATGAGAGTGATAGGTTGAGTATGGCAGTAGGGGGGGAAAGCGAGGAGGTGGACGGTGCATGTTCGCTAGGGACTATAGACGACGAATGGATGGGACGACTAAGAAATAGGGTGGGGAAGATGGCGTCGTTAGAGTCCGCAGCGACTAAGGAAAGGGAGGGTGCAACCTCAAAAGGGAAGCTACAACTTCCATTGATACACAGGGGGGGGGGAAGACCAAACTATATACCATGGGCTCAGATGGATAAGGCTAATTTAATGAAATTATTGCCCCAGCTGTCAGGAGGGGCGAGCAAGTGGATATATGCATTTGAGAAACATACCGCCGGCATACCGTTGGCAGTAGGCGATGTGAAAAGCCTACTAGTAACAGCAGTAGGAGATCAAGCGGACAGAGTATGGGCTAAGGCTGGTTTCCCGGCAGTGACGTTGGACTGTGATCGCCATGATGGGGCTTCCTTTAATACAGTGCGAGCAAGGGTGTGGGACGCACTGAGGGAGACATTCCCAGATACCCCTGACTTACAGTCAGTGATGCAATGTACAATGAATGACGGGGAAGATGCTATGGATTACATTCTCCGGGTGCAGGAGATGTGGAGAGCGGAAACGGGCACGCCCTGGCACCAATCCACATCTCTATTCTACTTCATCATTAAGAGAGGGCTCCCAAAAGAGGTGCAGAAGGCACTCGATAAAATAGCGGGCGTTGAGGCAAAGGGGTGGCCAGAGATCCAAAGTATAATAGTGCACCATTGCAAAAGGATTAAAGAGAGAGAGAAGGAAGTAGCACAGAGAAGGTTGGCAGACGAGGCAAAGTTGGTACAATCAAAACTGGTGAAGGTTGCAGCAGCGGTAGCAGGGCTCCCACTCATGAGGGAGGGAGAAGAAGGAGAGGAGGGGCAAATAGCAATACAAGGAAGAATAGCAGCAAATTGGGCAGGACAAGGACAACGACAGTGGGCTGAGCAGGAGCAGAACGGAGGTCCAACGTGGCAAGAGTGGGCCCCAAGAGGGGGAAGAGGTGGGTACAGGGGCCGAAGAGGAGGACAAGGGTATGGAGGAATGGGAGGAAATGGGTGGCAGGGTCCCAGAGGCCCACAGGGGAGCTGCTGGAATTGTGGGAGATGGGGGCACTACTCAAGAGAGTGCAGGAGCAGACAAAACAACGGGTTCCAGGAGATAGAACAGTACGGTCACCCCCACCCAGGAAGCCCCTATGGCCTCCCCATGGGACAATACCAACAACCGGAAAATGTAGGACAAAGAAGTAACGCACAACTACACGGACATCAGTACAGAACACAAAACCACCCACAGAATAATGACAATATGCAATACACGCCAGGTAACACTTTCGCCACAGTAGCTAACGGAGCTCCTGCTCCCGCACCTTACAGCGGGGTGTCAGTAGTTTCGGGGAACATTTTTGATCAAGGGGGGGCAATGAGACACCCCGCATAGGACAGCCCACAGAGAGCACTTGCGTGTCCAGTACTATCTACGACCCACAATGCATCAGAGGAACCATTGATAGGAGCGCAGATAGGAGACAAGCAGTTCATATTCATGGTGGATTCGGGAGCGGAGAAATCATGCATTAGAGAGGGCCGGTTCCCGTTATCTAATAGAACGTTAGAGACGCAGGGGTTCTCTGGGGCTGTAATTGAAGTTCCTTACACAGAGGCATTGGATGTGACAGTGGGGGGTAAAACAGTGAAAGCACCCTTACTGTACTATGAACACTCTCCCATTAATTTGCTGGGGAGAGATCTCTTAAGCAAACTAAATATGACAATATCATTCACAGGGAGCGGTATCGTATGTTCGACGCCAGGAATATGCCCCCTCCGCATATTAACAGTAATACACGGCCACACAATCATGCAAGAGATCAGAGGGTTACCAAGAAACGAGGAGATGTTTGTTGAGGGCATGAGAACATTGGCTCTCATAGTACCAGAACTAAAAAGGATGGATTGGAGGATTCCAGCCGAATTCCTTTTCCGCCCCATAGCAAGCCCCGACACTGCTCCCGGGTCAGTGCTATCGTTGGATTTACACGCAGTACACGTGTCAGCAAACAGAATATGTGTGATTGGCGTTGACATGGAAGGATGTGAGTGGCGGACAGTACTGTGTACAAATGCAAATATCCCACTGAGGGAGCTCTCGGACGAGGAGCTATTTTCTGACACTGAGACAGATGGCGAAATAGTGATGGAACTAGCAATGCCGTGCGACATTGTAGTTACAGCCAGAAAAACTCAAGTTGAATTAATGGCAGTAGTAGGACCACCACATGCATTTTTTGATGACGACATGAGGTTAGTACCCACTAACATATGGACAAATGGCCCCCATGATGTGGGGTTATTACATGGGGTTCAGCCTGTGGTAATAAAACTGAAACAGGGAGCAATTCTACCCCGGGTAAAACAATATCCATTGTCACGCGAAGCAGAAGAAGGGATCAGAGAGACACTAGATGCACTGCTAGCACAAGGAATAATAGTGCCCTCAAACTCCCCATGCAACACATGCATTTACCCGATTAAAAAGGCGAAGGGAGGTTCATGGAGGATGATACAAGATTTACGCCCACTCAATGATGTGATTCAGAAGGAGTTCCCTTTAGTCCCGAACCCGGCGACAATACTGTGCAACATTCCGAAAACGGCATCCCACTTCACAGTTATTGACTTAAAAAATGCATTTTTCTCGATTCCCTTAGCAGAAGAGAGCAGGTACTTAACAGCGTTTACACTAGGGGGGAGGAGGTTCGAACACTGCAGACTACCACAAGGATATTGCGAGAGCCCAAGCATATTCAACAGAGTACTACATGAAGATCTGGGGAATTTGTCTGTAGAAAGCACAGTGATTCAGTACGTTGATGATTTATTGGTTTGTGCACAAACTGAGGAAGAGTGTAGAAAGGATTCAATAACACTCCTGACATTATTGGCCAATAAAGGGTACAAGGTGGACAAGGGGAAGTTACAATACTGTCTGACAGAGGTCCTATACTTGGGACAGCTGATATCAAAGGATGGCAAGCGGATCATACCAGACAGGGCACAGGCGATTAGAACAGTTGGGGCGCCCAAAACAGTAAAAGAGATGCAGAAATTTCTGGGTATGTGCAACTATTGCCGAGCATGGATATTGGATTATGCAGCATACACAAGGCCCTTGTTACAGGCACTAAAAGAGGCACAGCAGGAAAACAAACACATAGAATGGACAGAAGAGATGAACACAGCATTTAACTCACTAAAAGAGCTGATATCAAGCGCTCCAGTACTGGCAAATCCAGATTATGGGCGCGAATTCTTCTTATTTTCACACTGCAAAGGAACACTGATGACAGCAGTACTGACACAAAAGACATCGTTAGGGCACAAACCACTGGCTTACTATAGTGGCACCCTAGACGCAGTAATGCAAGGTCATTTCGCGTGCGAGCAATCCCTAGCTGCAGCCGCGTTCGCGATTGAGAAGAGTGCCACGATAGTGATGGGCTGTCCTGTGACACTGTTTGTGGAGCACTCACTCTTTGCAATATTAGAGCGATCAAAGAGCACATTGACGACACAACGCGCCACAGCATATGAAATAATATTGTCCAGCGCAAACATCCATATAGTAAGATGTAAAACAGTGAACCCGGCCACATTCATCACAGAGGCGTGCACCATAGAGGACATGCAGAACCACGACTGCGCTACATACACAGGTGACGAAGGTCAGGATCAAGTGATTTCTGAGAATGCCCTGAACGAGGGAGAGGTGTATTTCGTGGACGGGTCAGCATCAATAGACATGGAGACAGGAGAGAAACATGTGGGTATGGCAGTTGTACGATTAGAAGAAGATGAATACGAGACACTAGTGCAACACCGCCTCCCATCACACTATTCAGCCCAAGCAGCAGAACTAATAGCGCTAATAGAAGCATTGCATGCCGCCAAGGGGTGCGCAGTGACAATATATACCGACTCAGCATACATGACAACAACAGTACACGGCGGGTTGGCACGGTGGGGGCGGAGAGGGTTTCGACGAGCAGATGGAACACCAGTTCAACATGCAGAATTATTAAAAGAACTGATTGAGGCCCTGCAAGAGCCCACGGCAGTGGCCATCGTAAAATGCCAAGCCCACACCACAAATACAGATTTTATATCTTTGGGGAACGCGGCAGCAGACGCCGCTGCCAAAGAAGCTTCGTATTTACAGAAAGGTGCAGTAGGAGAGTACATGTTGCACCACACAGCAAGCCAAGAGGTCCCCACAGGATACAACATGATGCCCACGCAGGAAATAATAGAGCTGCAAGAGGGAGCTAGTGTAGAAGAAAAATTGCTGTGGACTAAAAGGGGATGCAGCAAATCGCCGACTGATTTATTGTGGCGACAAAAAAGTTCAGGAAAAGCGGTAATGCCAGTTACATTGTTAGAAATAGCATTTCAACAACTACACTTTCCCGCACATAACGCAAAGCAACACATAATGGCAGACATACAAGAAGATTGGTTTGCACCTTGCCTCCATGAACACATCACCAGGCTGGCTTTAGAATGCACGACATGTCAAATTTACAACTCAGGTATGACATTGCGCACACTGAGAGGAACGATACCAAAACCAAATGGTCCATTCAGGGAGCTCCACATTGATTATGTAGACATGGGAGAAAGATGTAACGGGGCTCGCTACATGATTGTGGTTGTATGTCCATTTTCGAGGTGGGTGGAGGCAGGCCCCTGTGCGCGCCCAGACGCGAAGGGCGCCGCGAAGTTCCTAGTGCGGGAAGTGTTCCCGCGCTGGGGGATTTGCGACGTTATTCGCTCAGACAACGGCACACATTTTGTTAATGAACTATTCAAGGAAGTGACTACGCTATTGGGAATAAAGCACAAATTATGTTCGATTTATCATCCTCAAAGTAATGGCGTAGTGGAAAAGATGAACGGTCTGTTAAAAAGCAGATTGTCAAAACTGTGTTTTTCCCTTAAAAAGACCTGGATGTACTGCCTGCCCTTGGCCCTGTTCGAGTTACGAAACCAGCCCAGCAAAGACCACCATTTGTCCCCGCATGAGATCGTCACGGGAAGGAGAATGCACACAGCGCATTCGCCTCTCCGTGAACGTTCTGATGCACACAGAAGTGCAGCGTTATTGGGGGAGGAGTTCACAGAGTATTTGAAAAAACTGACACGGGCAGCGCGCGTAATTGCAAAGCAACTAGCCCCCCCCTCTACAAGAGAGGAGGGGAACACAACAGAAACAGAGAGAGTGCCTGAAAACTCATTACAACTAATGCCTGGTGACCACATATATGTCAGAAGTTTTGTGCGAAGGTGGAATGCGCCACGTTTCCATGGCCCTTACGAAGTAGTGTTTTGTACACCCACGGCAGTAAAGGTGAAGGGCCTACGATATTGGGTACATTTGACAGACGTACGCAGAGCCTATAGCGCCGTGGAAGGTGAGGTACAGGACGAGGCACAGGCAACTGCGGACAATGAAGTGGTGCAGAATGAATGATGGAAATTTTGTGTGCATTAAGTGATGAACATTGGCCGCGACTGGCGCACGACAAGTGTACTGAAATGAATATGTGTATATATATATATATGTAATTTTTTTTACAACTTTTTAAAGGGTTTTGTAGGGTTTTTTGTTTTAGAAAAGTTTTTTTCTCAACTTTCCTCTTCATATGAGAAATAATGTACGAATAATAATGATTGCAAAGTTACCTTGTCTGTGGACACACCCCCTCCCTTACCCACTCCCATACTTTGTCGGACAAAAAAAAAAAAAAAAAACAAATGTCACAACGTTATAAATGTTTACATGCTTGTACTTAATGCACTTTTATGTTTCAAACAGGATTTACTATGGCATCGAATGGGCAGCCTGCAACTAATAGATTTGTTAGGTTTAGAGAAATGTTAGTGGATAGATTGACATATTCATACGAATGTGGTTTATCAATGTGTGTTATTGTGTTCTTCATCTCAATGTTTTGCCTAGTAACATATTGGGTCATAGCGTTCATCTCTACCGAGATGAACGAGGGGGGAGGGGGGAGCAACACCACCCTTGCCCCTGGCACGAATTCAATTACAAGTATGAATATCAAAGAAGGTGATTTTTTGGTCTGGGATGGATCACGTCTTGTTTGGGGTTACTACACTACACCATCCACTGCTGCCCCGTTACAATCAAGAGATAAAGATATGAAAAATGACACAATGGTCCTACCTGAAATATATAACAGCCCCACTACCCTTCCCGCCCCAATACAGAACAGCGACTTGTTGTTTATTGAGGAAAATGGAAAAGTAATTACGATGACAGAACACAAATTCATATATGAGGAATTGGAAAAGGGGGGAGGGAATGAGAAAGGGGGGCCTATTCTTTCACCTATCGAAACTAAAAGGTATAGGAGAGGGGAGAGAAGTAGGCGAAGAAGAGAGACAAGCAGGAAGGGGTATGATGAGTATTATGGGTTAGGATTAGATAAGATGGAAGACCCACGACACCCCCACCAAGCAAATAAATGGTATGCAGATATGAGTACAACAGCTAAACAGACAACCAATGAAAGCTGCTATGTCTGTTCGCTTATCCCCCATGCATCAGGTACGCCCAAAGTGTTGTTGCCAAGAGAATTGCCCATTGTGGATGCCCAATGTCTCCTTCATCTCACACTGTGTAGAATAAAGAACACCTTTCAAGCACACGATGTCTCTTTCAAAATGATACAGGACAGCAAAACATGCTATTCAAAAGCGTCTGGAGTGGTCTGTCTTAAAGAACCTTTCTTTGCAATACAAGGGACGCTGTTTTCCGAAAACAAATGGAAAGATGAAGAAGTACTGTGCAAAGCGGAAGCACTGAAAGGTGTCCAACCAGACAAGCTGCGGTGGATGGAAAAAACGTGCTTACCAATATGGAAAGAACACATCTCTAAACTAACATGGGTAACAGCGATGGAGAAACCCTTCAAGCTACAAAGTGAAATACAAAACGAACTATGTTTCAAAGGAGAAGGAAAAGTGGCAATGGGAACGAATAAAAACTGTAACAAAACTCTCACCATCCCAGACATGAAAAAAGGAACAGCAGCACTAATGGACACATACTGGGTATGCGGGAATCAGGCTTACTTGCACCTTCCCCAGGCATGGAGTGGCAGCTGCTCAATGGCCACTTTGCATTCGGCCTTAATGGTGATTCCAGAAAGTCACGTCGACGAGAATAAGCGGACGCAAGGAAACGTGAACAAGGATGCCACATCTCCCACTGCAGAAGCGCACCTCTATGTCCTGTCCTCCGGAGGGAAAGAAAAGGAGCTATTACGGAACAAGCGAACATCAAACTACATATCACAAGCATCATCCGATTTATTGGCACAGATCCCAGACAGGTATCGCCTGTTTAGCTCCGTGGAAACATTTTTTGCCTCACTAGTTTCAAGTGTCCAAGCAAGAGCAAATGCAAAATGGCTCCAGATCACACGGTGGGAACTGATTCAGCTGGCCAATGACACTGAAGAGGGGTTCAACATAATAAAGGTGGAACTACGAGCTCTGCGACTAATGACCATGCAGAACAGGTATGTTCTGGACCTGCTAACAGCGATCGATGGAGGTGTTTGCCGAAAAATAGGAAGTGCGTGCTGCACGTTCGTACCTTCTGAAGATGCAGAAAATGGGTCCCTGTCCCACGTCATTGAAGCGGTACATAACCTGGGAGAGAAGATGAAGATGGAAGGTGGGGCCGAAGATAGCTCATGGTTCGACAATCTCTTCTCCTGGGTTCCCTCATGGCTTGGACTGGCGATGAAGTTCTTGATACCAGTTGTGGTGGTCCTCCTCGTGGTGTTCTGCCTATGCCAGGTGGGCCTCCGATGTTGTGCTAATGCAGTCCCTAACGGTGCGATGATGATGGTGACAATGGGCAACTCTGGTGGTACAATTAAGGCGACACAAGAGGTACATGTACAGACAGGAACAGATAACACTCCCAGATACCAGTTAGTGCCTATGTGCCGTGATAAGTACATAGTAGATAAACTATGGCACACCACTATCAAAGAGCCCCGAGATGTGGAACTGGAATGGTATGAGGAGGTCTGGGTAGACTTGGAAGGGACTGGTGACTGTATATATTTAACCTGTACCCCAGATGAGTATGCTAGAAGAGGTGAGAGCTTGAGGGGGGTATGCAGAGCTTGGAGGCCTAGAAAAGGAACACCTGCATGGGATGACGCAGTGATAGAGGAGCAAGAATGTAGAAGATTAGAAGAGCTAAAGAATTCGTTACTTTAGTAACGAAAGGGGGGAAATGTAGGGGAGGACTGGCCGCGAGGCCCTCCTCACCTGCAGCCTTCTCCCCAGGTGAGGACCATGACTCGGTGGCTGTCCCCTCATGCCACCCGGGCCCAGGTGGAGGAGGGTTCACCCGCCGACGACATTGCCCACACGTATCCGTTCCCTGCATATACCAAAATTCAGTTAGGCCTAGAAGCCATCTTGTCTAGCAAACATGGCGTGAGTTCAGCACACTGTAACGAGGCCCCCACCTTTGGAGGGCCTTTCATGCATCCCTGCCGCCGCAGTAGCCCTGGTAGATCCGCTGCGAGCGCGTTCCCATGAGAAAGCCGGGTATGAGCTATCCCGAGATGTTAACACTGTAACATTTCATCGTTCACCATGTAATATTGCACCCCGCACGACCTGGTCCGCGAGGCCAGGGTGATGAAAAAACAAGCTGAAGCATTGTTAGCTGAAGAAAGTAGAAAATAATTCAAGTATTGGTATTAATGAACTACCTCTGTTTAAACAGATCCTGCAAACTGTGAATGAACTATAAAGATGCAACGTTACATGATACCACCCCAGGTCTGGACTAGTGCTGCTATAACCACAGAGAAAGATGTCGACCAAATGTATAGCCTTTATCTGTATAAGTGTTCTTACAATTTTATGTAGAAACCTGAACTCATATATGTTTTCTCAATCACCTAAAGCAGCGAGCATCAATTTCTGTAGGCCATAACCTAGAACTACCTCGTGTAACGTTTAATGTACATAAAATAATCACACCATGTAGTAAATATAATGTTAGGTAACGAAAAGGTACTCGGACCGACTGTATTAAAGAAATGTGTAACGAAATTGAAATATATATATGTGTGTTTAAATAACATCAAAATAAGGCGGAACATTATAAAAGTTCCGCATTCAAAAGTTAGCAACGCACGAGGAAAAAACCTTTGTGAATATATGCAAGGCCATTCTCCCTCCCACCCTACCAAGCCTGCCAGATAAGGAAGCTAAGGCCTGTGCCGCGCTCCCTCACCTCCCCCAACCAAGCTGGAGCCGCTTCAGAGAGTCAGAGGCCCCGGTACCGCACCCAAGGCCACAGCCCGCCACCTGTGTTATTTACAGCACGGTAATAAACCCACGTTTGAATCCACTGATCTACCAGCACCCTCTCGTAAATTCCACAACCCTCCCCCTAGACCACCCCAAGAATCATGACCCCGTGCAAAGACGACCCCCATCACTGGGACAAGACACAGAGACCCATTTATATAATAACTTCTAACGCGGCAGACAGACATGTATCATTCGGCTCAGGCCCCAGAGCCCAGCCCCTCGACCTAAAATACCGGTCAGTAGGACACAGGTAAATCTCACCCCAACCGACAACCACCGGACCTCTCACGAGGTGCATTCCTCATGTGTTGCGTTTATCTTGTAAGACAAACTGCTGAGCGATTTATTGATGAACTTAGATGTCGTTTCTTGAATAACTGCAGTGTGCATGGCCTAGGGCAAACGAGTCAGGAAAGGTATTCATCTTTGTCACAGGCTGCCCCAGCATACCAACACCGCTCGGATGACCTCAAGCTGGCCTGCCAGGCCCAACCCAACCCACGAGGCTGACCAGTGACGTCCTCACGCCAAGACCAACCACGCTGCAGCAACACCTATAGTTAGTCGACGCCACCCAATCCCAATTAACTTGTGCCCCCTATAGTGTGTAGGTTCTGATGACGTTTTTTGTATTTGAAATACGCCTGTCTTTGCTATTGTCAGACAGAGCGCTCTCGGAGGTTGCAGAGTTCTTTGCATGCCCTAATCTTTGGATAAACTCCTACTTACGCTCACCCGCACTCTGTCTTGGTCTTATTCCCACTACGGGAGAGTCCCTTATTGTCTCTCATTGCGGGGAGGATCGTGCTGAAATTGGGGGCGCTTCCTTTCAAGAGGCACCCTCCCCCTGAACTTCACAATAGCAAACAGGTGTTTGAGGACGTCAGGGAGAACATTGATGTATATGATGCCAAATTCTATAGCTTAAGCATGCTTTGCCACTGCATATTAAGGGAATGGAACAGGATCCCAATTACGCCAAACTAACTGGAAGTATGTATAATACATGGCTGGCAAGAGTCGATACCTATACTGAGGCTGTATGGGTTTTGGAAACATCCAAACCAGGTGCATCTTAGCCTCTCTCTTGGTGAAATTGAAGGTGGACATGGAGCACCCTAAAAACATGAAAGGATGATTTATGTGCTGAAGAGAGCGGGGCATATAAGGGCCAGCCTTAGATTGATCATGTGCCTGCACAGAGCATACTCTACTATTTTATTTATTATACATTTTATTGGGCATTTGTAAGGCTCTTAGACATCAGGAAAAGTGTTTTTCAAAGCACCCACAGGACAAAGGGAAGGGAACAGGGGAAACAGCAAGACACAGAATGTGCAAAATACAAAACGGAAGCGGTCCTACTAGGCCTTGTGAAAATTTGGATCATGCAAGTGCAGAGAGAGAGAAGGGACAAGGGAAGGGGGCATCTGCTAGGGGATTCCGCAGAGGGGTGAAGTGCCAGGGAGACAGATGCAAGGCAACAGGTACGTGCAAGAGCTGGTTGTGAAGACAACAGGCAAGTGCCAGGCAGTGACCACTAGATGAAAGAGAGGTCACGACTCACCAGCCCATACAATAAGTGCAGGCCTGTGCCGCAGGGACTGAAACTGAGTTTTTTGAGCAAGCGCTAAAAGCAGCTCCTGGGTATCAGTTATAAACCTCCCAGTGAGCAGCAGCCAACGCTGGGTGACTAGGATCTAGTGCATAACAAATGAGAAATTTTACTTCCACGTCAATTGCACACAATGCTTTCTCCATTTTGCATGACTCATTATGCCTAAAGTGTGTACTAAAAGTGTCCTAATGCCCCTTTATACACATTTCCAAACATACATGTATATATGTGTGTATAGCACCATTTGGCATGGGGAGTCAAAGGTGCTCCTGGCAGCTGTTGGGGGGGTCAAGCTAACCAGGCTCTTAAAGGGTACCAACTAGCCCCCAAATCACTAAATAGCGCCCCTCAAATTCGATCCGTGCACTGGAGGGATTGTTCCATGATGGGATGGTGGAGGGTGCGTTGCATGGGTGGTGGGGGAGGGGGGAGTCTTCCATGCATAGGGGATAGGGCATGCGCCTGGCAGGTGATACAATCCTTCTGGGGAAAATAGAAGAGTGATCTGAAAGATATTGGGGTCGGTGATGAAGTTAGATCCCAGCATGGTGTTGCTTGGGTTGTTGGGAGACCTGGAACCCACCCGCATCATCCATGCATGTGTGGTTACCCTGGTGACCGCGAGATGGGGCGTTCCTTGCATTTCATTGGAAATCAGCTCTTACAGACAGCGAGAAGGTGTGGCTTATCATTCACAGGGGCTTTCTGCTCGAAATGGCGCATAGAAAAGCAGGTGATCTCTGTGGAAATGTGAGAACATATGAGGGCACCAGCGGGAGTATTGCGAGGTACCTTCAGACGAGGGAGGATGGGTGTGATAGGCAGAGAGAAAAGCGGTGGATGGCTTTCGGCCCTGAATAATACTGGGTGGGCTTGAAGATAGCTGGGAACTAACTCCGATTGCAAGTTCATGTTTTTATTTACTTTTTTTTATAAAAGCAATAAAGAAGAATTACAGTAAATGGGAGAGGTGGGTGTGGCATGAACAAGGTAGCTTATCGTTTCACTGACCTCAGGAATGTTTGCTATTTGGTTGTGCCAGAAATATCAACTTCCTGAATGGTTAATGTTAAATAGTTATGTTGGATCTATCCTCTCCTGCCTGTAGGCACCCATGGTGCACTGCATATTAATATTCAGTAAGCGCTTGTTTTCTATACAGCGAGTATTTTGAGATTGCCTTTAGGTGGCAGCCTTGTCTGCCTTTGCTGTTCTTTATTGTTGTAAAGGCTTTCTATTTTCTACTCAGTTTCTTTAGTAAGGGGTTTTGTTTCCCTACTGGGTGTTGTCCTTTTTAGTTCTGGCTATTATTTAGCGCTTCAGCGCCACCTATAACGCAAAACGATTGCATTGGAGTACAGATAAGAGGGAGACGACATGCATGGAGGGGCAAACAGCCTGTGGGTGCTTGGGTATTTACCTACCCACCGACTGTCTGTGGCCATGCTAATATCTATGACCACTCCCACCCACTATCTGCCCCTCGCCGCCCAAAACACATCCTCCTGAGATCCCTTTGCGGTAGCTTTTTCAAGCAATAACATCAACCTATAACCTCCCAATGGTATTTTTCAGCAACCTACTGAGAGATAATGGCTTGACTACAGCTGTAAATGTGCTGCTGGTGTAATAAAAATATCTTAACCAAGTGTGCTTTCAAACATTTGATTTTGTTCTGTTAAAAAGAATCATTGACAGCACAGGGGAGAACACAATAGGTGTGAGACGATGAGGTTTCTACAGGGATTGGAGGCGCGGGGGGGTTCTTGCTTCCCCCCAACTTGTAACACAAGTTGGGGATGGCGGAGAAGGTTGAGGGTTTCAGGTTAATGGGGGGGTTTCTTCCCATTTTGGAACAGATAAAAGACAACTGGGAAGGGGGTTATGGAGTAGGAGGGTTGCTAGAGCAAAATCTAGCTGTGAGTTTCTCTTTGGACCTGGCTCACTAGCGGTGAATGTGGTTGACTGGATTAATTAGTATGGTAAAATGGTGACATCTGAGCTGCACTGAGAATAATGTACTTGTTTTGACTGATGCAGATATGCCTACTTTATAGAGTCTCTATGAATTGCTACATGTTTTTTAAAATGTATTTTATTTTATTTGTATATGGTTCAGAAGAACCTTTACAAACAGCAATATAAAACACATGATTATACTTCCAGCACACATATACAATGCAATAAATACATACATAAGACAATCGGCGTGTATTTAAATTATTTAACGTTAAAAAAGGAGGATTGCACAGCAAAGAGGAAGAGAAAAAAGAAAAAGGAAAATAACACAGTAAGTACTCCCAGCAGTACAAGGCTGGATTTTACAATACTCATGACATGCTACACAGACTTCAATTTCATCATATAGCAATGGGCCAGTTTGACCTCACCCAAGGGACCATGCTATACCACAAGGGTCCCACCTTACAACCGCCCTCGGGCCCCCATTCTGAGCCAACCCAATTTCACCTCACACAGGTAGAGCCAAATTCACCTCTCTACCGACATAGCAACACTAAAACCAGCGGCGTCACAATTACGTGACCACTTACAATAAATAAATAAATATTAAAACAAGTGTGAGGCAACCGGGCAGGCATCCAGTGCGAAGCCCCTCAGGGCATATCCATGTACCCGGGCCTCCCCAAGCAGCCTCCGGGAGCAACACTATCAGCGTACTATTCTTCGGCCACCCTTACCTTATTGGTTTCAGCAAGACAACATGTACATCGGAGATGCAGCAAAGCAAAGGAAGGTATCAGTGCAGAGCTGGATCTAACCAGATAATGCACTGGACAAAACTATCATGCTAAGGGAGAAGGAACTGGACATTTCTGGATGGAAGGAGTAATATCCTTAGCATCCCTCTGTCAGGAGCCCACTCTAGCTAGGGGTTGTGGCCTCCACACTATGAAAGGGAGCGGCAGACTCCAGTGAATAGCCTTCAGGTGTTGCAGTCGTTGTGCGCATGCACCCAGCCCCTATTTCCAGATGTGACTGGCAGCAGGGCAGTATGAGAAGAAGCAAGGGTAGTGTGCTACCCAGCAGAAGCACTGCAGAGGGAGGAAGGGAAAGCTTGCGACAACTTTCAGGTATGCAGTGCCTCAAACCAGCTCCAGAGATAAGGGTTGTACTCAGCATTTGTGCTCCCTAAAAATAGGCAAATACTCCCAATAAAATGGGGAGTACAAATACTCCAAACAAAAACTAGGAAACTGGCAGAAAGGAGCATGTCCCCCGGTTTCACCCGCACAGCTCCATGGATATGCCAGGACTATTACACAGAGTGCCACAGGAAGAACAAGCTATCATTGTTCCCTGAGCCAAATAGGTCATCTGCATGAATAACCAGGTGCAGAGAAATATTTATTACAAAAGGATGTCTGTTTTACACTTCAAACATTTGTAGTCGCTTATAAAATACTCCCATTAGGAATGGGACTTACTTTTTTATTCCCTAAAAAATCATTTTACTCCCAACGTTAAAAAATAAGGAGTAAAATACTCCTGCTTCAAAATATGAGCACTGGCTGAAAGCGACATGAAGCGAGGGTGTGTAGCAAGCGCTGTTGGCCCGAGCTTGCCTCCTGGGCCTTCCTCCCCACGTCTTACTCCTTTACTTATACAGAGAGAAGGCCAGATCATAGCACTCTCTGGACCCGATTCACGGAGTGTTTTCCTATGGGATTGCACTGCACCATTATAAAAGGCTTCTGTGAATCAGGCCCTCTATGTCCTCTTCTTTGTCTGTCAGGAGAATGGAACTCACCACAGGCACAGGGGAGTCTGACATTGCCCCCTACCCGCCAGCTCAGTAGACATACCCCTTTAATAGGACCATGGCTAAGAATATCCTATAGGGGACAGCAATACTTACAGGGCGTAATGCTCATTACGGCAAATAACTGCTTAGCCTAACAGGAAATTGAGGCATTCACAAAAGCAACCCCAATTCCATGGATCGCCCAAGTATTGTGAACCAGACTGATTTTTCATCAATACACACCAAACATATGAACAAAATAGTTACTAACAGCATCAGTGCCTCCACGTATAAATCGGGAAACCAAGCAGACCTCGGACATCCCAGTCATGCTTTAAGACCGTGCATATAGAAAATAAACTGCGCTCAATTCATCCCTGGCATTGAAACACTGCTTTAGTAGAATGTTCCAGCATACCAAACTATTTCAAGAAACCATTTTCCCTCTATACACCTCAAAGATGCCTAAGATCAGCTGACAGGGGCACTTTGAATAGTCCCTGTGTAAATCGAGTACTCGGGCGAGAGAAATCTTTCCCAGTCAATGTAGCACAATATTGGAACAAACTGCCTATGGCATTACGGCAAGAAGTGAATTATCTGAGGTTCAGGAAATCGCTGAAAACCTTCTTGTTCCAATGATATATGCAGACCATCATAACCTTCAGAACTAGTCAAACGGAAAGTATTTTGTGAATTTGATCTCTTCTTGATTCCACGCGCCCTGATGCCTGCGGGCTATCGGCGCGTTAGAAGCATGCACATAACATAACATAACCATCGAGGACGTAATACCATTCAATGCCCTGTGTGCGGATTTGAAGCCATTTCTATTTTTTTCATTGCCTTTTGTGTAGGACAGACAACCAGGCTATTTTTTGCAGTTTTTCCCATCTTTTCAGTGAATATGTTCTACAGATCCTGCAATAAGACATTTGGCGCCTACAGAAAGATCAATCCTTGGGATGCACCTAATGTTCCTCCAATCGGTGTTGGAGTTCCAGGAGTCACAGGAGCGGAGTGTTCTATTTCGGACAAGTATGATGTCTGCGTCTGGCTTTTAGATGCTCTGGACTCCATCAGTAACCTATTGATTCCAGAGGGCATTGGACAGGACTCAAGCTGAAGTTGAATAAAGGGATCCTCTTCCGACCCCATGACATCGGAGGATCCAAAGGATGCCACAGATTATATGAGCAGTTGATGTGACCCTTTATAGGGTCTGCAGGTATAGCAACACAGACCCCAGGACTCATGCACCAGCAGAACTCCTTTTCTTGATAAATAGCAGTACATAAGTTATATACAGGGCCCACAAGGAGGATGCAATGCAGGGTCCAAAGCCCCAGGCTGCATGAGATCTTAGGATGGTGGATCCCAGCTACAGGCCCGCAACTCTTCAGAGAACCAGGAGTGACCTTGCGGGACCTGTAACCAGTTAGGCCTTGCAGTTTAAGGGAGAGAGGCACTTTGGGAGGTCTCCCCTATTGAAGAAAGAGAACAGCTTCACCTTGCAGTAAATGGCTTGTTTGAGGAATTCGACCATCCGCACGGTGGGTGTGCATTCGCCTGGGCTTTTTTAACATTTTTCTATGAAAATGAATGATGGTAGATCAACCTCCAGAAAATGAGGGGGCTAATTTGCACACATTTTCCTATTTTCATCGCACAACAAACACTAAGACCTGTGTACTCTGGGTGGACACAGGGACACAGCGTACAGGCGCTGCTGCCCCCCACCCCCACCTCTGCCCATTTACTTGGAATGTGACAGCCAGGAGTACATCAGGGCATCTCAAAAGGGGGAGGGCAAAGGCCCCATGGATCTTCCCTGTCCTTGGTTGGCCCTGCTGGTGGCAGCTACGCATACTTAGGAGTTAATTCAAGCAGGCCCACGAGAGGCCTGGTCACAGGACTAACAATAGACAAGAAACCCCAACATCTTTGAAATGCATCTGTGTCAACCTGAAGCCAGCTCCCGCCTCGTAGTATCAAGGGCAGTGAAATGCCATGTCTGGGACAGCTGTTTACAGTAGTCATCCCTGCAGGGGGATCCCATTCAGAAGGTACGAGTATATGGTTTGGCAGCATACGAAAGTCTGGTCTGGCCGAAGCTTCAAGGGATACCTGCCTTTAATCAGGAATCACCCCTTTATCTTTCCTGTTGCAAATTACTCTGGTTATTTCACACATACAGGAGTTGGTTGTTGGGGACAAAGGTTGTGTTCATTAAGGTAGGCTTAGCCTACACCAATCACTGGGGCCCATTTGGCTTTAAAAGAGGGGTTAGCCCCACTGTTGGCAGATCATCTGAAGACTTTGCAAGGATTAAAAAGATTAACTCATTTGGACCCTGGTGGAAGGTAGTCTGCCTTACAGCTTCCGTCAGTGAAGGAAGGCCAGGATTTCCAAAGAGGCAAGCAAGATCCCTCCCCTAAACATCTTCCCGGGAACAGAGGGAGATACTGAATCCAGAGGACCCTCTAAGCAGCTCCAGAACTGGTACGCAGCCAGCACACAGGTGCAAGCAAGCTTCCTAGGCGGGAAGTGCCAGAGAGTCTCCGGACCAAACCCAGGAGAAGGCTGGTGCCTGCAACACTCTCCTAAGCTTTGGCCTGTCTGCCTTAAAGGAGGACACAAGCCCAGTAAAGAAGCTAGGAAGAGTGCATCGACAAGCATCAACCAGCGTCTGCCTTAAAGGACATTTTTGAGCCAGTCGAGCCCCCTCCAGCTGCAACTGACTGCACCAGTGAATGTTGTCATGCCAGTCGCTAACGTCATCCGAGACACCTCGACAAGTGCTTCAGACCCGCCAACCAGCACTAAGACAACATTTCCTGACCCTGAGACGCCATATAGTCCAGCCTGCCGCCATATAGACCAGCCTGCAGCCATCCATCCAGGCTCGCTCGCCGAACTCCCTGCCACCTGAAACCCGCAGCTGTCTCCCGTCTTGAACTCTGTCGCAGAAGCTGCAAAGCACCCTGAAACCGACTCGACCCTGTTGAGCACCAAGAACCTCTACAAGCACAAGGTACGTTGTGGTCCTGTCCCCAAGGTCCTTCTCCGAAGGCCCCTTGTGACATTTTACGACCCATTGCTCCCTTTGTGCTGAAACCAAGTATCCTTGAACTATTGCGATGAATTACTTTACCGACTACCCTCCTGTAAGTATCCAGAGTGCACCCACTTTCCTTCTTAAAACAGTCTGTCCTTTACAGGGTGGGTTGTATTTTGTAGTGTGTTAGAACTGTCTGTTGTGTTAATAAAAAAGTATATATTTTTATACAACCTTGACTGAACAGTCCCTTTTATCATTGGGTAATAATTGTATTGTTGCTGTGTTGCAACTAACCAATGATCCACAACCCTGCAGAGATAAGCCTGCCGTTCGGTCCACGTTACCAAAATTGGACAAGGAAGTTTATAATTTGCTTGTGTTTCCAATATGTTCGGATCCCTTCTGGTGTACTAGAGGTGTGGGGCTGATTGATGGTTTAGAAACCGATATTCATCCCTGCACAACTGGTTCCCCAGAAGTTGATTCGTCACAGCTTGTGCAATGCTTGTCCCAACAGCAGTCTTCCAGTATCTCTCTGTGGGTGGCCTCGTGTTGGATTCTTGGCTCCAGGGGTTGACCCTAGGAATGGCTGCAAATCCTCTCCGGATCAACAAAATCCTGGACCGCAGCACGCCTATCAGTGGACTTCCAAGATTCAAAAACTAGGCAGCTGTCCAATCAAAGACAGCCAGCTCAGATACAGTCATGATTTCACGCTGTGTATTGCGTCTGTCTGCAGCTTCTTACCGAGCCTAAATCAGTTCCACCCATGCAAAGGCTACTTCCTGCACTCTGGCCCGAGCTAGTGGAGAGGATGTACATAGATATAGCCATTTCTTACCCCTACCCTAGAGGAAGGGAACCCAAAGGACAGTGAAGCACAAAGATGTGGTAAACAATAAAAGGTGTCACTGCCATCAGCCTGCATGGGCTTCAATAAAAAGTGCCCATATAGTCAAAATAAATGGAACGTTTCATTCCCCTGCAATACTCTCCTTATTGGAGGCAGTAGTGCTATACCAATGACTTATGGTATCCTGAAGGACCAACCACTGCCCCCAAAATAAAGTGAGTTAATCAAGGTTAAAAGGGATCTGACTTCCAAAACCAGGTCAGGATCCCAAAACAGTCCACAGAGAGGTTGGGGTTTCCACTGAGATAGAGTGGAAAGTTGTGATAAGACAAACCTTTCCTAACATCACCAGGTGATGAATTCACCTGCTTTCACTGCAGGTGCCGGTTCTGTCGGTTGGTAATTGCATCCCTTTTGCTGGGATTATTAGGATTCATGAGAGGGTAACATTAATGTCACCTTTGTTCCCAGACTCTGTTCCTAGACCAAAGAGGCCATATCATCTGTATGCAAAGACTTAGTCCCTCATTACAAGTTTGGCAGTGTAGAAAGAAAAGTGCAGTTAACAACGATTACCGGCACCTTTTCCGGACCGACAAACTACAAGTCTGCTGGTAGGGGCTGTGAACTACCAGCCGGTCTGACTTGCCTGTAGTTCAAGCCCCTATCGCAAGATTTTTCACTGAAGCACTGGCACTGTTACCAACGGTGCCATTGTTCCAAGGGAATGGGCACTTACTGGCTTTCCACCACCTGTAATATCCTGGTATTACTGGGATATCAGGTGGCGGAAAGCGGAAAGGGAGTCTGCTGGTAACCTACCGGTGGGTTACCGGCAGACTCATAATGAGGGCCCTACCATCATCCTCTGCCTCTATCTCCCACTTTAGTCATACTAATACTGACCAAGTGCTATCACTACTGATGAAGGATAACCCCTCTTGTGCCCCATCACACTCTCTTGCTCCTCTGCTAGACAAGCCTATTGCCCCTTTAGTGGCCTCTCACCTAGCAGAACTCTTCATACTGTCCTTTGACCACTCTTGCTTTCCCTGTTTTCAAAACAGCCACGGTCATCCCTCTCCGAAAAAAACAAAGGGCTGACTTGAACCTACTGGCCATCTTTCACCCTATTTCTCTCCTTACGCACTACACTAAAGTGCTCAAAAGGGTTGTGTTCTACCATCTTACCAATTTCTTAGACATCCACAACCTTTGAGACTCCCTACAAGCAGGTTTCCGCTCCTGTCACTCCACTGAAACTGCTCTCATGAATGTGTCCAACGTCATCGTCTCTGCTAGGCACTCCAATGTATCCTAATTCTCCTTGACCAGTCTGCTGCCTTTGACACGGTCAATCACTCAGATCTCCTTAATACTCTTTCTTCTTGGGATTCGCGATCAAGCCCTTGCCTGGATTGAATCCTACCTTGCACCTCACCAATTCTCTTTCCCCTGGAGCAACAACACCTTTCAATGTACTCCCTTACCTGTTGGCGTTCCACAAAGCTCTGCCTTGGGTCCACTCCTCTGCTCTTTGGGCACCCATCTCCTCCTTTGGGTTCTCATACCAACTCTTTGCACACGATACCCAAATCTGCTCTTTTGGGGCTTGGGGGTAACATGAAGTTATTTTTTCATGGCAATTGCATGAAATCTGGCCTTTCGAGGCCCATGTTGTGGAGCTCTAGCTTATGTCCCCTCCCGCTCTCTGCACAAGCTCGACCACTTGAGGTTCATGGGAGCTCTAAGCACACCTTCTCTGGTCAGCCTAAGGGTGGGAAGGTGTGAGGACCTTTCAGACAGTTATCCTACACTAGATTAAGGCACTACCCTGCTCTTCTGTCAACCCACTTGTTCTTCAAAGTTACTTATGAGGGCATTTTGCTTGAACCTAAAAACATTAGCAAATATATAAATCGTATGCCATGTTTTCGTCAAGACCAGTTTCCCCGTTTGGCCAATACGACCGTGTTATAAACTGCACGTTTAAACCAAATATTTTTTGTTCTGGGTGAGGTGGTGGTTGATTAAAGGGGAAAAATCCCCATTTAAATGTTTCTCTTGTTAAAGGCCATTTTTTTTTAATCCGCCCAAAACGACCACTGTGAAAACTGCACCGTTAATGTGGAAACGGGGAAAATGGCAGCGACGAAAACACGTGCAACTGGATTTATTTATACCATAAATTAAAAAAGGCAGAAATACAGGAGTTGCGAACTGCATTCAAGAAATGATCGATTCATTTAGCAAAAGTTTGCTAACCTGTTTCACGCCAAGCCCGCCCTTTCTCAAGGCAAAGTGTTGCCTTAAGAAAGCGCTGGTTTGGGACAAAATGCATTAAAAATCTTTTGCTAATAAAATTACACCTTTCTTGAATGCAGCATACATGTCCCGTTTTTCCCCATTTTCACCTGATTTGCCGCCCGGGCAGCTGGGCATCTTTGGGGTAAGGACTGGGACCACTCATCTTGACGGCCTTTGCTTCAAGAGCAACGCTGCATCCAACGTAACAATTAAAAAAGCCATACAGCACTGCCAAGACATAACAGGTGTCTTTGCAGAGCGCACGTTCCTCCCCAGAGGGGCATCTTGGCATATATCCAATATATATTGTTACCCAACTTAATGGTGTTAATTTTATCCACCTTGGAAGGATGAAGGGCTGAATGGAGCTGCTGGGATTCGAACCTGCAACCTTGAGGTCAAACACAGGCCCTTGTAGTTGACAGATTAGTCCACTGAGCCCCAGACCCGGCCTCAAGACAAAGGAAAGCTTGAGAGCATGTAATCCGGTGTGCATTGGCACTCAGGGAAATGTGCAGGTTGTATAGTCCAGGGCTGAATTTCAAATCCATAAAACGAAAGGTGCACGCATGAGTGGAATTCAGACATATTACTATGACACAGGGCTGGGGAGTTGGAACTAAGAGTTAAATCTGAAATAGGTTTCCATGACAATGCACAAAAAGCTCACATGCATCAGCAAATAATAAGCAAGGCTACACAGTGTGACAGCCTGAAGAGTCTAGGGGCCTCATTCCGGGAATGGTGGTAGTCATGGTTATTTGCACCATGACTACCTCCCATAACGGTTCCGACTCCGGTTTGGTGAAAGGGGGACTTACGGGTCCAGTCCGACCTTGGCGGGTCCGGTAAGTCCCCATTCACCAAACCATTCCCATTTGAGCCCCCATAGGGCTGAATGGGAATGAGGAAGTAGCTAATAACGGTACCGCAAATTGCGGTACCGTTATTAGCTGCGAAGTCCCTTAACGGGTCTCGTCCACAACGCCTGGTCAGACCAGGCGTTAAAGGAGGGTCCCGCTAAGGGTGCCGGTAATCCCTTTGCACCCAACTCGGAATGAGGCCCTATGAGTGAACTGAACGCGAGAAACAATCCGAAGAGATGCCGCCAGACGTCCTTTGTGTTTGCAAAACACAACTGCCACAATGTGCACACACACATGGATTTCTTCGTAAATTGGCTCCATCTTTCAGCAACTATTTTTCTGATCTTTCAAGAGAAATGCCAAGTGTATTTGTTGTCTTTCTCCCATCCTTAGACATGTATGGAAAGGGAAGTGAGAGCAACAACAGAGTAGTGAGTGGTCTTGTTAGAGAGCACCACAGCGACGGGGGAAAAAAACCCAAATACAGTGGACCGATTGTGGGGCCTGCTGGTAACCCTGTGTGAGCTATCAAGATCATCTCTGGATCGAGTTGCTCTTGCATCATGCATTAATTCTGCTAAGAGCAACCATCGTAAATGGCTGAGATGCCACAGATACCACCTAGAGTGCGCCTACTGGCGATCTTTGGTCGGGCTAGCACTAGAGAAAGATGCCCGGCAGTTCTGGAGGGCTGCAGAGGGCCATTGCCCAGCACCACGCGCCATCATTGGTGTTCTTGAACCGGTATGGATTGCATTCCACACTAAAACCCTAGGAAACAGAGGGAATACGTTACCTATGCCACTTATCTGACGGGCCAAATGCCACTAGAGGAAGGGTCCTCTGACATCTTGAAACTGATCACGGTAAGCAATTCTTCAAGAGCTACGAGCCCGGATGGCATTTGTAGCTCCCCGATTAAAAAGAATGCTTTTCACTGGGCCGCTGTACTTGATTGGATTTTCCATTGAATCGAAGAATGCCAACTCAATCCATCTTCATGGCACGACAGCATCATCGTACCCATCTGGAAGAAGGGTAGTTACGCTGAACTGGGTAATTATCGCTTGCTCGTGATCAGGGGTGCCGCCAAAGGGTGGCCAGGGCCACCCTTATAAAAGCATGGGCCCCCCCACCGGCCCATTCATTTATGTATGTTTGTTTTGGTGTGCCACCCCAAGACTTCAAGTGTGGCCACCCCTATGAAAAATGTCTCGTGATGCTAGATGCCTCGTCCAAGATCTTTTTTTCTAGCTTATTGTCAAGTGAGTTATGGAAATGGGCAGAAGGTGTTAACCTTATCCCCTTGGATCAAACATGCTTCCGGAGGGGACTAAGTACCACTTCCAACTGCCTTCCACTGACAATAGTCATCCAACAGGCATGGGGTACTCGTCAAAGGTCAGTCTACGTGGCATTCACGATTATAGTGCGGCCTTCAACTCCATGAACAGGTGTCGGCTTTGGGAAAAACTATCAGATTGGAAAATCCCTGCCGGCTTTCTTTCAATGATTATCGCTCTCCATCAAGGCACTGTGTTAATATCCGGCTGGATCAAACTGGGAGGACGTACATTTGGATCCCCACTTATCAGGGATTAAAGCAGAAATGCAACTTGGCGCCCTTCCTTTTTAATTTGTATCTAGCTGACAAGAGCAACCCTGTCTCGATTGCGCCAAAGCTGGGTACCTCTCCACTGTTGTGGGTAGGATACGCAGAGGACATAGGGTCGATGGACCTCACTCCGGCTGGCCTCCAGGCGTCCTTGAAATGTCTGAAGACCTTTTTTGGATGCCAACTCCTTGGTTATCAATAAGACCAAGGTTATGGTCTTCAGTCCCCGTCACAGTAAAACCAAACAAACAGGATAGAGTCTGGATGGCAGCCCGCTGAAGTGGTTCATGAATATAAATATCTTGGTATTCTATTCGATGCCGCATTCCTGCCACATGGAACAACGTAAAGTGAAAGGTGTCTACATTATAGGGCGCTTGAAGAAACTGGCTTGCAAGGGCGGGGGTTATCCTGTGGGCATTCCGGTGTAATATACTCGGCTAAACTCTTGCCTATCTTCATGTACGGAGTGGAAAGCGGGGCCACCACTAATATCACTGAACTATCTAAACTAGAGGGCGTACTTCTGAAGAAGCTGTTTCGACTTCAGACTTGCACTCCGGTTGAAATTGGGTATGGTTCCATGTGTGGTGAGAGCAGGCTCAGACTGGCTTATAGGACAATAGGCCCATGGCCGAACCAAAAACGCAAAATGCTTGTCTGGGCCAGTTTTTTGGGTCAAAGTGGGCCAGTTTGATGAGTTACTTCTCTATGCGGCTAATAGATTTGACCAGTGTTGCTGAATAAATATTCTTTACAATGTACAATTTGCATCACATTTTATCAAAAACCTCCTCTTTGGGTACTATTCAAACAACGTCCCAAAAGGAATGAATTCCCATTTGCAACTGTGGGCCACTTTTTCGTTGGTGTGCGAGACAGATTTATGCCCCAGTCTGACACTGGGTGAGAGCCCAGCTTTCTAGCCTTAATACCCACTGGAAACTGGCCAATGCTCCAATTGGAAGCTTAAACCATCTAATTTTTAAAGCTACACAGACCAAGGACCCCTACATGTCACACAGCAATCTGGCTAATATCTCTGCCTCTGCTAAATGGCTCCCTACGGCTCTGGTGGATCTTTTGAAGCTTCAATTTCAATGTTACAAATCTGGGATGAGAAAGAGGGTTGTCTCATTCCATCATGATTTGCATACTAAGGAACTCCAGACTAGAAGTAATAGCTCCCAGTTCCTCAAATACATCAAGTACAGAGAGGAACCAAGTGGCTACTTTCAGCAGTTTGTGGGAAATTCTCTGGTCTGGGATTACTTGAAGTTAAAAATGAATGCAGTTAAAACCTTCGAAATTAGTGGAGCTTGGATTAATACATTGCGATATCAAAGTTTTTACCGTTTGTGTGGAGATTCTTCTCGTCTGGAAACGGTCAGACACTTATTGATGAAGTGTGATGCCTTGATCATACTGAGATCTAATGCCTTAAAAGCGTCTGGAATTAGTAACGATTTAGGGGAGGAAGAGCTATGGTCCCTATTGATGGATGGCAACGACGAGTCCTGCATTATATTCGTTACTATTCTGTGGAGAAAGATAGTATTGATCCTGAAAGCTCTTGGTGTGCACCGAGTGGGCGGAGCAGGTGCCCACTGCGGGTGTGGGGAGATCGCCAATTAACTAACTTGTGTGAAACTTAGAGAGAGACCGGTGATACCTGTGGCCCTGGTTGTGGGGACTTAAGTGAGGGATGGGGTGGATGTTGGGGTGGGCTTGCTAAGCCATGTTGAAAAAGGGGGTGGGGGGAGCGGAACGGCCACCTGCCTAATTTTCTTTTATTTGGGAGGCGTGACTGGCCGAATGTCTTTGGGTCCTAGTCGCGGGGATTTGAGGGAGGGGATGGGGCGGATGCTGTTGCGTTTTATTTTTGCTATGATGTGTTGAAAAGTTTTCCTTGGTACAGCTGTATAACATGTTAAATAAATATATGTATGCGATTAAAATGCAAACCCAGCTAGGAAAGAACAGAGATCCCTACACAGGTATCACTCCCAGGGGAAATACTGAGTGTAGGAGTAGCAGAGATATGGTATGGGGAGGGATTGGGGGGGGAAGGAAACGCCAGACGGCGAGAAGCAGGTCTAAGTGCAGCGATCAGCAACTGGTGAGATGTCCTTTGAAGAGTACGTCTTCAGGCCCTTCCTGAAGTGGAAGATGACAGTCTGATCTGCATTGGTAACTTGCTCGATTCTTTTGGGTTTACTCTTTAGAAAAGGACAGACGGGGTGCAACACACCTAGGCATGAAAAGTTGGACCGTGCACCCGTTTTGGAACATCTTTAGTGAGGTGGTGCTGAGTGCGTCTGTTGAAATGAAATACAGAACATAAATAAACTTCTAAATAAAAGCTTTAGAAAAGACAAGTTAACTACAAGCTTCTACAAGTTTATTTGGAAAAAGCTTTATGATATAAAAAATAGTTATGAAACTTTTTAAAAATGAACTACAAAACGTACATATCACAGAAGGCACAGTCATTGCTCATCTACTGTCCAAGGGAATGAATATGTCATGGGATTGAACAACTGTTCAGGGGAACCCCAGCTCCCATTTTGTATTGCTATTAGCTCCATGGCTGCCTCCTTTCCGGGCTCCATTAGCGGGTTCCTGCAATGGGGACTTACTGTGTTACTCCGACATAGGAGGACCCGGTAATTCCTCCTTGCAGGAACCCACCCCCATTCCCATTTGAGCCTCCATAGGGCTCAATGGGAATGGGGAGTGAGGTAATAATGGGCAGATTACATCTGGCCCGTTATTGCCTCCCTCTTCCCCTCGCGGGACCCGGAAAGCACGCCTGGTTTTTCCAGGCGTGGGATCCGGGTCCCGCGATGGGAAGCTCGTAATCGGCACTCCCGGAATGAAGGGGGCGGGTTCCTCTACCGGCCCCCTTCATTACGGGAGCGCCAGCCTTATAATGAGGCCCAAAGACTTCTGTAACAGATGCAGGTGTTGCCATTTTAAGATCATTGGACTTTTGGGATAACATTGCTTCCAAGCCCCTGAAGAGGCTGCCACGCCACAACCAATGGCTGTGTGAGGTCATCGCTGTGGCTCCTATGGCAGGGATGGGGCCATCCCTGCACACCAGAATGGATATTGCAAGAGTCCGATCAGAGTCTTGGGAGCCAACAAACATTCTCCTGCTTTGCCTCCAAGCTCTGGAACAGCCTTCCTGCTAATCTCAGACCGGCTCCCCCTGCCTGCAATTCAGGAAAAATCTCAAGATCCTGCTCTTCAAGGAAGACTTCGCTGACAAAGGACAATAGACTGATAAAACAACCACCCTCCCCACAACAATGTACCATTCCCTCTATTGTACAATGCTCCATTGCAGGCCATCTAGGTTTGCACTGCATACATTACCTACACAAGAAATTCCCTTGTCCTAAAAAGGTGGTGCCCGCACGCACAAATTCATATTTTTTTATAATTCATTTCAGACCTCTTCTGAAGTTGAAAAGAACATGTCCATACTGAAAAGGGCCAACACTGGGACTAAATATTCCTGTTCATTTCATATAGAGGTTTTCTGGCAACCATTTCATGAAATAGATTAATACCAGGTGGCATTTTGTTTATGTGAGTAACTTAAAAATAATTAGGAAAAACAAAATAAAAAGGAAATGCAATATATGGAACCAATTTCAAGCTGCAGGTTACACTTCCTTTTCCATAAATTAAGTTAAATAATGTATCAGATTACAACAGAGACTCAGCTTTTACATTTTTAGGTTTTGAAAGATGCAACATGAAGGAACACCATCAATTGGTTGCTTTCAAGTGGTCCAGAATGGTTTAGTATTTCCCCATGTGCAGTAGTGGGAGGAGCTCAGCAGTGCCATTGCAGTAATCCAGCTGCATATCCTTCTGACACGAGCTGGTTTGCCACAGAGTGCATGTGTCCATAGCCCTGAGGTTCTGTGGGATCAGTGGCGGCCCAGCGATTGCCCTTCAGCAGCGTGCTCGCACTCTCCGCTCTACAAAGGCGTAGCGTGCGCCAGAGCTGGTGACCCTATAGTGAAAGCGTCCAGCTCTCATGTTAGCCGCTTAATGGCTTCTATCCACTCGGAGCGCTCTGCCTTGGAACTGGCCTGGATGAAGTAGTGGATGTCCTTCTGGGTGATGATCTTGAAGAGATTTCCTTGCACGTTGCCCTTGACTCCTGTTGGGAAGAAAGAGCATGACATCATCAGCACAGTTTGGATTTACAGGTTCACAAGGTCTAGTCGCATGTTGAGTGGCATTGGTAATGAGTGCAATTTCGGACCTATGCCACTCTCCCTGTAAGTCCCGATTACACTGACCCCTGATTGACTACCTCACGTTCCCAGTGGTGTGACGTTGCCATAGCCATGGACCGTGTCGACCTGGGCAGCAAATGCAGTAAGTTGCCTTAAGCAGGTGACGTCGCCATGACGACGTTCCCACACTAAGATGGCGACGCTTGTAACATCTGCGCATGTGCACGAGTTACTAAGCGACCAGGTCAACAACCGGAATCATCCGACCAGTGTTGCCAATTTAGCGACTTTCTCGCTATATTTAGTGAGAGTACGCCCCCTAGCGACTTTTTCATTGAAAAGCGGCTAGCGAGAAATCTAGCTACTTTTTTCAATTGGTTTGGAGACTACCTCATTTATGCAAGTTTCCAAAACAATTGAATAAAGTGTGGTCATTCGCCCGTTTTCTAACGGGAGTAATGCAAAAACACACTGATAACTTAAAAGGGAGGTGTTAAAAGGGGAGGGGGCCACAGTAAAAGCCATAAATCGCAGGGGGAAAGTGGAGGTAATTATGCAAATTAGGCAGTGACGTCATCTAGCTACTTCTGGCGACTTCTAGGGGAGCCAATAGCTACTTTCTTCACTGAGGAGTTGGCAACACTGCATCCGACAGAGCGCCTTTGCAGCACACTTGAGTCGCCTGAAACCGCCGTACAGGGAGGTAAGAAGCTTTCGCCTAGTCTTCCTACCTCCACGATTGTTTCTATATCAGATGAAACCTTAACCCTCTCTGCCAAATCTTTTGTGCTACGATTAAGGTAGCATGCGTTTCTTAGACGCAGGACAGTTCGCACTATCCTTGTACATAGACAATGTAAACACGTTATGCCTTGCTGCATGCAAGATCTTTTAATCTTCAGACACTGGATATTCAGCATGGCAGCTTCAGTGCTGACACATATTTTTAAGTTTATGTCTCCTACAGACCACCGCCTCCTCAACCCAACAGGGGGCAGAGATCCCAGACGAGTGGCATAACTATCAAGTCGGTACTTTTCTTACCAGACTTTCGACTGTCTGCGAAAAATCGGCAAACCTGAAAAACGTATCCAATCACTTTTGTGACTCGGAGGTTAGTTAATCCACTATTTCTTTTTCCATTCATCAGATAATTAAGATTCACATTGATACATTAAAATCACCCCTTGACATTAAGTTTTTTTTATATTATTCATAGGTCCTTTCTTCGGACCGCGCCATGGAAACCTGAATCACTATAGCTCATGAAATAATAGGCATCCAAGCCCTGAAGACGGATTCTTGTAAATCCGAAACGTGTCGACAAAACATTTTTTCATTCCTTAAGGAGCCTATTAGATGTGAATGAAGTTAAACTTCTGACTTGAAAATTTTGTTAATTTTGTTTTGCACATAAGAAGTACTGTGGAGTGTGAAATGTGAACACTCCCAATGTTACTGCATCTATTTACATTCATTTGTGTAACCACATAAGCAACTATCCATGTACATATGTGAAATTGTGTACCGGTCTTTGTTTTGATTAAAATGGAATCTCTTTTTATGAATTGGTCTGTATTAAGTAAAGTTTTATGACAAGAACAGTAAAAGGGTATCAGGTTAACCCTTATTACACAATGATACTCCTCAATTGACTCACAATGCAACGTTTGAATTGTACCTATTGAATGTCTATGTACTAGGAATTTACAATCCTGTATTTAATATTTGTGACAGAATTACATTGGGGAGCGTGCCCCTCAGGAGTGCATCATTGGGTCACCTGTTAGTGTCTAACGGGTTTAGCTTGCCTCTTTTTCTTTTGACAGTCTTGGGTGGCCTTAAGACTGTTTGGCCCACTTGCACCTGAAAAATGTTTACGCTCTGAAAATATCTTTACATTCTGTAAACGCACAGCTACATTTAGCTATTGATAGAATAACACACACAATCACTCAGTAGTGCCTCCCAAACCCCCTTTTCTCTGTGCAATTTCAAGCATCACATGACCCCAGAGGAAGCTCTTGACTGATCCCAATATACAGGTGGGAAGCAAAGCAGAAAGTAAAGTGCTTTTTCAAGATCAATGAGAAAAGTAAAAAGATGGATGGAAATGCGTGAGTCAACTGGCCCGGCGCAGAGGTGCCGAGTACCCGGGTGCTCGGGGGCCCAGGCTTCCACGACTCCCCCAGGAAAGGGCATCTGCGTAAGAGTCCCTTTATTTTCATCAACCCCCCCTTTCACCCCGCCCCCACCCCAGGAAAACCAGAAGTCGGTGCCCCTGTCCCGGAGCACTGGGAATTCTCAGTACTGCCGACCTCCATTTTTAGACTTGGCTGATTGCCCTCTCCATGTATATGACCGCACTGGCCAGAGTCATCAACTCAAGTTCTGCATCCCATGCTGTGTGTGCATCCTTCTGTATGCAAAGTAGTGTTATGCAAATGGATTCGCTCAAAGTACATGCTCCAGGAGGCAGGCCTGTGGCTGGCAAAATCATGGATGCCATAGCTATTTCGTGCTGAACACAGCAAGAGGGGAGCATAGCATCCATGCTCTCCACTCTTGGCTTTAGACCTACTGCGAAAAGATTGGATTCACAAAATTTGGGCGTGCAGTAAGAGGTGCCAGAATACTGTGGCAGGAAATGAGTACAATGCCTACACAAAATCTGGATTGATTTACTATGCTAATGCTTATTTTAGCTTGCCCGAGTCATTTCGGAAGGAGAGCAACAAAATGAAAATCAGTCTTGACCCTGCCTCCCATGAAGCAGTCCAGCTCGAACAGCTAGGGCATGTGCCCTCTTGCCAATGGGCACAAACACACTTGTTTCCGCAACGCCAGAATGACTTGTGCATCAAAAGATTTCCCTTTGGCACCTGAAACTTTGAAAACCATGGTATGGACAGACAGCAATGGGAACTTAAATTGGTATTATGGGGGACTTTGTTTGGTGACATGCAACATGGACAAAAACACCCATTCAGATAGGCCGTTCTGTCCTCTGTGGCAAAGATTGCCTCGAGATGTGGAGTTGCATTCAGTGCTGGTATGGGGTCTGATATCCCTGGATGTGGACCGAACTGTCTCCCCTGGATGCCGTATCCAAGAAAACCAGAAGCCCTTGCCCCAGTTGTCACCCACCATGGCATCTCCAGAAAACCGCTATTCATTTATCAGCAGTTCAATGGGAAAGAGCAGCATCTAAGCGTTGACATGTCAGAGCCCCTTACAAGGGAACTGTCTAAATGATTATGTCTCTGAAGTGTGAATTCCTTGTTCCTATTCGTGCCGTGGTTCCGGTGTGCCTTCGTCCTGGTTGGAGTAGTGAGAGATAGGTTAAAAAACGATTTGGCGAGTGTGTGAGCTGGAGCGTGAGAGGGGTGGGTGTCTGTGAGCGTATGTATGTGTGAGGCGGACAGTGAGAGTTGCTGCATCTGTGCGCACGCGCGTGTGTGTTGGGGTTGGGGACAAGGAAAATTAATTTATCAGCATCAGGAAATTAATTTCAAGTGGCAAGGATGGCATATTGGAGGGGGGGGCACTACCGTCATGAACGTGATTTTAAATGGCTGGGATGACGTATATTAATGCCACCAGCATCATAAAGGTGTATTACGGTAGCAATGATGACACACCTTGTGGGACTAGCCTCATGAAAGCCTTTTAAAATGAAATTGATGTCGTATAGTGTGGACAAAAGCATAATCAACATGTTTTACAGCGGCAATGCTTACATATATTAGTGGAGAACATATTGCAGGCACCAGCTCCTTGAACGTCATTGCGACAATTATATCATACTGCTGGCACAGGCATCATAAACACGTCCTTCACAGCGGCAGTGCTGGCATACATTGTGGGCAGAAGCATCATGACAATTTGTTGTAAAATGCTTTTGTGTACTGTTGGTGTCATGGCATCTACTGGATTTTTCCATGTGTTACCCTCAAGTACTGACTGTACGCGGTTTTAGCCATATATGATGTACAATTGTACCATTTCAATCCATTACTTAAGAGATGTTTTTTTAAGGGAGGGACAACTGACCTCCACTCTCCCTCAAAACTCACTAGGCTGGTTTGAGCTGCCTCGCTGCACTATGTTGCTGGGGGGCTTTAGTTCCATTTCCAGGAGTGGTTGCAATGTTTTATTGCCAGTCTTTTGTTTAATAGTTCATAGAGGGGGTGGCTCAAAAGAGAGCCCTGAACCAACAGGCGCTGTTCCTCTGCAACTTCACTGCACTTCTAATAACTTAGTTAATGAATCTTCCAAAAAGCTCTTAGGATTGGGGAGGAAAACTTACCAAATGGTACCCCATTATCCTCGAGAGCAGAAATAAGGCACCCGCGCAGAGAAAAGCCGCCAACTGGTCTGTTATCCTCCTGTTAAGAGATATCAACATTTTACCAGTTAAGTTAAAACGAGGAGAAGCAGCACAACGACGGAAATAAACAATCTGCAAAAAAACTCAGAAATAATATTTTCAGGAAAGGTGACCCAGAACCCAGCTCAAATAACTTTGAGGAGAGGGCATTGAAAAACAAAGCCATGCAACAGAACACTGCAGTGAGTGGACGTTGACAGGAATAATGACACGCATTATAATCTTCCTTTAGGGACTACAAGTCCCCAGTTGACATCAACAGTAAGAAGCGCAAGGAAAATTGATTATATTGGGTCCATATCTCTGCAACGCCTCAATTCCACACATGAGGAACCAACCTACCCTGCCTGGCTCCCCTCAGAAAGTTACTGAAGACTCACCTTTTTAAGAGGCTCTCTCTAACCAGATAGCACCGGGATCAGCTATGCAACCCCCCCCACCCCCGCCTGCCACCCAGCCCTTCAATAAGGGCCTGGCCCCCAACAACTGTGGACAGGTACCCACAAAATAATGAAGGGTCCGATCTAACATGTCACATTTCTACACTGCTATCCTAAGTCGGCCCCCGAATCCCCACACATTAGAGATCTCCCACATAACCACATAGAACTGACCCCATGCACTGCAATGTTGCTGGAAGGCAGTTACCCCAAGCACTGCAATGTTGCTGGAAGGCAGGGACCCCAAGCACTGCAATGTTGCTGGGAGGCAGTTATCCCAAGCACTGCAATGTTGCTGGAAGGCAGGGACCCCAAGCACTGCAATGTTGCTGGAAGGCAGGGACCCCAAGCACTGCAATGTTGCTGGAAGGCAGGGACCCCAAGCACTGCAATGTTGCTGGAAGGCAGTTATCCCAAGCACTGCAATGTTGCTGGGAGGCAGGCACCCCAAGCACTGCAATGTTGCTGGGAGGCAGGGACCCCAAGCACTGCAATGTTGCTGGAAGGCAGGGACCCCAAGCACTGCAATGTTGCTGGAAGGCAGGGACCCCAAGCACGCATATTAGAACTTTACAGGACGAATACAACTAATCAAGAAAAGTTCCCTTTTGTCCTGAGGTGCACCCTGAAAGAATTAAAGAACCAGTTTCGCCAGGACTTACCCGGGTGGGATCGTAGTAGTGAAGAAAAGCCGGGTCTGACCTCAGAACAAAGAGCCGCACCTTCCAGTTTTTCCTTTTGTGTCCCTGAGAAAGGAAAATGTACACCTGGACTGAGCAAAGAGCTAACTACATAATTACATAGCAAAACAAATTGAAAGCATGTGAAAATATGCACTCCAAGGGCTCTCTGTAAGTAGTGAACTCCTTTCTACCCCGTGTAGGCATACGCCTTACTATCCTCAGCACTAATAGAGTCTTGAGGGATTATTTGGTAATGTGTCCTTTGATAGTTCGCAATGAAAACCTACAATTATGGTTCAGAGGCAGCAAGAGGTCCATTCTCTTTGCTAGTTTGCTGCTGAAAGTAAATGTGAGAGCCCAGATTGAACGTAGGGCTCTTCGGACCAGGTTTACTATTCTGTTACCAATAAACACTTCTATTTTGAGCAAGCAGTCGTCGGAAAAACAAGTGTTGGTGGAATTTAATCTGGTTTTATAAAAGAGACAAAGCAAGGGTCTCACTTTTAGGGACACCCTGAAGGATGGTGTCATCACGCATGTCATGGGCTGCAGAATCTACACTGGAGTCCCAATCCCCAAAGTATGTGTCCCTGGACAGTACTTGTGGGTACAAATTGTGCCCACGTAAATAATTCACCAAGCACCAAAACCAGCCATTTTAGACTGGTTGTACAGAAAAGCCATGTGTGTAACCTGCAGCCCTGTTTCGCAGATGGAGGTCTACAGCTTCATATGCAGAAGTGGGTGAATCCACGCTTGCACTCACTTTGCGTATGTGGATTGAGCGGGTCCATAGAAGAGTCAATGCCCTGGTGATGCAAAGAGGCGGCACACCCCAAAACTCGATTGGAATGGCCTTGTTCACACTAGAGGAGCAATTAATCTGCTCTTCTAGCAGTTTGCCCTCGTTCCAACCGGACGAAAGTCGGATTTTGGACGTGGGCAAATCAGAGGGAGCAAATTCTACTTTAAAAAAATAATCTCTGAAAGAGATCCAGTTTCTCCAAGGTTTGACACCACATTCAGGTAAACTTGTGAGTGTGGTGTTTTTGGTCAGTCAATAACCTATTATCTAGGTTATTTGACTGTTTGCTTATTATGCACCGATACTGGCTACAGGATGAAACCTAGGACCTTTGCTACGGGACTCAATTCTAGATCTGGACATATAAGCAATCTCGCAGCCTACGGTACGTATAGCTCACACCACTAGCGTGAACACAGGCTGCAGGCATGGCCAAACATCCATGAAAAATAGAACACGTCTACGGCTAAGCACATCCGGCCTAGTTTCACACATAACCGTCCAGACTGAAACACCTGATGTACCCCAACACCTCTGCCACTAGCATACAGCGACCACCTCCCGGAAGGAACCCGGTATAGCTGGCCTCACATAGGCTCTCTGGACAACAGCAACCTCTTTCTACCCCTCAAAAGAGCACCCACCCACGTGCCTGCCCTCTACTGAGCTGCTTAGTTGAGCCTTGCCAACCACCCAAGTCTTAGAATGGCACACACTCATCGAAGCTAATCCCCTAGAATCTCTAACCACATCGACTACGGTTACCAAGGGCGTTCCAACCAAGAAAAAGGTGCATTGAGGCCACACAAGTGGGGAAAGAGAGCTATATAAAAACAAAATATAATACAATACAATACAATGTATGGTATATTTTATAGCCTGTCTTGCTCCGTTTTATCTGCTTAGATGAAATTGCCTAAGGCAGATGTTGGGTTACTCTTTATAATCTTACATATTTAGCTACATTATTTATAGTGATTAAATGGGATCAAGTGTTCTTTTTTTCCCGCAAGCCCATCATAAATGGGTCATGTATTGTGGAATGTGTATGTATTGCAATTCTAAGTCAAGACCGGAGGCGAGCATTATGCTTCAACTTGTTTTATTCCACTCTTCCAGCAGATTTAAATCTAACTTTTAATTTATTTTTATTTTATGTTTTACCAAAACACACACCAAAACCAAACTGGAACTACACATCCGATGAACACCAGAGTCTCTGGTAGTCCTGCAGTCCATTTCCTGTCTCTGGGCTCCACTAGTCACTTCCTGCCTAAGTCCTTTCCTCTTCTTTTTGTGCTCATCTTGCAGCCAAGGGCCTCTTATCATACCTCCAACAAAGTATATATTTGCAAATCTTACAGTGGCCCTCATTACGACCCAGGCGGTAAGGGGTTTACGCCAGCGTTAACAGTGCTGACCCTTACCGCCCGAGTACGAGGTCCCTTAGCGCCATGGCGGATTTAACACCTGCTTTTAGCAGGTGTTAAAATCCATGGCGCTAAGGGACCATGGAGTTAATTACGCCACCGTAATTTGCGGTGGCGTAATTAACGCCTTCCCCAATCCCATTATGCCCTATGGGGCAAAAATGGGAATGGGGAAGGGTAAATGGGGATTGGGGACTTACCGCCCCGCCAAGGTCGGAATGGGGCGGTAAGTCCGCCAACCACCATGGCGGAATTGCAACCTTAGCGCCATGGACCATGGTGCTAATAGCACCATGGTCCTCCGCCAAGGTCGTAATGAGGGCCAGTATATTTTCCTAGTGTTTTTCCTTTCTGGGAGAGAGCATGTGTAATGGCAATTGATTTTACCAGAGCAATTGTTTTTTACAACCCGTTTACAACACTGTAGTGCGCAGCGTGGGAGGTAAATGCCAGAATATTAGTTAGGGCAGCATTTCATTTAATTAGTTTCATCCTTGGAGGCGCAGCCGGACCAGTGAGAATCAAGCTCATACTTGGGCACCCAGCTGCGCTCCTCAGGATTGCACCCCCAGTGCGGAGCAGCTGCTAGGCGAAGCAGACTTCCGGCTTCACCTCGGCCGCGCGCGTCCAAAGCATGAGTCAGTATGCAGTGCACGCGTAATACAGATAATGCCGGTCATTCAAGCATCGGCTTTCCGTTCCAATGGAACAAATAATTGTGATTATTGCAGTGCTGCAGCACAGCAACGCGGAGGGGGGCACATCAGATGAGCAGACACATGACACACAATTCATAAGTGCACTACGATCGTTCAGCTCACCGCAGCAGCTCAGGAAGGGGATACAAAGAGCTATTAGCAAAAGGTTTGAAGAACGTGGACAATTCTAAGGTTGCAAATAGGACCCTGAAACCTGTAGAGTCCTTTGGCATAAAGCCACACATTGTTCATCTCCTAGCAGGGAGCTAGGTACAGCCTAAGGTGCAGAGAGCTGTGTAAAGCTTGCACATCCCCACCGTCTACCCCCACCTCCTCACAGAGGACGTGCCATTCAGCCTGCTGCGTTCAGGTGACCTGGCACTTTATTTTATATTGGTGAGCCATAAGATGGAGTCAGATGACAGGAGTGAGGGGAGCCAGGACCAGGTAATGTTAGAAGATGATACTGACTGGACTCAGTTTCAAGAGAGTTTTGGGAGATTCCCTGGTTAACGCAGTCACACAAGGACTGCACCGTCTCCAAGGAGGATTGAAGCACTCAAATGCTTAATTGGCGATGGCCTGAAGAGGAAAGGCCCTAATGTGGATGACAGCACATCCTCTAGCCAACCTCATAAAGAGGAGCCTCTTAAGGGGAGGGAGCAGATCCTTACGAGAAAGATCTGACTCCCCTGGATCCAGTGAAGGAGGGAAGAAGTAAGCCTCCCGAGTCTGTCGATGCGTTCAAATAGCTTAAAGGCGCTTTCATGAAGCGGTCGACCATGCCAAGCCTACTACCCCTTCCCCAGGGGTGCAAAATATAGGGGAAGAGACTCTGACAGACTCGGACATGCCAGATTAAAGATTCTCTCTGATATCTGAGAGTGGGAAGAGGAAGTGTAAAAAAAAAAACTTCAACGTGCCTAAAGATGAGCTGACATAGTACACCCCAGATCTAATGACTGGTTGCCATCACTGAGGGTGGCCTCTTACGTGACTCAGAATGTCCCCACCCGGAACTGCTGGGGAAAGTGGCAGAGAATCCGGCGCTCGAGCCCAAGATGACCTTTTTATCCAAGGCATCCAGAGACCTCAGAAAAGGCATGGGCAGGGCATGGAAGGCATGCCAGGGCAAACTCAGATTTGGCGGGGCCAATGGCTAAGATCATGGATCTGACAGAGAGGGCCAGGAATACAGGAGAGCCAGTGGACCCTGAGACATTAGCAAACTCGGCGCAAAGGGCTGAATGTCTCCTGGGGAATGCAAATTGCACCCGGTCATGTGAGAGAAGGAGCAGTAGTCCATTAAAAATGTATTCTGAGCTAGGTGACCTAGCCTCGTATGAAGCAGGCAAAGCCACCAAAGGCCTCTTATTTGGCAAAGCATTCGTAAAAGAATTGGGAGATTTGAGAGCATAGATACAGCCCGCGAGAAAACAAAGACCTCTATTAACAAGATATTCCCGGCCAGAGTTTTTGCAGGTAACGGCCGCAGTAGTGGTCTCGCGTCTGGTTGCTTCCATTCACAGAAAAGGCCTCATTATTGGGAGTCGCACCATCAAGAGGCCTTTTTCTAAGCACGTGGCGGTCAAGGACGTAGAGGACGAGGCTACTACTGGCACCAAGGAGCCCAAGCAGGTGAGAGGAATGTGTTGTACTTAAGAATGTTGGCAAAACCTTTCCAGCAATGCTTGGCTACTGCAGGCAGTGGCAGGGTTCCGACTGGAATGTATGGCAGAGCCAGTACAAAGAGTCAGACCCAGACAGCTAGTGCAGGTGCAGGAGGAGTGCAGGCTACTAGAGAAGGAGCCGAGACTGCTAGCGAGCAAAGGCACTCTAGAGCGCAGGGACGAGACAGCGACAGGTTTCATAAGCGCCATGTTTCTAGTGCACAGGAAGGAGAAGGCGAGGCCCGTCATCAACCTGAAGGAACTCGGATGGCTGGTTTACAAGCACTTCATAATGGAGGGAGTTCACCTCCTCAGAGACATCCTTTGGAAAGGTGACTGGTTGGTGAGGTTAGACCTAAAAGACGCCTATCTGACAATCCCGATAGCCATAGAGCATTGCAGATACCGGAGCTGATATTCCCATGTTAGCGGGTGACAAGCGAGCGCTCATCAGGCAGATGGAGTGGGCATCACAGCTCCTTACGTCTCTAGGTTTCCTGATAAACCAGAAAAAGTCTGAACTAGTCCCCAGACAGTGTATGGAATTTCTGGACTTCCTTGTCAATGCTATGAGAGCGACCCTGGAGCTTCCAGCTCTCAAGATGAGAGCTATAAAGAAGCAGTTGAAAGCAGCATTGGAGTAAACTAATATACTTACGAGCCTTAGCGAGGATTGTCATTATTTTAACAGCTTCTATCCAAGCAATCTTCACGGGCCCGTTACACTAGAGGGCGCTGCAGAGGCTGAAGATCCAACATCTGCGCGACGGCTTAGGGTACCATCAGTTAATACCGCTAGATCAGGAGGGGAGGATATAATTAGAATGGTGGCTCCAAAACATAGAAGCCTGGAACAGCCAGGCAATCTTTGGGGATGTCCCAGAGCCGATTATAGAATACGACGCAAGCAGGGCCGGCTGAGGCACAAGATGCGGCCAGCTGAAAAAGGGCTGTGTGTGGTTGCAGGAGGAGCCGTCCCTCCACATCCATTGCTGCGGATGGCTTTTTCTCAGTGAAGGTTTTTCAAAGGACAGAGCAGAGTGTTGTTTTCTTCTCAGCATGGACAACATTTCCGCAGTTCGTTACATTAATCGCTTAGGAGGACCCGCTCAAGGATGCTAGTAGAGCCGACAAAGACTTCTGGCACTACTGCCTTGACCGGAGAATCTCAGTGACAGCAGAATACCTGCAGGAAGTTCCGAACGTGGTAGCGGATTGGAACTCCCACCACTGGCATGACTCCAGTGACTGGATGCTACACAGAGCGGTCTTTGATCAGATAGCGGCTCCAGATTGAACAGTCAGTTAGCCAAGTTATTCAGTTGGAGGCTGGACCCGAAAGTGCAGGGAGTGGATGCCTTTGTACAGTCCTGTTTGGGTGCAATTCATTACACCTTTCCCCTTTCATGATGCTAGCCAGGACCCTGGTGAGGATTCGCTGAGAGAAGGAAGAAGTCGTCATAGTAGCCCCGAACTGAAGGCATAAGTGTGGTTTCCAAATCTGATCGAAACATTCTTCAGAATTTCTGCGGGTGATACCGCTCAGGCAGGATCTCCTGTCAGATCTGTCAGGGAACTATCATCCTCTGACAAAGACAGGGTTTCGGGAGCAGATGGAGTCTTCCAGGCATTTAGGGATTGGCTGCCGATTTTATCAAGCAGTCGTGGGCCCCCTCTAACCTCAGGAGCCATGATGCGGCATGGCGAAGATGGTGCCTATGGTGCAGCCAGCGCAATTATTTGTCCCGTTTCGGTTCCTTAAGTGCAGGTGCTGAATTTCTTGGCTTCACTGGCAAAGGAGGGGGGGCAAAGCTTTCAGGACTGTGGGGGTTCAGGTCTGCTATTTCGCCAGGACACAACCCGGTGGAAGGGGCCCTGATGGGAGAACACCCAGCGGTAGTGAGACTACTGTGTGGCGTGAAGTTCTGCAAGCCCCCACACCTAAATACAGACAGCTGTGGGACATGAATGCAGTTTTGTAGCTCTTTTTGGATTGGCCTCGGAGCGAGGATCTCTCAGATCAGCAACTGTCAGGGAAGCTAGCCATGCTACTGTGTTTGGTGTACTGTAGAGGAGTGGCAGATGTGAAGGCTCTTGAGGTGGATAGGAAGACTGTCAGTAAGGAGTCTTCTTCTCTATTGCTAAGAGAACGAAGAGCCACTCTGCAGTTCTCGTATCCCTATTTCCAAAAACAGCCCAAGTTGTGCGTAGCTAACTGTATCAAGGAGTATGAAGCTAGGACAAGTGAAGTGAGAACGCACAGCGTTTCCCAGTTGCTTATTATGAATAGGAAACCGTTAAGGCGGTAGCGACGGCAACGATAGCCAGATGGGTGCGAGAAATCATGAGCCTAGCATGCATAGATGCAATGCGTTTTGGGGTGCATTCGGTAAGGGGCGCTATGGAGTCCAAGGCCATTGGGGCCAGAGCCAGCCTTCATTTTGGGAGCAGCAGATTGGTCCAGCAATGCCACTTGTAAGACATTTTATTTTAAGCCGATAGCAAGCGTAGCAGCGCTTGTAGCGTAGCTTTCACCAAACATAAGGCTTACATCCGGTCTTCACAACCAATAAAAGAGGACCCCTGCTATAGAGCAGGGAGTCTTGATTCTATTAAAGACACAGAGGTGAGTATTATCCCATACAGGGATGCAAGGGCATTGGGATTTATGCTGTGCTAATAATGCTGTTGAATATCTTTGTGGTTCATTGCCTCTTAGTACATGTGATTTGTTTGACAGGGCATGACCAAAAGGCAGAATGAGCCCTGGCGAGTGAGAGTGTCGAGTGGTCGTTGATGGAGCTGTGGGCACGTGGCGAGGGATGTTTTGTTCGGCTCCGTTCCAGGTCAGACTCAGCAAGTGGACATCAGAGGCGTTCATTTTTCATTTTGCCGGATGTCAGATGGAGGGAATCAAAAGAAGAGGAAAGGACCTGGGCAGGAAGTAATTAATGGAGAGCAGAGACAATAAATGGACTGAAGCACTACCAGAGACTGTTGTTCATGGGATGTGTGATGCCAGCTTGGTTTTGGTAAGTTTTTGGTCCCAAAATAAAATTACCAAGAAATAAGAGAAAAGTTAGATAGAAATCTGCTGAAAGAGTGGAATAAAGGAAGTTTAAGCGTAATGTATGCCTGTGTTTTTAATAGAATCAAGACTGCCTGCGCTATAGCAGAGGTCATCTTTATTATAAAATTCCCACAAATGTAAAACAATAAAAATGTACTTTTTTCCATCCGAGGTTGGATTTGACCTCTAGGGACTTGCCTCCTGTTATATGATCTTTGTAAATCAGGGAATTTACAACTCAAGGTGTGATAGGTACAAATTGCACAGAGTGTAAAATGAATTGTGTGCAAATCGCAATGTGCATGCCATTTTGCATACTGTCCCGAGCAGTGCTGCACCTATTGCAATGGTAAGGTTTCTGAGTCTGGCCTACTACCGGTTGCATGTAACTAGACAGTGGAAGCTGCGTGTGTTCTTTTAGGCCTATCCTAGAACTGCGTTATATGGAGGACATTTGAGCAGGGACATTTCACAGCATCAGTGAGAACAGTTGTCGCTTGTGGCTTTCCTGCTCCGTTACCAAAGCGTTCCTATAGTTTTTTTCTGACCCCCTTGTCTGCATTGCTAGCCACCCCAGGGGCCGTCAATGAGCAGCGCAGTCACGTGGTCGGCATTAGGACATTTCTTGCCACACCAGTGGGTGAGAAAGATTATTAGGCACAGGATGCACCCCTACACCTCTTGATGCTACTTGACTCCTCACCTGTCTGGAAAGTATGCAGCTACCATTTGTGTAACTGGCTTCCAAGATCATCCATTGTTCTTTATTGTGGATTAGCCACATGTACTGGTTTCATGTGGTATTTACCAATAACCAGTCGAATGTTGCCTCGTTTATTCCACTAGTCACTATAGACAAGCTCATAAATAAACACCCAAAAATCTAATTTACAATAAATTAGATACAAAAATATATATCAGCTAAATGACTATTTTTTATTTTTGGAAATAGTTGATACATAAAAATCTGTTGACCATAAGCAGGGCAGTCCTGCGACAGGCGCCATACAATATAAGGAGCACATTGTATGCTGGCCCAGGGATGATGGCGTAAGAGTGTTACAGAGACCAGGGACAGGAAAAACATATACGACAGGACTGGATAATAAAGGTGTCAACGTGACCATTAAGACGGAGGAATGCTGGAATACCCTCGGACTTCAGTGCTATACGTAAAGATCATGCCCCCCCACCCCCCATCATTAGGGCCGGTTAGTTATCGTCGTCTTTCCCCACACGCAGTCTCCAGGGCAGGGAGTGCTCTCTCTGGTTTCAGCAAAGGTTTGGAATTACATCCATTGCACACTAAATCTGATAAGGGATAAAAAAAAAAGGTGTCACAGATCCACGTTATACTAATTTCTTTACTTGACTGTTGCACTTAAGGACGTCCTCTTCATTCTCCTTTATTGATGGCAAGGTTTATCGTGATACTTCACTTTGAGAGTGAGTGGAGCTAGTCTCTCGCCTTCTTCTAAAGTGTCCTAGTGCTCGTTTTTTGGACACTTCCGCTCACGCGCTGCCTCGCTCGGAGAGTCCTGCCTTCTCTGGGCTTTTAACGGATGACTGGTAACTGATGACTGTATTGCCAGATGTGGGGCTATCATAGAGGTAACTGATGACTGTATTGCCAGATGTGGGGCTATCATAGAGGTAACTGTTGACTGTATTGCCAGATGTGGGGCTATCGTAGAGGGTCCTGATGACTGTATGGCCAGGTGTGTGGATATCATAGAGGTAGCTGATGACTGTATTGCCAGATGTGGGGATATCATAGAGGTAACTGTTGACTGTATTGCCAGATGTGGGGCTATCGTAGAGGGTCCTGATGACTGTATGGCCAGGTGTGTGGATATCATAGAGGTAGCTGATGACTGTATTGCCAGATGTGGGGATATCATAGAGGTAACTGTTGACTGTATTGCCAGATGTGGGGCTATCGTAGAGGTACCTGATGACTGTATTGCCTGATGTGGTGATATAACGGAGATTTTTGCGCCTGTAGCGTCAGTGTAGGGCAATCAAAGCATATTGCCACCAGAAAAGGGCAAATGCCTAATGCTCCTGCAAACATGCGCTTCCTGGTGAGGACTTCACTCAGACCCCAAGAGACCTGCACACACAGGTAGAATCTGGTTGTTCACCCCGGTAGCCTTCATTTGGAGATGAATGTGGCCAAAGCCATGTGCATTGGCTGTGTATTGTCAATGCACCGCTCATTTCTTGACAAACCTCTTGAAGCAGTGCCAGGATTGGTCTAGAAAAGGTCACAATAACATCAACCTTGGTTGTCTCGTATTTGGAACATTGGTAGTCAGGCCAAATCCTTCTGAAAGCATGTTCGAAAGTTTAAGATTCACTCTAGGAGGCGGGTGTATTGAGGATTTATCAACGGTTCCTTTGTCGAGCAGAAATCTAGGGGAACCTTTTGCTTTGGGGGTTTCCCTCTATGAACCCAGCATGGAAAACAGGCCTAGAACTCATTTTGCCTGCATTAATATGAACCTTTTGAGTGCCTGCTCTCCCCTCCACCAACCAGTGCATCACTGCCACCGGGAAGTGGGGCATAGGACCTACTCCCCTCACTACCCAAATTAAAATGAACACACCGTAAGGGCAAAATGGGGCACTTTTTGCAGGTTATAGGCCTCATTACGAGGAGGGCGGTAAGGGGTTAACGGCGCCGGTAAAGGTGCCAGAGCCGTTGACCCCTTACCGCCCCATTACAAGGTCTGCTCGCGGGACCCGCTCAGGACGCCTGGTTTTACCAGACGCCCTTAGCGGGTCCCGCGAGCGGCCCAGCATGCTAACAACGGGCCCGTCATTAACAGGCCCATTGTTAGCATCATCCCCATTCCCATTGAGCCCTATGGGGGCTCAAATGGAAATGGATTGGGTCCGGGTTCCCTGAATGGGGGAAACCCGGGCCCTCCAAGGTCAGAATGGCCCGGTATTTCCCCATTCAGGGAACCTGTACCCGGTTTTGGGGGTAGCCATGCCCTTATTAAGGGCATGGCTACATCCAAACTCGTAATGAGGCCCTATATGTCCCAATGGCAACTAAAGAGTTAAAACCCCTTTTCTGATGTTATAAACAACTCCATTCCAAACCACCAAGACTTGTTGGGCAGTTTACGTCATAAAAGTGGAGATCCGGTTCAGTGCTGTAAATTGCTATAGGACTTGGGGTGGAATACACGGGTGAATGTCTTCCGTTCTCAAATGCACGATGGCCAAACCGGTCTAAGCAAATGTGCTTGGCTAAAATGTACATCTTCTGTAGCGCTTTATTGAGGGGTCCCTACCCCGTATGTCCCTTCGACTTCCTTTTCACCTCCTCCACATTCCAACTCCCGGACTGTATTTACTATTCAGTTTTGATTTGGTTACCGAAATTCATTTGTCACTTTTAATGTTTGATTGGCTTTTTTTAGTTTCTGTTCATGCCCCTATTGTAATTTGTTGTCCTAATGTGTCCGATGCAGCCAGGTGCCTTGATGTGGAATTTCACTCAGCAAATGAATGAGTTATATTCGAGGATTTTGCTGGCACAAGACCTTAAACAGACATCAAGACATAACCTTCCATCAGGCGTCTATGCGACAGTTGTACAGCGTGGGGATATTCAAGGGTCTCCTCCAGACCTAACAATAGGGGGCCACGTTTGCAATACAACATGGCACGTGATCATATGGACGCAATGGAAATCGCTGCAGTCCTTTCGTCCGTGCCACGTGCCAAACAACCGGAAGCACTTCAAATATAAACCGTAGCCTTGCAAGTGTCTCAATTTTTACATTGGAGGCAAACCATATTGAAGAGATTTATAGATGGGATGATGAGACATGAAAAGGATTTAAGTTTCTGTACAGTGGTGCAAGGTAAAAGGTGGTAATGTCAGTGGTGTAGGGTAAAAGGTGGTAATGACATGTCAGTGGTGCAGGGTAAAAGGTGGTAATGTCAGTGGTGTAGGGTAAAAGGTGGTAATGACATGTCAGTGGTGCAGGGTAAAGGGTGGCAATGTCAGTGGTGTAAGGTAAAAGGTGGTAATGTTTTAAATGGAAGTATAGAAATTGGCCATGTGCTCGTGTTCTGCTGGAAGTACAAATGTCTCCATCATATAGTTTCCATTCTAGGTTTTTGAGGTTGTTTTGCCCAAGTCCAAGGAGAGATTATTAATGTTATTGTTATTTAGTGCAGAAGTGCGTGGGAGGAGGACATGTTTTAGACCAGGCTACTTTTCGCAATTAGAAAGCCCTCTATAAATAAAAGCGTGCTGGGTGCGCAGATGTCACAATGTCACTTCCTTGCAGATGTGCCCATTGTGGACTTGCTGACGGCTGGTAGCAATATCTCAGCGAATATCACACTGCCCAGCTATACGACGGTGCCAATGCATGTGCGTAGCCGCGACCATGTTACGTCATTTCCTGCGTACGACGTGGCACCCATTGTTAATACGGTCTAATTAAAGACACAGGATAAAACGGTCGCAGCATACAATGGGAGCCCACTTCCGTGCAGCCTTCTGATTTTGGCCTTTTGCTTTTAAAATCAAAGTTCATTTGAAAGTCGTATTTCCCTTACCTGCTTTGCCAAGTAGCCTTGTTTCTGGACTGTGCCGCTTAACTCCATCGTGTTCAGCTGGAAATCTTCCTTAAAGCTGTTCTTTTTCTTCTTGCTTTCAGCCTTAACGGTACAGAAAAGCACACTGTAAGAATCATTATAAGAAGAAAGAGGCCGATTTTTAGTTCAGGCATATAGGTGGTGCTTGCGCCACCTATAGGCTGAAGCTATTGCATTGGATTACAGATTGGGAGAAATGGCCTATGAAGAGGGACACACAGCTCGTAGGCGTTGTTTGGTTATTTGTCCACCCATTGACTGCTCATGGCCATGCTAATCCCTATGGCCTTTCCCACCTAGTTCCTGCCCCTCCCGCCCAAAACGCCTCCTCATGGAAACTCTTTGAGCTTGCTGTAATCAGTCTTCCGAGCGTTAACAACTGGAGTTGTCAACCTGTTAGTGGTGTAATAGAAATGTGTTAAACAGCTCTGCCTTCTGCCACCCGATTTATAACCTATATATGTCCTTCATTGAAGTCCTTTTAAAATAAGCATTGGCAAAGCCAACAGTTTTGGTTTGTGTATACGTATTAGGCAGTTACTAGGCAATGCTAATAGAGGCCTATCTACTCGCACCATTTTGCACCAACCTGCAACCATCAATGGTCAGTTAATACCACTATGGCAGTGCCTTTCCCATGCCTACACAAAAGCCCACATGGTTGGTATTGCTAAGGCTTGTTTCTATGCGGAGTTTATACTGGTGTGGAGCCGATCTCTGAGCACTCAGTTTTCACAGGTAAGATCATGGGAGCGCAAGGAGATGACGTAACTTGGCCTGGTAACTTTCATGAAGCTGGTAAATTGTGATTTGAGCTTGGGTCTCCTGGCTCTACAGCCAGTGGGTCACGGTCATCGCAGGTTTTGACACTGCAGGTTTGACGCAGTGAAGCTGCCGCTGAGTCTGACCATCCACTGACCATGGGAAAAGGTGATCAAATGTCAGGGAGCGTTAAATGCATGGGGCAGGTAAGTTAACACTGATGGAGTAAGAGGCGTGGCAGGGGATGAGTCAGGGCACCACGACAAGAAAGGAATTATTCAGGCAGTGAGTCAACAAGTAGTGAGGGTGGTTCATTAGGATCTCTTGTGCCTCTATACGGGAGTGCGGGGATGTCTCGGGATCTCAATAGGACAATTTAACAGTCGATATAAAGATGGCTTCATGTCAGCCTTGTTGAAATGACCCAAGAGCACCAACAGCTTAACGACCAACAGTCGTCTGAATGTGCGAGGGGGCACTCCTGAGCCTTCCCACAAGTGCTCCAGTCCCTGGCACATGAGCGGGAACCAGGAAGCACAGAGTGCTTCCTATGATCTGTTCTTGTGCGCTGGAGGGCCTTGGTTATGCGAGGCGGCGTTTGGCAGCATCCACCATGAGCTGAAGGTATGTATTTTGTATGAATGTGTATGTTATGTGTGTGTGAATGAGTACGTGTCTGGTGTATGGGTGCACGCGTGAATTAGTGAATGCTGAATGAATCCTGTGTGCGTATATGCGTGTGCTTGTTTTTGGTTTGTGCAGGCCCAGGCTGATGATTTGGGTGGAGAAAGGGATATCATTTTATTAAAAGGTGCCGCATCTGGATTAAAAGACTCATGATAAGTGTTATATGTGGCTCGACTGTCACTTTGGTGCAGCCAGACTAGCCATTTCTTACCGCGGCTTAACATTGTTTTCTGGGCATCTATGATAAAGCAAGCACAATAGACGTGCATTTGGGTGCAGCCAGATTGGACATGCTTTCATATTATGGCATGGCATTATTGTCAAAGCCAACAGGAGTATGTCCTTACGTGGGGGTACTGCCATTATTGGCAAAACCAGTGCCAGTGATGACCAAACTGCCTATCCTTCTTGTACTGGATGGAATGTTCTGGTCCTCCTGGTGCCGTGCCACATGTCGCCGCTCTAGAGTACTTCAAATGCTCGAGCAGAGGGATAGCACCAGAAAACACCTTGACAGAACTAGCTCACGGCAGCCAACTACATGACGTGGTGCATATTGGGAGCTAAAAGATTTCCTTTAGGGCTAATGGAATTATGTGATAGTGCCAAATTATCATAGGATTTGCCTTTCATGTAGATATTTTATACAACACGGAATAATGTGTAATTCGAATCCTTTGAAAAACCAAATGTAGAACTAATTTGTTTTCTCCAGAAAATGCTTGGGACTGATTCACAGAAGCATTTTTATAATGGTGCAATTCCATAGGAAAACCGTAGGTGAATCAGGCCTACTGTGTTTGCATTACAGAATTTTCCAAATCATTCCTAATGCTGGCACAATGCAAACATAAAAGGGAACCCTGAGCAACAAAACGATTTGCACAATTCCTTTCCCCTTGTGCAAAACGATTGCAGGTCGTTTCAACTATGCAATTATTTCAAAAATGGGTGTGGAATTTTTAATACAAATTGCTCAGAATGATTTTTAAGTGGGAATGTAAGTAGGAGGGAAATGTCTGTAGACTTTTCTACCTCAACGACCCCTATGGTTCAGCTTTGCGCTCTCTCAGCTTCAGTTGCCGATCTTTAATCATAGTCTGGAAGAGGTCGATATCCAGCATTACCAGGCGGACACATTTTCTCAAACATTCTACTTCACAGACTAAAGTAAGAACATCTAGAGTCGTAGGAATTAGAAACAAAGGAAAAATCCTACTGCTCAAAGGATCACAGGCAGCAAGGATGAGCATGAAAAGCATAGCACAGGCAGAAGCCTGCGTGCTTCTGCGCTGCCCCTGCACTGATTAAAGTGCCCTTGACGTTAGCGGGCTCATGTGGGTTTAAACGGAATGAGACACAGGGCCTTGTATATCGAATTTGTCATCAGTGTTGGAGAAGAAATTTGCGGGTGTCCAACCACTGGAAACATACAACAGCTGCTTAGTTACTTCAGCATCTCAAGAGAGGAGAGGTGTTTCTGCAAACCTCAAAATTCAACCGCTTCCACAGACCAATAAGCCTCGGAAAGAGGGCTTAGAATGTAACCATTTCATGATGCGCTGCTTGGAAACAAGGCAAATGTGACCATACAGTTTAGCTTTCCCAGGCTCTTCATGATGTGATGTCCCCTAAAAGGCGGGTATCTGTGTCTACCGGAGGGGACCGTTTTGCAACCAAGTTGTGCATCAACTAAGAGGTGATAGAAACGAATCTCCAATAGGTAACATGGTCTTGCCAATGCACCCGAGTGACACCCCAAAACTCTGCAAAAGATTCTAATTTTAGGAAAGTTATGGGCCTCATTACGGGTGCGGCAGTAACCCTGCCGGTGCTACCGGCGGTTTGACGCTGGACCTGTAAATAATCACTGGCGCCGGACTTCCCGGTGCCACCAGGCTATTACAAGTCCGGCGGCCGGGAAGTCACGCACCGGTAATTTTGTTAATCCCCATTCCCATAGAGTCCCACAGGACTCTATGGGAGTGGGAACACGGAAGCACCGGAACTGTTATTAACGTGCCGGTGCTTCCATGATGGCTTTGCGTACCGTGACCACTGTGCCCGGCTGGGTCAGACCTGTCGGGCACAATGGTTCTGGCAGGCAAAACTGTAGTTTGCCGGTCCAGAAACAAGGGTGCCAGTGAGCTTACCGGCATCCTTATTTCTGGACCGGCAAACTTGGCATGAGGCCCATTGTCTCGCACTTAATGAGGACTTGAAACAAGAAACAGTTTGCCTACATTTCTCTGCAAGTACAAGCTGACATGAATCTGCCTCATAATGTGCCTCACTGGTACGGACAGTGGAGCGAAACAGTGCAGTGTCAGCGTTGGGCCAATGGTGGTGTGAGGTTTGTACATTCCCGGAGATCATTATGGCGCAACTCACATAAGTGTATAGCGCGGTCGAGTCGTCCAGGAACTGCTCAGCCAGGTCGCCGGTGCGCATCGCCTCATTGCTCCTTATTCCAATGGGCTTGATGAAGTTTTCCACTATCAACATGGACGCCAATGTGACGCCCTCGAAGCGCGTGCAGGCAAAGTTACGGGAGACCAACCAGTCAACCAGCGCAGAACCTGGAGAAAAAAAATTAGATGAGAGTTATGAGACACAGCAGAGGTGTGCATGGCTCAACATTCTCCTAAATGTATTCTTGGGATGCAATGGCGTGCAAAGTCATATCTTCCTATGTTATCGTCATGCACCGTTGAGGAGCAACTTCCGGCGAAAGGCTTAGCGATAGCGAAGTGTCACAGTTGCAGTATTCTACACCACTGTGGTGCCCTCTCCTCAATTGTCCCACATACCATTCAACCCAGCATTTTAGAGATTGGCACCATTAAGTAGATCATTGCTCCCACTACAGTGCAAATAGAAACTCGATGCTGTGATGAAATAGAAGGTAGAGTCAATGGCTATTCCAATCATGTATAGGGGGGGGTGCATGTTGAGCACCGGACCTCTTGATTCCCATTTCCCAAAATGCAGAACTTGATAAAGAGTAGGTGGGGGCAAATGGAAAGAAAACAGAGGGTTCAATTGACCAGGTGTCAATGGGAGCAGTGTAGTCAGTAAAGCGTTCCAAAATATTTCTGACCCATTGATTGGTAAATGGTAAATATCATAAAAAAAGCTCAATGGCTGAGGTTCAGTTAGTGGCCTGCACGGTATGATATGATATGGCATTTATAACGCGCCTATACACAAGTGTTTCAAGGTGCGACGAAGCAAGGGAGGGGAACAAAGGGAGGACAGACAACGATCCTACTAGGCCAGGTGTCATTCAGATCACGCAAGTGTGTGGGAAGAGGGCAGGGACAGTGCAGTACATGTGAAAAGGTCAACAATAAGTAAGTAACGGCCAACATGTGGCAAGTGCATGGGTAAGTGCAGACATCAGGTACACTTACAAGGCTAATGTCCCGGTCTACTAACATCCACTTAGAGCAGTGGTCTGCACCCTTTGGCTCTCGAGAGGTTTGGTCTACAACTTCACCAGCCTTAGCCAGCATAGTCAATGGAGAAGGATCATGGGAGCCATAGTCCAAAACATATGAAGAGCCGCAGGATGCAGACCCCCCCGCCCCCCGACTTAGATCATAGTAGTCTTCCTGCATCCTGACTTCAACTCACTATGATTTTCTACAGCTTGCAAATATTACAGTTCATTCAAAAAGTCAGCAAAGTGCTCCTTTTATAATGAGAGGTTCTCCAGAAAGAATATGAAGGGCTGGGTGAAGCTACCAAGCTCATACGGTTGTGCCGACATGAAGAAACACGGGGTGAACATTAACTGAAGATCTTAGCGTACAAGAAAAAGCACAATTCAATGGCATAGTCCTCGTCATCTGCCGATACCCAAATTCGAAGAATGATCGAATGCAACAGCAGTTAACAGCTGCCAGACCGACCCACTGTGTGCATTTACTTGCCTTGTACTGGTGCACAGTCCTAGCATGGGCCCCAGCTTTACTCTTGCTAACTCTACACTATTGCACTTTTGTCTGGGTAGCTCTCAGACCCATTTCAAGTTTGTTTTCTGTCATTGTCTCTACCATTTCTGAATGGAGGCTACCCCATGCTTTCCTTTGGAAAAACTGTTTTTGCTTTTGTGTAGGCAGGCGATGGGCATGTTCCCGGAACTCCCCCAATGATACCACCTGGCATAAGAGATGGCAACAGCTGGCAAATGGTGTTAGTATATGGGCATTTTATGGCAGTGGTTGGAGAATGCCTACCGACCCTAGAGACGGGATAAATCCTCCCTCTACTAAAGAAACCCACTGTGGATCCAAACAACCTACGTAACTATCGCCCCATCACCCATATTCCCTTCCTATGTAAGATCCCAGAGAAAGCGGTAGCCAAGCAACTACAGCAACACCAACAATCTCCTCCAAACCGACCAATCCGGGTTCAGACCCAGATGCAGCATAGAGATGGCAACTGTACAGGTGGTCGATGACACCCTCAACATCCTTGACGACGACCAACCCTGCCTCCTTGTTCTAACCAGGTGCTCACTGACACACCTACATCGGTGCATGGGGGTCAGAGGCCTTCTCCTACGCTAGTTCAAGTCCTACCTCGCCAATCGCCAGCAGTTTGTTCAGATGGACTCCTCTAGATCGCCAATGCTACCTGTGGAGTCCCTCAGGGGACCATCCTCTCCCCAGTGATCTTCAATCTATACATGGAGCCGCTGGGAGCCCTTATAACACACACAGCATCCACAAATACGCCATCACAAAGCTATACGAAATCAATCAATACGTCAAGATCGACTCCATCAAGGACATCCACAGGCTCAAAACCGAACTCTCGTTCATCCAGTCTTGGAAATCCAGTGCATACTTGAAGATCAATCCCTCCAAGACCAAATTCCTACTCCTCATCAACAGCACCGAATACCCAGACATACAAACCTGGCTATCAATCATGAACCCCGAGGCATTCACACCCGAGCTCACCTCCTGCGCCAAGACCCTCGGAGTCCACATCGACAAACACCTCTCCTTCAAGGCACAGACATCTTGGTATCAGCTCTTCCTCCTGCAGAAAGCCAAGCCCTTCCTCCCTCCGGACAGCTTTCGATCCAACCTTCAAGCACTGCTCCAATCCCACCTGGATGGAGGCAATGCCCTCCTAGAAGGCCTCCCATTGTCCTCCCTTGTGCCCCTGAAAAGTAGCCTACATGTGGCCAGGCGCCTCAAGGGTCTACGCAGATACAACCACATCACCCCAGCCCTCATCGACCTTCACTGGCTCCCACTTCATGCAAAAAAATCACCTTCAAGTCTTGCTGCATCCTCTATAAGGCAGTCACCCTCAAGTCACTCAGCTACCTCGTGGGGAAACTCAGCATCTCTGGCAGACAGCGCACCACCAGAAAGGACATATGCACACTTGAAATTCACTGTGGCAAACATGAAAGGACCAGAAAACAAGCCTACACCCCGAGACTATGGAACCTCCTCCCGGTCAGCATCACTCACCCCCACGTCCCTACAATTCAGAAAAGAGCTCAAGACTCACTCACCTCTTCAAGGAATCTCTCCGCCTCTCACATCGCCCCCGCACCACCTGACTCGCTAGATGCCGTCTGCCCCTCTCCTCTCACCACCCTGTACAGCTGTACCCCTCTGTACCCTACCCCGTCTGTATGTCGGTTTTGTTGTTACCTCTGAAATGCGCTCCATAATGCATCTGCACTGTTGTTAAGTGCTCTGTTGAGTATCTGTATTGTTGTATACCTCTGTAAAGCGATCTGTTGGTTTTCAAAGCTAGGTCCGCGCTCAATAAATATCATAATAATAATAATAATAGACATGTTTTCTTATGAATCAGCTGCCTGAAGGCATGATCGGTTTTTACGTTTTTATTACACAAGGAGCTGCTAAAGACATTCAGTTAAGTCAGTCGCCCTCATTTCCGAGGTTGGTGCTAGTCATGGCGCTATTAGCGCCATGACTAGCACCAATACCGTTACCGCCACCGACTTGGTGGTATGGGGACTTACCAGTCTATTCCGACTATTGCGGGACCGGTAAATCCCAATTTGAAAAGCCATTCCCCATTCCCATTCATGCCCCCAAATGACTCAATGGGGAGGCGGCAATAACAGTACTGTAAATTACAGTACCGTTATTGACCCCGGTATCCCTTTGCGGGTCCCGTCCTTAACGTCTGCTAAAATGAGGCATTAAGGGAGGGACCCGCAAAGGGACCTCGGAATAGGGCGCAAAGGGATTACTGGCACTGGTGTCATTACCGGTGCCCGGTATCCCTTTGCGCCCAGCTTGTAATGAGGGCCAGTGACTTTCAGAAGACTGCTTAGAAATAAAAGTGGCATTCCCCTAAGAACACAGGGATGCCTCAAATAGATCAGAGGAGTGTGTGTTTTGGGCAGCAAGGGACAAGAAGTGGGTGGGGTGGCCATAGGGCCCAGCATGGCGATGATTGGTTACAAAGTCCAAACACCCACATACTGTGTCCCTCATCCATCTTCTCTTCCCATGCCTATAGTTAGACCTTATAGCCTGCACTTACAGTACCACATTACAGCCAAAACTGAATATATTTTCTTTTAACCCTTCCCCTTCAGATCGTCCCATTGTTATCTCTGGTTCGGGCGAACACTCCTGCCGGATAGGAATACTTACATTACTGTCTTTATTACCATTTAAATACCATTGTCAAGTCCTATTTTCCCACACTTTATCCAACAATAACATATTCAGATTTGTGATCGTCTCCACACAGTGATGTGGTTTAAAATATGCATTTTTAGTCAGTAGCTGCAAGATAATATAGAAAAAAAATGGCCTTCAAAGTTAGGCACTTTTGAAAAGTTGGTGAGTATGCGCTTTGTCGGTGGAGACGAAATAAAGGCTAAGATGTTAAATTTTAAAGGTATTTGTACCGCGCACCGTCACCAACGGAATTGGTCACCAGGCGCTCTGGCGGATCTGTAAATGATAAAGTTGGGTGGGGTGGGATAGTAAGGTGAAGCGGGAGTAGGATAGTGAGAGGAGTGGTGTTCTGTTGGCAGCTTCAACTCGGTATACACCAGATGCTGAGCTTTGGTGCGGGTATTTGTTCGGTGACAGCGTGTGCTGTTGTCCGGCTTATGTGTTGTTGCAGTGTTGTGAAGTGCGTGCGGCTTGTTGTGCGAGAGATGGTTGTGTGAGTTTTTTGAGTGAGATAAGTATGCAGAGTTTGAGCTTATATTGGTTAGTGGGTTACCTGACCTTTGGCATGTTGGCATTTGCAGTTCTGTCCCAGTGTGGCACCAGTTGACCCCCACAGCTCTATCTGGATGCAGCACGGGCCAATGTTTAGGATTCTATCTGGGTGTGGGCAAGCCAGAATTCACAGTCCCATCCAGATGCGGCGCAAGCTAGCGTCTAGAAATCTGTCCAGGTGATGGCATGCTATCATTTGCAACCCTATCTGGATGCTACGCAGGCTGGTGTTCACAATTCCAAGTGTGGCACACGCCAACATTCAAGTTTCATCTAGGCGCGGGCTTGCTGTCCTTCAATCAATCGCATCTAGATGCGACGGAGGTTAATGTCCACAATTCTTGGTGTGGCCTGTGCTAGTCTTCAGGATACGCATAAGTGCGGGCATGCTAACGTTCGAAGTCCTATCTAAATGCGACGCAGGCTAATATTCACAAATCTATCTAGGTGTGGGCATGTTGGCATTCAGGTTTCACCTAGGGCGGGCATGCCAGCATTCATGGTCCTATCTAGATGCGATGCAGGCTAATATTCTCAATTCTATTTAAATGCAGACATGCTGATATTCACAATTCTATCTAAGGGCGGGCATGCTAGCATTCAAAGTCCCCTCTAGATGTGACGCAGGCCAATGTCCACAATTTCATCAAGTGTGGCCATGCTAATATTCTCAATTCTATCTAAATGCGTCTGCCGGTCTGGATATGGTGCGTCCGGTACGTGCAAGTGGGTGTGTCACTTGAGGGCTTTCGTCTGGGTCTAAGTATGTGATCAGTCTCCGGAGTCTTCCTTTTGTGGCTATTTTCCATGATATCTTATGCTCTGTCGAGTGGTTAGTTCTTTGGTTTGAGTGTTTGTCCAGATTGGGAGTGGCCGAGATTGGAGTTATTTTCATCTTTGTTGTCAGTGCTTAAAGTGGGCCGGGGCCCGCCCGGGCCGGGCCCCGGCAGTCTCCAAAAAGTGGGACTGAGCCGGGGCCCTGCCGGGGCCCCGTCCTACAGCAACATTGGCGGGAATCGCAGGATGCATTATCCCGTCGCGGCTGCAGCCGCGACGGGAGATGCGCCTGCAATGAAGTCAGGCAAGCTGACAGAAATGGCAGCCAGCCACAGCGATGCTGTGACTGGCTGCCACTTCCGTCAGTCATAGTAACTACGTCTGGTGACCCCTCACCCGAGAGGTCACCAGAGGCAGTTACTGACTTACTGTCCCTTTGTTTCCCCAGGTCGCCGAGGCGTCTTTAACCCTTGGTGAACCTGGGGATTCCTCGACATATTTCGAGGTTTATAAAAGATGGCTTTGAAAGTACACATTTCAAGCCATATTTTATAAAGCTTTGCCGACGGACAATTTTGTCCGTAGTCAAAGCTTTATTAAAGATGGCTTGAATTGTGTACTTTCAAAGCCATCTTTTATAAACCTGAAATGTTTCAAAAAGATGGCCTGAAAACTAGTCTAACCGTAGGGTATGCACACAAATATATATAAATGTTATATATTTGTGTACGTACCTTACTATGCTTGGTGTACTTTGCAAGCCATCTTTTATAAACGTAGAAATATGTTACATATTTCTATGTTTAGAAAAAATGGCTTGAATAGTACACAAACCATAGTAAGGTACGCACACAAATATATAACATTTATATATATTTGTGTGTATACCCTACGATTTGCATACTTTTTAGGCCACGCCCCTCCCACAAGCCACGCCCCCAAATGAGGCCCCCCCCTCGATTTCTTACCCCACTTAAAGCCCTGTTTGTTGTAATGTCTGCGCATGCTGGTGCGTCTCCGTTGTGGTTACCCTGTGAAGAGCCATGATTTGAGGAGTTTCCTAAATGCTAGGTGGTTTGATGTGTTCCGTATATTCTTAGGTAGGTCATTCCAGGTTTTGGGTGCATGGTGGGAAAAAGAGGATCCTCCGAGTTTTTTCCTGTTGTAGGGTTTTGGTTCCAGGCGTATGTCGGTGCTTGATCTTAGTGTTCTTGTTGGTTGATGTAGGCGTAGTGTGTCGCTTAGGAATTCTGCGCCTTGTTTGTGTATTGCTCTGTGCGTGATGCACATGGACTTGAACATTATTCGCTGTTTTAGTGGTAGCCAGTGTAGTATTTTTAGCGCGGGTTCTCTTCGGGGTAGCTTGAGGAGGAGTCTGGCTGCTGCATTTTGTATGCGTTGCAGTTTTTTTAGAAGTCGTTCGGGCATGCCCAGGTATAGGCTGTTGGCATAGTCTACTCTGGATATGATCAGAGCGATGAAGGTAAGTGTTTTGTTGGCGAACGACAGGAACAGTAGGATCCTTTTTGCTGCTAGCAGGAGGAAGAAACATTTCTTGATTACCGAGTTTACTTGTGGTTCTAGAGTGAGATTGTTATCCATCAGGACCCCTAGGTTTTTTACAGTTGATGATGGTTCTGGTGTGGTGCCGAGCTCTCTTGGCCAGGGGATGTAGTTTATGTCTCCTCCCTTTTTTGATACGATCATTATCTCTGTTTTGCCTGGCTTGATTTTGAGATGGTTGAGGTTCATCCAGTTGAATATGTCACAAAAGCAATTCTCTAGTGTGGTGTTTTCTTATTGGGTATCTTGTATGTTGAAGATTATTTGAGTATTGTTGGCGTAGTTGGAGCATGTTAGGTCGTGTTTTTTGATGAGTTTGATTAGTAGGTACATGTAGATGTTGAATAGCAGCGGGAGAAGGAAGAACCTTGTGGTACTCTGCAGGTGGAGTCTCTGGGTTTGTATTTAAAAGGTTTCATCCATACTGTTTCTGTTCTGTTTGTTAGGAAGGATTTGATCCATAGTAGGGCAGTGTCTGTTATCCCTAGTCCTTCTAATCTCTTTACGAGGATCGTGTCGTTGACAGTGTCGAAAACTGCAGACAGATCAAGGAGAATCAGGTCTAGTAGGCGATGCTCTTCTATGAATTCTTGGGTTGTTCGGTAGACGTACATTTCTAGCAGTTTGGCTATGTACAGTATGTTGGAGATGGGTCTATAGATGACAAAGCACTTATAAATGTAAAAAATGAACTCCATTCTGCAGCATGTTGTTTGCGTTCAGTTATTTGCAGTGCCAGGTACATCATGGGGGATTAGAGTTGAAAGTGTCAAGCTTGCATGTGCATTTGCCATGTCTCTCATGGCTCATCAGTTTCCCTTTTGCCTGGAAAAGGTTTTGCGCACTTTCTTGCACAGCCCAACGTGCACTTTGTGCAGCACTTGATTCCTTGATGCAAATTGCTAGCTAGCGTAAAATGGGGGCACGCTCATTGGAACCAGAGGCCCTCTTTTGGTGGACTGGCCGGGCAGGCAGCTGTGTCTCGGGGGCAGGCAGCTGTGTCTCGGGGGCCTTCAGGTACAGATGCTATGGTCCACTTACCTGAGTAGCTGTCCTTGTAGATGCCACCCTGGTCGTTCTTGGGAACTGGCTTGATTCCATTGCTGCTGTCATTCATTGCATCGACAATGTGGCTGTGGAAACATAGAACAAGAAATGGAGTCTGTTGTTTGGGGCAAAGTCAAAGTCTACCGTCCCTGAGGGAAGCCGCAAAAGCAGCACTCAAAGTATTAACATTATAAATACATGTATAAACCAATTATTGGCGAGAACCTGGCCAGTGGTGGGCTGGATAGACAGTTAAATGTGTTTGGGTGCCCGGAATTCATGCACGGCCCAGCGTGAACCCAAGCTCACCTCCAAACCTTACAGGGTCATTTTTGACGCTAATGGGACCAACTATGTGTTCACTTGGAATACTGGAAAAATAAGGCCTGCTGCTACGGCTCATACACCCTCTTGAACTCGATCACCGAGACTACTGCAACTCACTCTACCTGCCTGTGCATGAAACTGACCTCCAGACCCTGCATGCTGCACAGAGGTCTGTTGCAACACTCCTGGGGCATCCAACTTTGAGGTCACATCTCTCATGCACTGTATCAACTGTACCATCGCCCAATGCAACACAAATATTATCTACAAAACACTGGGCATAGTAGGAATTCTTATCTCGCTAACAAAGATTTGACCCGGAGGGAAAGCCATCACGCTGCTGGCACTGGCAGTCAAGCACAAGAAGACACATTCTGGTAGCAGGTCTTTTAGGAGGAATGAGTGTTTCCAGCTGGTGGAACTCACTCGATCTGCCAGTGGAGTAACTTTGCTGAAAATGTAAGGGGAGGGGGCACGACATCTAGAATGGGACAAAATGGTGTGCCACAAAGGTTGGGGGGTGCGGAGGGGGCAAACACCCCTCCCCCGCCCTAACATTACACCCATGCCATCTGCTCTACTGAACATCTGCCAGCAATCACGAAAACGCTGAACACCTACTTCTTCCAAGAACCTTTGATCCATGTGTCTGGCAGGACCAACTCATGGAGGGGAGAGGGAACTGGAGGGCAGCATAACCTTCATCACCAGTGATGAAGGCAGGACTCGGGTTAAAGCTAGGATTGCCAACCCACACAGGGTGCGCTGTGGTCTACTGAGGGCAATATCGCCCACAGTCATGATGTTCACAGAAGTCCAATGAGGGACGACGGTGGGTAGTCTACGCTCATGATAAACACAAGGCATCAACTATCGAAGTTATTATCTAAATGAGTAGTCTCTCTGAATGCACGTCAGTCTCCCTTCTTTCAAAGAATCTTTCCCATTCCTTGCTGTCCAGGACACAAATAGACAATGGAGTGTGTCTCTATTGGATTTGTAACGGACCCGGATGTAAACAGTGAACCTGCTTGCATCTTATCCAGCACTAGCTCATTCTGCCCTCAAATTGTATTCAGAGACTGTGCACTGGGTCATGATTTTTTAAAATAATAAGATTTTGGCAAAATAGGTTAGTGAAAAAGAATCTTGCGGAGATTGATTCCAGGATGTGGTACAAGGCTTTTATGCTGCACCAAATCGCCACCGTGGTGGCCAAAGAGCAGCTGGCTGGTCTATAACTTGGCATATTGTGCCCTTGTCTAGGGTGTGCAGACCATAGTCTTCTAAGTCAAACGATCAGGCTAGGAGTTTTGGGGGGAGGGGTAAGATAACAGAAGGGGGAAAAGGGTGTGAATACTAACCACGTAGGGATAGGGAAAGGAATGTTTTGTGATAGCATATTCCTACCTTGCTGCAATCCAACTAACATGTTTGGGATCCAAATGCATGGTCTATATGAGGCTGTGTCGAAGAACAATAGGTGGTTCACAACAGGTAGTGTTTGGCTGCATGATGAACTTGTGATGTGCTTTCATCGCCCAGTTAAATCGTGGTGGCTTTTCGGCTCGGGATAGCCTGTACATGATTCCACTGGGCAATATCTGGAATAGTAGGGATAGCCAGGACTGTGCATTAAGTGTGGCCTGGTCAAGAATAGACTGTGTTAAATGTGAATGCAGTTGGACAACAGAAGGGGAGGAGGGGCCACTATGATTCAGTTAATACTTCCCAGGAGTCTGCTACCCACTAGGTTTCCTGCGGTCCTTGTTCTAATCTTGGTATTTCTGCTCTGATTTAAGCCAGTCCCCCCACTTTCAGCAGCCATGCAAGTACCCTAAAAAAGCCCACTTGCCTCACACAACTAGAGATGGGGCGCATATACAGATCCTAGCCTGGCAGCAATGTATGCATAAAGGCACCGCCCAGTCATGCCCTAGGCCTGATTTGGCCGTTCTTAGCATGGTCAATTAGTTATGAGGACTGAGATGTGTAGACATTGAGGAAGGTTGGTCATATACAAGGCTGGAGACCAAACTTTCCCTGGACCAGACCTTCACTTACTTCAGGTTAATATTTGTGGGAAGTTTGAAGGAGCTCTTTAGATCCCGCAGCGGTTCAGCCTTCTCTGGATTTAGTGCTTGAATTGCCTTCGTGATGTCAGCGGCCCAAGCATCGCGATCCTCCCTGGAGCAAGCCTCAAAGAAGTAATCTGTGGAGGTCTTGGTCTTCAGTTTAATGACCAGCTAGTATGTAAAAAACAGGGAATCAGAGATGAATAATAGGTTCCAGATGATAGGCAGTCGTCACAAAGGTTTGATCCGCATGTCATATTAAAGGATTGCCACGTCAAAGTGCAGTTAATAACCCCCCCACGTAATAAATCTTAGAAGTTGACTTTTTGTACTCCACCCAACAACAAAAGATACATTCTTTTATTGTCATTAAGTGTGGTAAACAGAAAAGTGAAAGTACTCTGCCATGAAGTAATTGTGAGTCTGTCCAATCAATGCGATCGAGATAAGCAACTTGATATCCTTAACATGCATGTTCAAGAAGCGGAGGACAAAATACCAACTTGCGTCCACTCACGTCAGCTCCTAGTCCGGAACTGTTCCTTTCCTTTCTGTGTGCACCTTTGGTCTACTGGAAGGCCCTTTATAAATTGCCTCCTTTGTGTCCGACTAGGACTAACTACTGAACAAGATTGCCGCTCAGAAGCTGAGACATGGCTTTCACTCTGATCACATAGGAGTCCTTTTGTGCAAAATGCGCTGGTACCCTGTGATCTTCTGTGTCGAATTCATGGTGGTCTGTATACCTTTTAGGATATCAAGTCTCTAGACTAGCGGTATTCAAACTGTGGGTCGCGACCCCCCAGGGGACCGCGGGTGCATCCCTGGGGGGGGCCGAGAGCTCAGCATGAAATATTTCTTTGAAAAAAATATATATATATATTTTTTTTTAGATTGGAAGAAATGTGCAGGGGTGGCTCACATGGTCGGGCTGTAGCATGAAACTGTCTCAGGCAACAAAGTGGCCCGCAGTTGTAAATGGATATTCATTCTTTTAGTCACAGACTGGGCTTCATTACAACTATGGCGGTACAGTAACAACGGTGCCGGTAAGCTACCAGCACCGTTGCTACCGTACCGCCATAGTAAAAGATGTGCTCGCGGGTGCCTGACAGCCCGCCAGGTCTGACCAGGCAGGCCGTGCGGCAAGCGCTAGAGCACAGCTCATCGGATGCACCAGCAACATTATTAACGGTGTCGGTGCATCCGAACTCCGCATTCCCATTGAGCACTATGGGGCTCAATGGGAATGGGGATCTACCGGTACCGGCACCTGCGAAAGGGCAATTATCAGGTCCGCCTAACTCAGCATGACCCGGTAATTGCCCATTCGTGGGTGCCGTACCCAGATGCAACTACGGCACAGCTACCGCCAGCTACTACTAACTGCATAGTTAAGTAACTCATCAAACTGGTCCACATTGGCCAAAATGGTGGCCCATTTTGACTGGCCCACACCAGCATTTTACAGGGATGATATCTTTTTACTGGACATGTCCAGTAAAAAATGTCATGCCTGCCCCGTGGGCCCTGCAGCACCAATTGCAAACTGTTTGGCTATTTACCCATTTGTTTGTTAAAAGTATGCTCTACAATGCAACATTTTAACCCATTATTTAAAAAGAATTCACAGGGGGGAAACCCCCCGAACCCCACTTTATTGGTTCGGGCTCTCTCACTATGCTCGGTCGCTATGGCATTTTTGGGGGAAATAGTTATGCCCCTCCACTTAAAAAAAATCACCAGCCGCCACTGGCCCTCAGACTGTGTTGGGAACAGGATGGGGGGAACCCAGGGACTATGGTGGGAGCAAAATGGCCGGGAACCATGGGATAGTGGTGGGAGCAGAGTGGGGAGAGCCCAGGGTGTGTGATGGGGTGGGGAGAGACCAGGGACTGGGTAGGAGTGGGATGAGGGAGCCCAACGACTGTGATGGGAGCAGGTGACAGCACGCAACTTATACTGTCCTTTGGCATTTCTGGGGGGTCCCGACCTGCCCAAATTTAGCACAGGGGGAGCCCGGCCAAAAAAGATTGAAGACCACTGCTCTAGACCTTCTAAAAATGAAATAAAATCCTTTCTATCCAAGACTTCTAAATGACTTGGGCTTTTCCAGGCCACTATTATATAGTTCTTCGACATTATGAGGGCCAACCATATGCAAAACAGTCAAACCCCACATCAAATGTAGCACAAAGGTTACAATAATAAATAAGGCTGGACCTCCTCTGCATGAGATAACCAACGACACCACAGGTCTTTCTGTCTCACGGACCATCGTCGTTGAGGTAAAGCTTAAATCTCTATCTGGACATAGCCACCTCAGTTAGGTGAATATAGGAGGGGTAGCCTCGTGAGCACAGAACAAGTCATTGTGGAAGTGGTGATATAGTTCAAGAACAAATCTCATGGTGTATACAGACAATCACATACCGGTCGGTTCTCGTATTCAAGGCAAGGGCAGATAATGGAACATCCGTCCAGAAGGATCCTGCCCTTCAGGCCTGACTCCCGCTTTTGGCCTCCATCCAATTTATAATACAGCAGCTTGTCATTTTGGAGAACGAACCATCGAGATTTCCAGTTGAGTACGAAGTGACCCTGTAGAAGACAGCACAGAAGGAAGAATTGAAATGGGCGCATTCACCAAGTTGATAACATCTGAATATACATCAAGCCATATTGCAGAAATGATTCGGTTGCAATATTTTCTAAACAAACGCATTTTGTTACAGATGTGTTCTAGTGGGAAGGAGAGCTGCCGCAAGGCAGACACTGCATGATGTCTCAGAGGCGGACTCCCTAGGTTGGGGCAAGCTAAATTTATGGGGCGGCATCAACACAGAATCCAGGAGAAGGAGGCATTGATTGGGTCCATAGTCTGGTAAATCAGGCCCTGCTGACTAGGCTTACAACAGGACCAACAAAACACTATGGCGTGCTCTTAAGCGGCAGCTTCCGCCGAATGCCCACAATATCATCACATAGAACAAGTAAAAGCCTCTATTTTAAAACACAGTGGCCTATAGCTCACTAAATCTCCCTGTTGGAAAATCTAGATATTTCTCATTTAGTTTGTTTGTCGGTTCCTAGTGGGCGCTAGTGTGCCACCTATCTAGGAAAGGGGATAGAAGAAGGGCTGTCCCTCCCCTTACTCACTACTCGCATCTTAGCTATTCGTTAAAAGCCAAACACTAGGGTGAGTGTTTACTCCTTTAATCTCACCCTCTTAAGTGTGTAAACGTATGCAGACAGTGCTGCTGTGCAGATAAAAAAAACAAATCACATCCCATGCGCTCGAACAGTCCTGAGAGTCTTGGCGGTTCAGGGGATTAGCCTGAAAGTATCGGTCTATGGGTTTCGGCGTATTTTGCTATGTCTAACTGCTTTCTTCAGGGATATCTAGACTTTCCGGCAGGGAGATTTAGTGAGCTATAGGCCACTGGGTTGAAGTTTTAGAATAGAGGCTTCTACTTGTTCCGTGTGATATTACAGCATGACCACTCAGGCAAGATTGTCCAGGACTGTGGACAGACAGCATGGTGGTTCAGGACAGGCTGAGGGGCAACCTCTGCACTGTGCCCTAGCAGATCTGATCAGGACTTGGTAGTGAACAACATATGGCACCTCAGGAGGCACTGACCTGGAATCATAGTTGGCTACCACATTTACATCTCTGGCTTAGGGATATGGAGGAGCAAGGCGCTGCCTAATCTAAACCATGTCTACTGCTGTGCCAGTCAATACCTATTCTAAGCAGTTCAAATGATGTATGCAATCTCAGAGGAGGTGCAAATTCCTATCTCACGAGGTTGACTGGCACTCATCTCAAGTAAATAAACTGGACGTCAATTCTGCTGGCTGACAGGGACCTCGTTTGAATTAAGGCAGGTGCGTGTATAAATTCACATACAAAATGTGCCTGGGAGGCATTACTAACCCACCTATTTGTGGGAAGAGATATTGAGCGAGTTGGAGCTCTGTAATGTACAGGAAGCAGTCCTTATTGTCAGAAATTAAGTTCATTGTTGTAAGATATGAATGTTGCATTTCAATTTTACTTGTGTAGCCCCAGAAATGGAACTCTACCGTCATGAAATAATGAAGTTTGCAAATATATTTATTTCTTCACTATTTTTAAAAGCAGCTTCCAAGAACCAAATCTTTATTTTGTGACCAAAAGGATACAGCTTTGAAAAGTGAGGAGTACTTGTAGCATAGCCGTGGCGAGGTGTTCTAATTACAGCCAAAAATCTAAATAAATATGTACACTACAGTAAGTTATGGAACCTCTGAAACTTGAGGAGAACCATCTCTGGGTCCGGAAGCATCTTAAGACCTTCCTCTTTGCCTCTGCTTTTGCCCCCTTCTCCCCTGCTGATCTGTTTTCTCTCTCGGCACTGTGCACCTGGCCACCCTCTGTCCTCCGGGCCCAGGTACCTGCTCACTCTGCCACCCTCCTACACTGCCTCTGGACCACCCCTTGCACTGGGGTCTGTATCTGTACCCATACAGTCCCCCCACCCCCCGCCAGCTTTTCTTCTGCACATATCATATATACCCTGTTGGCTAAACCCAGCACTTGCCACTTGCTGGCTGCACTACCACCGTTTTTTTCTCCTTATTTATTATTAATTATGTTTTCTCTGTTCCGCACTTTACATTTCTCCCCCCTCCCATGCACTTGTTCCCTTCTCCCATTTCCTTGCATTTGCGCGTTCTCAATGTCACTGGGCCTATTAAGATCGTTGTTTTGGTTTTCCCCCGTTCCCTTGCCTTGTTGCGCTTTGAAACACTTCTGTATGAGCGTGATATAAATAAAATATCATATCATATCAAGCTACCGGATATGGAGGCATTCAGTTTCCTTAAAGGGAAAAAGAGCATGATACAAGATGGATGCCTTTGCAGAGGTCAAGAAATGTGACTGGAAGGGGCAGGCTCAGGGGCATTAAAAGAAGAAGAAGAAAAAAAAAACATATGAAGAGTAGTAAATTCAGGTGACAACCGCGCAACAAAGGTGGAGAGGCCAAACACAGTCCATTAATCCAATCCAGAAGGGACGCAGGGAATGCGCTTTGAGAGAAAGAACAGTGCCAAGAAGTCAAGGGTAAAGTTTAGGATTACATAGGCACTATGTGACAAAGAGCCTATGCTGTGATGTGTGAAGAGGGGGGCAAGACACTGCCATCTGGATGGGCCAGTCGGTCCTCATCTGTCCTCGAAGTCTGATGTCTTTGTTTATGAAACACCTGCGTTAAGGGAAGCAGAGAGGACCTGCTAGTGAGCCATCTAGTCCCTGGCGAGATGGGTAATATTTACAGTGCATATCAAGACGCCCATGGTAGGAAAATACGGTTAACTAATTTACATAATGTAGTCAACCCAGGATGCATCTCTCATTCTCTATAATGGAAATGTGCTTGTTGAGGGTGGGGGCGTTACAAAATCTATGATGATTTGGAGTAATTTAAGAAATTTCTTGGGACTTTAGGCAGTGTGGTGCTTATCATAAGTTTGGCAATGTGGTACACATTTTTGGGGAGTCGATGGAATGACTGCACTGCTAAATTACGTGGGTTTCTTTCAAGTTAATTATTTAGCTGCAGCAATGTGCTGAAGATAAAGGGCCTGATCATGAGTTGTGCAGTAGCCCTTAAATGCGGCGGTAAATGAGTTATCGCCGGATTGAAGAGTCCGCCCAATCATGAGTATGGCGTGTTTACCCCAGCTCAGAGCTGGGGGTAAACACGCCAGAAAAATTGCAATTCAGCGCAATTACCACGGGTATGGACCCAATGGGGAATAACGTTTACCGCCCAACCCATGATCCGGCAGTAATACCGCTGGCAGGTAGGCAGTAACGCAAATAAAGGTGGCTGGTATCCGAGTCGGAATACCGCCCAACTCGTGGGTATCCGGTAATAATGTCTACATGCATAATGTAGCCGGGAAAAGCCATTGCCAACATTATATATGGTGACATTATGGGGACGGGTTGTGGGAAGTCTCCTCATCGCATTTAATATATAAAATCAGGGGTTACAGGGGTGTCCCCCGCATGTTCAATGTCATAATGTCTCTGCAAAAAATGGCTACTTTTTTGTCAGGGGACATTTTTGTGGGGACATTATTACATGGAACCAACTCGTGATAAGTCCCAAAGCCTCTACTTTAATGACAAAAACTGCAGGAATTATCGCGGGCAAAATTACCACCCAAAGTAATCCCCCCCAAATTCCCATGGGCTCCTATGGGTCTCATAAATGGGAACTAACCTCTGTCACCTGTAATCTGGTGGCAGTATCGGAAACCAAGTTTGAATGAGACCCTCTCTCCCCCCACCCCAAAGAAAAATAGGATCACCAACCATGGAAACTTAAGTACAGGTATGCCCGAGTCATTACAGTTAGATAATCGGTTATTCAATATGAGTGTAAGAAACACGTTCAATGCTTCTAGTTTTGCATTCTGGTACCTGTAGTTTTGATTTTTCGTTAGGAGGGATGAACTAGGCACCAGCAAGGAAAAAGGTGACGCCCCTAACCACGAGTAGAAAGGCAGAGAATATTTGCGCAAATAAATCCAGAACCAGCATTAACAGCGAACGACAATGACGATATGTACAAAAAAGCTATAGCAAAGAGATTTACCAACAGAGGAAATGGTGTTTTACACTGATTACAATTCTACAGTAGAAAGCAAGACATGCCAGAACCTGTACATGACTATGTGATCAGGTTGAGGGCAACGATGGCCCTACGTGAATTTGGAAGTAGTGTAGAGGACATGATCCAGGACATGCTTAAAGTTCATGCACACAAGAAGGTCTAAGAGAACGTAATTCGGGAGAAAGATATCTCATTAGATAAGGCCATCGATATTGCCAGGGTGGCAGAAGAAACTGAAGTAAGAAGCAACAAATGGCAGGAAGCCCACTCGTCAATGCATGCGCTGCAAACAAGGAAAAGACATTACACAGATAATAAAGTGCACGTGGAGAGGAGCAAAGAACCAATGACAGCCCACCGACCTGAAAGTACCGTACACTCGACGAATGACATACAGTGTCCCGCACAGGGAAAGGACTGTGGCATCTGTGGGAAATGGTAACTTTGCAAAAGTCTGCAGCTTGAGAAGCAGCAAAATATCTTCTGTCAACACAAGGGAAGACAGAGTACATGCAGGACCTTACTGCATTGACGGTGTGTGTAAAAAAAGTGCAGGAAGGAGAATTCACACAGCAACACCAAGGCAGATGGCAAATAAAAGGTTAATGGCTAGTTCCGGGTCAGAATCAGCCATACTGCCCCAACACACGTACAAGAAGTTGGTGGGACACAACAAGGCCTAACTGGACATTACGCTAGACCCCAATGCAACAAACAGACCACGTGCTAACTCTAGAATGTAACGATTATGAACAGTTGAAGCAAAGTCAAGTTATTTTCCGATTTGCTAGGGTGCGTTAATGACTCGGGAGGATAGCTCAGGGCCAATGTGCTTGCCTTGGAAGAAAGACAAGGCAGAGCAACACAGGTTCGATCCCCGCATCTGCGCTTAAAAACCTTAAGCGCGCTATATATAACCAATTACAGTTACATAAACTTGAGACCTGGGGCAATTCCAGTTTAACACGAAGTTCGTCCGTTCCAAGGACAGGCAGGGTGGCACTTCAGACACAGCCACAGAAAGCGCTAGAAGAAGGCCTGATTGAGCTGACTGAGTCATCCAAGCTGCCCAGTCCAGTGGTACCAATCCAAAACCACAAACGCTTTGAGAATCTGCATCAATGTATGCAGCCTTAAATAGGAACGGCTACAGACAGTTATCTCCTTGCAGAGGCATTAATCAACTCATTCTGATGCTAAAAGAAGAAAACAAGTATTTGCCAAACTTGATATCTAGGACGCATATCATCAGATATGCCTACAGACACAATCCAAACCACTGACACCATGTATCACCCTTTTGTAAAATCCCAATTTACTTGCATGCCGTTAAGCCTCTCCTCTGCGGCATCCGTGTTCAAAAGGATGCTGATTCGCTGTTGTGTAAAGGGGATAACATCTTGTATTCTGAGGACAGCAGACTGCTGTAAGCTGCTGATGGGTGGACCCATGACAAGGCACTGCAGGAAGTGCTGAACTGATTGGAGGGAGCAGGCATCACATTAAGTGAAATGGAGTTCAAGGGTTGCGCAACTGCGTTGAAAGTAAGCCCAAAATAAACACACTGCAGGCAAGTGTAGGTACACGTGTGTCCATGACTAAGGAAGAACTCGGGCTGCACCTTGTACTAGCTGAGTTTCATGCAGTTTATCCCTCTGTTCTCAACAAAAACAGCCACTAGGAGACTGCCACATACGAAGGACAATGAGTTTGGATGGATGCTCTTGCAACAGGAAGTGGCGTGGGAGCACTGGGTCTCAGACCATTCAACCCAAAGTTGTGCACAACTACTGATGCAAGTGCCTATGGCTTAGGTGCCACCCTGACCCAACGGCAAGTGGAGGTTGAGCCTGTAGTGGGGCTCACATCCAAGGCGATATCTGTGTGACAGAAAAAATTACTCAACCATTAAAAAGATGTTGGCCTGTGCCAGGGTGGTTGAATACCTATGGACATACAAGTGGGGAGCCAAGTTCTGGCTGTTGATGCATCATAAACCCCCTCATTCCTCTGTTGAGCCCAGATGGCAACATCTGCTCCCAGACTTGCCAGGATTGCAGAGAAGCTACAAGAGTATACATTCACTATTCTATACATTCAAAGTAGGAAGAATCTGCAGGCAGACTGTAGCTGAAAGGAAGAAAACGACAAAGACAAAGGTGTCGTGTGGTCCATGAAAATGCATGAGGGCTGCCCTCATGACAGTCAGGACTTAATGTCTATGTTGTGTGCTCCGGCATTCACAGACTCAGAGCTGCCAAGTTTCAACGCTGAACCGGCCACTGAATGCCTTGCCAATTCTGGGTGCAGCAAATGTGTGGTTACTGCAAACCAGGGTTAGCTGGGACGTAAAATTGGCCTCGGTAATTCATATATCTTTTTAAACGTGTCCCAGAATCGCATATGGCAATTTCTTACTTTTCAGGACACATAGAGTACTAAAAAGTCATGGGTCTGTAACCTGTGGCACTTTGGTCCGAAATAAACGGAGCCACTACAGCCCTTTTTGGGCGGCCCTTGAGACTTGGCCCTTGCCCTATGGGCCATTTCGAGACTGCTGCAAACCCGAGTGTCGTGTGCCTGACTTCACGCCGCACATCCGTCCTTATCTCCTTTGTTGGTGTCTCTTCATCTCACCGCCCCCACTCCCTGAAAACGTAAGTCCTGGTTGATGACTAACCCCGCCGCGCTCGGGGCGCTTCCGGTCTACGTCATCAAGATTCCAAGACACGAGGGCCAGCCGAGATACATTCCTTCTGGCCAATGCATCTTCCCGCCCCTCCCCTCCCCCCGCTGCTTAGCTGTAGCCCTGGGGAGGGAGGACACAGTACACTGGCAGGGGCTGTCAGACTCCACAGGGCACGCTGGAGATCACAGCTGTCAAACAGCTGCCGGGGCACCCTGGGCTCAGCTTTTTTGCTGCATACCTTGTGGGAGAGTCCGGGCAAGGAGGGGAAGAATATATGAGTTCAGGCATGCTTCCTGTACACAGAGTTAATATGAAATGTTTACATTAAAACCCGCTCTAGCATGGGGGGTGTTGGGGGGGGGGGGGGGGAAATCGCGGAGGGGGGTGTTAAACTGTTAGTTGACCCAATCGAATTCATTGTTCAGAACACGGGGGGGAAGGGGGGCATTGCTTTCTTTCGTCTGTAGCCTGCGTAGTACTTTGGAACACGTTCAGTGATGCATGTATATTTCTAAAACGCATTCCACTTTGGGGCGATGGTTGACAGGTTACAACATACATCTTACCCCAGAAGCTCTGCTGACACAGCTTTCATGAAGAGGGCATACCTAGATGACCCCACCCCTACTCCTTACTAACAGAGCTGGGCCGGCCTAGGTGAGAATGGAAAATGTAACACCAGGCCACCCTCTTTCAAAGATTGGTAGGGTTGTCGTGGAGTCTGTCACATATGCAGATGTTAGAGACAGAGTTTAGGTTGGGGTGCATAGGCCAGTTAGTCACTAATAATGCCATTTTCATCCGAGGTGGGCAAGGGGAAGTGTGTAGGGCTGGGTAGAGATAGTAATATCAAAGCAGCAGGACTAAGCAGTAAAACAAAAGAGGTAATATCTGGAAGATTTAGAATTAATCTTAACCTCTGGCATTGCTCCGGCAACCCTCCAGACCATCGTTCTTCAGCCTGCCAAGCCATTACAAAAGGAGAAAGATGAAATGCAAATAAGGCTTGGTCCCACCCCCAGAGGGGCAGGGCATTGCAGACCAAACTACTTTGTCACATCCCTTCCACACAAGACCACAAGCATCCCCAAACATGTTTTGGCCTTGTTGGGCTTCATCAGTGAGGAATAGCTTGGGTCTCTAGGCCCAGCTGGCATGGGACCCAGGTCTGGGCATATCCATCCCATTTGGGGGGTCTAAGCAAAACAAAAGAGCTGATGGCTGGAAGGTTTTGAATTAATGTTAACCTCTAGCATGGCTCTCAGCAACCCTCCAGGCCAAGCCATTGACAAAAAAGGGGCAAGGCCATGTGCACATCCATCTTGGTCACACCCCCTAAGAAGTGTCAATCTCATTTCAGGCCAGTAGAGATGGGACAGAGTGAAAGTGAATCACATGCCAAGCTAGTAGGATTAGGCTGATTCCGAGTGCTTCCTCAATTTCCTGAGTCCAGTTCATTTCTAACCTCAAGCAGCTCTCGCTACTAGTTTATATTCAGAATTCAACTATCTGCGGTGGAGGTCTGCAACCTGTAGCTTTCCAAATGTCTTGAACTACACACGCCCATGATCCATCGCCTTTGACTGTTTGAAAGTTGATGTGTGTTGTAGTCAAAAACCTCTGGAAGAGCCAAAGGTTGCAGACCCCTGCTTAAAGACTCCAATGACTGTAAACAACTCCTTAGGCAGCCATTTGTATTTCCCGAAGTGCACATGTGCAGGAAATACATCTCCCCTTCCCCCCAAAAAATGTATGCTCTCAGTTTTTAGGCACAAACATAATGAGCAAGCAGAACATTTCAAAGAGCTGTTGACCAAAAAGTCACGACTGGATAAGGATGGTCCAGATGGCAAGTCCTGGAGTGCTTCTTTCAGCCTTTCTATTATGCTGGATGCGTGCGAGGCACATGTGTGCTGCAGCCCTAAGTCTCCTCCAAAATACTTAAGTAAAAGAGTAGGAGGGTGTGGGGGGGTAGTAAATGGGAGGGAAGGAACTCTAAATGTTATGTTGTGCACTGTTGCGTACTATTTGGAAAGCACATGTATCTACTATTTACAAGCGGTGTCAAATTCCTTGCAGATCAGTTGAGTTACCTCTAGGATAAGGGGTGCCTGGGGTTTTGCCGCCTTCCCCAAAATCCATCAGTTATGGTCTTTGTGTGCATGCATGTCCGTGATGTGGGTGGCTGCGCGTAAAGGGTGTGTGTGGCTGCGAGACACAATGCGTGAGCATTCAAGCCCGTTTGCGTGTGTACATGAGTTTGTGTGCAACACTATGCTTGTGAGTTTATGTATTTTGTAGTGAATGTGTGTGAGAGAGTATGTGTGGACATGCTAGCCTGTGAGTGTGTGTTTGTTTGTGGTAAGCAGGACTGGAGATGGCGGATAAACCTTTTTTTCCTCAGTGCTGGACGTCACTCCGCACCTATGAATCCTCTCTCTGCTTGGCCTTAAGAGTCACTTCTGAGTCACTAGACTTCTCCACCCAGAGCAAACAGGTGGAATTGTACAAAGTCTACTTCGGGAAGCTTCCTCGAGAACAAAACACTGCAACAACCATGGACCCATGGACACACCCAACGCCCGTCCAACCAAACCTGTGCTCCACATCCCAAGCCTTGAGAGCAGTTCAAAAGGAGGCAGGGGCTTCACAACTTAAGGACCACAGCTTTGGAACTCTGTGGCCCGGCCTAACATCCACGCCGGCCTATCCTGAGATCCACGCCAGACTAGTCGGACCTCTGTGCCACCAGGGGGACGTGGGGGGGGAGCTCAGTCCCAGGTCTTTTGGTTGTAGCCGCGAATAGAAGCTCAGGGGCTACAACCAAAAGGCTAGCTAGCCCCGAGTCCCGATATTAGCATATCCCCAGATCTTTTCCAGACCTAGCAACACCCCTGCGTGCCAGCTATATGGCCAAGTCTGACATCTGTACGGCACCCAACCACCTCGGATTTCGGATCTTAGATAATTGTTCACCACACTTAAGGAGACAAGTGCCTGAGAATGGACCACCGTGGTTTACGGAAATATTGAGAGGTCAACTGGTTATATTACAACTGCACTTCACACTTCATGCCCATTAATGTTCAGCTTATGTGCAAGCATGGTCATAGGAAGGGCGTGTATCAAGGCTTTGCAAAGGGATATTGTAAAATATTATGTCAGGCCATACCCGAGAGCTTTTAAGTGTTAAGGCATGTCTCTGGCACCACGCATGAAACATAAGAATAGCAATGTCTTGGCTTTTGTGTAGTGTGCGACCCCTACACTGGACATTTATGTAATAACAGATCATTCCACCGCCAAAGTAATGGTACTTATTGTGTAGATGTATTTATTTTTATTTATTTGCATTTTTAAAGCGCTCACACAGCCCACGGGCATCGAGGCGCTGTTACAGGAATTTTTTTTTTCTTAGTTACCTAGAGGTTTCTAAGCGCCGACCCGGGGATCCAACCTGGGTTGCTTCGTGTCGTATAGCTTCCAAGGCGAACACGTTGCTGCTGAGCTATCCTCCCGATTGCACTGTAAATCCCATGATCCTTCACCATCCACTGTGCTGGTTAGGGATCATGGGAGTTGAAGTGCAAAACATCTGGAGGGCCATATAATGAGTAACCTTAGTGTGTTAGGCTGAAATGCTCAATTGGCCTAGCAGGGATTTTAACATGTGACCTACAGGTTACACACCGAGCTACCGCACTAGTTTCCAACAAGTTTTTGCGCAAGCAGTGATGCGGCTGGGAGGAATGGGCCACAGACAGCCAGGGAACGCAGCACCATGAGGCGTGGCAAGATATTTTGTGGGGTCAGGAAAGAAGTAGAAGTGCCATTTGCTTGAAGTGCTGGTGTCAGGGCTTGTTTTCCCTCATTGCCAATGTGGTGTTTACAAACTTGCCAACATGACCCATTCCAATCTGTAGGTCCTTATCCACTCCTGGTTTTTTCTTTGCATTCTGGTACTTGGAGTTCCACTTTCCCAGTATAAAACTCGGACTACAAGTCCCAGAATGCAAAGGAGAGAAAAAACAGGACTGGATAAGCACCTACAGATCGGAATGGGTGGCAAGTATGTATTTAGGCAGGCTACAAAATATGGATGTTACTTACACTGTAGCGGTAGTCGAGCGTGAACCTTAGAGGATAGAGCTCTCGTTTTTTAGTTTTGCTTTTTGGGTGGCCACCAATTTACTCATCTGTTCTCCCACATACAGTGATCGAAGTGACCACGAACGGTCCGGAGCGGTGTCCCACTGCTTTTATTTTTTTCTGTTCACCATTCCTCTAACCTCGGGTGTAGGATGGAATGGACATGTCGCTTCATTTCTGAGATCGCTGTTCTGAGATGACCCCCCAATGCAACCAGTGTGCAATATGAATAGAGCATGGGGAGCACACCTGCCAGTCACCGTGCAGGTGTTTTGGACTACAACAGCAATTAGCGATGGTTGTCCCGGGAGGATAGCTCAGCGGCAGTGTGCGCGTCTTGGAAGCAAAACGACATGAAGCAACACAGGTTCGATCCCCGCGTCCGCGCTTAGAACCCTCTGGGTGTTTAAGCGCGTTATAAATACGTAGCGCATCGATGCCTGCGGGTTGTATGAGCGCTTTATAAATGTAATTAATTGGGCCCAATGATCAGAAATGTCAGTGTAAAGTTTCTGGAATTGAAATCCCTGCTAAGTTCATTCGTCCTCCATCGCAAGTCCATTCAGGGCCACCATGCAGTGATCGTGGTCCTCCTCTGGTATTGCTGCACGGTCTTTACCCTATAAGCCAGGCACATGCCATGCGCATCCAAGATGACACCTGGTGGGGCACTCAGAACAGAAACACACGGAGATGCAAACAGCTTTAGACGTTGGTCGTCGCATTCCCGCGAAAGCTTCCCAAACACGGATATATTCCTCATTTCGGAGTGGTTCGCTAAAAAAGAATCCATCATTCCTTTTAAAGCATAGCGTATTCTCAAACATGCTTATGGTCGGGCAAGCGCGCGCGCTGCTGCTGGAAAGCAATACCGCCGACAGCAATACCTTCAGATCAATTAAACATTCCCTTTATGTGAACAATTACTCCAAAGGGTGCAGCAATGCTAATGGATATTTCTTTTCACATGAAAACCGGTTTTTAGCGCATACCGCATGGGCCTAGGGCCAATCGTAGCACTGGAATGGGAAGCAGGGATGGATGGAATGCTTTAATGATTAGTGCGTCAAATGTGAACATAGCATCCGATTCCTCCAGCTTCGAAGCACTGTATTATTAAGTGCTCTGATTATACAGTTGTATGGTCCTCAATTGAGCGATCTGAGAAGGATGAATGGTTGAGTGTTGTTCCAGCTGGAGACAATTGACTTGCTTTTTTATCTCCATAGCTTTACGGCACTACTGGTGGATTCCATGTTGGATACTGGCGACACCTGGTTACTGGGGCATTGCGCAGGGCTGGTGGATTCCATGTTGGATGCTGGTGACTGGGGCATTGCGGCAGGGTTGGTGCATTGCATGTTGGATGCTGGCGACACCTAGTGCCTGGGGCATTGCGGCACTACTGGTGGATTGCATGTTAGATGCTGGTGGCACCTAGTTACGGGGGCATTGCAGCAGCACTTTAATTTATTACATTTATATTGTGCACCAAGTGGCCCGGAGGCGTACGGGCGCAGAACGAACAAAGACAATAACAGGTAATACAAGTAACATCACAGCTGACAACATCTGGCAGGCATCGTCAACTGGTTACAAGTGGACAGCTATCTAAAGAGCAACGTTCTAAGGTTCTTTTTGAACACTTCAGTGGATTTCATGGACCCGAGATCCTGGGGGTGGGGAGGGGTAGTTATCCTGTTCCAGACTTTCGGGGCTTTTACAAAGAAAGACCCTTTTCCCCTTTTTCTACCAGTGTAAGTTTACATCTGGGTACCTTCAGTAGTTTCAAATTGTTCAATCTAAGATCTCGAATAGATGATTTACTTTCTAATACTTCTGCTAGTTAGACCGGATTTGACAATGTAAGACATTTGTGAGTAATCATAATAAGCAGATATTCAATCCTGGTGGACTGCATGCTAAACACTGGTGACAACTAGTTGCTGGGCCTTTATGGCAGTACTAGTGGATTGCATGTTGGATGCTGGTGACACCCATTTACTGGGGCATTGGAGCAATACTGGTGGATTGCTTGTTAGATGCTGGTGACACCTAGTTGCTGGGGCATTGTGGTAGCACTGGTGGATTGCATGTTGGACACTGGTGACATCTAGTTGCGGGGGCATTGCGCGGGAACTTTTGGACTGCATGCTGGTGACACCTAGTTGCTGGGGCATTGTGGCAGCACTGGTGGATTTCTTGTTGGATGCTGGTGACACCTAGTTACTGGGGCATTGCTGCAGGTCTGGTGGATTGCATGTTGGATGCTGGTGACACCTAGTTGCGGGGGCATTGCGCGGGCACTTTTGGACTGCATGCTGGTGACACCTAGTTGCTGGGGCATTGCTGCAGGTCTGGTGGATTGCATGTTGGACGCTGATGACACCTAGTTGCTGGGGCATTGCAACCATGTTTGGTTTCTTAATTCATTCCCTCTTGCTGATAATGTACCCTTTCAACATGAACTACTAATTATCAACAGTCCAAGTAAGGCTTCTGAAGAAGAGGGTCTTCCCTCAAAACCCGTAAAGCCACAGTATCTCGTATCTTGGACTCAATAAGATTATGTTTTGCTAGGATCACATGATGTGATTAAAAATGCTTTCGTGTATTTTACGTAATTCACGTCTTCTGAAATTCTTTTTTCTTGACATGTGTATATGAAACAACATTTATTGAATCTCTTACTCTGCATGTGTTTATTTCTACCGAGAACCTTTTAACACCATTTTGGTGGATTGTTGATAGTGTGCGAGGGACGGGAGGATTCCTATTGTTGGATCCTTTTTCTTGTTCTATGACTGCATGCTGGAAACACCTAGTTGCTGGGGCATTGCGGCAGCACTGGTGGACTGCATGCTGGGAACACCTAGTTGTTGGGGCATTGCGGCAGTACTGGTGGAATGCATACTGAGAACACCTAGTTGTTGGGGCATTGCGGCAGTACTGGTGGAATGCATGCTGGAAACACCTAGTTGCTGGGGCATTGCGGCAGCACTGGTGGACTGCATGCTGGGAACACCAAGCTGTTGGGGCATTGCGGCAGTACTGGTGGACTGCATGCTGGAGACACCTAGTTGTTGGGGCATTGCGGCAGTACTAGTGGACTTTTTGCTGAAAACACATAGTTGCTGGGGCTTTGCGGCAGCACTGGTGGACTGCATGCTGGGAACACCTAGTTGTGGGGGCATTGCGGCAGTACTGGTGGACTGCATGCTGGGAACACCTAGTTGCTGGGGCATTGCGGCAGCACTGGTGGACTGCATGCTGGGAACAACTAGTTGTTGGGGCATTGCGGCAGTACTGGTGGACTGCATGCTGGGAACACCTAGTTGTTGGGGCATTGCGGCAGTACTGGTGGACTGCATGCTGGGAACACCTAGTTGCTGGGGCATTGCGGCAGCACTGGTGGACTGCATGCTGGGAACACCTAGTTGCTGGGGCATTGCGGCAGCACTGGTGGACGGCATGCTGGGAACATCTAGATGTTGGGGCATTGCGGCAGCACTGGTGGACTGCATGCTGGGAACATCTAGATGTTGGGGCATTGCGGCAGCACTGGTGGACTGCATGCTGGGAACACCTAGTTGCTGGGGCATTGCGGCAGTACTGGTGGACTGCATGCTGGGAACACCTAGTTGTTGGGGAATGCGGCAGCACTGGTGGACTGCATGCTGGGAACACCTAGTTGCTGGGGCATTGTGGCAGCACTGGTGGACTTTTTGCTGAAAACACCTAGTTTCTGGGGCTTTGCAGCAGCACTGGTGGACTGCATGCTGGGAACTCCTGGACTGCATGCTGGAAACACCCAGTTGCTGGGGCTTTGCAGCAGTACTAGTGGAGTGCATGCTGGAAACACCCAGTTGCTGGGGCCTTGCGACAGCATTGGTGTATTGCATGTTGGATGCTGGTGACAGCCAGTTACTAGGGCATCTACATCTTGACCCTAATGGAAGATTTTCTCCCAGACACCTGGTCACGGAGTATGGTCTATGAGGGGTTCATGCCAGGTTCAAATCATTTGTGGTCAATTGGACACAATTCGGTTCTACGGCCAATAGCAAATCTAGTCCATCCCCTGAACCCCCCCACCCCACCCCTCTTCCCACCTGGGGGTAAATACTGGCCTCTGTATTGTTTAATTTGTACATTGAGCTGCTGGGAGATCTGGTGCCCCACGGATGGCTCAATGTTCACCAATTCCTGAATGGCACACCGCTATATCGGAGGGCGTCCAGGGTATCAGATCCAATCAAACTCTGCAGCCACCAATTTAGCCTATCTCTTAAACTTAATGAACAAAGACAGCGCTCCTATTTTTGGTATGTAAATCTGCAAAGGCCTCTAATAAGTTTCAGATGCCAAGGGTGAAAATATAGGTGTGATAAGCATGCGCTGAGGGATCCAACAGCACGCAGGAGCTACTGTACCTCTGGGAAGCAGGGAGCTAATGCATTTCTAGAGACAAGCCTGACATAAACATGAGAAGACATAATAAACGACCGGTTACATGTCTTCTAGTTGTGGCTTAATGCTATGGTAATTACTTGACCAAGCACTGCATATGACTGTCAGGTAGCTATGCTTGTATAGTGGCAGTTGGCCTGGGGAATCAAAAGTAGCTGCTAGTAGCAGTTGGTATCAAGTTAATCAGGCTCGTTGGGACGACAAGCAGGTGCTAAATAGTTTCCAGCAATTTCGATCCATCCCACGATGCCTGACCTTGCAGTTCAGGTCTGCGTTCACAATCAGTAGCATCACACAGCTATTAGTATGTCAAATGAAATAATTGCGCATACTCATAGAATGTGGTAGCCAGCCTTCTGCATAGGATCTTTCACAGGCACAACCTGTATACACCCTGTTCTGCCTTCTCTTTGCCGGCTGCTAGTGGACAGAAGAGTCACAGGGAAGGCACGCTTTTCACAACACACCATTTCATCTGACCGCACCCCCATCCATGAAGACCAAGCTCATACTTATTTTCTATTTTCACTTCTTATCTCACTTAAGAGCAGAATGGGAGATCGTGCTTTCCCTGTTCAGGCCCTACTACTATGGAATTCTGCATCCATTTAAATGAAGGTGGGTAAAAGCCATCTGCCTTTAAGGCATCACCTAGAAACCACCCTCTTCTCCAAAAAGAACACATATGCATATTCGGTTTCTGGTCGTTCTCAAGACTTCCCCTAGTGCCAAGAAGCCACCTTCATGTTGAACATTCGCAATTCAAGTTCATGAACCTAGCAAAATAGATCTAGTATTATGCCTTGATGATCAAATAAATGCTGTACTTGAAGGGTCAAATGTTAGTCTATTGAGAGAAATATATCATTCATTCAGATTTTTCTATTTTAGTGCGGTTTACTATGGCAATGTTTTCTATATACCATGCCTTTTTAAAGTATTGTTTTTTTTTGTTGCTTTGTGCGGACAAAACGTACGTGTGCCAATTTTCTTTCACTTGGATTTTTTAGAAAAAAAAGACGCAAATGCTGATTTGTTAATCAAAAGAAAAACGACTGCCTTATCATGAAACAATGGCGTGTTATTGGGGTGACGGATTGAAGGCACAGGAAAAACTGAACTGATCCCGCAAGCTATGACGGTAAGTCAAAAAGAGAGCAGCTGCTAAACCAAGAATGCGGTCCACCTGAAGACTGGGGTCCAAGGCTTCTGAACTCCCCCCGCCCCCCTCGTGCATGGGTGAGGGATGGGGCTTCATGTTCCAGGTCCCCACCATTGAATGCTCTGAACATATCCTGAGCTCTGTGCATCTGTAGCCCTTCAGTACCTGCTGGAGCCTACACACGCACCACTGACCGATCCTGGCGCCTTAATTATCACTTTAAACATCAAAGCGCTGTAATAAAGGGTGTTCTTTAACCAAACTCGGTGGGCCTGGGCAAGATGAAAGCCCGAACCGCAGCTCCTCGGTTGGAGCCTGTGACATTGCAGCTGTGCTCAGCTCTCTGCAGGCGGTCACATGACACAGTGTATGGTCCAATGATGCCATGTGGGCGGTTCAGGTGATATATAGTAAACCACAAGACCATACATGTTATCATTTTCCATCTGTATTTCTTTTTTTTTAAAACAATTTTTGGTGTAGGCCTAAACAAGTACATCAACATAGCACATAAACAATGCCAATAATTGAAACATAGCAATAGACACTTAAATAGAAGAAAATAGGTAAACTGGGGGTGTGGGGATCCCCCCCCATAAGCATCCTGAAATAACATCTTCCAGGTTCCACCAGCGTTCCTCCAGACAGCAAACTGCTCCAAATCAGAATGAAGAAATCCACCCCAAATGTCATCACAAAGTCGCCTTTCCTCTGCTGTTTCTCAATAATGCAACTAGAGTACATTTCCTGTAGCCACACATCCGTTGTTGTGACGACTGCAGGTCTGCAATCCCCTCTGTATTTCTATAGCGCATACTGTCTTTCGCCTGCTTCATAGCGCTTTCGGAATGAGTAGAAAGAAGCGGCAGGGTAACTGGCGGGGAAACGCGGGAGGTGAATGGCAGTGGACCAAGCCTGTGTCGGGCGGAGTCCAAATCTGCCGCAGTCCTTTGTACTTGCCAGAGCAAGTACAGAGCGTTTTGTGCCTGGAGCATCTCCTGCGATGGAGCAAGAGTTGTTTACACAGGCCAGTCATAGGCCATTTTCAGGCGCCAGGTCCATTGGTAGCGCTGTAGAACAGCCCATGTGGCCGGAGAATTGCACTGGAGCAAATCAGGAGATGGCCGGGCGCATCTGAGACTTGCAACTAAAACGGGGGCAAAATCCAGTGACACCTGGGGAATCTCGGAGATGCACATCTTTGTGAATCATATTTGCACATGAGGCAGCTCCAAGTTTGCTCCAGTTGTAGGCTTGGTGAATGAGGTACAAGGTAGTAGGTGCAAATTCCAAATGCTCCTGGCCATACCCAGATATGCAGCAGTGCAATTCTTTGACACGCGGGCCCTATGTGTCTGGCCGCACGCCGGGGGGAGGGGGGGCTTCATGAACAAGGAAGAGTTTGGAGCTCAACCCTCTGCTGGGACACAGTGCAGTGCCGTCCATGCCACTGCAATTTGCTCTTTCCTCATTAGCCCAAAGATCAGGTAGGCCAGTCTATGCCATGATCTTTTTCTTCTGACCAATGTGCTCATTGGAGGGCCTCTGAGGATGCGGTCACAGTACTAGATGTGTGAGAGGACCACTGTTCGGACAATGCCCAGTGCTGGAAATGGAAAATATTTACTGGAGGACTCCTCTCCTCCTTGGAGGGGCCAGGGCCCCAGGTCAAGTCGCACAACACAGTACCTTCACAAAACCCAATTTTGGTGATTTGCATAAAAGCAACAGGCATTATGGGAACATAAGAATGCCCACAATTTTAAACATTTCTTATAATGATCCAGCAACAAACCCCTTTGAGGGAACAGTGGAAGTTGTACTCTGCTGTTTTCATTGGTCACAATATTCACCCTAACAAAAAAGGTTTGGAATTTTAAGGACATACATCCCAGTTTGCCCAGTCAACACGCTATGTGAAGTTGTGGCTGTGTCTGTATTCAGACTCCAGTGCTGAGTATTCTGAAAGCCAGTCTGCTTCTTGAAACGCGAGTTACTCCCCGGACTATGCCAATGTACTAAATAACACACACATTAAAAAATGGCATTGCAGGCATGTATTTCTGTTTTGTGGTGTTTGTTTCACAATTCCCTCTGGTGAGGAGCAGCAACTCAGAGAATAAGTCATGCTCACAAATTAAGGGGGTTGAAATCATTGACAAATGTGAAACAAAATTCAGAGATCATTATAAACCTATACTTTGCTCTGCGTACAACTCACATGCAGAGCACAGGACCATGCCCTTTTAAGGCAAGCCCCGTCCAAGTAAGTGAAGTGTTGGTATGTTTTGGGGCTTTGCCTCCAAAAGTGCTAGCCGACAGAGGAAAACGCCATGTCCTCCCAAAAAAACCTGCTACACAAAATGTGATGGTCTCTTTAATTTGAACTTCTTCCATCTCCCTTTAATGCCATCATCGTGTCTAATCCTTAGAGCTGGGCCATCCAAGGTCTGTGTGCTATGTAAAGACCCAACCCATTTTGCGAAATGTGCAATATCCAGGTGAAAATACTAAACTATGATCTATAGAGAAAACATTCTCTCTCTCTCTCTCTCTCTCTCTCTCTCTCTCTCTTTCTCTATTCTCTCTCTCTCTATGCTCTCTCTCTCTATGCTCTCTCTCTCTATGCTCTCTCTCTCTATGCTCTCGGCTGACTCTTAGCTGCCCCATTGATTTGAGGAATTTGTATCGCGCTAGACAGTCCGGGGCAGAATTAACTGCATCTGGGCGCAGATGGTCCGTATTGGCCTTTCAGATCCAGTAGTCTGCTGGGACTTTCCCCAACGTGTGACTGACGCTGCCCCAGCCCTGCCAGCCATTTATGGTAAGGTCAACAGATCACATTTGCAAATCAGAAATGTGATGCCTGGAAGGGATTGAATTGATCTAAACCACAGGCATTGGTCTGGACAACCCTCCAGATTCCTGTTTTTCAGCTTATCATGCCATTACATAAGGAAAAATACCATTTGCAAATCCAGCCTGAACTGTTAAATCACATCCCTTCTGCACAAGACCACAAGCAACCCCAGAAAGTGGGCACCGTGTTATCTGGGACACCCTGCATAATAGTCTTGGGGTCGTTCCAGTTGAATAACAAGGACTTCATCAAAGCTCAGGTAAAAGGAACGTCTAGGGCTGGAATACATTGTCCCTGGAGACATGGAGTCATCTGGTAACCTTATCTTAAAGTCACCAATGTGATAATAGATTATACAGATTCATTACCTAAAGCCGACCCCTCTCCAGCCCTTCTAACCACCCAGAGGCAAGGAGGTTTCAGGAATTGGCTTGATGGCTCACTCTGCCTTAGCCCTTCTTAAGGTGCTGACCTGCCCAGAGTCCTCCAGATGTGTGGTATTGCCTATTATTCTGGGCATAAAAACCATCTAAATGAGCGGTCTTCAAACTGTGGGGCTGGCCCTAAGGGGGGCGCGAAGGATAACCAGGAGGGGCACGAAGCTCTTTAAAACGGGATTACAGTGACTGTTTAATAGAAAATATAAGCAATTATTGCTAGTAGGGGGCCAAGAAACAATGTTTGTCTCATTGGGGAGCTCAGCATTAAAACGTTTGGAGACTACTGACCTAAATAGTGCTGGTTCCCTATACTTTTGCCGACAGTGATTTCTTTGAAAAATCACTTTGATTTTTTTTTTTGTAATTTGGGGGCCCCCCACACTCCACCTTTCCCTACACTAGCACCCCTACCTCAATTCCCTACCCACCCCTATTAGCCCGTTAACTCACAGCCTCTTATACAAATCAAAGTGTTTTCGAAGTAATTACTTCAAAGTAATTACTGTCGGAAAAACCACACCGTCTAAATGTACTGGCAGGAACACTCCTGATTTGTGGCACATAACTGCCTCACCGAAGAGTCACCAAGATTTTTGAATGCTTACAAGGCATGTGGCTGATCCTGCCCCATCCCCATTGGCCTTCCAGAGACACCAGCCTAATGGAATGTATCAGGCTTGCCTTCAAAGCCAGTCATCCTCTGATGCCACCCTCTGCCCTGTTATGCCAGCCTCACAATTGCCGAAACCTCTGTCCCCCAAAAATGAGCAACAGCAAAGGAAGGTGAACCACCTCCTATCTCAGCCCCAAGCTGTGGAACTCTCTCCCTATTTCACTCCAAATGGAACCCGACCTCTCCAGTCGGGGGCGGAGCTCGAAACCTAGCTATACCCAAACCTACTCCCCTCCAGCTGTTGTGCTCATCTCCCACTCATGATCCGAGACCACCAGCGACCTGATGCGCATAACAAGCACTCATTTGCTCCAATCCCAAAACGCTCCTTTCATTGATGTCGCTGAGCTGTCAATATATCTCCACATTAGGGTGCCCTGCATGTCTTTTGCCACACAGCTCGCAAATCCTAGAACCAGCTCTGCTCACCCACCACCTTCCTCCACTGTGTACCCGCTTCTTGTGCCTGGCGCCTCTGCTTCCTTGGTAGCTTTGTACTGTAAATCCCATATATACACACAGAGCACTTAACAAAAGGTGAAGCCAACCAGTACAATACAAAAAGTTCGGTAGCAAAAACAGAACCTGCTGACCAGAGAAAACAGGCAAGCTTTTAAATGCCCATCCGGGTGAGGGTGAAGACGAAGGTTCACCAGAAGGGAGATTATAATTGTTCTTTTATAGCGCGCGAGTACGATAACGCGCAATACCAGCGAGTGGTTTCTAAGTGCGGGATCGGGATTCGAACCTGCGTTGCGCGTCGTTGTCTTGCTTCCAAGACAAACGCGTTGCCCCTGAGCTATCCTTCCTCCAAAAACACAGGCAGCTGACTTGCTAAATCTAAAAAAGCGACTGGGACTTTCCTACGATCCCCGGATCTCACTGCGGGAGTATTTCCTGGCAGGGCACAAGCTAGCATAAAGGCTGATGCCACGCAGAAAGGCCCAAGTTCAGCAGTAAGCCAGGCTAAGCAATGGCCAGGCAGAGCAGGGAAGCCAGCGAAGGGAGTGCCAAACAGGAGTTCCCTGGTCATTCTCACGAGTGATACCTATCAACCTGGGCAAAGGGATCTAGTGCACACCCCTTTGATTCTCCCCCATGCCCAAAAGACAGTTGCCAAAGCCCAGGCCATCAGACTTTAACAATTTAGTGCTTTTTAATAGTGTTTCAAGCCAGATTCCTTAAGCTGTGTAACAAGTGATATATGACTCTACTTAATGGTAATTCATTTATGGACCTCAGAAGGATGAAGAAGGGCTGAGTTGTCGTTGCCACAGGACTTGAACTTGCCAACTACAGGCCCAGCTGTACAGCAGGACAATTGTCTGGACATCTGTCCTCAAATCCTCAACCAAAATGTAGACTTCTAGTTTTCTTCGCTCATGGTGCTGGAAAATGACATGACCGGTTGCAAGTCTGGACTGGAGATTGTAAAGTCAGCAGATCGTGCAAAGTAGACGCTAGAGATTTGGCACCAAGGAAGGAGCCATTCATAAAGCCATGCGACGGGCAGGGGAACGGTGATTGTGGCTGGCGTTCAATGTGGGTATGGGTAAGGCAGCTTCTCAAGGTTTAGATCCTGGGGCCAGAGGACCAGGCTGTTTGGCCTTAGCAGGAATACTGGCCATGGGATTGTAAGGTAAGAAGGAGGTCTCCTTGTGGAGGACAGAGATCTGCGGCAGAACCGATACCCAAGAAATAGTGGGAAAAGGAAAACCCATTCAAGAGAACTTGAAGAGAAATCAGAAGGAGATGGATTTTAGGTGGCCAAGTCATAGATTTGGAGAGTAGAACACCTGGAAATGTTGAGACACAATGGGCACCAGAGTTCTGGAAGCCAACCCACAAGACAGCAGTGTGGAGTCTCCTGTCCAAGGACCATAACATTGTCAAACAGAGTGAAGGCAAAGTGGGGTGCTACTGGGACGTTGGTGTGTACATAAAGAGGTTTTACCAGCCATTATGGGAAGTTATTGCTGCGGCCTCTCCTACAGAGTTGTGTCCAGTTAAAGGATTAGCAACACATTTACAGACACAAAACGTGGAACAGATGATGTATGCCCAAAAGTCAGATTCAGATCTGCTTCAGCTTGATAACCAGTAATGTGTAAAGCTACCTTGATCGAGGCTGGCTGTCTTTGGTAGCTGGGCTGAACACAAGGCTTTTTATCAGAAAAGTTGAAGGACAGTGGTGCAGAAAGAACAATTTGAATATAGGCACATGTCAGCGCCTCGATACCTATGGGTTTTTGTGCGCTGTACAAATTCAAAAATAAATAAAATATCCAGATTTTTTTCATTGGCAATGTATTATATAACCAGGCACCCGGGGTAGTGCCTTCTTAGTGGTTTGCAGGTCTACAAGCATAAACATGCATTAGGCAGAGTCCAGCATAGAGCTACAGTGCTGTGTGAGGTCTGCACTGGAGACATTTAGAAAGAGAGATGGAATCACGTCTGTAAGGTGTGGAAGAGAGCGGAGAAAGACTTAGAGTTATACAGTCACAATTGAAGGAGACTGTTTTGACTAAGTTGCGATTTTATAACACGAGCAGAAGGGCGTCTCCCCAAGCCCTTATTTGAACTGATTGGAGATAGCAGATATGCTGCTGCCAGAAGCACTGCACAACATTTAACACAGAACAAGGCATCCCCTTAATCAGTGAATTGCAGTAGTAGGGTTCAGTATTGTTATAGCAGAGGGACCAAGTAAGAATGGCGATACCAGGGTACATTCAATTGGGACGATACAGACAGAAGGCTGAGCCTTAATTTAAAGTATTGTGCACAAGTATAAAGTGGGAGTGGGGGGGTCAAAGAGTGGAGAGAAGGTGTTACATGATAGGAGGGGTACAGGAGCACCTTCCTACGTCACTAGATGTAGGAAAAACACTTAAATGATCAGCTTAAATTCCCACCGGCAAAGGTTTATCCTGGTCGGGGGATGTGGGTGCACTTTTAGGACTCTTGACACATTTGTACGCATGAGGCTCTTAGAAACCACTGAAGGGAAGACGCTATGCAACCCAAAAAAAGGGGAATAGAGATCCCTTTACTTGAACATATGGTGTTAGCAAAAATGGAAACAAACGTTATATCTGGGAAAATAGATACGAGGAGCGAGCATACAGTGGCACGCTTTAGAGGTGGCACAGCCGCTGTTGGGGGGTGCCTTATTTTCCTTGGGTTGATGGATGCTGTGGTGTAAGGCAGCGTCAAGGGGGGGGAGAGAAAAAGAGAGAGAAAGAGAAAAGCTAAAAAGCTAGTGGAGAAATAGTTAACTTGAAAGAGGAGAGAAAAATAAAATGAGTAGCTAGATGGAGAGAAAAGAGAGAGAGCTAGGAGGGGGGCAGACAAAAGTCGGGGAGTGATTAGGGGAGACGACACATGTAAAAAGGATAGATAAGAGGAAACACAACTGGAAAAAAGAAAACGAGAGAGGATGGGCAGAAATATAGGTAGAGAGAGTCGACATTGTTAGAGCCCAGACTTACCCTCTTAACCAAGAATCCTTCTTTTAATATTTCATTTTCCTCTCCCATGTTGGCAGCCTCTGTGGCGTGGCGCGCTCTGTACCTGCGTGTGCCCAAACAGCTCTCCCTGCTGGAGCCAGAGCCCGCGGGAGCAGCTTTAAAGGCAGGGCCCCTCCCTCGCTCGCTCAGGAGACTGCGAGCAGACAAACAAGGACGGGACAGCCGCGCGCCGCCAGCCCCTGGGGGCTGCCCCGGGAGAGCCCGGCGCGGCCCGCCGTAGCGTTCCCGCCGCGTTGCGTCATCGCGTATCTCGGCAGGTCAGGAAGAGGGGACAGCCTGGTGACTCGACCCCAGTTCAGACACACCTGGCAGGCCATGGCTGCAGGTGGAGGCGCGTGTGGGCTCCATCTGAGCGCACACATCTGTGAAAGGGGACTTTTTCAATGTTCTGTGTGGAAAATGTCAGATGTGTGATGATAATAAGTATTACTAATCCCCAATTTAAAGCTAAAAATCAGTGGCGCCTGGTACATTTTTTAAGTAAAGGGGGTAAATATTTCTCCCAGATATGACTGAAGTGCATTTTTGAGCGCACTCTTTAAAAGCCAAACAATTTGCTATTGATTGTGTAGGGTAACTCATGAAAAAATCCAATGGAAGCAAGTCACCAACAGTGCACAGGAGTATTTCTCCAACACATTTTCATGATGCCTTTGCCCACAATATGTGCTAATATAAATCATTTTCACACTGGCTGTGCCCACACATTTCCATGCTGACATGTTTGCATTGCCCATAATGCCAGTAATAGTAATATAAGAAAACATGTCCATATTTGTTCTGCCAACATATGGCAGCATCCCCACACAAGAACATACTGCAGTTGGCTTTACCATTAAAAGTGCACCCCACAGTATAAAAACATGTCCGAACTGGCTGCACCAAAATGCCAGTCTAGCCATATAATAACACTTATCATGCTTACTTTATCAAAGGTGCCAAAAACAAAATGTCATGCCACACTAAGAATAATACCACTGATCATGCTTGCTTTTTCAAAGATGTCCAATACAAAATGCCATGGCACAGTATGAAATGGCTAGACTGGTTGCACAGACATGCCAGTCTTGCTTCATAATAGCACACATTATGCTTGTTTTATAATTTATGTCAAACACAAAATGTCATGCAGCAGCAAGAACAATGCCACTGATCATGCTTGCTTTATCCAAGATCCCCAATACAAAATGACATGCCACAGTAAGAAATGGCTAGACTGGTTGCAGAAAAATGCCAGTCTTGCTTTGTAATAACACTTATCATGCTTGCTTTGCCAAAGATGCCCAATACGAAATGCCATATCACAATAATAAATGGCTAGACTGGCTGCATTGAAATGCCAGTCTAGCTACATAATAACACCTATCATGCTTGCTTTGTTAAAGATGAGCAATGCAAAATGTAATGCCACAGTAAGAATAATACCACTGATAATGCTTTCTTTATCAACGATGCCCAATACAAAATATCATACCACAGTAAGAAATGACTAGACTGGTTGCATAAACATACTAGTCTAGTTTCCTAATAACAATTATCATGCTTGCTTTATGAAAGCTGCCCAATACAAAATGTCATACCACAATAAGAAATGGCTAGACTGGCTGCATTAAAATGCCAGTCAAGCTACATAAGAACACTTATCATGCTTACTTTATCATCCATGCCCAGTAACAAATGTCATGCCTGCTCCGTGGTGCACCAGCACCTCGCACTCAAACATAATCACATTAATTATGAATGATATGATATGATATGGCATTTGTAACGCGCCTATACACAAGTGTTTCAAGGCGCGACGAGGCAGGGAGGGGGGAACAAGGGGAAGACAGACAACGATCCTACTAGGCCAGGTGTCATTCAGACCGCGCAAGTGCAGGGGTAGGGGGAAGGGAAAAGTGCAAGGGGAAGGGGAGGGGGGAAGTGCAGTACAAGTAAGTAGAATAAAGTAAATAAATAGGGCCAGCTGGTGGCAAGTGCAAGGTAAGTGCAGACAAGTGCTGGGAAAGGGGGGGCTGTAGGGATACAGAGACAGTCCCTCAGTGCAGGGGTTGCCAGGGAGGCAGTGCAAGAGGAGAATGGCTGGGCCCAGGACCGAGGTCGGTGAGAGTGGCCCAGTTGCAGATTCGTTGAAGATTCAGTCAAGAATTTAGCAGGGGAGAGGGAGAGAGAAAGCAGAAGCAAAGAGGAAGGTTTTGAGGTGCTTCCGGAACCGGAGATGGTTCTCCTCAAATTTCAGGGAGGCAGGAAGGCTGTTCCAGAGGGAGGCCCCTGCCACGGCGAGAGATCTACCCCCAGCTCGTTGCTTCGAGAAGCGGCTGACCCTGAGGGAGTTGGAGATGGATGAGAGAAGGGCTCGGGAAGGAAGATATTTAGGAAGAGAGAGTTGAAGGTATTTTGGCCCCAGGCCCCAGAAGGCCTTGTGGACAATGCAGAGGGTTTTGAACTTAATCCTCGTAGCCACTGGGAGCCAGTGTAGAGATTTCAGTCCTGGAGAGATACGGTCCCTGGGCTTGAGGCCAAGGACAAGTCTTGCAGTTCTGTTCTGGATGAGTTGCAGGGGGCGGAGAGTGGAGGCAGGCAGATTAAGATAGAGGCTGTTACAGTAGTCCAGCTTCGAGAGAACCAGGGCTCGGGAGACAGTGAGCTTCTGGGGGAAGGAGAGGAAGGGAAGAATACATGTGCCAGTGTGAGGCGCTAGGGGTCCAGGGAGCAGATGTTTGTCAGGTGCTGGGATCCCAGGGTATAGCCATGGCATTTATTAACTGCCATTCCCGCTACTTGGGGCCCTGGGCACCTCGGAGGCACACAATTATGTGCGTGCGAGGTGCAGGGGGGCCCAGACATGGCATGTTCCAATGGGCCTCTATCACAGATACCCATTAATAAATGACATGCCTTCCCCTTGGGTCCTCCGGTGCCTCACAGGCACAGCTAATCAATTATGTGTGCATAGGAGCCACTGGAGGGCTTAGGGGTCAGGCAGAACATTGCATGTGAGGCGCTAGGAATCCCAGCATACTGGGCTTCCATTCTTTACTGGGCATACCCATTAAAAATGCCATACCTGCCACCTGGGCCCCAGTGCCTCAGACGCATACAATGAATGTGATTGTGTGCATGCAAGGCGCTGGGAGGCACAGGGATCAGGCATGGCATTTTTTACTGGACATCTATCAGAGATGGCCAAAACATTAAATGACATGCCTGCTCCCTGGGTCCCCAGCTCCTCACACAATCAATGTGATAATGTGTGTATGCGAGGTGCTGGGGGGACTAGGGGACAGGCATGGTACTTTTTACTAGACATCCATCATAGATGTCCAGTAAAAAAAATACCATGCCGTCCCCTGGGGCCCATAGACGTACACAATGAACATGATGTGTGTATGGGAGGCGCTGGGGGGCGTAGGGGAAAAGCATGGTATTTTTTACTGGACATCTATGATAGATGTCCAGTAAAAAAAATACCATCCCTGTCTACTGGGCCCCACAGCGCCTCAGAAGGAGAGCTGATTTTGGCCAGTGGGGAGGAATTGTGCAACAAAGGCATTTTTAAAATACCTTTGTTGTACAGCCCTCGTGCCCCCACTCACCAAAATCAGCTCCACAGACCATAAATACGTGAACATAAACGTACCTTCTGTCCTAGTCCTGAAGATTCCTCCCCACGATTGTGATTGATTTTGAAAACGTGCACCTTCATTTTGTTCAGCAGAAACATACATACAACAGATTTGGGCTGTTCCTAGCTAAACGTTTTATGGAACTCTGTTGTGAGCCTGCCACACTGAGCAAGCAGCACCCAATACCGCCTCACTAGCTTATCAAATATTTGAGTCCTGACCATGGGTGCAAACTATTTAAACAGAAGGTGACGCTTGCTGGCATTATTGGGCAATTCGTCATTTGACACCATGCATAAGACATTGCAGGGCAAGGGCCAACATCAGCTCTACAAGAAGGCTGCCACAACATAGCTTTCTAGAATCCCCAGAACCTGCATTCTATGACAAGACAGGAGGCGAGCATTATGCTTCATCTTCTTTTATTACTACTCCTCAGCAGTTCAACAACATATATATAAAACCATGGAAAATACCCAACAAACTTTTCCATTTTTTTTTTTTTTTTTTAACTACAACCCCCATGAGTCTCTGTAGTCCGTGCTCATTCCACCAGTCCTGATCTCCTTCCTGTACTTAGGCTCCTCCTCTTCTTTTACTGCTCTTCAAGCAGATAAGTACCTTTTCTCCACTCTCTGTACGACTGGGGTAAAATGTCTGTGTGAGAGTGGGTGATTATACAAATAAGTTGAGACAGTGTGTAGGAGATAGTAGTTTATGAAAAAAAAAAAAAAAAAAAAAAAATGTTTTGGTATAAAATAGTAGTTTGTTGATAGCACGCTTAGGCGAGTTTGCTTCGAAGGGAGCTCGCGTACGCGGGCAGCCGATTCAGGGATTCACCTTAGACAAGCCGGTTCGCGAGGCGGACGGTCCCGTGTCGCATACCCGGCACCGCAGGGGCTCAGTCAGGCCTCGCGAACTACGCGGCTGAGGCCGCGGGACACTCGCGAGCCGGCCCCCGCCCTCGGGTAGGGGAAGCCGGCGCTCGCGAATCATACGAAGCCGCCAGACGGCTCTCACAGAGGTAGCCCCACCCGCGGGTGGGCGGAGCTACCGCGTGAGGAGCGCGAAGAGCGACGCTCTCAGAGCAGCCCCCACCCGCGGGTGGGAGGAGCCTATCAAAGACGTGCCGCGCAGTACATTCTGCGTCGGCTTCGAACTTCGGCTCAGTTTTAAACGCCGCTAGTTCGGACAAGTTTCCCCTGATACAAGGGAAGCGCCAGGCCGTAGCGATCGGATCGCTCGGGAGCTCCGTGCCTAAGAAAGACATCACACGGCAGCTTACGGGTATAAAAAAAAAAAAAAAAAAATAACGCTACTGCTCCTAGCAGATAACCGGCGCTACTGAGGAGAGAGAATACCTCTCAAGAGCCACTGAGCTGTGGACAAGCAAGGTGCAGCCACTGGAATAAAATAGAATAAAAACATAAGAGAATACAAGTAGGGGACCCTACTATCTCTAGACCATCAGGAGGGAGCAGTGGGCGTGCTAAGACACCTGATCCAGGTAATTTGGCACACAGCACTGTTTAAAAAAAAAAAAAAAAAAAAAAAAATGTCAGAATTTGAGTGGAGCGAGGAGGAACAATCACATGACCTCGCTGCCAGCTTCAAGAAAGTGCTAGGGAGCTCCCTCATTGATGCAGTGGCGGAGGGCGTTAGGCCCCTTCAAGAAAGGCTAGAGACGCTGGAAGCTATGCTTTCGCAGCCTGAGGACAGCACCACAGACCGCAAGCGCACGCCCACAGATCCCGTGATACAGGGACACAAGGGGAGTAAGTTAGCCCTTAAGAGGAAAGCCTCTGTCGACCCCCGGGGCTCTTGGGACGGGGCAGAAGATGAGGCCCCAGAGGTGCCTGATGCGTTCGCAAAGCTGAAGGAAGCTTATCTACGACGACAGGCAGTGCCAGACCTCATGACCCCCTCTCCAGGGGAGGACAATACTGGAGATGACCCAGGCTCGGAGGAGGAGCAAGGGGAGGATCAGACCTCACAAGGAGACGAGGAGAGCGAGGTAGACTGGGTCCAGCCCAGTGGGGGCAAGAGAGCTCGGAAAGAGAAACACTTGACTGGGGGCCAAGATGATATGTTCGACCCGGACAGCATCAGGAATCCAAGGTCCACCGAGTGGCAGCCATCCCCCCGAGTAGCTCAGTACATGGCGGCTAGGCTGCGCAAGCCATTAGACAAGGAAGTGAGACAACGGCTGCGCGCAGAGTGTCCGCGACCGGATCTCCCGGGCAAAGTAGCAGAGGCCCCCGAGCTCGACCCGAAAATGCTGACCTTCGTGTCAAAGACAAATAAGGACCCCCGCAAAGGTATCGATAGGTCCTGGAAAAGTTGTCAGGAGAAGATCCTAGACCTGTCAGGACCACTGGCAAAGATAATGGACCTCGCAGAGAGGTCCAAGGACACTGGTGAAGCAGTGGACCCGGAGGCTCTCGCCGGATGGGCGCAGAGAGCGGTCTGTCTGCTCGGGAATGCGAATTGCGCCATAGCCTCAGAGAGGAGAAAGGGGCTTCTACTCAAGATTGATTCGAAGCTCAGCGATCTATCATCGTATGAAGCGGGAGAAGGGGCGCAAGGCCTTCTATTCGGAGAGACTTTTGGGAAGGAGATGGGCCGATTCGTCGGAACATACGCATCCCTGGAGAAAGCCCAAGCATCGATCCGCAAAATCTTTCCGAGTAGAGTTTTTGGAGGGACCGGCCGCGGTCGGGGTCGCGCAGCCGGTCGCAGTCACGGAGGAAGAAGACCCCATAATCCCAGAGCTCAATACTGGGAGAACAAGGGCCAGGATACATTCTTCCCGTCCAGAGGAAGATTCCCGAGAGGTCGCAGATCCAGGGGATCAGGCCGAGGCCAAGGATTTACGCCAGGTGAGAGCGATTCAGTATCCTCCAGTTGGTGGGAGGACGCGCATGTTTTTAGAAAATTGGCGCATGATTTCAAGCGATTCCTGGATATTGCAGACCGTCAGAGGACTGCAGCTAGATTTTATAGAAACCCCAATTCAGCAGCACAGGCCACGGGGCCAGAGACTAGCGCAAGCGGAGCAAGCATGGCTAGACAGCGAGATCGCGCAGCTAGAGCACAAACAGGCGATAGAGAGATGCGCGAGGGAGCCCAAATTCGTAAGCAATATGTTCCTAGTGCACAGGAAAGAGAAGGTGCGTCCAGTTATAAATCTCAAGGAGCTGAACGGATGGATCGTATACCGCCACTTCAAGATGGAGGGCATACATCAGCTCAGAGACTCCCTAAGGGAAGGAGACTGGCTGACGCGTTTAGATCTGAAGGATGCCTATCTCACGGTTCCGGTACTCGAGGAGTACAGACCTTACCTAGCTTTCCGCTGGCACAGACAGTTCTGGCAATTCAAGACGATGCCGTTCGGGTTGGCGTCGGCTCCTTGGGCATTTACAAAGCTAATGAAACCCGTAGCAGCAGCAATCAGAGAGAAAGGCGTCAGGTTGATCATCTATCTAGACGACCTTTTGCTGCTAGCGGAAAATCGAGAGGTGCTGCTATACCAAACGAGATGGGTACAAGACCTTCTGATATCGCTAGGGTTCCTAGTGAACATAGAGAAATCGGATATCATTCCAGAACAGAGATTAGACTTCCTAGGGTTTGTGCTAGACACAAAGAAAGCGACCCTGGAACTACCAGCGCGGAAGATGAGAGATATAAAGAGAGAGATCAGAGTATGCCTAGAGAGAAGGCTTATATCCCTCAGGACATTGGCGAGGATAGTCGGACTATTAGCAGCATCCATTCAGGCCATATTCCCTGGGCCTCTACACTACCGAGCACTGCAGAGGCTGAAGATAAAACATCTTCAACAGGGTCTGAAATATCACCAACAAGTACCTCTAGATCAAGACTCCATTACAGAGCTGGAGTGGTGGTTAAAGAATATGGACGCCTGGAATGGACGTGCCATATTCGGAGACAAGCCAGATCTGATCATAGAGTCAGACGCCAGCCGGCAGGGCTGGGGAGCCAGATGCGGGAGTTTACAGACCGGAGGCAAGTGGAGCGAAGAGGAGCTCCTGCTTCACATAAACTGTCTGGAACTCCTAGCGGGATCGTTCGCGATCAAGGCCTTCACGAGAGAGAGAGTGAAGTCTTGTGTGCTGCTGAAGATGGACAACATCTCGGCAGTGAGGTACATAAACCACTTAGGTGGCACGAGGTCCAAGATGCTGGCGGAGTTAGCGAAGGACTTATGGCACTTTTGCCTTCAGTCAGAAACGTCAGTGACTGCAGAGTACCTGCCGGGTTCACTGAATGTAGTAGCGGATTGGAACTCCCGTTACCTGACAGATTCCAGCGATTGGAGACTGGATCCAGTAGTGTTTCAGAGACTAGACAGGAAGTGGGGTCCATTGCATACGGACCTTTTCGCCTCCCGGCTCAACGCTCAGACGAGCTTATATTACAGCTGGAGGCTGGATCCGGGAGCTCTAGGGACGGATGCGTTTCTGCAAGAGTGGACAGGAGGTCCGCATTACGCTTTTCCCCCCTTCGCGATGCTGAGCAGAGTTCTAGCGAAGTGTCGGAGGGAGAAGGCAGAACTAGTATTAGTAGCACCCTTGTGGAAGTCTCAAGTGTGGTTCCCAACGTTAATGGAGCTAGCAGCAGACGTTCCCAGAGTCCTTCCCGAAGGAGAGCGACTGCTCACGGACCCAGCTGGGTCGTGTCATCCTCTGAGAGTGAGAGGGACACTCCCATTAGTCGCGTGCAGGATATCAGGAGACGCTGGGCTCTGCCAGGAATTTCGGAGCAGGCTGCGCAGCTTATCGCTGAATCCTGGGCTCCTTCCACTAGGAGGAGCTACGACGCAGCTTGGGCAAAATGGACGAGTTGGTGCAAGAACAGAAGTGTTCATCCCGTTTCAGCACCTGTAGTGGAGATCCTAAATTTCCTAGCGCATCTATTGCAGAATGGGAAAGCTTTCCGTACGATAGGAGTGTACAGGTCGGCTATATCAGCGGGACATATGTCAATTGAGGGAGTACCGGCAGGGGAACATCCAGCGGTAGTGAGACTCATCAGAGGAGCGAGATTTAGAGCGCCTCCAGGGCCTAAGTATAGTACTACATGGGACGTGGCGACAGTGCTACGATTACTATCAGACTGGCCAGCAGATAGATACCTTTCTCTCAAACAACTGTCGGGTAAATTAGCTATGCTATTGTGTCTGATCTCATGTAAACGAGTGTCAGACGTCAAGGCGCTAGAGATTAATAGACGAATCTTCGGACCGGAGGGGGTTACGTTCTCCATAGTGAGGAGGACTAAGACAGGCACCTTCGCAGTCCATTACCCTTATTTTCCGGACAACTCGAAATGGTGCGTAGCTCGATGCATTAAAGAATACGAGAGCAGGACAGCAGAGAACAGAGCAGCTAGCACTACTCAGTTGTTAATAGCGCGTAGGAAGCCTTATCACGCTGTGGCATCCGCCACCATAGCCAGATGGGTCAAAGAGATTATGTGCGCAGCAGGAGTGAATGTGGACACATATGGAGCTCATTCAGTGAGAGGGGCGATGGCTTCATCAGCCGCGAGAGCAGGAGTGCCTTTGAGTGAAATAATGAGAGCAGCAGATTGGGCGAGCGATCGTACATTTAAGGAATTTTACTTTAAGCCAGCAGAGGGTTTGGCTAGTACAGTCTTGGGGAAGCTTTAAACAAGCATAATGCTCGCCTCCTGTCTTGTCATAGAATGTAGATTACCCCTGCTATCTGCGCAGGGAGTATTAATTCTATTAAAGACTAGGAGGCGAGCATTAAATTCCCGCCCGATTGGATGTACTGTATAAAATGTTGAGAAATTTATATGTGAGAGTACAGTACATGCGCACCACCCTAAGATTTATGATTGTGTCTTCATAGGGGAAGAGCAGAAGAATAACTGAAGAAGAGAAGACCATCAGGAGGCCGGGAGCGCACCGGCAGTTGAGTTAGAGTTCTGAAGATTCTTCGCACCGTTGACGAGGATCAGTTAATGGACAGGAGTGAATATCAGAGCGAGTAAAAGCAGAGGAGGAGCCTAAGTACAGGAAGGAGATCAGGACTGGTGGAATGAGCACGGACTACAGAGACTCATGGGGGTTGTAGTTAAAAAAAAAAAAAAAAAATGGAAAAGTTTGTTGGGTATTTTCCATGGTTTTATATATATGTTGTTGAACTGCTGAGGAGTAGTAATAAAAGAAGATGAAGCATAATGCTCGCCTCCTAGTCTTTAATAGAATTAATACTCCCTGCGCAGATAGCAGGGGTAATCTACACTATCATTCCCTTCTGGCGCAACCATGATGACTACCATTAGAATCCTCACATGTTGGTATCCACTGAAAATTATCAATCAATTGTTACAGGGGACTACACATGAAGGTGGGGGGTCCTGCTGAGTCTGTGTCTTTTTAGAAGTCATTTCATCTTTCCCTGAAGGCATAACCAAACCCCTGCTTCTATGGGAACAATGTGAAAACTGGCCTTTGACAGTCTGTAAGCCCTAATAATAATATCAGGAGTTTATATATATATATATATAGCGCTTCATGGCAGATTCCTCCTGCTTCGAAGGGCTGCCCAATGTAATGGTGCCAACCAATTCTGTTTGAATGGCTCTTTAAGCGACATGTTTCAGTGATCTATAAATGAAGTAGTCCCTTAGTTGGAGCACACCTTGTAATGGCTGTAGGTGGCTTTCGCAAAACAGTGGCCATGGTGCGGGTCCCGATAGGGGTGTAGGCTGGCATGTGGGAGCGTGGGAGATTGCTCTCTGCATCAATCTGGCCCCAAATCCCTTCTCCAAGACAAGATTTTAGCAAGACACAGCCGTACTCTCTAAGGCCAGCCGGGGTGTTGCTAGGTCTGGAAAAGATTCGGGGCTACACTAATGTCGTGACTGTCGGGACTCTGGGCTAGCTAGCCTTTTGGTTGTAGACCCTGAGATTCTATCTGGGGCTACAACCAAAAGACCCGGGGCTATACCCCCGCTAACCCCCCCACTAGCAACGCCTCTGAAGGCCAGTGTATGAAGGGCTGGTATGGCATGGGCAGGACTGTTAGAGGCAGTGGATCAAAATAGCCATCCAAGTAGGCAATGCCACCTAGCACCCCTACTGGGAGTTTGGGATCATCAGAATTAAGAATCAGGGAGTCATAAGGGTCGTTTTGGGCTATGCACATGGACTCAATCTGTTTGTCATACAAGAATGGCTAGTGAGTTTGTTAATAAAACACAATCTGTCCTCTAAAAAAAAATTAAATCCTACCAGACCTGCAGGTCGAGTAACTTGATTTATCCACTCGACCTAAGAGAAATGAACTCATCCTATGAACTGGATGGCATTTTCTTGTATTGAAAAACATGGCGATGCATTTAGATGCATTACCAGCAATGTTAATCTGCTTTCCAATATTCTCCTCCTAGTCACAGTGGAACACAATTTCCTAAAGACCGCAAAGAGTACATGGAAGATATGTGAAGTAACATTAGGCCAGGCTAATATGAAGGTATTAATACCTATTGGTGACTGGCTTAGAGTTTGAAATAGCTTGTTAAGTCGAGTTAGGGGAAGAATACGTCAAAAAGGTAGGATCTAAGTTAAGGTTCGGATAAATCCCCCCATTCACAGTGGATCAGCAGCCGAGGCCCAGGATAGGGTTAGAGTGAGAGTTAGTGTGTGGACATATTAAACAAAATAGTGCAGGGTGTTGCCAGGAAGAATATGGTTGGCTGCAAACTAATGCAGGAATATATTAGAATGCGTAACAGTGCTTGTGTTTATTTGCATAGTCAATGATCTGTCTTATTGCACAGCAGAGGTGGCAGAGGTGGCAGAGGTGTGCAGAAGTGCTCCGTCGCCAACGGAGTTGGTCCCCAGGCGCTCTGGCGGATCTGCAAACGAGAAGGCGGGAGGTTCAGTAGGGTGAAGAGGGAGTAGGATAGTGAGAGGAGTGGTGTTCTGTTGGCAGCTTCAACTTGGTATACACCGGGTGCTGAGCTTTTGGTGCGAGTATCGGAGCGATGTCAGTCCTCGTGTGCTGTTGGTGTGGTTTATGTGTTATAGCAGTGTGGTGAAGTGCATGCGGCTTGCGGTGCGAGAGGTGGTTGTGTTAGTTTGTGAGCGAGATAAGTATGGAGAAAGTTTTGAGCTTTTTTTTTTTGTTAGTGGGTTATATGCTTTGCAGCTAATCACAGCGCGCCTGAATGCCTGGATTTCAGGAATCCTTCCTGGTGCGAAAATGGCTAGACTTGAGAGTCCTGTATAATGTAAGAGAGGCCTGTGCCCTACAGAGAAATTGAGTATGGTACCTCACTTTGCTGGATTTGAGTAAACAATTTAATAATTCATTACAGTCCTAAAACACAGCTGGAACCGAGAGTCTCGCAAAGGGCGGGTGAGGCCCACGCCTGGCAGAAATTTCATTTTTGGCACGACGCATTCCCTGTTGTATTCTAATGGACTATGTATAGTGAGGTTGAAGTGTCTTTTCTCCTCCTTGGGAGTCGGAGCAGGAATGGTAGTCTCCTCTTACTCTACGATCTATGTGAATATGTCTTCTTGAACTTTGGGTGTGGTACAGGCCAGGATGCTGTGGAAGAGTCTTCTAAGTGAATTTGTCTTGGTCTGTCTGTGTGTTCAATCTATAATGTCCTCCTCTTGTGGCTATCTCTCAAGATGTCTTATGGTATGTCATGGGGTGCGTTCCTTGGATTCTGCTAGTGTTCGGTTGTTGTGGGGACCGAGGTCGGTCTCTTTATTCTTCGTTGTTTAGCGGTGTGGACGTTCTTGTGGGTGGTCTTCTAGTTACGCAGTGAAGAGCCAGGATTTTAGCCTTTTCCTGAATACTAGGTGGTTTCTTGTGTTCCATATATTCTTTGGCAGGTCATTCCACGTTTTCGGTGCCTGGTGAGAGAACGAGGATCCTCTGAGTTTTCTTTTGTTGTAGGGTTTCGGTTCTTGGCGGATGTCGTTGATTGATCTGAGCGTTTTTGTCAGCTGGTGTAGGCGTAATTTATCTCTCAGGAATTCTGCGCCTTGGTTGTGTATAGCTCTGTGCGTGATGCACATGTATTTGAATTTTATCCGCTGTGTTATTGGTAGCCAATGTAGTATTTTTAGCGCAGGTGTGATGTGTTCTCTTTGGGGTAATTTGAGAAGGAGTCTGGCTGCCGCATTTTGTATACGTTGTAGTTTTTTTTAGTCGTTCATGCATGCCTAGGTATAGGCTGTTGGCCTATACTAATATACTATATCAAATTCTTTTTTTAAATTGGTTTTTATTCGTTTTTAAAGGTTAAATCACAGTCAGTTACCCACGCCCCTAATACCAGATTTAACCCTTGGTGGAATGTTGCCAACACTCCACATGAGTTCTAGAGGTCTGAACAGCAAAACATAAAAGCACGTTTTCCTTTATCAGACAGATGCTCTCACCCAGGCTGGTCGTAGGGGTCTTTGATCTCTTTTATTTGAAAAGGGAACCCACACTTGGGGTGGTGGGGCCCATTGGCCCTTAGAAAGAAAGGTTAATAGCTTTTCCTAAGCAGTCATTTCGCGATACAGCTCTGTTAGTGGCTGCCTTTGTTCTGCTGTGCAGGGTCCGATACATCTGTCTTTTGCTAACCTGCAGCCACTCACAACTCCCTCAACTGTTATTTAGGATTTGTGGAAATGTTGGAGGTTGGTGGAGCACATGTGAATTAAAGAGCAACCTGTTCTAGTGCAGAGGAAAGGACAAACATGTAAATAGTGCTAAATTGGTTGAATTAGAAGCTGGAGTAGTGAAGTAGGGTGAATATCATAAGGACCTATGAGCAACATGGGACTGCTTAGAACGCTTACTCCTGAAGTAGGAGTAGGACAGGTGATCTTCAAAATTAAGACCTGGTTATATGTAAGAAGTGAGCAAGACACAGTGAATAAGAAGCCAAAGGCGATGGACAATTGAGAGAGAGCCATATCTGTTGACCATAGGACCAAGTGTTTGACCAGTTTTGAAAGTGAAACCAGGAAAGGGTTAATGGCAGTATATTAAGGCATTACATTAAGGATGGACAAACAGGGCTTAATACTTCAACTGCATAGCTGTTGAAGACATCGAGGATTAGGATAAAACCCTTGTGAGCGGTGTAGTTAGCGGCTATGTAACACAATGGGCCCTGCTGCCCCCTTTTCAATAACAAAACTATTTAGGAACTCGAAAAACTGCCATATATGGCCCATGTGCTCCACATGCAAGTACCAACAAAATGTATAAAGCCAGCCTCGTTACCTAAAGCAAATAAAAAAAATATCGAACTGTAGGATGTTTTCCTCCTGACATTTTCTAAACATAAGTAGGCTTGCTTAATAATAATAATACGTTTTTATATAGCACTTTAATCTAAAGCGCTTTACATAGGACATGTTTACACACATTACTATTATTAACCAATCGAAATTGCTACTCATTTATTTACCTCAGAAGGATGAAAGGCTGAGTTGGCCTTGCCGGGATTTGAACCTGCGACGTGCAGATCAAGCACAGATCACAGCAACAAGCGTTTAAGGCGTTTTCATATGTGATAGAGGTTGAACCAACTCTTTCCTCAGAGGCAGAAAATTAGGAATAAGACTCCACTGTTTCTAGCTTGGTTATCAGGCTTAGTAGACTAGCCTTGCCTAGTCTAGTAAGGCAACCTATGTTTTATATATTGCCAATCTCTAAACAATTGCATATTCATCAGAGCTGTGTCCTTGATAAAATCAGCCGTGTAGCATAGAGCATGTCCCTGGACTCTTTGGTCTAGAAGCTGTGGGGCTTGACTCCCTAGGGCTGGGGGAGTAAAAGGTTCTTTAAAAAGAGTAAGGTGACGTTATAATAGAATATATGTGATTCCTGCGATGAGGGGGAGTTGGCAAAAATTAATTGGGCCTGTAAGGAAGGTATGGTATCAAACAGTGAAGACAGACACAGGTGATCACAGTTCAAGGGTGTTTATTGAACTTCAATGGGTTGGTTGAACGTCTATCTAAACCTAAATCGAAGGATGGAAGCAAGCTACGACCATCAAATAATAATAACACAGTCCTAGTAGAGTGTTTGTCAAAATAAAAGGGCCTGTACTAAAAAAACCTATTGCCAATCCTTACTTCTAAATACAAATGGTGTGGGACAACAATGTATGCAAAAAGAAAAGTGTTCAAGAAATGATATGTCAGGATAGTTGAGCAGTTGGCTTACCTTCCCCACGTTTTCAGCATGAGACAAGGCGGAACAATCAAACTTCGCACACCCTCTGGCTTCTCTAACACGACGATATAGTTCAAAACATAGGTATCAGGGCCTTCTGTGCCAAAGTCTCTTTCCAAATAAAAGTCTCTTATTGTAGAGAGCCTGACGTAACAAAACAAGCACCAAAGTTCCTTTCTTATCAGGATTTTCACATTCACAAGTTCTCTGGTCCACTGTTTACCTAGGATCTCCCACCTTCAGGTTCTGACCCCCCTTCAGCATAATGTTCACAATTGGTTTCCCTTGTTTGGGCTTGGATCCCTTAAACACAATGTTCACAATTGGGCTCCCTCGTTCAGGCTCGGACCTCTTTGTATCAAAAATCGGAGACTTTCGATTGTGCGATGGATTTTTCTTAAACTGTTGCAGGCCCACTTCCATTCACTTCATTCTCGTTCTTTTACTTTTGCTTCTGCACTTCTTAGTTGGATACCTCATAGAGACCTTCGATTGAGCACACTCGCGGTGCTGGACCACTGTGTTACTGGTATAGTATTTTTCTTCCCTTCGAGTTCAAACATCCATCAACAATTAAGCTTTCCTTGCGTTTTTCATCACACACGTTACCAATCTTTGTTCTTGCACTCTCTATACAATGTTGCCGCTTGCAATCTTGACTTCAACACAGACTGGTCTTGCATCGGTCTCCCCAACTCACCGGCTGTGTTGATCTCTCTGGCACTGCTTTGATCTTGAAGACAAAGACGGTACCACGGCAGCTGTTGCTCCTCCCCGACTCGATCAGCCATGCTGGAGGTCCTGGGTATCTACGACACACATTTCAGGATTCTTCAGTCTGGTTTCCTAGCCTTATGCTTTTTAATCTGAAGGATTTAGAAAAGTCACGGTTTCTTTTCAGAAAGGTCAATGGTATCTCTCTCCTTGCGCACCCTTCTAGGCTTGCCATATTACTCCCCTCGTTCAGCTGCCATCGGGAAAACGCTATTCATTTGTGAGCTTTGTCTCGCTCAGAGTGTGCTCTCGTGCTCCACCTTTTATCTGTGTGGGGAGTTTAATGGAAGTCAGGTGCGAGTTGTTACCAGTAATTGCCCGATCTTGCCTGACCATAGTAGTGGTACATGTCAGGTACAATGCTCGGGTGTGAGTCTGTTTTCTCAGTGTGAAAGTGTTTGTGAAGGGAAAGGGGGCGGGGGTAAAGATCGTAAGTACCTTACCGGGTAGGATGGGGTAAAGGTGTTACAGGGAAGGAGATACTGCGTCTCACCATCAGGTATCCCACTCCCCGAAAACCCCTCACCCAGGTGATCCTCCAGCACTGATCCACCCCCAGGAACTGGATCCAAAAGCAATGGCCATGTCCTGGCCGCCTATATGACAGATCCCCGGGGACTAGCGGGTGAGACACCTTCTGGTTTCTCACAGGCCTCATTATGAGTTTACCAGTATTCCGGCGGTAAAAACCGCCAAACAGAATTACTGTTACCTCCACTAACTTGGTTCTGCGGATTTACTGCAGGATTACAAGTGGTGGTAGGGCCGTATAAATCCCACTTTTTGGAGTCCATAGGGCTCCATGGGGATTTTTGCAGAATTACTATCGGCAGTAATTCCGGCGATTTCTGGCAGTGAGCTGGACGATTTACTTCCAGCTTTTTGCCACCAAACACATAGTATTTCAGTGCAGTAATGCAGTGGTAACAGAATGAACACCTTTTTACCACACCGCTGTACTCATAATGAGGCCCATTAACTCAAAGGGGAGCTCAGTATAAAAAAGTTTGGGTCCTGCAGCAGTACTGTGATTCATACCTGGCCATTTTTAGAGAGCCTTCATGGTACCAAGGCCTGCAGACATCAAAGGACCATTGGTGAGGTGCGCGCCCACTGTAGTCAGCAGCCCCTGCCTGAAGACCCTGCCTGCTAATTCACCCTACTGTCTATGAATGGATGTGACAAATGTTATGACCACATCAAACGCCTGGTGAAAGACTAAGCAAAAACGTCCAAGATAGCATCAGTCTGCAATTGAGTGACGCAACCATTGTTATGGCTGAGTTCACCTCAAGGGGGCCTGTGGTCATGTCTATGGATCAGATTTGTGTTCACTGTCAATGACTTGGCGCTCATATAAGTCAAACAAATTCTGTTCTGAACTTCATCGCTGCTGCCACCATCTCAATTATACTTGCTTTTGTACAACTTTCACCCAAGGATTAAGAACTTCTATTTTGTCTTTTCCATTCCAATTTTTGGAAATTGATTGTAATAAGAATTTACATGGCATCTCAAAATGTTGAGTGAGTTTTGATTGCATATAAAAGTGCTTGCCGTTCATACACACCTATGTTATGTGACTACAAATATATTAGTATGCTAAACACTCCTACAATTCACCTACATGTATTTTGATAGGTGTGTGTCATTATTGGAAATCATGAGGCCTTATAAGCCCACCAAAAAATTGTACTGATAGACACAAAATACCCAAATGTCGGTAAAGGGTACAGCTGATGAAAATATAAAGAGAGGTCTGCATTTATTTACTAAATTGGAAAATGTTAGACCAGGTTGAACTTTTCTTTGAGTTGTGTCGAAACAGAAGCATTTGTGAAAAGTGAAAGTATGACAACTGCTTGTTTTCTTTTACTGAAGATGTGGGTCGGATGAGAGTGTGTGTGTTATTCCCTCTGCTTCCTGCATGACTCCAGTAGCAGTTTTACTGATGTATAGCAGCATTGATGTGACAGAAGCTCATCGGCAAGGGAGGAATAGTCTGAGCTTTTTTTATTTGATTTTAGTAATAAAATAATCCATTTAGATCTGTTGCTGAAAGGGAGGTCTGCTAATCAGACCCCTTTATAATGTTTATGTTTTATGTTTATGTTTATTGAGTTTATATAGCGCTCCATGATGAAAAGCACAGTGCTAGTATGTAAAACTACTGGGCCTGTCTACTGACACCTCTTTGTAGCTGCCTTGGAATTTGGCAACATGGCAGTAAAACTTGACATGTGCATTCTTGACAGCAGACTGATGGAGCCAAAGCTCCAGCAGCCAAGAACCGCCTTTAGTCATTGGCAATCATGAATCTAAATGAATTTCTGCTCCCAGAAGCTGATAGCAGTAGATTAATAACTAAATATAAGCCACGTCTGGTTATGACATAGTGGTCACTGGAAATCCATAATTATACCGGGCAAAACCTTTTGGTGTCACTTTGATGTCAGCTGGTTTCTAGTGGCCATCCTGTCAGGCCTCATCTGTATTCTCACTGGGGCAGACGTTTGCCCAAAACAGACCACATAGGCTCTACACCAATGAAAGCGTCTGTCATCCCAGGGAAAGGGTTTTCACCTTCCAGGAAGACAGGAACTGCCCCAGGGGGCAAGTATAAGGCCAGTGCTTCAGAGGAAAGTTGCTTCTGCCAATCCAAAGGAAATCATTGCAGTGTGGTAATTGACAGAGACTCTTTAATGTAGTCAGGAGAAAGGGGCAGGGCTACAGTAGCAGGGAGAGAAGCATCAGTCCACAGAGGGCACCACCATCTTGGGTTCTCCCAGGGTTCCCAAACTTTCTGTACTGCCCTCCCACTTCCTGTGGACAAAGCACTTCGGATCATTCACCAGGCAGAAGGTTCTGAAACAGCAGCCACAATTGGACCCATACAGAAGGCTAGACCGGAACCAATCCAAGGCAGAACTTGCCTATTAAAGGGTTGACACTCCCCCCACCTCACCTGGCTGAATCATGTTTGGACATCTGAAGAGGAAGAATTCTATCTGGAACTTAGATGAGAGTACAATCTGCTTCAAAGTCATCTTCCACATGTATGAAATGTTAAAGACCCCCAAGAACAGGACAATCCTTTTCCCTCAACCATCCCGGAGACTATTTGAAGGGACTCACTGACTGGACAAGGCCTTCTGCAGCCGAGACAACTCCTGCCCAGGAACTTGCTCACTGGAGGGGACAAAACCCTGCAATTGTTCATCAAAAAAACATCATGGCTGGAAAGAGCATAACCAATAACTTACCTTTCCTCTGGAGACCTAGGCACCCACACCCCTCAAACACCAAGTAAAAACTCTGCACCCTCTTCTTCAGCTGCAATGTGGTTTTAAGCCAGCTCTTGAGACTCGAGGCAACTTTTAGGCCGCTGCAAGAATCCGGAGCTGCCCATGGCACTGCCGCCACCCTATTTTTATAGCACCTCGGTAGGGCATTCTTTTATTTTAATACCACAGTACTATTGTTTTTTCGTCTGCTTGTGTGCTGGCTCACCTCCATCCTGAAGTGTGTAGCCTGCCGTCCGCCCACATTATCAAAAGAGGCAAAGGAGGTATGCATGCCAGGCTGTGCCTGTTTGTCTTTTATGAATGGGTTCACTGCTGGTTTAGTAGTAGTGTGCGGCTGAGTAGGAGTTTTATGTATTGCTCATTACTGTATTCCTGCAGGGCAGTAGTCCTTTCATTACAGATGAATGCCGGTTTAGGGGGTGAAATGTACAAGCTTTATTTTCATCTTCCAAAAAAAATACAACAATATGAACAATCACAATTATCCAGTAGCTTGTGAAGATCCCGTTTCCCCCTCCTCCTCCCACTGCCCCATCCCCCACAAAGAAAAGAAAAGGGGTTGAGCCTCTTACGTCTATCAAGTCTATGCCCAATGACCAGAGTCCGCTAAATGGAGAGTTACGAGATGTCCCGGTTGGCTCTCCCGACTCCCACCCCATCACACTCGTATCAGGCTACCCTAGAGACATGTTCCTCATCAGCTGAGGCCTGTATAGAGCAGACTCTCTATCTCAAACATATTCTAGGAAGGGAGCCCATACACGGGTGTATTTGGGAAGCTGAAATCCTTTCCACGTCAATGATCACCCATACTTTAATCGACCAATATGCCAGACCGGGGCCCTCCCATGTTTTCCAGAATCATACCTGTGTTATTCTTGCCACCATTAAAAGGGTATCGCCTCCTTTTGCTGACACACGTTTTTCCGAACGGGTGTTTTGCCACAGGAGTTTTACCGAAAATTCCCATCAAATATTTTGGGGGGGGGTAGGAAAGGGTAAATAAAGGGTTGGGGGCAAGGCAAAGAACAAACATTTAAATTAAGGTGGGTTTACAATACATTTTAAAAAATGCTGATGAAGTTTTTCGACAAAACTCCTGCGGCAGAACAGTGTCGGAAAAAAGGGGGTCGGCGCAATGACATGGAACTATTAAAAGGTGGTGAGTTAATACCTCCCTCGGGCCTGAGATAGGATAGTAGCCATCCTCCGGAGCATCACCTACGATCACCCCTGCTGGATTAAAGGGTGATAGGTAACCCCTTATATCATTTATTTTTGTCAGGATTTCCTTAAAATATATTTATTTTATAGGACAGCCCCACCACATATGAGCCATGTCTCCCCATTGACCTCATTCATGCCAGCAGCGGTGAGGACGCCAGTACATTTTGTGTAGCCTCACAAGGCGCATGTACCAGTGGAAACATAGTTTGATGCCCCCCCGCAGCCCCTTTGATCAGTATGCACTTGGAGCACCGGTGGGCTCTCGACCAGATTTGCTGTCAGGACCCCCAGGGAATATCCAGCCCCAATTCTTGCTCCCATTTAAGTATGTAGGGCAGTTCCCCCCTTCCACTACCGTTTCCATATTCCAGTCTTATCTTCATACATCATGAGTTCTAGACCCGTGGGATACCTAGTACTCGCCCTTTTCACTATAGCATTGGTGAACCCAGTGTCTAATGTGTGCGTATGTAAAATGTTCTGTTTCTGGGATCGAGAATTTCCCCTTGCATTCCAAGAAGATCAAGGGTTTCCCATCTTTGTATTTGTCCCTTGGCGTTGGTGGACCCTCTACTTCCCTGTTCCTGAATTCTCGTTTGCCCAAGCCTGTGGAGAACCCTGGATTTTGGTAAGTGGCAGGAGGGGACCCAGTACCGTGTTAACCCCCAAAAACAGCCCACCCTGTACCAGTCTTTTAAGGTACACCCCGTCGTTGTCGGAAGTCCCTTCGTGATTTGCCTGACACCCTTGCCCAGAAAGGGGCGGAGGTGCAGCACGAGAGCTAGAGCTGCCGCTTCGATGTCCTTCCACTTTGAATTCCTCATAGCAACTATCCAGTCTAACATCAGGGCTAATTGCGCAGCCAGAAAATACCTATGTAAGATGGCATGCCCAGTCCCGCCATTCCCTTTGACCTAGTGAGTACCCTCCAGGGGACTCTGGGAACAAATACATTTCCTGATCGATTTCTGAAGTTCCCCTAGCTCCTTCGATGTGATTTGGATCGTGAGGGCCTGGAACACACCTGTATTCTGCCTAACCAGATTTTCTGGCGGTCCCACCGTGTTAATTGTACCTTGAAATCCTTCCGTAGATCAGGTATGTTCGCTCTGGCCTAGGCCTCATACGTTGGAGTACTTTTGATTCCCAGGTATGTGATCTTCTTCTACATCCATTTAAAGGGGGAACTTTGTTTAATAGTCGCCAGATTTCGCTGGGTCTCAGAAATATTAAGACCCACGGATTTACTCTTATTTATGTAGAAGCCCGATATCGACCCAAAATCATCGAGCGTGGCTGTCAGTTCTGGCAGGGAGGTCAGGGGATTTTTAAGAAAGGAAAGGCTATATCCACGTATAATGCTACTTTATGGCCAGAACTCTTGTATGTTATACCTTGGATCAAAGGGTTCAAGCAAATATTTTGGGCTAATGGTTCCATTGCCTGAGTAGATATAAAGGGCGATAATGGGCAGCCCTGTCATGTGCCCCAATTCGAGCAAAATTAGAGGCATCCACCATAGGCCGTTAACATTGATTTTGGTTTTGGGCTCTTTAAAATTGGCCATGACGTATCTTGTCAAATTCAGGCCAAATTAAACACTTCTAGTAGCGCTTCGAGTTACTCCCAGCTCATGCTATCAAATGCTTTGTGTGCATCCAGTTATAATATCACAAAGCGCTGAAGAATTTGAGATCTCAATGCAATGAGGTCCACCGCTCCCCTAATATTATCTTTTGCCCCCCTTTCCACTATGAAGCCTATTTGATCATGGTTGATTAGCATTGGGAAGGACATCCACCAGGCTTGATGCTACTACCCCTTTTCTAGATTTCTAAAAAACAGGGTCTGAAACAGTAAAAGTAATTGACCCGGAATGCAAGGATGCATTCCTCTCTCCAGTGCCTTTGCCTTCCACAAGTGTGGAATGTGCTTTACCCATCATAAATAACACTCATAAAGCACTAAACATCATAAAGACAGAAATCCTTGATTTATGAGCCACCCAAATGCAAGTCTCACATTAAAAAGATGCACTAATGTTAACATGCTTCACTCATCTCGTTATCTGTGGTGCTTTTTATTAACATCGCATGCACTGGGCCAAGAAAATGGGAATATCCGTATAACAGACTTCTCATTGAGATGTAAAGTAAGCTTGCCTTTCAGAGCAGAGGGGAGTGTTATTATTGCACGCTGCCATAGTCGTATCAGGAATTTAGTGGGTGAAGGCCGCAGCCGCAGGTGCATCATAATCTACTCTTACCTGTTGTGTGATTGAATCCGGGCAGCTGACTGTAATTCGAATCTTCGTTCCTTTGGGCGCCTGCACGGCCGCAACTTAGGTAAGGCAGAAGGCATACACCGACCATCACTGTGACAGTGGGGAAACACGGCGGTCACAATGCGCCCCCGCAGTCCTCCTGCCGAAAGAGGGGGGGACAAAATGGCATGCCACAAAAGTTGGGGGGGACAAACCCCCCTGCTCCCCCCTATAATTACGCCCATGGGTGGCAGCCAGATTGTGGAATGCTCTACCACGCTCTCTTAGATTGACAGTCAATCATCTGGCCTTTCGCAAGGCTTTGAAAACCTTCCTCTTCTAGTTGGCTTTTCTGTTCCTTCCTGCTAGGTAGCGCCACGATGCCCTTTGGAGAATGTTGTGCTCTATAAGTGCTATTCAAATCAAATCAACACGTAGAGTGGCCACGGCCGATGGCCATGGCTAGTGGGCACCTAAGCTAGTGGGCTTAAAAGAAACGTTGTGTGGTGGCCACTTGCCAAAGGCCATGGCTAGTGGGCCAGAAAAAAAGTTATTGGAGAAACATGTATAGTGTGCACGGCTAAAGGCCTGGTCCAATGTTCATGGCCAAAGGCCATGGCTAGCGAGCAGGAAAGAAAGATAGGGTTTTAAAAGATACAGTGGGCATGCCCAAAGCCATGCTCACTGGCCAGGGCCTAAAACCAGGACATGTGGTCATGCAATATATACAGTTACCAGTCATTTGGTTGAAAACCATATTTTTCTTTATTAAAAATATTTTTTAAGCAACCAAAACTTTAAAAAAATATATAAATAAATAAATAAAAAATTCGACCTTTTTTTTTCGACCATTTTGATTCGATCAAATGGTCATTCGACCATTTATTTTCGACCATTTGACCGGACACCAATATATACATCTAAGGACATGAATAGTGGGTCTAAAAGAAACCTATTGGGGGAACATGTACAGTGGACATGGCCAAATGCCATGGCTAGTGGCCTGTAAAAAAACTATGGTAGAACAAAACCCTTGAAATTCACTGAAAACACCTTAGTTTAGGTGCAGTTAAGTTGCGCAGATTTAACACTACAAAACCCCTGAAATTAAAAAGATCTGGGAATCATGACTAGCTTAACCCTGGCGCGTTCACGTTGCAAAGCCCATGAGCATATACATATTATAAGAGAAGTGGTTTACAATGACATACAAAATGGCATTATGGGGACATGGAATTATGGGGGACATCAATGTGAGCATGCCGAGTTAAGCTTGTAATGACTTCCCACATCCACTGAATTTCAAGGGTTTTGTTGTGTTAAATCTGCGCAACTCAACTAAGGTTTTTTTCAGTGAATATCTGTGTGTACGACTCAATGATGGTCAAAAGCATAGTCGGGCACATGATGGTAGTTTATAAAACAATACTCTTAAACCAGGGCTCGAAATGTGCGTAACAACTGGCTAGTAACAGTGGACTCTTGGCGAGAGTGCATATGCTGTCTATGTATGGCATTGAGGTGGCAAGTGACTTTTTATCGCTGGCAAGTAACTTGCAACTTGAAATGTTTACCCCTTTTGTCTCAGTTTCTCATTTAACTAGCTTCATTAAGATGCAGTTGGTAGCAAAATAACTTTAGTGTAAATAGAAAATGCATAACCTCTTTTCCTCTTACAAATACATTACTGGCAGTAAGCATCAGGCAACGGATCTGTGAGCACCAATCCTGTATTAAAAATCAAGTCACTGATAAACCGATAGTGGTACATTTTAAGGCTAAATCACAAACATACAGACCTTTTTTGGTTTGTTATCCAGACAACCAAATGTCACCCACGGTGTGGAGACCGTGATCTTGCCCTAAAAAACATGAACAACAGTGGATCTACAGACTGAACTCGGTCAATAGTGTTCTTAACTCCTTGATTGAATGGAGTCTGTTTTTTCATTAATATCCCTACACCTACCAGTAGTAGTTGATACCAATGAGTTATAGGGCTCTAAAGCTAGTCATCAAGTGGGACACATAAGAAATAAACTGAATTCTCAGCAAAGTCCCCTTTAGGTAACATGCACAGTGTGTCCTTTTAGTAACACTTGATTGTCTTCTGCAGCGGAATTCACAACATGAGTCCACAACACCAGTAGCATGACTGTTGGACTATACACTTGATGTAGCACATATAGGCCAATCGTTCATGGTAGAGGTTGTCTGAGGAGCAGCCTTTAAGGTGACTATGCTCTGCGCCCACTGCAAGATGGTTGTGCCTGCCAATTGCATAAATGCACGATATAAAAGGTACATGATCATGATTATAGTAATGCCAGTCGTTGTGCATGATAATCAATTAAATGAGCCAAGTTGGTGTTCGAACAACCAAAGTAAATTCTAACGCAGAAACACAATTGTGCAACAGGAGTGATGCCCAACACAATTTAGTGCCTAAAACTAGTTATAATGGTCCATCACGCATGTGCGATAAACCACAGAAGTATCTGTTGTTCCTGACTGAACTCCGATAAGCTACTGAAAGCACTGACAGTACCGCCAAATGCAAGGTAAGAGCTCGATACATAGATAGCACTATCCACGAGTACGACTGCCGGTTCAATATACATTTTTTCTAAAACCTATCTGCACGATCTGACTGCATATAGAATGTTACACTGCAGAGCCGTCCCAATACCTCATTATCAAATTAAACAGTATGCGAGGTAATGAACCGTGCCGGTGCTACAGGCATCCCCATTCCCATTGAGCCCTATGGTCCGGAATACCCCGGTAATTGCCCATTCGCGGGTGTCGGATGTTTTCGCAAGTTTGGAGATAGCCTGCCTAGATTACAGGCACGGCTAGCTCCAAACTTGTAATGAGGCCCAATGTCTTTTTGTTAATGTTTAAATAATGACGTTTGCAAATTCTTTTTTTTTTTATGATCTGTCTTTCACTGAACAGAAACAGAACTGCATTTTAGTCATCGTATCGTACCAAAATGTTGGAGGGAAAAAAACTAATGCATGTTTGCTGCGTGCATGGCAGTATGAATATGACAAAACCCCATTATAATGTACAAGGGGGGTGGGGGTTAACAGATGTGCAATCTAAATGATCACTGCAGAATGCATTTTTGCATTTGGAATATCCGTTGGCGAAATTTTCGGCCACGCAGTGATCACGGTTATCAATTCAAAAGATCTGGAGATCCTAAAGTTAAAGACCACGCCCCCAAACAGAACATACATAACGTTTGAGTGTGACGTTCCTAGGTCCCATTCAGCCTACTAATGCAAAGGAGTCATTGCGGATCTTAGCAGGGGTGCCGGCTTTTGGTTTTCCTGAGGAGAACGGGCCGGGAGGGGTGACATTGACCAAAAAAAAAAAGTCCCATTCTAAGAATAGGGACTTTCATGAAAATAGCGTTTCCCAGGGGATCTTCGCAAATTCTGTGTGGGCATTAGGCTTGTAATTTTTTATTTATAATGCGCTTAATACCCAGAGCTTTCCAAGCGTGGACCCAGGGATCGATCCTGTGTTGCTCCATTTCATCTTGCATCCAAGGCGAGCACATTGCCCCTGGGCTATCCTCCCGAGGCTTCAAGAGGAATGCCTTCTTTTGATGCATACTCAGCCCCAGAAAAATCTGGGTACCATTGTGAGAATGCACTTCCGATGAGAGGGCTACTCACATTAGTTTATCCATGTAGCAAGTAGTACATGCTTCTGACTCTTAGCTGACCACGTCATAAACAGCCCCAGATGTGCGTGGGGATTTCGGAGTTGACAGACATCAAGGGCTTGGGGAAGCAGCTGCTGCTGCTGAAGTTGGGAAGATGGCCCCGGGCATGAAAAGGCAGGCCCGATCCTATCTGGAAATGTCGGCGAGGCCAGTGACGGCATAATTACAAACAAGTCATGACTAAGATTCCGAAGGAACGCCTCCATTTCAATGGAAGTCGAGCTCAGACGACCCTTCTATCGTGGATCTTAGCAACTGGCTATTTGACAACAAGAACTGGTTGCCTGGGAAATACTTCTTACAGCCATGAAGTAATCCGAGAGCATGTTGACGAAAGTAGATTATGTATTTCTCCAAAATGTATTTGCACGTGAAGGTCGTTATTGACCGCCTCTTGGCAAATCAGAAGGCAGTCAATAGCAACTGGTGTTAACTGCATTCTGATCATGCTGACGTCAGAAGCAGACGCACAAACAAGCGAAAGCTTTTCTCTTCATTGAAGACGCAACGATGACATTTCCCAGCAAAATGTCTTCATAGAAGGACCTCCTTTCTCCAAGGGGATCTTTTTTCACTGCACTTTCACAGAGTCTCACAGTCCATACCCAGTTTGAACCACTAAAGTGAAACAGTGCCATCCCTTTCCTTTTGAGAACCCACACACTCTTATATTGCACCCAATTCATGGCCATGTTAAAGCCATATGATTAAAATGCTTCCCCTACAAAGACAACCTTGTTTAGAAAACTAAACCCACACTCCATTTGCCAACGCCTTTTGTGTATTCACTTTACTCACTTTTAAGCAAAGTTTTTTGTACTTCCCTGCCACAATTCCAAACCCCATTCTGACATTACCACCACGTGCCAATAGCCTTATAGACAGACCCCAGTAGCAGCCATTATTACTTGGGGTAATTGCTCACCCCCAACTCATGACATAACCTCAGGATGGGTCACTATACTTTATGTTCACTGCCCCTCCTCACCGAAAATAAACAGACTGAGTGCTCTGCGAGCTACATCTGTGGTTTTAAAGGGACACCAGTGTTATTCCTATGCAGTTTTCTGTAAGTAATGGCTATATTGCAGCTGTAAACTATCTCCTGGTGAAAGACGTGTATGTATGCCTCCAGCCACTATATTCTTAAGCAATAGGTGTGTCCTTGCATCTGTCCCTGCACTGAATTTAGGACCAGGGATCCTGTTAAAAACAGCCAGCATGTCAAGGAGACTAAGAGTGACCCCTCCATCAACACCCCAGGACTAAATCAGTGCCTGGAACCGGTCTGAAGTCCACTTGCGCCTGGATCAGTAGTTTTTCTTTTACTCAAAACATAGCAGGCATTGTAGGTAGGCTGCCCAGTTCAGGAGTTTGGCAATGCAGGAGATTGTCCTGTGGATATTAGGATGTGCTGGGCACAACAGGGGCTTCATTAGTAATGGCATAAGAACGTCTGGATTTTGGCTGGATTCAAAGGCGGTATTCAGGATGTAGCTGGGAAGAGTGAAGAAGAGTGCACGCCCTTCAAGACACCAAGGTGGCCCTGCATTCCTGGCTGATAAATCTGGAGCCTTATAGTTGGTAGGGGAGACCTGAAGGAGGGCATTTAGGGTAAGGTTAGGGGAGCGAGAGCTAATTTAGGTCCGATGCTAGCGTTTGAGGTTTAGGGTTTGCAATAGAAGTGCATCGCCCTGTGCGTGGCCAGGGGCGATTCCATAAGCCCAGGTTTCTGAACCCTCAAATGAGTTTGCAAACTTCCTTAGTTGGGCAGAAGGCAAATGCTACTATACCAAGTAATGAGCCTTGTGCTTCCCTGGCATATGGTGACTCCGGTAGAGCCAGAGTATGCAAGTATACACATGTCTCAAACCTTTTGAGACGCATCCATCTCTTGAGCACCTGATAGAGGTTAATGCATTGAAGAGTGACATCTAGCTTACCTTTTCTTACACGATTGAGTGGCGGAATCTTGGAGGTCCTATGTTGGGTTAGCCATTGGTCAAGAGCACCCAAACCGCACGATTCAAGGGCATCGTTAGCAAGTATAGGGTCTGTAGAGCCAAAGGTGTTAGGACAGTTTTTTTGAAGTCCAACTAAGGGCTTAGTTAAACCATTCAACTGAGGCAATACAAGACTCCACTTTTAGTATAAGGCTGTACCACCTAAGTTCATGGTAGCGCAGACACAGGCTTATTTTAGGAGGGAGAGGGGCTGTAGAATCAGTACAAGTGAAATTGTCATACAAATGATCCAAAGAAACATTGAAGCACTATGTAAAAATAAAGGATTTATTTAAATACAAGTAGGCACAGATAAATCTAAGGGTTAAGTAAGTACTAACACATTATATGAAATCACAATATAAAAACAAAACGCTATACTTGAAAGTACACAGACCCAAGTATAGACCTTATTTGAAATACCTAACAGTAGTTTTAGGGCAGTAAAAAGCTTTTTATACACATTTAGTATAGGTCAAGCCTATTCTTGGGGGGTAAAAACCAATGGTTCATTTTTGGACTAATCTGGTGATACCAACACTTTACTTTTGGAAGAGGCACAACCTAATCACAGGAGAGTAAAATACCTTCACATCTACTTTCTGTTAGACTGGCAAAACAGCGGTGAAGGAAGAAAAGATGTTAACCATACTTTTAAGAATAGTGCATCACACATTCAAGATCAGTAAGAACTTTTGTAACTGTTCACTCTTAGAATTACAGTTACCAACCAACTCTTTACAAGTAAGTAACTTTGAAACACTTATTTTCTTTTCTAAGCAGAAGTCCCAATCCCCTGGCAGTCTTTCCCTTATTCTTGGAGCATGAGTGTTCTCAGTGGCAGAAGGGGGTCACTAGGACTAGTGACCAACAGGCAGTGTCGGAATAGGTTCGTTAGTAGCAAAAGTCAGAGATACTTAGGAAAACTGGGCAAACAGGCGAGTACTTCACTTTAGAGTTAGAAGAAGGTCCAGGGTGTCCACAGAAGACACCCCAGCAGGATTCTAGCCGTGGGACCGGGTGCACTGGATGAGAGGCCTCCCCATTACAGAAAACAACCCACAGCTACACAGAAATCCTAACAGGCTTAAGGTGAGTACATACCCAAGCCAACACAGTACCTCAGCATTGAAGAAGATTTTGCAGCAGGAGAACTTCAGGGTCTGCAGCCAAATACCCGGTCAGTGGATTCCTTGTCATGGAGACTGAAAAGAAGACCTCAGAAGGGACTTTGCATCAGGGATCGATGAAGAAGGCTCTAGGCAAGGTTGCGCTCATGGCTGAATGCAGTTCTGCGGATTTGGTGCCTTTTCAAGGAGCACAGAAGACAGAAAATCGCAGTTCAATTTGTCGTTTTAAAGGTCCAGCACTCTGGTGAGGAGACTTTTTGGACTTGATTAGTGTCTCTGGAGATCCACCAGGCTGCCCACGAAGTTTCAGTGAGATTTGGAATTCGGAATGGCTTGATGGCTTGAGGTCCCAGGGTATTGGGGTATTGCAACAACGCAAGGTCGAAGCAACGCATCGGATGGCTCAAAATGCAGGCCTTCTTAAGTCTAGTGGGTCTCACCAGGCTCTGGGTCCGGGTCGTCACTTTCAGAGTCCCCAGGTCGATTGGAAGGAAGGGCTGCAGCAGGCTCTGGTTACATAGCAGGCTCTCTGGTCGCTGGAAATAGTTTCTGCCGCTTTTCCTTCGTCATCCACTTCGGTTTATGTTCCAGTGGTCGACATATCTTCAGCTTCCAGGTTCACAGTATTTATCAGGAATTACAGCACAACCTCTGCATTCTCTCCCCACATTTTACAAGAAGGGGCGGTCTGGTTGTCCAATCAGGACAACTAGCCCCCCACTGGGATTTGTCCCCATTCAAGCAAGGCGTAAGACAAACGGCTGGGGAGTTTTGGACTCCTCCCTCACTTCCTGCTCTCACAGACAGACTGGAGCCTGGGCGGGGAGTCCAGGGGACTCCCGCCGAAGACAAAAATCACACAAAGGAATTTCCCACCCTGGATGTCAGGGGAGGAACAAGAAATGACAAGAAACACTAAAATGGCGAAAAAAGAAGACAGGTGCCATTTTGGTAAAAATGGACACCCTTAGGCGCCTTTGCTGCAGCTGTGAACACAGCCCGCGGTAAAGGTGCACCAAATTAATACAAGGTATCACTGCCACCAGCCATTGAAGGTAAGCTTGTCAGTGTAAGATAATTGTTACCGTTTTAGTGTGAAAGGGGATACATAAGGTGGGGTGTGCTGGTTTCACTTGAAATGTAAAAGGGATCCAAAGATCCTTTCTACCGTTGGGAACTGTAGTTCACTCAAGGTTAGCACAATAAAGTTAAAAGGGGAGCCACTAGGGCAACCCAGCAACAACAGGCACTTATTGCCAATAAGTTGTTAAAGAGGATAACGTTAAAAAGACACTATGGAGAGTCTTAAAAATGACACCCATAAAAAGAGTTCAAGATTATGTGAGTGTGGAAAAAGGTTCCCACTCACTGAGGTATTAATGAAAAGTATCCCACTAGTAAAGCAAAAAGTTCTGGGGTTGAACCAGGAAAGGAAGATTTACCAGTTCTGTGCAAATCTTACCTAACAAAGGGTATTCGGACAACTTCCACTCGCAATTATGGATGGGCGGGAGAGGCATGAGGGGCCTGGGCGGGACAGCGCATTGCCCAGAGGGGACGAGGCGGGATCAGAATAAGTGGCAGGACTGTCCAAAGGCCATGGGGAAAGACGATGCAACCAAGAGTCGGTCCTGCAAAGTGAGTTCAGACCTTCACTGTTACTGGAAATTGAGTCTCGCTAGGTTCCTAGCAAGGGCGGGAGTTACCTTTAGTTAAGCCTGTCAAAGCACGAATCGCCACCACACGTCATTCCACCCAGATATCCCCTTGCTGGCTAGGTTTGCGCTACATACAACTAAATATAAATACATTGAATTCACCTAGGATGGGGAGCCTGGGGTGGGCCAGTATGGACAATGTGACAGCATTACAGAAAAAGTTGGTAATGCCAGAGTTGGAGGGTAGTCCGGGAAAAGGACAGATGTTAGAGTTGGAGAAGTAGACATTCACAAGTCGGGGATTCCAAAGGACAGGATGTGGAGAGTCTGGTTGCGGGGTGGGGGGTGGTTATGGCTCGTCCTCTGGCACTCTTGATGGGGCAGATCTTTCCAGTTCAACTAAGCTGGGGCGCCTTGTGGACTATCAGTGCCAAGTGATCTGAAAACAAATAATGTCACAAGTCTCAATGTGAAGGTGGTAATTGTATTGCATTTTGGGCCTCATATATGGAAAGGGTGTCAGTGCAGAGGCATAGATAGGTTAGGGGCCGAGCAGGCAAGGCCCAACCAAAGTCTGTAAAAGGCCCCTCGGTAGCGCTAGGGGGGCATTTACAGATGTCAATGTCGCTGCGGCGGGCCCACCTACATTAGCTTCAGGCACCACTTGTTAGACAACCCTGGCTATGCCTTTGCGTCAGTGTATCCAAAACGGTTGACCAAATTTCTTGAAGAAACAGACGATTTGTGTTGGGGTAAAGAATCTGCTTCTGGGCTGTTTTATTTGGCAAAGGGGAGATATGAAGTTTCATTTATCTAATGAGTGATTGCATGACTCATCGCGCTGCCTATGCGAGATTCAGGATTGGTGCACCTCCAACGACCTCTGCCTTAGCCTTAAGGCCAGTAAAACAGAGATCCTTCTCATGGGGACCCCTCCTCCCACTTTCCCTTTCTCACTTTGGCCACCCTCCTTGGACCCTCTTCCTTCGCCCTCCCGTGAGGCAAAAAACCTTGGTGTCCTCTTCGATTCCACTCTCTCCTTACATCACGGACCTTGCCAAGAAGGCCCACTACCAGCTGCACCTCCTCAGAGGTATTCTTCAATTTCTCGCTTTCCCTCTAGAAGCTCACTGTCTCCAGAGCCCTGGTTCACTCTAGGTTGGACTACTGCAACAGCCTCTTTCTCAATATGCCTTCCTCTACTCTCCGCCCTCTGCAACTAATCCAGAACAGGACTGCAAGACTTGTCTTTGGCCTCAAGGCCAGGGACCGTATCTCTACAGCCCTGAAATCTCTCCACTGGCTGCATGATCAAGTTCCAGACCGTCTGCATCGTCCACAAGGCTTTCTCGGGCTGGGGCCCACACTACATCCAACTCGCTCTTCCAAAACACCTTCCCTCTCGAGCCTTTTGCTCAGCCACCTCTAACTCTGAGGGTCAGGCGCTTCTCCAGGCAGTAGTGGGGGGCGGGGTTAGATCTCTCTGCTCTGCTGGTGTCTCGCTCTGGAATGGCCTCCTTGCCACTCTCAAACTGGAGCCGGACCACCTGAAGTTCTGGAAGCAGCTCAAGCCTTCCTTTTCAACTCTGCTTTCTCCCTCTCCCCTGCTGACCTACTTGTCTTCTGCGCTGACTGGTGGACTGGCTATCCTCAGAGTCTCACTGGGTACCAGGCTCCTCCACGACCAGTCGCCCCGGCACTGCCTCTGGACCTACGCGCACTTAGGGGCTGTAACTGTAACCCTACAGTCCCGTCGCCTTGCACTTAACCAGAGCCGCTCTGCCCTGGATGCACTTACTCAGAGCAATGCTGCCCTGGCTGCAATTCCCCTTTCCCTAGCACTTCCCCCCTGCACTTTGCATCATCGCACTTGCACAAGCTGAATGACACAAGGCCTAGTAAGATAGTTTGTTTGGTCCTCCCTCTGTCTTCCCTCCCTTCTTGTCTAGAAACACTTGTGTACAGGTGCATTATAAATGATTGACCATATCATATCATGACACCCCCTCATATCTGTGTATGTGTACAATATATATATATATATATATATGAAAAGCAAAAAAGAGGAAAACTGCCATCAAAGATGGAACAGTTTAGCCCGCACTCCAGGCCATGAAAAAAGAAGCCAAAGAGCCCCGTTCATTCAAAAAAGTAAGCCAGAAACTCGAAGTATGGATACTTGCAAGTTTATTATGTACAAAAATTATATATTTAAAAGCCACCATTGACTGAACAACAGAGGCAGGACACCAAAAGAACAGTCCTGGATGGACGCGTTTAGCGCTTTCCACAGCGCTTGTTCACCAATGGGGGGGGGGGGGTGGTTAAACATGGTATAAATAGCAGTGCAAGTCCCTTCATAGTGTCTGTAACCCAATAGAGGTATATGCCTAAAGGTAAAGCTAGTGGCAGACATCTTGTAACATAAAACCACATACTTGCATAATGCTGAAAACCTACAATACATCAGAAAATGCAGCAAGGAGCAGTCAAAGTGAATTCAAAAAAGGGCAATAAAATAAGCCACAATATAATTCATGAAAAAAACAGCATGTCCGTCCATATGGATCAGTAAAAATATGAACGGCATCAATGATAGTCAACATCCTGATGCTAAATAGCAACATTATGGTTAGCATAGTGCAACAGCTGAAATGCAACATAATAAAAAATGCAACAATGAACCAGCGTTTCCACCCAAATGTATCAGTCGCAGTGTTAACATCACAGATTAAAAGCAAAATGCTTGATTTTAAGAAGCAGCAAAGTATTGGCAAAGTGCAAAGGCATTATATAGCAACATTATAGTCACAATAAAGTGCAAGTGCATACCGATGACTGAGTGAAAATACATTAGTCAAATGTTGAGGAGCAGCAAGATATTGGCAAAGTGCAATAATATGGTATAGCAGCATTAAAGTCAGAATAAAGTGCAAGTGCATGTCAATGACTGAGTAAAATTACATCAGTCAAAATAGCAGCACTTCGGGGCTGTAAATGTAACCCTACAGTCCCCTGTCGCCTTGAACTTAACCAGAGCCGCACTGCCTTGGCTGCACTTACTCAGAGCAATGCTTCACTGGCTGCACTGGCTGCACTTCCCCTTTCTCTAGCACTTCCCCCCTGCACTTTGCATTATCGCACTTGCACAATCTGAATGATACGAGGCCTAGTAAGATAGTTTGTTTTGTCCTCCCTCTGTCTTCCCTCCTTCTTGTCTAGAAACACTTGTGTACAGGCGTATTATAAATGACTGACCTTATCATAACATGACTACCCCCCCCCCATATCTGTGTATCTGTGTATAGGTACCTACCGGTGTGTCACCGCGAAACGCGTCGTCCTTGCAGTTACTTGCCATGTTGACTGAAGTAAAATAAAATAATTTCCAGTCTCGGCGAGCCACTGTGTTTTTGTTTTCTAGTAGAGAGTCACTCTGACGTCCTCTACTGTTTTGAAGGAGTGCAGCCCAGCAACTTTTGCCCTTGCCCGGTCCCTCAAGGGCAGCAGACAATTCAGAGACAGGGACTGCGCGTTTCACCCTTTGCGGGCTTCGTCGGGTATATATACACACACATTGTTCCCATCAAAGATGAGTGAATAAGGGGAACAACAAGGCTGGAATGGTAGAGGTTTTATCACCAAGAGCCAACAAACACCAGGGCAATATGTCACTTTGTTTCAATCCAATGGATTAATTTATCATGTTCTTCTCTTGAAGTGTGCTCTTACCATAAATGTCCTTTTTACATTTCTCTCCTGTGTTTCCCCAATCACCTTTATAATTCATGCTTAAGTGCTCCCAGCAAAGAAAAACCCACGATTGCCGTTTTGAAGGACACTTTACAGACATGGAAGCCCAGGCTATGCAGCACACACTTTTCTCTAGCCCTCTTACACACAAACCTCTGCCAACGCTGTGTGTTCTTCTGGCTGCATGCCTTTCTCCTAGAAAATACTCCCCAATTGAAATCCCAGACTCATGGTGCAGTAGGCCTCGCCTCAAAACGTGGTGATTCATGCAATCACTCATTAGATAAAGGTGGGCTTCTTCTAGTGAGCATAACCACCCCCAGAAGCCCAATCAAAGAGCAATAGGTGGATAACGAGAGAGGGGAGTTTGGAAGATAAATAAGGGAGTGACCGTGAATAGAAATATAAAAAAATATGCCCTGACTGGGAGATAGAAGTTGGGGACGCAGCTCACAATTCCAGTCCTGTGACATGGAGAGCGTGAGAACTGGGTGACCTGCCAGGTGCACCCCCTCTCCTGTGCTTTAGGACATCAGGGCTCGAATGAAACCACCATTACATGAAAACAAACCATACACAATCGCAACTCAACACCACATGACAGCTACCAACCGAAAACGCACATACGCTCAGTGACCAGTTTGTCCGAACTGAAGCTGCCAACAGCACAAAGTTCTCTTGATCTTCTCCCTCTCAATCCCACTGACAAACCCCACCCTACCCTCCTTGCATTGCAGATCCGCCAGAGCGCCACGAGACCCCGCAGGTGGCAACAGTGCACGGTACAATACCCATTAACATTACCAGGGTGCTAAGGGACAGTGTTATGTCCAGCCGAGACTAGCCCCGTCGTGTAGCCGAGGAGGTCTTCCCTGTAATGTACCCCTCTAACTTGACAAAACAAAATAGACAAGCTGAGGGATTCACTATATGAAAGACAGGATGCAAGACGAGACACAGGAGGCGCAGGCCTGGAACACGGGATACTGCGGTTCCGCTGTTACAAATAATAATATATCAACAGACGGTTACCATCACAAGACAACAAGACTGATTGGTAAACAAGCGTAACCACACAGTAATTCAAGTAACCACTGACCTGATACACACAAGATGCGGAAATAACCAGGTAGGTTGACGTCTGTGCAATAGTTTCCTGTCTGGATGGTGTAGAGAAAAGATGTGCAGGAAAGAAATGTCCAAGTAATTCCAGTTATGCTGAAAACCCCAACTGGCTATTCCCGACGGCACGAGGACGCCTCTAGACTTATGGCACACCAATTTGAAGTCTCTAGTCCGTGTGCCGAAAACCCAAAAGTCACTGATTGGTTTTGTGAATCCTAACAGGAAGTTCAAAGGCAATCCGTATGTGTTCCGTAGTCGGCAGGAGGCGGGCAGCAGAGAAGTCAAAACGTGTCCAAAAGCAGTCCGTTTGGAATTCCGTAGTCGGCAGGAGGCGGGCAACAGAGAAGGCAAAACGTGTCCAAAAGCAGTCCGTTTGGAGTTCCGTAGTCGGCAGGAGGCGGGCAGCAGAGAAGGCAAAACGTGTCCAAAAGCAGTCCGTTTGGAGTTCCGTAGTCGGCAGGAGGCAGGCAGCAGAGAAGGCAAAACGTGTCCGGAGACACTCCGTGAGCAAGCTGGATAAGGGAAGGTAGGAGGGAAAGATAAGGACGGGTAGGAACAGGAGCAAAAACGGGAAAACAGGAAGCAAGGAATTTCAAGGGACCGAGGCAGAATAGCGCTAACTGTTCGCACGAAATTCAGAAGCACCGAAACAACAATGGGAGGTGCTTAAGTCACATGAACCGGCAACCACGCTCGAGTCGAACATGTCACGTGACAGAAAACAGGCTGCCAGCGTTGCCATGCCAACTTCCAGGCGCCTGGCTGAGAACGTGGAATTCTTTGTTTACTATACACAGGGACGCCTGGATTACGGTGTTTATAGGGTAAAGCCCGGGCTGCCATGAAGCGTGAGGGAAGCTTGACAGACAGGCCATGGCACTCTGCTCGGCCAGCTAGAACATGCATGGGCCCAAGCATCCAGAAACGACCCTAGGCACCTTGCACCATAGTAGTTCCATCTGTGTTGGACTGACAGGAACATTGGTTAGTTTAGGGATGTGTGGAGGAGGCAGGATGCAGACTTCTGCCCATGTCACTTCAGGGGAGTCTACAACAAAACATAAGAGGTGATGGCTGGAAGGTTTAGAATGAATCTTAATCTCTGGCATTGCTCTGGGCAACCCTCCAGATCATCGTTCTTCACCTGCCATGCCATTACAGAAGGGGAAAGACCATATGCAAATTAGGCTTGGTCCCACCCCAAAAGGGTCTGTCCAGCCCGAACTGCTTGGTCACATCCCTTCTAGAGGAGACCACAAGCATACCCAAACATGTTTCGCCCTTGTTGGCCATCATAAGTGAGGAGTAGCTTAGGTCTCTAGGCCCAGCAGGCACGGGAGCCACGTCTGGGCATACCTGTCCCATTCGGGGTGACCACAACAAAACAAAAGAGGTGATAGCTGGAAGGTTTAGAATTCATCTTAACCTCCAGCATTGTTCTGGGCAACCCTCCAGGCATTGCTCTGGGCTCAACCCGAGTGGGACGGGTATGCCCAGATATGGGTCCCGTGCCTGCTGCTTCCCCAAGAGTTCAGCTCTTCTAGCTTCAAAAGGCCTCTGGGTTTGCTTCCCCAAGAGTTCACCACAGTTCACAATGTCTCAGGGTTCCCCTTCCCCAAGAAGTCAGTTCTTCCAACTTCCAAAAGTACAATCAACTCAAATCTACTTCAAAACAATTTCAAAAGATCTTGGGGTCCTTTTCCCCAAAGGATTCAACATAGTTCATGAAGTCGCGGGGTCCCTTTGCCCAAGTAGTCAGCTTGCTCAGTTTCCAAATTATAACCAGCGCAAATCTCTTGGCTTTCAAGAGCTGTTCTAGTTCAACGTTGTAATCATCCAGGCCTTCCCAATAGTTCACACAGATTGCTCTCTCATTCACTTCAGCAACCTGTGACAAAATACAGTTTCTTTAACTTTGTAATATTTCTGTATTCTTTGGGCTTTCTTGCCAACATAAGCTTTCTTTCTCTGCACCTCTGTCATTGATTAACACTCCTTTAGGATTCTACATGGCAGTCGCTTGGCTTTGCCACAACGAGTTTTCCACACAACTCACTCCATGGTGTTTTCTGTTTTCCACCACCTTGCTTTCACATTAGTCATAAGTGCTCATCACCTGCTTTTCAATTTGTTCACAAGTGATCATGACTTGCTCTCTATTCTCATATGTTCATCATATCTTTCTTTCAGTTCAGTATTTAACATCACTGGTTGTACTTATACTAGAACTAATAATGCTTTGCAATTTGTTCGTCATTCAAAAACTCTCACTTTGGCTTCCAAACCAACTGTCAGTTTTCAGTTCTTACATCATTAACATACACCAGGAGCAGTGGGCAACTGGTGCACCCTGGAGAAAGGTAGGCCCCTCTGGCGCTACTCAAGCGCACCCGCATTTTGAGCCAGTTTCACAGCGATATTGCTGATCACACCTGCGCCATCCCTTACAATTGGCCAGCTGCCCCTCCTGCATCTTGGGCACCCCTGATCTGCACTGGAGTGCATTGATTCGCCATTGTAAGCCACGAGGCTTACCTCACTCCAAGATGGCCGCCCGCCACCATCACAGCCTCCTTTCCGGCCTCTCAGCACTGCGCGCGCTGTGATTGGCTCCCCACCAGCATCTACTGCCAATCACAAGCCGGCAGGCTGAGAGCCGGCCCACGCTTCAAAGGCACTCGTTCTAAGGCACAGTGCCTGTCTTTCGCCTGTCCTGAGCCGATGAGCCTAGGGCACAGACCCCTACCCGATGATCCTCCGGCCCATTGGCCTTCCCATCCACCTACAGGGTAAGCGCACCCCTCTTTCTGAACAACCCCCAGGATTGCACACTCATTGAACCACACTAGCTGAAGCACCCAGCTTTCACTCATCCTATGTCAATAACTTCAAACTCTTGCATGTCTACAACTGCCTCACTATAGCTCAAATGAAACTATTGCTGCACAACTGTAGTGGTTCAAATGCCTTTCATCTCCCAAGCACAAAGTGATGCTGCTTCACTTGAAAATTTCGAGTTTCAACATGCTTACAATGTTTGATCCCTAGCAGTAACTTGGAATCTAGCCAATGCCTACATATTGTTGCATTACTAGAACTGCCCTCTCTGTACTATAGCAGCCATTCCGAACTTAGCCTATGCCTACATATTGTTGCATTACTAGAACTGCCCTCTCTGCATTTTAGTAGCAATTCCTAACGTAGCCTAAGCCTACATGTTGTTGCACAATTAGATCTGCTCGCTCTGTTACTATTGGAGCAACCTCTATCCCAGGATTGTCGCTGCAATTACTGCAATTGTTCTGCCCTCCTTTGCACTCTGCTGTACTAACAACCAAACTGCCCACTCACTGCATAATTACAACTATGCGCCCTTGGCTCATGCTCCCTTTTTGCATCATAAACAACAAGCATTCCATGTAGTAGCAACAGTTATATACCATATAACAATGGACTAGCTAAATCAGGCTGCCCTAGACACCACCCCATCCCCTGTCCCACACCCTTCCTTCCTTCCTTCCCACCCTTCCCACACCTCACTCTCCAACACTCCACCACCATAATTAATGCCACACTAAATAATATCCTACCTAGCACCCCTAACATAATCAAAGCTGACCACACTGCCTTCACCCTTCACCACCCCAATCCACTGGCTCACCACCCCACAAGTAAGCCCACCCTCCAGGACCGCAATAACAGACTCGGCGCCAGACTACCCACCACACTTGGCAAGCTGCCTACCGCATCGGCGACCAAGTCCACAACTAAGGATAGCGTCAAGGCCACTAACACGTCACCCCTAAAAGGGGCACTACTCAACGTTAGATCCCTAGTAGCCCACCCCACTGAAATTGTCGACATTATCCTTTCAGGAGACCTTGAGTTCCTTGCCACCACAGAAACATGGCTACACGAAGCAGCAGGACCCTACCTCACTCTCGCTATTCCCGACAACTACGCCATCCTCAGAGCGGATAGACCTAACGCTCGCGGAGGAGGTGTAGCAATCATATTCAAGTCCTTTCTCGACTTCAGACTCATCACCTCCCCCCCGCTTAAGTCCTGCGAACTCCTCACCATCAAAGCACAAACTACCCCTAAGAGTACCATTACCCTGCAAATCGTATATAGGCCCCCAGGCCCCACAAGCTCCTTCGAGGAAGACATTACCTCTCTCACAGCAGAGAATTCCAAGCCCCACTCCCAAAATATCATTCTAGGAGATTTCAACCTAGGGCTTAATGACCCTAACGACGCTCCGGCGGCCTCCCTGGCTAACGCCTTATCTGAGCACAACTTCACCCAAGTCGTTACTCTACCTACCCACCAGAAAGGTAGAACTATTGACTGGGTCGCAGCCCACAACTGCATCATCACCTGCAAAGCCCCACAACCTCTTGTATGGACTGACCACTCCCTCATATTATTTGACATCCACCAAAAGAATCCTAACCTAAAACAGTGCCCTTACGCACCAGCCTGCCTGACGAGAAACAAGCGCAACATCACCGCAGAGACCCTAACACCACTCGTCCTCCCCCTTCTTAACACAATCCCAGCTACCGCTGACCTAAACCTTCTAGTCGACTCCTACAATGATGCCCTGACTAGCACTATTGATGCCGTTGCCCCATTAAAGCAACGTAAATGCAAACCTATAGCTCACTTGAACCCTTGGTTCACACCGGAACTCAAAACTCTTAGAAAAAAGAAAGCCAAGTTGGAAACCATATGGAAAACTAACCCCTCTGCAGAAAACAAAGCTAATCTTACGTCCATTTCCTCCCACTACAAGAAAGAGATAATCCGGACTAAAAAAGAAGCCTATAATGTCAGAATAAACAATGCCCAATCCTCTGCCAAAGAACTCTTCTCCATCCTGAAAGAATTAGAGAATCCGAATCCTCCAACCGATACCTGCGTGAAGGACAAGGCATGGTGCACCAGCATCCAAAATGCATTAGCTAACAAAATCACTGGTCTTCAAAATAAAATCGAATCTAAAAGATTACAACTATCAAACAGCAACGCCGTCATACCCAGCGCACCCACACCTCTAGCAATACTTCCGGCTTTACATTTAAACCGGTTACCATACCTGAAATTCAAAAAATCATAGCATCCCTCAAACCCTCTAACTGTAAAGGGGACAGCTGCCCCGCACAGATTATCAAAGACGCGGCGCGAGACCTCGCCCCATTTATTTCCAAACTAGTAAACCTATCCTTCTCTACTAATTCTGTACCTAACAACCTAAAACAGTGTTGGGTTCTCCCCCTCCTAAAAAAACAATCTCTTGACCCAACCATTCCCACCAACTACAGGCCTATTACCACGGTCCCCTTCCTGCTAAAAATCCTCGACAGAGTTGCCTATCTGCAAATCCAGGATTACCTGGAGGCTAATCAACTGCTAGGCCTGCGTCAATCTGGCTTTCGCCCTCAACATGGAACGGAAAATGCCCTTGTTGACCTTAAAAGCCAAATTGATGACATCAAGGACAAAAATAAAGCAGCTATCCTACTCCTCTTAGACCTTTCAGCAGCCTTCGACCTGGTTGACCACAAAATACTTTGCAACCACCTCTATTCTGCTGCCCACTTCTCCCCCCCTGCTGTCATGTGGATTCAATCCTTCCTAGCCAACAGAACCATAAGGGTTTTTTCTTCTATGGCTGCAGCTGACCCCATCCCCATTACCTGTGGTGTCCCACAAGGCTCCTGCGTCTCCCCTACCCTCTATAACATCTTTACGAAACCCCTCTTTGATAAACTGGACCATCTGGGTGTCACCTACACCAACTACGCAGATGACACCCAGATACTCCTCACCATCTCTGGCAACTATAACACTGACGATTCCAGGATTAGCGAAATCTTCGCCATCATTCAGGCATGGATGGCCACACACGGCCTCTGTCTGAATGATGAGAAGACCGAGCTCCTCCTAGTCAGGTCCACTAATAATCTACAGAAACTCAGCCCCGATTACTCAAACTTCACCATAGATGGCAACATCATTCCAGTTGTGAAAAACGTGAAAACGTTAGGCTTCTACTTGGATGCCAATACCAACCTTGCCAAACAAGTTAACATGACTGGCTAAGCCACCGCCTACACGGGTAAACTAATCAGGGCCTGTAGACCGTTTCTATCTACAAACAGTTGCCTCATTCTGGCGAGAGCCCTTATACAATCAAAGCTTGACTACTGTAATAGCCTCTACCTTGGTGCCAACCAAGCCATAATCAAGAAACTTCAGATCCTCCAAAATAATGTGCTGAGAGCAGCACTAAATATTCCGAAGAGGGAGCACATTTCCCACACAAGAATTTCTTGCAAATGGTTATCCATTCAGCATAAAATTGACCTAAAAACCCTGTGCCTCACCTACAAAGCCTTAAACCACCTAGCCCCCAAATACCTGACTAACAAACTCACTCTTAAACCCAACACAAGAGTCACCAGATCATCCAATACCCTCAGCCTCATTGTGCCCAGATTCACCGCCAAAAGAGCGGGAGGCTCGAGTTTCACGGTCCTCGCCCCTCAACTTTGGAATACGCTGCCACTGAATATTAAACTGGTCAAATCCTTCCAATTGTTTACAAAACGAGTCATCAGCTGGCTACTGGAGAAGGTAACCCTTAGTTAGATTAAGCTTAGTTCTTATTGTATATATTGTACATACTCTGAAATGCTTCTTACTACCTGCCTGTACATACTATATATGGCATATTCCCGCCACAATTGTATTACCGCTTGTATACTGTAACTTTGTAACTTGTCCTAAGCGCCCATTTACCCCTGGGTCTGGAGCGCTATACTAAATAAAATAAACAAACAAACATAAACAAACAAACAAACACCTTCTTGCCACCCCTGGAACACTCCGGTATGAGTGTTCCCTTCCTTACACTCACCGGTGGGCGGCCGCTCCTCTGGGCATTTTCTTTCACCTCTCCGGCTTCCCTTTGCTACGCCTGTGCTTCTCAGGAGCCTAGTGAGCAGAGCTACCAGTCTTCGAACCTTGCTGCTAGCAGCCTGCAGTGCTCAGGAATCTTCTGTGTCCCACAGCTTCAGAACTGGACACCAGATGAGGGGTGCTGCAGGTGTCTCGACCCTCTCACGGCCCGCTCTGGCCCCGGCATCGGTCATCCTTCTGCTGCACACAGCGCCTTCCTGCCCGCCCCTCTACAGCCTGCTCCATGTCTACCAGTCGCGTTCTGCTCTCCAGGCAGGTATCTCCTTCTCACGTGGCGATCTCCCAATTTATGCACTTGGGGCTCTTAATTGGTTTGCCGGTGCAAGGCCTTGTCTTCAGTTGCCTGTCCATAATGAAGCCCATCAGCCAGACATGCATGACTTTGGCATCGATATTCCTCCACAGTCCTCTTCCTAGTCTCAATACCAAAGTAGTGTTAATGAATGGAAGAGTGTATAACTCCCAGTCGCTTCCTCCTCGCCCCAGTCTTAAAGGAGAATGGTTTGAGACATTTTGTTTGTAAGAGATGGGTAATGTCCGACAACCTACGAAGGCAGGGGGAGGGTAGGGTTCATTATGACAACAGAAAGGGGGATACCATGTCTCACCCAAAGACATCCTCTCCCCAAGGCCCCTCAACCCAGGTGATCCTCCCTCACATACCCACCAGGGTCAGAATCCAAGAGCAATGGCCTTTCTCTGGCCACCTGAGAGGAGGATCCAGGGGGAGTAGCAGTGCGGATGCCCTCATGTTTCACACCAGACGTGGGTCCCGTGCCTGCTGGGCCTAGAGACCCAAGCTACTCCTCACTGATGAGGCCCAACAAGGCAGAATATTTTTTGTGGATGCTTGTGGTCTCCTGCAGAAGGGATGTGACCAAGCAGTTTGGGCTGGACTGCCTCTTTTGGGTGGGACCAAGCCTAATTTGCATATGGCCTTTCCCCTTTTGTAATGGCTTGGCAGGCGAAGAACAGTGGTCTGGAGGGTTGTCCAGAGCAATGCCACAGTTTAGGATTAATTCCAAACCTTCCAGCCAGTTTTGTTGCAGGGGAGTGACATTGGCAACAATTAATGCAAGTGATGTTGATAAAATGTAATATCACAACCTGTGGAGGCCGTAACGGGCGGTGGGTCGGGACCGCCCTGCCAATTATGGTGGAGTCAGGGACCCAGTCCATGTTTAGTGAGGCGCAAAGCTCCCCCAGCCACATCAGGGTTCATAAGGTCTATGGACAGACACAGGATGGAGCAGTTTATAGCAGTCCATAGGAAGCCTTGGAGGCACCAGTGTTCACCGCTCTAGGCATGCGCACTAGCAGTGTATGTCCCCCAGCTGTCTCTCTGGCACACCTTTAACTTGCAAGGATGCGCAGAGGCAGCCAGACTGATACAGAAAGGTGTCTGGCACCCATCTGCCAGCTGCCCATGTGCTGTGCCAGCCACACAGGAAATCACTAAACCAAGCCATGGACCTGGAGGTGCGATTCAGTGAGGGAAGTGGACAACTAAGAACAGAGAAACAGTGGGAGGGGAGAGGGGTTATAGGTTTTGTGGGGAAGCTAGAGCTTAGGGAGGCAATGTCAATGCGGAGGCTGACAACACTTTGTGGGCGGTGTAAAATAACAGCATGCCAGTGTGTTACCTGGGGGCATCATTGGTATGGCACGGCTGTTAAGACTGGCCCCAATGTGTTCTAAGTGGATTGGCAACACCACAGCAGCTTCTCATTGAGTTGAAAAAGTTAACACTGCAAGGCATCACCGAGACCTGCAACCTTTTCTGGGGCATTCTGGACACCAGCTAGACAGTGTATTCATCTGGAACAAAACTGCTATAGCACTGAATAAACTGGGTCTACAACCGTCTGCAAGCAATGCAGGAATCCCACGCGCTTAACCAATGGCCAGACTGGCATATCATTGTCATTAGAATGACTATATGAGATGAAGCAGTTTGAAAATGGCTTGGCGGCATGGGCATGTTTACACGGAGTCTGGCACGTTGTGACACACTTTGGCAGATTTCACCGTGCATTGGTGTATTGGAGCATCACACCTGGCAGATTGGCAAACTGAGCATCCCATTATTATCAACACTAAGACATATTTCAAGCTATGCCTTGAAATCATTAACAGTACTTGGGATTATTTGCACCACACAGTTATACTTTGGAATTCAACTTCATAAGGCTGGCAACACAATTGCAGCGAAATAGGATTGGATTTAATCTTCTTCCAATACTTGTTGCACAGGAATAGTGATGTGCGCTAAAGCTCCTAGCACCATGTTCCGACCTGGTGCAACGGCAGTGCTACAGAGCAGAAGTGATCAGAGCATTATAAAATAAAAACACTACACCGAATCACAAACGTGGTTAGGAGGTGGCGGTCCTCAAACTCTGCAGAATTCAAGATCCCTGCAGCCTGTAAACACGACTCGTGCACGGTACTCGGATTGCATTGCAACACTTCTGCAACACTCAAGAAATCCAAGACCACCTGGAAAGGAAAAGTCCACCAGTACACTACCCAACCAGGAGGAAGAGAGTCCCACAGTTTCCCCTACGCCATCATTAGCTGCGCCCAGGACCTGAGGTCCATGCTCAACTCTAGTAACCAAGCAGCAGGAGCAGAGCCAGCATTTGGGATGAGTTTTGAAAACATGTCATGAGTGGGGCCATATTGACCCCTCCGGCCCCCCTTCCTCCGATTTAGGAGGCTGAATAGCTATAGGTCCATCATTTGACCCACGAGACACATCTTTCACCCCAATTCAGAGGATATTTATTTTCCCAAAGGGGATCATTGGCGGCGTGGGCCATCTAAAACCAGAGCCCAGCAGTCAAGCCTTTTGCTTCCCCTTGGGTGTATTTTAATATCCTCTTGGCAGGCTTTTGTCCTCTTTAACTGTAGGTTGGCTACTGCCATGTTAATGATGGTTTCACCATAAATACTCTGCTCCCCAAGGTGAGAAATTGGACAGGCTCTTGCTGTAGCATTCCCTTCCTTTCGGTGCCCAGGCTGAGAACCATGGCAGAGAGCACCAAGAACCTCAATGTGGGAGGGCTTAAGCCCTCCCAAGCAAAGGGCTGGCACCACCGGCCCATGCCGAGTAGGTTCTCTGGAAGACCTTTGCCCCCCAGCTCTCCCAAACTTTTACAAAACTATAGCGAAGCACTCAGGATTAGCATGCGCCTTCCGATCCATTCTCAACCCCTCCATCCAGAAGGACACGCCGCACTCACCATCAAAACAGCTTTTGTTAAATCTCTCCTCAAAAAACCCATGGTTGACACAACGATCCCTGTTAATAGTTCCCCAATATCCAACACAACTCTCCATCAGCAACATCCTTCAGAAATTATCCAAGCAACAGCTTCAAGAATAAGTTCCATTTGCACCGGGGGAAGGGTCATTAGACAATCAGGTGGCTGGAACTCTGGTGAGAATATACATTCTCTGCCCGCTGTTCCAGGGGCAGCAACAGGGAAGGTCTCTCAGTTGCCTCCCCACCATCAAGATGACACCACCTGGGAGAAGGGCCGCGGGTGGCTGGAAAAAGCAGGAGGTACAGTGTGTTCTCACCCGCTTTTCCAGCCACATGATTGGCTGAGCGCCCTACCCCAGGTGCATTTTCACTTTCCACCCTCAGTGCCCAAAGCATGTTTAGCCTCACAGATTTTGAGAATTCCCTCGTAGATGACATTCCCAAAGGTTTCTGCCAAACCCTAGAAGCCTACCTGCCACACAGGACGTGTGTCCATCCAACCGGCACCCATACACACATCTGCCTCTCCCACTTACAGCTGCGCCCACTTTTCTTTATGGAGCCCCTCACAGCAAGGCCAACATTAAGTGGAAGAGGAGTGGTATACAAGACCACTTACTAATATCTACGAGCCTAGGATTAAGGGTTGCCATAGATCAGTTTGGTGGCTGCATGTTTTTCCGTGGCATAGCATACAGCCATGTCTAGCATGTGCACCCTACTGATATGTACCGATGATAAACACCCCATGAACCAACCCTAATATAAACACCCGAGGTAGCAGGTATTTGCCGGGCGAGGCAGAAGATGCGGTTCGCACGAACAAGGTAACATTCCCCAAGCCTGCGCCTGAATTGGATTAGTTTCAGAGTTTTCACAGGTATGCCAATGGCAGAGACCCAAGCTTTCAACATTAGATGGATGGCCACTTGTTGTGTAGGAGGCGCGCTTCCTGGTGCCAGGACGTGGAATATTTCAATGACTTCCTTCTTGACGCACCTTCCACACAAGGGCTTTTATGTGCTGGCTGAAATAGGTCTGCACTCTTTCCTGCCCCCTCCCTTAGCGCCGGTCCAGGATCCAGCTGGATCTGGAGCTGACGACGGAAAAATCAGCTAAAAATGGAGGAGGCAGCAGGTTAACCCCTGCGGTGTCATGCCGCCAGGACCTGGAACCATCCCCTGGGGGTCAAAGGGCGAAGGGCGGAAAGGCGCCAAAGGCCTAATGGGCCAAAAGCCCGCGAAGGGCAGAACAAAAGAAAATGGGCGGGGACATCAGGATTTAAGCAGGCGGGACCGGGGTGCCAGGCATCTCGCTCCTGCACTGGGACCCGGTCGCCGCCTCGCTGATGGAAGAAATTTCGTTTTCCACCCACCCACCCACGAAATACAAGCAAAAGAGCAGGAGACCTGGGGTGTTGCTGTCGCAGGACACCCAGGCCAGGATGTGACAAGTTGGCGGTGTTTGGGCAACCAAGCACAAATGATAGACTCCGGACGAGCCAGAAGGAAACGGAATGGGTCTTCGCTCTTCCGGACCAGCGCCTCTTGGGGGCCTAAACGGCGGGGGCGTCTGGTAGGGACAAATAAGGCTCAGCTTCCCCCAAAAAACAAACGGCGCTCTCCCCACCCACGGACACCTGCGCGGGCAGGATTGGAACAGGTACAATGGGTCGGGGGAGTTGGGGGCCTACGGTAACAAAGAGAGGGGGAAGCAAAGGAAGTCCGGCAAGCAAACGCCACACGGGCAGAATGAAGTTCACAAATGTGTACAAATAATTCTGTTGTCATGGAAATAAAACTGCGGCCAAGGTTGCCATTTGAAATTCTGTGTCATGCCAATTTGTGGGGATAAGGAGTAGTGCATGGGGGTGCATGCGCAAAGAATAATTGGCAGTAAAGGCAAATGGACGGCTGCAGGGGTTAATGTGCTATGCTTTGTTTATTGTGCACTTGCTTGTTGATTTGGAACTAGAAAAAGAACTTGCATTGTGCTTGGTTTTTATGCCGTGTGAACCTAGCTGTGGCGCAAGGGAGCACTGCACAACAAGGGTACAATAATATGGATGCAATCAGAAGACTAGACTGTGAAGAGTTCACTCGGTAGGACGTGGTGGCACAGCGTGCAGGGGGGGGGGGCAGGGTAGAGCGGGAAAGGCGGTCACAGTGTTGATGTCTCGGTAGATCTACAGCTGTGGCCGGTTGAAGCTTCATTCCTGCGAGTCCACGGCCTGGCCGTCCTCAGTACACAGCGGAGACCCCAGATCTGCATCCGTGAATCCCTGCCGTTCCCTTTTGCTGCTCGGAGGGAGGAAGCAAATTAAGCGAGCCCCTTTCAATCGTCCAGATGACACCCAACGCCGGGCAATTCATTAAGCACCCCTCCTCCCCCACACAGACACAATTTTCTGTGCCAGTTCCTCCAGAAGACATCAAGGGCAGCCAGTGGTGAACATGGAAAAAGATGGGCGGGGATCCCACAAGGGCCGGGTGGGGGAGGAATTTGGGGGGAGCAGTGCCGAGGAGGCAGGGTTAAGAGAGGGGGGGGGGGGGCGGAGCTGGCAGTTCACCTCCGATGAAAGGAAATGTCCAAAATAATAGTTTAAAGCGGCGCTTTTTCTTTCATGCTGCTTCTTTTCCAAACTATATATCAATTCCACTTTAAACCACTTCCATGTCACTGGTGACGAGTTACTTCACTATGCGGATAAAAGCTTTGACCAGTGTTGCCGAGTAAATATTCTTTAAAATGCACAATTTGCATCCCATTTTATTTTTAAAAAAACCTCCCCCTTGGGTACTATTCAAACACGGTGATTTCTGTTCCGTCATAAGCAACGTTTTCTTTTACTTGAACCACACCCAGCACAGCTCCTGCAGCTCCCCTCTGAAAGCAGTTGGGTGGCTGCATGTGTGTGATGTTAATATGGGTGTTTATTCATGCAATGTTTGTCTGATACCTGTATATTTATTTATGTATGTAATGTTTGTCGGATACAGGTATCCGACGAACATTGCATAAATAAATAAAACAGGTCGTGGCTGAGGACTGTAACTTCCTCTTTTGACCTCTTGCATGGGGTTACCAGAGGAAGTTATAGTTTGCTCGAGGGCACTTTTTTTCTTCTCCCCAGCGCAGAGCAGGGGTTTGGGGCGTCTGACACTTACCAGGTTACTCACCGTAGTGACCACCTTACTCCTAGTCCATAGTCCCCTTTCCTCCATAGTTATGGGACATCTCTCCGTCCTGTGGGACGGGACCGGAGCACTTTGTAAAAAGCATCCACATTTTTTTCAAAAATGTGTCCCTCCTCTCTTTCCTGCGCGGGGCCCGGCATGCAGCCGTAACTCCGCCCACCTTGGCTCCACCCCACGCATCGCCCATCAGTCCTTTTCTATTGCAGGGTCAAAGACCCATTAGCAATAACAGAGGAACCTTATTAGAGGGGACTGCGGGCGGGTGTATGGAGGAAAGGGGACTATGGACTAGGAGTAAGGTGGTCACTACGGTGAGTAACCTGGTAATAATCCTACGTCCCGTCCCCTTTCCTCCATACTTATGGGAGATTCCCAAGCACTCCTTACAGGAACTATGGGTGGATTGAAATACCCCTTACTGAAACAGGTTCTTCAGCACAGCCTGGCCAAACTGAGCGTCAGCTCTAGAGCTCATATCGAGGCAGTAATGCTTACAGAAAGCAGATGGGGAGGCCCAAGTAGCCGCTTTAGCGATGGACTCCCAGGGAACATACTTCTGAAAAGCAACCGCGGCTGCCTTGCCTCGCACCTGGTGTGCAAGGATACCTTTAGGAGGTTTCAGCTTTTGGACGGTGAAAGATTCCGTGATACAGGCGGTAATCCATCTGGAAATAGATGCCTTAGACGCCGGCCTGCCCTGAGGCTTACCAAAGGTCACAAACAGTTGGGAAGAGCTCCGAAGCTCGGAAGTCCTGTCCAGGTAGAACTTAAGAGCTCTTTGGACATCCAGGCAGTGCAGAACCCTTTCCGCCTCCGAGGCAGGGTTCGGAAAAAAGACCGGAAGGGAAATCGACTGATTCAGATGGAATTCGGTCACTACCTTTGGTAGGAAAGCTGGGTTCGTCCGAAGGACTACCTTGTCCTTGTGAAAGACCAAGAAAGGATGCTCCACCGACAATGCCTGGAGCTCACTCACTCTCCTCGCTGACGTAACGGCTACCAGAAAGGACACTTTCCAGGACACGTACTTGAGGTCAACCGTAGCCATTGGCTCAAAGGGTTTATGGCACAGCGCCGTCAGGACTACATTTAGGTCCCAAGGTGGGTGCGGACTACCAACCGGAGGGTAGATGCGTGTCAAGCCAGCAAAATGTCTCTTCACCACCGGGTTAGTTAAAGAATAAGAACACCGGTCTGTAGAGAGGTAAGTGGAAAACGCCTAGAGATAAGTCCTGCAAGACAGAACATGAACCCCTGACTCTGCTAGGGAGGATACGAAGGACAGCACTGTGTCAATCGTTGCCACCCTCGGGTCCAATTCTTTCTCCAAACACCAATGACGAAACCTGAGCCATTTACTCTTGTATTGGGATCTGGTCGAGGGTTTCCTGGCTGCCTGGATAATGCACATGTTATCCGCAGACAAACCCAAATGCTCTAGAGACGTGAACTCGGGCACCATGCCGCCAAGTGGGGAGGGGTGCCACATCTGCTGTTCCCCTTGGTGAAGAAGATCGGGAGTTACTGGTAACCTGATCGGCGGACACACCGACAGGTGCTGAAGTTCTGAGAACCAAAACCTGGCCGGCCACCACAGAGCCATCAGTAGAAGAGAAGAGTCGACAGAGCTCTTCAACTTCCAAATTGCTCGATGAACCAGGGGAAGAGGCGGGAAGGCGTAAGCTCTCATGTTGTGCCATGGAATCTCAAGTGAGTCCCCCAGAGAGGAGGACCACAGGCACCCTTTGGAGGCGTACTGAGGAAGCTTCTTGTTTACCGCCGTGGCGAAGAGGTCCACCTCCGGTGCGCCCCAACGCGAGAAAATCCATGAGAGGATCTCTGCCTTCAACTCCCACTCGTAGCTGACCACTGTCCGCCAGCTGAGGGCATCCGCAGTGATATTCAGCTGGCCCGGAATGTGCACTGCAAGCAGCCAGACCCCATGAAGCACGGCCCACTCCCAAATATGGATGGACAGGTCCACAAGAGGGGGAGACTTCGTTCCCCCCTTGCTTGTTTATGTAATACATTGATACCATATTATCCGTTCTTATGCGGACCACCTTGTTGACAATGAGAGGTCTGAACTCCTTGAGCGCCAGAAAAATCGCCAGAAGCTCCAAATGGTTTATGTGCAGGAGCTTGTCCTGAGGTGACCAGAGGTCCGAGACCTGAAGAAGATCTAACGTCGCACCCCACCCCAAAAGGGAGGAGTCTGTTGTGATCTTCACCATGGGGGCTGGGTCCTGGAACCCCGCGCCCACTGACCAGTTGCTGAGAGATGACCACCAGTCCAGGTCCACTCATGAAATCCGGAATTATTATCTGCTTGGAATCCGGGTCCACAGCCTGACGCCAGGAACTCCGAAGAGCCATCTGGGTCTGTCTCAGTTTGAGACGAGCAAGAGGAAGAGCCAGTACACACGAGGCCATGAAGCCCAGAAGCCTCTGGAACCACTAGGCCAACATGCTCTCCGACTGCGCAAACATCTGACACGTGGCCAACAGATCCGCCATTCTGTCCCCTGTCAGATACACTCGGCAGTCGATCGTGTTCCAACGAAAACCCAGGAAAGTCAGGTCCTGTGAGACCGTCATGGAGGATTTCCGCCAGTTCACCGACAGCCCAAGATGGAACAGGAGCTGAAGGAGAGACTGGAGGTTGTCCGCTGCTGCCAACGGACAAGGGCTGCGTAGGAGCCAGTCGTCCAAATAGGGATACACATGGATACCCTGGAGACAAAGATAGGCCGCAATCACCGACATCATCTTTGTGAAGACACGCGGCACCGAACTGAGGCCAAAAGGAAGCACCCGAAACTGTAAGTGCTTCTCTCCCAAATAGAAGCGGAGGTATCTCCTGTGTGGATTCGCATCCTGAAGATCCACCACGCTGAGCCAATCGCCCATCTGCAAAGAGGAGCGAATCTGGCCGGGCATGATCATCTTGAATTTCTCTTGGGGTAGGAAAAGATTGAACTGGGAAAGCTCTAGGATGGTGCGCAGGCCAGCCTGGTTGGGTTTGGGCACCGTAAACAGCTGGGAGTAGAAGCCCTCCCCTCGCTCCCCAAGGGGAACGGGTTCCACAGCTCTGAGGTGCAGATGTTTCTGAACCTCGGCCTTGAGGGAGGGTGAGCCCGACAGCTGAAAAGGAGGGTTGAGGTGTGGGGTAGGGGGTAAAGGTAAGCGGAAGCCCGCTCGAGCGACTGACAAGACCCATCTGTCTTCTGTGATGGCCTGCCACGCCTCCCAATGAGAGGCAATGCATCCTCCCACCGGGGTCTCGTGCGAGCGTGGAAAACCCTCATTTGGCAGGCTTATCGGTGGCGGTGCCACCTGAACCTGATAAGGAGGCTGAGGAGCGGGAGAAAAACCACGTACGCTGTTGTCTACAGCAGTTATTCCCCGCAGGAGTATCCACTCTGCGAGAGTTGCGGTCGAGGAAGCCCCTAAAACCAGAGGAAGGTCAACCTTGCGACAACGGCCTTTGCGACTTGAAGGGAGCTTTAACCAGAACAGACAATGATTTAGCTGTCTGAGTGCTATCTTTGGTTTTGGTGAGCTCTACATCAGTAGAAGAGTGAAAAAGCTCCTTGCCATCAAATGGAAGGTCCAGAACCTTGTCTTGCACCTCCTTCGAGAACTTAGTGGCATGCAGCCACGCTTGCCGCGAGGTATCAACCCCAAGCATCAGACCCCGAGCCGAGGTGTCTACGTGATGAGCCGCTGCTTCCAGGAGATCCTGGGCCAAGACCCTGGCATCGGAAAGGCCTCCTCTGAAATCCTCCAACTTCTCGACCGGAATGTGCTCCTCAAACTCCGACAGACCTCTCCACATCCACATGTTAGCTCCCGCCAAAATAAATTCTGCATTGGCCTGCCTGAGCTGCAAGGCCGAATTGGCAAAGATTTTCCTCCCTAGGGAGTCCAGGAGCTTGTCCTCCTTTCCCAAGACCTGAGTAGCCGTCGCAGAGGAGGATGCTGCAGGCCTGGATTGCAACGTAGCTGCAGCCACCACTGTGGAGGAGGGAGGCGGACAAGACGACAAGGCCACTTCTTCCAAAGAATGCAGCCTGTACCTCGCATCAATCTTTTTATTGACAAAAAGTCCCGAGTGTGGCTTTTCCCAAACTCTTCGGACCTCGGCCAGAAAGTCCTTCTGCAAGAACAGGTCGGTACGCTCCAAAGGAGACAAGGTGAACTCGGGCACCGGAACATCTAAGAAACTCATCATGTCCAGCACCCGGTCATGGAAAGCTCTGAGAGAGCGGGGAAGGTCTTGTCCTGATCGCCTTGAGGGTCATCTGACAGGTCAGGATCCTGCTGAGCCGTGTCAGGCACTGCCTTGTCCACTGGGGACAATGGTGGCACAGGCGGAAGCGCAGGGGGAGGCACCACGAGCAAGGGAAGCGCCGGCAGAACCACCAGCGGCACGGGTGGAGCCGGAGGCGCGGGTGTACATATCTCCTTGAAAAGCCCTTTGAAATATTCCCTCATGTGGTCGGTGCGCATAAGCGCTTGAAATTTACCGAAAAAAGCGTCCTCAGGAGATTGTTCCGGAACCTGAGGAGGCCTCTCATGAGGTGGACAAATCCAGGGACGTAACGGAGAAGGGTGCCACACCGGCCCCTCCACTGACGAATCCACATAAATCAAGGGAGCCGTCCCCGCGGGCCACGAAACATTGTGCGGAAGAGCCATCCGGGCGTTCCAATCATAAACCGGCCGGTAAGGATGCGCACAAGGGACCTTAGGTTCACCCGAAGGACCGAACCCTACACCAGGGGCCGATGGCATAGTTGTAGGGGTAGTACCTAAAATGGCCGCCGTGGTCATGGCGGGAACGGCCGCCATTTTGTCCTCATCTGAGGGGAACTGCGGCACGTGAGGAAGTGAGGCAGGGGTCCCCGTCGATGGGTCAAGGGTCTTAGTTTTAGCCTTAACGTAAGGAACCTCAGCGGAGCCGGTACTATGAGGCCTGGAATGTTTCTGCGACATACCAACCGCCAACTGAGCCTTCGAAGGAAGGGCCTCGGCACAGCCGGTAAAAGAAGAAACTTTCTTCTTTGCCCCCTCAACAGATCTGGTGTCACCACAAGAGTGGGAACGATGCGCTTGCCCGGCCCCTCAGAACTGTTGGTATCCTTAGCCTCTGTACGAGGGACCTCAGACCTAGGCCCGGTAGAAGCCTTATCGGCACGGGCCTCGAACATCCGTACTCCGGTGGACACAGGCCCCTTACGGAGACCCTCAGAGAAAACTCAGGTAGAATTATGAGGCCCGACAGGCACCTCAGGGCGAACCCCGGTAACAGAGCGATCAACGCCCCTCCCGGCTCGAGAGGAACCCGGAAAGGTATCCCCCGGCCGGGATGCTCTGAAAAGTAAAGAACTTCCCGGGCGTTTTTTCTTCTCGTCGATGAACACCTGAAAATGCGAAGGAGGAGTCCGTCCGAACACCTCCTTCCGCCGCTCCAACCGACGTTGAAGTGCCTGGACCGAAAGTGGGTCACAGTAAAAACAGGAGTCCCAACGATGTTCCGGACCCAAACACTCTAAACAAAGAGGATGGGGATCCGCCCTCGCGAAGCGACAGTGACACGATGAACAGTCTGGAAAATCTAGTTTATAAGACATAGACAGACTAGTAAACGAACGCTAGCGAGAGCCAAAGAGGGGAAAAGGGAAGAAAGTCTTCCGAGGATGCAAGTCCGTCCGGCCCCGATCGTGCGGAGAAAAGGATTGATGGGCGATGCGCGGGGCGGAGCCAAGGTGGGCGGGGTTAAGGCCGCGTGCCGGGCCCCGCGCAGGAAAGAGAGGAGGGACACATTTTTGAAAAAAATGTGGATGCTTTTTACAAAGTGCTCCGGTCCCGTCCCACAGGACGGAGAGATGTCCCATAAGTATGGAGGAAAGGGGACGGGACGTAGGAGTATGGCCGGATCCCGAGATCCGGCTACACATCTGGTGCCGGATCTCAGATCCGGCTCAATGAACAGCACTGAGGGCAGCTAGTCTGCACATGCCACCATGGCGTGCATTTCCCTGCATGTTTCTCAGATCTGTGAGTGTGTCACATCTGGCCCACTTATAAGAGGGCACATGTGGCTTATAAATTATAGTGATGCCAGGCTTGCCTTGTGCCCCAGGAGGGGGGTGCAGTCTAAAAGGGTGGAATTAAGAAGGCTGCTGGCACTAAAGCCTCTGGAGTAGAACTGCAGTGCCACTAAGTAGGGGGCCAAGGATGCCACCAAGAGTTGACCGCTGGTTCACTCAGCACAGAGTGACGCGTCAGAAGAGAGAGCACCGTAGTAGTAGTCCTGTTTCATGTAGCCCCTTTAGCTGGATTTCTACCGCTGCTAAGCAATGTTATAGTACATACCATCACCCTTCTTAATTGTACCCTATTTAGCAACCTTGGGAAGATGAAAGGCAGAGTGGTGCGGGATGGCCCTGTGGTGCACGGCTCTGCTTCCGCACTCCGTGATGACACTCCACATCGATAGAGGTGTAAAGGGCAGGGCCAAAGAAGGCGAGGCACCAGGAGCACGCCAGAAGAGATCGAGAGCTCAAAAGGGAGCCGAGAAAGGAGAACCCAAGCCCACCTCCGTCTCCTGTGTTGAGGATAGAAGAAATGGTAGCAGCACGATTTATAGAGTTGCAAACAAACTAAATAAAAGAAGACTGATACCAATCACTTCCTTGCTCGGTCCCATTCCTTAAGGTGGGTGAAATAGATGCTTGTGTGGGATAAAGCTGGGGCACAACATTGGCGGCAAGGATGGGATCCGCTAAACCTGCATAAGTCCCACATGAGCAAATAAATGCATGGAGCGCAACCTCGACCTGCTTTTCTACCAAGCCCAGGAAATCCTTCCATACCCTGGAACAGATGGCTTAAACCATTTGATATATATAGTTGGGAGCTCTGGATGGGGCATAATATTCCAATGGTCAGAAAAAGGTCATGTTACCTAATTTAGGCGTAGAGGGTCACAAGATATTTGAAAGTCTACCCGTATTCACAGCAGCAGATGGAGTGCTGGGTGTGTTCATGTGATGAATTCAACCATCCGCACAGTGGGTGTGCACTTGCCTGAGCTTTACATTTTTTTTTACATGAAATTGAATGATGGCAGATCAACCTCCGGAAAATGTGTGGGGCTAATCCACACACATTTTCCTATGGTCACCGCATGACAAACACATAGACCTGTGAACGCTGGGTGGGCACAGCCTACAGTCACCGCCCCCCATCACATTTAGTTGGAATGTGACAACCAGGAGTACGTCAAGGTATCTCAAAAGGGGGAAGGCAACCCCTTTCTACTGCCATGGCCAGCCTGATTAAATGACAAAGGCCCCATGGATCCACCCTATCTTTTGTTGGCCCTGTTGGTGGCAGCTATCCATACTGAGGAGTTAATTCAAGCAGGCCCACGAGAGGCCTGGTGGCAGGGCTAACAAAAGACAGGAAGCCCCCAACACCTTTGATATGCATCTGTGTCAACCTGAAGCCAGCTCCCGTCTCTTAGTATCAAGGGCGGTGAAATGTCATGTCTGGGACAGCTGTTTACAGTAGTCATTCCCGCGGTGTGACCCTATTCAGACGGTACGAGAATGTGGTTTGGCGGTGACCGAAAGTCTGGTCTGGCTGCCGCTTCAAGGGAGACCTGCCGCTTTAATCAGGAACCACAGAGAGCTCAATTAACCAGAGAGACCCTTTGATCCACAACAGACAGGAAGACGGGTGGGACTTAGTAGTATATGTTTTCACCCCTTTACCTTTCCTGCTGCAAAGCACTCTGGTTATGACCTCACGCATACAGGAGATTGTTGGTGGGGACCCAGGGTTGGTTCATTAAGGTAGGCTTTAGGCTACACCAATCACTGGGGCCCATTTGTCTTTAAAAGATGGCTGAGCCCCTCTTTTGGGCAGCTCATTTAAAGACCTTGCAAGGAGTAACAAGAACAACTTATTTGGACCCAGGCTGAGGGTACAGTCTGCCTTACAGCTTCTTGGATTTCCAAAGAGGGAAGCAAGATTCATCCCCTAAACGTCACCCAGGGAACAGAAGAGATACTGAATCCAGAGGACCCTCAACTAGCTCCGGAACCAGTACCCAGCCAGCACATAGCGTGCCCTCCTAGGCTCTGCAAGCAGGCTTCCTAGGTGGGAAGTGCCAGAGAGTTTCTGCACCAAACCAAGGACAAGGCAGTTGCCTGCAAGACTCTCCCTAGCTTTGGGCCGTCCGCCTTAAAGGATGACTCAAGCTACAAGCCCAATGAAGAAGCTAAGTGGAGTGTATCGACAAGCATCCACCGATGTCTGCCTTAAAGGACATTTGAGTCACTCAAGCTGCAACCGACTGCACTGCTGACTGTTGTCACACTGCAGTCACTCATGCCGTCCAAAACACTTCAACCAGTGCTTCAGACACGCCAACCTGCACTGAGACTATTTCTTACCCAGAGCTGCCATGTAGGCCAGCCTGCAGACGTCAGTCCAGCCTTGCTCGCCGCCAGCTACCCACAGCAGTCTCCCATCTTGAACTGTGTTGCAGAAGCTGCAAAGCGCACTGAAACCGACTATACACTGTCAAGCACCAAAAACATCCACAAGCAAAAGGTACTTTGCGGTTCTGTCCCCTTAGTCCTTCTCCGAAGGCCCCTAGTGACATTTTACGACTCATTGTTCCCTTTGCGCTGAAACCAAATATCCTTGAACTATTGTGATTAATCACTTACAGATTACCCTCTTGTCAGTATCCAGAGTGCATCACTTTTCCTTCTTTGAAACGGTCTGTCTTCTGCATTCCTTTAAAGTGTGGGATGTATTCTGTAGTGTGCTAGAACGGTCTGTGGTGATAAAGTAGATTTTATTAAACAACCTTGACTGGACAGTCCCTTTTATCATTGGGTAATAATTGTACTTTCGCTGTGTTGCAACTAACCAACGATCCAGAACCTTGCTGAGATAAGCCTGCCATCCGTCAAACGTTACCAAAATTGGATAAGGAGTCTTATAATTTGCTTGCGTTGCCAATCTGTCCGGATCCCTTTTGGTTTTCTAGAGTTGTGGGGCTGATTAATGGTTTAGAAACCGATAGTCATCCCTGGACCACTGGTGGCCCCAGAAGTTGATTCGTCACAGTTCATGGAAGTAAAGATGCGCATGAATAAGTGGTTTGTGGAAGCTTCCAACATAATGTTACACCAAACCAGATTCTACTCCAAGAAACAAGGTCCTTCAGAATCAGTGAATGACTTTGTGGTGATGCTCAGGGAATTGGCGAATTCCTGCAATTTCGGACATACAGATGAAGACTGAGATATACACTTGCTCGTGATGAACTGTAACAAGAACACATTGAAATCAAAATGATATTGAGGTCTGCCAAGTACAAAAAGTATACAGTCAAAGGCAAGCAAGCCGCTAGGTCACAAAAGCAGCAAGAGCCATTGAGGTGATTCAGGTGCAGCAATGACAACTGTCCCCCACAATTGGAGACATCTGTGATATGAAGGAAAGCTGTTCACCTCACGAAGTGCTGTATGTTCAAGAAAGGAAGTGTCCTAGCTGTGTCATGAACTGACTCTCGAGACGTTACAAAGGGGCCGACCCTCTTGGCAGTGCATGCCATGAAGAAGAGACTTATGTACAAACCATATTGTGATGGTCAACGAAGTGAAAGTATCTATGCTGGCACATTCAGCGTCTGGTCTCACAAACCTTTGTGGAACTGTTGTAGAAGTGCTTCCATTCGGTTCCTAGTTATAGTTTCGACAGTCAAAGTTTCGAATGCCAATAGTTTCAACACAAAAGTGCTGAAAAAAAAGTTTCGTTTTTTTTTTGGGGGGGGTTCCGCCCCTAACCCCCGTTTTATTTAAAAAAAAGACTTCTTTTACAATACGAAATTAAAAAAAAACTTGAATATAAAAAAATGTATTTGAAACTTTTTTGGGAACTTTTGTGTCGAAACTTTTGCCATTCAAAACTATTGTTTCAAAACTTTGCCTGGACACCCTTCCATTCAGATACTCTGCACCTCAAACCCTTGGGCGACACGCCAGGCATCGACAGTGGCAATACGATCACATTGATAACAGTAAGCCGATGTTCAAAAGGGAGGCACACATTGAAGAGGGTGCATGCAACAGATGTCAGGGACTCAATCATCAAGTGAGACGCCTCGAAATTAATTGGATTCCTGCAAAGAGGAACACGTTTCCACAATATCGAGATATACCATGGAAGACATTCTACAGTCTCATGAGGAGATATTTTAACAAGGGACAGGTTGAATAAATACGCTTATACATGAAATTGTATTGAAGGAGGATGCATGCATGGTGAAACCTTTTTCTCTGTAGCACATGGAGAGAATTGCAGGCCTTCCTGAATGATATGAAAGCAGAAGGGACGATTTAAGCGGTGGAGGCGATCACTGGGATAGGCACGTGGTCCTCATGAAAGAGAGACACACAGGGAAGCAGCGCTTATTTGTGGACCTCAGAAGTCTGAATATAAACAGCCACCACAGCCATCCCGTGCCGCACATTTCAGAACCAGTACATGTCAGAGGGGATGCCACAGTGTTTTCAAAGCCGATTGTGAGAAACACATACTACCAAGTACCGCAACTGGTGTGCGGCGTGTTCCAAACTGCATGCGTGTAACTGGATCATCCTTCATGGCATCTGTTTTTCAATGGTTGAAGAACAGAATACTAAAAGGGGGGGGGGGTCAACAGGTGTCATACTTTCAGGAAGATGTCCAGGTGTTTGACAACACTGCCAAATGCTACAGTACGTTCCCTTGAAGCCCCTCACGGTGGGAGGCATAGAAGACGAAGTTACATATACAAAAACAAAATTGCCCTAAACACGCGTGAATCTAAAGTTCTCTACACGAGGACATTTTTTTGGGGGGGAAAAAGATTTTTTTAAAAATACATCTACTATAAGAGATATTATTTCCTGTTGAAGTTCCAGTTTGAGACCAGATGAGAATGCCTTTTGGACAGACATCTCATACTAGGGGCCAAAACACAAGTTGTCAACCTAGTCTGTTTAGATACTTCTACTAGTCAGGTGTCCTATCTGGTTGATTTGGTCATCCCCACAATGTGCCACCTCTCTGTACAAGATATAAAATCGAGTAACATCTAGAATGTGTTTTACCATCCAGAGACAGTGTTATGAATAACTTCTTGCATTAGATGAGGTGTAATGTGTGGTTGGTTCTAGTCTGGGAGTTCACCAGAACCATATTGTTTTCTTCTGTATACTAACCCGATAGTGTGATTAGTTTTTAAATATGTGTTGGGGCACCCATTAAAATTGGCAAAGGGACGGCACCCATTTTGTTATACAAATTGCTTTTTACAAAAACAAATTAAGCCGTTTAACACATTTCTGGTGAGTGTGCAGAGGATTTATTAAATCATAGCACAGCTCGTGGTTATTAAAAGCGTGGATAAGGGAGGGGTAGCCTGCGTCCCTTTCTTTGTCTTGGGTTGCATGGGCAAGACTCTTACCAAGAAAAAGATGTGAAAATTACTGGTGGGCTGTAACGGACAGTGACACAGCAGGCTCTGTCAACACTGCCATGCTTTCACAAACAGTGCCAAATGGCTGCACACCAGACAGACAACCCAGAGAAATGTTGCAATACCAGGCCAGAGACAGAAGGTGGTAGGTCTCGACTTTATTGGGCCGTTGGAACTTATGGACGAAGACAGTAGATCTGGCATCGTGGCTGTCAATTATACACCTAAGTGGATCGAACTTGAATTTGTGCACATTTCCACCATGAAAACCTATTAGCTTTTTTGCCTGAGCTCTTCAGCAGAGGGGTGTCCTTCTGCACTGGTCCTGGACAACAGCGTTTAACTAATTTCCAATGACATGGAGAAATGCCTAAAACTGAATAAGACAGGGGAAAACAGCATACTAGCACCCTCAAGTTATCCGCCAGATTGAAAGGGCCAATCGGTTCCATTAAAGAAATCCTGAAACTGGGGACGGCCTCGGGTATGGATGGGAAACGCACTGCCCTCAAGGTGGTAGCAGCTCACAAGGCTACTCCAGACAGCATCAAAAGGAGTCCCACATTTCGAGACGAGTGGAAGAAAGATGTATAATCAGCTGTTGCCGGAAATCGGGTACCGAGCTGCAAAGTAACAGGCACGACGTGAATAAAGGGATTAATCCAAAAAGCAACCAAGGCTCCCAGCATAATACCAGGTGACCTGCTAAAGATAAAGCTCAAACAAAAGCACAAAGAAACGCTGTCAAAATACAGTTTGGCAGTAAGAGTGGAAAGAGCAGGCAAAAACGACATAGTGACAGAAAGGAAAGCGATGGCTACCAACGCAAGAGCAATGTGAGAGAAAGGTACCTGGAAGGAAGTGTCGTGGGAGGAAAAGATCATGCTAGTTATCAGGACAAGAGGAGGCACATGGCCACTGGAAGAAGGAGCCACAAGAATATCACGAAGGATGGCAAGCAGAGATAATAGAGGAGATATAAATGAGGAGAACCCAAGAATAAAGGAAGATGCAGAAGATTCACAGCAATGCCTTCAAAAGGAACAGAAGAGTTCCAGAGAAACTTAGTGACTATTAACTTTATAAACTTTCAGCTCCAGCACTCCGTGATGGCGATCCAAGTGGGGCCAAAGGCGGCGAGGCACCAGAAGCGTGCCAGAAATGATTGAGAGCAGGGAAAGGAGCACGGTTGCCAGACTCCGGATCCTCGGCCAGTAGGGTGCCGGTCTCCTCTGTTGAGTTTAGCGGAAACGGTAGCAGCATGATTTATGTAGAGTTGTAACCAGGCTGAGTGGACGAAGTCTGGTACCAATCACTTCTTGGCCCCGTCCCATTCCTGAACGTGGTGAAATCGATGCTTCTGTCTGGATGACCCTTGTGCGAGGCAGGCGTTTAACTCACAAGTCACCCTCTAGAGTTGAAATCTCTGTCCGCTCCATTGCCTCTTAACACATTCCAGTTTCCCACCCCCTTCGCACTGGAATATGCAAGATGCCCTATTCGAGTCCTGAGATTCTAGGACCGTCCTGGTTTTAGTTCTGCCTTCTGAGCCTTTTAGTCCCAGATTTCCACATTATAAAATCAAGTCACAGAATGCAAAGTTACTGGACATATCCCAAATCGAATTGGGTATGCTGGCATGTATTTTCTGAAACAAACCCCAAACCTTTATCACATTTCAAAAAAGTTCAGTCTGAGGTGCCCCAATTCGCCTCTGACAAAAAGCATATCTCACCTCCCAATTTATTTGCAGTATGTAATATTATTATCAGCTTGAACATGTACAATTAGGATAATAGTGCAAAGCTGTCCTGTTTCTATCAGGGAGGGTGGAGCAGTGAATTCCCCACACTGCCTTCAATTGCAGAAGGATAGTGCAGGTTACCAAAAAGCACCATTACCATGTAGAGGCAAGGAGGCCAACAGTCGCAGCACAGCAGCTGACTTTTTATATGGCCAAGTTTTCGTATACACTGGGCCCTCTCCTCCCAATTCAACAAAATACTCAGGATCCCTTCCCCATCAATTCAAAGCATGCCAGCCTAACATACAAACAGGGTACGATTGATGCTGGATTCAAATATGTACTGTACGACAGTTGTGATGCCGTGTTCCGTTCCGTTGTAGGACACTTGTGATGACATTGCCTTACACTGTAGGGGCAGTGGCGTCGCTAGGTGGGGACCTGGGGGGGGGGGCAGCCCCCCCCCCTGTGAAACCCTGTGCCCCCCCTTGTACCCCCCTACCTAAGACGAGCAGTGACCATGTTCTACCCCTACTTTTGTGTTTGGCCCCCTCTGTGCCCCTCCTAAATTTGATTCCTGGCGACGCCACTGTGTAGGGGAGATGCGATTGCAACAACGTGGTTTCCCAGTCTTATTAGAGGATAGTTGTGACGTCCTTCTGTTTCCCCATCACCCTGGAATAGACTATCCCCCCTCCCTCCGACTAGACAGAAATTCAATTGCCATTCTGTTGTCCACTGCCATGTGGCCCCGGTTTCATTTCAGGCCGGATGAATCTATTCTTGCCACTTCGAAATAGTTGCTGCAGCTTGCACTGTAACTTAGCTCTCCAGGGGCAATTTACGCATAGTCGATCTACTGTCCACAGTGCCTCTGCTTTAATGTTTGAAACGAGTGATAAGAGGCACCTGAGAATTGAACAACATTTGGAAGTTGCACTTGCAGTCATTGGCAAAGAAATGGCCCTGGGTCTCAAGATATGGCTTACATCTCTATAAACCAAGGAAAGCTGGCATGCAGTTAAAATATCACTTGCTGTAACTAACTCTCTGAACCAGAGCGCAAACTGAGATGGTCACCCTCCCTCTGCTGCTCATTAGAGCTGAGGGACCCAAAGGCACTAAAAATGCACTCAATCTGTTTTGTGTATCCTCTTGGAGCATTGTTAATTAGATTAACATTAGGGGTACCAGATGACCATGTTTTAAGTACCAATAAAGCCCTCTGGGTATTTATGATACGAGTATGGGGTTATCTGCAAATAAGAGAGAGGGCTACGGGTCGGCTTCAATCCATGGCAAGATACCATCAACTTAATGAGCCCAGTAGATATGAGCTATAAAGATCGATAAGCATGGATGAAATGATGCATCCCGGCAGGTGGTCATTCACAGCCTACGTCCTGCAGGTAACCACCTGGTTACCACCCAAAAAAACTCTGCCACTTGTAAATAGTGTACCTCAATCAAAAGATTGTTCCATGGTTTATATTACATTGGTATAGCTTTTGATTTATCATCTATAAATTCTCAAAACAGTTGTTGCACGGATCAAATGCATTTCTGACATAGGTAGGAGAGAACACAGGCATCTGCCTCCAAATTAGTTGTAACAAGCGCTGCGGCGGCGAACGACATCCTGTTGAAATCTCGGGCCCTAGAATTGCTGGCCCGTTATCTTGCCATTAAAAAGAGGACAGGCTGTGAAGACCATTTGGATTACATTACTACCAGGTAAGGAAAAAACAGTTTCAGGTAATAATATCCATATATATATATATATATATATATATATATATATATATATATATATATATATATATATATATATATATATATATATATATATATATATATATATATGGTCGCTGTATACAATTTCGCTGGGAAAAAGCCATGGCGACATTATATACGTGACCATATATATAGGGACAGGGGCAGCAGGGGTGCCCCCCGCTGCCCAGGAAAAATAAAGGGTTTGGGGGTTGCCGGGTTGTCCTTCGCATGTTCCATGCAATAATGTCCCGACAAAAAACTGCCATTTTTCAGCGATTTTTTTGCATCATGGCGATATTTTTGAGTGCACATTATTACATGGAACCGAAAAAACCTTATATCTAAAGTTTTGTCTTGGGATCTTGCCCACTACAGCACTCAAATCTAAGTGGAATAGGGAAGTCTCCACAAAATGTCTTCTATGAAACGAATCCATTGAAGACCCGCAACACTGGGACGAAGTCCCTGAGGAAATGCTTTTTGAAGCCGCTTTTTGTAAAGCGTGGCTGTCCCATGATTATGCGTTTGGCTTCTGCAGACATTCTTTCTGTATTTGCTACTAGGAGCTACCTAAAGTGGGCATGTAGAGCGCGTTTAATAAAGCTAAGGGAGCTTGCACATCCCATGTAGAGGCGACTGTTTAGGCTTTTGCTTAGGGGAGATCGTGTAATGTAGCCCCGCTTTTGTACTTACCCGTATTCCTGATGATTTGGTGAACGTATGAATTACTGTTTTTAAATGTCTATTGTATTTATGATGAACTTTTTGAATAGCTGATGCTAAACGTCTAGTGTATTTATGCGTTGTTGCTTTTATGACTGTCGAAATAAAGCCTAGGAACTGAAGTGACAGAAGATAGGCAGGAGGAGGACTAGGAAATCATCCAACTTAGCAGAACTGTCAGCATGTGGTCTCTAGCACCTGAGCTTTGCACTTTTCACTCTTGCGGGCCTCCATTTGGAATGGATATACTTAGCTCGTCCTTTCATAAGGATATTTGGGTTGAAAATAATCCCCAGGATGGAACTAAACTGGGTAAAAGTTCCCATTTGTGTACGTTCGTTCAGAAATGCTTGCCAAACGGTAACCTGGTCCACTGCACACGTCCTTAATGATGTAATTTAATCTGAATGTATACTGTAGCGTCCTCCCCGTGAATGGGATTGTCAAGCGAGCATATTGTCCTACACTATCCTTGCATTTTTAGTTAGTATGATGTGTGTACCCTACTGGAAGAATCCGTTTTATGCCGTCGTCTTTGTCCAGACAAGATATTTGCCTTTGTAAAGATCAAATGACTCAGTTGATTGGTGCAGATTTTGAGTTGCCCTCAAGAGACATTTCCGGGAACTCAACATTCAGCAAACAAGTGCTCTTACATGAAGTTGAAGAGAAAGTGTACACGCCACTGGGTGAAATGCCCTCAAAATTCCATGGCATACTATAGTTCCCTGGGATAACATGGGGCATTTAAATCAGACCACTACTAGATGTCTAAGATCAGTCATAGGGATGAATGGAGCCTAGCGTTAATCTTTGCAAAGTCAGTTTCTTTTTTTTTTTTTTAAACTCTTTTTTTATTAGTGGTAACAAAAAGGCCAAAAGCACCATTGCACAGTTCCTTTCACAGATACAACAGGAATACATTTGTTCAATGCAGTTTTACAAAGCAATATTATGGTGACAAGTCATCATCAGTAATCATATTGCACAGGTAGACTCTAAACGGGCCCCAAATGTCTTTGGGTCTGCACGTCGAAGGTTGGGTCAAAACTAACTGCTCCCCTGACTCATTCACATGTGTCAATTCTTGTAGGAATTGGTTCATGTTGGGTGGCAGAGCGCTTTTCCATTTCATGGCAACCACACATGAAATGTTGAATAGTCTTCTGATTTTTTCCTGAGTGCTTGCCTATGTCCCCAAACAGATATTTCTGGGGGGTCAAATCGGGGGGAACCTGAGTTATTTCTTCCAAAATCCTGCTACTGCCCTCCAGAACCCCCTAACCACCGAACAGTCCCAGTACATATGAAAAGAACCGGCCTGAGGAGCACTGCATTTAGGGCAGGCATCCGGTGCAAATCTAGCGATCCTGGCCGGCGTGTAATGTAATCTATTTAGAATTTTAAATTGGATCAACCTCAGGCCAGAGTTAAGCGAGATCTTCTTAGTTAGAGAACAATATCTGGCCCATTTCTTCTCTTCGATGGGAACTTGTAAGTCTGCCTCCTACCATTCCCTTATCCGATTCACTGTGGGGGTGTGAGTCTGGACTTCAGTGTATAGCTTCGAGATTCCCAGGCCATTTTTAGCTGTCACTAGTTGTATACATGGATGTGGTGGAGGTTCGTCCGGGAAGAGAGACCACCTTTTCTGAAATGCAGATCTCATACGATAATATTGCAGCGTTTTCAGTGGACCATCTCCCAGCGCCCTCAGCAACAGATCCAGGTCTAAAAAAAGTGCCATTGACAGGCATATCACCAAGCTTCATTTCACAGTTAGGGTCCCAGGATTCCTGCATGCTCGTATCATATGTAGGAGGAATTCCCGGAAAGTTCCACAGAGGTATCTCAGGGTTATAGGGGGCCTCAAGTCTAAGCCTTTTGTATATAGCTTCCCATGCCCTGACTGTGCAGCTAACTGGATTGTATTCACCCGCGTCTTTATAGTGTGGATCAAAAATTACTGATTGTAGGTTTGTGGGATGTGTAGTGTATTCTTCTATCCATGCATGGGGTGTGCTGTCCTCATCATTGTACCAATATTTAGCAAATTGAGCCTGGGCCACATAATAGTAAAGCTCAAAATCAGGGGCTGATATACCTCCCGAAGAATAGGGTTCTGTCATTTTTTTCCCAGCTTATCCTCGCTGTCTTACTGTTCCAGACAAATGTTACCGCCATGGATCTGAGTTTGGCGAAGAAGGCTCTGCCAGGCCATATAGGGATGTTGACAAACAGATAAAGAAGTTTAGGTAGGATAACCATTTTAAGAATAGCGACTCGACCCGCTAAAGAGATCGGGAGCCGCCCCCACATCTGGAGCTTGGCTGTTAACGTTTGCAGGGCGCTTTCGTGGTTATCTGAATATAATGTAAGCTTATTCCTGGAGACAAGAATTCCCAGGTATCTGATACGGTCTTCAGACCATTTGAGTCCATCTGTCATTGTGGGGAACTGGGTGGCCGGTGTAAGCAGAAATATTTCCGATTTGGCCTTGTTTATCGTGTACCCAGAGTAATATGCAAACTCCTGCATCTCTGTCATAATGGGTGTTATATATTGAGTTCAGGTTACTTGACATATAATAAAGTGTCATCCGCATAGAGCGATATTAGCTGGGTAGATCCCTTCATTTTGATTCCTCTATCCGCATGTCTGAGACGGACCGCAGCCGCCATTGGCTCAATGGTTAATGCGAACAGCAAGGGCGAAAACGGGCAGTCCTGTCTGGTTCCCCTCCCCAACAGGAACATCTGGGAAATGGCTCTATTGGTCAGGACAGGAGCTCCAGGCTCTGTGTACAGTAATTCCACATATCTTATGAAGTTGGGCCCCATCCCAAACGCCTCCAGCACCGCAAGGAGATAGACCCATGAGACAGAATCAAACGCTTTTTCAGCGTCAAGGAATTTGGCCACTGCGCTCCTCGCGGGATCTATTTGTGCCAATATACCAAAGAGCCTTCGGAGGTTCAGGGCCGTAGATCGTGCGGGGATAAACCCGTTCTGATCAGGATGTACTAGGGTAGGGACGGTCGGCAGAAGCCGATTCGCCAGGACCTTTGCAAATATTTTAGCATCGGTATTTATGAGTGACAGGGGCCTGTAGGACAAAACGTCCTGTGGTGGTCGCCTAGGCTGATGGAGTACGGTTATAATAGCTTCTCGCATAGTTGGGGGTAACTTGCCGCACTCAAGTGCCTCCTCCCACACCCGCAGCAGTATCGGAACAAGTTCCTCGTGAAATTCTATGTAGAATTCAGCTCCCAACCCGTCCGACCCTGGTGCCCTGCCCGAAGCCAATGCTTTGACCGCTTCGACAATCTCTTCTGCAGTCACCGGTTGATCTAGCGCTAGGCGCTCTTCATCGGGGAGTTTAGGGAGGGAGAGAGCCTCAAGGTATATCTTAATTTCTGCGAGTGTTTTCTCATCTTTATTTGAATATAATTCCTTGTAGAATTCCATAAATTCCCATTAACGTCTTCATCTCTGAGCAGTGCCCTCCCCTGTACTGTGCGTATACTTGTGATCCGTGTAAGTTGTTTATCATGCTTGAGTATGTTGGAAAGCGTTCTGCCAGCCTTGTTACCCTCCCCGTATCTGCGCGCGCGTATAGGGGCCGCCGCGTATCGGACCTCCCTTATGGCGAGCTTATCAATCTCTTGAAGGTGCGTGTGTATATTGGCTAATACTACTTTGTCTTGCGTGTTTGTGTATCTTTTCTCCAGAACATCTAGTTTGCTTTCGATAGTTGACAATTCGGTTCTCACAGCCTTCAGCATACCCGTGGTTTTGGACATCAACATACCCCTTATCCAGACCTTGAAGGATTCCCGCACAGTTGAGTATTTGTCAACTGATCCCACATTGTTGGATAGAAACTCTGATCTCAGCATGGAGTGCTTCTACTGTCCCCGGGTCTCCAAACATTCCACCCGACATCCTCCACCTCCTAGCAGGACACGGGGCATTCCAGAACATTAGTTCCAATAGCACTGGGGAATGATCTGACAATGTTCGAGGAAGGATTTCGCACCCCCCCACCACAGCCATCAAAGACATGGCAACAAACCAATAATCAATCCTAGACTCCGAGTCATGTACCGAGGAATAAAACGTATATCTCCTGCTAGCAGGAAGAGTTTCACGCCATGCATCGACCAGCAAAAGTTGTGACAAAACAGGTCTCAGATTCAGTACTGCCCTACTTGGGGTTCTAACCACCTTCGAGGATCTATCAAGAACCTGGTCCAAGGCCAAATTGAAGTCTCCCCCCAGCCCCCCAGTAGCACATTCGGAACATCAAGTGACATAACTATCTGGTATACATCCATGTAAAAAGCAGGGTCATCAATGTTAGGCCCGTACGTGTTGACCAGGAGTATTTGTTGAGTAGCCACCTCCCCCCAGACCATGACATATCTGCCCAGAGGATCAGCCTTGTGACCACCCACCCTGAACCCAAGGCCCAGATGAATAAGCGTGATCACCCCTCTGGACTGGGATGAGTAGTCAGTGTAAAACCTCAGGGGACCCCACCTGGGCAATATATGGCCGTTACTCATTCCTACCGCATGGGTTTCTTGTAGCATCAGGATTTGGGGATTATGCCTGGCAACATAGTTGGAAATCTTCTTGGCCTTAACCTGATTATTTAATCCCCGCACATTCCACGTCAGGAGTTTAACCTTAAGCCCAGCACCAGAGCTCTGAAATGGAGCATTAGCCATTGTCAAACTCAACGGGTTTACAGTAATCGTGCAACATAACGGTGCCAGCCTCGATGCCACTACAATTTTACTTTTCAACCAACAAGTCACCTCCAATCACTTTACACATGAACATGGCTCCGTAGAGTGGCACCAACCCCCAACAAGATGCCACCATACGTCAATACAAGAGCTGAATTCACCAAACCCCTCACCCTGTCCCATCCCCCACCCTCATCATCACCCCCAACTTGAAGATGTGTCCAACAAAATTTATGGACTATTCCGCGGGTAGCCATGTTGGCTCCACATGGCCGCCGATCAGGTCCGGCAACTCCACCAACCAAATTGCCTGGTACAGCTTGATCCGATACTTATCTTAAGTATAGCCTTGGAAAGGGTTGGCAGTCGAATGTTTCTTAGTCTGCAGGTCTGGGTCTGTTTTGTGCCGGTCTGCCCCCTCTAGGAGGAAGGGGTATGGACGTTTCAATATATTGCGTGGCTTCGGCCGGAGACTCAAAGAAATGGGACCTTCTTGCATGCTGAATCCTCATTTTTGCCGGGAACATCAAGGCATATGGGATCTGGTGTTCTCTTAGGAGCCTCTTGACTGGCTCGTAGGATCTTCTGCTTGCCTGCCCCGCCCCCCCCCCCCCCACCCTTCTGGAGGAGAAATCTGGGTAAAAGTGAATGCGACTTTCCTCATATTGGAGGGTGCCCGCCTCTCTTGCCTTACGTAGGATTGTATCTCTGTCCCTGTAATTGAGGAGTCGTGCGATTATAGTACGTGGTGGTGCGCCTGGTTTGGGTGCTGAGGCTAATGTACGATGTGCTTGTTCCACCAAAAAATGTTCAGAGAATGTCTCCAGTCCAAACAGGGTTTTAAGCAGTGTCTCGAGTTGTTTCTTCATTTGGCCTTTGCCAAAAGAATCCGCTACGCCCACCACACGGATATTGTTTCTCCTGGAGCGCAACTCTAAGTCCTCGCATGTGTTCTGTAGTTTTCGCCATGTTTTCTTTGATTTGGGTATGTCACGGCTGTGATGCGAGATAGTGTCTTCATTAGTGATGATCCTGCTTTCAGTTTCTGTTATACGCAAACTTTCTTTCTCCACTCTAGCCTTTAAGGAGCCAATAGTGGACACTATGTCATCCAATTTCGTGTTGACTGCACAGAAACCGTTCTGCACTGTTGTGGTTAAGTTGTCTAAATTCTCACCAGGCTCAGTAGTGGGGGGCCTCGTTAGCGGCATTGTGGGCGTCAGCCGACGTAGCCAGACTGACTGCCCGTGTAAGCATCCATTGGGCCTTTCTTCTGTTTCCCTGGAGTTTTGGCACCTTTCCCCGACTTCTGTGGTTCCCCCATTATACTGTCGGAATCGTGTTCTGAAGTAGTGCAGTATATTGTTAGCCAAATTTCCTCCCTTGCTCCTTATGCAGTGTCCGAGACCGGGGAGTGGATCAGATTAAGGGGCTGAAGGCGTTATGAACGATCACACAATGAGCCCCCAGCCAGAACCCGATGGTCTGAGCGGACTGCCCGCACAACGGAACCGCCCGAGTGACCCCAACTTGCCGTGTGTACCACCGGGATTCGCCGGTCCAACAGAACGGCAGATAAAGTATATCGGCTCAGTGAGGATTGTCGCCGGGTCTGCAAGCCGCTGCCACCGGAAAATAATGTGTCCTTTTTCAGCCACTCATCCGCCGGCCAGCTGCACCCCCTTAACAGACGTTCTCGTTTCCGGGCCTCTTCGCGGTCCCGTATGGCGGGCCCGTCACACGCCTCGCCCCGTGTTGTAATGCAGGTTCCGCAAGGGGCTTTTCTGGAGCTCAGCGGCCGTGGGCCGCCACACACCAGGGCCGGACTGGAACACGGGTCGGTTCGTCCAACTGAACCGCCCGTGTCACGGCCAACCCAGAGACCGCAGCGTATTACCAGCAGGGCATAGGGCCTGGGCCGCAGTTCAGGCTCCTCCAATCAGGGGCCTTGGTCCTTCAGCCGTGCAGCGGCACTCGGGTGGATCTCCCTGGAGCTCAGCGCAGGATGTATTCAGCCGCGTGTATCGGCCGATCTGCCTGGAGCTGTATCTCCGGCATTCCTAGCCTCTGATTAACAGGAGTTCGACTGACCCACCACGGATGACTGGGCTACCTTCCCAGAAAGTTTAGGGTACGCAGGCAATGTTATAACGGATGATATGGCGCAGGATATCTTAGTGGAGCGGGAGCTCTGGAATCAGGCGGCCATACCCGTCATGCGCAACAGCGCCCCCCTGCAAAGTCGGTTTCAATAAAAGGCAAGGTCTGAACATGTATACATCTACCTGTAATACATCACTGAGGGAAGGCTGCAAAGGCCAGGACTTTCAGAGAGAAGAACTTTTCCATCGTTTTGGGACTTCCATTGACACTGTCAGGGGGTGGACGGGTTAGGGGCAAAAACCACTAAACGAATTAGGAAGTGGAACAAGAGGTTTGGTCAGTTTATTACATAGCAATGCAATTGAGTAGCCTGCAGCACGTCCCTGTTAAAACCTATTAGGCTCCTCAGTGGATCAGACTATCTTTTTGAACTCTTCATTGGGTCTGTTGATTTGTTTATCCACCATTTCGTTTGGCCTTTCGACGAATTGATCCAGTCCTGGAAAGAGGTACATTTCTACTTTGGGGAATGGACTCCCGCTTGTCCATCAATGCTCATTACTCCTGCCGACTCTTTCTAGGTCACATGGCCATAGTGATGCAGCTTGATCGCATCTCGGAGGAACCCTGGAGGGGTCTCGCAGCCTCATTCTCAGACATAAGGCACACCACACGGTTCCATCTGCAAGCGCTCATCCTGCCTCTCCTGCTTAATGTTGCCAATGTCCCACCTCCCAAAGTGAGCATCCAATTAATGGTGGCTGTGACTGCATAGCGTTACTAAGGGATGTTTGACCTTTTCTCATATGAACTTATTTTAAGAATGGTTTCATGTCCCTTACACTAAACAATTGCACCGTTTCTTTCAAATTTCTAATAAGTGTGGAAGTGCAGCCTCCGACTGGAAACCCTCCTTTTTTGTAGACCTGGCAGTGTGTCGCCAGATAAAAGACTGTGTTGGTCTAGATCAGAGGCAAATGGTCCCTTTGTATTTACAGCAACTAGACCAGACAGTCATCTCTGCAGCTCCAAACACCACCTATCAGTTAAAATGGAATTGTGTGTCAATGCAACTAAGGTTTAGGGTCTCACCCCTTCCACACGTATGGGGAACAGGGAGGAGCTGTCATCTCAGGAGTTCTGGGAAGTTCTCAAGCACTGCCTTAAACCTCAAGTGTGTGGCAGAGAACGAGACATTCATACCAGTTGGATCCGGCAAATAGAACCTAGCAGCAGGGATGACGATAGTGCCCTCCCAGGGGGGGGGGGGGGTGTGGAGGGGGGGATGCTGTCTAGATATCTTACAGACCTAAATAACCATAACCAGGATTCCTAAGGACAGGGCTGATTGATTGAGGCTTCTGCCAGGGAGATCTGTTGCCTGCCAAACGACTGTAGCAGTGACAGAAGTGCCAAGAAGGCCGATACATGGGTGAGAATACTGCTCCCACACAATTGGGGGGGTCCCAACCAGTTTTATACCATGAAGAAAGGGGGTCATGAGTAGAGAGACCCCACAGAAGGTTAACAGAGCCCAGTCAAAGGGTGAAATGCCAGGCGATTCCACTAGGATCAGAGTCTGGTGTATTTGATTTTTATTTATATAGCGCCTAAGCACTTTACCTGGGATCAAATGATGCAGAATTGTGAATCATCACTTGGCAATATCCATTTGGGAAATGCGATCCACCCATAGGAAACATTTTGTTATGTAGACCTGCAGTATCCTCTACTAGGGTGTGACGAGAGGACGACTTTATTCCACTGAGCGAACTTTAAGACGCTGCCACCTGTGGAAAAATGTTTCATATGTCAGATCTGATTTTTGAATGTGGGGTTGCCACAAGAAAATGGGGGTGGGGGGGGACGAACTGCCAAAAATGCCGAATTCGGTATTGGAAGAAAAAAACCGCATAAAACCATATTGTCAATCAAGGAAAGGGTGTCCCCCGCTCTTCTTGATCGACAACATGGAGAGTTGCGGGGGTGTCCCCGACTTCCATTAAAGGGAAAGTGGGGGAGGCAAAAAGATATATTTTTTTTTTAACTGACCCTCCAGCGGACCTTCCACCCCTACATGGGGAGGCAGAACTCACGTCACAGGCAAGGAGCCATGCAGAGGAAAAGCAGGTAAGTGATTATTTCGTTACAGGCATTTCAAAATGGTAATTTTAGAATTCGAACTATTTCGTTAACGAAATAATCACCTACATCCGTGGCAATTGTGGAGTGCGTCCGACTCTGAGAAAGGTATGCTGTGATTGGCACAAGGAAAGCCTCCCTCTAATGCTTCCTTTGGCAGATGTTTTGTTTTCTTCCAAATTACGAATATCGTGGAGACTCTTAGGTGCAACCCGTCAAGGCATATTTGCCATTTGGACCTGTCCCAGTTGCTTTTATTTCATTTTTGAAAAGCACAGAAAAGACAAGCGAGCTCATTGTTTGGTCTAGTAGTCTGGACAAGGACACAGGCTGAATTGTGGGTAGTGCCCATCCGCGCACTGATTATATCAAAATACACAGGACTGCCAACATTTCTCAGGTGAGTCAGACACTTTGTTAGGTGCTGCCCTGCAGCCTGAATTGCACCTTTGTTAATTCATAACATATACATCTTGAGCAGTGGGTCTCCCAGGTGCTGCTTAACTGAAGGGGGAAGAGGTTCTAAAATAAGCATGGTCTTCGATATCAATCCTTTAACAGAGATACAGTATGGTATATATTCACAGCAGGTTACACGCCCAAAAGCAACTTCCCGCTTGGAGTTGGTAACCAAATAGTAATGGAGAACACATAACCAGGGCATAGAGAAATGTAGGGAAAATAGTTTATTTTCCTCCAAAAATCAATCTTTGCCTTGGGTATGGATTTGGAAACTATAGCTGCCTGGTGAGAGACAGCTTGAGCGCACCAGCAAGTCTTTCAGGTACTATAGACTCCTCGCAGTAGACGCTAGACCTGTGTGGTCTACCAATAGGCAATGCATTCCTTAAAAGAAGGGGTGCAGATAACATTTCACACCAAATTTCAAAATCAAATCTCATCTGGAGCCCTGTAGTGAATACCATGAAGAGGGTATAGAGATTTAAACCGAAATTGGGCAACGCGCTGGTGTAATGTGCTCAACGATGAGGCTTCTGAAGGAACGAGTGGCATCACTACAAAACTAGAGCTTGGGTATAGATGCCCATGTAATCGGTCGTAGTGACTGAGCAAGGAGGCATTCAGATACAATGCAAACAAATAAACATCTAATATACCCTTTAGTACTAAGATGTGCCCATATGCTCAATTTTGAAGCAGTGCTGGTAATGGACATAATTTACCCTGTGATTCCCCCTTCATACAATGGTGGGGAACTGGAGAGTAATGTGGGCGGGGCTGAAGAGTAGCGCACCAAGGCCAGGTTGAGTATCTGATGATGACCAGGGAATAAAAAAATGCCGGTGGGGGGGGTAGAACCGGGGGGGGGGGGGGGGGCAACCTGCAGAAGGGCCCCGAGTTAAGACGATTTGCATAAAAGCACAGGGCAATTTGGGAACATAAGAATGGCAGCATTTTTTTATTTGAACCATGTCTGATACAGCTGTAAGCCTGAAACCCTAGTGAGCAAGTCATGGAAACTGTGCTCTTGTGAAAAAGGTCCAATAGCCAGACAGATCTATATTATTTTGGACATGGTGCACAGAGCTCGTACATTAATCACGCAGTCCCCCTTAGCACGAGTCTGCTGAAGCATCACTTATGGCTCAGAGAGGCAGCCCCAGACCTTGGAAATTCCCATGCCTTTGGGCTTGGACTTCAAACCAGAACTGCGCCCTGGCAAGACATTTCGCCAGAGAACAGTGCTGTCTTGTTCCAGCGAAATTCCTGCCCTGCTTCGAAGGTGACTTGTCAGAAGATCTTTCATCATATACACCTTGTCAAAAACTACCCACCTTTGGGGATCCATATCACTATAGCAAGGCATCAAAAGGAATTCCGCCGATACTTTCCTCAAAGTGGAATTAAAAACACTGTGCAACTGTCCCAATCTTGGCCACTTACAGAGTTAAGGTACAGTTTGCCCATACTTTCTTTAATTCACAAAAAGTGTTATAAAGGTGGATAGAGAAAAATGCAGGATAAAGTACAATTTATATACAAGGTCCCCCATTGAGAAGTCCAAGGCTAGAGTAGCTTAGGCTAACCCATTTTACAAATACTCAAAGCAACCAGTAAAGCTGCATTTCCAGAAGAAGCCACCTGCTTCCCCTGACTTAGTCTTCGTTCGGGGCCCTCAGCGGAGCAACCATGGATTTGTGCCCCAGATGAGGATGCAAGCTATCCAAGTAGCTTTGCTACCAAGGAAATTGCTTTGGACGCAGTCGAGTGGGATGTTGTCTACTGAAAGGGACGGATGGGGCGATATGGTCAACTGAAAGGAATGGATGGTGGGGGAGGGGGGGATTTCTGTCATAAACAAAACTACCTTCTCAATTTGCCCTTAAACACGTTTTTCTTTGATCCCTGCAAATAAACATAACTACATACAATTCTTCTAAAAGAAATGTGAACACCAAGTGTTTCGACAAGTAGCAAAAACAATGAAGTTTGTCTGATGTTCAAGAGCATATATTGTCCCATGTGTGATAGATGCATTTTTCGTACAACTTTTTAAATGACGAGATAAAAAATAAAGAATATGTATACCTTTGATGCATACCCTCGCCGACTACTTCGTATTCACAAATTTCGATTAAATCTAAACCTGAAGGTGTGCATAGTCTTGTAAACACCCCAGCCCTTGGCATATAGTTTGTTGATGAGACTGATTTCCATGGAGAGCCAGGGGCGAGTAACCAGGGCCTAATTTATGCTATATGGAGGGATTGCCGGCCATATGTGACTGGGTGGATGTGTATTTGGGGTTTACGTCGGTTAAACCCAGACTCACTAGCCTTAGCCAGCCAAATCTGAAGGCCCAATTTCTACAATCCATCTTCTGACTTCCAATGGCACACAGAAGCCCTTTTCACTTGCACCCTAGATTTCACAGGCTCTTGCCCCCTGCCATAATGGACAGGACACAGCTGTGTCCGAGTGGTGGCTCTGGCCCAATTTGTCCAGTCTGTTCCAATTACCTCAAAATACCAAATCCATTCTTCCATCAAAGACATCCACCAACTGAACGCCTGACTCACCCTGATCTAGTCCTGGATACCCAGCACTAACAAACCAAGATGGCGTTCATGGCCAGCGCCAATACCAGCACATCATAGACTTGTTATGCGCGGTGTAACTGAGAGGCATCACCTGGCAGCGACACGGTCTAATCTCTGGAATTCAACAGCCACCGCTGCCTCAAAACACACATGACAAAGGAACGGCATGTACCAACTAAACCTCCCGCAGAAAGACATGCCGTTCTTACTAGGCACCAGCTCCAAATCCAGCTGACAGGCTCCGATCCCATCCCGTCTGGAAAGTGGAAATCAACCAGCTCACCAGTCTACACGACCACCACCCTAGCACCTACGAAAAAGTGTACTTCACTTCCCAATCAGCCTCAAGGCCACAACAGCCACACTCACCTTCACTGGCTAGTCCAGCAAGCACACATCCTCGTCAAAGACAGTTGCGTGATATACATAGTCGCCATGCACGCACTCTCCTACCTGGCAGACAAAGTGCCACCTCTGTCAGTCATCACATTACTTCAGAGGTCAGCACTTGGCCAGGCTAGAAAAGAAGAAATGCAGCTAAGAAAGTGTGTAGAAGGGCCAACAAGTCGAAGAATTTTGTCAGTTTCTCGAATCTAAAAAAACGGTCCTTTCCGGTATACGGCTTACATTTCCCTGCCAGTAACAAACTTATAAGTAAAAATAAATGCAGCATAGTGTGGTCTCCAGAACACCCACGATGTCCCCCATTCAACCCTCACTCGGTTGTCCTATTCTGTATACATGCTAGCAGTCATTCTCTCAGCCATACTCCAATACCTGTGTTGCTTCACCCCATTTACAAATGTCATAATAAAAAATGGGCTAATAGAAAATATTGCACTTCATACTCGAAGATTACTAGGAATCACTCACTGATGCGTACAATGCAGCTCTGTATTGCATCGATCAAAATGGACACATGCTTGCTTTTAACCGTCTAATGCACTAGATCTTTTAATTTACACATAGTTTAACGTGCACATTTTCTATTCTAGTTCTTTGTCTTTCAAGTGACCTGTTGGCAACAGTCCTTCGCTCCGACTAAGAAGCAACAGCAACCTTTCAGTGGATAATGAACTCTAGTCTCCCTCAATAAGGCAGACCGGATGAGGGCCCAGGATTAACAAAGACCTCAAACCAAGATGGGCAAGTGTTCAGGACGGCCAAGATGGAGTCATCTAGAGCCACTAATGGAATCCAAGGCTAAAGCGGAGGGCTAGGGTGGATCCACAGGATGGCTGCTGGTGGGCTTTGGTAAAATTAACAGGCACTAGATAAGCTTAGGCTAGCATGTGCAATACAGAAGACCTCAGGAGGAGCCGGGATATTAAGGAATAGGGCGAAGCTCTGCCAGGGCATTTGGACACTAGGAGGGCAGAAAGGTGCAAAGGCGTGGAAATGAGAGGGTGGTAGTCACATGGTAGGATGGCATAAAACTGCCAGACTGGGAAAATGGAATGGAGGTAGCACTGGAGTGGGACGAAGCCATTGGTGGGCATCTGGAGTGGGGCACGGCCAACAGTGGAGCTAGAGATAGGAGCTTAAGGGGACTGGGACAACTAAATCAGGAAGGCATCTGGAAGAAAAAGCGGGTGGGTCAAGTGGCCTAAAGGATGGTTAGATTGTGGTGGTGCAAAGCTGCAGAGTACAGTGAAATCTGCAAGTTTGGGGGTGGCGATGCTGGGGGTAAGGAGGGAGTGAGGGAAACCAGAGGTAGGAGGAAACCTGTGGCAGGGTGCAGATGGAAAGCTAGATAAGCATATGGGGCTAAAGGCAGTGGAGGGGGAGGCTGAAGTAGGCAGGAATGTGAGGCAGACATGGATCAGGGGAATGAGGCCAGTATCAACAAGTTTCATAGTGGAGGGGCACTAACCAAGGTGGGTGTAGAAAAGTAGGAGCGGTACAGGGGAGAACAGACCGCCTAGTGCATGGGGGCTGCTAGAAAAGGAAGAGGGAGCCCTCTCTGTGTTGGCGCTGGATGCCAGTAGTTTTCACAAATGCATTGGTGCGCCATCTCAAAGCATACGTGTAATGGTAATTTGATGGGCATACAGCTGCCAGTCTTAAGGGCACCCGTGGTGCCATTTACATGAAGAAAGCCAACACGTGTTTTGACCAATGGGACTTTATCAAGGCTGCGGTGTTGTGGCAAAGTGAGTGACATTTTTCGTGATGTGGCGAGTGGCCGGGAGTAGTGATGTGAGAAGTACATTGCTAGGTGACATGTTGACATACATTTGTCATATGTGCAGTATAGTGATGCACGGAGAAAGTGGTGACACAGATAAATACATGTACAGGTTCAAGGTTTATACAAAGGTAATTAGTTGAAATATATTTGGCAAGAAGAAAAGAACATCTTTGCTTAGCCGGGATATGACTAGATGCTGGGAATCATTTATAATAGGTGTGGTGGTTCTTACCAGAAGGTAAGTTATGGTTGTGGCCATCATGATGTAGTCCGATCTATGTTTCCACCCTTGTCTGATTCTTTGATTATTATCAATGTGTTCTGCCTCCATTTTTAGTGCTCGTCATTCCTCTGTTGTAAGAAGGTTAGTGTGTCTCATTTCATGTTTACATCTTATTTTTCATGTTATGGATGTTGCTGGTAACTGCTTGTTGAGTTGGAAGATATCAATCGTGTTGTCCCCTTGTAGGTTAAGCGTGAATCTGGATTGTTTTCTTTAGTTGTGGTATGTTCTGATTATGTTCAATATCCAGGTTTTTTTTTGCGTGTAAATGTCTTTTTATTAGACTTTAACAGGGTCACAAATGTAACTTTGCCCTCTCAAGAATTCAAGTAAAAAGAAAAACATGTTAAGGTATGCCCCTGGTTTCCATCGCCGACATTAACCCCCCCCCCACCCCCGTGCGATACATGTGAAAGTACATTGCAGGCTGTCCGAAACTCGAACTCTTGTTCCAGAAATACATCTTCAAACCAAAGGGCCGTAACTGCATTGTCTTTACCCCAGTGAGGGCTGTGGCACTTCTCTTCCAGATTTCACGTGTCCAGGCCAGGTCAGTCCCTTTCCCTAGGTCCCTTGCCCACCCCTCACTGAAATGTGTTATGGAACAGCAACCATTCTGTTTCCACTGAGGAACTACCCCCATGGAGCACCAGCAAGATTTTCTCCATTAAATACATGTCTTTGGCCGTGGCCAACCATTCCTGCATTCGTTGGGAGGTGTTCCCTTTTCCAGTGTCTAGCTCTACGGGCACCTCTACCTTTTCCAAGAGGTGGATTCCCCCCTCCCCCCCCCCCCCGAGGTTTCTGGAAAGCAGGGTCCTAATCCTTTTCTTCTCTGTTCCTTCCCTGATAAGAAGGCCCTTTCATGTCGCCTTAGCAGCGTCCCATACCATTCCCCGTTCAACCTCACCTGTATCATTGAATCGGAAAAAGTACTCGATGGGCCCCTTCATCTCCTCTACGAAGACAGTCTGAGGAGGAGGAGGTTGTTGCATTGCCAGAGTGATTCTCTGGACTTCAAACCGGACAGGACTGCCTTCAGTTCTTCTAAGTCGTGGTCTGACCAGCTGATTGAGAGGTGTTCGCAAGAGTCCACTCTACTGAGGTGTTGTTCCAAGAAGAAATAGTCTATCCTAGTTCTAAAGCCATGGATTGATGACAAGAAAGTGTAACCTCTGTCGGGTTGGAATCCCTCCAGAAATCAATAAGCTGCCGATTCCACAAGTAGTCAGAAAGGCCTCTACTTGCGGCCCCCTCTCTACTCCCCATTAGGATACGCCCACTGCTGTGATCCAAATCTCTGTCCGCCCAATGGTGATGAGGCACTCCACTCTGCCCATGATCTCCCCCATGGCTTCCCTTAAAAACTGCATTTGGCCGGTGTTTGGACAATAAATGGACATCATAGTTTTTCTGGCATTTTGTATAGACCCCGAGACCACCAGGACCCTCCCATCTGTTCCACCCCAGACAACTGGTTCTGATAGCCTAAGCCTCTTCCCTTTTTGACTGGCCCAGAGGCCCAGAATGCCTGCCCAGTGCAAGACCCAGGTATGCATTTTTCTTCCCCTTGGACTGTTTGGGTTTCACCAAAAGTCTATCCGGGCTGCAATTACTCAGTTCTCTCCCCAGTAAACAACGTATCGTTGGAGAATTGAGACCCTTCACGTTCAAAGAGCCTATCTTGAGAATCTCCACCCAGCACTCCGTGTTAGGAAGCGGCATTTAGAGCCATAGTGTCCCCTCTGGGCCCCTTGGTGTCGTGAGACACGGTATGTCTCTTACTGCTGAAGTGGCTGTTCATGTATCAGTCCCCATGCCCCCCCCTTTCCCTCTCCTGCACACCTCCCTTAGACTTTACATTATCAGAGGGAGACACCCACCCTAAGGTGTGCCACCAAGGATGAAAAGAAAACACTGCCTCACTGTTGGTCTCCATAACACCTCACCCACCCCCCCCCCCCCCCCGATGGGGGAAATGCCTTTTTAGTCACTCTGCACCGATTGCTCATAGGCTCTCTTCTTGATTATTTCTCTTTCTCCTTCCCCTCTCAGGGGTTGGGGCAGGTGTTCAACTTCTTAAGCCTTCTGCCACCCTGCATCATCTTTGTGACCTGCGGGCCCAGGGGCATTCGCTGCTGTTTCCTGGGGTGGTTCCCACCCCCTCCGCATCCCTGCCCCGCCCCCCCTCACCCACCACCTTGATTACCTGGAGCACCAAGAGGGCCTTCTTCCCACGGGTCACTCAATAGTCCACTTCTCTGTGTTTGAAGGTCAATGTAAAGGGATGGGACCAGCGGTATCTGATGTCCTTATCTGAGGGCCATTGCGTGAGAGGGTGACACTCACGACAAGCCAGCGTCGGGGCGGAGAGGTCCTGGACAATATGTTCCCCCCTCGTATAGGAAGCTCCCCAGATGCTTTGCTTTCTCAAGAACCATCTTTTTCCTGTATCTCAGGAAGAGGACCAGTATGGATCTCAGGCCTCTACCACCTCCTCTCACGCCCCTATGGGCTCTTTCAGATGAACCTCATTGCGTCCCTTGATTGAGAACAGCTGGTTTATCAGGCCCTGTACTTTCCGGCCAACTTCAGTTGCTGACTCACTTTCTCCTCACTCAGAGGATCCGGAGGTTGTTGTGCCTCTCTATTTTCCAAGTCATCCAGTTTCAGTAGCATATCCTCCTTCCTCAGCTCTAGGTTGGTCAGCCGTGCTTTGTACTTCGCATCAAGGACATCCATTTGCAGGTGGTTGTGCTCGAGTCCCTCCATTTTGTCTTCAAGTTTGTCGATCCTGCCCTTGAGATCATCGATTGAGGCTTGTATTTCTACTCTTATGGCTTTGATCTCCTGAAATCTCTCTTTAAGGTCATCCTTGGTCAGGCAGGGGTATCATCCCCTGTTGCCATCTCCTGCGGGGCGGAGTGAATTCCCCTTGGCCTGCTCCTATGGGCCTCCAAAAGCGCTGGGGGTCATGTTCGTTGTGGTGGCCTGACCCTGTGACCCCTCAAGGGTGGTATCTGGGTGCTCCAGGCATGTGTGGCACTGTGTCTCTTGGGGGTTGATTGTCACCAGTTGAAGGACGTGTGGACCTGTTCCCTGTGCCACCCCCCACCCCCTCTAAGCGGGCGCATGCACCAACTGCGGTTTCTCCTTTCCGGGGTGGATCTCTCCCACTGCCGTTTGTTACTAGTATGGGGCCGTTTCAGAAATGATGTAGGTTCTGGAACTAGAGCCTCCACTTTATGGTTCCTCATTCCTCCTCTGGGGCAGCTCTGGGCACTCAATTGTTCCTGGGGTACTCGCAAGGCTGAGGGCTGCGTGCAAGGCCCGAGTTGCAAGGCTAAAATGTAGTGTGTCCCCCCCCCAATGCCCTTCAGCGGGTTCCCAACATGCCGCACCCGGGCCTCGGTCTAGCACAGGGTCATCCTTTCAATAAGCAGTCTTCCTCTGGACTGGGCACGGCTGGAAATATCTGCGCGGCGGCCGGGCCTCCAGGCCGATATGGGCTCCTGAGGGAGTTTGTTGCGTAGTGTTACATGATGCTTGCACCGAGGTGCAGTTTCACCCTCTGGGCTCAGGTTTCCCTCCACGCTTTTTTCTCCCCATTCTTGGAGTCTCCCGCAGGACGCCCCCCCCAGCGTAGGGAAACTTAGCCACACTTTCGTCCCAGCTCCAGTCCTTGGCGGCAGCCCTTCCAATACGGGGATCGGGTGCACGCCAAGTCTCCTCCACCCCTCGTCCTCGGAACTCCACCTTCCTAGGCTGCCTGCTGTGGGGGTGCAGGACCTCAGCTCCTCGCGATAGCGATTCCTCTTGTGTCCAATCCCGCTGAGGGGTCGTGGACTCTCCGCCGGTGCCGGGGTCCCTGAAGCCTCCATCGATTCCCCCTTGCCTGGAGCTGCTCAGCCCGGTCTCAACTGGAGGTCCGCACTGTGTTCGCATGCCTCGGGGTGGGCAGTCCCCACACTCAGGCTCTCACTTCCTCTGCTGTTCATGGGCAGCTAGGGGCCCAGTGGGGTGGGGGGGGCTGTGGCACCCAGTGGCACCCTGGTTGTTTCAGGCCACTGCAGGGGCTCTCCGCCAAGTGAGTTGCCAAGATCTCCTGCGCCAGGGTCTTCCGCCTTAAGAGTTTTTTTCTTGAATTGCCCTTCCCGGTCCCTGGGTCTATCTCAGTGTGGCAGGGGTCGCCAATCTCAACGCCTCCACTGCCGCAGGGGCTACAATGTGCACAGGTCAGCCTGTTCTCCATCAGGGGGAGGACAAGCTCAGGAAGGCCCAACGGCTGAGCAAGGAGTGAAGTCCTCACACGTCCATACTGGTACGCGCTCTCTAGCGGTGTCCAGTATCCAGGTCTTTTAGTGTAAGTCAGACCAGCTTCATCATTCTCCAAATTGACGAAGTGCGCAAATTCTCGCTTTTCCATATTGATGTTGCAGATTGTTGATTTTGTCTTTCTTTCCAAATTCCATGCAACCTCCCACCCCTATCTGCATGGGCCTCCACGATCGCCAGGGCAACCCCAATGCTTAATACAATTCCTCTTGGCAGGCGCCCAACACCCTGTGCACACCACCACCACACGCGCCATATGAACCAGCATTCCATGTGGCAACATGCATCCCGCAGTACATCCACACTCACCCCAGGTCACTAAACCGCTTCACTAATCTCCAGCTTGATAATCACTATGCCCACTTGGGAACACCACAACTTTGCTTCTGCGCCACGCAATTGCAACACCACCAAACCCTAGTAGCACTCAACTTAACATTCATTTTCCGGCCGCTGGCTGCTAGACAGCCCAGTCAACCAGCCATATCATTGCTGCCTCATTACCAGTTACTTCCACGTTTCCTTTCTCCTCTCCCTAGTTGCTACTCAGCTCCCTTAACCAAGGACTATTAATCTACCATACCTTCCAGTAAGGACCACCACACCTATTTTCTTCTCGTTTCTTGGTGAAACCTTTCTCCACAATATGTACCCGACTGGGCCAAATATATTTCAACTAATTAACTATGGCTAAACCCTGAACCTGTACATGTATTTATCTGTCACACCACTTTCACCGTGCATCATTATACTGTACATATGACAAATGTATGTCAACATGGCAATGTACTTCTTCACACATCACTACTCACGGCCACTTGGCACATCACAAAATGTCACTCACTTTGCCACAAGACCACAGCCTTGATAAAGACCCAGTGGTTGAAACACGTGTTGGCTTTCTCCATGTAAAATGGCACCAGAGGAGCTCTTAAGACTCTGGCAACTGTATGGCCATTAAATTACCATTACGGGTATAACCCAGCTTCGCGACTATTCATTTGCATGTGCTAGACGCATCAACGCATTAGTGAAAACTACTGGCATCCAGTACCAACACAGACAGGGCTCCCTCCCTCTTCCTTTACCTCACCCTACAGGACTCTGGGAGGAGTGTCCCGCAGGAACCCTGCAATAGGCAGCAGGAGGCACTATAGAACTCGGAAATAGACCAGCGCAGGGAATCAGTTTTTCCTTTATACTCTCGCCTTTACCTTTGTTGCTAGAAAGGGGTCCGAGGTATGGGAAAGGCCTTAGTCCATGATGGGAAGCTGGCTCATGCACTAGAGGGATATCGGGAGGGGGCGGGGGGGTCAGGTGTGGAAGATTCCTAGGGTTTAGGTGGGGGTCTGAAGAACAGGAAGGCACTCAGAGGGCTGGACGAGTTTGAATTAAAAAAAATAGGAGACTGACCAATGTGCAGGGACCGCCAAGTGGAGTCGGTGGGGAAGTGGAGAGAGAGTAAGAGCGCCAGGGAACCACTCAGGTGGGGATAGTGCGCAATACAAATATCCTTTAACATTTAGTGTATGGGAACATCTCGATTGGGTTCAGAGGCAGCTGTGGTTAAAGCCCAAGAAGAATGGAGTAATCCACGGTTGGGATAGAGATAGAAAAGTTGAACCCACTGCGTCAAGAGGCCTACATTTCCAACTTGGGGCTTAGGGAAGGACGGCACGAGGTGAACGTTTATGCAGGTTCAGTAGCCCTTGGAACCAATTGGTAGCCTTCTATTGCAGGAGATATGGGGTGGCAAGAAGCAGCCAGGACAGGCCAATGCATTCACTGTATGTTCATTTTAGTGGTATTGGAGGAAACTAAGGTGGTTGGTGGATTGAGCTGGTATGGAGGTTTTGCCAGTGCCTCAACCCTCTAGTGTTACAGGGGTTTGGTTAGGTGATGCCGTGGACTAATTGCCCATTCCCGCAATGGCCTGCTGGTCATCCAGCTAGTTGCAAAGTCTGTACCCCCTCCATATGTGCGTGGATGGCTGAGTAAAGGATCTGGCAAGTAGCTAGGGTTAGACAGTGCCTCGAGTATCTTCTCTGCTGGCAAAGAAATTCCAGCACCAACTGATTGCATTCACATGCATGAAAATCCCCGTCCTTGACTTGGAAATATTCCCGTTAAGATTTGCTAGGACTCCCATGTGTGCATAGGTTGCAGGGAGGGGGGAAGCTAACAAAATGGGAGAGGAAGGGATTCACCCAATCACAATGCAGAAAGCTGGGATTGTAACACTGCTTATTGATTCCACTTGCCAATAGACCTCAACTGTCTGAATTCTAAAAATACATACAGCTTGGGGGCTCCATGCCTAATACAAACTAATACACCATACTGTTTGGGCCAGTCACAAAGTGTGAAGCTGTATGAAAAAGTAAAAACATCCACAGAAAAAAGTATTTGATACCATTTAATCACCCACTTCACACCGATGAAATGCTGCAGACATTTTCTGGTTAGGATTTCCAATATTAACTGAGAAACTTGATGCTCGTCAATAAAGTCAATTTTACGCATCATTGTATTGAATCTACCTCCAACTGAAAAATAAGTTGACAATGATTAGGTAGGATAAATCTTTTTCTGAAACGTTTTCAATTTATAAATTCACCATCTTTTCTACTCTCCTACCTGCGAAACATTGATTCTGCATCCCTGGCTCATAATGCCCGTGGCCTCTTTCCCCCTCTTCGTATTGGTTCCAGATGTTGAATGCCACAATAAAGCACTCTCATGGGGGTAGATTTTCCCCAGGACATCTTCCACTTACCTTCCTCTTGGTACACGCTCTTCCCATCCACTGGGGAGAGGCGATAGATGTAAAACACCTTCTACCCTCCTCCGCCCCAGGCTGCCTGCAATGATCGACAGGCAGCTCTAGACCAAGAGTTGAAATTGTAAATAAGGCCTTCGTCCTGCCCTTTATTGTATCCGCTATATGAAGAATAAGTGCACTTTGACCCTCTGATTTTATTTAGGTCAACTGGAGACAAGAGCTTTAGCCTTTTAATTGTGGCACCAGTTATAATCGTAATATTGTAGACTCCTGAACAACGAATGAGGAAAGCAAGCAAAAAGATATCGATTAGTGGAGAGTACTGGCAGCATTAACAAACATCAATGGCCTAAAACCGGTGGACACAAAATGCAAGTTTCACTTGGAGGAAGAGGACATGATTTTACAGCAGCGGCTGCCAACCATGCACCCTTCAGATGTGCCAACGTAAACTCCATCAGTCCAAGCCAGCATAGTCCGTGCTCCGGGATCATAGCAGTAAGACAAAACCTCAGGAGGGTAAACAGGTTGGCTACCCCAGTTATACAGGTAGGTTCATAGAACTGCCCTTAGAGGCTTAAAGGAAATTAACAATTTTCAGTGCATGGGAAGGAATGGATGGAAAGGGTATACAATGGAGCAGGGCCACCAAAATAAAGTTTATTTTTTGGCAATCTGGCAGAAAGATTAAAAAGTCTGAATGTGAGATGTTCATGTTTTGAAAAAGGATAATGTAATGAGGAAAGTACTCCCACAGTAAAGACTTTTCCGAAACAATTAGCAAGAACTCGAAAAAGAAAAATACCTAGTCGTAAATATTCCAGACATTTATTGTAGGTTTTTCGTGAATACATTCTGTGTAGAACTGTTAGTCTCTTGTTGTGATGTTTCAAGTCAACTTCACCCGAAGCACTGAAATCAGAAGCAAAGTCCACCCTTTTGAGCTATGGAGATATGAAGTTAAGCTGGAGGTCAAACCTTTCCCTGAATGTTTGGAGTCATGTGTAAAACAGCAAAGGACACCATCCAAACGGAGAAGAAAATTATTTTTCTGAAAGTCGCTGCATAAGATTAGCCAATATAAAAATTTCACAACGTGTCTGTTAACATTAAAATACTTTTCAGGAAAAGTATTTCTTTTTAAGTGGAAGGCTTCAATTGGAGAACCTCAGTCCTCAGCATTTTGCATCTGCGCGGTCAACTTCATACTCTCCGTAAGTGCACGTTTCCCAAGCCAATGTTAGTCTTCAGCTTTGGCCTCCATCTCATCAGCATCGTCATCACCATCCACTTCTGCATTCTCACGCTCCAACCTCTCCAGTTGCCTTGCCAGCTCTGTCTCGTCTGTGTCTGTAACCACCTTGGGCTGCAAGAGATGAGAAGACGACATTTCAGAGAAGTGTCCACGAGATCTACTTGGTTTACATCAAACAATTCTGCAAATCAAACAACAATTCAGACAACCATGCTAATAACCAACTCTACTAAAAACGACTAAAACTTCACCCCTCTTCATACACCTTTCAAACCCTAACTAAACACAACCATAACTCAAACCACAGCATCCCACACGCACTTAACCACACTGCAACAAACCACACAGACCCTCACAACAGCACATGATGGACTGCGGCGAGATACCACACCAAAAAGCTCAGCAAACTGTGTTAAACTGAAGATGCCAACAGCACATCACAGCTCCCTTGCACCTCTCCAAACTTTGTCCTACTAACGCATCCTAACCAACCACCCGCTCAACTGCCCTGATACACATCTGAACCTGGTAATTTGACCCATAGCAGAATGGTCAAACATGCTGCTTTTCATTTCAACTTAAGTTGGCCTGCGGAGTACCAAGGTTTTCTTCTCTTATGTGCACTGGATTTCTCCAATCGCCACAGTTAGTTTATTATTTAAGGTTTGGAGTTGGGAGCAATTTTTATTCCAATGAAGCAAACATGCAAGCAAATCTACTTCTATTGGGGGGGGGGGGGGGAAGAGAGTGAGGGATGGATGCGCACAGGTTTCCAACTCTCAGTCTTAAAACCCAAAGCTTCTCCTTCAAGCATTCGGGTCTTCTGCAATCTTTGAGGAGGCAGTTCAGGTTTGTATGGTTACATCCAATTCATTCTGCAAAGGAATTCTGGTCACTGTAGTTTATCAAAGGCAAGAGGTATTGGAGAACATTAATGAGCTGCAAGGCTGAAGGGGCCGTTTCGCCCCTCACCACGTCCAAGGGAAAACATTTTTCTTGAGCCCCAGATATTAGAGATCGCACCAGGGTGACCCATTCCGCACTAAGGCATGCAAAGCTGCTCAATACCCATGCACACACCCACCCTTCCTTGGGTTGAAACATTATATAAATTGCGAGACGTGGATTGCTGCCAGTACAGAGACTAGAATTCATTGCATTGAAGTCTGCACATCTGAAATGCCTCTGAAATCTGAAAAAGTACTGAAGAAGAACATTGCCGTCTTGTAATGCTGACAGCTCCTCACTCTCTAAGCATGTTTCGCTGCCACAACTATGTTATATCAGAGCCAGTTACCATAGACTATCATTTAATCAACCCAGGAACACAAAGATGTCACCACCCAACTAATTTCCAGCACATTTGAACTCACAATCTGTGGTGTAAGAGCAATAAAATGGCTACTGTTCAGAACACTATCCAGCACTGCAGTAGCTCAAACTAAATAGTCCTGGTTAGGACCCTGTCAGCTTTGTGCCAGAAACTGCCCATGACAAAAATATTTTCTTTTCCAGCACAGGAAGGTATACATTTAATAGCAACACCCTCCTTTTCTCTGCTAAGCAACTATTACAATACTCTGAGTCTCCCTCTTCTTGTTCTAGTCAATCAAAATCTGAAATAGGTTTTCCCCTTGCCCCCGATCCCACCTCTTCATCTTTGTCGGCTCTCGACTTCGCCAATTACTTCTCTTCTAAGATATCCTTCTCCAGTCCTCAATCACACCTTCATGCTTCAAGCCTCTACCTGTCCCGAGCTCTGGCACATTTGTGACCTTGTTTCTCCCTCTCAGAAACTGAAATCTGTCACTCGCGCCAGCTCACCCTACTGCTAGTCCTGGCGACAACTCCCTTCCTTCATCCCCAATCCCTGCCAACTATCCCTCTATTGCTAGTTATCTTGCTAGCCTCTCTAACCCACCAGTATCCTCTTCTAGCGTTCCCTCTTCTTTCAAACAGGCCTCGAATCTACCTATACTCAAGAAGCCTTCACTAGACTCATCCCTCTAATTTTCGTCCTCTCCTTCCTTTTCTTTCCAGGTTACTCGAGCTGGTTTATAATAAAGTCTCCTCATGTTAATTTACATTCACTTCTAACCCCTTTTCAATCTGGGTTTAGGCCTGCCTGATATTCTGAAACTGCCCTTCTAGCTGTATCAGGGTCCCTTCTTTCCTCCTGCTATGCTAAACTCTTGTTCTCCTCGATCTTGACACTGTCTATTACTCTATTCTTCTTTCCTCCCTTTTGTCAATTCAGCCGACAACTGGTTTCGCTCTCAACTTACTGATTGCACCTTTTCAGTCTCTTGGGCAGGTCAGTCCTACCCAATATTCCCCTCTCACAGTGTGCCCCAAAGTTCGGTTCTCGGCCGCCTTCTCTTTATACTCACATCTTGGTTCTGTGATATCCGTGCAAAGATTATTTTACTACATATATGTAGACTAGTCCCAAATTTCTCTTTCCATTTCGGACTATTAATTCCTGCTCTTTGCTGGTCTCCCTATCCAATCTTGATGGCCTCTCATTTTACATCTTAATCTTCTAAAACAGGTTTTCATCCCTGCATCTGCAACCCCCCCCTTCTTCTACGTCCTTTCCCACCTCTTCTCTACCCCACCCCCATCTCACTCTCTGCCTGTAACTTTGTGCTTCGATTACTCAGCCCTTTTCCTCATCTCTTTCTTTGCTCGCTACTGCTGCTTCCACCTTTTTATCATTCGTAAGGCCAGATGGTTGCTCACGTCATGCTTGTAAATTGCTCATCTCATCTTATCGCCTCTTGTTGCTCCTTGGTCTTTCTGCCCATTAGATCTAGCTACTCTTCCTCCATCTGTGTCCTTTAGTCTATCCCTTCCATTTAATTCACTGTCTTGATGCTCGCCGGTTCTAATTGTTTGTAAATTTCTTAATTGTTTAGCTCCTGCACATCTCTGCTCGCTGGTTTCCTTCTGTTCCCTGTACCCTCTGCACTTGCAATCCCTTTTCCTTCTAGTTGTCCACCACCATGACCTCGGTGTGCCCCCTCCGTTTTCCCTTTCTGGCACCCACTCTCACTTGCCCGTCGGTCTCCTCATTCCCCCTCCTCTTTCCCCTTTAAATCCGAACTCAAACAGCATTTTCTTTCTTTATGGATTAATTCATTGACATTTCATTGTACCATTTTTAATCCTGTGTAAAGCAATTAGGCGAGATATGGGATACCTTACTCATTGTATGCTCATTTCTGGTGCTCGTATCCGCTTAGATTCTCATGCTCTGCCTAGTCCAACATCTAGTGGTAGTCAAGACTTTCAAAACTCAAAAACTGAGATTGACAGGGCGTGTACTGTACCCTTGGTCCTTCATGTGTTGAGGTCCCTCAGATTGTTTGACAGGAATTTGCGTGAGTACAGATGTGATAAAACAGTGATAACCAAGAAAAACATCAATGCGCCTTCTATTCCAGTGGGGGAGGAAGGGTGGACACATGAGAATATAAGCAGATACAAGCCCTAGAAATATGATTGAATCATAATGCGCACCAAACTAACCCAATCGTATCTGGGCACAGCTGGAACAGGAAGTGGTCAACCATCTAGAAGGATCCTACCAAATTCTACAAACACCGACACCCAAGCAAACCAACCCGCTTACCAAGTTTCCTAAAATTAATAAAAAAGATACATTGGCAGAGCTTTCTGAAAAGCATTGTGTTTTTAATGCTCGAATTTCTATTGGGAGCTTATGCCACAGCATTGTACTGCATATTCCAAATCTTCGGTCACCCTAGACATTTGGAAGGCGGGACCTGCAGCAGCAGATCACCACAAGAGCGCAGCTGGCGAGATTGTATATACAAATTAATTTAATCCTCAAGATAGCTGGGAGCCAACTGATTAACACATTTAAAAACCATTCAAAAGATTTAAAAAAAAAATATATATATATATATAATCAATCCGCTCCTTCACTGCAAGCCAATGCAGTGACCACTGCAAGTCTGACATAGGAGAAGATTTAGAGTCCCCAATGACAAGTCTCACAGCCACATTTTGTGCTATTCGCAGTCTCTGGACTCGAGTAATTGGAATACCTGCCAGAGCATTGCAATAGTCCAAACGTGAGTTTATAAGGTTACCTAGGACTGCTGAATAGTCCTTGGCTGGTATAAAAGGAAGGACCATTACAGCGAGTAATGTATCCCTCCTGGAGCTTGTGGATCTGCTTAGATCACATGCTCTGCATAGATTAGTGAGCATTATCTGGAGGAATTAGTGGGAAGTGAGAAGGTACAGCAGCAAAGAGGTTTAGAACCACTTGTCCCACCTGCGAATCTGCTTTAGAATGACTATCAATGCAATACTGTTGTGTGAATGTATGGATGAAACTCCATGTAGCATCTTTGCAAATGGCATCTAGAAAGCTAAGGTAGCTACTGTACCCTCTGGAAGAGTAAGCCTTTGGGGTGAAAGGTAAGACATTTTTGGACAGGGAATAGCAGAGCAGTAGGACTATCCATCTGGAGATGGAGTTTGATACGTGATCGCCCCCTCTCCCAGGTGCTATGGTAACAAAGATGATTGGTTTTCCTTAGAGGTTTAGTTTTGTTCAATTAGTACAAGACTGCCCTCCGTACCTCAAGTGTATGGAGGCTTCTCTCGGCTCGGTTAAATGGATTTTGAAAGAAGGTAGAACGTTCTATTGATTAACATGGAACTTTGAAGTAAACTTAGGACAAATCTAGGATGTGTTCTGAGGACAACCTTGTCGTCGTGTATTATGAAGACAGGGTCTTGTACGGACAAAGCCCGTAGCTCAGTGATTCGTATTATAGAGGTGATAAGCTACTAGGAATGCAGTTTAAGTTGGAAGTTTTAGGCTGGTCTTGTGCATAGGCTCAAAGGGTGGACCCATGAGCTTGAAGAGCACAACATTAAGATCCCAACCCGGAGGAGGGTTGGAAATTGGGAGGGTGGGGGATAGCCTCTTTACCCCTTCCATGAATGCTTTAATGATAGGAACTTTCCACCAGGACACTGTTTTGTTAAGTGGTCTATGCCGACAGGGCCGCAAGATGTACTTTGATGAAGTTGAATACTATGCCAGAGTCTAGTAGGTAAAGCATGTAAGGGAGCAGTTTAACTATAACTCCATTTCTCCAGCGTTGGTATCTTTCATGGATTCACATGCTGTGAATATTTCCCGTCAGGCTGGGAAATCTCGGTACCTTTAACAGCCATTTTCCTATGGAAAACTTCGACACTTCGTGTCCTATCAACGTCCTTTTTGTGTGCTTTAGGTTGCACCAATAGGACATCTGTATGAATAGCCCTGCCCCCGCTGCTTCCCTTCAGATTTTAACATCACCCAAATGCAGGAACTTGAAACGTGGGTTTGCCTAAAGGGGAAGGCCGGAGGGTACATGTGAATCCATGAAAGATACAAACACTGGAGAAATGGAGTTACAGGTAAGAAACTACTCCCTTCTCCAGCATTTGATCCTTCATGGAATCACATGCTGTGAATAGACTACATAGCAGTAAGAACATGGAGGTGCATAACAGGCAAACAAGAACCCTGCCCCAGGCAATCAATCAATTACTTAAATCTCAGACAGCAAGGCCGAAAAAAAGTAAAAAACAAACTTGAAGCTGCGGGCCTAACTTATTGGAAAAGGCGTTGAGAACCGCACGCCCCACTTGCACATCCTCTGCATGTTGTTGGCCCAGACAGAATTGTCTGGTGAAGGTGTGGCATTGCCCAAGTTGCTGTTCTGCAAATGTTCGAGCGGTATGCCTGCCCACAGAGCCGTCGACGATGCCGTAGACCTCATAGAATGGGCCCTGGGAGTCGACTGCAAAGGCTTGCCAGCCTTGTTGTGGCAAAAGGAAATCATAGCTATCCAACGGGAAAGTCCCTGCTTCGAAATAGGCTTCCCCCTTGTCGGCAGAGCCAAAAGCCACAAACAGCTGCCTCAACGTCCTAAAGGACTGAGTCCTGTCCAGGTAAAACTTAAAAACGCCCTCTTGACGTCCAGGGAATGTAGCAGCCTTTCCGCCGGAGTAGACACCTTCGGAAAAAAGGTGGGCAAGGCCAACGTAGCGTTTTCACGAAACGCTGATGGGATCTTCGTAATAAAGTGAGGATCACTAAATAGGAGAACCTTGTCCCTCATGAACCACAGATACGGCGGGTCGATAACCAGAGCCTGCAGTTCAGAGACCTGTCTGGCAGATGTGATGGCCACCAGAAAAGCCACCTTCCATGTGCGAAACGTCCCCGCCGACGTGGCCGCGAGAACGAAGTTGAGACTCCAGACCGGTTGAAAACTTCTTTTTCGGGGGAAACGTCCTGAAGAGGCCTTTGAGGAAATGCTTAATCAGCCGGTCACTGAACAGCGGTGAAGAGTTGCACCGCCTCGTGAACCTGGAGATGGCAGCCAAGTGGACCTTGATCGACGACAACGCCAAACCCTTTTTCTAACAGCAGGAGATAGGGTAGGAGAGCGACGGTGAAACCTGCAACTGCTTCATGCCCGGCTGCTGTGTGCACCAGGCACAGAACCTTGGCAGTAAGACAAGTTGGTAGATGGTGCCCGTGCAGCTGCAAAGATGCAGCGACAGTCCCTTCCAAATTTGGAGTGGTCAGGAGCCATGCCGCCAGGTTGAGAGCGCCAGTGGTGATGCCACACTCGCCCCTAGCCCCGTGACAGAAGATCACAGATGTAGAGGGTCACTCACTGTTAGGTGAAGAAGGTCAGAGAACCACATCTGCCAGGGCCAGAATAGGGCTACCAGGATCACCATGCATGGAACCTTGCAAACCATCTGGATTTTTTTCTGGATCAGCAGAAACTGAGGGAACATGTACACGAACAGGCCAGTCCACAGAAAGGAGAAAGAACCCCCCCCCTCCCAGCCCCCCCAGTCCGGATAAGCCACCCTGCTGGCGAAGTGACTGCGCTGTCTGTTTTCTGGGCTGGTGAACAAGTCCAGCGGGGGAGCCCCCCCCACTTCTCAAATATCCTCGCACCTGGTCTTCCTTCAGCTACCATTCGTGCATTTGCACTGAATCTCAAGAGCGCCCGCTTGCTTGTTCTGAACCCCTGGCAAATAGTAAGCCATCAGATGACTCTGGTGCGCAATGGCCCAGTGCCAGATCGCTTGAGGTTCCTTGGACAGGGGCTGCAAATGCATCCCCCCCCCCCGTTTGCGAAGATAAAAACAGACATGGTGTTGTCTGTAAGCACGCAGACCACCAAGCCCTGAATGAGGGGCAAAACTACTTCAGCGCCCAGCGTACTGCCCTCGGCTCCATAAAATTGGTGTGCAACGTCGACTCCTTGACGGCCCATCAGCCTTCGACCTGAAACTGGTCAAGGCGGGCACCCCAACCCACCTGGGACGCGTCCGTTACGATGGTATATGGAAAGTACGGCTCGGCCAGTGGTATCCCAACGACAATGTTTTCGGAGCACATCCACCACTGCAGGGCGTCTACGAACCGAGAACCTGTGACCATTGAGAAATGAGAAACTACTGCACTGGCCGCATGAAGAGCCGACAATTTGGGACGAGAGTAATGCAGGACACCATGGAACTGAGGAGACAAAAACCTTTGGACCGTGATCAAAGTCCCTGGCACCAAGGAACCTGCCATGGAGGACAGCCTGTCCCTTTCCACAGACGGCTTCACCAGATTGTGCAGTGTCTGGAATTGAGCCACCCGAAAAACCAAGCCCGTGGAGGGTGTCAGACAGGATTTTGCAAAGTTGACTGCAAAGCCCAACCGCTGCAACAGGGTCATAGCCACCTGTAGGGATGCTGAGGCCTGCCAACTCGTCGCCCCCCTGACCAACCAGTCGTCCAGGTATGGATAGACATGGTGCACTGCGCTGCAGAGATAAGCCGCCACCAGAGCCAGGCATTTGGTGAACGTCCAGGGAGCCGACTTGAGGCCAAAAGGGGAGAAACCGAAACTGGTTATGTTCGTCACCGACCACAAAGCAAAGAAATGTGCTATGTTTTGGGTGCACTGGGATGTGGAAGTATGCATCCTCCAGATCCTAGGACACCAGAAACTCCCCAGGCTGCAAAGCCTGAATAAGGTCCTGCAATGTGACCATCCTAAACTTTTGGCGTTTCACATTTGTTGAGTGGCCGCAGGTCCAGAATGTGGTGTCACTTTCCATTCGGGTTCTTAATGACGAAACACCAGGAGTAGATTCCTTGGCCGCTTTCCGACTTCGGAACCTTTTCTATAGCCCCTTTCTCTAACATCAGGACCCCCTCCTGCCGCAAGACCTATAGACGCGGCTTGCGATCCAGTCATCAATGGAATAGGGAGTGGAGGACGCCAAAACTCCACAAGTGGCCATATTGGACTGCATCCCGCACCCATCGGTCCGTCGCAATAAGACGCCACTTGTTGAAATGTCGCGCTATTCTCCTTCCAAGCCAGCTGCCCCAGTGGCAGTCCTTGTTGGGCCTTGGACTGGCGGCCTCTACCAGAGGCGGAGGTGGAACCTCTCTTCCGCTGACCGATCCTCCTTTGCCCACTGAGCTGACTGGTAAGATCGGTGAAACCCTTGCGAGGAATAGCTGGAGCGACTGTAGCCCTTGTTGCATGATCCTGCAAACCTGGAGTTCCCTGAAGGGACGAAACAAACGACGACCCTGCAGCGTCGCTAGAGACCTTGCCTTGTCTGAATCCTCCTCCATATCCTTCAGAGCTTCGTTGATTTTCTCACCACAAAGCTGCTCCCCCCACCCCCACTCCTCCTCCTCCTCCCTCGAATGGCATGTCCACCACCTTATGCTGAACTTCAGGGCGAAAGTCTGTACATCGCAACCACGCCTGCCGCCGGACGACGACTACATTATTTATCTGCTTAAATCCAGCTTCCGCCAGGTCCACCGCAATATTAATACTGTGATTGGAGGCTTCTTCAAATACCTGAAAAAGCAGCATCGCCTCCTCCTGTTGCTGCTCCGGCAGATGGTCAAGCAGCAGCACCAACCTGTGCCACATTTCCCGGTTGTAGCAAGCTATAATGGCCAACGAGTTGGCCGCCTTGATTGTTGTCACACCCACCATCAGCACCTTCTTGCCAAAAGCATCCTGCTTACGGCCCTCATTGTCTGGGGGGGGTCACACTTATGCTGGCTACGCGCCTTCGAATGGCTGCTGCGAGCACAGACTCCGGTGTGGGCTGCGACATGAGACTTCTGCGCGGACTCCTGCGCTTTAAACTTTTTCTCCAGGCGGCCCTTGACCACAGGTTCTGTGAAAGTATGGCGTATCGTGCGCAGCCCTTCCTGCCACATGTGGTCCAAGATGGGAATGGAGAAGACCGCCTTCTGTCTCTTCCCCATATGATCGAATAGAAAACAGTATTTCCTCTCCTCCTCCAGCGTAAGGCCAAACTCCTGGCACGCCTTGCCCCTCCTGGGCGATGACGACACCGTCGAGAGCGTGACTGGAAGGAGGCTCTCGGGGTCAGACTCCACCAGCTCCCCATATTCCTGATCTCGACTCGGGGTGGTGGGAGGTTGCATCTAGGCGATGTAATAGGTGGTCGAATATGGAGCAATTTCCTTGGCTGGCCCTTGTGAGTGACACCTATCTCAGCCGGTTGGCAGGGAAGGGCCGGAACCTCCCGCCCCAAGCGCTCTACCAGGGTTTGGAGGCACTGGAAGCCATGCATCCAACTGACTGAGGGACTGCAGCTTAGTCAGTACCTGTGGCGGAACCGCCCCCCAGGCCGCCTGTCGAGGATGGAACCGCCAGCTGCAGGCCCAACACTGAAGCGTGCAGGAACTGCTGACACTCCTCCGGACTCTAGGACAAATCATAGGTTTTGGGATCCTGCTGGAGAATCTCCAAAGGACCAAAGCCGGCACCAGACTGCCATGGCACTTCCCAGGACGTCAAAGGACCACTCTCCGTCCCTAGCCTAACCGCTGAACTCAAAGGTCCCACACTCGATAAAAACAGTCGTTGAGGCAGTCAACGTCGTGGTTCCCAGCAAGGCCGTGGCCCTGGCTGTTAGGGTGGTTGCAGGGATTGATGGCATCAACACTGTCGACGGAGGCACCACCGTCGACAAACTTGTCGCCTGCGGATCTAGACGCCCACCGGGGGCCGCGACTTCGCCGGTGAAGATGACTGCTTGGAAGCAGAGCAGGAATGGTGTTTCAAAGACTCCTTTCCCAACGGCGAATGTCGCCGGGTCTTCAACGACTTCTCGTTGATGAATGGGCTAAGGGCAAAGAAAAGTGCTTGCAGCAGCAGTGGAAATATGGGGTACCTCAAGTCTTGACAGCAAAATGAGTTAAGCCAAGAAAAACAACCATATGTTTAGGGGATTCACCGAGTTTGCAAAAGGAGCCCCAAAAATGATACAGATTTAAAATGCTGCCTATAAAAAAGGTGCTGCAAAATAAATTCAAGCAATCTGTTTTCCAAAATAGTCCGTTATTTTAATTTAGGCAAGCTGCAACCATATAACCTTGTTGTAGAGTAGAGTTTTCATGCTCAAAATCACCTAAAAATTAGGATCTGGATGGTCGCAATGACCTTTTGGAAGGCCTTCCGCCAACTACCCCAGCACCCCTAAAATGTGTGAAGCATGCTACAGTAAGACTCATTAAAGGGCTCTGCAAACATCTGCTCCCACTGCAATCCTGCATCATCTTCAAATCCTGTAGCGTCATCTACAAGGCGGTCATCCTGACGTTCCCAAGTTAGCTCACTGAGAAACTCCGCATCTCCAGAGGCCTGCGATCCACCAGAAGTAAGGAAATGTGCAGCCTTTAATAACCAGTGCAGGAAAAGAAAAAAAAAAAAAGAAAACACTAAAAACAACAAAAAGAAAACACAGAAGACAGCCTTTCTCCATCTGCGCTGCAATACTCTGGAACCTCCTCCCTGGCTTCATGCCCCATCACTTCTAAAGTTCAGGAAAGAGCTAAAGACCTTCCTCTTCAATGAATGTCATTGAATGCCTTAACAACTAGGTCCACACAATCTGCACTCTCCACCATACCCAAGACTCTGCGATCTGCTCCCCATCGTCTTGCCCCACCCGGTTGCTTGTAGATCCCTTGCTGCCAATTTTCCAGACTCGCCCTGCCCGCTTCTTTTTACTCAGCTTCCCTTACTGTGTGTTCTCCCCCCCCCTCCCCCGAACCCCCATGATAGTAAAGCGTTCCGTTGATTCTCAAAGCTAGGTCCATGCTCAATAAATACCCTAAAAATAATACCCTAATAATAATCCTACTTAGGGGCTCACTCATCAGGCTGATGAATATTTTTGAACAAATACAGATGGGCTTCCTTACTTGGATTGTGATCAGTCGCCATACATGGTGGAAACGAATCGTGAAGTCCAAGCATACTGTGCTGGAAGGCTCAGGAACCTGGATCTGCCCAACTTGCCATTCCTCTCGCCATGTGCACACAGCACAGACCGGTACAGTCTTAGCCTAGGCATGAATTGAGTCACAATGCTCCACTGATAAATGGATTAAGCCTGCCTTTTTCTTGCAAAAGATGAGACAGTTTGCGGAAATCAATCCGGTAGGCAGGGGGTGGAGGGAAAATCACAATGGGGATTAAATATTCATATACAAAATAAAAACTCAAATGTTTATCACTGTCAGATTCCAACATTCACATTGGTGTTCCATGTTCCTTTCATGACAACTTCACCAATGACTTGCTACAGTTATGGACAATAGCACACATGACTAAATATCTCCAATGGCCTCAGTCTGAAGGAGGCAGATTTAGTAATAGTCATGGATATAGCACCCCCCCCCCCCCCATTTGTGTGGTCTCAAAGCGTTTTGTGGTAGGATGTCTTCGGGGACATTTCTCATAAAAGGCTTAGCACGCGTGTGTGCATTTGGCCAAGATTAGGAATTAGGTGGGCTGGCTAGGCTCCAGTAAGCAATCCAAGAGGTCAGGTATGGGTGCTAAGGTCATGGCAGAGATTCCATTTGTGACCAGCTAGATCGAAAAGTTTCAGGTTGTTGCTGTATTCTAATGGCAGAGGTATGAGGCAAGCCTGGTGTAAGGGACGAAGCAATTACACGTCCAGCTAGACCAAATGTTCATAGTCTCAGTCTAAGGTGTGTGTATGGATAGCCGTGCCTGCAGCAGAGGCAACTTTTCTTTGAACCTGCTGTGCAATCCGATCCTCTGTGTAAAGAGACAAGCTACACTCCTATGCTCTTCTAGGTACTATAGACAAGCTACCGTCAAAATCTTCTAAATGCAAACGGACCAGCTATCTTATACCATCTTCCTGAGGCAGCCTGACAAGCCACGTCTACATCTAGGGTCATAGGAATTTCTAGCACCATAGACAGGCGACCCTCACAGTTTTACTCCATTATCTTCTACGTTCAACGATGGGTTACCTTCACATATCTTCTACTGCAGCATCAAGGATACCTACATGTATCATGTGTTACAATGGGTAACTTGTATGATGGTAACCTATCATTTGCACTGAGAAAATCTACATCTTCAAGCGCAATAGACAGGATATTATAAGGTGATGCCCAAAGTGTCAGCTCCCAGATCCATCCAGGTGCAGCAGTTTGCTCACCCTTCAGTTCACACAAGCATCACCAATCTTCTAAGTGAAGTACATGTGCTAACCATCACAAACACTTCTAGAGCAGTACCTGTGCTAGTCTTCACAGTTCTTGATGTGCAATTGTCTTTGAAGTAGCCGGTTCTTAAGTCGTACGTAAAGGCCAAGTTTATCCCTAGACTGGAACAGGACATAGTGGCCCAATTAATCTTGTATTCATAATAGACAAGTTGTTGTCCTTGAACTTGAGACTCCAATTAAGAACATTCTGAGCACTTTATCAGCTATCCCCTTAAATTTTTGACAGGAGAGGAGGTGCCAGTGTGGGTCCTCTTGTTGTGCAGCTGAGGCAGTAATGGACAGCAAACAGTGCAGATTTCGTGCCTGGGGCAGCTGGCCCAACGCATCCGAAAATGTCTTTGGTAAAGAACCGGCTTGCATCAAACTGTCAAGAGCTGTGTACAGGTAGCCTGAGCACGAACAAAGGAGGCCTGGTGGGCAGTTGTGTGTGAGTACAGAGTGGTAGGCGGATGGGTGAGTAGGGCAGACCGCCGCAACGGCCCGCATCCGCCTGTTGGAGTGTGCACACGTGATTGGTCTGTGTTTGGTTGTGGGTGAGGTTGATTTATCCAAATGAGGCAGTGGCGAAGGTGGGTGAAGAGGGTTTCAGGCTGTTTTAAGGAATAGCCAGGTTTTGAGGGCCTTCCTGAAGGAGAGGTAGTTATCAATGCAGCAGACGTGAAATGGAAGCGAGTTCCAGACGGCAGGGGCTTGGATGGAGAACGAGGATCATCCCAATCTAGCAGAGTTGTAATGAGGGATAACGAGGAGATCAGAACCTGATCTTAACTTCCTGCTGGTTTGATAGCATGCAAGTTTATCCTGGAGGACTTCGGGTCCAGTTTTGTGGAGGGCACGGTGAGTGATGCACATGGCTTTAAAAAGGTAGTCCATCTGCCAATGTAGCACTCTGCAGGGCTAAGAAGTTCACTTGGTGAGAGTCCAAGAAGAGGCAGGCAGCAGAGTTTTGGATTCTTTCGAGTTTACTGAGCTGGTATGCCAAAGCAACCAAGTAAAGGGAGTTTGCATAGTCTCTTCAGGAGAGGATGATTGCAGGGATTGCTGAGATTTAGTGTGGGTAGGTGAGGTACGGGAAGATTCACCCGAGGATACACAGGTGAAGTAGTGGTTTCTGGACACCGAGTTGATGGAAGAGTTAAAGGTTCAAGTCCAGCATGCATCTGAGGTTTTTGTTTAATTTATTTTTACAGAAGTGGATGTTGCAGGTGTGGGCCCTAGGGAGTGTGGCCAGAGGATAGGTTGGGGAAAGCGATTAGATTTGCTACACAATAGGATTTCTGTTTTTTGCCAGGGTTGAGGAGAGTGCCGATTATCATCCAGTGGTCCATATTGGAAAGGCAGGCAGAGGAGTCCGGGTGAGGGAAGGCTGGCAACTTGGGGATCTTGAGGAAGATCTGGGTGTCATCTGACTAGGTGTAGCATACGAGGTTATGAGATCAGATGAGTGCTGGAAGTAGGCTAAGGCATATATTGAAGAGGGGAGACCGAGAGGCTCCCTGCAGGACCCCTTTCGAAAGTGCCAGAGTGGGAGGAGAAAGGAGGGATGATAGAAATTTACAAGCGTTTCTAGACAAAGGAGGAGATCCATGTTAGAGCAGAGTCTTTGATTCCTAGGGAGTGTAGCCAGAGTCTTTGATTCCTAGGGAGTGTAGCCAGTCCGTGAGAATGGTGTGGTCTTTGGTGCCCAATAGGTCGAGATGGATGAGAGTTCAACACATCCAAGTCGGCTGTTCTTTTTAAGTCATGCCAAACCAGCACGAGAGAAGACTATGAAGAGGCAGAGCTGTTTGTATGCAGTGCGTTACAAGAGTTTGGCAATGAAGCAGATGTCGGAAATAGGGCGGTAGTTGGGGGAATAAGGGGAATCTAGCGAGTGTTTGAGGAAAGGTTTGATGTAAGAGGTTTTGAAGGTCTTGAAGGACCCTGCAATGCTGCCTGTACCTTGTTCAATGTTCTTGAGAAGAGCGAGGGGTGGGTGGGTGCGGGGAGACAGATTTCCAGGAAAGCCAGAGGGGCAGCATTGCGCCAAAAGCCTGAGGAACTCCAGGTGCGATATAGGGAGAAGGAAGACCAGCATGGAGAGGGGAAGTGGGCTCAGATTGGGTGGAGAACAGGAAGGGGGCGTAAATTCTAGTTTTGAAAGGATGGCACAGTGTGCATCAATAGCGATATTGTGAAAGTGCTTCACAAGAGATTGGGAGTTGTCGGAGTTGAGCAGCCTGGCGCCTTGAACTTAGACAATTTTGTGCAGTTCCTGGCTTGGGTTACGGGAGTTGAAGATTTGGTTCCCATAGAAGGATCTTTTGGCTTTTTGAATTTCTAATCTGTAGGCCCTTGTCAGTCTTGCAAGAGGTTTTGTTTTCAGTTGTGGGGTTGGTTCTCCAGGTGCGCCTCAGTCATTGCTTGAAGGTTTTCATACACAACCCACCTCAAATGTATCACTTTCTATCTCAGACTGGGGTTGGGGCCCAGTCTGAGATGTACGTCTGAGTGTGGAAGGAGGGGGGAGACGGGGGGGGGGAGAATCAATCAGTGAGCTGGAGAGCCAGTGATTGAAGCGTACAAGGGTACGGGGCTTTGAGTGTTGGGAGTGAGTTTAGGAGGGAATTGGCTATATCCGGGTTAAGCGTGACTTTATTCCAGAGGGGGATGTGGGCGGGAGGGGTTGGAGAGGGCGGGGGTGGGGGACAGGGTAAAAATCAGGTTCGTGGCACAGCATACAGTGTCAAGGGTGTGGCCTGCGCAGTGGGGTGGGGGGTGTGGGGAGTCGAGATAAGAGTCAAGTCAAATTGAGTGCTACTAGGTTATCCATGAGAGAGCGGGTCATGGTGTGAGGGATTATCGAACTAGATGTTGAAGACTCCCAATATGGTGAGAGAAGGATGGTGATAGGGCGTCACTGGGGGAAGTTTGCAAAATTCTTGCTGTTATCAGGGGGTCTGTATAGGAGTAGAAAGCTGTGGTTGATTGAAACTTTACGAGCAGTGATTCACAATCAGTGCTGCAGGCTAGGTTATCCTTAAGTAGGAATGGCAGCTGGCGTTTGTGAAGTATGGCCAACCCTCCTCCCCTGCTAGGCTGTACCCTGAGGGTCTGAGATAAAAGTCAAAGATGTTTTTGGAGACTGACCTGGCGTTGAGTATACAAGAGGGCAGCTTTGGTTTGGAGAGGGAGTGGGTTAAGGATAAAAGCAGGGGTTGGGGTGTGCGTTGGTTGCAGGGGGGGGGTGTTGGAGGACAGTAGTGGTGAGTGGGAGGTTCGGACCAGGCTAGCTCACTTGCTGTGTTGTTGTAGGACTGGAGGGATGAGGTGCCAGAGGAAAGGATGGATGGGGGTGTGGGGGTGCAGGGGGCGGTGGGGGGGAGAAGGGTGGTTCAGTGGATGACAAGGTGGGCATGTGGATCTTGGGGGAGAGAGCTAGGACAGAGTTGGGAAGGGAGAAATGGGCAGTATAGGGAGGGGCAATTATTGGTATCTCGGATGAAGCAAAGGAGAAGAGTGGGGGGATCCCAGAGAATACCATAGGTTTGGGGGATTCTGGGGTCCAGAGGGGTGTGAGAGTGGGGGACTGTTGAGATCGGTATGCTGGCCAGGGAAGCCATTGCTGGACTTCGAGATGGCAAGTACCAGTTGGTGAGGGGTGGGGATGGTTGTGAGGGAGAAGTGGAAAACTGGTTGGGGGTGTGTGAGGAAGCAGTTGGGTGGGGGGTTGGAGAGGCGAGATGGGAGGTTGGACAGATTCTTGATCGGCAGTGTGCAACTCTGATTTGGGAGGAATGAGATCTGCATGGAGTGTGGGCAGGTGGGTAGCGAGGGGGTTGGTATTTGGGGGGTAGGTGAGCACTAAACTGGGTGTGAAGGTAGGAGAGGGGGGCTGCGTGCATAATGGGGGAGTGGAGGAAGAGGGGGAGGTTTGCTGGGTTGGTCATTAGTTGTGTTTCTGGACTGTGTGCGGCATGTTGTCTAATAGACAACATGCCGCACACTCCTGTTTAGAAGAGTCTGAAGGTGTGTTTTCCCAGCAGGATTCTGCTAGTCGTTTTTTTAATCTCAGTTCTCGTAGGTCAGGTGTTAAGGTGTCTGACAAGTGTGGCTGTTCGTTGGGCTAGTGGGTAAACAGGGTCTCCTGCGTATAAGGTTGTGGTGTAGAGATGTGCCAGAAGGTACGGATTGATTGCGTATTGAGGCTCTAGTTTTGGCATAACCAGCCGGGGCGGATTGAGTCTTTAGTGAGCATACATGAACTGCGGGTTAATGATGGGGATAGTGTTCGGGTAGTGTTTTTGGTCTTCTTAGGGTGTTCAATGGAGAAGGCGATGTGGTTGTCTGACCATGGGCAGGGGGCACTGGAGTCAATGGTTATCTGGCAATGGACACATTCTACCAACTAGCGTATTTTTTATACTGCAGGCTATGTCCATAGCCCCGGTAGTGCACAACAGGGGCACCCAAGTACCAATTTGGGGCCTCCCTTCTTTTTTCACCTTTACTAGTGTGGTTGTTCTTGGTTAGCCCTTCTACCATTCTGGGAGGGGGAGGTCAGTGTGTGCGTTTTGCCTTTGGCGGGAACCCGCAGGTATCCCCGTCTAGGCTTGAGTGTCTTGGCAGGCAGGAAGTAGGGGGAGGAGTTTTCCACCCCCCTGTCCTTTGTCTGCCAGAGTTCCCAAATAGATCCAGCTCCCACAGGGAGGTGGTTGGAGGGGTGAGGGCGTGATCTGGCTGTCATGATTGGACAGCCAAACGCCCCCTTCTGTAAAATGCTGAGATTGCCAAGGAGTGTGCACTGGAACTGTATAAAAGGTGAGGCTTCTGGAGTGAAAAGCAAGTCGACCACTGGAAACAGAAGTAACCGAAGAAGACTACCAGAGACATCTGCAGACCCTTTGCAACAACGTGAAGCGACCACTGCTGTCCTGAGCCTGTTTTCTAAGTGACAGAGGAGCTCCCAAGATGACTACTCTTTCCCTCTAGCTGGTCGAGCAACCAGTCCCAAGACAAACTTTGAAATGAGCCCATCTCCTGAGGCCCTTCACCACAGTTTTTCATTAAGTGCTGCTTTGTTTTGTTTATAATACATTGTTTTCTCATATCTTGACAATGACCAGAGGCTAACATTATGCTTATCTTAAGAGGAAGATGGGAGTGTAGGTAACTACACTGAATCTTAGCTAGACTAGCACAACAAAGATGCACTTACACATATAGTTACCTGCAAAGTATATATTATATTTAAACCAGAATCGCCATAAATACTTCAGACTGATACTAGAACACTTTGGATTACTTGATGCACTTCAAAGGGCACTTTCACTTGTCTCTGTGTTTGTGGTTACATTTGTAGCAACGTTAGAAAGGGAACAGACAAAGTTAGCGGGTTACTGGGTTTTGCGCACTCATGCAATTTTCTACATTTTATATGGTAGGACATTTACTCTGCAAACGCATATAATAGTCACCTTAAAGGGAGGATAATGTTAGTGCAACATAAGCTTATATCAAGGTTCTAGAGACTGGTTCTGCGCCTAAAAGTCTTTTGGGTCCAAAAACACATTAGCTAAAGGAAGTTTGGAGTGAACTTGAAGTCTTAACAAGCAAATTATGTAGAGTTCCTGTGGATTTCTTCTAGTGTCTAGAGTTATTGAAGCAGCAAGTTAGGAGTCAACAAGGGGCACCTTGAAACAGTTTTGAAGGGGGCACAAGCAGCGGCTTGGGTCTGAGATACTGGAGCGATTTATTGGAATCAGGTAAGCAATTCCCATTTCCCCACTGTACCTTCGGTTAGAAGAAAAGGTTTGTGCTGGATGCTCTGTGATGTTGCAGCTCTGGACCAGACCTCCGGATTCCTTTGTCTGGTGACTGAAGACAGGACAATGGATGAGATAGCTCAGCAGCAGTCTTGAGGGAGCAGCTGTGGCACAGATTGCCTGGTCAATCTTCGCTTCCTGCAGTCCCACACTCTGGTGAGGGGGTCTGGCTGTGTTGGCTCGGATCTCTGGAGTGACCTTACAGGTTCAGAATGTGTGCGTCAGCATGCCTGTATATTATCCTCTCTTCCTCCAGCACCATTTCCTGTGCCACCCAGGTGCCTGCCACTACAAGTTAATATTCCAGCATAGCCTGTTTAGTTTAGATAGGAACAATGTGTAAATGCGTGCCCTCTCCTTCAAAGCAACAAGCCCAGCTGACCCACGTGGATCCAGACCCACTGGGAAGAACCAGTCAATTACTGCTCGGCATCCCCTATGGAGCAGGCTCATGTGTAGGGTGCCTGCAATCAGTGGCACCATATTGTACTGTATGGCGTGACGCATTTGGGGTTTATAAGCCCAGGTTTGTGAATGTACTAGTTAGAGCGCTCTGGAGCAGTAGAGTCCTTTGCAGATATTTGTATTCTGTACAAATAAACCTTGTTATCCTTGCAACGCTATCTCCTGGTCTATTTCCCTAGCGGGTTGTCTTTATTCTGGAGTGTGCGCAAAAAGGGACTTGCCTTCATTTGATGCCCCCGATGACAAGATTTCATCGCTCCCGTACTTGGAGGTATTCAGGCAGCCTCTCCGGAAGGGCCGTACCCACCTATGGTGACCAGTCCCCTAAATGCATAGGCAGAAATGGCCCTAGGGGGTGCAGTCTTTGCAGAATTCACACCTGCTCGTAGAAGCGGGGTACAGCACCAATGAGAGGCCCAGGCCTGATGGATTCCCAGTGAACTGAGGCTTTCGGAAGAATGTTAACATTGAGTACAGCCTGCAAGGAATAAATGCCCGGGTGGGGAAATCGGGCAGTGTGAAACGGATGAACACGCAGTAAAGTGAAAGCATATGTTGATGTGGTGAATGCAGAAGAATTTTGGCCATTTTTATTCAATGTTCTACTTTAAGATATACTAAGGAAAAGGAATACGGGAGCCTAAATATAAAGAAAATTAGGAGCTCTGTATAATTGGAGAGCTCAAGAAAAGTGGTTGTTTTAGATTTTTATTTTGTTAGTGAACCTTTTTGTAGGTATGGAGGAAACCCTGGAGGTAGGGGCGTGCGCGCACGTCAGTGGAACGTGTAGGGGGTAATGAAGATGCTCTAAGAGGAAACAAAAAGGTGACATTTATGTTTTTGGTTATAAGCACTGACAGTATTTTGACTGATAGAACATATGTACTATAATTATGTCAGTATTAAGTGGTATTGGACAAAATGTATTTTTCGGGTTCAGTTAGGGGGGCATACAATTGGACAGGTGCGCCTTGGACCTTATGTCCTCATACTTAACTGCAAGGTATAAGGAGAGACCATTCCAGAATAGAAGGGAGATATTGGACCTGGAGAATGTTTGAGGAAACTGAGGCCCCTGAGAGCGATGGGGCAACACCAGACAATGTGAAGAATACAAGTAGAGATGAGACTGGGAAGACAGGGGAGAAGAAAAAGGATTTATCCGCTCACCCCAGAGCCAGCAGAAGGGTACACTAACCTCAAATATGTGTCTGGGGGAATGATGGCCTGTCCAAGCACGGCCCACCCGGCCATATATTGCACCCCTCTGAGGTGGCCACCCATACAGGGGTAAGCGCGAGAGACCTTGAAGTGGCATTGGCCACTACATGTACAGAATTAGCTAGGTTAAGAGCAGCTTGTGAAACAGCACGGGCGGCATAAGTTCTGATGTTGTGTGGGATATATTTACCCACTCAGCAGTACTTCCCCACATCACCAAGCTGCACTTCAGCAGAACCAGCAAAATGGCTGCGCTGGCTCCTTTGAGCACCAGGGCCTTGCCTCATAACTGCGTCTTGCAGCTACAAAAGGATGGCTGCACTGTTTTGCCAAGCACCATTGGGCAAGTTGGAACAGGGAGCACCCAGACAAAGGCTGCCAGGGTGTGTTCTTGTGTGTACTAAAGTAACAAAGTGAAAATCTGCGCTGCTTTGTTGCTAGTCCCAAGTTTCCCATGGAAAAAAGGAAATATTTTACATTTAAAATGATGCCGCTCCGATTCTCTTTTCATCTGTTCTACATTACTCTGCTTTTATCAGCAAGGCACTGCCATGCCCATCCATATTCAGATTGTGCACCAGCAGGAGAGAACATTATTCTTCAATGGCAGGCTTTGTCAGATCAAGTCTGGGAAATCAACAGAAGCTACTTTCAGCTGCATGGAAAAACGCTCAACATTTGGGCTACAAAATGTCAAAAATCACTACTTCAAAAGAAACCCTGGCTCTCTGGGCCTATGTCAAGTTCAGAGTATCTCGGTCTTAAAAAATTGCTGTATGAGAGAAACTGGCTAGGGCTGCAAAAACATGTGGGAAATTCAGAAGGGAGAGAAAACCTTTTAAAAAAGGGACATATCAGCAGACTTTACACCATGTGTTTAAATGTACTTTTGCAAAATAACAAAAATACCTTTTTTAAAAGTATATGTTGGATAAGGCACTGTCCTGGCCTAGCAATGTAAAGGGTTTTTTGCCGGTAAACATATGGGATGTTTATTTCAATAGGCTTGCTTCCGATTCAGAACAAAATAAAACAAAGAATTAAATGCATTGGTTTGACTGAAGAAGCTCCAGAACAGGTTTTTCTGCTGGCCAAGCTGAGGCCTTCCCCAAAGGAGCCACCATAAAACATCTGGGACACATGCGTGATAATTGCTACCTTTGAAACTTTGAATGGACCAAAAGCACTAAACATCCCATTCCCATCACACTTTTGTCTGGGCAGAGGCCTCCTACAAGAGATTCGGGGACACGTGTGATAAAGGAAATCACACATCCACGCAACTTTTACTGGGAGCTTCAAAGCCAACTCAAGAGCTGCCTTGTAAGCTATGCCCTTATTTGGGAGACAAAGCTGACCATTTGTCTCAAAATACTATTTTATTAATAAACTTTTAAGACTCATCTCTGCAACAGTACTTCACAGGAATGTAAAAAGTTAAGTTTAAATGTAATTTTGGGGTTTTTAAACAAGACGTGGTAGCCTTCACTGCCATATTGGTAACAGAAATAGCAGAGAATTGGATTTTTTGAGAAAAGTGTACATGCCACTTTGAAATTCAATACATCCATCCCTTATGATAATCTATACCCACGTATAAAGTTATAGAATTTTAGGTCAAATATTTATCACGGAAAATTACGAAAAATTATTAGACGGACGAAACAAAGTCTTAAAAACTAGAGAGTTGGACTGTCATGCTCTGCGTGAAATTTATAATCTGCCTAGGTAATTTGAAAAAAATGCCACAAATGCGTAAATGTGTGATTTATGTCAAGAATGATTTTAGCTAAAGTAACTGTGGGATGATCCTTTGCATTGTAAAGCACACCTCAAAGCTGATGTTATGTCCCTAAAAATCCAACCAGCTGACAGCAAGGCAGTAACAATCACCCCGGACCAATCCAGTTTAGAGGCATACCCACCTAAGCCTGCCCCACTGTATAATCCTATGATGTCACCATGCCTTATAAATAAGGTAGGCTGACAGAACTCTAGAGACACTCTCCAGAATTTCCAGCCCTGTGTATCCTGATCTATATTCATTTTACCAGATTCAAGATCCTACTGCCAGGCCAAAGCATAGCCGACCCTATCTCAGCAAGGGCTAGATCCAGAAATCCCACAAAAAACTCCAAGAACAAAGGGGAAAAGCTGTGGTACCCTTTTGGGGAGCATCCTGTGACCAGGCCGGATTTTTGCCCACTAACTGCATGCCTGCTGTACCCCTGCCATCCAGCTGTACTTGCTATCCAGTGACCAGGCAGGCCCAGCTGTTCTGCTAGGAGAGTCCGCTGCTACCTGGTGACCCATGCCTTGGAGTCCAGAACCTGGTTGACTGTTCCTAATCCCAAATTCAAGAGCGGACTGAGAGCATTCCCCATCCCATAACACATAGCCTATCCCATCTTGACCCTTTGTCTTGGTTCCACTCTCTAGTAACCCTATCCATGCCTTGGTAATTTGTTCAACTGTCAGAATTCGTTGTGCATCCGGTCCTTGATTCATAGTGCTAGCACCATTCTTTCAATCACCCCATTTTGTAACTCCTTAGTAATATTTTAAATAATTTAATTAATTTCCACAAAGAGAAACACGACGTGGAGCGGGCTAATCCGGCCGCTTAACCTGTTTCATGGGCAGCACTATCTTCTTGATAACCTGGTATAAGTAAAACTGGCTTTCTTTCCAAACCGATTTTCTATCTTTAACAGCTTTATTTTTTCAAAACCGAGCCTCCTTTTATCTTGCAAATCTCATCCAATTCTTCAGCTATAACCATCCTTTCACTTCTATATTGTCCCGGTTATGTGCATCCATTCTCAAGCCCAAAAACCGCATTCTGATTTGGAGTATTTCGCCTGTTTCTTAAAAACCGTTTGTCATTTAAAACTGCAAATTGAGAAACGTGCAACTTTCCAACGTGTGATTCGGCTGCATTGTGTTCTTACTTTCCACTTGCATTTGAACTGTATGCCTTTTGTTTATACCTTGCCTTATGGTTGCTAGTGTTTATACATTCCTGAGACTGTGATAAAACATATGTACATCATTATTTAACCGCACATTTAATTATTTGTTAAAATCAGAGTGATTTTAGGCCATTGCAAAGGTTTTAAAATCTGTTTTTTCCTCTTATTTTGGGAGGGAAGGTCGGATATCCAGACTACCTGCTGCTTCTTTCGATCCACTCAGAATTCGATTGTGGGTTGAGCTAACATTGCAGGGGGAAACCTTAACTCGGGTGCCATATATCCTAATTGAAAAAGTGTTCCTATTCATTTGTGCTTTGGGTATGTTATTGTAGAAGGTCACCCAAGTGTATTTCAGTGGTTTCCATTGTAATTATCACCACACTGGTGATTGCTGCCCAAAATTAAAATGTGCGATTTCTTTGAATTTAAAATCAATATTGCATTCCGACCAACCGGCCTGGTTCATGGTCCATTGTGACCTGGGGTATTTGTAAAAGGGAGTGAGAGACTGGTTGTGTGCCATCTCAAATTGAATTTGTAGAAAATAAAGTATGCATTCCAATTGCGCGCTACATCCAAGGATAGGGGCAAGGGTCCTGGTTCGGTGTGTGTGCCTGATTGAAATCCTTTAGTTGCCCCCGGGTACGTCCCCACAGCCGCCCTGGAGAAGAATGGAAATCAGGTGATTTCCTGTTCAGAATTGACAGTGCCTCCCCATTAAGGGCAGTCCATGTTGAGAGGGGGGGGGGGAGAACAGTCTGGGGTATGAGAATGTGGGGTCCAGACAAGGGGATGAGGAATATTGGAGCGACTTTGATGACACAGAAGACACAGAGGGAGGAGCAAACAGGCGCCCACCAACACAAAGTAGAAATCCTATGGGATGAAAGATTAAGGGTAGCATTGGCAAAGAAAAAGTGGTGTCCAGGGAGGGAAAGGAAGGATGAAATTAGAGCTGCCCTTAATTCAGAAGGGCGCAGGATGACCCCATTAGATCTCTTTGGCACAGACGGACAAAAATAATCTTCAAGGCCCTCCCACAACTCACTACGGGAGCGGGGAAATGGATTTAGGCTTTTGAAGAAAAAAAAGGAGGGGGCATTAAGAGCTTGTTAGCAGCAGCAGTAGGAGATCAGGCAGAAACGGTGTGGATTAAAGCGGGTACCCGGCAGAAACTCTAAGCAATGACGCCCATGATTGGGCATTGTTCAACAAGAATAGAGCACGGGTATGGATGCACTGCGGCGGACATTCGCAGACACCCCCGATTTACAATCTATAATGCAATGCACAATGGGGGACAAGGACGACACTGCACAGTACATTCATAGGGTCCAAGAGATGCGGAAAGCAGAAAAGGGCAGTGCCTGGGACCAATCCACGTCCCTGTTTTACTTCATTGTAAAAAGATGGCTACCCAAGGAGGTGCAGAAGGCGCTCGATACAATAGCTGGGGTGGAAGCAAAGGGATGGCCTGAGAATCAAAGCATCATAGTGGAACATTGTAGGAGGATCAAAGAGCGTGAAAAGGAAACTGTTCAGAGAGACCAGCAAAAGAAGCAAAACTAGTTCAAAAACTAGTGAAAGTATCAGCGGTATCAGCAGTACCGCCCCCAGAACAGATGGGAGGAAGGGTGTGCTCTGTCGCAACACGAGAGGATGGCAGCAGTATGGGCAGACTATGGCCAAGGACAGTGGGCAAGAAACCAACACTTTTCGGGGCCCCAGTGGCAGGGAGGGCCGCAACGAGGTGGGTTCTGAGAGCTTTGGATTTGGTGGACAAGGACCAAGGGGTGGCGGGCCAAGGCAGTGTTGGTCATGTGGAAGGTGGGGGCACTTTGAGAGAATGTCGCAACAGACAGGGAGGAAACTACAATTACAATCGACAACGCTATGGATACCCCCCCACCGAGGTAGTCCACAAGGACACATTCAGGGGACGTCCTTAATCCCGCAAGAAATAAATCAGGCATACACGCAGTTGCCTCCCCAAATCCCCAGCTCTTACCACTCATCGCACCAGCAACGGACCATGCAACCGCACCAGTCCCGCCCCAACCAACAGGCAGCGGAAAACAGACACCCATTCACTACTGCACCCAACAGATTAGCGGCTCCATACCAGGGGGCTATGGTGTAGGGGTGAACCCCTTTCCTTTTGTGGGGACAGAAACCTATCCTGACTACGACAGCCCACAGAGAGCACTTGCGTGTCCAGTACCGTCAATGACCTTACATCCAGAAGAGGAACCACCGGTGGGGGCAGAGATAGAAAATAAGCAATTCATCTTTGTGGTGGACTCGGGAGCAGAAAAATTATGCATTAGTAAAGGCAACATCCCGTTATCAGGAAAGACTAGACATGCAGGGATTCTCCAGGGCTGTATTAACGATTCCATACACAAAGGAGTTGGACATCAAGGTGGGAGGGAAGGTTGTACGAGCATCTCACCTCTACTTTGAGGGTTCCCCAGTCAACTTATTAGGCAGGGCCTACTTAGTAAACTGAATATGACAATAACATTTACAGACAGGGGGCTTGTTTGCGTCACTCCTGGTATGTGCTCCCTCCCAGCAATGCAGGTGATACATGCTGTGGCAAGTGAGATGGTAGTAAGGGACATACCTGTTTACCCAGACATGTTTGTTTATGGTATCAGAGCACTTGCCCGAGTTGTCCCCCAGATGAGCAGGAAAGAATGGAGAGTACCTGAAGATTTCATTTACCGACCTGTGGTGATTCCCAAAGTGCTAGATGGCACAATCTTGTCATTAGATCAGGAAGGTTTGCTTGTGTCTGCTAGAAGTGGCAATTACATTTTTTTATTTCCATTTGTATAGCGCACAAAACGCCCCTTAGGCATTGTGGCGCTGTTGCAGAAGGCTTGCTTAGTTAGAGTAGGTACAGATAAGAAACAATGAATATACTGACGGCTCACATTAGAGACATGTTAGAGTGGGTTAGCAGTGTGTTCCTTGGTTACAGTGGAACAGTTTTATAGTTGTTGATGAATTACAGATTAGTTAAACTATTTCATTTTAAGGGCTTTACTGAATACAGTGCAAGATGGTTCAATCCTGAGCGCTGTGTGAAGAACATTCCAGTATTTGGGCACTAGAGGTTGGAAGCTGGAACCTCCAGCTTTGGTTCTTTTAAAGGTGGGAACGTGCATCATGTTGGCGTGGTCCGAGCGAATGGGCCTAGCAGATGTGATAGGCAAAAACTGGTCAGACAGGTAAGGAGGGGCAGTGCGAGAGGCACTTTGTGTGTGATGGCCATAGTTTTGAAAATAATACACTCTTTAACAGGTAGCCAGTGTGCATCTCTTCTGGCCTGTGAAAGGTGTTCCTTTTTGGGGCTGCACAGTGCAGCTCTGAGGGCATTGTTTTGGGTAACATTTAGCCTGTGGAGGTTTTTTTGCAGACGTAACCAATAGTAAGGCATTGCAATAGTTGAGTTTTGCTCCGACAGTGGGTCTTGCCATTGATAGACAGTTGGTGGTTGACAGGTAAGGTTTGACTGAGTTGATAATTTTAGTAGCGAGTGCTGCAGAGGAGGCGATGGCATTGACTTGGCGCGTCATTGACAGAGGAGTGAATAAAAACCCCTAGAGTTTTTACTGCTGATGACACAGTGATGGGTATCTTAACAATGTGGCAAGTCTTGTATTGCAGATCAAGTTTGTTGAGCGTGTCTTTGGAGCCTACAAGGAGGAGCTCTGTCTTATCTCCATTGAGACATAAAGCCATGTGCTGCCATCCATGTTTGAATGGCTGCCTAGATGCTGTCTAGTGCTGCAGCATCCTGGTCATAGTTGCCTGAGAGAGGGGTAAGACTTTGGTGTCATCAGCATTGTTCGTGTATGCTATGACGCAATCATCCAAGTCATTGAAGAGAGGAAGGGTGAATATATTGTATAGAGTGGATGCGGTGCAGGATCCTTGCGAGACACCACAGTGGAGGGTGGTGGGTGCTGCACATGCTTGATCAGAGAAAACCGTCAAAGTCTCCCCTTAAGAAATGAGACGATCCATGATGTGGCTCTGTTAGGGAGAATTCTCAAAATGTGCTAATTCCCTCTATCTTAGAGACCCCCAGCAACTTTGCTGGATTTTGGAGGACTTGATTATTTTACTTGGGAGAGAGTGAGCCTTTTTCCCCACTCTTGCGTTTTGATATGCGTTATACCTTCGAGTTTCCTTTGGTTATGGAGTCCAACCAACTCCATAGGCATCATCATTCACATTTGTGTCACACAGCAACTTCAGTGCAGTGGCACAGGGAAGCCTTTCAGGCTTTCCCAAGGTTTAACTACCTCCTCTGGGATAAACTACTGTTCCCCAGAGTAAGTAAAGTGAAATTGACTTTACAAGTCTTTTAAATCATTTTACAATAGACTGCTGGAGGGATTACTTAGTATCCCCTGTGTCTAGAAACTCCTGTGGCATTCAAATGTTACCCTTTCCTCTCAGAATGGCTGGTGGCAGTGGCTTTACAACCAACTACCATGATTTTTCCCCGACCGTGAACTATTCGTAGCTCTGGTAATGTTAAATCTCAGGAGCCATGTTTTTCAAGATGGCACCCAGCCATCATTGCGAAAATGGTTCCCGGTCTTTTCTCACCATTGCTTTGTGGAAAGGTCCTTCTAGAGCTTTTCTCTGCATGCCAAACCAGGTTTGGTCTCTTGGTTCATTCGCCTTTGACAGGCTTCAGGAGCGAAACCTGCCTCTGGCTCCAGAGTGTCTGGGGTAGGCAGGAAGTGAGGGTGGTTCCCGAAACTCCCTGTGCTTAGTCTCCTAGAAGACCCAAATGCACTCTGTAGTGATTGGCTGCTGACTGTCCGGCAACAACAGCCACCCTACTGGGTGAGTGGCAGCTAGGCTGGAATGAATGGGAGAGAACTGAATAAAAGGCTAATCTCTTGGCTTGGAAGGAAGAGTCTACCACTGGACGAAGGAACGAAGAGCTTGAAGAGGACGACTGCTGCAACTCCTGGACCGTCGGTTTGCCCGGTGAAGCCCTGCTGCAGGTCTGAATCGCCAAGTTCGCATCGACAGAGAAGCCCTGCATTGATTTCTCCCTTTGAGTAGGTAGGACCAATCAAGTCCCAAGTAAGCCACCCAGACACCCATTCCGAAGCTGGTTGCATTGCCTCAGAGTGCTGCAGGAAACCGTAGAGCCAGGTAGAGGGACACCAGATTGTGCGTTGCTTGTAAGCTGGCCAAAAGCATTTGGAATTTCCTCCGGACTCCCACGATGTCGGACCGACCGAGCCTGACCCCCCTCAGCTAAGTGTGGGACCTCAGAAGCAAGGACAGTCCACCTTGACAGCCAGGCACCGCATTGTTGCTATTTGCGGTAGCTTAAACGTGAAACAGCCACTGAAATTGAAGTTTGCCCGTTGCAAGCTTGTGACTGTCCCAATGCAGGAGTCCCGGCGTCCTCCCTCTTGTCCCCACGACTGAGGCTCAGGAATAGTGAGATCTGCAGGAACAGAAGTGATTAGCTGCCTCTTTTTCTTCATTGTAAGGTACTGTAAAACAAGACAGAACTTACCTCTCACGGTGAAAGTGCTTGAAACTTTTGCAACTCGCAGGCCTAATCAGCTTGCGACCCAACATATGATTCTTCTGTTTACAAACTACGTCTAAGAACTTGTGCAGAGACTTTCATTTACTTACCAGAACCGCTTTATCGAATTCAAGACTTTAGCCCATTGACTTACCCTATTGAATTGACTCTTCTGGTGAACTAAAAGTATTTGCACTGTCTAAGAATAATTGTAGTCTTTCATGTTCTGATAACCTTTGCCGTTTACTCCTCTTGAAAATTATTCTGAATGCCAACAGTAAGATATTAATGTCCCAAGCACCATTGTTACTAGGTAGGTGTAGGTTGTGGCTGTGGGCCATCCCAAAAGGGTCTCATCTGATTCAGAAACTCAAAGTGTACAGTCTTGAAGTATATTTGTGTGTTACTATATGATTGATTCCTTCTAATGACGGTTTTATAACTGACTGATAAATTAGTAAGTATTTATCCAAGAAACCTTGAGTGTAAAAGTTAATTCGAACACCTGTAACTGTGAATCTTTGTGCAACTCCACTACAGCTCACATTTCCCCTCTTGAGATAAGCCTGGCTGCTCAACACGCTACAAAAACTGTAGTACAGACTTATACCAAAGGCTGGTTTGCTTACACCTGTAGTCATAGTTGTATGTAGTGTTCCCAGAGGGTACTGCATACAAACTTTGCCTAACAGGCGCCAGGGGAGAAATGAGCAGCGTTTGTGAGATGTTTACATAGGCTGTCGTGGTCGACGAGATTGAAGGCCGCCGACAAGTCTAGGAGAAGTGCAGGCTTTCCTTTATCCATTATGTCGCTAAGTTGGATCTTGAGATCCAACAGGGCAGACTCAGTCCCATGGCCTGGGCGGAACCCAGATTGCCTCTTGCCCAGAATATTGTTTGCTTCAAGAAACTGCTGAATTTGAGCGTAGGCAACTTTGTCCAAGATTTTCAGTAGGGATGGCACCGTGGTGATAGGTCTGTAGTTATTGGGTGATTCAGGGTCAAGGGTAGGTGTTTTTTTTTTTTTTTATACAAGGGGGCGTACCTAAGCTTCATTGAGACCACCAGGAACTGTGTCGGTTTTTAAAGTGGCTAATGAAGGAAGTCAGGAACGGTGCTAAGGATTCTGCAGTCTTTAATTAGAATGGCTGGGCATACATCACCTTTACAATTGGATGGTTTTGTTTTCCTGATGAGGTTCAGTACCTCTGTCCGTTACCTCCCTGAAGTAGAAGAGCGTTTTGTGTAGTATCCGTGTTGGGTGTATGGCACGCTGGAGAGTAGTTTGGGAAGATCATTGAGGTGGTCCTTGATCTTCGGTGGGAGTTCAATTGCATTAATCACAGCTGTTTGTACATTGGTACACCAGGATTAGTCTTGAAGAACTTTGTGTTAGTAACTGGGGTGGCCAATTCTTTATAGATGGAAAAGAGCTCTTTAGATTCGGAGGTAGTGCACAATGGTGCACAGTGTTGTGTACTGACCCCAATGTACCTCTACGAGAACGGACAGACCAGTATTATTTCACCATCATTATTGTCATCTTCTAAAAGGTCCTCGGATTTGCATACACTGACATCATGGTACAATACAGAGAGGTGCAGAGCCCCCTTATGGCTGGTGTCAGCGGACCACCCCCATTCAGCGAAAGTGAATTGCAATATGTCCCTACACATTTGTGGACAACAAACCCTCACGATGTGGGTATGTTAAAGGAGGCAACACCTGTAAAAATAACCCTCAAGCCAGGAGCCACACTCACGGGTCATACTGTACCTCTATCCAGAGAGGCAGAAGAATGAATCAAAGAGACGCTGCAGGCCCTGTTAAAGGAAGGTATTATAGCGCCCACCACCTTGCCATGCAACACATATATCCCATTAAGAAAGCAACGGGGGCAGTTGGAGAAGGATTCAGGATTTAAGACCCCACAACATCGTACACAAAGTTTCCACGAGTTCCTAACCCAGCATCCATTTTGTGCAGCATTCACAATGCAGCCACCCACTTCACGGTTATAGACTTTAAGAATGCATTCTTCTCAGTGCCCCTCGACTCAGACTCACAGTACCTTACAGCATTCATCCTGGGAGGAAAGTGCTACGAACACAGTTGCTTCCCCAAGAGGTACTGTGAGCCCCAGTATTTTTAACAGGATACTACATGAAGATTTATGGAAAATTCAGGTGCTCAGCACAGTGATTCAATGCGTAGATGACCTATTGGTCTGCAGCGACAGTGAACAGAGCGGTCAAAGGGATTCCATTGCTCTCTTGCAGTGGTTAGACTAGAAAGGGTACAAAGTGGATAAAAAGAAGCTTCAGTATTGTTTACAAGAGGTGCTCTAATTAGGACAACTTATCTCCAAGGATGGAAAGAGAATAGTTCCGGACAGAACAGTCACAGTGCGTGCAACTCCCAAACCCATCACACTGAAGGACATGCAAACATTCATAGGGCTCCAACTATTGTAGAGCATGGATCTTAAATTACGTAGCATATACCAGGTCGCTCCTACAGGGCCTCAAGGAGGCCCAAAAGGAGGGCATCACAATTCAGTGGACAGCAGAAGTGGTGACCAGTTTCAAGGATTGAAAAGAACTGATCTCAACCGCTCCGGTCCTCGCCACTCCAGATTACACGCACAAATTCTATATATTTTCGCTCATTCAACCGGCACACTCACTAACACAATAGTTCTATGGGTCACAAGCCTCTGGCATACTACAGCGGAATGCTCGATTCTGTCATGCGAACAAGCTCTTGTTGCTGCAGCTTTGGCAATTTTAAAAAGTTCCACCATTGTCATGGGATGCTCCGCAACACAGTATGTGGAGCATTCACTCTTTGCTATATTGCATAGATCCAAGTCCACACTCACCACCCAACAGGCATCAGCATATGAGAGATAATACTGTCCAGCCCTCACATTCATGTAATGCGGTGCAGAACAGTAAATCCTGCCACGTTCTTCACCGAACCATGCTCTGCCGAGGACATACAACACGATTATGCAGTATATGAAGGGGAAGGTGATGACATCCCCAAAGGCAGCCGCTTAGAGGAAGGAGAAGTAGTGTTTGTTGATGGTCAGCATCCATTGACCAGGATACAGGTCAAAAACATGTTGGGGCGGCAGTGGTGCGCCTAGAAGAGGGAGAATATGAAACATTGATCATGAAAAGACTACCCAGACACTTTCCACACAGACAGCCGTACTCATTGCACTCATTGAAGGTCTGCGGGCTTCAAAGGCGAGCTATGTCACCATTTATTCAGATTATGCCTATGTCAACACAATGGTACAATCATGTCTGTCGCTTTGGAGAAGGAGGCGGGGTTCAGGAAGGCAGATGGCTCGCCAGTGCAACATGCAGCCCTGCTCAACTCATTGACCTTTGCCCTAGCAGAGCCTTCTGTGGTGGCGATCGTTAAGTGAATAGCGCATACCCACAACACAGACTAGGTATGCTTGGGGAACACAGCCGCCAACTCGGCAGCACACCTCCCAGTAACTACATCAGCGGAATATGTCATGGCCACATCCAATGTAGTGCAACACTGTTAGGGAGAATTCTCCAAAAAAAGTACAAGTTACTCACCGTAGTGACTAACATACTCTTAGTCCTTCCCCCTTCCTCCATACTGCATGGGCGTCCCTTCCTAGGAACAGGAGACGGAACCTTTCACCAGAAAAAAAACCTTGCCCTTTACATTTAGAGGCACAGCCCTGTAAGCATGTACTACCAGGACTCCGCCCACCGGCACCACACCTCAGTCCCCATCGACAATATTTACCATTGCCTTATGACACCTGCATTATTAGGGGAGATTGTGGGACGTATGGAGGAACGAGGACTACGTAAGTCACTAGGTGAGTAACTTAATTACTCTTACATCCCGTCCCCTTTCCTCCATACTGCATGGCCAATTACAACTGAATGTAGCCCCAGGGTGGAGAGGAGACCTTCCTTAGCAAATAAGTTCCTAAGAACCGCCGGTCCAAAGGCCGCGTCCAACTTCGAACCGGCATCCAATTTCAGAGCGCGCCTGAAATCAAGACAGTGCAAGACTCTCCAAGCCTTGTCCTTGGGGTTAGCAAAAAAAGTAGGCAAGACTGTTTCCTTGTTTAGATGGAAAGTGGAGGGTACCTTCGGTAGGAACGCCAGATGAGTCAGCAGGGCCACCTTATCCCTGTGGAAAGTGGTATAGGGTTCTGAGGCATCAGAGCCTGGATCTCGCCGACTCTGGGAGTCTCACGGTCCTTCAGTTGCCTACTGATGAAGCAGACAGGGTGTTCCCCTGCCATTCTCATCCAGCCGACTCAAAACTGCACCTATTCCTGTATTTGAAGCATCAGTTTGTACAATAAAAAGGACTAGCTGTGGTCAGGAGCTCTCAAGACAGGTGGGCTGTCTTAAGTCCTTCAAATACCTTGGTGCACTCCTCATTCCACCCGGCTTTCTTGGGGAATTTGGGTGAGGAGATCACATTCAAGGGAGAAGCTATGGTCCCATAGTGCTCAATGAAGTTCCTATAATAACCAGTGAGCCCTACGAATGCTCACTTGGGTTTGAGTAGTAGGGGTGGCCCAGTCTTGTACAGCTTGTACTTTGCTAGGCAATGGCCTTATTTCACCTCCTCCTACCTCATGTCCAAGGTAGACCACTTATTCTGACCAATTTGACATTTACTTGCCTCTATGGTCAGATGGGCCTGTTCAAGAGCCTGCAAAACATATCCAAGGTGGTCAAGATGCTCTTCCCAAGTGGGGCTGAACTCAGCAATGTCATCCAGGTATGCCATGCAGCAGTCCTCCATCCCATTCAGAACATGGTTCACCATCCTTTGGAATGTAGCAGTTGCACTTCCGAGTCCAAAAGCCATAACCTTAAACTGGTAGAGGCCACCTGGGGTAGAAAATGCTGTTTTCTCCTTGGCATGGTCCGTCAGAGCTAGTTGCCAATAGCTTGATGTTAGGTCAAATGTACTGAGGTACTTGGCTGAACCAAGTTTATCCACCAGTTCACCTGTCTTAGGTAAAGGATGGGCATCAGTCGTGGTGACTGCATTAAGAGCTTATAATCCACACAGAGTCTCAACTCTTTGGATCGTGCCTTTGGCACTAGAACTGGACCAGCCCATGGACTTGTAGATGGCTCCATTACCACAAGATCAAGCATCTTATTGACCCCCCCTCCCTTTATGTGGGTTCTTACATAGTCCGATATTCTGTAACCACTGCTTTTGGACAGGGAGACAGTCACCAGTGGGTATATCATGCTGGCACCCTGGTTGAAGCATGGCGTTCGTGAAAACAGGGAGGCAAACTGATTCAACAGAACTTTGCACTCCTGTTGCAGAGTCCGATCAGAAGAGAGTTTAACTCTTATTTTTCCATCTAAAGGCAGTCCCCTGAGCAAAACAGGTAGAGGCTCACACTCCTCCTCCTCTTGATCAGATGCTAACAAAGCTCCTCGTTCTGGTCTGGATACATATGCCTTTAGGCAGTAACTGTGAAAGACCCTAGGGGCCTCCTTGGGGTTGCCCAAGTTAACAAAGCAATTGACCTCTCCAAGTTTTCCCACAACCTTGAAGAGTCCAATCCATTTGTCCTGTAAGGCCCTCTGCCTTGTAGGTACCATAACTAGAACAAGCTGGCCTGGAGTGAATGACATCATTTTGGGCCTTCTGGTCATGCCAATGCTCAACCAGAGCCTGACCTGCTTTCAAGTTATCAGAAGCTTCAGTCATCATTTGTGTCATTCTCCTTCAGAGACCCACCACATAGTCAGTGACTAACTGGCTTGAGAGAAGGAGCACTCTCCAGCCCTTCCTTGATTAAGGCCAATGGACCTCTAACCGGATGACCATAGAGTAGTTCAAAGGGGCTGAAACCTATCCCTTCCTGAGGGACCTCTCTATAAGCAAAGAGAAGGCATGGCAGTAGAAGGTCCCACTTTCTTTTAAGGGGTTCCTCTAAAGCACCAATCATGCTTTTCATAGTCAACCGACCCAATGGGTTGGGGATGGTAGGCTGTTGAGAACTGGTAGGTCACTCAGTTTTTCCACCTTTTCTGCATGTAGTGGGACATAGAATCCCCCCCCCCCCCCCAGGAGGACCTCCTTAGGAAAACCAACCATGGTAAAAATACGAAGGAGGGCCTTAGCCACTGCCTGAACAGTAACAGTTTTCATAGGTATGGCTTCAGGATACTTGGTAGCATGGTCTACCACAACCAATATAAATCGGTTGCCCGAATATGTGGGAAGGTCTAGGGCACCAGAAATGTCAATCCCTACCCTCTCAAAAGGAACTCCCACCACTGAGAGGCACCAAGGGTGCCACGTTCTTGGCTCCACTCTTGCCAGATGTGCGGCAGCTTCTACAGATTGTAGAAGCATCAAACTCCATCTTGGGCAGGTAGAAATAGAGACATCCTCTCCTTGGTCTTCTTAAAACTTAAGTGACCAGCCAGAGAAATCTAATGGGCTGATTGGAGAAACTGGGGTCTCATCACCTGAGGCACTACAGGTCTTCTGTAGTCCCCTGGGTCAGACTCAATGGGCTCACTGTAAAGGAGGCCACCGTCCCAGTGCAGCCTGTGCTTCCCTACCTTAGGCCATCTTGCCACCAACTATGCTGCAGCAGGATCGCCCGCCTACACGCCACCAGCACCAGCAAAAGATTGCTCCTCTCACCTCCACTGCCGCCATCCCCATCTCCATCTCCATCTCGGACTCAGCGGTGGGCACGACCACATTCCCCGATCCTCGGAGCGGCCCCCTGGACACGGGCACCACCCGCCCCTCCGCGCCCTTCTCTGCGGCGCCTCGGACCTTGGTCCCTCTGGAACAGCGACCCACGGACCTACAGGGGTCGGGGCCCTCACCACATAGCCGGGCGGCCCCCGGGTGTCCCTCCCACCTTGACTCTGGGGTGGTCCCCAGCGCTGGACTGCCCCCCCCCCCACCCGAGTGGAACTCGCAGCTTCCAGGAGAAAATTGCTGCGTCACACAGCATCGCATCAAACACTGGTGCTGGCGATAGGAGGTGAGTCGGGGGGATGGAAGGCAGCCTGCCTTGATCGGGGTGGGCACCTGGAGCGAGCTCCAACGGACATATTGGCCCTGCTTCCTGGGGCACTTATCAGTAGGCCCCTCGGGACACAATCTGCAGGCCCACATACCACGAACGTCGAGCACACCTATACCGCCAGATTTCCTTCAAGGGCTAATTATTTATTCTCCATCGCAGGTAGTAGTCGCCTTGGGACATTGAGAACTACCGCTAAAGCTTTACCCAGATGCACTAAGTCCCCGTTGGGGCACCCACACAGCAGCAAGCCCATTCAAAACCCACAAAATGTCTAGAAGCGGGAAGGCAGCTAAACAAACTGATATTGCCGCCCTTATGGCTACGCCAGCTGCTGAAAAGGCCAAGAAAGCTGATCCACCGGATGACACCAGCAAGAGTATCATCCCCGTATCAGCAGGATCAGACCCCATTTCACCACAAGCGGCAACCAAAGTTGATCTGCAAGACGTACTGGCAGCCCTAACCAGGGAAATACAAAAAAGCACTGAGGAAGTTACCGAGAAAATAAACTCATTGGATAAATGAGTGGGGGAGGTGGAAAATCGGACATCCGAAATAGAATCCGAAGTCTGCGACCAAAGATTTGAAATTGAACATGACAAGGATAGGATAGCCGCCCTGGAGTCGAGATGCAACAAACTCGAGGCAAAACAGGAGGAATTGGAAATCTGTCGCGGAGAAACATCAGGGTCCGAGGAATCCCAACATCTATCTTAGAGGCAGACTTGAAATCCTACATATCGGACCTATTCAGATTCATTATCACCCTTCCAGACAATTCCCCCCTAGAATTAGATCGAATACACAGAAAAAAACCCAAGGAAAACATCCTCATTCCCCCCAGATGTGCTGACCAGGATACATTTCTTCCAAGTAAAAGAGGACATTATGCAGGAAGCAAGGCAAATGAGAGATCACTTTGAGGTTCCACAATCTCACTTTACCAAGACCTAGCGAACTCAACACTTCAGAAACGGAAAACAATGCGTCCCCTGACAGTCTGGCTGCAAGACAAGACAATTCCATACCACTGGGGATTCCCCACCTCAGTAAAATTTAAATGGGAAGGATCACAGAGACAAATACAGTGCTTGAAAGAGGCAGAGAAACTCATGGGCCTAAACACCACAGGGGCCGACTCTAAACCCGAAGAAACAACCCGGCCTCCCCGGACGGCTCTATAGAGGGGCAAGGTCTAAATCTAACAGACGGCACAGACGCAGGGGCCATCCGAAGAAAACCGGCGACACAGGATGAGTTGGCAGCAGCCGCCCTCTACTCCAGGAGTTCGCAGACTCCTCATATCGGGTCCATCCAAGGCTAGCCAAGGCCTCTCGTAAGCTTTGACCAGTAGCTCACTTTATCTACACAGAAGCGCGGTCACCGGCGAGGCATCTACATGGTTCATTTTGGCAGCCCAGTTGGCCCACACTGAGCGCATTGGTGCCACTAGTTCCCCAGTGGCAGTAGGACGATGTTTCTCCTACTAGTTCAACGTTGGGATGGGGCAGGGGCGGGGAAACGGTACTTACACAGACAATTCCAACTCTACGGATATCATATGCCCCTAGCTTTGCCCTTGGGCACTGCAATGCAACATGCAACAATAACTGGAATCAGATGACCATTTCAATACAACCACTATCTCCACTTCAAGACTCACAGTCTGGGTTGGGGGAAGTTCCATGAGGCGCAATCAAAATTTCATAGCGGGGAATGGCTAATACGAGCGAAATTAGAATCCTCTCCTGGAAAATCCAAGGGATGAACTCACCTAGAAAACACAGATCAGTTGAACACCGCCTTGGCTACCTAGCCGGAGACATTGTCCTACTACAGGAAACGCATCTACTAGTCGAAGACGAACACCGCATAAAATTCAAGTGATTCAAGCAATCTTTCTTCGCCTCATCCGGATCAAAGAAGAGGGGAGTAGCGATTCTACTTAGCGATAAAATTCCTCTGGCCATCACCACAATAAGGAGAGATTCAGAGGGCCGGTACCTCCTACTCAAAGGCTTCTTCGAGGAACTCCCCATCACGATAGTCTCGGTTTACAGCCCCAACACCTCCCAAGGTAGCTTTATCAAGGAAATCCTCCCGACCATTTTGGCCTTCCGTGAAGCACACCTGATCATCGGTGGAGATTTTAACGCCATGCCAAACCCGCAACTAGATAAAACGCTTCCTCCCACAAGTGCAGACTACACGCAGGCCCAATCTATTCAGAGAAACAGAGACCGTAGGCGTATGGAGGCTACACAAAGATACCTCTCGAGACTACATGCACTACTCCAATGTTCATAAGGGATATTCAAGAACTGACTATCCTAATCTCTGGCATCCCATGTGTCAACAATGCAGAAATTCACACATGCATGATCTCCAACCACGCTCCAGTCTCCGTGAACCTAGACATTTCAAACCAAAAAAAACCCTATCCAGAAATACTGGAAGCTAAATGACTCCCTCTTACTGGACTTAAGCATAAGGGCTGAAGTGGAGGAATCATTATCCAACTACTTCAAGGAAAACACCACGCAAACATCCCCAATCAACATAATCTGGGACGCAATGAAGGCGGTGGTCAGAGGCGTACTGAGGGGCCGGAGCGGAACGAAGAGTTTCAAATATAGCCATATCCAAGCTTGAGAAGGAAGTATCCCGACACGAATCACAGCTAAAAGCTTGCTACTCCAGAAAAGCCGAACAAGCCCTGAGGAAGGCCATGCCGCCCTGGAAATGCACTGCGCCAACCGGACAGCCAAAGCCCTAGCATATACAAGACAGTTTTATTACATTAAAGGAAATAAAGCAAACAGAATACTAGCGCAGAAGCTAAAAGCGATCCAAAGTCGAAACATTCTCAAGCTACAAGGGGAAACCGGCAAGTTGCTTTTCTCCGAGGCGGACAAGATCAACAAACTGATGAGATACCACAAATCCATAATGTCCAGTGTCCCTACAAACAGAGGGCCTACCAGATTATGTGAGGGCGTTTCCATCCCACAATCCATCTCAACTAGAACCCATGAAGCCCCCATCGATGGCATAGAAGTCATCAAAGCATCAAAACCCTCAAATCTTCCACCCCATGCCCGGATGGCCTTTCGGCAAACTTCTACAAATAATTCGCCGGAGTGCTGGCACCCCAATTATCTGCTTTGTTCTACTCCTTCCTATCCTCAAGAGTAGTCATGAAATCCATGGCCGAATCCATCACAGTCCTACTACACAAACCGGGGAAGGACCCCGAGCTACCCGCTTCCTACTGCACGATCTCTCTTCTGAACATCGACGGCAACATTTTCGCTAAAGTATTAGCCAGAAGACTAGGCCCAGTCCCCCCAAGCTTAATCGACAGATCAAACGGGGTTCATACCTGGGAGAGGGACACAACAACAACATCAGGCAAACGATAAACCTAATCGAGTGCGCCCACAAAGCTAAGATAGGAATGGCGGTAATTTCACTAGATACCCACAAAGCCTTCGACCTTATCGACTGGAGCTATATCCATGCGGTCCTCCAGCGCTTTGGCCCCAATTTCACCACATGGGTCATGGCAAACAACCAAATCCCCACCACTCAACTCCGAATTAACGGCGCCAGATCAGGTCACATACACATCACAAGGGGCACCAGACAGGGCTGCCCATTATCACCCCTAATTTTCGCTCTGTCTATGGAACCCTTCGCCGCCAGAATAAGACAAAATGAGGGTATAAAGGGAATTCAGGTGGGTGACCACGAGTACAAAGTCGCGCTTTATGCCGATGATGTCCTACTTACGGCAACAAACCTTCCAACTTCCCTGGGGGCACTGTGGAAAGATCGAGGAGTTTGGGGCCCTATCGGGTTTCAGGGTCAACCCGTCTAAATCCTCAGCATTACCTATCAATATCTCTCACCAGGAGAGGGTTCTCCTCACCCCGCTCTCACTAGTCCCCTGGGCCAATGATGCAATTGAATACCTTGGGGTCCAGATCACAAATAACTCATTGTGCATGTACTCCAAAAATATCCCGCAATTAATCGGCGGCCTGCAGAATGACCTCAAAAGGTGGAAGCAGCAGGAAATCTCCAGGTTCGGGCGAATCGCCGCCATTCAAATGAACCTAATCCCCAGGTGGCTATACCAATGTGCAGCCCTACCACTACAGATCCCTGCCCCCTCCATACTGGCGCTACAAAAGAAAATATTGGAATTTGTCAATTTGTCTTGGGGTGGGGGGGGGGAGCCCCGGATCACAAACAAATTTTGAAGGGGAGGCCACAGGGTGGGTTGGGAGTCCCCGACTTAGCTAGATACTCACTTGCCACCCAATTATCTTGCGCATTCTCCTGGGTGCAAGAAGCAGATCCACCGAAATGGCGACATATCGAAGAGTCCTGGTGCCCGGTCCCACTACACGATCTCCCACACCTGCCACCCATAAAACCACAAGCAAACAGCGGGCCCCTATCAGTGATGATGGTCACGGCACACTGCTGGAAAGTCGCAGCGCGGAAATGGGGAACAAGGGGCGCCCTCAGGCCCCATGACTCCCATCTGGAACAACCCCGAAATTCTCACCAGGAAACCCTTCACGGGATTTCCAAGCTTGAATAGCAGGGGGCCTGGCGTGAACTAGCGACTTTCTAGAAGAAGGCTCACCCATCACATTTGAGAGATGCAAAGTAAAATTCGGACTGGGGAGCGGGAAAGATTCCGATACACCCAAATTAGACACTGGATGTCTCACAGGAGAACCTGAGATTAATGCTCTAGAGACCCTACAGCACTCGAACGTACACTCTCAACAACCACCAACAGAGGCAGAATATCCACTATATATCGGCTCCTGGACAGGTCAGACCCTGCAAAGAAAGATGCATGACAGAATGGGAAAGGGGTATTGGGCATGAAATAGCAGTTGAAGACTGGGGGAAAATCTGGGCTAGATTGTAACGCTCACCTGAATCCCTCGGAGGCGCAGGTCCGGGCTTGGAGATTTCAGTGTCTTCTAGGGTCACGCGCAGGCCTCTGGTAACACCCTGGATAGACCCTCTCCTCACCGTAATTTTGACCTGGAGGGTGAGGTGTCTGCAAGCAGGAGAACAAGGGGTTAATGTATGTCTGGTTGGCCAATCTGACCTTCCCCTTTTCTGGACTCCCCACGTTACTCGTAGGCTGAATATGCTCACCTTATATAGGTGAAAGCGGAGCTCTCCATCCTGCGTCTGTGCAGGGGTGCTGATGCCAGTTGCTTCACTGGTTAATTGCCCAGCCTCTTGATTGCAGAGGATGAAGTCAGGGAGCAAGGCCGTCGTTAGCTGCACGAACGGTGATTGCTTGAATATGGAGTTTATTTATATGACCCCTTAAATGTCTCTCGCCATTGCAGGTCCAGTATGTAGATAAGGTAAGCGAGAAGAATGCCGGAGCTCGTGAAGGCACGTAAGTAAAAGAATGTTATTCGAAGTTAAATGCACTTCTTAATGTCTCTTTTCCCTTTCGAAGTTAAATGCACTTCTTAATGTCTCTTTTCCCTTTTTCAGGTAGCCGTAGCAATCGGCGTGAAGATGGACGCCGAGGTACGTGCCGGAGAATGGACAAGCCGATGACAGCTAGAAGGCACGTGAGTAGTGATGGCGTACTGTGCCCCTAATGATGTCCTTCTTGTTTTAGCAGGTGCGGACAAACAGCGCCTGACGAAGATCGAGGCGTACGTGGCACAGGTGAGTAGAATAATCACGGAGGTTCACTAACCAATGTCCTTTGTTTCCGCAGGATTGCCGGAGTATGAAGAGTGCGGCACGCGGCCTCAGGATGCTCCGATGGACGAGGCAAGTGCTGCGCTGGTTTTGTCTTGTTCTAACCTGGTGTCCTTGTTCACTTTCAGACGCTGCTGAAGACTGAAGACTGATCTTCCGGGAGGTAAGACTGAAGATTTCTTATTCACAGATGCAGAAGCTGAAGATTCTCTGGAGCTGACACGGTGAGCGTCCTGCTGCTAGTGCAGAATAACGCGAAGCACGTTGCACTGATCGGGTGTGGTTTAAATAGGCCACTGGAGTGCTTAGGTGTCTCCTTCCACAGCCTCGCCCAGACAAGAAAGAAGTTCCAGCTTCCAGAACAGTTCCAGTATCCAGTCCCAGGGAGTGGTGCTGGCCACACCCAGAAGGTAAAGTAGTTCCAGCCAGGAATGGATGAGGATATCATCCTACAAGTAAGTGAGCAGCATGGTCTGCAGCAGGTAGGTCCACCCAAGCACCATTCCTCTCAATATGAGCCCGGCGCTTCCTGTGCCGGGACTGGGTTCCCTTATGAGCCTGGCGCCACTGGCGCCAGGACAAGGTCCAAAAGGCCCCTGTGGGGGCCGGCTGGTGCCTGGAATGGAAGTTGTGACCCTGCTTCCAAGGATGTTGGGCTGGGTCTGACTCCTTGGAGACAGCGGTCATGACATAGATTGCACAAAAGCTCACAATGCATTCCGAACAGGGAGGGGGGCTATAAACTGTGCTATAGATACTAGATCACCCGACCCAAATCCACAAGGCCAACCCAGACATTCCAGATACATGCTGGCAGGGCTGCCCGGTCCCCAGATTGCTATTCCACCTAGTTTGGGCCTTCCCAAAGGCAGAGGTATACTGGAAAGAAGTCTTGAAACATATCAAAGATATATCCGGCCTCTCCAACCCCTGGGACCCAGGAATTGTCCTTCTGGGCGAAACCGGAGATGGCGCATTCCCGATATCAGGACAAATCCCTCACCTATGCAATCACTACTAGCCGTGAAAATCGCAATGGCCCGATTATGGAAAGACTAAAGCGGCCCCTCGATTGCCCTCTGGTGGGCCAAATGTTGGGACATAGCAGTAGCCAAAAAAAAAAAATCACGGCTACACATTCAGATTCCCTAAACAGAACTTGGAATATATAGGACCCATTTCTGGACTACGCGGCCAAATTCCCTGCCCTCACCAGGAGACCCCCACTCACCAGGTGGCTTCAATGCAGCCCACTTTACTGAACTACGAAGGATCCCCCATGCCACCCCCCCTCCCCCACACGCCACCCCCCTCCCCGCCCCCCCACACCCCCCGGCCGGTCGTGTCTAACTATCGTGTAACCATCAGGGATGGCTAGCATGAGCCAAGGTCCTGCTGCATTGTGTAGCCAGGTCTCAAGTGATAGCGAGAAAGTCAAGGTTGCCTTCTGTAATTATGTCAGCAATGTCTAGGGCATGGGCGACAAGCAATCTCACGTTAAGGAGTGCTCCAACAATAGTTGGGGTCTTAGTGACCTCTATAGCTTGAGGAAGTAGAATAGTAGACATATTGGGTGTTTTTGACTTATTGCTCTGAGTTACGCAAGTATAGGAATTAGGTTGTGAAAGGTGTCCAGTATGACAAGGTTTACAGACCTGCTTGAGGTTTGTTTTAATGTTGGTAGAGGGCCGAGATCTGTGGAGGGGTTCATGCAGTTTAGAGAGTCTAGCACGGAGTCTGAGGTTTCTGCTAGGTGTATCGCATGGGTGAGATATCGCGGTGGCTGTCTCAAAGGGCTCATACCTCGGATGTAAATATTGGTCAGGAGAGTTATCGTTCAGGTGTACTACAGACGTCAAGAGAGGCAAGGAGTTAGGTACATTAACATCTTGCATGAGTAAATGTAGGATAGTCCTCAGTAGGGTTGTGTAAATGGCTGGTAGATACATAATTGTATAGTGGTGACCTATCTAGAAAACCACATTAGTAACCGGTACGTGTGCAGGCAATCAATAACTCAAAGGTAATTACTCAAATATGGCCGACTAGCTAAGTACATGTATAGGCAATCAATGACTCAAAAGCAATTACTTAAATATGGCCGACTAGGTAAGTACATGTGTAGTACAGCCCTATACCAAAGGTTGTTTTACCTATTGCCAAGAGGACAAGGCTGGTGTAGTCTCCCACAGGGTTACTACATACAACCTTGCCCAACACACTGATGCATGCACAGCCCTCACGGGAGCACAGAAAGCACAAATTATCGAACTTCAGCATAGGGCACCCACAGTAGAGCAGGATCTATGGCTCAGGCGTGGGTGTGTCCAATCACCCACGAAATCTCTTGTGGCGACAGCAGACCAAGCGAAAAGTAGTAATATGCATGGAATTACTCACAGCATTTGAACAATTACCTTTTCCATCCCACAGTTCCAAGCAACATATTGGAGCAGACCTTCAGAGAGATTGGTTTATCCCAAATTTACAAGAACACCTGTCAAAAATGGTGGTCCAGTGCACAACGTGTCTACTGTTCACTAGAGGAATGACGATTACTTTGAGGGGAACACACCACCATGTGGGTCCCTTACATAAGCTGCACATTAATTATGCAGACACGGGAGAAAGATGCAATGGAGCGCGGTACCTCATTGTGGTGGTGTGTCCATTTTCCCAATGGGTTGAGGCGCGCCCATGTGCCCAACCAGATGCAAAGTGTGCAGCAAAATTTGTTGTCAGAGAGGTTTCCCCCGATGGGGTGTTTGATGTCCTACAGTTGGACAATGGGACACATTTTTTCAATTAACTGTTCAACGAGGTAACTAATCTATTGGGGATTAAACACAGAATGTGCTCCATTTACCACACACAAGCAAACGAGAAGGAGGAGAGACTCAACGGCCTCCTTAAAAGTAGACTTTAAAACCATGTAACACCCTAAAAAGAATTCGGTATACTGCTTGTCCTTAGCACTATTCCATTTGCACACAGCTAAGCAAGACCACACCTGTCCCCCTGCAAAATAGTGACTTGATGCATGCAAACACCCTGGTCAGTAGAAATAAAGAGCATCAGATGCTCATAGAACTGCTAAAATTCTGGGTGAAGAGTTCAAACTATACCTAACCCAACTCACACGTATGATCAGGTGCATTCCATGACAAATAGCACCACCCCATATAGAAGACAAGAGACAACGATGACACCACTGGCAGACAACACTGCCACCCAACCATTATTGTCCGGGGAGTGGGTATGTGTCAGAAGTTTTGTCCGAAAAGGAAACGCACCCAGGTTGCATGGGCCCTATGAAGTAGCATTTTCCACCCCTCTTGCAGTAGAAGTAAAGGGGCTGAGATATTGGATAGACCTCTCTGATGTTCATAAGGAACCGCATGATGCAACACCAGGTGCCCAAACAGAAGACAGTACCTCAAAAGAGTAGCTCTATGCTGACCATATTTGTGCATGTGAAAAGTAATACAGTACATGCATTGCTGCTAGAGCACAAGCTCCAGAAGCAAACAAAAATAAACTCTTGCTTTTCCTTCGCTTACTCTTCCCATCTCCAATCCTTCCAGTTTTGTCCAAATTTCTGCAGAATCAACGATGATAGAGCGGACGCCACTTAGATTTTTCAAATGTAGATAGCAATAGAAGTAGAATTAGTTTCACTAGGGCCTACATCTATGTCTGTGGCCTCCACTTCACAGCGATATTTTTACAATATGCATGTTCATGTTAGTAATTTATTTGGGGAAATATTTTCTGGGCTGGCCCATCTAAAAGAAGGGGGTTGAGTGGATCAATGGACTTGGAATGGGCATAAATGGACCTGGAATGGGAGTACACCCATAAACATTACAAGCCTACAACTGAGTAAAACAAACTTGTTCTTAAATATTACTACAGCGCCCTTTAGTGCCACCCATTGTCTTTAGTTCTATCCTCATGCCAATGACCAAAACTATCCAGACCCCTACCTCCTTCCCATATACAATAATAAATCCCAGCCCAGACTTAAAACATGAATGAAAGGATGAATGAAAGTATGCCAGTAACGGCATTTGAACTGCTCACCATGCCGAACAATGTATAACTACACCATTGCAACCAGTAGTGGCTCCCAAACCACAATATGCAATAGTATAATGTTTGAATTACTAATCCCAAGAGTAAAACTATCCCTATGCAATACCAACATACATCACTAGAGATGCAACATTGGTGGGAAGAAAGCCCACATTGTGTACTAATGGAAAAAAAGGCAAACGCGCCAACATAAATATGATGCATATCTTGGCTTATGATTAGATGCAATTGAAGACATTAGTCACCTCGAACAGTTGGTACTCTGACATGAGCGCAATGGGAAGGCGAAAGACTAATGGGAGTTGCTACGTCTGTTCCTTAATACTGCATGCATCTGGGGCACCCAAGATCTCGGTACCACAAGAACTACCCATAATAGAGACACAATGTCATATTCATCTTTTACTATGTAGGATCAAAGGCACTTTTCAGACATGCAACGTCCACCTACAACTTGTTGAGCCAGATACCCGAAAATGCAAAATGAGTTCCACCAACCCCAACTGTTTCAAGGAAGCACACCTGGCTATACAAGGGGCAAAGTATACGGACAATAAGTGGCAAGAGGCAACTCCTGTGTGTAAGGCAGAAGGACTTGTCTGAAATCCAGAAAAAGACACTAGCCCTTGCAGAACAAGCATGCGCACAAATATGGATGAGCATGTCGCAAAACTGACATGGATCATAGCAATCGAGAAACCAGCGAAGGTGCACCAAGAAGAAAGCTACAAACTACGTTTCTAAAGCAAGGGAACTGTTTCAGTGGGAATCAAACAAATGATGTAACAGAACTATACTAATTCCTGATCTCCGGAAAGGAACTGCAGCACTGATGGATTATTACCGGGTCTGCGGCCAGAAGGCGTACTTGCACTTCGCGCCATCTTGGAGGGGCAACTGGTGGCTTGCAATGCTGCACTCAGCCCCGGGACCCTTGCCTGATGAATACCAGACAGGGCCCCTGACCACACAAGTAATGCACACTATGCAACCTCCAGACTTCCGAATCCTCCTTGAAAAGGAACGGCATGATCATGTGAGGAGAAAGAAACAGTCTTCAAATTACTTATCACAAATATTATCAGACCTGCTCGGACAGATACCAGAAAAGTACAAGCTCTATAATTCAGAGAATTTTTTTCCATCCTTAATACCCAGCATCCAGACACGAGCAAATGCAAAATGACTCCAGATAGTTTGGTGGGAACTGATCCAGCTGGAAAACTGAACAAGGGTTGAATGTAATAAAAGTGGAACTAAAGGGCCCCAAGACTAATGGCTGTGCAAAATAGGTACGTGGACGGCTATGGAGGGTGGTGTTTGCAAAAAAAAAAAAAAAACGGGCGATCATGTTGCACATTCGTACCTTCTGAAAACGCTGAAATTGGGACACCATCACACATTGCAGCAGAGCATGAACTTGGCGTGAAAATGAAAAAGGAAGCTCGGGTCCAGGAAGAAGACTGGCTCACCATGGCCTTTAGCCGGGGCCCATCCTGGCTTGGAGCATTGATAAAAATGTTGGTCCCCATCTTTGTAGTTATTGTGGTAATCTTTTGCACCTGCCAAGTGGGTCTCCAATGTTGTGCAAGAGCTGTGCCTAACAGTGCAATGATGGTGACTATTGGGAATAGTAATACAATACCTCATGATACAAAGGAAGTAAAATCCAAACTGAACACCATGATGGCCCGGACACCAGATGATCCCCCTCGGTGATGTAGTTGGCAACTTGTATCATGCAACTATTGTACCTTCCCCAGACCCTGAAAACTATAAGGAAGTTGAGTAGACTTGCCAGGTGACGTGGGTTGTGTATATATAGGACCTCAACAGTACGCGCAGCATGGGGAAAGTTTGAGGCACATGTGTAGGGCATGGATGCCTATAAAGTTAACCTCAGCATGGGACGAAGCAGAAAAGGGCAAATGAGCGGAAATATGGGGGGTGAATTTGTTACTGTAGCAGTAACAAAAGGGGGGAATGTTGGGATGGAAATTGGAAATTAGCCTATCCCATCCCTCCTAGATGCTTCCAAATAAGGCAAACACCATATGAGGTATAACATACAAGGGTGGAGCAATTCACATTATCGGGCAACATGTAGGGGCCCTGCAGCGCTTATAAGTAGATGCCTGGAACTAGAAAAGCTCATAGCCCTCGCCTCCATTTTGTATTAGGCCCAGACGGGATAAGCTGCAGACTCGTGCTGTTCGCGATCCTGTTTCACAAGGCCCATTTTCTGTATAACGCACTGGCTTTGCAAGAGCTATGTTCCCACAGAAGTCTACTTCCCCTTCGTCCCTCCAGTATTGCAAATATTTAGCATCTTCTAGAGGAATGTGCCCTGCAAGAACAGGAGACAACACCAGGCTCTGGGCTGCGTCCATTCAACTCCACTAAACTGCCATTAGGCCTCTAACCCCCCCCCCTGAACCCAGCCAGGTCGGAGCCAGCCCCACACCACTTACTCAACCCGCACACATTTGTATTCCTCGACAAGCAAGCAACCCCCAGGTCCCAAACCCCATCAAGTGTCCACAGAATATGCAAGCATGCGAGACTGCATTCCTTCCTGGCAGCAACACACATCCCTTGTAACACAAGGCACCGGGAGGGATACATTAAAGAAAAAACCCAAGGGTGGAGACCTTGAGTGCGGGAACTATGGCATCAATGAAGCACTGAATGTGTGGGTCAGCATGCCTGTAGATTATCCTCCCTTCCCCCTGGCAACATTTCCTGTGCCGCCTAGGTGCCCATCACAGAGTTAATATTCCGGCTTAGCTTGTTTAGTTAGGAACAAAGTATAAATTAGTGTTGACCTTCACTGCGATGAGCCCAGCTGACCCACGTGGATCCAGACCAACGGGGAACAACCAGTCAATTACTGTTTGGCATCCCCCATGGAGCAGGCTAATGTGTAGGGCGCCTCCAATCAGTGGCACCAAATTGGCGTGACGTGTTTGGGATTTATAAGCCCTTGTTTGTGAATGTACTAGTAAGATCGCTCTCGAGCAGCCAACTCCTTTGCTGATATTTGTTTTCTGTACAAATAAACCTGGTTATCCTTGCAATGCCATCTCCTGGCTCATTTCCCTAGCGGGTTGTCTTTAAGTGTGCATAAAAGGGGACTTGCTTACACTGTGCTCAATTAAAATCTTGCCACTCCTTCCTCCATTACCACCATCAAATTACAACAGTGTCCATTACCTGCTGCACCCCCTAGACAGTCTGATAGATGTTTTGGGCGTGCTGTGCATTGCACTTGGGTGGATTGTGGGAGTAGGACTGGTATCGCACAGATGGATTTTGGGAGGAGGCAAGGCGTCGCACTGTATTCTGGGGGTAAAAAATATATTGCACCTAGCTGTATTTGATCTATGTGATCATTGCGTGCCCTGTAATTTCAGAGATGAAATTGTCGAATCCGAAAACTACTATGGGCAGTGACCACAGACAACACTTTCCTACATTCCCCTACCCACAACCCTTGAAGCCTTACTTATCCTTTGTCCATTTACCTTCTCGCTGGTGCCTCGACTCGCCCGTCAACCGTGCAAGTTTCCTATCCCAAAACTGGTTAGGCACTTCCGTTGCAGGGTCTTTTCTTTTTTTCTCCAATACTTTAATTTTCCCACCGCAAACCTCCACTCACAGCCCCCAAACACATTGCACTAGACAAGGGGAGCAGGGGACAGCCCCGCAACCGCTATTCCCTTTGGTTCAGTATTATGGGATTTCACATTTTTGTTTCAGTCGAACACAAAGTAAACACGCATTTGGATTTTCTTTTTAAGTAAGTGATACTGCTGTATTTTGGGGGTAGGAAATGTATTGCACCGAGCTGGACTTGGGAGTAGGAACAGTGTCTCATTTTCCAACTGTCCCCGGGCCAGGTAAGTGGTGCGACAACCTAGCACCCCATACAAGGGGAAAAAACGGATCTATGTGCTTTAAAAAGTACGTGGGGGAGGCCGTAGTGGGGGCTCTCCCCCAAACCCTTGCCGCTTCCTGGGACCTCCCCCGGGTACCCTGCAACCTCATTAAGGACACCCTAGGGCAGCTCTCTACCTGGCAACCCCTGGGGCTAAGGGCTTGGAGGCAAAGGGCGACTCCTACATTGGCGACTCCAGAAAAGTGTCTGCAGAGGAAGCCAATGAAGCCAGCAGTCAAGACACCAACAGAACTGCAAGTGTGGCAGGGGTGGGGTGTAGAGCAATTACCCTACTCCAGAAAGCCCCAGCCACTCTACCTTACCTTTCCATAACATATACTGCCATAGACCTACACCATAAATACTTCAAAAGATCCGTGAACACCAGCCTGAATCTATCCAGGACAGATTTGTAAATGTTGGCTTGCATTGCATACTAACATACTTATCAATATCTACAAGTGCCACACCCAGAGAGAACTCTAAACATTAACCTTAGTCGCATCTAGATAGAATTATGAGGAGTAGCAAACGTAACACTTAGATAGAACTGAATTTCAGGCTGCCCCTCACCTGGACAGGATTGGGAAAACTGGCCTGAGTCGCACCTAGATAGGATTGTGAATGTTAGCATGTGCCACACATAGATGTAATTATGAAGATTACCAAGTGCCCCACTTAAATGGATTTGGGAATGTTAGCATGTCCCACACATGGATAGAATCCTGAACGTTAGCCTGAATCGCTTCTTGATGGGATTGTTAAAGTTGGCAGGTGCAACCTTTAGAGTTGTGAATGTTAGCATGTTAAATATAACTCACTAACCAAAAAAAACCTCCATTTCTGCTTACTTCTCTCACTCCAAAAACTCAACCATCTCTCGCACAACAACCCACACGCACTTCACAACACTGCAACACCACAAGCCGCACCAACAGCACACGAGGATTGACATTGATCCGATACTCGCACCAAAGCTCAGCACCAGGTGTATACCGAGTTGAAGCTGCCAACAGAACACCACTCACTATCCTACTCCCCCCCCCCCCTTCACCTTACTAACCCATCCCATCCCACCTTCTCATTTGCAGATCCGCCAGAGCGCCTGGGACCAACTCCGTTGGTGACGGTGCGCAGTACAAATACCATTAACATTTAAGATGGATTTTTGGGAGTAGGAAACATTGCACTTCGTTGGATTCTGGCAGTAGAAAATGTATTGCACGTAGCTGTAATTTGGGGATATGAAAAGTGCTAAGGAAGATTGTAGGCAGTAACCCTATGGGAGACTACACCAGTTCTGTCCTCTTGGTATTAGGCAACCCACCTATTGGTATAGGTGTGTACTACACAAGTTGTTAGTGCAACTGAGCAGCCAGCCTTCTCTCAGGAGGGGTAAATGCGAGCTGTAGCATCAAAATCCACACATACAAATAACAATTGCACTCAAGGTTTCCTAATAAAATAATTACAAATTTAACGGTCAGTTTTAAATAAGCATCATTTAAAAAGGGCAATGTTCAACAATAAAAATACACTTCATAACACGTTCTCAGAATCAAGATGACAATGCATTACTTACCGTAAAAGCATTTCTGATGGTTGTATCTGCTTAGATTCACATGCTGTGCATAGGTCCGACATCCAGTGGTCACTGCGGAGTATTGCATTTTGTTTTTCGTAGTCGAAAAGGGGACGTCGACAAGGCGTGTCTGTAACACTATCCCTATAGTGATGTGCGTTGTACCCACAATCCCTCACGCGTCGAGGTACCTCTGTTTGTATTTTTCTGCCCTGAGGGAGCCTTCTAGACGTGAGTGAGTACAGAAAAGAGAGAAATATAGTAGAGGATGTCTATGTTCCTTCCATCCGAGCGGGGAGGAAGGGCGGGCGCATGTGAATCTAAGCAGATACAACCATCAGAAATGCTTTTACGGTAAGTAATGCATTGTCTTCTGATGTTTGTTAATCTGCTTAGAATCACATGCTGTGCATAGACTAGCGAGCAGTACCCGGAGTTGGCGGTGGGTTATGAGAAGGAACAGTAGAGAAAAGATGTCTTAATACTGCCTGTCCCACCTGGGAGTCAGATCTAGAGTGTGCATCTAGACAGTATTGTTTTGTAAAGGTGTGCACAGAACTCCAGGTAGCCGCTTTGCAGATGGACTCAAGGGGAACATTTGCAATAAATGCTATGGAAGCCCCCGTGCCTCGAGTGGAATGTGCTCTTGGCTTGAAGGGTAGTTCTCTCTTAGCAAGAGTGTAACAGAGAGTGATGCATTGTACAATCCATCTAGATATAGTGGACTTAGAGACTGCATCTCCTTCTCTTCCTGCTGCCACCGAGACAAAGAACTGATTAGTCTTTCTCAGTGATCTGGTTCTTTCCATGTAGAACATGACGGCTCTGCGTGCATCTAGTGTATGCAGACTTTTTTCTCCCAAGCTGGAAGGGTTTTGAAAGAACGTTGGTAGTTCTATAGATTGGTTTACATGAAATTTTGAGATGAATTTTGGTGCAAACCTTGGGTGTGTGCGAAGAACCACCTTATCTTTGTGAACTGATGCGAAGGGGTCTAGTACAGAAAGAGCCTGTAGTTCACTTACTCTCCTAATGGATGTGATAGCTATTAGGAAAGCAGTCTTAAGAGTGAGGTATTTAAGAGTTGCCTTGTGCATGGGTTCGAAAGGAGTGCCCATGAGTCTAGAAAGTACCACGTTTAAGTCCCATCCGGGAGCTGGGTTAGCTATCGGGGGGTGTATTCTTTTTACCCCTTCCATAAAGGCTTTGATAACTGGTATCTTCCACCACGACACTTTAAGTTGGGAAGTGGTGTATGCAGAAAGTGCCGCTAGGTGGACTTTAATGGAATTAAACACTAGACCTGAATCCAGTAAATGGGTCAAGTACAGAATAATGTCAGTGGCAGAGCAGTCAATCGGGTTGATGTTCTTACTTCTACACCAGATGACAAATCCTTTCCACTTGCTAGAGTAGCAGTGGCGAGTATTAGGTTTTCTGGCTTCCCTGAGGATGTCCATACATCTCTGAGGGAGATGTAAATGTCCAAATTCTATGATCTCAGGAGCCAGGCTGCTAAGTTCATGGTCCGAGGGCATGGATGCAGTGTCCTGCCCTTGTCTTGTGACAGCATGTTGTACGGGCAGGGAAGTTTCATTGGGGGAGTTGGGGACATCTCCATCAAGTGAGCGAACCATGGCTGCCGGGCCCACATTGGGGCTACTAGTATCATGGTAACCTGCTCTTGGTGCATCTTGTGCACCACTTTGTTGAGGAGGGGAGTCGGGGGGAAAGGCGTAAACAAATTTCCCTGACCATTGAATCAACAGACCGTTCCCCTTGGTCTGGTTTTGTGGGTACCTGGAGGTGTAACTTTGGCATTGTGAGTTCTCCAGGGTTGCGAACAGGTCTATTTCCGGGAAACCCCATTGCGTGAAGACGTCTAAGACGATGTTTTCGTGTAATTGCCATTCGTACTCTTTGGGTAGGGGGAAGTCTCTGCTGAGTTTGTCTGCTAGCAGATTGAGTTCCCCTGGTACATGTTGTGATAGGTGTCCTGTCAATTGGTCGACTGCAATTTGGTCGACTGCAATTTGGTCGACTGCAATTTGGTCGACTGCAATTTGGTCGACTGCAATTTGGTCGACTGCAATTTGGTCGACTGCAATTTGGTCGAATGCCAAATGGTCGAAATTTTTTTTTTTAATTTATATATATTTTTTGTGGGTTTTCGTGTGGGGAAAGAAAAAAAAAAAGAAAAAAGGGGGTTGGGGGGACCCCCCCCAAGAAAAAGGGGTAAAAAAAAAAAAAAACTTCGACCATTTGGCATTCGACCAAATGGTGTCGACCAATTGTCCTGTCGACCAAATGTTTTCGACCAATTGACTGGTAACCGTTGTGATAGTAGGAACATGTTGTGTTTGAGAGCCCACTTCCATATATTCTGGGACAGCTTGGACAGTCCTGGAGAGTGAGTGCCCCCTTGCTTGTTGAGATAGTGCATGGCTGTGGTGCTGTCTGTGAGGACTATCACTGTCTTTCCTTGTAAGTGTTCCTGAAAGGCTTTCAGTGCTTTGAACACTGCTAATAGTTCCAGCAGGTTGATATGCTTGGATGCTAAGCTCGGAGTCCACATTCCGTGAGCAGTTTGATGGGATAGGTGAGCCCCCCCCATCCTGTAAGGGATGCGTCTGTGGTTAGAGTGGCTTCCACTGTGGGTGTAGCAAAAGTTTTCCCTAATAACAGGTTTTCCTTTGTCCACCACCGTAGCGAGAGAACCAAGGCCTGCGAGACTACCACCAGATCGTCCCATTGTCCGCTGGCCTGACACCACTGGCTGTAGAGCCACTCTTGCATTGGGCGCATGCGCAGGCGCGCGTGAGGTACCAAATAAATACATGACGCCATCATCCCTAGCAAGCGCATTGCTTTGCGTACCGTCACCTCTCGACCTGCCACATATTGGGGGATCTGAAACAGCATGTTTTGGACCCTCTCGTTGGAGGGGAAGACGAGGCCGTCCTTTGTTCGAATTAGAGCCCCTAGGAATTGTTTGATTTGGCTGGGGTCTAAGCTGGACTTCTTTTCGTTGATGGAGAAGCCCAGTTGGGACAAAAGGTCTACGGTCCTTTGGGTATTGGAGAAGCAGGTTTCGTAAGAATCCCCTGTTATGAGCCAGTCGTCGAGGTACGGGTAAACCGGGATGGATAATCTGCGCAGGTGGGCCGCTGCCACTGCCAGTACTTTCGTAAATACCCTTGGTGCAGATGCTATCCCGAAGGGTAGTACTCTGAACTGATAGTGTTTGTTCTCTATCTTGAACCTGAGGTATTTTCTGTGCGCTGGCAACATTAAAATATGAAAGTATGCATCTTTCATGTCTAGTGTTGCCATGTAATCCCCCTGTGATAACAGTGGGATTACTTCCTGCAAGGTCACCATACGAAACTTTTGGGGTTTGACAAAGTTGTTCGCTGGGCGCAGATCTAATACAGGGCGCATGGTTAAGTCCTTTTTGGGTACAAGGAAGTACACTGAATAAATACCTTCTGTTACCTGAGATAGGGGGACAGCCTCTATCGCTTCTTTTTTCAGTAGCTCTTCTACTTCTTGAAGAAGAATAGTGAGGTGTTCCGGTGTCATGCGTCGGTTCCGTGGGGGTCTGTATTTCGGGGAACCGTTGAATTCGATGCAGTATCCGTGGGCTATGGTGGATAATACCCAGCGGTCTGACGTTATTCCCTCCCATGCTGAAAGGAACGATGTTAGCCGGCCCCCGACCGGTGATGCATGGGAGGGGACCCGAATCTTTGGGTCATTTGTTGGTATTGGGCGTGGGGCCTTTTGGACTGGAGCCGCGCCCTCTTACTTTGCCACGACATTGGCCTCTTTGACTGAACTGGGTGCTTTGGTTAGGGGGCCAGTTGGTAGCAGAGTAAAATTGTTGTTGGCTTTGCTGCTGGCGTTGGCCACGAAAGGAGCATCTATTGCCATAGCTGCGTCTGTTAGGTGGCCTAGAAATTTGGTCAAGAGTCTTGATGGTATCAAACTCCTTTTTCGCATGTTCTAGGGCCTCATCAACTGCTTTCCCAAACAGATGTGTTTGCTCTATGGGCTTATTTATTAGGGAAGCCTGGGTTTCTGGCTTAAATCCCGAATTGCACAGCCAGACATGGCGTTTGAGAAGTATTCCCTGAACCAGGGAGCGGCCAGCTGACTCTGCGGCATCTAAGGAGTTTTTTACGATGCCCTGGTTTACAAGAGTTCCCTCTGATATAGTAGCCAACAGGCGTGAACGCAGGGGTTCTGGTGCGTCCTCTGCTTCGCTGCGCAGCTTGCTCCACTGTGCATCTGTGTAGCTAGCTAGTAAGGAATTGTTATTTGCGATCCTGGTTGAGAAGGCGGCGGATGTCGTAATTCTCTTCCCAAGTGCATAGAGCTTCTTGCCCTCTTTGTCAGGTGGTGCCTCACTAGTAGATAGTGGTACCCCTGCTCTTTTTCTTGTGTTAGTCACTACAAGAGAGTCCGGGATAGAATGTCCCCTGATGTACAAAGGGTCAGAAGACGAAGGGCTGAAGAGCTTTTCTATACGAGGGTTGACCCCTCTGACTAAGGCCGGATTGGAAAGGGAAGGAGTTATTCTTCTCTTTATAGAAGCCAGGAGCGGAATGGACTGGCTGACCGGGGCTTTTTCTTTAATAACCTTTTCTACAAAGTCTATGTCCGGAAGGGTCTCCCCTGTGTCTATTTCAAAATGCGCTGCTGCCCTGCGCAACAGTGCATTAAGTGAAGGCTGGTCATCTATGGGGGAGGTGTTCCCAATAGGTGAGTCCTTGGGAGGAGAAGGATGAAAGACATCAGGGTCTGAGTGCACTGATGGGGATTGCCAAGGCTGCACTGATGGGGAGTGCCAGGGCTGTGAGGCAGCTGTATCTTCTTCCAAAGCCCCTGCGCTAGTGTAAGGGTCTTCCTCAAACCTCTCCTCCTCAAGTTCTTCCTCTCCACCTAAACGCTCATCTTCCTGGAGGTATTGCTCCTCTTCAGTGAGGTCATAAGCATCTGAAGAAGGGGTAAACAGCCTAGGAATCTTGACCCTAGGGTCCTCCTGGGTCCATTCTCTTGGTCTTTTGGGTGGGGGTGGGTTTTGGCTACCCAAAAACCTCTCCATCTTTTCCATACAAGAATGGAGTCTTTCCAGGGTCTCATGGGGAACCCCTGAATAGTCTAGAGGGGGGAAATCAGTGTTTTCGGCTTCAAAACGCTTTGAACGCTCCCACAACGTCGACGAAAGGTTTCCGTCGCCCTCAGAAAAGCCCACCGGTAGTTCAGAAGTGCCTTTAGATGGATGGGGCAGTTCCTGGCTACTCTTGTGCTTTTTCGGCGTTTCTATATCCTTGGGTGCGGTATTTGACGTCTGTTTAGTCGTCCGCTTACGTTTGTCCTCGGAAACAATTCTCGCCAGACTCTCGACGACGAGTTCGTCAGTCGAGGGTTCTGGAGTCGGCGTTGCCTGCGTTGCGCGTTGTTTTTCGACGGCCGCTCTATGGAGCGTTACGTCGGATGTTTTTGGGGTAGCGCCCGTATTAGATAAAAGGCCAATCGCTGGTCGCGGCTGCGTTTGTGGGTGGGGCTTCAGACCCTTGCGGTCTGAGGTCGACGCCGGAGTGCCCTGCGTCCCCTTCGGCGCTGGTGGATCCTTCGTCCTGGACGAAGAAGAGCCGTGGGTTGTGTGCTTAGGCCTATGGGGTCTGTGTGCGTCCTTGTCGCCGGGGTGTTCATCCCCATAAGCAGGGCGTGAGCCGAGCCCGTCGGGGCCGGGGACGGACGTCGAGGAGCGCGAGCGCTCCTTCTGGGGGTTAATGACTTCCGTAACGGACGTCGAGTTATCACCCTCCTCGTCACTTTCTGTAACAGCGGCGGCGGGTGAGGAAACGGACTTCGACATCGCGTAGTACGCCCACCTCTTAACTTTCCGTTCTTTAAGAGTTCTTGGTTTCAAGAGCTTACAGGCCGCGCAGCTGTCCTCTTTATGATCGAGGGGCAAGCAACGATTACATAGCTTGTGCTTGTCCTTCCAAGTGTATTTGCCCCTACAGCGTGGGCAAAACTTAAAGGGTGTCCTCTCCATAGCTGAGGCAATAAAACCTGGTGATAACAACCCCAAGGGAAAGATAGGGGAGAAAGAAAGACATTCTTGACGAGAAGGTAAAAAGTTCGAAACCCCCACTCTCCCTACTGTATGTTGGCCGGCGAGGCCTGGCCACGTGTTCGGCAGCGCCGAAGGATCTCCTCCGTCTCTTCCCCTCCGTCGAAAACTTGCTTGGCGGGGAAACAGCTTCACAGCTAACGTCGAGGGGAGGGATCTTTAACAATAAGTATATATTTAGGACCGAGGTCCGTAGTAATTGTTTAGCAATGTCTCTGTAGGAGCTCCGCGTAAGGCGACCATAAGCTGGGGGAAAAAAACAATCTGAGGGACCTCGACGCGTGAGGGATTGTGGGTACAACGCACGTCACTATAGGGATAGTGTAACAGACACGCCTTGTCGACGTCCCCTTTTCGACTACGAAAAACAAAATGCAATACTCCGCAGTGACCACTGGATGTCGGACCTATGCACAGCATGTGATTCTAAGCAGATTAACAAACATCAGAAATTACATTTTGTTTTTCGTAGTCGAAAAGGAGACGTCGACAAGGCGTGTCTGTAACACTATCCCTATAGTGACGTGCAGTGTACCCACAATTCCTCACGCGTCGAGGTCCCTCTGTTTTTATTTTTTCTGCACTGAGGGAGCCTATTAGATGTGAGTACAGAAAAGAGAGATATAGAAGAAAGTCTATGTTCCTTCCATCCGAGCGGGGAGGAAGGGTGGGCGCATGTGAATCTAAGCAGATACAACCATCAGAAATGCTTTTACAATAAGTAATGCATTGTCTTCTGATGTTTGTTAGTATGCTTAGAATCACATGCTGTGCATAGACTAGCGAGCAGTAACCGGAGTTGGAGGTGTGTTGTGAGAAGGAATAGTAGAACAAAGGTCTCAATACTGCTTGTCCCACCTGGGAATCAGATCTAGAGTGGGCATCTAGACAGTAGCGTTTTGTAAAGGTGTGAACAGAACTCCAGGTTGCCGCTTTGCAAATGGACTCAAGAGGGACATTTGCAATGAAAGCTATGGAAGCCCCGGTGCCTCGAGTGGAGTGTGCTCTTGGCTTGAAGGGTAGTTCTCTCTTAGCAAGAGTGTAACAGAGTGATGCATTGTACAATCCATCTAGAAATAGTGGATTTTGAAACTGCATCTCCTTCTCTTCCTGCTGCCACAGAGACAAAGAACTGATTAGTCTTTCTCAATGGTCTAGTTCTTTCCATATAAAACATCACGGCTCTGCGAACATCTAGTGTATGCAGGCTCTTCTCACCTAAGTTTGAAGGATTTTGAAAGAACGTTGGTAGTTCTATTGATTGGTTGACATGGAATTTGGAGAGAAATTTTGGCGCAAACATAGGATGTGTGCGTAGAACCACCTTATCCTTGTGAACTGTTACAAAGGGGTCTAGTACGGAGAGCGCTTGTAGTTCACTTACTCTCCTAATGGAGGTGATAGCTATTAGAAAAGCAGTCTTAAGAGTGAGGTCTTTAAGTGTTGCTTTGTGCATGGGTTCAAAGGGAGACCCCATGAGCCTGGTTAGTACCACATTTAGGTCCCATCCGGGAGCAGGGTTAGCTATGGGAGGGTGGATCCTCTTCACTCCTTCCATGAAGGCTTTAATAACTGGGACTTTCCACCATGAAACTAAGTTGGGAAGTGGTGTATGCGGAAAGTGCAGCTAAATGGACTTTAACAGAGTTAAACACCAAGCCTGAGTCTAGAAGGCGAGTCAGGTACAAAACAATGTGTGTGGGAGAGCAGTCAACCGGGTTGATGCTCCTTCCCCTACACCAGATGACAAATCTTTTCCATTTGCTAGAATAGCAGTGACGAGTGTTAGGCTTTCTAGCCTCCCTGAGAATGTCCATGCATCTCTGCAGGAGTTGTAAATGTCCAAATTCTATGATCTCAGGAGCCAGGCTTCCAAGTTCATGGTCTGAGGGCATGGATGTAGTGTCTTACCCTTGTCCTGTGACAGCATGTTTTACAGGCAGGGAAGTTTCACTGGAGGAGATAGGGACATCTCCATCAAGTGAGCGAACCAGGGCTGTCTGGCCCACATAGGGGCCTCCGGTATTATGGCAACTTGTTCCTGGTGCATCTTGTGCACTATCTTGTTGAGAAGGGGCGTTGAGGGAAAAGCGTAAACAAATTTCCCTGACCATGGTATCGATAAACCGTTCCCCTTGGATTGGTTCTGGGGTTACCTGGAGGCGTAATTTTGCCATTGGGAGTTCTCCAGAGTTGCGAACAGATCTATTTCTGGGAATCCCCATTGTGTGAAGACGAAGACTATGTCTTCGTGTAACCGCCATTCGTACTCTGAGGGCAGAGGGAAGTCTCTGCTGAGTTCGTCTGCTAGCAGATTGAGTTCCCCTGGTACATGTTTTGACAGTAGGAACATGTGTTTGAGAGCCCACTTCCAGATGTTCTGGGACAGCTTGGACAGTCCTGGAGAGTGAGTGCCACCTTGCTTGTTGAGGTAGTACATGGCTGTGGTGCTGTCCGTGAGGACCATCACTGTCTTCCTTGCAGGTGTGCCTGGAAGGCTTTCAGTGCCTTAAACTTACTGGAGCTACTAGCTGTGTTCAAGTGCTTGGATGCTATGCTCGGAGTCCAAACTCCGTGAGCAGTCCGATGGGATAAGTGAGCCCCCCATCCTGTGAGGGATGCGTCTGTGGTTAGAGTGGCTTCCGCTGCGGGGGTGGCGAATGGTTTCCCTATTACCAGGTTTTCCTTCGACCACCACCGTAGCGAGAGAACCAAGGCCTGCGAGACCACCACTAGATCGCCCCATTGTTCGCTGGCCTGACACCACTGGCTGTTGAGCCACTCTTGCATTGGGCGCAGACGCGCGTGAGGTACCAAATAAATACATGAAGCCATCATTCCTAGTAAGCGCATTGCTTTGCGTACCGTCACCTCTCGACCGGCCACATTGAGGGATCTGAAACAGCATGTTTTGGACCCTCTTGTTGGAGGGGAAGACGAGGCCGTCCTTTGTTCGAATTAGAGTCCCTAGGAATTGTTTGATCTGGCTGGGGTCTAAACTGGACTTCTTTTTGTTGATGGAGAAGGCCAGTTGAAACAAAAAGGTCTACAGTCTTTTGGGTATTTGAGAAGCATGTTTCGTAAGAATCCCCTGTTATGAGCCAATCGTCAAGGTAAGGGTATAGTGGGATGGACAACCTGCGCAGGTGGGCAGCTGCCACTGGCAGTACCTTCGTGAATACTCTTGGCGCTGATGCTACGCCAAAGGGTAGCACTCTGAACTGGTAGTGTTTGCCCTCTATCATGAACCTGAGGTATTTCCTGTGCGCTGGCAACATTAAAATATGAAAGTATGCATCTTTCATGTCCAGTGTGGTCATGTAATCTCCCTGTGAAAGCAGGGGGATTACCTCCTGTAGAGTCACCATACGAAACTTTTGCGGTTTGACAAATTTGTTCGCTGGGCGCAGATCTAGTACAGGGCACATGGTGAAGTCCATTTTGGGTACAAGGAAGTACACTGAATAAATACCTTCCGTTACCTGAAATAGAGGCACGACCTCTATAGCTCCTTTTTCTAGTAGTTGGTCCACTTCTTGAAGAAGGATGGCAAGGTTGCGTCGTCCCCTTGGGGGTCTGTACGTAGGGGGAACTGTTGAATTCTATACAGAAGCCGCGGGCTATGGTTGATAGTACCCAACGGTCTGATGTTATACCCTCCCATGCTGGAAGAAAGGATGTTAACCTGCCCCCGACCGGCGATGCATGGGAGGGGACCCGAATCTTTGAGTCGTTTGGTGTTGGTGGCTTGGGAACCTCTAGGGGTGGGACCCCGACCTCTTCCCTTGCCACAACGTTGTCCTCTGGTTGTATTGTCCACTGGTGCCTTGGTTAGAGGACAGTTACCTGCAGAGTATGTTGCTGCTGCTGTTGCTGATGGCGTTGGCCTCGAAAAAGGAATTTGTTGCCATAACCAGGTTTGTTGGGAGGCCTTGAAATTTGGTTTAGGGTTTTGATGGTGTCAAATTCCTTCTTTGCGGTCTCTAGTGCCTCATCCACCGCCTTACCAAAGAGGTTGGCATCTTCTATAGGTTTGTTAATTAGAGATGCTTGTGTTTCAGGTTTAAAGCCTGAATTACATAGCCATACATGGCGTTTGAGGATGATTCCTTGGACTAGGGAACGGCCAGCCGCTTCTGCAGCATCCAGAGTATTTTAATGATGCTTTGGTTGACTAAGGTCCGTTCAGTCACCGTGGCTAGAAGCCGAGTACGTAGGCGTTCTGGTACCTCCACGATGTCCTTACGTAGTTTGCTCCATTGTGCATCTGCGTAACTTGCCAGCAAAGAGTTGTTGGCAATTCTTGCGGAAAAGGCAGCCGAGGCTGTAATCCTCTTTCCTAGGACATACAATTTTTTACCCTCTTTATCTGGTGGTGCCTCGCTAGTTGACAGCGGGACCCCTGCTCTTTTCCTTGTATTTGTCACCACTAAGGAGTCTGGTACAGAGTGGCCCCTGATGTATAACGGGTCCGATGGGGAAGGACTAAATACTTTTTCTATCCTCGGGTTGACCCCTCTGATCAACGCGGGTGTAGATAGTGAAGGAATAATTTGTCTCTATACTTAGGCGAGAAGGGGAATGGTTTGACCGACAGGGGGTTTCTCCTTAATGATCTTTTCTACAAAGTCGATGTCAGGAGAAGTTTCCCAGGTCTCGAAATGCGCTGCTGCCTTGCGTAGTAGTGCATTAAAGGTAGGTTGATCGTCTATAGGTGACTTATTCCTAATAGGTGAGTCCTTGGGGGGGGGGGGGGGGGAACAGGTTTAGGGCGTCCGGGTCTGAAAACGCTGAAGGGGACTGCCAGGGCTGTGAAGCGCCCTCTTCTGGGTCTTCTCCAAAGCGCCCCCCCCCCCCCCCATCACCCATATCTGGGTTATCTTCAAAACCTTCCTCCTCTAGGTTTTGTTCCCCTTCATTGCCTAAGAATTCATCATCCTCCTGAAAGCGGGGGTCCTCTCCAGTGAGGTCATAAATCTACATCCTCTTGGGGGGAGGGGGGGAAATCAAACAGCCTAGGGTACTTGGCCTTGGAATCCTCCTGAGGTCCCTCTCTTGATCTCTTGGGTGTTGGAAGTCTCCATAAACCTCTCCATTTTGTCCATACAAAACTGGACTCTCTCTAGGGTTTCTTGAGGTACCCCAGAGCGGTCAAGGGGGGGGGGGGGGGGAATGGGAACGTCGAAGAAAGGTTCCCCTCGCCTTCTGAAAAGCCTTCTGGTAGGCTAAGAGTCCCTCTCGACGGAGGGGGCAGTTCCTGCCTTCCTTCTGACCTTTTCGGCATCTCCCGGGCCTTGTGAGCGGTGATCGACGTTTTTCGCCGTCCGTCTCTGGCTATCGGTGGAAATAGTCTGCGCCAGGCTCTCGACAACTTAACTGTCTGTCGAGGGTACCTCCGGCGTCGACGTTACAGGCATTGCTTGCTCTACGCCGACGGGCGCTCTGACGATGCGTCGTCTGGCTGTTTAGTGATAGCGCCCTTATCTGGGGGTAGCCCAGTCGCTAGTCGCGTTTGTGAGGGGTGTTTAAGACTTATGGTCGGTCTGAGGAGGCCGCCGGTAGGACCTGCGTCTCCGTTGGCGCTAATGCGCTCTTCGTCGAGGAAGAGCCGTGGGTTGTGTGTTTATGGGAGTGTTGTGTGCGTCAGTGTCGCCGGGGTGTTCATCCCCATAAGCAGGGCGTGAACCAAGCTTGTCGGGGCCAGGGACAGACGAGGAGCGTGAACGCTCCTTAGAGAGGTCTACGACTTCCGAAACGGACGTCGGGTTATCACATTTCTCGTCACTTGCGGCGGCGGGTGATGAATCAGATCTAGACATGGCGTAGGCTGCCCACCTTTTGACCCTGCGGTCTTTTAAAGTCTTCGGCTTAAGAAGCTGACAGGCCGCACAGCCGTCTTCTTTGTGGTCGAGGGGCAAGCAACGGTTACACTGTTTATGCTCGTCTTTCCAGGTAAACTTGCCCTTGCAACGCGGGCAACACCTAAAGAGTGTCCTCTCCATAGCTGAGGAACCGATTGCATGTGACAACAACCCCGAAGGAAAGGGAGGGGAAAGGGAAAGGCATTCTCAAAGAGAAACAATAAATGTCCCACAACCCCACTCTCCCTACTGTTTTTAGCCGTCGAGGCCAGGCCACGTGTTCGGCGAACGCCAAACAAACCTCCTCCGTCGAAGGCACCGCCGTCGGAGATCTTGATCGGCGGTTAACAGCTTTGCAGCTATGACATCAAAGGAGGGATGTAAAGTAATAATATAGTTCTAAGTTAATAACGACCAAAGGTCGAATAAATGTTTTTGCAATGTCTCTCGAGGAGCTCCGCGTAAAAGGCGACCAATTTCTGGGCGGAAAAAAACAATCTGAGGGACCTCGACGCGTGAAGAATTGTGGGTACACTGCATGTCACTATAGGGATAGTGTTACAGACACGCCTTGTCGCCGTCCCCTTTTCGACTACGAAAAACAAAATGCAATACTCCGCAGTGACCACTGGATGTCGGACTATGCACAGCATGCGATTCTAAGCAGATTAAACATCAGAAAAGTAGATACTCCTTAGAGATGCTTCATACACACTTCCTACACCCTGGAGTGACTACAATTACTAGGACAATATTGGCATTTATATCACTTTTATACTTGGTAGAATTCTGGAGGTTGCGGGCAGGAAAGGAAAAGGTTCTCAGAGCATGCGAGTACTTTAAAATCTCCCAATGAAGTCCAGATAAAACCTTTCTCAGCAATATTAGTTAAAGACCAATGCATCACCTATGAGGGACAGTATGAATCAAAGTCAATGGGTCAGAAGAGTCTGCAGGGAGCCGGACAGCCAAAGTCAATTTGGAACTAAGTCTATGGAGCTGAGGCACTTAGATAGAAAAAAGTTTGTTGTAGAAAATCACTGTTGAGCCACACGCTTTACACTTGTGAAAAGTTAGAGCTACAATAACTCTAGATGGGCAGCTACAGCAAAGCTCAACTGAGACAAGCAAGCTACAGACAAAGGGGTGAAGTACCCCTTAGTCAGAACAGTACCTTATGTTAGAAGATGCTCCAGTGGACTTCTATCCTGGTTGCAGACTTGCAGATCCTGTGTACCTGGGCCTCAGTCATGGGGACAAGAGGGAGGGCATCTGGAGGATTCCTGCACAGCAGTTCAGAGGCCGGCGGCAGCTACGGGCTCTTTTCAGTTTACTTGTACTTCGCAGTTTGTTACCGGCAAATGGCACCATCACAGATCTTGGACACTGGATGCGCTTTCTTCACTCCGAGTCCAGCCACTCTGGCGAGGTAACTCGAGCTTGGGTCGTCCTGCTTCGGGAGGGTCCTCCGTATCTTTCTGGAGCTTTGGTCCGGCTTAAAGATGTTGGACTATACAATGGATTTTGACCCTTGGCACTCGGTTTCAGCAGCAGCAAAGAAGCACAGCCAGTTGGGGAAGGTCCTCCAGCAAAGTTAGTCTTGGGGTTATAGTTGGTCCCACCAACCCAAGGGTAGAAGTTGTCCTCTCCGGAGCTTCTCCTGTCAATTCCGACAAGGAGTTTCAGCACAGCAGCAGGGCTTCACTGGGCAGTTCAACGGTCCAGGAGGATGCAGCAAGCTTCTCTTCACGATTCCTTAGTCGGCTGTTTCTTCCAGTAGTCGACTATCTTCAGTTCAAGAAGCCTCACCTTTTATGCAGGTTTCTCCCATTCGCGCACAGCATAGCTATCGCGCAAACAGCAGGGTAGCTGTCATGACTGGGTGCATTCAGGTTACCAAGGAGAGTAAGGACAGGGAGCTTTGGGCACTGTTAGTTAAGATTTTATGCAGTACTCTGTGGGAGACTGCATCAGCCTTGTCCTCTTGGCAATAGTTAACCCAACCTTTGGTATAAGCATGCACTACACAAGTTGGTAGAGTGACTGAGCAGCAAGGTTTATCTCAAGAGGAGTCAATGTGAGCTGTAGGGTTGTAACAGAGTTGCACAGTGACAAGTATCCAAATAAACACTTACACTCAAGGTTTCTTGATTAAACAATTATTTATTAAGTTAAGTCGGTTGAATAAGCTTTCCTTAGAAGGGAGCAATTGTATAACACTTACGATATACTTCAAAAATACAGAGTTTCAATAAATCCGTAGATAACCATTTGAGATGGCACACAGACACTTCCTACACCCTAAAGTGACTTAAATAACTAGGACACTGACATTAATACATTACTGGTACATTTACAGCAATACCGAGTTTGGTGTAAAAAAGAAAAGGTTAGGGGAAAAAACAATGGTTACCAAATATTCTTAAGCAGGTAAGCACTTTTGAACCCCTAATGCAAAGTAAATTAACTCTTTCCCAGCTACACAAGTTATAAAATTTCTGACTTTTTAGAGGGGTAGTTAAAGCATAAAGTTAGAGGTTAGAAGAGTCTTTCAGGGAACTAGGACAGCCAATGTCAATTGAGCAAAAAGTCTAGATGAACTGAAGCACTTCTTGAAGGTAAGTAGTCTTGCACAATGTTTTAGAAATCTTTGTAGAAAATGCAATCACTGTTGGGCCACAAGCTTTGAGGCTTGTGAAGGGCAAAGCTGCAAGCAACTCTGCAAAAGCAACCAACACAAGTCTCAACTGAGAGCTAGCAAGGCTACACAACAAGTACCCCTTAGTTTACAGTACCTTAGGTCTTAAGAAATTGGTTCCAGCTAGCTTCTGTTCCCGTTGTAGGTCTGCAGATCCTGTTCCTGGGCCTAAGTCGTGGGGACAAGAGGGAGGACATCTGGGGACTCCTGCACTACGAATTGAAGGTCGCCTGTAACAATGGGCAAACTTCAGATCAGCAGCACTTTGCGTTTTCAGCTTCTTGCGAATAACGCCACTGCGGTTCTCAGATACCTTATGGCCTTTCCTCACATCTGGGGTCCAGCACTCTGTTAAATGGCTCAGGCTTGGTCAGTCCTGCTTCATGGGAGTCCGGAGGATCTTCCTGGCGCTCGGGTCCAACTTAAAGACGACACACTCAATTCTGGTGTTCCTCTCCCTGGCAATGGGTTCCTTCAGCAGCAATGGAAGTACAGGCAGCTACGAGGGGATTTCCAGATGAGTTTGTCTTGGAGTCGATTGATGCCACCAACCCAAGGGGAGAAGTCCTTTTAGGGCTTCTCTAGTCGAGGCAAATTCAGAGCTTCAGCATTGCAGCAGAGCTTTACCGGGCAAACCAATGGTCCAAGAGTTGCAGCCATTGGCTCTTCAAAGCTCTTACTCAGATTCCTTCGTCCAGTGGTCGACTGTACCTTCCAAGAAAAAGACCTTGCCTTTTATGCAGGTCTCACCCATTCATCCACAGCCTAGCTGTCAATGACACAGCAGGGTGGCATTCCTCCAAGGACAGCCAGTCAATCACTTTTGGGTGCATTCATGTAATCAAGGTGTCGATCTAGAAAAGTAGACACCCATCGATCATAAGGCTATGTATTATGTTGGCCGAAGACCAACCGTCTCATGCATCTAGTATTATAAATATATAGCCATAAGCTTGCCTAAGGTGTGGCCATTTTAAAAGCGACTGAAATCGCCATTTTGTTTTGTCTAACATTTGCTTTTTGCCTCATGTAAAACTGCTTTGCTGAAATGTTATTCTGCTTCACTAGTGCACAATGCAAGGCCGCGAGTGGCATGTTGAAACATAACGCAGTAACTCAGACAGAAATGTCCGGTCCCCTCCCTCGCATATCCTTGGAGTGAGCAGCAAGGCATTCTAATCAGTACAGCAGGTGCCAGCACAGTAGAAACGCTAGAGCGGACATTAAATGACTTGTATTATTCTCTTCTTTGCGGCCCACCTTTCCTGATCCCGGTACAGCCCTGCAGAGCAAGTTGCCCCCCCCCGGGGCACAAATAGAAACTAGGAGACAGCAAGGCCTGGAATGTGTCTCTCCCTACGCACAGCTTGGTTGCAGAAAACAGAAGCATTGTGTTCACAGACTTAATGTCTGTGGGCTTACAAAATTGCAAACTGTTACACAACGAATGTTTAAAGGTGTCAAACTGTCACCATTGTCAATCATCGTGCCTAGTTCAAAGGAAATGCAATAGGGGTGGTATAAGTTGTGACACTACTGAATACTAGATGCTTGTTTTGTATATATCTAACCGTTGTATGAATTTCGCTCTCTTGCGTCCCCTGAGGTCTGATCCACACATCGTGGGGCGTGGGACCAGTTGGCCAACTGAGACTATTTGTTTTGCAATAAACCCTAGATTTTGGGAATACAACCTCATGTCTGGCGTATCAGTTCGTGTGTGGTGATTTTGCCTTGTTTCCACAAACGAGGGTCCCTCAGGGGCCCCTTCAAGATGGCGCCCGAATAGGGACCCTCCCCCACTTGTTCCATTGTGTACGTTGAGAGATAAGGAAGGCGGAAAGAACGGCGAAGACGGAACGATCGAGCCGGGATCAAGAGGTGTTCGGGGCGCCCTTGCGTAAGCGATGACTCCTATGCCGATCTGCACACATCTGATCCCCGATCGACGTGCCCGGCCAGAGAACAAGGAGGTGAGGGTCCCGAAACGAGGTAGAGTGAGCCAAGATACGCAGACACGACGTCATTGGTTGCGTCAGTATACGGACGAATTGTGTCTTGAAAAGACAACTTGACTGATCAGGTGAGTCGTGCCCCGATTCAAAAGTGATCCCGATATTGGTTGAGAGTTTATTTTGCAAAATCAAACACCCAGAGTAAGGTCGATTAGCCAAGGGTCAGGTTAAAACATGCCTGGGGTATTGTCCACTCTGGCAGGTTTTTTCCAGTGCGGCAGACAATCTTTGGAAACTGGTGAGGTCGCGTTACCGGTGGGAACGCTGCCATATGAGATGTATGTGAAATACAGTGTGGGAGCGATAATGTTTTGTGAGATTTGGCATAAAAAAACAAAGCAGGAAGATCTTCAGTGGCCGAATAATGGGAGTTTTGAGATGACGAGGATAGATAATTTGGAGAAGGTGTTAATAAAAAAGAAAACTCGCCCTGCGGCATTTGATATCCTTAGGGACTGGAGAAGGGAAGCTATGCTTCGATGAAGTAGAGAAACATGCGCGCAGGCATAAATGGAAATCGGACAGAGCGGAAGAGAGGGAGGAGAAGGAGTGGAATAATAGTTTGAGAAAATCAAATAGGCGCGACCAGTTGAGTATAAAAAAAATATATCCACAACGAGAATTGCATTCATCAGATGAATTGATGGAAAAAATATTGACTGATATGAAACAAGGCCCAAGACGAGAGACTCAAAAGACAGTGTCAGTGGCTTTAGCTCAACCCCCTCCTGTTGCTCAGCCCCTCCCGACTGTTCAGATCCTAGCACAGTCACAGACGCAACAGACACTGCCCGTTCCCATGATTCCATCTGCACCTCCCACCTTAGAGATAGTTTCTGTCCCATCTTCCCCTCCCGTAATTGAACTTGAAGTTATTGAAACAGAAGGGGCTGAACAGAGGGGATGTACGAGTGTAACTCGAAGTGCGATTAGCAAGGAGAGGAAGCGAGAGTTGCAAGAACAGGCCGAAATGTATATAGATGGGAATGATGAGACGGCAGCGATGGCTTCCATATTTGACTTCAGGAGGAGCAACGAAAGACAGGTAGTGTTGGAATGCATGGGTGAATATTTAGTGGCTAGATGGAACCAGTTGATTGGGAAGTTACCGCCACAACGATTGTTAGATTTGAATGCATTGGCACGTTGTAGAGGGAGGGATGAAGAGATGAGGGAACATGTAGACCGACTTTTTGAACTCAAGAATGAACTTGATAATGAGTATGCTGAAATGTTTGCCACACCTGGGTATAGGAGTAGAGATATTAGGAGAGATAGAACTGAGGCGGTAGAGCCATATATACAGCGGCGATATTTGTCGTCAAGACAGGTGACCGACTGAGTGTATATGAGAGGCGTTGAAATGGATTTCAGACCCTAGTATTCCCGCAATAGAGATACACAAGATATTTGATGAGTACACCTTGCCCATGAAAAGACAAGCATTGCAGATAATGGCTGAACATCTGATAGACAAAGATGTAAGTGAGAAGAAAGCCAGCCCCTCCCCCCCGAAATAATAACAATATATAAGAGGGCATTTGAACGCGGAACAGGAGATCAGCCTTATCACTTGACTTTGGAATATTACTACATATGAGAGAGGGGGGAGGAACAGCAAGTGCAGTATTTCCCATGAGAGAAGTCCCACCTACCTTTGTACCGAAAGTAGAGATTTCTGCAACAGGTACCGTAGCGGCGCAGGTAACGCCAGCCCATTATACCGCCCAATATGTACATGTCCCCTTTTCCAGACAGGAAGTGAACAGCATAAAACAGACGATTCCCGATATAAGAAAGAATCCCGCAGGATTTTATAAAGAAGTAGAGTCCTGCCTGCAAACATCCGTGCTCATATGGGTGACATAGATTTTATATTCCCAGTAATATTACCAGCAGATATATGGAAGCAAATAAGGAAAGTGGATGATGCAACGGCCTATGGCGCAACATGGGCGGATTTAGAACTAGAGGATAGGAATAAAGAGGTGGGAGGGAAACCGGGGCCAAATATGGCAGCATTACCAGCACACGAATAATACAGAAATTGAAAGGAATTGTTCTAGAGAAAAGAATTCAATGGGACAAACTGACTGCATGTGTCTAGGGCAACGATGAACTAGCCACGGATTATTTTAATAGATTTGAGGAAGTCTTCACAGATTTTAGTGGACAGGATGTAAGTACAGATTCGGGGAAAAGGCTATTTGTTGAAAAATGTGAGAGGGTTAATACTTCCCCATTCAAAACTTAATGACATCGGAAAGTGCATGGCAAGCAAAAATGTTGCGTGAAGTATTATATGGCTCAATATTACGAGAACAGAGTAAACGCTGAGAAAGAAAGAGGTGAAGGATAGAACAAATTTAAAGACAAGGGTGCTACTCCAGCAAGTAGTGGGACACAATAGAGGTAGAAGAAATGCCCAAGGCAGAGGTAATTCGAACATGCATGGAGGGCCCCTGGGATTGAATCAGTGTGCGTATTACAGAGAGGAAGGTCACTGGCGAGCACAATGTCCACACTTGCAAAATAGAAATGGGTATGTCCAGAGAAGACGGCATAGGGGGCATCCAGGCGCAAATGGGCATAATAGAAATAGCATGCAGCAGCACCAAAATAGTCAAGGGAATCATGCCCAAAATCAGAACCAAGCTCAAAATCAGACCTCTACTCAGAACCAGAGCCAGCAGAACATGCAAAATGGGAATAGAGGAAGGGGCGGGAACATTTTTGATACTCCTGCGAATGCGTACTATAATAGCAGCGATTACACATCAGATGATGTGTTTCCCCAATAGGACAGCCAAGACAGGGGTCGGAACCAGTGTCTATTCCCGTTAATCAGAACGGACCCTACGTAGAAATGAAAGTCGGGGATAGTGAGCACAGATACCTCGTTGATATGGGGGCACAAAAGTGTTCGATAGACCATCCCTTGGTTCCAGAAATACCACTGTCAGGGCATAAAAATATTTCAGTAGGGTTTGCAGGTACCCCAGTGATTAATCCAGTGTCCCAACCAATAGCAGTAACATTAGGCCCATTCACTGAATACTGTCCATTCCTTTTAATAGAAAACTGGGGAGAATCTGTTGGGATTGAATTTATTGAAAAAACTAAGTGCAGTTATCCACTGTACGCCAGATGGAGTATTTTTGACCATTTCTCCACAGAATGTGCCAGTACCTGAATTTTTGTCTAAACCTTTGCCTTTAAGTGAAGTGCCAACTTGTATATGGGCGGTAAATGACAATGATGGGGGATGCTTGACGATAGAGCCAGTGAAAATTCCACTAAAAGGAGGAGTAACGTTACCACGTATTCCGCAGTACAAAATCTCAGCGGAAGCAGAAAAAGGATTGAAAAGTGTTGTGCCTGATTTGGTAAAATTGGGAGTGATTGAAGATTACAGGCAGCACGTGTAACAGTCTCATTCTCCCGGTGTACAAGAAAGTCAGTAATGAGGTACCGTACCGTTTCATAATTGATTTGCGTGCATTACACAAAGTAGTAGATCCGCAATTTCCATTGGTGCCAGATGTTACCACAATTTTGACAATGATTCCTGCTTTAGCAGAATACTTTAGCGTTATTGATTTGAAGAATGCTTTCTTCAGTATTCCAGTACACCAAGAAAGTAGATATTTGTTCGCCTTCACGTTAGGACGATCATTCACATATACGCACATTCCACAAGGCTACATCCGAGTATTTACAGCAGAGCATTGAAAGAACTAGACATGCTAGAATTACCAGCAGGTTGTGTATTACTACAATATATAGATGACCTATTAATTGCAGCAGACACAGAAGGGATTTGTAAAAAAAAGAGTACCGTTTTACTATTAACACATTTAGCAGCACATGGCCACAAAGCAAGCTTAAAGAAGTTTCAGTATTGTCGAAAGTAGGTGGCTTATTTGGGTTACCTACTTTCGAGAGAAGGGAGAAGACTAACACCAAAGCGAATAGAGAGCATTTCTGGTATGCCTATTCCAAAAACACAAAAAGGAGTCAGAGCTATAATAATAGGCATGGCTTCTTATTGTCAGCAGTGGATAGTGAATTTAGCTCTAATTGTGAAGCCAATGGTGGAGTTGACAAAGAAGGATGCTGTGATGCCTTTGCAGTGGAGTGAAGAATGTCAGAGCATTTGGTTTGCCCAAAACTGCGTTGTGTTCCGCGCCAGTTTTGGGCACACCAAATTATGAAAAAAAAAATTAGTTTGTGCATGAGAACGACGGCTGCACGCTGGCTGTTCTAACACAGGAACAAGGTGGAAGAAATAGGCTGTGCTGCTATTTTTCTTCTGCGCTGGACCCTGTAGCGCGCGCATTACCACGAGGTTTGCGAGCTGTTGCAGCAGCTGCTGCGTCAGTAAAACTAACGGAAGGGATGGTATTGGGGCACACCTTAATTCTGATGGTGCCTCATGCCATAGACATTCTATTAAACACAACACAGACGCAACACCTCACCTCTGCTAGATTGACTAGATACGAAATTGTCCTGTTCGCGCCACACATCCAAATTATGAGGCGTAGCGCTTTGAATCCGGTTGAATTAATGCCACTGCCCATGGAAAAACTTGATGGAAATGAATCACCTCCCCGTGATTGCTTAATGGTTACTGAGGAAGAAACGAAGGGGGGGAATTGATTTAACAGACACCCCACAAAAAGAGCCAGATGGAGTTGTTTCGTGACGGCTCCCGTTTTAAATTGCCGGATGGCACAACTGCTGCCTATGCAATCACCACATTAAAAAGTATTGGAGAGTAAAAGAATCCCCTACAACTCTGCACAAGCGGCGGAGATAATAGCATTGACCAGAGCTTGTGAGATTTCTGAACATCTTAGTGTAAACATTTACACTGACAGCCAATACGCCTTTGGCGTGGTTCATAACTTTGGCCGACTTTGGGCTGAGAGAGGTTTAACATCACATGGGGCTAGAATACAACATGGCCCTTTGATTGCACGATTGTTGTCTGCACTTACGTGTCCGAAGAACCTGGTAATAATAAAATGCGAGGCGCATAAAAAAGTAACATGCAAAGTGGGAGAGGGAAACGCATTTGCAGACGGGATTGCGAAACAAACTGACCTGAATGCCAGAATGTTCACAGTGCAGTCAGAGGAAGTGCCCTGCATGTTGGAGAATTGAATTGCCACTTTCAAAGAAATGCAGGCGGAAGCCACTGCAGATGAAATACAAGGGTGGGCTGAGGGCTCTGCTGAATTAGATCTGGAGGGTTGCTGGGTAGACAAGAAGAATAGAAATTGGATGCTGCCCAACTCCTATGTAACTGCAATGGTCACGATGCCTCACAGCCCTACTCATATTTGTGCCAAAAAGATAGTTCAACACTTAGCCACAGTATGGGAAAATGCGCACAAAGAAAAATGCTGAGAGGTTGGTGCAAAATTGTATCACGTGTCTACAACACAATGAGGGGAAGGGAACGGTGACGCCAACAGGCAGTTTTGGTCCTCCCTCTATGCCTTTTGAGTTAATCCATTTTGATTTCATAGAAATGGAGGGATGCCAAAACTTGAAGTATGTCCTAATGGTCATATGTGCATTTAGCAAGTGGGTGGAAACATATCCATTGAAAGACTGCACTGCTAGGAGTACGGCGAAAGTAATGTTAAAAGAATACTTTTCCCGTTTTGGCCTGCCCCGTGCCATATGGTCAGAAAACGGTCCACATTTTGTGGGTGCAGTAATATTACAGATTTGTGCAGGTCTCCAGATCGATAAGCGATTCCATTGTTCTAGGCACCCCATGTCTGTCGGTCTTATTGAACGCCATAACGGTATCTTAAAATCTAAGATTAGCAAGATATGCGCAGGAAGCAAGTTAAACTGGGTAGATGCATTACCGCTAGCGTTACTGTGCATGCGCATATCTGTGCAGGCGAGAACTGGGCTCTCCCCGTATGAAATTGTTATGGGGAGACCAGCGAATGTTTGGTGTGCACCTCAGCCAAAGAGGCTGAGGGAACTGGAATATCTTGTGCTCAGTATCTATTGTAATCTGTTAATACAACAATTGCGTTTGATTCATCAGCAGGTGCAGGAGGCATTGCCAATAAGATACACTGGCCCGGGACACGCACTGGAGCCAGGAAACTGGGTGCTAATAAAGAACTTTGAGTGAAAGACATTGTTAGCACCCCGATGGCGTGGACCCTACCTGATCCTCCCGACTACGCAAACAGCAATTCGGGTGGATGGGAGGAAGGCGTGGATACACGCAACACATGCCAAGAAGGTCCCACCACCGTCTGAAAAACTGACCGAGACGACCAGAAAGAGACAGCGGTCCCAGCAATGAAAGACACGATTGCCAGTTCTTTGCCACAAAATCTGCCTGATCCTGAAGGAAAGCCTGAAAAGATTGCTGTGGAAGAGGAAGGGCAAGGAGTGCCCCAACGTTGTCCAGCAGAATTTGCATCACTGCTGGCAAACGCAGAACGTGTACCTCTTTGGCGCCCACCCTCTTTCAGCGTGAAACGAAAGCTGCATCACTGCGGCGCTCATCTGCTATTGCACCGCAGGCTGACTCCGAGCTGGAGTCTGGAAGTGCACCTGCACCATTTGTTGATCACACGATAAAAGGAGCAACGTGATACAATTTGCGGCCCAGGAAGAAGGAGTGATCGAACCTGCATTCCTGTTGATTTTCTTTTTGTTGCCTCCGTTTCCTATTCTCGGATGAAGTAGGAACCGGAGGCCTAGAGGAGAGCGTTGTGAGGGTTGTGCAAATCTGACAGCCCAATAATCCAGGCTCCTCGGTGCCAACACAAAATCCATGTGTCCTGAACCCGTACAGACAAACGGGGCGCACATGGTACGAAGGCAATTGATAACTGCTCTGGAGTTCTTGTGAGCAAATGTGCAGACGCACAGAGATCTTGCCCAACGTGTAGCAATCCATGCTGCTAAGAACTGGCAGGATAGGCTGTTGACATCATCGAACTTATTGACATTCCAATGAGTGCAACAACGAGAGAGATTCACGACAAACACTGCAGAGGAAGAAGCACCGCGAGAGAAAATGCCGGAACCAGCTTTTGCCTCCTCCTGCACCACTGCCGATATTGAATTAAACCTAGAAACTGAAAGATTACACAAAAAGAGTTATCGAAAAAAATGGTATGCTAATTCTAAATAATGTGCGTAATGAGCATAATAGCCCCAGTAACGACAGCAATGGTATTATGGTACCTGGAAGAAATGCACCCCTTAGAAATTCTCTTGCCCATAAGAAACTCCTCCACCACTGAAAGCCCTGTTCATGTAATTACTTACACTGTCCCCAATAGAAGAGAAGGTTATGGGAATAACACATTACTGCAAATAATGAACATGACACATTCAATTTTGAAAAAGAATAACTGTTGGGTGTCTGTGTGTGTGCTCCTTTGCCACAGCATGGTAGCAAAGGAATAGGTTGGTATGTGCAGCCACTAACATTAAGTTCTGCATGCAGTGCATCTCTGAGTACATTATATTAAGGAAAATGGAATAAAAGTGAAACGGTTCAATTAGATAGCACAAACATGAATGAATTTGAGGAGATAATCATGAGACCTATAGGTTGCTCCATATTTTATAGAGCACGAATGATAACGCCAAAAGCTACGCCCAAACCAATGCCACAAGATAGATTTGTTTGTGCCGGAAAAACCATCAGTAATCATATTTCGTATGAGATCAGAAGGAAATAAAGATGCAGTGCCTCCCTCCTATACAGAGAAATACAGCCCACGTTCTGTTCCATTTTGCTTAAAGAAGAAGGTCTCTTATTCAGCAGGGACAGTCACTAGATGTATGAATACAGCGATTCTTACAAGGGAAGTAGAACCAGTATATGGAGGTGACCCTGTATATTTTATATGTGGAGAAAAAGCATATCCTTGGTTGCCTAGAAACTGGGGAGGTACTTGTTATTTGGGACTTTTGTTCCCAGGAGTGTTTCTTTTAAAAACAACGGATATAGCCAAACTATCTAGATCTAGGCCACAAAGGAGTAATGAAGATGGAATAGTAGAAGACGTAGCAAAATCATTTGTACCATTTTTGGCCCAAGCAATAAACTCCTATAATATATGACAACTATCCAGAATCTTAGAAAAAAAATGGAACAGATATATTATACAACATGACATTAGAGGAGAAAGGGATTGGATTAATGACACTTCAGAAAAGAATGGCTCTTGATGTAGTCTTGGTTGATTGTGGCGGTGTTTGCAAAATTGTGGGATCAGCGTGCTGTGTATTTGTAAACGACTCCTCTCCTACGATTTTTGAAGCGATAAGAAAGCTACATGTCAAGGTCTGAACTCCATACCCAAGAAGGAGGTTGGGATATAGGCCCCTCGATCATAAGGCTATGTATTATGTTGGCCAAAGACCAACTGTCTCATGCATCTAGTATCAGAAATATATAGCCATAAGCTTGACTAAGGTGCAGCCATTTTAAAGCGACTGAAATCGCCATTTTGTTTTGTCTAACATTTGCTTTTTGCCTCGTGTAAAACTGCTTTGCTGAAATGTTATTCTGCTTCAATGGTGCACAATGCAAGGCCGCGAGTGGCATGTTGAAATATAACGCAGTAACTCAGACAGAAATGTCCGGTCCCCTCCCTCGCATATCCTTGGAGTGAGCAGCAAGGCATTCTAATCAGTACAGCAGGTGCCAGCTAGTCTCGGTAAGCACAGTAGAAACGCTAGAGCGAACATTAAATTACTTGAATTCTCTTCTTTGCTGCCCCCCTTCCCTGAGCCCAGTACAGCCCTGGAGAGCAAGTTGACCCCCCCCCCCGGGCGCACAAATAGAAACTAGGAAATAGCAAGGCCTGGAATGAGTCCCTCCCTACGCAAAGCTTGCTTGCAGAAAACAGAAGCATTGTGATCTTTAAAACACAGACTTAATGTCTGTGGGCTTACAAAATTGTAAACTGTTACACAATGAATGTTTGAAGGTGTCAAACTCGTCACCATTGTCAAGTAAAAAAGTAAAACCTGCCGCACTGACAAAAGGGCCCACTTTTGGTTTAATGAAGAACTAGCCTCCTTAAGAATCAAATTTTCAGAAAAGGCCATTAAAGAAAGGTGCACCACCATTTAAGACGCCTTATGCACGAAAATTACCTTACTACAAAATAAAATTACCACTAAAAGACAGCTCCTAGCTGACAAACCCCATAGACACAAACCCCACCCCACCCCACCTACCTCCCGCGATAAACCCAAGCCTCCCTTCCACTTCAGTCCAGTCTCCCAAGAAACTGTACTCAACACCATCACCAAACTCAAAGCTTCCAACTGCAAAGGCGATAGTGTCCCAGCTAAACTAGTGAAGGACTGCGCAAGCACACGCGCCTCTATCATTACCAACTTTGTCAACTCCTCCTTCAACATGAATTCAGTCCCAGCCAGCATCAAAAAAGCATGGGTCACACTCCTCAAAAAACCATCATTGGACCCCAGAATACCCACAAATTACCGGCCTATAACAACGGTCCCTTTCCTACTCAAAATTATCGACAAAATAGCTTATACACGAATTCAAGCACACCTTGAACAGAACCAGCTGCTAGGAACCATACAATCAGGCTTCAGGCCCAACCATAGTACGGAAACGGCACTCCTAGACCTCAAAATCCAGATGGACACTATTAGAGATTCAGGTAAACTATGCATACTCCTGTTAGACCTCTCTGCTGCTTTTGACCTCGTGGACCATGATAAACTATGTACATCCCTAGCCAATGACTTAACTTCTCCAATGATGCCACAAAGTGGGTGAAATCTTTCCTGGCTGAACGTACTTCCAGAGTGGCCATAGGCAAGGAAGCTGCCGACCCAATACCAGTACCCATAGGAGTTCCCCAGGGCTCATGCCTCTCCCCTACACTTTACAATGCTTATACCAAGCTCCTCTTCTCTGCCCTTGACGATATGGGTGTCATCTACACCAATTTTGCAGATGACACCCAGATCCTCTTACCCATCACAGGCAACTATGATCATGACACCATGGTCATTAACACAATATACACAATCACCCAAAACTGGTTACCAATTGAAGCAAGAATAATCTTCAAAACCCTATGTATTACACACAAATGCCTGACTAAAAAAGCACCCATGTATCTGATTAATGTAGTACAGAAACAAGAAAGCATCAGAACACTACGTTCTAATGACAACCACTACCTAATGATTTCCCGCTACAAAAACACTAGAGTGGGGGGAAGCAGTTTCCGTGTACTAGCACCACATCACTGGAACTCTCTCCCTATCCACATAAAAAAAGACACCACATTCCCCAGCTTCAAAAAGCAATTGAAAACCTGGTTATTCAACCAATACTAATATCCGTCTCTCACCTGTACCAGCCCAATGATTAGCTTCTTAATCAGCAACCCGGATTGTACCTAACCTGTATGATGTATGTACTGATGTAATGTATGACTCATATGCCTGCTTGACATGCTTCCTGTTTTCCTTCTACAAGCCTATCCTTTACTGTAAGACTAATTATTAAGTTGTCTGTAACCACGCCGTGATACCCCAGGGTCTGGGCTTGTAACAAATGTAATAAATAAATAAAAATCATCGTGCCTAGTTCAAAGGAAATGCAATAGGGGCGGTATAAATTGTGACACTGATTACTAGATGCTTGTTTTGTATATATGTAACTGTTGTATGAATTTCGCTCTCTTGCGTCCGAGGTCTGATACAGTCGCGGGGCGTGGGACCAGTTGGCCAACTGAGACTATTTGTTTTGCAATAAAACCTAGATTTTGGAAATACAACCTTGTGTCTGGCGTATCAGGTCGTGTGTGGCGATTGTGCCTTGTTTACACAAACGAGGGGCCCCTTCAAAGGGGATTAAGCACACAGAGTGTCGGGCACCTCCCTCACTTCCTGCCCTGCCAGACACGATGGAGACAATCCTGCCAAAGAGAAAATGAACAAAGGGACCAAACCTGGTTTGGCGCGCAGAGTAAATCAAGAACGACCTTTCCAACAAGAAATGGCAAAAAAAAGAAGACCGGGCACCCATGAGTGCTTTACTGCAGCTGCAATTGCAGCCTGCGGTAGAAACAATGGTAGGAAAAAGTAAACCACTGCCACCAGCCGTTAGTTGTAGAAAGGGTAACAAAATTTACGCGAGAAACTAGACAGCGGGGATACTAAGTAAGCCCTCCAGCACCCTATGGTAAGATAGTGTGTGCTTGGTCTAGACAGTTACAATTGTAAGTAAAGTCAATTTCACTTCACTGCTCTTGGAAACAGTTATCTAAGAGAAGGTATTTAAACCTTGTGGAAATCTGGAAGACTTACCTGTGTCACTGGATTGAAGGTGCTGTGTGACAATGTAAAAGGATGATGCCTATGGAGTTTGTCAGACTTCAAAACCAAAAGAAAGTGTCCAAATCAATGAAAAAATACATGAGTGGGAAAAAGGTCACACTCAAGGATTAAAATTGAAAGTCCTAACGTCCAGCAAAAAGAGCTGGGGGTCTCCAAGATAGAAGGGAATTAGCACATTTCTGAGACTACTCCTTAACAGCACCTCCCTCGCTTCCTGCACTGTCAGACACAGTGGAACCAGAGGCATGTTGCAATACTGAAGATCACCAAAGGCGAAGGCAAAGCGAACAAAAGGGTTAAACGTCGCTTGGCGTGCAGAGTAAAACCCAAGAAAGACCACAAACAAGAAATGGCGAAAAAGATGACCAGGGCTATTGGTGACATAATGGTCACCCATGGGTGACATACGGCAGCTGAGGATTCAGCCTGCGGTAGAAAAGCACAATTATAGGAAAATCAAACCACTGCCATAAGCCATTTAAGGTAGTGATGGCAACATAAAAAAATGTTACATGAGTAAGTAGAAAAAGGGGCTAAGTAACCCCCCCCCACCCCTAGCACTCAACATATTATGTTATGTTAGGTTATTAAATTTCTATAGCTCTACAAGCCCTGAGGCATCCAAGCGCTCCATCACAAGCAGAGAGGTCAGTGAGGACAACCGAAGATGTAGGTTAGATGAAAAGTTCTGTCTTCAAGAGTTTCCGGAAAGCCAGGTGATTGCTCTCTGTACGGAGCCCTAACGGTAGATTATTCCAGGCCTTAGCCACGAGCACCGGGAAAGAACGTCCATTTCCACGGGCTTTCTTAGTCCTTGGCACCTGCAGACTTAGAGTCGTTGTAGAGCGCAGATTTCTTGCCGGTTGATATATCATGATTTTGTCCTTCAAATAATTAGGGACTGTTCCATAGATGCATTTATGACCTAACGTCAATAATTTAAAGGAAATCCTGGCTGATACTGGGAGCCAATGTAGCTCCCTTCTCGCGTTAGAGGTGGGTTCATGCCTCTTCATACCGTATATTATACGTACAGAGGCATTTTGGATTTTCTGCAATTGCTGTACGTCTTCTCTACTAGCCCCCCCCCCCAACAGAGCATTGCACTAGTCAAGTCGTGGCAAGATAACGGCTCTGACCAGTTTGGCTCGGTTGTTTTCAGAGATAAGAGGGGCGACCTGCCTCAATACTCGTAGATGATATTGGGTATTTTTTACTATAGCATCCACGTGTATGCCTGCATCCAAGGAAGCCTCCATATAAACACCTAATGTTTTTACCTTGCCAACAACTTCAATAAAGCTATCATCAACCTGAAAGCCAATGAAAGCCTTAGCTAGTCCCTCTCTCGGTTTATTGGGCCCGTAGATCATTAGTTCCGTCTTTCCTGCATTTAGGCATAGCCAGTTTGTGGTCATCCAGTCTTTTATTACACTGTATAACTTATTTAATTTGAGTTGGTCTGCTTGATGGTCACCTGAAAGTTCCATTGACAACTGGAAGTCATCTGCATAGTTGGTGAAAAAATAGCCCAACTTCTCCAATTCTCTGCATAGAGGGGCAATATAAATGTTAAAGAGCAAGGGCGACAGACAAGCTCCTTGTGGAACGCCACAAAAGATAGTCTCTACTTCCGAGAAGACCTCGCCCCAAGATGGGGTGGGCTGGATCTACAGAGAGAAAAAGTAAAGTCAATTTCACTTTACTATTCTTGGGAACAGTAGTTCACAAGAAAAGGTATTTCAGCCTTAAGTGAAGCTAAAAGGATTTCTCCGACACTGAAGGCGCGGCTTGTCACTATACAAAAAGTACATGCCTATGGGCTTTGTCAGACTCCAAGAACAAATAAAACAGTACAAATCCGATAAAAAAAAATACATGAGAGTGAGAAGAAGTTCAAGTCCTAAAGTCCAGCAAAAGAGCTAGGCGTCGCCAAGGTTGAAGGGAATTAGCACAGAAATGAGAATTCTCCCCAACAAAAAGTATTGCTCTTAGCTGTATTTTGAGTAGGAGGAAAAATGTATTGCACCTAGCTGTATTCTGGGGCAGAAAATGTATTGCACGTAGCTGTAATTCAGGGGCAGGAAAGTGTTACACTTAGATGTATTGTGGGAGTAGGAATGTTATCGTGTATAGATTGATTTTGAGAGGAGGCAAGGTGTCGCACTGAGCTGTGTTCTCGGGGTAAAAAAATTATTTGCACTTCGCTGTATTTTGGGGGTAGGAAATGTGTCTCACTCAGCTGTAGTCTAGGGGTAAAAGTGTATTACACTCCGCTGTACCTTGGGGCAGGAAGCGTGTTGCACTTGGATACAGGGAGAAGATATAGGGTAGATTAAAACATGTGCTTCGAAGACCTTGTGTAGATTAGCAGATTTATTTATTGCCTATGAGGAACTGTGAAGGCCAGCACATGTATGGATTGTTGGATGAAATTGGTTTGCTTAGAAGAAACTGAAGGGTAGCACATGTATTGCAATTAGAAAAACTTGTGCAGGTTAGGAGACGTATACCATGTGAAGAACTGACGGAAATTCGGAAGGTAGCATGAGGGTGGGCATCGTTGCTGCACCTTACTTTTAAGGTGGCAATTTTAAACACACTTGAAGGACCTGGGGACGGGCTGTGTAACACTAAGATCCACACAGTGGGTGGGTATTTTGTGGTACTTAGATTGTATGTGACATAAAGTACTGCTCTTTGCACCTAGTTGGAATCTAAGCGGTAGACAAATTTGAATGTATAAACAAGAGAACAGTTCTGGTTAGAAAGGTAGGAACGAAGCCCGTGAAGAACAGAAAGCCTGTGAAGAACAGAAAATGCAATCCCATGGACGAAAGGGCAGCAGAAAGAATAAAATGATAGACTGCGTCAAAAGCAGCAGAGAGCTGAAGCAAACCAAAACGATTTAGACAGAATAGGAGAAAGTCACTGACAAATAGGGCTGTTTCTGTAGAGTGAAGAGATTCCAATTGGTGCACAGTTAAGAGTGAATGATCATCACGATCGGCAGAAACCGATTTCCTTTAGGTTTTGGTCTCCTACCCCTCTGAACTCAAATAAGTCATTTCTTCATGTACTCGTGAGAGATGAGAAGAAACCTAGGCACACGAGTATGCACACACACACACACCACATTCCAGTAATGTAGCTTGTCAGTATAATGTGTTCAGATTAGGCTGTGCAATTTAAATAAGTGGGTTTACAGCAGATACCCTCATTCGAATTAACCATTTAAAATTACGTCTTAAAGCAATCTATGAAGATTGAATAAAGATAAGAGAACAGGGCTGCAATTAAGCAATATTCACGAGAAAGACATGGGTACTATTTGAATTCTGCACTTCAAATTTAAAAAAGAAACGTTTTACATAAAATAATCCCATTTTAAGGAATGGTGTTCAAAACATGCAAATCATACTGTACTGCAACCAATAGGAAATTCAAACATTTTGCAAGAGGATGACCAATCTTTTACCTCCATCTGAACGTTAAAGACTCCTCGCTTTTCCTCAATTCTTTCTTTGATGACAGACATGGCTTGGTTTAGGACAGAGAGGCCTTCGGTTCTCTCTAGTGTTGTGGTGGTCATCACATATCGAGGAGGGGCAATTAGGTTTATCTGCACAACACAAAGAAAATAAATTAACCAACAAACATGAAGACAAATCTATGAATGCCTCTTGCAATGTTGCCTGCTACTGCCGCAAACCATATCAATTCTCTGCAAGAATGAGGTACGGGTCTAGACTTGCTTATCCAAAAATGTGCAACTCCATCAGAGCTTGCTTCAAGTGCAGCACAACACACCTATAAAGCTGTTAGGGGAGTTTCCCAAACTCTTCTGAAGGTATGACCTCACAAAACTATCCCAATGGTTTGTAGATCCCCCAATACTTATCAGTCTGTACTACTCATGGAACCTGGGTAGAGTGGCAGAGCAGCCAGGCTTATAAGAGGAAGATGTGAGCTGTAGGTATGTACACTAGTAATGCACATCAAAGAAACACTCAACAAATGTATATTAAAATAGATTATATTTACACAAGAATCACTGTCAAATACTTAGCACATTGCACTAAAACAAATAGGATTACTTTAGGATACTTTCCAAAAGCCACTGCTTAGTTTGTAGTTGCTCGCAGTGACAATGGTTACAGCTTTTGACAGCAAGGACAGCTCCATCGTATTATCGTTAACATGCACTTGCGAATCTTAGCAGAAATACCTTAAAGACATTTACTCTTCCTACACATAAAAAATAGTGACTTTTGGAAAGGAAAATAATTGGTTAGTGTTATACTAGCAAGGCTTAAGTTTCTAGAGGCAGTTTCTTTGCACAGCAAGGTGGTCCAAAACGCAACCCAACCTAAAGGCAGTTCGGAGAGGGCTCAAAATCTTGACAAGCAGCAGAACAATGAAAACTCCTGTGGATATTTTCTAGTCTGTAGTCTCTACAATGGAAGGGGTCAACCAATGTTGGAAATCGCTAAAAGGGACACTCAGGGGATTGAGTCATTGGTAAGAGGGGGGTTGCCCTAGACACCTATGTGCACTCAAATGCTCTCGAGCGACTTTTCGGATCAAGGAAAGCAACACCTTTTCCACGACAGTACCTTAGGTTTGAAGAAAAGATTGTGGCTGGATTTTCCTCAATGTGGCAACGCTGTACCCGACCTCTGGATTCCTTGGTCAGATGACAGAAGGCAGGACAATGGACGGGATCTCTCAGCAACAGTCTCGAGGGAGGACCTCTGGCACAGCTTTCAGCAACTTCTTTGGTCACTAATTTTGGTGCCTTTTCTGCAGCACCAACAAAACGTGATTCGCCTGGACAATCTTCTTCGGTGCCTGGCGTCCCGCACTCTGTTGAGGGGACTTGACAGTCGGCTTATGTCTCTGGAGGTTCACCCGGAGCTCAGCAAAGATTTGGACGGATTTGTAAATTCCACGATGATGCACTTCAATTGGGTCAGAGGTCTCCTGGTATTGGGGTTCTGCAACTCGAGGGGCACAGCGCCTCAGAAGATGGCGCCGATTAAAGTAGTCTTGGGACTGGTTGTTGCCACCAGTCAAAAGAGAGAGAGTCCTCTTCGGAATTCCTCTGGCGCACCGAAAACTGGGTCAGGACAGCAGTGGTCGCTTCAAAGTGTTGCAAAGGGCCTGCAGGAGTCACTGATCGTCTTCTTTGGTTACTTCAGTTTCCAGTGGTCGACTTGATTTTCAACTCCGGAGCCTCACCTTTTATACAGCTTCAGCACACTCCCCTGCAATTTACAGAAAGAGGCAGGTGGCTGTCCAATCAGGACAGCCAGACTCCCAGCGCGAGCTGGTTCCATTCAGGCACTCATGCAGACAAAGGGCAGGGCCACTTCCTGCTTGTCCAGACATACTGGAGCGTAGATGGGGACAGCCAAGGGTTCCTGCCAAAAGAAAAACACACACAGGCCTCCCCCTCCCAGTACGGCATAAGGGATGACAAAAAACAACCACGCTAGTAATGGCGAAAAAAGAAAGGAGCCACCAAGTTAATACTTGGGTGCCCTATTGTGCTTTAACATAGCCTAGGCTACAACATTCACACAATATTTATTTATTGTGCATTTGTAAGGCACTTACACATCAGGTAGGGTAGAATACTGCCACCAGCCGTAATTGGAAGGTTGTGTCTGTGAATAAAAAATAAAAACAGGAGCAGAGAGAAGGGGGATACTAAGTAGCCCCTTGGTGTAAATTTAGAAGAGGAGACCGATTGAGTGGTGCCCTTCATACAATGTTCACTTTGGTGTGTGTATAGTAGGAAAACATTGCTTGAATTGTTAGCTCAGTTTCATCACTGGAATAAGTGTCTTTTGCAGCTTGTGTTATATTTAACAGGAAAGGCTTTAATTTTTAGTAAATTCTTCAAGAAATCAATATTAGGGTCTTTTGCCAAAAAAATAACACTCTTATTTGGATTTTTAACATAAAAGTAACATCCTCAAAAAAGTAAAATCCTCATATTTGGATCTTCAGCGAATAAATAACATCCTCGACACGAGTTTCTCTGTCCTTTAACAGACAGTTCTTCAGGAGGAAAAGAAAGCCTTACATTCTGCTTTTTATATTGCAAAAAAAGCTAAAATGCAAAACAAACCATATAAACTTAGTAAATCTCTTCTAGAAACGCCATTTTAGAAACATCGGTTCAAGGACTTTTCCTTTTAAAAGAGAACACTATACTTAATTGTTTGTAAACAAGGATCAAAGTCCCTGCTTCTTGTTACCACTTATTTATTTGTATATTTACATAGCGCCAAAAGCCTTTAGGCGTCAGGGCGCTTAACAAAATGCTACATCTGATAGACCAAAACATAATAGAAACAACAACTGAAACAAAGAGAAATGCAACATTACAATAACATAGTAGCACAGGCATAACTGGGGAGGGCAGATCAAAAACAGTATCTAAGAGAATATAGTCCGACTAAGAGGAGCAAAACAATTAAAGCACTAGTTCAGTTCAATGCAATTCTCAGGGCCGTAGATGAACCCACTTGCTGTGAAAGAAAAATTATATTTAAGTAAATCGGCAGACTGCTAAACCCACAGCCCAAAATGATGCAGTCAGTGTTTTCACTCGAACACCAGTTAGTGATTTGAATTCTACGTATCACTTTTAGGCCTTGCGTTCTTACACAGTTGGTCCCTAGTTAAGAATTAAACCATGCCAAGATTTTATATTTTTCAGGGCTTCCCCAGATTCGTGTTGATTGGGCTTGGGAACATTGGTGATAATCATCAAAATTTCGCGGGTCCCAGACGAAATTCCTGAAGATGGGATCTGTGATACTGGCCATTTTAGCTTTTCTTAGTCGAAGGTCCTTACCAAGTGGAGAAGCAACCAGCAGAACTGACTTTCAGTGGCATAGGGACCGCTCTTGATATATTTTCCCCTTGGCCAATTGCTGTGGGGATAGTCTTCACCTGCAAAGGCACACCTGCATGACTGACTCAATAGGGTCTGTTTGACAGCCCTTTTGCTGGCAATTCTTGGAGGAGGGGGATGTTTGTGTGAAGTTTCCCTTACTAGTGTCCACCATGTTGGGCTTCGCTGGGTCAGGCAAATACGAGGAGAGACCATTGCAACCCACCAATGCCACCCATCTCTGGAAATCCATAATGTTCAAACAAGCCCCAAGCCTCCACATAAACTGTTCTTGGAGAATACACCAGGGCTCCAGAGCCTTAGCTTTCAGGGGCTGTGTGAGCATGGGCATTAATATCAAAGGGGCAACATATTCTTCCGAAATACTCATTCTGGAAATCTATGCGGATAGTCAGGAGTTCAGAGCAGACAAGCTGTTCTTGTTGCAGCTTCAATCTGCGATTAGCACTTATTACTAAAACGTCAGACAATTACTCCTGCGGGGTGTCCGTGATGTTGATTGCATTAGTGGCACCACTCCACCCATAACAATGGGCAGGGGACTAGCAGGACCCTGTCCCTGTATCAAGCCTATAGCCCCTCCAATGGGCAAAACATTACCCTTATTTGTACCTGTCCCTAACCCGGACTGTAGCCTGGAAACTGGCATGACTTAAAAAGCACAGGAAACAGCAGGAAAATAGGAAAATAAACGACTACTCGGCTCCAAGCCCCAGGCTGTAGAAGTGCACCTGTGAAAAAACACCGGCATTAACAGTTTACCCGTAATTCCAGTGCCAAGCCAGGAACGCTTGTGCACTTATACGGTTGGCTGAGGAAGACCAAATGCCTGGAGCGTGCACCGGTATCCATGGACCTACCCACTACAAGCTGTTGTCCGTTTACCACCCAGACGGTAAAGTCGTCGGCAGAGAGCTTCAGCTTTGGGGGATTCCCAGCCCAGATAGAGATCATTTATCTGTGATCATATATTTTAAACTGTTGACTTGTGGTTTTAGACACATGGTAATTTTCCTATAATATTATTGTGCATCTAGGTAAGGTAATAGAGATAAGCTTAGTACAATGCTTTTGCTCCATTTCTACTCATGATTATGAAAGAAAGTTGCATAAAATCTGCACCTAGAAATAAGTCACTTGCTTACCTCAATACATGTCAAACCGATTTGAAAGAGGGAGCTCTTTAGAATATGCTACCAGAACGCGGCATGATAACCTGCGGTCTGGTGTGTTTGGCTTCCGAATGGAGTTAGAAGTTTGGAATGGTCATGCGACTGTCACGAGGGCGTGAGTCCTCCATATTGGAATGGGAACATATTGAAGTTGAATCTATTTGATCCTTAGTGATCAGGCTTCATTTTTGAGTAACTATCTATTTAGATGAAGGTAGGGATAAATACATGTAGATTATTGTAATTTTGTGCTGAGACTATCATTTTAATGAAATGCGATCCCGGGATCGTTAGGCCTCCATCTTGGATTGGGTATTTTCAGATGGAAAATACTAGCCTGTACCATATATTAAGCAAATTTGCAAACTAGCTTGTCCTTGAACTAAAGAAGCTGATTAAGTGCCAATATTACAATACCAATACTTTTGAATGAGCAATTACAATACACAAAAAGAAATGAAATAGTTATTCACAATGTCATGTTTAAATTGCTGCAATGTTCGTGAGCTAACTCAAAGTTCATTTTTTTCCTGCTGAGCAGCTTTTTGGCCCGTATATGGTTATAGAAGGTTAATCATTTCTGCATCTGAATTCAGTCCACTATGGCAAGTGTCAAGATAGCAGATCCAATAGGCCTCTCTGGATCTCAGTATTTTTTCAAAATGTTCACCTCTCTGTGATTGTTATTTTTTCAGTTCCAAAAAATGTCATTCCACTTTTTGGTTGGTTTTTGTGTTCAATCAGATGATAACCAAGAGGGTATCTCATAGCTTCTTTTGAGATGGCTCTGAAACGTTCTTGTGTTCTGGTTTTCAGCTTTCTTGTAGTGCTTCAAAATAAGGTTTACTGCATATACACTGAATTTCATAGATGACCCACTTCGTGTTGCAATTTATGAAGTCTGGTATTATATATTTGTCCATTAGGAATTTTTATATCTTGTTTTTCATTTTCGGAATAAAAACGCAGCTTTTGCATTTGCCACATTTGTAATTTCCTTGAAGAGGCTCGGTACCCCATAGTTGTGTCCTGTAGGCTTTTGGCTTTCCTAAAAGGTAATGTTAACTTGGTCATATAGCCCGATATATCCGATTCCATTTGTAAGATGTGCCAGTTTCTCTTTAAAGGGTTTTATTTGTTTGACATTGGAGCAATAGGTAGTAATAACCTAAGCTTTTGTTAAGTATTAATAAAGGTATTTTTTGTTTGCAAGGAGATCTCCTCTTGGTCTTTCCATTGCTTTGACATGAGTTTTATGTAGATATCCTTTGTTATATGCTCTTGCTTCAAATTTTCTCATTGAGTTTTTAACATGTTTGTCATATTCTTGCGATTCTGTACAATTCCTTTTAATCCTGGGCATCTCACCAGTTCTACATATAGAAATTGGATTGAGTTGGTGCTTTCATTTATTGTAAATTTAAGGTTGTATTGATAGTTTCAGGTCTCCAAGCATGTTCCAATTCAACAAATTTGCGTAGTTTCGGTGCGAATTTCGCACCCATGGCCGTCCCTTGCCTCTGACTAGAAATGTGGTCGTTGAACAAGAAAATTGTTATTTAAAGTGAAATTAAGCATTTCTAACATCTCATTCTGTCTATAGAAAGAAACTGATCTCATCTTTAAAAAGTAATTGGTTCTTTTTAAACCTTTATCGTGTGGTATACTTCTATATAAAGATGAGGCGTCCAATGAAACAAATCTGCAGTTTGGTTCCCAATTTATTTCCTCCAACTGCTGGATGACATGCTTAGTGTCTTTGATGGAGGATAGGCCTGCCACTAAAGGCTATAGACGTGTGTCTATATATTTGGATATAGGCCCTCTATTGGATCCAATGCGGTTTATGATTGGCCTGAATAATGGAAATGTTTTGTAAGGTTTGTGTATTTTAGGAATTAAATATATAGTATCTAGAATAGGAAATTGGTTAGTAGGGAAGCTTTTCTCGTTGTCAGTAAGTTTTGGTCTGTCCAGATTGATAGCATTGCGGCCCAGTCTGAAACCAATTTTGCTGCTGGATTAGTGCTCAGTTTCTCATAGCACGATTATTGGTTTAAATGTTCCTCTGCTGCTATAACCTAATCGGCTGTATTCATCAATACTTTATTGCCTCTTTTGTCGGCTTTTTTAATAGTAACTTAATTTGTCTATTTCTTTCCAAGTCAAATTCAACTTATATTTTGATAGGTTGCCTGCAAAATAGTGATCTCAACTCCTGCATAGTTACATCTAACATTTTCCTTTCGGAATGAAGTTGATTTCGGCCTCAACTTGGTTTCTTCACTTAGATCAATTTCAATGGCCAAATCCTCTGTAATTGTTTCCAGTGTGTGGATATCCTCTTCTGCTAAATTCAAAAGTTGGACTGTCTCTTCAAAGCAGGGGACTGAATTCTGAAGGAATTTCAATGGTTTTCTTGTTCCTTGAGTTTGTGAAAAATGTTTACCTTTTAGCCTTCTGCAGAACCTATACAGGGCCATATTTAGAGAGAAATAGTGGGAAGGTGCTGATGGGCAGAAAGTGAGACCTTTGTTTAAAGCTCTGGTAAATTGAGATGAGAGGGTCCAGATTAGTTAGATTTACTAATATGTTTTGTATGATTTTAAATTTTTTGACCTTGTTTGGACCGCTTCGCTTGATGCCAACATTGGAATGTTTGCCCCTGCCCCTCCTTGTCCTGGTGGAATTTATGTGTTCATGGTACCTTGTGTTTTTCATTTCTGGAGAGGAATTGGGCAGTCCTCATTTTGAATTTTATGTATTCCTCTAAAAAAGCTGAAGAGGTGCCACTTGTAATGGCTGGTGTTACTGATGAGGGAATCGATTGTTCTACATCAGTGTCACTTGAAGATTACTTCAGAAGATGGGTGTGTGGTTTGTGTTGGTTGTTGAGGTAAGGGTTTGCTTTTTGATGGCTGCGAGCAATTTTTGTCCTGTTTTTGAAATGTGTAAACCCGTTTGAACTTCTAATCCATTTCATCACGCTTAAACTTTTTTTGTTTAATTTTGAGTTCCTTGATATACCATTGGATATAGTCATCCAGCATTTGATAGTTCTTGAATGTTGCTTCTGGTGCATTGAGTATTTCTATGTCTTGTTTGACTTTATCTTTTTTGCATTGATTAATCACACCATCATTTCTTTTGAAGTATGAATCAATAATTCTTCCCATTCTTGGAATCCGGTGACATCCTCCTCCTCAAAAGAGGGAAAATGCAAATATGCAGACCTCTTGGTATTTTGATTGACTCTTAAACACTGAACCATGGTCTTCACCTCCCACCAACGAGAGATTTCTTTTTTTTGTAATTGTTCCAATTTGTTGAACAGTGATTGCAAGGATAGGTGGTTTTTATTGTTTTCTTCCTGACTGGATGGTTGTTGCGAAAAGAGCCGTTTAGCCTCTAAACCTTAGTTCATAAATTGATGCCATTTTAAGTCTTGAGATATTTTTGTTGATTTGTTTCCAAATTGCTTTAGTTGTGCGTTTTAGGTTCTGCCTGAGTTGCTTTGAAATGGCATGGTAACAAAAGAGGTTTTCCTATTTCAGCTTTAGCACAACTTGTTGGCAAACCTTATGTATTTTATGTAGTGGTATGTTGAATTATTTGTTTTTGCCGTCTAAAGGGCTGCACTGTTAGGCAAAGTTTGTATGCAGTAACATCTGGGACCACTACACACAACTCTGACTAAAGGTATAGGAAACCCAACCTTTGATATAAGCTTGAGCAGCCAGGCTTATCTCAAGAGGGGTCAATGTGAGCTGCAGTGGAGGTACACAGTTACAAGTATTCAAATAAACTCTTACACTCTAGGTTTCTTGCCTAAAAAATTATTAATATATTTGTCAGTTAGAATAAGCATTCTTCAGAGGGGAGCAATATAATAATAGGAACACAAATACACTTCAGTACTGTACACTTTTAGTTTCTAAATCAGTAAAGACCCTTTTGGGATGGCCCACAGACACAACCTACACCCACGGGTGACCAATAACTGGGTGCTGGGGACATTAATATCTTAATGTTGGCATTTATAGTACTCTTAGAAGTTGGTAAAAGGCAAGTTATTAGAACAACAAGAGACCAAATATTCTTAAGTAGGCAAATACTTTAGGATTCCTCAAGAAGAGTCATACAATTCAATAGGCGAAGCCAAAAGTCTGTATAGATGAAGCACTTCTGGTAGGTAAATGGAAAGGATTTTCTCAAGAGCAATTGTTTGAAGACATGCATCCAAAACGCTGATCAGATTTTAGTAACTTGGGTTCATATCTTTTCTAACTGTTTCCCATTCAAGCACATGGGTTGGATAAAATTAGACAGTTTCTTACATCAAGCCCAAAACCAGTCTCCCTTGTTCAAACTGAAAGCAACTATGCAATTGGCATACTATAAGCAATAGGTCACAACAATAAACACTTTAATTGGGTCAAAGCATTAAACATCTTTATGCAAATAGATTAACAAAATGGCCAGCATTTGAGGTTTAACCCACAGTGTGCAATTTTATAACAGTTTCTGGGCTCCAGCAGTGTAGGTCTACCAAACATCAGTAGAGTACTTGCTTTTCTTACCTTGATAGGCATGGTTTCTGTGGAGCAGCCCAATCCGGCTTTCAGTGCTTCTTTTACGGCATCAATGCCTTCATAGCCGTAGCAGGCAACTTCAATGTCTAAGTATGCAAAAACAGATTCTGTTTGAGACATTTTGCAGTGAATGTCCCCATATCATTTGCAATTAGAGTTAATTTAAATCACAGTTCCAATATTGCCTTACAGAAAACCTAAAAGCACATATTCAGTAGCAGTGAGCCTCCAAAAGCCACAGACACAACATTGGGAATAGATACGACAGTGACACCAATACTTACAAAAATGGCACCCTTGTGTGCTTTACTGCAGCTGCAAATGCAGCCCGCGGTAGATGCACACCATGGTAGTTATAACGAAACCACTGCCACTAGCCATTCAGTGAGGAACGGGTAACATAAAAAGTTACATGAAAAGCTAGACAAAGGGGCTACTAGGTAACCCCCTCCAGCACCCTATTGTAAGCTAGTGTGTGCTGGGTCTAGAAAGTTACAAATATATGTAAAGTCAAGTTCACTTTAATGCTCTCGGAAACAGTTTATCCCAGAGAAGGTATTCAAACCTTTGGGAAATCTGAAAGACTTCACTGTGCCACTACACTGAGGGTGCAGTGTGACAATGTAAAAGATGATGCCTATGGTGTTTGTCAGACTCCATAACCAAAAGAAACAGTGTACAAAATCAAATTATACAAGAGTGGGAAAAAGTGTCTCACGCCAGGTTAAAAAAATCAAGTCCTCAAAAGCCAGCAAAGTTGCTGGGGGTCTCTAAGGTGGAGGGTATTAGCACATTTCTGTGAATTCCCCCTAACAGCCGTCAATGCCAGACATGACAAAACCAAATGGTGTGAATGGAATCACTGTTAAACATTCTGATGTCAACAGTGTTTTAAATTTCATGAACACAGTAAATTGACATTTTTACAATTTCATTTTTTACATTTGTAAAGCGCATATGGGCATCAGGGCGCTGTTGCAACCAATTACATTTAAACAGATTGGAGGAGAAATTAGATTGTGAAGTATGAAGGTAGGCCTGCTAGGCGAAGAGCCTGGTTTTAAGGGCTCTCTGAAAGGGCCAGTAGGAGCTCTATGCTATCCCTTCGGGGCGGGAAGCAAGTCCAATGTTTGGCCGCCACTAATAGAAAACTGGAGCTTGTTTCTCTTGATCTGGTTTATTATTTATAAAGCGCATCTCACCCTAGGGTATCCGGGCGCATTTACAATACAGCTTAAAATATAGCTGATACATACATCATAGTGAAAGGGCAGGCGCATACATACATACATACATCCTAGTGAGAGGGCAAAGGATGGGTACATCATGGTAAACAGGCAAACAATGAGTACAGCAGAGAATATAAACAGACATAGGCTCAAGATAATACAGTCAGTAAGTGCAAGAGATTAAAGCAGTTGAATAATGTGCTCAGGTACTCTGAGTGGTCTAGTGGTTGGTGTCCTTCGTAAGGAGACATTTTTTGGTGTTGGATCTGAAGTTGTGAAAAGTATGGGCGGTACGAAGGTTAAGTGGGAGAGGAAACTGTGCAGCTCTTTTCCAGTTTACGCGTGGGGTAGCAATACAGCAGGAATTGGCAGATCTTGTGGGTCTCACCATTTGTCGTTGGCATACATTGTCCTCACTGGTCTTGTGGACATGGCTCTTTCAATCTTACGGCATAGGTATTGTGGGGCAGTGTTGGATAGGCATTTGTGTGTGATGAATAGGGTTTTGAATATGATCCATTCCCCAATAGGTAGCAAGTGTACTTTTTTCCTGGTATCGGAGACGTGGTCACGTTTGGATATGTTTGGTATGACCTGGAGTTTGGCCAGGTTGCGATGTACCAGCGAGGATGACATTGCAATAATGAAGTCTTGCTCCGATGATGCGATGGTTAGGCAGCTAGCTGGGGAGAGGAAGTGTCTGGCTGCGTTGAGGAGTTTTGTGGTGTAGGCGGGCGAGGAGGCGATTGCGTTGAGTGAGTTGAGGGGGAGGATAGGTTAGCATCTAGATGGACTCCCAGGGTTTTTACTGAGGTGGGTATTGGGATATTCATGTAGCATATAAGGAAGGAGGTGAAATCCCCACCTTGTTTTTCGAATGGGGCTGTCGAGTCCACCAGTAGAATCTCAGTTTTCTCCAGTTTTCTCATCGATGTGCAAGGGGTTGGTAGCCATCCTGGTTTGGATGGAGTAAATTGTTGATGATCAGGGTGTCCTCTGGGTGGTAGCCGGATAGGGGAAGGAGGATTTGGGTGTCATCAGCATAATGTACGAGATGCCCAGAGAGTCAAGGAGGTCAAATAGGGGCTTGGTGAAGATGTAGTAAAGGGATGGGGTGACGCAGGATAATTGTGAGACTCCACAGGGAATAGGGGGGTGGAAGAGCGGTTTGTGTCTGAGAAAACTCATGGACCTGTTGGTAAGGAAGGAGTTGATCCAGGGTGTGGTTTCTGGCGAGTAGTTGGCAGGTGAGGTGGTGGGAAAGGGTGTTCGGGTCGACCAGGTCAAAGGCCACCGAGAGTTCCAGGAGTAGGATAATAGATGGCTTGCCTTTATCTTTTAAGGAGACAAGTTGCATTTTTAAGTCGAGGAAGGCTGATTCAGTGCCATGCCCTGGGTGAAAGCCGGACTGGAGAGTTCCTAGAATTTTGCGGGTTTCTGAACAGGCCTGAATTTTAATGTATGCTGCCCTATCTAGGATCTTGAGTAAGAATGGTGCTGTGGTGATCGGGAGGTAGTTGTTGGGGGAGAGTGGGTCAAGTGAAGGTTTCTTTAGTGGTAGGAATACCCAGGATTGCTTTAGGCTGTATGGGACTAGGCTAGAGGGAAAGGAGGAGTTCATACATCTGGTTAGGAATGGGACTATAGTTTCCAAGCAGTTTGACAATCGTGGATGGGCATACATCCCCTTTGCAGCTTGTTGGTTTGGATGGAGCAAACCTGGCCTTGAATATTACAATGTACCCTGCCAAAGAGGACTGCGTATACAAGCTGAAACATCAATGAAGTACCATAGGGTCAATCATTTCCCCATTAATTTGCAGCCTCCATCTTGCCCTCTGAACCTAAAGCAAAAATTAATCTGCAAAGACTCATGCCAGTAAATTTGTCTAAACTGTAAGCTGTTAAGAATTTCAAAACCAGTCATAAGTAGAGTGCAGAGAAGCCACCCAATTACAGTGTACAGGGAATACACATCTAGACAAACTCAACTGAGGTAGAGCAGCTGAGCAGTAATCAACCTAGGGGCTTAGGGGGTCAGGGGTAGTGGTACATTGAGACACACAGAGCACTCCAATCAATTTAGACAGGAATGAATTTAAAAAACACAATTAGGTCTTAGAGGCAGGTCAAAACAGTATACAGCAAAGCAAGTGAAGTTAAAACATTAGAAGCAATGGCAGTTTATATTCAGACTAATGATAGGTTATTTATATAGCGCTTTCGCCAAAGCGTTTTACATATAACATTTACATACATTTATCATCCCAACTAATGTTGGTACTCATTTATCGACCTCGGAAGGATGAAAGGCTGAGTTGGAATTGCCAGAATTCAAACCTGCAGATCACATGGATCACAGCAGTGAGTGCTGAACCCACTAATCTGTTTTACTGGCTTAAAACAATAAAGCACAGGAAACAATTCTATACTTGAAATTAAAACAACTTCTCTGCTAAATAGGAGATTCCCAATCAGATAACTTTACAAGGAGTCAAGAGTTCTTGAAGTGAGGAAAAAAAGAGTATTGGCAAAACCAAAAGGTTAAGTAAAATTTTCCAGTGATAGAAAGGAAGTTTCAGAGATTAGTGGTCCTCTCCGAATCCAACGGTCGGGGAAACTCAGTGGAGGATCCTTGGCAAGAGCTACACTTATAGGATCAAGCAAAGGCAAGATCGGGTTAGGCCTCACACCCGTAAAACTGTTTTGCGTGGGGGAGCGGGTAGGAGTTTAATCATTTCTGCAAGCTCACTCCCCTTTCTGAGACTTTTCCAGAAACCACACAGGGTTCATGGAGTCGCTGGACCCCTTTAATTCCATTGTTCTACTTGTTGAAGGGGGTCCCGAGACAGTTTGCGACTTGGAATGCAGCGGTATCAACCACCACAGGCCCCCCGACGAAAGGAGACCCTGGGGAGCAGGCAGCAAAAAAAGATTTCTATACAAGCTGCGTCAGGAGACTCACGTGGAGGACACAAACTGCTCCGGGAAGGCCCCTCTCCAGGTTGGAGAGCAGCAGAACCAAACTCTGAATGGTGACTGTTAGGGAGAATTCTCAGAAATGTGCCAATTCCCTTCTACCTTAAAGACTCCCAGCTCTTTTGCTGGACTTCAGGACTTCTAACCTGGAGAGTGTGAGCCCTTTTTCTAACCCTGTTATTTTCTTCAGACCAGGCGAGTGTTTGAGCCCCAGCAAGCCCAAATCTTGTTTTCTGTAACCAATTCTAGCAGCCCCCAGGCCCGTGTGCACCCCCTACCTTCCCCTTCCGCATTTGCTTCCCTTCTCCCTACCCGCCCACGAGCCCAGATTGGTGCTTCGCGTGCACCATATTAATCTAGCAAGGGCCGCAGCCCGCGCTCACTGGTATTTTCTTCAGACCAGGTGAGTGTTTGAGCCATTGAGCCCAAGCAGGTCCAAATCTTGTTTTCTGTAACCAAATCTAGCAGCTCCCAGGCATGTGTGAACCGCCCCCTCCCCTTCCGTGTTTTGCTTCCCTTCTCCCTCCACCCTACCCGCCCACCGTCCCAGATTGGTGCCTCATCTAGGTCTTAACAGACCTTCCCTGGGCAGCCCTCTGCCCGGCAGCCCCTGCGGCCAACAGCCCCTACGCAAAGGACAGCTCCAACAGAAGCAGCTCCAGAAAGTGTCAGCAGGGGAAGCCAGTGGGCCAGTCGTCAACCAGCAACTACAAGGACCAGTACGGTAGGAGTGGCCTGGGTTGGGAGTAGAGCACCTACTCTACCCTGGAATCCTAGCCACTTAAAGGAATGGTTTGCCCAAAAAGGTTTATTGCAAAAAAAGTTGGGCAATAATAAAAGAAACCGATTGGCACTTTTAAGTCCCTATGTAAAATTTTGAGCAATTGAAGCTCAAAATTTACAAAAGCAAGCACATGGGGGCATCCCTTTTGTGAAATGGATGCCCGCCTGTGCTCGCTTTTGCGGCACTAATGAAGGGAAAGCCAGCCAGCTGTAGTAAACAAAAGCTACCACTGGGTGGCTTTTCCTTAATTGGTGCCGGGACTCAGAGGACGCAGACCTGAGACTAAAGGCAGAAAAGTTGCTCACCAGTCTCAACACTAGCTGGGTCTGGTATTATACTCAATTGTTCCGCTAGGTGTAGACCTCCCTCCCACTATACAGAACCCATATCCAGCTGTGCTCAGTCAAGCCAGGCCTCTCCCGCTGCCCAATCACCTCAGATCTGGGCGCTGTATTACCCCAAGAACACAAATCCCTCCAGCCTCTTAACAGGCCCAGAAAGAACTGGCTACTTTAACGTCCACCTGCGACAATTTAAACAGGGCCCCCGCCCGCCCGGCCTCCAATTGAAGCGTTAAGCACTGCCTCACACTACTGATCATCCACACTGGTGAAACCAAGCCCTACATACCGCCAATACCTTTGATCTACCACTACCTACCACAACTGAGTCCTAAACCACCTGTCAACCGAACGCCTCATACCACCAACAGTACACCCATAGGAAACAATCCTGACCCTTCAACAGAAAGGACAGACTGAGCCTGACAGCATCCAAGCATATCAACACTAAAGAAACATCTATACTGTGCTTGCACAATACATCACAGAGGACCATTTACCCTGCTACCTCTGCATCGTGAGCCAAAATGCCCCGACACAGAAAGGGATGCAGAGAAAGAGCAAGATCGAGCAACAATGGCCACGGACACCCAATACCAACAGCACTGAAACACCCCGCCCAACACGGTTATCACCAGAACAAACTATGTAAGAGAAAAATCCTTGTAGCTTACACCCTACCTCGCAACAACCAGGGAGCCTCGATATCCTAACACCAAAATATCGATAGACCAAAAGAAACCCCCGAAACACCCGGAAAGACGGACTCCCCCCAAAAGAGTGGGATGATACCAACCCCCTAATCCCATACATTACAAGAACAGAGGGGCACCATCGATTCCCCCAATTCAGCAGACAGGACAACAAAGCCTTGGTAACCAACAACCCTACCATTAACCTAACAGACTGATTCAATGAAGAAGAAGCCATCACTGATCTTCAACCAATCGCCATCACTGGAGAAGCACCACGATTGAACAGCCATACTATCAACCTAGTGGACCGTTTCAATGAAGAAGCAGCCGTTGCTTCATGCAATCAACATCAATATAGAAACACCACGATCGGACAACTACAAACCGGAACAACCAAACAAAATCACACCAAGAGAATCCACTGTGATTTAATAAACACAAGGTCACTGTCCAAACATTCAACCGAATATACGACCTATCAGACACAGGCATCCACATCCTATTTGTAAATGACAATTAGAAGATCAACAACTAAATGCAAATCCTTAATACTGCGTCTATTAGTAAACCCCAAAACAAACCTGAAATTCATACTGGTACACAGACCACCAACCTACGATGCAACCTTTGTAGACGCCATCACGAAAGCAATCACCATCCTAGCCATCAAGCACAACCATCTGATCATCCTCAGATTTCAACATCTGGTTCGATGAAGCAACCACAACCACACAAATGTCCTTAACTGCCCAACTAGCAGCAATAAATCTACAATAACTAGTCAAAGGAGCAACGCACTCAGCAGGCCATACACTTGATGCAATCTTCGCCAACCATAAACTCATTACCACGGCACCCCCAATTCAAATAATCGGGATCGACCACATAATCATCATCCCATTTATAATCACAATGGCCATTCCAATAAACAAGCAACAAGACAAGCCACCAGTCACCATGAAAAGAAATTGGAGAACCATCAAAAATTCCAACCTAACTGAACTCCTGGAACTCCGCAAACCAAAAGCAACAATTATGGAATAAGCAGACCTGGACCAAAAAGTAGTCTTACTCCACACCTGGACCGTAACAACTCTAGACGACATTGCCAAAGAAAAACCTTTCACTCCCTCACAAAAAAAAAAGTAATGGCAAAATGGATCACCCCGCTACTCAGCACCATGAAAAGAAAAAAACAACTTAGAATCAGAATGGAGGACAACTGCAAACAAACTGAAATTTCTACAACAGATCCGCTCATACCAAAAGGAAATACAAAAAGCAAACAGGAAACACTACAACAACTGAAGCTTCAAAGCACCAAACACAAAAAGAACTCTTCAAAATCAGAAATGAAATAAAAAACCCACCGGGATGCAACAAGCCAATCCCAACGACGAAACTATGCAATGACCTAGGAGACCACTTCAAAAATAAAATCACGACCAAACCATACAAAGCAGACCACGCGATCAGACCATAGATCCTACATATCCTTGCGAGGAACATCCAAACAAACTACGAAGCTTTCCCGAAATATCGGTGGAGACTTGTGTCAAACTGGTAAATCAAAGCATTAAAATCAGGCTCTCCGGAAGACCCTTGCCCCCCCCCATCCCCCCCAAGACATACAAAATCAATTCTCAAACAAGGAACTCCCATGGAATACCATAGGAATGTCCTCAACCTTTCAATCTCAACAGGTAAAGTACCACAGGCTTTCAAATCGGAGTACATCAGGCCGCTACTCAAAGACGTAGCAGTAAACAGAACTACAGACCCATCTCCAATATCCTGTACATAGCAAAGCTGTTAGAAACATAAAGCAACCCAAGAATTCATAGAAGAGCACTGCCTACTAAACCGGGCACAAGTTGGATTCAGACCAATGAGAGGAACAGAATCAGCTCTCCTCTCAATATGGGACGACCTAAAAACAAACGCAGACTGACAACAGTACTGCCCTGATACTTCTTGACCTATCCGCAGCATTCGACACGGTCAACCATGACATCCTCATAACGAGATTAGAAGGATTGGGAATAACAGACACCACCCTACTACGGATCAAATCCTTCCTAACCCAACGGAAACCGTATGGACGAAACCATTTAAATCCAACCCAAGAGACTCCACATGCAGAGTACTACAAGGATCATCTTTCTCTCTGCTCCTATTCAACATCTACCTATATCTACTAATGAAAATCATCAAAAGACATGGCCTCACTTGCTACAACTACGCCGACGAAACACAAATCTTCAAAATACAAGACACCCCAGAAGAAAAGAAAACTACAGATTTGCCTTAGCGATATATTCAATTGGATGAACATGAACCACCTAAAAATTAACCCAGGTAAAACAGATAATGATCGTCACAAAAAACGGAGGAGACATCAACTACATCCCCTGGCCAAGAGAACTCAGCACGCCTCGATTGTAAAAAAAACATAGGGGTCCTGATGGACAACAACCTCACCGTAGAGCCAAAAGTAAACTCTCTACTCAAGAAATGCTTTGTTCTCCTTCGAGCGGCAAAACGGATACTACCGTTCCTGTCATTCACCAACAAAAGTCTTACTATCATCGCTCTGGTCATGTCCAGAGTAGATTATGCCAACAGCCTATACCTGGACAGGCCTGAACGATCTACAACCCATACAAAATGCAGCAGCCAGACTCCTTCTCAAATTACCCTGAAGAGAACACATCACATCTGCGCTAAAAATACTACATTGGCTACCAATAAAACAGAGAATAAAATTCAAATCAATGTGCATCACGCACAGAGCTATACACAACCAAGGTGCAGAATTCCTGAGAGATAAATTACACCTACACCAAGCAACAAGAACGCTCAGATCAAGCAATGACATCCGCCTAGAACCAAAACCCTATAACAAAAGAAAACTAAGAGTATCCTCGTTCTCTCACCAAGCACCGAAAACGTGGGATGACCTACCAAAGAATATACAGAACACAAGAAACCACCTAGTATTCAGGAAACTGCTCAAATCCTGGATCTTCACTGCGTAACTAGAAGACCACCCACAAGAACGCCCAAACCGCTAAACAACGATGAATAAAGAGACCGACCTCGGTCCCCACCAAACAACCGAACACGAACAGAATCCAAGGAACGCACCCCTCGACATACCCTAAGACATCTTGAGAGACAGCCACAAGAGGAGGGCACTATAGACCGAACACAGACAGACCAAGACAAAATCACTTAGACGACTCATCCACAGCCTCCCGGCCCGTACCACACCCAAAGTTCAAGCAAATATTCACAGATGGTAGGGTAAGAGGAGACCACGACCACTACTCTGACTCCCAAGGAGGAGAATAGACACTTCAACCTCACTATACATAATTCATTAGAATACAACAGGGCATGCGTCATGCCAAAACTGAAATTTCTGCCAGGTGTGGACCTCGCTCTCCCTTTGCAAGACTCTCTCTTCTAGCTGTGTTTTAGGACTCTAATAAATTATTCAATGGTTTCTCAAATTCAGCAAAGTGAGATGCTATACTCCATTGCTCTGCTCGACGTGGGCCTCTCCCCCATTGTGCGGGTCTCAGGTTTAGCCGTTTTCACACCAAGCAGGATTCCTGAAAACCAGGCATTCAGGCATACTGTGATTAGCTGCAAAGCATATAACCCACAAACCAAAAAAAAAAAAAAGCTCAAAACCTTTGGCATATTTATCTCGCTCAAAAACAAACCCCTCTCGCACCGCACGCACTTCACCACACAGCTACAACACATAAACCACACCAACAGCATGTGAGGACTGACATCGCTCTGATACTCGCACCAAAAGCTAAGCACACTGTGTATACGGAGTTGAGGCTGCCAACAGAACACCACTCCTCTCACCATCTTACTCCTCTCCACCCTAATAACCCATCCCACCTTCTCGTTTGCAGATCCGCCTGGGGACCAACTCCTTTGGTGACTGTGCAAATATCTAACATTTAACCCTCACGTATTTTTATTGTGATTTGGACTAGGTTTCTTTTAACTTTGGAGTCTGACAAACTCCATAGGCATCATCTTTATATGGTGACACACAGCACCTTCAGTGCAGTGGCACAAGGAAGTCTTAGATTTCCTAAAGGTTTAAATACCTTCTCTTGGTGAAACTACTGTTTCCAAGAGCAGTGAAGTGAAATTGACTTTACTTACATTATGTAACTTTCTAGACCCAGCACACACTGTCTTAAACATAGGGTGCTGGAGGGGTTACTTAGTATCCCCTTTGTCTAGTTTCTCACATAACATTGTTACCATTTCTACAAATAATGGCTTGTGGCAGTTGTTTACTTTTGACTACCATTATGTGTTTCTTGTGGGCTGCAGTTGCAGTAAGGCTCCCATGGGTGCCCATTTCGTCAAAATGGCCACAGACTTTTTTCGCCATTTCTTGTTGAAAGGGTCCTTCAGATTTACTCTGCGCGCCAAACCAGGTTTGGTCCCTTTGTTAGTTTGATCTTTGGCGGAATTCACAAGTGAAGCCCCCCGCCTCTGGTTCCAGAATGTCTGGCAGGGGCAGAAGTGAGGGAGGTGCCCGAAACTTCCTATGCATAATCCCCTTGGTTAGAGGAATGCACCCAAAGGTGACTGGCTGGCTGGCCAGCAAGGACAGCCACCCTGCTGTGCAATTGATAGCTAGGCTGGAATGAATAGGAGAAACCTGCATAAAAAGGTAATGCTTTTTGGCTTGGGAGTCGACCACTGGACGAAGGAATCCAAAGAAGAACTTGGAAGAGACCCCTGCTGCAACTCCTGGAGCGTTGGTTTGCCCGGTGAAGCCCTGCTGCTGTGCTGAATCTCCGAATTCGCCTCGACTAAAGAAGCCCTGCAGGGACGACTTCTCCCCTTCAGTTGGTGGGACCAATCAACTCCAAAGTAAGTCCGTCTGGACATCCTCTCGGAGCTGGCTTGATTCCCACTGCTGCTGGAACCGAAGTGCCAGGGAGAAGAACACTAGATTGTGTGCGTTGCTTTTAAGTCAGACCCGAGCACTAGGAAGATCCTCCGGATTTCCCCGATACAGGACTGACCAAGCATGAGCCACCTCAATTGAGTGTTGGACCCCCAGAATCAAGTAAAGTCTGAAGTGGTATCTGAGAACCGCAGTGTTGCTACGTGCTGTCAGACACAAGGAGCTGAAACACTGAAGGATCGCTGAATTGAAGTTTGTCCGTTGCAGCCAGTGACCTTCTCAGTGCAGAGCAGGAGTCCCGATACGTCCTCCCTCTTGTCACCATGACTGAGGCTCAGGAACAGGACCTGCAGAGCTGTACAGGAACAGAAGCCAGCTGGAACCATTTCTTCTAACCAGAGGTACTGTAAAGTGTAAGAGAACTTGCCTCTTGTGCAGCCTTGCTTGCTCTCAGTTGAAACTTGCCTTGGTTACCTTGCAGAATTGCTATAGCTTTGCCCCTCACAGTCCTCCCAGCTTGTGGCGCTTCTAGTGTTCCATTTTCTACAAACATTTCTAAAAACATTGTGTAAGAGTTTTACCTACCTGCAAAGATGATCTTCAGCTCCTAGACATTGTGCAATTAACATTGGCTGTCCTGGCTCCCTGAGAGACTCTTCTTTACCTCTGACTCTGTGCTTTATCTTTACCCCAGGAAAGGGTTAATCTACTGAACATTGGAAGGTTTAAAAAGTACTTACCTGGTTATGAATTATTTGTTAACCTTGGTTTTATTCCCCCATCTAACCTTTGCACCAAACTCAGTATTTCTCTAAAATGTACCAGTGATAAATCAATGTCCACAGTGTCCTAGGTATTTAAGTCAACTGAGGGTGTAGAAGTGTGTGTGCCATCCCCAATGGGTATCATCGGATTTAGAGAAACTGTTTTGAAGTTTATTTTAATTGTTAGATGGTTTGCTCCCTTCTGAAGGCTTATACAACTGTAATAAATAATTGTTGTATCAAGAAGCCTTGAGTTAAAGTGTATTTGAATAACTGTTACTATGAAACTGTCACAACTTACTGCTCACATTGACCCCCTTGAGATGAGCCTGGCTGCTCAGCCACACTACAAAACTGTGTAGTTCAGACATATATCAAAAGGTTGTGTCTCTATTGCTAGGTTAAGGTTATTGTAGTGCACCCAAAGGTTACTGCATACAATCTTGCCTAACAGTGGCTGGTGGACAGCAGAGGACCTGGGCGGACAGTCAGCACACAAGATGGTGCTTGGGCAGTTACAAAAAGGTAAGATCAGTGTACAGAGGTCCAAACTGTTTGGACCCACAGAACAAGGGTCTAAACAGTGTCTTCAGGAGACCCAGTGAGGCCGTGCTTCAGTGGGTTTTGAGTGGAAGTCTTCAACGGTTGTCCTTTGTTCTTCACTGGGCTGCAGCTCCACCACCAATCTGAAGGTCAGCATAAGTCCTCCTTTGATCCTATATCTGAGCCAGGGTTGCCTCCAGCCAACAATGGGAGGAGTCTGCACCATGCAAAATGCAAGAAAGGTCCAATTTCGGGCAGCCTCTTCCCCCATATATGCCCAACAAATGACATACCCCCTGCCCAAACTGTGGATTGGGACCAGACGGAAGCAGTGCCCAAATCCAGCCAGATGCAAACAACGCTGTTTTCACCAGGGAAGAGCTCTTTATATGCATTTGCTGACCCGAGAAGTCAAAAAGGGCCGAGGAGAAAAAAGGTGTAACATGCACATTTTTAGTATATGATACTCTAAATGGCATTATTTAATTGAATAGTGCATATGTGAAAATGAAAAGCATGGGAGAAAGAAATAAAGTGCTGCCACCAGTCCGTCAGACACCATGCAAGTTAAGTAACAGAAATATTACTAAAAGAAAAAAGGGATAAAAAGTAACCTGCCACACTTCACTGTAAGGTGATCTGTGCAGGCAGGGTCACCATCACTGGTAGCACTAGGGACTGACCAGTGTTAGGCAAGATTGTATGCAGCACCTTTTGTGCAGTGTTGATGGGAGCTCTTTGACCTTTTTATATATTTTCCTTAAGAACTACTGTTCAAGATTAGGGGGAAATAGTCTTTACCCTGCTAGGCTTTTCCGTTAGTGAAATCAGCACACCACCCTATGCGGAGTGCTGAGGTGTTATCTTCTATCCCGTTTCACACTGCTCCTGTAACATTTCTGTTACAGTGACAAGCATACACTTATGGCTGGTGGCAGTAGACGTGTTCTACCGACTTGTGTGCACATTTTTACTTCAAAGCTGTCTCCACAGCTGCGGTTATGCACAGAAGGGTCACCATTGACCCAAAATGGTGGCTTCTTTCTTTTATCCTCATTTCTTGGTCCTCCTTCCGCCACTCGGGAGCCCCTTCTAGCAATCGCTAAGACCACTGCTAACCTGATCCCGTTTTCTAAATCGACAGAGGAGCTCCAAAGAGGACTCCTTGCCTTTGACTGGTGGGACCAATTAGCCATAAGAACCTGCAAGACAAGCTTTCCCACAACGTGCTGCAACCTTCCTGGGCTGCAAACCGCCAATAACCTGGAACCTGCAACCATATTGGAGTGCATCGTCTTCCTGAGACTGAATACCCCCATAACTTTGGTGGGCTCCTGTTGGACCTCCAAAAGGCAAGAGCCCCCTGCTTAAAGCCCACAGAGAGCAGGACCAAAGAAACAAGGCAGGTTGACCGGGCGGTAAACATTCCTTGGAGCCTGTGAATAGATACTAAAACTGCAGGCCAACGTTGGAGGACAAAGAATCCTTTGCTGGGAGTCCTTTCTCGACTGCTGCTGTGACATCCCTTCCAGAGGCCCTCCTTTCGTCACTACGACTAAGGAACAGGAGACCGGGACCACCGCTGCTGCACTATGAAAGAATCCAGCTGCATCTTACCACTCCACCGGTACTGTGGGACTCGGGGTAGTAAATACTGCGAGTCATTCTGTCACTCCCTTGATGCTCGAATGGTGATTCTGGTGTTAGGGTGTTCGCGCATAAGGTTCGACCCCCTCCCCCACCCCAACACTTGTGCACCCAGAGGGAGAGTTTCCAAAGGTCCCCTTGTGCCTTACCTGCTTTACCTTCAATTCGTCTTTGAAGAACTCAAACCTAGATAGGGATGGGCTGCTAAAGCCTTAAGGTCTGTGAAAAGTTATAGCAGTTTTAAATTTCTACAAATGAACATTTTGAGTTGCTATAACAAGTTATTTTACTCACTGTTGTGTTCCAATACATGCATAATGTTCATCTTAATCACCTGAAATATTGCTTTGATGTTCTATTGTGTTAGTTTGAAATAGTACTTACCTGAGGTTTAACTTTAACCATGTGTGTATATAAAAAACTATAACTACAAGTGCGTAACAACGGATTTACAGAGTTCATTGTACTTATCTAGAACTCGCATCTCCCTCCTAAGTTGATCCTGGCTGCTCTGCCATGAATACCAGAACCTTGAGTAGTAGGGACACCTACTAGAAGTCGGGGTCTATATACCAGGGGACGGTTTTATAAAGTCTTCCCACAAGAAGCCTGCATGAAAACTCCCCTAAGACAGTACACCAACGACTAATCTTCAGGTGCAGCCACCATATGAGACACAGAGTACAAAGGTGTGGCTACAACAGTGGTCCAGACAATAGGATCAAAAGTGAACAAAAAAGTTTGGAAAAGCATGTTTTAGTAAACAGGGAGGGAGAGCAGTTTAATTAGAAAGCGGTGGCTATGCTCCTTTGCAAGATCCCAACCTTTTCCTTCCCCCCTGTACCTAATCCCCTTTCTTGAACAGCTGCTTGGGGAATGCTACTCTGCTCTCCTTGCCCTAAAATGTTCTGGAAATGGCAGCCATTGTGAAGGAAGGGGTGGGCAGCAACTGGACAGGATATTCTTAGATAAGAAAGTGTTGGGATCCGTGTTTCAACTTGTATGTCCAATGATCGGGCCAGCCAATGTGCTGTACGTTTTCTGGGATAATAGCTCAAGTGTTAAGGGCTTGCCTTAAACTAGACCATACTGCAAGTCGCACGTTTGCATCAGCCTATAGGCCTCGGAAGATTGAAGGGCTAAGCACCATTACACTGGTGTCTGCTACTGTTACAGCTATTAGAGACCAGTGCAATCCAGCATTAGACACCAAATAAAGTTTCAAGAGCAACACAGATGTTGACCCTTAAGAATGTATTCGGTCAGCAGGGATCCTTAATAAAAACAAAAAAATGCACAACAGTTACAGTGCATTAGAACAGTAAACCAATATTTATGCTAGTCCAAACACGCCTGTAGAGTAGGTCAAGGCAATGAAAGGATAGCAAAGAACAGTGACTGTTTTATTGGGAATCCAAACAAAAAGATCTTTTGTTTCCTTTTATATCCGGTTTAGTCATCAGACAGAGGCCTATGAAGTAAGCAATGTGCCCATTTGAGGATTAATCTTCATCTGCGATCAGAGGTTTAACATGATAAACAACCCAGAGAGACTATGAATATACCTGGAAACTCCCCAGTCTTAATCTTAGGAATGTGCCAGTCTATCAAGGTTTTGCAATATGAACGCATTAGGTTATTCAAACTCAAACACCAAAACATCAGCAATTCTGGGAGTTAAACAAGCATTTGCAAATCAAATAGCACCTACAGCCTTATAACCCATGTTCACCCTCATAGCAGAAACTCATTCACATTGCAAGAACTGCAATGATATGCCAGGCACAGCTACACATACTAAGGTGCCTTTGAGCCTCTACCAAATACCAGGCAGGTAAGGGAGGGGTGCACAGAGGAGAGCATAGATTCTACACAGACCCCTGCCTTCTAAGGGTGTCTTGCAGTAGGAGGACTCTTCAAATAGACAAGGCCAACAGTTAAGAAATTGAGGTTGTGTGGTGTGCCCAGTTACTATTACATGCAGCAACACTATAATCTCAAACCTAGCTTTGGGAGAGGAGTCGGTCCAAGATCTCCCTCTTAGTGCTCGCCCAGATTGTCCATCATGGATTTCTTCTCTAAATAACAAACTGCTCCCCTGTCCCTCCCTTACCCAGTCCCTGAATCCCCCACCACTCAAACTTACAGAAGCCATCGTAGAGGTAAAGGGGTAGAGATCTGTTACATTCCTACATCTCAGACAAGTTAACCTGAAAGTACAGGGTGTTCTGAGGGTATAGGACAAAATTACAGCGTTAAAATTACCGACCCCACCAAAAGACCTAAAAAAGCATACCACCAAAAGTTCTAACTGTTAAAAGTTCGAACCTTTAGTGGTATGTATGTTTTAGTGGGATCGGTTAAAAAAAAAAAACTCCCCAAAATGTATAGTATTTATAGTATACTGAGCGGGGGTTGCGGGGGACACCCATGCACCGGAATCAAAAAAACAAAAACAAAAAAAAAAATAACTTTTCAATGTGGTAATTTCCATTGCAGGAAATTTTGCCACGGATAAACCACTCAGATCCATCCTGAGTGCTGGTAGCACACATAGCGACTTGGTCAAATCTAGGTGCTCAATTTGGAAGCTTAAACGGGATACAGCTTCTTAGCATGCATAGGAGAACATCATTTGGTCGACAGCAAAGGCTGGCAATTAAGCCAATGTAAATCTCTTCAGTTCCTGGATTGTTGACTTTCAAGAGAAAAGTTTGCATGTCCATTAAAACGGACTTGCAAAACAAATCCTGTCCTAATCAATTTGCCAATGCATACATTTCTTTATAAACATTTTTGGCAAAGCAAGCAGGATTCATTCTTAAAGTGAGGCAACAAAAGAAAAACATTACAATGAAGGTTCCCCTCTGGTCCCCCATCATTAACTGTTTATTTTATTATCAATGAAAATGCTCTGGGCAATCCTACAAACCATCGTTTTTCAGTCTGCCTTGCCATTAGTGGGACGGGTATGCCCAGATAGGGGCTTTGAGACTACTGGGCCTAGAGGCCCAAGCTACGCCTCACTAACACTGAAGCAGACCGAGACATGTCTGGGGTGGTTTGTAGTCTCATGCAAAAAGGATGTGAACTGTGTGGGCTACACTGTCCCTTTTGAAGTGGGACCATGCCTGTTTTTTCATATGGACTTTCTCCTTCAGTAATAGCACGGCAGACTTAAATATGATGGTCTGGATGGTTGCTCTGAGCAATGCCAGTGGTTGATTGCCACAACCTCCCAGCCATCCATCTCCAGTGCTGTGATCTTGTCATTGGGTCACCATGGAAGATATGCAAGGTTTATAAAAGCACTTGTCATTGGTCTACAGACAATGGACTTGCTTTGATCATCTCAAGTGCATCATGCATCTTACTACTGGTAGGCAATCCACCACTTCAAATGATACCCACAACAAATCTTAACTTGCCAAGAGTCAGATAATGACCTTGGTGTGTTGTAGCAGAGTTCAGACAGACTTAATCCTAGAAACGTCCATTCTTACACTCTCCTTGTACATGGAGCCAGTGATGTGGCTGATGGAGATGCATCGCTCTACTTGGCAGCAGACAATAATCTGAGTCGGGTGGAGGAAGAATATGGAATCTGAATTGGGATCACTGTATTACGTGCAATCTTTCTTTGTGGACTGCTGCTTTTGGAGGAACTGTCTTTCAAAGGATAAAGCCACACTTGCATCAGAGGAATAAGGCATTCTGGATCTTTGGACTCAATGATCGACCACTCCGGACGAAAAGGAGAAGTTACAATAACGTTTCAGCACACCCTCCCTCTGAACATCAGCAGTTGTCAAGGTAGGTGACCTCGACGAATCCTGTGACTAGGGCAGGAAACATTCTTAGACTGGTCTGTAGGCTTTGGCAACTTGGGTCTGAAAAGGAGCTAAGAAAGGTTCTGCAGAACCGCAACTTATTTCCACAGCCAGTCCTTAATCAGCGTTTGAAAAAGGTCCACTTTAGTAGCAGACTTCAAGATTGATTCACAAGCCCAACATCTCAAACTAGAACTGACAGACCACCACATTCTGGCAGCGCCTTGCTGTCACTTTTGTAAGTCAGCCTATCAACAGTAGAAGAAAGAAAATGAAACAAAATAAAAAAGGGATAGGATGTGGGAAATTGTTTTTAGATGGATACACTGGTAAAAACGAAATAAAAGCCAGGCCATACAGATCATATTGCATATTGGTGAAGGAGGATTACATTGTTATTAAGGTTCTGGGCAAATGTTCTGAGTAGATCACCATTTTCCACAAAAGCATACGTTGGGTGCTACTGAGTAAAGTGCCCACTGAAAGACCTTGCGCTTCTCAGGGTGGCCTAGTTAGCCTTGTGTACCTTGAAGCGTGGGGCAGCATGAAATGCATCATGTTGCCCAAAACACTTTCCAGGCATTTGGATCTTTATCACAGTGACGCATGGTGGAAGTCCTGCATTTGTTCAGAAGGGGTGGAATTCCTTTCTGTATGAAAAGAAAATTGATGGCCAGCATACTTGAAAAGGATGTCTGGGGTTCAAGACAGACATCACATCCTGCAGGTTTGCCTGGGAAAGTAAGTGTTAATACATGTAAGTTTATTACTGGTGTTTGAGTGCAAGCTCAGCTTCCAAGATACCCACAACATTGCATCACAGGGTAGTGTCCCAGAGGACTGAAAAAGGACAACCTGTGAAAGCTCTGCTGCAGCAACCAGTGCAAGATCACAGATTCCCGACTTCTCATCCAGCCTGGGGATAACGGAGCGTGGCTCCTACTTGACCTGGAACAGTTGGGTTGGGGAGTCCAAGATACCTCTGCTCCCATATGATTTGCTGTATGCCATGTGCGAGTAGTGACGAAGAGGCAGGAGCACTGGACAACAGAGGGTATAGCCTATTGTTACACAAGACAATCTTCAAATAGACCTATGATTGCTGGGATACTGAGGAACCCCAAGACGAGATAGTTAGGCAAGATTGTATGCAGTACCCCTTGGGTGCACTACAATAACCTTGACCTCCTGGCAATAGGCACCCAACCTTCGGTATAAGTCTGAACTGCACATGTTGGTAGTGTGGCTGAGCAGCCAGGCTTATCTCAAGAGGGGTCAATGTGAGCAGTAATGTGACACCGTTTCACAGTTCAGTTATCCAAATAAACACTTCCACTCAAGGTTTCTTGATTAAACTACCATTTATTTCACAGTCCTTTGTATAAGCCTTCTTCAGAAGGGAGCAATCTATGTTAACTAGTAAAATACACTTCAAAACACAGTTTCTCTAAATTAAATGATACCCATTGGGGATGACACACGGACACTTTCTCCACCCTCAGGTGACTTAAATAGCTAGGACACTGGTACATTTACAGCAATACAGAGTTTGGTGCAAAAGATAGAATAGAGAAATAAATAAAACAAAGGTTAACAAATAATTCATAAACAGCCAAGTACTTGTGAAAGCTTCCAATGTTCAGTAAATTAACCTTTTCCTGGGAAAAGATAAAGCACAGAGACAGAGGTAAGAAGAGTCACTCAGGGAGCCACGACCGCCAATGTTAATTGCACAATGTCTAGGGGAGCTGAAGATCATCTTTGCAGGTAGGTAAAAAGTCCTGCATAATGTTTTTAGAAATGTTTGTAGAAAATAGAACACTTGAAGGGCCAAAAGCTGGGAGGCTTGTGAGGGGCAAAGCTTTAGCAACCATGCAAGGTAACCAAGACCGGTCTCAACTGAGAGCAAGCAAGGCTACACAAGAGGTAAGTTCTTAGACTTTACAGTACCTCTGGTTAGAAGAAATGGTTCCAGCTGGCTTCTGTTCCTGTACAGCTCTGCAGATCCTGTTCCTGTGCCTCAGTCGTGGGAACAAGAGGGAGGATGTCTGGGGACTCCTGCTCTTCAATGGGAAGGTAAGCGGCAGCAATGGGCAAACTTCAATTCAGTGGTCCTTCGGTGTTTCAGCTCCTCACATCTGACAGCAAATAGCAACACTGCGGTTCTTGGATACAACTTCAGACTTTCCTTGCTTCTGGGGTCCAGCACTCTGTTGAGGTGACTCAGGCTTGGTCCATCCTGCATCAGGGAAATCCGGAGGATCTTCCTAGCACTCGGGCCAACTGAAAACAACGCACACAATCTGGTGTTCCTCTCCCTGGCACTTCGGCTCCTGCATCAGTAGAAATACAATCAGCTGCGAGAGGATGTCCAGACGGGCTTACTTTGGAGTGGATTAGTCCCACCAACTCAAGGGAGAAGTCGTCCTTGAAGGGCCTCTCTTAGTCGATGTGAATTCAGAGCTTCAGCACAGCAGCAGGGCTTCACCAGCCAAACCAACGGTCCAGGAGTTGTAGCAGGCGCCTCTTCCAAGTTCTTCTTTGGATTCATTTGTCCAGTGGTCGACTGCCTTCCAAGCCAAAAAGCCTCGCCTTTTATGAAGTTTTCTCCCATTCATTCCAGCCTAGCTGTCAATCACACAGCAGGGTGGCTGTCCTTGCCGGACAGCCACCCGGCCAATTACCTTTGGGTGCATTCCTGCAACCAAGGGGATTAAGCACAGGGACTTTCAGGCACCCAACTCACGTCCTGTCCCTGCTAGACCTAATGGAGCCAGAGGCGGGCTTCACTCGTGAATCTCGCCAAAGACACCAAACCTGGTTTGGCGCGCAGAGTAAATCTCAAGGATCTTTCCAACAAGAAATGGCGAAAAAAGAAGGTCGGGCCATTTTGACGAAATGGGCACCCAAGGGTGCTTTACCGTGGCTGTGAATGCAGCTTGCGGTAAAAAGACAAAGGGAGCAAAAAGTAAACCACTGCCACCAGCCATTAATTGTAGAAAGGGTCCTTCAAACTAGCTGTGTGTCTCTAAGGCAGAAGAGATTTAGCATATTTCTGAGAATTCTCCCTAACCCCTCACCCCCCCACACAGACTAAGGGTGTTAGGACATAGTAAAACACTTCAACTGAGGCAGTACAAGACTCCACTCTTAGTAGAAGGCTGTACCACCTGAGTTCATGGTAGCGTAGGCCGTGTAGCCAGGCTTATATTAGGAGGGAAAGGGGCTGTAAAATCAGTACAAATGAAATTGTAATACAAATGGTCCAAAGAAACGCTGAAACACTATGCATGTAAAAATAAAAAGTATTTGTTTAAATACAGCTAGGCCCAGATAAATCTAGGGGTAAGTAAGCACAAACACACATGAAATCACAATATAAAAACACAACACCATACTTGAAGGTACACAGACCCAAGTATAGACCTTATTTGAAATACCCAACAGTAGTTCTAGGGAAGTCAAAACCTTTTCATACACATTCAGTATAGGTCACACCTATTCTTGGGGAGGATTAAAAACAAATGGTTACTTTTCACAATTACATTCAGTAATGCAAGGGCAGTAGACCCTACCAGTTCTACACTGACACTTAGTACAAATCACTTAATCAGTCAGCTGGACAATATATTTTTGGTGAACAGTGGAACACGTATTCTAGGTGCAGTAAAAACCTTTAACTATTTTTGTGTTAACAGTTATACTAGGTGAGTAAAACCTAAGGATGTAATATTCAATTACAGGTACTTTTGAGATCAGTGAAACAGATAAGCAGTAACTCGTGTAACTTTTTTTTGTATGGCACACAGCTAACACAAAGTAAGTAAAACCCACATACTTTAACCTCACAAATACAGGGAAAGTAAAACCCAATGTTATACTTTACTGAATGACTCAAAGTTAATCTACGTAGGCAAAAACCTTCTACAGGCTTATTCTGTACAGGCTAACAGCAAGTCAGGGGAAGCAAGACCCAGTTGGGGCACACTCCTACAATTATCCACAAAGGGATAATCAGGTGAAACCAACACTTTACTTTTGGAGGGTTCAGGGGCTTTGTAGCAGACACCTAGCAGGATTCTAACAGTGGGACTGGTTGTACTGAATGAGAGGCCTCCCCATCACAGAAAACAACCCACAGCTACACAGCAATCCCAACAGGCTTAAGGTAAGTACATACCCAAGCCAACACAGTATCTCAGCATTGAAGATTTAATGGAGGACGACTTCAGGGTCTGCAGCCAAATACCTTGTCAGTGGATTCCTTGTCATGGTGACTGAAAACGAGACCTGAGAAGGAACTTTGCAGCTGGGATCGATTAAGGCTCTAGGCAAGGTTTCCCTCGCGACTCAATGCGGTTCTGCAGATTTGGCGCCTTTTCAAGGAGCACAGAAGGCAGAAAATTGCAGTTGAATTCTCGTCGTTACAAAGGTCCAGCACTCTGTTGAGGGGACTTTTCAGACTATTTGTGTCTCTAAAGCTCCACCAGGACGCTCACGAACTTTCAGCGAGATTCAGAACTCGACCGCACAGTGGCTCGAGGTCCCAGGGTATCGCAACAAAGCAAGGTCGAAGCAACGCATGCAATGGCTCAAAATGCAGGTCTTCTTGAGTCTAATGGGTTTCGTCAGGCTCTGGGCCGGGGTTGTCGTTTTCGGAGTACCCAGATCGATTGGAAGAAAGGGCTACAGCAGGCTGCGGTTACACAGCAGGCTCTCTGATCGCTGGAAATCGTTTCAGCCGTTTTTCCTTCATCATCCTGTTCAGTTTCGGTTCCAGTGGTCTACTTATCTTCCGCTTCCAGGTTCACAGTATTTATCAGGAACTACAGCACAATCTCTGCATTCTCTCCTAGCATTTTACACACAAAAAAAATAAAATCACACAAAGGAACTTCCCGCCCTGTATGTCAGGGGAAGGAACAAGAAACACTAAAATGGCGAGGAAAAAAAAAGGACATGGGCCATTTTGGTAAAATGAGCACCCTTATGTGCCTTTACTGCAGCTGTGCATACAGCCCGCTGTAAAGGTGCACCAAATTAATGCAAGGTATCACTTCCACCAGCCACTAAAGTTAGGCTTGTTCCTCTAACATAATTGTTACTTTTAGTGTGAAAGGTGATACATTGCATCTCCCCAGCACTCCACATAAGGTGGGGTGTGCTGGCTTCACAGAATAAAATGTAAAAAGGATCCAAGATCCTTCCTATCCTTGGGAACTGTAGTTCACCCAAGGTTAGCAAAAGAAAGTTAAAAGTAAAAAGGGGAGCCCCTAGGGCAACCCAGCAACAACAGGCATGTATTGCCAATAAATTGTTAAAGAGGATAACTTTAAACAGACTATGGAGAGTCAAAAAAAATTAAACCCATAAAAAAGAGTTAAAGATTATGAGTGTGGAACAAAGTTTCCACTCACTGAGGTGGAGAACAAATATCCCACTAGTAAAGCAAAAAGTTCTGGGGTTGACCCAGGTCAGGAAGATTTACCAGTTCTGTGAGAATCTTATCAAACAAAGGGACAGGAGGATTTAATCCACTCCTGATTTATCGCCTTACACCAATCGGTCATACTTTCTCCGAGAGGACCATCAGCATTTTGGTGATTACATCCTGACCTATGTTCTATAGTAAAAATCAAACCCTTGAAGGCTGATTGACCATCTTAATTTAGGATCCCCACCCCCTTCATCTGCAACCACCATCTCAATGTTTGGTGGTCTGTTTGAAGACGTTTAGACCATACTTGTATGGGTCTACTTTTGTAATTCAAAGACCACACAATGGCAAAACATTCACGTTCTATGGTTGCCCACCTTGTTTCTCAGTCCTTCAGTTGCCTACGGATGAAGCAACTAGGGTTTTCCCTGCCTTTCTCATCAAGCCGACTCAGGAATGCACCTATTCATGCATTTGAAGCATCAGTTAGTACAATAAAGGATTGTTTGTAGTCAGGAGCTCTTTAGACTGGAGCTTGACAAAGGGCTTTAAGTCCTTCAAACGCCCTGGTGCACTCCTCATTCCACCTGACCTCCTTGGGGAATTTGGGTGAGATCACCACATTCAAGGGAAGCTATGGTCCCATAGTTCAAGTTCCTAAAGTAACCAATGAGACCTAAAAAGGCTCTCACCTCAGTTTGAGTAGTATGGGTGGCCCAGTCTTGTACAGCTTGTACTTTGCTAGGCAATGGCCTGATTTCACCTCCTTCTCATGTCCAAGGTAGACCACTTTACTCTGACCAATTTGACACTTACCTTTATGGTCAGATGGGCCTGCACAACATATCCTAGGTGGTCAATATGCTCTTCCCAAGTACGTCTGTACACTGCAATGTCATCCAAGTATGCCATGCAGAAGGCCTCCATCCCATTCAGAACACGATTTACCATCCTTTGGAATGCAGCAAGTGCGTTCTTTAGTCCAAAAGGGCATTACATTAAACTGGCAGAGACCTCCTGGGGTGGAAAATCCAGTTTTCTCCTTGCCAATAGCCTGCAGTTAGGTCAAATGTACTGAGGTATTTGGCTGAATCAAGTTTATCCACCAGTTCACCTGTCTTAGGTAAAGGATGGGCATCAGTCGTGGTGACTGCATTAAGAGCTCTACAGTCCACACAGAATCTCAACTCCTTGGATCCTGCCTTTGGCACTAGTACAACAGGACTAGCCCATGGACTTGTAGATGGCTCCATTACCCCCAAGATAAAGCATCTTCTTTACCCCCTTCCTTTATGTGGGTTCTTACATGGTCTGACATTCTGTACCCCCTGTTTTTGACAAGTAACCAGTCGCCGGTGAGAATATCATGCTGGCCCCAAGGGGTCAAGTCTGGTGTCAGTGAAAACAGGGAGGCAAACTGACTTAACAGAACTTTGCACTCCTCCTGTTGGTCCAAAGTTAGATCTGAAGAGAGATCTACTCCTATTTTTCCATCTAAAGGCTGTCCGCTGAGGTGGTCAGGTAGAGGCTCACTCGCCTCATCCTCTTGATCAGATACTAAGAGCAAATCTCCCATTTCTGATCTGGATACATATGCCTTTAGGCGGCTGGTGTGAAAGACCCTGTGGGCCTCCTTGGGACTGCCCAAGTCCAAATAGTTGACCGCTCCAAGTTTTCCCACAACCTTGAAGGGTCCGATCCATTTGTCCTGTAAGGCCCTCTGCCTTCACTACTATCATTGAAAAGGGCCATCCAGCATTGTTAATGCTGTTGGACCTTCAAAAAAGATTAGCAAACAGTCAACTGCTCAGAGAAGGCATCCTCATGGATGCTTTTATTTTTGGGACTTAGAATTTCGAGAGTTACAGTCAAGAATGCCTCTGCCACCCCCATCTCCAAAACATGCAGAGTCCTGCATGTTTCCTGTATATCTGTCATTTTGTTCAACATTTATAGCGGACCTTTACTTGGCCTTCTTGACGACTTGTGTGTCCAATATGCTAACTAAGCAGACGACACCCAAGTCCTACTTGAATTAACCGGAAAATACAGTGATAAAAAAAAACCTCAACATCTAATCATGGAAGGCCTATAACTCCCTTGCACTCATCAATGAGACGAATTAGCTTCTCATTGTTGCATCTGGACCCCACTTAAAAACACTTGTCATTTTTGACTCCGAACTATCCATGAAACATTCTCGAGTATACGCTCCTCCTGTGGATATGTCAAACTACTACACCAAATCAGACCCTACCTCGACATAAGAAACATCTTTTTTGGCCACTGCACTAGTCAACTCACGGTAGGACTATAGTAACAGCTTGCTTACCGGAACATCACAAGCAAACCTAAGGCGTCTTCAGACGACCCAGAAGGTTTAAGTTACTAACCTGTAACTATTGTTCTGCAGCATGGATTCACAGGAGGTGGCAAGGCTCAACAGAAGCAATTAACTCTTAACTCTGGAACAGACTCACCTCAAGCAAACAGGTTGCTTTGCACCGCTCGGTCGACTCTGGAATCCTTTGACGCAGTAGAACTTCGTGAAGGTGTGTGTGGCCCTCAATGTAGCAGCCCTGCAGATGTCCAGCAGGGGCACATCAAACAGGAACGCAATCGTCGAAGCGATCGCTCTGGTGGAGTGGGCTCTCGGACAGCGAGTCAATAGTCAGTCGCCAACCGATAGTGCATGATACAGCAAGAGAGCCATCTTGAAATGGAAGCCTTAGACAGGGCCTTCCCATGGTTCACAGTCCCAAAGTTCAGAAATAATTGTGAAGTTCCGAAACCTATTTGTGTGCGTCACATAGAACTTTAGGGCACGAGCAACGTCCAGCGAGTGTAAGGCCCTCTCCGCCAGCGACAAAGGTTTCGGGAATAAAACAGGTAAAGGCTCGTTGAGGTGGAATTCCCACTGAACCTTCAGCATGAAAGGGGGTGTGTATGTAGTAACACCCTTGATTCGAGGAAATGTCAGGTATGGTTGCTTGCAGGATAGGGCCTGGATTGCACCTACACGCCTGGCAGAGGTGATGGCCAAAACGAAAGCCATCTTCTACGAGAGAAACTTGAGCAGGGCCTGATGCATATGTTCAAAGCCCCCACCCCCACCTCCCCAATGAGCACCAACGTAGGGGCCGCAGCCTTCACCGGCGCGAAGGATCAGAAAAGGCCTTTGAGAAACTCCTTGAGAGTGTGGGACCACAGCGAGGATCTCCCCAGGGATCTGGTGTGGCGGGAAATGGCCACCAGATGTACCTTGACAGATGTGTGAGCTAGCCCAGCCTTCGCCAAGGAAAGATCTGAGGAGCCGTGACCCTCGGAGGCGTATTCTTCTGCGACCAGCGCCACGTCGAAAAACACTTCCACTTATGGCCGTAGCACTTCAAAGTAGACAACCTGGCCTTCGCAATTACCGCCCTGTAGTCGAATGTGAACTCAACCTCCAAACTAAGGCTGCAGGAGGCAAGCCTTCACATTAAGCAATCCTGGGTCGTGAAGGATTGCACCTCCAATACCTGGTGAGAAGATCCAGAACCTCCAGCAACTTGACTGGCAGCGCCACCGACAGGCTGAGAAGATCCAGATACCAAATCTATCTCGGCCACATCAGGGCGATGAGTATCATCTTGCATTGGCACAGTGTGTTGATGACTCATAGCAGGAGAGGGAACGCGCCCATAAACGATCCTCCCCACAGGAAGGAGAACGAGCCCCCCCCCCAAAGCTCCTCGGCTGGTGGGACCTGCTGGCAAACTTCTTTGGAGTGCGCCACTGTCGTAAACGGATCGATATGCGGTCTGCTCCATTTGACAAACAGGCGGTACACCGGATCCTGACGAAGCTGCCACTTGTGGGAGAAGTAGTTACCTGATGAGGTAGTCTGCCATGGTGTTCTTCACTCCCGCCGGTGAAGGCGGACGAGGAACATCCCCTGTCTGATGGCCCAGTGCCACAAGCCTTGACCCTCCTTTGAGTGTCTGGGATCAAGAGCCCCCCTGCTTCCTGATTAGAACATGGTGGTGTCCATGAAGATCCTCACCATCTTGCCTTTCAGAGACGGTAGGAGCGAAATGAGGGCCCAGACCACCGCCTGTAGTTCCAGGATGTTTATACGCGGATCCTTCTTCGGCAGTCAGAGGCCTCTAGCGGGCAGACATCCGGTGTGTGCTTCCCCCAACCTTTCAGGGAGGCATCCGTGGTGACCATCTCCTGGTATGGGGGTGTTAGGCAAAGTTTGTCTGCAGTACCCTCTGGGACCACTATACACAACTCCGACTACAGGTATAGGCAACCCAACCTTTGGTATAAGCTTGTACTACACAGTGTTGGTAGCTTGTTAAGCAGCTAGGTTTATTTTAAGAGGAGTAAATGTGAGCTGTAGTGGAGTTACACAAAGATGCACAGTTGGTATTCAACACTCAAGGTTTCTTGCATAAACAATTTTTTATCAGTCAGTTATAAAGCTTTCTTCAGAAGGGAGCAATAGAGTAGTAACACAAAAAATACACTTCAATACTGTACACTCCAGTTTCTGTATCAGTAAAGACCCTTTTGGGATGGCCACAGACACAACCTACCCACAGGTGACTTCAATAACTAGGGTGCTGGGGGTTTTAATATCTTTCTGTTGGCATTTAGAATACTCTTAAAAGTTTGTAAAAGGCAAGGATTATTAGAACAAGAGACCACAAATATTCTTAAGCAGGCAAATACTTTTAGATCCTCCAAGAAGAGTCATACAATTCAATAGGCTAAGCCAAATCAATGGGCAAAAGCCTTGTATAGGATGAAGCACTTCTGGTAAGTAATTGGAAAAGTCTTTGCACAAGTTCTTAGGAGTGTTTGATGAAAAGAAGAATCAAATATAGGGCCACAAGCTGACTAGGCTTTTGAATTGTAGACGTTTCAAGCAACTCTACAGTAAGAGATAAGTTCTTAGACTAGTTTTACAATATCTTAGAAATGAAGAAAAGATGCAGCTGACTTCTCCCTCCTACTGTTCCTGGGCCTCAGTCGTGGGGACAAGAGGGAGGACGTCGGGGGACTCCTGCAATGCACTCGGATGGTCAAAACTCGCAACCACCAAACTTCACTTTCAGTGGCTGTTCAGTGTTTCAGCTCTTCGCGTCTACCGCAAATAGCAACATAGCGGTTCCTGGCGGTCGAGATGGACTTTCATTGCTTCTGGGGTCCCACACTGTTGAGGGGGCCCAGGCTTGGTCAGTCCTGCTTCCTCTGTCGTTTTTAAGCTCTAGGCCATCTTAAAAGCAACGCACACAATCTGGTGTTTCTCTCCCTGGTTAAATGGTTTCCAGCAGCAAGTCTGTGGATATTCAAACAGCTCTGAGTTGGATGGCTTACTTTGGAGTTGATTGGTCCCACCAACTCAAGGTGAGAAGTCGTGCTTGCAGGGGCTTCTCGCTTGATGCGAACTTGGCATTTCGGCACTGCAGCAGGGCTTCACCGGGAAAACCAACCGTCCAGGAGTTGCAGCAGGCACGCTCTTCGGTTCCTTTGTCCAGTGGTCGACTGCCTTCCAAGCCAAAGGACTCCTTTTATTCAGTCCTCTCCCATTCATTCCAGCCTAGCTGTCAGTCACCCAGCAGGGTGGTTGTCCTTGCCGGACAGTCAGCCGGCCAATCATCACAGATTGCATTGGAGTCTCCTAGGAGAGTAAGCACCGAGTTTCGGGCACCTCCCTCACTTCCTGCCTACCCCAGACACTCTGGAGACAGAGGCGGGATTCACTCGTGAACCCTGCCAAAGGCGAAATGAAGAAAGACCAAACCTGGTTTGGCGCGCAGAGCAAATCTCAAGAAGGACCTTTCCACAAGGAAATGGCAAAAAAATAAAAAAGACTGGGTGCCATTTTGACAAAGATGGCTCCCGTGTATGCTTTACTGTAGCTGCGAACGCAGCCCGCGGTAAATGCACACCATGGTAGTTCAAACGAAACCACTGCCACCAGCCATTCAATGAGAAAAGGTTAATATAAAAAAGTTACATGAGAAACTAGAGAAAGGGGATACTAGGTAATCCCTCCAGCACTCTATTGTAAGATAGTGTGTGCTGGCTCTAGAAAGTTACAAATGGTAAGTAAAGTCAATTTACTGCTCTGGGAAACAGTTGATCCCAGAGAAGGTAGTTAAACCTTTGGAAAATCTGCTTCCCTGTGTCACTGCACTGAAGTTTGTCAGACTCCACACCGAAAAGAAACAGTGTTCAAAATCACAAATACATACATGAGTGGGGGGGAAAAAGGGTCTCTTACTAGGTTAAAAAAAAATCAAGTGCTCAAAATCCAGCAAGGTTGCTGGGGGTCTCTAAGGTGGAGGGAATTAGCACATTTCTGAGAATTCTGAGGGGGTGTTTTGAGACCACATGCCTTGGGCGATGTGGAAGCACCCCCTACCCCCTCACCACCACCACTATTGCACATCGAAAATCATTGTGGAGCGGGATCTTGTCTGTGAAACACCTATATCCAACATTCATCTAGGAATTCCTGTAGGGGGTCACATCTGCAACCTGCAGAGCCGGACGGGTTAGATGCAGGATAACATGCCCAAAAACGACTGGATGGCTTGCACCATAGCCTTGCTCGCCGACAACAGTTGCACCTTTCCTTGAATAGCTGCTAGCCTCTCCTCTGAAGGCGACACCAGGCAAGACACCAAGCTGAGTCTGGAGCAAAAGGAACAGCGCGTTCTGCAATCGCGTTAAGCAGGACTTTGGATAGTTGACAGAGAATCCCAGATCCACCAATAGTCGGACTGTCGCCTTCGTGTGTTTGTCAGCCAGGTGCCGTGAGCAGGCACGTTCAGCCAGTCGCCCAGGTACAGGTATACATATATGCCCTGTAGATGTAGATGGGCCGACATTGGTGCCAAGCATTTTGTGAAAACTCTTGGGGCCGAGTTCAAGCTCAATGGTAGGGCCTTGAACTCTTCTCACGAAGCATTGAAAACTCAGATGTTTCTTGTGAATGGGGACATGGAAATAAGTGTCCTCCCCTTTCTCCAGTTGTCCGAGCACATGATGCAAGGTGACCATCCTGCATTTTTGGGGCCTTAAGTAGCAGAAGAATGCGCTGCTCCTGACAGGGAACTAGAGGAATACGAGGACACCTGCGTTGGAACTCCAGGGTGTGCTCCTGGGCGAGAGCGTCCAGCACCGGTCGGTGGTGATCTTGCTCCATTCGCTGACGAACCTAGTCAGCCGGCCTCACACTCTGGTGCACGAGTGGGGGCCCAAACATCTTGGCTGGTTCAGGCTTGCTTGGGTGCCAGGGTCCAGACCTGCGGGTGACAGCGACGCTGTCCTCCGCTACCGTGAACCTGGGAGCAACCTCTGTAAGCCTCTTGGGTTGAGGAATGGGAAGGCTGTTTAAGACGTCGCAAAACCTTTTGATGACCTGCTCGATTTTCCTCTGGAGGAGTGAAAAGACGACTAGTGGTCCTGACTGGAAGGTGCTGAGGGAATGGACCATCTCCTTATCCGTCTTGATAGCCTGGAGTCGACAGCCTTCCCAAACAGAATGCCCCATCGAAGGGCATGTCCAGTACCTTCGTATGGACCTCCCGACGGAAGTTAGTGGCCTTCATCAATCCCTGTCGACTAAGGCAGACACTGTTCCCCATCTGGTGGAACGCCGGGTCGGTGACACTCCCTCCACCGTGATGGCATTTTCCAATGCCACTTCCTGGCAGAGGGCGAGGGATTCCATCTTATCGGGAGGAACTCCCGAATCGGTCGTAGCTTGTACCACAATTCCCTGTCGTACCTGGCTAGGATTGCTATGGTGTTTGCCGCCTCGATTGTGGATGCCACTGTGTAGATCACTTTCTTTCCCATGACATCCATCCTTTTCCCCCCTCGCTATCCAGGGGACAGACAAAGATGGTTAGCCGTCCTTTTTCCTCGCAGCAGCCGACACCACTTAGTCCAGCGATGGCTGCGACCTCAGGCACTTGGTGCAGAGTCCGGCACGCTATACTACTTGTCCAGCCTGTCCAGCTTGGGTGGAGCAGTGCAAGGGTTCTTCATGAGGGCCAGGCCCTCTTCCCAAATATTGTACATAAAGGGTACAGCCATGATAGTCTTCCTTTTGGCCTCTCGCCTTTGATACTAGAAGGCCCCCCTTCTTGGTTTCCTCGGGTACCAAAAGCATGGATGCCCTGGCGATTATGGAGTGAACAATCCCACCTTGTCTGTTGGGGAAACACTATAAGGAGCATTCAAATATGGCAATTCATTGCCCGCAGGGATGAAGACTTCCTCCTCATCCGTAGTCGTGGCCGTCCCCGTATAAGGGTCCGCTGGATCCCGATGTGGAGGAGGCGGATGATATGGGGTGTCAGATGACGCTTCCTCTTTTTCGTCGGTATATCGGGTAAGTGGGGCGCTGCAGGTACTGGTGCCGGGGGAAACCTCATCTGAATCTGACACCTAGGTGTGGAGAGTCGATAGAATGTCCAAGGAAATGTCCCTCAGCTGAGAAGAAAAACTAGGCCCTGCGCCATAGTGGTCATTGTGGACTGTATGCATGGACTATTGATCCTTGTCATTCAAGGACGAAACCTCCATAATTTGAGCGGTGACCTAGGAGGACTGTTTCTGGCCCATTTTGCCCCCCATACCCACCGCCCCTTTGCCACCCTAAGAGGTCTGAACCGGGGTCTGGGTCAGTGCCTTAATCCCTTCTGGGGAGGCCTGTCACCTTTGGCAATGTCTCTTTAGCAGTGTCTCACTGTGGGGGCAGGGAACTGTGCCGCGGGAGCCACCCTCATAGGATCAGCACCTACTGCTGCCGTGATAGTCGTTGACGAAGTTGCCGACTAGGACATTAGCTGTGCTGGTTGAGCTTGCTTAGGATGCGCAGCCTCCTCCTCCACCCTTCCCTCCGATCTCTCCCATAGCTTTGCCAGAATGGGGGACTTACTCTTCGAAGAGGAGCTTGATGGTAGGCTGGCTATGGAGGCAGAAAGTGATGTCAATCGCGCTCTATCCAACTTCAGACCCACATCACTGAAGAACCCAGTGGACATGGGACTTCGGATCTTGGCATCATCTTGGACCCTCAGGGATGGGGTTACTTCACAGAACTTGCACCACTCAGACCAGCCAGTCCTGGACGAGGCATAGCCCTGCTCAGAGTTCAGCCATCCCGCCAGCCTACTATGCATGTCTTTCGTCTTCGAGAAACCTTGGCATCTCTCACACTCTACCTCCTTATGGTGCAGGTGTAGGCAGTAGAGGCATTGTAGGCATTTGTCTTCCACAAACACATCCCATAGCCGTATTTGGTGCAGTGCCTGAAAAAGGACCTTCCCTCCTCCTCATACATTGTCTGAGGGCGCGAAGTAGGCCCACAATGGCCTTCTAGAATCTTCGCACTGGAGGGGCACGAAACTCCACCGTTAAGGTATCTCTGTTGCCAGCAGATGAGGAAAAGAGCACGCAGGCTCTTCGGAACAAAAATGTAACTAATCTTGTCAAAATACAAGAAAAAGAAAATGTACAGATAGTTCAGAGCAAACTCGAGGATTCAACATTGAAGCGTGCAGTAAAAATCTGAAGATGGCTGCCAGAGGCAGGGCTTAGGGAGAAGACCGTCATTGGATGGGGACAGTATGACCCAGGGGACAGTGATTGGTTTAGAGGAGAAATACAGTTTAAGTGAAAGTAAAACTTTCTTTTACCGAGGATTCTCAGCCTGACGAGGAATATTAATGAGCATGTGAATTCATGCCAAACTCCATGCGGGAGAACGGTGCTGTTAGAGCTATTTTTGGACATACAAAATCTGACCATGTCTCAAGACTGCAGAAAGAGCCTTCATTGGCTCCAGATTAAACAGAATCGTAAAATTCTGTGTTTGATTTACAAATGTCAGGCCAATTGATGGCCAATGTCAGAAGTGGCCCCTCAGTATCTGATAAAGAGACCCTCAGCCAACCAATTTACGAGAGTTATGCATTCCAATGAGAAGTACTCCCTAGTTCAACCTTGCAACCGCTTAAAGATTAGTGCCACCTGCTTTGACATCCATGCACCACAAGAACAGAATGCTCTGTCCTTGGCACCCAAGTCTTTGTCCTCTCTGGTTGTCTTTGAAAGAGATTAAAACACTCAGCGGACTAACTTCCGCTTCCTCTATGGCATGACTACCTGCTAATCTCGTTTTTTTCTATGTTGTCCTGTTTAATGTGCGCTCTGAGACCAACGGGCGTGTGGCACTTTCCAAAAATTAAAATAAATAGAAACGAGACGGCCATGACAAAAACAGAAAGAAAAAGAAAATCCACACCCAAACACTTAGAGGAGCTACTGACAGTTTGCCCAGAGTTCATTGCATCAATGATCACTCTATAGTGCAGAAGATACCATCTCTTTTCCACATTAGGCCAGCAGCACCAAACCACGTTTATTTACACCAGCATTCTGTATGCATGGTTTTCTTGGAACTTCTTAAAACATAACCCTCTCGAACCTTCAGCTGTATGAGGAAAGGACAAGGTTTGTATATCATGCAGCAGCCCCACGATACAGCAGGTGGTGTACATATTGCACTACCTAAAGACAGCAGACAGCAGCGGATACAAGTAATAACAATGGTCTTTTAACTCCATCGAGCAGCTTAGCGCAGACAGCATCTAATGCTCCAGATATTAAACTAGTCTGTGCGGCCACAAAGGCAAAAAGCACTTGAAGGCCCAATCTGCAAGTATCAATGGCAGTAATGACCAGTTACTCCAAATGGCAATCCTGGAACAATGAAGTCGTATGAGAGTTATGAATCATCTGATTACATTTAGTAAAATACTTTTTTCTTTAATTCTACTGAAAAGCAACACTATCACCATTAGGATTAGGAAAGTGTATATACACACACTCACTAGTGGGTAAAAACAGATCCTTACAAAAACAGCACGAGAAGGGGGTGTAGAGGTGTTAAAGTGACTCCATTTGTTTTTAAACGTTGGAGTGACTCAGCCCAAGTGCTCCTAGTTGGTCATAATGCAGGAAGTGACTCAGCAGTGGGACAATGAGGACACTATCCAGCAAATACTCGGATGGGGTTTGATTGCCGCAGCGTGCTTTTTTTAACCTCATTTATCAGCAGCTTGCTTGGGTGTGATCGCTTCAAAATGTGGTCAATTAATCATGAATTACCACAAAAGTAATTCACAACAATGTATGCAATGAGATTAGTAGGACGAAAGCGTTCATCCTCTGCATAACAAAGTGTGGAAACTGCACCACCTATTGGCCATGCCAGAAAATGTTTAATGGTAATCTTTAAGACATCCAAACACATGTTCCTCAGCTGTGTCCCCAGCCCACTCGCGTCAAGCCTTCTGCAAGCCTCGTCCCCCTGCCCCCCAACCCACACCGGAAAAGAGATTTCAAGGAGTACCTCAACTAGGCTAAGCTTTCAGGCCAGCGTTGGCATGCAATTAACATTCCCATGAACTGCCAAAGTGCACATCAACCCTGGGACCATTCCCAAATAAATTGTTACCAGGCGGGTTACCCCGTCCACCAGCTGTAAAGCATATTCGACAGCACCAGAAGCAATGTTGGGAGGTGAATACTGTCCCCTGTAGTAAACAGCCAAGTTATTAAATAGCATTTGGAGAAGCAACAAGCTATCCAATGACCCACAAATTTGGATCTTGCCCGTCAGGACCATTTCATCCAGTGGTGGCAGTAACCATGAATAAACTCTTGGGCGTTCTGCATCCTCTCCTGAACTGTGCCCTTCGGTCTCATCCACCTCGAGGGACTTACTTATAGAAAGCACTACAATTTCTCGTGGGAGTCCTTTCTATCAACTCATAGGCATTCCGCCCAACAGCTGTGCAGGCGCCAACAACGGGCTGCATGGATCGTCTATCATTGCCGCCAGGTGAAGCAGCTTCAGCAGCTAACGCTTGCTGCCTCTGCCGCCTGCCTGACTGGCTGCCCACATATTCTATTACTGAGAAACAGCAATCACCAGCCCCCTCAAACGGGCGCCTCCAAGGGTTGGGTCTTGCCGTGGAGACTAACCCGGCTACTCCATTGCCGCCGACCAGTGATTCCCCCCCCCCCCCCCCCAACATATTTGATGCCGCGCTGTAGCCCAGAGGAACAGCCATCAGGCCCCATACCATCACCATGAAGCACAGGAGGCGCTTCCAAATCATCCCCACCTGCAAGGTAAGCCCTGAAGGACTCTAGGTATTGTAGCACCACTGACTAGAGCGGTGCATCAAGCGCCCTATACAAATCAAAATTATACTTAATTGCTGGTATTGCAGCAACGTCTGCTCTTGCAGCGCCTCACTGTTGTCTCGACACCTTTTGCACTCACTTTCATGTTAAAGAACACCAGTGCCGCTTAAAATGGAACCCGACAATTACACCTTTCTGCCTGGTCATGCCTCCTAACGTGTGACCTTTTTGCTGGCACTATGATTCACCCACATTGCGCATTAACTCTGCCTGGGGATCCCACAGGAGCACTCACTGAAGCCTGTACTCCCCTTCAATGCTCCTCATGCCTTGCCTTACATTTAAGTTTAAGCGTGTATCTTCTACTTTGTGCAATATTGTGCTTTTTGGGGAAAAGTCGAATTTAGGTGCGCATTTACATCTATACAGCCACCAGTCTCCCTCGGCTGCTAGGCCACCTGGTGAGTGTGTCTTGCCTTGTGCAGCTTCTCGTTCTATCCCTCTTTCCTCCACGGCACCCGCCATCTGCACCCCCCGCCCCCCCGATCTACCCTGTCACTCTATCATCTATCCTTCCGATCTCAAAGTCCGGACGTAAACAATTCAAAAATATTACATGGCCTCCAATCCTGGCCTACCTATTGCAGACACCTATGGCCTCAGACAGATTACTACTGATCTCTTCTCTGTTCCCTCTTTTGACCCATGATCTCTCCTCTTCAGCCATTAATGGTGGCACTAGATGGGAAGTACTCTTGGCTCATTTCTCATCCTCCAAGTGCATCAATGTTTATCATAATTGGCACCCAAGTCTTTGGCTCAGATCGGGCAACCCAATATTTTTGACCAGCGCCTGCTGGCCTGCATTAACTTCCTTCCTCTCCTGCAACTCCTCCCTCCTCCGACAGGTGTAGCAAATCTACTTGGGAAACCTTCAAAGGTGGTGATCGGCTTCACTTAGTCAATCTGAATGCTAGATCTGTGGTCAAACATTCCTTGGACATCTGCCTCCTCCTTGAAGACTTTGAGCTTGACGTGCTCACTCTCACCAAGACGTGGTTCAATGCCAGCTCTGTCACTGCTTTTGACTTCCTCCTCCCTGATGGCTACAAGATCCTCTTCAAGCCTCGGCCCTACTGATCTGGTGGTGGAGTAGCCTTGATCTTCCCCGAGGGTCCCTACCTCTCATACCCACCCAGCCTTACTCCTCCTTTGAAAGACTTGCCTGCAAGTGTGGTGCCTCGCCTACCCTCATCCTTGCCACCGTCTACAGGCCTCTTGAACCCGTCTCTTCTGCTTAGAAGAACAGGTTACTCCTTACCTGGTAACATTCTTTCGATGGGATGTTCCTCCGACGTATTCCTTATCTATGATATTTGTATCTCCAGCTTGCTGGCCTCGGAAATTTATTTTCCCAGTAGAGGGCGCTGTGCGTCGACGTCCGTCGAGTAGGTGTTCCTCGACAGCCACCGTATCGACGCCGACGTCATCATGCCTATAAATGGCCATGCGCAGCGTCCGTTGCTCAGTTCCGTTTTGTAGAGTAAGGTAGTTATTGCATGAATGGTTACTACCTTTGAAGGAGCGTAAGCTGCAACCACAAGGGAAATGTTACTGCGGGGATGGATGGGAGGGGCGATAAGGAATATGTCGGAACAACATCCCATCGAAAGAACGTTACCAGGTAAGGAGTAACTTGTTCTTCGAAGGGATTGTGTCCTCCGACTTATTCCTTATCTATGATAGACTCCCATAGCAGTGGTATGTGATTGGAGGCGGGAGTAAGAGATGCCATATTACTCTTTAAGAATGAACAGAGTGTAACACAGCTTTGCCAAATCTAGTCTCTTGACTAGAGGAGGAATCCAGGCTATAAAATTTGGTAAAGGTATGTGCGGGCGACCATGTGGCAGCCGCACATATGTCTCTAATTGGTACCCCTCTTTGAAGAGCTGAGGAGGCTGCGATACCCCTGGTCGAATGAGCCCTTAGATTTTGAGGGGGTCTTTCCCTGCCAGTTTGTAGCATTCCAGAATGGCTAAAATAATCCATCTGGAGATGGTTTGTTTGGTTATTGGTAATCCCAACTTATGGCCTGCGTAACCTACAAAGAGTTGGTCTGCTTCTCTAATTTTAGCAAGTCTACGGATATAAAAACTCAAGGCTCGCTTAGGGTCCAGCCTGTGTAGTCTCTCTTCCTCTTTCCCCGGATGGGGAGGAGGATAGAATGAAGGTAATGTAATCTTCTGAGTAATGTGAAATTCAGAAACTACCTTTGGGAGGAAGTTAGGCTTCACCTGTAGAACGACTTTGTCCTTGTGAAAAATTGTATGAGGAGGTTTACAAGATAGGGCTTGTATCTCGCTAACCCTTCTAGCAGATGTTAATGCTACCAATAAAACAGTTTTGTGGGTGAGAAACTTCAATGAACAAGAGTGGAGTGGTTTAAAAGGAGCACCCTTTAGGAAGTTTAAAACTAGATTTAAGTCCCATAAGGGAACTTGGAGGGTAAACATTAGTTAGACCTTTCAGGTATTGTATTACCAATGGAATTTTGAAATACGATGGCTCCTCTGCAGTGCGCTTAAAGATCGATAGCGCTGCGACATAGCCCTTATTAGTGCCAACTTGAAGGCCTGAATTTGCCAAATAAAGTAAGAAGGATAACACCGCAGATGTACCACATGAAAAGGGTTTGATATTCTTTTCTCTGCACCAGCTGCAAAATTTATTCCAACTGCAGCGGTATAGAGTTTTAGTTGCTGGCCTTCTGGCCGAAAGCAACACCTCCATGACGTCATCTGGAAGGTCCCAATCCTTATACCTCAACCTTTCAGATACCAAGTGTGAAGGTTGAGGGTCTTGATGGCTGGATGGAGAATCTGACCTCCCTTCTGCGAGAGAAGATCCTCTCTGTACGGTAGACGAATTGGAGGATGGATGGACATGTCCAGAAGGTCTGGGTACCACGTCCTCCTGGCCCAATCCGGGGCAATTAGGATCATGGTCTTCCGAAATCTTCTCAACCTCCTGATCATTTGAGAAATGACAGGGACCGGAGGAAACGCGTACAGAAGTGGGAACTCTCAGTCCACTACGAACGTGTCTCCTAGAGCTCCTCTCGGGGGAAATTCCCTTGAACAAAATCTGTCGCACTTCCTGTTGAAACGGTGGCGAACAGATCCACTTGAGGGGTTCCCCAAAGGGCAAATATCTCTTGAAGGACTTCCTGAGCTACCTCCCACTCATGGGAGACTGTTCTGCCTGCTCAGAGCATCCGCTGTCAAGTTCTTCTCTCCGGCTAGGTGAATTGCCGATAGAGAGATTCCTTCCAGAATTGCCCAAAACCAGAGCTGCATCGCCTCTCTGCACAGTGGCAGTGACCCTACGCCTCCTCTTTTGTTGAGGTAATGCATGGCCACTGTATTGTCCGTCATTATCAGGACGTTTCTTCCCCCGTACAGACGGCAGAAAAGCCTTCAGTGCCAGTCTGATGGCTCTCAGCTCCAACAGGTTGATGTGTAGTCTGGACTCCGATGGAGACCAACGACCGCTGATGGTCAAGTCGTTGGCATGGGCTCCCCACCCCGCGAGTGAGGCGTCTGTGACTACTGTTATCTGCAGCCATGCTTGCCAAAACAGTTCTCCTTTCAATATGTTCTCTGGAGAGGCCCACCATTGATGGTCGTGGGCTACCTTGTCCGGAATCCGGAGGAGATCTGTCATCCTCCCTGAGAATTGTGACCACTGAGTCCTCAGTGCCCACTGAAGGGATCTCATTCTTAGGCGAGCCTCTGGCACAAGGGATATGCAGGATGCCATGAGGCCTAGCAACCTCAAAAAATCGTAGGCTGGGAGACGTTGGGCATTTTGAAACCTGGTGACCATCTGCAGAATATCTTGAACCCTCCCCTCTGGTGGCGAGGCTTTTCCCCGGGACGTGTCCAGGACTGCTCCAATGAACTGGAGTCTCTGTGATGGTATCATCTGTGACTTCTTTAAATTGAGGGCGAAGCCCAGCTTGTGAAGGAAGTGGCAGACATAATCTAGTTGGATCCGAGCTTGTTCCGAAGAAACTGCTCTGATCAACCAGTCGTCCAGGTAGGGGTAGATGTGAATCCCTACCCTCCTTAGACTTGCAGCCACAACCGACATTAGCTTGGTGAAGACCCTCGGGCGGAGGTCAGCCCAAATGGCAGAACTCGAAATTGATAATGAGAGTTGCCAATTTCGAACCTCAGGCACTTCCTGTGCTTGGGATGGATTGGCACATGGAAATAAGCATCCTGAAGGTCCAGAGATACCAACCAGTCCTGAAGCTGAAGGGCCTGAAGGATCGGAGAGAGAGTTACCATCTTGAACTTGTCCTTCCTGAGTAACTTGTTCAATTCTCGTAAGTCCAGGATGGGTCTCAGTCCTCCGTCTCTCTTTGGTATGAGAAAGTAGGGGGAGTACCAGCCCTTGTTCCTGTCCGCTACAGGTACCGGTTCTATGGCACCTTTCTCTAGCAGGTCTACAATTTCCTGCAAGAGGAGCGGATCCGGCACTTTCAGAGAGCTGTTCCCCGATGGATGGCTCTGAGGGATGCGTAGAAAAGGCAAGCAGTAACCTTGGGCAACTGTCTCCAATGCCCAAGCATCTGACGTAATAGCCTGCCATTCCGTCAGATGGTGAGTTAACCTGCCCTCTACAGGTGTCTTGTGATGGGAGACCTCAGAGTGGTTTGGGAGCGGCTGATGCAGTTGCCGAAGGTAAAGCGGCTCCTGCTGATGCGGCTTTCTTTCCTTTACCCCGTCCACGACGGGTACATTTTCCTTGGCCTCTTTGAGCCGGCCGTCCTCTGCCTCTTCCATATGAGGAATATTAGCGAAAGGACCTTCCTCTCCAAAAGGATCCTGAGGGACGAAAATTAGTTTGGCGGATTGCAGCTCCTAGTGACTTGGCTGCTGCTTTAGATGTTTGCAGTTTTTCCAAACTGTCATCCGCCTTCTTACCAAACAGGGAAGAGCCATCAAAGGGCATATTTAAAAGTCTGGCCTGTACGTCAGAAGCAAAGCCGGACTTTCTCAACCACGCATGCCTGCGGATTGTGGTACTTGCCGCCATGGCCCTGCTGATACCGTCAGCAGAATCAATGCCAGTTTGAAGGGACTCACACATTGCATCTTTACCATCTCTGATGATATTTAAAAATGTGTCCCTTTCTTCTCCTCCCTGGAGGCAATCAGCCGCTGATGAAGCACACTCCCAAAGAGTGTGGCTGAACCTAGCGAGCGTACAAGTCGCATTAACAGATTTTAAAGCCATGCTACAGGCCGAGAAGACTTTCTTAGCCATGGCATCATATTTTTTATCATCCCTATCCTGTGGAGCAGTGGGGTATGCAGATGTACTGCCTGATGAAGTTGCAGCCTGGACCACCAGACTCTCTGGAGTAGGGTGCTTAGATAGGCATTCAGGGTCAGCAGCAGATACCCTATATTTCGCTGACAACTTCTTGTTAACCGCAGGGACAACTTCAGGGGTTTCCCAGTTAGTTAAAATCTTTCTTTGTAAAGCAGAATGAAAGGTAACCACAGGATCCTCCTGTGGACCTTTATCCAGAATATCTGTGAGGTCACCCTGTTCAAAAACAGGTAAAGGCGCAGACCAACACATGAACTCCATAATTCTTGACATTAGGGTTCTATAAGGGGTTTCAACATGTTCCCCTGGGTCTGGTTTGACAAATTCCACTTCTGGGGAAGTGTCTAGGCCACTTGCTTCCTGTAATGCATCCTGAAGGTCTTTCAACCTTCTTTCCTCAGACGCAAAAGTCTCTGGTTCAGGTGATGTGGTCCTCTGCAGCCCAAAAGGCCTTTCTCCATCAGAATCTTCCCTTTCTTCATAAATTGAAGTTAAGGAGGGATGCTCTGGCCTGTGAAATGGTATAAAACCCATCTCTAAAGCAGTGGGAGCCATCATCAGTGGCCTTGAAAAGGTCGATGTCGTTGACGCCGATGTAAAAATCCTCGAAGGCGCCGACAAAGGCTTTGAGAAAACTGGAAGAGGCCTCGAAGAACTCGAGAGGATCGGAATCCTGCTCGAGGATGTCGACGTCGTGTCGGAGGCTATCGGTGTAACCGTGGGTTTTTCTTTTATCGGCGTCGATGCCGGCGTCGACTCGATCGACGGATGCATCGAAGAACCCTTCGATAACGGCATCGATGGCGCCGATCTATGCTTCGAAGGGGCTTTCGACGATGGCGTCGAAGATGCTTTACTTCCCGATGGCTCATGGCGCTTTCGGGTCGACTCTTTCGCCGGGTGCTTCAACTCGCGGCGTTTAGATTTTTTGGGCTTTTCACCCAGGGTATCACCCTCAGCTGAATTCGAGGGGGACAAGGCCGCTTTCTCAAAGACGCTTAGCATCTTTTTTCTGAATTCCTCCCACTCCGCCTGAGAGCTGTGTTTTGTGGGGCAATTTACTCTTTGAGGGGAACTAGAGGACGACGACAAAGGAGATCTTTTACGTCTCTTTTTCGAGTGTCTAGACCTCGACGAGTGGTGGGAGCCACTTCGAGACCTAGACCGAGAATGCTTTTGACAGTGAGGAGACGAATCTCTCGACTCTACCGCGGAACTTCAGAGGAAGTTAAAACTGACTTACCTCTCTCGAGCTTCCCCTTACGCTCCTTCAAGGCTTTCGCCGTCATGGATAGGCATTCCTCACACTCCACTGGTGTTCGATTCCCAGACATCACAAACAGATCCTGTGAGGATCCGTCAACGACATTTTCTTCCCACAGTCTCAGCATTTTTTGAAACCGGACCGAGGAGTCGTCGGAGGAGGAAGCCATCGAGTACGAGTCGGTTTTCTCGAGGAAATATGAATATATTTCGACTGACGAACTGAGCAACGGTATTCTGAGGCACACGAAGCGCGGAAAAACGGAACTGAGAACGGACGCTGCGTGTGGCCATTTATAGGCATGATGGCGTCGATACGGTGGCTGTCGAGGAACACCTACTCGACGGACGTCGATGCACAGCGCCCTCTACTGGGAAAAAAAAATTCCGAGGCCAGCAAGCTGGAGATACAAATATCATAGATAAGGAATACGTCGGAGGACACAATCCCTTCGAATGGGCTGACTACCTCCTCTCTTCGGAATTCTCTCTAAACTTCTCGTTGGTGACTTCAACATACACCTCGACTCCACTGTCCCTGCCTCCATTTTCTTCCTCGATCTTTGTACCCTTCTCTCCCCCTCACTATTCGCCCGTCCAGCCCTATCCATTCATGCCTTCATTCATGCTGATCTCCCGTACTCCAAATCCCTCTCTAACCCCACCTCCCCAGGGTGCTGGGGCTATTAATATCTTACTGTTGGCATTCAAAACACTCTTTAAAAGTTGGTAAACAGCCAAGGTTACTGGAACACAAGAGACCACAAATATTCTTAAGCAGTGCAGATACTTTTAGAGTTCACTAGAAAAGTCATTCAATTCAATAGGCTAAGCCAAAGTCAATGGGCAAAAGTCTTGAATAGGATAAAGCACTTCTAGTAAGTAAATGGAAAAGTCTTTGCACAAGTTCTTGGGAGTCTTTGATGAAAAGAAGAATCAAATGTAGGGCCACAGGCGGATTAGACTTGGGAGTTGTGGAAGTTACAAGCACTTCTACAGTGAGAGGCAAGTTCTCTTAGACTTGTTTTACAGTACCTTGGTAAAGAAGAAAAAATGCAGCTGATGACTGTTCCAGTGCAACTCTGCAGATCTCACTGTTCCTGGTCCTCAGTCGTGGGACAAGAGGGAGGACGTCGGGGGGACTCCTGCAATGCACTGGCACTGTCAAAACCCGCAACCGGCAAACTTCACTTTCAGTGGCCGTTTCGTGTTTCAGCTACTGCAAATAACAGTTCTTGTCTGTCAAGGTGGACTGTCCTGGCTTCTGGGGTCCTGCACTCTGAGGGGGCTCCAGCTTGGTCAGTCCTGCTTCCTGGGAGCCCAGATCTTCCAAAAGGTTTAGGCCAGTTTAAAAGTAATGCACACAATCTGGTGCTCCTCTCCCCGTCTATATGGTTTCCTGCAGCAACTCAGAGGAAATTCAAACAGATCTTAGATGGGTGTCCAGGTGGCTTACTTGAGTGGATTGGTCCCACCAACTCAAGGGGAGAGGTCCTGCTTGCAGGGGTTTCTCTGTCGATGCGAACTTGGCGTTTCGGCAGTGTAACAGGGCTTCACCGGGCAAACCAACGGTTCAGGAGTTGCAACAGGCGTCCTCTTCAAGCTCTTCTTCGGTTCCTTCATCCAATGGTCGAGACTGCCTTCCAGCCAAATGACTCCTTTTATTCAGTTCTCTCCCATCTGTCACTCACCCAGCAGGGTGGTTGTCCTTGCCGGACAGTCAGCCAGCCAGCCAGCCAATCACCACAGAGTGCATTTGGGTCTCCTAGGAGACTAAGCACAGGGAGTTTCGGGTACCTCCCTCACATCCTGCCTACCACAGACAATCGGAGCCAGAGGCGGGTTTCAATCCTGAAGCCCACCAAAGGCTAAATGAACCAAGAGACCAAACCTGGTTTGGCGAGCAGAGAACATTTCTAGAAGGACCTTTCCACAAAGACATGGCGAAAAAAGAAGACTGGGGTACCATTTTGTCAAAGATGGCTCTGCACCGTTTTGAAAAAGATGGCTCCCGCAGTAGCGTTACTGCAGCTGCGAACAGCCACAGTAAATGCAAACCACCGTAAGTTTGGAACTAAATCACTGCCACCAGCCATTCTGTGAGGAAAGGGTAACAAATGTTACATGAGCATACCAAGTAACTCCTCCAGCACTCTATTGTAAGTTAGGGTGTGCTGGGTCTAGCAAGTACAATGCGAAGTGAAGTCAATTTCACTTTACTGCTCTGGGAAACAGTTTATCCCAGAAGGTATTTAAACCTTGGGAAATCTAAAATACTTCCCTGTGCCACTGCACTGAAGGTGCTCTGTGACACATGAGTTTGTCAGACTCCATAACAAGGAAATGGAAGTAAAAGTCACATTAAAATACATGAGTGGGGAAAAAGGGTCACACACTCTCCAGGTTAAAAGTCCTCAAAATCCAGCAAAGTTGCTGGGGGTCTCTAAGGTGGAGGGAATGAACACATTTTTGAGAATTCTCCCTAACAGCATGTAGGGCAGAGTAATAAATCAGACTGATCCAGAACTAAGGGAATCATAGGTTAAGTGCACAAGGAACCAAAGCAGAATGGTCTGTAGATGATACACATTTAATAGAAAATTCATGGTGCTTGGGAAAGGATCGTAGAGCTCTCTGGTTTAAGCTCAGAAACATCAGAGAATGCTACATTATGAAGTGTTTGGGTAGATTGCTTTCTTTGTGTGAAATCCCCACACTGAGTCCCGCAGCACTGTTTTGCTGGACACCTGTATTTTTTGCACATTCGCCTGAGTGCGTGCGACAACCCCCACTTCTCTCTCACTCCCCTTTTTACTCTGGTATATGGAACCTATTTTTTTTTTAAACTTTATTTTTGGGTATTTCAACTAAACAATTACAACCAAATCACCCAACAGTGGCCGAGTTAAATTTGCCCCAATAAGATCCCCTCTACCCCCCCCCCAAACTCCCTTCATTGCTTATTGAGCATTCTTTACTTCCGTTCAGATTGTTCCGATCTGGGTATGGTTCACCGGGACTTGGTGGTCGTGGCCACTCTCTCGGGAGAATTATCTGTTGGGTTTGATGAAGGTGAATTGGCTGAGTTAGAGATCAGATAAGTTATGTATGGCCCCCAAATGTCTGGGAGGTGTGCATGTAGAGGTAATGTCTGAACTCTGTTTTCACATCCGGGCAGTAGAGCACGTCTTTCAGCCACTGCGCTCGTGTTGAAACTGGGCCTCAGCACCATGACATGGCGACTCTCCGTGCCAAAACCAGTGGGATACTGGCCAGTTTCCTGGTTGAGGGTGATAGCTGTTTCGTCATCCCAAGTAAATCTACTGTGGGGGTGGACTGTGTTTCTTCCGATTATTGCTGCTGTTTGTAGGACTTGTGTCCAGAACAAGCCTATGGCTGGGCAGTCCCAGATCAGGTATATGGAACCTATTTGACCACTTTTTGCCATTTCTATTTGGAGGCATGCATTCCTCCATCTTTTTAGTACGTACAATTTTCTAAAGCAACAGAAAAGCACGTCCAGTGCAGGGTTGGGAGCTCCTTCAGCTTCCCCCTCATTGTTTATTTCCCCGACTAGCAGGGCAAGGGGATACTTTATACCCCATGTGTCTATTTTTTGAGATCAGCACACCCCACCTTAAGTGGAGTGCTTAGGGAAGACAACATATCCGCTGTCTCAAGTCTCCAGTAACCAATTGTTACTGTGACAGGTTCTTCTGTTCAGGCTGTTGGCAGTATACCTTTTGTGAACTTGTAATACAGGCCGTCTTTGCGGCTGCGATAGGGGACGCCATTTACCCAAAATAATGATCTTACTTTTTTAAAGCCCTGAACTAGCCGACTTGTCCTGTCTGGCCCCTTCTACCTAGCTGGGCGGAGGAGGGTTCCCTTATACATGTGTGTTCACCGGGCTTCCTAATGAAAGTCCACAAAGGGTCTCTGAGTGACTGGCAGGACAGGAAGGTGGGGGGCGGGGGTGAGATACTCCCCTTTCCTTTGTCCTGTAGTGTGCCTGACAAAGCTGTTTAGACTGGCTGTCTCCATATGACAGACACCCACTCCCCCCCCCACACACGTTTGAATGGTGCATGGGACATAATTGAACTAAGCCGGTGTTCCTAGATACATTCCAAGGTCCTAGAGCTAAAACTCTCCGAAGGAGGACGAAGCAGGACCCAACCAGCAACTTCCAACAACCGCCAGAGTCTGTTGCATAACCGCTGCTGTCCTCACCTCCTCCATTTAAGCGACAGGAAAGATCCTAAGAAGACTACTTATTCCAATGAATTCTTGGGTCTAACCAGTCCCAAGACGAACTATAATTTACGCCATTCCCTGGAAGAGCTACAACCTCCACAGCCTGCAAACTCCCAATAGCTGGGGTCCTGTGCTGCATTGTTGTGCATTGCCACCGGAAGCACGGTTTCACCAGAAACTTTGTATTGGCTCCCTAAGGTCCCCTCACCAAAGGAGAGGACAGAGAAACGGCGAAGAGTTCACTGTTGTGACAGTCGCTCCAAGCCTGAAAACATTGACCAGCCAAAACCACAAAGATCCTTTGCTGGGCATCCGTGCACAAGAGCCGTTGCCAAATCCACTGAAATCCCCTTCTATCTCCAATGCAGAGAAACCTGTGACCAGGTCTGTTGGCTCACCGCTGGAATCGTCCTGTTGAAATTGCTTTTTCACTGTCCCACTCCTGGTACAACTTTCCTGTAGTCTGCTTGCTTGATTCAAATACTCTGGTGGGTTGCAGATAGGTTTGATCTTGCGCCCTATCAGGTCCCCATAGAGTTATGTATTGGGGGGGGGGAATCTAGGGGGAAGACAAACCAATTATACTCTTGCGGTAAAACCACCTGCCCTAGGACACTGGTCCTTGGGGTAATCCTTCGGGAGGGAGGGGGTGGGGGGTGTCACCATAACCTCCCAGATATTCTATTGAACCAACCTTATTACTTGCCTGCAACAGTAGCGACTCCTACTGGATAATTCCTCTTTGAACACTGTACTTTGCCTTACCGCCTTTTCCCTGTGAACCATCTAAGCTTTGAGTGACTCATACCAGATAGGGTGGGACTCCAAGACGGGCTGGGGGCAAAGTTATAAATAACATGTTTCAAGTTGATCAAGTTATTTGTTACCCAATTAAGCTATTCTGAACATACTTAACTGAACTTGGAAGTACTACAGTGTGCCTTAGTGTATATAACAAAAAAGAAGATCAGCTGGCCTGGATGGCCTAAATAACGCAATGCCCAAACAGAACGCTGAGGAATAGGCGGGTTCCGTTTAAGCAAATTTTAAAGGCCAGATAGGTCCCCTTTTGATGGGGGATAAAGAAAACCCGAACTATAGGCCTATTGCTTTATTGGACACGCTTGGGAAGAGCTTTGCGTCCATTCTGTTGAGGCATCTAAAGAAATGGACTAAAGGCATCTTGATAGAAAAACTGGATGTCTCTCTGGGGTGGTGACTAGCCTCTTTGACACCCTGAAGTTGATGGCTATTCGGTTCAAATAGAAGATTTACTTAGCATTTGTTGATATGGAGTAGGCCTTCGACTGAATCAGTAGAGAAAGGCTGTAGAGAAATTATCGACATGGAACTGCCCACAAGATCTTTTAGAGGCAATTAAGAACCTATACTCTTCAACCACAGTCCAAATTAGGATGTTGGGTAAAGGAAGCTTAACAAAACCTATTGGAACATTGAGGCTTGAAACAGGGCTGGCCCCTGGCCCCAGAGCTACTCAATCTATATCTATAGGATTTGGAGCTCATTCAGGAGGGAGTTAATGCCTTTCCTCCAAAGATATACCATTGTTCCATTCCGTGGGTCCTATACGCGGAAGACTTGGTCTTGATTGACCATCCCCAGATAGGGCTCCAGAGAAGACTCAACTAGAGCTTAATCAAAGTGAAGTGGACTAGAAGAGGCTGCAGGGAACAAGGACAGCCAATGTCAATTGGAGCACAGTCTATGGAGCTGGGGCACTTCTGAGATGGTAACGTTAAAATCAGGGTGACGGGTAGAGCTGAAATCAACTAGCAAAGTAGGTACTGCAAGTCCCAACTGAGAAGAGCAAAGCTAAAGACAGAGGTGTTGGGGAGAATTCTCGGAAATGTGCCAATTCCCTCCACCTTAGAGACCTCCCCCTCCCCCCCAGCAACTTCGCTGGATTTTGAGGACTTGATTTTTTCAAAACTGGAGAGAGTGAGACCCCCACAACCCCCCCCTTCTATTTTAATGTGAATTTTACCTGTGCCTTTGGTTGTTGAGTCTGACAAACTCCATAGGCATCTTTTGCATTGTGTCGCACAGCACCTTCACAGTGCAATGACACAGGGACGTCTTCCAGATTTCCCAAAGTTTTAAATACCTTCTCTGGGATAAACTACTGCTTCCCAGAGCAGTAAAGTGAAATTGACTTTACTTAGCATTGTAACTTTCTAGACCCAGCACACACTATCTTACAATAGAGTGCCGGAGGGGTTACCTAGTATCCCCTTTGTCTAGCTTCTCAAGTAAAAATGAGATGTTACCCTTTACTCATTGAATGGCTGGTGGCAGTGGTTTCGTTTGAACTACCATGGTGTGCATTTACTGTGGGCTTCGTTCACAGCTGCTGTAAAGCAACCACGGGCGCCATCTTTGTCAAAATGGCAGCCAGTCTTTTTTTCCCATTTCTTTGTGGCAAGATCCTTCTGGAGACTTACTCTGCGCACCAAACCAGGTTTGGTCTTTATTCATTTTTCCTTTGGCGGGATTCACGAGTGAAACCCGCCTCTGGCTCCAGAGTGTCTGGGGTAGGCAGGAAGTGAGGGAGGTGCCCGGAACTCCATGTGTTTAGTCTCCTAGGAGCCCCAAATGCACTCTGTGGTGATTGGCCGGGCTGACTGTCCAGCAAGGCCAGCCACCCTGCTGGGTGATTGATAGCTAGGCTGGAATGAATGGGAGAGAACTGAATAAAAGGAGAGTCCTTTGGCTCGGAAGGCAGAGTCGAACACTGGATGAAGGAACTGAAGAAGAGTTTGAAGAGTACGCCTGCTGCAACTCCTGGACCGTTGGTTTGCCCGGTGAAGCCCTGCTGCAGTGCCGAAACGCCAAGTTCGCATCGACAGAGAAGCCCCTGCAAGGACGACTTCTCCCTTTGAGTTGGTGGAACCAATCAACTCCAAAGCCAGCCACCTGGACATCCATCTCGAAGCTGGTTGAATTTCCACAGAGTTGCTGCTGGAAACAGTATAGCCAGGGAGAGGAACACCAGATTGTGTGTGTTGCTTTTAAGCTGGCCTAGAGCTTTTCAAAGATCCTCCGGACTCCCAGGAAGCAAGAATGATCAAGCCTGAGCACCCTCGACAGAAGCAAGGAAAGTTCATCTCGACAGCCAGGAACCGCTATGTTGCCATTTGCGGTAAACGCGAGGAGCTCAAACACTACAGCCACTGAAAGTGCAGTTTGCCTGTTGCAAGTTTTGACCATCCCAGTGCATTGCAGGAGTCCCCCGACGTCCTGCCTCTTGTACCCAAGACTAAGGCCCAGGAACAGTGAGATCTGCTGAGCTGCACAGGAACAGAAGTCATCAGCTGCATCTTTTCTTCATTTCTAAGGTACTGTACTTACCTCTTACTGTAGAGTTGCTTGAAAACTTCTAAAACTCACAAGGCTAATCAGCTTGTGGCTCTACATTTGATTCTTCTTTTCATCGAAGACTCCCAAGTACTTGCTTTCCATTTACGTATCAAAAGTGCTTCATCCTATACAAGACTCATTGACTTTGGCTTAGCCTATTGATTTGTATGACTCTTCTTGGGGGATCCAAAAATATTTGCCTGCTTAAGAAGATGTCTCATCTCTTGTGTTCTAACGACCTTTGCTTTTTACCAATTCCTAAAAGTATTCTAAATGCCAACAGTAAGATATTCATGTCCCCAGCACCCATTGTTATTGAAGTCACCTGTGGGTGTAGGTTGCGTCTGTGGGCCAACCCAAAAGGGTATTTACCGATTTAGAAACTGAGAGTATACAGTATTGAAGTGTTTGTGTATTACTATTATATTGCTCCCTTCTGAAGAAGGCTTTCTGACTAAAATTGTTTATGTAAGAAACCTTGAGTGTAAGTTTATTTGAATACCTGTAACTGTAAATCTGTGTACCTCCACTACAGCTCACATTCAACCCTCTTGAGATAAGCCTGGCTGCTCAACACGCTACCAAAACTGTGTAGTACAAGCTTATACCAAAGGTTGGGTTGCCTACACCTGTAGTCGGAGTTGTGTATAGTGGTCCCAGAGGGTAGTGCATACAAAACTTTGCCTGGTTAGAAGAGTGGTCCTGCTGGCTTCTTTCTCTTTGCAGCGATGCAGCTCTTGAGTTCCTGGGCCTCAGACGTGGGGACAAGAGGGAGGATATCTGGAGGACTCCTGCGGCAGCAATTGGAGGCCGCTACGGGCCCTTTTCAGATCAGCAGCACTTTGTGGTTTAAGCGCTCTGTAAACAGCACCACCGCTGATGTTGGACGCTGGTTAGGCTTCCTTCACTCCTCTAGTCCTGCACTCTGGTGAGGGGACTCGAGGTCTCGTCGTCCTGCATCTTGAGGGTTCTTAGACTCCTGGAGATTCTGGCCGGATTGCAGATGTTGCACTCGACTAAGGATTTCTCGAACACTGGCACTCGGTTCCTGCAGCAGCAAAGAAGTACAGCCAGTCGGGCAGATGGTCCAGTGGAGTTTGTCTCAGGGTTAGTTGGTCCCACTAACCCAAGGGATGAAGTTGTCTCTTCCGGCGCTTTTCTTTTTTTCTGATCTACAAGAGTTTCAGCACAGCAGCAGGGCTTCACCAGGCAATGCATAGGTCCAGGAGGATAAAGCAAGCTTTGTTCACGGTTTCTTCGTCTGGTGTTCTTCCCAGTGACCGGCTCTGCCTCTAGTCCCAAAACCCTCACCTTTTAAGCAGTTTTCTCCCATTCATATTCCATACCTGTACCAGACAAAAAATGCAACAGTCAGGCAGTACAGCCCAGCTGTCACTCAAACAGCAGGGTGGCTGTCCTAAAAGGACAGCCAGCCAGAAAGTCAGGACTGGGTGCATTCAGGCATTCCTAAAGACAAAGGACAGGGGAGTTCAGGAACCTCCCTCACTTCCTGCCCTTCCAGACACACTGGAGGCAGAGGCGGGTTTCAGTACCGAAGCCCAACAAAGGCAAAACGAACAAAGGGCTCAAACCTGACTTGCGCGTAGAGTAAAACCCAAGAAAGTTCTCACAAACAGGAAATGGCGAAAAAAGACGACCAGTGCCACTTTGACAAAATGGTCACCCATGGGTGCTATACTGCAGCTGAGGATTCAGCCTGCAGTAGAAAAGCACAATGGTAGGAAAATTAAACCACTGCCACCAGCCATTTGAAGTAGTCAGGGTAACAAAAAATGTTACATGCGTAGGTAGGATAAGGGGGTACAAAGTAACCCCCCAGCACTCCACATAATATGGTGTGTACTAAGAAAAAGTTAAGTAAAAGTCAATTTCGCTTTACTATTCTTGGGAACAGTAGTTCACACAAGAGAAGGTATTTAAACCTTGAGAAATCTAAAGGATTTTTCTGTGACACTGCACTGGTGGTGCAGTGTGTCACTATACAAAAGGTAGATGCCTATGGAGTTTGTCAGACTCCAAAAACAAAGGAAACAATCCAAATAAGGTCAAAACACATGACTGAGAAAAAGGACTCACTCCAGGGTTAAAATTAAAAAAGTCCTAAAGTCCAGCAAAAGAGCTAGGGGTCTCTAAGGTTGAAGGGAATTAACACAGAAATGAGAATGCTCCCCAACACTGTGTGCTTAGGTATCTGGTGTGTGTGTGCACCCTCGTCTCCGGGGTGTGAACTCCCCATAACAGAGCCAGTGGCCTGTCCGTTGGGGCAGGAGACTGGCATTTGGGAGCCTGAAGGTTCCGCCGAAAGGTCGATTGCTTCCAATTAGAAGGCATGGCTGCCAAGGGATTCCTCGTAATCCGAAGTGACGACGCCAACTGGGGAATGACATTTGGCCTACACTGCGTAGGCCGCCCACCATTTAGTCTGTCCGTCAACGTTTTCAGTAGAAAGTTTGCAGTACTTGAATGAGCGCTCGTCCTGGCCTCGAGGTAGACACCAATTGCAAGTTTCTGTGGAAGGACACCCATTGCCGTTGCAGTTACACAACGGGTGAAACGTAAAGGGCGTCCACCCCATAGCAGAGGGTGACAGCAGCCAGACCAAATAGTGAGAGAAGAGGAAAGGAAATACATTCTTGAAGAATAAACCCAGGGCCCCACGCTCCCTACTCTCAGGGCCTGGCCGGAGGGACGAGGCCACACGGTCGACAGTCACCAAGCAAATGTGGAGGTCTTCGGCGGCAGGAAGCCCAAGAGGCAGTCATCGAGAAGTTCGCAGGGAGACTAGACAACCATAGGTCATGGGACAAAGTAGGCAATATTAACTCTTGCGAGCCCCGCATAAGGTGACCAACTATGTTGGCGGGAAAAAACAATCTGAGGGACCACGACGCGCAAAGGATTTTGGTTACACTGCACGCCACATTAGGGATAGTGTAACAGTCATTCGAAAGAAAGATGCAATACTCTGCGATTACCACTAGATCGCCAACTATATGCACAGCATGTGATTCTAAGCAGATTCACAAGCATCAGAAACTAAATTACAATTCTCCAAACCTGCCCTGCAAACGTAACTCCATTACCACTACACTTTAGGGCATATACGCCTCCTCCCTATTGCGGTACCATGGTCCACTAAATGGGACCAACATGCACTTGTGCTATCACAAGAAATTCTTGCCCCGCTGCATCCCTCCGTGAGGAAATAGACCATCTGCACAGTGGGTGTGCACTCTCCTGGGATTTTTTTTAAATGTTTTAAATGAAAATGAAGGATGGTAGATCAACCACCGGAAAATGTGTGGGGCTGAAGCACACACATTTTCGTATACTCGCTGCAAGACACTGTTCCCCTTACCCTCCCTCCGACCGCCTCCCATCCCTCCCTCCAGCTGTGATTGGCCGGTTGTGGTCAGAGATGGCTTCCGATTTCCAGCTGCACTGTGGGACAACGCCATTACCATGCAGCGTGCCCAGGTGAGCTGACTCGACCCCAGACCGCCAGGAGACTAGGAATATTGAGCTGTGTGCTCATATGCCCTCAGACCTCGCGTGCAGCCTCGCTTCCCGGCCCCCTGCCTTCCTCTTCCCCCTCCCTCCGCCTGCCTCCCATCCCTCCAGACACGATTGGCCCATTCGCTGGCCTTAAAGGACCCTTCCAGGGAAGCACTCTGCCGGCAGCCCCTGCGGCTAAGGGCCTCAAGGCAAAGGGCAGTTCCAACAGAGGCGGCTCCAGAAAGTGTCTACAGGTGTCAGCAGGGGAAGCCAGCAAAGTTAAGTATGGCATGGGTGGGGAGTAGAGCAATTACTCACTCCGGAAAACCCTGCCACTCTACATCACCTTACCTCAGAACTGTGAATGTTAGCCAGTAGCACATTTAGATAGAACTATGAATGCCTGCTCCGGACTCTGAATATTAGCAAATGCCACACTGATAGAATTGTGAATGTTAGCATGTGCCACACTTGGATGGAACCATGAACATTGACCTGCGTCGCATCTAGATAGGATTATCAATGTTATGACCACCTTCCGTGTCCACCTCCTGCCTCCTGCCTCTCGCCTCCCGCCTGTCCTCTCCCTCCCTTTCCTGATAGGCTGCTTCCATCTAGCCCTGCTGGCCTAGTCGCCGCACATGCCCGATCACCTTGTTTGCCCAGGCATCATGAGGCAAGTGCATACCAGCTTCCCAGACCCTCCTGGGCCTAGGAATGAGCTTTAAAATATTTCTTTGTGCCCCAGCATGCTGCCTGCAGCACCAAGCAGCTTGTGTTTTCCTTTCCCCTTCCGTGTCCACCTCCCACCCGCACCCCCCCCCTCCCGATAGGCTGCTTCCATCCCGCCCTGCTGGCCTAGTCGCAGCACACGCTCCCGATTGGGCAGTCTACTGCACTTAACCGGCCTTCCCAAGGCAGCCCTCTGCCCGAGCAGCCCCTGCAGCTAAGGGCCCAGGGGCAAAGGGTGGCTCCTACAATGGCAGCTCCAAACTGTCAGCAGGTGTCAGCAGGGAAAGCCAGTGAAGCCAGCAACCAACCGTCAACCAGCAGCAACCACCAAAGTAAGTGTGGCATGGGTGGGGAGTAGAGCAATTACTGTACTCCAGAAAACCCTGCCACTCTACATTACCCTACCGAGGAACTGTTATTACTAGCATGTGCCACATTTAGATAAGAATTGTGAATGTTAGCCCCTAAGGTCTAAAGACGTACTATCCTGCGTTGCATCCAGATGGGACTGTGAATGTTAGCAAGTCCCACACTCAAAACTGAAAATCGGCATGTGCCGCAATGGGTCAGAATTGTGACCATTTGCCAGCATTGCATCCACTGTGCAGGACCCCCATATCTAGGTGTAGTATCCATCTCTTTCTACTATATGTGTTTAGTCTTGTATTCAAATTGCATTGTCAGGTTTAGGCCTTTCTCCTACAATGCAGGACTCTCAAATCTAGCTATGTATAGACTTGGACTCAAAAGCATTGTCAGGTATAGGTTCTAGCTACATTTAGTCTTGTACTGCAACTACACTGTTCGGTTTAGGCCCCTCTCCCACTATGCAGGACACTCCGAGCTACCTGTGTTTAGCCTTGTATTGAAATTGCACTGTTAGGTGTAGGCCTCTCTCCCACTATCCAGCACTCTCAAATCTGTGTGTAGCCTCCATCTCTGCTTGGTATGTGGATACCTGCTACATTATGAAAGTTAGGCACACTGGTATTGGCCTCTATCCTAGAACTGGACATATATATCCCCAGCCAAGCAAGCTCACAGCCTATGGTACGTATATCTCACACCACTAGCGTGGACAGAGGCCTCAGGTACGGCCAAGCATCCATGCACGACAGAATACGGCTACGCACATCTGGCATAGTGCACACAGACATCCATACTGAAACACCAGAAATACCTCAACACCTCTGCCACTAGCATACAGCGACCACCACCCAAAAGGAATCTGGTATAGCTGGCCTCACATAGACTCAACAAAATAAATCTCTCGCGAACCCTCAACAGCACCCACCCATGTGTCTGACCGTCCTTGGGCTGCTTAGGTCAAGCCTTGCCAGGCACCCAAGTCCTAGAACGAACAACATGCGCGCACACACACACACACACACACACACACACACATCCCCCCTCCAAGCTAAACTTGTGAGACAGACCTGTCACTTTAATCAGGAACCACAGGGCTCCATTAACCAGAGATACCCTTTAATCCACAACAGACCGGAAGATGGGAGAGACTGGTTAGTACATGTTTTCACCCTTTTACCTTTTCTGTTGCCAAGCACCACTCACGCATACAGGAGATTGTTGGTGGGGGACCCAGGATTGGTTCATAAAAAGGTAGGCTTATCCTACACCAATCCCTGTGGCCCATTTGGCTTTAAAAGCGGGCTACACCCCTCTATTGGCAGATCTGGAGACTGCCAGGAGTAGCAGGAAAAACTCATCATTGGACCCTGGCAGAAGGTACAGTCTGCCTTACATCTTCTGTCAGTGAAGGGAGGCCAGAAACTCCCCCAAACATGTCCCAGGGAACAGCGGGAGATCCCACATCCAGGGGACCCTCCAGCAGTGCAAGAACCACTACCGAGCCAGCACATAGCGTGTCCCGCTATGCTCTGCAGCAAGCTTTCTAGGTGGGAAGTCTCTGAACCAAACAAGGCAGCTGCCTGCAACACTCCTCAGCTTTGGGCCATCTACCTTAAAGAACAACACAAGCCCAGTGAAGAAGCTAGGAGAGTGCATCGACAAGCATCTACAGAGGTCTGCCTTAAAGGACAGTTGAGCCAGTCAAGTTGCAACCAACTGCACCATTGACTGTTAAGCCACAGTCGCTAAAGCCGTCCGAGTCGCCTCAACCAGTGCTTCAGAACTGCCGACCAGCAGATTCTGGAGCCGCTTTGTAGGCCAGCCTGCAGTAGTCCTCCATCCAGCTTCGTTCGCCGAACTGCCTGACACCTCACCTGTCTTGAACTCTGTCACAGAAGCTGCACAGTGCCCTGAAACAGACTGGACCCTGTCAACTTCAAGCACCAAGAACTCCAACAGCATAAGTTACATTGTGGTTCCGTCCCCCCTGGTCCTTCTCTGAAGGCAACTAGTGACATTTTACGACCCATTGCTCCCTTTGTGTTGAAACCAAGTATCCTTGAACTATTGCAATTATTTACTAAACAGCCTACCCACCTGTCAGTATCCAGAGCGCATCCTTTTCCTTCTTTGAAACTGTCTGTCCTCTGCATTCCTGGACAGGGTGGGTTATATTTCGTGGTGGCTAGAAATGTCTGTTTTGATAATATAGTTGATGTGTACACCACCTTAATTGGACCGTCCCTTTCATCAGTGGGTAATAATTGTATTTTCGTTGTGTTGCAACTAACCAACGATCCACGACCTTGCAGAGATAAGCCTGCCGTTGTGTCCACATTATCAAAATTGGAAAGTTAGTTTATAATTTGCTTGCATTTCCAATCTGTTTGGACCCCTTCTGGTGTACTAGAGGTGTGGGGCCAATTGATGGTTTAGAAACATTCATCCCTGGACCACTGGTGGAACCAAATGGGGTATAGTACACAACTCAAAGAAGAAGTCTAGGTTTAAAAGCCCAATAGCATATTTGAGCATTCAATCAAATTTGACCTTTTGTTGGACGAAAAACAGACCTCAATTTACCAACTCCCATTAGTCTTAAAAACAAATCTGGGTAACCAGCGACTGAATCCCATGGGTGGTTTAAGAAGATCACGTTCTTCATTAAATCAATAAACGGGTGTCCCTCCGATTTCAAGTGCCATAAATGTGGTGATGTAGTCTATGGAGTGGCAGGTATAACTGACAGTCATGGTTGTGATGGACTTAAATTTTCCATTTGGAATTTTGCAGAAGTGGACGAACAAAAACACGCGTTTGGCTGATTCACCCCAAATGTAGTGGATGAAAAGCTGACAAGACAGTGTTACTATGCCCTGGGCACAGCAGTCCCAGGCCATCGAAGCAAAAGCATGTCCATTAGGCTGGCAGCTAGAAATACTGCACAGCCAACGGTCAAGGGATTGGTAGGTGCACAGTTTAAGTGTACACCAAAAACCCTCCAAAATGTACTATGTTATGGATCGACAACATGGGCCATATAATATATCGCAAAACTTTTTTTTACAACCCCACAAAACTTCAATTTGATTCAATTGTTATGTTTAGAATGCAAACTATATAAAAAATACAAAAAACGATTTAAAATTGATTTTGAAGGAGAGTTTCATCTGTACACGTTCCTTGCAGTGTTAGTTGAATTCAATTTTCTGTTGTACAATCTAAATCAAACTATAGAAATCTCCAAATGCTTTTTTTCCTAATGCCTAATGTACCTGCACGAATTTTAACTGCCTGTGGGGTCAAGCGCCTGTTTATGTTGTCAATGAGCACTCGTCTCTCCTCTTCTATCAAATCAAGCTCATCCAAAATTGAAGGGTCCCTGAATGAAAAGGAAAAAAGTACAACTAGTTAAACATATTGGGGGAAGGAAAACAGTATAGTCTTTTAAATCAATGAATACAGCTACACTAATCAGAAATGGTACTGCAACTGGATGGCAAACAGGTGGTTAAAAGGTAAAGTATAGTATACAACCACATAAGGGAAGGGCCACACAGTGTACATGTAAAAATATACACTATATATAGCCTAATGGGAAAGGTAGAATGTTGCAGGTGAGAAGTCATGAACTGTCCAGGAATTAAGTGCAAGTACTTTTGGATAGTTTAAAAAAAAATATTTTTTAGAATGAGGCATAACAAGTCAGCAAGATCAACCCAAGATAACTCATGATTATTGTGAAAAGGCATGGGCAAACTGAGGCCCTAGTCAGCACAAAACATACTTTTCTATGAGTGCAATGATGTTCAGCGCGACAAAGCCCAGGAGAAACCCTGCAGCTGGATGGAAAAGAAGGTGGCAAATTGTGGTCTAACTGCGAAGGCACAGGGTATGACATATCATGGCCTACCCGATACTCCAGAGTGGGTGTTAAAGGAAGACATGACGTGATCTGGCCAATGTATGAAGGGGTATCGGGAATAAACTGCTGAGTCAAAATTTGCAGTGTTTGCCCAGGAAGAAGACGGGACGGTTTGAAAGGAACAATCTCTGACTAGGCAGCTGCTAAAGGTTTGATATGCATCCAGCTCCCAGGAACTGTATAAGAATAAGAGTATCAACACAATACATTCATGAATTGCTGGGACCCATCCCAAAGAAGCAGGGCACTAGATTCCGTTGAACAGCACTTGAACCCAGGGTGGTCCTCCTTTTGTCTGGAATCCTATCTCTCCTGCAAAGAGCTGGCAGGAGGAAATCAGACTTATGGTTACAGAGGCAGTAATTTACTTTTTTTTCCAGCCACAGGATTACCACCTGCTCTTCTGTGAAAAACCAAGGCTGCATTGCATCTACCAAAGAGCTATGCTGTACCTGCAGCATCTGGTCATCTTTCTCCAATCCATTAAAGTCATTCAGGGTCCTTGGGTCTGCATCTTTGGCCGGAAAACAGCACTTCCATACCCAGTACCTACTCTGCAAAGCTGTGATTCGGACCACTCCTTTTCTCCAACCAGGGGCTTTTTACTGGTTTGTTGCACTGAATAACTTTGGCCAATCAACCATTTGAGAGAAACTAAGCATAAGCATGAATTGCACCAAATTTGCCTCAACTGTGGCAGTACCTTTTCACTATAACCACAAGCTTTGTAGGGTTTAGTCTTTTAAATAACACTGGGTTTTGCTTGAGGGGAGAGCACCTCTCCAAAACCCTTGTGTACGAGCGGGATACAAATAAAATATCAATAAAACACTGCTTTCTGAACTCGAGAACTCAGAATTACTTCCTGAACAGAGACTATGACAGAAGTCTCTACCCAAAAGACACTATATTAAAAAGTTACTTGTAATACACATGGTCCATCTTACACCAATTTACAAATTCCTTTAAGTTTGTGCCAACAATCCACTACAGTATTTTGTTTTATGTTACTGTGCACCTTATTACAATTGTGCTATGCACAAGAGTAGTCTTAACTTCTATGTCTTCCCCTTGGGAGAGTCAGGCGTATACATGGAGACCCAACAAGATTTATAATGTAAAGCGCTTTTACTAAGCGCTTTGTATAGAACATTCAATATAAAATTATCCAACCAAAATGTGTGAATGTTCTTCCTGAACACCATCTAAAAGATGCGCTACATGTTAACTGGAGAGTGTTTCTCCACAAGCATATCAAGTGTTTCAAACCAGAATAAAATGCAAGGAGGTAGGGTTGGAAGTGGTCAATAAGGCCTTACCCAACTGCATGCTTAAATGCATCGTAGGCTCCATAGCCCGGTCGCTTGTATTTGTCATCAAACACCCACGCTGTTCTCTGGAAAAGGCTCTCCAGCTGTTCGTCTTTGGTATATTCCAAGACTTCGGCCACGTGACGCAGGATGCTGTAAACCTGGGAAACAAACCGGAGAATATTAAAGACTTCAAATCTACTCTGGAAAAAACAGCGAAAGAAGGAGGGGAGGTTTTTGCAATTTCACATTTCTGGAAAGTTTTGCAGATTTGATTATCGGCAGGGCTAACTTGCTGCTCTATGTTAGGAAGATTTTCCTTAAATAACTTGACTACACGGCATGTGTAGGTCTCCTTCGCTACCACGGATTCTTTAAATTTCACAGGCATTTCTAAAAGTAAACTGTAGTGTGGCAGAGATCCAGTGTTAACTGTTAGACGACAGGGTGATTAACAGGTACAGTACACTATTTGTGTGACAATACATTCTTTGTATAGAAAAGGCAAACAATAAATCACTACACTAATAGGTAGGTAAACAATGCAAAAGTGTAACATAGTAACAGATAAGTAGCAAGAGTAAGAAAACTCAACTTTTGAGTGAAAGTCCCTTTTCTAGAATAGGAAATGCAGTTACAGGCAAGATTGTATTTTTCTAGAGCTGTAAAGCATTTTGGACAGGGGTCTATGATCTCACTTTTTGGGCAAGCTTTTGCGAGCGTCCAAAAGGGGCATTTTGACGTTCCAGTCCAGTTTAGGCCACAAAAGACTTGCCATGCAAGCGAGAAGCAAGGCCTCACCAGCACTGCAAGAGTATTGTGAGAGCAACATTTTTTCTTATTTAATGTGTTTTAGTATACACATGTTTACATACTATCAAGCTTGCATAGAGTTAAACTAAAATCACTCGTAATAAAATACATTACAACAAATCATCTCATTATTTATTTAAAAAGCATGTGTTATATACTGTACATTATGTGGAGGAAAATCCAGGAGGTTTTACATGTCTTGACCTAAACAACTGGAGTCTACTCTAGAATGGGTAGGATGGTCTGACAATCTGGACTTGTCATGGTTGGGTGTCATCTCTTGTCCAGGCTGCCTGTAGTTGGGAGCAAAATGTGTCTTCTTACCATAGCACAGGGTTTGGACTCATCTCCCTATTGGAAGGGAAGTGTGCGGAATGGGACAAGGAGGCTATAATGTTCTGAAATGCTAGGATGTGTGATTTTTACTTTGCTTGAGGGAAGTGCGACTAAACATTTGGACAATTCTGTGAAAGGTTTGTATAAACTGCAGCACAGTAAAATAAAAAATAAATAAAGCATTACTTAAATCTCAAGTCGTTAGCTCACCATAAACCAGCAGCAAACATTTTTACCCCTATTGAGGTGTCCCTGTACTACGCTGTAATCGTGAGAGCAACAAACTGGATCCAAAAAGCAGATCGGCAGCAGGCAGTTTTGCAGTGAACAGGAGTGGGCACTGAACGATGCTTGGCGACCACTGAAGGATCCAAAAACTATACACCAGTGCAGGAGGGACCCTAGGACCTTTAGCAAGAATGATTCCGGCACAGGAGGAGGACCGGGAGACTAGTTGATGTGAATAAAGAACAAAAGGCAGCACAGGCCCATGGAGCCTTCAGTGTTGGGTCGTCAACAACATTAAGATTTATAGAATAAACCGCTGGCCCTGCACCACAACAGAGCAGTGAGAGCAGGTGACTAAAAAGGAGCAATCAGGATGCAGTAAGGAGGTGGGGAAGTTGGCAAGTTGGGGTGCAGCGGAAACAGAAGCCCAGTAGCTGCCGTCCAATAGTGGGAACATGGCTCATCTTTAGGCCCTCCTCCCTTATACAATAAAGCAAGGAAAGTGGGGAATGCTAAAGGACCCACAGAGGGGTAGCATTAAAGAAGAGGTGCATAGGAAGTGGTCTTCTGTGCAAGTGGCAACAATCAGAACTTAACTTACTTGGTGGGAGCGTTTGAACAAGGGGTGCCCGTCTAACGTTTTCATATGAAGAATTTCAAATCGAGATGGCACAGAGTGTTCAGGGTTCCGTCAGACAGGGCTCTCATTTCTGGCGATGCAGGCACTATTAGGACCTTCAGGAAACTGGGTCTATGAACACAAAAGGTGATCAATTGGTCTACCCTGGATCAAGGGGGAAGGAGCACAGCAGTCTGCGCTCTCTAGTCGTTGGGAGTGGCTGAGTTTAGGAGTCAGTTGAGCCGGTGCAGAGCTTTGGTCTTCACGTCAGGGGGCCTTCCAGGAGGGCAGGTTCAGAGTTTCCAGCAGTACAGAAGGGGAGTGGCTAAAAGGGGGGCAGGGTCTGCTTCTTCCATCACACTCAAGGCAGTATATGGACAAAGAACCAAGTCGGAAACCACTGAATATCAAAAAGGTGGTGGGACTGGAGGTCAGAGTATACACTGCTAGAGGTTGTCCCGGAAAGGTGCATAAGATTTGGCAAAGATGGGAAGAAAAATAGTAAGACAATCTTGTAGCACATGGTGACTGACAAATATGTGAAATTACCTTAATTTGTATATATAATGTAAGGCAATTAATCGAGATGTGTAGAAGTACCCATACGATGTTCAAACGTATGATCTGTGCTTTAAGTATGTTTGAAATGTATTGACTAAGAGTTGTTTGCACAAAAATCAATAAAATGTATTTAAAAAAAAAGAAAGGCGGTGGGACAACCAATGGCTAACCCACCCTTACACTCATGAAGAAATCACAAATAGAAAGGGAAACCACACTATCTCAGAATTTGCCAGATGATTCAGGCTGGCTAATCCTCACCCCCACTTAAATCCTGGGGTCCTGGCATACAGGCTACCTGATTTGGTCACTTCCTCACATGCACTCAAAAAGGGGGACATGGGTTAGTAATGTAAACCCTCCCAGGCAAACAAAGACTACCTCCCATTTTATTTTAATAGAGGAAGGGCTTCAAAAAAAGGGCACAGCCAAATAAAGCAGTTTCTACGAGGTGGGAGCCATTTCACACCAACAACAATCTACCACCCGCCTAACCAGATTAACAGAGGGGGTACCCTCACATTGGGGGATCTTTGTGCTCTGCCTTAAAGTCATCATTCAACCAGCATAACATACAGGTTGAGGGGTAAAAGTAAACCTTTTTCTTTTCACCCAATGCATACCCTCCTCAACCCCTTTCTAGGTTAAATAAAACATTTAGGGATGAAAGGTTTTGAAGCTACATGCCACAGTCCCTTAACAATTCCTGTTGCCTTTACGCCACCCCTGACCCAATCACATACTTTTGGGCCACACGATCGGTCTTAGAAGCAGCAATACAGTGCAGTCGATGGATGTTTGGGTGCACAGAGTGGGGCTGGTCTACACAATGAAGTTCAGATTACACAGCAGGGCCAACTCCTTGTTTCATCAAGGTAGATCGATTACATACTATTACATTTGGTAATAACACATGCTATTCTAGCATTAAGAAGCAGGAAGAAGATGTTTGGCGAGATGGGAAGGCGGCAGAATTTGATAAACTGGTAGAGGAAACTGGTCTACACCTGGGAAAGCATATTACTTACACTAGTTCGGTGCGTAAAGGGAGAGATACGTGGTCGGGAATAGTGCTAGAGGGTCAGCCCAACACGGCCATAGAAACAATTTATGATTTTCAGATGGAGGACACGAGGTCTCCCGAATGTATGAACTGTTGATGTCCAGGGTTGGAAAGGAGGTGCACCAGCTGAGATGGGACTGGGAGGGCGACGCCCGGGAATCTATGAGTGATGGGTTGTGGGTGAGGGTTCACGAGGTACCACAAATAAAAGTGTCCAGGAACGCAAGTTTGCAACAAATTCAGTTGTATATTAGCCACACAGCGTACATGACCCCCTCAGAGGATTGCTCTGTTCAAGAATGCAGGAGCACAACCATGTCCCAAATGTGGGGAAGTGAATGCGGGGATGATACGCATGTTCTGGGCATGCCCAGAAATTAGGCGATTATGGGGATGGGGGGGGGTTAGGTGGCGCATCGTTTGACTGAGAAAGGAATTACACTGGAGGTGGAATCTTTGTGGGTGTGCATGGTGGAGGGGTTTTCTAGGCCACACAAGTTGAAACACACAAGTAAACTGAAAGACTTGGCCTGTATACTGGCTAAGTGCAGAATTGCCACGGGATGGAAAGCAAACAAACCAAAAGGTAGACGTTTGGTGGCACGACCTTCAGAAATGGGCAGAAGTCAAAACGGTGGTGTGGAGCGAATCAGTCAGCAGAGTAGGGGGGGGGGGGTGAAGTAGCAGGCAGATTGATGGCCTGGAGGCACTTAGTGGCCACACTGTCTGGGTCCGCCCAGACCTGCCTAGAAGATGGGGATTCCTCTGGGAGTGCGGAGTGGAGGGTACCCCCGGATGAAGCGATGGAAGATAGTGAGGTGGAGTAGGCTCGACCTAGGGGGGAGGGCAACAGGACAGCAGTGGACAAACTGTATATGTTGCTTGTAACTATGATTGACGCTCACTGTTTGGTTTTTATGGTGGTTTTATTTGTTAAACTGTAAAAAATAAAAACACAGGAAGAATCTGGCATGAAGCGCAAGATGAGAACACTATTTTATTAACCCCATTATATTTCCAGACCTACAAATAATGGGTCTGGGTTCAGAAAAGGACATACACCTGGATTTCCTTTGGGTGGCAGGATAACTGCCATCTTTTGTGAGCACATCTAAACCATTGTAGGTTTGGGTAGCAAAGATGCAGAATCATTTATTTACTAGAGTCCTTTCGTCACCTACGTCAGGGAGATTTTCCTGAAGCCGTGTACCTCCTGGATGTCGGTACTACTAACAATTCCCTCAACTTACCAGGCTCTAAAAGTGGTAGTCATGACAGTAGCACAGGCCTAACTCGCAGGTGGTGGAGTGAGGTGGTTAACAAGCACAGGACTCACTTCATTTATACCCAACGAGAGAATATCTGCACACTATATTTTAATTTAAAAAGACTTGGATGAGAAAAGGCAAAGGCAACACAAAAAGAAAAAAGGTTTCCCCATCTAGGCCACTAGGTCAGAATATTCAGGAGAGACCAAGGGAGACCACTAGTGGGACAGGAAAAGTATTTGGGGGTAGGGGAGCAAGGGGTGCGTGCAGTTTTATCTTCTGCAATAGTGTCTCAATGACTGTGCATGTTGTTAGGAAACCACCTTTAGCAATGGCACACCAGTGCAGGAGTGACCCCAAAACTTTGGGCAGAAAGATTCATGATTTGGCGAGTACCAGGTCAAGGGTCAGAGTGGAATGGAGTTTGCTGCAGTAGTAATAAAAGGGTTACCACATTATCCTTGGACACAGGATTCGGCTGATATGCTCTGCTGAGAGAGCTCAAGGAAGGATGAATATTGAAGAAAAGTTGAAGGCGTCAAACTTGCGAGGACCAATCCATGAAAGAAGTTTGAGAGGAGAGTTCCACAGTACGGTTGCAGGAACAAAGGCAGCAGACGCATCTGGGAGGCCCCCATTCCGGGGGATGGAAGCACCACCTTAGTCGAATGTCCTGGGAGGCGTCGGCTTCGTTTCACCCTTATGGCAAATATTGCCAGAATTTGTCACGTGCTATTGAGTACATTAAAAAGCATGTACAGAAACAACCTTTGACTGGTGTCTCTACATTCTCCACTCACGTATAACTGGTACCAAGACAAACCGTACAGAAAGTGGACAACCATGAACTGCCTGACAGTGCCAACTGCCAACAAGGCTTGTCACCTCACCCAGTAGACAATATAGCCGCACACAGTAATGCTTCAAATTTAGCGAATATACACTCAAAAAGGAGTATGAAAATATACATTAGAGCTCATTAAAGTTAAGTGCACTGTTTATGCAGCTTATAGGTATGCAATTTGGGCTGAAACTAGAAGAGGGCTGCGCATTAGTTCTTTTGTCTGCTAGAGGGGGTCAAATTCAAGGTCTAAAGTGACATTGGGCCTTAGGCTACCAAGGGTATCATAGGGTGCCCCAGTGGTACCGGAAACCCTGCTCACTCAACAGCATACTATCTCTAATTGCAAATGGGGACAGAGCTAGGTTCCCGATTTGCAGAGCAAGGTACTAATCAGGACGTTAAGGAGTGTTCGGTAAGCAGAGGACAAAAAGCTAAAGATATCGCCAATATTAAAGCTAGGTCACTGCTTTATTTCTACTCAGCACCGTCCTGGTGGTGAGCAGAGTTGTAGCAACTGAAGATGTAAGTATGCTTTATAAAATATTTAAAAAATAATTAAATAGTGCTGAAAAATGAATATTTCCAGAAGTTGCAGTTTGTATTTGTATTTTATTTATTTGTATAGCGCACCAGGCCCTAGGGCATCAGGGCACATCACTTAAGTTACATGAAAGAGTGACATAAGCATAACATACAGGGTAATATGCAGTAAAGGAAGAAACACATTTACAATCATAAGATTCTATAGTCTAACAAACAAAGGGTGGTAATGGGCAGGGCCAGTCACCAAGCACAAAGTATGTACAGGTACATATGTAAAACAGCAGAATTAGAGGGTATATACACAGGCAATTATACAGGGAGGAAGAGAGCACAGATGGTGGCTTAAGGGCATGTTGATGACAGCCATACTTTGGCCTTGCGCTTTAAGGCAAGGAATGAAGGTTCAGCTCCAAGCGGGTTTGGAAGCGAGTTCCAGAGTTTCGCGGCAAGGACTGGGAAGCGGATTCCACCTGATCTTTGTAGCTTAAAGCGAGGTACGGTGAGGCAATTGGCCTGGGCAGTTCTGAGTGGTCTAGGTGTGGTAAGCAAATCTGCAGGCCAAGTAGTTGGGGGCTTGGTTGGCGAGGCATTTGTTTTGAGCGAGATTCTTTGCGATACAGGAAACCAATGAAGGCTTCTCCTGGTGTCAGAAATGTGATGGTTCCTGGGGATGTTTAATGCGCCTCTAATGGCATTATTTTGGATAATCTGTAATTTGTTGAGAGTGCATTGGTTTGTACCCAAGTAGAGGGTGTTGCAGTAATCGATTTTGGACATAACCAGAGTCCTGGCTAGTGTAGTTCAATTGGCTGGTGTGAGGAAGGGGCGGCGGGCTGTAATGAGCTTACAAGTGTAAGCTGCAGCCGAGGAAACTGCGTTGGTTTGTCTGAAAAGGGATAGGGTGAAGTCGAGATATATACCTAATGTTTTGGTGTTGTGCAAAACCTTAATAGTGTTACCATCAATGACAAATGATTTGAAAGATGGGTCTAGTTTGTTGAGTCTCTGATGTGAGCCCAAGATGAGAAGCTGTCTTTTCGTCATCAAGACAGAGTTCATGTTGAGCCATCCAGGCTTGGATGAATTGGTAGGTAGTATTTACGGCCAGTGTGTCAGCTGTGTGGTCCCAGTGATGGGGATGAATATCTGGGTGTCGTCCGCGTAATTCGTGGAGGTGACAATGGTTTTGTAAACACATTGTAGAGTGTAGGGGAAACACAAACCTTGTGGTACCCTGCACGGAACTGGTGAGGGTTCAGTGGCAGCAGTGGGGGAGAAGACCCTCGTGGATCTGTTATCCAGCAATGAACTGATCCATGCAGTAGTTTTGTCAGAAAAGTGGGCAGAAAAATTGAGGTGTCAGAGGATTTGATGATTTACAAGGACGAATGCTGCTGATAATGAAGGAGAAGTTAGAATGCCAACTTGCCTTTGAAGTCTTCAATCTGGGTTTTAAGGTCAATAAGGGTGGTTTTGGTGCTGTGACGGAAACGGAAGCCAAATTGTTTAAGGCCCAGAAGTTTGTTAGATTCCAGATATTCTTGGATCTGCAGGTAGGCTGCTCGATCCAACATTTTTAGCAAGAAGGACAGAGTAGTGATAGGCCTGTAGTTTGTAGGTCTGCTTGAATCCAATGTAGGTTTTTTGAGAAGCGAGATGACCCACGCATCCTTCAAGTTGTCTGGGACCATACCTGTGCTAAATGATGAGTTTATAAAAAGGCAGTGATGAATGGGGCTAAGTTATGTGAGGCCTCCTTGATAATAGGGGCTGGACATAAATCGCCTTGGCAGTTAGGTTTGAGATTGATATTTTCAACTTGAGTGCTAGAGAGGGGCAAGAAGCTGAATGGTTTACAAGTGTGAATGTTAGGTTTAGCTCTAACATGCTGGGACTTGTATTGCTGGTCAAGTGTTTGATTTGGTTTGTAAGATTAGCTTGTCGTAGGTGTCTTTTTTGGACTGGAGGATGGCATCTTTTAGTTGAAGGTGACTAAGGTGAGGCTAGCTTTGTTCATTTCAGAAGGATTGCTTTTCTAGCAAGCTTCAAGGTTACGTTTTTCCGTTACAAAGAGCTCTCAGCAGAGGTGTGAACCACGTGTTAAGGTGAGCAAGTGGTTTGGATTTCCTAGATTTGATAGGTGTAATAAGGTCGAGAGCTTTCAACATAGTCTGATTGAACGTGTCTGCCAAGACAGTGGAATCCGTGCATGAGGAGTGTTCGATGAGTGTTGTAAGGAGGACAGGGAGCAGTTTTTCACATCTCATTTCTTGTGCAAATTGCGGGCGCGATGTCCTGCGTAACGCTAACTTTTTTTGCTAGGATGCTAAAGGTAATTCAGTGGTAGTCAGTCCAAGCACAAGGTTGGTTAGCCTCGATGTTGATTTCGCAGTTTATGTCTGCTAACCAGTCAAGAGTTCTGGCCTTAATGTGTGTTGGTTCACTGATATGTTACATTAAGCCCCAGTTCGATAGTACGTTAGTCATATCACGTGCTGTGGCGTCATTAGGATCTTGGAAACCAAGGTTAAAGTCACCCAATAGGTAATTTGTGATTTAGTTTTGGTATTGTCAGTGAGAATGTAGGATATGTCTTCAGCAAATGTAGATAGAGGACCGAGAGGTCTGTAAATAAGGTGAAGTGTGATGGTTTGGTTATGTGATATGGCTAGTTTCACTGAGAGTAACTCCGCTGGAGGGGTCTGTTGTGTAGGGGAGATGTGAAGGATAATCGAATTTTTGTGTATGAAGGCAATGCCACCTCCTTTAGTATGGCTGGTGTTGCGATCACTCCTGATGATTGTATATCCTGTGGGGATGGCCAGTGATAGAAGTGGTCCTGAGGACGCATGGAGCCAAGTTTCTGTAATGGCGAAGTAGAGGTCATGTGCTGTGATCAGGTCGGCCATGTCGAGCGCCTGAGCAGTAAGGGACCTGGCATTAATCAATGCCCCCTTGATTGCGGTTTTGTGTGGGGAGGAAGTACTAGTATTAAGTTTGGTGCTCTTAGTTATGGTAGGTAATGGAGTGGCGAGGGCTCTTGCAGAGTGTGATGCACGAGTGTATGGTACTGCAAGTATTATATTGGGAGGCATGCAGGAATCTGGAGCCAAGTCTCAGGTTCCTAATAAGTGCGGTGCAAGGTTGGTTAGGAGTAGGTTTAGTAGCAAAGTGTTCTAGCCAGAGGGGCTAGTGAATTGAGGTAGGGGTTGGCAGTGGTTGGTGATGCAGCCAGTGCTGAGTTGGGGTAGGTCTGCGTGCTATTAGCCATGGCAGGGATGTGCAGTTTTTTCAGATTAGAAGGCATGATGCACTTGCGGTGGGTCCTTTGGACGAAACACTGACTTGCACCCGCTGCCAGGAACAACTGCCCCCGCTGGAGCGTTCTTCCCATTTTCAGGTACTGTGTCCCGCCTGGCTTCCCTTGCGACAGATCGTTCGGGGTGACAGTAAATCCTCGACTTTCTAACCTGGGCTAGCCTGGGGCCTGTTAACTAACTTTTCCTGACTTGATCTCAATCTTTTGTGAACTATCTACAAAGACTCTTTGGGCATAACCCCACTGTGATCCTGGACACATTTCGCTTGCTCTAAGAGCCTGGCATTTGAACTTTCTTGATCCCCAGTAGACTTTGCCTAACCTGCCTCACTGTGTTTCTTTTAAAAGTATTGAAATTGTGTGCTTTCATAACTCTGCCTTTTCCCTCCCTTTTTAAAGAACTTATTAGAGTGCCATTTAGGTTAAGCGCTCACCTCTGTCTGAAAATAAGTGGTGTTTCTCACTAAGACTTGTCTAATAAGTAATCAGGGATATATATATATATATATATATATATATATATATATATATATATATATATATATATATATATATATATATATATATATATATATATATATATATAAATAAATGAATGAAATAAGAACAGAACTAGCCAATACTGAGCACATACTGAAAAAGCTAGGGGCAGAAACCCTTCTCCATAAAATAGCTGAGCAACTTACAAACTTCAGATCGCTAGCTGAACGCGAACTAGTCTACATAATGCAACCCGTGAGAGCAAGAAAATACGGCGAAGGAAATAAAGTCAGTAGAACCATGGGCAACATCAAAGCAGAACAAGATATGAGACACATAACCAGTATAATTGACACAGATGGAAGAGTACAAACAAGACCGGCGGATATAAATGAAGTGTTCCGAAACTTCTATAATAAACTCTATACTAACGCGGATACAGAACCGCCCTGAAGCCCTGCTGAAATGTATGGAATCTTTTCCCCTACCCAGTTTGGACTAAGCGGACAAGAAATAACTCGACCTCCCAATAAAAACTGAAGAAATAGAACAAGCCATCACGGACCTACAAGCAGGCAAGACCCCAGGTTCCGACAGCATCCCAATGGACCTATATAAAACATTTAAATCAGAACTCCCCCCAAAGTTACTAGAAATATGGGAAGAGGCACGGACCAGGGGGGTCCTTACCAAACACGAGAGAAGCAATTATGGTCCTACTTAAGCCACATAAGTCACCCCAAGATCCTGCCTCCTACCCCTCCCTCCCCCCATTATCGCCAATGAACTCTGATGCCAAAATATACGCTAAGGCAATTGCCAAACGTCTAATAAAATTTATGAACAAGTTAGTCCACCCCGACCAAGCAGGATTCATTCCCACCCGATCTACAGCACTAAACCTCAGGAGATTGTTTCTATTGCCTCACAGATGGACCCGAATGCCCAGACCGTAGCTATCACCCTGGACGCTGAAAACGCTTTTGACTCCGTCTTGGAGGTACATGTATGCGATCCTAAATAAAATGTGGTTTGTCCCGGTATTCACTAAATACATTCGAGTCCTATACACCCCTCTACTTGTACCGATTTTCCCCAGACAATGTGCCCTGGCCATCCAATCTCACTTTTATATTTGTATCCTTGTATAAAAGCATGATCATGGGGGTGGTGGGGTCTTCCAAACCACTAGTTTCCGCCACAGTCGATTCCGCATAACTGTCAAAAGTGGCACTAAAATTGATGTATGCGCCATAAACAGCAGTATTCCGTCTTGTCATGCAAACTCACCGCGGAGGCGAGCATCAGCACGTTATGGGTCGTGTTAGAGTTGGCTCTAAAGCCAGTCAGGGGAGGATGTGGTTATCCTTGATCCACTGGTGCAGTTCTAACAATAGCACCTTCACAAATATCCAGCATTTCCAACATTCAGTAGTGCGAGGGATCTAAACAAGAGCCCTCCTTCTATACCAGGAGAATGTGGCTCTCCCTCCAGGATTCTGGTATGGTACCACATTCACCAATGTGCACAAAAAGGAGCCAACGCTCAGGCCCACATATCTGGGGAGAGCTTGATTAGACTTGCGAGTTGTGGAGCCTCTTGATTATCTTTGCCATTTTACTCTGAGGCTTTACATGTCCATTTCTCTACTGGCAAAGCTTGCTCTTCATTCATTAGCGTACATGCACCCAAGGTAGTCTCAATATGGGTGCACCAATCTTTCTCTGAGACACTATTGATTGGCAGATCTCCCAGTCCCTCTTAAGACTGTCCAGATACCATTGTTGTTTCCAGTATTAGTGTAGTGTGCTAGTTGTTGCCAGACTTCTATCTCACAGCATTTGCCATGCTGTCTCAGCCATCTGCGATACTCGGCTTTAACCTGTATCTTTGCATTGGTGTCTCCTGGAGTATACGGACCCTTAGCACGTTTAAGAACTTCTGCAATGGTTAGACATTTTTTGCAGCTGCAATACTTGAGTCATAATGTTGTCCCATGTTCTTTGTTCCATTTTTCTTGTGTGCTCTTATAATTTCAGTTTAGTAGCCTCCTCAATACTTCCCAAAGCTTAAAATGTTTTTTTTTTTTTTTTAAATAAATCAGCCCGTATGTTCGATCCACTGTTTCCACGATGCTCATCATATTTCTCTATGAATGGTGGTAGCATTTCGGCTATGACCTCCTGTGCCTCATTTAGATTTTTTGCATTCCATTGGATAAGATTCAAACCATTATTACCAAATAGCTCCATTCAGTGCATAAGAATTAGGTGTACCGTTAGATGGTGTAGGTTTTAATAAGGTGTACAGTGGCATATGGTCGCTTTCTTCTTGGATCGAGTCTGCCTTGTCATCTACCAATGCTAGTGCTGCCGGATTTGCAAACAGTCAACTGTAGATGCACTACTCCCGCACACCATTGTATATGAAATGTGAGCATCGCCCAGGTAGAGACCATTTAGCCTGGTAAATCCAAGGGAACAAAACCGTTTTGCCCATGCTTTCCTTTGTCGGTTTGGCATTTTAGATTTAATTGGAGCAGAGTCACCCAAGTCAGCACAATCTATATTATTAGGTTCTGTATTGGCATTGAAGTCACCAACTATGCATTGTTTTATGACAATCGTGTTTAGGATCTTCAGTTGAAACATTGGGTTTGGTTGCTATTGCATTAGGTGGGTCATATTTTCAAAAGGAACATCTCAGTACAGTTGTCAACAATCTTTACCGCCTGTACCATTGTGGATGACCCTGTGACTTAATACCAAGGGATTACGGGTCGAAACCAGTAGTTCACCCTTAAATCGACCAATGGGTCCCTTGGTTGCTGGAATTTGTTGGGTATTCCTTCCATCAATATGGCAGGTCTTGATCAGCCAGGTTTCCTGAAGGGCTATAATGTTGAACAGATCGATAGATTTTAGAAGACCATCCTCTGCTGTTAGATGTGAAAACCCTCTTGTATTTCAAGAAAATATGATGGTACTGTCATCAAGGTTTAAATACCGTTGGCAGCCATTGCCAATAGCCCTTGCTTTTGTTACTACTGTGAACTTTAGCACCTTCTGCGCTCCAGATGCTATTATTCTTATGATTTGCTCAGAAATTTCTGGGCACCCATAGTTCTTCATAGCACCATCTCTGGGTTCTTTATGCCTAGCGTTGGGATCACACCTTTCTACTGCAGCGTTCTGTGAGCACAGTCTATTCGTTGGAGACTTCACCTGGATGTCATTTACTATTATTCTGCACCTTATTTTTATCTTTCAGTGCAGACATTTTAACAAGTTTGTAGGTATACCCAATATGATACAACTCTTTCTCATATTGCAACACATATTCTAAAGTTGCCTCAAATCAAAACAAACATTAGGATTTGCGAATTTTCAAAGTTGGTCCACAATCTTAATATCATTGGTAGCGACAACCCTTAAAGCCACTACAGTATGGAGTATACATAAGATGGCCTCTCTTTTAAGCGGAGGTATTTGCTCATCGTAAGACACTGGTGTAATTTGCAGAGCACTAAATTCCTCTTATGTCGTCATGACAAAGTCGAGTTTTGGTTGTTTTAGGGTATAAGGGCATATTACTCCACTCTGGGAGTTTGTTGACCCATAGGACATGGTTGAGTGGGGGTACAAACTACCAATTTCCCCCTTTAGTCTCATTATTTACTTGGGGCTTTGTCTTCTCATTTGTTTTAATTACTTTCTCACCTTGTTCATCTTCACTATCGACATACTATGTCATTATGTGCATCTTCATTAATTTTGCTACATGTATGGTTATGTATTTTCTGCTTCCCTACTAGTTTTTTCCTTTCCTTGACCGTAGATTTACTATTGGCAAGCTCATTCTCAATTATTTCTTTATTTACATGTGTTTCAGGGTGGTCTACTATTTCACAGTCTGCTTCCGGGATTTGATTTTTGGTTCGATTTAGATAGACTACCATACATAATCGCTTGGGCTATTACATTTTTCTTCCGCTTTCCATGTTTTCTGTGCTTATTAAAGAACTGTCAGCCTCTTTAGAGTTCACTTGCGGGAGCTGTTTAGTGTCAGGTTTAAGACAGGGTGGAATAGCAATGGGTGTTTCATCAGTGTTTGTGCTTTGGTCTTTGGCCAAGTGTCTTTCTATAAAGATTGATGGATTTATGTAATAGTAAAGATTGCACATCTAACTTGTTTTCCAGCTAGTCGCATTTCTCCACCAATGTGACCAACAAGTGTTCAACTATACCAAACGTCACGCTGGATGCAATACTGGAATTACTAATGTTGCTAATGTGAACATGGTCATTTTCAGTGACATTGTCTTGCAAGGTGTTTAACGTGGCATTTGCCTCCTTCTCATCACCCACTATGCTGCCTTTGAGGTTGGGCATTCTCTAATGCACACGATTCTGCTTGGTTGGAGGTCAGTTGCCTACATCCGCTGTGAATGGGACTGCAATGTCACATCATTACAAGGGGTAGATGCAGGATAAGCTAGCAGTTCTACTGGTTTGTTAGCTACAATCACTATGGGTTCCAAATCTCTGGGCAATTACTTTATAATCGGGAGGGAGGGGGGGGCGGTGTTACACCTGTCCATTGTCTGCAAGCTCATTTGCCAGAATCATAGCGTCACTTATTTCTTCAGGCTCCGACACGGTTTTGAGTGCCGACCATTAAGCACATATCACTATTAGAATTATACATTTCAGACATTTCAAGAGGCCTGGGTTCTTCACCATTGCCAGCATTGCGGCTAAGAATGCTATCAATTATATTAGTTGCTGGCTTAATGAGGTGTTCGATCAACTTCATGCCTAGGCAGCACAAAGATCTGTTTAAATCAGCCACCTTTTCTTCCTCGATGACAGTGAGTGGGTTTATTTTCGGAATGAAAGTGGTCACGTTTCTAGATTTCATAGTAAAAGTGGATTAGCTATTGTTTTGGGAGAAAAGATTATACGTCTATGACAATCTTAGGTTCCTCTGTTTGCAAAGGGGGTGTGGCAGAGTCGGGTACTAACACTCCGGAAATACCATGTTAGGCAAAGTTTGAGTGCAGTACCCTCTGGGAACACTACAAGCAACTAGGACTACAAGTGTAAGCAAAACCAACCTTTGGCATAAGTCTGTACTACACAGTTTTGGTAGTGTTGCTGAGCAGCCAGGCTTATCTCAAGAGGGAATGTGAACTGTAATGATGTTACAAAGGTCTACAATCACAGGTGTTCAAATAGACTCTTCTACTCAAGGTTTCTTAGTTAAACACTTATTAATTTATTAACCAGTCAGTTATAAAACATTCAATAGAAGGAGGCAATTCTATATAACAAATACACTTCAAAAATGTGCACTCCAAGTTTCTGAATTGTAAGGCCCTTTTGGGATGGCCCACAGATACAACATACAACCACAGATAACTTTAGCAGAAAGAGTACTGGGGACATGAATATCTTAACATTCAGAATACTTTTCAAGAGGAGTAAAAGGCAAGGTTATTAGAACATAAAAAGGTTATAAGTATTCTTTAGACAGTGCAAATATTTAGAGTTCACCAGAAGAGTCAATTCAATAAGTTAGGCCAAATTGGCTAAAGTCTTAAGATAGGATAACGCAGTTCTGGTAGTTAAACGGAAAAGTCTCTGCACTTAGGAGTAGTTTGTAGTAAGAAGAATTACATATTGGGTCACAAGCTCATTAAGCCTGTGCGTTGCGAAAGTTCCAATCACTTTCATCGCAAGAGGCAAGTACTCAGCCTTGTTTTATAGTACCTTTCCAATGAAGAAAAAGAGTCAGCCTATTTTCTGTTCCTGGCAGTTCCTGCAGATCTCGCTGTTCCTCTTGTCCCCACGACTGAGGCTCAGGAAGGATGTCGGGGGACTCCTGCACTGCACACGAACAATCAAAAAGCTTGGCAAAACTTCAATTCCAGTAGCTGTAGTCAAGCACACAAACTGGTGTCTCTCCCTGGCTATACGGTTTCCTGCAGCACTCTGAGGAAAATGCAACCAGCTCTGAGATGAGTATCCAGGTGGCTTACTGTTGAGTTGATTGGTCCCACCAAATCAAAGGGAGAAGTCGTTCTTGCAGGGGCTTCTCTGTCGAGGTAGAACTTGGCAATTCGGACCTGCAGCAGGGCTTCACCGGGAAAACCAACGGTCCAGGAGTTGCAGCAGCAGTCCTCTTCAAGCTAGTCTTCGGTTCCTTTGTTCCAGTGGTCGACTCTGCCTTCCAAGCCAAGATACTCGCCTTTTATCCACTTTTCTCCCATTCATTCCAGCCTAGCTGTCACTCACCCAGCAGGGTGTCCTTGTCGGACAGCCAGCCAGCCAGCCAGCCAGCCAATCACGCCAGAGTGCATTTGGGTCTCCTAGGAGACTAAGCACAGGGTGTTTCGGGCACCTCCCTCACTTCCTTCCCCCCAAGAGGCGGTCTTCACTTCTGATGCCCGCCAAAGGCGAAGGAACAAAGGGACCAAACCTGGCTTGGCGACCAGAGACCAACTCTAGGAACTTTGCAAAAAGAAATGGCGAAAAAAAGAAAGACCGGGACCTGTTTAAACAAAGGGAGCTCAGATGCCATCTTGAAAATCATGGCTCCCTCGATTTAATGCTACCGGAGCTACGAATAGTTTGCGGTTGGGAAAAATCATGGTAGTTTGTTGTAAAACCACTGCCACCAACCATTCTGAGAGGAAAGGGTAGCATATGACTGATACAAGAGTATCTAGACACAGGGAATACTAAGTAAGCCCTCCAGCACTTCTATTGTAAGATAGGGTGAACTGGGTCTAGGAATTTAACTTTACACTCTGGGAAACAGTAGTTTGTCCCAGAAGGTATTTAAACCTTGGGACAGCCTAAAAAGCTTCCCTGTGCCACTGCACCAAGGGTGCTGTGTGACACAAACGAAATAATGATGCCTATGGAGTATGTTAAACTCCATAACCAAAGAAAACACACGAGTAAAACACATCAAAATACACGAGAGAGTGGGGGGAAAAAAAGGTCACAGTCTCCAGGTAAAAAAAAGAAAACAATCAAGTCCTCAAAATCCAGCAAAGTTGCTGGGGGTCTCTAAGGTGAAGGGAATTAGCACATTTTTGAGAATTCTCCCTAATAGGCCAGGAAACAGATTAATCGTCATCTTTAGTGTTAACAATGTATTGGTGTTCCTGGTTGTGGTAGCAGTGCTGTTAAAGTTAGCACCTCGAAATACAACAGAACAGCAGGGCGATTACAAAAAGCACCCTTCTGTGTGTGTGTCAAAGCCTAACGTCGAATTACATCAAACACTTGCAGTGGGTGTACATGCAGCACCAGTGTCAAGAGTGAAAGATATAAATCACTTCCCAGCTCAGCCAGAGTCACTGATAGCACACCGGCTGTTGCAATAAATAAAAGCATTCATTTGACAGTAAATCCAATTACTCACCCATGGGGTATTGGACACCCAGCTGTCTGTGCTAATGTAGGTGCTTACAGGTTCAGGGGGTGGAGCCAAGCTAATTTCTTTCAAATATTGCAGGTAACTTGCCACTTTGCTTTCAAGCAGGACAGCAGGGGTAGCAGAGGCAGCTAACAGCACTTAGAAAAAGCACTTTTTCTGAGAATTCCGATAATTGGGTATTTTCTAAAAAGGCACAATTTGTATTTGCGACTCAGATGAGGACTCAGAAATTGTAGGATTGACCATGGAGGAAAGATTTATTATAATATGGCCCTGGTAGAACAGCACATTAGATCTCACTTACTTACAATACATGGAACTATTTGGCATGCGCATCACACCTTTGTCAGCAAGCGCCCCCAGAGCAATCCCAGAGGTTAGGATTAATTCCACACCTTCCAGACATCACCTCTTTTGTTTTGGATAAGTCACACGAGTAGGACAGGGATTGCCCAGATGGGGATCCCAAGCATGCTTGTCCTAGAGACCAAAGCTACTCCCTCCCTCCCTCCCTCCCTCCCTCACAGAGGACGCCCAATGAGGCTGAAACATGTCTAGGGGTGCGTGTGGTCTCGTGCAGAAGGAATGAGAGTTAGCAGTTCGGGCTGGACCCTCTTTTTTGGGTGGGACCAAGCCCGATTTGCATAGGTCTTTCCCGTTTCTGTAATGAACGATGGTCTGGAGGGTCGCCGAGAGCATTGCCAGAGGTTAGGATTAATTCCAAATCTTCCAGCCATCACCCGTTTAGCAAGATAAAGCAGACAGGGCCAACACTTCAATGGTGTTAAAAGCACACTCATATTTCCAAGTATATGGAACAGTTTGCAAATTTGAAAAAGCACTGTGTATACAGACACAAATTAAGTATAGAAAGATCATGTTTAAGACAATACAAAACACATTTGAGTACACCCAATAAAGAAAACCAATTAATAGTTGAAAAATCTCCAATGTTAGGACTCCAAACACAGTTGGACCAGAACAAAACATACTTCAAGGAAATGAAATTGCACAACCACTTACGGTTTTAGATTTGGTGAATTTGTCTTCACATTTCAAGGCCTCTTCTGGAGAAACTCTTCTTTTCGACAAATCAATGTAACCTGATTTAGCAAGAGAGAAAGTTCAGCTTCACTGCAATACCTTAAAGCAAAAATAATGTTCTGTATCAAACTATCCATCATCTCTGCTCACTGATTTAAAAAAAAAACTGTTCTATTAATTATATACAAGTAAAACAATAGACTCCAAATGCAAATTATCATGGCTTCAGACCCATGGAAGGATTATGTATTTCTGCTGCAGATCCATCTATACTCACTCTTGATTTCAACGTAAGGCAAGAAATTCTTGGGCTTTTACCTCTGTCGATTAACAGAAGTGGAGGTGGCTGCAGGGAAAGGGGGAGCACCACATTAATTCCAATCAAAAGGAATGCGAGGAAGGGATGGACATCCATTAATGTTATCTGGGAAGGTAATTGATCTATGTGACGGACAACGTGACATAATGGATTATGTACGGCATTGCTTTATCTATCAGAAGGATAGTCTTTTGGATTTCCGGCACAGTAGGAGAGATCTTGACATACGAGAGTGATCAACCAATTCATTCCTTTTACTGAAATGTTCCCAAAATAATTCTAAAAAAGTAAGGTGGCAGCCAGCAACCACAGATCAATCAAGACAGTCTGGGAGCAGATTCAGTACACAGGACAGTCTACAAAGGTTCCTAATGCATGGTTTTGTAATACAAGCTTCGGCTCCCTACAAAAATGTAGTTTGGGGCAGCACACAGTGTTTCTAAAGCAACAGAACCTGCAATGCATTTTTGACATTGTCTAAACTGCAGTCAATAAGAGGTAGCAGCTTACAAAGACTCATCAAAACGAGCACAAGCTCAGAAGATGGCTTTGTCAGAGTACCTGCTAAGGTGAGACTTGGGAGTACACAGAGCATTTTTAAAAACACTTCTGCAATCCCTGCCATTGACAGAGGCGCAGAAGACCAGTGAGCCTTTTCTAGAGCCTCCATGGAAAGGGGCATTAAGCAGCACTAAGTTAACAGCTTTTTGGCTCCTATGTCTCAATGTCTCACCATCATGACTGCTAGGAATTATAACAATAGGAAGACCAAGCCTGAATTATTAGGACTTCCTTCCTCCAGAAGGTATGGAAAAGGAAAGTGTGCTGTGTCACATTCTAAAACATTGTACACTTCGTAGCAGCCTGTCTGGGAAGCTGTCCAGTGAACAACCTACAGTACTATCCATTAAAAGAACATCTGCCGAAATGAAAGGGGGGGGGTTGTCGAGATAAGAGGGCGGCCAAGATAGCATCACCATAGTCTGCTTCAGGTACAGAATGGTTAAATCTTATAAATGGAAGCAGAGAAATTGCCACATACCTTGGGGCATGCCACCTGCTTGCCACAAGGTGGTCTGGGGAAGGTTGCACCCGAAAGGCAGATGAGCGAGAACTGGGTGGTGCTTGCCCAGTTTCCCGTATATGGCTGTATAATCTGGCCAGGTGGGGAGCCAGGGGTCCTGCAAATTTCTTAAAGAACCCCATTGAGTATCAATCTTACCCAGGTGCTCCCCCCCCCCCCCCCGCCGGTAGCCTGTTCATAGCCGCCTTTAGCTCTTCAGGAGTGAATGGGGCCTCTAGAGAATCCCCCTCTCCTGGGGTCAGTGGTTTACTCTAGTCCCGATTATGTATTGTCGCCTTCCTGTTTTGTCCCCTGCTCCTTCAATTTTATAAAGCTGCTCGTAGTATTTGGCAAAGAGGTTTGTCACCTCTCCCGGGGATGAGGGCCAGTGATCCCCCCCCCCCCCCCATCGACCCCCTCCCCCCCGCCGCACACGAATACGGTCCACCCATCTCTCTGCCCTCTGCACCCAAAGCCTGGTCATCAGCATCCAGTCTGCTTTAACTCCCCTTTTCACAGAATTTCTGCTTTAAAAATGGTATCCATACATGTCCCCTACTCCCAGCGCTTTCAGTTAAGATCTTTTGTTTAAGTGTTCCCAGGTCCCGTTCTCGCTACTCCCCTTGGGAGTGCAATCTACCCTCCAGTTCCCAGATTTCTTTATCCAGGGTCTCCCCTTACAACCTTTGCTCAGGTTTCTTCTAGCTCCCTGCCATATTAGGGTCCCCCTCCATGCGGCCTTTCCCGCCTCCCACAGAGTTGTCTCTTCTAGTTCCCCATTGTCGTCGATCTGGAAGTATTCCTCCATCGCATCAGTGAGCTCTCCGTTAAAGAGCTTGTCCCGCCACAGGTACTCATTGCAGGGCCACATTGAGTCGCATTTTTTTATACTTCCCACCCCACCCCCATCTCATGGTCCATGGTGACCATATCATGGTCAGACAGCCTACTGGGCTGTCCGTGCTATTTTTTAACTGTTACCTGTGCTCTTTGCCTATTAGCAGGTAGTCGATTCTGGTGAAGGTCACGTGTACGCTTGATACAAATGTGTACCCCTTCTGGTCCAGGTGCAGGGCCCTCCAGTCGTCTAGCAGGCCTCTAGCTTCCATGCTCTAAATGTGTCCTACCCCTCCTCCCCCCACCATGGAGGATGCCAGCTGGTTTCAGCTCTTTTAACTTGCCTGTCCATTTGGGCATCTGCCCATGCATTAAAGTCCCCTCCTATGACTATGCCTTTGCTCCAGGCCATTATGAGGGCTTCTTCATTGAACGTGTTTTGACCCTGCTTGGGGGTGTATATCCCGGCTAATGTTACCATGGTCTCCTCCCACCTCCCCTGGACCAATAGGAGCCTAACTCCACCCCCCCAATCAGAGATTGCACCTCTGGGTTTAGCAGTCGGACCCTCCGGTATACAATCATGCCTACCTCTTTTTTGAGCGGCCGAGGCCCAAAAGGTTTGCCCCAACCCCTTTCCTCAGCAACCTTTCCTCCCCCGCTTTAAGTCAAGTCTTCGGAATGAAGAGTACGTCCACCGCTGCCCTCTCGAATTCTCCCACCACCAGGGACCTTTTGGTAGGGGAGTTCATTCCCTTGCGAGCCCACCCTTAGGAGGCTGGACCCTTTCACTATTTTCCCCATGCATTCCTGGGCTGGTGTCTCTTGCTTACATCCCTGAGCCGTCTTCTTCCCGTCCTGCCTCCATATCTCCTCAACTCTTCACCCTCTTAGCTTTAATCCAGTTTTTATTCTCCCTGCCCCCCCTCATAACCAACAACAGAACTAACATCAAGTTCCAACTATCAAGTACCCAACCCGTGGGACTCTGTATTGAGGCCCTCTTTAAACAAAGGGCCACTAGGTTACAAACTTCCACCCACCAGGGGGGTCATATGTTGTTATTTCCAATAGCCTTCCCCTTTTACCTCCCGAGTTCCTCCTTTACACTGCATCTAGGTCCCCTCTGGGCTCAGGGTGGCTTTGACGAGGATGGCGAGCTCAGTTTGATGTATTTCCTCCCCATTTTACTTCTCTTGCTCCTCTGGGGCCTTGCCTCGGCTTGCGTTGCCCTGGGAGAGAGTGCCCCCTGGAGGCTTGTTAAGGCTCGTGTCTGTGCTCTACCACAGATGTAGGACATGCTTTGCCTCCTCTGCTGTAGTGACTATATTCTTCTGCTATGACCTCAAATAGCAGTGCAAAGGGGTACGCCCACATGTACCGATTTCCTTTGTCGATGAGCCATGTTGCGAGCTGTCTGCATTCTCTCCTGCGCCTCAGGGTGAGGCTAGACAGGTCCTGAGACAATTTGACCTTTGATCCCTGATATTCTATTTCCTGTATTTGGTTTGCCCGGAGGAGGATTTCCGTTTTCTCTTTGTATTGGAGGAATTTCACTACCACGGAGCGCGGGCCGCCGCTGAACGCTCCCCTTCCCGGTGGGCCCTTTCAATCTGCATTGCTCTCGACCCTTCTAACCGAAAAAGAAGGTTCACAAAGTCCTGCACTTCATTCTCGACCTGGGCCGGTGTTTCTCCGTCTGGTTTCTCGAAGCTGACTATCCAGATAGTTGTCTCCCTTTCTCTATTCTTCTGGTCGAAGAGCTTAAGGGTGAATTCTTCCTCCATCAATTCTAGGTCTGTCATTTTGGTGTTCAGTTTCATCTCGACCATGTCGACGTTAATTTGGTTGTGCGCTAAGTTCTCCACCTTCCCCTCTATTTTCTCCATCTTTCCTCACAGTTCCGCAATGGACGTTTGGATGTCTGTGCACAGGGCCCATAACCCCCGCAATGTCCTCCATCGTGGAGTCGCCCATTTTTGGCACCAGGCTGGGGGAGTCTCGGGCTTGCTTAGCCTCTACCCTTCTAAACTGTACTGTTGCAGGTGGGAGGGCATTGTGCCAGCTGCCCCTCTTTCATGTGCGCTTATGTTGGTGCTGTGGCTGTTCCAAGAATTCTGGGGGGCCCCTGGGTTTGTTCCCAGAGGGCTTTATGCTGGTGGTTGCTACCTCTTGCTCGCCTGGAATCTGGGGTGGGGTCTGGTCCTCCGTTTCTACCTTCCCCTGGAGTCTATTAAATCCAGTCACCTGATGCTCTAAATCCTGGGTATATCTCAGAGTGCCGTCTGCCCTTTGGCTCCCTGTCGCTGTGCGTGGGCCCCGTGTGGCAGGTAGCCCCTGCCCCATTCCCACTGGGTGCTTTAGTACTGGTTTGGATAATGGAGGGGCTCCTCACCCCTTCTTGCTTAAGTGCTTATTGCCTTCCCTCCATGGTCCTTCCTTCGTTGCTCGCTGGGGCCTGGTTCCCGGATGCTTTAGTTGATTTGCCGTCCCTTTTCCTGTTTTGGCCTCCTCCTCACTCCTGGGGCCCATTGGTCCCTCTGTTGTATCTTCTCCCTGGTGGGGTCCCTTAGTGGGGGGTCCTGTGTCTGGTGGGTCCTGCACTGCTGCGCCCTTTTCTCTGTGCGGCTCAAGTGTGGGTGGCCTGAGTTTGCAGACCCGCTCGGTTTCGCTCTCTTTTGGTAATGTCGGGCTTTATTTCTCCCCCCCCTAGAATTAGCTCTTAGTCATCGCTTTATCCCTCCTCGGGTTACGGAGCTAGGATAGGCAGCCATTGCCATCCGCACACCCTAGTGGTCACCTCTTGCTCACCACATTAAAAAAAATGTATATATTTACACACACTTAAAGAGTGTTGGGGAGGCGGATGGATCAGATCAAATTTCACATCCGCTTTGAGGACAATTATGGACACCTGGTTGGTGTAGCTACCTTTTGCAGCAGTACCCAGGATACCTTGCTTCTGGTCGCTTGGCTGGGTGGGAGAAGCAGAGCATAGAGTGCAATTCAAAATGGTGCTGGACTCTCACTGCCACTGGGCCCTGTGACAAAGTCCTTTACCTTACTCTGGAGCCCTCTAGTGGGATGACCAAGGGGATTGGGCCACCTAGGGATAGTGGCCAAAGGACCTAGGGGTGGGTATAGGAAAGATGATCCCATGTACACATTCACTTAGCTCATGTCATTATGCATTACAAAAAGGGACCCATGACATCCGGTAAGTGCACGCCCCCCGCCTCCTGCTCACTCAATGAAAGTTTGGAAAAATATAGGGTCCGACTTCCCAGAAACTGTTGTGATCACTGCGAAGCACTAAAGCCAATCACTGGAGTTTCAGCCAGCTGCAGACGCGGCTGCACTGCGGTTGACCGACAGACGACCCCCCTCCCTCACAAGCCTCCCCTTTCCGCTCCCAAAGTATGTGCAAGCAGAGATTCAAAGATGGCCAGTCACGTAGGACATCAAATACATAAGATCTCAACACAGAAATCAAGTCAGACCAATCTTGTGGGCCCAATTATCTCGCACGTGCAAAACACAAAAACTGAACAGCCAACACCGGGAGGGGGTTCCACAGATTATAAAGAGGCTGACTCCAAAGCACTGTTTTGTGGGCGCTGGGAGAATCAGGTTGCAGTGGCCTTAGGAGCACGTTTTGAAAGGAGAGAGTTTGGAGAAACTAGAGAGAAAATAGGGAAAAGACGTGAGGGGGGCTAGAGACAGGGAGGGGAAGATTGGTTAGCCAAAGGAGGTTGGAAGTCATGAGTGGCATATATAGATTAGGATGAGGTTAGACCAGAGCAGAGGATTTGGGGGTGAGAAGGCAAGAAAAGTGGTTGCTTTTAAGAACAGGAAGGAATGAGAGGGCACGTTTGGCCAAACACAAGTGGTAAGGTGCGAGATCCAAATCAAACTGGGGTTAAATCAGGAATGCACCTGTAGCATCGAGGAAGAGCGGAATCAGGAGTAGTAAAGAGGTTGTGGAGAGGAAGAAAACGAGACCATAAGGGGCTGATCGGGCACTGTGCCTTGCTTGTGGACCCAGGTGGTTCGATCTTAGGCAGAGGGAACAGTATCAATTATATCAGCCCGTGGTGGAGGCACAGTGGCGTCTAAAGGAACTACAGGAAGATCACAGGTCAGAGCCCACCATCAACAAGAGACTGACAGGGGGAGCGGGGGGGGATGCAGAGTTATTACCTCAGACTGAACGACAGGAAGGTACCCCAAACCTTTGGTAACTTTATAATACTACCCTTGAACTAATGAAACTTTTGAAAAAGAGACCAATCTGAAACTGTTTGAGGGGAGCTTCGTGTGTTAAAAGTGGTTTGGACAAAATCTCGTTTTGGCCTCTTTGACCAAGTCAAAAGGTAGATCCATTCTGGAAGCCTACCAATGGTCAGAATCGACAAGACTGCCCTGGTATCTATAAAGGCACCCCTGAATCAGCACGAAGGGATTGGTGTAGTTTGGAAAAAATGGAAATCCCATCGAGGTACACTTCCACTGATATGCATGCAGAACAACCTAAATCTTTGGCAATTTTGAAGACGGAGCACAGGAGATGCTAAACATTTGCTCTATATCTAACCTGCCATGCATACATTCCCCCAGAGTTCCCTGAAGTTCAACCAACACCCCTCAGTCCATGGAGGCTTTACAAACGGTCTCCAAACCCTCAATCTTCCTCTCAAGCATGATAACGGGTATCTTAGGGAATATCCCCAGCAATACAAATCCCATGTATATATGCCTTATGAACCTGCCACATAATTCCTCATGATTCCACAGAGCCCAGATTTTCATCAAATAGCATCCCTCCACCCCATGGGAATAAAGCATCTTCTAAAACACTGCTAAAACATTGCTCCCCACCAACCCCTGTCTTCCTCCTCTCCCTCTTCCACCCCCCACCTCCCCAGTATTAGAAAATAAATGTAATCCACAAAACCTCAACCTTAGGGGTTGCATGTAATATATGAATACATACAAAATTAAAAAAAACTTCAAATCACCCCTAACAAAACTGTCACAAGTAGGAACCTGCCATGAGGGTCAGAGTAATGCCCTTAAGAGACCGTCAAAATCAGAAAATGATTTAAGATTGCCATGCCCTGCAAATGAACTGTATAGCTAGAGAAGTAGAAATGACAGCCCCAGAAACTTGCAAAGAACCCCTACCTAGAAGCTGTCAAACATGTACGTATGAAGACAATAATAATAATGCGATGCTGTGACAACTTACTTTTTATGGGGTGGTTACAGCCCCAACATTCCATGAGAAAAGTCTATGGGACATTGGATTTTGCAGACCCCATGAAAGGACGGTTGGGGGGGGAGGGAGATGGAGTGGTAGGTAGCAAGCTAGAAGAGCTGAAAGGTTTTCCTAACACCGCCATACACCCCCCCAACCCATTTTCGTTTCCACGAACAGTAATGTGTCTGACTGGAGCTATAACTGGTAGGCATAGTCAGGCAGATCTAGTTTATAATCTTCTGGTTGTTATTAGGTCAAACCATCAGCTGCTTTAGAAAAACATAAAGGTAATCAAGGCTAGCAAACAAATTTAATTTCAGATTCTAGAATCTGAAAGCACATGGTTGCATTGGGAGGGCAAGAACAGATCCAATGTAACCTCATGTGTCAAATTTAACCATCATGTGCTTCGAATCAATTGGTTGCAGGGTGAGAAGAGAGCAAAACGGGGGCATGGGCCGTCTTTTCCACCCTAGCAATAAAGCCAATTAAAGGTATGGAGAGATGCCTGGGTGTGGAGAGGGTAAGGGGCAGTGGTGAGGCACTGGGTGGGGGACAAATAGCACACCCCATTGTTCCCCTTGTAGTTCCCCATTGGTTGATACCATTATAGGGCGACACAGCCCATATCTTACTGTGTCCCACCTCGTTTCACGCCAGAAAAGAGAAACTAGAGATTGGAAGGTTTATGGGTAGGCTCAAGATGCAAGCTACAAGTATGGATTACATTGTTTTCAAAGAGCCTTTGCTACTCTACCTTTGTCTTTGTCAACTCGGATGACAACAACACACTCATTCCGGCCAATGCGAATAAGTTTGTTGATCGATCGAATGCGCCTCCTGGACAGCTCACTAAGCAGAATCATGCCTTCTATGTTGTTGTACTCCAGAAGGCTGACATAGGCCCCCATTTCTGCGATGGAGCGTACATTTACCATGACTACATCGTCCACCTCCGGGAACTTGTGCTGGTAGAACCTGCAGCCAAGGGCAGGCATCCTGAAAAAGAAAAGAAAGAAATCTCAAATACAAAACCGTGCAGTAGGACTGAATTTCAACTCACTCCGCGGAAGTGACCAGAGTTATGGAGCCAGCTTGCCTCTGAAAGGATTACAGTAAACCACTCAGGGAATTGGAGTAAGACAACCTGGCTGCGAGGACACATTTTGAATATACAGGAGAAAGCGACCAGCGCACACCTACTCTAACAAAACGTGCAGTTAAGTTTTCAGCAGAAAATAAAATTGACTTGTGTGCAAGGGAGGTAAAACCGACATGGCATGGAGCCGAGGGAACAATGATGTCCTGGGACTGGACACCCATGCACACCTTATTACCGTAAATTGCAGCTAAAAGTAATCAAACATTCAAATCAGCCAAAAGTAACTTAAATAACAAATCTCAGAGAAAACAATGCTGAACAGCAATTTCTTAGAAGCTTCTTTATTTGTAGAGAACAATGCTCAAGGCGTTTCCAGGGGGAACCACCTGTAAATACAACAAATAGTGTAACATTTCGGTTGAAAACAATCATTTACCAATAACACAATCGTGTGCCTATTAGAAAGATCACCAAGTCCGAATTTGCAGTGTAAAAAAAATAATAGATTTAAAAAAAACAAATTACATTTTTAAAAAACAAATTAAATAATAATAAAAAAAACACCTGCACAGTGTCTTGTTGCTGTTCAAAATATTGGAAAACTCAAACAGAGAAGAAAGAACCGGAAAGAAACGCAAACAAAAACTTGACTACACCTGTAGGTACCAAAATAAGTTACATGTATACGTATAATGCGGTGTTCACATATCTCCCAAGTGATGATTTAATTAAACACCCAGGTGTTATTCAAGCTACTTAACTACTGATTTGAAGGTTGATTAATTTTGGCTGTAATTACAGCAATAAGGTGTGCAGGGAACCGGTAGATCCTGTCCTAGGACAAAGTATGAATGCAATCACAAAAAGGTAAATGCAAGACACTGGTGTTCAACAAGATTACCCTGGTAAGCAACCAAATAAAGACAGTTCCACCATAGGCATACCATCTTAACAACCCCCCCTCCCCCAAACCTTGATACATATTTAAATATTTTAACAAGCTTTCTACTTTGGTAGCAGTGCAACCCTCGTATGTTAATACAAACAGGACAGGCCTCCAATGCAGCAGTAGATGAACGCTTCAGAAAGAAAGAAAACATCCACACAACATTTTTAAAAGCCATTTTCTCACAATAGTTACCAACGCATAAAGGTTTACAAAATGTCCTACACCCCTTTAGCTTACACCAAACATCTTCACCCACCAGAAAAGCACAGGCAGGCAGGCGGTTGAATCCCCTTTTCTTACTTTCCATAACCTGAACAAAGAGCAATAATAAGCTGAGTTGCTATGTGTCTAGCTAAGCACGAAACAGAAGGGGAGACAAATTCAAAAACATACATGGTTTTTTCATAAGACGTATGAAAACATAACTTCCACATACATTCATCATGGCAAGCCATTTATTTCACTACAGGGTTCTTATGTAAAGGCTAGGAAAAATAAATTAGTTAGCAAATAGAATTACAAATCTTAAATTAGCATGCTGCTTTCCCAAGCGATTTGGGTGGCTGGAAAAGCAGGTTGTGCTACAAGATAACGCTTGCATTTCATCAGGGTGCAACATTTGCACTCGCCCCTAGCTGGCAATAATGGACTCTCGAGTAAGAAACGGTGTGCCGTCTGTATGCATAGATAGCATCGAGGTGGCGAGTGACACTTTCATGGCTGGCTTTAGCTGCAACAAAATTGGGCACCCTTGTTTCATGCAGGTCATTCATTAGCTCCTCTACCCCAGGCCACCATTTCGTTCTTGACACACTGGAACTGACGACCTGAAAACCTCCCCCACACACGTCCCAGTCATACCCTTAAACATGCTTGACCTCCCTCGTCGGCTGTCACCATAGACATAGAAATAGGGCTGATGAATCCGTGGCAGCCACATTTGTTGGAGTTGTTTTTTTTAAAGATGTCATTTTCTTAAGTGCCAAGGACGTGTATGCTCGTCCTTTTTGCATAGACTTGCATAATAGCCTGGCTAAAGGGGGTTAAAGGAAAAAACGAGTGAGGTTTGGTGGTAAGGAGAGATTTGCATTTATTTACATTGTTCAAAGGAATCCTGAAGAGATTTTGCTTGATGTTACAATGCATAGTCCCGCCAGTGCCCTGGCAAGGGGAGAGCCTCCAGTGTACGGGAATGATCTGCCTACTTTCCATGGCCAAACCAATTAGTTATTCTGAAACACATCAAGCTTGGCTAAGGGCCTGGATTCTTGCTTACAACATGGGTTTACGTGTCTCTCCCCATTACCTTCAGGGGGTGTGGGTGGTAGTAGAGAGTTAACTGGGTGCTCCTACTACTTTTATTTTTTAGAGAATGTGGCTGCATTTCCCTGGTTAAGTGCGTACAGCTTTCCAGCACGCCTAGGTGCAATTGTCTGCGATTTAGTATAGTGATGGGACCTAGCTTCAAAAACATCTCAGCACTAAATGGCAAACCGCACGTTGAGTCCGGCCATAAGTGCCTGCAATGCACAAGATTAAGAGTGAAGATGCATATTTAAAATTAGTTTCAATTCTTGAGGGGGCATTTTTAATTAGGTACAAACTAGATTTCTAAATGATACTTTTAGTAAAGCACAATTTCTTTACACGGAATTTCTGTAAGTGAATATACGTGTTTGTATCCGTAAGACACCAACTAACACTATAAAACATATTTGCAGGGGACCGATCTGCAGGAGTTCCTGGCCAGAAAGCATTAACAGAGCACTGCAGGCCGCATCAGGGAACTGTCCATTTGTTTTCCTTAGGGTAATCACCTAATAAAGATGGAATAGCGGCCAGTAACCTGGGAACTATTTGGGGACGAAGCCAGGTACAGGATGGCAGAAGGCTTTAGGGGCCATAAAGACTTAAACTTGATAAATTGCACAATACAAAGCCAGTGTGACGTCTTTAGCGCTGGAGCGATGTGGCATGTTCAACAAGGTAAGGCTCACGAAGACTGCATGGTTTTGCGACGTTTGCGCAGTTTTTTCAGGCGACACGATACAGACCCATTGAACTAGTGAGGCCATCAGAAGGCCTTGGAAGATCTGGGTGTTTGTGTGTGGGCTATTTAAGGGGAGGGGCAATCTAACCATCCCATCAGCTTAATGTGTTTGGATAACTTACTAAATGTCTTCCATGGGGAGTTGCCTTTTCATTTGTGGCCAATAACACGTACGAAGGAATGGAGCATATATACACCAATGTTCGGACAATGGAGAAAGACGAATTCGGTTTTCCCGATTATGATCTGTCACCATTTCCTATTCACTGGTTCCTTGCACCGGTAGCTTTAATTCCATTTTGTTCCACAAATCATGGTTATAGGCTTTCTAGGTCTTAAAATGACCCGGACAGTTTATATATTGAAAAAAGGGACTAAATATACCAGAATAAACCTACAGGGTTTAATGACCATAGGTCTATGTGACAGGTTGCATATTTATGCAAAAGAAATAAAAATGATAAATTACAGACCGGCTAGACATTCATTCAATTTGACTTTGAGGACCTATGTTATTGACCTAAAACCATGAAATAAATGTATCAAATGTATAAGAAGACCAACATACAGGTTTGTCTGAAAGCAGCAGGAAATACTGAGCAAGCATTACACAAAAAAGCCCCACTAACTGAAAAACCACTGAGCAAGCAGGCCCAACTCTAACATGATTGAATAGGTGAGCAGCTACTGCTAACAAATAGAATAACTTAACCAAGTTCCTCCTTGTCACTGTCCAAAGTGAGGTTGATAACTGATGCTACCCCTCAGACCGGACCCTTATGCTCCCTTACATCCGAACCACACTTCCCCGGGTGAGTAATAAATGGTGCTGAAAGACATCTTTTTTTTTGCCATTCTCCTAACAAACAGGTTTTAGGATGTTGCTCCTGCAGAGCCGAATTCCCAAGCGAGGTCAGCACACCTCTCACTCTTCTGCCTACGGATTACCAGTTTCCAGTCTCGATTGCTGTGATCTGTACAATGGAAGCTGAATATCGTAGTTTCAGAGACAGCCAACGAAATGGCGGAAGCGCTTTAATGTCACATGGGTGCCACTTATGGGCCATGTTTTCCTTCACCCCAATTTGTTTTCTGGGAAGATTTAAGCTTTGGTTTGCTTCTCGTGGGGAAATCTTTTCTTATAGCTGAAGGCTGCTAGATTTCCTGAATTAAAATGTGGCGAGCTCAAAAGGCCGGTTGTATATGACCCAATGTGGTGGTGGGGGGGAAATTGGTGTGGAGCATGTTACAGCCAAGGAACTACCCGAAAGAATCCCAGTAATCATCCAAAACGCAGACCTGCGCTATGGCTTATTTGTGGAAAATAAAAGACGACACTTTGGTTACTCAATTTCTAACAAAACGATGGGCTGAACAAGGACTTTTTACTGGAGGTTCTTGATAATATGGAACCCTGACCAAAACCACTGCAACACAAGTGGCGTTCTATAGAAGGAGCAAGCAGAGAATCAAAGATGTGGCTTTGGCGTGCTCCACTGCCAGGGCCGTTTCCTCTGTCGTATCCTGGTTTAGGAGACCGCAGCTTCATGTCGAAGGGATGTGAAGGATTTGGTGCACTAGTGTGGAAAATGAGGCAGCAGGGATGCTGCATACTCAAAGTGAAATAATATGGCACCAGCGTGTGCAGTACCGGGACAGTCTGTGGCCCATCGGCACCAGTCATAAACCAAAATGGCACCCAAGCAGCCACAAACGGAAACCCAGTTAACATTTATTTTCCATCCTTGCCCATTGCAAAGTACAAAATCTGACTCCTGGAATCAGTGGTGGAAGTTTCAGATCAGGAGAGGACACCGCCAGGTGGCTGAGACTTCCGACATCTATGGTATACTGAAAGTAGATGGTTTGGAGAGTCAATAAGCCATTGTCAAAATTGACCCAGGAAGAGTAGCAGTGAAATGCCTCAAAATCTGAGATTACTCTAGCACCCAAGTAGGGGAAATTGCTAAGAGTTAAGAGGTGGTCTCTGGAATCTAGGGAATGGGGAGGAAGAGGTCTATTGATGAGAACTATCCTAGTGGTGTTTTCTGATGGTCATGGAATCAGAAGAAATGACTGAATCCAAAGGTCCGACCTGACCAAAAGTCAGGAAAATGCATACCATCAAATGTTCAAACCTTTGGTGGTATGCATTTAAGGTAGGTTACAAAAGACTGCATATATACTATATATAGTATAGTGAGCGGGGGAAATCCCTGCAGCTGCCCGAAATAAAAAAATAAAACAAAGAAAAGAACAAAAAGGACCCTGCAGCGCTGGTTCCCGATCACGGAATTGAAATGGCACCGCTGGGACACAAGGCTTCTTAAAAGGTAAGTAGGGTTTGGTTATGTTGGAGGTGGGGGTGTAGGTATGTAGGGTTTTGAAATATGTACGCATGGCAAACCTTTTGTGGTGCTTACATTTCCCATGCAAACTTTTCCGTCGCTGACTTTTTCCGTGACGGATAAAACACGCAGATCCATGTTCATGCCAGGAAAGGCCCAGATATAAGCAGCAGTTGCTAAGGAGATTGTATCTAAGAACAAGAGGATACAAATGTTCCCGGATCTCACTGATGGGATCAACTGACATGACAGTCAGAGAGGGACTTGGCAAACACGGAGTATCACAGCCTCCGTTTTATATCCTTCCTCAACATAGGGTAAATCATAAAGGTACGTTATACCATTTAGAAGCAGTTAGATCGGCTGAAATATTTTAGGGCTTGGATACAGGAACTGGGAGTGTTGACAGCTGAGGGAGAAGATTGTCACCCAACCTGCTGCTACTCAGTTTTTATTGAATTTACACCAGATGACTTTGGTGGCAATGCAGGTATTTCTTCCGTTTCTTTTGGTGTTATTAAGCTTTCTAGTTCCCCCTACCCTCCCAGAGAGATTGGAAGACCATTGTGGCATGATCTTTAGTTTGTTTTTTCATTAAGGGGAGCGGGTGCTGGGGAAATAAATAAAGGAGGAGGGGTTAAGGACGGAGTTGCAGTATTAAATACTATGGTGCCATACAACAGGTGTGCTTTGTGTCTCATGTCAAAAGCCCCCTCTTAATAAGCTTTAATAAACAAACAGATGTTGGGAAAAGACAACAGCATTTACATTTTTATTTTTTTTAAGCATGGTTGCAAGCTACTAGCTAGCCATAAAAAGTCACTCACCACCACAATGCTACACATATACTTGCTAGGACTTATCTGCACTATTCGTCCCTTCTCCCCAGAGGGGATCTACCCCCCTGGAGGCTAGGGAGGTGAGCCCGCTCAGCAAGGGGTCTGGGCAAGTGGGACCTCACTGGGAGGGACTCCCCTCTTGGGGACAAGGACTTGCATTCTCGTAAGGGAACTCCCAGTCCAGAACACGTTATTGGCCTACATGGGGATTGGAAATAACTTGTCACTTCTTTTAGACTCTCCCAATTGTGACATTTCCCCAATCTCTTTGGCTTCAGGTAATAGTGGATCTCGGCAGCAAGGACAGCCTACAGGAGTGGAGCCACATTGGACCGGAGAGCCAGCTGTGGTGTGGCGAGCAAGCAAATCACTAGGGAGATGCTGTAAGGATGGTGTCCTGACCAGCAAAGAAGCCAAGGTCAAGAGAGACAGGGGACAAAGTGACCATCTCGCTTGGTGGACGACCACACTGAAGCTGTGGGGAGCCTGGGTCCGGTTAACAAACACTGAGACCAGACAGCAACAGAGATTGGATACCAGAACTCTGCATGAAAAGTGCATTGCTCCGAAGATGTAACACCGCCGAGTGAGGCGAACACTAGTAACAGAGTATGGAAAAGGGTTACAGGAGCCAGATAAACCAGAGCAGGCAGACACTCTACTGAAGCAGAGCAAAAGCAAGCCTTTCAGAGGGCTTTGGAGAGCCCTGAAAAACCAAAAGAAATTAATACTCAAGGCTAGAAGCCTCAAGGGTTACGGTAGCCAGACTAACCCCAAGCAAGCAGACACCATAGCAAAGAAAGACTCTCAGAGCGACAGAGGGTCTAGGAGAGCCCTAAGAAATTGACGAACATTATTATTCAAGGTGGGGATAGACACAAGGGTTTCAGGAGCCCTGAAAACCCGAACGGGGAGACACCCCACAGAGGCCGCGTTGTAGTAAGCCAGTCGGAGGGCTAATACAGAGCCCTGGAAACAAGTAACATGAGCAGAACTGGAGAGAGAAAAACTGGAGGGCTCGAGTTCCTAAACACCAAACGAGAACATTGTCGAGCACCAATTTGGAAATGACAAAATTTCAGCAAGTAAACTTTTTTCTTGGAAAGAGGGAACCATATGGAATTAAGATTTGGCATACCGAACCTGCAGGGAGGTGGAAGACTGTACTGCAAGAAACAATCTAACTTTTAAAACATCCTGAGAAAAGAATCCAAGTAATGGGCAAGGCAAAAGCTGAAGACAGAGGCCATTGCTCCTGCCTCCTTTCTTTGTTGGTTTTTCTTAAGTGGTAGGGCCAACCATTTATTTTGTGCTTTGACAAGCACTCTAACTTGTAGGGAACTTCCCTCATAGCGGTCGGGCTAGATCGGCGTTTATTTGTATTTTAATAATCAAAACCTAAACATGTTATCACTTTGACCAACTCCTTCTGGTTCGCTACACTAGCCAGTGGCTAGTGCAGATGTTGAGCGCTGTTCCAGGAAAATCTATGGACCATCAACAGACTGCGTGGAAGCATGCTCCAGAGAACAAAGCAGAGTATGAATTGTTTACTTTATTTATATAGCGCTCCAGACACAGGAGTAAAAGCTCACAAGCTCCATGCCAGGTAATAGATCCAGAGGACCAAAGCACAAAGGCCCATGGTTCTCTTGAGCCAGGGAATAGGATATCCTGTATAGTGCCCTTGGAAAAAAATTGCTACCTTCTGCAACGTTAAAGGAATTACAGATTGCCAATAATGCACTTTTCATCTGTGTAGGGATTCTGCCTAGATTTTGCTTTTAAACTATGGCAGTTCAGTCATTTGCCAAGTGATCGGTTTTGTGGAATGGTTGTCATGAATATCCCCAGAGGGCCCACAAGAGTGTGAAATCTTTAGAACGTGGAGACATCCACCATCCGGTATCTATCAAAGCAGGTGGTACATAGAAGGCAAACACGAGGACAAAGAAGCAGGGTTGGAAATTGAGGGGCGCTTGGAGATATGTAGCGCTGGCTTGTAGCCTAGAAGAGCCTGGTTAGCTTGATACCAGTAGCTACTTTTGGCTCCCCCAGGCCAACTGATGCTGAACACACACATACGTGGATTTATCTCTATGCGTTTGTGACAATCTATAAACATCAAGACCAATCTATACACCATTTAAAGCATTGGGGGGGGGGGAGATCATAAATAGACAAATTATATATTTGCATCTGATGTGGAAGTTAAATTTGCAGAATGCTGTGTACTAGCTCCTGGTTCCTCAATGCTAGCTCTTGGTCATTGGTTAATGCTGGATAACCAGGGGGTGCTTTTAGCTACTGCTTATCAACTTTTAATTTCGATCCCAGAAGAAGCCCTGCCTCCTTGTGCCATTTGCCCAATTCTGCTGCTCAAGGAGTAGGAGAAGACCTGGGACCAATACCTTCAGGCAGGATGAGGCTGCCCCCTTACTGGAACTACCGACAATGAGGTTACACAAGAAATCAAGCTTGCACCTAAGAAGGGGAGGGATATTCTGACGCTCTTCTGCAGATCAGCCTTCTATCCAGAGGAAGCAGGCCCAGAGGTCAGAGCCCACAGAGGTGGTAGCTTATTTGGTAAGAGGATACTGAAACAAATTTGAAGTCATTTGGGTTTTTCTCCAAATGTCTCCATACACATCAAAGGTTAGAGTACCAGAGGCCATTCCTTGCAGACAAAGAAAAATGGTGTCCCTAATAGATGGAGCTTAACAAACAACCGTTCCCCTCAACCTGCAGGTCCAATCAAACAAGGTTAAGGTTTGTACCTCTGGTAAGGCTAAAGACCACTTTGCAAATTCCATGTGGTTTGACTGTTCGACTGTTAATCAGGCCAGCTACACAAAGTAACCAAGGGCCCTCGCATTAGGATGCCATTAACTAGAATTTCCCATCTTCTCAGATTGGAGGTTTGTATAGGTTCTACGTAATCCAAACCTTCTAAACCATAGTAGTGGAAGGAGCTAAGTGTTCATCTTTCATGAGGAAATCCTGCAGGAAATGTTTTACCCAAAATGCCTTTGAACGATGTAGGTGCTTTGGTGTAAAGACAAACATGGCTCCCCCACCCATTTACGCAGGCAGGATGCAGCAGAGAATACCCAATAGGTTACCACTGCCTTGACGTTCAATTCCCCAGCCTCCATTAACACGCAGGGTCCAAGAGAATAGAGAGGTAAATTGGTTCCATTAATTGTCAAAGTTTATTCCCTACCAGAGCAAAAAAAAGGTCCTACACATCGTGTAAATGGGCCAAGTAGGGTTGCAAGGGACCAGCACTAAGTCCACCAATGATGGCTAGACTATTTCACAGTTTTTTTTTTAAGGGGTTATGTATTAGAAGCTTCTGTCACCTCCTCTGACATCAAGATCGCCCTTCAACTTCAATGTTGGCGAGTGAACAAAACATTACAAAACCAACAAAGGTCGATAAATGAAAACCACACACTGGGTAAGAATAGGCAGCGCTCAGATGCCCGAGGGTTCGTAGCGCTATATAAATGCTAAATTAGTATTAAAACGCTGGTGACAGGTCCACATAGTATTCTGCTAGACCATCAGAGGTTCCCTCAGATTCAGAGGACAGGGGCCCGATTACCATTATCTAGGTTATCTCGTTTATATGATTAGCACTCAAGTTCGAACACAAGTTCGAAGCCTTTTGAATGTAGTGTGCACCCATAGGAAAGGGTTCCATGGCCATCCACATTAAGGTTTCTGGCCGTTTTATTTATCCATTTCAGGTGCGAAGTAAAGCACTAATGGTCTTCAACTGTAGGTTTTCCAGCTGCCGAGGTTGATATCGCATTGGTTCCTTACACATCCATAAACCCTCCGAACAGGTCCTCATTGACGCCTGGTTCCGCCTGGTCACTTCGAAGAATGTGCATCCAGACTGGGGTCTCACAATCTCTGCTTCAGCCCTAAACAGACTGCATTTGAAGGGTTACTTGGCCTCTCGGAAAGCCCCAGAACTATGATCTGAGTGCAATGTTGCCTCTGCAAATGTCTTCATAGTCGAAGAGAATGGTGTGGCACATCCTTTTCGATTTGAGTTTTCATTCGTCCTATTCGTTTTGTCTTTGCTCAGAGCATCAGAGAGTTTGATAGAGACGATTCGGGGAAGCTTGTTTCCCCAGGATGTGATCATCTTGCAAAATTCTGATTTTAGCAGAATCATACAGCACTAGCAGCAGTTCCAAAGTGGGCCTGTCATCGTCCACGATACGCTATTTGCTTCTTCACTTTTGACTTTGTAGTGGATTGCATATTTTTCTTGAAAAGGCATCAACACGGGTTTTAGCATCATGGCTTCTCAAGACTTGCCTCAATTGCACAATATAGAAAGTCACACCCTGCACCACCGTTTGGTGTGAGTAGAAAGATTTTCCTAGACCGTATGTGCAGCCTTCAGAAGACCAAACCACACCCAGGTGGCAGGGCTTCTCTGTATATGCCAGACTCTCAAAGGTGTATACTTACCAGAGCATTCAAGACTACACTCAAGACAGGAGCAGGGTGAAGATTTTTTTTGAAAAAAATAATAAAATCACACAGTATTGGAGTGTCCACATAGTATGTATGCCAAAGTACTCCTTATACAATTTAGCAGAAATGGAAATGCAGTATGTCACAAGTGAATAGCTTTTTAAGAGGTTTTAGGCCAATGACTACTGTGGAAGTCACTAAACGTGGCAAAGTTCGTAGATGCAGTGTTTTGCATAGGATTTTTAATAAGGCAGCAAAACCCAATGTTAGTGGAATGGATAAAGCAAATAGGCGCCATGTAAAGTGCAGCTGTCGTATTGGGGGGCAGTCATCACAAGTCAATGTTGTGCTTAGCTTGCACCCAATGCCTGCATGGGACCAGTGTTGTTCAATGAAAGAAAGATAAAACAGGTTGGCAAGCCTCTGGCTGGAAGGAAAAGTAGCTTTCAAAGTCACTGTTTAGCTGTAAAGATGCAAATTGTGCAGGAGGTTCCTGGCCAAAGCGGACAGTGCAGGATCCAGTAGGATGTTGCCGGGCTGGGTAAAGACTAAACCAATCCAGGGGATTTATTCATTTTATTTAGCATTTGTTAGGCACCGATTCAACAGAATTGTGTTTCAAAGCGCCACAAGGCTAAATGGGAAGGGAACAGGGCAAAGAATAACATTGGCAAAACAGTAAATATACAGTTCTGGTCCTACTAGGCCTTGTGGCATTAGGGCATGCAAGTGCATAGCAGTGCAGGAGATGGGGATGGAAGTGGGTGGGGAGCGCAAAGGAGTGGACAAGTGCTGTTGGAGGGAAGTGCCAAGGGGAGCAAGGAGGGGGCCTCAGGCTAAGTGCAGGCGATTCCCAAGTGTGGGATGCAAAGCCGCCAATCGGGGGCCCGGTGCCGATATCGACTGGGAAGAAGGGCCGGTTATCCTGTGAGAGTCATGAGTATCAAGCCACGGGTCTCGGCGGCAGTGGTGCGATTACCAAGGAAGGGAGAGAGGTAGAGAAAAACAGTTTCCAGAATTTAAGGAGGTCTGGCTCAAGTCCGAAAGGGGCAGGGAGGCTGTTCCAAAGGGAGGCACCAGCCAGGAGAGACCTACCCCCACCGCACTCTCTACATGGAGAAGCGTTTGACAGAGTTAGAGGAGCATAGGAGGAGTGAACGGTGGATAGCACAAGGGCAATGCGCTGTTCTTGGAAGCAAGACCACGCAGAACAACAGAGGTTTGTATCCCGGATCCGCGCTTAGAAACCGAACTCCAGTACGATATTAGGCGAATTATTTAAAAAACAATTTGATAAATAAATAGGGCTCTAGCAGGGGAGTAATCTAGGGAGGGAAGTTGGAGATATGTGGTACCAGGCCAGGCCCCAGAAAAGCTTGTGGATAATGCAGAAGGTCTGGAATTTGATACTTGCAGCCACCGTGAGCCAGTGGAGAGATTGTAGGGCTGGAGAGCATTGGTCCCTGGGCATCAGGCCAATGATACGTCTTGCAACCCTATTCTGGATTAACTGGAGGGGGCGTAGGAAGGAAAGAGGGAGATTGAGAAAAAGGCTGTTGCAAAAAGGCTGTTGCAGTAGTCCAGCCTAGAGAGGACCAGAGCTCTGGAGACATTGAGCTTTGGGAGGAAGGTGGGGAAGATGAGGAAAGGAGACTGCCTATCAGAAGATGGGGCTGGAAGTGGAACTTCTTGATAAGGTCCTTGTGAGGGGTGAAGGAGAGAGAAGAGTCGAAGATGCCCCATGTTTTTGGCCTCACAGGGTGGTGGGCGGAGAGGGCAGGAGGTAAAGAGGGTGCAGGTGTTCCTTCCAAAAAGAAGGATCTCCGTCTTACTGAAGACGGATCGTTAGCTGTGCACTATGCCTGAATGGCAGACAGACAGGGATGAGAGGAGGAGGAAGAGGAATTAGAAGGAAGTTCGAAGGACAGTGGTCATCAGCATAACACTGAAAATGAGGTGAGGAGGAGGATATCAGGTGAGCAAGAGGGGAGAGATAGAAGAGCCACAGCAATAAGAGAGCCCTGGGAATCTTGCAACTTCGTGTCCACATCAACAGTGAGGTCCTGGATGTAGAACCACTGGGAAAAAGTGGCCAGTGGAGGAAAAGCAGCAATTGAAGACTCACTGACAGTGCAGATACAAAGGGGTGATGGCTGGAAGGTTTAGAATTAATCTTGAACCTCTGACAATGGCGCAGACACAAAAAAACAAAAAAAACAAAAAATGAAGGAAAGGACCCTGCAGCGCCTGTTCCCGATCACGGAAGTGCAAGGGAACAGGCATTGCAGGGACACAGCGAGCCGGCCGCCGCAAGATAAGTGGGGGTGGGGGACAAGTCAGAAATGTTCAGGGGAGAAAAGACCGAAGATTATTTTGGAAAAATATGCTTTTGTCTTTTCTCCTTCGAACATTTCCTTCACAGTCGTTCAACCCTGATTCGGTATCTTGTTCGCGGCGCCATAGGGAACTAAGCAGCACCTCCTTGAAGAGGCCCAACAAGGACAGAACATGCCTGGGCTGCTCGTGTTTCTGTGCAGAGGGCACCTGGCCTAGAAGTTTGGGCTAGGCTGCTCCCAGTGGTGGCAGTACCCGAATGATGGGCTAAAAAAACGATGATGTGAAAGGTTACCCAGAGCAGTGCCAGTAGTACAGATTAATTCATAACCTTCCACCCCTTCACTTTTTTGGTTATAGAAAACTCACCCGAGTCCGTTTCAGTTAGCCATTAGGAATAATGGACGTTAATAGCTTTCTGAAATTTTACTTGGTATACCATTGATCTCGCTGGGATATTTTTGACCTACCTTTCAAGGTCGCCACCCTTTACCTACCGTGTTCTGCCACTCAGGAGTTCATGAAGCCCTGCGGTGACTTGGCAGTGGGCTCTGTAACAGTCAGGTGCCACTGAGCTTTTCCTATTCACAATCCTTGACTTATTTCGCAAGTTTCTAAGAAATCATCTTTTTGACACATACTCTGTCAGGATAGAGGTACAGAGAGTACCAGGGGCAAATGGTTAATGGCAGAAAGAATCTGACATGGCAATGTGACCAGCATCATTCTACATACTATGTATGACAAGGAAGAGTTATTGACGTGCAAGATGCATGTCCATTGTTTTTGTACTTGGGGACTTAAAACTGTCAAGTTACTGTACTTAAAGATCACATTGGGGGGATTCCAAGATGTTGGCATGGGAGTGTGGATGTGCCGGTTGGTGCTCCGTCTCCCGCCCACAAGAACGGCACCCAAGCAGTGCACCAACACCCGGCATCATACATAGTCCGCTCCTGGGGCTCTGAGCCACCACGCTGGGTCCTGCAACAGGAATACCAAGCCCCTTCACCAGTAGCCAGGCCCAGAGTAGGCAGACCTACAGACCCGGCATTCAGTGCAAGGGAGGAAACCAGCCACACTTGGGACTACCGTGCGGGGTCCCGTATGCCGGACGATGCAGCAGAGAAGGCACAGCATAGCAGGATCCCGCCAGACCAATCAGAAGCACAGCCCAGAGATACTTCAGCTTCCCCAACACAGCACTGGGACTGGAGGTGACTGCGTGTTAAGCAGACGCAGTAGAGGGGGGAATACTACACAGCAGCTGACACTGCAGCCCAGGCCCCTCCAACACATGCAGGGAGCACTGGGCCCACCAAGGAGCAACCAGCAACAACCCGCCTGTGGGGAGTCGGGTGACCCTTGCAGAGGGAAGGAGAGGCACAGCTAGAACCCCAAAGATCTGGGGTGGGGAGGTGGGGGGGATAGACCAAGACACATCACGTCCTCGTGCGAGTAGCCATCCAACCTTCCCCCTGATTTAATGAATTCCAAGAGAAACTCTTCCACCTTCCAATCCCAATATGCAACGTTCACGTCTGAAATCAGGAACTCACCGCATGACCTGAAAAAAGACGTTGCAAACCTTGGAAGAGCAAACAGACACCACAGAGGAGCGCTTCAAGAGCTGGAAGATGGCAGGAAGTCGGATGAGACAAATCGAAGATTTGGCAAGGCTCTCCCACAACCTGGAAATGCAATGCAGGGACCTAGAAAATATGTCCAGTAGATCCAACACTCTAATCAGGAATCAGCCTGAAGCGGTGGGGGGGGATAAAGAACTCAAGGGAACTGCGCAGCAGGTCTTTGCGGATATCCTCAGGGGAGGGTATGGCAGAAGAAATACTAATTGACAGAGAACAGGCCCCAGAAAGCAGGAACCGGGCATCCCCCCAACCCCACGCAGGGACACCCTGGCGGCACCAACACGCTACTCCCAAAAATTACATCCTTAGGGAGGCCAGGTGAGCAGAGCCCATTACTTTCAACGGCACAGAGATCCAACTAATTGAAAACCTAGCCCAGGCGACGCTCCAGAAGCGCCAGAAGTTGGGGCCCAATCGTACGGGTTCTTCACGTTAAGCAACTCATATATAAACTGACGTTTCCCTTCGGCATCCTTTTCACCTAGGATGAGCGCAGGCATAGAATCGCCTCATGCAAAGAAGGTGAGCATATTCTTCAGCTAGGAGGACGGCTGCCCCAAAAGCTTGGCGCCCCGATGCCAAGATATCCCCCAAAAGAATAAACCCCCAAAATGGGTGCAAGCACCTGGGCCTAGATGCAGGAATCGCCACCAGACGGGAACACAAATGAGAACCATTACTATAGAGGGCCAACAGGGTGTACAACCTTAAAAATCACCAATAAGATGATGGGGTCAACGCGCATGATCATTGGAGGCAAGGGGATACGGGCGACGGAGTGATTACATGCCAGTCTGCACTTGAAATTGCTTAGGGGAGTCCAGGACACCCTGCTAATATGTCCTGGTACAGAAGGCAAGCCACATCCAAAGGCATTAGGCCGAAGGAATCTTAGTAACACGGTACACCAGAGGACAAGGGGAAGTTACTCCTTACTCTACAAGATTCAGGCAAACTACAACAATCCCATAGCTTGCCTGCAAATAAATGGGCAACTGTCTCGACCCATACAGCTCGGGAGGGGAACAAGCAGGGCTGCCCCCTATCCCCACACCTATATGCTATCCATCTAGAATCTTTCCTCTCCAAGATCAGATCAAGTGGGGCCATTCGGGGAATAGCACATAAGATCATGGCTTTTGCAGACATGCTTTTATTCCTCACTGACCCGGAAAGCTCCCTACCAGCCAAGATCCAGGAAATCGAAGCATTTCAGAGGGTAGTTGGCTTAAAAGGTGAACGTGTCAAAGTCGAAGATCCTAAACCTCACATTGTGTGGGGAAGCCCTAGCAAAGGCACAGCGCTGCAAGGCTTTCAGGTGGGCAATGCAGGATATCAGGCTTCTGGAAGTGCTGCCAAATAAAACTATAGCAGGTATATATGGTGCAAACTACCGACCCATGCTGGAAAGGGTAAATCAGCAGCTGAGCAACTGAGGACCCTTAGCAATATCCTGGCTGGGGAGAATCAATTCCGTCAAGATACTTTACCTGTTCCAAGCACTTCCGATTCCAATCCCGCCAATGTTCTTGCAAACACTGAAACGGATGCTCACTGCGTTTATGTGGTTCAACTAGACCATGTGGGTCGCACTCAAGACACTTATGGCTCTGCTACACAGAGGGGGTTCGGGATTCCCAAACTTTCACATGCATTACACATCGGCTCAGCTACAGGTAAAGATTGGTTTGTGGAAAACCCTGAAAAAATATGGGTTAAGATGGAAAGAGCAGTGACTGGCACCCCCGAGAGAGGTACTATGGCTGGCCAAAAAAGGATAGACCCCTGAATATGCACAAAACTACTACAGTGATATTGGGGGATACATGGGACAAGGCGACCCGGGTGGTACAACAACATTCCCATCTCCATTCACCCCACTATATTTCACAATCCCCAAATCTCCCCGAGAATGACGTGGGGAGCATTTTTTAAGTGGAAGGCAGCGAGATGCATCAAAACAGTGGATATGTTCCAGGCTCACACAATCAAATCATTCGAGCAATGCAATCAGATATTTGTAGTGTGCACTATCACCAAAGGCATCATGGCGCAAATTTGCTACAAGCGAGAAAGAAACATGCATTGCAAACAGGTAAGCTTTAAGTTCACGTCTGAACTGCTCAAAGTCAAAGGTACGGTGCAGGGCTAATGGCAAAGAATTTCAAAGTTTCGGCCCTGAAATAGAGAAGGCTCTACCACCCATTCATTCCTTACGATAGGTACACACAGTAGTGCCACCTCTGTAGACCCAACGCTGCAATTTATTCCGAACGGCCAGGCAACCTTTCCCATTCAAGGCTCGATGAATAATACAAGAGACTTTGAACTTACTTTGACAGGCTCGAGTTGACCAAACTGAATGACTTTAACCAGGCCAACCGCAGAATCCTGCAAAAACCTGGAGGCGATGGATTAGATATGCCGGTTGAGATAGATGGCATTGCAATAGTCAATGCTGCCATTGAGACATGCAGCGTAAAAGGAAGAACCTTTTTCCAGTTGTTTCAGCTTAAGGAACTCAAGACCACAGAGTTAATATGGCTGTCCATCGCTAGCGAGGAAGAACTCTTAACGCCAGTCTTAATGCAAAGCGGAACATGGGCTGTCCGAGCATGACAGAATGGAGTACCTACAGCTCCGACACTGGCTACTGGCCCCAGACAACAAGACAGCTGCTACCAGATTGACAGAATTTGAGAAATACCTCATGTCCAGCCCAGGAGACGGGAAACAAGTGTCCACAATGTACACGATTCTGGCAGATAAAGCCCCTGCGCCACCCAATGCTTAGATGGCTAGATGAGAAAAGGTTGTGGGAGAACCTATTGATACAGGAATGTAGTTATGATTGTGGAGGGACATTCCGAAGCTAACCGGGGCGGTGCACCCGAGAGATCTGCGGTACAAGATCATGATGCAATGGCACTATACACCAGCGCGGCTTCACACAAGTGGGGGGGGTGTTGCACAGATGTGTTTGCGTGAGTGGGAAGGGTGACTGGGAGCACATATGGTGTCATAACCCGAAGACAATGGACTTTTGGGAGGCAATATAGGTCAATATAACGAGCATGTCCGGACCACGGACAATGAGAGGGATGGAAAGTTGCATACTGGGACTGGCCTCTCCTGGAGCGTGCGAGGATCCTAAGAGTAAGAAATGCACGTGCGATCTTCAGACTTGCAGGCCCATTAACTATACCTCGCCATTGGCGAATGAAAGACGCCCCCCAAACGAACGGGACTGGTATGCTATGGTAGGGAACTTTAAGGCGCTGGAATGGATGACTTACAACCTACAAAGAGCTAGCGCCGAGTTTGACGGACTGGGCCCTGACCCTTTCATTTCTACAAGATGACTATAGCGTCATACTGCCCACAGACACGGCATATATTGGGCATCAATTGACTTTCTTGAAAGTTAAACTGCAACTCACTGGCTGTCTACACCTTCGGGGGAGGGGAGCACAGTTAATTCCCGTTATATTGTGATCTACAATTGCCAATAAACAAAATAAAAAGTATTTTAAAAACTATCTGGCCTCACACCGTCCAGGCGCTAAATGTGATCCCAACAATTCAACACTCTAAAACAATTAAAACAAATATCTCAGTCTACTACATGAAGGGAATTACACCAGGGGCACAAAGCCTTGATACGAAACCTATATTGGAGTATAAACAAGGCACCATAGCAGAATTACAATCTATTGTGCAACAAGCAAACCCTATCTGTGTGCTGACAATGTTCAGCACAAACCAAATGAATGTCTGGAGAACATCCTATCACTGCTAGCAGTTCTAATAAACAGTTCCTTCCAACAGGGAAGTAATGTTAGACTCCCTTAAAATAGGCCATGACTGAAAATAATTGCCTTTGGATCCAGATGTGCCATCTAATTTTAGATCAATAGTGAAAGGACCCTTCGAACAAATAGTACAGAAATTGTAGTTATGTTGCAGCAACCAGACTGACAAAGAACACAATTGTTTGAGAGAAAGAATCCGGTTTTTAGATGAGGCAGAGTATTTGCATTATTGTATGCCAGAGAGAAGGTTTGCTCTGGAATATGGGACGAGTGGAGGTTGGTGGCCAGGAAGTAGGATTTAGTCGTGAAATTGTTTCATTTGTTTCTCATCAATATGCATGCATCACACTGAATGGTTTCACAACACCCAAACTACCAATGGCATGTGGAGTACCACAGGAGCCTGTCCTGTCTCATAACTCTATTTAAAGCCCTTACAGGATGTTTTGGAATTACTTATCCTAGTGCTCCACTGCTATACCGACAATACACAGATATTGTAAGTCGTACAATGCCACTACTAAAGACTACCTTGAACTAAGCACCATTGTAGACCAAAAAAAAAAAAAAAACACATACTGGGTTGTAGGAATTGGCTTAACCAAACACGCACATTGACCAAGTATGCAGTAGTCATCACTCCTACTAAACTGAAGATTAACATTCTGCCCAAATTTTCTGAAAGCCTACACAGATTTTATCTTACTCCCAAACAAATCTTGTGTTTTATCGGACCCACACTTAGACATGACAGGTGCCTTATACCACATATTACATTCAACAGCTTAAAAATAAAAAGTTGCAAAAAATGTGACGTCTCTTCATGACCATCATCTGGGGCGTATAGCTAAGGCAATACAAAGAGCTAGACAGTCATGGCAATGCCTTATTGTACATCGCCTGCAATAAAATACAAATAAAAAAATGGCAAGTGTCACAAAACTATATTGCCACAATTGTAACGAATGTAGCATCAGTTTTAAGTAAACTCACTGGTTACCGGGTCAGGCTTGCATCACCTTTGAAACTGCATCCTAGAAAATAAGGTTATCAAAACACCCCAGTCCGTCTCAAAGCAATAATTAGTCCATACAACTCTGAAATAACTTGTAGGTCCTTCAATGCTCAACCGTTAGAAATTCCAAGATAAAAATTCAACTCAGCCGGTGATAGAACCTTTCTGGTAGAGGGCCCAAAAAAAGGTTCTGTATCTATGGAGAAAACTACTTTTGGAATAACACATTTTCAAATGTATAGAAAGCAGATACAGTTAGATTTCACTTCGAAAGACTTTTCTCCATCTTGGGGCTTAAAAACACAAACATGTTCACTTAGCATACAACATAGACCTCTTGTACAACAAATAGATAAAAGCAAACAAAGGCCAGAAATAGAAACATGGACTGAATCGGGCAGTATGACAAGGAACTCACAGGGGGCATCACATTCAACACAGTGGTCAATCTTTCAGTTCCCTTTACGTCAAGAGCAAAATCATACACATGACCGATGAGAGAAGTGAGTAGAGGAAATAAGTTATCTCAAAGATCCCAGTGGTTGTATCCCTTAAGTGTCAACATAATGAGAAGAATGATCGTCTGTACTTAGGAGTAGAACCTGCTACGAGCTGCCCCGAGTAAAGCACTCGAGACACAGGACAGTGTAAGGACAAGCTAAAAAAGCATGGCATACAGAGTGGCAGTAAAATGCACAGATCATTCAACATACACAAGTTACGAAAGAACTCATGCCTTCAGAATGTCAGAGTGAACACAGTATGGTCACAGGCATTGAACCAAGTAGTAAGCCCTGAAACATGGGCAGCCTGTTTCAATGACATAAGCGTTCCTTGACTGAAGTGTAAGGGCCTGATGAAGTTCTTACACCGGGTGTGCTACGCCCCACACATAAAACGCAGGAGAGCCAGTGTCCTGCTGGGGTTGTGATCAACCGAAACAGCACATGCCATGGGAGTGTATTAAGATTTGCGGCTCTGGGGTGACTCAATCAATAAACGTAGCATAGTACTAGGAAAGACAGCTTCCTTACATTTATTCTGGGGGCAACACAAACATGAATCTGCCAACTAAATATAGGCTACTCAAACCATATAGGACTACGTACAGCCGATACTTAGGCCATACAAATGTAAGTGGTCTTGTATAGCACCCTTGCTGTGCGTGAATCTGAAAGAAATCGGTGGAAGGTCATTCAGGGGATAGTGAGATGTGAAACCTGCGCCGTTAATGGGTACAGGCCGGTGTCAATCAATTTCCATGGATTTAACAGAGAAAATGACCCATGGCTCCCCACCATAAAAGTCTGGACCCATGGCTTGCTCTCAAGTTCCATGCTTGAGATGGCAGTTCTAAGAAGGGGAAAGAAATTCTCCAATGACGTCAGGTCAACCTTTCTGGGAAGGTATGGTTAAGATGGGCTTGGTTCACCCACCCAAGGCTCCAGGAGGGATTTCAAGGGTGTTCAGAAAATATGGCCTTTAAGCTCAGAATTATATTCCAAGTTATGCTTTTATCTATCAATGGTTAGTCCGGGTTGTTTATTTCAATAGAAGTGGCACTCAAGCATCTGAAATGTCAGGCTATGTTGGCTTGACCTGGTTGACCTACAGAACAATAGCTGAAAAGAACAGGACACAAACAGCGGCTGCAGTTCAAAATTACTCAGCCTATAGTAATGCAAAACGTTTGTTAGCAACTGCATTCGTATATGCAGACATTGTAGGCCATTTAAATCGTGATGGGGTTATTTGCACGCCAGGGGACTGATTGGAAGGGTATGGGAAGCAGGAGAGACTTCATACTTAAGTACTTAGTCTGTGGTTTCTGACGTGAAGAGAGTGCTTGTAACAATGAAGCTGTGCTAGAATAGTGTCATTAGAATATGTTAAGAAGTCAGGTGCCCCCACACAAGTGTGCCCCACAGTCTCTGAAGTTATCCACTCTTCCAACATTTGAGTTCACCCCCCCTCTCCCCACGTCAACATGTTAGTCTAGACTAGGTGCACCCATCAATAGTAAAATATATGTGTAAAGTAATATGTACAGTATGCAATAGTTCTAGTTGTATTTTGCAAGTCTTATGTGTTAATCTTTAGAGAAGGAAAATGTTGAAAACACGAATATAGCAAAGATATGAACAGGTAGGCATGCTCAGCAGAGGCATAGTTCTTGAGCAATTGGTCATTAGGCAAAATGAAGTCAGTTGTTTATTTCACATTTTTAATACGGTGCATGCCACAATGCTACCATACGGTAACAAACGAGCTTCTAAATATAAAGGATGGATATATATGCACCTTGCAGCCCGAGGTGGTGGGGGAAGGGGGGCAAACCAGCAACAGAATTAGAAATGAACGGCAACAAATATAGGAAGGAAATATCTGATCAAGAAAAGTATGGATGGAAGGTCAGAACTGGCAATAAAAGTCCAGGCTAGCAAATAGCTTTGGCAAAACTATCAATAAAACTTAATTTCTTTCCCAACATCAGTGATTGTGCTACTCCCTCCACACACGCCATCTACCTTGCCAGTACCCCTTGTTTTGTATTTAAAGAGCAGTCAAACAGAGCTCAACACTATTGCTCATATTACAGGCCGTACTCGCTGCAAGATTGCAGGAACACCCGTTTAAGAAAACAACTGTCTCTACGAATCCAACGAAACCACTCTCTTGTAAACAACGACAATCCAAAACTGGTTGGCATCATACACATCTGGATCACGCTATTAAGCACCTCATGTCATCCCAATTACAGAGCCAACCGTTTGACAGTATGTTTCACTGAATTAAAACGGGATCTTCGGTCTGCCTGTTAGGTCAGTGGTTTTTTGTGCACTTGAGTTCCGCACTGTTCCCCCCATCTTCAAGCCTGCCAACCACTGAGCGCCCCAGGAACCGACTGCCCACTCGACCCCGCTCTCACCTTGCTCAGTGGTCCGGGGTCAGAGTCGCGAATGCACGCTGAAGTGTGGTTTAATTAACAGACTCGGGAAAACACTCGTTCTTTGATCACGTCCCCGCTTCCCACACCGGCCCCTGTTTCATCAGCGTGCAAAGGAAAGATGAATCTACGCAGGCGCAGCGACCCTTCATCTGTGCTCGTCTTCACCAATCACATACAAGCACCGCGGGTCAAACGTGTCATTGACGCTGTAGACATCGAAGAAAGACCAAGTTTGAATGGGTGCAAGCAAAGGGAAACCTCATCGTTACCAATAGAGTTCTACTATAGAACTTCGCATCGTTAACATAAAACAGACAGAACGTGGGTTTGCTAGCATCCACCTTGTAACCCAAAAGATAAACATGTAAAAATACAATCTTGTAAATATACTTACAATTTTATAGATCACAGCAGAGCCCAAATTCATATTTTAAGCGATTTTGTCTATTCTTTAGTTCCGATATATTGGTCACATTATTAGAGCGGTAACTGCGCTATTTCAGTAAAATACCAATTGTGGTATTTTCTGTAAGGGCCTCAAAAGCCCCACCCATTCCGTTCAATTTGTATGCTAGGCCCCATATTTAGCAGCAGATACAAACCAAACGTCCCCATCGAAGATGGCTGTCACGTCTACTAATGCTGGTACCTGGAGACCCAACTTCAGCTGCTGCTGCGCTGCTCTGGCTAGTACTGCTGCCCCTCACACACATCAGGGAACTACTAATTTAACAGTACTTGGGAGTCATTACTAGTTTAGTGAAATCCATAGCTCTCAACTCACCCGCTTTTGGCAGGTGTCACCGGCCTTGAAAGCAGATGAATCACCCGCCAAGTCCCTCATACGCCCATTCACTTCTATTGGCCTCTCACCCGCCAAAAAGAAAATCGGGTGTATTCATCCGCCTTGGTGACAAAAAAGGTTGGGAGCTATGGTATACAGTAAAAGTGGTGGTAACGGAATTACTGCCACATTTACCGTTCTGCCAAATGAAAAGTCAGCGGTAATACCTCTGACGGTAAGTTCGCCTTACAGTCTGCAGAATTACCATTGAGAACAACAAAGCTGTATTACCATCGAATTACAGGTTGGGACATGGCGATAATACTGCCAAAAACACAGGGCAGAGGTAAATGCTGACGTGCCAAAAATGAAGCCACGGGTGCACCCAATCCACTCAAGAGAACTCACCTTCTTCAAACACACTTTCCAACACCATGCTGCCACTAGCCATTGCGACTTGGGATATGCAGCTGCTCGCGCTGCACATGGACCTACAAGAGGCAGGAAAATCAACCGAGGGAACAGGGTTCAGAGAAGAGGAGGAGACACCATGGAAGACGAGCACTCATAACCAGATTCAGGCCCTCACTCTGGACCCTCACAGACATCAAGCTGGTAACCCTGTACAAGCTCAACAGGGAGACCATAGGTGAGCTGTTCACCATAATCCAGGGGGACATTGAGAGCAGGATTAACAACAGGACAGCTGTGCCCCCACTGCTAAAGCTAGTGTCCGTCCTGCAATTCCTCTGAACTGGCACCTTTCAGCAGTCTGGGCATGCCGCAGCCAACCTTTTCAATCATGCTTGGACAGGTGCTGGAAGCTCTACTGCACCATGTGTCCCGGCATATCTCTCTGTCCACCATCCCGGCACAGGGGCAAGCCGTGAAGGCATGGTTTTATTCTGTGGCACACATGCCAAACGTCATTACAGCCCTGGACTGCTTCCATATGGTGTTGGTGGCCCCCCAGGCACAAGAAGCGGTCTAGCGCAATAGGAAGTACTACCACTCACTGAATGTCCAGGTGACCTGCGTTCCAGACCTCTACATCACACACTGCTGTGCCCGCTTCCCTGGTTCCACGCACAGTGCCATGCACCTATGCAATAGTACACTGCCTCGATACATGGTGAGGCACAGAGGACAACAGACGTGGATAGTGGGTGAGTACAAGTGCCATCAAACAATGTCAATGTGCAGCACTACAGAAAAGCACAGTGGTGGGGGGGTGCATGGGCACAACAGAAAAATGCATTCCCTGACAAGGACATGTACATGCAGGACCTGCTCTCTCACCGCACAAAGGACAGCCGACAACTCACAGGACTAGGACATGATGGACAATGCTGTATGAATACGCACTTGCACATTGTCTCAACAGCCTACCAACACACACCCACACCTGAATACAGGTACCACAATGCAACATGATACATCACTAATCATTAAACCACAAAGTGTGACACAGCAACAAAGAATAGTAATGCTGGCAATTGTTCAGCCAAGTACTCAGGTACATGACGCCTTCATGGAAGAGATAAAGACGCCAGAAACCCGCTGAGGCACAACTAACCAACCATCAGGGCACATGCATGAGAACAATGAACAGGCCCAAACAGGCACCATGGCATCTTGCTATAACAATCATAGACCCTGAAAAACGACAAATGCTGCCAGTGAGCTGGGTGCATGGAGTAACACAACAATGCAAATACTGCTGGATTCCATATGCACACACTGTGATAGCAAGACATGTGGTGTGATGAAACTCGTAATGTGTGCACAGAATATCCATCAATATGCTTTAGTACATGGCAACACATACACAATGCACTGTGACTGACGCCTTTGACATTCCTACTTGCAGTTGACTGATACCCCCAGCTGCCATGGATCATGACACCTGTGCTGGTACCACAGATGCCACAGGAGGTGGCCTACAATGACGCGCACAGCAGGACAAGGATCTGTATTGGACAGATCTTCGGCCTGCTGAAAGCCCGCTTCGGACCATATTGGCGGGGAACTCATGTATAGGCCTGAAAAGATTGGCAACATTGTGCTGGTCTGTGCCATACTGCACAATATGTTCCTCAGGAGGAATGTCCCTCTACCCCCGATGTGGACATGCCACCCCTGAGGAGGCGGATACACTGCCTGTGGCGGAAGCAGTTGCACCCAGTGGCCAGGATGAGGTCGAGCGGGCCGATTGTTACGTCAGGAATTCATGGCAATTTTTTCTGATCACATTTCTTTCGACATGCCATGCACCACACTTTATATATGTTGTCACATTAAGGATTAAATACATGTACACAAAAAGGAATGTCTTGGCATTGCTTCAGGTGAACTAATGTTTAATGTAAAATTGTGCACGCACCCAACACACCCTTCCAACAACACCATTCCCAACACACCCTCCCCCCACTACCCCAGTTCCCTGTGCCTATTATATACAAATGTACAGTCACTGTTGTGGTCTCTTGCCCCTAAAAGTGCCCTCCATCACTTTCAAGGCCAGATTGCGCACTGAGCGGCGCCTTGGTGTGCTAGGCAGTGATCCCTCTGTCGGGGTGACACAGGTGGATGGATTGGAATTGTTAAAGATGGCGTCACTAGGGCGCAGCGTACCTGTTCGTCCAGAAGTCTGTTTAGTAGATGATGCCAGATTGCCAGTAGTTCTGTAGTGAAGTGAGAGTGACACCAGGAACCAGCCCAACTCCCGTCCAAATAGGTACCGGACTGGAGGTGAACCAGCTCCCGATGCCACAGGTTCGCTCACCCCTGATTAATGTGGCATCAGGACAGTGCAAGCACTGACAGGGGGAGCCTGATGGTCTTTAGCTGGAGGTTCTCTGAAGACAACTGGAGCGAGATGAGAAGTGTCGAATCCAGAAGCAGGAATCAGGAAGCCACTGAATGCAAGGGAAGGCGGGAAGGCAAGGAGCTCAGGGAGGACAAAGAACCCAGAGAAGGAACAGAGAACCACTAGAGAGGGGAACCACCCCAGGAGGGAAGGAGCAAGGAACTGGGAACAGGAAGGGATTCCCTAACCGGCTAAGGAAGGGACAGACCGGAAAGGAAGGGAAACCAGCAAGCAGGACAGAACGGTATTCAGGACAAGGGCAAGGAGCAAAACAACGATCCGGTCAAACCACGTTGAGACGCGATATGCCAAACCACCGGGCTCCTTAAATAGGACCTCCGACAGCCGGGAGGCTTGAAACGCAAGCCGTGTAGTTTCCCAGGTGCTGGAGACCCAAAGCGAGGCTTGGGCCGCAAATCGGCCGGGAGCCGAGAGCATCGTACACCGCGCATGCGCGGAAAGCAGGAAGAGGTCGGCCGCACCTGCGCGGAACGACACGCCCCGTACCTCCCAGGCGAAAGCGAGGGTAAACCCTCCAAGGCGTGGCACGCCGCATCGCACGAGTGGGCTGGGACAGGACCGGGTTGGGTGGCGTGACACCATGCCCCCTCCCAGAAAGACCCGGGGCCCGAGGCTTCCAGGGAAAACGGAGAAAAAAGTCACGGACAAGGCGAGGTGCATGCACGAAATTGTGCGGTTCCCAGGTACGGTCACAAGCAGGATAACCCTTCCAATCTACCAGAAACTGGAGCACACCTCGACGAATTCGGGAGTCACAAATCTCCTGTACTTCAAATTCCGGTACCCCCTGAACCTGAATTGAGGCTGGACATGGGCTGGCACGTCCAAATGTGTCTTTCACAAAGGGTTTTAACAGGGAAACGTGAAAGACAGGGTGTACCTGCCAAGATTGGGGCAATATCAATCGAAATGCTACTTCCGATATGCATTTGGAAATCTTGAAAGGCCCAAAAAACCGTGGTGCTAGTTTAGTGGGCAGATTACGTACAGGTAAGTTCTTGGATGATAACCAAACTTGATCTCCCACCTGAAATCTGGGTTCAATGGTCCTTCCCCGATTGGCCTGCTCCCTCATGCGCAGTTGTGCATCTGCCAGGGCACTCCGAGCCAAATCATGCTGCTTTTGGATATCGCGGATCATCTGGTCAGCCGATGGAACAGCGCTTGGTGGCATAGGACAGAAGGGGATCAGCTTAGGATGCTGTCCGGTAGAGCACATATAAGGACTGACACCAGTGGCTGCGTGAGTCGCATTGTTGTAAGAAACTTCCGCCAAATCCAGGTATTTCATCCAGTTGGATTGGGTGGCATTAGTGTAGCAACGCAAGTATTGCTCCAAGGTCTGATTTGTTCTTTCAGTCTGCCCATTAGTCTGCGGGTGATAACCCGAACTCAAAGCTCTGCGTATTCCAAGGTGACTGCATAACTGATGCCAAAAGGAGGAGAGAAACTGAGATCCACGATCTGAAATGATCTTTTCTGGTAAACCATGTAAGCGGTAGATGTTATGCAGAAAAGCCAAAGCCATTTGAGAGGAAGTAGGAATCCTGGTAAAGGGAATAAAATGTGCAGACTTAGTGAAACAATCCACCACTACCATGATGCAGGTGTGTCCCTCTGATGGTGGAAGCTCAACAATGAAATCAGTGGCAATGGTATGCCAGGGATAGGGTGGTAGTTCTGTGGGTCGGAGCAACCCCAAAGGTCTTCTTCTGGGTGTCTTGGTCTGGGCGCAAACTGGGCAGCTCTCCACATATAGTTTAGTTTCCTTAGCCCAACCTGGCCACCAGAACTGTCTGGAAATCAACTCCTGAGTTGCCTTGATGCCCCGATGACCTCCTACTAGTGAGTCATGGAACCCATGGAGAATGTCCAAACGTCGTGCTCTAGATGCTATGTACAACCGGTGTAGGAAGAAGAGAAATCCTTCACGTTCTGAGATTTGAGGACGTTTCAGTAGATTGGTGCGGTCTGGGTCTGTCTGAGTTTCCTGGAGGATCTTCTGCAAATGGGGAGAGATCGTGAGAAGAAAGTGCTTGGGGGAAATTAACGGAATGGGTTGGTTGATCCCCTCCACCTCTCTTTCCAAGGAGCGAGATAAAGCATCAGCTTTTAAATTCCGGGCACTCGGAATATACGTGATGTTAAAATCGTAATGGGAGAAGAAAAAGGCCCATCGAGCTTGACGGGCGGTATGACACTGCAAAGATCGCAAATACTGCAGGTTGCGGTGGTCGGTGCGGACTTCAACTGAAAAGCGGCCACCAAGTAAATGATGCCTCCATTCTTCAAACGCTGTCTTGAGTGCCAATAACTCCCTTTCTATGACTGAGTAGTTTTGTTCGCAGGGAGTGAGTTTCCGTGAGTAATAGGCCACAGGATGTTCGTCACCCGTAGAGGGATGTTTCTGCAACAGGACTGCACCGACAGCAAAGCTGGAAGCGTCGGTTTCGACGATGTAAGGCATCTCGTCATTGGGGTGACAAAGTACGGGTGCTGTACAGAATGCAGACTTCAAAGCATTGAATGCTACTGATGCCTCAGTATCCCAGAGATAGGGTATCTTCACACTGGTCAGACGTGTCAATGGAGCTGTGAGTCGTGAAAAATGTGGAATGAAACGCTGATAGAAGTTTGCGAATCCCAGGAATCGCTGAAGTGATCTCACGTCCTGTGGTTGTTTCCAGTTCTGAATAGCCCGGACCTTACCGGAATCCATACTAATTCCTGTAGCCGTGATTACATATCCCAGGAATTCCATCTCATCCTGATGAAAAGAACATTTCTCAGCCTTGGCAAACAGATTATGTTGTAACAATCGTTGAAGAACTACGCGAACGTGGGAGATATGTTCCTTTATGTTGTCGGAGTAGATCAAGATGTCATCTAAATACACCCAGACAGAGATGCCAATTAAGTCGCTGAAAACATAGTCCATAAACCGTTGGAAGACAGCCGGGGCGTTACACAGCCCAAAGGGCATGACCTTGTATTCATAATGCCCGAAAGGTGTCTTGAAAGCCGTCTTCCACTCATCTCCCTGTTTGATTCTGACGAGATGATAGGCTCCGCGGAGGTCTAATTTAGTAAAGACCCTGGCTGAACGTAAGGACTCCATGATATTCCGGATCAATGGTAACGGGTACCTGTCCTTAAGGGTGATGTCGTTCAATTGGCGGTAGTCAATGCAAGGCCGTAAAGAACCCTCCTTTTTCTTCACAAAAAACAATGGGAAACCTGCAGGTGACTTGGAAGGGACGATGTACCCTTTCTTGATGCACTCATCGAGATAATCCCGGAGGACCTGTTTTTCGGACTGGGTGAGGGCATACACCTTACCATGTGGCATTACGGCTCCGGGAACCAAGTCTATGGAGCAGTCAAAAGGCCTATGAGGCGGCAGAGCTATGTCCCTTGGTTCGGAGAATACCGACATCCAATCAGCATATTCAGATGGTATCATCGACAGGGAACATAAACCAGATGATTCTTTAGCTGGGACTAAGGCCGTCGAGACTGACGTCTTAGAAGATGTGTTTGAGTTACAGCATTCTTGAAGGCAAAAAGGGGAAGCGAACTCCAAAGTACGTGTTTCCCAGTTTATAGTGGGGTTGTGTCGCTGAAGCCAAGGTAACCCCAAGACCACTTGATATGAAGGTGTCTTTATAACATCCAGCGCGATTTTCTCCTCGTGTCCCTTGATGCATAACAACATACCTATAGTATGTAATCGTATGGGGCCGGAAGCCAATGGTGTTCCATCAATTACTTCAACTGGAATCACTTCTTTCTTGGTAAGCAAAGGTATGCCGTTGTTGATGGCAAAGCGCTCATCGATGTAGTTCCCAGATGCCCCACAATCCAATAATCCATGGATCTCGACTGTTCTATTCAGCCACTTGAGACTGACCTTCAAAATCATGAGGACTGCAGGCAACATGGGTGGAAATACCGATTCAGAGCAGGAAAGGACTGGTGGCTTGATCAGACCTGTCGGGGCCTTTCCAGAGCAGGACAGGTCACCTAGTTTCCCCCTTTCTTGATTGGTCTTAGAGGACAGGTACCTAGAAAATGACCTGCGGCTCCACAGTATAAACATAAACGTTGGCTCCTCCTCCTCTTCTTCTCTTCCTCAGACAAAGGGCCCCTTACGGCACCTAACTGCATGGGTTCTTGAGTGGTGTTCGGGGACACTGGTGTCCCAGCGGGCGGAATTGGGGGTCTGAGGTCCGATCTCTCAAAACGGCGTCTTTCGCCTCTTCTCTCTGCCAATCTCTGATCGATCTTTAGCACCTGTTCAATGAGCTTCTGTAGATCTTCGGGTTCAGGAATGTGTAACAACTCGTCCTTGTACTCTTCTCTTAATCCTCGGCGAAACAAGGTCTTTTGTGTTATTTCAGGCCATTGAGAATCTGTTGCAAGTTGGCGAAAACGGCCTATATAAGAGATTATGTCTGTGTTGGCTTGTTTTAAATCCATTAACTGGTTCTGTGCTGTTGAAGCCAGATTGGGGGACTGAAATACTTCCAAAAATGCCTTTTCAAAGGCCACAAAATCACCTAAAATGGGACTGTTAGAAACCACAAGTGGTGTTACCCAAGCAAGCGCGTTGCCAGACAAATTGCCCAAAATATATCCAATCTTGGCTCTATCGTTGTTAAAGTGGGCTGAACGGTACAGGAAGTGTATCCGGCGATGATTGCAGAATTCCCCCACACGTCTGGGGTCTCCATCAAACTTGATTGGAGTGGTATGAGCCATAGCACTCTCAGGCGGAGGAACAGCATTATTGCTTTGGGTTACCATCTGGCGTAGGGTCTGGTTCTCCTGGCGGAGGGCAATCATCTCAGCACGTAAGGCCTGCATCTCATCACGAAGACTGGTGTTCTCATCCATCTCTGATTCCGAAGAATTTGAAGTCTGGCGTCTCAATCTGTTAAAGATGGCGTCACTAGGGCGCAGCGTACCTGTTCGTCCAGAAGTCTGTTTAGTAGATGATGCCAGATTGCCAGTACTTCTGTAGTGAAGTGAGAGTGACACCAGGAACCAGCCCAACTCCCGTCCAAATAGGTACCGGACTGGAGGTGAACCAGCTCCCGATGCCACAGGTTCGCTCACCCCTGATTAATGTGGCATCAGGACAGTGCAAGCACTGACAGGGGGAGCCTGATGGTCTTTAGCTGGAGGTTCTCTGAAGACAACTGGAGCGAGATGAGAAGTGTCGAATCCAGAAGCAGGAATCAGGAAGCCACTGAATGCAAGGGAAGGCGGGAAGGCAAGGAGCTCAGGGAGGACAAAGAACCCAGAGAAGGAACAGAGAACCACTAGAGAGGGGAACCACCCCAGGAGGGAAGGAGCAAGGAACTGGGAACAGGAAGGGATTCCCTAACCGGCTAAGGAAGGGACAGACCGGAAAGGAAGGGAAACCAGCAAGCAGGACAGAACGGTATTCAGGACAAGGGCAAGGAGCAAAACAACGATCCGGTCAAACCACGTTGAGACGCGATATGCCAAACCACCGGGCTCCTTAAATAGGACCTCCGACAGCCGGGAGGCTTGAAACGCAAGCCGTGTAGTTTCCCAGGTGCTGGAGACCCAAAGCGAGGCTTGGGCCGCAAATCGGCCGGGAGCCGAGAGCATCGTACACCGCGCATGCGCGGAAAGCAGGAAGAGGTCGGCCGCACCTGCGCGGAACGACACGCCCCGTACCTCCCAGGCGAAAGCGAGGGTAAACCCTCCAAGGCGTGGCACGCCGCATCGCACGAGTGGGCTGGGACAGGACCGGGTTGGGTGGCGTGACAGGAATCAGGCCCTAGGTTACGTTGCATTCCCAGGAGCATGTTGGCCTGCAATGCCTCTGCAAAGGCTGAGATGCCCTCTGTCAACTCCCTGACGCTCTGCCCGACAATAGTCAATTGCGACGGACTGCTGTTGGTCCTGCTCCATGGCCCTCACTATCCTCTGTGAGGGGTAAGAAATGAGAGACGGACCAAAAGTTGAAGTTTTCTCAAGGTTTGCCCTATTTATTGAAATTAAATAGGGGTGAGATAAAGGCCTAACTGTCCCTATCCTAACGAGAATGTTCCTACATATCGAACTAAAACTAAAGAACCAATGAATTTGTGTCCACATGCACCTGACCCTCACACTAACATACACAACCAAAATACATAAGGCAAATATGTCTGTTTCCAGTTCAATCAACAAATGAAAAAGTTCAAAATGTAATTCCCACAAAGCCATCCTTGCATCCAGGGTTCCATTCCCTTCTTCTGAATCAGTTCAGGAAGACTTTTGAAATTGTTTAGTTTAAACAATGTTCATTTTAGTTAAATAAAGAAATGTCTTCGCATCCAACACGTCTTTCCAATGAATAAAAAAAATGTTTTTAACACCAAAACACAGGCGCACCGGGCAAGTACTTGAAAGTACTGTTAACTGTCACGGCACTCCGCTGGCTGATCCCTCATTTTTCATTTATCTTCACTTCAGACTTGGCTTCAGAACAGTCATCTAACTTCCGTGCAGCTACGAGTGCAGCCACGAGTGGAGGACGTCCTTAATTGGAACACACACTGTGCCTGACGAGTGAACATAAACAAAGGTGATTGCTCCGTGTAAGCGGTGTACGCTGTGTACGCTGTGTATGCTGTGTACGTTGTGCTCAGCGGATACGCTGTTTACGTGAATTTTGGCGCTTCGACTTCTGTTTCTGAAAATTGTTTGTTTTGATTTGTTTAAGGACACAAGAACTTGGATTCCGCCTCTTGGGCGTTACGCGCCTTGTAGCCTCTATAATATCCCATCAGCCCGCGCACTCGCGCGCACACTGGGCAAGTACTTGAAAGTACTGTTAACTGTTCACGGTGCGCGGCGAGCAGTGGGCGGCAGGTACTGGGGACGATTTATTGTTGGATTTTGCTTTTTGTGCACGCGGTGTGCGTACAGTTCAGAAAGTTACTAACAGATATTTAAAATGGTGAATGGGCTACGAAGTGGACGTAAGATCCACGAATCCTATGAGGAGATGAGAAATGCTATTGAAACTAATCATATCACAGTGGAAACTTCGAGTTTACTAGTAAACAATGAAATTAATTTCTCTAATGATGTAGGCACTTCGATATGTGTTGAATTGCAAGGGGAATCCAGTAGGCAGGAAGGAGTCTCTCTAAAGGACTCTACCTCTCCAATTCTATCTAGTCAAACCCCGGGGCTTATTGACCCTTCAACTGTATCGGGTACTTATAAACTAAAAGAGATGAACCAGGATGAAGGTGTTAGTGCTGGGAGTAGGCAGGGGAAGTTGCCAGTTAATGGAGATTTGTTAGCGCAGATGGGGATTACTACAACTATTCCAAGATTTTCGGATGTATCGATAATCGCTCCTGCAATAGAGGGATAATTAGATAAAAGGATGCGATTCTGGAAAGGGCCGTCAACCCCTGTGAAAGCAAGCAGATACTGCATGGAAGATGTGCATGTGCATACTGCTCCCTGTAATTTGATCACTAGCCGAGCTCAGGTACACACATATTTTGAGAAGTGCCCCAACGTAGATGAGGCCACTAGTGGGTTTAACAATGTTGAGACCAGCTCCCCTTCAGAAATCAGAAACTGTAGTGATTCTGGTGAGGGGCAGATTGGGACTGAACCCGAGAATTCTAATGTTTCTGTGGAACAATGGGCAAGTCTTTATGAATTACAGAAAGAGGTTGAACGTAATCTATTGGGGACTTCGGCCCTTGGTGTGGATTTTCCGGTCTTGTCTAGAATTCTAAATCTCTTAGACAAAGGTCACGAACATACACATGCACAAATTACCTATTCTCAGAGTTTGTTAATGGAGGTCATATCTAAAGTTAATAGGATTGAAGGGCTCTTATTCACCTGTGATGGGTGGCTGCTCTAACAGTGGGCAATCGAAATCTCCAGACTCAGATGATTGACAAAGAGACGCAAACCCAAGTTGACTCTACACTGGGGGTAAAATCATTGACAACATTTGCCGCTGTCACTGCCAATAATGATAAAAAAGAGGAATTTAATCTATCAGCTAAGCAATTGGATCAGTTGATAATGATGGCATCAGCAAATGCGGCAGCAGTCCTACAGATCCTCTTAGGAACTATAACTAATCCCCCAAATGTACAGTTGTCTCAAGAAACCCTGACTAGTGTACAAGATAAGATTGAGATAGTCCCACACCCGATTGGTGGATGTATAGAAGAACATCTTGATAGTCCATCGGCATTAACCAACTTAATTGATCTTGACGATGAGTCCCAGAAAACACATGGTTTAATAGGCTTACAGAAGGCAGAGAAAGTGGAGGATCAAGTATATGAACCGGTTTTAACCAGAAAACAAAAGAGACTTCTGGTAAGAGAGGCGAAACGTAAGGTTCAGCAAGCAAAAAATGTAAAAATGATGAAAAAAAACAAACAAATGTAGTTATAGATGGGAAACAGCTGTTTAAAGTTGAGGCTAATAATATGTCAATGGAAGAAGAGAAGATTAATCTCCAACAACTGAACCAAGAGTCCAGAGCATTACTAAATATCGAGGTTATCCAGGACTCGGTAGGTAAGATGAAAGTGCTTGAGAAACAACCTAATGAGAAAGGAAAAAGAGAACTATTGTATGATGAAACTAGTGGGGGTGGCAAACAAAAACAATCTGACCTGCAAAAATCTTTTCCCTGGCTTGTATATAAAAAAAGGCACTCAATAAAATTAAAGTAGCTGGTCCTGCTAAATTGACAAATAATGCTTTAATGTCATGCATAGACCACTGTGCGATGGTTCACGCATTCTTAGTCCAGCAAATGCAGTAAGAAAACACTCAACTTGAAGCGCGGCTAGTGAATGGAGGTTGCCATGGAAACCACGTGATACGTTGCTAAGGAAGCGCAACGTTCGTTTGGGATCACGGCATTGAACAGGTGACCTGGACTATTTAAACCACGCCTCCACGTTTGTTCAGTGCTTCTGATCGAGCATTTTTTGGCGTTCGGTTTTTGGCCTTTTTCTTGTTCTGATTACGTACACCTTCTTGACCCGGCTTTTGACTCGACTACTCTTTTGGATCATCCTTGCCTGCTTTGTAAACTTTTGTCTTCTTGGTAACAAACTCTTGCTTTTGTCCCTCGATTACGTCTGGCTTTTCTCTTCCTGTTCCTGTTCTTGCCCGCTTGGATTTGCGACCTGGTTTGTACTTGGCAACTCTCTGGTTTTCCTTCTGTTGTTTGCACTCGGTAAAGACAGTATCTCATCTCCGTGTTTTAGAGACTAATCTAACCGTGGAAAAGCTTCTGCTGCACCGTGGGACACCGTGGGACAGCCGCTGCTGCACCGTGGGACAGCCGCCGCTGCACCGTGGGACAGCCTCCGCTGCACCGTGGGACAGCCGCTGCAGCACCGTGGAACAGCCTTCGCTGTGCCGAGGAAGAAGGTCTCACCTGGTAAACTTTCTCCATTTTAATAAGGACGTCCCATCGTTTTTGCCTTACAGAGAAAGGTCTGGGTAAGCAAGATTTTGTTCCTGTTGCTTATTATCACTCTTCCTTTGATCCCAGGGTTATAGGCTCATAGTGTTTTTCCTTCTTTCAGAACATCTATTGCATTTCCTTTAATCCGTTGTGGTAGACATTCCAAGTCTCTGAACATTAGTCAGGTTAGTTTGGAGTAACTCTAGAGAAATTAATTTTCTGAATTCATTGTCAGTTGTTCTAATCACATCATTCTTGTTTATTTTCTACAGCCACGAGGTCTTGATGGGAATCCAATCTTCCAGTCAATAGACTGCTTGGTATGTTTATTTGTGCATTCAAAGTGATATATTAGCAGGAAGAATTCTTCTTCTACACTACAGGGCCAAGTCCAAGAGGAAGAATTCTGACATAATCAGAAGCCTTATTAAATGGATCCCAACGAGACCCTGGCTAATCTTCTTCAATTAGTGGTAGATCTAAGAACCGACATGGCTAATGCGCATGCCACCACTCAACAACAGATCTTAGAACTAAAAACCGCCATACAACCTTTACCCCAAGTAGCACCAGTGATGCCTAATGCTCCAGCTATTGAACCTGCACAGGCGGAAGCCGACCCGGTGTATATTACATCCCAGTTCCCTCTGGCCCCGCCAGAAAGATTTCATGGAGATCCAAGACAATTTAGGACCTTTTTGAATCAGTGTCGCCTCCATTATTTATGTCGACCCGGTTCGTTTCCTGATTCTGCCACTAAAGCTGCGTTTTTGTTGTCGCACCTTGGTGGTACTGCCGCAGCGTGGGCTAATCCTCTTTTGGAGGCAGGCAGTCCTTTATTGTTTGATTGCGATGCATTGATGGAGGCCATGGGTAAGGTGTTTGACACCCGATACAAGACTCAGGTTGTGGAACTAGAATTGTTGAATCTACAACAAGGTGATTTGACGCTTCTGGCCTACTTAGCCAAATTTAATCAATTGGCTGCTGAGACGGGGTGGCCTGATGATAAAAAGGCATCACTCTTCTACAAGGGATTATCCGATTCTTTGAAAGACATACTGGCTATGGTACCAGTGGTTCCAGTAACCTTTCCGGAACTACTTGAGCTAGTTCTGCAGATTGATGCTCGTAAAGCTGCTAGAAAAGGGGAGAAGAGGGGTATTGCTTCTGATCTTCAACCTGTTCCTACCCCAGTTACGACTGCGCCTGAACCAATGCAAATAGGAGCAGCTACACGAGGTCCTCTTACTCAAGAAGAGAGAGAACGTAGGAAGAAAAACAACTTGTGTTTTTATTGTGGGTCTTCAGAACACCTACTAAAAGCATGTACCAAGAAACCTACCAAGAAACAGGTAAACTTGAGAGCTCAGCAATGAGAGGAGTCCGATTGCCGAGCATTTATGTTCTATGGACTCTACAATCAATCAACCAGTAGCCGCTCAGGTGATATTCCGGTTGCCTCAAGGGCAGATCGTTCATGCCACCGCCATTCTGGATTCTGGTGCTACCGGAAACTATATTGATACCTCTTATGCGGAAAACTAGGGTTATCCGTTCTTAAGAAAGAGAACCCTGTAATGGTCAATGCTGTTGATGGTTCTACCTTGATATCGGGTATGGTGGTTCAGCAACCCGAAGATCTGATTATGGAAACTAGTCACGGACATTCCGAAAACATATATTTTGATCTAATCACTGCTCCGCAGTTCAGGCTTATTTTAGGAATACCATGGCTTCGACTGCATAATCCATCCATTGACTGGCACGCAGGCACTATTGAGTTCTTATCAGAATACTGTAAGACCAAGTGTCTTGATAGGAAGACTCTTATAAATAATCCTTGCCTTCCATTGATGGATACAGCCACTACTATTGGAGCTGTAGTGTCAGGGGAATTACCCATGGAATATTCCGGCTTACAGGATGTGTTCGATGAAGGGGGTGGTACTGTTTTACCCCCTCACAGACCATATGATTGCCCCATTGATTTGGTTCCTGGGGCTAAGATCCCATCAGGAAGAATCTACTCCCTAACCCACAAGGAAGATGTCATTCTTAAAGAATATATTGATCAGGCTCTTAAATCAGGTTTCATTTGTCCTTCACGTTCACCTGCAGCCTCCCCATTATTTTTTGTACCCAAGAAGGAGGGAGACCTCCGCCCATGTATAGACTATAGGGCCCTTAACGCCATCACGGTGCGCAATCAGTATCCCATACCACTTATTTCTGTACTCTTGGATCAGTTGGGATCATCCGTAATCTTTACAAAATTGGATCTCCGCGGGGCTTACAATTTAGTAAGAATCCGTAGTGGAGACGAATGGAAAACAGCCTTCAAAACCAAGTACGGCTTATTTGAATATAGAGTCATGCCATTTGGGCTCTCTAATGCACCCGCTACTTTTCAATACTTCATTAACAATTTCTTCCATGACATGATGGACCAATTTTTAGTGGTTTACCTGGATGATATCTTAATCTATTCTGCATCCTATGATCTCCACGTAGTTCATGTTACTTGTGTCCTTCAGAGGCTGCGTGATAACTGTTTGTATGCGAAATTAGAGAAATGTATCTTTCATGTTACAGAAGTCGAGTTCTTGGGGTATGAGATATCCGGTAAAGGTGTACAAATGAGTACCTCTAAGGTCAAGGTAGTTTTGGACTGGCCAGTACCCACGACGTTGAAGGCATTACAGTTATTTTTAGGCTTTGCTAATTTTTACAGGAGATTCATCAAAGATTTCTCATCCTTGGTTGCTCCGCTGACTGCATTGACTAGCAGCAAAGTAGCATTCCTTTGGGATAAAGTTTGTGATCAAGCTTTTCAAAGTCTTAAATCGGCGTTTACCAGCGCACCGGTACTATAACACCCAAATCCTAAATTACCATTTGTGGTGGAAGCTGATGCATCTAACATCGCTCTTGGTGACATTCTGTCTCAAGTATGTCCGGAAACTGGAGGATTGCATCCAGTGGCCTTCCATTCAAGAAAACTTACCCCTTATGAAAGAAATTATACAATCACAGAAAGGGAGTTGCTAGCAGTACGTGACTCGTTTTTGACTTGGCGACATCATTTACTGGGGTCAGCCTTTCCAATTCAGGTATTCACTGATCATAAAAATCTGGTGGCCTTACAATCCGTAAAGTGCTCCACGGCCCGACATGCTAGGTGGCATGAATTCTTTTCCATGTTTGATTTCACCATTACATATCGGCCCGGTTCCTTGCACACTAAAGCGGATGCACTCTCATGTATACATTGGGATATATCTCCCCCTAGATCAGACGGTCCACTTCTCTTACCACATCAGGTGATTTGTGGGTGTACTCTCCAGTCTTCTCTTTGTAATGAGTTACGTGAATGGGTAAAGAACGACCCCACAGACATTACGGAACTTAACCTCAACATAGTAGAGGGTTTACCCCATATCAACGGTTTATTGTTCCTTCCGGATGAGGATAGCAGGAAGAAAGCTATCCAATGGTGTCATGATGCCAAGTTGGCTGCTCACCCGGGTAACAAGAAGACCGTTGATCTTCTACAACGTTGGTGCTGGTGGCCCTCTATGTTAAAAGATGTGGCCGTTCATATTGCTCATTGCTATGTATGCGCCCAGTGCAAGACCTCAAATTCCAAACCTGTTGGACTTCTACAGGCCATGCCGATTCCAGATTATCCTTGGTACATGATTTCAATGGATTTTGTGGTAGAATTGCCTCCGGTCTGTGGTTATGACACCATATGGGTGGTCATCGACTATTTCACCAAGATGGCTCTTTTTGTACCTTGTCGAGGTGTTCCTTCTGCCCCACAGTTGGCAGATCTGTTTCTCAGGAAAGTCTTTCGTCGTTTTGGGCTACCATCTGTTATCATCACGGATAGAGGTTCCCAATTCACTTCTCATTTCTGGAAGTCGCTCACTGCCTCTTTTGGCATCAATGATAGATATTCCACTGCTTACCATCCTCAAACAGACGGGCAGACGGAACGTCTCAACTCCACCATGGAACAATATCTCCGTTGCCTTACGCACCAGTATCAAGACAACTGGTTGTCATTACTCCCTATGGCGGAATTCGCGTATAACAACTCTTTGCATACATCTACGCATTCTTCCCCGTTTTTTGCTATGTTCGGCAGACACCCTAAATCGTTGCCTGCTTCTCCTGTCCTGCCCGCACGCCATCCGGCGGAATCGTCCTGCATTCAACACATGTGTTTAGTGCATCGACGGGTGAAAGAACATTTGGAGACGGCGCAGATTAACACTAAGAGGTTCGCAGATGCCCATCGTTCTCCGGCTCCCGCTTACTTAGTAGGCGAGAAGGTCTGGTTATCCACCAAGAATCTGCGGATACCTGGAGGGAGGAAATTTCTTCCACGTTTTATAGGACCATATGTTGTTACGGCGGTGATTAATCCTGTGGTGATGCGTTTATCTTTACCTGCAAAGTGGAAAGTGCATCCTGTGTTTCATGTTTCCCTTTTCAAACCTTTTTTACCGGATACTGCCCTTCCTTCTCGTCCTCCTCCAATCATGGTGCAAGGGGAAGAGGAGTACGAGGTTCGTAGGGTTTTGGACACCAAGGTTTCTAAAGGGGTCAGGATGTATTATGTGGATTGGGAGGGTTATGGTCCGGAAGAGAGGACCTGGGAGCCTGTCCAGAACATTCATGCTCCCCGTTTGATCTCCGATTTTTGGGCCTCAAGGAGACGGGGTCATTCATTAGGGAAGGGTACTGTCATGCATAGACCACTGCGCGATGGTTCACGCATTCTTAGTCCAGCAAATGCAGTAAGAAAACACTCAACTCGAAGCGCGGCTCGCCACAGTGAATGGAGGTTGCCATGGAAACTACGTGATACATTGCTAAGGAAGCGCAACGTTCGTTTGGGATCACGGCATTGAACAGGTGACCTGGACTATTTAAACCACGCCTCCACGTTTGTTCAGTGCTTCTGATCGAGCATTTTTTGGCGTTCGGTTTTTGGCCTTTTTCTTGTTCTGATTACGTACACCTTCTTGATCCGGCTTTTGACTCGACTACTCTTTTGGATCATCCTTGCCTGCTTTGTAAACTTTTGTCTTCTTGGTAACGAACTCTTGCTTTTGTCCCTCGATTACGTCTGGCTTTTCTCCTCCTGTTCCTGTTCTTGCCCGCTTGGATTTGCGACCCGGTTTGTACTAGGCAACTCTCTGGTTTTCCTTCTGTTGTTTGCACTCGGTAAAGACAGTATCTCATCTCCGCGTTTTAGAGACTAATCTAACCGTGGAACAGCTTCTGCTGCACCGTGGGACACCGTGGGACAGCCGCCGCTGCACCGTGGGACAGCCTCCGCTGCACCGTGGGACAGCCTCCGCTTCACCGCGGGACAGCCGCTGCAGCACCGTGGAAAAGCCTCCGCTGTGCCGAGGAAGACGGTCTCACCTGGTAAACTTTCTCCATTTTAATAAGGACGTCCCATCGTTTTTGCCTTACAGAGAAAGGTCTGGGTAAGCAAGATTTTGTTCTTGTTGCTTATTATCACTCTTCCTTTGATCCCAGGGTTATAGGCTCATAGTGTTTTTCCTTCTTTCAGAACATCTATTGGATTTCCTTTAATCCGTTGTGTTAGACATTCCAAGTCTCTAAACATTAGTCCGGTTAGTTTGGAGTAACTCTAGAGAAATTAATTTTCTGAATTCATTGTCAGTTGTTCTAATCACATCATTCTTGTTTATTTTCTACAGCCACGAGGTCTCGATGGGAATCCAATCTTCCAGTCAATAGATTGCTTTGTATGTTTATTTGTGCATTCAAAGTGATATATTAGCAGGAAGAATTCTTCTTCTACACTACAGGGCCAGGTCCAAGAGGAAGAATTCTGACATTTAATTAGTAAAACAAAACAAGGTAGACCTAACAACAATGGCCCACAATCACAACCTATTCAGGACTGTGAGCCAACAAAAATAACTTCCCCCAAGCAAATGCGATCTAATAACAGGAGAAAAGGACCTGAACTGCCCTTGCTTAATGATGATGGTACAATGGTTGAATTACAAGAGAGTATGCCTCGCAGAAATGAGTCAGATAGGCCACCGGCTAGATCTATTTCAGAGCCCCATGTCCGTGCACAAGAACTTAATTCAAGCACGTATGAGCTTATGCCAAAGACTGATGTCATGACTTTAACTTCGGACATGCCAGCTATAATGGGTTGGGAATCCAAATCTCTAACTAGCGGAAAAATGAGTTTGAATCGCTCGGCAATGCTTAAGGCTTTTCAAGCCATCCCGGCACTGCGCACTATTAGAAGCGATGATATCGATTGGGTAAGATTATCACATAACAATCCAACGCGAATGATTTGCGGTTACCACTCACATATCATTACGAGACTAATCTGGGAACAACGTGATGATTTTGAATCATTGGGTCTATCTCCATGTTTATTTCACTCTGACAAACTAGCTGAAATTTTTATAGCTACTCTCCCAGAACTTCCTGCAATCGCAAGTGGGGCAGGAACCCTATCATTGATTAATGAGGATCTTTTGAAACAATTTATGAACCTCGCAGCCTCCTTTTCAGGTATGATGGGTATGGGTCTTACAAATCCAACTGCTGTACCTTAAACAATGGATAGACAGTAGGATCAAACTAAGGCGCTATCCTTTGTGTCGTGGAACTCTTGTGGTAGTGCCAATTTGAAGGCATGGATTGCATCACTTGACATTATTACGAGGCCAGGGATATGCTTGATCCAGGAAACCATGGCAGTAGGTTTAATGGATTTGGATGGATATTATATTCATCAGCAACCTGCTGTCAGGGCAGTTTTGGGTCGACCTGCAGGGGGACTTGCGATCTTAATTGATAAAAATCTGCAGTTAGAGTCCGCGGTGAAGTGGGCTGATGATTCACTCCTGGTTGTTGAATTTAACTACAAAGATGTGCTAGATCAGGTTTTTCTTGTAATTAATCTTTATTGGAATCCAGCCAAGTCCTCGTTTGCTACAATTACTACACAACTGGACCTGATCTTGAAACAGGCCTTCTCATACAATCCAGAGATTTTAACTCCACCTGCCTAGTGTTCGATAAGGACGGAAAACCTGGGCAGTATGACCAGAATAAGAAATCGATATTGAATGGCAAAAAGTGGGTAGAATATCTCCTGACTTGGGATATTGAAATGGTTCCGTTTAGATTAGGAATTCCTAACCATACTTGGATTAGAGGCTCATGGTCTTCCTTGATCGATTATATCTTTGCCTCTTCTATGTTGATGCAGTCCATTGAGCCGATTACGATTACTAATCTATCTAGAGGAGATCATTTTGCATTGAACTCAAAACTTGGAGGTAAAATAGGTAGCCATGAACTTAATTCTAGACTATCTACTATTGAATTTAATCGTAATCGGTTATCTGTAAAGTGGACCTCAAAGAAATGTCAAAAAGTTATTGAGAATATGCAGGATGACCACCTACTGATATTGGGGACGATTTTAGATGGCCAGGCTTGTGTGATTGCTGAGATACAGAACTTAATAAGAATTGCTGTAGATGTTGCACACATTACGAGTATTCATGAAATAAATTCCTGGCCAAACTATCGTTACCTTTACAATCAGAAGGTGGTTAACTTGTGTAAAGAGAAACGATACAAGCTTAGACAAATTGTCTTGGGTGTATATACAGAAAATGAGTATCATACTTTGAAAGCACAGATTAGCTTGACATATAGAAGACAAGTAAAAAGCATGAGATATGAGTTGATAAACACCGATAACCAGAATCTCTTAGCATTATTACTAAAGAGCAAAACAAGACAGGTGTGGGGCACCTTGCGGACTCTGATTGGTAAGTCTGTAATTATCGAAGAACCATCTATTGCCACATCCACATGGGTTAGTTATATTAAAGCTAAGTATGCTATGCCACAAGGGTTTCAATCCTCCCTATATATGAATTGGTCTGATCCTATAGCTGGTGTTTGTTGTTGGACTAAATAGGATATATATGTATGGCTATTGTTAAATCAAATGGTTCAAGAGCAGCTGGTCCTGACGGGATTCCACCATGTTTAATTAAACTTAATCCAGAAATGTGGGCAGCGATTTTTAAAATCAAATTCGATGCTATTCATCTTTTAGGTAGAATTCCGAGGTCTTGGTGCTCCGCAATTATTATCCCGGTATATAAGAAGGGGCCTATGAATGAGCCAGCTAACTTTAGGCCCATTGCTTAATGGACTCTGCTGCAAAAAATGTTACTAGTTTAATATTACAATCCATTCAACATCATATTTGCACCAATAATCTCTTGCCTAACTTTCAGATTGGTTTTCGCCGTTATATGGGATGCCAATTAAATGCTACTGTTATTGCCCATCTATATCAGTTGACTAGGTCATCTAGTTCAGGGCCAATTTATATGGCAGCCCTTGATTTGACAGCGGCTTTTGATTCAGTCATTAGAGTGTTATTATGGGCAAAAATGATCAAATATGGTTTTGCGCCCCAATTGGTTGCTTTAATTGCTGCACTACACAAACAAACTAATTACAGGATTTGACTGACAAAAGCTGCTGTCCTAACTGATTTCATCCCCACAGAAATAGGCCTAAAGCAAGGCTGCAATTTTGCGGCTGTACTGTTTAATTTATATTTATTGGACCTAGATGAAGAATGGAAAGAGGCTTGTATTTTTCTGGTAAAATTAGGTAATCTATCATTAAATTGGGTGAGCTTTGCTGACGACTTATTGTTCTTTGATCGGACACCTTTTGGGCTCCAGACTAAATTGGGGTTATTTAATGCCTTTGCTAGCAAGCATAACTTACAGGTTAACCCTGATAAGCCGTTTATTATTGCCTTTGCAGAGGGACGTAAAAGATTGGCCAGATTTACATGGTGCCTTAATGGGATAGTGATTCCAAAGTCATCTTCTATTCGTTATCTGGGTTATCAATTATCAAGTACATATTCACTGACGGGTTGGAAAATGCTCATTGATAATAAAATACAATCATTAAGGGCTCAGATGAAACTAATCCATAATCGATTAGGGAAATTTTCTTTGCTCCCAATTCTTAAGTTTTATCTACAGAAGGTGGACCCGACTATTCTTTATGCCTTGGATATATGCCTCCATGATATTGAGGGAATATTAGACATAATCCAGGGCAAAATGTGGAAGAAAGTATTAGGTCTGGCCATTTCAACACCAAATGTAATCATTTGCCATGAGCTAGGCCTATTGCCTTTATCTGTGAAATGGCACTGGAGAACACTTGTGAATTATGCTAAAATGCTATCACCCCGAAGGATTCATCATATGCTGACTTAGGGTTGATGATTGTCCAAGGTTACCCACCTTCGTTCCTGAAATGTAGGAATAGAATGGAGGGGATACTAGCTTCTACCCTGATTACTCAGGAGGATCTAATACTAGGATTACCCTCGTGCAAACTGAAATATTGTTGCTACTATTGGTGTCTTTTGATTGACAAAATAAACACTTACAAATCTTTTTCTGAATATGCGAAATTCCCCAAACAACGGGGTGATTGTCCACGGTATCATGGAATTTTCCCATGTAGTTTAGCGCGGTTATTATATATGAGATTTCTGATGAATCAGTTACAAACAAATGAAAAAATCATGAATTGGAACAAGTACAAAGATAAGAGTGTGACTGGTTACTGTAGACTTTGCAAAACAACAATACTATAGAATCACTCAAACATTTAACTGTATATTGTGAGTATTTTGAACCTGAGAGAAAAGCTATGTTGGGTGAGTACCTCTGCTCACGCTTCACTATAAGTAGGAAGAATCTTTGGCAAAGATGTATGTGGGGCAGGTCCAAAAGCCTTACTCTGAGTTTAACCAATTTCGTGACAGTTTTAGAAAGTAATTTACTTGAAAAGTTACTACTTATTCCAGCGGCTGATTTGGTAGGAATCGAATAATTATCATGAATGTGCTTATTATGAGCGGTTAGGTGATGTAAAATATGGGTTAGTTTGTTTTAGTGTTGAAATGATTTGCTGTAATGCTTATTTTTAGGTGATAAAATATGGTTGTGATTATCAATAGGATTTTAGTTACTAATGTAAAAATTTAAGTCCTACTTGTAAATTGTGGTCTAAAATTCTTTTATGAATTTATGAAATGTGTATATGAATTAGTGAGTTTGTTATGAATTGAGATGTTGTTAATTAATTTGGTTCTTTTATGAACCGTTAGCTTTCCTTTTGTAATGTCAGTTGTGAATTTATATGCATTGTAACTGTAAAGGTTTTTTTTAACCATAAACAATAAAAAAAACAACAAAAAAAACACCAAAACACTTGTTCAAAAATCAAAGCAACTGTTTCTTCCATAAAGTATTATTTCCCAAGATGTAAAGTTGTTTAGAGGAATATAACAATCCTTCTTTCCGTGGAATACTTTTTTCAGATTAGCACAGCAAATGTCCTTTGTTACACAATAGTTTGTCAGGATTATGAATTAAAAGTACATATTTTCTTTCCACAACACTCTTTAACACAACCAATACTCTTACTTTAAAGCAACTGTAAAGCAACTGTTCCTTTCCTGGTCTACTCACATGCCAGGATTAATTCCCACTTCACACAACTTTGTTCCTTTTCCCGGTTTACTCTCCTGCCAGGATCAACTTCTACTTCACACAACGTTGCTCCTTCTCCTGGTTTACTCTCCTGCCAGGATTAATTTATACTTCCCACATCTTCACTCCTTCTCCTTATTTACTCTCCTGCCAAGATTAACTTCTACTTCACACAACTTTGCTCCTTCTCCTGGTTTACTCTCCTGCCAAGATTAACTTCCACTAGTGGCAATATGTGTTCCAAGTGACTCCTCATCTCAAATGAGAAGATTTTTACAATGTTTGCCTGTCATTATAGTCTCTTGACTGATGGCAATATGTGTTACGGGTTTCTTCAAACTGATAGCTCACAAAAGGAGAATTGCACCCTCTTTGCTCTTGTATCTCTTCTTTAGAGTCTCTTGGCTGATGACATTGTGGGTATCAGATTTCTGCAAACTGATATCTCATCAGGGTGGGGGAATTGCACCCTCTTTGCTCCTTTAACCCTTCTTTAGAGTCTCTTGGATGATGGCAATGTGGGTAACAGATTTCTCCAAACTGATGTTTCACAACCGGAGAATTGCACCCTTTATGTCCTTTTGCTATACTCATTTGTTATTCAAAATCTACTTTTCATTTCCATTGAGACGTTCAGAGCGCCCCAGAGTTACCTTTGCTGTCAGGCCAACTCACAGCTTTTCTTAGCATCTCTGCGTTGTGTTTTGTTGCCCTAGTGCAGTGCTATTGCAGTCAGGACTTCAGAAAACAGTCAAGCCCTCCTCCAGCTCCCCGGTCGGCCTTCTGCCTCTCCGTCAGTAAGGTTGCTGCTCATCGGGATGACGGTCACAGCTTTTATGCAGCTGCCTTCGTCGGCACGGCACATCCCTGGAGCTCACCTGGCTACGTTGGGTCTCCTGACACTCTGGTTCTTCGGAGCGTCCCCTGGCTACTTGAGAGTGCCTTTTCCCTTCAGCTGTGCTTCCTTCTGAACCTCTGCCTTCTTCCGTGAGTCCACTTCCCGCTCTGCATACTCTGCAGAACCACACAAGTTCTCCTTCAACTCCCGCTACTCTCACCTGCAGATAATTTCCAGCTTCTTAGCAGCACTTTTGATCATTATCAACTCTATTCCTTGTCCCAGTACCATAGGCATTATGGGTGTTGAAGTCCCTAATGTCTTTACTCTTTCCAAGGTCACTTTGCCTCAATTGCTTGTTCGATTTGAATTTACTGGTACTAAAAGATGTTGCAGCAATAGCAGGTGCAGTAATAATGGTTTTGGGATTCTTACCCACTACAGAACCATTAAAATTAGGGAACATTACATGAGACCCAGAGATCCCTAAAGAGGAAACGTTTTTCTACTTGTGGGGGTCTTATATACTGTTCTTTGGGTTCTCTTGTGGGATGAACTTTCACAGTGACAGCATGCCATTAGATATTTAGAAATCATGTTTATGTTTATGTTTATTGAATTTATATAGCGCTTTAAGCCAAAGCACTTTACAATATAACAACAGGTACAAAAGTGAGAGAAGCATATTTACAAACATTAACAGGTCAGTAGAACAATAACTACAACTATTTACAAGGGGGGATGAGAGGGTGGGTGGAGGGTGGAGGAGGGGGTAGGTGAAGGGTGTTGCAGTGTAGAATTTGAGGTAGGGGGAGGGGAAGGGAAGGGGGAGTGATCTGGTGTCCTTATTGCCCTTAAGTAGTATTTGTTACCAATTTAAGGTCGGAGGGGAAGGAGAGAGGATGGGGGAATCATAGGGTCCTCATCCTTATAAGAGGAATACTGCATCCCTCCCAAGGGAGTCACCACTTCCCCCTGACAGCCATCTCCTCCCATGTGATCCTCCCTCATAATACCACCCCCATGGTCAGGATCAGATAGTGGCTGCCTTCCCCTGGCCACATGGGAGGAGACTTTTGACTGGGGATCAGTGATTATTCCGCAGGATTCATCACATACCCTTCACCTAAAGATCTGGCCTCCCGCTCTAGGGTCATTGGTTTGATCAGAACCAATAGCCTCCTCCATATATGAAAGTGGTTCCTGGGTCTGAATTGCCCAATTCCACACAGGGTCTGTTAAGGTACGTCCTTCTTATTCCCATGTAGCAACTGGGGAATAAGAAAAAGTTGTTTTGTTACTTTCACTTTCAGTCTTATCAAGAGATTTAAACTTCATTTGGGCCACTCCGAAGATCCATTGATCAAAATGAAGTACTTCACTGCCCAAAACCAAATAAGTTGGAAGTTCAGGTATCACTGCCACTAATAACTGTACTTCCTTCCCCAATATAGTGACATAAATCTGGTTTAATGGGTGTCCTTTCATTTGACCATGAACACAACAGACAGTTAGTGCTAATAATGCAGCAAGCTTCTTTTGGACCAGTCTCCACAGCCACTATAGCCAGGTGGGTCAAGTGGATTATGGAAGAAACTGGTATTGACATTGCTATGTTTGGAATGTACTCAGCTAGGGGCGCAATGGCACCAATGGCTTTCTCAGTGGGGGCGAGTCTGGATGAGATTATCAGGACTGCAGATTGGTCTAATGATGTGACTTTCAAGAAATGTTACTTTAAACCAGTGGTCTTCAAACTTTTTTGGCCTGGGCCCCGCCTGAGCAAAATTGGGGCAGGTCGGGCCGCCCCAAAAAATGCCAAATGGACAGTATGTACAAATGGCTATGAACTATAGAGTTCCGTCACTGCACCCTAAACCCAGTATAGTCCTTGTGCTCCCCCACCTGCTCCCATCACACTCGTTGGGCTCCCTCATCCCACTCCTTCCCATTCCCTGGGCTCTCCCCACCCCATCACAGACCCTGGGCTCCCCCCACCCTGCTCCCACCACTAACCCAGTGCTCCCGCCCATCCTGCTGCCACCACAGTCCCTGGGAACCCCCATCCCGTTCCCAACACAATCCAAGGGCCATAAATATTTCCCACCAGCCAGAACCAATAAAGGCGGGTTTGGGGGGATTCCCACTGTACATTTCTTTTAAATAATGGGTTAAAGTGTTCCATTTTAGAGCATACTTAAAAAAAATGGGTAAAAAGCCACACAGTTTGCAATTGGCGCTGGGGGGGCCAAGGGGGAAAGCATGGGATTTTTCACTGGGCATCTATGATAGGAATCCAGTAAAGAAAATACCATCTCTATCCTCTGGGCTCTACAGCGCCCCTTAAGGAGAGCTGATTTTGGCAGGTGGGTAGGGGATTTAAAATGCTTTTGTTGTACAACCCTCCATCCCCCCTCTACCCTCACTCACCAAAATCAGCTCCACTGACACAAACAAACACACACACTGCTATTTTGCCACAAAAAGCTTCTGCACTCTTTATCTAATTCGACAAAAAATCTCCTTGGTATATTGTATGGGATGTTTCCAAAGCAATGCATTAGTTTAGGTAACGCTACCATTGTTAGTAGGGCCGCCCTACCCGCCACCAATAGGGGCAACATACCCCAGAATTGCATGGACTTAATCAATCCGTCTCTTGCAATTATGGTATTGTGCTCGTGTTCCTGTTGGGGTTGTGATATATATTTATTCCCAGGTATCTGAACGTAGTCCTGTTCCATGGTACGGGTAGAACCGGTAGTTGGCTATCTCCCTTTGCCGCTAGCAGAGCCAGTGGGAATAAGCAGGATTTGTTCTTATTTATTCCTATCCCAGTTAGTCTACTAAAATTGTCCAGTACTTCCAAAATATACAGTAGATTCTCTTCAGGGTTTTGTATGTATATCAACATATTGCCTGCATACATGGATACTATATGTTTAACCCTGTCTACGTCTATTCCTGCATCGCTATATTTCTGCCTAAGGAGTGCTGCTATAGGTTCCACCGCAATTATATACAGCATTGGGGACAGTGGGCAATCCTGCCTAGTGCCCTTCTGCAGTTCCGATCTATCTGAGTAGGTAGCGCCCGTCCTGACCCTCGCTATGGGTTTTGTGTATATTAATTTCACCCATTTAATGTAGTGTGGCCCAAATCCCAGTTTGATCATTGTAGCGTAGAGCTAGTCCTAGTGCACTGAATCAAATGCTTTAGTTGCATCCAATGAAGCCACTGTGCAATATTCCTTTCTGTCTTTAGTGCTGTTCATGACATGATGTAACCTTCTTAAGTTCCAGGATATATTCCTGCCGGGCACATACCCAGTTTGGTCAGGATGTATAACCTAATTTATCACCTTTCGTAGCCTTTCCACCAGTACTGTCGTGAGAATCTTACTATCCTGTTTTATTAAAGACAGGGGTCTATATGATCCGCAGTCAGTTGCACTTTTGTGTGGTTTTAGTATTGGGATTATTAAGGCCGCTCTCATGCTTCCTGGGAGGATTCCTATTTCGTATGCCTCATTATATACTTATCCTAGGATCGGCGCCAGGATACTAGCATATTCTTTATAATATTCTCCTGGTAAGCCGTCCGTGCCTGGGGCTTTACAGAGGGCAAAGTTCTTATCGTAGCCAGCACTTCCTCTGTGGTAATAGGCTCTTCTAGCATGCCTCTCTGTTAATCGTCTAGTTGTGGCAGATGTATGAGATCCAGCACATCTTGTAGCGCTTCGTCCCTGTCTACCCGAGCGTCCTTATATAGCTCCGGGTAATATTCCTCAAATGCTGTGCTGACCCCAGTTTGCATGTGTTCTACTTTTTCTTCTGCCGATTGGAGTATATCAGGGATTTTTTGTTAATGCCTTTGCACAACCACGTTAACATTTTACCCGGTTTGTTTCCCGGTGCGTGGGTTCTCTCTAGTAGTTTGTCGTAACTAAATTTACCAAGTCTGTCCCATTGGGTGAGGCATGTCTGCTGCAATCTAATCTCTTCCTCTAAGTGATCTTCCTCACCGCTATTTCTCCTCTCAATTTCTACAATCTTTAATTCAGTTTCTTCTATGTCTGCAGTTAAAGCTTTGCTAACTCCACCGGCGTGGGCTATCATTTCGCCCCTGATCACTACTTTATAAGCTTCCCATACAGTTCCCACTTGTTTAACGCTACTTTCCATGACTTCCATGAACTCTATCGTTTGCTTCCTGACATGATCTTTGAATGCTATATCCAGCAGCGCTTCACTCCTTAGTCTCCAGCTCCAGCTGGGTATGAACTCTATCGTTCGCTTCCTGACATGATCTTTGAATGCTATATCCAGCAGCGCTTCACTCCTTAGTCTCCAGCTGGGTATGGGCGTCTCGGAGCGACAATCACCCATATGATTGGAAGTGGAGTGTGGTCTGATAGAACGCTGGCAAGATTTTTCTCCTCTACAAATTTTGTAATATGTTCCTCCGATGTGAACAGGTAATCTAACCTGGTGTATAATTTAAGTGGTGCTGAATAGTGAGAGTAGTCCCTAACGCCATTATGAAGGGCCCTCCATGAGTCCACTAAATTAAATTGGCACAGAAGAGAGTCTAAGACTTTAGCTGGAGTGGCCTGTCTCTTGAATTTATGGTCGGATCTATCTATTTTGGGGTTCAAGGTACAATTCAAATCTCCACCCCATATCATGACTTTATTCTTGTAAGGTCCCAGCTGTGTATATAGCGACTTAGAGAAAATTGTGGCGTCATGATTGGGAGCGTAGGTTTTAAATATATGCACTTCTCTATTTTCAAGCATACCATGTACGATGATCATCCTCCCCTCATCGTCGGCTTTGGTGTGCAGAACTTTAAAAAGGATGGATGGGGCTATCCATGTAAGCACCACTCTTGCATATGACGAGTAAGTGGAGCCTGTGAGCCTGCAATGACTCCACCCCATTTCTCGGCTAGCTTCTTCTTTTTATGCTTGTTCAGATGGATCTCTTGCAATAGTGCAATCCCCACTTTATGTCTTTGTAGGTACGTGATTACACTTTGTCTTTTACAATAGTTATTCAGACCTCGAATGTTCCAGGTCATTACCTTGATGTCCCCAGCCATTGCGTAAATAATTCCATATGCTTCACAGTAGCTCTTCCCCTGATAAGAGTGTTGGCTTTTTTCGAGCGTGGGCTACATATATCCGTATCAGGCTTCCCTCCCCTCCCGTTACTGAACTCCCTCCAACCCCCAACATATAACTAAACTTCCCCGAACTGAAACTGTCCAGCAATGAGATGCATGCTTAGACATTTCCCGCTTCTGCTCTTCAAACGCCAGTCAAATGATGGAGCTCCTGGTGCCCAACGGGTGGGTACGATACAGTACCCTGAAAGAAAGGTCTGGGGTAATAGATGGACATCCCTTGTTGTATCCTCTCTACTAGTCTTCTGTGTCTGATCTGTGTTGCTCCTGAAATAAGCAGCTGCATAGGGCTGCAGAGTTGTTGCCCACTCTTTGTATCAGCTGTGTTCCCCATCAGTCTATTCCAACAGGTCTCTCAATGTCTACTTGTTCTAGCCATCCCATCTGACAGTCGCGATAGAGCCTCCAAGCTCATGTCCATATCCTGTTATTATTCTGCAATTGCTGGAATCTGTGCACTGTCCATCCAGTCTTGTGCTTCAGACGGTGTTTCAAAGAGCAGGGCCTTTCCATTGTGGAGGATCTTCAATTTGGCTGGGTAAATTAGCATGTATTTGAGACCAGCTGTTTTAAGTCTTACTTTGGTTGAGATAAATTGTGCTTGGCTTTTCTGTACCTGAAAGATATAGTCTGGGTATATTGCCAGCTTAGTGGAGGCTCTCTTTATGTCGACCCCCCTTCCTGGAGAAGGCCAGGATCTTCTCTCTGTCCTTATAAATGAAGACCTTCACTATGATAGGTCTGGGTGGAGCTCCTGGTGGTGGCCCGCTTACTAGGGAGCGTGTGTGCACGCTCTATGGTGTACACCTGTGTGATGTTCCCGGGGCCTACCTCCTGCAGCAGTAGGTTCTCTATGTAGTTGGTGGGGTCCGACCCCCTCCATAACCTGTGGCAGGCAGACAATCATGATGTTATTGCACTGCGCCCTTCCCTCGGCATCTTCTGCTCTTTCCTCCAGCAATTTTACTTTTTGCTGTAGTATGTTCACTTCTTTGGATATTTGCATCCCTGTCCTTGGTGTTCTCCTGCACCTGTGCTTCTAGTTTGCCTGTGCACTCCGCCAGACCGCACATATCTTGTCTCAGCGAGACAACGTCAATCCTGACTTCATCTATTATGGATTCAAGGGTGGCCTGCAGTGCTGCAATGGCATTTAGAATTTTCTGGTTCCCATAATCTGCAGCTTCATTGAGGCCTTTAGTCTGTCTCCCTGCTCTGTTTTTATTTCTATCATTAACAGGACACTCCTGGCCCTTTGCGAATGCCTCCATCATGGTCTGCTTGCCTTTGGCTTTCTTCTTTTTTGCTGCCATCGGTTCTGTTGCATCTGTCCCCTGACCAACCCGACGCCGTGAGCTCTATGGGCCTTTCTTTGGTACTGTGGCACTGTGTTTACGCCACACCTGGTTTCTGTACTAGGTGTTTCAATAGTTTGGCTCGATCTCTGTTTCCCCTTTTATATGGTCTCTCTAATAGCCTGTAGAGATGGTATGATCCTTGGACGCAGGACCACAATGAGCTACTGTTTCATGTGGTCATCTATTGAACGTTTACTCCAGGTGCAGCTGATTGTTGTGTTGACCTTTGGCCTTTAACTCTTTTGCTATTTGCCTCGCTCCGTTGGGCCCCTTTTTGACAGTCCAGATGTAAGTACCCCGCTTGATGATGGCGCTGATGGACTCATGTGCAGGTAAGCCCCCTGATCCTGTCAATCTTGCTACTTGGCGAGGAGGAATAGCAGCATACATTGTCAACTCTAATGCAACAGAAAGAGCACAGCATGCTTTCTTGTATGAATTACAAGACTCTTTACCCTGCCGTGTCCACTCTCATTGGGTTGGTTAAATATAGAGCGTTCATTACTTCCCCCAGTTTTGCTCTGTTATATCTTCTCCTTGCGGTGCTGCGGGGTGTCCTCACTCTGCTCATATGCTAATCCCACTTAACGCTACAGCGCTATTAGGGGATAACCTAATCTCCGGGTTACTCTCGATGTAGCGGGCCTGGGTCACAGCATATGCTTAGACACCCGTATTCCAGCTGCGCAGCAACTGCAGGCAAGTACTCCTGAACCCTCGCTCCTTACCACTTGGGTCTCGCTATCTCCTCGCAACCACAGTATTTATTTCACTGTGAGAAGTCACAAGTCCTCCAGGTTGCTAATCCTCCATCTACTCTCCAGGTGCCATCAGTCGTTTTCCGCAGCTCCTCCTACAGCTTCCAGATTGCCGACCCAAACCTCTTGAAGCTCGTCTCAATGCCGTGCAGTCAAATCTTGTCTTGCGGGGTTGATTGACCCCAGGGTGCTCGCACTAGACCAGATTTCTGCCACAGCAGCTCACTAGCTTCGTTCCCCGGCAGCTCACCTTCCGGCCTCTTACTCACCTTCTCCTGTGATGGAACGTGGGACTTCGTTTTCACCGTAGCGCAGCTGGGCACAAATCTTGCGTACCTCTGGGTAGCGCCCTTGGCACTCTGGCTTAAGTAACTGTACGGCTTTGTTGATGTCTGCTACTGCAGTCTGTGTATCAGACCGGGCTCCGTGCTATGCAGGGGTGTTGCTAGCTCTGGAATAGGTCCGGGGCTACGCTAATGTTGAGACTGTCGTGACTCGGGGCTAGCTGGCCTTTTGGTTGTAGCTCCTGGGCTTCTATCCGGGGCTACAACCAAAAGACCCGGGGCTATAGCCCCCTCACCCCCCCCCCCCCCTAGCAACGCCTCTGGTGCTATGGCACTGCAGGGGCAGCTCATCATGCTCGGCTGCACTCTGCCCTGCTCGCCGTTAGTTTTTCAGGCCTGATTCCGTGTTCAGCTCTTGTGCATGACGTATCGCGCAACCAGGGCACTCAATGGCTTTAAAAGTCATGCGCACCGACTGTAGGTGTACTTATGCTTCCAATCATATATTTTGGGGCACAACTCTGCAACTTGGAGGCTTGTCTATTTACGGATTGCGCAGGAGCTTCTCTTCAAACACATCCGCTTCACATGGCAGTTAGCCACGCCCCCCAGGGGAATACATATGGGCCTCATTACACGGATGGCGGTAGGGATTTACTGGTACCGGTAAAATACCGGTACCGGTAAATCCCTACCGCCTTACTACGAGGTCCCTTTGCGGGTTGGGGGATTTAACGCCTGCTTTTTGCAGGCGTTAAAATCCAACCCGCTAAGGGACCTCGGAGCTAATTACGGCACCGCAAAATTGCAGTGCCGTAATTAGCGCCTTCCCCATTCGCATAGAGCCCTATGGGGCAGAAATGGGAATGGGGAAGGGCAATGGCGGAAGGGGGATTTACCGCCCCTCCAACCTTGGAATGGGGCGGTAAATCCCCTTTCCGCCAAGGCGGTGCCGGTATTTTACCGGCATGAACCATGGCGCTAATAGCGCCATGGCTCACCGCCTACCGTGTAATGAGGCCCATAGTCTTTCTTAGGCCTTGCAATTTCGGAATGATCTTGCAAAAATAACTAGCAAACTTGGCCTGACGGCCTTACTACAAGTGCGGTGTAAGAAAAGGAAGGAGCACAAGGGGAGGAGAGGGAGGAGAACATACAGTCATTAAGCTACCGTATTCAGCCAACAACATTTCAATAGTGCAGGTGCGTGACTGATGGTAAGGCGATAAGGGGCAGGGGAGGAGAAGGACATACAGAAACAAAAGCTACCGTACTAAGCCTGGCGGACCAGGTCCAGTCCATACTAGGTAGCGTAAGTGCCAGACATAGAATGAAAGGGAGGGCGGAAGGGAACACGTGTGCCCATTCCAAGGTGCTGGGTTAAGTGCAGAGAGGTTACCATTCTCAAAGAATGAGTAAGGAAGTGCAGAAAGTGGTGGGTGGAGTGCATAGGCCTAGGGCAAATGCAAGGACTGGCGGGGGATCCTGAGACCTGTGTGGCTCTGGTGGTGCAGCAAGCGACCAGCCAGCAAACAGAGCTGAGTTAGGGAGAGAGGGAGGAGGGCAGTAGGCAGGAATAGAGAGGGGGTTATCAAGGGAGAGGTGGAGAGAAGGAGGAAGAGAAGAAGGAGGTATTGAGGAGTTTCGGGAACATAAGGTGATCAGGCTCAAGACTGAGGCAGGGAGGATGTTCCGGAGGGAAGCACCTGCAGAGGAAAGATATCTACCCCCAAATCTCTGTTTTGAGAATTGGCTCACTCGGAGAGAGTTGGAGGAGGATGAGCGGAGGGCTCTAGAAGGAGAGTATTTAGAGAGAGAGAAATGAAGATAGTGTGGGCCCTGGCCCCAGAAAGCCTTGTGGACTATGCAGAGGGCCTTGAACTTGATCCTTGCAGCTACAGGGAGCCATTGGAGGGATTTCAGTGCTGGAGAAGATGCAGTCGCTGGGGATGAATCCAAGGATAAGTCTTGCGGTTCTGTTCTGAATGAGTTGTAGAGGTCTGAGAGATGATGTAGGAAGATTGAGAAAGAGACTGTTGCAATAGTCCAGTCTAGAAAGAACCAGGGCTCTGAAGACTGTAAGCCTCTGGGGGAAGGTGAGAAAAGGTGGAATACCTCTGAGGAGGTGCAGCTAGTAGTGGGATTTTTTAGAGATGCCTGAGATGTGAGAGCAGGAGGAGAGAGTGGAATCGAAAATGACCGCTAGATTTTTTGCCTCACTATTGGGTGAGGGCGCAGGGCCAAGCGAGGCCACCCATAGTGATAATGGTCCTAATGAGGATGATCTATGACTTGCTGGAATTGAGGCAGAGATCGTTCGCAGCACACCAGGACTGAATTGTTGACAGACAGTCAGGGATGAGCGAGGAGGAGGCCGAGGATAGCCTGAAAGAGAGCTGTGTGTCATCCACATAACACTGAACGTTGGAGGTGAAGGCAGAGATCATGCGGGCAAGAGGGGCCATGTAGACATTGAAGAACCAGGGAGATAGGTTAGATCCCTGGGGGACACCACAAGTAGAGAGAGTGATAGCTGAGAGAAAAGACCCCAGTTCCACCTGGGAAGGACAGTCAGAGAGAAAGGAGGCAAGCCATTCAAGGGCCTGCCCTGTGATTGCCAGGGTGTCACAGAGACGAGATAGCAAGATGTTGTGGTTTACTGTGTCAAATGCAGAGTAGAGGTCAAGAAGAATGAGGACAGAGAGAGAGTTAGAGTCAAGATTTGAGATCAGGTTTTCACAGGTGTTCAGAAGAGCAGTTTCCGTACCTCTGGATGCTCTGAAGCCAGACCGATTGTCATGGAGACAACCAATACATTCTGTGTAGAGGGTAAGCTGAGAGATAGCCAACTTCTCAAGGAGGCTTCCCAGTAAGGGAGTGATAGAGATCGGTCTGCAGTTTGCCAAGATGGGGGGTCGGTGGAAGGTTTTTTGAGCCGAGGGTACACAAAAGAGTGCTTGAGAGAAGTGTGGAAGACTCCGGAGGCGAAGGAGAGATTACAGAGGTCTGCCAGAGCTGGTGCGACAGTTTCAATGTTGTCCTTGATGGTTTTGGAGGGGCAAGGGGCAACCTGTTTGGAAGAGGCTTTCATAGACCGGACTTGTCTAGAGACCTCCTCAGGTGTGACCAGGGAGAGGGAGGAGAGAAAAGGGGGAGGGGAGAGGGCGGCCGAGGGGTGCCTAAGAGATGTTGTTGCAAGAGTGGGTGCAGAGGCGAGAGTGGTTAGAATGTCTTGTGTTTTGGCGGTGAAGTGGGCAGCCAGGGCCGAGCAGAGGGCCTGGGTGGGTGTAGTAGAGGATGACGCTTCTTTAGCATTGGCCAGTTCCTTGCAGATTTTGAAAAGTTTGGCCATGTTATTAGATGCACTGAGATGCAGGCTTGAATATGGACTCTCTTTTTTGATCTTATGACGAGTCGGTATTGCCTATGAAGAAGGCTACAGGCCAGTTTGTAAGAGGGTAGACCTGAGGATCTCCATTTCCATTCTGCTGCTCTGCACTTCCTTTTAGGGGCAGCCAGATCAGAGTCGTACCAAGAGTTACACTTTTTGTCAGGCTTCAACTAGACCCTCCTGACAGGGTCAAGAATGTCGAGAGTGTTGGTGATGGAAAGGTGAAGATTAGTGAGGGCTGTGTCAGGGTGGGAGTCAGCCGCAGGAGTCGAAGGTGGAGAGTAGGCAGAGGCAAAGGCAGCCACTGACACTCTTTTCATAGATCGGCATACCTTGAAGGCGATCTGCGGTGCAGGGTGTGCCTGTGCTAAAGGGGAAGAGAACTTCAGGTGTGAAGAGAGTGATCAGTCCAGGAGAGTGAGGTAGTGAGAGGGATGTCTGTGGAGATGAGAGCATCCAAGCTATGGCCTGCGGTGTGAGTCACTCCAGAGGGTAGAATGGAGAGCGAAAGAGAGTCACACAGGTTGTGGAAAGGTCCTAAAGAGTCGGGGGGGTCAATGTGTAGGTTAAAATCCGCAAGCAGGAGGATTTGGGAAGAGAAGGAAAGGAGAGCAGAGGCCAGGTCCACCCATTCTGGGAGGAAAAGGATAAGCTGCCCCGGCGACCGATAGAAGGTGGCCAGAGTAAGAGAGGAGCCAGCAGAGAGAAAGAGCCTACAGGCCAGGCATTCATAGGAGGAGTAGGCCTGATTAGGAATAACGGAAACAGGGATCCACTCAAGAAAGATGAGGGCTACACCACCTCCTGGCCTGTTGGACCTGGGCTCATAAAGGATCTTGTAGCCATCAGAGAGAAGTGTGTCAAGACTTGTGACTGAGATGTTCAAGTTTACTGTTTAGTTTGTAGTTTTCAAAGTTATCTGCTTGCTTTGCTGCTGTGAGAGTGGACCATAATGCTCGCCTCCGCTCTTTAATAGAATCAAGACTCCCTGTGCTATTCTAGGCTGGGTAATCATTTTTGTTCACTTTGTTAGGTTGGCACCATCGAAGGATACATAGACAACAGCTTCCAAGCTGAACAATAGTATTTTATTAAAGAAAAGGTCAGGATTGACTAAGGCCTAACTTGCCCTATACTAAGGTGGGATTTCCCTACCCAAAGAAACTAAGGAAAGTCTGTGTCAATATGTTCAACTTAAAAGTCTGTCTGTGTCCAAATCCTATGCTTGCCCTCACAACTAATACAAAACAATGTGTATGGACATCAAGCAAAACAGTGTTTCAAACTTAAAGTTCTGAGTTGTTTTCCAGCTCTGGCTTACTCTTTAGCTTCCATTGCCAAATGTCAATAAGTGCACCACAGTGTTCAATTAGTCTTTCTTGAATATTAGAAATATACAGTTTTATACCTTTGTAACAGTTGGGGTGCCCTTCAGCAAGTTCAACACACTTAAAGGGTAACACACTTCCAAGGCACCAATACTTAGGCTTCCCTTCCCCAAGCTTAAAGTAAATACCAAAAGAAATATTGTGTAACTTTGCCTTTCAACCAAACTTTCCCCATTTATTATAGCTCAGGGTTCTGTTCCCCACGTCTGATGTTCATCATCAGTTGCTTTCCTGTTTTCATCAAAGTAAGCTTCATTGTTGGCATAGATATTTTCTCTGGCCTAGGCGCAGATTTAGAACACACGGTCCACCCATTACAGGTCACACTACCAAGAACTTAACATTTACTTTTCCATTGTCCTTTGTTTCATAAATAGTAGTTCTCTGGTCGTGGCACAGTTATAGACCACACAGTCCACCCACTACAGGTCTGTCGTGATTGTCGTGACTGACTGAATCAGGCGTAACCACCCGAGACCCCTCCTCACCTCTTTCTTCAGATGGGTCTTCTTGCCCTCCATGGGCTTCTTTACTTCCACCCTTTTCTTCTTTCTATCGTGCAGATAAGGTCTGGCTCCCCCGGAGGCCATCTTGACCGAACTGGCACCTAGCCAAAGGGAACCCCAGGGAGCCAACCCCTGAAGCAGGGAAAAGGCCTTCTGGCACCAAAAAACACTGCTTAGATCCTGTTGGTAGCAGAATTAGTCCTTGTAAGTGCGGATCCAAAATGGCAGCCCGGATGACCTGAAGACAGGTAGGATCACAACACTCTCTCCCCTTGGAGATATTGTAACTCCTCTCGAGCGCTTTTGAGTCCAAAGCTAGGGAGCGTTGAATCAGCAACCATAGAATGAATCAGTAGCCGCTGCCGCAGTGGTATATGGCGGGTTCTGGCAGGGGAAGACTGACCAGCAGATAGGAAGCATGAATTAGAGTACCCAGAATGGGGCATAGATTGGAAGGACAGAACAGGTCAGCAAGAAAAAGAACAGAGTGAAGACCGGAGTGCCGGGACGAAAGTGCAGAGGCACAGAGGTAAGAAAAGTTAGAAAGGCGAACTCTAGCGAGACGCCAAAGTGAAACGGAAACGCTAGTACAGGAGGGGCGAAGCCGGGAAACAAGAAATGAGGGCTTACTGGGAGGATAGCTCAGCGGCAATGTGTTCGCCTTGGAAGCAAGACGACATGAAGCAACACAGGTTTGATACCCGGGTCAGCGCTTAGAAATCTCTGGGTACTGAAGCGCGCTATAAATATGCAACTAAGACAAAAAAACAATTACGCTTACGGGATGTGTGAGCGCTTTAAAAATGCAAATAAATAAAATAAATAATAGAGATGCACGGGTAACAATACGGCGGAGTCGCCGGGTGAAACAAGGAAAGGGAAGAGACACAAGCACGTACAAGAAGGTGTGCTCGCAGGCTAAAGAAGGATCCAGTCAGATGGGCTGGAATTCCGAGGAACAGAGCGTAAGGTAATCCTCAGCCGAACTGAGAAACAAAACAGCGGGTACCAGTGAGATGGATACAACGCACCTTGCGTCTGGTCTGTGCCGTTGTTATAGGCACTTCACTCTCCTGGCGGCGGCCATCTTGGGTCAGGACTAGACTGTGGCTACTGTTGTTGTTTGTGTATGCACCGGAATACGTGGAACATACAGTTCGGCGCTGATACTTCCACCCTTGCCAAAGTCTCCATGGCTGCAGCATGACAAGGTCACACAACCAGGAACTTCCAGGTTTCTTTCAGAGTTCAATATCTTGATCAACAGGCCGTTTCTTAAACCAGAGCTTCTCAATATTTTCACATATGTTGTTTCTTAATCTTGGTCCTGCTTTATTCAAAAGTCTCTTTCATTCAGGTAAGTAATTATGTTTGCCAAATATGTTGCTTTCACTTATAAATGTGGCTTTCACTTAATACAGTATACCTTTGCTTGTTGCTTTCAATTCAGTATTCAAATAAATGTCTCCTTGCTTGTTTCCTTCAATGTGGTATTCAATAGAATTAACTTGAGCTGTTTCATTCAGTTCAATAAGTTACTTTCACTAGTTGCATTCAATTCGGTATTCAATAGAAGTAACCTGCCCCGTTTCATTCAGTTTATTAAGTTACTTTCATTTGTTTCATTGTCTGTTACTGTAGTCACAGTCTTCCTCGAGCACCCCGGGTATTTTAAGTGTCTCAGACACTTACCCGGTCTTGCAACTCCTGAGGGAAAGCCAGATAGCCGGGCACTCCACTAAGCACCTGTCGGCTGCTATGCGTAGCTTCATCTTTGCTCTCCGACACACCTGCTGCCCGCCTTCCCCTCTGTGAGAGCTCCGGTCTGCATTGCCCATCCAGCGGCACTCCCAGGGTCTTCTTCCCCGTACTGGCATCCTGGCTTCTCTCACTCCCACCTGGCTTCCACATTTCTTTTCCTTCTCACTCCTGTTCCAGCAACTCCTCCTTTTATACACGTGTTGGGCTAACAGGCTGCAGGTATGAGTTAGGGTTTTGCATTACCTGACTTGCCTGACTGCAATTAAGCAAACCAGTGTGACATGCCCGACCTCCAGACATCTTCTTCGTCCAAGTATTCAAATGGGTAAAGGAGGTAATCCTCATGGCCCCTAGTGGTGTCTTCTTCGTCTCAGTACTGTTATGCATTTTAAAGGGGGGATGAAGTGAAACACTTTTATAATGACCCATAAAGGTTGGGGTGAGGTTAGATTGGTTAACATGAGGATAAGAGTGATACTATGTCTCGCCTAAAGGTATCACACTCCCAGTCCCCAAGGACCCTCCACCCAGGTGATCCTCCCTCACTTGCCCACCTCCAGGGTGGGCAAGTGAGGGACTTGAAACACTTGTGTATAGGCGCGTTACAAATGCCATATCATATCAGGGTCAGGATCCAACAGCGATAGCCTTTCTCTGGCCACCTGCATAGATGATCCAAGGTTAATAGGAGCGAGAACACCCTCAGGTTTCTCACAATTTTAAATCACATCAGGCAACGGACACTGCCTGGAAACTGATAGGATTGAAGGACAAAATGCACATTTATATTGGTACTTGCCAACACAATAATGCTGTGGTTTGGGTGTGCTGTGTGGTTGGCTCTGTTAGCTGCTGTAGGCCTCATTACGACCCTGGCGGTCCGGGTACATGGCACCGCTAAGGCTGCCAGTGCCGTTGCATCCAGACCGCCATACAACGAGTTGTGCTTGCTGTTGTCGCACTGCCCACCAGGTCAGACCTGGCGGGCAGTGGGGCACCCGCGAGCCCCACCTGTCGGATGCACCGGAGTTCCACATAACCGGCACCTGCGAAAGGACAATTACCGGGTCCGCCAAGGTCGGCATGACCTGGTAATTGCCCATTTGCGGGTGCCGGACCCGGATGCGAGTTTGGGGGTAGCCTTGCCGGTTTTGCCGGCAAGGCTACCTCCAACCTCGTAATGATGCCCTATGTCTTTGCGCATGCCCAACTGCATGTACAATCCCATTTAAACAGGAGTCTCACCATAGTTGGAAGTTTGTTGAAATCGAAAACTAGTAGACCTCATGGAAATCAGCTCAGCTTTAAAAAGTAGCTTTATTTTGTGAGTCACTTTATTTCTGTGAGTATTCTTGACCAGATGTGTTCAGTGCTTTAACTTCTCTACACGTTCTAGGCAGAATCTTTCGGTGATGCTTAAAAGCATGTAACGCTCCCCCCTTTAACGTCCGAAACCAGCCACTTAATGACTAGGCACTGTAGTCATGATGAATTTTCTCCTGTGCTTTCTTACTCTTCCAAACACCTCCCTGACATTCAAGTGCTAACATCCCATCACGATAGTAATTGCCTAAAAATGTATGGATACGAAAAGCACAGTTGTTAACAATCTGAGAGCTCCTTTGTTAACAGTGCAGCCCGGGTACCGTGTATCAACTGTGTCCTGTCCTGCCCGCCAGTGGCTCGGTAGGTGAGCACGGTCAAGGTCAACAGAATTTCAGATGGCGTGGGGGGGGGGGGGAGGTGCCAAATGTCACAATTCCCGAATGGTCATTGCGAACATGCCATTCAACTACACAACCCGGTTTGGGGGGGGATGGTGGACCACTGATGTTTTTCTACTTCTTGTTCAGATATTCCAAAAATCTTCTGCACATCATCAAAAGCAATGATCTACAAAAAACGATCTGAACAGAGGTCCATATCAGATACCTCCGCTTGGAAGGACTTTCTGCTGTGGTCAAATAAAAATATCCACAAAAGTGCATGTTGTTACCACAGAAAGGTCAGATGGACTGAATATAGAGGGATGGAGAAATGATGGGCAGGAATAAAAAAATACAGACCCTAAAATGAAGAAAATTCAGGCTATGAAGTAATGGTGGAAGCAAGAGGTATAAGGCCCAGATTACTTACCAATAATCTTAGTTACTCCTAGTCCTACACTTACTCAGCAGAGCAGTACACAATTTCTCAGCTAAGGTGTTGCAAACTTACTGCCATTCTCGACCTGGTCTGAGTGTTGCACGACTCGTGCCCTTGTGCTTGTATGTTCCTCCACTGCTCCTCGTTCAGGGCATTTACCTCCCACAAACTCAGGGTATGTGGCGTGTGCCGCAGCAATGTCCGATGTGAATCACCAGGGGATTAACAGGTACCAGCCACTGATGGATATGGCCTTTGCATTAGGAAGTTGGGCGGAACATCATCTCCTCTCTCTCATCATTTCATATAGGAAGGGTGAACAATGGTCAGGCAGATCTACTGAGCAGAGTGTTCTGATCTTCTCAGGAGATGTCCCTCAAAACCTCCCCTCCCAGATCTCTTTGTATCCCGGACAACCTCCTGCTTCTCCATTTTTGTTCTAGGTACAGGTACTGGCAATTCACTTGCATAAGGCACAGAAGCATTGACCCTGCAATGGCCGGTGTGAAAAGATTGCATACTGGGGGTTGAAGTTCAATTTCTTAGACCAAATTGAGAAAGAGAACATTCACAGAAGCACTGGGACCGTTAACAACAGTGCCAGAGCTTCCGAGTCCCCACTCCCATAGAGTCCCATAGAATGGGGACTTACATTTTACCGGCACCTGACTTACTAGGCCGCTGGACTTGGAATCTCCTGGTGGCACTGGGAAGTCAAGCGCTGGTAAAAGTCTACGAGTCCGGCGGCAACCCGCCGGTAGCACTGGAAATGTTACCACCGGACTTGTAATGAGGCCCTAGGCAGACAGATCTGAACAGGCCTCAAAATGTACACAAGCCACTCCTGTTTAGCCAGCGGGAATTTTATTTAGTAATTGGGTTCTTGTGGTGTGCTGACTTGATGCTCCCTGCAGCTCCGTTCATGTTCATCAATAGTGCCCTTTCAGCTTTCCCTTTCTCTCAAAGCAAAAATAATAACTGTAAAGGAAACCAAGCATGCACATGGACTTGAGCTCCAACCAGCTGCAGGGCAATTGTTGCCAAATAAACTCTGCTAATTTAATGCTTCAATGTGTTATTCATTCACTGTTGTAATTCTAGTTTGTGTGCAGTAACTGAGCTTGAAATGCATAGTAAGGGTTAAAGGTAGCTCAGTGTGTTGAGCACTTGTTGCAGAGATTTGGGTTCACATGTCAGATGGCAATAGCAAATCCTGGCAAGGCTGACTCAGACATTTCTGCTCCTGAGGTTGAGAAACATTGGTGATTGTAGCACCTGCTGTGCTACAAAAAAGTACCTGCACCAGAAATATATATTTTTTAATTAGCTTTTTAGATTGTAAAAAACAAACTTTTAGTTATACATCGGGCCTCATTAAATGGATGGCGGAGAACCATGGCGCTATTAGCGCCATGGTTCATGCCGGTAAATTACCGGCACCGCCTTGGCGGAAAGGGGAATTACCGCCCCATTCCAAGGTTGGCGGGGCGGTAATTCCCCCTTCCACCATTGCCCTTCCCCATTCCCATTTTTGCCCCATAGGGCTCAATGGGAATGGGGAAGGCGCTAATTACGGTACCGCAAATTGCGGTACCGTAATTAGCTCCCTGGGTCCCTTTGCGGGTTGGTTTTTAACGCCTGCAAAAAGCAGGCGTTAAATCCCCCAACCCGCAAAGGTACCTCGTAGTAAGGCGGTAAGGATTTACCGGTACCGGTATTTTACCGGTACCGGTAAATCCTTACCGCCATCCGTGTAATGAGGCCCATCATCTTCATACAAATGATCACTTAATACAAATCAATTAGTACAAAAACCATTGCAATTTTTGACATAAAATCATTATCTTAAAAGTGTACATTGATTCCATTTATCTAAGAAAGTATTATATCCATCTAAAACGTATTTAAAAGGACTGTAACAATAGCACGTTTATTTAATTATTTGATCTTTACTAAAAATATTCTGTAAACATTTCCCCACTGGTATTGAAATTGCGCACTGTTGCCCACTAAATAACATCGCCCACCCTGCTTTCAGAGATAGTGTAGTATAATGCTTTAAAGATCTACCAAATACCTCAGCTCTTCCCTCAGATAGGACCTTACAATTCAATAATATATGTCTTAGTGTTTCCAACATAGACGCATCATTACAAAATAAACACCCTCTTTGTAGCATGGTCCATTTCGCTTTAGCACCTAATAACTCTCTTGTAGGCAATAGGTTTATTCGCATGTTTAGGATCATTATCATCAGAGACCGATCAGGGAACTTTAATAAGTATGCGCTAATTGATTTAAGGCCTTAAATTCATAACTGAAATTCAAAAAAGCTTTGTATGACTTACATTCTTCTAGTGTGACTATCAAGTCACTTCTCCAAACCTTTTTTTTCATCTCTTGCAGATTTGTGATCAAAATGTTGTGAGAAACCTGAAAGTGTCTCCCTAGCTAGTCCCTGGGGATCTGTCATCCAGGTGGCCAGGACACGGCCATTGCTATTGGATCCAGTTCATGTGGGTGGACCAGTGAGGGAGGATCACCTGGATTTGGAGCCCTTGGGGAGTGGGAGTGGGACACCGACGGGTGAGATGCGGTAGCCCCCTTCTTCTTTCAACATCTTTTCCCCAGTCTACCACATAGGATATTCCAAAGCACCCTGCCCCCTTTCCACACAAACACTTTCACACAACACGAAAGACAACGGCCTAACACCAGGGCCGGTTTACCTGACGTGTCCCAATACCAGGGTCAGGCAAATTCAGGCAATTGACCATAATCACACACACCTCACACCTGACGGCACTTTTCCTGCCCCACAGGGATAAAAGGTAGAGCACAAGAGCACAAGACGAGCAGGGCAGATCGCACAACGTGAGAGCTAACTCAGCACATCAGTTCAAAAGGAGGAGAAAGATGGTGCAGACAAACAGGGTAATTCATAGAATTTCGCACAAAAGTGGCGCACGCGGCTGGCGCACAGTGTGCGCGTGCGAATGTCTTGTGAATATTCATGGGTTTCAGCCTCCAAAACCAGCCGTGGCGCAGAGTGGCGCAGCGACCCTGCAGCTGCGCCAGTTACGCCCCAAGAACGCCCTTGCGCAAGGAAAAGCCATCAAAATTCCCAATTCATTGCAAAGGGCTGCGCTAACACTGGACCAGTATACAGGGCTGCCAAACAGCAAACGCCGAGCGGGGAACGTGTATTACTGGGGTGCGTGGGAAGTTCCACACGCGATTTCAGCAGGGTACGTGTATTTCTGGGGTGCGGGGAAGTTCAACACGCGATTACAGCAGGGTACCTGTATTACAGGGGTGCGCGGGAAGTTCCACACGCAATTCCAGCAGGGTACCTGTATTACAGGGGTGCGCGGGAAGTTCCACACGCAATTCCAGCAGGGTACGTGTATTTCTGGGGTGCGGGGAATTTTTACATACGATTTCAGCAGGGTACCAGTATTACTAGGGTGCGCGGGAAGTTCCACACACGATTTCAGCAGGGTACATGTATTTCTGGGGTGCGGGGAAGTTCAACATGCGATTACAGCAGGGTACCTGTATTACAGGGGTGCGCGGGACGTTCCACACGCGATTCCAGCAGGGTATGTGTATTTCTGGGGTGCGGGGAATTTTTACACGCGATTTCAGCAGGGTACCAGCATTACTGGGGTGCGCAGGAAGTTCCACACGCGATTTCAGCAGGGTACGTGTATTTTTGGGGTGCGGGGAAGTTCAACACGCGATTACAGCAGGGTACGTGTATTACAGGGGTGCGCGGGAAGTTCCACACGCGATTCCAGCAGGGTACGTGTATTTCTGGGGTGCGGGGAATTTTTACACGCGATTTCAGCAGGGTACCAGTATTACTGGGGTGCGTGGGAAGTTCCACACGCGATTTCAGCAGGGTATGTGTATTTCTGGGGTGCGGGGAAGTTCAACACGTGATTACAGCAGGGTACCTGTATTACAGGGGTGCGCGGGAAGTTCCACGCGCGATTCCAGAAGGGTACGTCTATTTCTGGGGTGCAGGGAATTCTTACACGTGATTTCAGCAGGGTACCAGTATTACTTGGGAGCGCAGGAAGTTCCACACGCGATTTCAGCAAGGTACGTGTATTTCTGGGGTGCGGGGAAGTTCAACACGCGATTACAGCAGGGTAGGTGTATTACAGGGGTGCGCGGGAAGTTCCACACGCGATTCCAGAAGGGTACGTGTATTCCTGGGGTGCGGGGAATTTTTACACGCGATTTCAGCAGGGTACCAGTATTACTGGGGTGCGCGGGAAGTTACACACGCGATTTCAGCAGGTTATGTGTATTTCTGGGGTGCGGGGAAGTTTAACACGCGATTTCAGCAGGGTAGGTGTCTTACTGGTGTGCACGGGAAGTTACACACGCGATTTCAGCAGGGTACGTGCATTTCTGGGGTGCGGGGAAGTTTGACATGCGATTTCAGCAGGGCACGTGTATTACAGGGGTGCGCGGGAAGTTACACACGTGATTTCAGCAGGGTATGTGTATTTCTGGGGTGCGGGGAAGTTGAACACGCGTTTACAGCAGGGTACGTGTATTACAGGGGTGCGCGGGAAGTTCCACACGCGATTCCAGCAGGGTACGTGTATTTCTGGGGTGCGGGGAATTTTTACACACGATTTCAGCAGGGTACCAGTATTACTGGGGTGCGCGGGAAGTTCCACACGTGATTTCAGCAGGGTATGTGTATTTCTGGGGTGCGGGGAAGTTCAACACGCGATTACAGCAGGGTACCCATATTACTGGGGTGCGCAGGAAGTTACACACGCGATTTCAGCAGGGTACGTGTATTTCTGGGGTGCGGGGAATTTTTACACGCGATTTCAGGAGGGTACCAGTATTACTGGGGTGCGCGGCAAGTTCCACCCATGCGATTTCAGCAGGGTACGTGTATTTCTGGGGTGCGGGGAAGTTCAACACGCGATTACAACAGGGTATGTGTATTACAGGGGTGTGCGGGAAGTTCCACACGCGATTCCAGCAGGGTACGTGTATTTCTGGGGTGCGGGGAATTTTTACACGCGATTTCAGCAGGGTACCAGTATTACTGGGGTGCGCGGGAAATTCCACACGCGATTTCAGCAGGGTACGTGTATTTCTGGGGTGCGCGGGAAGTTCCACACGCGATTTCAGCAGGGTACGTGTATTTCTGGGGTGCGTGGAAGTGTAACACGCGATCACAGCACGGTACCTGTATTACTGGGGTGCGCGGGAAGTTCCACATGCGATTTCAGCAGGGTACGTGTATTACTCGGGTGCAGGCCTGTTTCACACGCGATAGGCCCTGTGCGAGTGGGGTACGTGTATTTCAGGGGTGCAGGGGAGTCCTACACGTGAATTGGCAGTGTGGGTCCTCCCGGGTGTTCCCTCTACACCCTCCACGGCCCCTGCAGGCAGACCACACCACAGGGGACTACCCTGCACCCCTGGTCATGTCCCGCAGGCAGCCCATCCACCATGGGCATGCCCCCCCAGCCAAGCCACATGTCACCTTGCACTAGTGATCACCAACGCATTACCCCCTTGCACCCCCACCCCACAGCAGTGCAGGGCACCTGCCAGCAGGCACACACTCATGTCCCCCAGGACCCCCACCCCCCAGCAGTGCAGGGCACCTGCCAGTAGGCCCCCACTCATGTCCCCTTGCACACCCATCCCCCAGCACTGAGGGCCACCTGCCAGCAGGCCCCCACTCATGTCCCCTTGCACCCCCACCCACCAGCACTGAGGGGCACCTGCCAGCAGGCCCCCACTCGTGTCCCCTTGCACACCCACCCCCCAGCAGTGCGGAGCACCTGCCAACAGGCCCCGACACATGTCCCCTGCACCCCCATCCCCCAGCACTGAGGGGCACCTGCCAGCAGGCCCCCACACATGTCCCACTCATGTCCCCTTGCACCCCCACCCCCCAGCAGTGCGGGGCACCTGCCTGCATGCCCTGACACATGTCCCCCAGCCAACACGTCATCACAATCTAGATTCCTGGCCCTTATGGCCAGCCTCCACATGCCAAAGACCCACCCAAGTATTGCATCCACCCACATAGAAATGCCAATTACATGATACAACCCCATTGGCAAGTATGTAAATGAACACATGTCCGTCACACACACACAATGGGTGCAAGTGAATCTCAAAACCCATATCATGACATGCATGAAACCAATGAGATAATACCACACATCTAAGTTTGAAGAAAAACATTTATTAAAAGCAACATGAATGGAATTAAAATCAAACAAACGACAATGGGAATTAAAAAGGAAAAGCTGCATGTCCGTAAAATAATGAAAAACAACAAATCATAATCCAAAGGAAAGGTGTCCAAAGTCACAGTTCAAAAAATCAAATCCAAGGGAAAAACAAAAGTGAAAACCATTGCTCCATGGGTAAATAAAATAATAAAAAAGATGAATCCAATAGTGAACTATATACAGAAGAACAATCCAGGGTCCATGATCCCAACTGAAGAAATGAAACCTATCAAAAATACTACCTAATGAAAAACTATATACAGAAAGGTGGTGCATTGTCCAAGCACAACCAAAATAAAGAAAAAAACCAAAGGAAACCTAACACTATCTAACTATTTACAAGGGCAGCGGGAAAGTCCAACGGCTCACATGTTGATGTTCCGGGCCAGGGCATCATCGAACTCCTGCTCAATCTCCCAGAGGCGGTCCTCTTCCATGGCCCCGAGGGTTCGCAGGGACGATGACATCTGGAACTCAAGGTCCCTGCGAATGGCCTCGAGGCACTGGGCCCGCCTCAGGACCCTACGCATGGAGTTCTCCGCCCTGACCATCGTGAGCCGTGGCTCTTCCGCCCACTGCCGCTCCGCATCTATCGCATGGCCCAACCACTGCCACACGGAAGACACTTCCGGTCCAGGGTCCTCCTGCCCTCCGGCCGATGCCTGCCCCTCCGATGATGAAGGCCCCAAGCCATCATGGCTCCCACCTTGTTGCTGCTGCTGCTGTGCCACTGCCTGTGCCCTGGCTCCTGCTGCCTGCACATCCTCCTCCAGCTGGGGTGCAGTTGTTGAGGTGCCCACCCCTGCTGGACGTCCGACTCCCGACTGTGGCAGGGATGTGTCCTCCACCAGCCTGGCCGCAGGGTCAGAGGCAGCTCCACAGGGCACCCAGGTGACACATGGGTGGGAAGATGGCACGGAGGACGACTGGCGCATAGGGGGTTCAGTTGAGGAGGGGGTCGGAACAAGGTCCACAAAACAGAGGAATCCGGCCATGGTGAGCTGTCCCAGTGGGTCAACGCGGTCAACGAGCCATGCGAGAAGACGTGCAGTCTCCTCATAAAAAGACTGCAGGTCAGCTCGCATGGCACGTTGACGCAACGCCACCCCACCCAGGACAGGCTCAACACGGTGCCGGATAGCCACATCCGCAGGGAGAGGAAGGCCAGTTGGTGTAAGCCAATCCCCTCCCTGAGAACGGGTCTGGACGTAGGTATCCCTGCTGGTGCAAGATGATGCAGTCACAGGATCGGGGACAGGATTACACACAGGCACCTCCGCGGCGGCCTGTGCTGCCTCCTGTCCCTGCCCCTGCACTGCACCAGTAGCACCAGTGGAATCCCTACCTCCAGACCCCGTCTCTGTCCCTTGCACAGCCTCCTCCTCCACCAAACCCCCCACCAACCTGGATGACTCTGTGCCATCTTCCTCTGTTGGGCCCTGTGGGGTCTCAGCTGCCCCTTCGGCTGCCGAGGAGTCCAACTCCAACCTCCGCCTCTTGGACCTCCCCTCGGCAGCTGCGACCTGGGACGCAGCACCGGACTCCTCACTCCCCGACGAGATGACAACCTGGGAGGGGAGCCGGCCCTTGCGTCTCCGGCTGGCGGTGCGATCCCTGCCGCTGTGCTCCACAGCACCTTCTCCGCCCTCTTCATCAGTTGACGCTGCAGACAGGGAGAGATAGGAGACAGGCATCAGGGCACTGTACAATGGACTCATACACACATGACAGTTGTACATGAGTGGCATTGTCAAACTTCAGACATGGCATCACAATCCCCAACACACATGTCATTGCAACTCACACACATGAGCTATTCCACAGTCATATTGCAACAGCCAGCACCATCCATACACATACAAACAGCATGACCAGCCAAAGGTGAGCCAGACATCACATGAAACACAGGGAGTGCACTAGATATGCACACACGCCACCACAATTACATGCATGTGTATACCTCCGCCAACTGTCGCAGTGATGAGATTGGCATCCATGTCACATCTGGCAATCAGTCTCCTACATATCAGTCTCACATACATCCATGTTGCATCACTGTTGCACCCATGTCAAATACACACACATGCACATGTAGACGGTGCAGATACATGCAGCTGGAACCGACATCCATGTGTGACACCACAACCATGCCAACCTACATACACAGTAATCAAAACATGTGTTCTAACACATCAGCATTTGGCCTGCATGCTTACCCACACTTACAGCATCCATGTGTCTCATACATGAAAGGACTTGCATGTGTCAGCCTCACAGCCCTGTACATACACATCCATACATGGCCCTACAAAACCACATGTACAACCTGCACACTACTGGCACACCACCACACGCACAGCTTCCAATCAGTATGCATGTACACTTACTGCTCGACTCCAGACGGGTCTGCCTCTCAAGGACCTGGACGTGGAGCACTGGGAGTATGCGTTCCAGGACCCTCATCTGATGTTCCGACAGGTGGCCACGGCGCCCCTTAGCATCCGCTGCCTTCAAGAGGCGCCGGGCCTTGTTGAGGGTCCTGGACCTGAAGTCCTCCCAGCGCTTCTTGACATGTTGGAAGTCGCGGACTGCCACCCCCTCCGCGTTGATGGCAGTCACGATGTCCGTCCAGATCCTCGTCCGTCCTTCCTTGTCGGCGGCCGACCTTCCGAAGAGGGCATCATACTGCCCCAGGACTTGCTCCACCAGGACACCAACTTCGGTGGCAGTGAAGCTGGTGGCTCTCTGCCTCTCTGGCTGGGGGTTGCCAGTGGTGCCAGATGGTGTAGTGCCCGACATGGCAACCCCAGAGGCAGGTGTGGGTGGGCAACTGGGTCCTGGGGCTGGGCTGTGGAGCGATGGAATAGCAGTCGGGAGTCTTCGGTTCCAGCAGGGGTGGGCACAGCAACAGCACCCCGGGCTGATGTGCAGGCAGCAAATGGCAGGGCACTTGGGCAGCAGGCAATCAGGCAGCAGCAGATGGCAGGTGGGAGCGTGCTCAGGGCTCTGGGGGGCAGTAATTCGGCCTTCTGGGCAGGAGCGTGGTCTTCCGTGTGCGAACGTGTGGCCAGCTTGATACGGAGTGATTTGGCACGTGAAAATCTAGCACGTCAGCGTGTAATTTGTGGAAAGGCCCTTAGTGCGTAAGCGCGTCAGCACGCGTACGCGATTTCATTGGACGAAAGGCCCTTAGCGCGTAAGCGCGTCTGTGACGTGCACGCGCGGGTGTTTCCCTGAGCCCGGGTGCATGTTACACGTCCAAGAACTGCACGTCCGAGTGTCAGCTCGTGTAATTGGAGGTTAGGGCCTTAGCGGACGTGTGGGCCGGTTCAAAAGGTACGTGTAGGACGTCCTTTCCTTGTACATGCTTTTTGTGGAGAGCGAGTGGGTGAATTCTGTACTTCTTGTCGGTTCACACGCGATTTACTTCACAGCGTTTCTAGTTCGTACTCCCTGTTACCTCTGACAGCTTTTTTCTGATTTTCTGTTGGGCCTGTTTCCTCAAACAGCGTTCACTTCTTCTTTTGTCCTGTCTCCTCAGACAGTGTACAATTCTTCTTTAGGCAGGGGTGTTGCCAACGCGCACACGTGCGTATTTTTCACGCTCATTTTCCATGCAGACGGTGAGTCGCGCACGTAGTTACCAACTGTGCTTGCCCCGTGTGTCGCGTACCCCTTCAGAGGTCATTTTAGGCTGCGTGTAACACGCGTACGTTCATTTTTGTGTTTCTGGGTGCCACACCGTAGTGCGGGTTCATTTTTCCACGCACGTGGTCTACGAGGGGTTGGGTGCACGTTATTTTCTGTTTTTGGGGTGCATGTGCGTTGCGTGACACGTCATCTTTCCCCAGGGGTCACATACAGCCTTGCTAGAGCACTAGGGTACGAATTCCATCTAGTACCCTACCCCTTTGACCCCCAATTGCCCAGGACAATAGTTTACTGCAACTCCCATACGCACAACAACATCAGTGCCATGGTTGGGAGGCGACCAAGCGGTAAGGGTGGCAAAGGTGGCCGAGCCTCAAGAGGTGGCCGTGGTGGGCGCGGTAGGGGACGTGGCTGGGATTTGCAGGGTACCCCTAGCCCCCCATGTGTGGAGGACCAGTCAGGGACACCCATGCCCCCCCATAGTTTAGGGAAACGTGGCTGACACCACCTCTGCTCAGCCCTTGTTGGACCGGCCCATTGTGGCACCTGACCTGGCAGAGGGTGACTCCCAGGCTGACTTCCAGGTCGCCAAGTCTAGGCCACGTGTGGCGGTGCAAGTTGGTGTCACCAGGCCACGTGGATCAGGGGCAGCTATGTCATCTGCTGCCCCGAGTAGGCAGGGTGGGGAGGCTGCAGGGGCAGCTGCAGCTCCATCCACCCCAGCTCTGACTCTCCCAGCCAGGGCAGTGTTGGTCCCAGTCCATCTTGGTAACATTCCCCCTGACTTCGTAACACTTCTGCCAATGCCTGCACCAAGTTCCATGCTCAGTGTGCATTCCCACACTCCAACTACCCAGTCCGCCGGTGCTCCTGCCCCTAGTGGCCAGAGCGGCGTAGGTCACTCAGGATCCCCACCACCTTCCAAAAAAAAGAGGAAGAGTGCTCGTCCATTACAGGCTGATACCCCAGACACGGCTACGCAGTCCGGCACGCAAAGGAAGCCTAGCTTCAATGATGCCGAACGTGATGCACTTGTGCAGTATGTGTCCGCACATGACAGCGAAATGTTCATCACTTCAGGGTGCAAGACCACACCTGCTCAACGTCAGGCACACTGGCAGACCGTCGGGGACATCATAAGTGCCCTTGGATTAGTGAGGCGCACAGCTGGTGAGTGCTACAAGCGCTGGAATGACCTTACGCGCAGGGCAAAGAAAAAGCTGGCCTCAAGTCATGCCGCTACTCTGGTGACTGGAGGTGGGTCTCCACAAGAGGACATTGAACTCACTGTACATGAGTCTGTTGCTGGGACCTACGTCATAGAGGAACAGATCCAAGGTGTGGGAGAACTGCCAGATTACGAGGCATTGTCCGGTGAGTGCACATGCATGTGTGTGGGATCCATGTGTATGTTGTGTGTGTGAGGGTTTCTGATTGAGTGCCAGGTGAGGGTGTGTGGTTTGGGTCACCTATGTGCTTTATCCAAAACATTCTGTGCCCCTGGATTTGGGTATTACAGTATCCCTTCTGCCCACAGTAGACATTTTGTGCAACATCACGCCAGTTGCCCTTGAAGTGGCATCTTGCAACAACATTGTTCCGCATTTCTCATTGTTCATTCAGGCTGATTGTTTCGATCCACCCACTTTCACTACGCATTTCTCAGCCCTATTGTCAAACGATATGTGACATGCCTATGGTACATGCCATCTGTGTGATGGCATGTGTCATGTATGTGGATTGGACATGCCACTCACAGGCCAATGTGTGATGGCTCTGCTAGCTAGCATGTGTTGCTCTTCCATCTTGGTGTCATCAGTGTCTGACATTTTCCTCCCCTTTAAACTCAGTGACAGTGCATGCATGGGAGGGTTATAGTCACGTGGGACATGGGTCAATCAAGTACTGGTTCTGTAGCTTGTGAGGCCTAATTGTGTGCCATGGTGCTAATGCCTGTTTCCATTTTATGTCTTTCATGTTTCTGCAGGGGATGACGCACTTAATGCTGTTGAGGGTGAGGAGATGGTGCAGACCCAGGGGGGATCTCAGCCACAACCGGTGGGGGACGGGGTGTGGTGGTGGGTGAGAACCCACTCTTGCTGCAGACCGTTCTCTCCAGGGGTGTCTCTGGGTGCACCTCCCCAGACCTCTATTCAGGTGTTGATTTGGATGATGAGACCTATGTGGCTTCGCAGGTAGGTGTTTCTGGAAGGGATTCTGTTCTGTCCGACCCACCTGCACCAGGGGTACAGCCCACTATGGGGATGTCAGTGTTGGTAGGTCCGCCTTTGGTGGTTACGGATGCAGGGCCACACTCTGCAACATCTGATCCTGTTCCTGGGCCAGCAGATCAGAGGGGGAATGCAGTCCTGCAGCCTCAGGCAGTGCCGACACAGCAAGGCACAGTTGTCCTTGCCCTAGACAGGTGTGGTGCCCGCCAACGTGGTGGCCGTACGCCACCAGGCAATACCGCATGGGAGAAATCCATATACGGTATGGCAAACCAACAGGCAGCAGCATCTGAGATGATGGCTGAAGCTATGGAGAGGGTGGCCACTTCCATTGTCCCCCCAGAAAGGCAGATGGAGCAACTACAGCAGGCAACAGACTCCATTTGCCGATCACTCACGGAGGACATGTTGGTGTCCAACAGGGACAGACGGGTGGCCCTGGACACTCTGCGGGAAGCCATTTCTTTAGAGTCCCAGGGCCAGAGGGAAGCCCTGAGGGTAGAAGTCCATCACCTCAGGCAGACTCTTGTGGACCTTGAGGCTTCCACTGTCACGAGGACAGAACAGCTGCTGGAGCGGGTCACACGTACGCTCTCAGCAGAGATGCAGGCAACTCGGGAGGAGGTCCGGGCATCACGTCAGGTGGTGCATGGGGATCTCCGCACCATATTCCTCCAGAACGAGACCTTCCACACCTGCATGCTTGCTGCCATGGAGGACCAGACTAGGGCTTTGCGTGGGCTGCATCCCATAGCACCACCACCTCCTGTGGCGGCAGCAGCACAGAGTGATGAGAGCGACCACAGTGATTCTGAATCTCTCACGATAGCGCAGCCGTGCAGGCCATGAGCCCATGGAGGTGTTTTTTTTTCGCAACATCCACACAGGTGGCTGTTGGTGTGCACCCTGTCCTCGGACCTCCTGGGTGGCCTCCCCCACCCACCTGACCCCCACATGGCCATTTTTGATTTTTGATTTTTGGTTTTTGATTTTTGAGTTTTTGTTACAGTGTGTTGCCTTGTGTGGTTCCCGTGGGCATCCACTGTATTCCGGCTGGGCACATGCAGGCTTGTCCTGAGTTTGGGTTAGATGCTTGGGTTCGTGAGACACACACCCCTCCTGCTTCCCGTTTCCATGGGCTTGCAAAGGGTGTGCCCAAGTGACAGTGACTTACACAGTGACGTTGGACTCCCATGACATGTGTGGGCAGTCTGTAGTCAATACTGTGTATACATTCCTAGTGCATATTGTTGTAGTATTGTACACTGCATGGTGTATTGATGTGTGCTTGTGCATCCATGTCTCCCTCCTAATTTGCAGGTTCATTCCTCATGTCTTCACAAGGCCGTCTACTTTGGAGATGGAGTTCATGTTGTAAGCAGTGCACTTCTAGATTTGCGTGGCACCAACACTGTACAGTTGGAAGTGGTCGATGTGCTAGCATCACCAGGTTGTAAGACTACGTATCCTTTAACTTAGTACTGTCATGTGAATGCTATAACATCCAGGTGAACAATCTCAGGCTGGTATGGTTGTGACAGTTGACTGTCACTTGACTCATCATCATTGATAGTCAGCTGATATGTGCCAGGGCTGTGTGCACTCCACAGGGGTGTGATTTTAGGTGAAGTAATTAGCCACCAGCTGCGTACGGGCTACCTCACCCCGTGTCCTTTGCCCTCCCATGCGCAGCGGGCGTGCATGTGGTTGGGGATGTGGGGGCACCACCATGTCCACGGGCAGGCCCCGGCGTGTTGCAACGTTGTGCAGGACACATGCTGCCACTATGATCCTGCACAATACTGGGGGAGCGTATAACAGCTGCCCACCAGAACGGTCAAGGGAGCGAAAGCGTGACTTGAGCACTCCGAATGTGCGCTCCACTATGCCCCGGGTTGCAATATGGGCTGTGTTGTATCTTACCTCGGGTGGCGTGGTGGGGTTCCGAATTGGCGTCATCATGTGGGTGCTCAGAGGGTAGGCACTGTCCCCTGGGGAGGTGGTGATGGGTATCATTAGTGGGGTTGTGACATTACTCAGCATCTGACATGCATGCATGTGCTGTGGCATTTATACTCACCGATCAGCCATGTATCGCCATGCCGCCCAGCTTCTAGGTCCCGGTTTAGGGTTGACATTCTGTAAATGAAACTGTCGTGGGTGGACCCTGGATAGTTGGCATATACTGAGGTGATGATTCCCTTGGCATCACATACTACCTGGACGTTGATGGAAATCCAGTGCTTGCTGTTTCTATAGATGTGCTCAGATACCCTGGGGGGACGTAGAGCCACATGGGTGCAGTCAATGGCACCTAGCACTTTGGGGAAGTGTGCCACCCCATAAAAATCCTGGACGACAGCCTGCCTTTCTGCAGGTGTTCTGGGCATGTATATGTGCCTGCGTACTGATGGCCGTGCAGTCATGATGGCCAAGACCTGGTGTAGGCAGCATGACTGCGTGGCCTGTGACACCCCCCCCACTATGGCACTTGTCCGCTGAAATGATCGAGTGGCCAAGAAGTGCAGTACATTAAGGACCTTCTGCAGGGGGCTGAGTGCTTGGGAGCAGAGGCTGGGTGATGTGAGGTCATCCTCCCACTCACTGACCAGGTCGAGTATTATGTGAGGTGGAAACCTGTACCTCCCATACACGTGGTCATCAGGCATCCCAAAAAGGCTGGTTCTGGGTGTAAAAATTCTGGCCCTGACTTTCCTCCTCCTCCTCCTGCGATATCCCACGGCCACTGCTGCTAGGAACGGTATATTCATCCTGGCGTCTGAGCTTGTTTGTTGTTTGAGCGTACTTTTATGCTGCGCGGGTCGACGTACGCCTGCTTCCTGCTGGCGTACGTGTTTCCGTATTAGCGCATCTTTTTTGGCGTGTGGTGTGGGCGTTCCGCGCATTTGCCTCCTGTACTTCCACACCCACCACAGTAATACACGTACCCCGCTTGCCCAGGCCCAATCGCGTGTAAAACTTCACGCGAGCCACTGAAGTACACGTACCCCGCTCGCCCAGGCCCAATTGCGTGTAAAACTTCCCGCGAGCCCCTGAAGTACATGTACCCCACTCGCCCAGGCCCAATCGCGTGTGAAACTTCCCGCGAGCCCCTGAAGTACACGTACCCCGCTCGCCCAGGCCCAATCGCGTGTAAAACTTCCTGCGAGCCCCTGAAGTACACGTACCCCGCTCGCCCAGGCACAATCGCGTGTGAAACTTCCAGCGCACCCGCGAAATACACACTATTTTAGACACAGCGGGTGTCCGTGTTTGTCGCGTACCCCTTTGCACGTCATTTGTCCTAGAGGGCCACAGTATGGGACATTCATCAGACATGGGACATGAGTGGAGGCCTGCTGGCAGGTGCCCTGCACTGCTGGGGGTGGGGGTGCAAGGGGACATGAGTGGGGGCCTGCTGGCATGTGCCCTGCACTGCTGGGGGGTGGGGGTGCAAGGGGACATGAGTGGGACATAAGTGGGGGCCTGCTGGCAGGTTCCCTGCACTGCTGGGGGCTGGGGGTGCTGGGGGACATGAGTGGGGGCCTGCTGGCAGGTGCCCCTCAGTGCTGTGGGGTGGGTGTGCAAGGGGACATGAGTGGGGGCCTGCTGGCAGGTGCCCCTCAGTGCTGGGGGGTGGGGGTGCTGGGGGACATGAGTGGGGGCCTGCTGGCAGGTGTCCTGTACTGCTGGGGGGGTGCAAGGGGACATGAGTGGGGGCCTGCTGGCAGGAGCCCTGCACTGCTGGGGGGTGGGGTTACAAGGGGACATGAGTGGGACATGAGTGGGGGCCTGCTGGCAGGTGCCCCTCAGTGCTGGGGGGTGGGTGTGCAAGGGGACATGAGTGGGGGCCTGCTGGTGGTGCCCCTTAGTGCTGCTGGGGGGTGGGGGTGCTGGGGGACATGAGTGGGGGCCTGCTGGTAGGTGCCCTGCACTGCTGGGGGTGGGGGTGCAAGGGGACATGAGTGGGGGCCTGCTGGCAGGTACTCTGCACTGCTGGGGGGTGGGGGTGCTGGGGGACATGAGTGGGGGCCTGCTGGCAGGTGCCCCTCAGTGCTGGGGGGTGGGTGTGCAAGGGACATGAGTGGGGGCCTGCTGGCACGTGCCCCTCAGTGCTGGGGGTTGGGGGTGCAAGGGGACATGAGTGGGACATGAGTGGGGGCCTGCTGGCTGGTGCCCTGCACTGCTGGGGGGTGGGTGTGTAAGGGGACATGAGTGGGACATGAGTGGGGGCCTGCTGGCAGGTGCTCTGCGCTGCTGGGGGTGGGGGTGCAAGGGGACATGAGTGGGACATGAGTGGGGGCCTGCTGGTAGGTGCCCTGCACTGCTGGGGGGTGGGGGTGCAAGGGGACATGAGTGGGGGCCTGCTGGCAGGTGCACTGCACTGCTGGGGGGTGGGGATGCAAGGGGACATGAGTGGGGGCCTGCTGGCAGGTGCCCCTCAGTGCTGGGGGCTGGGGTGCTGGGGGACATGAGTGGGGTCCTGCTGGAAGGTGCCCCTCAGTGCTGGGGGGTGGGGGTGCTGGGGGACATGAGTGGGGGCCTGCTGGCAGGTGCCGCTCAGTGCTGGGGGGTGGGTGTGCAAGGGGACATGAGTGGGGGCCTGCTGGCAGGTGCCCCTCAGTGCTGGGGGGTGGGGGTGCTGGGGGACATGAGTGGGGGCCTGCTGGCAGGTGCCCTGCACTGCTGGGGGGTGGGGGTGCAAGGGGACATGAGTGGGACATGAGTGGGGGCTGCTGGCAGGTGCCCTTCACTGCTGGGGGGTGGGGGTGCAAGGGGACATGAGTGGGACATGAGTGGGGGCCTGCTGGCAGGTGCCCTGCACTGCTGGGGGGTGGGGGTGCAAGGGGACATGAGTGGGACATGAGTGGGGGCCTGCTGGCAGGTGCCCTGTACTGTTGGGGCGTGGGTGTGCAAGGGGACATGAGTGGGGGCCTGCTGGCAGGTGCCCCTCAGTGCTGGGGGGTGGGTGTGCAAGGGGACATGAGTGGGGGCCTGCTGGCAGGTGCCCCTCAGTGCTGGGGGGTGGGTGTGCAAGGGGACATGAGTGGGGGCCTGCTGGCAGGTACCCTGCACTGCTGGGGGTGGGGGTGCAGGGGGACATGAGTGGGACATGAGTGGGGTCCTGCTGGCAGGTGCCCTGCACTGCTGGGGGGTGGGTGTGCAAGAGGACATGAGTGAGGCATGAGTGGGGGCCTGCTGGCAGATGCCCTGCACTGCTGGGGGTGGGGGTGCAAGGGGACATGAGTGGGGGCCTGCTGGCAGGTGCCCTGCACTGCTGGGGGTGGGGTGCAAGGGGACATGAGTGGGGGCCTGCTGGCATTTGCCCTGCACTGTTGGTGGTGCAAGGGGATATGAGTGGGACATGAGTGGGGGCCTGCTGGCAGGTGCCCTGCACTGCTGGGGGGTGGGGGTGCAAGGGGACATGAGTGGGGGCCTGCTGGCAGGTGCACTGCACTGCTGGGGGGTAGGGGTGCAAGGGGACATGAGTGGGGGCCTGCTGGCAGGTGGCCCTCAGTGCTGCAGGGGGCTGAGTGCTTGGGAGCAGAGGCTGGGTGATGTGAGGTCATCCTCCCACTCACTGACCAGGTCGAGTATTATGTGAGGTGGAAACCTGTACCTCCCATACACGTGGTCATCAGGCATCCCAAAAAGGCTGGTTCTGGGTGTAAAAATTCTGGCCCTGACTATCCTCCTCCTCCTCCTGCGGTATCCCACGGCCACTGCTGCTAGGAACGGTATATTCATCCTGGCGTCTGAGCTTGTTTGTTGTTTGCGCGTACTTTTATGCTGCGCGGGTCGACGTACACCTGCTTCCTGCTGGCGTACGTGTTTCCGTATTAGCGCCTCTTTTTTGGCGTGTGCGTGTGGGCGTTCCGCGCATTTGCCTCCTGTACTTCCACGCCCACCACAGTAATACACGTACCCCGCTTGCCCAGGCCCAATCGCGTGTAAAACTTCACGCGAGCCACTGAAGTACACATACCCCGCTCGCCCAGGCCCAATTGCGTGTAAAACTTCCCGCGAGCCCCTGAAGTACATGTACCCCACTCGCCCAGGCCCAATCGCGTGTGAAACTTCCCGCGAGCCCCTGAAGTACACGTACCCCGCTCGCCCAGGCCCAATCGCGTGTAAAACTTCCCGCGAGCCCCTGAAGTACACGTACCCTGCTCGCCCAGGCACAATCACGTGTGAAACTTCCCGCGCACCCCCGAAATACACACTATTTTAGACACAGCGGGTGTCTGTGTTTGTCGCGTACCCCTTTGCACGTCATTTGTCCTAGAGGGCCACAGTATGGGACATTCATCAGAGCTGTATATACAGCTTTTTGTTAGCGCACATTTTTTTAATGCGCAGGGACGCTACCGCCTGCCTTCGTGTGGCGGACATGTGTTGATGTACATAGTTGACTTTTGGTTTGTGTCATGGGATCGCCATTTCACTGCTGTGGGGTGGGGGTTCAAGGGGACATGAGTGGGACATGAGTGGGGGCCTGCTGGCAGGTACCCCTCAGTGCTGGGGGGTGGGTGTGCAAGGGGACATGAGTGGGGGCCTGCTGACAGGTGCCCCTCAGTGCTGGGGGGTGGGTGTGCAAGGGGACATGAGTGGGGGCCTGCTGGCAGGTGCCCTGCACTGCTGGGGGTGGGGGTGCAAGGGGACATGAGTGTACCATGAGTGGGGGCCTGCTGGCAGGTGCCCTGCACTGCTGGGGGGTGGGTGTGCAAGGGGACATGAGTGGGACATGAGTGGGGGCCTGCTGGCAGGTGCCCTGCACTGCTGGGGGTGGGGGTGCAAGGGGACATGAGTGGGGGCCTGCTGGCAGGTGCCCCTCAGTGCTGGGGGGTGGGGGTGCAAGGGGACATTAGTGGGACATGAGTGGGGGCCTGCTGGCAGGTGCCCTGCACTGCTGGGGGTTGGGGGTGCAAGGAGACATGAGTGGGACATGAGTGGGGGCCTGCTGGCAGGTGCCCTGCACTGCTGGGGGGTGGGTGTGCAAGGGCACATGAGTGGGACATGAGTGGAGGCCTGCTGGCAGGTGCCCTGCACTGCTGGGGGTGGGGGTGCAAGGGGACATGAGTGGGGGTCTGCTGGCATGTGCCCTGCACTGCTGGGGGCTGGGGGTGCTGGGGGACATGAGTGGGGGCCTGCTGGCAGGTGCCCCTCAGTGCTGGGGGGTGGGTGTGCAAGGGGACATGAGTGGGGGCCTGCTGGCATGTGCCCCTCAGTGCTGGGGGGTGGGGGTGCTGGGGGACATGAGTGGGGGCCTGCTGGCAGGTGCCCCTCAGTGCTGGGGGGTGGGTGTGCAAGGGGACATGAGTGGGGGCCTGCTGGCATGTGCCCCTCAGTGCTGGGGGGTGGGGGTGCTGGGGGACATGAGTGGGGGCCTGCTGGCAGGTGTCCTGCACTGCTGGGGGGGGTGCAAGGGGACATGAGTGGGGGCCTGCTGGCAGGAGCCCTGCACTGCTGGGGGGTGGGGGTACAAGGGGACATGAGTGGGACATAAGTGGGGTCCTGCTGGCAGGTGCCCCTCAGTGCTGGGGGGTGGGTGTGCAAGAAGACATGAGTGGGGGCCTGCTGGCAGGTGCCCCTTAGTGCTGCTGGGAGGTGGGGGTGCTGGGGGACATGAGTGGGGGCCTGCTGGTAGGTGCCCTGCACTGCTGGGGGTGGGGGTGCAAGGGGACATGAGTGGGGGCCTGCTGGCAGGTACCCTGCACTGCTGGGGGGTGGGGGTGCTGGGAGACATGAGTGGGGGCCTGCTGGCAGGTGCCCCTCAGTGCTGGGGGGTGGGTGTGCAAGGGGACATGAGTGCGGGCCTGCTGGCAGGTGCCCCTCAGTGCTGGGGGTTGGGGTTGAAAGGGGACATGAGTGGGACATGAGTGGGGGCCTGCTGGCCGGTGCCCTGCACTGCTGGGGGGTGGGTGTGTAAGGGGACATGAGTGGGGGCCTGCTGGCAGGTGCCCTGCGCTGCTGGGGGTGGGGGTGCAAGGGGACATGAGTGGGACATGAGTGGGGGCCTGCTGGTAGGTGCCCTGCACTGCTGGGGGGTGGGGGTGCAAGGGGACATGAGTGGGGGCCTGCTGGCAGGTGCATTGCACTGCTGGGGGGTGGGGATGCAAGGGGACATGAGTGGGGGCCTGCTGGCAGGTGCCCCTCAGTGCTGGGGGCTGGGGGTGCTGGGGGACATGAGTGGGGTCCTGCTGGCAGGTGCCCCTCAGTGCTGGGGGGTGGGGTTGCTGGGGGACATGAGTGGGGGGCTGCTGGCAGGTGCCGCTCAGTGCTGGGGGGTGGGTGTGCAAGGGGACATGAGTGGGGGCCTGCTGGCAGGTGCCCCTCAGTGCTGGGGGGTGGGGGTGCTGGAGGACATGAGTGGGGGCCTGCTGGCAGGTGCCCTGCACTGCTGTGGGGTGGGGGGTGCAAGGGGACATGAGTGGGGGCCTGCTGGCAGGTGCCCTGCACTGCTGGGGGGTGGGGGTGCAAGGGGACATGAGTGGGACATGAGTGGGGGCTGCTGGCAGGTGCCCTTCACTGCTGGGGGGTGGGGGTGCAAGGGGACATGAGTGGGGGCCTGCTGGCAGGTGCCCTGCACTGCTGGGGGGTGGGGGTGCAAGGGGACATGAGTGGGACATGAGTGGGGGCCTGCTGGCAGGTGCCCTGCACTGCTGGGGGGTGGATGTGCAAGGGGACATGAGTGTGGGCCTGCTGGCAGGTGCCCCTCAGTGCTGGGGGGTGGGTGTGCAAGGGGAAATGAGTGGGGGCCTGCTGGCAGGTGCCCCTCAGTGCTGGGGGGTGGGTGTGCAAGGGGACATGAGTGGGGGCCTGCTGGCAGGTACCCTGCACTGCTGGGGGGTGGGGGTGCAGGGGGACATGAGTGGGACATGAGTGGGGTCCTGCTGACAGGTGCCCTGCACTGCTGGGGGGTGGGTGTGCAAGAGGACATGAGTGGGGCATGAGTGGGGGCCTGCTGGCAGGTGCCCTGCACTGCTGGGGGTGGGGGTGCAAGGGGACATGAGTGGGGGCCTGCTGGCAGGTGCCCTGCACTGCTGGGGGTAGGGGTGCAAGGGGACATGAGTGGGGGCCTGCTGGCAGGTGCCCTGCACTGCTGGGGGGTGGGTGTGCAAGGGGACATGAGTGGGACATGAGTGGGGGCCTGCTGGCAGGTGCCCTGCACTGCTGGGGGTGGGGTACAAGGGGACATGAGTGGGGGCCTGCTGGCATTTGCCCTGCACTGCTGGGGGTGCAAGGGGATATGAGTGGGACATGAGTGGGGGCCTGCTGGCAGGTGCCCTGCACTGCTGGGGGGTGGGGGTGCAAGGGGACATGAGTGGGGGCCTGCTGGCAGGTGCACTGCACTGCTGGGGGGTAGGGATGCAAGGGGACATGAGTGGGGGCCTGCTGGCAGGTGGCCCTCAGTGCTGGGGGCGGGGGGTGCTGGGGGACATGAGTGGTGGCCTGCTGGCAGGTGCCCCTCAGTGCTGGGGGGTGGGTGTGCAAGGGGACATGAGTGGGGGCCTGCTGACAGGTGCCCCGCAGTGCTGGGGGGTGTGGGTGCTGGGGGACATGAGTGGGGGCCTGCTGGCAGGTGCCCTGCACTGCTGTGGGGTGGGGGTGCAAGGGGACATGAGTGGAGGCCTGCTGGCAGGTGCCCTGCACTGCTGGGGGGTGGGGGTGCAAGGGGACATGAGTGGGACATGAGTGGGGGCCTACTGGCAGGTGCCCTGCACTGCTGGGGGATGGGGGTGCAAGGGGACATGAGTGGGACATGAGTGGGGGCCTGCTGGCAGGTGCCCTGCACTGCTGGGGCGTGGGGGTGCAACGGGACATGAGTGGGACATGAGTGGGGGCCTGCTAGCAGGTGCCCTGCACTGCTGGGGGGTGGGGGTGCAAGGGGACATGAGTGCAACATGAGTGGGTGCCTGCTGGCAGGTGCCCCTCAGTGCTGGGGGTGGGTGTGCAAGGGGGCATAAGTGGGGGCCTGCTGGCAGGTGCCCTGCACTGCTGGGGGGTGGGGGTGGAGGGGGTCATGCGTTGGTGATCAGTAGTGCAAGCTGACATGTGGCTTGCCTGGGGGGCATGCCCATGGTGGATGGGCTGCCTGCGGGACATGACCAGGGGTGCAGGGTAGTCCCCTGTGGTGTGGGCTGCCTGCAGGGGCCGTGGAGGGTGTAGAGGGAACACCTGGGAGGACCCACACTGCCAATTCACGTGTAGGACTCCCCTGCACCCCAAATATACACCTACCCCACTCGCACAGTGCCTGTCGCGTGTGAAACTTCCCGCGCACCCCCGAAATACACATACCCCGCTCGCCCAAGGCCAATCGCGTGTGAAACTTCCCGCGCACCCCAGATTTACACGTACCCAGGCCAATTGCGTGTGAAACTTCAGCCGAACCCCAGGAATACACGCACCCCACTCGCACAGGGCCTATCGTGTGTGAGACTTCCCGCGAACCCGAGATTTACACGTACCCAGGCCAATTGCGTGTGCAACCTCACGCGAACCCCAGGAATACACGCACCCCACTCGCACAGGGCCTATCGCGTGTGAAACTTCCCGCGAACCCCAGATTTAGACACACCCCGCTCGCCCAAGGCCAATCGCGTGTGAAACTTCCTGCGCACCCCTGGAATACACGTATCCCGCTCCCTCAGGCACGATCGCGTGTAGAACTTCACGCGCACCCCTGAAATACACGTACCCAGCTCCCCCAGGCCCGATTGCGTGTAAAACTTCCCGCGCACACCCGAAATACACGCACAAGCTAATTTTTCACACAGCGGGTGTCGCTGTTTGTCGCGTACCCCTTTGCACGTCATTTGCCCTAGGGGGCCACAGTATGGGACATTCATCAGAGCTGTATATTCGTGCTTTTTGTTAGCGCACATTTTGGCGTACATTTTCTTCCAGCGCAGGGACGCTACCGCCTGCCTTCGTGTGGCGGACGGGTTTGGGTCTGTGCGCGTCTTTGCCCGTGCGCTGGTTTGGCCTATTCGATTCCATGAATACGTGTTGTAGGCAAGCGTGTGGGCGTTCTGCGCCCTTGCCTCCTGTACTTCCCCCGTGACGCCCACATTTTCACGGGTTGTTCCCCATTCCGAGTGTTACGCCCCATGTTCCGCACGCGCACGGACTTCCATGAATAGATGTGCGCTGGTTTCCCTGCGATATTTGGACTTGCACTGCGATTTTCGCTCTTTCACTGCGAACCCCACGTTTTCGCACGCTTGCGCCGAAATTTTCAGCGCACATTAATTCCATGAATCGGCTTCAGAGAGGGTGACAAGGAGACAAGCAACCTTGCCCTTTTCAACCAAGGCCTGTGAAACCTCTGCAGAAAGGATAACTCTGCGAACAAAAGATAGAGTGTGTTGCAGCAGATGTCTATGGTACGCGAGACCCTCCTCCGCTGATAACCAAGCCGGGAAAGAACGCTGGTCTCGGAGGTACCAACCTTGACTCCAAGGATAAAGAAAGGCACGTGGTTCATCACAGCCGGTGAGTCAGGGGGGAAAATAAATAAGAAACCGAACTGTGTTGAAGGAAAAGTAGCCAAGGGCTAATTTGAACTTTGAAAGGCTTGATGATACATTGATAAAAGAAGGGGAAAACCAGCAACAGAGGAGTACGGCACCACGTGGGTGCTCAAGCAGGAAACTCTGGGCGATTATCCGATGATAGAAACTACTGTAACCAGAAGCTCTTGGGAACAGGTGAAGAACAATCAAAGTAGTCATACAGGGGTCTTGTAAAATCCTCTGTACCGTCGAAAGTCTTTCACTGGCAAATGATTGCAAAAGCTAAGGGAAGTGAATCCCGCATTGTGAAAATGAGTACATGAACTGTATATCGGTAAATTAACGAGAGTAAATCTGTCAGAGGGAAACCGACGAGGGGCAAAGCCCGAAAATCTGGTTAAAAAGACATTGAGATTTGTGAAACCAAGAAGTATTGCAAGACAAGGGGAAGGGAAGTGTCCCCCTTATCATTTGGGATCCAAGCCCAGCCGAGGGAGGTCCAGGGGTGGAAAGCTATCACCCAAGTCCACTGAGAAGGGAACTGTCTTGTGAATTTGTTGAATACAATTTCTGAGGGATCTGCGCCCAAAAGAGGGGGACCCATTGGTGAAGCCATCACCCAAAGTGTTCATAGAACAGAATTTTTGTGTTTGTTGAGAGCATCAGGCCTCGAAGGCGAGAGACTTTATTGAAAAGAGACTTAACCATCGAAGAACCTGATAGCTGATACGGAACTGTTAGCTCGTGCTGGGACGGCTTGAACATATGCTGTGCTCCAAAGTCCCACCTTGTCCCATGCTAAAAACGTGGAGAGTGAGACCTCAAGGCATCACATCCTGACTTAATATTAGAACACTGTTTCCTTTGTTTTGAAACTCTATCCCACACTCTTTCTGTGATTAGTTGTAAGGATTTGGCGATAGGTTTAGTATAGGCCCTTTTATTTTGACACGAAGCCACTAGGACTGCCTTATTTTTCATTTGATGGTCGACGCATGCTCCCAACTTAGATTTAGGTTTAGTTTAGGCGTTTTTCCAACCCATGTAAACAGTTTAATAAACACCCTTGAACTGTGATCACTTGTGTCTGTCTTTACTGTTGCCACCATGAGTTCCTTACAATGTCTACGTGAGAATCTAGATCTTTAGCTATGATCAATTCTGTGTCTGAAGAAAATGGCTAAAAGGGAGGAGTCACCTGCCCTCAGAGATTGCTTACACAGACTAATGTTTGACAATATATGACAACATATTTACCACCCCCAATGAGGTGCATAATGTGTTAGTGGAAGTTGTTTATGTAGCCAACTTGGAGGCAGTGCAGCTGAAGTGTCCCAGCTCATAAGCAATCCTTGAATCCGGTAGACAATGTGATCCTAGGCAGGGCATCGGATCTCACCATACAGTACTGCATACGGCCTTCAGTGGACATGCTTTGCCTTCTACCGCTTTGATGGCATTCTTCAGTCCATGGTCTGCTGCTTCTTTTCCTGTAAGTGAAAAGGCCCTTAACATAGAGTAGACCCAATGCCACAGACCACATGAGCTTATTTTTAGCCCTGCTTCCTCCACAAAGGTTCAGTTGTTTCAAAAATGCCCAGTGTTCTTCTTCACATAACGAATAAAAAGTGGAATGATTGTATGAAACAACGACTGTACGCAGAACCCCTTACCACGGTTTCTTTTGGTGGGTGTATTTAAATCTTTACAATACAGGAGTAAAATCCAGATACGACTTGTTTAATTTCACATTGATTACGATTCTGGTAGATTCAGACTTCCATTTCTTTTTTATATTGTTGGTTTATCGTGTGATGTTTGCACAATGCAATCCATGCATACACAAAACAATGTACTTTAGTTCTTGAAGGTCGACAATTCACCAGTAATGACACTATGCTGCATATGACAATACATGGAAAACAACGTGGACAGCTGCTGAAATTGCAGACTGACCTCAAATCCCAGCTTCTCCACCTAAACACCGCATATGACCCTGGGCAACGAAAATAATCTCAAAATGGACAGTCCCAAAATGTTTCAAAATTGTCATTACATAAAAGTGGTTTAGTTCTCTGGATATGCTGTATAAAATAGCCTCACCCATGGTTTAACATGCTGCAGGTTTGCTTCATATTTAACAATAGTGACCATTCACATATTTTAAACCACAACCCATTGCTTCTTCGCCTGCTTGTGGGAACACCACTTGAACACCATCTCCCGCTTCTAATCTCAGTCTAGGTATGGATAACTGTTCTTTCCTTGTAACTTTGATTCCGTATCATTTATCTATGCTACGGTATGTATACCTTCCTTGTTGCAACCACTTTGGCCCTCATTACGACCCTGGCGGAGGTCCATGGTGCAATTTGCACCATGGACCATGGCGCAGAGCTGCCAACTCCGCCATGGGGGTTGGCGGACTTACCGCCCCATTCCGACCTTGGCGGGGCGGTTAGTCCCCAATCCCCATTTACCCTTCCCCATTCCCATTTTTGCCCCATAGGGTATAATGGGAGTGGGGAAGGCGTTAATTACGCCACCGTAGATTACGGTGGCGTAATTAACAAGAGGTCCCGTAGCGCCATGGATTTTTCCGCCCGGAAAATCCGGGCGAAAAATCACCATGGCGCTACGGAAAGTCTTAATCTGGCGGAGAGGTACGCCATGCATTACGCTGGCGTATACCCCTCTCCGCCAGGGTCGTAATGAGGGCCTTTGTCTCCTGCTCACTGTGCTTAGAGAGGCTCAGTTTCACCTCACTGATGATGCCCAACAAGGCTTAAACACGTGTATGGGGTTGCTGATGGTATTCTTGTTCAGAGAGGAATTGCCATAGCATTTCGGTGCTGGACTGCCCTTGTGGGCAGGACAAAGACTGATATGCAAATGGATATTTCCCATCTGTGAAGGTACAGTGAGCAAAAAGCAATGGCTGCGAACTCTCAATGTGGTTAATAACCACTGAACAGGTTATCATGCCTTGTTCTTTCGAGAGAGGGGCGCCTGCTACCTTTTTTTGTATTTTTGAAAGGAACTTGGGGTTGGTCACCCTAGGTTACCTGGGGGCAACCAGACGTGGACTCCCTGCTCACTGTGCTTAGAGAGGCTCAGTTTCACCTCACTGATGATGCCCAACAAGGCTTAAACACGTGTATGGGGTTGCTGATGGTATTCTTGTTCAGAGAGGAATTGCCATAGCATTTCGGTGCTGGACTGCCCTTGTGGGCGGGACAAAGACTGATATGCAAATGGATATTTCCCATCTGTGAAGGTACAGTGAGCAAAAAGCAATGGCTGCGAACTCTCAATGTGGTTAATAACCACTGAACAGGTTATCATGCCTTGTTCTTTCGAGAGAGGGGCGCCTGCTACCTTTTTTTGTATTTTTGAAAGGAACTTGGGGTTGGTCACCCTAGGTTACCTGGGGGTAACCAGACGTGGACTCCCTGCTCACTGTGCTTAGAGAGGCTCAGTTTCACCTCACTGATGATGCCCAACAAGGCTGAAACACATGCATGGGGTTGCTGATGGTACTCTTGTTCAGAGAGGAATTGGCATAGCATTTCGGTGCTGGACTGCCCTTGTGGGCGGGACAAAGACTGATATGCAAATGGTATTTCCCATCTGTGAAGGTACAGTGAGCAAAAAGCAATGGCTGCGAACTCTCAATGTGGTTAATAACCACTGAACAGGTTATCATGCCTTGTTCTTTCGAGAGAGGGGCGCCTGCTACCTTTTTTTGTATTTTTGAAAGGAACTTGGGGTTGGTCACCCTAGGTTACCTGGGGGCAACCAGACGTGGACTCCCTGCTCACTGTGCTTAGAGAGGCTCAGTTTCACCTCACTGATGATGCCCAACAAGGCTGGAACACGTGTATGGAGTTGCTGATGGTACTCTTGTTCAGAGAGGAATTGCCATAGCATTTCGGTGCTGGACTGCCCTTGTGGGCGGGACAAAGACTGATATGCAAATGGATATTTCCCATCTTTGAAGGTACAGTGAGCAAAAAGCAATGGCTGCGAACTCTCAATGTGGTTAATAACCTGCCTTGTTCTTTCGAGAGAGGGGCGCCTGCTACCTTTTTTTGCACTTTGTCTCCTGTACCACTGCCTGAGCACTAGTACATTCTGTGAGGCTGCTCATCTGTTTCCAGGGACGTCATTTCACCAAAATGCCAGGGGTAGCGGAAGTGATATCACACAACCCTTGACCCCCTGATGACATTACAGGAAATGATGTCATTTGACCCCACCCCAAAGTGATATCGCGGGAAGCGATGGAACACGACCTTTCACCCGTTGACAAAACAAGAAATGGCATCACATAGCATTGTACACTACGAAAAATATGGTTACGATATCACTATAATGTGATGTACATTTCATACAAGAATGGAACGCCATATGTATCATTAAGATCAGTGTGTATAGGCCCATATTACCAAATTACTGTGAATGGAAGCAGACGTCCATGGCCAAATAATAATGATGTGTTATTATATAGCACTTACGCTTAAGCGCTTTATATAGAAATAATATTCACCCAATATCATCCAACCTGTGTTGGTACTAATTTATCGACCTCAGAAGGATGAAAGGCTGAGTTGAGGCATTTAAGAACAGACTAAATCAGTGACACCACCTGAAGTGTGCCTGAAATAACCTTTAATGAGTCTAGCAATTATTGTATAGAATTCCAGAAACACATATTATTTGGTATTCCTATTCTTTCTTATTTAGGGTCAGTGCTGAAAGTGTTAGACTTGTGTCACTCCTATTCTTATTTTACTTCTTTTTTAAGGGGCCTGAACAAGAAAGCCAGCCACTCCAGAAGTAAAGAGCCACATTATGCTGGCAACAGCCCAGGAGCTTGCTTTACAAAAAAAACCAAACAAAAAACGTCTTTTTTTAAAACAATTTTTCTAGAGGTCGCAAGGGAGAACACAGAGGTCGCAAGGGAGACCTCAGAGGTCGCAAGGGAGACCTCAGAGGTCGCAGTTGCGACCTCTGGCGACCCCCAAATGACGTCCCTGTCTGTTTCCAGTATCGATGATAAGCCTATGTGTGCATTTCTCATGTCTTCTAATTTCTCTCCTGTATTTTTGGAGGAGACTGTGTGCCTTTCTCATGGCTCCATATCTGTGTCCTGTAGCTACACTATTGAACATCACCCCATAGTCAGGGTCATGACTCTGTCAGGGGTTTGGGGGGGCACAGAGCCCCCTCAATCTGGAGCAGGAGGCTCACCAGGACAAAATCCAGAACCAGCCCTATCCCACATGGGGGAGTGGGAGTTGGGGAGGGAGGGGGGATGTCATCACTGGTACTGCTCTTGATCACCCAATGCCTCCCAGTCTGGTCAGTGTTCTCTCTTTTCCATTGCAGGACTCCAACTCCCAAAGTGCATTTAGGAGCAACAAAGAAAATCCAGACCTGTGCCAAGAGAGAAATTGTTGTAAGGGAAAAAGGACAGAGCCCCTTTAAGAGGGGACCTCGAGACTATGGGAGGGGAGCGGGAGGCGGGAGCAAAGGGAGGGGCAAGGGAAGAGGGAGATCAGTACTGCGATGGAGGAATAAAGGGACGGTTGGAGCGCACAATGGCTCCTCTGTGATTATTAAGTGTGCATGAATCAGCCCCATGAGGGGGCCCAACAACTGGCGACGAGGGGAAACAAGCCCCAGCAGTGCCATGACAGAGGTAACGAGGGGCCCGTGTGCCCAGCAGCAACTGGGGCCTGAGAGCCTGCAGTGAAGAGGGGCCCGTGAGCCCAGCAACAATGGCGGGCCTGTGAGCCCAGAGGAAGGGCCCGTGTGTCCAGCAGCAACGAGGGGCCCGTGTGCCCAGCAGCAACTGGGGCCTGAGAGCCTGCAGTGAAGAGGGGCCCGTGAGCCCAGCAACAATGGCGGGCCTGTGAGCCCAGAGGAAGGGCCCGTGTGTCCAGCAGCAACGAGGGGCCCGTGTGTCCAGCAGCAACGAGGGGCCCGTGCGCCCAGCAGTGACCGAGGCCCCGGGAGCCCGCAGTGCAGAGGGGCCCGTGAGCCCAGCATCCAAGGAGGCCCTGTGAGCCCAGTGGAGGGCCCGACCGCCCAGCAGCCACGAGGGGCCCGTGTGCCCAGCAGCTACCGAGGGCCCGCGGCCCGCAGTGTGGAAGGGCCGTGCGCCCAGCAGTGTTGGTGGGCCCGTGTGCCCTGCAAGAACGGAGGGCTTGCATGCCCTGCAGGACAGGTGGAACGGTGGGCCCGTGTGCCCTGCAGCGACGGAAGACAGGAGGAGTGCCTGTGTGCCCGGCAGTAACCCAGAGGGCCGTGTGCCCTGCAAATGAGAGGGGCCGGCACACCCGACACATCGTGAGGGCCCGTGTGCCTGACAAGTCGTAAGGGGGGCCCGTGCGCCCAGCTGTCGGAAGAGGGCCCGTGTGCCCTGCAACTGTGAAGGGCCTGCGTGCCCGTACACCGGAGCGGACTGGAGCGCTCAGTGGCCCGAGGAGAACGACCCCGTGGGCCCATGCGCCTGGCAGTGTCCAAGGGGCCCGTGTGCCTGGAAGAACCAGCAGCGACCCAGTGGGCCCGTGCACCGGAGAAAGGACCAGCGGCTGTGGAACCACCGGACAGGAGAGAAGACCGCGCCTGCAGCACCCGTGACGCAGCAGGACAGGCTGCCGATCGCTTCTTCCCACCCATCCGAGGAAAACCTTGAACGGATAGCAGACCGCTGCGATTGCGCCGCATCAAGTAAGGAGTACAACGGGGGTTGGGAAGAAAACAAGCCACAAACAAGGGGATCCACGTGTCTCCCACACGAGTGACATTGAAAGCAAAAGTGCTTAAAAATATAAGGTGTGGCCCAGTAACTCAACCCCGTGTCTCCCACCCGAGTGACATTGAAAGCAAAAGTGCTTAAGGATATAAGGTGTGGCCCAGTAACTCAACCCTGTCTCTCCCACACGAGTGACATTGAAAGCAAAAGTGCTTAAAAATATAAGGTGTGGCCCAGTAACTCAACCCGTGTCTCCCACACGAGTGACATTGAAAGCAAAAGTGCTTAAGGATATAAGGTGTGGCCCAGCAACTCAACCCCGTGTCTAACACACAGTGGTAATACAAAAGAAAAAAACCCAGGCCCAGCCACAACTCCCAGGCACGAAAGGCTGAGAAGTATCACACGGCTGCCCACCCTACCGAACCAGCAGATAGAAGTTCCCTATAAGGATAGGCGCCCGCCGCGCAAAGGGAACACCAAGCTGCCGCCCTGCAGGCCTACCTGACAAAGGCCACGCGAACATTGTGCAAGGACCACACGGTGCACATAACCCCGCAGCAGCCGCACACTTCAGCCGCCACGTGCATGTCAACAGCCCCTATCATGCCAGGACCACATCCAGGTGCAGGGAGCTGTCACAGAAAGAGCCTTTTCAAATAAACGTGGCAAGGAAAGCGTTACCAAAGGGCGACGCCACCATGAACAAGGCCACCCAGCAGGACCCAATACCATATAAGACACCCTCAGAAACGGGAGGTGCCGTCTGAACAGGCCCAGGGAGCCACCCTGAACCCAGTACGAAGGAAAGGCAACTAAAGCCCACACCAGCCCACAACGCGACGACTACGCACGCAATGACAGTGCGTCACAGGTCAATCACCACCACAAGGACATGCACAAGAAAGTAAAAGAAGACAGACCTGGAAAGCTGCCCAAACACATGCGCACCAGCAGCAGAGAAGACCCGTAACAGACAGGACCGACAACAGCGAAAGTAAAAGCAACACCACCCATACAAACCAAAGGACCAAACACAGCGACTCCATACCCAAACTAAACACCGACCACCATGACTGACCTAGAGCAAGCAGATGCCGACGCAAGTGCGCAAGCCCTAGCAGACGTGGTCCCCACATCATATGCCACCGTCATGAGAAGGCCCAACCCATTCGCCTTGATCCCACACCACGACCAAGGAACAAGATGGGAGGAATGGGTCGAAGAATTTGAGGACTTTCTAGGTGCAATAGGGAACAAAGACCCGCCAAATAAACTCAGCATATTTAGGAACTTGGTAGGAAAAGAGGTAAAAGACATCATCAAGACGATCCCAGCTACAGACAAAACCACGGACCAACGTCTCCTCGATGCAGTAAACGACAAACTGATAGTAGGATCCAACAAAGACTACGAACGCCTTGCATTCAACCAAAACAGGCAGCGTCCACACAAATCGATTGGAGAGTTCGTCATACGTCTCCAGCAGAAGATAGGGGACTGCGACTTCGCCAACTTCAATGATGAAGAAGCTATAAGACTAAGGATCATAGAAGGGTGCCCCTCGTCAACGTTCAGAAAACACCTTCTCATAAAGCCCCTACCCCTAGCGAAAATACTCAATATGGCAAAAACATACGAGAGAGTTAACGCACAGGCAGCCGCCATTGAATGAAAAGTTGAATGCGACGCCATCGCGGCCCTCACGGAAGAGCAACCGCAATACTCTGAGCCCACTCGACCCTGGAGAAGGAGGAAAGTGAGAAGACACTGGCAAGAAAGCCCGAGCAAAGAGCAATGCCACGGGCGAGGGTGGAAACACACCCACAGACAACCATACCCAGCCTCTGGATGAACATGCTGGCGCTGTGGCCATGAAGGTCACCTTCAGGGAATGTGCAGAACAAGACCACCCACAAGCCCAGCATGCCAAACCACACCCCAGGCAAGACACCCGAGTACACCTAGAGCACGGTTAGAAATCAGGAAAGACATCGAGGACATGAACACCAGCCCACCCAGAGGTCTCAGGCATGCACACCCCCTCTACCCTGAGCTAGCCCACCACAAAGGGGACAGACAGACACTTGGCACACAAATGCCACCCATCCTGCGAGAGGACTATGAGCTTCGGAACCGCCCGGTACCCTTTGAAATATCGTACGGGGGGGGGAATGGAAGTCACAGAAAACGTCAGTAGAAGACAACAGCACCAGACAAGGGCGGAAGAATACCCCCTAGACAAAACCCAAGAACATGCCGTCCCAAGGAGGATGGCACAGACAGAGCAGCCTAAAGGACGGCCACAACGTGACCCAACCCAAGGAGAACGCAGAGTGCCGAACACCATCCACATGATGCCGAGTCCCGCCAGAGGACACAGCCGTCTCAGTAACCGGACAGCACTACAGCACGCACTCATCAGCGTCCACTATAGGTCATTCAAAATAACCCACAAGAAGGAACACGTGCCCGAGCAAGATGCTGGAGAGACAAGCAAAGCCAAAGGACAGACGAACAGCGCAGATCACATCCTAGCGACAGGGGACAAAAAACAAGTGACAAGTACGACAAGGAACTACAGCAAAATGACTCCAAATGACTCCCTCCTCCACGAGTTATACTTTGAAGAACATGAACCAACGAAAAGGGAGATGATAGAGATGGAGGAAAAAGAGAGAGAGGAGAATCATGAAACGCCGCAACGAGAAAGTGCAGAGGAGATCCACGAGCAACCAAGCAGGCCCCATCGAACCACAAAGAGACCCCAATGGCTCATCGAGCAAATGTAACCTGGGATGTCTCATGTTAAGCAAGGGAGAGGTGTTGTAAGGGAAAAAGGACAGAGCCCCTTTAAGAGGGGAGCTCGAGACTATGGGAGGGGAGCGGGAAGTGGGAGGAAAGGGAGGGGCAAGGGAAGAGGGAGATCAGTACTGCGATGGAGGAATAAAGGGAAGGTTGGAGCGCACAATGGCTCCTGTGTGATTATTAAGTGTGCATGAATCAGCCCCATGAGGGGGCCCAACAGAAATCAAGCTTAACTAGGGAATTGACTGAGATTTTCGCTGTCGAACAGGAATGAGGCACCGAGCACCCAACCTAATAATCCCAGTCGAACCCCAGTCGAATGGGCAGGCAGCAGAACACTAACTGGGAGTGAGGAGAGACTGCAGGTGGACAAGAGAGACACAGAAACCCCTCAAACCGAACTGGCAACAACACCTGAAGAAATCCACAAGGAGTACAAGCAACCTGAGCCTCTGGCTGCTGTGACATCAGAGACGATTTCTGAAGCCATGCTGGAAAAGGGGGAGAAACTTACAGTTTAAAAAAAAACTCTCACCTGTGTAACACAGCTCCTGGGGAAAATACCGGCCCTGATTAGTGCATGATTCCGGTGAGCGCTGCAGCCAATGGAAGGGGGAGGGATGATAGAACCCCCATTACCACACTATAAAAGGAGACAGAAGGAGCGTCAGAGTGTCAGTTGTTTGGGAGAGGCCAGGGGAGCTGAAGGTGTGGACTGAGAGACCAGGTGGAGGATGGACGAAGAATCAGAGTGCTAGAGAGCTTGTGCCAGAATTTAAGCAGATTGAAGGTGAGGTATTTTTAAGAGACGGTGGTACTAGTTGTGTTTGTGTGCGTGTGTCTAGTGTAGTGTGAGAAATGAAGAATATGAAATAGTGGGATTGATATAGATTCCTGTGCGCTCTTGACCACCCTCAAAATTGTAGCTATTTCTGAGATCCAAAATCGGCTGCAAGTGTCTCACTCCCCACAAATCCCCCACTCTGATTTGAAATAGAATGTAGAAAATAATTGAAGAACAGGGAGGACAACTTGCGCTCTGATTATGAGTTGATTTGTGACCAAAATATATTATCACTCCAAGTTAGCCTATTATAGGCTTATATAGAATGGTCTAAGCATCTACTCTTAAAATTTGGGAAAAGGAAACTATAGCAGCAAGACATTATTTTGAGGAGTCGATTGTGACAAATTACATTGCTTGACATTACTCTCAGGTGAAACTGGGATTTGAACCTTATTCGACCAAGGCAACTCAACACAGCACTTTATTCACCTTCTAGTGACCGAGCAATCTAATAAGGTGAAATACATTGGTACCACTGAATAGGCCCTGAAAACGACCAGGAGGTCGAAACACGTGTCGGCTATGCTGCTGTGTTAATACGTGGAATGAACCACATTTCTTATACTATACAACTGTGTGATGATATATTTTAGTCACAAATCAACTCATAATCAGAGCGCGAGTTGAACTCGCTGTTCTTCAATTCTAGTGTGAGAAATGGAAAGGGGGCTCTGTAAAAGGTGAGTAAGAGAGAAAGAAAGATAGCAATGGAGCGAGAGATAGGAGTAGGGCAGTGAGGGTAGTAGCAATAGGGAGTGGGAGATGGGAGAGAGTAAGAACAGTAGGGAGTGATTTGGGAGTGGGATGCGAGGAGCAGCGTGCAGGATAGAAGTGGGCTGGTGTGAGAAGGGTGAGTGTGGGGGTATAGAGAGGGAGAAGGGCATTAGATCCCTGGAAGGGTGAGCAGGGCAACATATTCCTGAGTAGGGGCGGTAAGAAGAGGGATGAAGAGAGAGGTGAGAAGTGGGGTGCAGTGAGAGATGAAGAGAGGGGAGATTAGATAGGGTGCAGAGAGCGGAGAGTAGTGTTGAAAGGGGAAGAGTAGTAGTGCAGAGAGCGGAGAGAAGTGTTGAAAGGGGAAGAGTAGTAGTGCAGAAAGAGGAGTAGTAGTGCGGAGAGGGGAGATTAATAAGAAAGGCCAGTAAAATCAGAGGTATTAAAAGGAGAGGGAGGCATCAGAAGGGCAAAGGAGGAAGATGTAAGAAGGAGAGAAGGTGGGTAGAGTTGGGTGGAGGAGAGCAACGGGAGGAGGATAGTAGTAAAGGGACAGAATGGGACCTGAGTGTCTGACAGCACATCCATACAACACCCTATAGAACTAACAACCATGATAGTGTATGTCCAGTCTAGGAGGTCCTTGAGGGAGCTTAAACAGATTGCCTATAGGCTGAGATTCCTAGACAAGGTAGAATTTAGACAGTCGGGAGAACCAGGCTGTATATATTAATCCGGGCAGTAGGGACACCTGGATTATGGAGGAAGGATTAAGAAGAGTTACAGCAGGACGACCCTTAGCAATCTCCTCTGGCTCCATTCTCCAGCCCGGTGTATTCTCTTGAACCGCCTGCCTGCCTTGCTGCTGCACAATCAAAATTTGACGACCATAACAGTCCATACATCTTACGCTGTTTTGTGTTGAAAATAAAACTCTTTCTTGAACTCCCCTGGAGACTCTGGGGGTCAGTCCGATTTGGGCGGTAAAGGTTGACAGGCACTGGTAAGGATGCCGGTGCCGGTAAACCCTTGCCGCCCTATTCTGAGGTCCCTTAGCGGGTCCCAGCAGGAACGGCTGGTCTGACCAGCCGTTTTTTGCACGACCCGTTAAGGGACCCTGGAGCTAATAACGTGCCCGCAATTTAACTTGGCTCCCGCTTGCCTATGCCACCACGGCCTGCACTTATTTATTGGCAACTGACAATTCTCACCTAGGCACTTACAGATGCTCACTCGCTAGCACTTTCCTCTTGGTACACCTAGCACTTGTAACCCCTGCCCCCCCATCACTCCCTAATCCCTTCTCTATCTCTGCACTTGGACGTTCTGAATGCTCACAAGGCCTAGTAGGTCCGGACCCTGGTTTGGAGGCAGCCATGGCGCTAAGAGCGCCATGGCTACCTCCAAACTCGTAATGACCCACTCTGTGAGGTATTAAGGACATCTGCGACAACATGTACCTTTCTCATGGCTTCAAACCTCAAAATTTAAAATGTGCTCTTGCCTATAGACCTTGCGTTTAACGGTTAATCTGGGTTATAAATCTATGTTGGGTATATGTACTTTTTAAATCCAGCTACAGATGTATGCCTGCAAAAATACTTCAGCCCGTACAACCTCCTTGTGGATGATAGTTTTTAATTGTCTGCTCTATCTATGCTACAACATAAGTACTCTCATTGTGGACTGGTAATGTTGCCCTTGAAATGACACATGCTCATTATTCTGATCGCAGCATGCATGAGGGGCCAGTGTGCTTCAAGGCCTGTTTTGATTGTTGTAAGTGTAGCATATCAAACTGTGGGTTATGGCGGGGACCTAAGGTGGGGGAGCCCTTAATTTCATTGGTTGGCGGGTGCAAGTTTGTCTGAGCCTAAAAACCTTAAAACGGCTTTGTCACCTTCAGTATTTGTTTATAATTGTGTTTCCAATTTAAGAGGAATGCAAAGGGGGAAGACTACTAGCAGAGCAAAAATCAAAAATTAGCAGGATGACTTGAGAGGAAGACTTTAAATCAGAAAACGTGCAAAAGTGAGTGCATTACATACACATTTCAGAGCTTTTATTCAAAATATAATATGTTTATTTATTTCACTTATTGTGCATTTGTAAGGCGCTTATACATCAAGTAAATTGTGCTTCAAAGCGCCCAAAGGGCAACAGGGAGGGAACATGGGAATGAAAATCAAATATAACAATGAAAGATAGAGGCAGACCTACTAGGCCTTGTGAGCACTCAGAACGTCCGAGTGCAGAGATAGAGAAGGGATGTGTGTGTTCAGGACAGAAGGACCGTTCATTTTGGAGAAGCAGAACTTTGCTCACAGAAGATTTAATCATCCGCTCAGCACTGCAAGCCTTGCAGAGCTCTTGCTGACGCGCTCGTCGCTTCCTGGAGGAGGCGGAGCCTGCAGCGATCACGTGACTGCACACGTGACCAAACCGCAGCATTTACAGACGGCGAGGCCGCCCGAGCGGCGTGTGTGTTCAGGACAGAAGGACCGTTCATTTTGGAGAAGCAGAAATTTGCTCACAGATTTAATCATCCGCTGAGCACTGCAAGCCTTGCAGAGCTCTTGCTGACGCGTTCGTCGCTTCCTGAAGGAGGCGGAGCCTGCGGCGATCACGTGACTTCACACGTGACCAAACCGCAGCATTTACAGACGGTGAGGCCGCCTGAGCGGCGTGTGTGTTCAAGACAGAAGGACCGTTCATTTTGGAGAAGCAGAACTTTGCTCACAGATTTAATCATCCGCTCAGCACTGCGAGCCTTGCAGAGCTCTTGCTGAAGTGCTCGTCGCTTCCTGGAGGAGGTGGAGCTTGCGGCGATCACGTGACTGCACACGTGACCAAACCGCAGCATTTACAGACGGCGAGGCAGCCCGAACGGCATGTGTGTTCAGGACAGAAGGACCGGTCATTTTGGAGAAGCAGAACTTTGCTCACAGATTTAATCATCCGCTCAGCACTGCGAGCCTTGCAGAGCTCTTGCTGACGCGCTTGTCACTTCCTGGAGGAGGCGGAGCCTGCGGCGATCACGTGACTGCACACGTGACCAAACCGCAGCATTTACAGACGGCGAGGCTACCCTTGCAGCGTAAGACCTGGTGGCAGAAGGGCTGGTGCTGTTAGGCTGTTTGGCCGCTTTGGCGTGTGGCGCCCCACCTCTGATTCGTAGGGGGTTCCAAATTTGACGACTGAAAGATCATCCTCTACCATTATAAACCGACCAGAACAGAGCAAAAGGAAAAACGGACTAAGCCCTCAGAGTTAAGAAACAAAACCACCACGGTAACTAGGGGAGAGGGCACCCAAGGCTACAAATACACAGGGGAAGTACCAACTACTAAACCCTCTGGGAGGGGTCGTCACTAGAAAATTTGGGGAACACAACACCCATCCCACTCAAACATGACGGAAAAGTACTAAGATAAAAGTTAAAGAAAGTAAAGCGAAAAAAACAGATAAACAACAATACAACATCTACAAAACCACCGTTATCTGTAACGTTTGCTCTTAGAATGAAATTAAAGGAGCACTGCGCATCTGGATTTAACAAAAGTACCAGAGTGGGATGGCTCCTACCTGGAACCAGTGGCACACTCCACTACTGTAGGATCACCTGCAGATAGGAGGGAGCAGGAACCCGCAATGAATAATTAACACTCAGTGGAGGGCCAAGTACATAACCCCAATCCAAGACCAGAAGAGGAGAGAATTGAAAATGGAATTCAGGCAGATTATAGAAACCATTGGAAAAAAGGGCTGGAATATACAGTCACCACCAGAAATATACAGAAAAAAATAAAAGAGTATTTTGAAAAAAGGAGAAGCAGAAGTTTAGATGAACTGGTGGAATACCCAATAAAGGATCCAATGCAGCAAAGTGAAGAGGACGAGATGAGGCAAAAATCATGTGAAGAACAACAAATAACGCAAGAAAGTATTGAAAGTGAGAAGGAAATTGAGGGGGAAGCTGAGAGAGAAATCAATGAGACAAACAATGGAAGCCCCTAAATGGAGACTCCCAACAATGACCCTACAGTAAAGAGAAGAGGAAAAAAATGTGAGCAAAGTCCTCCCACAAATGGGGCTACCTTGAGTGCCCTTAACTATGTCCTAAACTCATTGGTGTCAGTTTTCAAATTACTAAAAGGGGAGGTCCAATCCCAAGCAGGCATAGTTCTGGAACTAACCAATGAAGTAGCAAGATGTGAAGCATCAATGATTGGCCTCAGTAATGCGATAAACACTACAATAACACCATCATTGGAAGAGATTAAAAAAGTCTCCCTAAATCACAGAAAAGAAACAGCTCTTCTCTGTACCATTTTGAAAGATCTAGGGAAAGCAGAAGAATCTAGCAGAGACCAGATGCTGAAGGCTATGTGGAAATGGAATGAGAAACCAACGCAAAAAGAAATAGGAATCCAGGTTGAAACCCAGCATCTTGAAGTCCAGGAAGACACCCCTTTATCAGAGTCAACAATAGAAGAGCTTTTAAAGACAGCCCGATTGGTGGAAGAACAAGATCACATTGGAGAGGAATCCAAAAATATGCAAAATGAAGGCCAAGAGGATCCTACAGATGACTCAATCATAAGTTGGACTGAGGCAAATAATCAAAACTCTAGGAGAAGAAGGAACACAAAAAAAACAACAAAAAAAAGAACATGGATCAGGAAAGATTCCCCCACCTGACAAAAAAACAAGAAAAAAGTTACGAAATGACAAAAACAAAAAAAGGGTAAAGGAAATAAAAGAAAAGACACAGGAAATCGGGGACAAGACACCCCCACAAATGAGTAAAGTACCTCTGGAGAAGGACCTAAAAAAGGGGCAAGATATATCAGAAGACAACTGGGAAAATCAACCACAAAGACAGAAGGGAAAGGAAAGCATAGGGCAAGAAGCCCCGAATACATCAAAAATAACGGGTGTAAATGCAGGCTCACAAACTGAGAATCAAACCAAGCCCACGGAGGTAGTGGGGATCTCTACTAATAAAAAACTGAAATTGGCTCAGATCTTTACCAAACAACTTAAAAAACAAATAGATGAAGCATAGCCCAAAATGAGAATAGCCCCGATATTCGAAAAAAAGAAAGTAACTTCGACGTAACTGCCAAATTTGAATGCCAAAGATTCTTTTACCGAAGTGGTGATGAATCTGGGACATGGAAAATTCCAAACTATATCAGAACCAGAAATAAGAGAAATTAGAGAGAGAGAAAAAGAACCCTCAAAACAAAGGGTGGAAAAAAATAGGGAATTGAGATGCAGTAGCGCAGATATTCAAAAAGACTCCCCTACAGGATTCAAAATTCCTAGACTATGCCGAAGGATGCACCAAAGCGAACAAAGACCAAATCCCTCAGTAGAATGGCGATATTATCCATAAATAAAAAAATTAGAAATCTCTACCTATTTTCCACAGAAGATCTTGAGTATGTGAAATTCCCAGATCGGGCAAATTCGTTTTTAGTAGAAATAGGACTGAGCTCAACAAAAGCCCACGCCGCAATCCTAAAGGCAAACAAAGAATTAGAACAAGAGGGGCTAATCATATACACCTCCAATCCTACATCAACTGAACCTCAGACGAATGAACAAGTCCAACAGAAGGATATAGCCCAGAGGGAAGGGAGGGGCTCAAAGGACGCAAATGGAGAAGAAGAAGAAAGAACACCCGAGAAGGGAACATCATTTCAATAAAAAACAATGGCGGCCCTACCCGACATACTCACGCAAGTTCTGAAAAATATGGGCATAGGAATTCAGACCCTTTAGGCAGGAAGAACTGAATGTGGTCAGCTGGAATACAAGAGGCTCCAGCACATTCAGGGCAAACAAAGTGAAAAACTATCTTCTGGTGAAAATGGATATACTGGCTTTTCAAGAAACATGGCTAGTAAATCCAATAGAAATAGAGGGATTTTCAAACTTTTGTCTACCAGCGAGCCAGAAAGCAAAAGGCCGGCGGGAGGATTATTAACGGCTATAAAAAACAGCACATTCAAACGTGCTACACAAATATGGAAAGACGAAAGTGGAATCCTGGCCTGTAAAATCCATTCCTCTGACAATCCAGAAGAAATTGCCGTGATCGTGATAAACATGTATTGGAACCCGACAATCATTAGAATCCGTCCTTTTCAAGATAAGTTAGCAGAAGCAATGGGGATGATCAAGACAGAATGGCAAGATGTGGAAATCATGCTAGTAGGTGATTTCAATGCAGAATGCATATATCGTAAAAGTATCAAGGGGGTTCACGGCAAACAAACTCTATCAAATCAAGGAAGATCCTGGTTAGAATTCACCAAGGCCTGGGACTTGGAAATGATGAATACCGCAAATCAAGGAGACGAAGAGCCTTGCACGACCTGGCAAAGAGGAAAATCAGCCTCCACACTGGATTATATATTTGTCAGTGAAAGCCTCTTTTCCCGAAAATCAACGCTAACAATAAAAAATGAAGGAGGAAGCGATCATTCGAGATTGGAACTATCAATCAAGTACGACTCGAAATCCACAAACTTAATTCATAACCAAGAGCTAACGGGAATAAAAGGCAAAGTAAGATTAAGAAAATATGGACAAGGTGGGAGAAACCTCGACAAAAAACTACAAAACATGCCAGAACAGACAACCCAAGAGATAAGCAACCCAGACAAGTTTGTGGAGACTCTATGGTCACTTCTCCCCCCAAAAGAGCCATCAAACAGTGGGAAACAAATACATCTCCATAGTTTCGATGAGGAAACGAGGCAAAGGAAAAGAGATCTGAGAAAAACCATTAGAGACCTGAAAAGCCAAAAACTCAACCGCGAAGCATACTTTCAGCAATTGAAAACAATCAAAAGAAACTATAAAGCCTGGACAAGGAACCACAAATATACGATCCACCAAAATGAGGGGGAGAAGATGCTAAAACTAGTCTCATCTTCGCCATCGAGAAGCTTCTGGTCACTGCTAAGAGAACTAGAACCAAACTCCAGCAGTACACTATGCAATCTGGTCCCAGAGAGAACCTGGGTGGAATACCTTACAAAAAGCTTCGGAAAGATATTAAAAGAACAACCTTGCCCGCCCCTGGATAAAGGCTGGGAACTACAAATCGAGGAGAAGGAAATTGTGGAAATAATAGCCAAGGCCTTTCTGTCAAGAGCAGCAGGGCCAAATGGCCTCACCTACCAAGTACTAAGCGAAAACCCGAGGCTGTGGGCAAAGCTAATGAAAAGTCTCTTTAGGGAGATATTGAAATAAAAACACTTTCCACCATCGTGGAAAACTGCTTTAGTCATACCTTTCTTTAAGGAGGGTGATAGGGTAAATCCATCAAACTACAGACCCATCGCCCTCTTAGACATAGATAGTAAAATATTTATGATACTGCTACTGAACGAGCTCTCGAGCTGGACAGAACAAGAGGGGGACTATCCAGATGCCAAACAGGCTTTAGAAAAGGTCTATCAGCAGGCCTAAATGGTGCCCTTTTAAACATCCTTAGTGAAACAACAAAGCCGAAGGAGCAACACCGCTATATGGAGCCTGGATAGACCTTTCCAAGGCCTTCGATCAGATCGACAGAACCAGATTATGGCATAAACTTAGAAAAAGGGGAATACCAGAATCATTGCTATCAATTCTAATGGAACTGCACAGTGGAACAAGCGTAAGAGTACGGCTAGATAACAACGGTCACCTCTCAGAGGCAGTCCCTGCGGAAAGAGGGGTAAGACAGGGCTGTTTGGGAGCCCCCACTTTCTTTAATCTGTTTCTAGCAGACATAGGAGAACATTTGTGTCCGTTCGCATTGGCAAGCCCAGTCATATATGGCAGGAAAATATACTGGCTAGCCTATTCGGATGACAATATTCTGCTGGACAGAACAGCCATCGGTTTGCAAAGACTGTTAGACGGACTGGGTAAATATGCCGAGGAGAACGGGCTGATAATAAATCCTAAAAAATCAAGGATCTTAGTATTCAAACACCCAAGGAAAAAGACATAATACAAAAATTGGACTCTGGATGGTCAAAGAATCCCCCAAGTTGAAGATCTTAAATACTTATGATCTATGCTAATCCAGCAATATATAAAGTTAAGCGAGACATCATCTCCAAAGCCCAAGCTCTAATCCCCCACCTGATCAAAATTAAGACCAGATTCTGCAAATTCTCAATTGTCCCAATGGTAAAATATTACCTGAGTAAAATGGTTCCAACCCTGCTATACAGAATAGAAGCTAAGCCACAATTATGGAACTTTAATTGGGACAAAATAGAAGGAAGAATCTGGAAAAAAGCCCTAAACCTGCTGTGGTGTACATCAGGAGGACAGCTATGTTTTGAACTGGGTTTGAAATCCCTGAATTGCATGGGTGACTGGAAGCTTACATCCTTCTATAGAGAAATTATAACACCTAAAAAAGGATCTTTGTACAAAGACATTAACGAGCATCACAAGAAATCAAGATCTGAAATGCTACAAACCCTGGATAAGAAAACAAAAATCGTAATATAAAGAACTGAGTCAAATATGGAAACTCTGATGGAAAATCCATTGAAAATAAAGCAAGAGATGGTAACATCAGACTGGATAAAAACCATAGAAGAAGCAAGATCTACAACATCAATGAACACCTTTCTGACAGTGGATAAAAAATAGGTACACTCCCAAAGTACCTAGAAAAATTCCCTGATGAAAAAGTCAGAAACAACTTTCTTAGAGCAAGAATGAATGTTCTATTAACGGGGGAAATTCAGAACATTCGAAAACAGCCAGAAAAATCATTGATCTACTGTAAAAACTGTGCAACGCCAGGAAACCAAACTTTAAAACACCTGCTCATCGAATGTAAGGGAACTTGGGGCCTGCGATTAAAAAAACTAGGAAGATTCGTAGAAAGAACTGAATGGCTGAGATCGGAAAACACCTGGCATAGAATAATAGCAGGACACGAGACCCATCTAACAGCGGCAGTGGTGAATCTTCTGCAGTCCCTCTACTTGTTATAGAGGAATAAAAACTATTCTTCTTCCCCTCCTTATGAGGGGTAAAGAAATCAGGTACCTTAGCTGTGGAGGAAAACAAGAACTTCCACTCGCATCTATTTTTCCTTCTTCCTTTTTCTTTCCTTCTGGAATATGTTTTTTAGTAAAAGAAATTGTAAAGGTTTCCTTTTCTTGTCTGTTAGACAGAAACTGTAGACCATAAACAATAGAAAAAAAATGAAAAAAAAGAAGGGATGAGGGAGTGATGAGGAGGGGGGGGTTACAAGTGCTGGGTGTACCAAGAGAGAAGTGCTAGGGAATGAGCATCTGTAAGTGCCTAGGTGAGAGTTTTCAGTTGCCAATAAATAAGTGCAGGCCCGTGGTGGCATAGGCAAGCGGGAGCAAAGGCAGGTGTTGGGAGCAAGCGGGGGCTGTAGGTGATTAGGTGTGGGAGACCAGGGCCCCAGAGGGCGCAAGAGGCCATATTTATGCATACGTGTTGCTAAAGGGAAAGTAATACAGAGCAATGGTGCAATTTGAGCATAACTAAAACATTTCTAGAACAAAGCTTAGTGAATGTGCATAGCAGAGATAGGATATCTAAAAATGGCACAACACTCTTATTAATGATGAACATGCCAGGACATATGCCTCTGTATTAGTTGGATTTTTTAAAATTAAAGTTGCTTCTAATAGTATACATCTCACAATACATAAATATCGTTTAATGTGAGTAGTATTTTAAGTGGGATGAGAAAGGTGTGTATAAGGTGCGTGAAAGTGAGATGGGGGATAAAGCATTGTCTGCAAGCGAATCAGGTGACATCAACATTTCTCAATAGAGCAACCTTCTGGGTGATCTCAAATTCAGCACCTATTAGAAATAAGAGTGATAAAGCCCCTTGTTAAGGCACTTCTTGTACAACCCCCTGTTGAGGGCTGAACAAACGCTCACCCAACAGGGGTGGGGAGGAGAAGGGACAAAAGCACACAACCAAAAAGGAAGCCAAACCTCTCTTAAAGCTACCTACCTAGCATGGCAGAGAAAAAGGCTAAACTCACAGGAAGGGGTAGCAGGAAGACACAAAAGTACAATTAGTCCACACACGTATCCAGAGAAACATACACCTCACTGATGTACTGAAAAAAGATATACATTTATTATATTACATATGTAGCTCTCTTGAGCAAATAATACACAGTTCTACAATACATAGTACATGTATACAACCAGTAATGGCTTGAGGACTCTCCTCACGCCTATACTTTAATGGAGGACCTATTAGAGACGACCTCAAGAACACACCAACCCTCTAACACAGTTCAACTGTTTTTATTTTCGGTTAGTTAAGGGGCCCACCAACGGCCGCCCCTTTCTCTCTCATCCAGTGAAGTCCGTTCCCTCCGTAACCCCAGGCCCTCAACTCCAGGGTTGTCACTAAAGATTGGTAACCCCTACTATCTAAGAAGCTGTCTTGTCGAGTTGTGATGGCCTAAAGGCAAACACCTTCTCAATATAAACTCCATCTGGTAACAATCTAGGTGGTCCCTGACCCAAGTTCCCATATGATCTATAACAGAAGGGTAGGAGCCTTCCAGACACTCAGGCCTCACTTGCCCTTTTCCTCCCATGGACTGGTATTCCTCTTTCTATGCCTCTCTCTCCCTATCCACCTCCTCTCCTCTCTACAACTCTACCCACCTTCTCTCCTCTCTCTCCCCCTCACACTTCCTCTTCCATCCCTCCGAAGTGCCTCTCTCTACTGCCTACTCTGATCTTACTCTCTAATGCTTTCTCTCGCCCTCTTCCACACTACTACTAGTCTCCACACCGCTAATACTCTCCCATTGCTATACCGCTTCTACTCTCCCATCTCCATACCGCTACTACTCTCCCCTCACCATACTACAGCTATCCTCCCCTCTCCACACTACTACTCTTACTCCACCCACACCTCCATGCACTTCTGCAGTCAGCTTCTCATTCACCTCCTACTCCCCTCTGCTAGTCTCACTCGCTCACTTTGCACGCACACACACTCAAACCCAAGTACCACTTTCTCCCACCAACCAATGCCTCACAGAGCACACTTCTTCAGCAATTCCCCTCCGTGCGCCTCTGCTCCGTCCTTCCTCTGCCTGCTTTCTCGGTCCTGCTTCTTCTCTCTTGATCTCACCCGAATAACTCACACATTCCTGTTTCGTGTTCCCTCTTTTATTCTCCTTCTTGCCCCTCCATTGCTCTCTTCCTCAGCTGGTTGCCCATGTCAACACTTGTCTGCCCTTTTCCCAGGGAAAGTGTTACAGGAAAGAAAACATACAAAAGCATTATGAAGCCCAGCTCCATTCTCATACATGGGTCCACTGGTTTCAATCTCTGCTGCATACAAGGCCCTAGGTCATGTGAGGGCTCTAGGGCAGGTTTCAGATGCCGTTCTGAGGGGTGTACTGCTCCGCGGCCCTCTAGTAGTTTAGTACACTGTCTCAGAGCATGTGAACATTACTTGGGCGCTTTCACACTCAATAGCGCATGAGTTGTGCTGTGCTGATGCGGGTCACATAGCGGCAGGGCTCCAATAGGCTGCTGTACTGTCTGCTCTGCTTCCTGCCTGCTCTTCACTGGGTGTGGTTCGGGGACGTCATTTTACCAGAATAACAGTGGTAGTGGAAGTCACATAACATGACCCTTGACCCCCCTGATGACATCACAGGAAGTGATGTAATTTGACCCCACCCGAAGTGACATTATGGGAAGGGATGGAACACGACCGTTTACCCCTTTACAAAACAGGAAGTGGCATCACGTAGCATTGTTTCTAAGTGCACTATGAAAAATATGGTTATAATAACATTTCATACAAGAATGGATCACCATATGTATCGGCAGAAAAAAACATGCTCTAACTGCAACTTGGGAAAAGCAAAAAACATAGGGCCTCATTCCGAGTACGGCGCTAACCAATGGCGCTATTAACGCCTTGGTTGACGCCGTACCCGGAACGGCAGCGCCTTGGTGGATGGCGGAATCACCGCCCCATTCCAAGGTTGGCGGGGCGGTAATTCCCCATTCACCAAGGCTCTTCCCCATTCCCAAATGAGCCCCCATAGGGCTCAATGGGAATGGGGAAGATGCAAATAACGGTGACCGTTCATTACGGTCACCGTTATTGGCTTGGAGGCCCCTTTGCGCCCTCGACTTTAACACCTGCTCAAAGCAGGCGTTAAAGGCGAGGGCGCAGGGGGAACTCGGAGTATGGCGGTAAGGGATTACCGCCACCGGTCTCGTTACCGGTGGCCGCTATCCCTTACCGCCATACTCGGAATGAGGCCCATAGTCTGAAATAGATGCTTATTCTTCTCCAAATGCTTTTTGGGGGATTTTGTCTGCATTGTGAATTTGAGGTGTTTAAGAACAGACTAATCAGTGACTTACCCCCTAAAGTGTGCCTGAAATAAACCTTTAATGAGTCAGCAATTATTGTGTGGAGTTCCAGAAAGACAAATAGCTCACATAGCCACCTGGCATTGGCCACAGCCCAGGAGCTTCAAATAGTAAAAAAAAAATTTAAAAATGTTTTTTGGGGGTAGCAAGGGAGACCACAGGGTTAGCAAGGGAGACCTCGGGGGTCGCAAGTGCGACCTCTGGTGACCCCCAAATGACATCCTTGGTGTGGTTACAGCTGCTAGTACGTGAAGTTCTCTGGGACAGAAACTTGCCACAATCGGCAGTGCAGGCATACTTATTTCAAACATGCAAGCACATAAAAAAGTGATAAGTACTGGGGCCCTGCCTCTGGGCCAGGACAGGCTCTGGGGATCCCCATCGTAGGCCTCCACCCCATGGTGAGAAAGGTCCTCATCCTCTCTTGACAGCTTCAGGTTTCTGGCCCTGTTACAGTCCACTATCACAGATTGGCATACAATGTATAGTGACAAGGTGGTGGCAGGAACCAGACATTCTGACAGAAGGTTTCAAATCCCTAGTGCCTGCACCACCACAGTACAATGTTCAAAAGACACAACCCACTCATAATATTTTAGGCCTGTACCTGGTCATAAGCGCACACACATATAGACAAGGGGTGGGGAGAAAAGGGATTGCTGATTGAAGGACCGCTTGTGCAAACAAACGTTTTCCTTCCTGTAACTTGCCAGACAGCACTGCAAGCTGGCGGTAGCTCTTGCTGTATACTACTCGCTTCCTGGAGGAGGCGGAGCTTGCCGTGGCCATGTGACGGATCACGTGACCCCTTTCCAACATTTATTGATGGCCCAGCCACCCTTGCGGCGTTAAGCCTGCAGCAGGGACAAGGGTGCAGCATTTATAGTACTGTTTGTCTGCTGTTTGGCTCTGGGAGGCGCCGGGTTACGGAGGAGACCCTGTGTGTAATCTTGATACAGTGGCAAGTCTCCGCCTATACTACAACTTTCCTGCAAGATTCCTGCAATTTTGGTGTATTAGCCTACTAAGTAGGACACTGGGAGACTGTGGAGGAGTTCTCTTTGATCCCAGGTATTGTCCTACAATTACTGCTATTTTAGGTTTCAACCTTGTATGGTTGCTTCTTGGGACTCTTAACGTTTATCCAAACTCCTAAAGGAGGGAACTCTCTTGGGTAATTACTCGGTTTAGTTGGACACTGGGGAGGAGAGACGGACTAAGGCTGCTCCTCAAGCCATCGGGCGTTCCCAAGGCAGTGCAAACATAATATATATATATTTTTAAATTCTTGCTATATAGAACTTGATATTTGCTGAATGCTGTATATAATTTAATGATATTGTTTTCTATCTCAGCCCTTATTTATTATTATTTTTTTTCTTTGATTCTTACATAGGGGTTGCGAGTTTTATCCCCCCTAGATATTTATTATATCATATTTGCAATTTTTATATTGGTGTATTTTTAACACCTATTCTTTCATTATTAGACTGTGTTTATTTTTGGAAATTTAAGATTTTTCTTTTCCGCATCTATATTCTAGAGGCTGCGAGTTGTACTCTCCTCTTCTTTAATTTTAGGGAGTATTTCCGTTTAATTAATTTACTTGAATATTCCTATACTTAGATGCAGGTTTGAAACTGTTGAGAGTGAATAGCATAAGGCAGTAGAAGTTCAGCTGGGTTCTCCGATGCAGTGCGAGGTGCCTACTAATATAGATCACATGGAAAATAATGTTGCCTCTAAGATATCTGCTGAAATTAATGATGAAGGTGGGCCAAATCACACATCTGAAGTGAGTGTGGAGGGACCACCCATCATTAATTTAACAGCTTTGGAGGCACAATCGCTTATTGGGGAAAATCTAGATATAGTTGATACAGAGGCACTTGGGGGTAATAGGGACAAGCTGGATTGCAGACAGGAACCTACAGTTGAAGAATGTCTTCAACAAAGTCTATTTGGTACTAAAAGGGTGGTTCGCTTTCATGCATCTACCCCACTTCAGAAGGCTGCTCTAAGTGAAAAAATGAAAGCTAGGGAAATCCATGGCCCAGACTTATTAAGGTGGAATATGATAGGAAGTAACAAGGGTAAAAACCCTTTTGGTACAAATTATTCCACTCACATTTCGCCAGCAGTGTTTATTTTTGGGAAAGGTGAACAGGATAAGCTACAATGTGCTACTAGTCCTACCCAGTCTAAATATGCTAGTTGGGGAGAACAATTTAAAGGGACCCCCATTCCTCCCCATCATTATCTTAATCAACCTATCGGGGGTGGTGACTTGGACGATTCCTTTTTGCTTATGGCAGATGCTACGGGGGACTTGCTTAAAGGAATTATTGATTTAGAGATGCCGACGGGAGATCTCTATCTAAGGGGAAGGGGGTGAGGAGCCTATCTGTGGGGGCACCGAGTGGCGCACTCTCAGAAACTAGAGATATTATCATGTTGGGGAAACAACAAGAGGGTAAGCAACAAACCCACACTACACCAGCATTAGAGGCCCCTACGATTCTTATACATAGGAAGATTGCCTTTACTCAAACGGATAGGGATGGATTTAACCGACCAGAAACAGTGGATAGTTCTATGGAACCCAATAAGGCAATATTGGAAATTCACAAAGTAGGCAAGGACAAACAGGAAAAATCTTGCTCGGGTAGGGAGGATAGAGGAGATTATCTTCTACCCCTCCTATCTAACCTACATATTAGTTTAAATTTGGCTCTGAAAACCATGGGTGAGTCCCAAGAGATGCTCTGTGGTTCTATGGTATGCCAACAAGCTGCCTTTAATCAATTAGTTACTCGGTTGGCATTTTTGGAGGGCCTTGTGGAGGGTAAGACCTATAACGATCAGAATATTAAAAAGCAGAATCAATATGATAAATATAGAGAGGAACAAGGCATTAGGTTAACAACTATGGATGCTAAAATTACCACTCTGTTGGAAGTTATGCTTTCAGGGGATCGCCCTACCTCGTCAGATAGAGGGATAGTGGACCAAGAATTCCCAAGTCAAGGAGATAAAAAATCACAGAATAATAAATATGGAAATGAATTGAGTTGTCCTGACAGTCCATCTGTTCTTTTGGATGCCATTGCGACAGCAACAGAGGGGCATACCCAAGAACAGGACACAGACATTTCCAATGCCCAGGAGCACGATAGGGAAATATCTAAGGAGGCGGAATGTCTGAATATTAGCAGTGAGGATGCAATAATCATCCAACAAACTCCACCTAAAAAGGGGCAAAAATGTAAACAAAACATTAAACATATGGAGAAAAAACCAGCAGACCCAGTATCGGAAACGGGTAGATCGACGGAGCCTGACGAAGTATGCCCTGCCAATACTTCTAACTATGACATTAATGAGGTACCCCAATCTCCTGTGTATAGACGTAAAAAAAACAAAAAAACAGTTTAGGATGCTGAAGAAACTAAAAATATGCCTAATACTAAAATTAAAGGCAGAAATTCCAATCTTGAAGCAATTAGGAATATTCCCATCCAAGAAGAGTTTGATGATAGTGGGGCAGCCAATGGCCCTAATAGGGAAGAGGGGCAGGTACGGGAGGAGGTCATTAACAAAGGCTCTTTAGCTAGGGGAGAAAAAAATATCGACCCTAATATCCAAGAGGGTAATTTATTGAGAATTGGTCAAGATCGCCCACAAACTAAACAAACTAAGATGACAGCCTTTGGAAAAATAACTAGCACTAAACATGCTAGAACATCTATAGGTACACAACATATCAATCCCCTTGTTAAGAAAGGAAGAAGGCAATGAATATGGCAAGGGAAATGTGCACGGAATCGCACAGTGAACAACTTTGAATCTAACAACGTGCATACAATACCCAAGACACGTGTATACTAAAACCCAGGAGTGCAAATAGAGTGAAACAATAATACCAATATATGAAAAGGGATGTGGGGTAAGCACTTAGAACCTCCTTATAACTGAAAGGAAAGTCGGCAAACTCCTTACCCACTATGCTATTACAGAGACTGACAGCGCTACGCCCACGTAGAGGGCAAGCAAGGACAGGATCTGTGAGCTGACACTCTGGATGATACTGAATAAGGAACTTAGAAACAGTACTCACGAGGACCGGAAAGACCACTTGAATGTCAGTAAACCCACGAACCCAGTTGATCAAACAGGGACCCAGAAGGCTATAACAGCAATGGGTGGAGGATAACTAAATACATAAAACCTAAGTCAAGGGGCAAGTAGGAATTGTGATTATAGAATTGTGAGGAAAACAAAAGGCATTCACACAGGGACTAGTTACAACAGCACCCCACACCTAATAGTCAATGGGAAATAAATGCAGAAGTGCCATGGAAAACATGGAATGGATCCCAATAGAAAGTAAGGATCAGGAGCAGGGAAAATGATATCACAAAAGGAAACCTTTCCCACCCATCCAAGGATAAAAGGCAGGAAGCTAAATCTATAAAGGGAAAGACTAATGCATCAAGTTCTTCAGTAGCAAAGGACAGCATCAAAGAAACAGAGAACACAGGCAAATTGGGCAGCATCAAAGGGTAAAGCACAGAGAAAGGCTGCCTGCAGACAGAGGAAGACAGAAAGGGAAATCCAGAAAGCAGAGCCAGGCATTCTGGGAAGCATAGTCATTAGATTTAAAGTAGCATGCTGGCTGCCAAAAACCTGGAATGGATCCGGAAGGGAAGTAACTTGGAAAATAAGGTTTTAGCGCTCCCAAATCATCACAGCACTGTAGCATAAGGTTCGGAGGAAATGTGCAGTAGGGAATAAACCCCAAAACATGCCCTCAAGTGACGGGAACGGGAGCGAAGGGAGCGAGCCGTGACAGTATATCCCCTCCCACGGCCGACTCCAGGCAACCGTCACCCGCACAGAACATCTTCCTTCCATGACAGGAGCGCTTTGTCTTCGGAGGTGGCACTGACGGAAACGATGATACCGCGGGCAAAAACAGAGGGACTGGAATGAATAGAATCAGGCTGCAGTCTAGAAAAGCCATAGGCAGGTTTTCAGTGAGGAAGAGACTCATGGGTCAAAGAAAGGCATGAAGGACTTGCAGGACCCGAAGCAGAGCTGGAAGGTCCAGGAAGCTCAGACACTGGGAGCGAACACTCATACATCATTGAGGAGGGAGGCAGGCTGGTGCAACATGCTTTAGACAATGGTAGATGCTCTGGTAGCCTCCCTGCCGAGAGCGGACACACAGGAGGTGAGAAAATAGCAGGTTTCAGGAAATGTTCATGTTCAGAAAAAGAAGGTGGCGGCCGAAGTAGAGGTTCGGATCTTCTCCCGTCATCCATCTGGGTAAAGGCCTGTGGTTGAGGGTGACCAAGGTTCGACTGCATCTGTTCCACGCCTTGGGGGTCTGGAAGTCCAATGGGTTGTACGAGGGTGGCACTCCTGGTGTCAGTCATGTAGCCACCTTGTTGCACATGGGATACAACCGCAGGGACGTTTGGCATACCGATAGGAGTGATAGACGCAGTACTTGGTACATCAGGCACATCTTGAACTGCAGCAGTCATACCCTTCCTTTGGCTACTTGCACCCGACTGGTGCTTCAGCTGGGGGGCCGTGCCCGTCCCCTCCCTCAGACTCATGTGGGATCCGGCAACAAGAAAGCTGTCAAGCGGCTGATCCAAACCGGCCCCCAAATGCGAACCGTCCAGCCCGCTATCCTGGTCGGCTATTTGTTCGGTGACTGGGCCATGGCGGATGGTATCCGTCTCCCTCTCGAAACACTCCAGGCAAGTCCAACGGCCTCGCATGTAAGGCCCTCCCGAGTCGTGATCCAGCTTGAAGTTTCTGAAGAGAGAGCTGGCAGAAGTCTCAGACTCAGATGTTGCATATTCGGGAGGTGCTGATGCTACAGTCAAGCAGTTGGGAGAATCAACTTGTGTAAAAGGCAGGCATTCTGGTGATCCCCCTGAAGCATAAGAAGGGCAGACTGGACGTTCATCCGTAATAAATGGTTGGGATTCAGGAGGTAACTCTGAAGTAGAAGAATATGCAACATGATCAGACAGAGTAGACAGGTGCACCTCCGATGTTGGCAGCGAGGCTGAGCAGGATACAGGTCTCTCATGAACTGAAGCCAAACTAGCAGTAGGCTCTGGGACTGAAGACATGCACTCAGGATGTGCTACCGGAGGCTCCATGGCTGAAGGATAATCTGCTGGATGAGTCACTGTAGCCGAAAACAGGCATGCCAGAGGAGATTCTGAGGCTGAGGGCATGCAAGCTAGAGCCGTCTCGTTAGCTGAAGACAAACTTGTCAAGGTCTTTGGCTCAGACCACGTACATGGTGAAGGCTCTTGAGTGACTGTAAGACATAGCAATTGTTCATTGATTGAAGACACGTGTGTCAACGATGACTGCAGAGCCGTGGACTGGATAATCGAGTCAATGGTTGTAGGAGGACAGACTGAAGTCCCAGAAGTCGACAGACACATTTGTGGCTCAGGAATGGAAAACACCTTTAGGGCGGTTGACTCCTTGGCACCAGTAACCAAAGACTGAGCTGTACCCATGCCGCCCCTTTCCTTAGTGGATGACACAGAGTCTCTTCCTTTGTAGAAGTCAAAATCAACCAGGGGAATCACCATAGTAAAAGTCTCTGTTAATCAGGATTTCGTCAAATGTCCATTCCTCTGTCTTAGCTTCTGAAAGTGGCATATTAACAATCAACAGTTCAGGAATCGCCTGCCGGGTCTTTGGTTCAGTATACTGTGGAATGAGTCCATCAGAACAAGAATTCTGTACTGTCTTTGACTGTTCGTTGTGACAAGAATTGGCAGAAGGAGGAGCGAACACAGAGGTAGCATCGTTTTCCACATCAGCTTGAATGTCTACTTCAGTCTCAGCAGCTAGATCAAGGGCAGAACCTAATCCTACAGTAGTGACTGATTCTGTGTATGCCACCATTGTGGATTGTGTTTGGAAATCAGAAGCATGTATGTGTTCAAGCTCAGACAAACTGCTACACAGGAAATCTTAGGTAAAGGAGTGGCTTGTAAATCTTCAGCTAACAGCAATTCCTGACAAACGGTAGAACAGTTGTCAGAACCTGTGCCCTGAATAAGTGCTGTGCTAGAAAAAAGACTTTCACTCCCAATAGTTTTTACATATTGACAAGTATCATGACCTACAAAAATCTCCGCACTCTGGGACTGAACAGTATTCACTTCATCAACGGATAAAGTTTGAGGTGTATTCAGAAAAGACTGTAAGGTTTTATTCTCCTCTTGTAAAGTAATGTATTCTTGTTTTAACTCCTCAAGTTCAGCTTTTAGCATGCCCCGCCTTAACTGTACATCCCTATCAGTAGGCACAGGGGAAGGCATGGTGGCATCAGGGCTGGATCCTGCCCTAGCCATCCGGATGTGCACTGATTGTACATTGTCATTTACTGCTTGCAGGTTTTGTGATCTATACTCTCTCTTACCGACTTGGTCTGTGTTTCCCTTAAGCAGACTATTGACATCAGACCTCTTGGCATTAGGGACTACAGTAAGTACTTGTGCAGAGGAGTAAGCTGTAGACTGAGGGCTGAAAACAGAAGATATGCAAGGAACCCCTCCATTCTTTATGTTTGAATCATGAAACTGTTCAATCTGAGATAAAGCAGAACCAGAATCATGGGGTTCAACAACAGAGGTACTCGTGTGTAATAAATCTAGCAGTGTGTTGTTTTTCGCTGCTAAGGCTTGTGCGGACATAGAATCTGGATCAAAATTAAAGACAGAACTAGGATCAGGCAATGTACAATGGGCCATCCTGTGGGAGAAATACTTTGCACGTAAATACCCATTCGTGACAAGGAGTTCATTTAAGTCAGGATCAGTGATTTGATGGTCACAGGTAAACATAAGGGAAGCTTTCTGTACAAACTTGTTAGTGGCCTTGCTGCCTTTCTTTCTTAAACTGGCCATATTCAAACGGGAATAACGACTGGTCATTCTGTTAAGAAAGGAAGAAGGCAATGAATATGGCAAGGGAAATGTGCACGGAATCGCACAGTGAACAACTTTGAATCTAACAACGTGCATACAATACCCAAGACACGTGTATACTAAAACCCAGGAGTGCAAATAGAGTGAAACAATAATACCAATATATGAAAAGGGATGTGGGGTAAGCACTTAGAACCTCCTTATGACTGAAAGGAAAGTCGGCAAACTCCTTACCCACTATGCTATTACAGAGACTGACAGCGCTACGCCCACGTAGAGGGCAAGCAAGGACAGGATCTGTGAGCTGACACTCTGGATGATACTGAATAAGGAACTTAGAAACAGTACTCACGAGGACCGGAAAGACCACTTGAATGTCAGTAAACCCACGAACCCAGTTGATCAAACAGGGACCCAGAAGGCTATAACAGCAATGGGTGGAGGATAACTAAATACATAAGACCTAAGTCAAGGGGCAAGTAGGAATTGTGATTATAGAATTGTGAAGAAAACAAAAGGCATTCACACAGGGACTAGTTACAACAGCACCCCACACCTAATAGTCAATGGGAAATAAATGCAGAAGTGCAATGGAAAACATGGAATGGATCCCAATAGAAAGTAAGGATCAGGAGAATGAAAAAATATATCACAAAAAGAAACCTTTCCCGCCCATCCAAGGAGAAAAGGCAGGACGCTACATCTATAAAGGGAAAGACTAATGCATCAAGTTTTTCAGTAGCAAAGGACAGCATCAAAGAAACAGAGAACACAGGCAAATTGGGCAGCATCAAAGGGTAAAGCACAGAGAAAGGCTGCCTGCAGACAGAGGAAGACAGAAAGGGAAATCCAGAAAGCAGAAATCAATTAAGCACATAAATCCGAAATCCAGGGCAGAGGAACAAGAAACAGGAACTAGGAACTAGGCACAAAAGCTAGGAACAAGGAACAAGGGACCAGACACAACAGGAACACTGCAACAATGACCAGCGCTGGACTGAAGCAAACTGAGGCTTTTAAAGCTGCTTAACGAGCACACCCCTCAGGTGTGCCGCCTGCTGCACCTGCAGCCACAGGTGTTGCCTATCCTCCACCCAACCTTGTCCTGCAAGGGAGGAGGTGAAGCAGTGAGCCAGGCATTCTGGGAAGCATAGTCATTAGATTTACAGTAGCATGCTCGCTGCCAAAAACCTGGAATGGATCCGGAAGGGAAGTAACTTGGAAAATAAGGTTTTAGCGCTCCCAAATCATCACAGCACTGTAGCATAAGGTTCGGAGGAAATGTCCAGTAGGGAATAAACCCCAAAACATGCCCCCAAGTGACGGGAACGGGAGCGAAGGAAGCGAGCCGTGACACCCCTCCCCATTGCCCAAGTAATGGCCCCGGTAGCATATTCCAATACTCCCTCTTTTAATGGGCCGATTGCCATGGTTGAGAGTGGGAGTGGTTCTACTCTTAATAATAGGGGGGAAGCCCCTTAGACACGCAGGCCGCTAAAATCCAGGATACTCAAGGTAATGCATTGGTAAAACCTTTTTTGGATAACTCAAAGATGCAGTCTATTTCGGTACAGCCCCTTTCAAAGATCCATACAGGGAAGATATTGGGTTGGATTAATAATAATAAAACATATTCTCAAGCTAGTCTAAATAGAACACATCGCTTAAATTTGTTTAAAAAAATGCCTTTATTGCGGGTTATAACAACCGACGATATAGACGCTATTTCTTTACCTAATCATAATAATCATCGAATGGTAAGTTATTTTCACTCGGTGATGGTGGCAGATATGCTGCGTGCCCAAGAAAAAAACCTTAATTCTCTGGGTTATGGTCTGTCTACATTAATGGACGATAAAGAGGCTGATAATTTCCTTCAATATAAGGAACCGATTAATATCCAAACGGAACAAATTCCACAATTGGGTACTAAAAAATTACAAAACTCAGATCCAGCATTGTCTCTAATTTCTAGCCTTCTTAATAGTGGTCAGGATTGTCAGGATTGGTCATGGTTCCAACCAGCGCTTAAAACTTTAGAGACCCTTAGACAAGGTAATGGGTGCTCCTAACAGTCTCGAGATTATTTCCTGGAACTCATGCGGGGGATCACATTTGAATAAATTTTAGACTAAAGGTGAAAGTTACACCTGCCCCTGTATTTATTTTTTCCAGGAAACCATGATGCTTACTGACACGTTTATAGATGGCTTCTATACCTTCTCTTCATTAGCATCGAGGGGGCTAGCAGGGAGGCCTAGTGGCGGTTTTATTATTGCTGTTGATCGTAATCTGGGGTTTCATGGTTATGTGATTTTTACGAGTGAATGGCTTCTGGGTGTTGTCCTATCGTCAGAGAATAACGTAGATCCTATCCTCCTGTTGAATTTATACTGGAATCCTCTAAAGGTGACCCTTGATATAGTGGAGGAGTCCCTTGGAGAAATTCTGGGAGGTTGGTTTGAGAAGGGTTTTGGAAATCGCATTATCATGGGAGGAGATTTTAACTCCTCCTGTGCTGAGGGTTCTATGCTGAATGTGTCACAACTCGACCCTGGTCACTGTGGGGAAGATGGAGGCTTACTTAGGTATTCTCGCGGTCCTTTTACCGTTCTAGTCTTTCTGGTCTTTTCCCTTTAAAAGGTAGTCACGCTGTGCCGCTTTTCTTGCTTGCTCCCTTTTCCCCGTAGTACTCGCCCGCTTCGGCTTTCCCTGGTATTCTGTTCTTTCCGTCTCGCGGCTTTTCTGTCCGCTCCCCCGTACCAGCTTTCTCTCCCCTCTGTGCTGGGTTTTCCTACCGTTTCTCCCTCCCGTGTTCCTTTGCTACTTTCCTCCCGCTTGCTCTCTTTCTCTCTCTCTCTCTCTCTCTCTCTCTCTCTCTCCCGCTCGATTCCTTACTCGCGTTCACCTGCTTTCGCTCCCGCTCGCTCTCTCTCACTCCCTCTCTCTCTCATTCCATCTCATTCTTACTATCTCTCCCTTTCCCTTTCTTGCCCGGTTGTCAATCTCTTGCACTTTCCCTTTCTCTTCAGTTCGCTCTCTCATTTCTTCCCCTCTCTCTCGCACTCCTGTACTAGCTCTCCCACTCTCTCTTTCTTACCGCATAGTAGCTGATACCTTCCCTCCTGACTGCCCTTGTGAAGCCTCCGCTTCAGCTTTCCTTGTACGCAGTGGATTTTCATCCAATCCTTTCCGACATCAGCATACCTTGTCCTGTTATACTTGGACATAAGAACTGTTTGCTGCATTACAATTCATCGGCCTCCTCCACTTCCGACACTACCATCAAACTGGGTTTTTTCTGCCGTCACAGGCTTTTTCCCTGGCGTCAAGGGACTGGCTCCCCTGGGTCCACCTGACAGCTTGTTCTCACCACTGCAGGGTGGCCTCAAGCGGAGACCGTCCCTACCTCTACGATCGTAAGAAGGACAAGAGGGAGAAGAAGGAAAGGAAGGGAAGTAAGAGTTCCAAGACGGACGAAGATCCGGATGTGATCAAGAAGGAGAGGAGTAGAAGACCTAAGAATTCTATCCAGGAGGATTCCTCTAAGGAGTCAGGTGAGGAGTCATCGGGGGTGGTAGTTTCCGATTCTGACAGTTTGCAACGCCCACAAGTCAACATGGCCTCCTTGGAACAGATCCAGGAGATGGTGGCTGCTATCCAAGGCCTTCAGACTGAGGTGCAGAATCTCTGACCCGAAAATGTCAGTCTACGACAACAGATAGCAGTACGAGATGATACTCGGGGCGACTTGCCTCCACTGTCGTTCTCTTTTGGTAAATATGATGGAAATCCAAAGCAATTGAAGGAATTCTTGGATGCTTGCATGGTCTATTTCACTTTTAGACCTAAGGCTTACGAACTAGACAGGTCCAAGGTTGGTTTCCTTGTTTCTAATCTCGTCGGAAATGCCTTGGCTTGGGCCACCCCGTTAATATCCCAATCCGACCCAGCAGTCAACGATTATTCCCAGTTTATCCAGCTGATGAGATCCAGATTCGACAGACCTGAGGTTCTGTTTTCTTCTTACGAAGCCCTCTTGGACATTCGTCAAGGGAATCTAGATGTTCAAACCTATGCCTCCACCTTCATAAAACTGGCAAAGGATGCAGGATGGCCCGACTCTGCTCAACAAACCCTCTTTCGCCGGGGGCTCCATGACGACCTCAAAGACGAGCTAGCCAGAGTGGCCGGTCTGGCCTCCTTCCAAGAACTAGTGACTCTGACTCTTCAGCTGGAATACCGACTTCTAGAGCGAAGACAGGAAAGAAGGAGGTTCCGAAACCTTCCTTCGGCAAGTTCAACTCCAGTTCCTCTACCTACTCGGAGCCAGGCTGAAGAACCGATGCAGATCGGAACTACTAGAGGCCCCCTGACTCCAGAGGAGAGAAAGAGACGCAGAGATCTGGGTCTCTGCATGTACTGTGGATCTTCTAAGCATTTTCTCCGGAACTGTTCAGAGGTACCTCCAAGACGTTCGGGAAACGCTTCTCCCCGGTCTTAAGCAGGGATAAGAACCGGGCAGAGGCGATCAATCCCTGCAACCTTTCCTGTCAGAGCTCTACAGAAGAAGATAACAGACTGTTGGTGTTTACCATACATCTCACTTTCGAGTCCAATCTCACCATTGAGGTCATGGCTATGTTGGACTGTGGTGCAGCGGGTAATTTCATCGATATCCAGTGGACTCAAGATCAGAGGGTGCCTTTTCTACAAAAGAGCTGTTCCTTACCCGTAGAAGGAGTGGATGGAAGCCCACTCTCCTCCGGGCCCATTGTACAGGAAACCATACCCGCTACTATGCTTCTTTTTCAACACCAAGAACAGATCGTTTTCGATGTGATAAGAGCTGCTCACTTCCCAATTATACTGGGAATACCATGGCTACGTAAGCATAATCCTACTATAGACTGGTCTGCCAACACCATATGCTTTTCATCTTCTTTCTGTACTTCTTCCTGCTTTCTTCAGACCAATCCGGTTCCTGGTAAGGATATCCTTACTACTATGTCGGCCTCTGTGGTGCAGATGGTACCACTCCGCTATCAACAATACGCCGAACTTTTTAAAGACAAATTACCACGCTCCTTACCTCCTCATCGACCTGAAGACTGCTCCATTGAGTTAAAGCCAGGTGCTTCCGTTCCTTTCGGCCGAATGTACCCCATGTCTCTTCCAGAAAGAAGGGCCCTCAAGGAATATCTGGACGCAAACCTCCAGAACGGTCTCATCAGAGAGTCACGCTCCTCTGCCGGTGCCTCAATGTTCTTTGTACCTAAGAAAGGAACCTCAGAATTGAGACTGTGTATTGACTATCGAGGTTTGAACTGTATGACTATAAGAGACAGATATCCCATGCCTCTTATTAAGGAAGTACTGGAAGCAGTTGAAGGGGCTAACATTTTTACCAAACTCGACCTTCGAGGTGCTTATCATTTGTTGAGAATCAAAGAAGGGGATGAGTGGAAAACCGCCTTCAGAACTCCTCTGGGACACTTTGAATATCGAGTGATGCCCTTCGGACTGGTAAACGCCCCGGCGGTGTTCCAACGGTTTGTGGACAAGATATTCTCTGACCTGCTATACTCTTTTGTGGTAGTCTATCTTGACGACATTCTTATCTTCTCTTCATCTCCGGCCGAACACCACAGACACGTAGAGCAGGTGTTAAGGAGACTACAAGAGAACCACCTATTGTTAAAACCAGAAAAGTGCATCTTCAAGTCCTCTTCTGTTCCCTACCTAGGCTTTATTCTCTCCAAAGAAGGAGTTCAGATGGATCCCGAGAAGGTGAAGGCGGTACTACAATGGCCCACTCCCAGCAGCCCTAAGGATATACAGAGGTTCTTGGGTCTCGCTAATTTTTACAGACGCTTTATCCCTAATTGTTCGGAAATTGTGCTACCCATTACCAATCTACTGAAGAAGGGTCAAGAATTTGTATGGGACTCGAAGCAAGATCAAGCTTTCCAGCTACTCAAGAAGGCCTTCACCACTGCTCCCATCCTCATTCAACCGAACCAGTCCCTTCCTTTTGTGGTTGAAACGGACGCCTCTGGAGGTGCCATAGGGGCATCCTTACTACAATCTGGTAAGGACGGTATCGAACACCCGGTGGCTTACTACTCCCGGACACTTACTCCGAGTGAAAGAAACTACTCGGTATTGGAACGGGAATTGCTGGCCATCCGCCAGGCTTGTGTCGAGTGGAGACATCTGTTACAGGGGGCGGCTCATCCTTTTTTGGTGAGAACTGATCATAGGAACCTTAAGATACTCCAACAAATGGAGTGTCGCAATTCCAGACATGCCCGGTGGGCCTATTTTTTCTCCCAATTCGACTTTGACATCACGTATCTTCCAGGGAAGGAGAACGTGTTGGCTGATGCCTTATCCCAGAGCCTAGGAGAAGTTTGCCCAGAAGATGGACACAAACCCGAAGAGATTCTTTCGGGAAAAAGAATTTTAGGGGCGGTCAATTCATTTCTTCAAGAGGTTGAACGAACAACTAGTTTGACCCAGATACCCAACGATTATCTGTCTTCATTGGAGAAAAGAGGGGCAGTGTATTTCTACAAAGACAAGCTGTATCTTCCGTCTAAAGAGCTTCAAATTCAAGCCATGTCTTGGTGTCACGATCTACCTTCTGCTGGTCACAAGGGGCAAGGAGCCACAGCCAATTTGGTATCAAGGTATTTTTGGTGGCCTACTTTAGCCAAGGATGTTAAGGCTTATGTAGCCGCATGTCCTATTTGCGCCTCCAATAAATCCTCTACTCATCGCCCTCTGGGTCTCCTTCAACAAGGACCTTTGCCAACACATCCTTGGGAACACATTTCTACTGATTTTATCGTAGATCTTCCTCTCTCTATGGGTTCTACCACCATCATGGTTACGGTAGATTCCTTGAGTAAGATGACACACTTTTCTCCTCTTTCAGGCCTACCTTCGGCTCCGGAAGTCGCTGAGGTTATTCTGAGAGATGTGGTTAGGCTTCACGGTCTACCCCAAACTATTGTTTCCGACAGAGGGTCTCAATTCACTTCTCGATTCTGGTCTACACTGTGCAAGACTCTGGGTATCGGTAGAGCACTTTCTTCTGGTTATCACCCCAAAGCAACGGACAAACTGAGCGTCTAAACTCCACCTTAGAACAATATCTTCGTTGTTTCTGTGGTCATGAACAGGAGAAGTGGAAGACCTTTCTCTCCACGGCGGAATTCGTCTACAATAACACAGTGCACTCTTCCCTAGGAACCAGTTCATTCTTTTTTTCCTATGGCTATCATCCCAAGCATACCCCCTTGGTTGGTATTCCCTCGACTGCTGTTTCTGCTGTGGACCAAAGACTCTGTGAGCTAAAACGTATACAAGGGGAGGCTAGGAAGAATTTGGAGACTAGCAGGGAGCTCCAAAAGAGGTATGCTGACCGGAAGAGATCTCAAAACCCCAAATGGACTGTTGGCACTAACGTTTGGTTGTCCACTAAATTCTTGCCACGCTGGTTACATCCAGGAAAGTTTTTTGCCAGATTTATTGGGCCTTTCCCCATTTCTGCTCAGATCAATCGGTGACCTTTCGCTTGAAACTTCCTCACAGTATGAAGCGCATTCATCCTGTGTTCCACACGTCCCTTCTCAAGGCCTACCTATCAGATCCGCATGGTCGGACAATGCCTCGCTCATCTTTTCCCGATAATCCAGAACCGGAGGAATACAAGGTGGAGAGGCTGGTGGATTCTCGCTACAGACATGGTATTGTTCAGTACCTGGTACATTGGAAGGGTTACTCAGCTGCAGAGCGTACCTGGGAACCTAGAAGCCACATTCATGCCCCTCGCTTGCTACGTCTTTTTTGACCGCCTCCATCCGGGTAAGCCCGGGGGAACCCAGATGAGCTGGGGGCATACTGTCACATCTCGACCCTGGTCACTGTGGGGAAGATGGAGGCTTACTTAGGTATTCTCGCGGTCCTTTTACAGTTCTAGTCTTTCTGGTCTTTTCCCTTTAAACGGTAGCCTCGCCCACAACGCCGTGTGTTGCAACTCGCTTTGTCAGCCTTTCGCTAACTTCGCCTGCAGTGCCGCTTTTCTTGCTTGGTCCTCGACCCTTTTCCCCGTAGTACTCGCCCGCTTCGGCTTTCCCTGGTATTCTGTTCTTTCCGTCTCGCGGCCTTTATGTCCGCTCCCCCGTGCCAGCTTTCTCTCCCCTCTGTGCTGGGTTTTCCTACCGTTTCTCCCTCCCGTGTTCCTTCGCTACTTTCCTCCAGCTTGCTCTCTTTCTCTCTCTCTCTCTCTCTCTCTCTCTCTCTCTCTCTCTCCCGCTCGATTCCTTACTCGCGTTCACCTGCTTTCGCTCACGCTCGCTCTCTCTCACTCCCTCTCTCTCGTTCCATCTCATTCTTACTATCTCTCCCTTTCCCTTTCTTGCCCGGTTGTCAATCTCTCGCACTTTCCCTTTCTCTTCAGTTCGCTCTCTCATTTCTTCCCTTCTCTCTCGCACTCCTGTACTAGCTCTCCCACTCTCTCTTTCTTACCGCATAGTAGCTGATACCTTCCCTCCTGACTGCTCTTGTGAAGCCTCCGCTTCAGCTTTCCTTGTACGCAGTGGATTTTCATCCAATCCTTTCCGACATCAGCATACCTCGTCCTGTTATACTTGGACATAAGAACTGTTTGCTGCATTACAATTCATCGGCCTCCTCCACTTCCGACACTCTCCCAGCCTGCAAGGACTCACCATCAAACAGGGTTTTTTCTGCCGTCACAGGCTTTTTCCCTGGCGTCAAGGGACTGGCTCCCCTGGGCCCACCTGACAGCTTGTTCTCACCACTGTCAGGGTGGCCTCAAGCAGAGACCGTCCCTACCTCTACGATCGTAAGAAGGACAAGAGGGAGAAGAAGGAAAGGAAGGGAAGTAAGAGTTCCAAGACGGACGAAGATCAGGATGTGATCAAGAAGGAGAGGAGTAGAAGACCTAAGAATTCTATCCAGGAGGATTCCTCTAAGGAGTCAGGTGAGGAGTCATCGTGGGTGGTAGTTTCCGATTCTGACAGTATGAAAGTGGGGTTACCCCTAAACTGCTCCAGCCTAATCTTAAGAGAGGTATATGGTGGGATAAGTTCCTTGAACATTGGGATTTGGGGCTTTTAGATCATGCCTCAGACTGGAACTTGCCCAAATATACCTGGAAAAGGGGAAGTAATAGTTTCAGAATAGATTTTTTCTATGTATCCAATAGTTGGAAACAAGCGTGTGGAAAATTGACACTTATGGAGGTAGAGTTGGGCGATCATATTCCTCTACTCTTCTCTCTAACACTTCCATGTCCAGGTATTCACATCAATCCTGAGTTTATGGGCTTAGAGGCGGCAAATAACGGGAGAAGGATCGTATAGAACAAGAAAACGATTATGAAATCTAATACCTTGATCTTGGAGAACCTGACCTTAGCATTGCTTCGAATTAGTAGGGAAGAGGATCTCTTACTGGGGGGATCACATTACAATAATATTATGTTGTCAATTGCATACAAAATTAGTAGGACAGGTGATAAGGAGGTGGCGAAACCTCGGGGGAGTGTTGGAGACTCCAGAATCCAAAGATCCAAGCGCATTCAATGCAGGGATCTAAGGATACTGAAGGAATTACCCATCTCTTTTGCTGAATTGCAGTTTAGGAAGAAAAAAATCATCCTGAAACATAAAAATTTTATTAAATCTCTGAAATTGGATCAATAACTTGCAGACCATCAACTGATGATGTAAAACCTTTTTAAGGGCAGAGATGTTACATTTTAGGTTTCTGTCAATAACACGCTCACTCCGGTAAAAGACAGACTTGATTGCCCTATCCAAGCAGAGGCTTGGTGCTCTTACTACAAGAAAAAGTTTGAATGTCCTCTTGCCTTCTCTAGGGAACAGGACATGGATCTAGGTCCTCCAGTGGTGGGTGATTGCTCTTGGGATTTTGAGGATATCATATGGGCCATTAATAAACTTAAACCATCCAGAGCGCCGGGCCCTGATGGCATACCTCCATTCGTCATCAACGCGGCACCTGAAATGTGGGCAGAGCTGCTTAAACCCATATTTGATGATATCTTTAAAAATCATATTATTCCCAAATCTTGCGATCAAAATATTATTGTACCTATATTTAAAAAAGGTGATGTCCTCAGTCTCCAGAACTATAGACCCAATGCACTTTTAGATGCAGCTAGTAAGGTCTTCAGTATTCTACTTTTAAGAGATCTTAATAAAGTGATTAGGAGGAATGCTTGCTTTAGTAAATTTCAGGTTGGCTTTAGAGAGGGTTTGGTAACCGACCTGAATGGGAATATTTTGGCCCAATTAAGAGATATGGTCCATCAATCCAACATGGGTGAAATTTTTATGGCATCCTTAGACCTTTCCAATGCCTTTGACGGGGTTATCAGAGCGAGATTGTGGACAAAGATTTTAGCAATGAATTTCCCTCGAAAGCTTGTCCAACTCTTGGCTCTGTTGCATAGGAATACCTTGGTCAGGGTTCGTTTGAGACAGGAAGGTACTCTCTCCAAGGCCATTGACACTAAGATTGGGGTCAAGCAGGGCTGTTCACTCGCACCCACGCTCTTCAACCTATACGTAAGCGATGTGGAGGACGTGGCAGGGTCCTTCCATTACGCCGGTTAGGTTGGGGAGTTTGGCTATTGAGTAGATGGCCTTTGACGATGATTTTATTCTTTTTGACCGCACTCCACGTGGTCTCCGTAGAAAGATGGATAATTTGTATCAGTATGCGATGGAGAACAATCTCTCCCCCAATGCTTCCAAATCCCGAACGATTGTGGTCACTAAGAAAAGAACCATTAAATCTTACAGTTGGAAGATGGGAGAGGATCAGGTGGAACAGGTCCAGGCTATAACATATCTAGGCTATAATTTTACTAACAGATCTAGCCTGAAGATGTGGAAATTGAGCCTGGAAGAGAAAGCGTCTAAATTAAAGGTTCAAATGAAATTCTTAAAGGTTAGGGTATGTACATTTTCACTCTTACCTATAAGGCATTTCTATCTTGCAAAATGTGAGCCGGTTCTTTTATATGGTTTGGACATTTGTACCCATGATATGAGCTCATGCTTGAATGTGGTTCAGGAAAGAACTACTTGGCCCAGAGGCGTTGCTAGGGGGGCCAAGAGGGCTATAGCCCCTGGTCTTTTGGTTGTAGCCCTGGATAGAATCTCAGCAGCTACAGCCAAAAGGCTAGCTAGCCCCCAGTCTCAACAGTTCTGACATCAGAGTAGCCCCGGGTCTTTTCCAGATCTAGCAACACCCCTGACTTGGCCTATCTATGGCAGTCCCCAACGCCATTATCCGCCATGAGCTATGTATTATCTCACTCAAATCAAGATATCTGTGGAGGCAATTATCCTTGTTTAGAAAGATGAATGATCCACCTGTAAACACCCTATACGAATTTTTAAATAAGGTTGTTAAATCCGGGTCAGCAATATCTATTAAAAGGTTCAGTGATAATATGAATTTTCTATTAGATACTCTAGGTCTTTGCCTAGAAGACCTGGTACAACGACCTGGACTAGTCAAAAGACTTTTATTCAAGGTGGATTGGGTGGATACAGTAAATGGGGTGGAGTCTTACTCCTCTTATAAGGAGTATGCAAACTTTGGACACGCAAGGGAATGCATTCCCCTTGACTTACAAAGATTCCCTTGTCATAGGGCGAGATTAATATTTATGCGCTTTAGACTCAATTAGATGGCGACTCTAGAAAGCATTCGGCACTGGGGACATAAAGAAGAGGTACTTAATCAAGAACAAATTGGTTTTATATGTCGTTTCTGTGGAGAAACCAGAACGCTAAAAACTCTTAAGCACTTGTTTTACTAACATGTACCCATTTTGAGTCTAAACGTGCACTCTATCTTAAAGATAGATTTAACAGGGATCTTGAAATGTCTATCCACTTGTTTTGGAGCCACTGTAAGTGGGGTGTAAATATTTCTTTAATTTTAGCATTGAATTTATTGCTTCAAAATATAATGGAGGAACTGGAAAAAAGGAATTTAATATGCAACGTTTTTATAGTGGAAAAAGAAAAATAATAATAATACTATTTAAGGGCTGAGATAGATATTTATGAAGATGTTTTCGACTTTGTGGAATTTTATATGCTGTCTTATAAAAATGAATTGTGTATTTTTATCGTGTGTAAAATGTTGTATAAGGTTTCATGTAAACTAACAATGCAACAATTAAAATAAAAAAAAGGAACAAGACATTTTAACACATAGGAAAAATAGAGATAAAGGCCCTTAAGACCACCACCAAACATTCACATTAATTTTAATCATACCCAGTCAATTTACCGAAGCGCATTTCAGAGTGGTACATTTCAGTGCAAACATAATATCGAAAAATACCAAAAGAATTTAATAAATATACATAGGGTTGAGGGGCAAGGGTTTAAAATGGGTTGGGATGGGGTTGGGGTGGGGTTATAAGGATAGAAAAACACGGGTTTAGGCTCCCAAAATAAAAAAAAAGATAATTTGGTATTTTTTCTGTATTTTGGTTGCGGTGAAATGTACCACTCTGAAATTTGCATCAGTAATATCATATATAACCATTTACATCTGACCCTATAGGACATAGTATTTAAACAATAGAAATGCACATATCACAATTAAAAACAGTTCCAGAGGCGGGAAAATACTTGTGAAACAGAGCCAGAGGCATCCAAAAAATCCAGATACCTTTTCAATACAGTTACCAATGCAATTCACGTATGAGGAAAAATAGTTACACAGTCACCAAATTTAGATACAGTATGGACTTTCTTTTGAAAATACGATCTGCTTTTTGTAAAAATATACAAATTAAAAAAAAAAGATACAATTTACATTGGCATTCACAATAAAAGAGGTGGAGAGCATAACTTTAAAATTACATTTAGAAATTTAGAATTAATGGTAAGTTCTAAAAATCCAATTCCTGTCTCAGAACGCCCTGAACCCCATAGGAGCATGGGAATAATGTCCAGTGACAGGCAAGCAGCCCCAAAGTCACTTCAGGAGAGTTCCAAGGTGAGTAGAAAGTGCGATTGAAGACAACGAGACAAAGTTAGTAAACTAGACGTGTGTATGAAGACAATGAATGCAAGTCTCTGCTTTACCCAACAAGTGCAGCAGATTCAGCAGCAAGCAAACCCAGAGAGGAACTGATGCGACCCCAATGAAGAGATCAAGAGGTTAGTTTGAGAACCAGAAGCTCCAGGAGATGATGCAGCAAAGCAGGAAGGATGCCAATGTTACTGAATGAGAAATTTAGTAAGTACTTGCTCCCAAAGAATCTCTACCATGGGGACCCCTGAGGATGAGTATCTTGAATAATCGATCAATCACCGCAGGATCCTAAGGTAGATACTCACAGCATTGGTCCTCTGAATTCTGAAATTTGGTTCCAGGGAGGTTGAAAACCCCAGTAAATACAAGGGATCTATATTAGGTGTGGTTTACAGGATCTAGGCCGAGAGGCTTGAACCCTAAGCCAACAAAGAGCCCCAAGACAGAAAAGAAGAACAAAAGACCTTTCCGCAATGAGGTCCTCAAGCCAGGGGTTAAGTTAACAGCTAGAAAGGTGAAGGGACCTGTGAAGACAGACTCTGGTAGCTCAGTGGACAAAGTAGGGTGGCAATACAAATACAGCAGGAAATAATCCCAGCACTGGGATAAGGGATGGAGGCAACGCAGGATTGCCAACGGAGCAGATGAAGCAATGTAGTAGTGGACCACTACCTGTCTAGGTCGCGGAAGCTACCAGCAGCAAGGCAGAGACCCTGGCGTAAAATGGCGGGTAGTTGCAGTAAAACAGCCTGATCCCAGAATAGAAGGCTCAACCAAAGTGGAGTCAGCCGAAGGATGTAGGAAGTCCGCCCTAGACTTCTAGCAGGAGAAAACGCCCACCAGAATGTGCTTTAACCACAGCATCCAGCAAATATAGCCAGAGGAGGGTCTAAAAATGGACAAATGGCGGGAGTCAGCAGGAAACTCCTGCAGTATGTCAGCAGGTTAGATTTTTCTGAAAATCCAGCAAGAAGAGAAAGAGCAGGGGCATGAAGGACCCTTAAATACCACAACGCTAATGGGCTGGCCAAAGCCAGTCCACCAATCAAAAGCGGGGGATAGGGACAAAGGGATCAAGTAGCCAACAATTCTGGTTGGCCAGAGGAACTGCCACTCAGTCCAGACCACCTACACAGGATGTGAGAAGCAGAGCCTAGGGCCGTATTCTGTCTAAACCAGTTGGACTAAATATGGAGGCTGCCATGTGGCCCACAAAAGAGGCCACATGGGCAGATGGCCATTTTTGCTACCTCGTGGTTGCCCTGAACAAAGGAAGTCCTAAAAAATAAAATGTCCGAAAACAGGAATGAAAGAAAATACACTGGTATCCCAATGGCTAACCAAGAGATACATTGGGCTACCATTGTGGTAAAGTGTCTAGCACCCCTGGTGAAGCTAAAACAAAATTACAGCTGCTGTCAGCCTACTTCCTGAAAACAATGTAGGCTAATAGAACAGCCATAGGGCAAACATGGGGAGCTTAAGAGGCACCCCAGTGACAAAATGGCTACTGTTTTGCAGGAGGAATGAGTAGTGACTAAACCACTTACTCAGTCCCACACAACTATCAAACCAGCAGTGATACCAATCTTAAACGAGAATAAACACAGCCCAGCTGTTCGACGTCCGAAAACTGTGTACAGAAGATGGCATTGCGGAAGGCAGTTGTGAAAAAGCCTCCTCCTGCGAGGTTGGTCTTATGGCTCCTTCCACCTCCCTGTCCATTTCAGGGGTCCCCCCTTTATCCCTGCTGTGCAGCCCCGTGGCCCCACTCCCCTGTGCCCCCACATACCTTTACCGGCAATAAAATGTAAACAAATAATCAGAAAATACTAGGTAAACCCAACCCTGTAAAAGAAAACTGAAAGAGCACTCTGGGTAGATGAACAAGGGTATTCAGTTGCAAGAATGGCCCAGTTTCACTGTTCAAAGGAAATGTCTATAATAACAAGGTAGAGAAGGGGGAGTGTAAAGTAACTATGATCCCAAAAGTGGACCAGTTAGACAGGCCCTTTTTTCACAGTATATTATGTTCTTACCTTTGGGGCTCAAGAGCATTGGGACAGGCTTTTTGGCGTCGAACCGAGAGTCTGGGTGCTTTCAGCGTCGGGCTGGTGTCAAGTCGAGGAGTGACAGCACTGGGTCCAATAATGTAGTGCTGGTCAACAGCAGTGACAGCTTGCAGTGCTGAAAGACTCAGCAGCCTCAGTTGTGGAAAAATAAGACTGGCCTGCGGCAGAGAGCGGGCCCTGCTGCCTCAACATGGCATTCGGGTACTACAGCCCGATTGGCTTTTAGCTTGAAGAAGCTGAAGATCAGGTGGCAATGTCGAGTTGGGAATGCTTAGAAACTTGGCAGGTCTCAGAGGTGTAGATGGTGCAGCTTTGGTGTCGCCGACCAGCGTCAAAACTCGGAGATGCAGAGGCAGTTGGATGTCGATGTCGGAGAGGACTCCAGCAGCTCCTGTACAGCAGCTTGGATGGCATTGAAGGTGCCCAAACTGGCCGCAATGCGGTTAAGAGATGCATGGAGATACAGGGCTCAGTTCCTTGGTTTTCATGACAAGGTGCATCCCCTCTCCAGGGATCTTGGCTTGCACCTACAGAGGATCTGTCACCTCAAATGAACAGGAGCCTGGTTCCAGTAGAGCCAGTATAGAGGCTTTGGTCCAACAGCAGTCACCCCTACTGTTCCCTGTTCTCCTCTGCCTTGGATGCCTTTTGATTCCACTCCCAACAGAGGTACAAATGTGTATCCAAAGATGAATCAAAGAATGAGGTGCCCCTCTCCTTTTAAAGGCAAAATGCCACAGGGGATTGGTCCAAAGCAAGTCCACTGTAAATGGTCCAATCCAGGTTGTTGTAACAAGTGTCATTTGCCTTATAAACATGCAGGAAATTGAAGGGAAAGGAAATGTAAGAGAGTTCTAACAGAAATCAAGATGGTAGAACCCTTCTCCTCACCTACCTTTTACTTCTGGCTACTCTTAACAACTCTTAAACTTCCCAAATCTGCTGACCTCAAGGGGTATCCAGAATTCATATCCCTAGTGTAAGAGGGCTGTTTTATGTTAGTGCTTCCTGCGGGATGTTCCTATGCCCTGGTGGGAGGTATTCCCATTCTTGCAGGAGAAGCAAAGTGGCAGCAGCCTTTGCTATTGTTCCACATGTCTGTAGTGAGACAGTCAGGCCAGGCAATAATAAATATCCGTCATGTCACAGCTGAGCCTTGCTCATAGAGCTGACAGTAGTGTGATATCAAATTGTTTTGGAAGGGGGGACTGGGTGCACACCTAAAATTAAATAAGTATTTCAGTTCTTTAAAAACCCAGGCAAGCTGGTTTTAAGATTCGAGGTGCACGGGAGGAAATAAGGCCTTGGCACAAAAGCCCAATATACACAAGAAGAGAAAGAAAAGGATCCTATTACGGAATCCTCCTGTCCTATGCACACTATCAAGGGACCACCATCGAGGTGGTAAGTAATAGTAATATAATAATTCCGGAGTATTCAATAATGTGTAATCAATCGAGTCTTACATAAGCCATTGAAAGCATTACATGTACACCAAATGTGTAAAAGTACACAGTTGTTTTTAATTATAGGTAGCATCCAAGGTAGAGATGAACAAAACACACATTTGTTATAGACAGTGTTGATGCTTTACACGTTTCAAGGGGTAACCCTCTTCATCAGAAGCCTAAACTGATTTTGCTGGTAGTTGAAAATCATTGGGAACAAGAAAGAAATACTTTCCATTAGACAAACATAATACATGTCAGAAGTCAAGCGATTCAACAATGGCCACCTGCCCTCTCCTCCTCCCCATCCCTCCCCTCCTCTTATTAAATTCCAGCACTACCTCAATTGCCGTCATGCATAGTAATTGTAGCCGCTGTCTTTCTTATCCACCTGCCCTCTCCTCCTCCCCATCCCTCCCCTCCTCTTGTTAAATTCGAGCACTACCTCAATTGCCGTCATGCATAGTAATTGTAGCCGCTGTCTTTCTTATCCACCTGCCCTCTCCTCCTCCCCATCCCTCCCCTCCTCTTGTTAAATTCCAGCACTACCTCAATTGCCGTCATGCATAGTAATTGTAGCCGCTGTCTTTCTTATCCACCTGCCCTCTCCTCCTCCCCATCCCTCCCCTCCTCTTGTTAAATTCCAGCACTACCTCAATTGCCGTCAGGCATAGTAATTAGAGCTGCCTGTTTTTCTCATCCACCTGCCCTTTCCTCCCCCCTCCCTATTACTGTTCATTAGCACTTACTCTATCATTTGTCTAGTGACCTTTGGGATAGCAGCTTGTTTGTCTCTCCCCCTTCCCTCCTTGTCTTCTCCTCCCACTTCCCCCTCCAGCACTATTCGGAATCGTCGTCAGACCTAGTATGTTAGTTGCTTGTGTTGTTCCTCTCCTTCTCCCTCACTCCACCACCCCTCCCCTCTCCCCCTCCTCGTGTTAATATTCCGGCACTACATCAATTGTCGCTTGTTTTGTCTCATTTCCCCTCCCCCCGCCTCCCTTATTGTTCCTTGCATTTGGACTATCTGAAAGGTCGCCAGGCTGATTAGGATGGTTATTTTTCACATTCTGAATTGTTTGAAGGACTTGTAAGAATGTAACTGTATTCTCCCATGATCCCTCCCTCCCTGAAGCGCTTTGAAACCCATTGTGTATAGGCGTTATACAAATAAACAATCAATTTAATTCAATTGACACGGGTGTACTATAATTTTGGCCTGGAGCATTTATGAATGGTCATCTGATTAGTAGACCTGCCTTTCAGAAAAATAATTACACACATCATATTATGTTAATAAAAATAAAGCAAGCTCAGGCTATTCCACTCTCACCAGAGGGCATTCTGTCTTACAAGATGACTTAAGGAGATGTCTTTCTGGCTACCAGAAATATGCCAGCGACCCAAAAAAGGGGGAAAAAAAGGTTTGAGAGGCTCTCAAAAGGGGCTCAAGAATCTCCAAAATGGGAATTATGGCATGTGAGGCTGGCATCATGGAGGGAGATACAGACAACAGATTCAAAGTTGACCAATCTTTTATTAAAGAAAATGTCAGGATGGATTAAGGCCTAACTTGCCCTATTACTAAGGTGGGATTTCCCTACCTAAAGAAACAAAGGAATGTCAATATCAGTAGGTTCAACATAAAAATATGTCTGTGTCCTAATCCTATACTTTATAGACAAGGAGTGGCAGAGAGAGACAGAATGAGAGTTCAGCGCTTGTCTCGATAATTTAGTGATTGATTGGCAGCAGATGGTAGCAAAGTGTGGGTTGCACGCCAAACACCCACCAATCACAATTAAGAGTTTCAAAAACAAGGGTTGCTTCTACACTACGCACTTAATCACAAAAAGTCACTCCATAAATTGCATACGTTTTTATTGATTGCAGAAAAAGCCTGACATTTGTTTCGAGTTGTAAAGCTCTTCCTCTTTAAAATCCTTGTCATTCACCTCTGTCGCAGCTTTGTATTTTGATTGGAAATTGGAGATACTGATGAGAATAAACTGCGACAGAGGTGAATGACAAGGATTTTAAAGAGGAAGAGTTTTGCAGCTCGAAACACGTCTAAGGCTGATCATTTGAGGTTCTGCATTTTTCAGTGTGTCTGTTAAGAAAAGTTGGGAATTAATCTGCGGTAATATCCAATTAACACCAAAAAGGCCCTTAAATCTTTCTTAGTTTTGGGGGAAGGTGTATCCATTACTGCTCTGTGAGAAACCTGCAGGTGTCTCACCCGCCAGTCCCCGGGGATCTGTCATCCAGGTGGCCAGGACATGGCCATCGCTTTTGGAACCAGTTCCTGGGGGTGGACCAGTGCGCGAGGATCACCTGGATGAGGGGTCCTCTGGGAGTGGAAGTGGGACAACGGAGGGTAGGATGCGGTATGCCCTTCCCAATAGCACCTTTCCCCATCCTACTAGGTAGGATACCTAGCAATTCAACCCTGTCTGTCCCCGCCCCGTTTCCTGAGACAAACACTTTCTCACGGACAGGACACCGCGAGCAACAATGGACTAACACCCGAGCCATATATCTGACATGTTCCAACACCAGGGTCAGGCAGAGTCAGGCAATTACTGATAATTACACACCTCACTTCCATCATACTTCCCCATATGGATAAAAGGCGGAGCACGAAAGCACACTCTGAGCAAGGCAAAACACATGAGGAAACAGCAGTTACAAGATCGCAGTTTAATACGAGGAGAAAGACGGCGAGACCAGAGAGGGTTGCAAGGAGAGGATTGCCCTTGGCCTTTTCAGAGGAAAGAAACAGCTACTTTCATGAAGCCTCGAGGATAATAAACATAAAACCCAGAGATGAAGCTGATGAAAGGTGCATTGTGTGTCGAAGGTACCCAGGGCTTTCCTGCATTGACAACCGAGGCAGGGAGGAGCGATTTCCACCGTGGTACTGTCTCTGGCTCCGACAAGAAAGCTGTTCCAGTAAAGTCAGCACAGCTGGTCAGTCGGGAGACTGATAGCCGACCGGTCTGTGTTAGAACCAAGGTTGCAAGCAGCAACATTGCATGATGAAATGTGAAAAGAACAAAGTACAAGGTGTGCATGGTGAGTGACGCAAATTTGTAAACCAAGGCAGATACCGTATACAGTATACAGAGTGGTCCGTTGCCACGTGGGTGCCCTTTCGAAAGCCTCGGTATGATATTCAACCAAGAGTGTAAACATTGTGAACTGGGAAATCAAAGTGGTCCTGCAACGGATCAAGCCAAACCCTGAGCACATTAGAAAGTCTTCGATAGCTAAAGCAAACTGAAATTGGTCCGAGCCCGGAAAACTAATTGGGAAAAGGGAGTCTGAACCCGGCTGAGGGGGATCCGGGTGAACTGTGAGGCACCCGAAGAAAAAGTATATGAACTATAATTGAGCCGGACCAGGCTGAGGGAGACTAATTGTGAGAAGGGGATCTGAGCCCAGCTGAGGGGGATCCGGGGTGTACTGTGAGTCACCAACATATGTGAATATTTGGAAAGGAACTTTTTGTTTGTTTAATACATGAAGCCCTCTGAATCAAGAGACTATGGCCCTCATTCTGAGTTTGGAGGTAAGGGAAAAACGATGGCGGTAAAGGATTACCGGTATCGCTTACCGCTACGGGCTATTCTGACCAACCAGACTGCTATTAGCGGCATCGTAAAGTACGATGAAGTTAATAGCGGGCTGGGCGCGTGCACGCGACCCACCATGCCGGCATTAGCGGCATTCCGTAAACCGGAGTAGATCACAAGTGAGGCGGACATGCAAATAACAGCCTCGTGAAGGCGGAAAAAGTGCCTACCGGCATGGCGTAAATACCGGCATCGCCGACCTGGCGTAAAGAGCCCTGAGCAGTGTTTCCAACTGACACAGGTGCACACAATCAGCACAGGTGGAGGCAATGGAGTCAGGCCCAGTACAAAAGGAGCACACCCACACACCACACCCCCTCCCACACCAAGATGATATCAATAGTAGTAGCATTACAGGAGCTGGAGGACCTGCTTGCAATGCCTCAACATCAACAACAACAACAACAACAGCCGCCACCACAGAGGAGACGGAGGAGGGAAAGAAGGGTGAGACAGGCCCAGCATGCCCCACCAGTGCAGCCACCGTTACCACGTCGGCAGCCCCCAATCCCTCGCATCAGAGCCACTCCCTTCAACCTAACCCTTGAGCAGGTCCACACCCTGTACCGTGTGGACCGGGACACCATCACCACCCTAGTGAACCTGATGCACGACGACATAGTGAGCCTCATTGAAATATGCACCGCCATGCCCCCTCCACTGAAGGTAGTGTCTGTGCTCCACTTCCTTGGCACAGGTACCTACCAGCACACAGTGGGGCACATGCATGGCATATCACAACCCTTATTTTCCCGGATCCTGAACCAAGTGCTGGATGCCCTCCACAAGCACACAAGGGACTACATATCCCTACCACAGACTCCCCAGGAGATATTTGATACAAAAGTTGCCTTCCATACACTGGCAGGCATGCCAAATTGTGTAGGTGCCCTCGACTGCACCCACGTGGAGTTGGTGGTCCCGCATGCCATGGAGGTGGTGTACCGCAACCGCAAGCAATACCACTCCATCAATGTGCAGATGGTATGCGACGCCAGCAAGATCATCACACATTGTTGTGCCCGATATCCTGGATCAACTCATGACTCTTTGGTCCTGCAGAACTCCACGCTACCACGCTTCATGGAGCGACATGCTGGACGACGTGCCTGGCTGCTTGGTAAGGAGCAGGACTGGCACATGGCATTGAAAAGGGGGGACAGATGCACACATCACCATGCTGCCAATGTTGATGAGACTGCACAATGTACACATCACCAAACATTGTGCCCCAAACCATCACATACCGTACATGACACACAAATCCAATATGAATGAAGTAAGGTCCACACCTATCACGACATGACTAACAGGAAACCACCCCACATCCCACGACACGTGCACCACCCATAAGCGACCCTCACCTTCCGTAACGCCATTCTGCACCATGCAGTGCATATGCACCATGTTGATGTCTCCAGCATATGACCACACAGGACAAGCATCCCTGGGAGTGCATCATACTGAACCTACTAGGGAATCCGTAGTCCGGCACAGGGCCGGCACAATCACAGGAGTGCTGCATGTCACCATGGGAATGCCAATGCTGATTGCCCAAAATTGCACAGACTACTGCCAATTCTCACAGGACACAACACCTCACTATTTTGACACTAACACAGCTGTATGCATACACCATGAATGTGCAACTAGACGTCAGTGCACACCATCATCTTGAAGATGAAACCCACACCATTAGAACATGGCACAGGACACATGGAGGGACAGTAAATGGCGCCAATGCATCCAGGGACATGTGCATATGTGCAACCATAAACTGCAGGTATGTGTGACTAGTACAGCTGTACTTCATGATTACCGTGACATTTACCTTCATTTTTCTCTCATACAAGTGATAGTGGCTATCCCTTGAAGCCTTGGCTCCTCACCCCTGTCCGAAACCCACAGAACAGGCACGAGGAGGACTACAATCGTTCCCATACCCGTACACGTGTGGTCATCGAGCAGACCTTTGGCCTGTTGAAGGCACGATTTTGCTGCCTCAGCTGGTCGGGTGGGGCACTCCTCTACAGGCATGAGAAGGTGGCCAAGATCATCTTGGCATGTGTCATGCTGCACAATATGTGCATCCGCTGGAACGTGCCCCTGCCCCCTGACATGGAACTGCTACCACCTGATGTTGATGAAAGGGAGTAGGAAGATGTGGCAGGACCTCATCATGGTGCCGATGCACAGGAGGGACGTGCTGTGTGGCAGTCAGTGATCGCACAATATTTCTGACACACATGTCAGCAGAGGGTGACATAATGTTTGGACATAGGGCACTAGGTGTGGGGGTACATGTACAGTATGCACTGTGAATGATTAAATGACACGTGCACAATGATTAATGTCCACTCAGGTCTTCTTTTTCACACAACTGGTGTATTGAATGTAACAATATTAATGTAAGTGTCAAAACCCTCCACCACCCTCACCCCCCTCCCTCCACAACTCCCCCACACACCCTCACCCCTCCCCCCACAACTCCCCCACACATACTCACCCCCCTCCACCTCCCCCCACAACTCCCCCACACACCCTCACCCCCTCCCCCCACAACTCCCCCACACACCATCACCTCCCTCCCCCTCCACCCACAACTCCCCCACACAAATCCCATTGAGTCCACAAAGCCTACATGAGGCTGCCATAACATTCACTCGGCACTCCCAGAGACAGGGGGTGGCATGTCCCGTCGGTGCAGTGCATGGACCGACCGGCGGAGCGGGCTGGTTTGGGTTGAACTGCTGGAGGATGGTGTGGCCTCCTGCTGAAGTGGTGGGGTGGGACGACCTGCCTCCAAGGCATCAGCTATGCGCCCTAGCACCTGCCGGAAGCCCACGACCTCCTCACAGAGGAGGTTGGTGTTGTCTGTAAAAGGACTGGCTCAGTGCTGACAACTCTATACGCCACTCAACTCTGGCCTGACGGTTGTCCTCTACAAATTCTCGGATGAGTGAAGCGAGCATGTCAGCCCGCTGTGGTCCTGCGGCTGCACCTGTGGGTGTGCTGGGTATGTGGCTGGCATGCCCAGCCTGCTCATCCTCCCCAACAGTGGATACTGGACTGATATGTCCCTGGGTGTCGTCATGGGCAAACTGCTCTGGGGTGTTGGTGTTAACGGTATCGCTCGTAGATACCTGGGGGGATGCAATTTGGGTTGTGGTATGGGCTACATCCATTGTATCATCCTCAATGGTGCCCCAGATGTCATCCTGGCTGTCTTCCACCGTGAGGGGTGCCATGGCTGCCACCTCCCCAGCCACACTGGACTCCTCCGAATGGGGTGTCTGACAGGTGTCTCCAGCCAGAACAGTGGGTGTGGGGGGTTGGGGTGGTGTGCCCTCCACGGGCCTTGGTGGTACAGGTGCCATGTGTCCCTGCGGTGGCTTGCTTGCTGGGACACGGCGCCCCCTGGCTTGTCCCTTGGAAGTTGACGGATGGTTGATGTCCTCCTGGGACCTCTTACTGGGTGTGGCCTGTGCAGAGGTGGTGTCCTTCTCTTCGCTGTCATGCTCACTGCCTGTGGGGGTGGAAGAGAGGGACGGCATGAGTGATGTTTGGATAGGCATCATACATACATTGGGACAATTGCTCATCCATACAATTTTGGGTAAGAGGCATTTGTGTTGGGAAGGGCACGTCATTTCATACATGGGTGGTAAATGCAGCCATAGGTCGGAGTCACTCATGTTGGCCAGGAACAGTGCTGTCTGACATGCTCACTATTTTGGTCATGCACGCTGTGTGGCTCGTGGAATCTCCTACTTTGTGTGGTATGTGTCATGTACGATATGGCCTTGCAGCAGGCATCAGCATGTGTCTCACTTGCTTCGGCCTACTTTGCAGGGAGTGTGTGTGTGGCCGACCATGGCGTGACTCTTTGGACAGACATTGGCATTGACTTTCATCAGATTTGGTTTAGCAGTGTTTACTTTGGACACTCACCTCCATCACATATGTCGTGGCACCACACTCCATCTCACCTACGCCTTCAGTCGATTCAGACCAAATCATGCTTGCACATGTGTCCTCCCACAGGGTGAGCTTTATGGGTGAACTAGGCCCCCCTCCAGTTTCCATGGCCTGGGTGCGATTTGCAGATAAAATGTTGCGCACCCTTAGGCGCAGATCATCCCACCGCTTACGGCAGTCCTTCACTGTGCGGGGTGTGTTTCCCACTGAGCTAACCTTCTGGGCAACAAGTGCCCAGATCTCTTTTTTACGCAGCACTGCCTCTCTTCTCATGTTGCTGCTGAAGACTGTGGCTGCATGCTTATGCAAAGTGTCCACAAGCATCTGCAGTTCGTCCTGGTTAAATCTCTCCTTTTGGAGGAGGGCAGATCCCTTCTTCAGAGCTTTAGGCATTCTTGGCTTGTAGGGGGTACTTTTCAGTCAATCAGCAGTGTCCCAGGGGTCCTGTGTGCCGAGGATGGCAATGGATTGTGTTTTTAAAGATGGCCACCGTGCTCCGTCCCGTTCCTGTGCAATGACGCTATTTCCGGTTCCGTTATTTAGCAGTGACCGTAAATAGCGGTGTTCGCTAATTACGGTCACAGCTATTTACGGTCACTGCTAATGTCGCATTGCACTGTGTCGGAAGTGTAATCTGTGCCTAGCATCATGCCGTTAAGGGCTTTTTGGGAGCCTTTTGCAGCATGGCGCTAGGTACCTTACCGGCATGGCGCAAAGCTTGTGCCCGTGAAGTTGTAATAGTCCTTAATTAGCGGACTGGTGACAGCACGAACACGCTATTTGCGCCATGCCGGTAGGGGACGTTACTTACCTCCAAACTCGAAATGAGGGCCTATGTTTACGTAAGAGACTTGGGCATAACTGCCGAAGAAACCCAAGAGTGTGCTATGCTCGAGTGGACCGCCTTGTCCCATGCTGAAAACATGGGGAAGGGAGGCCAACGGCCTGAACATCCTGACTTATAATTTTGGGAACACTTCTTTGTTTTTCATGAACAATTCCCCACACTATTTGTAAATTAGCAGTAACGATTGGCAATAGTTTTATTTTAGTATAGACCCTTTACATTTTGACAAGAGTCCACTAGGACTGCATTATTATTATTATTTGATGGTCGTAGCTTGCTCCCATCTTAGATTTAGGCTTAAATGGGTGTTTATCACACCCTTGATAAGGTCAATAAACACCCTTGAACTGTGGTCACTTGTGTCTGTCTTACTTTCATATCATGCCTTCCTTTCAGGAGGCATGGTATCACCAGTATGACACTGACACAAGAGCTACAAGTTTCAAAACCTTCATTCAATTCTCGGGGTTTGAAAAAACTCCTACTTTGCACTATAGCTAAGATGGGAGTAGTCGCTACCATCAAATAATAAGGCAAACACAGTCCTAGCCAGTCTATGTCAAATCAAAATGGCCTATACTAACACAACCTAATGCCTGCCCTATCTGTTATACAAAAAGGGTGTAAAGGGGAATGTGTATGCAAAGGAAAGTCGGTGTTATAACATAAAAGATCAAGGTGGCTGAGTCAGCTTTCTTCCCTACATAGGACAGCACGGAGTAAGGAGAGTGTCACAACCCCTGGGTGGTCCCTGTGGTAGCGCTGGCGCCGAGGGCCGAGAGTATTCCATTCACTTAGACCGGGCCACACAAGAAAGTGCCATTACGTTTCTTGCCGTGACGGTCTAGTCTTTCCCAAGATGGCAGACGCCATGGAATGGGAAGACATTTAGTCCATCGCTTCCTCGGGTCGGGTGCGTTGCAACCCTCCAGCTTTCTGCCTACTGCTAAATGCGCTAAGACACTCTGCTGTCTTCCTTTCCTTTTCGCTCATTCTACTTAGCATGTTTTTGCTACTTGGCAGCCTACCCCTGTCTGCCTGGCGCTGCTGCTCTGTAGCTGTTTCATTTTCTTTGGCGTTTGCCGATTCCTTTTCTCCCGCGGATCGCTCTGCGGTCTCTCTCTCTCTCTCCAGCTGGCAGGATTATGGAGGCATTGTTCTGTGCTCGCGTATCCATAGCTCTCAACTCACCCGCTTTTGGCGTGTGTCACCCGCCTTGCAAAGGCCTGACTCACCCGCCAAGCCTTCTGCACGCCCATTCACTCCAATGGGCGTCTCACCCGCCAAAAACAAAATCGGGTGATTTCACCCGCCTTTGCGAGACAAATGGTTGAGAGCTATGCGTATCCCACTTTCCCCACTTACTTTCTCTGAGCTTCCCCCCTCGCTCTCTCAGCGCAATCTCATCTCTCTCATTGCTCGCACAGGCATTCTCGGTGTCTGCGCTTTCAGTGGCTAACTTCCACTGATTTCTTGCTATCCTAAGCCGAAGCTCATTCTTTATTCACCTACACTGCTCTCTCGGTGCATGCCATTCCATTCCGCTCTGTTGACAGGGCAGCAGTTTTCCGTGTTGTGCTTTGAGTGCCTACTGTTCTTGGAAGTGAAGGCTTACTTAACTTCTGGACGATCCTTTTTTAATTTTTTTTTATTTGTTTTATTTTTTATAATACCAACAAAACAATTTAACATCATTGGTGCATCATTCAGCGTACTCTCATATTCCCCGACTTCCCCTTCCCACCCCAGACCACTGTTTGTTGGCTGAGCCTGCAGGTTTAAGGCTCCAACTGCATTCCTCGTACATCTTCAGTGGCAGTGTTCTCGTTCCTTGAGTTCAATAATGGCACTGTCAGCGCCACATATTGTTGTAGATCCTCACTATTATCTAGCTTCTGTTCACGTAGTGCGTTTTCCCAGGCCCCAGACTCTGCCGCCACCCATTTTTGAAGGTCTCCCCACCATTGAGCTATACTTGGGCCTCTCGCATTTTTCCACCGCATGGCAATACATCTTTTGGCTAATATGTACATCAAGGCTTTTAGTTTGTTCAGCGGTTTGTTTTTACGGCTTCTCTTATATCTGCTCAAAATGCATGCCACCGGAGATCGTGTGTCCAGGTCTATGCCACCCTTAGCCGCGTATGCAGTTATCTGGCCCCAAAAATGTTGTATTTCCCGGCACCCCCAAAACACATGAGTCAGTCCTACCTCAGTTGCTTTACATTTAGGACATTCCTGTACGCTTGCCACTTTGAACTTGGAGATTACTTCAGGTGTTAGGTAAGCTCTGTTAGTGATATAGAATTGTATTAACTGTAATATGGCGTTTCTGGAAACCTTTTTGTGGTAGTGGGTTATGGTTTTCCATGCCATTTCATCAAATTCCATGCCCAGTTCGGTTTCCCATTTTGTCTTGCATTTGAGCTCTTTGTTAGTTGTACTGTTCAGAAGTATTCATAGAGTCTAGAAATCTTGTGGCCTCCCTCAGCGACATTTAGCATTATTGCCTCATGTTCTAGTTCACGGTCTTTGATACCAGGCCATCTATTGATAAACCCCTCCAGCACTGCCCTATGTACCAGGAACTGTCCCGCGGGCAATCCTGAGCTCTCCTGCAATTCAGCAAATGACAGGATCCCCTGATCCTTCATCAAATCCCCTAGTGTGGCCACTCCACAGGGTTCCCATCTAGCTCGTATTGCCGTGTAACTCCAGGGCTTACCCATCATGGTTGCTGCAATAGGGATCTGAGGGGAGGTCGGGTCCACTACTCTCATGACCTTACAGGCCCGTTCCCAAATTTGGATTCACAGTTTCACTAAATAGGGGCTTTTTTGTATAGAGTTTGCGGGGGCCCAGAGTAGATCTCTATGGTATATGGGTGGGATGGCCGGCTGCAAAAGTCGAGCGTCTGTTGTGGCTTCATCTGCCATCCACTGTATTACATGTCTCAGTTGTCCTGCCAAAAAGTATAGCTCAAAGTTGGGTATTTTCAGTCCTCCCCTATCGTAGGGTCTCTGCAGCACATGCAGTGCAACTCTATGCCTCCCACCCTGCCAGAGGAACCGTCTGCAGAGCTTTTCTAAGTCCTTGAAAAATTGCAGAGGGACGTTGAATGGAACGTTGCTGATGCAGTGCAATAGCCGAGGTAATGCCACCATTTTAAGAAACGCAGCCCTCCCAGCCACTGACAATGGCAGTTTGCTCCAAAAGTCCATCGATTTTTCTAGACCTTCCTTCGCCCTCTCTGTGTTTAAGGTGTGTTCAGTTCTGGGGTCCCGATGAATAATGATCCCCAGATACTTGAATGAGGTTGCTTTCCATGGGAGGGGCATAGCGGGAAGACTCCCTCTCGTTGCCGTTCCCATGGCAGCCAGGGGGAAGAGGCAAGACTTCTCTTTACTGATATGGATCCCTGTATATCTGCTGAATCCGTCTAGTGTCTCCAGTATGAATGGCAGGATGTGTTCCGGGTTATTTAAATAAAGTAATGTGTCATCAGCGAACATGGACACTATATATACCCCGTCTATCATAATGCCCCCATCGCTATACCTTCTGGACAATCCTATCATTGGCATTCTGATACTAAGCATCATTTACTACTTGACGACTTTCTGAAGACCAGTTTCAGTTGCTACAGTGGAATCCGTTTCCTACGAGGGTTCTTGTGCCTCTGAGCTTTTCCCTCGTACTCCAGGACACTTCCACCCCAACCGCCACTGCGAGTTACCTTTTGTTCACCTAAGGTGGTTGCAGTGGTTGGCCGGAGAGGATAGGCTCTACCTCTTCAAGTATCGTCTACAGGACTAGGGCAAATGAAAGAAGAAGGGGAAGGACAAGTCTGCACGACAGGACAAAGAATCACCATCATCAGGTGAGGATTCTGAGAGAGAGCCCCCGTAAGCAGGATGGCTCACTCTGGCTCAAGTTATATAAAAAATGGCAGTTCAAAACATGGGTCGAGGAACGCTTGGCCCTCCATTTTAAATTCACTTATTCCAGTTTTCCAAAAGTTCTTTCACAGTTCAACAAAAGTTCACGTAGGTCTCCCTCTGTTGGGCCCAGGTCTTTCAACACAAAAAGTACCTGATTCAATGTCACGTAGGTCTCCCTCAGTAGGGCTCGGACCTCGCAATCACAGCACTTGCAGGGAGTCCCTTCACCAAGCTTTATTCACCTTTGTTAGGGGTTTCCTTCTTCTATCGTATTTCATATTCCAGGTCTCCGTCGGTCTGGCTCTGACCTTTTTCACGGATGTCGAAGACTTTCAAATGTGCTAGGTTTTTTCCATATGCCTGCGCAGGACCACTTTGATTTTCACTTTATCTCCCCCTTCTGGTATTTGCCCCAGTGCCTCTTGGTCTTGGTAGTTCTATTACACAATCAACAAAGTTCAAAGAGATCTTTTTCTCTTAATGCAATCACCCTTTTAACTTACCCTTTCGATAGGGTTAATCTTGACTATTGTGCATTTCAAAGTTCATTCCCTTTGTAGCTTTTTAACAAGACATTACACATTTTGTGGACACTTTCGAGTGTGCTACTTGCTTTCGCCGGACCACTCTGCTACTCTATATCACTGGCGTCACAGTTATCGGGATCTTTAAAGTTCACTACTGATTTGCTTTCTTTCACGTCTCATCAGCACATGCGCAACCTTCATTTGTAAGATACACTGTTGGGGCTTCAATCTTTCCTTGACACAAACCAGCCTTTCATGTCTTTCACTAACTCACTGGTTGTGTGCATTCCTTTCTTTTCTCTGTGGCTTTGATTCATGAGTCAAGGTTAATACTATAGGCTTGGCCTTGCCTCCCCAACTCTGCCGTTCACCCAGCATGGTCACTGGCATCCTTAAAACACAATGCAGGCTTCTTCTTGTCTGGGATTTGGCTTTCTCAGCGTATCCTTCACAGTTTCCCAGAGGCAACAACCTCCTGCAGGGATCTTCAGGGGCTCTCTATCCCTCACTGTAGTCCCTCAATCGATCGTCCTACTCCAGTGGATTCACCTTCGCACCGGAAGGCCTGCTCCTTCTCGTGTGTCGCCTTGCTCAGCTTTTCAAACAAAATGTCACTACTTCTTATATTTCAGACTCCATGTCCCACAATGCATCACTCCTTTTTTGCTCCTACTTCGCCAGCTCCCCTTAGCAGCATTCTGGCAATTTTAGAAGCAGCAGGGTTTTCTTTTGGGATGATTTTGAGGTCAGGGTCTCACCACCTGCCCCTCAAAGGCCTGGACCTCTGTATCTGACCCAGGGGAGGAGCTCTGACTTGGGTGCTGCCAGGTAGCCCCAGCCGCCCCTGGGTTAGCTTCCTGGAGTCACAGCTCCCTCGCCACACTGTAGCCTCCCCTGTACTCACAGGCTCAGTGCTCAGTCAGTCATTCTCCTTCCAGGCTCTTCAGGATTTCTCCAGCTGCTGGTCATTCCTCCTGGCCTCTGTGCACCCTCCATTATCCCCAGCTCACTCAGAGTGTGCATGTGTGCTCTGCTCTTTATACTGACTGGGAGGCCTAACAGGTTTCAGGTGGGAATGATTGTAGAGGAAGGCCTGACCTTGCCTGGCCTTATTATCTGGACAAAATGGCGACTGCCCATAGGATCCCTAGTGCATTGGTTCCTATGTGTAATCTTCATAGCTCCCTTTTGCCTCATCTTCTTAATCTTGTTAAAAAATGAGGAGGGGAGTTGTTGTTTTTCTTAGGGTTTAAGGGAAAATTATATATGTTTTTGTCGGGGTGAAGGGGGCAGATATATTGTTGTGGGTGAATGGGTTTTGGTTGGTTAAATCCCATAATGACTGAGGGAATATTGAGTAGGGATGTATTGGAACGGGGGGATACCATGTCTCGCCCAAGGGCGTTCCTCGCACAGTCTCCAAGGGTCCCTCTCCCAGGTGATCCTCCCTCACTTGTCCGCCCCCAGGGTTGGGATCCGAGAGCAATGGCCCTCCCCTGGCCACCTGAGTCAGGGATCCCTGGGAATAGCATGGGAGAAACGCCTCAGGTTTCTCACAATTACCCAGCCGATCTATCAGATCATCATTGCGAGGCATGGGATATGCATCAAAAGCAGAGATGGCATTTGCTTTACGGAAATCTATACAAAATCTCCAACTTCCATCGGGTTTTGCCACCAACACGATGGGAGAGGACCACAGACTACTGGATGGTTCAATTATTGGGGCTTGAAACATGGTCTGAATTTCTAGAGCTATCATTTCTTTCCTAGCCTTTGGTAACCTATAAGGTTTTAAATGTACCACTTTACCACGTGGAGTGCGGATATAATGATATGTACCTTTCACTCTTCCAGCTTCCTCCTGAAACACGTCGGTAAATTGTCTTATTAAATCATATACATCTTGTTTTTGATTGTTGTTAACATCAGGTGAAATCAAGGCCTTATCTTCTACATCATCCGGTAGTAAACATGACAATATTATGATATTTTACTCTGAGGGATTTTCCTTTGATTCTTTTAACAGATTTATATGATAAACCTGGGTTTTGAGGTTACAGTCTGGTTGTGTAAACTTATACTTACAAGGACCCATTTGCTCTAAGACTTGATATGGTCCATGCCATCGAGACACCAATTTATTTTCAGAAGTAGGTAATAGGACCAGAACTTTTTGACCTATAAAGAAGGATCTAGATGATGCTGTTTTATTACAGCCGATCTTTTGTTGTTTTTGGGCGTTGCTCATATAGGTTTCCACAAAAGCTCTCACAGCCGACATATGTTCTTTTAACATACTGGCTGTTTTAGAAAGCTGAATAGGGGTGTCTTCTCTTTCTTCCCAGATCTCTCGTAACATATCAAGAACATCCCATGGTTCTTGTCCATATAGGAGTTGAAATGGGGAAAAACCTGTGGATGCCTGGGGGTTTTCCGAACAGCAAATATAGCCCACAGTATCATTTGGTCCCAATTCTTTCCATTTTGTTCAACTAATTTCCGGAGTATGGTTTTTGGGGTCTTATTAAATCTTTCTACTAAACCGCCTGTTTGGGGTGATACACAGATGTTCTAAGAGTAGCGATGTGTAACAATTATGGGACCTCTAAAATGGGTATAGGCTGGCACCATCTATTATTTTAGAAGTTCATAAGTATTACTCATGCAGTTTAAATGCTTTATGTTAGTATTCGGAACACAATGGTCAAATTCTAGGCACTAGAGTACAAATTATAACAAACTACCCCAAGGCATCCTTAGGAGTCCATGTGTTTTCGTATTGCTCATCTGAGCTGCAATATCTATTTATTTTGTAATTATTGTCCTTACAATCTTATGTTCATATGTTAATCCATACACATGCTAGTTATCAAGTCTTTGTTTTATGTAAAAATGGTTTTTAATTTGAGAAGCAGTCATTTATGTACACAGGTCATATTAGCCAAAGCATTTCAGACCCATTTGCCTGTCCTCAGGGCTAGAGCCTTTATAAATTTAAAAATCACAAAACATACAAACATGTAGAAAGAAAACAAAGAAAATCAAAAACATTGTTAAAACACAATAATTCTCAAATAATATCTTTAGCACAAGTCATAAAGCAACATAAGCTTAAATTTAAATACCCATGTGCACCTCTTCTCATGAACTGACTGTGAAAATGTAAGTAGATAGCCTGATTGAGATATTATTATTTTCATCTTGTTACATTAGCTATGGTATTGATGTTATAGTCATATGCGCTTCTTTTGGTTTGGCATAAAGCCAGCTGATAGTGCGCTCCTGTTTGGAAAAAGTAAGTTTAAACATACTCACAGTCTCAAACCTTTCTAATGTGAAAAAAGCGTTATGCCGGTGGTTGCACCACTGTTCTTACCTCGCTCATACAACAAGCTGTAGCGAACAGGTAGGTTGAGGCAGTTGTCTGGTGATGCCCATTACCGCATATCACTTACCTGTGCTTCTTCTAGTGCTGGCGGTATATCGCGTGACATCATCCACACGCAACATTACTCACGTGTGACTCCAGAAGCGTGGTAACGTTGCCTTATAAACAAAAACAGCATGGCTAGTAGGAGCTCGTGAAATATCTGTGTTCTTTTAAAGCACAAGGCTTTTATTACTTGTAATGAGAAATATATGTTGTTGAAGATTGGTTTTCATAATGAATCATAGTTAAAGGTTAGTTACATATATTATGTTGCAGTTATAAATATTCATCCCAGTTTTACATATTCATATAATGATGTGTCAATCATCTAATGGAAGGTGAAACAAGTCCCAATCTATCACGGACATGCACATTCCTAGATAATATCTGTGTTTTATTGTAAAATATATGATAATTATTAACCCTAGCTCATAACTTCAATAGTCATATCACAATTTTTCATTTTTACTCACTTAAGATACTCGCATTTGTCATATGACTTACCTTCCTGTGTGGTTTACATCTTACACAATTGACAAATAATGTATTTTTTCATTTGTGGAGACATGCATCCTTTCCTTGTATTTATTACAATACTAATTGCAGAGCATGCATCATCTGCTTGCGTTCATTGCAGTAATTTGTGTGCTGCTCATTTTGCTGTATTCATCTAGTATACAATGCACTTCACATACTTGTTGAGTTTATTACAGATAGCATTGATGGTTAACTTCCTCATTAATCCCATTTGGCGCTAAAGAGTCCAAACATTCTATCCAAAAGGTTTCTCTCTGTTCCAAACTTAATGCTAAATTGTCATAGAGTCCTCTTTTGGTGACAGCTTCCACCACTTGAAAGTGGATCTGTGAAATGTCATGTCTTGGATCAATCCAGTACCTTTCCACTGCAGAGTTCATATTTTGTGTTCGGATACACCTCAATTTGCATGGTCTTGAGCATTGTCCCACATAGTATATGCCTCAAGGGCATCTTATTGTATAAATTACATTTTTAGTGTCACATGTGGAAAAACATTGTATTTTTATTTTGTCACCAGTTCTGGGGTGATGTATCACATTTCCTTGTGTTACAAACCTGAAGTTTGTATAGTGCAGACATGGGAACGTACCTGTTCTTTGGGTCAATTATTTGACCTCTCCCATAAGTTTGCTCATAAAGGTAGATCCCCGATAAGTTAAGATTTTGCTTGGAAAACCTACTCGGGGAAAAAAATGGTATGAGGTGTTTCATCGTCCCAGTATTTGAATGGTAGGCAATCTTCATGACTCCTAGATGACTCTTCCTTGTCTCAGTATTGTCATGCATTTTAAGGGGGGGATTCAGTGGAACATATTTTTTATTATTTTTTTATTTTTTATTTGTGTATTTCAGTTTAAAAACCATTTTACACATACTTCATATAAAATTACTCACACCATCAACTTACTCATAAAAGAAAGCTTAAGGAGAACATATGTAAAAACATGAGTCAATAAAACATATACATCTTAAAACATATACATCCTAAAACAAACACAAAACAAAATCCAAAATTCCCCTAGACATTCAAGATGGCTACCATCTGACATCAATCTTTAGTCAATCACGTAAACAAACAAATTCATACAATACAATTCCACCAAGATTGTGACAAAAGAATAAAAAACATCAATTTTTAGTGTATTAGATTCTGCATTCACATTTTCACAAAGTGAAGATCAAAACTGCGTGCCAACCATGTTTCTCTATTACTAGATCACTACTAATTTAGATGTCACAATTTTACATATTTACAAAAAATAACCGCAGACTTCATTCACTATCAATGACATCTATAATTTACATTTAACCGCATATTTCATTATCAGCCACCTATTTATTCGACTAACCATCTTCTATACAGACTGGATGGGCAAAAGATTCACCAAATCTGATTCAATCTTTAGGAGCAGCCAACCCAATGCAAACATAAAAAAATTGTTGGGGCTCGCCATACACTTAGACCATAGGGCTTATCTTGCCAAAAATGTATTTCTTACATTAGCTGCTCCCAACTAGGCAATTCTAACCTCTTCAAAATGTGGACAACATATAACTAAATGCTTAATGGTTTCCGGCTGCTGAAGAGACATACAAAATCTGCAACTATCTGAAGCGCTTTTAATCCAATGCTTAGTGCATTCCAGTGTGTGCAGTTGGTTCATTCTGAATCGCATGCAGATTGAACAAATCTTTTCACATGGAAAGCATTCAATGTATCTTAATCTAGGCTATCTTTTGTGAGTGAAAAGCGCAAATTCACGATACAATTGCTAGCTCCCAATCTCATCTATAGTTTTGGACCAATTCCATTGATATCGTTTTTTCTTTGGGTACGCTGTGCGCAAACAAAGATCTTCCTTCGTAATGTTAATCCTATACAGAATAGCCTCCATTCTTCTTTGAAAGATAACCAAAGACTGTGGATTGGATTTCAAAACGATATGGGCAAATTCCTGGTGTAGTGAATTTTTGGGGGGATTAACCATTTTAGCATATGTATTTAATTGTCTCCAATGGAAGCGGGCAGCTAGACCAGATAAACCCAATTCAATACATATGCAAGAGTTAGGAATGGAATTAGCCAAACCTAGAATTTGCTTCCAAGTGTGTGCTTGGATGGAATTCAAGTAAACTCTGATATCAAGAAGACATAAATCAAGCCCATATAAGAGGATTGCCTGCACTTTCATTAAGTAAAATTGAAATACTGGATTTAGGGAAAACTTGCATAATCTTTTAAAGATAATTTTTAGTTGCAAAGTAAGAGGTCTTAATTTCTGATTTAGAGATCTTTGCCAGTTTGCCTTTGACGACAGATCAGTCAGCTAATAGCCCAAATACTTAACCGCTGGCCTTCTTTCTATAGGAATCCCATTTAATGTCCAATGGAATGTAGAGATTTTCCTTCTGCTGGTAAAAACTAGTATTTTTGATTTTGCAACATTGGCACTCAGATTGTGATTTAGAGCATGATTGGAAAAGGCCTGTAATTTATTCTGCAACCCAAACAGCGTTCTATCAAATAGCAAAATGTCATCGGCATGTGCAAGCCAGTTTAGTCGTAGATGTCCTATTTTTATGGGAATTTACATTATTTGTTGCCAGATGCCATCTATGTCAGATAAATATAAATTGAATAAAGTAGAAGCAAGGTTGCACCCCTGCTTTACACCAGTTTGTGTCGTGATCTCTGCGCCTTGCTGATTAATGCAAACTTTATAGCAAGTATCTTGATGTAACATAGCAGTCAATTGAACTATGAATGCAGAAAATCCCATTTTAACCGTTTTTGACCACAACAAGTTGTGAATGACGCAGTCGAATGCAGAACTGAGATCTAACAAAGCCATATAAACCGTACATTCAGATGTTTTCTTGGCTCCAAACAACACATGAGATAATACGGTTGCATTAAGCGGCGTGCCCATATATTTCCTGAAACCTGTTTGATATTGCAATAGCAGATCATGTTCACGAATAAAGATCTCAATATGATTAAGAATTAAGATAGTAAAGACCTTATATGTTGCATCCATCAGAGCTTTCGGACAATAGTTGGTTGGCTCAGATGGATTGCCCTTTTTAAATATGGGAATAATGAGTGACGTTTGCCAATAACGCAGTATTATGCTACTATTCAGAATGTTCTCAAATAATTTTAACTTGAGAATACCTGCCCAAAATATTGCATCCATCTTTAACACACAAGCTGGTCTGCTGTCAGGCCCTGAAGCTTTCAAGTATTTCAGCTTCCCAATGGCCCATACAATATCGTTTGTTGACCAACTTATTTGTGGCAAAGAGTTTAATTTAATTGTTTGAAATATAATATAATTGTATTTATCTGGAAGATGGAAGGCTTGGGCTATATGTTTGGACCAGATATCTGCAGATATCGATGTCACCATGCAATTTGAAGAATTTGTAGAAATATCCTTAAACATGTTCCATATGCCTTTTGTGTAATGTTTGCAGAAAAGATTAACCATAGCCTGATTGTCAGCTATATAACATTGGTGATGATATACCTTACATGCATTTCTATAAGTTATACTAATTCTTTTTTTTAAACAATGTAAACGTATAGATAGAGGGATGCAAACTTTTCAAAGCTCTAATGTCTCTATTCTTTTGTCGCTTCAGTTAGACAATTTCCACTGCATATTTGTGTGGTTGTTGCACGGGGCAACGCAACATGTTTAGTATAACATGCGCGAGTTCCTCTCTGATAATATAATTATTGTACGTTTCCAAACAAGCGATATCCTGAATAGAGTAACATTTTTTTTCATCAAATCTTTTGGTAGACCCTAGTTTAAAGACCAAAAGATAACAGTTTCTTATCCCAGTGAACTGAGTCAGATGGCTGCTCTAGTTCCACCAAACCAAGTTCAGGAACCCTATCACAGAATCTCTGAATGGTCAACAGATTAATTGAAATTGAAATGACACAGTGATCACTATACCCAACATCTGATCCTTCACACAACTCACAAAAATGTGGCAGATTTCCTGAAATATAAAAAATAATCAATACTTGAACATGCAGGCCCTCTATGCCATATATAGTCCAGACCATCATGTTGAAAATCCACTCTAGTCATGTTCCAAGTGGCAAAATAGTGATTCCAGCGCCTGCCACGTATAACCAAACTAAGCTCAGTATTTGATTTGCGCAGACTAATTGATACCCTAGACACCTTAGCAATTCGAGTTCAAATCTCCACCCAGAATGATCTTATAATTTGGATTGCAAAGTAGAGCATTTTCCAAGATAACATCTAGCATGTCCATTAAATCATCTATCAAAATGTGAGAATTATTGAAGTATATACATATTGCCAGGAACGCATCTGAGTCAGCATCAGAATGTTTTATTTCAATAGCTAAAATAGCCTCAGATTTGTGGATTAGGTTAACCTGCATGTTCAAGTTATTATTAATTAGAATAACAAGTCCGCCACTGGGACGACACAACCCTGTTTTTTTAGCCACAGAATAGAACATGGTGTAACCATCCACACTCAGTTGATTCAAATGCATGATTTCCTGCAAAAATATGATGGATGGTATATCAAAAGTGGCATGTGATTTCAAACATTCAAAACAGTTTTTGAAGCCACAAACATTCCAACAATTAATTCTAATCTGTGTACAGCTAAGAGTTTGCCTTTCAAGGGTGTACCCCCAAAATGTTTTTTATCAGATTGCCCACCCACGCCCTATCCTTATTGTTGGCAGTGATGGTCGACAATTGAGCTATAAACTCATGCTGCAGAGTGGCAGACGGTATGCTATCAGCTAGCTTCCCTGACACACTGGTTTTTCGGGGTAGTTGATGTTCTATAAATGAGAACGCCTGATCATCTTTTGCAAATAGAACCATGTGAATACCCAATAAGTCTAGGTCCTCACGAAATTCCCAGATTTGTTTTAAAATGATTAAAGAATTTACTTGACAAATCATTCTGAAGTTATTGTCATATGCCAGTTTCACCCACTCTATACCATGAGAATTGAGTATTCTTAGCATCGAAATGCGATTAAATGTTTTAAAAATAAAAGATCGATTAAGGCGGGTGTGACCATTAATTGCCGGGTCTCTGATCTAGCCCATGATGGTAGAAGTATTGTCACCAGTTATCAGCCAGCCGTGCAGGTCATCCCGCTGCTCTTCCAAAGTGATGTTTGACTCACTAATGACAGTTGGTGGCGGAAGAGCTTGATCTATAACACTGGACTCCTTCCCCTTTGAAGAGGATGAGTCACAAGCACCGCCTTCCTGCAGCGGCTTGTGTTGAACTGGAGACATCTTTGACTCCTTAATGAAAGATTGCTTACCAGATGTGGTGGCGTTTTGATTACTAACCAAGCCTAGTACATGCCCACTCTGGTTCTTGTCCACTTTCGTGTTGTTAATAATGAGTGGATAGAAAGACGAACGTTGTGATTGCTTGATATCTTTAAGTACAGCATTCACAATGACAGGGTTATGATGCCCTATTGGAGGTGCTGTATGGATGTGGTTCCCATCAGTTCTAACATCACTTGCTTCGTCAATATTACTTTCTGATGTCAAATTTCTTTTTTCTTTTTAGGCTTTAGTTTTAGGGACAGTGGCATCCAACGACTTGATGGCTGGCTCCGATATTTGGAGTGCTTGCCTACTCTCCTCATTCAGCTTCCTCAAGTCGATAATTGGCTCCTCCACTGGATGGCTACTGAGACTGCTTCTATTGGCAGAATTAGAATTGACGGGGTGCATAGCGGGATTCTTCTAACCCTTCTGTTTAGAAGGGGGTCTCTTCAAAGCCCTTCTTTTAATGGCCCTATGATATAAACTCCTTTGTTTACGCGAGAGAAAACCCTAGCAGGGGCTTCATCTATACCGGTATCTGAAATTAAGTTACCCCACAGAGGCATTGAGACAGTCTCTTGATTAACACCACCCTCTTGTTGTTCAATAATGTTTGTAAGAATAGTGGGGCTGTCTGGCATCTCAAGGAAAAGAGCAGTCTCTGGATCCTTAAGATGTAGCCTCCTCCTACCCCCACTTGCAAAGCTAAGAACCTCGGGGTCATCTTTGACTCCACCCTTTCCTTCTCTGCCCACATCTCTGAGGGCTCTAAAAAGTCACATTTCCGACTGCACCTCCTCAGAGGTACTCTGCCTTTCCTCTCCTACCCCCAAAAGCTCAGGGTGTCTCAAGCTCTGGTTCTCTCTAGCTTGCACTATTGTAACAGCCTCTATCTAAATCTACCTGCCTCTATTCTCCGCCCTCTGCAACTAATCCAGAACAGGACTGCAAGACTTGTCCTTGGCCTCAAGCCCTGGGATCATATCTCTCCAGCTCTGAAACCTCTCCACTGGCTCCCAGTGGATGCAAAGATTAAATCCAAAACCCTCTGCATTGTCCACAAGGCTTTCTGGGGCCTGGGTCCAAAATACCTTCAGCTATCCCTCCGCAAATACCTCCCCTCTCGAGCTCTTCGCTCCTCTACCTCCAACTCACTCAGGGTCAGTCGTTTTTCTAAGAAACGAACTGGGGGTAGATCTCTGTCTTTGGCTGGGGCCTCCCTCTGGAACAGGCTCCCTGCCACTCTAAAACTTGAGGAGAACCATCTCCGGTTCCGGAAGCACCTCAAGACCTTCCTCTTTTCTTCTGCCTTCGCTCCCCCTCTCCCCTGCTGATCTGTTCTCTCTTGGCACCATGCACCTGGCCACCCTCTGTCTTTTGGGCCCAGGTACCTGCTCATCCTGCCACCCTCCCGCACTGCCTCCGGGCCAACCCTTAAACTGGGATCTGTATCTGTACCCATACAGCCCCCCTTTTTCTTCCTGCACTTATCAGACCTACCCGGTCTGCTGCCTTAAACCTAACACTTGCAAATTGCTGGCTGCTTTACCACTGTTTGTTGCCTTTATTATTTATTTATTGTTATTTATCTGTTTCTACTCTGCTTCGCACTTTCCACCTCTCCCCCCTTCCATGCACTTTTCCCCTCCCCCCTCTCCCATGCACTTGCGCATTCTCAATGTCACTGAGCCTAGTAAAATCGCTGTTTTGTTCTCCCCTGTTCCCCTCCCTTGCCTTGTTGCGCTCTGAAACACTTGTGTACGAGCAGGATAGAAATAAAATATCAATCAATCAATCAATCAATGTGGGAGGCTAAAAGCGAAAGGTTGGAAGATAGATGTAATATCATATTTTCCAGTTTCATAGAGTGCGTACAACCCAAGGTATTGAATGATTCCGATGGACCACTCTACTGTATGCGGCGCTTGCTCAATAGGAGCCGCAGGCAAAAGAGACTGATTGAAGGAACGTCTTCCAATTATGGAGATGTTCCCCGATACTTGGGTCGGCAAATGTTTTGTATTCACTGCCTGCTCGCTAGTTTGACAATGCACGCTTCTCATTGGTGGCCCCCTTGCCCTTTCCCCAACACTTTTATCTGAATCACATTTAGCCACCATGTTGCCACACAGGATGCCTTCTATCTTGCTGATTTTAGCTTGCATTTCAATAGAGATTTGTTGAAGAGTCCTAATTTCTGTATGAGTCAGCTCATGCCCTTTATCAAGAAGATTCAATATGCAGCTGATTACAGGAAATTGTTGTTGCATATTATCCAAGACTTGGACTGCCAAAGAAGACCCTAAATAGGTAATATGAGATGCCTCATAGGTTGTTAATGGAAGAGGTTTCAGATCTACAGGAATCAAGCAGATATTAGATACTTGCTCTGTGTCCACGTTTATTTTATTCAAGATGGGATTAGAGGATTGAATACAAGAACCTCTGGATTCTTGCATAAACGACACATCACATAGAGGAACAGATGGTTCTTTGTTTGATGGCCTTTGTATATGATGTAAATGTACATTGTCAATCCCTCCACCTCTCCCCGACCCAGGAGTTGAGGGCCCTAAAGAAAGTCGAGTGCATTTCCCTAATTCGGCCAGCACGGCTGGGGCCATCAAGGAATTGTGCTGCGCCCCATCGATGACGGAATCGGCACATCAAGCGGTACCTCTCTGGGTGAAACTGGGTCCTGCATACTTAGAAAACTGTGTTGGATAGAATGATCCCCATCATAAATTTCCTTAATTGGAAACTATTTCCTTTGGTTTGCTTTTTCAGCTTCCGCATGGATTTGTGCATGCATTTATGAAAAGGCAATGTCCTGAACTTTGTTGTCCAAGTTACAGTTATCTAGCATGATAGGAGTGTCAACAACCCCCTCCCAGCTTTTTCTAGCTCCCTACACGACGTGGAAGGCAAACAGTCACCTACCAATGCCCGAGACACGCCACTGTCAATCAAGCTTGCCTTATTTATTGAAATGGGGAGGGGTATTAACATCTTACAAATTGTACCACTCTGTAAACTGGAAGCCATTTTATATCCAGGAATCAAAGCCAATATGCACACATACCACTAAATACAAAAACGTAACAAATACTGCAAATTGTAATCTGGTCTGTTGATCATTCGCCAAGTTTGTACAAACTCCAAAAATCATGCCATTCAAGTAAGAAAAGTGTGCAATAAGGAATAAGCTGCAACTCACGTCCTCATGTCCCCACATCCACACACCCTAACAGCCCAACAGCCACTTGCGGGGCACTTCCGGGTGCGCGTGCGCAAGCCCAGTAAAGAAGTAGGAGGCTGTGATGACGCGGGCAAGACAGGGGGCGGGGCTGCAAACAAAGGAGAGGAAAGAGAGTTTACACACGGCTTTGCAAAGAAAGCAAATAACCCAGCGTGTAACCCAGCGTGAGCCTTAGCATAAAGTCCAACTAATAGGGTCAATGAATTACTTTGGGCAGCAGTTCCACTTGCTTGCTGCAAGTTTCCGCTGAGTAAGTGTTTCTCTCACAGATGGGCAATGGAGATTCAGAGATTCAGAGGTCCAGCGTCTCCAGCCCAACAGCCACTTGCGGGGCACTTCCAGATGGAACACTTTCATAATGACCCATAAAGCTCAGGCGAAGATCAGGTTGGCTATCCTGAGGATAAGGGGGATACCATGGCTCACCCAATGGTACCTCACTCACAATCTGCAAGGGTCCTCCAACCAGGTGATCCACCCTCGCTCGTTCACCCCTAGGATCAGGAGCCAATAGTGATGGCCTTTCCCTGGCCACCTGCATAGAGAGTCAATGTGTAGTAGGAGTGAGAATATGCTCAGGTTTCTCACACTCATCAAACCCAGGATGTTATACTTTGGGATGCTGAGATTTAAGCCCATCGGCAATTAACAAAGGATATAACACACGGGGCAAGTATATTTTGTTTTTATCTAACATTTCTTAGTGGTCACTCTTTTATGAATTCTTTATTTTGTCAAATAAGTATGCCGAAACACAACTAGAAAAGGTGATTTTCCCAAGATCACAGGATGTCAGGAAGCCATGGTTGGAACCTATCTGTCTTCCTGCTTCCAAATTCTACATCTCACCCATACATCACCAGCACTCCCACCCAAAATGTGCAGTAGTTAAAAAGTATTGACATTATTTTCTTTGTTTAACCCCAGGACAGGATGCAGCATATCTTATCTTTCATTGCTGTTCTGTTTCAATAGTGGATTCCAGTTTGAATATGCACTTATGGATGATGCTAGCCAAACTAAGCATCTGCATAATTGTTGAAGAGCTGTGTGTGTGTGTGTGTTTTTGTGTTTGGTTGCGCCATGCACTGCACTCTCATCACAAATGGGCTTTAGTGGCTTTTGTGTATGGCTTTCAACTTGAAAATGTGCACCCTGGGTCTGACACAGAGCCAACCTACCAAGCTGAGAGGGGAGCAGGAGCCTGCCAACACCAGGGGACCTGGAAAGTTGATAATTGCAAGGAACTAATCGAGTCAGAAAATGCTAATGTCCATCCTTCCGAACTCATTGAAAATTTGCTGGATGCAACGATGCTGGACACAATTGCAGCCATGTTACGCTCAAAATAGACACTCTTGCAGTTTATTAATGTGCCAAAGTCACAGGGACACACCTTTCAATTTATTTCAAAGGGTCCCAGAGGGGCAAAAAAGCCCAAAGTCTCAGAGACTGAAAATCTAGAAAGAGGTACCTGAAAGACATCTCCAAGCCTCATCACCCTCAGGTTCCCAGTGTCCTCTGGTCTGATAAGACTGGGCTTAATGTTGTGCACCTGGCAAAATAAGGTGATTTAAGGAGGAGGGCTCTGGCATCCCTACTAAGGACTACACTTTTAGGGGATTCATAATGCTCAGACATCATCTGTAGGGCATCTGAAGGAAGATTCCTACTGCAGACACCCTCCTCATATCCTTTGTGGCATAGTCACCTCCAGTTCTCCAACGGAAATTCCCACCCAATTTTGCCCAGTTTTGCTCCATTGGTCTAGAGGAGGAGAAATGTAAGCACTCCAGTGACCTCCCTGGAACCAACCCTGTTCAGACTACCTACTGTTCAAGATCCTATCACACACATCCGTCAGCATCACACTCTCCCCCAAGCTCTGATTATTCAGAAAAGAACTTAAGACCCACCTCTTCAATGAGTCTATCCTCCTCAACACATAGGTCATCACGTCACCCCATGTGGCACCTGACTTGCTAGAAGCCCCCTGCCCCTCTCCTCCCAGCCACCCGGTAAAGCTGTGCCCCTCTGAACACCTGGGTGGGGTGTCTCTGGGGACTGGGGAGAGAATGCCAAAGGCGAGACATAGGGCCTCATTACAACACTGGTGGTACGGTATGGACGGTGCCGGTATAGCACCGGCACCGTCCATACCATACCGCCTTATTCCGAGTTTCCCTCGTGGGTACCTGACAGCCCACCAGGTCTGACCTGGTGTTCTGTGCGGCACCCGCGAGGGAAACACATGGATGCACCGGCACCGTTATAAACGGTGCCGGTGCATCCATGCTCCTCCTCCCCACTCTGCCCTATGGGGCAGAATGGGGATGAGGAGCACAGCATTACCGCCACCTGCGAATGGGCAATTACCGGCCCATTCAACTCGTAATGGGCTGGTAAGTGCCCATTCGCGGGTGGCAGTGCTGGATGAGAGTTTGGCGGTAGCCGTGCCTGAACTCGAATTGAGGCCCATAGTATCCCCCCTTTCCTGATAGTGACCTCCCCTCCCATAGCCTTTATGGGCTATTGTCAGTCACATTCCCTTAACCCTTGTAACTCCCCTGGGAATGCTGGGAAGAAGAAGATATGACTAGGAACAATACCGATTACCCATGGTTAAAACCACCTTGCTACTGGAACTAAGAAGAAATGTGTAGAGGCATGTAGGTATGAGGATCAGGCATGTCCCACTAATAAGTATTTGCAAGTCAGGCAATTGAGAATAATTGGGTCCACCTGAAATCCCTTGACAATCAAGGAACATATAAAAAGGTGGCGTTTTCATGAGGAAGTAGAGAGGTGCGGGAGAGAAGCTACAAGTGGAGCAGAAAACAAGAAGTGAGCCATGCAGAGGGGACGAGAACCTGAGGCGCTGAGACACCGTCAGAGTTCCTAGGATTACATCTGGGGGAGCAGTGCCGGTCTGGAAAGCCCTTGTGGGGAAGAGGTAAAGCACAACCACTTTGGAAGAAGCAGAGGTGAAGTCCAGCACAGAGGCCAGGGAGTGCTGCAGAAAACACACAGCAGTGCAGGAGTGATTGTCCGGTAAGCGTCTGTAGCAACGCAAGACTCCGGGACACTCTGCAAAGGGCATACCACACGTAATGCAATACAGCAAAAGTGTCCTGAAAGGAGAACCGGAAAGGATTATTCTAGCGAGGTAGGTCACTAGATTTCTTGACTTAATGAAAACATTCCATAAAGTTCATTAACTCCGTATGAGGATCAAAGGATAAGCAGATAACAAAATGGGTACGCAAATAACAAAAGAAGCGCCCATATTGAGAATAATTGATCCAAGAAGTTCCAGGGGCTGGCTAGCAGAAACTTTAGCGCCAATTGACAACAAGTAGATTGAATGCCCAAGCTTGGCAACCAACTTCCGGATCTCCTTCTGGAACACGCGAGGATTCAATCATTTATTTAAAAACATCAATGAGGAGTTGTTAGAATCAGACATCTATATACAGGAATGTTGGCTGCAAGAAACTCCGAACTTGGATGGCTTTACATGCTTATTAAACAAAGCATATAAGAGCCAAAAAGGGAAACAGTAGACGGGCTTCTTGACTATTATAAAAAATTGTTCCAATGGCAAAGTATTACAGAGTTTTTGTCCATCCCCGCTCATTCAAATTACAATAATTCAATAAGAGTGTTTGGGACAAACTCAAAGGAAGAGGTGCATTATATTTAACTTTTATTGGAACACAAAAGCAAAAGATGGTGAACTTTTCTTAACAACTGTTATCAAGCATCTTGATGAATTAATAGCAGAAAACCTAACCTCATGCCTCATTATTTGTGTTGATCTCAATATCCACTGCCTTAAAAATCGAAAGCCAGACAAATTAAAATCTTGTTTGTGCCAAAAAGAATCTCGATAATGGAAATGGATGAATGAGACGAAAATCCACGATCTTCATCTAGTGAATGGTAATGTGTCTGGGGACCGTCAGGGGGCGCCCACATGGGCCTCCTATAATGCTTCACCAACATTAGATTCTTTTTTTGTTGATGGTGAAACATATAAAAAATTAATCTTGCAAAAAACTTTGCAAACTACAAAAAGTGATCATAGCATTCTAACTCTCATTTGTCGAGAACAAATCAAACAAAATTGTATCAAAGACAGAAATAAAAAAAGTGGTCACATAACGTGAAAGTAAACAACGGTCTAACTAGATTGAGATTGCCAATAAAAGTGGTATCACTTCTTACCAAAGCCATAAAAAACTGGCAAGAGGCAAGAGACTTAAACATTGAATATGAATCATGCTTGGCTGCATTCAGAGACACAAATGTGGAAAACCTGAAAACAAAAATAACATGACTACATCAATTCGATCAAGAAATAGTGCACAAAAAGCAACAACTGGCAAAAGATCTTAGGTGCCTAGCCAAACAAAAGATCCTGTGTAGTACAGATAAAAGAAAAACTTTGAAAAGAATCTGCCGGAATTGGATAAAGTCCCATAGAGCACAGTTATATCAACAAGATGCGGAACAAATGATGATGCAATCAACAGCAAAAACACCAATTTATTTAGGTCATTAGTAAATCAAAATTTAAGGCCACAAGGAGCAGAACAAATCAATCCAATACATGAATCACAATGGATATGTTATTTCCAGGAACACGGAAGTCAGTCGAACAACAATGTCAGCAGGAATAACGAAAGCCCTATAGAGAAACCATGGGAAATAGTATTCAATGGAAATGAAATCCTGACATTAATTAATAAAGCAAGCACAACCTGCACACTGGGCCCTGACGGCCTGACAAATGAAATCATAAAACAATCGCCGGATCCATGGGCGGATATGTGCCAAGAGCTATTTACAAGAATTATTAAAGAAAGACTGATTCCAAAATCCTGGAAAAAAGCTATAAAAATCCCACTTTTTAAAAAGGGGGATCCTACAAAGCCAGAGAACTACCACCCAATATAATTAGTGGGTGTGACTGGAAAAATATTTGCAGGAATTTTACTAAAGAGACTAAAAAATTGATAATAACATCGGAACATTTTGATTGCAGACAATCAGGTTTTGTAGAACGAGTGGATTGCGGATTAAATCTGCTTATACTTAACCTACTAAAGATGAAAACCATACAATATAATCAAAAATTGTTCTTGACATGCATCAATATGGCTGCTGCTTTTGATAAAGTAGATCGACAGCTGTTGTGGGAAAAAATGAAACAGAAAGATTGCCCGCAAGACCTTGTGGCTGCTATTAAAGCTCTCCACACAGGAACCTTGATACAAGTGCGGCTAGACCTAAGAGGCAACTTGAGCCAGGATATAACAACAAATACGGGTTTAAAACAAAGGTGCCCCCTAGGTTCGTAAAACCTCTTTATTCAGGACATAAAAGACAGGCTAGAGCCCCCGAGATCATGCTGACCTACACTAGGGGGGACGGCCATAGGCCATCTGATATACGCAGATGATCTAATCCTATTCGACATGACTGCCCTCGGCTTACAAAAAAAGCTGGATGCTCTCGAGAAATATGTCCATGAAAACAGACAAAAAATAAACATTGAGAAATCGGAAATCATTATCATCAAAAAACCAAAAGCCAAAATCAAAAAACCATTGAAATGGTGTCTAGCCGGTAACCCCATCCCAATAACGAAAAGCACTAAATACTTGGGAACTATAATTAGTGCGGATTGGGGTGATAAACCATGGATCACGCACTTACAACTCAAAATCGACCAACTAATGGCGCAGGCCTTAATATTAAAAAGGAAACTCTGCAAATTTTCCACACAGCCCATACTAGACTTTTACAACCTGAAGGTAATTCCAACAATAACTCATGCAGGTGATACTGCATTGAGAATTCCTTGGGCAACCTGGGATAAGCTTGATGCATCGTTCTGGAGGAAAATATTCAGAATACCAAACTCACTGCCAATCATTGTGATCCGACACGAATTGGGCTTACACGCGATGCATGTAAATATAGTTTGGAAAGCACTATCTATGTATGGGAAAGTTGAATCACCAGATTGCCCGCCGCAATACAGAATATTGAAAACCAGAAACAAAAGCCTGCTGCATTGGCCATTAACTGCATGGAAGAAAAAGTGCAGTGAGATTCTGCAAAACTCAAGTGTAATGATAGTCACACTGCACAATAATCCAATGCGAGTAAAAAGATTACTCCTGGCTGTTGACTGGTCTAAAACCTAAAGCGCTAGATCTGCCTCAAATTCATACACTTTCAACAAAAATATCAATTGGTCCAAAAGTCATGCCAAGGTATTTGTATAAGAATGCGAACTCCAAACACATGGATTTGATTTTACGATTTAGTCTAAATATCATAAGGATCAAACCAATTCTAATGAGATATGGTCTAACTAGTGATAACATATTTCGAATGTGCAATCAGGAAGAAGAATCCGTGAAGCATCTAATCCTGTTTTGCAAAGAACTAAGAATGGAAAGAGTACAGCTACTACACGATGTGTTAACACCAATTTGTCAATTGGAATCAGACCTATGGTGGCCAGCTGTGTATGGTGACCCAAATCAGAGGACAAACAGAGCGCTGGGCATTTTTCTAGATCGATGAGAAAAAGACTTGAAATGGAACAGATAACCCCAAACAATGAACTACAACAAAGTTGAGTGTGCAACTTTGTAAGAATGGTCATCATACTTAGCCAAACCTAATATATCTTGAATAAGGTGGTTTGATGAAAACATATTTTGGAGATTGCTGACATTAATGCAAGTGATGACTCTAAAGAAGTGGGTTTGGCTATGCATGTATTGTGGATGGGAAATTTTAAAGCACAAGTTTGTATTCATTTACTCTAAATGCTAAATAAAAAAAAAATATATATATATAAAGTTCATTAAAATGTGACTCACATAAATTATTCAGGGAGCACATTTGGCTATTCTATTTATATTAGAACAGAACAAGTGATACCTTATCCTTGGATTTGTCACTTTCAATAATTTAATTTGAATTTATATACAATAAAGATAACTGTTTCACATGTTTTTAAACATCAATATTTGAGCAGAGGACAGAAATATGTTCTTCAAACAAACATACAACAGACAGCAAAAAAAGGGGGAACGCCTATTAGTAAATGCTTCTCTGTTTGGCTTCTCTATCTAACTAGTTAACCTAAGTGTCTTGTTTATCATGTTGCCACATTAGTGCAATAAAGCACTTCAGGGGTCTAGGTAAAGCGCTAATATCGGTGTAACAATAGGGCAGTCCCTATAGTTCTTGAATTGATCAAACACTGGGGACTGTACGTTTCAGAGGTTTGGTACTGGTATACACACCTTCCTCAGGACCAAGACTGAACGTGACTGGTGACCCCTGAGGAGAAACAAGAAGGTAAAAACAGAAGGAAACATCAGGCTTGAATCAAAACTTTTTTCTTTTCACATAGTGAAGGGGCAAAGTACTGCACGTAATGTCAAGTGGAATGCTTGAGTTTTGAATGTCGATTATACACAAAGGTTGAATGCTTGAAACCCCTGAGTGCTGCATGTCACGGAAAAGCCTGGAGATCAAGAAATGTGGATGGAAAATGTGATAAAAGCTGGAAATGCACATACAGTGAAGATTACACATGGTACAAAGGTGCTAGTGAGCTCAGAGGATTAGCAGAGTGCTAATATTGAATGCAGAGCGCATGGATAGGGCTAGCGAGCCCCTACATTAAAAAGGTGAACATTGTTGGCTGAATACGAGTGCACCTTGATTGACTTTAGCAAGAAGGGCTGCATGAGCCCACACCACATAAACTGCATAGATTCTAATTGTGCCAAACATAACACCTCAAATAAGACGCTTGTACTTGTTAATCATTGAATATCAGATGGGAGAAAATGTGTGGTTGTGTGACCTGTGATGTGTGGACTGTGTGGTCTAAAAACTGCGCCCAGACCAGTACGTTTCCCAAAATCAACTTTCTTAACATCAAGGCATAATTCACAATCAAGATATGTGGTTGCTGGTTGCGTGACCTTTGATGGGTGGACCGTGTGGTCTGACAACTGCGCCTAGACCAGAAGCCATGTTTGTCAAACAGTAAAGAAGTGTGCATTTTTGCTACATTTGTCTTGGGGAAAGGAGTCCCAAGACTGCTGTGATGTTTGAACATTTTGTTGCAACTTTGAACTTGGAGAAGGGATATCCCTAAATCTTCATGTTGATGTGAACTGTGGTATCTGCGAAGCCACAGAAGGTAACTTCAGAACTTGTACAACTTTTGCTGAGAAGAGATTATATTGAAATTGTGTTGAATTTGAAGAAGAAAACTTTATCGAACATTGACGTAACATTTCTTGAACTTTGCTTTGGAACACTGACTTTGGTTTAGAGCATTCTCCCACTAGTTTTGTTGTAGCTGTGAGGACAGCATAGGTTTTTGACACAGACAGAATTTTGCTTTGGACTTCATGACACAGACTTCCTTTAGATTTCCTCAGGCAAGGAAATCCTGCCATAGCATAGGGTTATTTTTTTTATTTCATTTTATATTAAGTTACATGGTCTGTATACACCTTTATCTATCCAATCAATCACATAGCTTTAACATGTTATGCAGTCCGTATGGCCCTATAACAAGGAGGGAAGAAAAGAGAAAAAAAAGAGAAAATCTTTATCTTTAGTCATTAGTCGCATTCTAGGATTCTTGTTTTCTTTTGATTTTGGATTTTCTCTTACTTTTATTTGTTTTTTTCTCTTTCTATTATTTTATTCTTTGACTTCTGCCCTTCTTTGTTATTCCCTTAAAGATTAGTCTACCAATTTGTATCTGAATGAGTACAACCTTGTACATTTGTATGATTGTATTGTTTTTATTGTTTATCGAAGGTATTAAATTAATAAATAAAGTCTTGAAAAAAAAGAAAATCTTACTTTGCTCCATCCGCAAGTAAGTTATTCAGGAAAGATCTCTTTCAAGAAAAGTGAGAGGCCAATAATTAATTTAAAATGTTCTCCCAAACATCCACCAGTTTTCGATCATGTAGGATTCTATTCCCATTATCATTGAGCCCAAATGTTTAATTCTTTGATCTGTAAATCCTGTGCATGCCAAGACTATGGGCCTCATCACGAGTTTGGCGGTAACCCTTAAATCCGGCGGTAGTGCTATTACTGCCGGATTTGAGGGTCCGCCAAATCAGGGCTTCAGCGGATTTCTCCCCAGCTCTGAGCTGGGGGGAAATCCGCTGAAATTTCGCGCTATTACCGCCCGCGGAAAATCCATCGGCTGTAAGAGTGCGAAAATTCCCCATTGAGCCCAATGGGGAATGGGGAATTCCCGAATGGGCTCAGTGGGGAATGGGCAATACCCGTTCTGCCAAACCCGTGATCCCGCGCGATTATCGCCGGGGGTATGGCGGTAGGGCTATTAACGCCGGCACTAATAGCGCCGGCGTTACCACCCAACTCGTGATGAGGCCCTATATGTTTCATAGTTTCTGTCTCTTCTTTCAGATTGCAGAACCTGCATAAATGTTCTACCACAGGATTAGTGTATATTTCCAAAAATTATTTTGTAGGTAGAATATTCAATCGAAATCTCGGAAATTCTTTTCAATGTGATGGGGCTGGAAATGTTGCTAGATATTTCAAGGGATTGTTATATGCTCTTGGTTCGAGGAATACATTCCATAACAATCTGTGTTTGGATCTTGCGTGTTCCATCTGGATCCAATCCTCCTGCCATAGCTTTCGCTTCACTTGAGCCGGATTAATCGTCAGTATTTCTTCTGTGATTCCTAGTCGGGCCATAATTCCGTTGCTTCTTTTTTTCCATTGGTCCAAAGGAAAGTCCTTGGTAAAGTTGCAATTCTTTAGTGTCTGATATGGACATGGAGTTTCTGGCATAATACATTTCCTGTATAGGGCCAAGGTTTTCCATACTACTATTGCATGAATAGAGATTATAGCCAATGTTTGCCTTATGGCTGCAGGAGAGACTCTTCTGGGAATATGCAATACCCGTCTCCAAAATAGGCCCTCTAATGTTGTCAGTTTTTCCAAGGAAATGACAAAAGAGCTTCCGATCCATATGTCAATATCGGGACTGTATTCATTTTATAAAATTCCAGCACAGTTCGCATTGAAAGGTTGCCATACTTTTTGTGGATAATCTTAGCCTGAACTGCAAAGGATGTGACTCTAGCCCTTAGTTCTAACTGTCTGGGCGTGTCCTTAGTACTTGAGTTTATAGATACTCCTAAATAGACTGTCTCATTCACAATAGGGAGCGCAATCCTATTCGGGGTCCATTTAAAGGAGCTTCTCTTTCTTCCCCTCCTTTGTCTTAGGATCATAATATTGGACTTTGCCTCGTTGATCTGGAGGCCATTTTTAGGAACATATTCTTGCAGACTAGCCAGTCTCCTCTGTAAGCCTATTGGTGTCTGGTCCATCAGGACCAGATCATCAGGTTACAGGGCCCATGCCAGAGGTTGTCCATTTACTCTTGGTGGAAATGAGTGTGCACTGTCCAATATTTGATGTAAATCAAAGAGAAAAAGATTAAATAGTGTCAGAGCTAGGGGGCATTCTTCTTTTAGTCCTCTCACTGTTACAATTTACCTTGATAGCAAGCCCTCGGAGTTCAATCTTATCTGTACTCTTATGGTTGTATATAGGGCTTTGCTGATGTACGCACAGTCACTGAAGCTTTGAACCTATGCAAGTCAATTGATGACTCAGGAAGGGTCTACAAAGTATCAGAATGTATACATAGGGCTTGGCTGCTGAGGCAAAGATGTGAGATACCATCTTGGCTATCAACAGCGACCATGTATTTGATCAGGAAGCCGCGAGCATCCAACCCTGCTCCTTATTACCGGTTGTCTCGACCCCCAGGGAGTACATGTAAAGCTTGGTCCAATCAAAGAAATGTTGGGGTCCAATGAAATATAGTATGACGTTATGGTAGTATTAGGTTTAAAACACGAGTTGTTGTTTAAGCTACATGTGATTCCAATTTGTTTGCTTGGGAGGCTGCGAGTTCTAAAATCTGCTACCATAATCTCTCCTCCCCCCAAAAAAAACCAGAGTGATAAGATTGTATTGACTATTTTAAAAATTTGGACGAATTGAATGTTATTTCCTTTTGACGTCATGCCGGATCACGCAAATTACATCTTGGGGTACCATAAAAAAAGGAACAATGGCGTGGATATCATAAGGTTTAAATTATGAGTTGTTGCCTTAGTTACAGATGATAATATGTGCCTGTCTGTGAGGCTGCAAGATCTAATGTTTATGACATGTCACCATGATTTCTCCCCCCTTAAAACATAGCGCCATTAGATTTTATTAATTTTACACCTTTACAATTGATTGCTTTTAGAATTTGAATATATTGAATGTTATTCCATCTTGATGTATGAACGTGTACTGAATGTACTGTATGTACCAAATGTACTGATATGTATCAATGTTATGTGAAGATGCTCTTTTATGGTTCAAAAACCGAATAAAATATTTTAAAAAGGAAGTGAAAGTATATAGGGTGTTAATTACTGCTAAGAGCTCGGGGTGGGCAATTCCAGGATGCCAACTAATATATTTTGGTGTCATTTGGAATGTCCTTCAATTATAATATGTTGAGAAGAAATAAATTGAGGTCAGTTCCAACACCCTTCACAAAACCTGCTTGTCTATGGTCCCATCTTTTCACCTGTGTCACCCATGCTTGGAGATGTTTCAAAATCAAAGCTGCAAAATGTTTACAAAAATGTTTACCTAGGACATCGAGCAAAGCGATAGATAGGTCACTAGCTGTTCAGATCCATTCTATTGCCTTTCTTGAAAATTGGGACTACAATGGCTCTTTTCCATGAATCTGGAATTATAAATCAAATGATCTAATTATAAAAGAAGTTGTGAGAAACCTGAAGGTGTCTCACTGCTAGTCCCTGGGGATCTGTCATACAGGTGGCCAGAACACATCCATCACTTTTGCATCCAGTTCCTGGTGTGAGAAACCGGAAGGTGTCTCCCTAGCTTGTCCCCGGGGATCTGTCATCCAGGTGACAGGGCCCGACTATTGCTATTGGATCCAGTTCCTGGTGGGTGGACCAGTGAGGGAGGATCACCTGGATGGGCGGTCCTCGGGGAGTGGAAGTGGGACACCGACGGGTAAGACGCGGTATCCCCCTTCCTTTGACACCTTTTTCCCCTCCTCTGACACAGGACATTCTAAACCACTGCCCCCCCCTTTTCAACATGAATACTTTCGCACAACACAAAAGACAACGGACTATCACCGACACCTTTACCTGATACAAGGGTCAGGCAAAGTCAGGCAATTGATCAGAATCACACACCCCTGATGGCCCTTTCTCCTCCCCACAGGGATAAAAGGTGGAGCCAGAGAGCACAGTACGAGCACGGCAGACAGCACAACGAGACAGCTAATCAGGCGCAGCAGTTCGAATGAAGGAGAAAGGCAGCAGGAATTGAGTGGGTGGCGAGGAAAGAAGTGACTTTGCCCTTTTTTCATCCCAGACCCATGGAACCCTCATGGAAGAGAACCTAAAACCGTGAACAATAGCACAAATGTCTTGCAGCAGATGTCAACGGTACCCGGGGCAAGCCTACTCCGATAAGCAGGAGCAAGGGAAGCTCCTGTGACCATGGTACCTGCCTTGACTCCAATGAGGAAGAAAAGCCAAGTGGTTCATCACAGCCGGTGAGTCGGAAGGGAAAACAATAAGAACCGCGATGTGTTGAGTGAGAATCACAAAGTGGCAAAATCGAACCCTGTTCAATTAACTGTTAAAAGAACTTTAACAAGTATTAAATGGGAGATTAGCTGCAGAGGGAAACCGGCACCACGTGGATGCTAACTCGAGATACTCTGGTCGAACCCCATATTAGAGAAACTAAAGATACCAGAAGGCTGTAAAAGAGCCAGGAAATAGGTCAAAGTGATCATACTGAGGGTCAAGCAAAATCCCTGTACAATCGAACGACTTTGATCTACAAACTAAGTGAAAGAAAGGGAAGTGAATCCCGCAGTGTCAAGAAACAAGGGAAGTGAATCTTAAGAAGGGCAAAGTCTAAAGTCCAGAGAAACAGTGTGTTTGGAACTGTTTAAAAAGACATTAAGATGTGGGGCATACGATACAATTGAGAAGGAGCAGCGCCCAGAAGAGGCGGAACCAGGGGTGAACCCATCACCCAGCAAACATTGGAAACAAACTTTAATTTGTTAAAGGAACTTTTTTTGTTATTGGAATATGTCAGGTACTCGAAGGCAAGAGACTTCAAGTGAAACGAGATTCGGCCATCGACAGCCCTGATAGCCGAAAGCTTGTCAGTTGAAAGCAGAACTGTCATCTCGTGCTGGAGAAACCTGAGATTGTACTGTGCTCTAAGCTAACCCCGTGACCAAAATGTGGGGAAGGGAGACCCAAGCTACCGCATCCTGACATATTATTTGAAAACTCTTATTTCTTTTCTTGTATTTGTTGTGAGGTTTAACAATAGGTTTCTTAGTACAGGCCTTTTTAATTTGACACAACGCCACTAGGACTGTCTTAGTTTTCATTTGATGGTCGACGCTTGCTCCTATCCCAGATTTAGGTTTAGAATAGGTGTTTTTCCAACCTGCATACAGCATTCATTGTTCAATAAACACCCTTGAACTGTGATCACTTGTGTCTGTCTTACTTGTTGTCACCATGAGTTCCTCACACTGGGGGTGGGCCAGTGTGGGAGGATCACCTTGGTGAGGGGTCTTCAGGGAGTGGGAGTGGGACACCGGGTGGCAAGATGCGGTATCCCCTTCCCTGTAACACATTTACCCCATCCTACCAGGTAGGATACTTAGGAACTCAACCTGACCCCCTTTTACAACACCAACACTTTCTCACGGGAAGCTCACTATAAGAGAAAACGGCCTAACACCCGAGCCATGTACCTGGCATGTCCCAATACAATAGTCAGGCAGGGTCAGGCAATTACTGAGCATCACACACACCTGACTTCCATTACACTTCCCCAAATGGATAAAAGGCGGAGCACGAGAGCACACTCTGAGCAAGGCAAAACATATGAGGAAACAGAAGTGCTAAGATGGCAGTTTAACATGATCAGAAAGACAGCAAAACAGAAGGGGATTACAAGGAGGGAAGTGCCCTTGGCCTGTTCAACGAGGAACCGTTACTTTCATGAACCCTTGCGAAACCAAGCTGAAGAATCCTGCATTGTGTGTCGGAAGTACCCGGGGCGATCAAATGAACAAGTTAATGACAAAGTGAATTAAGTTGGTTCAAGCCCGACAGAGGGAGACCAATTGAACAAGTTGATGACAAAAGTGAATTAAGTTGGTCCAAGCCCGGACAAGGGAGATCAATTGAACAAGTTGATGACAAAGTAAATTAAGTTGGTCTGAGCCCGAACGAGGGAGATCAATTGAACAAGTTGATGACAAAGTGAATTAAGTTTGTTCTAGCCCGAACAAGGGAGATCAATTGAACAAGTTGATGAATACATTTTGTTTTAAAGAGAATTAAACTGGTCGGAGCCCAGCAGAGGGAGACTAATTGAATATTGTGTTGAACCGGATCTGAGCACAGATGAGGGGGATCCGAGGTGAATAGTGAATCACCTGAGAAGTTTGAGTACATGTGAAATTCCGAGAGGAAAAAACGTATTGTTTATTTGTCGCATCAGACCGTCTGAAAGAAGAGGCTTTGAAAGACAAAGAGATTTGGGCACAGTTGGCCCTGATGCTAAAGTTTGAACTGCACCCTCGTGCCAGAGACTGTGCTCAACTCGAGTGTACTTCCTAATCCCGTGCTGAAATCGTGGGGTAGGGAGGCCAACGGCCTGAACATCCTGACATCTGATTTCTTGAACACTTTTCTTTTACATAACATTGTTTCCCACACTATTTGTATTTGGAGATAAGGATTGGCAATGTGTTTATAAGTATAGACCCTTTTCATTTTGACAAGACACCACTAGGACTACATCATTATTATTTTATGGTCCTAGCTTGCTCCCATCTTTAGATTTAGGATTAGATAGGTGTTTTTCAAACCCTTTCATTGAAGTTCAATAAACACCATTGGACTCTGGTCACTTGTGTCTGTCTTACTGTTGATACCATGCCTTCCTTACATGGTCCAGACTAAAGGATCAGATTTAATTGATCCGTAAGTCAGGCCATCTAGGCCTTTTGCTGTAGTTCCTTTTGCTCGACTGATCAAGCATTCCAAATTAGTCGCATCAAAAGGAATGATCAATTTTCCTTCTGTTTCTGTTAAGGGTGATTTTGCCATTGTCTCCCTTGGTTTAAAAAGCTTCTAGTAGAAATACACCCATTGTTCTTCTGTCACTGTGTTTGTCAATAAGGTTCACCTGGTTTAATGCTGTTTGGTTTATCAGATGCCACATGTCTTTGAAATTCTTTGCCCCTAAAGCTCTAAGCATAGATTCTGAACCAGTTTGGTTTAGTTGCCCTCTATGTGAGATTAACCCGTTTTTGTATCTCTGCTTTCTTTTTTTTAGAGCATCCAGAATCAATTCCGGCTTTAGAGAACGGATTTTGCAAAGATCCGATCTCAGTTGCTTCTTCATTTCAGCAGTGGCCTCATTGCGTACATGTTTAGGCGTACATTTCATTCTACCAGTCCTATTTGGTTTGACCTTGTAGTCTAACAATAAGGGAGCATAGCTCACACCACCTTGCTGATCGCTTTGCGCATTGTGAATAGACAAAAGATTCAGCACGTCCTTTGGAAGGATACAGATCTTGTGATGCTACTAGATCCCCAGTCTTGGATCGTTTTGTCGATGAAAGAATTTTAATGTTGATTGTCAGTTTCAAGAGCGAATGATCGCTTTTACTTGTTTGTATTACTTCCAGTCACTTCACACGGGTCCTTGCCTCCTGTGAGACAAAAAAGGAATCCAATGTTTTTTACTTGTTTCCATTTGACCATGAGGTCTCCCTGGTAGATCTCTTGTAGTTTGTCTGTTTAACATATAAAAGTTTCTATCTTCCATGGCCACAGTCCAGTATGCTGCTCTTGCCTGCGCTTCGTTGGCCATGCTATCAAAGTATGTCAAGATGTTTCCCTTTTAGTCCAAACAAGAGATATTGGGCCTCATTACAGGTCCGGCGGTAACCGTGCCAGTGATACCGACGGGTTGCAGCCAGACCCGTAATGATTTAGCGGCACATGACTTCACGGTGCAACCGGGGGATCCTGGCGGCCCGGAATGTCAGGTGCCGGTAAATTGTAAGTCCCCATTCCCATAGAGTCCAATAGGACTCTATGGGAGTGGGGACCACGGAAGCACCGGCACCGTTAATAATAGTGCCGTTGCTTCCATCAAATCCTGCAGGCGGGTGCAGTTGCGCCCGGCAGGTCTGACCTGCCGGGTGGGACGGCACCCGCCTGCAGAGTTGTAGTGTGCCGGTCTGTGAACAATGGTGCCAGTAAGCTTCAAGCACTGTTGTTTCCGGACTGGCACACTTAGAATGAGGCCCATTGAGATATCTGCATACAAGTATTAATGGGGGCCCAGATTGGCTGATATATTCATCCAAAATATCTTTTACACTCTCCATAAATGTGTTGGATTGTATAGCGGCTGGATTCCAGTAGAGATTGAGAATGAGAATTAGAAGACCCTGCTGGCCTGAGTTGGAATTTGTATTTAATGACAGTAAAATTCCTTGTATAAACGGATTTTCATTCCTTGATGCAATAACCTTTCAACCACACCCGTTTTTGACGAGGGTTAAGAGTCCAGACGCAGGTCTTCCCTTCTCTCCCTTATGTGCCGGATCCAAATGGACACTAAAACCATCCAAAATCAGAGGAGTTGTCATCCATGTTTCTTAAAAAAACACAGATATGATGAGACTTTAGGTATGTTACTGGAACTGAACAGCTGCGTAAAGTCTCGTGTGTTCCAAGAAATCATTGTCAGCTGATCCCTCCCTTGGACGATAGTGTGCTATTCCTTGTGATCATTGATGTATTTTACAGAAGATAGGACCGACTTTCCCTCCCTTTTATGGAAATGGTCATTCCCTGATTCTTCCACAGCCCTTGTCTCGTTGATGTTGCAACTGAAAGTTTTCTTTAATGGATAGAATGCTTTCTTGTCATCATTCAACTCATCCTGGTTCTTGGAGGTGTTTGAGCCTCTCCATATTTCATGGTCCTGTTTTTCAGGCTATGTTTATTTGATATATTTTCTTACCAGCTCTGGGTCATGGGTTTGGAAAAGGAATAATTTTGCTTATCAGGGGTGCTTCTTTCAGCCATTCTCCTGTGTGTTTTGTGAGAAACCTGAAGGCGTCTCCCTGACTAGTACCCAGGGATCTGTGATCTAGGTGGCCAGGACACGGCCATCGCTATTCGATCCAGTTCCTCGTTTGGACCAGTAAGGGAGGATCACCTGGATGGAGGGTCTTTGGGGAGTGGAAGTGGAACACCGATGGGTGAGACGCGGTATCCGCCTTCTTCTAACACCTTTTCTCCAGCCTACCATGTAGGATACTCAAAAACTCTACCCCCCTTTTCCGATACGAACACTTTCACACATTACGAAAGACAACAGACTAACACCAGAGCTGTTTACCTGACATGTCCCAACACAATGGTCAGGCGGAGTCAGGCAATTGACCAGAATCACACACACCTGATGGCCCGTTCCCTTCCCCAAAGGGATAAAAGGTGGAGGACGAGAACATACTACGAGCAAGGCAGACCACACAACGAGACAGCTATCCAAGTACGGCAGCTCAAGAGGAGGAGAAAGGCAGCGAGGATGGAAGGGGTGACAAGGAGAGAAGCGACATGGCCTTTCCGACCTCGGTCCGCAAAGCCTCCGTGAAAGGAATCATCAGACCGCAAACAATACCCAGCGTGTGTTGCAGCAGATGTCAACTGTACACAGAGCCCTCCTACACTGATAATCAGGACAGGGAGAGACGCTTTCTACCATGGTACCGTTCTTGACTGCAGAAACAAGAAAAGCCAAGCTGTTCATCACAGCCGGTGAGTCAAGGGGAGAACCGATAAGAAACCTAACTGTGTTGAACGTAAGTTGCAAATGGCAAAATGAAAGGGACATTAAAGAATTGTTAACCCTTTAAGGGAAAACCAGCTGCAGAGGGGTCCGCCACCACGTGGGTGCTCCCTCAGAAGATTCTGATTAATTCCCCCTACTGTTGAAACTACCGAAACCAGAAGGCCGTAGGAGAGCCGTAAGGAAAAGGTCAAAGTGGTCATACAGGGGTCTAGCAAAAACCTACGTACAGTCGAAAGTCTTTGACCGGCAAACAATTGGAAAGCTAAGGGAGATGAATCCTGCATAGTGAGAAAGGAGAAGGAACTGTGTAGTTGGCAAGAGTGAACCTGATGGAGGGATACCAACAGAAAGGGGTGAAGTATGATGCCCCAATGAACATTGTGTTGACAAGAGTGAACCCGACGGAGGGATGTCCACAGTGGATTGTTCAAAAAGACATTAAGACTTGTGAATGCCACAGGTGAAATTATTTTGGAAGAAAAGCTGTAGTGAACCCGACCCAGGGAGGCAAACATTCCCAAAGGGGCTGAGTCTGGAAGAGAGGGATCCATGGGTGAAAAGTCATCACCCAACGTACCTACGAAAAGGAACATTTTGTTTGTTCCTTTGAACAAATCAGGCCCTTGGGGGCAAGAGACTATTTGTAGAAAGGAGACTTAACCACCGAACGTCCTGATACCTGAGAACAGAACTGTAGTCTTGTGCTGGGAAAGCTCGAGCGTGTTCTGTGCTCAGGAGTCCCGCCTTGTCCCATGCTCAAAACGTGGGGAAGGGTGACCCCCAGCTACCACATCTTGACTTATCATTTGTGAACACTTTTTTCTTTCTTGTGAACCCTATCCAACACTCTTTTTGTATTTAGTTGTAAGGATTGGAAATAGTTTGTTTTAGTATGGGCCCTTTTATTTGACAAGACGCCACTAGGACTGCCTTATGATAATTTGATGGTCATAGTTTGGGTGCTCACTTGAGAAACTCTGGCTGATTACCCTATTGTTGAAACTACCATTACAAGAAGGCGTTGGGAACGGGGCGAGAAAGGGGTGAATGTGTTCATACAGGTGTTTAGCAAAATCCTCTGTACAGTTGAAAGTCTTTGACCGTCATTAGATTGTAAAGCTAAGGGAAGTGAATCCTGCATGGTAAGGGAGTAGAAGAAATTATGTGATTGGTGAAAGTTGGCAAGAGTGAACCCAATGGAGGGATGCTGATGGAAAGGGGTGAAGCCTAAAGAACCGATGAACAGTGGGTTGACAAAGGGAACCCGACAGAGGGATGTCCACAGTGAACTGTTTAAAAAGACATTAGGACTTGTGAATGCAAGAAAAGCCATAGAGAACCCAACGGAGGGAGGCTGACGTTCAAGAGCGATCTGAGCCCGAAAGAGGGGGGTCCAGGGTTGAAAAGTCATCACCTCAAGTGCAATCCAAAAGGGACTTTTTATTTGTTATTTTTTAATACATCAGGTCCTCGAAGGCAATAGACTTTTAAGAGAAAAGAGACTTGACCATCGACGGTCCTGATAGCTGAGAGCGGAACTGTCATCTCGTGGAAAAGCTTGAGAGTGTGCCGTGCTCAGGAGGCTCGCCTTGTCCCGTGCTCAAAATGTGAGGTGAGGAAAGGAGACCCCTGGCTAACACATCCTGACTTATCATTTGTGAACAATTCTTTCTTTCTTGTGAACCTTATCCCACACTCCTTTTGTATTTAGCGTAAGGATTGGCAATAGGTTTTTCTTAGTACAAGCCCTTTTTATTTTGAGAAGACATCACTAGGACTGCCTTATTATCATTTGATGGTCGTAGCTTGCTCCCATCTTAGATTTCGGTTTATATTTGGTGTTTTTCCAACCCACATATACAGTTTAATAAACGCCCTTGAACTGTGATCACTTGTGTCTGTCTATTCTTGGTACCATGCCTTCCTGACAAACCCCAAAATGAGAAGGTTAAAGCCATCTTAGACAGTGGTGCTGGAACAATTTTCTGAGTGGGGCGCTGGCTGTTGGAACCTTATGAAAACCTGGCCAGTGTCAACTTACTAAAAGCAGAGGGGTTGTGAATAATCCGTGCTCTACTGAACGAGTGAGCCAACTAAACGAACTAGCGCCTTTGGTGTAAGCATGCATGGGAGTGGGTTCACATTTCTGAAACATGGAATCTAAAGGTTCATATTAACCAAGTCTTCCCAAACATGGATAAAATGTGATGAAAGGGTTCTCCCATTTTCTGAGAGCATGTCCTGTACTGAAATAACCTCTTAGTGCTCAAGGATCATAAGAAACAGATTCACAAGCTTTACTGGTAGAACTCTGATTCAAACGACTTTGAGTAGGTTGGTATTTACTAAAGCATTGCTATTTCCAACAACACCTGGGTTCCTTAGTCCTTTGTAGCTTAAAACCTTCATGTTCCCATTAGAAAATGTTCGAACAGTTTGCAGTCTGTGAAATAGCATTATTCTTCCTCACCTCAACCATTGAGCCACAGTTGAAGGAATTCTCTTCATACACATTGTGCCGCATTCAATACTATCCACCAGTGATATTGTTCAGTGTTCAATTTTAGAAAAATAAACTACTGTAGAGAATATTGAACTAGGAGACATATTGTGAGCAGAAATCAAATTTGGTGAATTCAGAAGAAATATTTCCCCACAGTAGTACGGCATAATAGACAAATGCCCTTCAGAATACTGTGCCATGGAACAGGACCTCGGGATATTGTGCAGTACAACAAAGTAATATTCATTTATTTATTTATTTAGACTGTTATATGGTTTAAAAAAATGTATACGTTGAAGTAAAGATATTTTGATTGTAGGACTTGCACTTGAATCACAGCAGTTTATACATGTTAACTGTGCGCATTTAGAAAACCTCACACAGAGCTCTGCTACTGAGGACGCTCATATGTATTAACTCAGGTGCCTGTTGTAATAGTTCCATGATTCACCAAGTGTTCTGCATTTGATACTAGACGAAAGGTTCTGTTTCTGAAAATACCCAGGCTTAGTCAGACTTCTGACCATGATAGAGAAATATTTCAGAGTTTGTAGGAATGGCTGAATAATGCTTTGCATGTCTTATGAAAAGGTAATGCTACAGAGCACATGGATAAGAGCTTAACCTTTCCATATGGGCGTAACATTTACATGGAGTGAAATCTGTAATGCTGCTTAATTAGTACTGGCCTGTTATACAGAATGTCTGTCCGAGGCACAGTCATGGCAAAGAAAATACTGCCTCATCCCTTTTTGCTCAGTATTCTTTGTGTAGCGACATGTGATATCAAAAGGAACGTTATTTTGGAATGTTTTTCCATCATGGAGGGCAAACCACGCATCCCTTTTTCTGTTCTAAGACACATGATAACAACAACAAAATAACTGCTTTGTGAATATTTTTGAAAGTCTGGTGAAGATTGAAAGGAGTCAGTTATATGTCAGATACAGGAGGATACGAGGTTCTTAAATGTACTTTACTTTACATGCATCATACCCAGAGCCGGCCTTAGAGGGAGGCGAGCCGGGCAAACGCCCGGGGCGCCACGCCCCCCAGGGCACCATTAGCCCCCGCCACGCCAGCTCGGGGGATTCTTTCAAGAGCTCCCCCCGAGCTGGCATTGTGGGAGAAGGCGCAGCAGGCGGCCTTTTATTGTAAAATGTGCCCGCGGCGGCGGGTGCATTTAAATATGCCCCTCCACCGCGGGCACTTTTCATAAGAAAAGGCGCCATTAGCTCCACACCACGCCAGCTCGGGGGTGTCTTTCAAGGGCTCCCCCAAGCTGGCGTAGTGGCTGGCGCCTCATTGTCATTGAAAGAACCCGCGGCAGCGGGCTCATTCAATGAGAATGGGGTGCTAACGCGCCCTATTTAACCTCCTCGCCTAAGCGAGGAGGTTAAAAAATAAAATTAAATAATTAAAAGTGGCCCATCCTGGCCCCGCCCCTTCCACCCCGCCCCCTGTTAACCAGGGACGCGCGGTGAGCGAGGGGGGGCGCCAATTCGTCCAGGGCGCTGATGCCCTTAAGGCCGGTCCTGTTCATACCAGTGTGCACACTGTCACCAGAAGGTAATTTAGACTCATTGCATTCTCAGGTGGGAGACCAAAAATTGAAAGTAAGCATTGATACTGCACTACAAACCTTACTCAGAAGCCCAGGAACTTTGTGATTTTAACTAGAGCTGCCATTGTGGAAGTGCTGGTACTGTCCGCTCTGGCTTTAGCAACCCTGTTGATAGATGCTAGTAACCCTGTTGAACACCAAGAAGGGTCAGTCCAGTCCTATTAACCAAGTGCCCTGCATATAGTACAATACTGTCTTGTTGAAGCTATAGCATTCCCACTGAGAGGTGCAAGAAACTATCTCACGGACAATATAGCAACCATGCTGGCAAGTGGTACACAGTCCCATTACAGCTCTATCAGCATGTCTAAAAGTGCTTTGAAATCCTATTAAAAGTATGAAAGCCCTGATGAGAAGTTCTCTGCTTATATATAAATGTATAGCAGCTCTGCTGAGAAGTATCGTTTGTCATACAAAAGTATACGTGCAGGTGTTGCTCAGTTAAGCCTATTGCAATTTCAGCACTCTGAGAAGCATGTCAGATGGTAGGGACAGCTATAAAACCAAAAAGCCATATATAATATAGACGCACTGCTTAAAGGAGCGACTACTGTACCACTAAAAATATATCAAGCATCTAAGAAGTGTCAGTACTGTCAGAGCTGGAGAACTGCACAGTGGGAGGCTATCTCATTTTAGCTGAGATTTGAACCTCTGACCTGCAGAGGAGGAGACACACGCAGCAACTGTTTACCTGCAGCAAGTACATTAATAAAGCATGTACTGGCTAAACGCACAGGTACTGAAATCTCAGACCTGCAAGTTGAACATCGATCTATACATGGCATTATATTCACTTAAACTGAACGGGAACAAGACAGAGGTCTTGGTGGTGGGCACTACCAGTCCCCTCTCCTTCTGGACCCCTGACTTCTGGCCCTCTTCTCTTGGCCCATTTCCCCTTCCGTCCACTTCTGTGAAAAACCTTGGGGTTAAGCTCTCCTCCTCTCTATCTATGGCTGACCAGGCCGCTGCTGTCAGTAAATCTGGCAATTTTAAACTCTGTGGCCCTCATTACGACCCTGGCTAATAGCACCATGGTCCATGCCGGTAATTTACCGACTCCGCCATGCCGAAATGGGGAATTACCGCCCCATTCCGAGGTTGGCGGGGCGGTAATTCCCCATGCCGCCATGGCCCTTCCCCATTCCCATTTTTTCCCCATAGGGCTCAATGGGAATGGGGAAGGCACTAAGTACGGTGCCGCAAATTGCGGCACCGTACTTAGCACCAAGGTCCCTTTGCGGGTTGATTTTTAACGCCTGCAAAAAGCAGGCGTTAAAACCTCCAACCCGCAAAGGGACCTCGTAATCAGGCATTAAGGGGTTAACGGCGCTGCCACCTTTTACGGCGCCGTTAACCCCTTAACGCCAGGGTTGTAATGAGGGCCTGTGTATTGAGGAAAGTTCTCCCTTTCATCCCTGCCCAATTCCACGCTCCTGTGGTTGCGGCTCTAGTTTTGAGCACAGTTGATTACTGCAACTCACTGTATCTAGGCCAACCTGTCTATATTATAAATAGACTTCAGCTGCTTCAGAACGCTGCGCTAGAGCAGTCTCCCGTCCTCCCCCTCGTACCCACATGTCGCCTGTGCTCAGAGAACTTCACTGGCTTCCTGTGGAGAAGCCCATTCTGTTCAAATCACTGAGCATTGTCCACCGTGCCTTTTATAAACAAGGAGCTGAATACCTCCAGGAAAAGTTCACCCAATATGTACCTTCACGTGCCCTCCGAACTCAGTCTGCTCTACTGCTATCAGTGCCCTGTATCAGGCTGGCTAGTGTATGGGAGGATTGGTCCAATAGACCTCCCTCCCCTGCATCCTCTCCCCCCTGTGAAGTCCATGGCTCGTCAGGGGTTCCCTCTGCCACCAGGGCCCAGGTGGTGGGTGGGACACTGGCTGAAGACATTGACCAAACATGCTGTATTTAGCTAGGCCCTGGAAACCATTTTGTGAAATAAAGATGGTTTGAGCCCTGTGCACCGCAGCGCGGCCCCCACCCTTGGAGAGTTTCACTTATCCCTGTGGCCGCAGCTCTCTGGCAGATCTGCTGAGAGCCCGTTCCCACGAACAGACGGACATGAGCTAGTGTTAGATACCAACACTGTAACGTTTCACCTTCCGCAGTGTATCGTTGTTTCCAGTATGACCCGGCCAGCAGGGCCGGGGTGGAAAAGAACTGTAAAATGGTCCCCTGACAAAAGCGGAGTCCCCAAATACTAATGAGCAAACCACCTGTGATGAACCTTTTCTCTCCATGACCTTTCTGACTAAAAACATGTAACCTCCATGAAGATGACAGAATGTGTGCTTATATGACATTCGGGATGAAGTACCCACATCCCCGTAGCTATGCGCAAATAGTAAAAGTGTCCCGGGGGTTTTTCATGTTATGTGTTTCGCCAAGAAGACTGCACCCCAAGGTCCCATGCCATAACTGAACTAATGCTGCTAGAGTGCAAAGGAAGACAAATACAACCCTATTGGGAGCTCATGTAAATGGTGCACGAAAATGCACCATATGTACGTCCAAGCTCACTATGTGTCACTGCCATCAGTCTTATTAGCGGGTTGTTCTTGCGTGCTCCACCAACCTTACTTCTACCTCGCTTACCGCACATGTATAGAAATGTAACAAAATGTTGTGGTTGTTAAATACTTAGCGTATAGGTAACGGGACTGAACTGGCCATGTGAAAGGCACTAACAATGTCAAAACATAAGCTTTAGAAAGACTCAATGAGTATTGTATATTATGTACATGTTTATGTCTCTTCCACTTAAATCTGCAACACACAAGGAAAATACCTTTGTGAGCATACGCAAGGCCATTCCCCACTCCTCCCATTGAAGCCTGCCAGACGAAAAAGCAGAGGCCTGTGCTGCTCTGCTCCACCTCCCCCAATTCGGCTGGAGCCGCTTCAAACATTCACATTCCCCCGCAGCACCCAAGGCCACGGCCTGCCACCTGAATTATTTACAACCCAGCAGTAAACCCCGGCCTTAAAACACAGATCCAAAGGCGCCCTTTCTTAGGCTCCACGACCCACCGGCTCACCTTAGGTTAATGGCCCCTGTAAAATTAGGACACCCAATATTATAGCAACACTACAGGAACACATTCATAATGACTTCTAACGAGACATGATAACTCGGACAGCCCGTCCCATGCCCTGGGACCCAACCTCGCGACCTATGATACCCGGTCAACAGGACGATGGTAACCATGTATTGATGTATCACCAAAAGACCCTATTCTAGGTGCATTCCTCCTGTGTTGCATTAACCTGTAGAATAACCTATTGGAAGATTTATCGGAGAAGATAATATTGCAATGTTGAATGACTGTGGGGTGCATGGCCCTAGGGCAGAAAGTCAGGAAAGACGTTCATCACTGACACTGGTCACGGCTGGCACAACAACACTGTCCGGATGAGCCCAGCTAATCTGCCCGGCCCAGCCCAGCCCACGAGGGTAACCAGTGACGTCCACCGACCACGGCAAACCACATCGCAGCAGCACCTATAGTTAGTCGTCGCCACCCAATTCCCACGAACTTGTGCCCCCTATAGCATGTAGGTTCTTATGGCGCTTTCTGTAAATATATACGCCTGTCTTTGCTATTGTCAGACAGAGAGCTCTCTGAGTTTGCAGAGTCCTTTGCATGCCCTATTCTGATTGATAAACTCCCATTTAAGCTCACCCGCACTTTGTCCTAGCCTTATTCCCATCTTGGGAGAGTCCATTATTGTCTCTCATAGTGGGGAGGATCGTGCTATCTGGGGGGCGCTCGCCTTCAGTGGTGACCCCGAAAGCGTGATTATTATTTCCTGCTAACATATATACACCCCTAACGTCCCCTTTGGCACGAAAATCTCCGGTCGAAAAAGGGATACGCGTGGTGCGCCGGCTCCGGAAGGCTGCCCGCCAACGGCGACCGGTACGCTCAGAAGTGCGCACTCAACATAGAGAGGGTACGAGATCCCGGTTGAAAAATCCCCTTTGAGTACCGCTCGCCGGAGCCGGTGCTGACCGTTGAGCGTACGACGACACTGCCTGGACAGACCCAGTTTCGGAGACTCTCGGTTCAAGATGGGCACGTGTGTATTAAGTGCGAGCGACCATAAAGGGAGTAGGGGAGGAAAAATAGGACAGGGAACGAGGCTGGTTGAAAGGGGACACTTTGGGACTACTAAGAACCACTCTAGACTTTCTTTACTTTTTCTTTGCATATGGCCATTAGGATTAAGAGGTGAAAAGAGATAAAGAGACGGGAACCTAGCTCCGCGAGGGGGTAGAAGGCAGCGCCGCATAGTGCTATCTTGACTAGTACTGGGAATATATGAAGAAGTGGAAAATGAGATAAGGGTGTCTGGTAAAGGAAGACATGGTGAATACATTAGTGACTGCTATTCTTTCTATTCTTCTCTCTGGGTTTACGGGGAAAAACAGGGTTAGTACAAAAAAAAAAAGAGATAATTTAAGTAGAGAGACGAGTTTATATCAAAACTACTAGACAAATTCATATCAGATTAAGACGGAAAGGGACAGCTGGCAAGGGAGGAGAGGGATTACAAATTGGGCTATGAATAGAGTGTTGCCTATGGGTGTGTAAGCATCATATGTGCCATAACATATTTGTCACGGTGAATGTGTAAAAGTGGTCACAAGTGCAAAATTATGGTGTGGTTATGGTAAGTGTGACCAGAAGAAATTTTAGAAGGAAGGGCGCAATGCAGTAAAAGTGACTGATTTCTTTTTGATTGTTTGGGTAAATTTGCTGAAGATATTGATGGTGTACGAAGGGTGGTTTGCTTTTGTATGTGCCCCCCAAAGTATACAGAATAGAGGCTGTGCACGGCCATTCTTGTATTGTACAGGTGGCGGAACCACACGCAGGTCCCCACGTGCAGTAATACACAAATACTTAGATACATCTCGTGATACATCTGTACACAGATATATATATAAATATACATCAGTATCGAGCAACCACGAACTATGGGGGCAGAAACACCATTATCACATATTTGTAAGAATCTACCTGTGTACGCTGAATGCATCAAAAAATATCACGATCAGTGGATCACAGAGCTGAAGGGGGAAGGATTACCCCAGATATGGCCCGAAGGGGGATCATTTGACAAGAGTGTCCTAGATATGGTAGCTACATGCATTTGTTTGAAATACAAGGGGAAGCAGCTACATAATAGGAGAGAAATATTAGACCTATGGAGATTGTTTGAAGAAATACCCCCGCCTAAGAAAAGGGAATTAGGTACTGATCTGCCATCTACCACTGACAATCCATTACTGATACCAAAAGATGACAAGGTGTTGCCAGAAGGGGAGCCACCGGTAGAGATAACTAGGTTGTACCCAATACTAAATAAGAAAGAGCCCGCAGAAGGATACAGTGACCCAACATATGTACCCCCGACAACAACCACTACCACTCAAGGGCCAACAGCACCCCCACCATATGAGAGTCATAGAGAGCGAGACCAGGTAAGCACACCAATAGCGAACATAGAGAAAGTAACAGAAGACCTAGAGTCCAGGCTCTCTATAGCAAAAGATGAGCTCTCGAGGATAAAAAGTATATGTGACCAGACTGCGATTAATGCTGCTAGGTCAGAGCCCACATCAAGAGCGCAGAGTGAGAGTAGAACCATTGAAGAAGGGTGGAAGAATGGGGAGATATTGTTTAGGATACAAGAAGAACCGGCCCGAATAATTGAACTAGAGGGGAGAGAGGAGCGCACTGACGATGAGACCAGGACTACAGGAGGTAGAGAGGAGCTATTGTGTGGTATAGGAGAAGACTTAGAGGAAAGTGAAAGGCTAAGCATGGCAATGGGAGGAGGAAGTGAGGGGTTGGATGGCGCATGTTCAGGGAGAACCATGGAAGAAGAGTGGGCAGGACGACTAAGGAATAGGTTGGGGAAAATGGCACCACTGGGAAAAAACAGAATAAAGGTGAGTGCAGATACGACAACAAAGGGGAGGTTGCAACTCCCACTAATACACCGGGGAGGAGGGAGGCCAAATTGCATACCTTGGGCTCAGATGGATAAGGCCAATTTGTTAAAGTCATTGCCCCGCTATCGGGAGGGGCAAGCAAGTGGATATATGCATTTGAGAAAAACACAGCCGGGGTACCTCTAGCAATAGGTGATGTGAAGAGTTTGCTAGTATCAGCAGTAGGGGATCAAGCTGACAGAGTATGGGTAAAGGCTGGCTTCCCGGGGGTAACTTTAGACTGCGATCGCCATGATGGCGCCTCTTTTAACACAGTACGTGCCAGGGTGTGGGACGCCTTAAGAGAGACGTTCCCAGACACCCCAGATTTGCAGTCAGTAATGCAATGTACAATGAAAGACGGGGAAGATGCTATGGATTACATTTTCCGGGTCCAAGAGATGTGGAGAGCGGAAACGGGCACGCCCTGGTATCAATCAACATCATTATTCTACTTCATAATAAAGAGGGGGCTCCCTAAAGAGGTACAAAAAGCACTTGACAAAATCGCAGGTATTGAAGCAAAAGGATGGCCCGAAATACAGAGCATAATAGTCCACCACTGTAAACGAATAAAAGAGAGGGAAAAGGAGATAGCGCAGAAAAGATTGGCAGACGAGGCAAAATTAGTACAAACGAAGCTGGTGAAAGTCGCTGCAGCCGTAGCTGCGCTCCCACACAGCAGGGAGGGGGAAGAGGAGGAGGAGGAGGGGCTGGTAGCAATACAGGGGAGGATGGCAACGAATTGGGCAGGAGCAGGGCAACGGCAGTGGAACGAGCAGGAGCAGAGTGGAGGTCCGCAGTGGCAGGAGTGGGCCCCTCGAGGGGGACGAGGTAGGTACAGGGGTCGTAGAGGGGTTGGACAGGGGTACGGGGGAATGGGAGGAAGTGGATGGCAAGGTCCCAGAGGTGCGCAGGGAAGCTGCTGGAACTGTGGGAGGTGGGGGCACTTTTCCAGAGAGTGCAGGAGTAGAACAAACAATGGATTCCCAGAGATAGAACACTATTGCCACCCTCACCCGGGAAGCCCATATGGTCTCCCAATGGGGCAACAACAAAGGGAACAAGAGCAGGGGTACCCAGAGCATAGTCCAGGGCATCGCTACAGAACACAGAATCACCCACAAAACAACAACACTATGCACTACGCCCCAGGCAACCCTTTTGCAACGACTGCAAATGGAGCCCCAGCACCAGCCCCCTATAGTGGTGTGTCAGTAGTTTCAGGAGGTGTGTTCAACCAAGGGGGGACAATGAGACAACCAGCATAGGACAGCCCACAGAGAACACTTGCATGTCCTGTACTATCTACAACCTACGATGCAGCGGAGGAACCATTGGTAGGGGCACAGATAGGAGACAAGCAGTTCATATTCATGGTGGATTCGGGAGCGGAGAAATCATGTATTCTGGAGGGCCGGTTTCCGTTATCTAACTGGAAGTTAGAGACGCAGGGGTTCTCTGGGGCTGTAATTGAAGTTCCTTACACAGAAGATTTGGATGTGACAGTGGGGGGTAAAACGGTAAAGACACCATTACTGTATGATGAACAATCGCCAATAAACATGCTCGGAAGGGACCTTCTTAGCAAGCTTAACATGACAATATCATTCACAGAAAGAGGGATAGTGTGTTTGACACCAGGAATATGCCCATTACGCGTAATGCTGGTGATGCAGGCTCGGACAATGTCATCGGAAATACGTGGCCTGCCAGTGGACGAAAGAATGTTCATTGAAGGTTTAAAAACACTGGCCCAAGTAGTTCCCAAGCTAAAAAAGTTAGAGTGGAGAATACCCGCAGAGTTTGTCTTCCGCCCAATAGTGTGCCCAGTCATAGCACCAGGGTCAGTAGTATGCTTAGACTTGCATGCTGTACAGTATCAGCAAAAGGATTGCAGTGATTTGGATGGACATAGATGGGTGTGAGTGGCGCACTGTACTGTGCATTAACGCTAATATTGCCCTACGGGAATTATCTGATGAGGATCTCTTTTCTGATGCGGAAAATGATGGCGAAATAATAATGGAAATAGCAATGCCCTGTGCATTTTGATTCAGACTAGACAAACTCCCGTCCAGTTGATGGCAGTGGTGGGAATGCCACCGTCCTTTTTTGATGATGACATGCGACTGGTGCCAAACAATTTGTGGACAACAGGCCCCCACGATGTAGGGTCGTTGCATGGAGTGACAGCAGTGGTAATAAAGCTCAAACAAGGGGCAATTTTGCCCCGAGTGAAACAATATCCATTGTCCGCGAAGCTGAGGAAGGGATAAAACAGACAATAAATGCATTGTTAGCACAGGGGATAATAGTGCCTTCAAACTCCCCATGTAACACCTGTATCTACCCGATCAAAAAAGCAAAGGGAGGGGCTTGGAGGATGATCCAGGATTTACGCCCCCTAAATGATGTCATACAGAAAGAGTTCCCTTTAGTTCCGAACCCTGCTTCAATATTATGCAGCATCCCAAAAACGGCATCACATTTCACAGTGGTCGATTTGAAAAATGCATTCTTCTCCATCCCCTTGGTCGAAGAAAGCAGATACCTGACAGCATTCACATTAGGGGGAAAGAGATACAAGCATTGCAGATTACCTCAGGGATACTGTGAAAGTCCAAGCATATTCAACCGCATACTACACGAAGACCTGGGTAATTTATCAGTTGAAAGCACGATCATTCAGTACGTAGACGATTTGCTCGTCTGCGCAGAGTGAAGAGACGTGCAGAAAAGACTCAGTAACACTTCTGACGCTGCTGGCGAATAAAGGGTACAAGGTGGACAAGGGAAAGCTACAATACTGTCAGACAGAGGTGCTGTACCTGGGGCAGCTGATATCAAGAGAAGGGAAAAGAATAATCCCTGACAGAGTGGAAGCAATAAGGTCAGTGAGAGAACCCACAACAGTGAAGGAGATGCAGAAATTCTTGGGAATGTGTAACTATTGTAGAGCATGGATATTGGATTATGCAGCCTACACCAGGCCATTGCTGCAAGCACTCAAGGAGGCTCAACAAGAGAACAGGAAAATAGAGTGGTCAGAAGAGATGAGTGACTCATTTAAGTCACTAAAAGAGCTGATTTCGAGTGCTCCAGTACTCGCCAATCCTGATTATGAGCGCGAATTTTACTTGTTCTCACATTGTAAGGGAACCCTTATGACAGCTGTACTGACACAAAAGACTTCACTAGGACACAAACCATTGGCTTACTATAGTGGCACATTGGATGCAGTGATGCAAGGCCACTTCGCGTGCGAGCAATCTCTCGCCACCACCGCGTTCGCCATTGAGAAAAGTGCCACAATAGTAATGGGGTGCCCTGTCACGTTGTTCATGGAACACTCATTATTTGCAATACTTGAAAGATCAAAAATTACACTGACAACACAGCGAGCAACTGCCTATGAAATAATACTGTCCAGCGCCAATATTCACGTGATACGGTGCAGGACAGTAAACCCAGCAACATTCATCACAGAACCGTGCACACTAGAGGACATGCAAGAACACAATTGTGCAACTTACACAGGGGAAACAGGGGAGGACACGGTGGTGTGCGAAAACGCCCTGAGCGAAGGGGAGGTGTACTTTGTGGATGGATCAGCATCGATTGACATGGACACAGGAGAGAAACATGTGGGATTGGCAGTAGTGAGGTTAGAAGAAGGTGGGTAGAAGTACTAGTACAGTATCGCCTTCCATCACATTTCTCAGCACAGGCAGCAGAACGTATTGCCCTAATAGAAGCATTACATGCAGCTAAGGGTTGTGCAGTAACAATATATACAGATTCAGCCTACATGACGACGACAGTACACGGAGGTCTAGCAAGGTGGGGGTGGAGAGGGTTTCGAAGGGCAGATGGGACCCCAGTGGAACATGCTGAACTACTGAAAGAATTGATTGAGACCCTAAAAGATCCAACAGTGATAGCAATAGTGAAGTGCCAAGCACATACGTCCAACACAGACGTTGTGTCTTTGGGGAACGCGGCAGCGGACGCTGCTGCCAAGGAAGCCTCGTATTTTGAAAAACGTGGAACAGGTGAGTACATATTACAGCACAAGACGAACGAAGAACTCCCAGAAGGATACAATGCCATGCCCATATCACAAATACTAGAGCTGCAGGAAGGGGCCAGTGGTGATGAAAAGATGGTGTGGGAAAAAAGAGGGTGCAGCCAATCGGCAACAGACCTATTATGGCGCCAAAATAACTCAGGAAAAGTAGTAATGCCCATCAAACTGTTAGAGGTAGCATTTCAGCAATTACACTTTCCAGTGCACAACACCAAACAACACATTGCAGCAGAGAAACAAGAAGACTGGTTCATGCCCTGTCTCCAGGAGCACATATCCAGATTGACAATGGAGTGCACAACGTGCCAGATAGATAACTCTGGAATGATGCCACGAACCCTCAGGGGAACAATTCCAAAACCCATAGGGCCCTTCAGAGAACTGCACATTGACTACGCGGATATGGGGGAAAGGTGTAATGGGGCACGCTACATGATAGTGGTTGTATGCCCATTCTCTAGATGGGTGGAAGCAGGCCCATGTGCACAACCTGATGCTAAAAGCGCTGCAAAGTTCCTAGTAAGGGAAGTGTTCCTGCGTTGGGGAATTTGCGACGTAATTCGCTCAGACAACGGCACTCACTTTGTGAATGAGCTCTTCAAAGAAGTAACCGCATTATTGGGGATAAAACATAAATTGTGTTCGATTTATCATCCTCAAAGTAATGGCGTTGTCAAAAAGATGAACGGACTGTTAAAAGGGAGACTGTCTAAATTGTGTTTTTCGTTAAAGAAAAACTGGATCTACTGTTTACCCCTTGCGCTGTTTGAGCTGAGGAATCAGCCAAGCAAGGACCACCATCTGTCCCCGCACGAAATTGTGACAGGGAGACGGATGCACACTACACATTCCCCACTACGCCAACACTCAGACGCACACAGAAGCGCCACGGTATTGGGAGATGAGTTCACAGAATACCTGAAGAAGCTAACTAGGGCAGCGCGTGCAATCTCAAAGCAGCTCTCACCACCATTCACAAGGGAAGAAGGAAACACGACAGTGACCCATGCAGAACATGAAGTACAGAGACAATTAATGCCAGCAGAGTTCATTTATGTCCGGAGTTTTGTGCGCCGGTGGAATGCCCAAAGGTTCCATGGGCCGTACAAAGTGGTATTTTGTACCCCTACAGCTGTAAAAGTAAAGGGGTTCAAATACTGGATACATTTGACGGATGTGCGAAAGGCATATAATAGTGTAGAGGAAGAGGTAGATGAGGAGGCACAGACAACAGCAAACAAAATTAATGAAAATGATGAGTGAACGTGAACAAGTGAGTGGAGGAATGTAACTGATAGACAAAAAACGTTAACAAAAGAAATTATATTACAGGTTATCGATGGAGATAAATGAAAAAAAAAAAAACTTTCAAGTGTAAAATAACGATGTGAAAAATATGTATATTGTCTGCTCCCTTCTCTGTACATCTCCCACCTCCCCCCCTCCCCTACCCAACCCATCTCCCTTCCATGACCTCCTGGCACAAACAGTGCCAACAAAAATGTTTACATGCACGCACTTAATGCACTTTTATATCTCAAACAGGAACTACCATGGCAAAAAACGGGCAGCCTGCAACGGATAGATTTGTTAGATATAGAGAAGTTTTAGCTGAAAGATGTAGATATTCGTATGAGTGTGGATTGTCTGTATGCATTACATTATTTTTTACAATACTGTTTGGCCTGGTTACGTATTGGTTTATAGCGTTCATCTCTATCGAGATGAACGAGGGGGGAGGGAATAACGGGATTAATGTGATAAATGAAACAACAATTGTGAATACTAAAGAAGGTGATTTTTTGGTATGGGACGGATCTAAACTGGTATGGGGTTATTACACGACACCACCCAATGTTGTTATCTCACCAAATGAAAGATTGCATGAAAAAATGCGAAATAGCACAACTCCCCCGCCAAAAGCATCTAATTACAATGCCCATAGTTTAAATGATCGGAACCCCTCTGTTATATCATGGTTATACAACACCCCCACCAGCGTGCCCACTCCCACAACAGAAAACACACTGCTAGATAACATGAAGAAAGAGATTGAAAAAATGACAGCGAGATATGAAGCATTATATGATGACTGGGAAAAGGGGGGTGAAGGGGAGAAAGAGGGGCCACACTGTTCCTCACCCATGAAGCTGGGAAATATCTTAGAAATAACAGAAGAAAAAGGGAGGCGGGGAGGAGAAAATATGACGAATATTACGGGTTGGGATTGGACAAAATGGAAGACCCACGACACCCCCACCAGCCAAATAAATAGTATGCGGATATGAGTGCAACAGCTAAGCAAACAACAAACGAAAGCTGCTATGTCTGCTCCCTCATTCCCCATGCTTCAGGTACACCCAAAGTATTGCTGCCCAAAGAGTTGCCTATTGTCGATGCCCAGTGTCTCCTTCATCTCACGTTGTGCAGAATTAAGAACACTTTCTAGGCACATGAGGTAACTTTTAAAATGCTGCAGAATGAGAAGACATGTTATCCAAAGGCGGTAGGAGTGATATGTTTGGAGGAACCGTTTTTTATAATACAAGGGACACTGTTTTCAGAAAATAAGTGGAAAGATGAAGAGATGATGTGCAAAGCCGAAGCGCTGCGAGGTGTGGCACCAGAGAAATTGCAATGGATAGAAAAAACTTGCACACCAGTCTGGAAGGAGCACATCTCAAAATTGACTTGGGTAACGGCCCTTGAAAAGCCCTTCAAGCTACAGAAAGAAATAAACTATGAACTGTGTTTTAAGGGAGATGGGAAAATCATCATGGAGGTAAACAAAAATTGCAACAAGACCCTCACCATCCCAGATATGAGAAAGGGGACAGCGGCCCTCATGGACACTTATTGGGTATGTGGCAACCAGGCATACCTGCACCTCCTACAATCCTGGGATGGCAGCTGCTCATTGGCCACCCTACACTCCGCACTAATGGTGATACCGGAAAGCCACATTGATGGGAGCAAGAAAATGCGAGAAAGACCTCAGCAGAATGAGGCCCAGCCAACTGCAGAGTCACAAGTATATGTCCTGTCTTCCGGTAACAAGGAGGAGGTGCTGTCACGAAACAAACGATCATCGAACTACATATCAAAAGCATCATCAGAGCTGCTGGCACAGATCCCGGATAGGTATCGATTATTCAGCTCTGCAGAAACTTTCTTTGCCTCACTCATCCCTAGCATCCAGGCACGAGCAAATGCAAAGTGGCTCCAAATCACACGCTGGGAGCTGATCCAGCTGGCGAATGACACTGAAGAAGGGTTTAACGTAAAGGTGGAACTGCGAGCACTGCGGCTAATGACCATGCAAAATAGGTATGTCTTGGACCTGTTGACAGCAATGGACGGAGGTGTTTGCCGAAACATTGGAAGTGCCTGCTGCACTTTCGTACCTTCCAAAGACGCGGATAATGGTTCCTTGTCCCATGTGATCGAAGCAGTACATAATCTAGGAGAAAGAATGAAAATGGAAGGTGGAGCAGAAGAAAGCACATGGTTCGACAACATCTTCTCCTGGGTCCCATCGTGGCTGGGAATGACTGTTAAATTTTTGATGCCGGCAGTAGTGTTCCTACTCTTTATTTTTTGCATGTGCCAGGTGGGTCTTCGATTTTGTGCTAACGCCGTACCAAATGGTGCAATGATGATGGTGACAATGGGCAACGCCCGCGGTACGATACAAACCATGCAGGAAGTACAGGTACAAACAGGAACAGATAACACGCCAAGATTCCAGATGGTGCCCATATACCACGACAGGGATATAGTAGATAGGCTATGGCATACTACAATTAAAGAGCCCCTTATACTTGAATGGTATGAGGAGGTGTGGGTGGACTTAGAAGGGGACAGTGGTTGTATATATCTGACCTGCACCCCAGACGAATATGCTAGGAGAGGAGAAAGCCTGCGAGGAGTGTGCAGGGCATGGATGCCCATAAAAGGCACCCCTGCGTGGGATGACGCTATAGCTGAAGAGGAAGAATGCAAGAGGTTGGAGGATTTAAAGTATTCGTTACTTAAGTAACGAAAGGGGGGAAATGTATGGGAGGATTGGTCCAATAGACCTCCCTCCCCTGCATCCTCTCCCCCCTGTGAAGTCCATGGCTCGTCAGGGGTTCCCTCTGTCACCAGGGCCCAGGTGGTGGGTGGGACACTGGCTGAAGACATTGACCAAACATGCTGTATTTAGCTAGGCCCTGGAAACCATTTTGTGAAATAAAGATGGTTTGAGCCCTGTGCACCGCAGCGTGACCCCCACCCTTGGAGAGTTTCATTTATCCCTGTGGCCGCAGCTCTCTGGCAGATCCGCTGAGAGCCCGTTCCCACGAACAGACGGACATGAGCTAGTGTTAGATACCAACACTGTAACATTTCACCTTCCGCAGTGTATCGTTGTTTCCAGTATGACCCGGCCAGCAGGGCCGGGGTGGAAAAGAACTGTAAAATGGTCCCCTGACAAAAGCAGAGTCCCCAAATACTAATGAGCAAACCACCTGTGATGAAACTTTTCTCTCCATGACCTTTCTGACTAAAACCCTGTAACCTCCATGAAGGTGACAGAATGTATGCTTATATGACATTCGGGATGAAGTACCCACATACCCGTAGCTATGCGCAAATAGTAAAAGTGTCCCGGGGGTTTTTCATGTTATGTGTTTCGCCGAGAAGACTGCACCCCAAGGTCCCATGCCATAACTGAACTAATGTTGCTAGAGTGCAAAGGAAGACAAATACAACCCTATTGGGAGCTCATGTAAGTGGTGCACGAAAATGCACCATATGTACGTCCAAGCTCACTATGTGTCACTGCCATCAGTCTTATTAGCGGGTTGTTCCTGCGTGCTCCACCAACCTTACTTCTACCTCGCTTACCGCACATGTATAGAAATGTAACAAAATGTTGTGGTTGTTAAATACTTAGCGTATAGGTAAAGCGTTTGAACTGGCCATGTGAAAGGCACTAACAATGTCAAAACCTAAGCTTTAGAAAGACTCAATGAGTATTGTATATTATGTACATGTTTATGTCTCTTCCACTTAAATCTTCAACACAGGAGGAAAATACCTTTGTGAGCATATTCAAGGCCATTCCCCCCTCCTCCCATTGAAGCCTGCCAGACGAAAAAGCAGAGGTCTGTGCTGCTCTGCTCCACCTCCCCCAATTCGGCTAGAGCCGCTTCAAACATTCACATTCCCCCGCAGCACCCAAGGCCACGGCCTGCCACCTGAATTATTTACAACCCAGCAGTAAACCCCGGCCTTAAAACACAGATCCAAAGGTGCCCTTTCTTAGGCTCCACGACCCACCGGCTCACCTTAGGTTAATGGCCCCTGTAAAATTAGGACACCCAATATTATAGCAACACTACAGGAACACATTCATAATGACTTCTAACGAGACATGATAACTCAGACAGCCCGTCCCATGCCCTGAGACCCAACCTCGCGACCTATGATACCCGGTCAACAGGACGATGGTAACCATGTATTGATGTATCACCAAAAGACCCTACTCTAGGTGCATTCCTCCTGTGTTGCATTAACCTGTAGAATAACCTATTGGAAGATTTATCGGAGAAGATAATATTACAATGTTGAATGACTGCGGTGTGCGTGGCCCTAGGGCAGAAAGTCAGGAAAGACGTTCATCACTGACACTGGTCACGGCTGGCACAACAACACCGTCCGGATGAGCCCAGCTGATCTGCCTGGCCCAGCCCAGCCCACGAGGGTAACCAGTGACGTCCACCGACCACGGCAAACCACATCGCAGCAGCACCTATAGTTAGTCGTCGCCACCCAATCCCCACAAACTTGTGCCCCCTATAGCATGTAGGTTCTTATGACGCTTTCTGTAAATATATACGCCTGTCTTTGCTATTGTCAGACAGAGCGCTCTCTGAGTTTGCAGAGTCCTTTGCATGCCCTATTCTGATTGATAAACTCCCATTTAAGCTCACCCACACTTTGTCCTAGCCTTATTCCCATCTTGGGAGAGTCCATTATTGTCTCTCATTGTGGGGAAGATCGTGCTATCTGTGGGACGCTCGCCTTCACTAGGATGGGGGGACGCGCCTTCTCTGTGGTGGGCGCTAGGTCCTGGAACGAACTCCTGTTTACAGTGCGTGCTACTACTGACCATTTTTCTTTTCGACGATCACTCAAAGCACTGCTTTTTTAGTCCCATATGTTCTTCCTCCTCTCTCAGCACCATAGTGCCCTTGGGTGTAGGTGCGCTTTATACATCTACTTAGCATAACATAACATAACATAACATAACATAACATAACATAATATAACATAACATAACAGACAGCAGGTGTTTCAACTGGCTGAGCGATATTTCCAAAGAGGCCACAGCCTCTGCACGGCTTGTATGGCTAAGGTAATGCCACCGACAAGGAAGGCATACTTGATTTTTGAGTGGCTCGGCCATAGCATCTGAATATAATAACCCATATGAAAATCAAGTTCATAAACTGGTTCTGTGCTTCTAAGTTGTGGAACAAGGATTTTATTAAAGGTGCCGTTTAAAGAGCATTATGGCTGAAAGTCCCCTATCACAGTGAAACCAACAGGCAGTGACTGCTACTGCACATTATACTTGCAGAAGAGGGCAAGAGTGGAGTTCAGACATTATGCCCATTCATCCCTTATTCACTTTGTTATCGCTGATACCAAAGTGCTGGCACTGTGTCCTCAAAGGTGGATACAGTCTGGGAAGTACAGGTACAGCCCTATTAAAAGTAAACAAGAACTGCTGTGAAATAATGGTACTCCTACATTAAATGTATGTACCTGGCAGTTTGGCAGAAATAATGTTGACTCCCATCCCATTCCATCTTAAGACCTTTCAGCTGCTTCTTCACATCCCACCCAGTCACAGACCTAGGTGCTGAATGCAGACAGTCTTGTTCGATGTACAGGTCAACTCACTTATTGTTGCCAACTTGGGGGATAACTACCTGGTGCCACTCCTTCTTTCAGTGACTTTGTGTAAAACAGAATCCAGGCATGAAATAAGCAGTGTCGCATAGCAATTTGCTATGCAATTCTGTAGGTTTGCTCATTAAATTGACACTTGTGTAGCAGAAATAGCTATTTAAGTTGCCCTGTTAAATGAATGCACAGCTCACCCTACATTCCTCTCTTGCCCTCATGTCTCTCTACACCAGTGGTCTTCAAACTTTTTTGGCCTGGTCCCACCCCTGAGCAAAATTTGGGCTGGCCGCCACACCCGCCCCAAAAAATGCCAAATGGACAGTATGTACAAATGGCTGTGAACTATTCTGCACCATCACTGCACCCTACTCCCAGAATAGTCCCTGGGTTCCCCCACCTGCTCCCATCACAGTCGCTGGGCTCCCTTAACCCACTCCTGCCCAGTCTCTGGGCTCTCCCCAACCCATCAAATCCCTCATCTCTTCCCATCCTGCTTCCACTACAGTCCCTTAGCTCCGCCAACCCCATTCCGCCAACACAGTCCGAGTGCTAGTGGCGGCTGGTGAATTTTTTAAGTGGAGGGGCATAAATATTTCCCCCAAAAATGCCATAGCGACCGAGCACAGCGAGGTAGCCCAAACCAATCATGGGGTGTTCTGGCCCCCCCGTTAATTTTTTTAAAATAATGGTTTTAAATGTTGCATTGTAGAGCATACTTTAAAAAAAATGGGTGAAAAGCCAAACAGTTTGCAATTGGTGCTGGGCCCCACTGGGCCTAACACAATCAACATTATTATGTGTGTATGCAAGGCGCTGGGGTGCCAATGGGGAAAGCATGGTATTTTTGACTGGACATCTATGATAGAAATCCAGTAAAATAAATACCATCCCTGTCCCCTGTGCTCCTCAGCGCCTCAGAAGGAGAGCTGATTTTGTCAGGTGGGTAGGGGGATTGTGCAACAAAGGCATTTAGGCATTTTTAAAATGCTTTTCTTGTACAACCCTCCTTCCCCCTTCAACCTCAAAATCAGCACAACAGACCAAAACAAACAAACAAACAAACACACACACATACATTCACACATCAATCACTCTATCATTCACACAAGCACCCATCACCATACACTCACTCATAACACAAATATACACGCAGTCATACACATTTTTAAATAAAAAATAAATGAACATGAACGCACCTTCTGTAGGTGCCTGTGCGTGGGTGCTGAAACGCCCTGCTCCAGGCTGCTCTGTCCATATGTGCGAGGAGGCGCAGTAGCTCCTCCTCGCACATACAGACATGGAGTGCCCCAGCCAGCATTTCCAATGAGCTATGCAAGGCTGGCGAAGCAAAAACCCCTCATCCTTACGTGGCTCAGTGAGCTTGTGCGGCTGGGGAACTGAAATGATATGTCAAAGGTAAACAGTGTTTCCCTTTGACAGTTCAGCCAGCCCAGGAGCACTGCCTCAGCTGTAAAAAGCAGCTGAGGGATTGCTCAGTGTTTCACTGGGATGGCTCGTTGGCTCCTCCATAATGGGTGAGGGGGCCACTGGGTGGACGCCCCCTCTCCATTATGGAAGAGTCACCAGGCTTGGACTGGCCTATAGCAAAATGCTAGTGTGGGTCAGTCAGAATGGGCCGCATTTTTTGGCCAATGTGGCCCAGTTTGATGAGTTACTTCACTATGCAGCTATTAATTTTGACCATTGTTGCTGAATAAATATTCTTTAAATATCACAATGTGCTTACATTTTAACAAAAAAACCTTGGGTACTATTCAAACAGTCTGTGACTAAAGGAATGAGTATCCATTTGCAACTGCGGGACACTTTTTCATTGGTGCCTGAGACAGTTTCATGCTCCAGCCCGATCATGTGAGCCGCCCCTGCCCATTTCCTCCAATCTACAAAAAGAAAATGACTATTCTTTTTCTTTTTTACATTTCATCCTGGGCTCTCGGACACCCCTTTGGGGATGCGGCCGTGCCACCCTCTGGGGGCGCTCCCCACAGTTTGAAGATCTCTGCTCTACACCATTTTTTCATCTGTTCACTGCAGTAATCATCTCCGCCACTCCACTAAGTGCCACAGGCCTGTGTGGGAGTGCTAGTCAGACTTTTATTAAGCCAACTATATCCTGTCTGGCAAAGACCAGTATGTGTTAACTTTATATTTTGTTAAAGACAGTCATGCAATTCCATTCCTTGCATAATGCATAATTGCAGTATTGCTACTGTAAAACAGTACAGTGTTTCCATGCTTTACAGTAACGTTTAGGTTAGTATATCTAAATCTCTGTGTCAACTGAATTTCATTTTATTGGGGAAGATGCATCATATAGAAGAGTGAACACTTTTGAAAATCAAATGTACATGATTGCACAGCCACATACATTTGATGGCACACTTAGTTATGTGACACATACATCTACAGCCGGTGCTCAACCCATGAGCTGAATCCATACTCCTGTACATCATATCGTATCACCCCTGTTGCTTTATACCAGCTATCCAGAAAATTAGAAGGCCACAAAATACAATTTTCCACTTAGTTCGTCCAGTTCTCTGCCTGCTACGCCATCCACTCTGCTTAGTCTCTTACTGTCCTTCCTTTTACATAATGAGTACACAAAACTAACTAGATATGCACGCAAAGTAGTGATCAATGGTTCCATCCAGTCGATACATCTAAAGATCTGCTGCAATACCATCCACCATATTTAGCCTCCATAGTTCACTGTGCTCTATGATTATGAATGCCTCGTATAACAGCACAAACATGAAAGGTGGCCAAACTGTTTCAGAGCCTTTATATCGTATCTGTTGGAGTCCATTCATGGAGCTAACCTTTTACAGACACTCAACCAAGGCACGCAAAGTCTACTTGCCCACTTGCACAGTCAAGTCGGCTTTATGAAGGGCGAGTACCATTTGCAGGGGATGTTGGAAACTTTTATTTAATATTTACTTTGTTTGCATTAAATGTCAAATCAACGTTTCACTGTGCATGTTCGGCCCCTGGGTGGCAGCAACGTGCCAAACATAAAGTGGGTTTTTGGTGACTTGCACCATTTTACAGAAAGCACATTTACATTTGTTGTCATCTGTTGCCAAGGGTCGAATGCATTTCCGTTAGGTTGAGTAGGTAAACTTAGTTACGAGACCCACAGGGCTAGCAGAATTTTAAAGAATTTGCAAGGCCTGACTTTTTTTCATTAAGGTCTTACTCCAGCGGTAAAATGCTGTATTGTTACTTGTTTTATGTCTTGGGTACAAACAACTTCTAGTGACACTAAACCTATTAGTATACCATTGCTAATCAAATGGGTTTGTTTGCTAATCAAGAAAATGCTAATTAGCAAACTCTGATAATCATTTTTTGAAAACGAATGAATGCCTTGCAGACTTAACACCTTGCTCTCCTATCTCCTCGAAGCCATGGTCGACCATTCAACGGCCGGCCCTTTTTCTGGTTTGCTTGCTTCCTCCAAAATAGATTGTCAGCAGTCCATCTTGGAGAATTCCCGTCTTCTTGGTCCAGAATAATGTGATGGGTTCCATAGGGTCAACTGATACTGCCCCCCACTAGCCTCTTTCATGCTGGGAAAGATGTAATATTCTGTCATAGGTTGTTATTGTTATTGTTATTGAATATTGAAAATGCTCCTTTGGGTCCCACAGTCCCTCAAAATAGAGCATGCTTCCCACTGAGCTCAGATCAGCTATTTGTTTTTTATGTCAAGTCTTCAGCATTCAATTTTTCGAGTTGTCCACCTTTTGTTCACTGGCACTTGTCTTGTAAATTGGAAGATGCCTCATTCTAAATGTGAGTTGTTTTGAGAAGTGTGTTGTAATTTAGTAGAAGGCGATGATGGTTCCCAGTCACAGACAAGCAGTGTACCGTTCTGTATGAAAGTCCAGAGTGCTTTATTACACATATGAAAAGGTACCAGCCATATCAGTTATGCGTTACAGAGACCATCAAGTGGGCAACTTAATGTTCTTACGCTCAGGCGCCTGACACTCTCAGAACATTCCCTTTGCCATGCAACAACATTCTCTTGAGCGGTCAATAATATACAGGCACCAACATTATACCTGCACTAGTGGATGCTGTGACGAATCTAGCAATATCGTCAGTGGTTCTCTGGAGGGAAACTTCTACATGGCCTGGGGAAGGCAGAAGCTACCTGACAGTGACGCTGGGGGCGGCTATCTGCAGGAGGCCATGTAGGAGAGGACAAACACCAGGGAGATAAGAGAGTATTAGATGTGAATAGCCCTTCAGCTGTAAATCCTAATAACACCCAAGGATTTATACCACAATCCTGTATGGCGTATGGGGATGTAGATGTTGAATTCCCAGGCTTTTCTGACCAACAACCGTGTGCACCTCTCCCCCCCTTTTCAAGTACTGAGATGAGGAAGATGGATGGAGTAATTAGGATGACTAAACACAACAAACCAGCGCTCTGTTCTAGTTGTTGGTAACTACTAAGGGAGACCGGGACATTTAAAATGCACACAGTTCAGCGAGTAACGAGAGAGAGATGGAGCCTGCTACTGCAGCCGACTTGTTCTGATGCTGTTTGGCACACCGCAGGTGAGGGGCATGCAGAACACAGTTTGGGAGCTGATAGACAGGGCATTCAGCGAGGAGAAGCTAGGAGAAGTTTGCAGCATACCTGTCATGGACAGCCAGAGCTGTCCGATACAGCGTGGGACCCAGCGGGAACAAAGCGGCTCATGGAAAGCATTGCCAGTCAGCGGACGAACATGGAAAGGACAGAGATTCGCAATGAAGGCCTGAGATGCGGAAAACCACCAGTAAGCCAGGGAAAGCATGTGGGTTACCGGGGCGCTTTTAGGCAAATATTGCATGCCGACCCCAACACAAGAGAGCCCAATAGGAGAAAGCAAGATAATTAATACAGATATGAACATTGAGCAAATCTTAAGAGAAAGCAACATAACCAATACAGAGACGAACATTGAGCAAAGCTTAAGAGAAGGCAACCTAATTGATACAGAAACGAACATTGCAAAATGCCTAAGTGAAGGCAATAGGATTGCGACGAACATTGCAAACAACCTCAGAAAAGGCAATACTATTGATAAGCACGCAAACAGTGCACAGAGCCTTAGCAATGGCAACAGAAAAGATATGAACAGTGATACAACCCTACTGTGTAGGCAACATAACTAATATAGTGCTGAACCTTGTGGAAAACATATGTAAAGATAGTTCAGTTGATACTAAGCTAACAAACGCATCAGTGATCCAATACTGGAGAAGTGTTATTTTTTGGATACAAGAGAGAGTGAAAACAAAGCGAAGATGCCCTGAGAGGATAGTGAACCAGGCAACCAGTGAGTTTGGAACTCACAAGTAAATAAGTAATGAGTGACACTGTGTCAGGAGAGTAATCCAGGGGTAAAAGAAGATGTGAGTAAAACAGAGCAGTTGAGAACCCCACTTGGAAAGGACAGAGCAATAAGCAAAAGGGAAGACCTATACCTCTTTTGTAAGGATAAACTATAATACCCTGGCAGGAGAGTATACCAGGGAGAGGAGAGAAACTGAAGAGAGTTCAGGGGCCAGAAGCCCTTTTTGGAATGGTGAACCAGTAAAGTGTAATTTGAAGGATCAAAACAAGAAAGCATATTGCTCAATGTAAAAAGGGAAGAAAGAGCCTTACCCTTTTGAGTAATAAAGGAACCCAGAGAAATCATTAAACAATGTAGCTCTGGCAGAAGAGTAAACCAGCGGTCGAATAAAACTAAAGTTGTAACATAGTGACAAAAGGGGAAACCGTAACCCTTTGAAGATGAATACAATTACGAATGTGAAAGAAAAATAATAGCTGAAAGAACTGTGACAGGTAAAGGAAACAGAGCAAGAGGAAGGAAATCCCTGTTTCTTCTAAGTAACAAGAAAACCATAAAAACAGCGAAGATTGAAAGAATTCAAAGGTGGAACCATTCCACCCTTTTTCTGAATGGTGGGATAACAAAGTGGGTAAAAAGGACCATTCAGGGAGAGAGTCATCTGCTTGGGAAACATTGGAATATTATTAAGCTGACTGAGGGAGCCGGTTTGATTGCAAGAAACCAGAAGAAACATAGGGGAAGGTAGAACTCCTTTCCTAGTGAAACAATATTTATTTTCTCTCGTGCACCATATAATTTTATGTTCGGAACTTTATGAATAAGCTATAAGTATACAGTTCAGAGAAATCGCCATTTACACCTTGTATTTAGTTTAGCATGCAAGGGTCAGTTTAGGGTTTTGGACACAGGACGAAAGACTCTTTTTTGTTGGACACCCTGACACAGACATGCATTAGCTTTGTTGAGGCAGAGAAATCCCTCGTAGACCTAGGTACAGGTAGGATTTTGCCAAACCCTCTTATTATTTAGAGAATAAAGCATTATTAGTAAAACTGATACTGTTTACGACTCTTACTCTTGAACCAATAAAATGCCCAGCAGGAGACATCCAACCCAAGATGCTCCATCTCACCTCCTTACACGCTGGCACCACAATAACTTCTACCCTAACAGACATACAGATTCAGACACACACACAGGGATCCAAGGTAATGACAGGACCCACTCAGACCTACGCAATGGTAAAACACATCAAATGCTCGTAGTACCACTGGGCGGATCCGCAATTTGCGGTACCGTAATTGCCACCTTCCCCATTCCCATTGAGCCCTCTGGGGGCTCAAATGGGAATGGGGAAGGGCCAATGGTGAATGGGGAATTACTGCCCCGCCAACCTTGGAATGGGGCGGTAATTCCACCATTCACCATAGCGGGATCGGTAAATTACCGACGGCAAGCATGGCGCTAATAGCGCCATGGTTACCACCTTCCGTGTAATGAGTCAGACAATGGAGAACGTAGCAGTCCACTTTTATGAGGGGAAAGTAATCCCCAAATTGGTTTATGGCCTGGAACTTTGGCCCATAAAGTTGCATATTTGGCTGGACAGGGTAGAGGGTAAAATGTGGCGGTGCATATTGAAAGTCCCCAATGCTGTGCCTGTGGCAGCGATAAGACATGAATTGGGGCTCCTTGCCCTCAAGGCCCAGGCTCAGTGGTCGACTATGTCCTTAGACCAGAAAATCATAGCTTCTTACACGGATACTGTGTACACAGGCGCACGCCTTGCTTTGCAGGACAGGGTTCTGATTCTCTGACCTTTTTAGGGAAACTGACATTTTATTTTGAATCACTTTTGCAGGACTTGGGACAGGTCAATGATACCCTGGAGTTAAGCCCAAAGAAGGTTAAAGAGAATTTGTACAAACGAGATTGGGTAAATACTGTTGATTCTTTTCATGGTTATTCCTCTTTGCAGCACCTTTCTCGTGAATATAAATTAAGAGGTGCAATTGCATCGTACCTTTTACTTTTCCCGAACCAATACTATTGTTCACTTATAATGCGCCTCTGCTGGAACTTGTTTCCTAAGAAGGAGATCCGTATAAGGTTAGGAAAGTTGGATTCTTCTGAATCTATTTGTCGATGGTGCAAGACAAAGAGGTCATAGAATCAGCCAACCAGCTGTTTATGGAATGTCCGGCCCTCCAACAGGAAAGACTGTTATATATTTTTTTTATTGAGAAATCTAATTGGTTGGATATAAACAATTTGTGGAAAAGATCAGTGTATACAGAATCTACTTCAGAGGGGTTGGCAGTGGCTGCTTTCATAAAATCTTGGAAAATGCCATCAGTAAATGATTAAAAATGTTTTCTGGGGGATTTGAAATAACTATATGTACCTGTCTTTGCCTGTCTGTTTTAACTTAGTATTTTGTTTTACTTTGTGAAGAACTGTTTAGTTCTGAAGAACTGTGTAGTTTTATGAAGTTCTTTTTTTTAACAATCCCATTGTTCTTAAATTGTATTTTCTTTTTTTCTTTTATTTCTTTTTTTGTAAAGGTTTGAACAAAAAAAATGAAAGACCACTTAGAGGGGCTCACACATTTTCAGTATGTAAAGTAGGTAGCCACCTGTGCAGAGCTCCCAGGCTCTTCACTGAACGCACTGTGGTAGTAGCCATTGATGTGGTGATCTAACCCTCAATGTTTTACTGGTCCCAACCCCCAACTCTTCCATAGATGGGGGGAGTGCTCCCAAACTGAACACGTTCCAAAGGTTGTAATGATAAATAAAATAATAATAGTAGTTCACAAAATCCTTCTGGGAGCCTATTGACAAAAAAGCAGCACACGGCCACTATAATACCTTGTCCCTGGGCGGTGCCAGCCAGCTGCTTGTGAGATCACCTATACACTGTAAAGCACTCCACATGCTTTACAATAAAGCAACTCTTAGGCAAAGCAAAGTGATATTTAAAAGCAAACAAATACTGCAAATCAAATAAACGCACCTGTGCTGAAAAGCATCACTTCTGTACCGATGGAAGCATTGTAGCGCTGCTGAGAAGTGATATGGCTCTGTTAGCTAAAGTGGGGCTGTAACCTGTGGCCTGCAGGCTAAGCACATAGGTGTTGCAGCAAGCACATTTCCCTGTGAAGCTGTATAGCCAGAATTGGAACCTGAAAGATCTCTGCAGCGGGTGCTTTAACCAAATGTGCTATATTACAGGGCTGGGGCAAGGTCAGTCATATAAAAAGGCATACCTGATTTATAGCTGGCTCTGTCATAGCTCTACTGGCATCTGTACAGACTACCCTCTGTGGAAAGTTACTTGAAAGACAAAGGGGAGTGAGAAGGGCCACAATAGGGGCCTAATTGAGAGCACGACGGCCTGAATTCCTGCAGAGCGATTACAGCGTGCCACTCTGTAGGTCAATGTGCACCATACTTGCTAGAGGTGTCGCAGGGTAGTTCAGACACTACTCACATTAAATGCTCAGACGCACTGCTGAGACTGACAACACGTTGCAGCATACCTTACATTTTTGACGAATGGCAGTCCAGTTGAGAAATGCTGATACTGTCATGTCAAAGGAAGTTCAGGTGTTCTGAAAATTGAAGGAACATCTGATGTATTTAAAGTATAACTGCTTGCTGAGAAGAAGCAATGTTTTTCAGGCTCGCAAAAAATTGAATATTTTGCCAATAAAATTATAAGCACCATGTCAGAAATGACTGTTACTGTCAGATAAAATGAATATTTGTTTTGCTATGAAATGTTGGTGTTCCTTCACACTGTTCGTCAGTGTGCATTATACAATGTGAGCGTTCAGACTGCACATCCAGTCAATCCTTGCAAATCATTTGAGAGATTTTACAAGTTTACATTTTAAGACATGCAAGTGTGTGAAACTAAAGGCAGCACAAATGTTCTTTTTTCAGTGCTTATTACAATGCCCTCCCTTTTCTTTGCAACAAAATAGATGTGAAAGATAAAACAAATAACAATCATTTGTCAGACAGTTCTGTGCCGTGCACTCTGCTTAATGCCACTTAATGCCACTATGAGGTTCACTTTCTTTAAGTGAGCACGTTTCAAGAAAAGATACAAATCAAAGCCTGCAATTTAGCCTGCTCGCCGCCTTACCTTCCACCATAAATCCAGAGGGTGCTGCAGCACCCCCAGCACTCCCAGTTCCAGCGCCACTGGACTCCGATACACCAACACCCAATACCAAAAGAGATCTTAGAGCTTTTCTCTGAGTACTAAGATATTACCGCAGGTTTATCCCTAACCTTTTTGGACAAAACAGCTTGGCTAATAGATAAACTTAAGAATGCTGAACCCCAGAAACTTCATTCATGTTATAACAGCTTGAAACAGACTCTGTGCCAGAACCCAAACCTAAAGATAGGTGATTTCTCTAAAGAATTTGTATTACAGACCAAGGCCTCCCTTACAAGGTTAGGAGTAGCCCTGTCCCAGGTTTGCGATGGTTTGGAACACCCCATATTATTCACTAGTCGCAAACTGTTCTCACGTGAAAATAAATTACTCTGTGTTTGAACTAGCTGCCCTGGCCTTCAAGTCGGCCATAATCCATCTTAGATACTACCTATTAGGGTGAAAGGTCACACTTGTTACAGATCACTCACGCCTTGTCTGGATTAGCCAACGCAAAGACTCCAACCCTCGGGTCATGCAATGGTTTCTAGACCTACAACCCTATTGTGGCACTGTGGAATACCGAAAAGGAAAATAACGGAAATGTAGATTTTCTTTCCCGTTTCCCCTGTGAAACAAATGTGGCTACATCGCATGGAGGAATGGCAAAATCAGGCAATTTACCAGAATCGCACACACACCTGACGGCCCTTTCCCTTCCCCACAGACAGAAAAGGTGGGGCACAAGAGCACACTACGAGCAAGGCAGACCGCACGATGAGACAGCTATCCAAGTACGGCTGTTCATTAGGAAGAGAAAGGCGTTGAGAATGGAAGGAGCAACAAGGAGAGAAGCGACCTTGCCCTTTCCAACATCAGCCCACGAAGCCTCCGTGAAAGGAATCTTAAGACCGCGAAAAATAGCCAGCGTGTGTTGCAGTAGATGTCAGTGGTACACAGAGCTCTCCTACACTAATAATCAGGACAGGGAGAGATGCTTGCTACCGTGGCACCGTCCGTGGCTCCAGAAACAAGAAAGGCCAAGCGGTTCATCACAGCCAGTGAGTCGAGGGGAGAACCGATAAGAAACTGAACTGTGTGGCACGAAAGTTGCAAATGGCAAAATTGAAAGGAAATTAAAGAACTGTTAACTCTTCAGGGGAAAACCAGCTGCAGAGGGGTCCGGCACCACGTGGGTGCTCACTCGGGAGACACTGGTTCATTCCCCCTACTATTGAAACTACTGAAACCAGAAGGCCTTAGGAGAGCCATGAGGAAAAGGTCAAAGTGGTCATACAGGGGTCTAGCAAAAACCCCTCTACTGTCGAAAGTCTTTGCCCGGCAAACAATTGGAAAGCTAAGGGAGACGAATCCCACATAGTGAGAAAGGAGAAGGAACTGTGTGGTTGGCAAGAGTGAACCCGAAGGAGGGATGCAGACAGAAAGGGGTGAAGTATGATGCCACATTGAACATTGTGTTGATATGAGTGAACCCGACGGGAGGGATGTCCACAGTGGATTGTTTAAAAAGACATTAAGACTTGTGAATGCCACAGGTGAAATTGTTTTGGAAGAAAAGCCATAGTAAACCCGGCAGAGGGAGGCAAACATTTGAGAAGGGTCTGGGCCCGGAAGAGGGGGATCCAGGGGTGAAAAGTCATCACCCAACATATCTACGTAAAGGAGCTTTTTGATGGTTGTTTTGAACACATCAGGCCCTTGGAGGCAAGAGACTTTTTGTAGAAAGGTCCTGATACTTGAGAACAGAACTGTAGGCTTGTGCTGGGAAAGCGCGAGAGTGTGCTGTGCTCAGGAGTCCCACCTTGTCCCATGCTCAAAACGTGGGGAAGGGAGAGCCCCGGCTACCACATCCTGACTTATCATTTGTTATGTTATGTTATGGAATTTGTAATGCGCACCTGGTACTCGAAGGCTGATGGGCGCAAACTGACAAACACAAAACAAAACTACACAGCGCAACACAGAATATTACCTAGCCGGAATATCTACCAAACAGATCTCTAGGCGAAGAGCAAGGTCTTCAGCTTCTTCTTGAAGAGTTCTGTTGAAGCCAGCGTTCTTAGTGAAGTTGGAAGGGCGTTCCAGGCAGTTGGGGCTGCTACTTCAAATGACCCCTGTCTTGTTTTGTTGGTATTACGCCTGGGGACATTGAGTAGATTCGAGTTATCTGATCTGAGTGACCTTGCTTTGTATTTCAAGACAATAGCTTCCTTCAGATATGATGGCATTTGACCTACAATACATTTTTGAGTAATGAGAAGAAGCCTAAACCAAATTCTTTCTCCAATCGGTAGCCAATGAAGGCTCCTTCTGGCTTCGGAAACATGATCTCTTTTACTCAGGCCCTTCACTACTCTCACTGCCCCATTCTGAATTACCTGAAGGCGATGGATCTCAATCTGGGGGATGCCCACCAATAGGCTACATCCATAATCTAATTTTGAGCCAATAATGGCTCTAGCCAGTGTTTCTGAATTTTTTTCAGAAATGAGTGGGCGAAGGTGGCGGAAGAGTTTAAGAAAATAAGAGACTGGGGAGATGAGGCTATTTACCTGAGCCTTCATGTTCAGATGTTTATCCAGACACACGCCCAGAGTCTGAACCTTAATCAGAATTTTGATAACACAGTTGTCCAAATTGAAATTCTTATAGTCGACTCCCAGTTTGTCCAATTTACTTGGAGAGCCTATGAGGAGGAACTCAGTTTTGGCACTATTCAAGGCCAGACCATTAGAGACCATCCAATTTTGGATTTTCGAATAAATTTCATTGATAAAAGCTTCATCTTTTTGGTGTATTCCTGAAATGGGTAATATGCATTGCGTGTCGTCCGCATAGTTGGCGAATACGATCCCTTCCTTTTCCAACATCTGGAAGAAGGGGATCATGAAAATGTTATAAAAACATGGAGACATGCACGCTCCCTGTGGGACTCCATACAATAGTAGCATGGGATCAGCTTCTGCCAGTTCGCTAGCAACTCTAATTTGCCTATCCAGGGTTGAAAAGTCATCACCTCAAGTGCAATCCAAAGGGAACTTTTTATTTGTTATTTTTTAATACATCAGGTCCTTGAAGGCAAGAGACTTTTAAGAGAAAAGAGACTTGACCATCGACGGTCCTAATAGCTGAGAACGGAACTTCCGTCTCGTGCTGGGAAAGCTTGAGAGTGTGCCGTGCTCAGGAGGCTCGCCTTGTCCCGTGCTCAAAATGTGTGGAAAGAAGATCCCCGGCCTAACACATCCTGAATTATCATTTGTGAACACTTCTTTCTTTCTTGTGAACCTTATCCCACACTCTTTTTGTATTTAGCGTAAGGATTGGCAATAGGTTTTTCTTAGTACAAGCCCTTTTTTATTTTGACAAGACGTCACTAGGACTGCCTTATTATTATTTGATGGTCGTAGCTTGCTCCCATCTTAGATTTAGGTTTAGATTAGATGTTTTCCAACCTACCTATACAGTCTAATAAACACCTTTGAACTGTGATCACTTGTGTCTGTCTTTACTGTTGCCACCATGAGTTCCTTACAGTTTCCTCTACTAATTGGAAGTCCAAGGGAAAAAGACAATGGGCCATTTCTAGCAGAGATGTTGTGATTGAATTTGAGTTTAAATGAAGGATTACCTCATCGGTACAGACCTCATTCAGAAATGCCACTGTTCTGATATTCTCTGTATTCACACAGCGGTATACCGGAATATGGTAGAGCAATCTAAGAACATTATGATGATTCAAAATCAAACCATCATTTGATGGAATAATCAGTTCAGTTGCAGACAATTAGTTCTTATCTCTCCATTTGTTTTAGCATTGCCTGCTTTTAGATTGTTGTAGCTTAATAATGGCAGATTGTCCCTCTGTTTTTTTTTAATGCAGGTTCATGTGAATAAGTCTCTTTAAGAGCCATCTCAGTCCTCGTACTAGTCTTACCAATCTTTGTTAGATGCTTCCTCTCTTCCATCATTTTCTGTTTTTCTTCTATCATAGTAAGAGAGTTTAGTTTCTTTTTGCCTTCAGTTCTATTTATCGCCATATCCTTTTGCTCTCGATTTAGGCAAAGCTTGTTGTTTGACTGTCTTGATTCTTTAACCTTCAGTTGAAATATATTGTCAGCAATGCTGCGCTTTTCTGTCAATGTCAGAAAAGGCGTACAAGCTTCCATTGACCTCACCATGTCCACGTGCAACTTTTGCACAATTTCCATCATTATTTCCTCGTATTTGCTCTCACTGCAGGCTTGAGTGTTCTCATTATCATCTTCCACATCTTCTATTGAGTCTTTAGTCGGCCACCATTTCCGAGCCTTGTTGCTATCAAAGGGAAGGAGATGTTTCTGAGAAATTATCGTGATCCATTTGACTTTGGCTTTTTAATTGGTGGTGGATTTATCTTTTTTTCCCTTGCTTAATTTCGTTTTTGAGTTCAAGAGCAGGCTTCCTATTTTCCCTGCTTTGTAAGATAAAATAAGAATTCTCCTTTTTTGATGGTACCATTGCTAACTGCATGTCAGAAGAAGCTAGAATTGAGGTTGACTGTTTTTCTTTTTCCTTGCCTACTGAAAAAGTTTGCAATGGGCTCAAGTCATTTAGTGGCATTCTTGTTCTGTAGAAGGAGATAATTCTGGCTTTGCCAAGTCCTTGTTGACAGTCATTTCCACAGAGGAGATTTCCAGGATATTCAGATGTTGAGGAAGAGGAGGAACATCAGCAATTTCTTCATTTGGGAGGACTTTCTACAAAGATGTAGTTGACGGTTGATCGTTTTTTAACCCCTTCTGGCTATTTAAATTTTCACCGTCTTTTAAGATGTCCAGAAGCATTGCTAGTATCATCTTCTTATCTGATGTCTCTACATTCAGAGGCTCGTGTAGATTTTTTTGGAGTTTAACTAAATTTGTGGCTTCTTGATTGACTCGAGATTGAAGTGAGGTTTTATGAAGGTTTCCACAAATATTCATTTTGAATGGATCATTGCTAATAATGTTGCTTGGTCCTTGTAGTTATCATCAATAGCCTCATGCAGTTTGAGAAACAGGGCCAAGGAGATGTTTACCGCTGCCATCATATTGCATTGAGTTTGGAAAGGGGTTGAATTCAATGGATTTCATGGATCCTTGGCATTACCCAAATATTCAAGAGAAATTGATGACGCATTGGAAATTACAGTTTTAAGATCATCCAGGATCATACTTCTCCTTTCCTTTTTAATACCTACAATGGTTTCTGCCACCCAAATACTCTCATGCCCCATCTCCAGCCCCCTTGCAAACCTCAAGTGCTGGCGGTTTTTGAATTATTTTATCCGATAGCGCTATCCTTGAGGGTCTTATGCTGTGTTTGTTTAGTTCTGTAAAGAGCAGCATTATATCAGGACGTGATGTCTCCATAAGTGAGGGTTCACTTAGCTTATTCCTACTCGTGCAGCTTGGGCTTATAGCTAAGGGGGAAGTTGCTTTCGATGAAGGTAGATTACATTTTTGCTGCCTATCCTTTGCAGTGTTTACTTGGTTACTTGAATCTGTCAGGACTTCAACCAGCGCTTGGTCTCTCTGGCAACATTGTAGGAGACAACATCCCCACTGGGTTTTTTACCCTTCAAGATGGCAGCAAGTTGGGCCGCTCATCAGGAACTCCGGCAACATTACAGCTTATTCCAAGATGGCACCCAGGAATTGCTCTGGCTCAGAGGACCGGAATATAATGCAGCAAAGAGGTGAGCGCCTTGTGTGGCTTCAAATCTTTGAGTACTGACTCTGTTTCCTTGCCCTTTCTACTCGCTTGCCCTCTGTTCCTTCCTTCTCAAATTTGGCTCGCTCTGTGCCTTGGGCTTCGGCTCTCTGCTCAGTGCCAGACTTCCTGGTTGCCTTTCTTCTCTCTCCTTCTTGCCCTCTGCCTCCGCTCACCTTACTGGCAGACTTCTGCCCGATCTTGGCTCATTCTTACTGAGCCCCATAATTCCTTGGCGTGCTCTACCAGTCTGAACTCTTACCATCTCTGTTCCATCCTTAGGCTGTTTCCTTGGAATTCGCCTTACATATCATCCTGGGAAACCTGTCTGTTGCACCAGCGCTACAGCTTCCAAGGACGAGGGTTTTCCCCTACTAGGGTTTTTCCCCTTGCACTTGGCCCATGAAGCACCCCTTGTTGCTCTGTTCCATTAGGGCTCATAGGAGGCTTTGTGGGCTCTGTCTATTGCTGCATACGTCGGATTAATCAGAACGAAAACCCACTTCTTGCTCAGGTCAGTCCAAACACCTAATCCTTATAGCAAGAGATGCCTAACTCCATCACTATGAATCAAATGCCACAAGTGTTAGTGGCCCTTCGCCCAGGAGGTACAACACTTGAGGAATTAAAATGCTATGCTATGCCAAATGGTTGCAACTGCTCCTGCACAGTTGGAAATACCTCCAGCATCTTTGATAGAGGGAAAGTTCGATGGCAACCCAAAGAAGCTTAAAGAGCTCTTGGTATCCTGTGTGGTCCAGTGAACCTTAAAACCCTCTTTTTTCCGACTGACTGCTCCAAGGTTAGTTTTATGGTGACCAGCTTGGCAGGAAGTGCCCTAGCCTGGGCAACCCCTTTGGTAGCGACTAACAATAAAATTCTGGATTCCTACCCTGCCTTTGCCAACAGTATTCAGGCCATGTTTGGTCGACAATAACTTACCATCTCCGCACAGGAAAATCTCTTGGATATAAAACAAGGCGCTTTAGATGTATTATCCTACATCACCACCTTCAAACAGTTGGCTGCAGAGACAGCGTGGCCTGGTGACGCCTTAATGACGCTTTTTCGCTGTGGATTATCTGAGGAACTAAAGAACGAACTCTAGCATGTACGAAAACCTCTGAACCTGAAAGAAATTATTGCCTTGGTACTACAGTTAAATTTCCATCTGCAAGAACGACATACCGAGAAACACAGGGGTCGTGTTTCGAGATCCACAGAAGTTTAGTTTAGTTTTGTTTTTTCATTTATATTGCGCACCAGACCCGAAGGTATGAGGGCGCAGGAGAAGTAAGGTTATTCCCAGCTTGGTTACATTGCTGTACAGTAATTTACAGTGTATGCATAGGTTAATTCAGTTGCGATGGATACAATGATATACAGTTTACAAATATACATATTTACATAGAAGCATAGAATGCAAAGGCAGGTCAGTTACTGGACGTTATTCTTTAGCCACTGGATGTAGTTACATCTAAAGAGGGGGTAGGTATGGGGTGTCCTAAGGGCGAGTGGTAGGGAGTTCCAGTGTTAGGCTGCTTTCACCTCGAAGCTGTTATCGCCCATTTTGGATCGGTTGAACCTGGGAACTGTAAGCAAGTTAGCATTGGAAGTTCTCGTGGGCCTGTTAGGGGAGTATCTTTTTATTCTGTCAGCTAAGTAGCAGGGGCTGCATTATTGAGGCATTTATGTGTTAATGAGGCCACTTTGAGCCAGATTTTGTCGGTGGTGGTGAGCCAGCTGTGAGATCTCCTGATGTTGGAGATATGTGCTCTCTTGGGGATGCTGAGCGTTGCTCTGAGAGCACTATTTTGCAAGGTCTGGATTTTGTAGTAATCTGTTTGTTGGCTCCAACATAAAGGGCGTTACAATAGTCAAGTTTTGATAAAACAAGGGCTCTGGCAAGGGTAATGCAATTCTCGGTGGATAGGAAAGGTTTGGCTGCTATTATAAGCTTACATGTGTAGGCTGTGTAAGAGGCCATGGAGCTAACCTGTTTATGGAAGGAGAGGGCGGAGTCTAAGTAGATTCCTATGGTTTTCACTACTTTTGCTACCTTGATGGGGTTGCCATCTATAGTGAAGCTCGAGTAGTTGTGGTCCAATTTGTTTAGATTAGGGGTGGATCCGAGGATGATTAGTTCAGTCTTGTCATCATTCAGGCATAGACTGTGGGAGGCCATCCATGCCTGGATGATGAGGTACACCCTGTTCACCAAGGCCAAATCCTTGTTGTAATCTCCCGTCAACGGGATGAGGATCTGGGTATCATCAGCGTAGTTAGTGTAGGTGATACCCAGACGGTCCAGATCATCAAACAGGGGCTTCGTGAACACATTGTAGAGACGCATGAACCCTGGGGGACCCCACATGTGATGGGGATGGGGTCGGCGGAGGCTGAGGTGGAGAAGACAAGCATGGGTCTGTTGCTCAGGAATGACTCAATCCAGCCGATGGCTTCTTGGGAGAAGTGGGCAGCCGAGTCTAGGTGGTTACAGAGAATTCTGTGATCCACTAGATCGAATGTTGCGGAGAGGTCTAGAAGAAGCAATAGAGCCATTTTCCAATTATCTCTCAGAGTGTTGATTTGGGCCTTAGGGTCAATGAGAGCTGTCTCTGTCCCATGTTGGGGTCTAAAGCCTGATTGCCGGATTCGCAGGAGGTGGTTTTGCTCAAGATATTTTTGTATTTGTTGATAGGCTGTCTTATCTAATATTTTGAGCAAAAAGGGGATGGTGGTAATGGGTCTGTAGTTAGTGGGTATCGTCGGGTCTAGGGAGGGTTTTTTGAGTAGAGGGAGGACCCACGATTCTTTAAGGTTATTAGGGATGGTACCTGATGAGAAGGAGGCGTTAATAAGTTTGCTGATGAATGGTGAGAGGTCTCTAGCTGCGTCTTTGATGATTTGTGCGGGGCAAGGGTCACCCTGACAGTTTGAGGGTTTAAGGCTGAGGATGACTTTTTCCACTTCTAGCGTAGAGACTTTGGAAAAGCTGAAGCGGGAGAGTGGGTTAGGTATCGGGTTCTAAGGCGTGAGGCGTGGTTTTGGGTATGTGGGAGTATTAGTGAAGTTGGTAGAGTTGGTTAGGGAATCTTTCTTGTTGGAAGTTTTGATTTGAAGGCCTGCGTCTTTATTAGACAGGGCATTTTGGACACTGGTGCACCATTGTTTATCTTTCACACATGTGTCTGGGACTAGGACATGTGTTTCCAGTTCTTTGATGATAGTGAACAGTTCCTTAGTACTGGATTTGGCTTGTGATATTCTCTGGTTGTATGATTCCTGTTTAGCGATGATGATTTCCTTTTTGTAGGTAGAGACTATTTTGTTGAGGATCTGCTTGTTAATGTCTGTGGGAGATTGTCTCCAGGCTTGTTCTTTTATGCACTTCTCTAATTTGAGTGCTTTTAGATGGGTAGAGAGCCATGTGTTCAGATGTTTTTTCGGCTTACATTTTCTCAGTTTTAGGGGTGCGGTAGAGTCTAAGGCTGAGCGCATTCTATTGTTATAACTTTCTACGAGGTCGTGGGGGTTAGAGGTAACTGAGAGTTGGTTCAAAGTTGGGAGGATAAGGGGGATGAGTTTTTCAGCTGTGATGTTTTTTTTGCTTCTCGTGGGGATAGCTGTGGCTAGAGGGTTGTTAGTAATAGGGCTAGCGGCTTCCAGGTTGAAGGTGAGGAGATGGTGGTCGGACCATGGCTGTGGGGTGTTGGCTGTGATGGAGGCCACACAGTTGTGGTCAGCTACCCAGTCCAGGGTTCTTCCTTTGTTGTGGGTAGGGGTGGACACTCTTTGGGTAAAGCCTAATTCTAACAGGGTATTGTTAATGAGAGTAGCCTGGAGGTCTTTGGGGTCTTTGAGGCCCAGGTTGAAGTCTCCTAAATTGAGGCTTTGGGTGGTGTTTTTTAAGTTGTTGGTGAGGGTGGTGGTGAGATCTTCCTCAAAGGAACCTAGCGGTCCAGGGGGTCTGTAGAGAAAGTGGATGGTGATAGTTTGGGAGTTGGCGGTAGGAAGTTTAGCTGTGAGAGATTTGCATGACGGGAAGTGGTTAGTGGTGTCAAGTCTGATGTTGAGGTGTGTTTTGGCAATTATAGCGAGGCCTCCACCTCTAGATTCTGTTCTGTCCGCTTGGATGATAGTATAGCCGTCAGGGATGGCTAGTGAGAGATTAGGGCCAGCGGCTGCATGCAGCCAGGACTCGGTGATGGCTAGGAAGTCTAGTTCTTCTGCTGGAATGAGGTCTGCTATGTCTGTGGCATGGGCTACTACAGATCATGCGTTAATTAAGGCGCCTCTTATAAGAGGGGTGATAGATTTAGTGTGGGTGGCTGTGGTGGTTAAGTTGTGAGCCTTATGCTTGGTATTAGTTTGGCTGTGCTAGGGTGTGTCCGTGGGGCGGTTGGTGGGAGGGACCGAGTGCATGGGTAGGCTCCGGTTAGTCAATTTGGATTGGTTGGAGTCTCTGGATCGGGGCTCATATAATTTGGGTAATCTGGCACATAGTTTGGTGTTTCTGGCGGCGAGGCTACACGGTGTAGAGAGGTGCATCGTGAGTGGGGCAGTGGTGCCTATGGAAGCAGAATAAGAGGTAAGGCTGGGGTGGCTGGACAGGTGGATGAGGTGGAGAATTACTCTTAGCAGTGCCAATAAGATGCCTGGTAGGTAAATTCTGTAGGTATAAGTGGGGTGTAGTAGTCAGTTGGCAAGGAAAGTAACTGCTAAGTGCATCTTAGGTGGCCGGAGTAGTTATATATCCGGAGTAGTTGGTCAAGAACGGGGCAGCTGGGTACAAATAGTATGGCAGAAAAGTCTGTCTAGGATCGACAGTCACAAGCTGGGCTAAAATACAATGTGCAGGCAAGTGAGAACCAATATATCAGCAGGTCTGACTAGGACTTTTGCAAATTGTGCACTGCTGCCAAGCTTCACGGTTGTCTGACCTTGTTGGGATCTCATATCGCATCTCTTACGAGCACGCTCTATGTATATCATCTTATCGGTGCTGCGCCTCATACTGTTTACCCCCACCCAGCCTACACTTATATTCAGCAAATGTGATACTTGCTCGTATGCTGGCAACCCGCTCTGCTGAGTGCAATGCATTTTTGTATTTCTGGCTCACTACAGCCTATATGGTGTGTTAACCAAATCATCTTCTCTAGTTTTGAATGAGCTAAAATGCTCACTTGGGCTAGCCACAGCGTATAATTTTTTTTAAATAACAAGTTTCATTGGGTTTTTGTACATGTATGCAAAACAAACAATATCCAATCAAGACAAAGAAAATAAAGAACAAAATTGAACACAACACTAAAACATAAATTGCATACATATGAAAAGGGGGGGCAATGCGCATTAAAATTGAGATTCGTCCGGGCGCACATGCACATCTATTGCGGATAGACACATATATACAAAACCAGTTGTATTATCGTTTGGCTTCACAACCGGTTGATGGCGAGGCAGTTCTTTGTATTAAAGTCTTGGCTTGATGGCAAGGCTACGTAATGCCGTTCATTCGCCCAAGCATCGCTTGCTCATAGTATTTGTTCCCATTTTCCCCATATTTTATCCGCCTTGCCAGGGCAACCCCTCGCTTGGTATATTCGACGTTCCATCAGACTGACCGCATCCACGTCTGTGGACCATTGGTCATAGCTTGGGCAGATTTCAGACCCCCACAATTGTGCAATGTTGCGTTTGGCAATCCCTGCGGATGTTGACAGCAGTAGTCTTTCGAAGCGGGATAGTTCTCCTTCCTCTTCAATACCTAAGAGGAATAGTTTGGGGTCATTAGGTATCGGGCGTCCTATGACCCTCGATAGTCTTTCGGTACATTTCCTCCAAAAGTATTGTATGTGCGTGCACTGCCATAGGATGTGGTAGAAGGTGCCCTCTTCCTGTTTACAGAGCGGACATTTGGGATCGGTTGCTTTCCCCCAGTTATACAACTTTAGGCGCGGGTAGTATATTCTGTGGAGGATCTTTAGTTGGATAAGTCTGATTCTGGCCGAGATTGCTATATCCCTGGGGTGCATCAGAGCCGAAATCCAATCCTCAGGAAGTATCGGGCCGACATCTCCTTCCCATTTCAGCTTTAGGTTCAATAGTTCTGTCGTGGCAAAAGCGGAAATGGCATTATACATGGTGGAAGTGATTTTGTTTTCCACCCTGTCTAAAACTTTGTTTCGCTATATAGGCGTGCATTCCGGCATGTCTGTCTATTGGTCCCTTCGGTTTGAGAGGGCACGGTGTAACTGCTCGTAGTGATTGCGTTCGGTAACTGGGAGGGCATATTGAGTAGAGAACTCGACAAATGGAATGAACTGATTATTCACAAATATTTGTTGTAGAGTGTGTATATCGACTGCGGCCCAGCTGTGCCATTTTGGGAGTCTACTGAGACCTGTGAGATGGGCGTTGTTCCAAATAGGCTGCACTGGGGTGATTTTCTTATCCCAACCAATATGTTTGTGAGAGTCTTTCCATATTTGTGTTGTCTGTGCCACTATCGAGCGCTCAGGAGGGCGACATTGTTTCCCATAAAGACTTTCTAGTGGGGACATATCCTGCCTGGCATTTATTTCCGCTCGTAAATGCGGGAGTCTGGGGTTGCCATGTAGAATGTCATTAACTGTTGCCATTTGGGCCGCCCAATTTTAAACTTGGATGTTGGGGAGACCTATCCCCCTTCCCAGACTGAGCGTTGCAGGGTTTTGAGGGCTATCCTCGGGTGTTTCCCTCCCCAGAGCAGCCTGCGTGTTGTTCCATCTATTTTGCGGAATTCTTCCGTGAGGATATGAAGGGGGGAATTTTGAAGGATGTATAGGAATCGGGGTAGGGTTAACATCTTGAAGAGCGCTGCTCTGCCTAGTACTGTCAGTGGTAGTGCCTCCCAGTGAGCCACATCTTGTTCGAATTTCCTCATTATTGGGTATAGGTTTTGGGGTATATAAGTGTCAAGGGCGTTGGTGATGATGATGCCTAAATATCTGAATTGTGTAAGATCAATCTGGTAGGGGGAGCCTTGTGGTGGTATACAGTCCACACCCTTCACAGGGAAGAGCACCGATTTGAGCCAGTTCACCCTGAGGCCGCTAAAGGTTCCGTAGTTTCTTAGGATAGCAGTGACTATGGGGCCTGAGATCGCCGGGTCACCTAAGTATATCAGGAGGTCATCTGCATAGAGGAATATCTTGTCCTCCCATTCCAAGTTCCATCGAAAGCCTGAGCTTGCGTCCATGTCTCGCTGGATGATTGCCAGTGGCTCGATTATTAGGGCAAACAGCATTGCCGAGAGGGGACATCCCTGCCTGGTGCCTTTCCCCAATCCGAAGACATGCAAGAGCCAACCATTCACCTTCACCTCTGCCAGGGGATCCTTATAAAGAAGCTGGACCCATTTTATAAATGGTTCACCAAAGTTCATTTTCTTCATAATTGCCCACAGTGCCTCCCAGTATACCGAATCAAAGGCCTTTTCGAAGTCTATGGCCAGCAGTGCCGCTGATTGTTGCAGGGTAGGCGCTCTTTCCAAGGCCAGATGCAGCCTTCGGATATTAATTCTGGTTGACCTCTGGGGCATAAAGCTGCTTTGGTCCGGGTGGATCAACTCCCTGATGATCATTTGGAGTCTGTTCGCCAGTACCTTGGCCAGTATTTTCGCTTCCGTATTTATTACTGATATGGGCCTGTAGGAGCCGCATTCTTCCGGAGGTTTGTTTTCTTTTGGGATCACGATTATCATGGCTTTTCAGAGGTCTGGCGGGAGTACGCCTTTCAATAAGGAGTCTTCAAATAGATTGAGTAGGTGCATAGGTAATTCTAAATGGCTCAGACGTTTCCAAATATCAACCGGGAAGCCATTGGGGCCTGGGGTTTTGCCGGCCTGGAGTTGTGCCATGGCTGTCAAGATCTGCTCTTCCGTCATTTTACCGTCCAGGGACTCAGCCTGTTCCACGGTGAGGAAGGGTAGATCGATGTCGTCTAGTATGGAGCTATTCGGTGTATCGGTGGGAGGCGCATAGAGTCCTTCATAGAAGTCTGCAAAGCATTCCGCTATTTCGGCATCAGTGGAGACAAATCTGGCTTCTCTCGTTTTGATGGTCTTTACTATACGTTGGCCTTCCTCTCGTTTTTCCAACCATGAAAGCATTCTGCCCGCTTTTTCCCCTGTTTCATATAGACGTGCTTTCATGGCACTATGTGCTTTTTGGGCACAATCCAGCGATAAATCATGTAGCTTCTTCTGCGCCAACACTAGGACTCTATGTGTCTGGGGGGTGTCTTTGGAGGCATGTTCTGTTTCCCTGGTCATAACTTCCTTCTCAGCTTTGATGATCGATTTGTGTTGCATCTTCTTCTTGGCGGAGGTCCATGATATGATCTCGCCTCGCAGGACTGGTTTGTACGCTTCCCACAGGATGGAGGGGTCATCTGTCGAGCTTGCGTTCAGCTCGAAATATTCAGAGGTGGCCGTTTCTATTTTTTCCTGTAGTTCTGGGAACCCCAGGTAATAGGAGTTGAGACGCCAGGTGGGCGGCGGACGAGGTCTCTCTGTCTCCAGCTCCACTAGCAATGGAGAGTGATCGGATATGCCTCTTGGAAAGAAGGTAGCATTACAGGCCTTATGAATGTTCTGGGATGGGAGAAAGATATAGTCTATCCTGGACATTGAGGCATGCGCTCCTGAGTGGAAGGAGTATTCACGTTCTTCTCCATACAATTCATGCCATGTATCTCGGAGCCCCATTGCGGAAGCAAAGGCAGCAAGTTTGGTGACAGTGTTGGGGTTTCTGGTCCGAAGGTGTGTACGATCTAAAGCATTGTTCATTACTTCATTGAAGTCCCCTCCAATTATACATGTATCTGCCATTCCCGTCGCCAGGATAGGGGTAATGTCAGCTAGCAAAGTGTTGAGGAGGGCTGGTGGGGAGTGGATCGCCGTTATCGCCAGGGTTTGATTCCATAGTGACACTTGCAGGTGTATGTATCGCCCGCCTGTGTCTCGTATTACTTTTTTGACTTCAAGCGGTAGTCTCTTGTGGATCAGTACTAGCACTCCTCTCACTCCCGTGGAGAAGCCAGCATGGATCGCTGTATGGTAATTGGATCTCTGGAACAGTTTGCATGTGGTTCCTGCCAGGTGCGTTTCGGTCAAGACGGCTATATCCGGGGAGTGTCTGTTTATGTATTGCAGCACTAGTCTTCTTTTGATGCTGGATCCCAGGCCATTCACATTCCAGGTTATGAGCTTTAGGTGCTTGTTATTAGGAGTCGTCGCAGATGCCATCAAGTGTTTGAGCGTGTGTTTCCTGGGTGTCCTCCATAGGTTGCATCCGCGCCGCGGACAGTTGGACGAGTTTTCCTGCAGCCATTGCCTCTCGTGGTATTCGGATATTATCATTGTATGCTAAACGTGAAAAAACTTTAACAATTCCAACTCCAGCCCCAACTGAAGCATCTGTCGGCCCAACATCAAGTTATAAACCAGTTAAACTTCAACCAGCATGCGCCCGCCCTGGTTTCGTGGGGGCATCCAGTCTGGAGATGCCACCAGTTTGCAAGACACGGCCTACCAGTAGAGGCCTGGTTGTAGAGCACCTTCTCGGGGTACTTCAAGTTCTCTTTGTTGTCTCGAGGGGGGGGTTGCTGATCAGTCGCCAGCCTTGTTATGCCATGTGGTTCGGGTTTGCATTGTCCAAAGTGGGCTGGTTGGCTCACATCATTCGATAGTCTCTTACATTGGAGCAACATTTTGACTAATTAGTCGTCTGGTTGGTGCGGGTCCGGCTGGGGTACTATTTCCGGTGGCCGTTCAGGGTGCGGTCTGCCGCGCTCCCCTCTCTGTCTCCCCTCGGCGCCCCAGTTCCCATCTATGTGCCTTTCCGCCCAGTTTCAGGCCTCCTTGGGATCAGTGAAATGGACGGAGGTGCCATTATGAAAAATCTTCAATTGGGCGGGAAATATCAATCCGTATCTGACTCCCATCGTTTGCAGGCCCTTCTTGAGTGGATCGAAGGATTGGCGTGCCCTCTGTACTTCTCTGGTGAAGTCAGGAAAGAAAGCAATTCTCGATCCGTTGTATTTGACTGTGCCTTTTGATCTTGCCAATTGGAGCAGGCCGTCCATGCCCTATAATTTAGGAACCTTGCGATGATTGTCCGCGGGGGAGCGCCGGGTACGGCCTTCCCAGTGGGAATGCGGTGGGCTCTTTCTATGGAGAAAAATTTGGAGAAGGCCTTTTCATCGTATGTGTTTAACAGCCAATCTTCGAGAAACAGTTCCATACAGCCTCCTCCTGCCTTCTCCGGGAGGCCGAGTATGCCGATATTATTTTGCCGAGACCTTCCCTCGCTGTCATCCACCCTTGATTCCAGGATCATAATCCGTGCTAGCATGCCAGACATCTGGCGATTCGCCTCCCGTATGGAGTCTTCCGTTCCCGATATCCTCGCTTCGGCCTCTCCAGTGCGTGCAGTTAGTTTTTGAAGGTCATACCTTAGCAGGGAGATATCTGCGCCTATGCTGTCCATTTTTTTCTCCATCGAGGTTCTGGAGCTAGCAAAGGCGGCCATTATATCACGGGGGAGATCTCGTCCTCTATGGGAGCTGCCTCTGCCATCGGTAGCTGTTCAGGAGAGTGAGATACGGACGTTGTTGCATACTGTTCAATTCGACTTTGCGTCGAGGATTTTCTCGGCTTATCCTTCCCCATCTTTTACCCTCACTTGTGTTGCGGAGATGGTAGTAGAGGCAGATTCAGAGTCTAAATCTTTACGTACTGGGCGGTAGCCACGGTTATTCTCAGAGGGAGGGGGGAATCAAGGGCACCGGTCACACTCCCCAGTTCCAGGGCATCGCCACCCTCCACTCCTTACTGCGTTGGTATTCAGTGCTGCGGGGATCATCGTAGGAGGGTTCGTGGGCGCTCTACGCAGAGCAGAGCGCCCACGTTGTTGCTGATCATTGAAGCTACGTAGGCATGTAGTGGTAGTATCTCAGTAGGCAGTCCCAGTGGATCTAGACCCCCAGGGGTGTATCGATTGCGTCCGGTTGTAGCCCGTTAGTCTCGAAAGCTCGATTGGCGTCGTAGTCTTGTCTCAGGCACTAGACCGGATGGTGAAGCCGGTTACGTCGCAGCGTTTTGGGTACTTAGAGCGCTGATCACTCCTCGAGTCACAGGACCACAGCGTTGGGATCTCGCAGAAGTGGGTGACCCCCGCTCATCCAGGTGTGTTTGCGACCCTTGCTTTCAATGCCGGCTTCGTTTAATGTGTCGTGCTCTCTTCGTATTTCGCTTACGGCGAGCTGGCGGTGGCCATTTTAGGTGCTGAGCGCGGCTCCAAGCCCATGTTTGCTGGTGGTCGTATCTGCGGGAATCTGCATCGGATCCGCTCCATTCTTGCAGGAATCGATGCCGCTTGTGTTCGGACAGCTATATGTGCAGTTTTAAACAGTCCACAACGGCTATTTTCGCAGGATTTAGCTCAGGATCTGGCTGGCGGCTCAAGAGCAATGGCAGCTCACGTCCGCATCGTTCAGCGGTTGGCCACGCCCCCCCACCACAACGTATAATTGACTGTTTCACTACTGTCCCTTAGCCAACTATTCTCTTGCTAACCATATATTTACACTCAGGTACTACTGGCACGCATATTACTGTAATGCTATGATTGAGGTGTATTTCTGTTGCTCCCGCTTTATTAGAGTAATTTTTAAGTGACCACTGGAAACAACACTATTGCCAGTTGCCTTAGTTCCTACCTGCCTGCACAGTGTTTCTAGCCTAATCTGTGATTGTCAAACCTAGACAGACCCTGTTGCCATACTGGTCCTTACCTGCCTGCACAGTGTTTCTAGCCTAATCTGTGATTGTCAAACCTAGACAGACCCTGTTACCATACTGGTTCTTACCTGCCTCTACAGTGTTTCTAGCCTAATCTGTGATTGTCAAACCTAGACAGACCCTGTTGTCATACTGGATTTTACCTGCCTGCACAGTGTTTCTAGCCTAATCTGTGATTGTCAAACCTAGACAGACCATGCTGCCATATTGGTTCCCACTTGCCTGCACATTATATTTTAGCCTAGCTCGTGATTGTCGTGAAGATCGTGAAGGTTTCCAGTCCAGTACTAGTGAACATCTAGAAGAGGAGCCCATGTAAATTGGACTAGCTTGAGGACGATTGTCTCCAGAAGAACGGAACCGGCGTATAACTCTCGGTCTGTATGTACTGTGGTTCGAACAAGCATTTGTTAAGGGAATGTCCGATTGCCCATGGCGACCAGCGGGAAACGCCAAACCCCATCCATAATGGGAATCACGGATCAGGCAAAGCTGTATGTTCCCATGCTCACAATCCTCAGGGTACTATTATGTTGGTTCTAAAAGTAGACTTAAAAATACACGACACAGTCATACCTGATGTTGCTGCCCTCAACGATTGTGGGGGAGAGGGCAATTTTCTGGATGACAATTGGGCCATGGAACATTGCATTACCTGCAAACCTACTGCAGTTCCCATCCATGTGGAAGGGGTTGACGGTTCTCCTTTGTCTTCAGGTCCCATTAAAGAACAAACAACTGAGCTGTTAATGCTCCTTTCTTCACACACTGAAACCATCAGGTTCGACTTAATAAGGGCAGCTGATTACCCAATCATATTGGGCCTTCCATGGCTTCAGCTACCCAAACCTTTTGTGAACTGGACAGCTGGGACCATGTTCTTAGGTTCAGTTTTTGCCTTACACATTGTGTATACAAAGGAGCCATCGGTTTCCACATAGAAGTCGAGAAACAGGAGTACAAATCGGTGTCCCAAATACAGAAGCTACCCAAAGAATATCAAGCCTCCCTTCCCCACGTTTTCAGCATGGGGCAAGGCAGTTCACTCGAGCAAAGCACATAATCTGGCTTCTGCTTCACAAGGATACAGTTCCATTACCAGCATCAGGACATTCTGAGTCCAAGCCTCTTTACTTCTTAAACGTGTCTTGATTCAGAGGGCCTGATGTACAAAAACAAGATGCAAAAGTTATTTTCTTTTTACAAGTATTCAATTTGAGTGTTCACCCTGGATCCCCCTCAGCTGGGCTCAGATCCCTTTCAAAAACAACAGTTCAACGTTGGATCCCCCTCTTCTGGGCTCAAATCCCCTTATTACAATGTTTAACAAATATTCTTTCTCGGGTCACTCACGGTTCACCCAGGAACCCCCTCAGCCAGGCTCAGATCCCTTTCTTTTACCCAATTAGTCTCCCTTAGCCAGGCTCGGACCAATTGCAGAGTAGCATCGAAGACTTTCGAATGTGCACAGGGTTTTGCTTGACCCGTTGAAGGACCACTTCGATCTTAAGATTCCCTTTTCTCACACTTATCATCAGTTGGATACCTAACAGAGACTTTTGAATGAGCACCCACGTGGAGCCGGACCACTCTGTCTGCAGTATATTTTCTGTGCCAGCAAATGTTCAGTCACTCCTTTGGTTTCCAATTATATTCACATCGCTTGTCACATACTTCTGACACACTGTTCTCCTTAAATATCTTCATACAATGTTGCCGCTTGCAACCTTGGTTCAAAACACAGGCTGGTTTGGTATCAGTCTCTCCGACTCACCGGCTGTGCTGTCTTTACTAATGCTGCTTTATTGTAGGAGCCAAGGACAGTACCACAGCGGCATATGCTCCTCCCTGCTTTGGTTATCGACGTGAGAGAGCCCCGGTTACCTCTGACACACTGTGCAGGTTTAATCAGCTTTAGTTCCTGGTATTAGGTTACTTACTTTCCAAGGCTCACGAAAGTCTTTAAAGGTCAAGGGAAATTCCCTGCTTGCAACCCTCTCGGGGCTCGCTATCTTTCTCCTCATATTACACTGTCATCTTGGAACTGCTGTTTCCTTGTGTGTTTTGCCTCACTCAGAGTGTGATTTTGTGTTCTGCCTTTTATCCATGTGGGAAAGCACAATGGCAGTCAGGTGTGTATAATGAGCAGTAGTTGCCTGACCTAGCCTGACTACTGTATTGGGACATGTCAGGTATACGGCTCTGGTGTTAGTCCGTTGTCGCTCGCAGTGAGCTGTCGTGAGAAAGTGTTTGTGTCGGGAAAGGGGTGAGGGGTTGAGCTCCTAGGTATCCTACCTGGCAGGATGGGGAAAAGGTGTTACAGGGAAGGTGATACCGCGTCTCACCCTCCAGAGTCCCACTTCCACTCCCCGACGACCCCTCATCCAGGTGGTCCTCCCGCACTGGTCCTCCCGCACTGGTCCCCCCGCCCCAGGAACTAAATCCAAAAGCAATGGCTGTGTCCTGGCCACCTGGATGACAGATCCCCTGGGACTAGCGGGTGATACACCTTCAGGCTTCCCACATACCCTTCCTCTATGTGAGGTGGATATAACTGGTCTTTGTCAAGGTTCTTAATTGCTAAAACCTGGGAAAGAAGAGGGACGAGATATATCCAGGGACTCTCACATATTCCACTGATCTTTTTTTGACTGTATAGGTAGAGGCAAGGTGGTTTTAACGGTCTCTCGAAAATAATCAACAAACTGGTCTCTAGGGGTTGACTCTGATATGGGTTCTTCATATTTTGGGGGAGGGGGGTTCATGGGATTCTGTCTTTTCCCCATCCCATATTTAAAGAGTTTTGGGAATAGTAATTCGAGTGCCAGCAGTCCTGGGGTGAAAATTCTCCATAGTAATGTGGGGTTTCCTGCACCTGCAAGAGAGTGGAAAATATAAGAAAATCCCGACCCAGAATGACTTCCTCAGGAGTCCAGGAATGGCTGAAGATATTAAACAGGACTCACCCCTGATGTTAATGTATACAGTTATTTTTGGGTACACTTCATTGTCCCTGTGTACACAGGTAACGCGAACTACGGTAGCATTCTCGAGGTCTGTTGTTGTGACCAAGACAGCTCTTATAGTGGTTTGCTTGCTACCTGAGTCAATAAACGCCTTTATTTGCCTTCCATTCACCCAAGCCTTTTCATATGTGAAGTCAGCAGAGGACCGACATACACATATGCTGAAGGTCTCTAGATCGTCTTCGGGTTCTTCCCACTCTTCTCCCTTTAAAAGCCTATTTCCATAGGTTTGTCTTTTACATTTGTCGGACAGTACCTGGCCAAATGCCCGTTTCACTACATGAAAAGTAGATAAGAGGGAGTGGTCTGCTTCCTTTAGGTTCCTTCCTTTTACTTTCGTCCCTACTTTTAGGGTCAGATCTTTTGACTTCTACTCGCTCTTTTGGTATCCATTCCTTGATTTTATATGACCCTCCTGGTTTGTCTACTCCCTGAGGTTGGGTTCGGTGGGTAGGTTTGTAATCTTTTCATTCCTCACCTCGATGATATGATATGACATGGTATTTCTAACGTGCCTGTACATAAGTGTTTCTATGTGCGAATGTATTGAGTAGAAGTGATTGGCTGCATCTGAGTGGTTTTGTGCAGTTTCAATGGCCATGGCTAGGGTAAGTCGACTTAATTGTAATGCAGCCTTTTGCAAAAAAGTGGGTAAGGAGTTGGTGGACTGTTCTAATGTAATAATTTCTATTAATTCTTCTAAGGATTTGTTATTGATCCAAAGGGCTACAGTGTTTTTGATACGTTCATGCATTTCTAGGGGGGTTTCTACAGGATTTAATCTAATGGCCCTCAATTTTTGCCGATAGAAATTACATGTTTGACCTACTCATTTCAGTAGCCCTTCTTTGATGGATACAAAGGTGGCTCCCTGGGCAAGATTGCGTAGTTGTTAGGCGGTTTGTAGTTCACCTTTCAACAGGGGCCCCAAATAGCATCTTTTTGGGTATTCGTTCCATCCCAACTCTTTGGCTAAACACTCGAAATTCAGAAAGAAGTTTCCTAGATCTTTGCCTTCTAGGTATGGTTGAACTATTCCCTGGGGCAGTAGGGGTCTAGCTTGCAACTCAACTAATTCCGTCAGGTTTTCTTGAAGCCTAGCTTCAGCCTGCATTTGATGGGCCACCAACTGGGCTGTCATGATCTCTGCTTCCAAAAGATCAGGACTTGCCCGACTCCCTTGGAAGCAGACCCATAACTCAGGTTCCGAGCGCCAAGCAGTCCCAATTGGGACCTTTTTGACCCTGTCCTGGCGCCAGAGGCACCAGGCTCATAAAGATGCCCAGTCCCAGCGCTGGAAGCGCCGGGCTCATAATGCTTGGGTGGACTTACCTGCAGCAGACCATGCTGCTTACTTACCTGCCAGTTGAACCCCTGATCCTCTTCTGTTTGGGACTACTTTTCCTGTTGGGTGGGGCAGGAGCCACTCCCTAGGTTCAGAACACTGGAACTCTTCTGGAAAGCAGGAACTCTTTTCTTACCTAGGCGTGGCTGTGGAAGGAGACACCTAAGCACTACAGGAGGCTATTTAAACCACACCCGATGGATGAATCTTGCTTTGCGTTATTCTGCATTCTCTGCAGCAGAACGCTCATCGTGTCTTCTGCTTCTGATCCTGGGCCTAAGGGAACAAAGGCTTACCATCCTGGAATCCAGTCTTCAGCAGCACCTGTAAAGACAAAGAAAGAACAGGTTAGCACTACGGTCTTCAGTGGCAGCGCATCTCTTACCTGGTCCATCGGCTGTCACCAACGCCTCGCGCTGCATTCCGGCATCTGAAAGACAAAGGCTTACCTACTCTTCGCATGCTCCGGAGGTCTTCGCACTGCATTCCGGCATCTGAAAGACAAAAGCTTACCAGCTCTTCGCACGCTCCGGAGGCCTTCGGCGCTGCATCCCCCATCTGAAAGACAAAAGAAGGTGCGTTTAAAGACATTGGGCAACTTTATTACTCACGTGCCATTACTCCTTCCCACGCCGAATCCGGTGGGTATTCCAGCACCCTTCAGCTTCTCTAAAGCTACGAACTTGTACCTGCAAGATAAAAGGGACAGTTAGTGCGCATCGTGGAGCAGGCTACAAGCGCTTACTTACGTGCTTCCAGGCGCTTCTATTCCTCACGCGGGTTCGATCCTCAACTCTCATCAGCCGGCCATCCGCCATCGCCGGAACCCTGCAAAACAAGAGATATCATTACAAAAGACTTTTAAGACATTTGAAGTGCCCAGAACTTACCGTTCGTGCAGTTAACGACGGACAGCAGTCCTCTGAGGTCAAGGGGCCTGCACCCTTATCCAGTGAAGAAACTGGTTACGGCACCCTGCCCCGAGGCAGATGGAGAGCTCGGCGTTCACTTACCTAAGACATCTTACTCTTCAAGTCAGACATACAGTGCACAGAGGTCCAGCCCAAAGAGCCAACCGTGTGTTACACATCACCTTTGAAGATACGGCATTCACCCAGTCAAGACCGGCGCCTCTGCGGGAATCAGGTGAGCGTTACAGAACGCAAAGCCAACCGCAAAACTCCCACCCAGGCGCTATGGAAACCTCGGATACCGACCAGCTAGCCCAGTTACTTGGGGAACTAAGAGCAGAAGTGCATGCAGCCCGTCAGGAAACGAATGCTCTAAGAAGGGAACTGATTATTTCCAAGGAGCGAACAGACGATCTCGCTAGACAATTGCTACAGTCACAAGCCGGACAAACTCCGTTACCCGCATCAGGGGCAAATCTTCCTTCAACATCCTCTACGAACCCAGTGCAGATCAACCTACCTGGGAATGTACCTCTGGCTCCGCCCGAACGATTTTCTGGTGACCCAAAGAGGTTTGCAGTATTTATTAGTCAGTGCCGGTTGCACTTCTTATGCCGGCCAGCAGCCTTTCCAACTGATCAAGCTAAGGTAGCTTTCGTGCTTTCGTACCTTAGTGGCAATGCGGCAGACTGGTCGATCCCTCTAGTTAATCAAGATGATCCGGTTCTCCATGATTTTCAAGCTTTTCAGCTCAGTATGGAAAAACTGTTTGCAAGACATTCACAGGGGCAGGCCTTGGACAATGAGCTCCTTTCAATGCGACAGGGTAATCAAGACCTTTTGGCTTATATTGCGTCTTTCAACAGACTGATAGTGGAAACTCGATGGCCTGAGGACAAAAGGATTACGCTGTTTTATAGAGGTCTACGTGGAGAGCTCAAAGATATGTTAGCCCAAGTAGTGAATCCCCCGCAAGACTGTTCGGACTATATTGACTTAGTCGTTCAAATTGACCACAGACTGCAGAACAGGAAGGCCGATCGTTCCAAGTTTGATGCTCGAGTATTTTCCAAACCACCAACTCCTACCAAAGGAGTAGACTCCGGGGAACCCATGCAAATAGGGGGCCTGAAAGGACCACTAACACAAAAGGAGCGGGAAAGGAGAAAACAGCTGCAATTATACCTCTATTGCGGAAACTCGGGGCACTTTCTTCGAAACTGTCCGGTGAAACCAGCCAAGAAGGCAGTAGGAGCTGCAGTTACCAGGGTCACAAACTCTGAGCAGGGAAACGACCTCGCCCGACAAGAATAGAGGTCCTCTTGCCGAGCGTTAAAACCAGTTCCGTGACCTCGCATTTCGTGATACCTATGGTCCTCATTAGCCCTGAACATCCGGATCGATTACATGCGATTGAAGCTTACGTCGACAGCGGTGCCATCAGCAATTATGTGGATCATGAAATGGTTTTGAGGATGAATCTGACTCTTTGTCCAAAGGCTGTAAAGGACTCCATTACTACGGTGGATGGTACGGAGATAGCCTCCGGACCAGTAACGCATACCACCCAAGAAGTGACGCTAGTAAGTCAAGATGGGCACCATGAGAAGATCGTGTTCGATGTGATCAAGGCCCCTCAGTTCCAGATTATTCTAGGAATTCCTTGGTTAGAGAAGCACAATCCTCAGATCGATTGGCGAGCAAGAACGGTTCAGTTTCCAGAATGTGTCTCTACTTGTCACCCTCGACCTGGTGTTGCACTGGCAGCAATTTCCTCGGAGGCTACCCAGTTACCTCCTGAATACCTAGAATTCCAAGATGTTTTCCGGAAGGATCAGGCTAACTCTCTACCTGCTCATAGGTCTTATGACTGCCAGATAGACCTGATACCTGGATCTACTCCTCCTTGTAGTAGAATATATGCCCTCACCGAGCCTGAGAATCTTCACCTCCGACAATACCTGGATCAATACCTAGCGAATGGGTTTATTCGTCCTTCCAAGTACCCTGCTTCCTCAGCTTTGTTCTTCGTTCCAAAAAAAGAAGGGGACCTTAGAACTTGTATAGATTATCGCGCCCTGAACCAGATCACCGTTAAGAATAGATATCCGTTACCTTTGATCCCTGAACTCCTGGACCAAGTCAGAAAAGCATGCATATATACAAAGCTGGATCTTAGAGGAGCCTACCACTTGGTACGAGTAAAAGAGGGCGATGAATGGAAGACGGCCTTCCGCACCAAGTATGGGCTATTTGAATATCAGGTCATGCCCTTCGGACTTTGCAATGCCCCGGCCGCCTTTCAATATTTTATGAACGATGTCCTCAGAGAGCTCATAGATGTGTGTGTTGTTGTTTACATTGACGACATCCTCGTTTATTCTTCATCGGAAACTGAACATCGGAAACACGTGAAAATGGTCCTCGAGAGATTGCGTCAACACAAACTTTTCGCTAAGTTGGAAAAATGCGTTTTCAATGCGACTGAAGTTGAATTCTTGGGATTCATATTATCACCTAGCGGAGTGCGTATGGATTCAAAGAAGGTCGATGCAATTCTCAAATGGCCATCGCCATCCTCCGTAAAAGGTGTTCAAAGCATGTTAGGCTTCGCTAACTTTTACCGCAGGTTTATCCCCGAATTCTCTCGAATAGTCCAGCCCATCACCGCCTTGTTAAAGAAAAACAAACGTTTTGAATGGTCTACCGAGGCGGAACAAGCTTTCCAGAATTTGAAGACTAGATTTATCTCTGCACCGATCTTAAAACATCCTCGCCCAGAACTCCCCTACATCGTTGAAACTGATGCTTCGAGCCTTGCCATGGGGGCAGTTCTATCACAAAAGGACCCAGTAACCAATCAGTTGCATCCCGTGGCATTTTGGTCCCGCAAATTCTCGCCTCCTGAAATCAATTACACTATTACTGATAAGGAACTTCTAGCTATTAAGTCTGCCTTTAAGGCTTGGCGGCATTATCTTCTGGGGGCCCGACACACCGTTACTGTGATTACAGATCACCGAAACCTGCAATATTTGAAAACCGCAAAAGCTCAATCCTCTAGGCAACTCCGTTTGGCACTATTCTTTGCCGAGTTTGACTTCATAATTACCTATCGACCTGGTACAAAAAACAGTAAAGCTGATGCCCTTTCTCGGATGGGAGTGGAAGAACATTTGATCAATCCTAAACCTGTACCTATCATTCCAGAACAAAGAATTCTAGGTGTAATCGCCACACAATCCATAGAGGAAGTTAAGGATAAAGCCAGGCTACTGGTAACTCCAGCAGACATACAGAATTGGCATCTGCAGGGAAAGGACTTTACGGTGAAGGACAACCTATTATATTTCCAAGAACGGTTATACCTGCCCAGCACAGATTTACAGAAAAAGGTAATCTCTTGTTATCACGATTCTTTAATGGAAGGACATCCCGGTATGACCAAGACCTCGGAGAAGATCAAGCGCTACTTCTGGTGGCCGTCTTGGAAAAAAGATATCAGAGACTTTATAATGTCCTGTGGAGTATGCGCCCAAAACAAGAGTCAAAAGGAAAAACCAGCCGGCCTCTTACGCCCTATTGACATCCCGCCTCGCCCTTGGCATACGCTTTCTATGGACTTCATCACCGATCTACCTCCATGCTCCGGATACAATACGATCCTAGTAATCGTGGACCTATTCTCCAAGATGGCGCATTTCATTCCACTCAAAGGCTTACCAACAGCAGCAACTCTGGCCCGAGAATTTCTCGAAAACATCGTCCGACTGCACGGTTTTCCTTCAGTTCTAATTTCGGATCGAGGTAGTCAATTTATTTATCATTTTTGGCGAAGTTGCTGTCGGTCGGCTCAAATTGATGTGAGACTTTCGACCAGCCACCACCCTCAAACCGACGGACAAACCGAGAGGACCAATCAAACTCTGGAACAGTATTTGCGCTGCATGCTACAACAAACTGAAAAAACCTGGAAAGATATCCTTTGGATAGCCGAATGTGCCTACAATAACTCTGTCCACTCGGGAACTGGGAAGACCCCGTTTTTTCTTTTATACGGTAGTCACCCTCGAACCTCGGAGTTGGATCCACTCCAAGATCTTGGAACACCAGCAGTAGACCACCTGCATTCTACAATCACCCAAGCCTTTAAGGAAGCCGTTTCTCACCTTCAAAGGGCTAAAGAACAATACAAGAAAGGAGCAGACCAACATCGGAAGGAAGCCCCCCAATATCAAGTAGGAGATCAAGTCTGGTTATCCACCAAATATCTACCTCTAAAAGGACCACGCACATTCAACCCAAGATACCTTGGTCCCTATTCCATCACTACCATAGTAAATCCAGTAGCGGTCAAGTTGGACTTGCCCCCTCACATGAAGATACATCCGGTCTTCCACGTCTCTCTATTAAAACCCGTGCAACCTCAAACCCGACTAACTACATCTCCAAAACCTATTCTAGTTGATGGAGAACTCGAGTTTGAAGTCAAAAGCATCCTGGATTCCAAGATCTCCAAATCTAAACTATTTTACCTGATTGACTGGAAAGGCTACGGTCCCCAAGAAAGATCCTGGGAACCTGCAGAATATGTCCACGCGCCTCGTCTAATCAAAAGATTTCATCGAACATTTCCTAACAAGCCCAAACCCCCGGAGAAGCCCGGTTTGGGAGGGGCCTTGAGGGGGGGTGCTGTCATGATCTCTGCTTCCAAAAGATCAGGACTTGCCCGACTCCCTTGGAAGCAGACCCATAACCCCGGTTCCGAGTGCCAGCCAGTCCCAATTGGGACCTTTTGGACCCTGTCCTGGCGCCAGAGGCACCAGGCTCATAAAGATGCCCAGTCCCAGTGCTGGAAGCGCCGGGCTCATAATGCTTGGGTGGACTTACCTGCAGCAGACCATGCTGCTTACTTACCTGCCAGTTGAACCCCTGATCCTCTTCTGTTTGGGACTACTTTTCCTGTTGGGTGGGGCAGGAGCCACTCCCTAGGTTCAGAACACTGGAACTCTTCTGGAAAGCAGGAACTCTTTTCTTACCTAGGCGTGGCTGTGGAAGGAGACACCTAAGCACTACAGGAGGCTATTTAAACCACACCCGATGGATGAATCTTGCTTTGCGTTATTCTGCATTCTCTGCAGCAGAACGCTCATCGTGTCTTCTGCTTCTGATCCTGGGCCTAAGGGAACAAAGGCTTACCATCCTGGAATCCAGTCTTCAGCAGCACCTGTAAAGACAAAGAAAGAACAGGTTCGCACTACGGTCTTCAGTGTCAGCGCATCTCTTACCTGGTCCATCGGCTGTCACCAACGCCTCGCGCTGCATTCCGGCATCTGAAAGACAAAGGCTTACCTACTCTTCGCATGCTCCGGAGGTCTTCGCACTGCATTCCGGCATCTGAAAGACAAAAGCTTACCAGCTCTTTGCACGCTCCGGAGGCCTTCGGCGCTGCATCCCGCATCTGAAAGACAAAAGAAGGTGCGTTTAAAGACATTGGGCAACTTTATTACTCACGTGCCATTACTCCTTCCCACGCCGAATCCAGTGGGTATTCCAGCACCCTTCAGCTTCTCTAAAGCTATGAACTTGTACCTGCAAGATAAAAGGGACAGTTAGTGCGCATCGTGGAGCAGGGTACAAGCCCTTACTTACATGCTTCCAGGCGCTTCTATTCCTCACGCGGGTTCGATCCTCAACTCTCATCAGCCCGCCATCCGCCATCGCCGGAACCCTGCAAAACAAGAGATATCATTACAAAAGACTTTTAAGACATTTGAAGTGCCCAGAACATACCGTTCGTGCAGTTAACGACGGACAGCAGTCCTCTGAGGTCAAGAGGCCTGCACCCTTATCCAGTGAAGAAACTGGTTACGGCACCCTGCCCCGAGGCAGATGGAGAGCTCGGCGTTCACTTACCTAAGACATCTTACTCTTCAAGTCAGACATACAGTGCACAGAGGTCCAGCCCAAAGAGCCAACCGTGTGTTACACATCACCTTTGAAGATACGGCATTCACCCAGTCAAGACCGGCGCCTCTGCGGGAATCAGGTGAGCGTTACAGGGCTATGACAGCTGCTAGGTCGACTATTTCTTCCGGTGGGGTAAAGGTTCCTTCTGTGTTTTTTCTGAATCAGAAAAAAATCCAGGTTTCAAAACCTTCGGATAAAGTTTCGAAGTTGTCTAATCCTTCTGAGTCTGATACCGCCGAAGGGAACGATTTTGGTAGGTTGGGCTCTAACCCTGATGGCCCTGCAACTGATGGTAATGGGGTACCAAAACAAAAAAGGTTTAGGAGCAGGGCTGGGGTGGTGGGGGGGGGTTTAGGGTACTAGGTCTAATTAAGGTAAAGGCTGATCGGATTCTCACTATTATTCGATCCCACTGTTGGATATTATATGGGAGAGTAGAAGTTATCTAATAGTACTTGAGGTTTAAAAAACAGGTCTAGTTGACCAGTCGGTATATGTAGTTGAGAGAACAAAACCTCTTTTAGAGTGGATACATGGTCAGAGTCAAGGAGTCCAATGATTCTATTTTCCCCTTCTGGTGGTACAATAATTATCAGCATGGATTTTCAATGTTTTTTAAAATTATTTTTTTTATTTGTGTTTATCAAGATTTATTGGTTTTACAAAAGCGTCAGTGTTCTGTCAAGTTGTTGCTTGTTGTCAAACGTTTGTTCCATTTTTTTCAGTTTCAGTTTCCACGCCACATTCCTGCTCTTTTTCTTTTTCTATTTTCTGTAAGGCGGTTTTCAGAATTTGTATTGTGGCGATAGCCCATGATGTTTTTTGTCCACTTATCAAGCGTGGCCACCAAGTCATTTCCTCGCAGTCCGAGTGAGACTCTAGAATCGAGGCTAAATAGTTTTGTCTGACGTTTAACGTTGCCGGACAAGACGTTAGGAGGTGGCGAACTGATTCTACTTCTTCTGTCTTTTTGCATAACCTGCAGGAATTGGACATGGATAATCCTCTAATGTGCAGGATCTTGTTGGTTGGTAGTAGATTTAATCTTGCTCTCAGAAAGAATTGACGGAACTGTTTGTTGGGAAATTTCCTGTTGATCTCTGCCAGGTTGTTTACTTTTCTCGGCAGCGATGGAAGATGACTTAACAGTTTGTTCTTTTCCGCTTTCTCTAAGGTTTTGATCCAGTCAAGTTCTTCCAATTTTTTTTTATTCTGAGAGGGGTTTGAAGTAATTCATCTTCTGTGCAAGTGATTGATTCCAGTTGAGTCTTTTTTTTGGCTACCCAAGATGCTAGCATTTTTGATCTGCCTGCCTTGATTCCATATTTAGCAGGTTGTAGAGGGGCGATGCCTCCGGTAATAGAATGTTCCTGTAAAGTGCATGCTGCTGTTTTCTGCTCTGGTTTTTAGGGAGGTGAGCCCTAGCTCTCTTCTGATGGCTGACATTGAGGTCGATTTCAGTAGAAAAAGCACTGACCTCCAAAAAAAACCTTCGATCTTCTCCCATATCTCCTCAGGAATCTTTGGCATTGCTTCTGCACCATATAGTAGGCACGGGACCACTTTTGCTTTATAGTATTTGATCAGGGGAATTATTGAGAAGCGGCCGAATTTGTTGTCCAGCATGTGAGCTTGGGTTGATAGAGTTCTTGCTTTGGACCAGATGTAACTTTGCATGCTCACCTCTAAGCGCGAACTGTCGAGCATGACCCCTAGGTATTTGAATTCTGACACCACTTCAATTTTTTGCAGTTTTCTATTTGCCATGTGGTCTGCTTGGTCTGTTTTTTTTTTCTTTTTTTTTCCTCTCCAGGACCATAATCTTGTTTTTCTTGTTGTTAATTTTCAACTTGTTGGACTCTATATAGTCAGCTAAGTTGGTTAATTGGCGCTGGAGGCCAATCGGTGTTCGATCCATCAGCGTGATATCGTCCGCATATAGCGTTCTTTGAATCGGTGTTCCTCCGATCTTTGGTGGAAATCCTTTTACCTCTGTCGTCGATTCTTTGTGGTCACCTAAAAAGGCTATGAACAGCACCGGTGCAAGGGGGCATACCCGCTTCACCCCTTTTATTGTCGGGATTTCCTCTGACAGCGTGCTGTTTTTGTTCAACTTCACCCGCATAGATGTTCCGGTGTGGAGGGCTTTTATTGGCTCCAGGATGTTCTTGGGGCAATTTGCCGCCCGAAGTTTCACCCATAGAAGTGGTCTGTCTACCATGTCAAAAGCTTGGGTGAGGTTTATGAATGCTAAATACAGCTTTGCCGTCCCCTCTTGGGTTTTACTTTTGAGGGTGCTCAAGATCATGATGTTGATGATCGCTCCAGAGTTTTTATGGAATCCAGCTTGAAAAGGGTCATTCAGAGTAGCTTTTTTGAGCCAAGTTTGGAAGTTCCTCAGTAAGAGCGAGGTGAACACTTTTCTGATCGTATCGAGCACTGCAATTGGTCTGTAGTTTTGTGGGTTTGTCCTGTCTCCCTTCTTGAAAATTGGGACCACCACTGCCGTAGTCCAGGATCTTGGAAGCAATCGGTCGGTGGTACATTTTTCAAAGACCATGCTGGTGAAGATTGACCATTCTTCAGGGAGGTTTTTCAGGTCGATATTCGTTACTCCGTCCGGGTCCAGAGCCCGCGAAGCTTTTAGTTTGCGAATGACTGCTTGGATGTCTTGTTCGTTTGCTATATCTAGCCATCTACCTTCGGAATCGCTGCTGTTTGCTTCTGCCCTTGCCATCGGGCCGCTGAAGAGTACTGAGAAATGGGCTATCCAACTCGGTTCACTCACCGTGTTCGATTGTGAAGGCTCAGGATGTGCTCCCGAGGCCTTAATCAGGTTTCAGAAGGCTCCGGTATTCTTGCTCGCCAGTTTTTTCAGCATTTCCTCAGAGTCTCTTTGATAGAGGGTAATCCGCTGATGTCTTAGCCAAGCTTTATAGGACTTGGTTTCTTTATGCAGTTCAAATTGTGCTGCTGGTGAGTTTGATGATTTGATCTTCCTTCTTAAGCATCTCAAGGTGGCCCTTTTCTCTACCAGTAGCTTGTCATAGTGATGCAGCAGGGTGTCCCTCTGTTCAGGTTTGTTCCCACTCTTGAACATGTATGGGCTCAATAGCGGTTGGTAATCTGGTTCTATCTCCTTCAGCAGTTTGTTTCCCGCCAGCTGCTGGGAATGGTTGAGTTTTATTTCTTTTATTCTGGACTCTGTACATTTTAGGCGCAACCCTTGAGTATTGCACTCTATTTGTCGTTCGCTCCTCATTGCTTCCCTTATTGTCATCATCCAAGTCGCTTTGAGCAGGTTGTGATCACTTGCTGCGGTTTTTACTACTTCGAAAGTGACTGCCAGTTTTAGAAGATTTTCAGATGTAAATATATAGTCAATAGTTGCGCTTGAGCAGTCTCTTTCCGACGTCGGCCAGCGATTGGGGTTAGGAAAAGCTTGGTCAAAGTTGAAACAACCCCGAAATTCCATCAGATCTTGCCACCGTGCTCCTCTTTTTTCCACCGGTGTAGTTTACGATTTCCAAATGTCTGATGATGAAGGACACCTGGCGTTCAGATCGCCGCCGATAATGATGCGAGTTACGTCGTTCTCTTCGTAAATCGCATCCACTGTTTTTTCAATGGTGTTCAAGAAGAAGTCATCGGTTATGGTTTGGGGGTTCCAATATACGATGATGATTGCGACCAGAAGCTTTTTCTGCTGATTGTCTTTGGTGTCCAACACAGACCAGCTTGTCAGCACTGCTAGGTGGCTCAATGAAGTTGACAGAGTCCTTTGAATGGTTATTCCTCTTCCCGATTGGACCGCCAATATGATTCCTGCAGAAGGACGGCCTAAAGGAATTTGTTTGGCTGGCGAGATGACTATACTGAAGCCATCAAGGTATGGCGTCTCAGAGAGCCAAGTTTCTTGGAGGGCCAAGATGTCAAAGTCACTTAAGTTGACATGTCCTTTCTGCATTAAATGCTTGTGTCCGCGTGTGTTCCAGGAGCCCAGGTGTAGAGTTGTCGTCGACAGTAGAGGATTTTCTCGTGTCCCCGATGGTTGTGCCTCGGTACCGTCGATAGCAAATTGCTATTTTTTATTCTGAGAAGCCAGTGTCTTTGGCAGCCAAGCCACCAGTTGCTTCATTGGTGAAAGCAGACTTTTGTTTATCGTCGGCTTAGTGGAGTTGCTTGAGGAGCTTTCCGGCTTGTCTGGATGATCTCCTTTAGGCGAATCAGCTGATGCTCTCTGAACCTCTTTCAGGTGGGTCTTGTGTAGATGTGTCAAGATCTTGGATTCTCTTCGTGGCTCGTTTTCGGATGCTCCATCCCTCTTGATGTCCCACTTATTCCATGAGGGAGTTGTTTGGTAACCCTCCAGTCTCGGCACTTCCGGCTTTGTTCTGTGCCATGGCATTCTCGTGGTGTTGTACAGGTTTTCGGTTTTGGAGTGGCAGTGGGTGTTTCGTGGCTTTTCCGCTGGCCTGTGTTCCCGTGCGGCCTGTGCTGAGCCAGGTTTTGGCAGTGTCGATAGATGGAAGCCACGTCTAGATAGTTCGTCTACTGCTTTTTTAGTTGAAGGGGGCAAGGCGGCCGCTCTAATATGAAGGTAAACTTTGGCGGTTGTGCCTCTGTGATAGGGTTCGACCCAAACATAGTCCTGTGCTTCTAAACTTTCAAGAGAAGAAATGTTTCTGAAGATGTTTCTCACGGTTCCTCTGTTGAGCACCAGATTGTCATGATTGCTCGAGGATTGTTCCAGTTTCAGGGTCAGCGTCGCCGCCCTCGATTCTGTTTTCTGGTTGCCTCGTCTGTTCCGCTCTCTCGGGTTTTCGGACCTTTGCCGTCCCCTCTTGGGCTTTACTTTTGAGGGTTGACTCTCTCTGTTCAAGCCATCATGATCCTGAAGATTTCTCCTTCTCTGGATGGTGTGGGTATTCTCCCGTTGTTTTTTTGGAATCTGGGCCAATTGGGTATCTCTCTTGGGTGTGTATGCCCTTGCTGTTCTCTCTTCAGCTTCGTATGGGACTTCAGTTAGATGCTGTGAGATGTTCATTGATGACGTGTCGTCAAGAAATTCTTTGAAAGTTCTTGGGGATTTTACCGCTTGATTAGTAGTGCGTTTTTCCAATGGCAGTCTTTTTGGGTCATGTCTGGGGGGCTGCGTTTCTTTACTTTTCCCTGGTTTGGGTGTGTAGTCTGGCATTTTCCTTGCGTTGTTTTCCCCTGTGTTCTGCCTTTTAGAACCTGTAATGTCGTTTAGTTTTAGAACTGTTTGATTTCCTGACAGTGGTAATTTCACTGACCTTTCAGTGGTCTCTCTGGGGCTCCTGGGGGTGTTGGGTGTGTCAGTATTTTGCTTCTTGAGAGACTCCTCTTTCCTAGCTTTGGGATCCGTCTTGCTTGGCCTCGGTGAGCTTTCTTTAAAGAAGAAGACCTCTGGTAGATTGGAACTTCTGGATGAGTTGTTGCAGTTCTGGGGATTGAAAATACTGAAGGTGTCCCAGTGTGGGCCCTTTGTCGCTGTTTGCCAGATTATGTGATCTGTTTGGGTGCTTTGGGCTCTGTGAGTTGTAGTTGTTAGGATGTCTTTATTGCAGCCTGGGTCTTTGATAGTTGTTCGGTTTGCTGATCTGTTTTTGAAAGGTGAAGGGGGGTGAGTGGTCTGCTTGTTGGTAAAAATCTTTTTTTCCATCGCCTGGATATACCCTTCTAGGTATATTAGTTTGGCGGGCATCATTGCGGTCAACGTCGAGTGATCTTTCAAGTTATCATTTATGGCCTCATATAACTTGCAGAAGGTGGCCAGTGCAATGGTGATAGCTGACATGATAGTTACCATGTCAGGTTTTTTCGTTGTGGTATGTTTTTGTGCCGGAGGCCATTGATTGCCGAGACTCTGTCGCCTAAGTGACGTGCTTGGCGGGGTAACCTGATTGGCTCCCTGTAAAGGTGCAACTGAATAGTTGGATTTCTGCTGCTCCTGCGGGGTGGTGCCGCAAATTCCCAGAGGGTTCTTGTCCCTTCATTGGGAGATGGGTTGATGATGTTGTTAGATTTTCCGAGGACCTTTGTCTGATATTGGGGGTTTTTGTCACTTGAGATTGATCGTGAGGATCTTTCATCTGCATCTTGCCGCTCCCCTGCTCCTTCCACTCTCAGAGGCTCCTTTATCAGTGAGCTTTCTGGCGAGGAGATCTCCTGCACTATGTTGAGGTCGTCTGGCTTGTTGGATTTTGCTGGTCCCTCGCTTGATGATTTCTTCTGCCAGGTGCAGTCCTCAATGGTGTAAGATGTAGGAGATGTAGGCTCTGCAGGTGGGCTGACCTTTGTGGCGGGGCATTCCGGGGCTTTGTCGGTTTCCTGCACCAGGATTTTCGGCATATGTGTAGATGATGGAGCGGGATCGCTGGGATTGCCAGTGTTCCGGATTTTTATGGCTGGCACCGGCTCCATGACTGCCCCTAAAATTTCAACGTCTCAAAGTTCGCAGATGGTCATGGTTTCTTTTCCCCTGTTTTTTGAAAAAGTCTTTCAGGGAGTTTAGTTGCGTTAGTTTTGTGAGGATCTTTTTTTGTGCAATGATTTGTGGTTTTCTGTGGGGTCTCCCCTTCCTGGGCACAAAAGGTCTTTTGCTGGCTGCTGGCGGGTTAGTACATGGCTGGTTTTGGCACTGGGTTTCTTTTGCGGGATGCATCACCTCGTTTGGAGTACAAAGCTCCATTACTGCTTTAACCTCTCCTTTCCTTAGTCCTGATTCATCTGGCTGGGCTGCTGCACTGCCCACAGACATACGTTTGGTGCTGGTCGGCAGGACTTTGGTTAATCCTGATAGGAGAGGAGCATCTTGCACGATTCTCGTATCCTCGAAATTCACGAAGAGAATCCTAGTGGAGTCTTGTCAAAATAAAAGGGCCTATACTAAAAAACCCACCGCTAATTTACAAATAGTGTGAGGTAGTGTTCATGAAAAAGAAAGAAGCATTCACAAAATGATATATCAGGATGTTCAGGCCGTTGGCCTCCCTTCCCCACGTTTTCAGCACGGGACAAGGCGGTTCACTCGAGCAAAGCACGCACTCTGGCTTCTGCAGCACAAGGATACTGTTCCATTACCAGCATCAGGACCTTCTGAGTCCAAATCTCTTTACTTCTTAAAAGTCTCTTGATTCAGAGGGCCTGATGTATAAAAACAAGATGCAAAGGTTTTTTTCTTTTTACAAGTATTCAATTTGGGTGTTCACCCTGGATCCCCCTCAGCCGGACTCAGATCCCTTTAAAAAACAACAGTTCAATGTTGGATCCCCCTCTTTCGGGCTCAGATCCCCTTATTACAATGTGCAACTAATATTTTTGATCAGGTGACTCACGGTTCACCCCGGATCTCCCTCAGCCTGGCTCAGATCCCTTTCTTTTACTCAATTAGTCTCTCTCAGCCAGGTTTGGACCAATTGCAGTATACATTAAACCATCAAAGACTTTCGAATGTGCACAAGGTTTAGCTTGACCCGTTGCAGGACCACTTCCATTTTAAGATTCCCTTTTCTCACACTTATCATCAGTTGGATACCTAAAAGAGACTTGCGAATGCGCACCCACATGGTGCCGGACCACTCTGTCTACGGTATCTTTTCTTTGCCTCCCAAAGTTTAGTCACTCCACTTTAGTTTGATTTCCAATTATATTTGCGTCGCTCGTCACATACGTCTCACACACTGTTCTCCTTAGATATCTTCATACAATATTGCCACTTGCAACCTTGGTTCAAAACACAAGTTGGTTTGGTATCAGTCGCTCCGACTCACCGGCTGTTTTGTCTTTACTGAAGTTGCTTTGTTGTAATAATAATAATAAATAATAATAATTAGGCTTTTATATAGCGCTACGAACCCTCAGGTATCTGAGCGCTGCTTATTATTACCCACGGTGTGTGGTGCTCATTTATCGACCTCGGAAGGATGAAAGGCTGAGTTTGGCCCTGCCGGGATTCGAACCTGCGTTAACAGGCTCTGCACGGGTGTCAAAGCGAGCGCTCTACTCGCAGTGCCACTTGACCGGCAATAAAGCTGTAGGAGCTAAAGACAGTGCCACAGCGGCAAGCGCTCCTCACCGCCTTGGTTATCGACACGGGAGAGCCCCGGGTACCTCTGACACACTGTGCAGGTGTAATCAGCTTTAGTTCCTGGTTTTAGGTTTCTTACTTTCCAAGGCTCACAAAAGTAATGGTCCTTAAAGGTCAAGGGCACTTCCCTCCTTGCAACCCTCTCTGGTCTCCCCATCTTTCTCCTCATATTAAACTGCCATCTTGGAACTGATGTTTCCTTGTGTGTTTTGCCTTGCTCGGAGTGTGTTTTCGTGCTCCACCTTTTATCCGTGTGGGAAAGCGTGATGGAAGTCAGGTGTGTGTAATGATCAGCAATTGCCTGACCTTGCCTGACCATTATATTGGGACATGTCAGGTATACAGCTCTGGTATTAGTCCATTGTCGCTCACAGTGAGCTATCCGTGAGAAAGTGTTTGTGTCGGGAAAGGGGGGCGCGTTGAGCTTCTAGGTATCCTACCTGGTAGGATGGGGAAAAGGTGTTACAGGGAAGGGGATACACCCTCCAGTGTCCTACTTCCACTCCCCGAAGACCCCTCATTCAGGTGATCCTCCCGCACTAGTCCACCCCCAGGAACTGGATCCAAAAGTGATGGCTGTGTCCTGGCCACCTGGATGACAGATCCCCAGGGACTAGCGGGTGAGACATCTTCAGGTTTCTCACAAGACCTACCTCCTCATAGGAATGGGGATTGTTCCATTGATCTTTTTCCCGGCATGTAAATCCCTTTTGGTAGGATGCATACCTTATCTGAACCTGAAAAGCACGCCTTACGATCCTACCTGCAATCCAACTTACAAAACGGATTGATAACTAAGTCAAAATCTCCTGCCGCAGTTCTTCATCTCCAAGAAAGGAACTGTGGAACTACGTCCATGTATCGATTATAGAGGCTTAAATAAGACAAATATTCAATTCCATTGTTCCTGGACATTTTGGTGGCTGTCCTTGGGGCCTCGATGTTCACAAAATTGGAACTTACAGGTGCATATCATCTCCTCCGGATTCGTAGTGGCGAAGAGTGGAAGGCTGCTTTCCGCACTCCCTTCGGCCACTACGAATACTGCGTAATGCTCTTTGGACTGGCCAATGCCCCTGCTGTGTTTCAACGGTTCATGGATTATCTTTTTTCAGACCTTATGTTGCATTCCGTAGTCGTATATCTTGATGACATTTTGATCTTTTCCAACAACGTATAAGAACATCGAATCCATAACAGAAGTTCTTTCACATCTGTTAAATAACCATCTACATGCCAAACTGGAAGAATGTACTTTCCACCAATCATCGGTTACTTACTTGGGTTTCGTTTTATCTGCAGGAGGGACTTCAATGGATCCAGCCAAAGTTCAAGCCATTCTACACTAGAAAGAACCCTGTTCTATAAAAGATATTCAGAGATTTTTGGGTGTTGCACATTTTTATAGAAAATATATGCCCAACTTTTCCTTGATAATCCTACCCCTGCCTGGCCTTCTTAAAAAAGGAGTATGTTTCTTATGGAATGACGCAGCTAGGAAGGTCTTTCAAGATCTCAAAAAACATTTAATGAAAGCTCCCATACTATGTCTTCCAGACCAAGACAGACCCTTCATCTTGGAAACAGAAGCATCTAACACAGCTGTTGGCGCTGTCCTCAAACAGCTATTGGAAGACGACTGCGAGCATTCAATTGCCTATATGTCTAAGATGTTGTCCACTTCGGAACGGAACAATACAGTCTTAGAGAAAGAGTTATCGGCTATAAAGAAGGCATGTACTGAGTGGCAGCATCTCTTTCTGGGTTCCAGGCATCAGGTAACCGTAAGGACGGACCATCACAACTTGAAGGTATTACAACAACAAGAATGTCAGAACAGCATGCAGGCTTGGTGGGCTTACTTCTTTTCCCAGTAAGATTTGCTATTTACTGTTTTACCCGGAATCGAAAACCAAATGGCGGATGCTCTTTCCCGTACAGATTCCGATGTTGGAGTCCCCCTTCAATGGGAAAGGCTTTTGCCCAAAGCTTCATTCCTCTTTTCGGTGACCATGTTCCTTCAACGCGTAAGGAAGGTCACAAAACATCAAGACCCAGCTATGTCTCTAGCCATAGAGCAATATGGATTGTCTGAGGAACAAGGACTTCTATTTCAGGGCAAATGCCTTTACATACCAACCTCTTCTTTACAACAAGAGGTATTACACATGTGTCATCATGTTGAGACACAAGGTCATTGTATAGTCTGTGTTACCTTGGAGAACATCAACAGGCACTTCTGGTGGCCAGACCTCCACAAAGAAGTCTGGGACTATGTTTCTGCCTGTGTCGTATGCCAAGGAAGCAAGATACCTCGTAGGTTGCCTTTAGGAAAATTGAAACAACCTCCCTTGCCATCTCACCCATAGCAACACATCAGTAATGACTTTATAGTTGAACTACCCCTCTCAAACAGCCAAACTACAATCATGATAACAATAGATTTGCTCACTAAGATGGCACACTTTGTCGCTCTCCCTCGAGTTCCCTCTGCTCAACAGATGGCTGAAATCTTTCTCCAGACCTGCCAGCAGAAGAGTGATACAAAGGCAAATTGAGTATAACTCTCTCACAAAGAGATTTCAAGTTGGAGACAATTGTAATCGGCATTGCCAGCAGTCAAGAGGTTGCACAGCTAGAGAACAAAGGCTGCAGGAGCAAAGCCCTCCTTGTGTGAGAGACCAAGGGGGTACGGGGAGAACTGTAACCTGCATTACCTGAAGCTAAAAGACAAGCAAGAGAACCATTATCCTTTTGTGGAATATCAATTTGGGAAGAAATGTAACACATTCTGTTAAGAGTTAAAAGTTAAAAGACTATCAAGAGAATCAGTTGTTGGATCAAATCTCCTCATTTCTGATTTTGGTGTGGATAGTTTGGAACAAGTATTACCAAGTATTACCACAGAGTACACATTATAGTAGTAGGTGTTTTATCCTGGAAAGCGAATACACCAGGAAAGGGATCAATTGTAGTTAGTCCTGGCAGGTGAGTATACCAGGTAGAAGAAGCTGATTTAAAGTACTGTGGTTGTGGTAAAAGGTTGTGTTGGAAAATAAATGTTGACTCCATCGCCTTGCCTTGAGAAACTGTTGCATTTCAGAAAGTGATTGTTGAACCATCTTAATTAAAGTGTTTTTTTGAAGAAGTATGATGTACTAAGAAGTGCTTGGCCTTTTGATAAAGGAACACTTACATTTGATTTGTGAATGAATGTTTGGAGGAAAAGATTTTTGTTTTTCCAAGCAGGAGGTATTTGGAAGAAAAATACTTTTGTTTTTCCAAGCAGGAGGCTGAGGAAATATTAACAATTGCTTTGATTTGTGAGCAGACCTTTGGAAAAGAGACAATTACTTTCCAAGTGTCACAGTTTGCCCTGCTCGCCTGTATGGTGCCCATGTCAACCATCCACATCCTTCTCGAAGGGTGCATTTTCCCTGTTGCTTCCCTCCTACGACATTTCATTTTTTCCAGCATTGGAGGTTGTCAGGGAAACGTTCCATGCTTATGGGTCATTCCTGTCCCTATGCTACGCTGCATTCCTCTATGGCATCACGGTAATGTGACTGTTGGCTCCACCCATGATACGGCTCACGCCTTTCACAACAGCATAAAACACTTCTGCCTCCATTAGCCCGGCGCTTCTGATTAAAGTCTTTACTTGCGCTACAGTTTGTACATTTCCTGATTTTATTTGACTTCTGCCTTTGTCTTACGGACTGCCTCTGTCCTGTGATTTTGTTGTGAACTTGCCTGCACATTGACTGAACCTTCTGCCTGCCTTACGGACAGACTTTGCCCTGTGATTCAGCTGTGAAACCGCTCGCACGACAAACAAACCCTCTGCTTGCTTAAGGACTTTCTCTGTCTTGCTGTTTTGGGAAGTTTTCCCGCACGTTGTCTATTTCCTCAGTCCACCTTGAGGAACTCACCTGTCATTTTTCACGAAAACTGTTTCTTCCTGGTATCAACTGCCAGAGTCCATTCTCTGCACCACAAACTATTTGGAACTTCCAGCCCACTCAGTGCACTAAACAATGGACGCCCTGCTGTAAACCCACGTGCACCATCCCGTTCTAGTGTGACCCTTGTGCCGCTTGGGTTTAGTCCCCTTCTACCTACCCTTTCCTCTCGTTGTTTTCATCTTGCAGAGTGACTGGTGCCCTAACTATGACCAGAGTACCTTCAGTATTCTCATTGGGTAAGAAAACTGGGCTATCTTCATCTCTTTTCCTCCAATTCAGTAGAGCTAGTGTGTAATATTCTCTTATCTCACTGGCTCTTAGATTCCTGAGGGTAACAAGAGCAACCATATGGAGGACAGCCCTCTTTGCTCACATTAGTAGGTTAGCTTCTTCTCTCACGGTTGCATTACTTCTGGTTTTTGAGACCTTGCTCTAATTATCTCGCCTTTCTTGCAGCCTGACACTACTGGCAGTGTTTGGTGTTCTTTCCCGCTCTTTCAACTGATTTGCTCCTCTGCTTCTGTGGTTTTCACTAAGTAGAGGGGTGTATCATTGAAAATAACTCCTTCAAGTGAGGAGACCTGGGCAAGCGTCGGTCAGGGTTTCCTTCTTCATCTCCTATTCCATCTCAGGGTGAGTACTGACACCAAGTGAGGGGATATTGGATGAAAAAGACGTGTGTGCTACATTGAATGGAATGCTGTTATTTCACAGAACTTTCTGTCACAGATTCGGAGGAAGACAAGAGTTCAGGATTCCAGGAAGGTAAGTATTGAGCAGTCAATATCCGGGATTAAGTGTGGAACTGGGTTGACGCCACCTTCTCGGGCATATCGGTGAACCCCGGGAAGTCTAGTTTGTTCCCCCTGGGAAGGTATAAGAGTACCCCACTGGAGAGGCTGCCCGTCTTGCAGATACCCTGGCAGACCGTGACATTCAGGTATCTGGGCGTAAATGTTTACCACAAAATAGAGACAGAGCACAAACATAATACAGAGAAAGCGATGGAGGGAGTTAAGAATAGCATGGTGTTCTGGTCTAGAATACCCCTAGCTATGATGGGGAGAACAGCTCTACTCACACTTTTTTGTGAATGTCCCGTACTTGATCCCCAGACGCTTTTTTGTAAAACTTTATGGCATGTGCAGGGGCTTCATATGGGGCAACTCCAGGAATAAGGTGGCCCTGTGGAAACTACAGAACACATGTGATAAGGGGGGCATAAACCTACCGAATTTCGAGCTGTACCTAGCGGGACAGCTGTTGTATGTGGCTAAGTGGTTGTCTGCGGAAGACTCGGCAGAAGCTAGGCTTTTGCAAGGTGAATCAGCTCCTTACTTTTTTGAGGGAGACAGTATGGCTGCATAAAACTAAAATGGTGAGGAGGGGGAGGGTATTGAAGCTGGGCTGGGAAGTTTGGCGCAGGACATGGAGAACGGTGGGTGACCCAGATCTGCTTTCTGAGCAGGCCCCGCTGGCGGTGATATGCGGGGACGACTCCCAATTGTTTGAAGCGGTCCGTAGATACTGGGAACCAGTGGGATTGGCCACCCTTGGAGACATATGGCAGGAAGGGGAGGCAGTGGGATTCCAGAGGCTGCAGGAGGAGACAGTGGTGCATAGAGGCCAATTCATTACTTATACCAGGCTCATGAAACGGGTGAGAGAGAGGTGGCCTGAGACTGTGCTAGAGGAAGAACCCGATGCCTCCCTAGAAACGATGTATGATGTCTCGGAGGGTGGGCACGAAATATCTAGGATATATGAGCTCCTGAGGTTGAAGGCAGGGAAGGAGCTGCTCCAATTGAGGCATGACTGGGAGGAGGCGGTGGGGGAACCCATGACAGAGGGACAGTGGGATAGAGCCCAAAGGTACCATAAAAAGGTGTCCCGGAATGCGAGACTCCAGCAGATTCAGTTGTATGTCACCCATAGAGCTTGTCTGACTCCCAGTAGAATAGCTAGGTTTGGAGGCTCGGCTGTACAAAAATGCCCCAGGTGCGGGGAGGAGGAGGCAGGACTACTGCACATGTTCTGGGCTTGCCCTGAGGTGCACAGATTCTGGGAGGAAATAAAGATGAAAATGGCTGGTGGGGGAGTGGTACTGGATGTAGGGTCTGCATGGGCTTGCATGCTTGGGAATTTTCCCAGGCCACGTCATTCAAAGCATATCAGTAAGATCAGTAGTGGCTAAAAAAAAGAAAAAAAAAAGTGTGGAACCAGGAAGGGAAAAGCACTACTCGCAGAGTACAGGGATGTAGCTGCGAGCACAGAAGAGCGGATAGGGGTCCGGGAAGGAATGGATTGAACGGCCTCAGGCGAAGGCGACAGGCTGCTCCTAGTACTCCAGGAAGGAAGGAAGAGGAATTGGATAAGTATCGGAGAATAGGCACAAGGGAAAGGGAGGAAACAATGAGCACACTAGCTGCGAACTCGAAAGGGAGCGTTGAGATGCGCAGCACCGCTAGGGCGTGCCCGTTTTCTAGGAAGCCAGGGCTCCTGCGTAAACGCTATACCGCAATGTGTCTGAGGCACCGGCCTTGTTTGGAGGAGAACGGCTCCAGTTTGTGGTGTACCATGGAACAGGAGGTCCAAAAGGGGTGTAAACGGAGAATCATGACACTTTCTTGAAACTGAACTTTGTTCCAAATATTCCTGAATTGATCCAGGGGATGGGAATCCAACTCTGGTCACAATGATTACTGGTCACAACTTTTGAGATAAATTGATAAGTTATTTTGTTGGCTTTAAGACAGCCAAACAAACCTTGTATAATGCTGTTGTGTATGTTAGTGTGAGGGTCAGATAATTTTTGGACACTAGGTCATTTTTTTTTAGCCTTACTTTGTTAGGTAGGGAAATCCTTGTTAGGTTAGGGAAAGATAGGCGTTTGTCTCACCCCTTTTTATTTGATAAAAGTTTTACCTGTGTTTCCGTTCACATTTCTGACTCCTCACAGGAACCCTGCCAATATCACTACACAGGGGAGAGGAGGGACAGGACCCCCAAAAAATCAATTTATTTGTGGGAAACATGGTGCTGGATCAGAAGTAGGTATCTCATAGGTTGGGAGAGGAAGATGGTTGTAGTCAGGCACGCAACACCATTCAGTTGGCCGGTCTTCAGCCGCTCCCCTGAAATTTGAGCTGAGGGGCAGGGCTTCCGGACATAGCTTTGTGTTAGTTAGAGAGGGGAAAGCAGCCTTTCCTAAAACCAGTGGCTTAAAAGTGTTACTGTGATTGTGCAGAAACATTTATTTGCACAAACGCAGCAGACCTTTAAAGCTGCTCGTTTCAGGAAAGGCTTTCATCGCCGTACTGCCTTAGAAAAATAAAATGCACATATCAGCCCCCTCCCAACGGATGCAAGTGAACATATAACAACTTTATGCTGTATTTCACACCCGAGGGGAGGGGACTGATGTGTGTGCTTGCTTTTTGTTAGGGAGAGAAGCAAGGGAAGTCTTTTCTGAAACTAGCTGTGTTGAAGGGCATTTCATGTTAGCTCATTATGTATGTATGCATGTGTGCAAGGAGTGTGCATGTAATGTAGGTGTGAATGAGTGTGTGAATAAGTGTAAGATGTATGCGGACTTGGTGCGCATGTAAATGAGCAAGTGTATGGTGTGAGGAACTCATGGTGACAACAAGTAAGACTGACACAAATGATCACAGTTCAAGGGTGTTTATTGAACAATGAATGCTGTATGCATGTTGGAAAAACGCCTAATCTAAACCTAAATCTAAGATGGGAGCAAGTCAACCATCAAATGAAAAATAAGGCAGTCCTAGTGGCGTCATGTCAAAACAAAAAGGGGCCTATATTCACAAGTAATATAAAACGGGGTGAGGGATAGTTCTCAAGAAAAGAAAGAAGTGTTCTCAAATAATAAGTCGGGATGCAGTATCTTGGTTCTCCCTTCTCCACGTTTTGGACACAGGGTATGAGGGGAGCTTAGCGCACCTTACAGCCTCGGGCTTCTCCAGCAAGAGACGACAGTTCTAATGGCAGCTCTCAGGACACACTTTTGAGCTTTTCTAGCACAAGATGATAGTTCAGCTTTTATCTCTCGAGCTTTCAGTTATCAGTCTTGTTTCATTAGAAAGTCTCTTGCCTTCGAGGACCTGACGTGTTCAAAAAACAAAACAAAAGTTTCTTTAACAAATGAAAGTTCTTTTCCAATGTTTGCTGGGTGATCGGTTCACCCTTGGTTCCCCCTCTTCTGGGTGCTGACCTTTCTCAATTGTTTATCACAGTTTCATGACTTTAATCCTGGGTCCCCCTCTTTTGGGCGCTGACCCTTCATGTATCGTAATTCCACAGTGTTTCACATTTCCTTTATTGGTCAACTTGGATCCCTCTTGCCTTTTGCAGGATTTCTCCTGCCTCAATTTCTCTATGTCTTTTGCTTGCGGTAACACCTTTTCACCCTTGGATCCCCCTCTGCCGAGCTCCGACCACTCTCGATTCTTAGCCTCCCTTCACCGGGTTTACTGTGGCTCTTGATCAGGGTGATAGGGGCTCACCACCTGGGTCGCCCTCTTCTGGGCACAGAACCCGCTTTACTTTCAATGTTCTCCTTTTACACAGTTCGATGTTTGCAGGATTCACTTCCCTTTTTTTCACACTGCTTGTAGATCAAAGTCTTTCAATCGTACTGGGATTTTTCTTGACCCTCTGTATAACCACTTTGACCTATTTTGCTGGCCCTCCTATGGCCTTCTGTTATCTGTAGTTTCTATCATATGGGGCTCGACCAGAGTTTCTTGAGTTAGCACCCACGTGGTGCCAGTTTCCCTCTGCAGCTGGTCTCCCCTTCACACTTTTTACACTTCATTCAAAGTTCATCAGCTTTGGTTCACAACTTGCCACTTTGCGACTCTCACTCAGCACAGCCCGGTTCTTATTGGTTCTCCCCTTGACTCACTGGCTGTGATGAACCGGTTGGCTTTTGGCTTCTCTGGAGTCAAGGCCGGTACCATGGGCGCGGGGGCTTCCCTCGCTCCTGCTTACAGGCTTGCCCCGTGTACCGTTGATATCTGCTGCAGGACACTTGTGCTAGTTCGCAGTCTTAGGTTCTCTTCCACAAAGGTTGCTTGGGCCTTGGATGAAAAGGGCAAGGTCATTTCTCTCCTTGCTACCCTCTCAGTTCCAGACGCCTTTCTCATTCTCTTGAACTGCTGCATGGTAGCCGTCTTGTCGTGCTGTCTGCTGTACTCGCCTTGCCACTACTGTGCTCTCCTGCTTCACCTTTTTTCCCGGTGGGGAAAGGGCCGTCTGGTATGTGTGGTTCAAGTTAATTGCCTGACTTTGCCTGACCCTTCTGTCTGGACATGCCATGTACACAGTTCTATTACAAGACCGCAAATCAGTGTTCATGTCGGGAAATGAAGAGGTTTGAGTATTGGAAAAAGCTGTTGGTAGAGTTATCAAACATCCTAAAGAATCAGAAGGGAAAGGTGATACATGGAATTATAGCCTTTGCATTTGGATTTAGGGTGCTCTCGGAAGGGTAGGTGTAGCAGGGTTTATTAAATGGACGAGAATGACCGGGATGGAGAACAAAACATAAGGGATTGTGCGAACAGTAGTATTCTGTCATAGTAGGTTGGGATTTTGGAGGATGACAATCAGAGGGACATCATTGGCAGGGTGTGTAAATGGTAATAGCTGGGGCCGTGAAATAAACAAGAGGGATTGTGGGAATCGTAATATTTTGTCTGATCAGGTTGGGGATGCAGAAAATAATGAGCAGAGTGAAGGAGGAAGAAGGATGGGGGTTATTTGAATGGAGAACAGTGAATTAGGGATTCTGGGAGTTATGCTTTTTGGGTGTAACAGGGTTTGGGACCTTATAGGATTGATTAAGCTCGGAGGGGTTGTTGGATCTGGGCCGGAGAGATCTAATCGGAACAAGGGGGGCAGATGTGGCACAGCCCATAAAGGTCTCAGGGATCTCACTCTCCTCATCTTCTCCCCTGGTAACATACCACGTCTCACCTGGGGCATTCTCCCGAGCATAACTCTGGGTACCCCTACTCAGGTGATCCTCGCTCGTCCACTCCCAGGGCTGGGATCTGAGAGCGCCAGCCTTCCCCTGGCCACCTGAATAAGGGTTTCCTGAGGTCTACTTGGGAGAACACCCTCAGGTTTCTCACAATGGTCAATGGGATGTTTAAATGAGTGAGTGAATGTGTAATTGTGTGTGTGTGTGTATATGGGTGTGCCATACATGCCAACATTCTGAAGCACCTGGGAGGGAGTTTTCCTCAGAGAAATCAAGAGACATACATTGTCCAATAGGAATGCATTGGGTCTAGAATTATATTAAGTGGGAGAATGTTAAAAATAGCAATATTTTTTACTGAAATATCGAGAGTCTCCAGCCTAAATCGTGTGGGTTGACATGTATGGTGCGCTTTTGTGCAATGCTGGGCCAGGAGCTGATTCTTGCGGATAGAGGTTGGCAGGTGGTGGGGTGTGGTGGTTGGTGGCAGAGGGACGGGCAGGGAAAGGGGGATACTGTTACTTACCGCTCCGTATGCTGATTGGAGCCTAGGTAAGACGACCTCGCGGAGGGAGGCAGGATTTAACAGGTTCGGGTTCAGCCTCCAGGATTCCAGCTCCCCTGAATTCTGTGATTCAGGCTTCCTCTAAGAGGGGCTAGTTTCTACGATGTACCTCTCTGACGTTTGAGTAAAAATCAGCTGAGATGTCTATCGCCTCAAAGAGTGGGGAGAACACACACCGCCAATAACCAATGCTGCAAAGAAAACACAGTATGATTAGAAGCAATCAGGCAATATGGAATTAATCAGACAATCAGATATTTCTCTAAATACCTAGATAATGGTTGAGGTGGTGTTGGACCTTAAATGATGAACCTACAAGAGAACCCAAGACTATGAGTATGCACAAGTGATAACCACAACCTCACTATAACTGATACAACACCCAGCAGACCTGATAAGTGGGATTCCTAAGGAAAAAAAGGGTACCAGTTGAAAGGAATACAACGGCAGGCACAAAACAACAAATGGGAAGGTTAGTAAGGAAGAGTATACCCGGGCGGCATGAGGGTCGCACTAGTGACGGGTTGGTGCATACACTGGAAAGCGTCACTTCTATGCACTTAGTTAAGGTAGAAAAGCCAGGAAATTAATGATATTGTTCAAGGAATCCGCACGTATGGGAAGGACTGATGATTTTCAGGTAATGAACAATACAGGAGAATTGGATGAGCTTTACCTTAATTGCACAAGCACAGGCCAAGTTGGTGGGGCACTCTTGTAATGTGCAGCGTGGTAATCCGCGTAGGAAGGTCGCTCAAATTGCATAGAGCGGCAAGAAGGAGTAATCTCACCAGACAGTGCGAAGGCAGAGTGGAAATCCAGGGACAGTCCAAGGTCGTCAGCAGGGTTCACGGATCAGGTTGGAGGAGAATGCAAATGCAATCTAAGGACAGTCCAAAGTCGGCAACAGAGTCCAAATTCAGGCTGGAAGAAAAGGCAATGACAATCCAAGTAGACAAAGGTGGGTCGAAGATCCAGGAAGTCAAGTAATCAAGAGGAAAAAGGGAATAAGCACCGGAGCGGGATGGAACCGAAGGAACGTAACGCCACAATAAGCAGCAACAACCCGCTGAGTCGCTTCGGCTTTTACGGTGCAGGGGGGCGGGGCCTCCTTATGCATTCTCTGTGCACGGGACGTCTCAGCTGATGCGAAGTTCTCTGCTGCACGGCCAGGCGCCATGGCAACCGATACCGAAGCCGCAACGAAGTTCTGGAACGCGCTTGCCCCCGTATGTAGCCACCAGAAACGAGAGGTACTGCAGGACTGGGCCGATATGTAACAGATACCTAAGCTCCACGCTATTGTGCGGCCGGCGCTAGCACGGTATGACACCTACTGTCAGTTTGGCTTCCAGTGGGGCGGCTGGGCACTCACCTCCTCCTCTTCTTGGCGGGGTCCAACACGCCCTCGTCCCCATTATGGAGATTACATTATTCTTTGCTGGAGCGCTGCCAGCACCACTCTCTCTCTCCCTAGCATGCCAGAGGCAGCTTGGATTCTTCCTTCTTCTCAGTGGATGCCGCAGGGGCTGCTGGCTGACCCTCACCCAGCCGCAAGAGCACCCTCTTCTCAGAGAGCAGCGGCCAGAGAGGATCTGCCGGCAGGGAACTGGGCGTGGCATCCACTCCTCCTCTTCTTCGGCGGTGGATGCCGCCGCCTCCATGTTTCTCCCTCCCCCCTTTTTAAAAAAAGAAATATGAGGGACAGCGGGGCCGGGGCACATCGCGGGGGCTCTTCCTCCTTTTCATAGCCATGTTAGTGTGCCAGGGTCACCTGAACTTATAGGTGTTACAGGGTAGGACCCTGTGAGGCTGTGGGGACACAGCATGAGTACTGGAGCACCTTGGATGCCAGCAGACTCCTGGATGGTGGGTGCCTGAGATGGACCCAGGGCACTATGCTGGTCTGGGGGGCCCAGACCAACTGGAACCTTCAGGACCATGATCACACTTTGTGGGCCTGCAGGGCAGGGCTGCAGGACCGCATACATGCCAACCCTCCCGATTTTTCCGCGAAAAATCGGGCTATTTTTCACTGTCTCCCGCCGGAAATAGCTGTAGCCCCAATGCATTCCTATGGGGAAAAATGTTGGTCTTCAGATTTCCCTTTGGAAATCTCCCTCCCAGCTGTGTCTGAATGTTGGCATGTATGGGACCGTGATCACACGGTATAGGCCTGCAGGCCCAAAGTGAGAGACAGAGACAACAGGAGTTCCATGGTTATAGTCTGCAGCTGTTCTGATGCACGTGCCAGCAGGGGCTCCTTTTATTAACTTGGGCCATGACACATGAGAGGGTCACACAAAACATGCCAGACAGCCCTTAGGGTAGAACAGAGGTGGCAGAGTCTCCATTTGCCCGCCTGGTTTAAGTGGCACCTCCCATCACTAGGCTGTCCCCCCCAAATGTAGGTTTGGTTGCACCCCTGGTCGGGGTGGTAACATATTAACATTCAAACACTACGCTTAAAACCCCATGCTCTGATTTCAATAGCTAATAACATGGCGTCCTTAATTGGGTTCTGTCAGTGAATATAGAATAGTTGCCCGCTTGTTGTGTATTAGACCTCTGAGAGGTTGACAATTCTTGTCTGGTTTTTGTTTCAATTCAGAGGGTGGGTCATACCCGGAAAGATGGTCAATGTCTTCACAAACTGTCATTGTAGAGGCGAGAAAGCCGGATCTCATACCTTAGTCATGAGAGGAACCATCAATGTGCTGTACGTAATTTGAGTGGTAATGGTAATGTCCACACTCATGTAATTTAACACGAATTTTACCATGGAAGCAATATAAAACCAATATTTTTAATTTCCAATAAGGTTTTCCATCCAAATATGGATAGTTTGTGTGCACTGAATTATTTCTATTCCAAAAATTATTATTATAAAGTATTGTAAATAAAATATAATTTTGGTTGGTTAAGACTATTCATACAAATGTTGTTATAGAGAGCTAAAAATGATCGTTTTGTTTTCTCCTTGCGTACTTTTCCTTGCATAACACCGGAGCTACTATATTTTAAGATGGCCGTTACGTTCGTCTTTTTTTTCCACACTAGCCCTTCCTTTACATCTACGCCCTCTGCAGGATCATGTGACTGAGCTCAGCTGAGCCAGTGAGCACAGTGGCCAGTGAGCACAGTGGCTGAAGCTGACAGGTCTTCCGAAGGGAAGTGTTGCTGTGGCTCCTTTTTTCCTTTAACATTTACAGCCGCGCAGAAATCGCCAGGTCATACACCCTGCCCTCTCCACGGCTAGAAGATGTCGGGCAAGGACAGGATCGAGGTCTTCCCCTCCAGGATGTGAGTACAGCTGAATGACCCCCACCCTGTGTTTTTGATATGCCTTTTTACAGAATATTTGTCGATTAGGGAATATGCCTGGGCCACTTTCTGGGGGCGATCCCATTTCCTTCGACTACACTCGAACATTATATGCCTTCATTTAAATAGTGTAGATCTGTAAACCTGCTAAAGAGTGCTTGGTGAAAACCACACGAGGAATCGTTAATAACCAGTGCAATAAACTGCATATTGTGAGTTGAGCGACTACATTTTTGGGGTCTGATTTAATGCACCCTACTCTTGCTAATTCCAGCCCTCTGCCCATTCATATATATGAATTAATTTATTTTCCAGAGATGGTCATATATAGAGGTTCTGAGAAACGCACATAGATGGATAAATATGCCCTTCTTTTGCATTTATTGGAAGACTGCCATGTAATATTCTACTAGTCAAGGTCTTCCGTTTCTCTACCAGTTGTATTCCGTTAGTCGTAGTCTTGGTTCACTTCCATTGAATGAAATGGCCTAAATTAAAACCAAGGTCAAAGTAAAGCCCAGGTCTGGAATATCATGTCCTGGTAGTTAGTCGGCTGAAAACCTTAATTTTGCACGTACCAATGCTGTTTTGTTTACTTGCAATGCCATCGGCGGGACTCCCACTTGTCGTGTGGCGTCTGATATTAACAAATAAAGAGCTCTCCATATCTTTCTCTTTAATTTTGCGGGTAGTCAAGAGGATACATCTCTAGATATAGGCACTGAAGCATGCTGTTTTGTCCTTTTTATCTGGAGTCGGGTACACAATGTGTTAAAATGGAGCTCGAAAGAGACTGTCATTGGGTTAAGAGTCACACTAGGCCCAGTTGGAGATTTTCTACCCATTGCTAGGTTAAGCAGTTCCTCTTTTGAAAAGCTAATATCACATTTTCCATTAAGCATGGAATGCATAGTGTCCCTGCAGAGGAGTTATAATTGAAAACGAGGCTAGCAGATTTTCCCCCTTTTCATTTTTTAAATCTTCACTGATAGTTTATATACACATTTGACTGTTTGTGGATCTTTTTAGATGGGCTAGCCTGGATTTCCTCATGTTTTGTGGTAGTTGCTTTGTTAAGCAAATCAAATGTGGCATTGTGTAATCTGAAGGACAGGTGAACGGCAAAATCATGCACATTCGTTGATGACAGTGAACATCTGTTTGTTTTTGGTTGTCCGATGATTACCCAACATAGTCTTATTTTGCCACATTCGGCGATTGCAGAACCTTTTCCTTATCATCGTTTACATTGTTTAAAGTACATATTTTTGCAAGGTCGGGTTACTTCTGTTAAATGAATTTCCTCTTTCTCATGTACAATATTAAACGGTACATAGTGTAGCCCCCATTCGCCAAATATCTGTGGTGACTTATTGTAAGCTATCCATATGCCTCTGTACATCACCATCGCTTGATGTGGTTTATTTCTGCACCCTTGAGTTGTCTTTTTGCTATCAGATTCTGTTTGATTTTATGATGGCTTAAGGCAACATTACTGTAATGTTATTGACTAATTAATCTTGAAGGCTTTAATTCATCTATTTTAATTTTCTCTCCAAACGGTGATTGGTAGACATTACCTAACTGACAATTAATGGGAATCACTATATTAATGTTTAAGTCGGGCCTCAAAATGTGCAGTAGCTACTGATAATTGTCTCTCTGTGAGTAAGAGTTTGTGTGCTGTGTGCATAAGGAGACGAATGGGGGCGAGTGAATGTGTATGCCTGGCTAGTAGCTTGCTACTTGACCTTTTTGACCCTGTTTATGATTAGCAAACATTTTTTAAACTGCTTTGAGATTTCGAAGTACAGTTGAATCTTCTAGCAAATTTCAGATGAATTAGAGTAGTAAAACGTATTATAAGGAGGATCTGCCATCATTGAAGGATTTTGATGTAATATTAATTTCTGATTGAAAAATGTGAATGGAAAAACAATCGTAGCTTCCTTGACATTATTTGGACATGTTACCATTTTATCTGAGACCTCACTAATGATTAGGACTCGATCCCCACCAATAATTTTGAAAAGGTGGCGCCCGCGCATTCATTTTAGGTTAATCTCTAGCTCAGACCAGGCCCACTGTAGGCATCAAAGCGCTACCCAGAAATGTCAGTTACTGTCCACTTTTAGATCATATTGGTATTGTTTGAAAGAAGGGAACAGCAATGTACATTGTGTACTGCTGTCATGTGCATTTTCATTTTAGAGGTCGGTTTCAGGGTGATGAGTCATCCGTCTCTCGTGTGTATCCCACATTTTGCCATTTTCATGAGTCGGTGGTGTGTACAAGATGGCATTTCGTCTCTTCTGTGCATTGCTGAAGAGGGCAGTGTAATCGTTCCACGATTCCCCCCTTTTGAATGCAGGATAGGGCATGTGCTGAGAAGAACAAGGAAGGGTAAAGCTGGAGATACAGCAGGATCTTGTGTTGCGAGCTGGAAGACTAAAGGCAGCACTTGTTATCTCTTCCTGTGTAAAAAGGCATATCTATGTCCATCGCAGTGCGTTGGGCCACAGTAAATAATGGAGATGTTATGTAAACAGAACATTTATAAAGCTGGTGAACCTGTGTTGTTGTGTGAGATCGAATTAGCCGGGGCAGTCCTTTTCTGGGGTTATATGCATCGAGAGCAAACTGGCCTGCATCTCTTGTAGGGTTGACCTGCATGGGACAAAAAACTGTTGCCCACTTTCTTGAATCTCAATTCGTGACCTTTCTCACCAAACTTTAGGGTGTGCCTTGGGGGTCCATTTTTGGGATCATGTGTGGCAAATGTATGTTAAAGAACATTGGTTCAGAATCATTGGGGAAAAAAACTCTCACCTGCGAAGTGCATTGTCATCACAGTGGCCCACAAAACTGTCCAACAATCGTGCTGTCAGACCAACCCCTTGAACATTGCTTTATTGCCCACTAGGCCAGTCCTATTTTGTTTAAACTGAGAGCCACGTGCTCCCTGAAAATGGAGCAGTGCCTTTATATACGATATGGGCACGAACATGCTGACAGACTTTCATATTACATTGTAGACTGTTGAATTGCACCTCATGTAGGGAGCCTGAATCCCGAAAACGCGTTGTGCTGATGACACATAAAGACAATTGTAGCTATTGAACTACTGTGGAATAGTATAATGTTTACCTTTTTTTTATATCAATTGAAAAATCAATGGTTGTTTCGTATATGTCTGTATAATAACATACTCTTTGCCAATTATGGCTGATATTTTTTTGTTTTCAGCATTATGGTGTGCAGCGGACGGGAGTATCTGATTATTTTCAGAAGCAGTTGCATTTCGAACCTCGTGTCAGGGTTGAGTGAGTTGCCTCCTCTGCGCCCAAACCTGCTTTACTTTATTCGAATTGTCTTTAAATCAATTCTATACACAAGGTGTGCACCTACTCTACTTTTCTGTACAAGTACAGTAAAAGGCAGTCTCTTTACAGAGTTTAGGGAAGGGGTATTATTACTGCACCTTACTCTTTTGGATTGATTTCTTGTGTGTATGTATATGTGAAGACGGTGGGCCTCATTACAAGTCCGGCAGTAAACCCTGCCGGTGCTACCGGCGGGTTGCTCCCAGACTTGCAATATTTACTGATGCCTGGCTTGCCGGAATCACCAGGGGATTACAGCCCCCGTCGTCCAGGAAGTTAGGCGCCGGTAAATGTTAATCCCCATTCCCATAGGACTCAAATGGGAATGGGGACCACAGAAGCACCAGCCGTTCTGCCCACCAGGTCTGACCCTGGCGGGTGGAACAGCACATGCCCGCAGACTCGTAGTGTGCCGGTCTGGTAACAACTGTTCTGGTAGGCTTACTGGCACTGTTAGCGGACCGGCACACTTGTAATGAGGCCCAATCTACACTGCGCATCAACGGAATCCTAGATAAATGGATTTAGTTTTCAGCAATATTTTTTCCTTTGAAAACTGCATTCTTTTGAACCCTGACCATTACAAAATAACATTACCTCTTGGACCGGGTGTGCGGACCAATCGGTTAGTTCGGTTTGCGGGCTGCAACTAATGATATAAACCTGTGTTCCGATGGACACACGCGGCGCTCCCAGTCTCCCCACCCCACAATGTTTCCATGCTTGGCCTTGTGCTAACAACCTTGCCACCATTCCTCCTGCTTACCTTGCTCACTGCTGTCCTCGGCAGCTAACGCTCCTCCTCACACGCTGGCCGTGCCCGTCCTTGCCCCAGAAATGGAAGAGGCATCCGCTCAAAGCCCTCGCTTCAACCATTTCCATGGCGGGCACCATTAACAAACTCGTCTCTGGTGCACTGTGCTGTGCTAAAAAACACATGCTAGACCACCTGGGTCTTTGCATGCGTCTGCCGCCTTACAGATGAAAGGTATTGTTTGCTTTAATAGGTTTTCTCTGTGTGGCAGGTGCAGGTTTTAAAAAAAAAAAAAAAAAACAAAAAAAAAAAAACAAGGAAGTAAGACTCTTCGGTGAGTTCCTCTCTTGAGGTTTTCTTCTGAAAGGGGGGGGCCCTAAATCACTGGTGTGGGAGTCCTTTATAGGAACGAGCTGGACCTGTGCCGATAGAGATTTGCGCTGGGTCTGGTCGTTCAACAGACGACCGGTTTCTGTGGAGCAAGGTAGGTGGGCCACATTCATCAGGGCTAGACGTGGGGCATCATTGTGTGTGCCCACTATTATTCACACTAAACAGCCTGGGACCTAGAGCAGACGTCTATGGTGGTCCTGCGAGCCGCCTTAGATGTCTGCTCTAGGTCCCAGGCCGTCTCACCCCCTGTGGAGAGAACATTCCTACCACACGGAGAGGGGAGAGGCACTGAAGTAATGCAGACAATGCTGTTTAGTGTGAATAATAGTGGGCACACACAATGATGCCCGCGTCTAGCCCTGATGAATGTGGCCCACCCACCTTGCTCCACAGAAACCGGTCGGCTGTAGAACGGCCAGACCCAGCGCAAATCTCTATCTGCACAGGTCCAGCTCGTTCCTAAAAGGGACTCCCACACCAGTGATTTAGGGGTCCCCCCCCCCCTTTCAGAAGAAGAGAGGAACTCACTGAAGATTCTTACTTCCTTGTTTTTTTAAAAAACCTGCACCTGCCACACAGAGAAAACCTATTAAAGCAAACAATACCTTTCATCTGTAAGGCGGCAGACGCATGCAAAGACCGAGGTGGTCTAGCATGTGTTTTTTAGCACAGCACAGTGCACCAGAGACGAATTGGAAAGCCCAGTCAGAGAAACTGACCCTATGAAACCTATTCCCATTCGATTTAACTGTGTCTTCTCAGTGTGACTACGATTTTGGGCAACACACAGTTGGAAATCCCACAAATAGTCCTTTTGTTTTGTTTACACCATTAAAAAACGCCATAACCACCTTGGGGGTGGGGGTGTGCCCTATATATCAATAGCAATAACCACCGCCCTGGCCTTCTGCATCAGCCGGTAATGGCACTGGTAGGCCTATATATCTTGACCATTGCCCATTACTGATTGATTCAGCCCCCTACTCGGGGAGTTTTGGGGGCTGCAAATGTGTTTTTTCCATTTTGCTTTCTTCTTTGTTCCTCCCCTGTTGTGACATCCTGGATGTAATGTCGACTCTGATCGGTCTGGTACCATGCATATGGAGATGGCACTGAAGCTTTATCCAGTTGGAGGTGCGCGTTATGGCCATCTATACATTGGCTGGCTTTGTCAACCAACCTTACTTTCTAGCCCCCAGGATGTGTGTGGCTTAGCCTTTGCTCTTCACACGCCATCCACCTGTTCATTACATCCTCCTCCACTTTCATTGGGCTACCACAAAGTAGCAGCCACTGTCCGTCCTAAAGAAACCGAAACGGGCACTGGGCAAACCCATTAGACACTGGAAGGATACTACTGTCAACTGTGGTATCCAGCGACCAAAATCGGATCACCAATAATGCCGAACATCCAAACTATGATATTGCATAAAAAGAGATTCGTGTCAGATTCATCCTACTTCTAAGCACTCTAATCAAAACATGTTACCCCCACTTTTCTTCTAACTTGTGATCTGCAACCTGTGTCTCTTGGTATTATGTACTACAACTACTATGGTACCTCACTGTTGACATACTGGGTAGGGCTGGAGGTAGCTATAGTGCACAACATCTGGAGAGCCGAAGGTTGTAGAGCAATGCACATGTACTTGCTGCCTGCATCTAAACACGAAAGCCTGAGTTGGACTAAAGTATACGGACAGCGGTTCTGTACACGATGCGCTGAACGTCTCCGTGTGGGTGGTGCAGTCCGCACCCTTCACAGCTAAACGGCATGTACACCATTTCTGGAAATGCTACGTGGCAGTCATCGAATTCAACGGGGCAAAGCATGCACAGAAAATACACGAAAATAGGCAATCTCCATGTACTCTAATTGGAGCGAGTGCTGAAAAGTGTTTCACTGTAGTGCCTTGTCTTCAGCAGAGAAAGCGGCGAGGAGGGCTGCCACTAGCCAGCATTGAAGCCCCACTTCAGTTGGCGGAATGTCACACTACGTTGCTTGCTATTTAGCTAGTTAAAGTACCGAATGCCACGCACCAGCCAAATCACAAAATGACCAACAAACGGAACATCTAGGTTCAGCCCGCCCTGTTCTTGCAGTGGATGCCGTTTGCGGCACACTGGCACGTTTGTCTTGCGAGCAGAGCGCGTGGAGCCTTTTCTCTTGGGGATAAACAGGCCACTGTGTTTACTATACAGAGAGGCGCTGAGATTAGGCCTGCCAGAGCCAGAAACCCCTGGCTGAGTCGGGCCCAGAGCTGGTCCCCACCAGGCCGAAGCTCACATGTTGAGAAATGGGCGGAGGTAGGGAGATTAATGGCGCAGCACAGTACTCTCAAAGTTGGTTCTCTTTAATTAGGATCAGAACAAAACGCCAATAATGTGTTTTTCGTTCTTCTTACCAAAGGAAGGAATTTAAGAATGCAGTTTTTCGTCGCATGGTTGTTTTTTTCTATCACTCTTTCCTGGCAAAAAAACCGAATTTCTCTGAGTTTATACAAACCGCACAGCCACAGCTGCAACTAAGTGCATTGTTGTAAATCTGTGTGTTCGGAATTCTACCATAGTCGTGCGGGGCATAGCGTGGACAGCCCAAACTTGCATCCCCCAGACACATGCTCCGATTTCCGAACCCCCCCACCCGCACCAGTCATACCAGACACCATACGTGACCCTGTCGGGTGGAACGCTTCCCTACCTAGCTATTCCCTCACTACCTATGGCCTTTTTCGTTTCTTTATATTTTCTTTCTTTAGTTTCCATTTGTATGTTCGTTTTCCCAATTTCTTTCATTCATCAATTCTTGACTCCCCCTTCTTTCCAATTCCCGATTCTGTTCAATCCCCAAGTCTCATTTCCCTAAATCTTCTCATTCCCCATTACCTTGCATTCCTTTCCCAATTCTTTTCATGCCCCAACACATTCCATCGCTAATCAATTCCATTCCCAGTTCCTTCATTCCCCTATTGGCAAGGCAAACCAGGCAATCCCTGCCCCCCCAACCCCTAGTTAGATGCAGGGCTCAGTGGGCATCCCTGCTAAGGGTGGTGACTGCTGACAGGGCCGGTCTTACAACAGACTGCATCCCAGGCGGGAAGCATCGTTTGCGCCCCCCTCCCCCGACCTGTGATCTCATGCATGTGTCATTAGCTGAGCAGCGGGAGTGGGGACTATGAGTTAACAAAATTGTCAATGCTGGCATCTGCTGAATTTCATGAACCTCAGAAAACAGCAATAAGAGGGTCAAACCCGAACAGGCCTGGTTATGTTAGTCTGCTTTTGCTCTTCATTTTTTAGTAACAATGACCAGTTTGCTGCTGTGACTCAGGTCAGAGAATCGACAATTTCAGATCTACACTAATGTCATTTGTATGACCTCAAATATTTAGCCACTCTTAAGAGTTGATGAACTGTGAACTGGTCTTGAACAGCGTTACTCAAACCTCCAAGAACAAGCACCAGCAACAAACCCACCGATAGCTGTACAAGCCCGTCTACCTCAGCATTAAAATACATGCATTTATGCAATATGTATTGCATCAAATATTTCACGGAAAGTTAAATATATTTAGGAGAGACGCATGTAAACAATATCACTACTCCATGTGAGTGTTAAAGTCTACTTTAAACATATGCAGAGAGTTAACATGCATGTACAATTCAACATAGCTCCCAATGTTAATGTTGGAGAGGTGGCATTCTAAAATTATGACATTACAATGTGGACTTTACAGTGAAACACATTGCAGTGCATTACTGCGGCAGAGAAATGGCAGTTCGAGTATTGGGGTTTGTTTCGCTCATGCTCGTGAACTCACAAAATTCTTAAATGTTTCCTTTGTGATCACTAATTTTAGCTTCCGACAGCACCATGAAACTGTAAGATCACAATGAAAAACGATGTCTACCATCCCAACATAAAAACAAAAACGATCAAATTCTTATAAGGTGCAAGTCAACCTTTTCTTGGGACTCGTTAAGTTTACTTTTTGCAAATTACTAGTCACGTGCTGCTTGAATAACAGCGGCCCTTGCACATTGTGCAGTGTATGGACGAATTTCATTTCAAGGGACTTGGAGTACTGCGGGTATCAGGGGAAGCATCTCCAGTGTACCCCAAGCATAGTGCGCTTTTCCCTCCACCCCTAACCCCCATCCTTGAAGCCCTGCACTTTTTCACATTCTTCATTATGGTAAAGAACATTGTCCCGAGCTTGGGAGAGAAATGGACTATGCAGAAGGAGCTCCCTCCCCAGGGTGTGTTTAGCTGCTGGTATATCAAATGCAGAAATGGGTGGCATCAAGAGCCCCACGCTCTCAAACATCTTTTGCGCACTGGTTGGTCACACGACAAAGTGTGAGCAGATGATTCCCCAACACTTGGAGACCTGGCTTTGATTAATGTGGCGTTAGCTACTCATGGCCATTTCCCAGCATTTGTGTTAAAGGAGATCGGAAGCTGTACCGTGCAGGGTATTTTAAAGGCCATGAATTGATTCTACATCACGTTGCCCCCAAAGGAACAAAGAAAGTGAAGCATGCATCCTGCAAGTCTGGGTATTTGCATTATACGGAAGACGGGCCATCCGTCCATGGAGACGGTTTCTACTGTAGTTGCTGAGTCGCTTTCCCAAGACAGAGGTGTGCAGACTTCGCTCAGCTTTTGGTCCAGCGCCTGCATCCATCCTTGACACCATCATTCACAAGGCGCGTTCGTGTAGGTTTTTGTTTATCTCGTTAGACTAGCTTGATTGCTATTCCAAACAAAAGAAGCACAACGACAAAGAAGAGTATAAGACCAATCTGAGCGAACAGTGAAATGTATGAAACTCTTGCACTAAAAGAAAATAAGCAGTGCATGCCCAGGAAAGAGGGAACGACGAACAATATGCTCAGGAGCGGGATCTAGGGGGGCATAGTAACCCCCAAACCGGCCCAAGCATGGTACCTGCCCCCAGGGCCTCGCCCTTGAAGTGATTTTGGCCCGGCCAACGGACTGTCCAATCCAACCCTGCTGGAATGTGCAAGTGTCTAAGATCTGCTGACGGTGACACTCTGCCAAGGTCTTCCGAGAACCAGCCTTTTGATCTCCTGAGGAGAGTCCACCACCAGTGCTCTCTTCCTTTTTCATGACTACTTGAACCTTGAAAACAGTGTCTAGCTTTGTGGCCTCCAGAGGCTGTTCTTGGATGGCCCAGTCATCTCTGCAATACCATTTTAAAATAAATAAAACGCCTATGCAGCAATAGGCCTTACCTGCGAGGACGAGAGCAGGAGGAAAGAGGTGTGCTTGCCTCGGCAGGATGGAGTTACTGCCGGGTTTCCTGAAACAAGGCCAATCAGCGAGGGCAGGATGCAGCAACTGTTTGCATTTGCTGATTCTGCTGCTGCTTGGCAGTGTGTGCTTGTGATGGGAACAACTTCAGGATTTAGTGACCCACACGCTCCTCTTTTCTGTACTGGCCGGGGCCGACAACACCAGCCAGCCCCAATCGATCCACACTTCAGTGTCAGTGCGCACCCATAGTCTGGAGGAGGGCACACCGCATGTGCGCCCATGGGTCTGGCTGGCGCCGGCGCCATCCGGGGTTGGGGGAAGGTAATAAAGCAACAAATGTTGCTAATTTATTTGCCAATTGCCCTGCCCTGCCTGTGGGCCGAGGCCAGGCCCGTTTCTTGGCCCGGTGGAGGCGGGCAGCTGCCCGTGGCGCAATAGCCCCGCGAGACGCAGTTGACCCGGTCCCTGGAGCCTCTGGAGGGGATGGAATTCCCCAGTTTGTGGGGCGGCGCATTGACGTGGGGAATGTTCCGCAAGTCAGGTGCTGGCGCTGCCCCTTCCGACTGTAATGTCTCGTAGTACAAAAGTACTACGTGAAATTATAGAAGTCAGAGGTTCCCTCTGACCACTTTGTGCCACTTGTGGTGGGGGGCATAAGCACACCAATAAAAACACTTTAGGTCCCCCTGCAGCTAAAACCAGCCCCTTTCTTCACAATGCCGGCAGGAAACTGCTAATGGTGGCCCATTAGTCACTAAATGGTTTTGTGCTGGCATTGAGATGGGAGGGGAGGTGCTGTGGGCTGTGGGGAGTGGGCGTGCCTTGCAGGGACGCACTGTGGGCCCCGACATGGTACAAACTGAGACCCGTTTGGGCCCATGGTGCGCCCCTGCAAGCCCAGAAAATGGGCAAAATAATAGTTTAATGCAGCGCTATTTCTTTCATGCCGCTTCTTTTCCAAACTATATATCAAATACACTTTAAACCACTTCCATGGCACTAGTGATGAGTTACTTCACTATGCGGATAATAGTTTTGACCAGTGTTGCTGAGTTAATATTCTTTAAGCTACGAACCGGTTTATTTATTTATGCAATGTTTGTCGTAAACCTGTATGCGACACACATTGCATAAATAAATAAATATGCAGGTACCTGACAAACTTTGCATGAATAAATAAATAATCCGGGTCCATGTATCCTTATAAGACAGACTTTACTGTATCAAAGCAAACACTTGATTCCCATTCAAAGAATGTTAAAGTGATTGTTTATTGGGTTCAGGTGTCTCCTTGTCATTGCCCTTTTGGCTTAGGTTGCCTCCAAACCCCCTTGAGCATCTTATGTTCTTTGTTGGTTGTATATACTGCATCCTGTGCCATATTCATGGTCTCTTGGTTGGTGTGTCCAGTCCACATTATCTGCAGCCTAAGTGGGACTGGGGCATAAATTGTCTTGCGCACCAGTAAAAAAGTGGCCCACCGTTGCAAATGGCAATTCATTCCTTGTGTGACGGACTGTTTGACTTTGGGTAGGAGATTCTTAACAGTGTCGTTTGGGAATGGCGCGCGGGGTGCGGCAGGAGTGGAGCGTGGGGTGCGGCAGGAGTGGAGCGTGGGGTGCGGTAGGAGTGGAGCGTGGGGTGCAGTGGGAGTGGCGCATGGGATGGGGTGTGGGGGGGCGGCGCATTCCTAGTGTTCCTTTTGTTTTGCCCTGGGCACTACATGGACTAGAAACTGCCCTGGCCGAGGCCACAGCCTGCAGCACTGCCAGTGGTAGAATACACGTGTAACACGTTAGTTTCCTAACATTATAAAAATGAACAGGCACATTCATTTTTATAATGTTAGGAAACTAACGTGTTACATGTGTATTCTAGCACTGTGGACTGCTGGTGCAGCGCCCCCTAGAGGCTGACTGACTGCTGATAGCCGCCTTGATGGCACGGTCTCCTAGCAGTTTCCAGGCAATATCACAAACATGGCAACAAGTAGACCCTCCGCAGCTACAGGCTCAAAGACTTTAGGGCTGGAAAAGCAATTTCATAGGCAGACTTGCAACTCGGCTAAATTCGTGCTAGCTCCAGTTTCCCATATCCTTATCATAGTCTCCATTTCCTCTCACCCCTATCAGTCTATTTTCCTCAACTCCAACTATTTCCCATGATCTGGTGGCAGCACCTAAACCTGTCGAACCCTGCAGATGGCCCTCGGAGCCTTGGTTTTCTGATGATCTGAAAGCTTTGCGTCTTAAGCTGAGAAAGGGGGAGCACATTTGACGTCTCTCTTATGGGTCTGTTGAGAAGTTGACTTTTCGCCAGTTTACCAAACAATATCGTACTGGTATTTGCGATGCAAAGCAGACCTCCTTTACTAATAACATTGAGCCTGCCCTAAACCCGCCCAAATAACTATTTGCAGTGGTTAGGTCGCTGTCTTCCACTATTCAATCCTCTCCTAAAACTCTGCCCACCCAAACACTTTGCAATTCGCTCGCTGCCTTTTTTTGTGACCAAAATTGTAAAAATATGTAATGATAGCCATTTGGCTAGCCAGAATGTTGCACAATCTGCAGCCACATCTCATTCATTGTCCCCCTTTCCCCCTGCAACTGTATTAAATGCCGTAAGACAATTTAAGTATGCTGCTCCTACAGATCTGATTCCGCTGAGCATACCAAAGACGTAATGCCTAATTTAGTCACTTGGGTGTTTCAGGCAGTAGATTTGTCCTGTCAAACAGGCCATATTCCGACTGAACTTGAACAGGCCACTTTTATTCCCCTTCTAAAAAAAAATCACTGGATCCTTCTATGTTGGCTAACTTCCGTCCTATCTCGCTTCTTCCTTCTCTTATGAAACAGTTGGAGTCCCTGTTATCCCCTTCTCTTCTCTTTTCTTTAACCTTCCTGTTTCCTGGATCCCTTTCAGTCAGGCTTTGACCAGGGCGTGGACCTTCCTTTTGGCCACCTGTATTGGCGACTTATTCCGGCAAAGGTGGTCAAGAACCTGGGTGTTCATTTGTCCTCATCATTCTCCATGGTTTCCCAGGTCAGTGCTGTTTGTAAAGCAGGCCATTTCCACTTAAAATTCTTCGCAAAGGTGCTACCTTTCTTGCCTAGACATGTGCTGCCCCTGGTCGTTGCTTCTCTAGTTATGAGCCGCATTGATTATTGCAATGCCCTGTTCCTAGCCCAGCCCCTCGACCTTGTACACCGGCTGCAAGTAATACAAAACCTGGCTGCCCAGATTGGCCACAACGCACCCTATGGATTCCACATCATCCCAGTACTTCGTTATCTCCACTGGTTGCCTGTTTCCAAGAGGATTGAGTTTAAGTCTCTCTGCTTGGTAAACCAGGCTAACTATCGCCAGGGGGTTGAGTACCTTCTGGATAAGTTTGCTCCGTGTTTACCGGGGCGTGCTCTCCCCTCTGGTAATGCCTGCCTGATTATGATTCTGACTATCCAGTGTTGGTGGCTGTGCTTTCTCCATTGCAGCTGGCACATTGTGGAACACCCTGCCCCCTGATTTCGGACGTAACCAGAACCATTATGAATTCAGGTGGTTACTGAAAACATTCTTTCTTTAGGTGATTGAATCATGTCTCCAGCTCTGTCCTTAGTATCCTAGCACCAAGCTGCTGTTCGGTGGATGTGCGCTCTACACATTTTCATAACATACATTTTCTTCTCTCAACTTTTGGCAGTCAGCATTGCATGTACTCCACCACTCTTCCCATTTCTCTTCCTTGATTTAATTTCCTGTCTTTTCTTCTGCTTCAATGTTCTCTGCCAAGCCATTACTGAGTAGCATTACAATGGGTAGTAACACCTATTTTGTTGTGCTTACAAAGAGGAAGATTCCATCACGATGGGCCATATAAAAAAAAAAGTGATTTAATAAATCATGATTATGGGTGGCTATAAATAAGAAAATACTTTTCTGTATGTGTAGCTCGGTTCCATGTGTTAATATACCTGCAAAAATATTGCAATACAAAAATATCGCCATATTTTTGCAGCGATATTGAGCCATGAACCCTGCGGGGGACACCCCTGCATTATTTCTAAATGTGCGGGTGAGACCCCCGCATCCCCTGCTCCCACAAATTATCCAAAACAACCATATGTACGGCAATATTTTTGGTGGGGATAATATGTAGGGATACCGTGTAGCTCTTGCTAACATGGATTTTGCAGTGTACAATATAACAGGTCTTCTTATTATTACCCAATGTAATTGTATACAGCAGGTGAAACATATACCATAAGTAAGCTCTTCACTCAGTCCAATGTTTGACCAGCAAAGAACATTACATCTTTATCTGTCCTCCAGCTTGACGAGCATATTAAAAAACTACTTAGTTACATTACAAAAGTAGAAAAATGCTCCCCACCCCACGTACAATAATTACACGAAAAGGGCAAAGCCTTTTCACAATATTATTTTGGCAATAAGGCCCAAGCCGGCGGGCCATTACTGCCAAGGTTAATGCCCACGGGGCCCATAGTTAACAGAGACCCTGGGGGCATTACCATTATGCGGTACTGGCCCTCCAGCGAGGGGCTTATTGCCATTAGTTTATTTATTTTAAATTTTATTTTAGCCCTGGGATACTAATCGCGTTGTTACTTTTGGCTCTTGTTTTGCCGGTTGAAAAAAGCGGCACTGTAGTACGCGTTCGTTCTAGAACGACTTGAATGCGCATACTGTTTCATTACTACGGATCAACATGGTGCCATTTTGGGACCATTTGATCCGTTGTAATGAATGAATGAATGAATGAATGGAGAAGAGTGAGGAAACTTCACTCGACCCGGCGCGTGATGCACGCAATCGCTTACACAGGATTACACTGTGGTATGGCTCGGAATCGAGCCAATCCACATTGTGTATCGCGTGGCATCGACCCGCCGGGTACTAATGCTGAATAAACTGGCATTTCTGCATGATTTTCTAAGGTGTATGTATTTTCAAGTCTGCCCCTTTGCAGTCGTGCAGTTAATACATGATCTAAAAATGATGTGATCACCAGACCTGCAGACATTCTTGGCTCCTGACAGCGCGTAAATAAAGCAACATAGTGCTGCTGAGCCTCGGCTTCACAGCGTGTGCCTGTTTCCTTTGTTCAGAACTTGCAGTAACTTTGCAAGCCTGTCCACTCCCTGCCTCTAGGCTTCGATGTGCTTCATTCACAATCCTCAACAGAACGCATGCCGCTCGCTTTGCATAGCGTGTCCATGTGAATGGCACCTGAATTTATGCTGTGCTCTTTACCCGAGGTCCTGGGCATGATTAGCACCTAGCTTTGCTGTGCCCTCCCCCGTCTCCAGTCAGGGGAGCCAGGAAATCTCCAGCGTTTCCTATAGGTCAGTCCACCTGTGCCCCCAGTGCACCCTGGGCAGCTGCCCATTTGGCCCACCCCTAGAAACCACTCTGTCGGCGTGAATGTTCTGGCCCAGGTGTTGATTTCATGTTTGGGGCGGTAGTACAGCATACGTGCATACCACTCAATTCACACGCTTTCTCACCCACGTTTTGGCCATTTGGTCTCCCTTTTGTTGCCTAGAATTGTTTTGCTCTCTTGTGCCACGTGGACATTTCATTTAGGGGGATAACTCTGCTGTCTAAATCTTGAGCATGTGAGGTAAAGTATATAAGGGCTTGCTCTGTAATATAAAGCCTGACCCTGTAGGGGTGCAGTGGAGACACTTTAGGGTCACGGTGCTGCTGTGTGAAGCCTGGCCATATATGGTGGCGGATATGTAATTTAGGCACTGCCTCTGTCTGAAGCCTGTCCGTGTATGGTGTAGGATATGCAATTTCAGGTCTTGGTTCTGACCATGTATGTTAGATTCGGGGGGGGGGGTGGCTTTTCTGTCTAAAGTCTGACTATGCAGAGTGCAGTAAATACAATTTAGGGGATGGCTCTGCTGACCAAAGCATTGCCATGTTTGGCACAGAATGTTATCTAAGTGGACATGACCGTCTGCCACTTTTAGTGATCTCTGTGCACATGGCTCTGTAGGAAAAAGCGAGGGCCATACGTGGGACAGGCAAGTGTGAAACCTGTGATGTTGACGAGTGCAGGTTGGAAGTACCTGGTTCCTCTTTTCCAGAAGTAAGTAAATCATGATGGCCTCTTCAGAACTAGTGCTCCCGCTATAGCTCCCCCGGCCCCCATTAAATAAAATACAATTATTTCCCCTATTCCTTTGCCTTCCGTGGATGCAGAAGGACCCCAGGCTCATGCTTAAACACATATTGGGCCTCATTACAACGGTGGTGGTCCGGAAATGAGGGTGCTGGTGGCACCGTACCTGCACCCTTTCCGGACCGCCACAGTACAACTGTGCCTACTGGGGTCTGTCCTGCCGGGCGCAACGGCCCCTGAAAGCAGAGATGTCACGGAAGCACCGGCACCGATGGGGACTAACATTTTCCGGCGCCTGACTTCCCGATCTGTAATGTCCTGGTGGCACCCGGAAGTCAGGCACCAGAAAAGTGTTAGTCTGGCGGCAACCCGCCAGAAGCACCGTCAGAGTTGCCGCCGGACTCATGAGGCCTATTCTGTTGAGAAGTGTTTCCCTTCTCTGACTGAGGAATGTTTTTGTATGCTCATTCGACAACGTACATGCACAGGAGCTGCACATCGATTTTAAGAGCCAGTACAGCCATACAGACGGTAGTTTGCAGAGATCGTAAGTTGTGCCATATCTTGTGTGATGTAATAAACCAGTCCTGGTGCACACCATATTGCATTCTGGTACACGTAGTTCTGCATTCATAATATGTGCAAGAATTCACAATAGCATGCAATACAAACGGTAGGACTTCTACGCTATTATTTGAGATCATGAGTGTTTATGAACTAGTGAAGTTGGGTCCGAAAATGAGATGATGTTTTTGATTTGCATTACCGTTAACATAGTTTAGAACAGAGGCGTTGCTAGGGGGGGGGGCTAAGGGGGCTATAACCTCTGGTCTTTTGGTTGTAGCCCCGGATAGAATCTCAGGAGCTACAGCCAAAAGGCTGGCTAGCCCCCAGTCCCGACAGTTCCGACATTAGCGTAGCCCCAGGTCTTTTCCAGACCTAGCAACACCCCTGGTTTAGAATGCTCCCATTCAGCAGTTTCTTCACATGCATTTTTGTTTTACTGTTGGGCCCCGAAAGAGAGAATGCACATATGCCCATTATCTTTACACAGTTGATATAATGGCTAACATTTACATATATTATTTAAAATGTTGCAAAATTTTAGGTACTCATTATGATGCAGGGAATGTTACTCCTTTGTATGTGATACGTCTTTACAGTAAGTGTTTCCTTGATTCACACTGCAACAGGAGCATCTGGTCTGAAAGCCCACGCACACCACAGTTAGCAATTTAATTTTCAAAGACAACAAATTGAATTGCAACATAAACCCCCTATCTTGTTAAGCTGTTTACTTTATTTCCATAGCGCCTGCTTGCTAGACATGCATACATGGTTCGGTTTCTTTGTAGCATCTTTGATCACAACAAGTTGCATGCCTTTTCCAAACGAGGACAACAAGCCGATGCCCTTGTAAAGTTTATTTTGCTGTGTGTCTTGAAAGTACAGTTCTAAAACTCGGTGATTTCATTTTGTGTTCAGATCACTATTGTGTTCTGGTACAAGGGAAGTGGCATTTAGTTATCTTTTAACTAATGGAAAGTATACCACCGTCTGGATAGTTAAGATGTCCGCTCGGTATGCGCAAGCATACACCGGAATGCACTGCTATAGAAATATATGTTAAATGTTAAAGGTATTTTTACCGCGCACCGTCACCAACGGAATTGGTCCCCAGGCGCTCTGACGGATCTGTAAACGATAAGGTGGGATGGGTTAGTAAGGTGAAGAGGGAGTAGGATAGTGAGAGAAATGGTGTTCTGTTGGCAGCTTCAACTCGGTATACACCGGGTGCTGAGCTTTGGTGTGGGTATTGGATCGGTTTCAGTCCGTGTGTGCTGTTGTTCGGGCTTATGTGTTGTTGCAGTGTTAAGTGCGTGCGGCTTGTTGTGCGAGAGATGGTTGTGTGAGTTTTTGAGTGCGATAAGTATGCAGAGTTTGAGCTTATATTGGTTAGTGGGTTACCTGACCTTTAGCATGCTAACATTCACAGTTTTGGCTCAGTGTGGCACCCGTTGACCTTCACAATCCCATCCAGATGCGGCGCAGGCTAATGTTTATCTAGGTGTGGGCATGCTAACTTTCACAATCCTGTCTAGATGCTACGCAGGCCAGTGTTCACAAATCCAAGTGTGGCACATGCTAACATTCAAGTTTTATCTAGGCGCGGGCATGCTTTTCTTCAGTCAGAATCTTATCTAGATGCGACGCAGGCTAATATTCACAATTCTATCTAAGTGTGGACATGCTAATATGCACAATTCCGTCTAAGTGTGGGCATGCCAACATTCAGGTTTCACCTCAGTGCGGCGCTTGTTGACCTTAACAGGAATGTTAGTATGTAATGCAAGGCAACTTCTACAATCCTGTCGTGAAAAGTTTCAGTCTGGTGGTCACAAATCTTTCTGGGTATACCTCTTGTGTGACTATGGCGGTCTATGTTATTGGGAGATAAGATAGAGTGGCAGGTTTTTTTTGGAGTAGAGTAATTGCTCTACTCCCCACCCATGTCGCACTCACAGTTTTTGCTGGTGTCTGATGACTGCTGGCTTCATTGGCTTCCCCTGCAGACACATCTTGGAGCCGCCAATGTAGGAGCCGCCCTTTGCCTCGTGGTCCTTCGCCGCGGGGGCTGCCCTGGGATGTCCTTGATATGGGATATGTGGACCAATCCGGATGCAGTGGGCGGGCTGGGAAGCGGGCAGAAGGGAAACCAGGAAGCGGGCGGCCCCAGGGACACAAACCACGCGCCGAGTGCGCAATGGGGCTTTTAAGTGCCATATATTTAATGTAAAATGGGCTTTCTTACAGGTGAGGGTCAGGAAACTCCTTACTTTGGTCGGGGTCCGCGGTAATGGCAGAGGGCAGCTGGTGCCGAGCCTCGCTGCTGCCTCTGTTTTGCTTATTTTTCTTTTTTCTTTTTCTCAGATAGGCCAATCGGGAAAGGGGAGGCGGGCAGAAGGGAAACCAGGAAGCGGGCAGCCCCAGGGACATGCACCTCCTTTATTTGCAGGGGCCCCAGCCTTGAGCCCAAAGGTAGAAGTTGAAGCCCTCCCTGCCAAGAAATCCTGGCTACACCACTGGCTGGGGGGCATGTTATGTTTTGCATGGCTTTAAGTGAAGTCAATCGCATAGCCCCAAATGCACAGGCACACAACATTGTGCAGTAGAAGACTGTGCTAGGGAAAGGCCAAATCTAAATGCTTAATGTAAACTGGGGAGGTGTCCTGCTTAAGGGCTTGTCTTGTCTACAGGCAAGAGTTGGCAGGCACAATAAAAGATCTACACTGCAATCGGTAAAAATGTGTTTGATGTACAGGAAGGGGTGGTGTGATTTCTATTTATTTATTTATTTTTTTTGTTTTTGTGTGTAACTAAAGGGATAAGTCTAAAGTATACAATAGACTGTAAAACCTTAAACTTCAGTCTGGTCTTTAGGAGTGAGCTAAAGAAATCGGTCCTATAAAATAGATGCTCCTTCTTTAGTTAATGGAGACCCTTGCTTCACGCCCACAAGCATGTGGTGTGGGTCCATCCTGCCAAGAAGTCCTGGCTTCTCTAGGTGCCTGGCTGTGTGTCTGTTTGCTGGTCCTTCCTAGCTGTGACGGCCTCTGCAAAGCAACATATTGGGTATATTTACATTTCCTATTGAAATCCACAACGCATAACCTCAGAATGTGGTCATATCATTTATGGCATTATAAAGGGAGCACATGCATTTCAAACAAATGAAAATATGACTAATAGGTCGATCTAAAAGGGCTAACTTTGCAGTCCCCTGTTCTCGTCAAAGTAGCTTGCATAATTCCAAAGCCATGACGTTAGGGAAAGCTACCTATCATATAGATTTATTGTGTTGCACGCAGTACGTGCAGCACCGATGTACGGAGACCTGTGATTCCTAAAGCAAAAAGGGCAAAGACAGGCTTTTTCCTAATGTGTTTTTTTAATGTTTTTTATTTTTCTCCTGCTCTCTGCAATTCACTTCTAGTAGTCCTAGTGCTCACTTGTCTCTTTTAGGAAATAATTGAACTTGGTTTCTTTGCTAGGAGATGAACATAGTCTTAGATCTGTCCTTGCGGCCATATTTGATCTTTCTTTATTAATGGGAACATTACCAGGCCTTACAAATTATAAAAAAAATCCCACTAGACCTGCAGGGCAAGTTCTTTAGCTTACATACTCGACCTAAGAGAAATGCACTCTCCCCAAGGTGACTGGTGACGAAATATTTACCAGTGCTTTTTGTAAAATGGTGTATGTCGCCATAAGCACACTTCATATTTGGTGCAATGCTGCCAAGCATCCACAGTGAAACTTGCATTTGCCAGTTTCTGCAAACAAAGTGTGGTTTCAGTAAATGCAAAATAAGTTTCTAACATCACCATACTCGCCAGAAAGGCTGAGTATCCTGCAAATGGTGCCCACCCTCATAAAAACTACTCGCCAATGCTAGTGGGCTAGAGAGATTGCAAGCCCTGATTACAACTGTTGTAGAGTTTTTGCCCCAGTGTGGTTTGTCTTGTGGCCTTTTTAAATGCTAGCCCTTTTATCCTGCTTTCTTTACTACTGTATTTGTTCTATGCAGTGCAGGGCTCTGCTGCCTTTACAGATTAGGTTTGCGCTTAGGAAATTGCTAAATGAAATCTTTTTATTTTTTTATTAACTCTTTTTATTGAATTTACATGTTAAACCAAAACAAACCCCCTACCCCCCCCCCTCCCTCCAAAGGCATTTCTGCTCGACCCCTGACCCGTTCCTTCCAGGGGCCGGTCACCAAGGTTCAACGTAGATACAACAGTTTTAGGCGCTGGGGGCACCAAACTACCCTAAACCGTCCTTGAGAAATGCCAAAGTTTCTCCCCAGTCTTTTGCAAAATGAAATCTTTTTAAGTCTCTCCAAATGGTGCCTGACTGACGTTTGTTTGGTCACTCACAGGCAGGCGTTAGCCTGGCATTGAAGGGCATTCTGCCCTGTATTGGATAGGCACCAGTACTGGCGATCGCTGCAGACCTGGACAGTAGGAACAGTGGTGGGTTCTGGCCCTAAGGGTATATTGTCAACAAGGGGAACCAGGCACCGAAGGCAGGATGTGCTATGGCACATTGGGCCACCAGTAAATTCTGGTACTGAAAACTGTAGTACAGGTATGAGAGGATCTTGCACTGCTAGTTACTGGTTAAAACCAATGTTCTTGAAGCCGGCATATGCCTGATGCCATGATGGTAGATGGCAGCATTAAGCCCTTAGCTGACACCCACCCCCTTACTACAGTCAGATTGGGAGGCAATGTGTGAGTCCAAACACCTGAAAATACTGATAAAGTATGGAGTCCCATGCAGTCCCAAGGCTGAAGGAAGAAGGAACGTACGTACGCATTAAGCATTATAAGGAAGGCATGGTATCAAACAGTAAGACAGACATGAGTGATCACAGTTCAAGGGTGTTTATTGAACTTCAATTGTGTTGGAAAAACTCCTATCTAATCCTAAATCTAAAGATGGGAGCAAGCAACAACCATCAAATAATAACGCAGTCTTAGTGAGTCCGTCAAAATAAAAGGGCCTATACTAATAAACCTATTGCCAATCCTTACTTCTAAATACAAATCGTGTAGGAAACCATGTTATGCAAAAGAAAAGTGTTCAAGTAATATGTCAGGATATTCAAGCCGTTTGCTTCCCTTCCCCACGTTTTCAGCATGGGACAAGGCGGCACTCCAGTTTAGAACACTTGTTGGCTTCTCTAGCACAAAGATACAGTTCAAAACCTCAACATCGGGACCTTCTGTGCCAAAGTCTCTGCCATTCATAGTCTCTTATTTCAGAGGGCCTGATGCAACACAACAAACATTAAAGTTCCTTTCTTCCTGGGGTACAACTTCTTGGGTTATTTATTTTTTTGATTCACCCCGGGTGCCCCTCCGCCAGGCTCATACCCACTTTAACACAAAACCTTCTCAGGTGATTCACTGTTGACCCCGAATCCCCCCCTCTGCTGGGCTCAGACCCACTTTAATACAACGTTTTCAATTGATCTCCTTCCGCTGGGCTCGGACCACCTTTCTCTACTTTTCCAAGCTTTCTTTACTTCAGAATTAGAAGATTTTCAACTGTGCGCATGTTTTTGCTCAACCCGTTGCAGGACCACTTCGATTCACAATTACTCGCTCTCTTCTTGATATGCTCTTTCTCACTTTCACTTTGCCAATTCTCAGCTGGATACCTTAAAGACTTTCGACTGAGCACCCACGCAGTGCTGTACCACTCGGGTATTGTATCTTGCTATGAAAGTTCCATCACTCATCAGCAGTTCAACTTACTTGCGTTCTTTTGTCACACGCGTTTTAACAATGTTCATTCCAGCGCTCGCCATCCGATATTTCTGCTTGCAACCTTGGCTTCAAAACCCAAATCCAGGAAAACATGGAATTGCATGAATGAAAGGCTTTTATACCTTTCACATTACCCCTGGCTCAAAATGAGCCCCAAACACCTTGTTTTTTTCAAATGATAAATGTTTACGTAGACAGTCTCATATGGTGTTCATAGGACTGATCTTTGTGGGTGAATTGCTGTAAAAACACCACAAGGTCGTATGGAAAAGTTACATGTCATTTGACGTTCTTGTTGATTTTCTCAGCTGACTAAGTAGGGTTTTATTGTGAATATCATGCTGAATCTTTGGCAAGTTTCTTCAGGATGAACATGAAAGGTAGTCTGCAGTTAAAGTTAGTGACTCGTTTTGGAGCTGTAAACTATGGGGTATACCTCTTCTAGATTTTATCCCCTGTAGACCTCAATATCGTGGTGGTTTCAAAAAAATCGAGGAATAAAGTTCAATCATATAATTTAAAAGTAATACGAGCTATTTGTTAATACGCATTGAGGCCCAGAATCCTGACTGGTTTTCACAATACCCTCATTAATATTCATGAGAACATCTGCATGAATTTAGAATCCTTGTATGCAAATGTATCTCCTGAATATTAATGAGGGGTATCGCAAACCTGTCAGGATTCCGGACCTCGATGCCTGGAGTTGGACATTGCCAAACCTAAAAGTTCACCCCTAGTTTAGCATTTTTCGTGCATATTAGTTTGCTGTTTTTGTCTTATAGGGCAGTGCTATGCCCAACCCGATAGTTCTCGAGTTATTAAGGCACTGCATGCGCATTTTACCCTCCTTGGAAATTGTGTGATGTAGTTGACAACTTTCTGATTGGATCTATTTATGGTGCGTTTTATTGTGAAATTTTCTTTTTTTTTAACTTTAGTTTCTATCAGTATTTATTCAAGGGTACAGAACAGTGTTTAATTTCAAAATCACATAACAATCAACATTCTTAGTCCTACCCCCGCCCCCTTCTATGCATCCTCACCGGTAGCTCACCACATATCCCTTCCCCCTATGTACTAGAACCCAAATAAACGGCCCAACCCCATTTAAAAAACTCGTCCAATAATGCAGAAACTCCTTTACTTGTGTCTCGGAGGGGCTGTCCTTTTTGTGTCTCCACTGGCCTGCATCGGCTCCCTCCGAGTTCTTCCCTCCGCCCCCCCCCCACACCCCTTCAATACCACAACTGCTGAGGTGTCAGTGATCTGCTGGGTTCTCCCCTCCCAGCCCCCCTTTTCAGCTTGTCACAAGGATCTAAAAATGCCCCCCTCCTAAGGAGCTCCTAGTATGGATAAACCCTTCAAAGTACCAACCTTGCCTAGATGCACTGATATCCAAACCGTGCCGACTCAGCAGGACTCCTACTTCCAAAGGAGGTTCTGGTAGGCCAGTCCTAACATCTGGTATGGAACCGCTGGTGGGGGGAGTGGGGGAGTGACCTAAACCTTCTTCTAAAGGGAGAATGATTCTGGAATCAGGGGAGTGTAGGATCGGTAACAGAAATAGGAAATCATGCAGTCAAACAACGTACGTGACCCTGGGAGACAACTGGTTTTCTTAGACTCATTCATGATCGGGCAATTCCAGGTAGAGCTGCTGTAGCGGCCCTGCTTCTCACATGTGCAAAATGCCTTTCGAAAATGGCAGCCAGCTTGTATTTAAACCATGGGCTGCTTTTCTGTCCGTCAGCGGGTTGGGTTGCACAAGAGGCAGGAAAACTGCAGAGCGTTGGGATTTAACCAATCCTTATTCAGAATGCATAATCATGAACACCTAAACAGTTAGGCGAGGGAAATCTCTCAAGGTTGGCGCAGGCCACTATATAGCCCCTGAGCCCTGGCTCTTTTCAGGAAAGTATGGTTGTTTGGTGGCAGCAGGGAGGCAGGGGGGTGTTGGTTTGTGCTGGAAACAGAAGCAGTTGGAGGAGAAAATGAAACGAGGGAATGAAGGCGGCTGTCGAGATTAGACCAGAGGGAACGACAGGAGCCTGGAAGTGGCTGAGAGCAAGGGGCCAAGGGAGAGTAAGGAGTGTGGGTGAATAGGCAGACATGAGACAAGCCAGAAAGAATGGAGTTGAGGATTGTTTGAGGTGCAAACATATGGTGCAGTGTTGAGGAGGAGCTGTGATGCTGGAAATGCATCGGAGGGACAGGCCTCCGTATCCTTGTCTTTTACTGATTTTTAATCGAGTGTTCTGTTGTGTTTTCCATGCAGGAGCTCATGTGGGACTCCTGGCGGTGCAGCTCTCTTGGTTTGGTGTACGGACCCATGGGATACCCTTATGGTACCCATGGGTGGGGGTACAACCCTGTACCCCTAGTGTATGTTTTTGGGCACCTGTGTGGCCCACAGAGCAGGGTATGGGCTGGTGGCAGATCCATACTGAATTTGACAGGTGCTCTGAGTATCCTCCATTTTGGAATACCCAGGCCTTGCCATTGGAATTCATAGATTCCTGATCGGAAACAAGATGGCCCCTTGTGGCCTCTTGCTTTCTATTGCCTGTTGCCTTGTTTTCCCAAAGTCATGGGAAGCCCTGGCTCTGTCCTTTCCCCCTGACTGGATGTTGGGTGGAAGTTCCATATATGGTGTTGTTGTGAAGTCCAGGCAAGACTGGCTGGAGCCTTCCCAGTGACTTTATGTTGTGGGTATGCCCTGTGGGTGGGACCTGGGTGAATAAAGTGTGTGACGAATATGCACTTCTTGTTGTGGATGCCTAGTTTCTGGTGTTTGACACAATGACTGAGACAGTTCTGCCCGAAACTGGGATGAATGCAGTGTGGAGTGTTGAATGGCTGGATACGTGTCCCAGTACACATAACTTGCTGTGAGTGTCTGGAGAGAAGTGAATGGCCTGAATGCACTATGCACCTGATTGGCTGCCTGCCTGCATGAATACCCTTCTGACCGATTGGTTGCCTCAGTGTGACCCACCAGAATGAATGGGAGATCAACTAGTATATGGGGGCCTCTCACTGCTAGAATTCGTGTTCAGAAGCTGAAGCGAAACTGGAGTTGAAACTGAAGCTTAACCTTGACGCCCTGCTGGAAGAGAAGTCTTGCTGCTGCTCTACTTCACCAATCTGAAAGCTACTGTGTCTCCAAGGACTGACCCAGAGAGGACCTGGTTAGGGGCCCTCTTCCCGAGCTACGAGGGACCATCGTGCACCAGCTGATCTTTGCCAAAGCTACCTGGTAGACAGACCTACAACAGGCTGCTGACCAGAGACGGGGACCGCCGCAGAATCACAAGGAGATGTGCCCGGACACTGTTGTCCATCACCGTCGGCGACCACCGTTGCCGAACTGAGCCGCCGTGCTCCCTTTGCTTAAGTAACATTTGATCCTAGGATGCTCTTGTCTGCACCGTCGACTGCTTTGTCCCGCTGGAGAAAGTCGAGGCCGCCGACACGCTGAAGAGCATCTGCCGGTGGGTTTCCCGCCACCTGATGACCGTAGAGATGCCGGACGACTCAATGCCGTTGCTGGGCCGCAGTTCTTCACAATCTCTTTGCGGTCCTGAACTATCGTCACCGAGGTGCCCCGCACACCTCTTCCTTGCAGGACGCCAACGCTCCGTCGTCGACGAGCACCACTAGGAACGAAGCTGCCACCTCACTGTCATCGTTCAACCCTTTTTCCTCGTGGGATCTCGACGATCTGTGGCTCCTGCCCTAAAGGGAGCCGCTCAAGAAGGATCCGACGACGACCCGACGACAAACTCTGCTATTCCAGGTACATTGGGGTTGTAGAACTATTGTAGAAGGAAATAAGACTTCTAGAACAATATATGGACTGGGCTTGTATGATCTATCTTTATTTACAGGTTGCCCAGGTGGGGGGGGGGGACCTCCACACAGAATTGTGCCTAGTTGGTAGGGGCCAGAATTCTGCCAATTGTTCTAACCAACTGCTCTTCCTCCTATGTGTATTGTTGGTTACCTTTTATTAATTGATTTGTGTGACATTTAACCTGAGTACAGTTGATGCACTTTAATGAAGTCTAATAATAATTGTGGTACCACTTAGAGCTGTATATATATTTGCCATTATAGATTAACTAAGCACAAAGTGAGTTATTGTGATTGTATATAACCTTTGAACTTAATTATATAAAGACTGTGTTTTAACTAATACAGTGTGTGGACATTCCATTGTGGGGGGCTAGGGGACTACATTGTACTTAAGAACCAGCTTGCATCACCTCCTGAGAAGCTAGGCCATGATTGCTCGTCCATTGCTACCGTAATAGACAATCTTGGCTGGGGTCCTCTGTGCCTCTCCTCTACCATATAGAGAGCAGAAGTACAGACCCCCCACCCCCCTTCAGTCTTTACAGGAGCATAATGAGGGAAAAGAGGAGTACATTGGCGAGGAGTAGAAGAAGAGGTCCTCTTGGGCATGATAATCTTCTGGTTCCTCAAGAAGTTGGACACGATTCTGGCTCCGGTCCTCAACACGCCTTTCTCAAGACAGGAACAGGAACAAGAAGACCATAGCCTGTAGCACCCTATAAACAAGCACAGTTGCCAACTGCATGATATAAGCTCTTAGGATTAGGTTGTTGTTACTTGGCACCACGTTAAGCTGCTGCCTTGGCCTAACTGGGGGTTCGGGGAAGTTCTGAGACCCGCGCAAAAGGATCTCCCCTCAGTCCTAGCTGAGAAGCAAAGACAGAATCAGGAGCCAAGAAAGATGTATGGGGACACTTGATCCCCAGTCTGTGAATGACTGAGAAATGAAAATGGCAGCAATCTCCAGATTAAGGATTACAAACCCAGACACTTTTGTTTTGATTTGTCTTCAAAGCAACGGTATGTGGTGATTACGCTTTATATTTATACTAATGTGAACAACACCTCCCAGGAAAGAGTGACCCAAAACACAGAGACTTGAAAGCTAAACTAAGGTGAAGCCATCCTGATCCAGCATACAAAGAGTTTGCTGGACCACAGGGGAGCCACTCCATTGTGTATCACAGTTGCATAAGGAAGGTTTCAGCGATCGGAAGGGCTGTGGGTGATTTCTTTTTTTTTTATAGATTTTTTTTTTTTTTCCCTTCAATTTTCAACCTAGCCTTGTAGATCTCCTGAATAAATATTCAGGTTCTCGTTTTTGTATCTGCATGATGTTGCTCCTGCTCCGCTTCATGACATGGCACTGCCAGGGATGGCGATCCCTAATTTGTTCCCTTTTTTGCCAATTAAAAAAACACTGTTCTGTGAGCTAAATATGCAGTTGTGTTCCTAATAAGTCATTAATGGTGGTGTTTTTCTGTTTAAAATGTATTAATTTTTTTTCCACTGGTTAATTCCTTTGGGGGACTTTATGACCCAGAGCAAGCTCTTCAAATCATTGCTGGCTTGCGTTCTATGTCAATGGAGCAGAGATTCAACGCCCCCCATAAGCTATGTTGTTTCAATAGCGGTCACTCTCGACCAAAGCCCCCTCTCCTCTGTGGTCACTTTTTCCTGAATGTCCACTCCTTTAAATAATTACATCTGTGGCCATCAGAGGCTTCTAGAATATTGGGATCCCCGCCCCTCTGATGACCAGTACATTCAGAGATGCATAAGAGTGAACTACTACCTGCACAGTTGTATTTGTTATTCATTCTCTGACCACCAATGACAAAAGACTTAAGTGCCGATGGCTCAATGCACACACACATTATTTTCAAACAATAAAATGCAGTTTGAGCACAGAATTTTCGAGAATCTGCTTGTCCATTGATTAGCTAACAAGTTGCAACCGGAAGAGAAGATCTCACTAGTTAAAAAAAAAAAAAAAAAAAAAAAGTTGGATTGTCAAGAAATTTTACAGATAAGATGCAAGGTTTCTTTCCAAGATGCAGAGCAGGCAGGAAGAACCTATTTCCTAGGCATGTTTCATGGGAAGCTGTGTAGATGGGCTTTTTGATATCTGTCTATCCGTAGAGGGGCCGAAGGTGTGGGAAGCGTGCTCAGCTTGTTAATAACTTGATCTGCCCTGGGAGTGAGAATGTATGCCCACCCCCTTACAATGTCTTGTCCCTGCTCTGTCGTGAAGAGGGTGTCTGGAATGAGGCAAATTTGGGTACAATGGCTTAGCAGTTGGAGTTTTCGGTACTGGCCTGGACCTTTTGAGGAAGATCTTGTTATCCCGGCTCCATTTTGAGGGGTATGTTGGGGAATGAGATCTGTGAGCTAGCTCCAAGCTAAGGAATGAGCAGATCTGCACTGCTTTACTTCTAGTGGCCCAGTGAACTATCTTTTCCTGAAGGTCACATGCTCGCTAGTGTGCAGATCTTGTGGTGTTTTGATAATGTTTGTGTACAATTTGGGTTGTTTTCCTTAGTTGTAGTGGGGAGCAGTGGAGTTGCTGATTCACATCAGTGGGTTTAAGTAGATGTAATTGTATTTTAGAGGATGCTTTATAGGGTGCAATTCACCCAGGGACATCGTGCCACTACATATACAGTGAGAATAAAGATCATCCTTGCTGCTGAAAGAGCAGTTCTTGAGACCTTTGCAGAAGGTAAGAAGATATATTCCAGTGCATAGCGGCAACAGTATAAGATTCCAATGCACTGCTGCTTGAAGAGGGAAGAACCTGCCACACTCTCTCTCTGGCTTTCTGATACTTTGTACCTTTAAAATGTATTAAAACTGAGCCCTAAGAGCTGTGACGTGTTTGCAGAACCTCAGTCTGTTAAACAAAATAGACCCTTCATTGTAAAGATGGTCTTGTGAATAAGACACATGACAATGAACACTATTCTTTGCTTAACTGGTAGTGGAAGAGTTTTAAATAGTGACACAACGCACACCATAACCTTCAGTTACGTCTTGTATTAGGATTTACAGTATACATTATTGTGTTGGATGAATGCCTATAGGTACAAGGAATTGTTCTTTAAATAATACAAACTCTTGAGTAAATTAGTGTTAAGGATAGGATAACTCAAAGTATGGTTTGCTGGGTGCTTCCAAGACCACCTGATGTTCAGAAGGTTAAACCAAAGTTCCAACGTTGATGACCAACAAAGTTCCAAACTAAAAATTCCTTTAGCCTCCAGGCTAATCCCAGTCTACAACACAAGAGTTCTCAAGGTTTAGCTAACACAAAGTCCATGTTCTTCAAAATCCTTACTTGTACAACCAAACACTATATAAAATGACTTCCTGTACAGTTCACTCCCTGGGCTAATCAAGGTTCTGTCTTCCACAGGAGTTCCAGTGACCACATATTCTTCAGGAGCCCTCATGGTCTCTTGTGTCTATAACCCATCTCAACCCTCTCTATGACCTTGGGTTCTCTCCAGTCCCACTCGGGTCTCACCGTTAACTTGGTTTATCTCGGTTTCTCAGAGGTCTCTCCACAGCCTTTATTTCTCTCAGCACAACTCTTTGGACAGTAATGCCCGCCACCCCTTCCGCCATGCTTCATCAAGGCTCCTTTTCAGACCAAGGATATTTCCACCCCCCCTGCCAGGGGTTCCTTTTCTCTGTTTAATCAAGGAAGTTCCTCACCTTTAGGCCTTCCCTTTGAGATCAAACTCTGTGGTTATGACCTCTCCCTAGGTCCTCTCCAACACTGCTTCGGGTCTTTTGGTTGCACCTCTGTCGTAACCTTGCCAGTGCAACTATTGTGTAGTGGCCACCATCTGTACCACCTCTTCCCAGGTAGTATTCTTCCTGTGTCTGTAGGGAGTGTATGAAAGCTAATCTGCTTCCTTCTAGTCTTCTCTCTTGACTGGCATTTTCCCCTTTATCTGACTGGGCCGGTGAGTTAGTTGGCCCAGGATTGCTTCTTACCTTGTGGGTCTTGTGTTACCTGTCCTCCGTGGTCTATTCTCTTAGTGTGGCCTTTGAATTCTGGGCACATTATTATCTATCTACCTTTCAGTATTGGTTGGATGGAATGGCTGTGTAAAGTGCTTAGCTGTTTTCCCCAAGCCTTCAAACAGGGACTGAGTGCCGCACCTTTTTGGGACCACAAACTGGAGTGGGCGCTTTTCGGCCGACTTGGCGCCAGCAGAGCCCTCTGTTTCAAGTGAGTGCAAGCATTCTGCCTTATTTTTGAAAGGTAAGCTGTTTGAATGAGTTCCTTACAGTTTAGTTTCTTTCCACTCCAGTCATGTGTTTCAAACTGCCTGTTGTCTTCGTTGTGTGCCTTTTTTTTAAAGGCTTTCCAATGTTATAAAGACACATTTACAGCTGCCATGTTTTCCCATATTGGAGTTTGATTATGAAACTGGACTATTGCAAAGCCTCTCTGCAAGAAAGTTGATTCTTCTTTAAAGGAGGACTGCGTCTCTGAGGGGGAGATGAGCCCAGGGAATCTCACACCATCCAGACTCTGGGAGGCGCATCAGGTAGTGCCCAGACCAGTCCTGTCTGCTGTGACTTGAGCCTACCCACACAAAGGAATGGAGACTTTCTTTAACTCGCCACATTAGTCCATACAATGATGCTAGGAGTCTTGATCTTACATTCTCAGATGTTTTGATTTTGGGAATAAGCCTGCACCTCAAGCATTTTGCACACTCTGTGCAAATGTATCACTTGTTTCTTCGGAAGGCCAAGATAAATACTGTTGGGGAAATCTAATCGCGTGCAAATAAATACATTTACAGCCATGATCTTGTGTGAAAAGGAAAGAAGTGGGAGTTAGTGTCTAAGCTTCTGCAACTGAAAGAATCCCATCTTTATTACAGATGACTCCTGCAGGGCCATAGAAAGGTATGAGTGGAAGATCGGACCAGATTCCTTACAGTCTTGGAAGGGCAATAGCAGTTGCTGAATATTCATGGCCAAAACGTATTGCCCCATTAATTCTCAACCACATTAATTGGCAGAACCTCAGTTTTGTTAGGCAGGTACTTGCTGAAGATCAATCCTGTCCAGTCTCTTAATTGACAAAAATAATCTCATCCCTGAGTGTTCCGGCAGATGTGACCCTATCCACAGAGAGTCTTACCAAGGTCTGGTTATAGTCTGCATAGTTAAAGATTTGGTAGCCACTATGTCTGATAAGGTTTGATATAAATGTCAAACAAAAATGGTTAAAGGGCTGATCCATGAGAATGCCAAGTACAATGAGCAGGAGGTTAGACGATAGTGGCCCCAGAATACTACCTGTGATAGTAAAATCAGCTTGGATGTAATCCAATTTAAAACTGAACCCCAGGGGCCGCAGTACCAGATGGTCTACTGTACTGAATACGGTGGACGGGTTGAGTAAACTGAAATATACAACTTCACAATCTTCTGCTTACTTAATTATTCTTTCAAGGATGCATGTTTTTGCTTGCCTGGTCTAAATCCCAGCTGGGCACTGTCAAGCAACCCCTCTTCTTCAGCTAAGTTAATAAGCTACCTGTTGTTGTTTAGCGAGAAAGAGGAATTGAATTAAGGGATCAAAGTTGACAAAATATTCATGGTCGTCATATATTTTGAAACTGGGGACGTATCCTAGTCTTTCCAATCGTTACAAAGAATTCTTCGAGTCAATGACTTATTCATTAACTCTACTCTACAATGTGACCATTAATAGTGGTAAGACTTCTTAAGTTGTTTGAGGCATATGTCTAATGGGATCCAATTGGCATGCGGATTACAATAAGATCTCCACTTCTTCATTCAACATAAGCTGTTCCTAGGAGAGCCCTGGGATGAGGAAGGACCAGTGAATTCTCATGATAGTATCTGTCAGTAAAGACTGACCTGACCCTCTCTATTTTATCATACAAATATGTAAATGGGCCATCTACTAACATTGGTTAGGGTACTAGATTAGGTGACAGAATGTAGAGGGTACCCAGTTCATTTTGAAATTTTAAAAGTTCCTTAGTCCTATTACTTGTATTGTCTATCCTGTAAGCAAAAAAAAGGTTTCATTGCATTAGCTACAGCGGTTTTGTAGCCGCAATGATGTCTTTATATGAAATGCATAGCTGCTGAGGCAAGAGAACGTCTCCATTTTCTTTCTAAATTTTCAGGTACACGTCATATATGTTAATTTCTCTTGAGAATCAGGTGTGTTTGAAGTTTGACTTAAAGGTATATGTTTTGAGCAGTGCCATCGCATTCACTTTTTTGACAATGTGATTGAATCCAAATGAAATACTTGAGCTGTTCAACAGATATTTAAATACCTAAGTTATTTTAGTTCAACTGTCTCTTTAGTGACCAATTTTGCTGGTACCTGTGATTCTATAATGACTATAGAGTTGGTGGGTACATTAACCGTAAACAGAACTTCTCAACGATTTGGCCAGATCATTGGCAATGGGGTATCTGCTGATATCTGAGATGACATTAAGACTTGATCTAAAATATGACCCGCTTGTTCCCAGAAATGGTGAGTAAATGGGATGTGATTGAATTATAGGAATTATATGCAGTGAATCTCCCCAGGACGCACATTTTTCAGTAAAGGTAGCACTTTACTCTCTGGGAGCACCTAAAGTGGTTTACTAGTAACATTACTTATTTTTGAATTGATTCATTACCTAATTCCTAGAACATACGAAAGATGTGCATCTCCACGTCTCCCTTTTTGAATTATGGGTAAAGCCTATCATTGAAATTCCAAGGATAATAAAATTGGGGGTTGTGATAAGAATTTCTGTTGTTGCTACTATTAACTTATCTAAAAAGTCTTTCCTCACATAAGGGTATCTATAAATCAGATACTGTGGAAACTGGAGCCTTGGAGTCCTCTGCTCTGCGGGTGATATTGTGGGGGAGGATTTGAATGGAGATATACACATGGTCCTCCACCCTGTTGGAAAGGGAAAGACTGCATACCTATATATCTGCAAGTATTTGTGGGATAATTTAGTAGTTGCTGGTGTCAAAAGCTGCTGAGATGACAAGCAGTATAAGGGTGCTCTGTGTCAAGGTTGGAATTGTTCGTTTAAAGTCTCTCGTACAGAGCGTCTAGATTCTGTTCCACTCATTACTCTGAATCTGTGCTGGATCTCACATAGCGTGTTCCTGGTCTCCACATGGTCCATTAGAGTTTGATAGAAAATGTGTAGAGTTCTGCCCGGGAGGGGGATGTTACCGATGCTTGCTGAAAACCTTTTAAAAAGAATATTTTTGATAGAGACTTGATATTTTCAGATGTGAAGTACTCTGGAATATCTCCTCCTTATGTGGAGCAGTTGAGAGTGAATAGAAGAAACAGGCAAGGCCTGGTTGTTGTGTGGCGGCTGTCCAGGTATTTGGTGGATACAGGACTTCTGGTGATCCTGCTTTGTTGGAGCTTCTGGGGTAGTAAATTCCCCTTCTGATCGGAAGACCATAACATCAGAGGGTCCTGGGGTGTCTTGGAGCAGACACATGCTCTGTTTCATAGCTGAGTAGTGTTCTTTGGCCATTTCCTTTGTTGTGGGTTTTGTCCATGTTTACTGCTTTCTGCTTAGTGTGCGTGTATGGCCTCTGCACTTAAATTTGAAGTTGTTGAGAGTAGGAGCCTTCACTGGTCTCTCAAATAATTCTTCCTCCAAGATTGTTCCATCATTCTGCTCTATTAAGATCTTTGAGATCACTGGTGTACTATCTCACAGCACACTTTTTCTGGGTGGGTTTGAGAGATTTCAGGGAGGTGAGTTTGTCGGACTTTTGTATTGTCCAGTCACAAAGTGTGCAGATACCTTTTGTTTGATTTTTCTGGGGCACCATGTGGGGGAGAGAGGCCCTTTTGAGGGAGAGTCATTACTTTGATGGGGCTGTTTTCCACTTAGGTCCTTGGCTTCCAAACTGAGCCTCCTTTGAGTAACTATAATGTTGGTGCGGGACAACCAAATGCTAGAACTGCTTTTATTTTCTCTTAAAAGCAGTAAGCCCCTCCCCCCCTCCTTTTTTTTAAAGCGCTCCTGCAAGGCCTAGATATCTTTTTGCCCCCACCCCCCCCAACCATAGTCGCCCCCACACTTTGAAGACTAATGATGCTTCTTGTTTCGTGTTTATGTCCAGTGTGGGATCATACTCTGTGGGGGGAGTCATCTCGCGAGCTGATTCTGGTGAACCACATTTAGGATTGCCCAGAGTGTTCTGGTTGCGTTTATTGCTTTTTTCCTCCATGTGTATGTTGATGTCTACCAGGATGGTGAGGTAGTCTCGGTCAAGGTTTGCAGCCGCGTCTGTGAATTGATGGTAATACTATAGTAAGGTCCTTTGGTCTCCCAAAGCAGGTATTGAAATAGCTGAGAGCTATTTAGCTCCTGCTTGCTGCCTAGAGAAGCCTTGTTGGCTTAACATCCAAACATGCACATCTGACATTAAATCTGTGTGTTTGTGTAGGAATGTGTATAAAGGACACATCGAAAAGCTTATTTAATCTTTAAATGGGACCTCTATATTGAGCAAAAAGGTATAGTTTGCATCTCATGTGGAAGTTACATTTTCCATGATCTATGTATAGCTCCTGCTTACTAGGTGATGCCTGATATCCAGGATTGGCATCTGGCTCCTGTTCATCAACTCTTCCCTTTTCGGTCCCCACCACAGCATAGGATATAGGATACGTCTGAAGCACATGTAACATTGTCCTCAAATGTAAAGGGAAAGCAAATAATTAGGGAATTTTACACTGGTTTTGTTCATTTACAAGGCGTCGACTCATCCGGCTACGAGTTTCCAGACTGTTCTTTGGATCCTGTTATCCTTGACCTTGCCCCTGGGCATTAGAGTGAATAACCTACAACAAGGGTATATGTACTGTTATACTGCTCCTTTTTGTTCTTCCTAACCCTAGGGGCTGCTATGAACCTCTTTCCATATTATATCTGAATACAATCCGGAAGGGTTCCAATTAGAACACTTCTCAAAGAAGACACTTAATTTCCTAACTGTGGACCTACCTGTTGAGCACAGTATAATGAAGGAACTGCACTTGGATCTTCGCTGCTGATCAAGATGCACCATTAAACTCCTTTAAATTGATTTCATTATAATGACATCATATCTTTCTATAGCTCTTCATTTCTGATTACCTGTCAAGACACAAAGCAGTGAATGCAGGATACCCACAGATTTCTGGGGAGAGAGCTTAACTCGTTAGCCTCTTATCCACATTCTGTGCTGTTGGGTTAGGGCAGGGCTTCCAATGGCGACTTGGGGCACTGCTAGCAATGGGTTGTTGACCCTTGATTACATCCTGCTATTTGTGCCCTCCTGGGAACTGTGATCATTGAGCTCAACATGCTTTTGCTTTTTTTTCTCCAGGGCACAGACCATCATGAAGGCTCGTTTGAAAGGCGCCCAGACAGGTCGCAACCTCCTTAAGAAAAAATCTGATGCTCTCACGATGCGCTTCAGGCAAATCCTAAAGAAAATCATTGAGGTAAACCTATTAAATATTTCGTCAACCAATGGAGTGCATGATGATGATGATGATGATGATGATGATGGTGGTATTGGGCAAGTGGACGAATATCAACATAGACTTTGTTCGCAATGATCAGTGTTGTCATTAGTTTCGAACATCTTGAGTTCAGAGCTAAGGTTATATGTAATAAGAGATTGGGTCATTGTTATATACATCAACAAATTATGGTTCGTCTCAATGAGTAATATTGCCCGCTAGGCAGCGATAATGAATGAGGGGGCTGGGGGGAGCAACATTAGGGAGCAGTGTTCATATCTTTTGTCTGTGTGTGAAGTGATATCTGAGCAAACTGAAAAGGAAAGTGCTGATTCTAGCCTTTTCCGAAGGCTTTCCCTCGCTAATGCAGGACTCCAAGTATTAATTTGTTTCCTTTTTTATTTGTATCATTTCCATTGGAAAAAGATGTCTAATAATATTCTTATTCTATTATGTCTTTTATGTAATGGCCCTATTCTCATTACTTAACATCATATATTGGCAGCAACATCCAATCCAGCAAGGCTGCAGAATTACTAAACGATGTATGCTTTGTTAATGATTTATGCAAGTATATTACTGCCTCTTTTATATGTATGCAAAGAAAATGTTAACTAAAGTTTGTATTGTATATTTTAAAAGGATTGTTTTTAAAGCATGTTTTAATCGTGTATTTAACATTGTATTTTACTCTCGATAAATGGTGTGAAACCCGAAATAAAGTATTGATCTTATCATCAAGGATGTTCGGTCCCTTCGGTGATGGAAACATCCTGATGATTTCATTGTTCTGCCTAGCTACTGGCCATTAATTATAATTGCTGTACTTAATTGGCACACTCTACAAACTAAATTGTTGCTCAGCGCTGATTACGGGTATCGCTCCACTCAATGGAACCCATATTATTGACTTAAGAAATGGAGGCTGAGTGGATCAGCAGAGCATCCAGCCTATGGACATGAGGTCTGTTTATTTTCACAGTCCTCTCATAACTTAATTTGCTTCTTGGCACAACTTTGCTGCTTTAGTCCCCTGAATTATATTTTCTGCATATTCTTCTGGAATAACCAATCCATCTGCAGAGAGTCTAATTTGATGAGGCTGACCAGTTGATGGGAAGCATAGCTGCCATTTCATGTCAGATCTTGATTGGCGGTTAGTGAAATACCCATTTTCGCTTCTGTGAATCAGTATTCCATATTGATTGGAATATCCCCACCGCCTCAATTATGACTCCGATGTGGAATTCGGTTCGGTTTTGGCCCCCTTCCACCTGTCAGATGGAGTGGAATTTCCCCCACTCTGAGAGGCCTTAAATTCCAATTTATAAGAGTGAAATATTTATGCCGAGGGGTCAGAAAATTCAGCGCACTCGAATGTGTGGCCCGAATGCGTATCCCATTCTGTTTGTTTGGAATCTTATGCATTCCAGCTACATACAGAGGGTGTGCATTTAGCGGAATTCTCAGCATTGCTCTGTAGGGTGAAATCCACCTATTGCATTTTGCCTATGAAATTGTCACCCACACCTACTTTTAAACACTCATTCTACCTGCAGTACCATATTTTCTTAATATGTTTTGTAGAATCTTTGCAGTTGAAGTTTTTATTTAGAGTAGAGATGCATTTTCTTCAGTAGTTCAGTGGTAGGACATTTAATGAAACTATAGCCTTGTCTTGCTATATGGGCACTTCAAAATGTCAGATTCTCTCTCTGCCTGTGTGTCTCTCTCGCTCTCTCTCTCGACTCGCCTGTCACTTTCTCGTGCCCTCTTTCTCGTGCCCTCTTTCTCATGCTCTTTCTCGCTCTCTCTCTGGGCCTCTCTTTCTCTTTCTCTCTCTTTCTCTCTTTCTCTTTCTCTCTCTCTTTCTCTTTCTCTCTCTTTCTCTCTCTTTCTCTCCCTTTCTCTCCCTTTCTCTCCCTTTCTCTCCTCTCTCTCTCCTCTCTCTCTCCTCTCTCTCTCCTCTCTCTCTCTCTCTCTCTCTCCCTGGGCCTCTTTCTCTCTCTCTCTCTCTCTCTCTCTCTCTCTCTCTGGACCTCTTTCTCTCTCTCTCTCTCTCTCTGGACCTCTTTCTCTCCCTCTCTTGCTCTCTCTTGCTCTCTCTTGCTCTCTCTTGCTCTCTCTTGCTCTCTCTTGCGCTCTCTTGCGCTCTCTTGCTCTCTTTCTCTCCAGGCCTCTTTCTCTCTTTCTCTCTTTCTCTCCAGGCCTCTCTTTCTCTCTCTCTCTCCAGGCCTCTCTTTCTCTCTCTCTCCAGGCCTCTCTTTCTCTCTCCCCCACACGGATAAAAGGCAGAGCACACTTTGAGCGAGGCAAAGCACACGAGAAAGCAGCAGTTCCAAGATGGCAGTTTAATACAAGGCAAAGGACGGTAAAACAGAACAGGATTGCAAGGAGGGAAGTGCCCTTGTCCTTTTCGACAAGGAACCAGTACTTTCACGTGCCTTCGAGAATAGCAAACATAAGACCCGGAAACAAGGCTGAAGAATCCTTCATTGTGTGTCAGAGGTACACTGGGCTCTCCAGCGTCGATAGTCCAGGTGGGGAGAATCTCTTCCCGCTATGGTACGGTTCTTGGCTCCTACAACAAAGCAGTGCCAGTGAAGTCGGCCCAGCTCGTGAGTTGGGGAGACTGATACCAGACCGGTTTGTGTTGAAGCCAAGGTTGCAAGCGGCAACATTGTATAGGGAATGCTGAAGCGAACAGTGTATGAAACGTATGTGATAATCAACGCGAGTAAAATTGAACAACCGATGAGTGATTGAACTTTGAAGCCAAGATACGATACCTCAGACGGAGTGGTCCGGTACCGCATGCATGCTCATTCGAAAGTCCCTGTAAAGTATCCAACTGAAAGGTGGCAAAAACGAGAGAGTGTGAAGAATTGTGAATCAAAGTGGTCCTGCAACGGGTCAAGCAAAACCCTGTACACAATCAAAAGTCTTCGATGTTAATGGCGTAAAGAAAGTTGATGACAAAGTAAATTGGAATTAGTACAAGCCCGGCAGAGGGAGAGTAATTGAACATTGTGTTGAAAGGGATCTGAGCCCAGCTGAGGTGGATCTGGTGTGAACCGTGAGTCGCCTGAGAAAGAATATCCTACGAGAAATTGGATGCATGAATAACCTACAAACCTTGTGATGAGAGGATCCCAGCCCGGCACAATGGGATCCAAGGTGAATAGTGAATCACCTGAGAAATGTAATACTTGTGAAATCCTAAGAGGAAAATAACTTCTTGTTTGTTGCATCAGGCCCTCTGAAAGAAGAGACTTTGAAAGGCAAAAAGACTTGTGCACGGAAGGCCCAGATTCTAACAATTGAACTGTATCCTCGTGCTAGATAAGCCAGAGACTGTGCTAAGCTGCAGTGTACCACCTTGTCCCGTGCTGAAAACATAGGGAAGAGAGGCCAACCGCCTGAACATCCGGACATATAATTTTTGTGAACACTTCTTTCTTTTTCGTAACACTGTCTCCCACACGATTTGTATTTAGAGGTAAGGATTGGAAACAGGTATTAGTATAAGCCCTTTTTATTCTGACAAGACACCACTAGGACTGCATTATTGTTATTTGATGGTCGTAGCTTGATCCCATCTGTATATTTAGGATTAGATAGGCATTTTTCACACCCTTTTTTGAAGTTCAATAAACACCCTTGAACTGTGGTCACTTGTCTGTCTTATTGTTGATAACATGCCTTCCTTACAGTGCCTTTCTCCCTCTTTGTGCCTCTCCCCCTCTCTCTGCCTGTCTGCCCCTCTCTCTTTTGTCTCTGTCTCTCTTTCGGTCTGTCTTTGTCTCTTTTGTCTCTATTTCTCTTCATCATTTGCCTAACCAAGAGCTAAATTGTACATTTGTGGTGAAGAAATGTCAGGAAACTGCAATGTATAATCTGCCCTTTTTTTTAAATTCCTTGATAGACCTGGCTCTGGGAAGGCGAACACATCAAGGTTCGAGAGCCCTCTTTACATACATTTTTTAAGTCAGACTGACTTCAACAAAAAAAACAAATTCTGCATGGTTTTAATTTCTTTTTAAAGTTAGACTGACTTCAAAAATAACCCTCTCGCCCGCCCCCCATGCTCCACACAGAGCTGGTTCCTTGCGTGGGTGGAGCAGGGGGGTGGGACTGCCTGCAGAGGAGTTCCCCAGAGCAGCAATGGGTTTGGAAGAGGTGAGAACTTTTTTTTTTTTTCTCTTCGTTTTTTTGGTGTCAAGGGGGGGGGGGGGTGTGTGTGTGTGAATATTATGTAATGTGTGAGTGAATGATGTATGGGTGGCTGGGAGTGTGAGTGAATGGTGGATGGGTGCAGTATAAATGAGCATGTGATTGGTGTGCATGTGTTCAATACATAGATGTCTTGCCTGTAATCTTCATTACTCCTAGTAATACTCATCCTCCTCCCAGTACTTGCCTATGAAGCACTTGCCTTGTGCGTATGTACTGTGACGAGCAAGAGGGACATGGAGGTAATGCTAGGCAGCTATAATTGGCATAATATGGAAGTAACTAGCCATACAATGTTATGTTATTTGGCATTTATACAGCGCTATGTGTATGACCTCAAAGCGCTTGTGGGTTGAACACCCTTGGGGACTTCAATGCTGAAGTGGCATATCTATGACAGTGCCTCTTTGTGTTTTATAGTTTAATAAAAGCTTTAACACATTTTTAATAATATACTGCCCAACTCTTATTTAATTACAAATGGCAATAAAATACTTCAGGCACAACATTCTAAAACAAGCTGAGAAACCTGACGGTATTCTCCCACCCACTCCCTCAGGATCTTCCATTCCGGTGGCCAGGGAAGGGCCATTGATTTTGGATCCCGACCCTGCGGGTGGACAAGCGAGGGAGGATCACCTGAGTGGAGGGCCATGAGGGTTTGGGAGGCGGATACCCGAGGGCGAGACATGGTATTTCCCTGATCCTGAAAACACCCTACCCTACTCTCCCTCAGCTTTTGTGGGGTGTTTACAATCTCACCTCCTCTCCCCCTCCAAATTTCCAACAAATACTAAGATGAAGGGGGGGGGCACTGTAAGGAACTCGTGGTGGCAACAAGTAAAACGGACACCAAGTGATCACAGTTCAAGGGTGTTTATTAAACAATGAATGCTGTATGCAGGCTAGAAAAACACCTAATCTAAACCTAAATCTAAGATGTGAGCAATCGTCGACCATCAAATGAAAGATAAGGCAGTCCTAATGGCGCTGTGTCAAAATAAATGGGGCCTATACTAAGAAGCAGATTGCCAAACCTTGCAACTAATACAAAAAGGGTGTGGGATAGTTTTCAAGAAAAGAATGAAGTGTTCTCAAATAATATATCAGGATGCAGTAGCCTGGGTCTCCCTTCCCCACGTTTTGAGCATGGGGTAAGGTGGGATCATGGAGCACAGCACACGCTTTCCCAGCACGAGATGACAATTCAGTTTTCAACTATCAGGGCCATTGATGGCCAAGTCTAGTTTTCCTTGAAAGTCTCTTGCCTTCGTGGACCTGACGTGTTCAAATGACCAAACAGTGTCTTTTCCACAGGCTTTGGGTGATGACTTTCACCCCGGGATTCCCCTGTTTTGGGGCGCAAATCACTGGAAAGTTTCTCAATGATATCAGAACCCCGGATAGCTATGTTTCTCTCTTTCGAGGACCTGTCAGGTTCCAAAAATAAAAGTTCAAACAAACCGTTCATTCAACAAATAAAAGTTTGTTTCCTGCTTTCACTTTAGGGTGAGGATTCTCATTCACCCCTGCATCCCCCTCTTTTGGGCGCTGACCCTTCTCAATTGTTCACCACAGTTCATGTAGGGTGATGGTTTCACCCCCTGGGTCCCCCTCTTCTGGGTGCTGACCCTTCACTTATCGTATTCCACAATAGCCGTTCTCTTCTTACTGAACTTTGGGTGATGGCTTCACCCCTGGATCTCCGCGGTTGGGCTCGGACACCTCTTGACTGCCAGTACTAGGGACTTTAGACTTGCCCCCTCTTTGTCAGCATCCCTCGGTCGGGTTCACTCTTGCTAACTTCACATTCACTTTACTGTCCGTGTTGCAGTATTCACGTCCCTTGCTTTCACACAGTTCATAGATCAAAGTCTTTCGATTGTACTGGGATTTTACTAGAACTCCTGTATGACCACTTGACCTCTTTTGGCGGCCCTCGTATGGTCTTCTGGTATTTGTAGTTTCTCTCAGATGGTCATCGATCAGAGTTTCTCGTGTTGGCACCCACGTGGTGCAGGTTTTCCCCTCTATAGCTGGTCTCACCTGAAAACTGCTTACAGTTCATTGAACTTGGTGCAAACTTGCCACGTTGTGATTCTCAATTAACACAGCCCGGTTCTTATTAGTTCTCCCCTCGACTCACTGGCTGTGATGAACAGCTTGGCTTTCGGCTTCTCTGGAGTCAAGGCCGGTACCACGGGCGCAAGAGCTTCCCTCACTCCTGCTCATCGGCGTTGGCTTGCCCTGTGTACGATTAACACTTGTGATATTGTTTGCGGTCTTGGGCTCTCTTCCTTGAAGGTTCTGCAGGTCTGGTATGAAAAGGTCAAGGTAAATTCTCTCCTCGCCGCCTTCTCGATTCCTGCCGCCTTTCCCTTTCTCTTGTACTGCTGCATCTGATTAGCCATCTCGTCGTGCTGTCTGCTGTGATCGCCTTCCTCGTACTGTGCTCTTGCTCCACCTTTTATCCTTGTGGGGAAAAGGGAGGGCCGTTGGGTGTGTGTGATTCAGGTTAATTGCCTGACTTTGCCTGACCCTCATTTCAGGACACGTCAGGTGAAGTCTTATTACAAGTCTGTTGTTTTCTACGTCGGGTTGGGGACAGAGGGGGGGTTGGTGTCGGAAAAGGGGAGCAATAGCATTTCTTCCTGTTCTGCGTGGTAGGATGGAGACCAGGCATTATCGGGAATTATAATCTTCGTTTTGGAAAGGACAGAACATAGGGTATTGTGGGATAGTAGTCTTCTGTCCTAGTAGATTGTGTTCGGGACAACATAACTAGAGGAATGTGGAAAGGAATGTCCGGGTTGTTTGGGTAAGGTGCGAACTGGTTCAAGATCTTAGAGGATGGGTTTTGTACGGAGGGTTTATTGGATCTGGGTAGGAGAGATTTAATGGGAGGCAGATGTATTGTAACCTATGAAGTCCTCTGGGATCTCGTCTTTTATTTTTATTTTCTCCTCTCCTCGGTACAGGATATCCTTGGCTAGCCTCCCAAGCATAACCCTGGTCTTCCTCACACAGGTGATCCTCCCCCACTGGTCCACCCCCAGGAACTGGATCCAACAGTGATGGCCTTGTCCTGGCCACCTGGTTAAGTGATTCCTGGGCTCTACCTGGGAGAATACCTTCAGGTTTCTCACACCACTAAGATCAAAAGAGATTACCTATAGGAATAACATGGGGGGGTGGGGGGAGAGAATAAGGGCAACCTACGTTGGAGAAAACCACTGTCCCAGGAATACAGCCAGGCAGAGTCAGGCATCTGTTGGTAACCATTCACCCCTGACTCCACGTGACTGTGTGTTCAGCTATAAAAGGTGTGGCCAATCACAAACAGAGGAACGAGCTTGTGTGTGTGTGTGTGTGTCGGTGTGTGTGTCGGTGTGTTTCGGTGTGTGTGTCGGGGTGTGTGCGTGCCGGTGTATCGCAGACGCTGCCTTCATTCTGCAGAATTGGTCCAGCAAAGTGCTCATTCCCTTGGGGCCCGTGCAACTGACCCCAAGGGTGCCTGAGGGTCAGTTGGTGAGACCCTGACCTCAACCCCGCAACGCCTGGAGGAACAGCCTCTCGGGGCGATCCTGCCTGGTGAGTTTGATAGCTAATGTGAGAAAATCGGCAGTGTGCTTTTTATTAGAGCAGAGCGAGAGAAAGGCACAGAATTGAAAGCGGCAGGGAATAGGAAGGAAAGTAAAAGTTGAAAGGAAGAAGCCTAAAGGCTGAAAGTGCAGCAAAGAGCCAGAGAAAGGCTGAGAGCATGTCTAAAAAGCAGGGGCGAAGCAGAAAGAAAAGCCTAAAGGCATTGCGAGGACAAAAGAAAAGCAGATCGGAGCAAAAAGTGAGGAAAAGACTGATCGGAGTTGAAAGCGAGAGAAAGTGAAAAGAAACAGTGAGTGGCCCGTTAAAAGAGAGGGGCACAGGAGGGGGGAAAAAGTAAAGTGCTAGGGGCACGCTAAAGAGTGTGCAAGTGTGCACGGAAAAGCAAGCAGACAGTGCATGGAAGGAAAGCGGAAGAAATAAAGATGTGTCAGAAATTGAGAGCAAGAAAACAAAGGGAGGGGCAAAAGGGTCAGAGTGGTCGCACCTTTCCGAAAGCCTCTGATTCTACCCCATGAAAGGATGGTATGTGGAAAAGATTTATTAATCAGAAAAAGTACATCCTGACCAACAGAACTTGTGTTGTGAATTGAAGGGGCCTAAACCTAGGGAAGGGCGCCCTATGAACTCTGGAAAAAACTTAGTTGAATTATGTTGTATTTGAAAGCTGGAAGAGACCTAACGCGTGGGGGCAAAAGGCACCGTGAGAGGCCTATCAAAGGAAGCATAACGATAACAGACTGTTTAAAGACGAAAGGTGCCAGAGCTTGGGGAAGGGAGCCCGAAGAGGCCTAGCCAAGTTAAGAGACTTATTATTTTTGTTGTACTGTTGTAAGGATTGAAGCGTGGGGTAGGGAACCCCAATAAGCTTGCAAAAGTAACAGTGTAATAATTTGTCATGGTGTTTTGAAACTTGATTAAGATGACGCTTGGGGAAGGGAACCCCAAGGCACTCAAGGACACTGAAGGTAGTTGGAATAACTACAAAGGACATGCGGAGAAGGTCCTAAGAGTAACCCTGTGGATTGAACTTATTTGTGTAAGAAGACAACCTAAACCAACTCTGGTTTCCATTTCTGTTGAACCACTATTTTTCTTTATTTTGAAAAGACTTCCTATCAGAACTTTTGTACTGAGTGAGGGCAAGCATAGGTTTAGACACAGACTGACTTTTAATTTCGACTCTTAGACAGCGACGGCCATTAGAAACATCTGTGAAGGGAATTACCCCTTCAGAGTTGGGGCCAGTCAGGCATTGCACCAACCCAGAAACCTTGGTAAATAAAGGTTTTCAAACTAACCCTTTTGAGTCTGTCTCTCTTGATACCATGCCTGTCTCACAAAACATTACATGTGTTAATAATGGGCACTTCCCAATTTTATGTTTACGGGGGAACGGTTACAAGTGAGTAAGATACCTTTTTAATACTTTAAAATGCAAGGCAACTGGTTACCCCTCCCTTATTTACACACCTCATTTGTGGTAACACTCTTTTTATGCTGTATTTAGTTTTAGCATTTTGTTGCCAGTCTGAAAACATAAATATTGTTCCAAATATATACATTTATTCATAATACTTTGAAAATTCATGTAAAATACATTGTACACATAACAAATCATTGATAACAAATCTCATTCATACCGACATTAACACTTCATATAAAAACGTTGTGTCTTACGGTAACGGTGCAGTTCAATTGCTTATTACACTTCCACTCTTTAAGTACAGTTATTTTATTTTTGTTTTTTCATATTTTATTTAAGTAAAAAACATGTAGAAAAAACAGTGTATCCACGTTTTTTACACAGGACACCTAGATGGGAAAGAGTCAACAGCTTGTCATTCATGCTGTCGTATTGTCTACACTTGTTTCAGCCCCTCTGTCTTAATTTTGTCCCAACGTTTTTGACGGAAGATAGATGGGCTTTCTTCAGGACGGTGCTTCTTGTATGTGCAAAGCAATCGATGAACCCCACTTTTTTCAAAACAGACACTTATTCTTGATGGGAATGTGGATGGGCACTTTGAATAGATTTTCTTCTATCTGTAGATTATTTGGTAAAATTTGCTTCAGTGCAGGCAGAACTTTCTTACGGGCCTGCTCATCCGGCCTTATCTACCAGTGTAGCAAGAATAAGTGTGGGACAAATGTATTAAGACATAGGGGCTGAAATACGTGTAGACAATACAACGGCTTGAATGACGAGCTGTCAACTCTCTCCATCTAGGTGTCCTGTGCACACAGAAAAAAGCAGATGCACTGTTTTTTCTTTTTCTACGTGTTTTTTACTTGGAAGTGTAATAAGCAATTGAACTGTATCGTTACCCTAAGACGCAATGTTTTTATATGAAGTGTTAATGTCGGTATGAATGAAATTTGGTATCTATGATTTGTTGTGTACGATGTATTTACATGAATTTTTTAAGTATTATGAATAAATGTGTATATTTCAAACCATATTTCTGGTTTCAGACAGACAACAAAATGCTAAAACTAAATAAAGCATAAAGAGTTAGATCAATACACCACAAATGGGTGGGGAGGGGTAAACAGTTCACAAAACATTCCAGACAATTAATTCAATACAATATAATCTATTCGATATACCTATTGGGGCCTCCCCTGCTAACCCCCAAAAATACATTTTCCACCTTTGCGACAAATTACTCCCCTCCCTACTTCATTATGGTGGTCTAATAGAGAAAAAAATGTCCCCAACATTTTGTGTATCACTATTAGAATACTCACTACAGCAATAGTCATTGATAGAGTATCCATACAAGAGCCTAGCCCACTTGACGTCACTGTTTAAATCCTCTAATCTCCTTATAAACTTTCCCAACCACATTTTCCTCGGTCCTAGTGTTGTGCTACAGCCAACCAGCAAATGTTTTAGCGTTTCTGCCTCCCCCAGAGCGGAAAATGGGATCCACCTTTGTAGGGAGCCTATTAAGATGAGACGAAAGCGCATATAAATATAACGATATTTCAGCACTGGGAATCTCCTCATGGAGGACTGCATCTCCTTGTGTGTCCTGCGGTGTGTGTGGTTCGCTCCCTTTTATAGTTTATACAACATTCTCTGTATATCCTAACCCACTGCAAAATGTTCATTTTGTTGTACGTCTTCAGCAGGCTTTGTTACGCTCACCTGGACCCCACAGGGATGTCGATCGGACCCGGACAGCTGCGGTCTCCTTCAACGTGATGCGTAGTGAAGAGATGACTGTCTGGACTGGCCCGCCTAGTCTTGTCTGCTGGACCCGAAGAAGTATTTTCCTGCAAGTGGAGACCGGGAGGAACCACCTGTGGTTTTTAGTGATGGCCTCCCAACTGTTCTCACTCTCCCCCACTAATCACCTCCGATATCCCCTTAGTAACCTCACCTTATGTTCGTAAAAGATGAGCTCTCCATCCTGCGTGTCTTGCAGGGGCGCGTAGATACCAGTTACTTCACTGGTTTGAAGATGTTGGGAGAGTTCCGGTAAGTATTGACTCTGAAGTCCCTGGCGGGATTGGTAAATATCAAGTTCAAAGAGTTCAATGTGCTCGATGTTCACTTTTGTCCCCTTCCTTCCTTAAGTTGCAACTGAGTTTGTGAGAAGGTCTCGTAGCTGCTGCTGGCGTTCAGGTAAGGGTCTGTTACCCAACGCTGTCCGGTAACTATTGCATGCGTTAACATGTTGTTTTTCTCCCTCTTTACAGATGCGGCATATGAAAATGTGGAGAGTTATGGAATAATACCGCCGGTGGTAAATCAGGTAAGTCTATGGTGGTAAAAGGTTGTATTTGTTGATTCCCTTGGCTCACCTTGTATTTTCTTGTGTCCCCTAGGTGCCGGATTACGGCGAAGAAATGATGGAGACAGTGCCGGATTGAAAGATGCTGTGAGAACTGGTGAGTATGGCGCCCTGCTGGAGCTGGCAAAGCGACGCGTGCAGGACTGATGTACTTTCCAGGTCCGGAGATTAAATGGTTCCGGAATTAGGTGAGGAATTTGAAATAAGTTTGTTTTCTAACCTTGTCCTTTTCTTCTTCTTTATTCTAGGAGCTCCGGATTCGAGGCGGGCGTGGCAGAAGACTGGATGCTGGCGTCACAGATGCAGAATAACGCGAAGCATGTGCTGCTGTTCGGGTGTGGTTTAAATAGCCTCCAAAGTAGTTCCAGGTAAGAAGTTCCCTAGAGCCACGCCCGAGTAAAAAATAGTCCCATGCAGGCCTCATGTAGATGGTCTGCATCAAGTAAGTAAAGTCTATGAGCCTGGCGCCTATGGCGCCAGGACTGATTTCTATGATGAGCCTGGCACCTAAGGCGCCAGGGCTGAACCCATACAGCCCCTACCCGGGGCTGCTGAGGTTTAAACAAATGTCTGATTGCCTGCTCCCGGAGCTGAGGGCCTTGGTCCTGATGCTCGGGGGTAGGCATCATGACAGGCTTTCCATCAATGTAAGCTTGTCGGAGTCCATTTCAGCAAGAATCTGGTCACAGCATTCCCCAAAATTGCTCAATGCTTTGTCGTAATTATTGCTTAAAGATATATTCAAATAGCAAACCCGATGGTGGAGCCAATATTGCCTTGGCCTATATTGTACTATTGGGTCTAACACTATTATATCATGAACCCATCCATGGCATATGGAGGCAGCATCCTTGTTGAAATGTGATCGGTATGTAAAATGTTAATGCCTGCTTCAGTATGCATTTGGTATATCATTTTCTACTTTTATCTACTTGTTTTAATCCTGCAAGCCACTTTTGGTAATGTCACCAGGGTTAAATAGGAACTGGTGCCATCCGGGTCAAAGGTCAAGTGACATCATTTCCTGTGATGTCCTCAGGTATTTGATGTCACTTTCGCTACACCTGGTATTTTGGTGAATCGACGTCACTGCAAGCGGGTCACCGGCTCCAGATCTTCAAAACCTACGGTCATTACATACATGTTTTATAAGTTTTTAGACTGAGCGACCAAGGAAACAAATTAAGATGTAGCAATGGATGTGATCTACTGGACCTTCAGATAAGCCTTAAGTAGTTACCATATAGAAGACTACTAAACAAGTTGAATTGTGGGATGGTAGTAATTGTAGGAAATGAGATTAGGAGTTGGTTTAGCATTAAACTGCTAATGGGGTTGTGACAAGACGTTGAGCAGAAAAGTGAGAGTGGGCTGAGAGGCTGTTGACACAGGACCCTGAGAAAGGGAGCTGACGACAAACTAAAGAGGCCAATGCAAACAATGAGGTGACTTACGGTTTGGTTGATTCTGCTGGCTTTTACGAATGTGGCCAGTTTTAACCTTCAGCACAAGTCGAACTGGGAGGTATGATTCCAGAACTGAGAAAGCAGGAAGATCAAGAAAGCTGTGTGGGGGTCACTTCAAACCTGACACTCAAACTGATGCAGAGTATCCACTTTGGACCCGGAGACACAATTGCGGATTTGAAGAATAACCAGTCATCCGATTTAGTGTTCTCCGTTTTGTTTATTTTTCTCTGCCCAATCTTGTTTAATATCCCCATAGCACCCTTTACGACTGCATTTCTGGTGCAGAGCCTTTTGTGATATTTGCTTGGCTTCGGGATTGGCAGACCTGGATGCTTCGAACCTAGTGTCATGGATGTTGAAAGCTAATGCTAATTGCTAATAAGGATTTGTATAGTGCTTAAACCCAAAGGTTTTCAGACTCATTTGCCACAATAGCCCCTAAAGTATCAAGCTAACGAGGAAATCCCTGTTCTTCATTTGGCCCAACCTGCTTATCTTCTACACAACACCTATGTCCACTCTCGCAGCATTGTAGAATACTTCCGCTGGTTTGAGCATGCTGGAGCACATATGCTTGCCATCAGCCCTTTTTCTTCCCAAATTTATCATTCCAAAGGCACCAACTTGGTTATCCATAGTCGTCTTCCCATTGCTAGTTGTTTGCTGTAAGCTCTAGAGGCTGACTGGCTTCAACTGCTCCATCGATCCATTACTTCCTCTATCATACATGGATGAAAACCTATGCTTAAAACTGGTCTCCTTAGAGCATTTCTCGATCAAATTAGACAATTGCTGTCCATTATCTCTCAAAATGACCTCCAGGTGGGGGGGGGGGGGTGCATGGCCAGCCAGAGGAGCATGTATACGTCCAATACCTTGGCTCCTCTGTGGCCTACATTATCCTGCGGCATACATCCTGTGGACCTTGCTTTCATCGCTGGCCTCACGCACCTACTGGGTCACAGGACCTCCAGTGTGTCCCGGCACGGAATGTGGATTGGCAGTGCCGGTCACTACCCCCACCCCTCCCCCCGTGACGTACTGGGTGGCCCCTTTCCTTGTTGCCGATGGATTACATTATGGTCAAGGATAAACACAAAAGTCCTGCACTCAAAGCAAGATGGAACAGTATGCATTGAGTACCGCCAGCTCCCTAGCACTCAGACCATGCAGGAAGGGGCCACAATGGCTGAGTATGGTATCTCCTTGAAAGACGTGATTGCTGCCATCACAGTCTCCCGATCATCTATTGAAAGAGAAAATCGGCGGCCTCAGCTCTGAGGTACCCCTATTGCGGCACAACCTGCATAAATGATCCTTGCACATGGGGGAGGCCAAACGGCGCATAGCAGACACTGAAGACCCTGGAGCGCGAAACGACGACCGTGGTGCAACGACTCAAAGTAATGGCAGGCTGAGTGGATGAAGGGGAAGGCTGATCTCCGCGTGATGATGCTTACATTCTGTGTCTCCTGGAAAAATCAGAAGGTCCTAGCATGGAACTCTTTCTCGAACAGTGGCTGGTTGACCTTGTGGCAGCCAAGAAATTCTTGAATTTCTTTTCTCTATTGAGAGGGTCCACTGGATGCACTCAGGATGGCCTTCACCTGGTGCCACACATCGCACAGCAATTGCAAAGTTACTTAACTACAGGGAACGTGACGCGTTGCTCCAGATGGAGGCCGATCACCTACAATGGATCTAGAATTGCCTTCTTTCCCGATTACACAAGAGAAGTACAGTGGGCTAGACAGTCCTTCGATTCACTGAAGAAACGGCTGCAAACCCTTGGCGTTAAAGATGGATTGCTATTCCCAGCCCAACTCAAGGTGCATCCTAACGGGACCACCCACCACTTTATGGATCCCCGCAAAGCCTGGGCATGGGTCAAACTACTCAACCAAAAAGGAGAGGTGGAGGGATATACAATTCACAGCATACCCCTGAACTAAAGGGATCAACCCTTAACACTTTGAAACACAAACTTGTGATTGTAATTACTACCTTAAAAGAGTTCTGTTCCAGTACCATATTCACTTATGGTGTTGAAAAAGACCATTGCTTCGAAACAAGTTTATTTAAAAAATATACATATTTCATTTTTCAAGTACATACAAATATTAAGAACACCATGAGGTGTATTGTTAGTATGTCTATTACGTCTCCTACATTGAAGATCAAAAAGACACACGTTCACTGCGGTGTAAGCATGAGCTTTCTCCCTCCAACAGGTAAGTCTGTTAGTTCAATTACTTGTCCGTTAAAGTGTCTTGTGCTGCGCTAATGTCCACACTGGGCCATACCTCATTAAACACATCTCACTCAATGTCAAGTTCCATTCACTCTATTATTCATTCACTTTCATAATCTCACTCAACAACCACAAGATGTGCCCGACATGTTTCTTTCCAATCTTCGTGTCTTATGTCTAGAACTCGGAAATTCTTCAGGGGCTTGTGTAAGGGGTTAGTAAAGCATACATCACATCTCAGTAACAATAAAAACCTAAAACCTAAGGGTTTCCACTCGAAGCAATTCATTTGCAATGTCCTTGTCAGAGTTGCAGTTATATTCTTAGTCCATGGAAGGTCTCCACCTATCGGGGAGTAATAAACAGAGAATAGGAGTATCGATAACCTACTCACACTGTTCAACTCTCAGACAACTGTTGATCAATAACAGAAATCTTGGTTTAAAGTCTAGTGATATCATACTACAGTCAAAATAGACATGTGCATTTAGAACGGTTCCTGCTTTTAGGGCTTTTCTTATACCCTACATTGTTCAAATGCCCGTGTCCCTGTTGATTCTACTCATCATACTCTATTGGTTCTCTCAAGGGAAAAAGGGGGAGTGTGGGGGCGGAGGCCTATACTCTGTTATTCACTAGTGATCAAAAAACCGCTGGTGTGGTCCACTCACCGTTTTTTGTATACTGTATGTTGATTGCCTCGTATCCTTAAGTCCTTAGAGCTGTGTATTGGTGATGTGAGAGGGAGGGAGTCGTCTCACATATGTCGTAGAAGGAGCCTCTGCGAGCTATAGAGGAGAGAAGGACCCATTAGGTACAGAATCACTAGTCATCATGTGGTTTAGTTAATCTATTCTATTAGGGGCTTACCCAAATTGGGTGAGTCCCTATGCCGAAAACTTCAAGAGGAGGTAGAATTTCACTTTCTTTTCAATTCATTCCCGTGTTTGTATGTATGTATGTATTTATGCTTATAAAGCGCCGGTAGCCCACAGGCATCAGGGCGCTTGAACGATACAACACAAATAGGCCAGGCATAGGACCTGACCCCTTCCTAAACCAGATTGTAACCCGAAAGAGCTTGGAAATCTAAGTTCCTTATCTGAAGAGGTGAGTATTGGTGAATGTTTCTATTGCCAATCAAGGCTTGGCTCGTGTGTCACTAGAGAGGGAAGCACAAGCACCCTATTGTTAATTGCTTCTTGCCTATGCTTCAATACATTAATTGTTTGAGCTAATTAGTGTTACTCTATCAGCCTTACCTCCATAGGGTTTCGATCTCGTCTCCTTTCTTTCTAGAAGCGAGCCGTTGAGTTCACGGTTGTGAAGTTTGTGCCGTGTCAATTATTGAAGCTTAAACGGATTCCAGCCAGTGCCCATGAAGGGGATCCTGCTGTTCCCGACCGTATAGCTGGGATACTTTCTATAGGGGGAAATTAGAGCTAATTATTTGTCCGCTAATTTGTGCATAGTGGTTCAGTATCGCCACATAATATATCTTTTGCAATTCTGTTGTCTGGCGCAAGCCCCTCACTGTTAAGGGTACCAGTGTCACTCTTCACAGCAACAGCAGAACTATATTGTTATAGCCCCCAAACCGCCTCCTTCTAGATAAATGCCACTAAGCTGTAAGTTAGTTGTTGCCCGTTATTTTTCTTACCGTTCGTATTCCGTGTTTTTGCGTTCATCAACAATCTGTTTAGTGACATCCTTTCCGGCGCGTATCGCATCCGGGGCAGCTTCGGTTAAGTCCAGGCATATCCGGGGATTGTTATACTTGCGTTCCAAATTGGCACATGCGTGGTGCTTATTAGCCGAACGCGGCAACTCTGTAATGTCATCCTTTGGCAGATCACTTCCATTTCCGTATACAGCCTTATACATCATGTCACTCATAAGTGGAGATATAATTCTCAGTGAGTGTACACGAATGTGAACTGTTTGCAATGGATTTGTTGATACTGCCTAAAAAAGTTCAAGAAGTCATTCGATATCTGCAAACCCAGACCTATTATTTTTTTAGCAGGTGGCACATTCAGGTTCTTATGCCCATCAGTCAATTTTCTCTAAGTCCTGTGGTCATACTATTTGTGAGAAAAATCAACTGTTGTTCTTTTTTTAAGGAGTATGTTTTTATCTTTGTTGCTGTCCATACCTGGCCTTTGTTTGTATCGAATGGTCCAGCTTAGGTCATCTACAGTGTGGCTGTATTCGATCCAGTGATTTACTAGGGGTGCATTTCGAGTCCTATTTCTAATGCAACTCCTATGTTCGCCATTTCGGATTTTTATTTTCCTGTCTGTTTTGCCCACGTAGATTTTTTTTTACATGGACACCATATTGCATAAATGACCATGTTTGAGTTGCAGTTGATAAAGCTTTTTTGTTGCCATAGTGTTGTTAAACCTTTGTCTACTACTGTACTTTTAAAGGTAAATGGACAACATGTGCATTTTCCACAAGGTACATGGCCCATCAGCTCTTGGAACCCCCATGGCTGTGGTAATGTTTTCTGTTTCATTGGTTTCCTGCTCACATAATTTCTTGTGTGTTCCTTCTTATTGCGACTTCTCTTAAATACAATGATGGGTCTTGCAATTGGTTGTTCACTTTTTTCCAGGATGTGCCAATTCTTCCCAATGATTTTCTTGATTCCATTGGAGAGGTGACTGTACGTGTTCATGAACTGCACACGTATGGGTCGAACTGCACCTGGAGGGCAGAAAAGGTTCCGCTGGACGGGGGTGGGGCGGGGCAACAACATTCATTGACCGCAGGCCCTGTGATTACCCCTCTGACTGGCCACAATGCTGATCCAGACCAAATGGAGGGGGGACGTCACATCTTCGCAAGACAAGGGATGATGACACCGGAGGTACAGCAGGCTTAAGGCTCGTAACACGATAGACTGTGCCTCTACCTTTTTGGGTCCACTTAATTAAAGACTCGTAGATGGCAGGGCCTACGTTATAGGGGGGCACACACCCCTCCCTTTGTCCTCGTTTCTTTTTCAGAGTTTGAGTTGGTATTATCAGATATGTTCGGGCAATAGGTACTTTGGGTTGGGGCAGAGTATGGGGTGGGGGGGCGTTCTAGAAGTTTTGGTTCTCGAATGCTTTGATTGGGTCACCATGTCAGACCGCCTCTCCAATATAGTGTGCGTTGCTACACACGCAATTGCTAAACAGGCTGCACAAGCCGCTGGACACTCACCTAGGTTTATATGACCAGTACAGTAATGAGATCCCTCCGGTTCCATACATGGAACGTTGACAGGCTTGGCGCCAGCATTAAGAGGCGGCTGGTCCTGCAGTTCATTAATAGATACTCCCCTGACATAGCCCTTCTCACCGAAGCACACATGGCCGGGTCAACATGCACACTCTTCCATAGATCGAATTACAAGACCTCATTGCACTCTTGCTTCTCTATGGGGGCCAGGGGTGTACTTGTTTTAATTTATAAGTGCCTTCCCCTCAAAATGCTGTCGGTAGAACAAGACCGCAGGGGTAGATTTGTTCTGTTAATCGGCGAAGTGAGGGGTGTAACCATGGGTGGGCACCCTGGCAGTGTATGCCCGTCCACCACTGTTTGCAGAATTGCTCATTGACATTCAGGACACACTCACAAAACACCAGGTAGACTTGTGGGTCCTCAGTGGAGACTTCAATGATGTCATGGATGTGACACTGGATCACACACACCTGCAGGGAAGGAATCCCGACGTAGCCACAAAACTGGCAACCTTTTCCTTGGCGCTGGGTCTCCGGCATCTGGAGGGACCTGCACCCCCATGAATGTGGATACTAGTTCCACTCCGGGGGCCTTGCATCCCTCTCGCGGTTGGATTATTTCTTTCACCCGTGATAGGATGCATACAATGCCCGCCTCAAACTGTCCCTTAAACTGATACTTTCTGGGGTTTCCTGACTTTGTAGAACACGTTCAGACTAAGACCACTGAATACTTTGACATCAATAGTGGCTCTGTGGACAGCCCAGTGACGCTGTGGGAAGGCTATAAAATGGTCCTCCGAGGGGATACTATCTCATGGATCTCAGCCCGGAAGAAGGCCCAGCTTCAGTAGGGGCTGGTGGCTGAAGGCGAGCTGCTAAGAGGGAGACGGAGTCTCTGACCGCAGGCTCTTCTGGAACACGTCAGTCGCTCCTCCTTGACAGAGAAATACCCTGCAATATTTCCCTTGACAATGCCAGATAAGCCCACTGGGAAATGCGCAGTTGCATTTAAGAGTTGGGCGACGAGGTAGGCAAAATGTTGCAGTGGCTCGAGAGGAGATACGATGGGCACCGGAAAGTTAGGGAGTTGAGGCCTAGCCGGGGGGAGATGGTGAGGACGGACGGGGGAAATAGCTGAGGTTTTTGCTGACTACTACGCCGACCTCTGCCGGAACCTGTGTGGTTTGCGAGATGCCACTATACTCGATAATTTGACTGTCACCTGTCTGTCGGAGGCCCAGCGCTTACAGCTGGAAGCTGACATAATAAAAGATGGAATTGCCAATGCTAAGGACCAACTCCATGTTGAGGCATGTAAGAAGATTGGGGGGGATAGTAGGTAACCCTTTATATATACAAAGTTTTATCCTTGTAGAGAACAGGGTACCTTTGCCAGACCTCCGGAAGGCCAGCATTGTGGTCCTCCCCAAGCACTCCAAAGCTCCTCTGTGGGTCTTATAGACCCATTTCACTGATTAATGGTGAAGCAAAAATACTCGCTAAAGTGCTTGCGAACCACTTTCTGCCAGTCATCTCATTTCTAATCCACCCCAATCAGTGTGGGTTTATCCGGACAAATCCACCCAAATGAACATTCAGCGGTTGCACTTGGCAATCTCACGGGCCCCCTTCCTACGGGAACTGTTAGCGCTTCTAGCGATAGGCTTTGAAAAAGCATTTTGGTGGTGTGGGACAGCATATGGGAAATCCTGGGTAGAATGGGATTTTGGAGACCGTTTCTTGACCTGGGTCCGCCTACTCTACGAGTTGCCAGTTACAGAGTTTAGGGTAAATGGTAGGATCTCCAGGACTTTCCCGCCGGGGCACGGCATACGACAGGGGTGCCTGCTGTGTCCGCCCCCACACCTCCCCCAATCCCCCTGTTATTTATGATTGCTATTGAGCCTCTGCTTGCATTGCTTCGCCAGGCTTATCATGGGCAGGTTTCCATTGGCCAATGAGGTGAGAAAACAAGGTTTTGTTATATGCAGATGATTTACTGGTATACTTGGGTACTCCAACCCATTACTGCCCAATTGTGAAATGACTACAGAAATATGAACTATTCAGTGGGCTACTAGTAAATTGGGGTTAATCCATACTTTTCCTGTTTCACTGTGCCTACCTGCCAATGCCCCCCCCCCCCCGCCACTCCATCCATCCATCGCCCATATTGAGTAGAAAAACAAGGCTTTCGATATCTGGACATCCATATCAATGTTGATCACACACGGTTCCTCATCCATAACCTACACCCCATCACTGACCGCTTCTTTGGGATGTCCAGCATTGGAAATCTCTCCCGTTGTCTCTGTTGGGGAGGGCTGCCCTTTTTAAGATGCTTACACTGCCACAGTGCCTGTATATTCTGCAAAATGCCCCCCTACAGATCCCCAAACTAGAAGTAGACTATGCCCTTCGGGAACCTCTATGGGGTGGTACACAACCATGGATTGCCCTGACCACACTACAGCGCTCGGTCTAGGAAGGAGGAATCTGGCTACCACACGTCCAGTGCAACTACTGGGTGAGTCAGCTGGCGGTGATCATTGATATGCTACATGGGGGATGCCGTGCTGTAATAAGCTATCCAAGACACTGTGCACAGAGGTGTCATGGGACCCTAAGCTGTTACTTATGGGGATTTGGGGTGAGAATTCATATAATCAATATGAAAAACTGTTTTTGGCCACAGCGATTTGTCTGATGAAACAGAACATTGCCATGAAGTGGGTGGCCGCGGAATGTCCTAAGCACAGACAATGGGTGGCCGATGTAGACATTCGTGTGTCCTGGAACGACTCATTTAAACTGCGTGTGGTTGCCCGGACAAGGCAGACAGAATCTGGCAGCGGTGGGATGAGGGTGACTGAGCACTTCCGACGGGGAGGATATGGGAAGGGGGAATCGCTTCTTACAGTAGGTGGTTGGGGCACAATAGTGGACTGTAAAACGTTCATGAGTACTCTGAATCCTTGTGACTAATCTTTATCTTTATTGTCTATGAAAACTAATCAAACTTGTTCGACAATAAAATGACCTTTTAGGTCTAAACAGAAATGTTCTAATACTTTCCACCCTGAAATTCTTCACCACTGCTGCTTGCATCCACTTTGTATAATGGTCCACCATAACTATTAAAATGTGCTGGGCTTTCCTAAAACAATGGTAAGGTCCTAACATGTCTGTTCGTAATCTCTCCAAAGGGCTCCTGGGCACCGGCAGTACAGCCAAAGGCCTACATTTGGTCTTTCATCACTATTGGAACAAGGTGGGCAATCGCAAACCATCCTCTCGGCATGACCATCCATATTTGGCCACCAAAAACCTTCTCTTACATTCCCCTTAGTCATGGTTATAACTGGATGGCCTTTGTGTGCTAATGATAGAATTCCATCTCTCATGCTCTTATGGTTACTAAAGGGGTACTCATTTGATTAACCTCAAACACTCCTTTTCCACAGTTGGCTCATCCTTCACCTCAAGAAAAAACATCTAGTGTTCATCAGTAAACATTCTTTATGGCCAACCAGAGCAAAGTAACAAACCACTTTCGGCTCTGCATCATCTTCAGAATTCTTCTTCCATCCAGGTATATTTGTGACTTCCATTGTGTCCTCCCTATAAGCCTGCAAACCTCCTACCACATGATCACCTTCAACTGCACCCTCCACCTGACTATTCACTGGCATCTTTGACAGGAAGTCAGCAATGTAATTTTTCTTTCCTGTCATGTGCCTGATCTCACAACCACATTCCATTAGTCTTATCCCTAAACTGGCTGTCCTCTGTTTAGCTCTTAACATGGCTTTAACAAACCACACCTTCTACCAAAGGTTTAAGGGCTGGCCTAATGGATAACTTGCACCCACAACTAATGCCTGAAGTGCTTGGCACCCCAATAGGCTAACGGCTCACTTGCACACATGAAGCAAACTATATAATCCTTTCCTTTGAACCATTCAGCTGAGACAAGACTGCCCCTAATCCTTTTTACTTTCCGACACAGTAAAAATGGAAGGACATCAAGGTATACCCCCTAACCATATACTTGCTTATATTCTCCTCATTGCTCCCTTTGAATGCTCCGCTCATAAAATTTTGCATCCTCGTCTGCTTCAGCGGTTTGTTACTTCAGAAACCATCCTTATAAATGATCTGTAAAATGTAGCTAAACCAAGCGGTTTACCTTTATTCATGAGATTGCGTGGACCGCACGCTTAACAAGTGGCTTTTGTAAAGTCTTACTTGGACCTCTAACCATCCTTCGTCCTGGTGTGGCCTAAATAGTTCACTTTCTTCATACGAAATGAATATTTAACGCCAGAGTCTAATCCCTCTATCTCTATATCTCTTCTAGTTTATGGAACACTGCCTTCAATCACTCATGCTCCCTTGCACTGCTCCCATTGTCTATTATGTCATCCTGGAACACCATAACTCCTGGCAAGCAAGCCCACATGCCTGACCTTGGCCTCTGCAATACAGCAAATTTAGGTGCAAGTACGAACAGCATCCTTACATTTCGAACATGCCAAATGGCATAATGTGTGAGATGCAAATTAACAAGGGGGGGGTCCTGGGAGTCCCTCTGCCAGTCATTAGTCCTGATTACGAGAGACTTACCCAGATTCTTTAGCTCACTATCTTTCAAGAGGAGAAATATCCAAAACATATGAGTCTTTTGTCCTGCACTGAGGCAGTCCAGCACCGAAATGCTAGGCAATTCTCCTCTGAACAAGAGTACCAACAGCAACCCTAGACACGTGTTTCGGTCTGGTTGGACCTCATCAGTTGGGTGGAGCTATGCCTCTCTAAGAATAGTGAGCAAGGGGTCCACGTCTGGATTCCCCTAGTAACTTAGGGTGAGACCCAAAGTTACTTAAATTATGCCCCCCACCCTCTCTTAACCCCCTGTTGGCCACATGCGGACAGCAAACCATTTCTTACTCTCCAAGAGTCTATTGTACCACGCAACTGACCAGTGGTGAGTGCATATTTAGAGGCCTGAAGTTAATGCATCACTTTACTTTTCAGTTGACTTTTCATGCTACCACAATGGGTAAAATGCACTCTAACACCACAGGTTCAATTGCCTTTGCCACAGTCGTTCTGTCTAGTTCCTTTCTTTTACTTGTATTTTTTTGTTTTGTATTAATTTGAAGAACGGGGATGTCAAGTTCAAACAAAAATGCCTAACGCCACATTTACAGAGGGCAGCAGCATTCCCACAAGGGGTGTCTGTACAATAGCACAAAAATAATAAGTAATTAGCCAGTTTATGAGGGTGTAAAAACCTAGGACCTATACCAGGGACAAAACAGTGTATACAAGAAAACTGTGACTTACAAAGTAACTTTAATCTAAGGGGAAAGTGCTTCAAGCTAACAAGGAGTACTAATTAAATATACAGAATAACATTAAGCATCATTGGAGGCAGTAATGTGGTCAGGTGGGTGGGATGGGGGCGAGGGCATGGGTCACTCCCTCTCTAGCAAGTAAGTGAAGTTTAAGCTGAGATTTGAAGAGATCCACAGTCTAGCTGGCTTTGATTGTTATGGGCAGTGGGTTCTAATGGAGCGTGCGAGTATCGAGAAAGAGCAGAAGCGAAAGGATGCACAGGGAGTGTATGAGACTATGGTTAAGCGCAGAGTGAGATGGTGGGTAAAAGGAGATGCAATCGGACAGGTTCTTAGGAGAGAGACCATTGATAGCTTTGTAGACTAGAATCCTGAAAAGAGAGCGGTTGTGCATGGAATGTTCAATCAACATGTCAGGTAGAAGTGGGGGAGGATCTGGGTAGGTTGTAGAGTGTGGATAGCAAAGTTGAGGACTTTGTCTAATAGGAGGAAGGGGTAGAGAGGAAAGCCATTGAGTAGGATTGAGCAGTAGTCCAGTTTGTTGAGCACAAGAGTGGAGATTAGAGTTAATATAAGCAGCGGAGGCAGTGACAGTGATGAATTGTTCATTGTCTAGACACAATGATTGCAAGTCTTGAGTGAAGGAGCAGAAAGGTCAGACGGGAAGGAGATTGCATGGTATGGATGGCATTGGAAGCTGGGAGAAAGAGGACTTCTGATTTTAAAGGGTTCAGCATGAAGCAGTGGAGAGCCGTCCAGTAATGATTTGCAGCGAGACGTTTCATAATCTGTTCCAAGATGGCTGAGGTGAAAGAGGGAAAGGAGACAATAGTCAGTGTCATCAGCAGAAAGGTGATGGTGAAAGCCAAAAGGATGAGATGTCTTTCTAGGGCAGAAGTTTAGAGGGCGAAGAGCAGAGGTCCAAGGACGGATCCTTGGGGCACGCCAGCAGAGGGGGCGGGGGTGAGATGTCAGATGTTTGCTGGTTACAAGAGATTTCAAAGATCGACCTTCCAGGTAACAGGCAATCCAGGCAGAAACAGGCTTGTGAAACCGAAAGACCTGGAGAGGAGGAGTAGTCTCCAGTGTCAAAAGCGTCAGAAGGGTCCAAAAGGATGAATATAGAATAGAGTTTGGAGGGTGATCATTGGAGAGAAAGAAGGAGACCTGCATACAGCGTCTCTCTAAGATCTAGGAATGCATATCACATTTTGAATACCCTGTTTTGGTATTCTCCTGTATCCCCTGCAATGTCCAATGCCTTATGTGAACACCAGGACGCTCTTACCTCCCCCACAGCCTCTTCCTGATCTAGAACAACAGATACTGGTTCTTTGCTACTGGGGTATAATGTAATACCTAACCTGTCCTGATTTTGCCAACCAGGGATATTCAGTCTTTTTTCACCACTTACAGTTTGATAACCATCTTGTGGTCTTTGAATTCCACTGAAGCGTTCCAGTACGCTTGCATTACTATTGGGGAACTATAAAAGCCACTTGGCTTCCTTATACCAAGATTGCACAGTCTCTTTCAGACTTTAGCTACACAAACCGCTCCACCTCTCTCCCATGACAATGCGTTTAGGGGAAACTGCTTTCACCGGTAACCATAACCAAGATCTAAGATTCTAATGAGTCAGTTTGGTTCTGCACGCATTTCACAACATTCACCCTTTTTTGGTTCTTGTATATAACTGCAAAATGCCCTTTTGTACTTTGGCTTCAATATTTCTGATTGACGACAGGGACACTCTAGGGTTGGCATAATGGGCTAACTTTCCACACCTAAAACAATGTATCTTGGGTGCAGCCTTCCTCTTCTCACGCATTTCTCTCTAGATTACTACCTGAGCGTATTCACATCTGTGGCTCACAGTATGTCGCTGCTCTGTACAATTTCACTACTTTTGTTTCATGGCTTTGGAACACAATGTTTGTGCTGGTCTCTTCCAGTTATAGATTGCCAACCACGTCAAGCCTTTCCTGTATTGAACTACCTGTATGGCAGTGATTTGGTCTGTAAATCGGTAGGGGTCCCTTATGCTCAAAAAATGAATACAATTAAAACATTCTTATCCATGGCTTCCCCAATATTATTTCTGGAAGTAAAAATAAAACTTATTCCCTGCTATATTAGTCTTTGGATAACAGTTCTTATAAACGTGACATACACATCTTTCCACTCATACCCTCCCTTTCCTTCAGAGCAGAGATTTCTCTGTTAACTCTATGGCTTTCTGGTTGCTGAGAATGAGTGAATCTTTTTTGAAGGGGGTTGGGCCTTCTGTTTGTATTTAGGCACTTTTCCCAATTCTCTTTCCATTCCACCAATGGTAGTGAAGGCTCCCCATGAGTAGACGGAAACGGCTGTGGTGGTTGCAAGGCAATACTCTGCTTTTTTTTTCCCCTGTCACAGTGGAGGATTGTCAGTAATATTTCCTCAAGACACTGCACACACAACTCAACAAAGTAGGAGAGTGGAGGAGAGCAGCAGAAAAATAAACCTGTTCCACTTCAAACCGCCTTCATTGTCTAAAGTCTGATGAACCTCTGAATTATGAGTCAAGAAATGCCTGCAAGATAAAAGAGCAAAAAACCTTCAGGGCTTCTTGCAACTTGGAAAAAAGCTGCGTTCCCTTTGAGACACTATTTCACTGTCTAGAGCTACGCTCTGTCCCTTACTCTTCCACTGCTGCTCCTAGAAGCATTTGCACACTTCCATGTGGGTCCCAAGCCAAAATGGGAATTGAGTTCATGCGGGCTCTGCTCTCCTCACTGCTTGAGTCTACCAAGCGTGAGTGCTCCAATGACTGCTTGAGGCCCCACACATGCCAAACTAACAGCTGTATTCCTCCATGGCTCAGTTTCACTGCACGCCCATAAGGATAAACCTGCTATTCAAAACCAAGAATTCCTCACTCGGTAAACACCAGTAAAGAGCCACTGGGGCTTGGAATAGTCCTACACAGGTTGAGGGTAAATGTAGCTCGGAGAGTGCTCGCTCCAGATCAAAGGTCAGTAGTCGGGCAACCTATGGCATGCTGTGCCTTTACACTGCCCAATTGAGCAGTACCTTACACCATATGTGTACTGGTGTCCGTATCTTTATGCCCCATGTACGCTTGTTTAAATATAAATGGGTGGGCTGCCACCAACTGAAGTATCATACTGACAGGAGGTGAATCCAAGTCTTTGCACAAAGATCGTACATGCTTCTACTCCTCTCCCTTCGGTCTCATCTGCTGCAGCTCTTCCTTCTGAACTCTTTGGTCCCAACATTCCAATCCATGTACTAGATGATCTTTGTGGTAGGGGAATGGAGAGCTACGTCACAGGGTACTTTCTCCATTTCTTGGATGTCTGGGGTTGGACATTCTTATGGCGATCAAAAGTGTGCAGGCTAGTTTGGCATGGCAGGCTGAACTAGACTGCCATTTCTTTAAATACATATTTTACTTTAGTGAACCAACTGTTTTATAGTTTCGAGCCTGTAGTAAGCCTACGTTTTCAGTCTGGTATACCCAAGTGTTATTTACCTTCATGTGCTTTCTTGCACCTTGTATGTGACAGCTCATGGTACGAAATTAAATCTGATCCTGCTGCTCCTCTCGTGTATATTCTGGATGGGAGACATTACTGATCATTCAACTGTTTTATTTTAAACTGTGCAGGTGGACTGTTTCATACTATGGCTTTGATTGTGCATTGCTTGTGTTTTTAAGTTTACATGCCACTTGAGGGCTGCTGCAGAACACTGTGATTTTCCTATCTTACGTTGCTGGCTCAGTTATAGAGACAAGCTTGCCAATGGATTGGAAAAAGGAACTACCAACCTACCTTGTGATGACCAAAGTCAAAAAAGGGAACAGGAAAAAAGCTTGAGAAATGAGAACTTTGACGAAATGCGGAAGTTGTTGAAAATCATCTGCGAAGACTCGGACTGTTTATAGAGGGAAAAACAAGCAAGCCAGTAATGGGAGTCGGGAAGAGCGAAGTGGAGCAAGCAGTGATGGGGAGGTGCGAGTGAGCAGGGGAATTTGCAATCAAAGGATTTGAACAGAAACTTAATATTTATACTAATCCCATTAAGGTATAGCACACAACTAATTTTGAGAACAGAATTTATAAATCTCAGTAGCCCAGTGCTGGGCGTCTGTGTATTTTTGCCACCTTAGGTAAAGTGGCCTTTTAGCAACCCCCTTTCCTTGCAATGGAGCCAGATTTGTGGGGTGGGTTTGATGGACATTCTGACCAGGTTGTGGAGGGGAGTAAATGGAACAGTCACCAAGGTCAATGCATAAGTGGACATACATAGATTAAGGACAACCAACATTGAACATGAAGTGCAGATAGGCGATACGGCCAGCTCTGCTCGGGATGTGACCATGATGGTGAAGTGCTAAAATGGAGGCAGAGGAAGTGAGCAACAGAGGCAAGTTAGAGGCGAGGGAAACATCTTAGCTAGCAGGCAGATGAGAGGTAGGTTAATGGGGTAACTCGGAGGCGATGAAGGCTTTTAGTTTGGCTTTGAACAAATCTGTGTGGACTTTTTCTTGGATGGCCGAGGTGAAAAGCATTCCATGCATGTTGAGCAAGAAGAGGGAAAGAGCCAAAGCGAGAGGACGCACAGGGAGGGCGAGGAGCCACAAGAGTAGTCAAGGAGGCAGAGCGGAGGTTAAGAGAAGGCTTCTAGAGTTGGATACAGGAGGATAGGTAGAGTGGTGCCTTACCATGGAGAGATTTGTGAACCAGGAGAAAAAAATTAAATCTGCCCTGTTTTGCATAGTCAGCCGTCCAGCCTGGTAACGGTATGAGAAAGTGGGTGTGAAGTGAGGGAGTTAAGAGTCCTGGTAGCGAAGTTAATGATCTTGTCGAGAGGACAGAAAGCATAGTTGGGGAGACCAAAGAGGATACTGGCACAGAAGTCCAGTTTACAGAAGACAAGAGTGGTTAAGAGATGTTTGGCATTGCTAAAAGGAAGGAGGTGCCCAATTCTCCTAATATTTATGAGGTTGAGGCAAGCTGCTGTTTTAGTTTAGGAGATCAAAGTAGAGCAGGTATGAGCAGGGTCATGGATGATGCCAAGGTTTCTAGCTGAAGAAGAGTAGGGGAGGGTGTTGGGTGGGTACTGGATAGGCAGAGGAAGAGATTAGGGGGAGCTTTTGGCAGGGAAGAAGAGCACCTCTGTTTTGGTAGAGTTTAACATCAGAGAGTGCGTAGCCATTTAATATTTAATGGCAGAGAAACAGTTGGACATTTTGATAGAAAGATCACAGCAGAGTTCAGGAGAAGAGAATATTTGGTGCCGTCCGCAAAGAGTTGGTATGAGAACTCAAAGGAGGAGATAAGCGCCCCAAAAGCAGAGATGTAGAGTGTAAAGAGGAGCCGACCCAAGACTGAGCCTTGTGGCTCACCAACAGTTAGAGTGAGTTGAGAGATGTTATTGCTCCAGGAGACACAGAATTGCCGATGTGCCAATTTCTAGGGGCATCATTTATGGGAGGAGTTTAAAAATGATAAATGCATGTGCTCTTTTGCATACTTCATTCCATGCCCTGAGAGCTAGGCTAGGCTCTATAGCTGCTCCTTTTGTACCATTCATGGTAGGACTAAATAAAGCATTCCAGGTTAGGTCACCATGCCTCTTCCTTTGCCATGTTTCCAGAGTGTGTTTCTTCCTTTTGAGAGCTTTGACTGCTGGACTAAATAACTTCCGACAGTCATCTGCAAGTGAGTGAAGACCTCTGGGAAGGGTGTGCACATTGGAACACAGTGGCTCTGGCTGCAGTTTCTGTAATGATGCCGTTGCAAAGTCCATACGGGGAGGTAGTTACCCCACAATCTATGGTATGTAAATAAGTATATACTCTTGGTCCTTTATTTGATCTTCCATTCCTTGCCACTGGTCTCGGGCATCTGTCACCTCGGTAGCATACATCCTCTGAAAAACTGACATGTCGCCTGCTCCAAAGGCAATACCGACTCTCTGTCCGCACCAAGAAGAGTCCACATTCAAGCCCGTGTCCCTGCGGCATCTAACAACTCGGCCGAACTCTTTTAAAATCTGCAAGGAACTGGCCAACCCTGCTGCAGTCTCGACCCCTCCTCTGGCCTCCCAGGCTCTCTGCAATGCCCTTGCCTCTCGCTTTATCTCTAAAACCCAGGACATCCTGTCCACACTCCCCTCCCCCTCCTCTCCCCTCGCGTCTCTGATTGCTGAACCTCCTTCAGCTACTCCAACCCCCCCCCCTCTTTCTCATCCTTTTCTCTTTTCTCCCCTGATGAGGTCGCTAGAGAAGTCCGATCTATGAAAGCCTCATCAAAACAAGTCCATACCTGTTCCTCTAAAACCATCATGGACCACATCGATACCCTTGCTCCTGCCCTTGCAGATTTTGGCAACCTCTCCTTTTCCTCAGGATCTTCCCCTCCCCTCTGAAGCACTCCCTTGTGCATCCTCTCCTCAAACCCACAGCGGATCCTTCTTGTTAGGCTAGCTATCACCCTATTTCCATTACACTTTTTTTTTGTTGGGTAAACTCCTGGAAAAGCTAGCCTTCTCCCAGATTAACCTACATTCTGATTATGTGAGCTCTCTCGATGACGACCAATCTGGCTTCAGAGCTGCCAGAAGCACGGAAACTGCTCTCCTGAACATCCGTGAAGTCCTGCTTTCCAACCTTGACTCTAACATTCCCTCTATCCTCATCCTATTCGACCGCTCATCTGCCTTCGACACAGTCAACCATATCACCCTGCTCAACTGTCTCTGTGACAACCTGGTTATCACTGGTCAGGCTCTGGCCTGGCTGACCTTTCCTCTCTGATCGACCCTCCCAGGTCTAACTTGGGTCCTTCCTATTTTCGATCTCCCTCTCTACCTGTGGTGTTTCCCAGGGGTCTAACCTTTCGCCCTGGCTTTTCAACCAATACCTGGCAATTCTCACCCCCTGCATTGCCATTTTCTGCTCAAATTTCCAGTGCTATGCTGATGACACTCAGCTCATTTTCAGGCTACCCTCGGCCACATCCTCTCCTTCTCTCCGATTGCCTAACTGCCATTCAAGAATGGTGTGCTGCCAACGATCTTTGTCTATATGCCAACAAGACTGAGATCCTCATCGGTACACCTTCACCATCCTTTCCCCTCACTCTCTGGCTGGCCTCCCTGGGCCCTCCACCTACCCCTACCTTCGAGGCTAAGAACCTCAGGGTCATCTTTGACTCCACACTTTCATTCTCCTCCCACATCTCTGATGTCTCTAAAAGGTCAAACTTCCTTCTGCACCTCCTCAGAGGTACTCTGCCTTTCCTCTTCTTCCCCCAGAAGCTCAATGTCTCCCAAGCTCTGGTTCTCTCTAGGCTGGACTACTGTATTTTTTTTTTTTTAAAAAAAACAATTTTATTGATTTTATACAAAAATAACAACTCAAACCAAACTTGCAGTGGATGCATAATGTCAATCGCAAATAAACATAAATTGTTGTATTCCAGCCCACTGTATCTCCGCGTCCCTCCCCCCCCGTCCCTAGCCTACTCCCCCTCATTTCCAGTCTCTACCTCTTGCGGTGGGGATTCCTCTTCCACAGAACTCATTGAGTCTCCATCATTTGGTCCGTCATGCGAAGGCCCAAATAATTCAGCAATCAGTTGCCTTCAACCCGATAGGGTTCCGGCTTCTTCTTCTATCTCCCCTTTACACGCTTCCTGCCATACCAATGTTTCCGCCTCCGCCCACTTCTGCAAATCCCAACACGTTTCCATTTTGGGTCTATGACATGCCTTCCAACCCATCACAATCCTTCTCTTTGCTAGGACATACGCTAAATCTTTCAGTTTGCTTACATGCTTAAGCTTACATGGCATGGGGAACCTTCCTATCAAACAAGCCCACGCAGTATCCACCTTCATGTGGATCCCTTTGTCTTTCATTTTCTGTGCTATTTCTCCCCAATATCGATCAATGGGCACGCCCAAAACATATGCACCATTCCTGCATTTTCTTCATTACATTTTGGGCACACTTGAAGTCCGGCGTTTTTAAATTTAGCTATCTTTTGTGACGTCAGGTATGCCCTGTGAGTTATATACAACTGTATCTGCTGTAAACTAGCATTTCTCGATACTTTTTTGTGATATCCTTGTGCTCTCTCCCACATCCCATCCCTCATCGGGGCCCCTACTTCTTCTTCCCAGTCCAGCCTAAGTTGCACCACCTCCTTGCCCGCTTGGGACATTTTCATCTCATATAATCTAGATGTTTTGTGTCCTCCTTCTGCTATATCATATATCGTGTTAATAGTGGCGTCTGGTTCCTCCGCCAGTGCCACTTCAGACCAGATATCTCTAATTCGTTGCACCACCCTGTGGTACGTAATATATTGCCCCACACTCAACCCCATTAGTTCCATCAGCTCCTCGAATTCCAGTATCTTCCCCTCCTGCCACACATCCCCCATCGTTGCTATCCCCACCGGTTCCCAGTGTTTCCTAATCATTAGCCTCAGTTGCTTTTCTCTTCCCACCACTGTGACCAATGGGATCTGTGGGGAGCACGGGGATGGCTTGTCCATTAATCGGCATGCTCTTTGCCACATCCCACACCCAAGGCCCAACATCTCCGGGCGGCCGGCCAACTCCGATTTAGGCAACCATATCATCTCTTGTAGAAAGTATGGGGCGCAGTTCCTCTGAAACAGCCTGTGTTCTAAGGTAGGCTCATCAGAGAGCCATTTGGCTAGGTATTGTAGTTGGCTCGCTACATAATAGACTTCCCAGTTTGGTAATTTAATGCCTCCTTTCTCGTATGGATTTTGTAGTTTCCACAGTGCTACCATGTTCCTCATCCCGTGCCATAAGAATTCCCTGCATATGCCGTCCAGCCTAGCAAAGAATTTCCTGGGTATTTGAGTATGGGATGTTCGCGAAGCAGTACAACAATCTGGGCGGCGCCACCATCTTGAGCATCGCCCCTCGTCCCATCATTGCCAAGGGGAGCTTCGCCCAAAACTTCATGCTACCCTCCATTTTCTCTCTGTATTATGCCTATGTTCAGCTTCTACCGTATGATATGTCTACCCCAAGATATCTGAATGTGGTAACCCCCCAGGGTATCTGTAGGATCGGCAAATGCTCTAGCGGGAGCCCTCTATATCTACCCAGCGGGAACATACAGGACTTACTGGGGTTCACAGCGATACCTGATAGTTCTGCAAACCTCTTCATCACTTCCAATATATATTGGAGGTTCTCTTCTGGGTAGCACAAATACAGTAACATTAGATGTGGTGTCTCCCTGACAACAATACCTATTGCATCATGTTGCTGTCTTAAGTAAATCGCCAGGGGTTCTAAGGCTAAAATATACAGCATGGGGGACCATGGGCATCCCTGTCTGGTACCTCTGCTGAGTTGCCACCTTTCAGAAACTACAGCTCCCGTCTTCACTCTAGCTAGTGGCGCGCTATATAACAGTTTGACCCATTTAAGATATCCTGGTCCCATACCATAATTGGCTAGGGACGCCATTAACCAGGGCCATTTGACAGAGTCAAATGCCTTGATCGCATCTAATGATACTGTTGCCATCTCACCTGCATCTCCATTAGTATGTTCAATGACTTGGTGGAGTCGCCTAAGATTATTTGAGATGTTCCTATTCGGGACATATCCTGTCTGATCGGGATGTATTAACTTATTGATGACCTTCTTCAGTCTATTTGCCAGGACCGCTGTTAGAATCTTGCTGTCCTGGTTTAATATCGACAAAGGCCTGTAAGAGCCACAGTCACTACCAGGCTTATTGGGTTTGGGAAGTGGTATAATGACCGCTTCACGTAAGGATTCTGGTAGTTTCCCAGCTTCATATGCTTCGTTGCAGCAGGGGGAGGGGAGAGGGGGGGGGGAGTACCTCCGTTTTATATGCCTTATAAAATTTGCTTGGGGAGTCCATCAGTTCCCGGGGTTTTGCACGTGGGCAACTGCCTCACTACCTCTTCTAGTTCCTCTAGGGTGATCGGGGCATCTAGCTCCTCCCTCTCCTCTGATCTGGGGTAGTCCAATGTGTCCCCTATCCTCGCTGTTGCTTCCTTTCCCATCCGCATACAGGCGTTTATAATACTCTGCAAATTCCTGATTAACCCCCTCTTGTGTGTCTGCTATGCCTCCATCTTCCTTCACTATCGTTCAAATTGGGGGCCTAGGGGTCTCATTTTTATAGAGCTGTGCCAGGACTCTCCCTGGTTTGTCCCCTTCTGCATGTTGCCTTTCGATGTACTTTTTATAATTAAGGTTGCATAATCTTTCCCAGTATACTGCACATTTCTGTTGCAGGCCGAGTACCATTTCCGCATCTTCCTTAGTATTACTACCCTGTTCCGACACCCTCTCTAGCTCCTTTTCAGCTTCCTGCAACTCAGTCAGGATCCCATTCTGCAGTCCTTGGCTATGGCAATCCCCCCTCACCACCACCTTGAAGGCTTCCCAGAGTGTGCCCGCTGTCTTAACACTGCCAGTGTTTATCTCAAAATAACGTATTATTTCCTCCCGCGTATCCTCCCTGAATACGTCGTCTTTCAGCGCCTCTGCACACATACGCCATGTGGGTATCCTTTCCCTCGGGGGTCGGTACTGCCACACTAACATCAGTGGCGAGTGGTCTGAGAGGACTCTTGCTTTGTATTCCGCATGCGTTATTTCAGTCAATAGTTCATGTGTGACAAACACATAGTCTAGTCTAGTATATAGGTCCTGAGGGGCCGCGTAGTGTGAATATTGTCTATCCTGCGGATGGCGTGGCCTCCATGCATCGTCCAGCCCAAAAAATCTACCCATAATGACTGCAGCGCATTTGCAGGCGGAGTGGGTCTGTCTACCTTAGTGTCTGATCTATCCATGTTTGGGTTCAACACGCAATTAAAATCACCCCCCCCCCCACAGCACAGCCTCCCCCACACTACCACTGAGTTTACCATACAGGGTTCTAAAGTACGCAGCCGAGTCCTGATTCGGGGCATAAGTATTTACAATACCTATCTCTCTATTTTCCACCAGCTCTTTCATAACCACCATCCTGCCGTCTGATTCCGCTGCAGAGTGCAACAGCTGGAACGGGACATGTGGGGCACACATGTAATTACCCCTCTTGCATAGGCTGAGTATGCCGCCCCTACTACCGTCCCTTTCCACTTCTTCCGTATCACTTCTAATTTGTCCTGCGTTAAATGAGTTTCTTGTAACAAGGCTATGTCTACTTTCTGTCTGCGCAGGTACATCATAACCTTGTTTCTTTTCAAGTAACTGTTGAGCCCCCTGACATTCCAAGTAACTATCTTAAGGTCTCCCATGGTTCTTCTCGTTTTTCCCAGGGTGTAGGCTCACACCCCAACTGTACACCCTCCCAAACTACAACAAACCACTGCACACAGCCCCTTCCCTCCCCCCACCCCACTCTACCCCAACAGGTACCCAGCTCCATCCCTGGATCCCAGGATCTCAGGCTCCCCCGTGTTTGGTCCTGCCTTGGAACACTCAGTCTAGGATCCCAGCAGGGTGCCACCGCACTATCAGTGACTAAACTCTAGATGGGGGTATAAAGACTAGCTCTGCGAGGCTCCCTAACTAAGCAATAGTCTCCATGCTCACGGATCATGTTCCTTTCCAACCTGTGCATACCCGCCCATAAACTGCGTCAGTGACTGTAATCAAGTCCCATAGTTTTAAGCCACGACACCTTCAGGTGCTCCCTCTGTGCATTACTTATCTCTTCCTTCTTCTCCCGTCTGGATGCCCGACTCCTGGGGGCAGCTTTGCATGTCGAACCACCCCATAGCGTCTTCCGGAGTTTCGAAGAAACAAGGTTCTGTTTTTAAGGAAAACGTATAGCTTCGCCGGGGTTGAGCAACATGTACTTGTGGCCCGCTTCTCGCAGTCTTTTGACAGTTCCAAAGTTCATACGGCTCCGTTGCACCATCAGGGTATAATCCGGGTAGGCAGTTATGTTCGCTGTCCCTCTTTGTATTGTTCCGCCCTTACGAAAGTGTTCGAGGATTCTTTCTCGATCCCGATAGTTAAGGATCTTAGCGATCACCGGTCTAGGTTGGTTGCCGACGGCGGCTTCCTCGTTCGAGCCCTATGCGCCCTTTCCACCGTGAACCCCTGGAACTAGACTCCTCCTGTTATCTCCTGCAGCAGCATAGTCTCAAACTCTGTGGGGTTGGGACCCTCTGCTCCCTCCGGCAGACCAACGATGCGGATATTATTCCTCCGGGCACGTCCTTCCGCCTCCTCCACCTTGCTTTCGAGGTTGCCCACGCACTGCACCAGGGCATGTAGTTCCGATTTGTGTGAAGCACAGTCCATCGTGTTCGGGCCCACCTCTTTCTCAAGGGTCTCAGTGCGCTCCGCCAGTGACCTGACATCTTGTCGGAGAAGGTTGACTTCCTCTTGCACCGCCCCAACTTTGAGTTCCAGCGCTGTTTTCAATTCGGTCACGGCCAGTTCAAGCTTGTTCTCCCAAGCTACCTTCAGGTTGGCGATCGCTGCAAGGACCTCCTGGTTCGTGCCCATGGCGGCCGCGCTCCCAGCAGTGGCCTTGTCTTTGCTCCTGGCTCCTTCCGGGCCGGGCGGTGTCCTGGCATATTCGTCTAGCGTAGGCTGCTTGCCCTTCAGTCTTGGAGGTTTATTGGACATGACGCTGCAGCTAGAATTCGTAGGCGAGCCCCACCACTTGTGGGGTGCAGCCCAAGCGGGGGCAGACTTCTATTATCGCCTGGCCCCAGGGGGGCCATCCCAGGAGCTTCCCGAAACCACATCTTTGCTGCAGGAATGGACTGTGCCCTCCCACGTAACAGCGTGGATCCTCTCTCCGACCCTGCCAGCGGCCTCAGGGCAGCAGGTGCGTTGGCTGCGTCTATGTGTGATGTATGCCGCTCAACACTGCAGGGCTTTATTGCTCTCTGTTCTCACATGGGCCGTGCGCTCTGCTTCATCTGCTCTTTGGTCGAGCGTGGTCCCAAACGCCTTGCTAGTCAAGCCTTTCGGCTGGCACTCTGCAATTTCCCACAGTGTGCACTTACACACATCCTCTTGCTCTGCTTGTTGTCCACGGGCTGCTGTGCATCCAAGGGGATGCCCAGAGATTAACTCTTGGTTCGCCAGCTGTATGTTCTTATTTACACTTGTCCGCCCTTGGTCATAGCACATTTGTCATGGAATACTCTCCTCACTGCCAGGTGTGCAGACCTGCACAATCCACTTCATTGCTTGGCACCCCTTCTGGTGAAAGCTGTTACTGCTGGTCATTCTTGCTTGTGTGAGCCTGCGTCCCACGTTTGTTGTGCTCTCCGGTCTACAGCTCCTTCTTAGTGTTTCTGTCAGGGTCTTTGTATTATTTGGGGTTCACCCCTTTCTCTGGTCATAGACTGTGTATCGCGCTCCCAGGTATTTAGCGTGGGCCCTGGGGTGGACTGCGTTGACCGGCCCCGTACTACAGGCAATACGGATCTCTCAATTCTGGGATCCTATCATGGCAGCCCATTGATCCGTCCCCCTTTCATAGCTATTTACGTGGGGGCTCTTACCCCAAGTGATTGTCTCTGGCAATTCATGGCTGAAGATGCTAGGCCTTCGGGTGCTGCCCGGCATTTCACGCATGACTCCACAAGCTCCGGTGCCTCCCACGTTTGTCCCCAGGCCCTGGCGCTCAGGCCTCCCTGGCCAGTCTCAGCACCCGCTGGGCTTCGCTACCGCAGATTCCGTCACCCTCCTTTGGGCGATCCGGGTCGCTAGAGTGGCCGGTGTCTCCCGCTCCGTCCGGCCCATACTGGCCTGGGCACTGCAGGGGACTCCCCCCTCACGGAGCCCCAAGGCCCCGCAACAGAGCACCAGACACTCGCCGTCAGCTGCTCCCCCGCACTGCGCTCCGCGGCCGTGGCGCGCCTGGGGGCGATCCGTTCCACCCCGCACAGTGTCTCAATAATGGTACCGGCAAAGATCTGTTACCTTTATTCCATGCGTTGCGGGCTGCGGTACCTGCACTTCGGGCTAACCGGGCCCCCCTCCGCTCGGGTCCTCCATCAGCTCACGGGGTGGGCTTTGCATATTCTACACGGCCGCAGCGGGCTCTGTCTCAGCCGCCCCAGCTTGCTTTTTGGCATCAGCTCTGCGGTCAGTTTATGGTCCTTTGTGCCATGTCCGCCATCTTGCTAGTCTTCTAGCCGCGGGCATCCAACTTCTTACTGACGGCTGTAACTTTCCTCTCCTGTTTCCGATCGAACTGTCTCAGCGCTTAATTTATGCTCCAATTGTTCATATATCCATAGATATGCTGCAGGCACGCACGGTATCCTCGAAACATCACTTTTCCAGAGGATCGGTGTCGGATCTACGGGAGCCTCCCAAGGACCCGTCCTCTCACGTAGCCATTTAGGCTGGACTACTGTAAAAGCATCTTTTCTAAATCTACCTGCCTCCACTCTCCGCCCTTTACAGCTAATCCAGAACAGGACTGCGAGACTTGTCTTTGGCCTGAAGCCCTGGGATTGTATCTCTCCAACTCTGAAATCTCTTCATTGGCTCCCAGTGTATGCAAGGATAACATTTAAAACCCTCTGCCTGTCCACAAGGCTTTCTGGAGCTTGGGTCCAAAATGCCTTCAACCATCCCTCCGTAAATACCTCCCCTCTCGAGCTCTTCGCTCCTCTAACTCTAACTCCTTCAGGCTCCCGTCAGTTTTCAAAGAAATTAGCTGGGGGTAGATCTCTGTCCTCTGCTTGGACCTCCATCTGCAACAGCCTTCCTGTCACTCTGAAACTTGAGGAGAACCATCTCCAGTTCAGGAAGCACCCCAAGACCTTCCTCTTTGCTTCTGCGCTGCCCCCTCTCCCCTGCTGATCTTTTTTCTCTCTCAGCACTGTGCACCTGGCCACCCTCTGTCCCCCCGGGTCCAGGTACCTGCTCACCCTGCCACCCTCCTGCACCGCCTCCGGGCCACCCCTTGTACTAGGGTCTGTATCTGTAACCATACAGTCCCCACCATGCTTTTCTTCACTTATCAGTTATACCCTGTCGGTTTAACCCAGCACTTGCCAGTTGCTGGCTGCACTAACACTGTTTATCACCTTATTTATTTAATTTATCAATATTTCTCTGTACCGCACTTTTCCACTTCTCCCCCCTTCCATGCTATTTTCCCCTTTTCCCCTTCCCATGCACTTGTGCGTTCTCAATGTCCCTGGGCCTAGTAAGATCGTTGTTTTGTTCTCCCCTGTTCCCCTTCCCTCCCCTGCCTTGTCGCGTTCTGAAACACTTGTGTATGAGCGCGATATAAATAAAATATATCATGACTTTAGGCATGCCCTCTGGCTTGTTTCTCTGCTCTAGTCTACGGACGATAATGCTCTAAATCCATCCACAACCTCTTGAACACTGAGGATTTTGACCTTTGTATGGTTGATCCCACCTATATTGGTAGACTGATGGCTTCCCAGTAAAGCCCAGTGGTCCACAGCCCTCCTGAATGCTAGAGTGCGTCACCTGTGCAACAGTTGTGAAGAGCACTTTTGGATGTAGACTTACCTGAAATGTTTGCTTTTTAATTTTATTCAAAGTGGACATTCCTGTTTTTAATAAACCTTTCTGGTCCCCTTTAAGCCAATGAAATGTTGATCCATGGAGGGTTGTTTCCTGAACCTGACCCATGCTAATGCCATATCTGACCCCCATTGTAGGTACAATGGTGGGGAAATTAGCCAGGGGGATGGGGGGGCGGGGGGGGTTGAATTCAGTGGACCGCTTCCTTGTTTTCAGCCAGAGACTCACAGCAAAAGGGACTACTGTATGAATGCATTTACCTTCCACTTCCCACTCCAGAAATGCTGCGCTTCCCTTAGACCTTGCTCGCAACAGGAAAAGTTGCAACCCCGAAATCCCACCCCTACTCTTAAGGGACCAAGCTATGTGGTGCTTCTCTATTGCTGCTGTAGATGCATTGTCTGGCTCCCCAGACTGATCCTTTCAAGGCTTTGAAAGAATTCACCAACCCCATCCAACAACTCACAGTGCCATCCATCTGCTAAAGGTGCCGAAACACAGAGAACATACAGCTCTTCCAATACATGATCGAACTGTGCTCTTATTGCCCAGTTGCTTGGATTCTGTGCAGCCCAGTTCAGAGGGAGACTGTAGTTGGTTGCAGAGCCAAAGGGCACATTCTAGAGGTCCTTACAGGGCTGCAGAGCTTCTGAGCATGTGCAGTGGAGGCCAGAATGCTTCTAGCACGACGCAGTTGGGGTCGGAGACATTCGGGTACATGATCATAGGATCCATCTCCACACTGGTAAGCAAATGCATTAGGTCATTCACGTTCCTTTGTGTTAGAAATCTCTTGATGTTTTAGGGCACTGCTGTGCATGCAAACATCTAAATATGGTGCCATAGCATCACCAGAAAATGGTGCATTTGGAATAAGGACTCTGCAAGTTTCCCGTATAGCCTGGACAGAATTGCCCAGGCTATTACAAGATGTGGAAAAAAAGGTATTGATTTAAGACTGGGACACTTTATATTCCATCTGACTGTGAACACTGAGTTGACCTGTTGGTGCAGATTTTACTTGTATATGTCCATAATAACGATACGGCATACCCGCAGCCTGTTGGTTCGATATTACCCAGTGGATCCTTAATTGAACTGCCTAATGGAGGTAGTCGCTAGCAGTATTGTCTGTTTTGGAGACAGTAGGGGTCAATCAAGTGATGCATGTTGGGGTAATTCTTGTGTTACTTGACTCTGTTTTGTTTGTTTTTGGACAGCAAAGAGCCTGGCTGATGGAGGGGCAAAATAATACTTCTAAACTGTTACATTGATTGAATGCTTGATAGGGCCTCATACCGACACTGTATGACAGATTTTCCATATCTGTACTGCTTCATGCGGGTCATAGCTATACTACGAGATGCAGACCTATGTAAACGGTCTGGGGCAGGGAAGGGGTTATAGAGACTGCCCTACCCTTAATGCCTGTTGCGTGGACTTGCCATGCACCAGTACTGTCTAATGGAGGTTATAAGTAAAGTGCTGTTGGGGCAGGAATTCTATGCTGCTTTGCATGAGTTTGGGGGCATGCCTAAAGTGCATGGTTCACAGGCTATGTATTACCCATGTTGCCTAATGGCAGTCATAACACCAAAAGCCTTTTTACTATTTACATGCCGACAAAGTCGACTTTGGTGTCTGTGTTTTGGTGATTTCTGAATTAAGTATGCATTGTGAAACCTAGGCCTCTTTCCCACTATACAGGATTCCCAAATATAGGTGTGTTCTCTTGTACCTGCTAATTGGATTGGGAAACCTAGGCCTCTCTCCCACTATACAGGAACCTCAAATCTGGGTGTGACTCGCCCATATCGGCCTATAGTACTGTGAAACGTAGGCCTTTATTCCAAGCTACAAAAACCCCAAGTCTAGGTGTGTGCTCTCAATCTGCCTATATAGCGTGTAACCTAGGCCTTCTGCCACTAGATAGGAATATGAAGCTAGGTTTACCTCTAATATCTTCCTATTCTATAGTGAGACCTAACAGCCGTCCCAGTAGACGGGAACCTCAAATCTAGGTGTGCTCCCTAGCGCATACCATTTGCCTAACCCCAGGACCTCACCACCTTCCGGGAACACTCAGCTAGCCATATAAGGCAATTGCTTAGAACTGTACTTTGTCCCAGTGAACCGCAAACCCACAGTCTAATTTCAGGAGCCGGTTAGTCCAACGGAGTGCACCTCCCCCCGATCCCCCCCAGTGAAAACCCCTTAGTAACCGGATTGTGCCCTGCTTAAACACTCGGCCATCAGAAGATAGAAGTCCAGAACAATTAAATAAATCACTACCTGGCCAACCACTTTTGAAAACCCTACACGTGGGCTACAGCCCCTGTAACCAAAGTCCGAGCTATCGCACCACCAAAGACGCTAAGGTGCCCCATCAAAGAGCAGGATGCCGCCAAAGAGAAATGGAAATAGAACAAACCAACCTGATGCGCGCCGGACTCCAGAAGACACCGTCACAAATACAGAACACACGCCGGAAAACACCCTGGCAAATGAAACAAATATCACTAGAAGAGAGAAATCCCTATATCTAACACTGTATCTCGCAAACCTCTTCACCATCTCGACAACTCATCAGAACTAATACGTCCCCGCAGGAAGAGAAGAGATGACCCAAGAAGGGCAAGGAATGAAACCAACGCCCTCACCCCTTACATCACAAAAACACGAGGGCAACGCAAGCAACCACAGCAAAACATAGAGGGTGAAGAAGCAGAAGAATTTATCATCAACCCGACAATCAACCTAACAGATAATTTCTGCAAGGAAGCAGAATACATGGAGCACCCAACCAAATTGTAACCTAAACAAAGAAGAAGCCCAACAGAACAACTTCAAGACAAAGCAAGGATTAAAAAACAATTCTAACTCATCAAAAAGATCCACTGCAACCTCAACACCAGATAATGCCACCGAGATTTTAGACCTCCTATGCGAAGGTGGTATCGATATCCTATTCATAACGAAACATTGCTAGACAACTACAAAACCAACTGCATCCCTGCCAACTCCAAATGTTCACAAGTAAAAGGGGGGATACAAAAGAGTAGTACTGGCGATGGCATACAAGGAACACCTCAAATTAAAACAGATGAACTGCTAAACATCAAAAACTGCAAATCCATGATCCTTCACTTAACAGCAAATCCCAAAACAAACCTCAAAATTCATCCTGGTATATAGACCACCAGCATATGATGCAAGTTTTGCGGACGTATTCTCTGAAGCCATCACCAACCTAGCCATCAAGCAGGAACACCTGGTAATCCTCAGACTATACATCTGGTTTGACGACGAATCTGCTAACTCAGATATTACTAGCCAAACAACTAAAGACAATGAAACTACATCAGCTAGTTAAAGGGGCAACCCACACTGCGGGACAAACACTAGACTCAATCTTCATCAACAAAAATCTCATTGCCACAACGCCACCACTACAGATCCTCCTGGAGCGACCACTTGTCATTCCATTCATGATCACACTCCCCACAACAACTGCAAAATAACAGACAAATTGCCAACTATCATGAAAAGAAACTGGAGCGCCGTCGGAGCTAGCAACCTAGAAGAACAATTAGAAATCAACAAACCACTGACAATGACCCTGGACGAAGCAGACCTCTAAATCAAGACCGAACTACTCCATAAATGGATTGCTGGAACGATCGACGGGATCTCAAAAGAAAAACATTTCACCCCATCACGCAAAAGAGCGACAGCAAAATGGTTTACCCTGCTACTCTGCGCCATGAAAAGGAAAAAACAGGAAAGTTGAATTAGAATGGAGGAAAAAAAGATCAGGTGAAGACACTACAACTCCAGCGACAAATCCACTTGTACAAGAAGGAAATCCAGAAGTCCAAAAGAAATACGACAACAGAATCACCAAAGCTACCGGCACTCAAAGGAAATTGTTTTAAAATCTTGCACGCATTAAGAAACTCTCCTGGCTGCCACAACGCTCTGAAGCTTTGCAATGACCTGGTAGACCACTTCAAAGACAAACCCCACCATCCAACAAATCATACAAAGCAGACCAATCGACTGCAGCATGCAACCCATCCAGCCCTTCGAGGATCACCAGAACAAACTCTGAAGCTTCCCCCAATTATCAGTGGAGACATTTGTCAAGCTGATGAGCAACAGCAACAAAGCAGGGTTCCCCATGGATCCATGCCCCCAGACATACATAAATCAATCCTCACACAAGGAATGCCCATGGAATACTACAGAAACCTTTTCAATCGATCACTTGCAACAGGGAAACTACTGCAATCTTTCAAAGCTGCATACATCAAGCCGCTCCTCAAGAACACAGCAGGAAACGTGGAAGACTTTTCCAACTACAGACCCATATCCAACATCCTCTACCCAGCTAAACTACTTGAGACATATGTCTACAGAATAACACAATAATTCTTAGAGGAGCACCAACTGTTGGACCAAGCTTAAGTAGGCTTCAGACCAATGAGGGGAACGGAAATGGCATTGCTCTCAATCTGGGGCAATCTTAAAAAAACGAATACAGACTCAGACAAAAGCACAGCTCTAATCCTTCTGGACCTCTCTGCAGCATTTGACAGTCAACCGTGAAATCATCATTGGGAGACTAGAAGAAATGGGAATCACTGACACAGCCCTACTATGGATTAAATCGTTCCTGACAAACAGGACATAAACCGTCTGGATAAAAACTTTCAAATCTACCACAAGGGAATTCAACTGCGGAGTACCACAAGCCTGATGCCACTAATCAAACTCCTCAAAAAACACGGCCTCACATGCTGCAACTACGCAGATGACACTCGGACCGTCTACAAAATGCAAGACCCACAGGAAGAAAACAAAATGCTAAACTGCCTACAAGAGCTCTACAGCTGGTTGAACACAAACGGCCTCAAACTCAACCCGGGCAAAACTGAAATAATGATCATGGCTAAAAGCGAGGAAAACAATCACTATATCCCATAGCCAACGGAACTGGGTACAGCACCGACTCCATCATTGATAGTAAAAAACCTGGGAGTCTTGAGGGACAACGAACTAACACTTGAACCATAAGTAATTGCCATAATCAAGAAATGTTTCTTCCTGCTACACGCATTAAAAAGGATCCTACCATTCCTCTTTCACCCACAAAACACTCCCCATCATTGCACTCATCATGTCCAGAGTAGACTATGCCAACAGCCTATCCCTAGGAATGCCAGAACAACTGTTAAAAATCTTCAGCACATCCAGAACACTGCGGAAAGACTCCTACTCAGGCTACCATGAAGAGAACACATTACCCCAGTGCTGAAAATGCTACACTGGCTGCCAATAAAAGAGAATAACGCACAGAGCAGTCCATGGCCAGGGAGCAGAGTTCCTAAAGAAAGAAATAAGTCTACCACCCGGCAAGATTACTCGGATCAAGCAACGACATTCGCCTTGTACCTAAACCTTACAACAAAAGAAAACTTGAAGGATCATCTTTAACTCACCTGGCAACCTCGACCTGAAATAACCTACCAAAAAACATACGCAACACAAGGGGTCATTTGGAGTTCACAAAACTACTCGAAACTTGGCTCTTTGCTAAGATGAACTGCAGTGGAACTGGCCCGATCCCTTCCCCAGAAGCAGAGATAACGCCACTTTCCCGCCATGGACTGAGGTCCCGAAATGCAGCCCCTGAATGTCAGAGACGCGCAACTGCTGGACTCGAACCTGCAAGCAAAATGGGCTTGACTGGCGTAGTTTGGTCCGGAGTGCGTCGAGGGTCGGTGAGTACTTGGAAGACTTACCGGTAGCCCCTGGCACATCCATAGACTTTTACACACGTGTCCCCCCAAGGGCCACTCTCCTTTGTTAGGGTAGCATGTGCTACCATCTTATTCCTGGAAATAGCTCTGCGCCCTTGTTGAGACCCTCCTTGAATAGTGGAACTCTATTCTTCATCGCCTTACCCCCCCTTCCTGCAACACTATAGCCCTTTGAAGAGACCTTTTGTGTACTTTAACGCACGATCAAGTGCTGCCACGCTGAACATACTTTTGAGCACAACGCTCCACACTTCGTAGGGATTGGACTGCCTATTAGTTAGGGTTGAGATTCTTGAAGAATTGCCTAAAGTATATTTACACTGTCTGACCCTCTTCTGTTACAGGTTATGGATCTTTCCTTGTTGAATATTCCGTAGGCCAATAGTTACTGTATATATGTTACCTAGTATAGTGTTGTTAAAATTGCTGTGGTTTCATTTTGTGTTCGAGTTAAAAGGCCTTAATAAATGTATATATTTTTTTATACATACCCCTGACTGAGAGTAATTTGTGATGTTGTTTGCTTTGTGTGCACTCATTGTGGACTTTCAATCACCCTCACCCCTCCTGAGACCTAATCTTGACCACCGCCAATGCTGCATTCATTGGACTGGCTTGTCCAGAAGGTTACCCTGTTCCAAGAAACTTGGCTGTCCTTCTGAATCTCTGACCACCAGGTCAGAGTTCAGAAATCCATCTCAACAGGGAGGTTGTGTGACAATGCATGTGGAGGAAGTGTAATTGCCATAACTTACCATCAACATCCTCCCTCTCAAAAAACATCTTTTCCACAAAGCCTAAAAACATAAACTTTACACTCTAGTGTGACCATTGGCAGATCCTGAAATAACTTTCTAAATAAGTGTCATTTACTCGTGGCTGTGTGCTGTGCCGGTCAAATGCAGATGTTAACTTTTTTCTAGGAACCAAGAACAGGGGCAAAAAGAAAATGGAGCATACCTAACTTTCACTATCTTTAAGAACTAAACTAAACTAAAACACTAAGGGTTCTGTCAGAATGTCATTGTAAATCAGTAGTCCACCGTGTTGTCAAAAACCCTTCTTCTGTCCCTTACGCTTTAAACTAAACCCGAGATAAAGTAGGCCTGCTTGGTCCTGAAGAATGCCTCTTCTTCTGAACTGAGGATTAAAGTTCACTTCCAGGTTTTGGTTTTCTCTTAGGGGAATGACTCCACTCCTAGGTCAACATGGTCCTCCAACACAAAAGATAAAGTTCCAGCACTTTCTTTGGCAGACACACTGCCTATTTAACACTTTGTATCAAGTCTTTGCAACTTTGGTTACCAGCAGAATGACTCGCTTCCCCTGGCCTCTCTTATTCATTTTAGTTTCACAGTTCAGCTCTTTCAGTATGAGGGTTCCAGACCCAGGCTTCCCCGTCTCCATACTTGGGCAGACTTGGTTCACTCTCATGCTAAGTACTGCCACGAGGAAGATGGTTTGTACTTCTCTTGTTGGTGCGGGTCCCACACCCATATTTCTCTACTGTTTTGATTTGGTAGATGTGGTTCACTCCCCTGCGAGGTACTGCCACGAAGAAGATGACTTGTAGGGATCTACGTTGTGGGTGCCGGTCCCAGACCCAACCTCTTTTCGTTCTGTTTTTGGCACTCTTAAGTGTTCTACTACCCACTCCCTCCCCTCGCCAACCCCCGGGGCTTCCTCCTCAACCCTGCTCTGTGGTTTAACAGTCTCCCACGACTCTGCTGTGTCCCTCACCAGCCGTCCAGGCAACTCCTGTACATTTGGGGTCATTGCCGGTGTACTGCGGTCGGTCTACTGCTTTCTGCTTTGGGTTTCTCATGGCTTATCCCATTCTTCATTGTGCTGCAGCAGCGACTCTGTGGCATTATGTTCCTTGCAGAATGTGCGTCTTCACTCTACCGCACTGTCCCACTGCGTTGCATGGCTGGACCACTGCTTCTCCTTTTTCCGATTGGTCCATCCACTGCGGACCGGGTAGGTAAGCTTTTGCCTGCCTGCTAGCGCCTCGATCTGCAGCCTCTTCTGGTCTCCACGCCAGACTCCTCCTATGCTCACTACTTCTCCAGGGAGGGCTTCACAGCCGACTTCCCAAAATGGTAAGTTCCTTTTTTGTATTTCTTTTTTTACCGCAAGCAGGCATAAAAGACAAGACTGTACTTTCAAGTTCTTAGCATTGCTCTTCCTGGCTCTGCACCTCCTCCTCGTCCCAATACTTGTCAAGTAGGTCTCCCTTAGGTAGTCCTTGTTCTTCATCGTCGCAGTAATTGTTGATATAAGGCTTTCAGACCTGCAGACATACATGGAAGTATGGGATAGGGAATTGGGTAAAATGGGATAGGAAGGTGTACAAGGTGTGGGGGAGGCTTATCATACCACTTTCTCCCGAGATGTTCTGCTTTGTCCTGCGAGGGGAAGTCTCTTCCCATGAGATCCTCCAGCTGAGTAGCACCGCCATGGCGACTATCGGGTAGCGGCCTTATCGGAGGGGCTCCTCCTCAAGGAGAAGGGACGACTACATCGCAGGATTCGTAACATGATATACATGTGATAATTCTCCTCAAGATACTTTCCGAAAGTCTTGTCTACACTTCTAAATCTTTCAGGCTTTTAACCCAGCCTTGCATAGCTTGGGTTGAACTTGATAATTACCCTTTTCTGGGTTCTCGCTCTATAACGGTCTCGTTCTTTATCTTGTTCACTTGGTAGTCTTATCTCACATATCTCATTTCAGGATTTTATGCCAGACTTCTTTTCCACGCTTCACATTTAAGCTCGTATGGCAAATTTCGCTTCCTTCCATGGTATTAATTTCCAGTCCTTAACTATTTCCCATACAGGGCTGCTTGTTCATCTCTGTATCTGTTTTTCACACTTCCAGTTAAAAAGTTTGTTAGTGAATATTTCATCCTTCTGTCTGGGATGAGTTTCTCACTTCATATCTTGCCCCGGCGGCCTCCTGCTTTTCCCGTTCTCCCCAGTACCTCTGTATATGCTAGGAAATGCTGCAGGGCTCGGCACCCACTCGAGCAGTCGTCTGCGGTATCTGGCTTCTCATGCTTCGGGTTTGTCAGCTTTCCATTCTCTGCTTCCATTCTGGCTGCCATATATGGGTTCTAGCGATGGGGAGCTGCTCGTGCTCCCTGCTGTGATGGCCTTAGCATGCTTCACCGGGCATCCAGCCCACCGCGATCTGGTTGTGGCCACTGCACCACCTGGTACAGGATTCCTGTCGCCTGCTTCACAATTGTCTCCCCGTTGATGTTTGTGCCATGCCTCCGGCATCTCACGCTGGCGTTCCTCGCCTCCTTGAAAATCGCCGGTCTCTGCGTCTTGTCTCTACCTCTAACAGGTGTGATCACGTGAGGGGACCTCTGTCTCTCCACTTGTCTCTCCACTTGATTCGAGCCTTGTGCAGCTGTAGGGCCTAGCTCTCCTCCACTTGGGCTGCTCTCTCCCTCAACCATCCCTAATGGTGGGCAAACTTCACCATCCCCTCTCTTCATGGCTCTTGTCTGAGTCATGGCTGCAAATCGAATGGTGGCTGCAACAGTACTGGACCACGACCAAGATGGCTAACACTGCAAGTTGTTGCGGTGGAGTTAGTAATTTTACCCAATCTATGGCCTGAACGGGAGACTGGGGCATTACCTCCCGCTCCGCCTTCGTAGTCCAAGTCCTCCTGCCTCCTAGATGAGGACTATGCTAAGGAAGTCTTGGAATCGAAGTAATGAAGATTAGTAGTAAGTAATCTGCCAATATTCAGCTGCAGACTATAGTTCTGGGTTACCCAAGCGCGCACACACACCACTATGCTTTTCCGAGCTGCTTTAACGTACAGTTCCATGAACTCTGACTTGTTCACCCGGGTGAATGTGAGACCACTGTGCCACTTGCACCTGTCTTTATGCTTATAATGCTACAATACACAAGGATAGGCTTTGTAGACCGGCATCAGATGCAACAAGAACTGTTATTTAATTTGATAAAATGCCAATAACTTAGAAAGCACACTATCCTTAATGCTTCACCTGCAAATGGAAGCAAACTTCTGTTTCACTATTCTATCTGTACATTCCTGTTCTATGATTCTGATGCTTGTTTTCCGTTTGTTGGTAGACCTAGCTTGGGCACTTTTGGGCAATCCGAGACCTATATATACACACGCTCGTCTTCAGTGAAGTGCATGGCCTGCAGAGTCTCTTAGACCAAGGCAGGAGATCATAAATCCTCTTACAATGTGTCTTGATGCTGCATGTAGGCCTCCGCTGTCCTCAGACACGTACCCAGTCCAGGGGCCCATAGGGACCTCCTGTGGCCCCTGTAGGAGAGATGGACGGCTACCACCATGTGTCGGATCTGCTGACTAAGCGCACAGGGCATATCCTAGTCTGAATGCAGACTAAACTCTAAGCAACTCTAGCACAGGCCCGACTCCTAATTGAGGTGTATTAATTCACTTGGGCCAGTTAACTAATGCAGGAATGAATATGGTTCAGGTGTCTGAGCTCTGTACAGGTCACCCCCTCGGCACCCCATTCCACACGTGAGCTGCACTATTTGGGTCTAGAGTTGTGTGCTCCTAGAAATCAGTATTATGTGGTTTGATGATGGGCTTGAGATGTGCTCAAGCAGGCCCTTGTAATGTGGAGGTTTTTTGCTCTCTAGTTTATATGAAACCACTCCTGTAAATTGATAAGGGCGAGTTTTGTTGAGCCTGCTGATAAACTGCATCAGTGCCAAGTAGTGCGTCTTTGGAAATATGGGGCGCAGGGTGGAGTTTGTACTACTGGAAAGTATTTTAATAACATTTGGAGGGGTTGTATGTCAGAAATCCAAATTTGCCACAATTGCAAATCTCTGAAAAGTGAGCAAAACAACTTTTTAAAAAAATGTTTATTTCCTAGTTTGTCACAGTTGACAGTGAATACTACAGCAGTCTCTCTCAGAACCCGATAGCTATTGCCGCTCGGATAAAAGCTGTATTTTGCTACAAGCTACGCATTCATTGAAGTTGCTTTCACACTGTTTTTAGTCTGTCCTCGCTTATAAGACACACATCCAAACTACCACAACATTCCCCCTGGTAATCCTCTTATTAAAGTGCTTTTGTATTTTATAACTAATCGGTCTTTAATTGTCAAGTCTCTTTCTACCTTCTATGCCTTTCTCTGCCTCTCATCTATTCCTTACTACCAACAAACTATGGTCTAGACACACTATTGGGCTTACAATATGCCAGCACTTAGACTAGACACTCTAAGACCACTAGGCTACTGATGGGCACATAATACATATATCTTAATATGGCAGTTTCAAACATTGTGTTTCTGCTTCCTCTTTCTTTTAATCTGTATCGTGCGTCGGTAGCACACAGGTCCTCCTTTCCTTCCTGCATGTCTTCTGCACTGATTTCAGTCCCGCCTGCAGCCCCTGGCCCACAGCATCTCTAACACACACTTCTCTAAACTCCACCCCGTAACACACGGCATGTGCTGAAATGGCAACTGCGCGGTTTGGACTAGTGCATAACTACTTAAAAAGTGAAACTGCTATGTGGCAGCCCCCAAATGCCCCCTCATCCAGGGCAGCCCCCAGGAAACTCCTTTACAAGTTTTTAGTAGTTCAAACTTGCATAGCTCCAAAAGAGTTCAATACCAACTTAGTCCATTCTCATACCTAGAACACATGGCGTGACACTCTGGAAACAAAGAACGACTGGGAGACCTCCCATCAAGGCACTGCAAAAACCCTAAAAGAATGCCTTCCCTGTCTCCCAGAATATCTAAACCTCAACACAGGACCTCTTCACGCATCAGCCAGGAAAGACAACCGTTCCTCGCCATACTGCAACCAACAGCAGGACCAATGACATTCACCTAAAGAACACCCCACCTTTTTAAAAAATATATCTATTTTATTATTGATTTAGCTGACATTATATCAGCTTTTCAATTTTATGCGTCTTGACATTCCAACTTAAGAGCTTTTAAGAAATTGACAAATTACCAGCACACAAGATATATTGTCACTGACGGCTCGTTTCCAATGCACTCAAAAAAAATACAATGATCTCTAAAATAAATCAGCCGAAGACCCATCAACTTCGGACAAACTGTAAATGTTGAAGTGACTCAGGGGTATCTCGATTTGGACAAAACCGAAAAATTTGATTCTTTGGATATTGCTTTGCGTCTGACTTGTAATTCACGGGTAGGCCACAAATTAAACCATAACCTTAATATGGCATTTCTCATGACAGGAGAAGGAGATTTCAGTAGGTACGGTTCCATCATTTTAACATTTTTTGGGTAAAAAAGGTGTTTGCAGTGATTATTTTTATTTTTTATTTATTTTTTTTTCTGTATTTCAGGCATTTGTCTCGAGTTGTAATCCAGTCACATTTTATATAACAATTATTTGGCTTTATCTGGATTCGAGACTAATGTCTCTATCAAGATATCGGCTCTGCTTAAGGTCAGATAGATTTCTTTCATCCATCTTTGGACAAACACATGGGTAGTAGAAAACAAATAAGTTGACAAAGTTCGCAGGATATTGTTGGATTCTATGGAAATCAAACATTTACAAAATAACGCACATAATCTCCACAGGTAGACGGCATGGAGCGAAACTAGTCCGAGTTCATAACGAAGCCAAGCACTGGGAATACAGTGCGGTAGGAGCAAGATACTATACCAAAATTTGGCTTCTAATTTGTTTAGGGCAATTTGTGTCCAAAAGGATTGGGTTTCAAGGCCATATAGAAGGCACGGGATGGCCTTCTGATGCCAATAGACTAGTGCTGGTTTCACTGTGAATTTGCCATATAGGGATAGAATGATTTCCATCTGAGAAATGGCGGTAGCTAATTTTCGCTCTACGATACCTACCTGCCCAGAAGCATTTGAGTTGCCCTCAAATATTGTACCTAAATAAGTGTAACTTGGTACTATTAAAAGTTTTGTTTCTTTCACTGCCCAAACGAATTTGGTGTGTGCTGTTTTAGAAGCCGAATAGATCACAATTTGAGATTTATTGGTGTTGATTACAGGGGTGTCACGATATTAGTTTCATGACGGTACAATAACCTTCTTGCCAAATGACGGTATATCATGGTTATCGCGGTATAGCAGATGGAGTTAACTAATCTTAACAAATATTTTCTAAAAGGTCATAAATTGTCAGATTTATCATCACAAACAAAACCAGGCACCCAGGGCCAGAATTGGGCTTTTCAACATACTTTCCACTGAAATGCCACCCCTTGCTTCCACCAAACACACGTGTGGAGAGGAGGAGGGGGTGGGGGGGCCTGCTGCGACGGTCAAAGCAAACTGAATAGCTTTTCTTAAGTGGTCATTTAGGCTTTTAGCTCCCCCCACTGGCTACTGGTGAAGATGAACATGTTGCCATCTTGATAACCTATATGCCACAGATCAATGGAGGCTGATGGTAGTATACGCTTGTGTGCATAGACACACACACACACACACACTCTCTCACTCTCTCACTCTCTTTACGTTACAGGCTTTAGTTTACTTGCAGGCCAAAAGGTGTTCAGTAATCACAGACATGTTACCCGTTGGTATGGCAGCAGGGAATAACCACAGAGATGAGTGAATTTCGCTGTGTGACTTATTATATGTAAATTCAGTGATAGAACCAGGGAAATCCCCCGTTGTCATATGTTTAGAAAACATTATCCATTATAAATATATAAACCCCAAAGCCGCCAACCCAAAGTAAACCCTTTTCCTTCTTGCCACTGTATTTATTCTTCCTATTGCTAACATATTGATTTTGTGTCAGGCACGTGTGGTTTATGGAATGGCATTAAAAACTGTGCCAACTGAAACTACTTGGCAGACGGCACATCCAACAGTGCAAGACCAAGACTGCGCAGCACCTGCTTACTGCAGCCTTTCCAAATCAGATTGAAAAGCACACTTAACGGTATAACCCATGTGACGGTTATTATTGTTCAATTAAGTGGTGCACGGTATCTTTAACGGTTTCATGATTTAGGTCTATATAGCTAGTGAAGGCATTAAGTAGCTTTTGTAAACCTAGCAGCGTTCTTGCAATGAGAACTAAATCATCAGCATACGACTGCTTTAATGAGGACGCCATGTATGCGTGGAGAATCGGACAGCACATCGGAAAAAGATTTATTGACATTGTGTATGAAATAATGGAATATTGCTGATGCCAACAGGCATCCCTTCTTCAAACGTCTGGCCGTGGCAATAGGTGTTGATAAAAGGCCATCTAAGTTCAATCTAATGCGTACTGAAGTCTGTGAATGTAGTGCATGGATGATTTGGCGTAGGGTTGCTGGACAGCATTCTCTTTCCAATTTTGACATAAGGATGACTCGCGATATAGAATCAAAAGCCGCATGTAAGTCTATGAATGCAAAATAGACAGATTGTTTGGTTGCATGGCATTGGGCTTTTATTGCATTCAGACATAATAGGTTGATGTTAGTGCCCAGCCCGGCTTTGAAACCGGATTGTTGGGGGTCTCTGTATTGGCCGGACTTAGTCCAGCTGTTGAAGTCCTGTAAAATCAATTTGGCAAATAATTTGCCCGGGGCGTCCAGGAATGCAATTGGCCTTTAGTTCTGCAGTAATGTCCAATCACCCTTTTTGTATATTGGCACGATAATTGATGTTTTCCATGACACTGGTATATTTTTGGTTCGTAGAAGTTGCTTATGTCATTTAGTCAAAATGACAGACCACATGCCTGGATTGGATTTAACAATTGATTGTGAAGGCCATCGGGGCCAGCGGCTCTAGACCTACTGGCTTGTTTAATGTAAAGTTCTATGATTTTGGGAGAGCACTCTACGGACCACTGTGGGGCATAGTTGGATATTAGTATACATTTGTCAAAACCTGGGTCACTGTATAAAGAAGTAAAGTGATCTATCCATTGTTGTTGGCACACAGAATGTATTTGTGCCACAAGTTGGCGAGGTTTGACACTCTGATTCAGTATTGCCCAAGTGGCTGCTGAATTCTCAGTGGACAGCACTTGCAGCATTGTTTCACCGTCTCTTTGTAATGGTTGTGCTTTGTGCGCTCTAGTCCACTGTTTGTACTTGGAACGTAATGAGTTTATAGTTTTTTTTCGGGAAAATGTGCGATGATTTAATAGCCATCCTTCTTTGGGATCGATATTCAGCTTTCTTGGCTTTAACTTCTGGGTCGAAGCTATGAGAGTGTTTACTCCTGATGTGATTTGGTACAAAGATAGGTGGCTGTAAGGATAACAGGGTTGTATATGATGTTGGATGACGACAATCGTAATTTTGGCCAATCATAGTATTACATTTTTGTAGACTGTATGTTGACCAACTAATGCGTGACTTGGCGTTGTTGATTGTCACCTGCTGTAACATCTGTGCTTGATTTCTTTCGGTGTGGTGGGCCAGTTGATGGTGGTGGCCAGTAAATTGTGGTCACTATGGGATTGTGATATGATGTGAAATGATGAGACATTTTTTAATAGATTGTGGTCGACAAACGCATAGTGTATAACGCTGGCTGAAGGTATCCGCTGCCAGGTCGCTTTGGCAGGAATGTCATCCTCAATTGCTCCATTGAGCATATGTAGATTTCTGTCCGACATAAAAGAAACACATTTGGTGTCCTCTTTGGAAAGGGCACTGTATCTGTGTGACACACAATCTAAATTGAAATAGCCTACAATTGTAGTGTCAGTAATCTCTGGGTTCTGGACTATAAATTCAAAGAGTCTATTTAGCCCAGAATAGAAAGCATCACCTGTAATGCCAGTTGGGTTGCGATATATGTTTATGAGGGCGATAACATGCGAGGAGTAAATCATTTTGACTAAAGAAAGAACTTGCAGAATCCCAGGCAGATATGAGAAGGCCACGGTTCTTGTTTACAGCCACTAATAGGCCTGCTGATGGTTGACCTTTGTCTTGTCTAATTGCCGGTAGAAGAATCGTGTCATTATCCCAGATTGGAGTCTCATGTAGCCAGGATTCCTGAAGAGCCAGGATATCATAGATAAGTGCAAAGTCACGAAAAGAGGCCTGTTAATGTGAAAACCCCTAGGTATTCTAGCTTGCCAAAGTTAATAGGGTCTGGGGTGAGGAAACGAATGGTTAATGTGTGTGATGAGTGTCTGCGAAAAACTCAGGATCACTTCGCGTACTGGCGTAAATATTTGTGGCACGCAACTGATGATGTGGTCTAAGGGTGTGCCTTTCCGGGTCTCTAGCCACTAAGAATCCCATATCAAACAGTTGAATCTTCACTTGCCAGATAGTATTAAGTACAACCCCAGATGGTATCCAAATTCTAATGAGAGAGGAAACTTTGTCTGAAAGGAATTCAATTTGCGCGATATCACGTGAAGGGATGTCTTCTAGTTTAGGTACATCGGCATTTTACACCCCCACCTTTTGACTAAGCCTCAGTTTCTCTCCACCGTACTCACCACACAGCTTTAAAAAATCAAAAACTGCAAACCTCACAAATGTACTCTTCTAACAGCAGCTGACAATATTCCGCCTCTGGCCAACACGCGGCCACAATAAAGGCAGGAGGCCGCCCCTCTAGACGCGCAGCCTTCGTCCTGCCTCCTATACTCGCCTAGACCGCGCACAAGCAGGCAGCGCTAAGGGTGCTCGAAACCTGCATCTGCAGCCCAAAAGCACAACAATCTTGCCCTTTCCTCTCCCCGAACTAACCAAACCTACCCACTCTCTTCCAAATCCAAGTGAGCGCCTGGAGACCATCCAATTAGCAGCGGTGCGCTGTACACATCCTAATAACCTCGAACCAGTCACCTGGCGACCCCGTCGTGCATGTTCCACGTGAAAAGTGGTGCATAAGGTGTCTGGTGTAGCACATTGGCCCCGCACAATCTGCACAATATGCCTCTCCCCCTGAACACTGCGGCTAAATAGCTCTTCCTTGGTGCACTGGTTGTCCTTGGGTGTGTTGTATAGTTGTCCACCAGCCACGTTTCTATTTAGGCTCAGGTTCCCGTATTTTCTTTGCTTCTTATTTAATAAGAATCTTTTCTTTCTTAACAGACCAAGATGCTGATGGGGGATGTGATGAGGGAGGCGGCCTTCTCGCTGGCGGAGGCGAAGTTCACTGCAGGGGACTTCAGGTGAGGAGGGGAATTACAGATGGGGGCCGGGCGGAGGGGGTGGGGGATCGTGAGGGAGAAGGTTATTTGTTGGATAATGTTACCTGAAACGACGCTGGCGCACTCAGCCCTCTATAAATGAAGTTAAATGTACTTTTCTCGCTCAAAATAGGACATCTCGCATCAGTCGGACATGGGCGCCATCTAGTGGCCAAATGACTAACGACGGCGTTTGACATCTAGTTTGAAACGTGTGCTCATGTATGACCGCACGTGGGGGTTTTCTGCGAGATTAAAACAATAGAGCATACATGCCAACATTCTGTGACCAAAAATTTGTAGGAATCTTAATGGTTCAAAAATAGTAATTAGCATAATGATGACATTACAGGAAATGATGCCACATCAATATAACATAAACTAGTCACACGCACGCACGCACAACACAAATGCGCACCGTAAAGCAAAATAAACTCGCATGCACACAAAAAAACACATGAACGTTGAAATACACCCATGCAGAGAAAAACAAACACGTAAGCTCACACACTAACCAATACAAGCCCGGTGCATACTAAAACGTACACTATAACAACCCTATGACATGAATGCATTATTAATCAAAACACAAATATAAAAGGATGAAAGACAAAACCCCCATTCAAAATGAAGTTGAAATCACATGCTGGTGTAACAGACGGGTGGACTGGCCTATAGGGAACTGAGATTTCTCGGGGGCCTCTGCACCCTGGGCCTCTTTTGTGTGGTATTTCCAATTTTTCTCATCGGAAAAGTATTGAGCTTGTTGAAAAGGTGTCATTTGGGGCCACTTTGAAAATAATTTCCAGGGCCTCTTTTGGTCCCCAGTAATTATTTCCAAGGCCTTTTAGTTCACAGTCCACTCCTTCACACAGAGGGCAGTTGGGATACCTCCCAGTGCAAGTGGGAGACATGCTGGCAAAGTTGGGGCCAGGAGAGAGAAGTGACTGGTACTGAAAGCCCAGTTGGCTCGTGGTTCTTGTATGCATCTCAACACTGTAAATCAAGGGGAAAATAAATCTAGCACCAGCGCCCCTTCTAAAGTGATAAGTCATTTTTGCCCTTTAAAGGAAGCGGTAATGAAGGGCTCAGCAGCCTGATCCCCATGCCGAGTCTCGCGCATCACGCCGCCTTGAAGTGTCACTGTGGATCTCTGTGGCTGCAGTGCTGCCGGCAGCGCCTCCATTTGCCAGGGCGTGGGGGGGGGGGGGGGGGTTTGGGGGTGGAAATGGGCCCTGCACGCTCTGTGGTAACATATTAAAAGCTACGGCTACAGCCCTTGGATTTATTGGTGTTAAGGTATTGATTGAAAGGGCGCACAGTGCTGCGTGCGTGCTGAGTAGATATTTGTACGGGCGGACTGGAGAACAGGAGGAGGTACGGATTTTACAGTGCAGGGTCCCTGTGTGACGAATCAAACTTCCGAGGCACCAGTGGTCCAGGGATGAATTGCACAAATCCAAAGCATATTCCATCGGCGCATACAGTAAGATCCTACATCATGGACACAACAAGTTTAAAAGTGACCTTATGACTGAGGGAGTGAAGGCGTACTACAGTAACCTGGCTGGCAGTGAACTCAACTAGCTGAGGCACGTCCCGCTGACGCTGACACAACTACCAAGGGTGTGCAGGGCAGAGCCGGAGTGACTGCTTCACGCAGGCCAGGCTAGGCGCACGCCTCTGTCATTAATCAAAATCTGAGATTGGCAATTAACACGCCCCTTGGATGCTGCAGTGCTCTGCTCTCTGTGCCTCAGGCAGACCGGTCTGTAAAATCCTTAGTGCTGTCAGGAAAGTCGGTAGTTGGTAGGACTGCTTAAATAGCGGTATCCTACCGGCTAAATCGGCAGGGTTGGCAAGTATGATAGAGTCCTAACCGCCACCTGTCGAAAAGCTTTATTTTGCATGCACTTGGTGGTAGAGTACTCCCAAGTGACTGAGCCTGTCCCTGATTTTTTTTTTGTTAAACACTTTTTATTTTGCATTTTCATAACGACCACATCAGAATAAAAAAAAAAACAATTCCCCCCCCCCCCCCGCCGTTCCTGGGCATTGTGGTATCCAATTGGGCCTTTTCCCCTCCCATGTACATCTTGCGGTGGTAGCACCTTATCTTCCCATCTCCCGGATACCCATTGACGTGGTCAGCTCCCCACTCTACCTCTCCTGCCCTCCATCCCCTTTGTCTCTTTGGCAGATATTTTACGGTGGTTACAGATCGTTCGATTTTGACAGGTTGTCCAATAATTGGCCCCAATGTATAGTTACCTCTGACCCCTCTGTGTCAGCTCCCATCCCCTGCAGTACACCCAATTCAGCAATTCCCTATCTGCAAGCATCCATCAGCCATCTGGATATTGCTGGGCCCTGTGGATGTTTCCACGCTATGGCTACTCGTCATTTAGCCAACAGCAAAAACCGTATCATCTTGTTTCGCGTTCTGTGTTTGCTTCCCCCCTGGGACTGTCCCCAAATGCATATTTTCGGGTTACACTCCAGTTGTATCCCCAATAGCCCATTCACCACCTCAACCACCTTGACCAGTACACTGCGATAACCCCACAATCCCGTACCATATGCCAAAATCCTGCCTGGCCCCTCCCACATCTTGGGCATTCATCTGGCAGGGTAGTGTTCATCGCCTTCAACCTGGTTGGGGTCACATATGTCTTGTGCAGGATATTAAATTGGATCTGTTGGAATCCAGCATTTCGTGACACTTTTCGGACTGATTCCCATATCGCCTCCCATTCCTTATCAGGGATCTGGTAACTCGTATCCGCCTCCCATTTCTCCTTCACCTTCGTTTTAGGTTCCCCTTCCTGTAGCGCCTTGTAGATGCGTGAGATCCTGGAAACCCCCCAAATCCCCCCTGTTTGTTCCATCAGTACCTGCAGTGATGGACTCGCTTCCGGCTCCTCCGGCATTCCGTCCCATAATTCCGCTAGTCTACTGACTATTGCCTCATATGCCAAGAACAAGCCCTTCGGTAGGAGATATTCCGTGGACCGTTCCGTGAAAGTCAAATCATTTTCCACCATCGAACAGGTCTCCTATTTTCTCACACCCCTTTCCCTGAAGCCTCTGTATCCCTGCTCTCCCTATTGCCTGGTGTAGTTTTAGGTCCACCCCCCAGGGCAAACCTCCACTATAAAGCCCTATCAGCCCTTTCCTCTGAACATACTTTTTCCAAGTCTCCCTAACCGCCTCAAGCACAATCGAAGACCCCTTGTTCCCCATTGGGTGACAAAGTAGTTCTGTGCTCTGTCGATGTGGCGGTTGGCTCCCCACTAATCCCTTCAGGGTCTCTTCAATTTTGTCCCCATTCCAATACTGATTGTAGCTGCGCTGCAATAAAGTATTTCTCATAGTCTGGCAGGTTTAACCCCCCTCCGCTCTAGACCTACGCAGTATCTGTAAGGATACCCTTCTCCTCCCCGTGTTCCACAGCAGTTCCCCCACCTAACCATCCAACATTTTGAAGAATATCTTCTTCACTACGCATGGTATAACGGTGAAGAAGTAAAGCAGTCTTGGTAAAATCACCATTTTACACAATGCTACTCTGCCCATCAGGGAAAGCAGCAGCAGGCCTTTCCAGAATTGTACGGAGTCCCCTATCCTCGAGAGTGCCTCCCAGTATTATGCATAAAGGTTTCTTCCATTTCGTGGAATATTTGGATGCCCAAGTATTTAAACGACTCCCTTTCCCATTTTATCCCTGTGATTGTGAGGTCTCGTGTGTGGCATCCCCGCAGCCTTCCCAGTGGGAATAAGACTGATTATTTCCTTCGTTGATGTGGAAGCCGGACATGTGGCAGGAATTCTTCAATATTTCCAGTAGCGCTGGTAGATTCTCTCGCAGGTTGGAGACCTATACGAGGAGATCATCCGCATATAGTGACAGTACATGTTGGATCCCCACGACCCTTATCCCCGCCTCTGCCATTTCCTGCCGTAAGAATTCTGCTAGGGGATCCAGAGCTAGGGCAAAGCGTATCGGGGACGCTGCACAGCCCTGTCTAGTTCCTCTGCCCGGCGCCCACTTTTGAGATGCCCATTCATTCGTCCTAATCATTGCCATCGGTTTGGTATATAGCAGGGCCAACCATTTACAAAACCTATCCCCAAACCTAAATTCCTTCAGCACCCGAAATAGCCACTTCCACTCCAGCGTGTCAAAAGCCTTCATGGTGTCTAAAGAGGTGACCGCCAGGGGCTGACTGTGGGATTTGACCTGGTCCATGAAATGATGCAGCCGAGTAATGGAACTGGATGAGTTTCTGCCCCCTATAAATCCGCACTGGTCCGGGTGAACCAACTTCGGAGCCACCCTTGCCAGTCTGGCTGCCAGTACCTTCCCCAAGATTTTCTCATCCACATTTTGTAAGGATATGGGGTGATATGACATGCAATCTAGTGGGTCCTTTCCTTCCTTCAAAATCACTGTTGTTATTGCATGTCTCAGACTCCGGGAGGTTCCCTTTCTCAAATGCCTCATCATATACCCTCTTGAGTTGTGCGGCCAGGAGGTCTATACATTCTTAGTAACTTGGGGAATCCATCACTGCCAGCGGAGGTGCCCTTCCTCATGGTGCGTACTGCCCACCTAATATCACCCTCCTCTATCGGGGCATCCAGTTTTTCTTTCTTGTCCTCCCCTAGCTTTGGCAATCGGATCATATCCATCAAATCTTCCACATCTATATCTACGTACCCCCTTGCGCTTTTGTACAGCTCCTTGTAAAATTCTGCAAACGCCCCATTAATCTGTTCCTGGGTACTCCCTGTCTAACCCCTTTTAGTCTTGATTTGGGCTATCCCCAGTTTTGGACCTTCCCTATTTAGCAGCCAGGCCTGTAATAGCCCCGTCTTGTCCCCTTCACCATGCAATCGGACGTCTCGTTTACTGTTATCAAAGTGTGCTAAATCCGCTAGTCTTTTGGTAGAGCTCCAGGTCCTGTACCAATTTCTCCCCCACTTGAGTGCCTTCCCCTGCCTTCTTATCTAATTCCGCCTCCTGCTCCTCTACTTGATGTAGCATTCCCTGTAACATTTTCCTCATCCCCACTGTCGTAGAGAGACACAATCCACTTACGTTAGCCTTACACACCTCCCAGAGCACTCCCATTGAGTCCACAGACCCCTCGTTTAGTTGTAAATAAGATCTAATCCCCTCACATATTTCATTGAGAAAAGCCCCATCCTTTAGTGCGTCTTTCTGCATTCGCCATAGCAGACGTGGGGGTCTTCCACCTCTCCTCATTAGTTTAACCACCAGGGTTGGATGATTCGAAAGGGTGCACCCTTAGTATTCTGGCTCCTCAAATTGTTGATAATATTCCCTCCCCGTCGGGAGGTAGTCCAGGCGTGAGTAGGAGCCATGGACCTCCGAGTAGTATGAGAACCCCCTCTCCTCGCCATGCTTCTCCCTCCACATTTCCACCAGGTTCTCCAACACCCTATGGAGGGATGCTGTCATCTGTTTTGTTTTTTTTACTAGGTCCCCTCTCTACCGTCCCATCCAGGTGCACATCTAGATGACAATTAAAATCCCCTCCCCACAAGATCATTCCCCCTCTGTAGGCCCCAATCATGCCTAGGACTCCCTATCAGCCACATTCGGCATATAGGAGTTCACCAAACATATCTGGCGTCCCTGCCATATACCCACGCCCTCCACCGTCCTCCCCACTTCGTCCCTCAAGACCCTTTCCACTCGTAGCGGTACTCCCTTCGCCCCCCAAGTCGGCACTCCCCTAGCTTGAGTCGAGTAGGATGTACCCCATACCTGTCCTCCCCATAATTTTTCCAGGGTCACCAGGTCCCAGTTCCCCCATGTGTTTCCTGTATCAAACCCACCTGTATTACTTGACGTTTTAGAAATTCATCCACCCTTGTTTTTTTTTTTTTTTGTCTGGACCCCAGCCCTCGGACATTCCACGTGCCAATTTTCAATCCTCCCCGTTCTCCCATCTTAATGACCCACAAACGTGTCCCATCCTTCTTTCTCGGGACCCCAACCATGGTTTGTGAGCAAATCCCCTCCGGGTTCTGCCCCTCCCAATTCGTTGACCCCATGACAAGCCTATCCCACCTCCATCCCGCAACTCGTGGGCGGCAGTCCGTGGCGTCATCTATGTGTGTGGTTGCTCTGTATTGCCCCGTCTTCACCTTCCCGGTGTAATGCCCCCTTCTTACACCTCCCTCCCTCCTTTCCCCACTGATTATTTCCCAGCACCCCTGTATGTGTTCAATGCCACTTCTCTTGCCATTCTCAGTCCCCTGCGCCTGACGGGGTCACTCCTGTGCTCCCTCCATCTCGAGGATACCCGTTTCAGAGAGTGGCATCCAGCCAGTCCCATACTTCTTTCGGCGACGTAAAGAACTAAGATTTACCCCCTGACCGGACCTTCAATTTGGATGGGAAAAACATCTATCACAAGTTGAGTTCACGGAGTCGGCGCCTCACTGCATCGTATGCCCTCCATTGACGTTGTACTTCCAGCTTGAAGTACGGGAAGATGCGTAACTTTGTGTTCCCAATTTCGTAGAATCCTACTATGCGGGCTTCCTGTATGATGGCATCTCGATCCCTAAAGTTCATAATTTTGGCCACCATCACTCTCGGCGGGGTTCCTGGAGGTGGGTATCTGCCCGGCACCCTGTGCGCCCTTTCCACAGTAAAGAACTTGGACAGACCTTTGATCCCCAGTACTTTCAAAATCATGTTCTCCACGAATGGTTCCGCACTGGGGCCTTCCTCTCTCTGGGACTCCGATCAGGCGGATTTTGCAGCATCTGGATCAGCCCTCTGCATCCTCTGCTCTTGTATCTAAGGTTCTGGTCGCCCCCACCAGTCCTACGACTTGGTTCTTAAGGAGTTGTATGTCGTCCTCCACCGTGCGGACCCTTTGCTCCACTTCTGTGACCCTCTTGCATACTTTACAAAGGTCAGCTGTGACCAGGGAGACCTCTACCGCTAAATCTTTGATGCTCTCCTCTAGGGAGGTTCTAATGGTTTGAATTGCCTCCATCGGTGAATCCAGGGTCACCCCACTACCCCCTTCCCCTGTTACTCCTTGCTCCGTGAGTCGGTCCCTCCTGTTTCTCCGATTTGTCTCTTGACTGTATATTTATCCATCCATTGCTGCCCCTTGTCCTTGTTGACTCCATGCAGGCTTTATTTAAGATTGCGGTCCCCAAGTCCTCACGTGTTCAGTAGTGTGTTTCTACCACGCGTCGCCTGCAGTCTGTGGTCGTCCCCACTGACTCTGCTTCCACCTTTTTATGCCTGAGGTCCAGGGCGTGTAGGTATGTGAGACCTCTGCGGGTCAGTAATGAGTGCAGTTTACTATCTCAGTACCGCCTGTGGCGTGCCCATATGCCACCGTCATAGAGTGGCAAACTGAATGGACCCCTCATTCTGGGTTATGCTTCCAGAGGTTTCTTCACCCCCTTATTCCTCTTATGGGGCACCATTGATTTGTCCACATCTAATGGGGGGGGGGGGCGACCTGTGACCGTGGGTTGATGCAGAGGTCTAAAGCTATTGTCTGGACTTGCTGTGCGTCCTCCTTCCTTTCCCCGGTATTAAAGGTAGTCCATATGTGATCTCCTCCACAGCCTCACCCTCCCTGTATTATGTGTGCATGGGAGTTCTCTGATATGTGGGCTCATGGGGGGGTGGGGGGGCCTGTCGGGTTATAGTAGCCCTCTGCCATTCCTGGGTGGGGGGGGGTCTCCTTGGTCAGAACTGTCGCTCCTCAATGCTGGGGCCCTTTTTGTTTCCAATCCAGCTGACCAGATAGATGCCAATTGCCGTCTGCGTGGTTCTTGGCCTGTCCTCTCACCACATCAACATCAAAGCTCTGTCCGGTCGTGCCTCCACGCTACTGTGGGCTGCAGTGGTCTCTGGTCACCTGTCAATGGTTCCAGCGACCTCCATATGCCGGGTGGCAGTTTCCGATTGCTTTGACTCGCACAGGAACGTAGGCGCGTTAGGCGACCTGACCCCGCTGGCTCCTGGCTCACCCCGCCCGCCTGTCCGTTCCACAGCGTGGGGAGCCTCAGGATCTTGCTGCGGCACCCAATTGGCAGGCAATATGTTCCTTGCGTGGCTCGGACCGAGCGGGACACTCTCTCGTCCGGGGCTTCCACCCTCTGTGTTCAAATGCTGTCTCCTTCGCCCCCTGCGTAGGGGTGCCAGTCGCCCCCTTCAAGTGTTCAAGCATGAGCACAGTGCACCTCAGTGCTTGGATGTTCGGCGGTCTTCCGCGGCTCTTCCTAGGGAAGTCCGGTGGCCATCTTGGGAGCTCTGACACCGTGTCTTTGTCCCCCTTCTTGCCGCGGATTTGGGAGGCTTCTCCTGCACGGTTCGCCTCCGCAGGGATGTCACCCACATGGGCAGAGGTTCTGTTGAAATTGGCTTCAATTCTTGGTTATTTCAAGGGGGTATTTCACAGGATTTAAGCATGATTATTCCGGTGGCACAGGAGCTCCTAGAACCTACGTGTTCATAGCACGCTGTTTAGCGGCGCTCACCTCCCCTCATTTCTGAATGTACGTCAGTGTCATTTTATCCTGCAGAGCAGCTCGGTGTGAAGTTGGGCGAGCTCCTGATATAAGGTGCCCTAATGGAACACCCGTTTGGCTGCCCGTTACTGCCCTGATGCTCTGTGACGGCAGTCCGCGCACGACGCTACTCAAAATCGGAACTTTGAGGCACCTCGTGGGTGATCAGTCGAGCCCCTTCGTGCAGGTGCTGCAGGAAGTGCCGACGATTCTTTTCTTGGTTGTAGGAGTGACAGCAAAAATTACAGTCAAAAATATATGTGTGTGAATACATATGTATGTATGATATAGATTTCTTTTGTCGCTTCTACCTGGAAGGTATCCTATTATTATTATTATTATAATATCACGTATGGAGCAACACTCCACTCTTTTAAATCATGCTGCGTGAATTTCTTTTTTTAGGGTACACTTAAAATATTCCCTTCTGTCTGATCCATGTTTGGCGCTAAGCAAAATAATGCACAATGAGGAATTTGTCCAGGTTGAGATAATTTGGACAAGTCTGAGTTGTTTCCTGGTTCTAGTGTTTACAATGCAGGCCGGGGACTACAGCTGTTCCATCCTATCTTAAGTCAATGATTTCTGCTTAATCGTTATTAAAATAGCTCGGCTAGTTCTGTATTTAATAAGGCTGACGTGTAAAGCACCAGACTGCATGCTACGTAGACCTAACCTAAGTGAAATAGGTATAGAAACAGGTTATGAATGGCTTGATTCACTCTGAAAGGGTAGAAAAGCCCCTGGGAGAATGCCTGTGTGCAATATGATTCCTAGGCAGCCCGGCAAAGCAGTTGGGCTAAAAACATCTAGGCCGCTTAACACGGGGCACCCACCCCCCAGTCCAGAGCAGAAATGGCTGCTGTGGATATGTTCACATCCAGGAACTCCACTGGTTCACCATACGTTACAATTTCAGATGCCTGCCTCCTTCCACAGATCATTAACAATTGATTAGTGTTGTGTGTTCAGACGCCTCCAACCATATATATTTGACCGTGCAGGTGCAATGATTGTAGCGTAGCACGGTGGGTGTTGGCGCCTGCTGCAGTAAAGTGTTTGCTCTCTGTCCGTTTTAAATTGTGGTAGGGCCTCAATGGGTCTTCATCGTTTCGAGGGCAATAAAAAAGATGTAATAACACAATCGCTCCAATGAGAACCTAATGAATGCACTAGAAATGTAGAACTAGCGTATCAGAAGGCCGGGAGGATCGTTCAGGGGCAATGGGTTTGACTTGGAAGCAAGACGCCGCATAGTAACATAGGTTTGAATCCCGGTCTCGCGCTTAGAAACTGGTCTCCGGTGCTAAGCGCCTTGTAAAAGAACAATTATCATTTTGGCAGTACACGCCTGCAATGCGAAAGGTGTACTGTTCACAAACTGCCGTCTATAAGATCCAGTCCCCCCATGCATACGTGTAAACAAAGGCAAAAAATGCAGTTTACTGTGTGCTAGGCTAGGGGTATAATCCGCACGAGATTTCCCATGTGGGCCAGTGTTCTTTTTACCTTGCAGTGTTTAGCCAAAAATGAGTCTGCAGGCAAAAGAACATTTTGAAGGCCATTTAAATTGGTAATGTTGACAATCTACTGCCAAGCGTATCACTCCTTCATTTACACTCTTCCCACCAAATCCGCACAAACGGACTCCTTTGTGGCCCAGTATAGTTCGAGATGTTCTACTAGTCCCGACGTTTTGGCTCGCATCACTTGTATGCCATATGGAAGTTTCATGTTCACTTCAGAAACGTAGCAGATTTGTTGGGAGGTTTGGGGCAGACGGCCATTATGAAGGGTGAGCGGGATGTGGCTCTTGCTTGACATGGCGCATCTCGAAAGCTCTAGAACAGGAACTAAATTCCAATGGCCCTGAAGGTTCCCGCCATGTGCTGGACACGGTCCTCCAACCCTGGCATTTCCGTCCACTGCGGTTTGCATTCTTGAGCCTCTAGTTTGGTTGTTTCCCATAGATTTAGGCTTACAAATCAGTCAAAGCACAGTGCTGTTCGCAAAGACCGGCAGTTGGGATTGAGAGATGTATTCCCCAACACCATGTTGGGCATGTGGTCCTTCCCACAGTATGCTTACTGCACTAGAAATGCAGAACTAGTGGTACCAGAAGGCTGCTAAAAATCCCCTGGACTGCTCACACGTGACCCTGTGTTTGGTATTTGCCGGCAATGGAGCAGGGCGCAGTTTTGCGTGTATGCGTGCAGCAGTTTGATAACCCTCATGTCGGCAAAGAGTGGTTCAAACTGTACTTTTTGTTTCTCTGTAGTTCGGCCCTTGTAGTTTTGTGTTCCAATTTAAAATGCAGGGCTGCAAGTGACATATCAAAGGAGGCAGTGCTGGAGTTTCTGCTGAATCTGTCGCGGCGCAACTGGAGATGCTGGCACACGCATCTACGAGTTGTAGGAATAAGACCTCTTTTTTTCATTTTCTTTAAAAGGGGTCCTTATGTTATGCATTCTGTCAGTGCCTAAAAAAAGTTACTTTAGGCAAACACGCATGCTTGATATGGTTTTCTTCCACACATATATCAGACCAGATGTGGTGGTATTTGGCTTTAAAATGCATATGACCCATCAGTGTTAAGAACAGAACATTAGTATTTATATGGGGATTGACACATGAAACACTCCTTATTGATTAATTTGCCCTCACGATGCATTTCCCTTAGTATCTGCCTGACCACTAACGAAAGAGCTGCAAATTACACTTTGGTGAAAAACTGACTTTATGAAGCTATAATTGAGAGCACAGCAGCAGGACGTTTTCATGGACCCCAGTCACATCCCTTCAGACTGGACAAGGACTTCAGCGAAGACTCTGTTAAATATCTTCCTTGAAGCTGTGTCCTTGCCCAGCCCCTTGTGCCACAACCCATTCTTTATTGGGGGGGGGGGCTTGGGACCCAACGTGCCCATACAAACTAGTGCCTTTGTTTCCTAGAGCAACTTGGGAAAGTCAATAAAAAGGGAAACGCTCACGACTGTCTGAGGTTCCTGAGCTCTTTGGGAAAACATTTGGAAAAAGAAAAATGTACCTGTTGAAACTTAAAGGCAAAGCCCAGCTGAGGAAAAAAGGCCAGTAAAGTGTACACAGTGAATGCTGGAATTTGAAGTGACCTTGAGAAAGCAATTGAAAAGAGAGCAGTGGAGGCCGGTACCTGGAGAGCAAGTTCATAGAGACATGAGAGAGATAATGACAACCAGTGCCTGTGGGAGTCTAAACCTGAAGTCCCCAGAGACATTGCATTGGAAATTGGAAACCGTGCACGCAAGGACTTGAAGGCAAAGTCCCCAGAGACATTGAGCAACTGGGAATCTGTGCATGTGGGAGCCTAAACCTGAAGCTCCCAGAGATGTTGAGAAAATGAGAATCTGTGCATGTGGAAAGTAAAGCTAAAGTTCCCAGAAACATTGCATTTGAAACGATAGCCAGTCCACAGTAGGACCTGCACACAAAGCTCCTAGAAACAGCCAACAAAAAATTGAAAGAAAACCAGTGCGCATGGGAACCTCAAGCCAAATCCCAGTACAAGTTTGGATTGGAAGGAGCTGTTCATGGCAACCTTGTGAAAATAATCTAAAGTAGAACCAGTGTGAGTTGGAACTCAAATGCAAAGTTTCCAGAGATGTAGATAAACCGCCTGTAAAGAGAACCACTATATCCTAGAACATAAGGAGAGGGCTCCTGGGTACATTGAGAAAAAGGATTGAAGTAAACAAGGATGCATACTGGAAGTTCGACAACGTTCCTAGAGCCCCTTGAGAAGTGATTGAAGGGAGAAACCATGCATACTGGAACTATCAGGATACATAGCTTTCGTGCTCTCATCCTTACAGGATGGCGGTTACCAGGCCCCTTAATCAGCACCGCCGCCCCTCCTGGACTAAGTGCCCCAGAGCACAGTGGGCTGGTGACGACAACATCACATATGCTGAATCAGGAAGCCTGCGGCAAACCTTGAAAACACCTGCATTCCAGAACTCGACGCGTCCCAAGTTAAGCTGGTGCTGCAAGTAGCTCTGGGCATCTTGGCTTCCTATGCTCTCTTCCTTGCACAGGTTTTGCTATCTGGCTTGGTTTATTTTCCCTATTGGCCATGGCGATGTATATTGTATTACCTGGCTTTGTAACCCTGCATTTCTCCTGACACCTTCCACTGGATTTTGCCTTTTGGCTTTGGCGACATATTTTGGATTACCTGGCTTTGTGACGCTGCATTCCCCTGACATCTACAGTTTGATTGTCCCTCTTGTTTTTTTGGTATGTCTTGGATTCTGTGGACATTGAGACTCTTCTACTGGCAACTTCCGGCTTTGGATTTCATGTTCCTATCTCCTACTCTGTTGAGTCTTGCATCCTTTTGCCGTCTGGGTCAGTTCCCTTGCAAACTGATTTCTTTTCCTAGTTCGCAGTCAACTATCCAGCGGCTGGTTCCCTGGTCTATGAACTGATGTATTTCTCTTTACTACTCGGGAAACATAACTGTAGGTCCAACTGTTTCCTGCACTCATAAAGGCAGGAGATTGAGATTTGGGGGCGTATGGGGGGTTTGTTAATGGTGGTTGAGCCATTGTTTCATTGTGGTAAAACGTTTTGTCGGTTTCTTTCCTTGCAGCCTGGGAGTGAGTCTTTCGCTGTCTCGCACCTCCCACCTTTTCGTCTGAGCTGCCTGTTTACTGTGTGAAATTGCTTTTCGTGGAAAGTCAACCTGACACAGGAAACGTTGGGCCACCTTGTCTTATGGTCATTTTCTGGGCCTGTTTAGGGAGCTGCCCATCCCTTCACACAGGAAGTTGAGGTCCCAAAGCGTACTTGAGCAGGAGCCTGAGAGACAGAAATCTGTTGCTAATAGAGATGACAAGTTTAGAGTTCCAGATGAGTTGATTAAATTAATTTCTAATAAAAGTATTGATACGTACCTTGCACAATGCATTTATTTTAAAGTATTTTATTGGCATTTTGTGTATATAAGAAACAGTGCTGTACAGCGTAATTTAATGAATGTTGCATTAGTACTGGCAGATCAATTGGCGGATGTAACTATAGATCAGAGTGGATAGATAGATAGAAAGGAAAGAAGCAAGAACTGTGATAACCTGCACGTGTCGTGCAACAACAATTTAAGTTTTTTAAGAAAACTTTATTTATTGTTGCAATCAGGTACAGCACATACATGTATACAATCAAAATTGCCATCAGTACACTGTACACAATTACTCTCCTTCTGTGTGAGTTTTCGAGTTCAGCTTTGTCTGCTAAATATTGTTTGTACCTGGCCCATATATTTCTAGGTCTGGAAGAGGGCATTACCGAGTCTATTTACAGCTCCTCTGTATCATTTGTCCATAGCTTATCTCTGTCCCAGTCCGCCTTTGTTGGCGGATTTACATTTTTTCACTTCATTAATATTGCTCTTTTGGCCATTAACAGACTCGATCAACAATTTAACAGTTTAACAAAGGTCTCCGTCAGTTTTCCGGCGTAAGTTTTTGGGTGTAGTTCATGGGGGTTTGCTGGGGGAGGGCAATTGGGCGAGCGTGAACCCGGTTGAATGGACCAGGCTCTTGATTGTTAGGGGCTCTGCATTAACGGCTTGTGATGGGCTTCGCTGCTCAGGGTGGTTTATCGTCCGAGGGGTGGAACATCTCCCATATCATCGTCTTCCAAGCTTCAAAAGTTATGCTGGGCTTGTCTTCTATTCTGGATACACTCTCACCCCATACTCTTGTTTCTGCTTTTGCCCAGTGTTGAAGCTCTCTGTACCATGTGTTGTATTGTGGTCCACTTGTTTTTTTTCCATGCCATGGTTATTGTTCTTTTTGCCAGTATACATGCCATGTCCATGAGTTTAGTCACGTGTTTGAACTTTGCTAGTCTGGGATACGTTCCCAGTAAACACTCCTTGGGATTCCAGTGGTATCTTACTATACCTGTATTCCTGCAGTCTTGTTCGACTTTTCTCCATAGTGCTTGCGCTTTCTTGCATTTGCAGAACATATGAGCAATTCCAGCTTTGTCTGTGTCGCACCATGGGCAGTGGGCGGTTTTCTGATTGTTGAAGCTAGCTACCCTGTCTGGCGTCATATAAGTGCGGTAAAGGACGTTTAGTTGTATTAGCTGGAATCTCGCATTCCTGGAGACCTCGTGGGGGTATGCTAGCGCTCTTTCCCATTCTTCCTCTTTGATATCCACCTCCAGTCCATTTAGCTTTCAGGCCCTCTCTCTTGGGATTGGGGGTGTATATGAGTTGGTTGTATATTCTGGAGACAAGTCTCCAGCCATCTCCCAGTTCGTATATTAGTGTTAACAGGGGGTTTGCCTCTGGTTCCTCCGGCCATGTTTCCCATTTCGTTTTGGCGGCTTCTCTGATTTTTTTGGTACCACAGGAATTGGCCTTTGGGCAGACATTCTTTGTCCATTAGTGTTTTAAGATCTCGGAACGTTCCGTCTTCGTGTAAATCCCCCCCATGTGCATACACCCCATCTTTCCCAGTACCGCACTGTTTTCATGTCAGCTATTGTTTTACAGATGTCTGCCGCCACTGGGACCTCCAGGGAATATGGGGATTTTAAGCGCAAGAGGGTTTTAGTTCTGTTCCATACTTGTCTTCCGAGTGTTATCAGCATAGGAGGGTTTTTCAAGCAACTCGGAGGAACCCATAGTATTTCCTTCATTAGCATTGGTGCAATTAGTTGTCCTAGCAGTCTAGCTTCTGTGGTGATCTTGTCTGAGAGTCATTGAGTGACAAAGCTCAGTTGTGCAGCTAGATAGTATTTCTCAAAGTTCGGGAGCTGGATGCCTCCCTCTCTGTGGTAGTGTTAGTGATTGCATAGCTAGTTTGTGTCTTGCCGCACCCCACAGGAAATCTCTGATTATTGTGCCCAGTGTTCTGAAGAAGGGTGGTTTTATGTAGTAGTGGATGTTTTGGAAGTGGTATAATAGTCTCGGGAGCACTATCATTTACCTTGCACAGTGTATAGCCCTAAACTGAGTTGCCCCATATACCACTGTGGCCTAGGTAGAGCTAAGCACACCATATGCAGAGGTGAAGTATAAGGATTCAGTGTCTTTGGACTGACCTGAAAAAGCAGTGATGTCTCCTCCACTGTTTTGTCTGATGTTTGTAGCAAATAGACTAAGCCCACAAAGTCTCCTATGAGCCCTATGGGAACAGGGCAACAAGGGGTGCTTTGTGGGCCAAACCCAAAGGGGGAAAAACCCTTGTCCACAAGAATGGAGAGCTGATGATTGAGGTAGGATCCCTCTTGTATAAAGCAGATGGATCCGCGGGAAAATAGCCTTCAGATGGATGGATGGATGGATGGATGGAGAGATGATGGTCAATCAGCAAGTTAAAGTTAACGCCAAGCAAAAATAGGGGGCTCGGAAAAGAGGGAGCCAATATTTAATGAAGCATGAAAATCCCAACAGGAGAGCTGAGAAAAAGGAGAAGGGAAGAAGCAAGGAAGGGAATACAGGTTTGTGCCGGCAGCGCAAAGCCGTGGCTTGGGAAGCGGAGTAAGTCAAGGCAAGAAAGAATCAGGAATCGGGTAAGAAGAGAGAGTAAACAACAGCTTTGGTGCCCGAAGGTTTGAAGCGATGCAAGGTGCTCACCTTTCTGTAGCAATATATTTCGGTCCTGTGAAGAAGTCCACGATAATGTCATGATGCCTACCCCCGGAGCACCAGGCCAGGCCCAGCACCCCCGGGAGCAGGCATCACGCCCCCGGGTAAAAGCCCAGCGGCCCTTTATAGGGGCTCTTTGGACTCTGTCCTGGTGCCGTTGGCGCCAGGCTCATGTTGGATATCAGTCCTGGCGCCATAGGCGCCAGGCTCATAAGGGGAAGTGTTTGGTGCACTTACCTGAAGCAGACCACGCTGCACACTCACCTGATGCAGACCATGCTGCATGAAGAACCAGGCCAAATGAGGCTTAGGAGGGACTATTTTTCTGAAGGAACTATTTTGTCACTTGGGTGGGGCTGTGGAAGAATACTCACCTGGAACTTCTTCCAAGGCTATTTAAGCCACACCCGGACAGCCACACGTGCTTCGCGTTGTTCTGCATCCCAGCAGCTGAACGCTCACCGTGTCTGCTCCTGCACCTGGACTCCAGCCACGCCCGCCTCGAACCGGGAACACCTGTAAGGGAATAAGAGAAGAGAAAGGTGAAAACCAAGAACTATTTCAACCTTCTTACCTGCATCCGGAATCTTCACGCCAGCATTCCTGAAGGAAGACTTCCATTTAAAAGCACCGCGTTGCTCGCTGCAGCGCCGCGCTTCACTCACCTGTTCCCGAGACACCGCCCGGTTCCATCGCGGCTCTCAGAGCCGGTCGCCACATCTCTGCACCGCACCTAAGGGAGAGAAGAAGAGACAAAAGGTGAGCAAGGGAACACAAGAGGAAAGCCGGATTTTCAGCCATATTACTTACCGGCTTTTTTTGGTGAGCCATTCCACATCTCGGGTCGGCGCCACATCTCTGGCAGGTACCACACCCCGGCCCCTATGGGGAAAAGACAAAAGACATTACTGGGGAATTATAAAGACATTTAGAGGGGTCGACCTCATCACTAACTCACCTGATTTTACCCCGGCAATTTAACCCCTCAACGCATCGCCTATGTTCTGCACCTGAAATAAAGGACAGAAAAAGACAACATAAAAGGAGGCTCACACTTGAACTTTTGCATCTTCATACTTACAGCCTATCGCTCAGTAAAGTCAAGTGGATTTGCCAGCGCCATTCTGAAAACCAGTGAAGTAACTGGACGAAGGCGCGCCCCTGCACCAGAAGGAGGATGGAGAGTTCATCCTTCCAAACCAATAAGGTGATCTTAAACCGGGGGTTTTGGAGGAAGTCAGAGGAGAACGAAGGGGAAAGGGGGGGAGCAAGCACATTATTCAGCAGACAGTTAATCCCCTTTCTCATCTGCAGAAGGATATTCCTACGGGCCAGACAAGCAAGATTTGGGGGTCCTGTTCAATCGGTGGTCCGAATTCTGCGCATCACGCTTGAAGAGGCCACAGCAACCCAGTCCGGACCAGAGCCTCTGTGGGAGCCAGGTGAGCGTTACAGAACGCGAAGCCCTCTTACAAATTCCCACCCAGGCGCTATGGAAACTTCCGAGACTGACCAGTTGGCCCAACTACTGGGGGAATTACGGGCCGAAGTACACGCCGCTCGTCAAGAGACTAATGCTCTAAGGAGGGAAGTGATTGTAACAAAGGAAAGAGCTGATGACCTGGCTAGACAGCTTTTGCAAGGTCAAGCTGGACAAACTCCTTTACCCGGTTCCGGAGGGAACCCCGCTCCTGTGCTTTCCAGTAACCCGGTGCAGATTAATCTACCTGGAAACATGCCGCTGGCCCCACCCGAACGCTTTGCTGGGGAGCCCAAACGATTCGCCGTATTCATGAATCAGTGTCGTTTGCATTTCCTGTGCAGACCTGGGGCCTTCCCTAATGACCAGACCAAGGTAGCCTTTGTATTGTCATATCTCAGCGGCAGTGCTGCCGATTGGTCAGTTCCACTGGTAACTCAAGATGACCCGATTCTTTGTGATTTTCAAAGATTTCAAGCAAGCATGGAAAGGTTATTTGCTCGTCACTCCCGGGGCAGGCTGTAGATGACGAACTTCTATCTCTGCGACAGGGCAATCAAGACCTCCTTTCCTACATTGCAACCTTTAATAGACTAATTGTGGAAATTGGGTGGCCAGAGGATAAAAGAATCACGTTATCTTATCGAGGTCTACGCGGAGAACTTAAAGAGGTCCTGGCCCAAGTTTTAAATCCGCCCCAAGAGTGCTCAGAATATATAGACTTAGTGGTCCAATTGGATCACAGACTGCAAAACAGAAAAGCAGATCGGTCCAAGTTTGAGACCCGGGTGTTAGTCAAGACCCACGCTAACCTCAAGGGGGCTGAAGCCTCAGAGCCAATGCAAATCGGAGGAGTTAAAGGACCTTTAACGCAAAAGGAACATGAAAGAAGACGGCAGATGCACTTATGTCTTTATTGTGGATCCTCTGGACACTTTCTAGGAGATTGCCCGGCATGGCCACCCAGGAAGGTGGTAGGAGCCGCTGAAAAAATCCATGAAACCTCTGTATCGGGAAACGACCCCGCCCGACAAGCGTAGGGGTCCGCTTGCCGAGCTTGAAAACGAACTCTCAGACCTCGCATTTCACTGTGCCAATGGTCCTCGTAGATCCGGAACAGCCTAAGCGGTTGCATGCAATAAAGGCATACATCGATAGTGGGGCTATAGGAAACTACGTGGATCGTGAATTGGTCTCCAGGATTAACCTCCCCCTGCGTCCTAAAACCAGTAAAGATGTTATCACCACAGTCGATGGAACCGAAATTGCCTCGGGACCGGTAACACATTCCACAGCTGAGGTAACACTTGTAGGTCCGGACGGCCATCGGGAGGCAGTTGTGTTTGATGTAATCAAGGCTCCACAGTTTCAGGTTATACTCGGAATCCCTTGGTTAGAGACACATAATCCTCGAATTGATTGGCGAGCGAAGAGAATAACCTTTCCAGAGTGTGCACGAACCTGCTACCCAGAAAATCTGAAGGTCAGTCTAGCATCAGTAACCTCTGTCTCCATGCAACTACCTCCGGAACACCAAGACTTCCAGGACGTCTTCCAAAAGGAACAGGCCAACACGTTACCTCCTCACAGATCGTACGATTGCCAAATGGATCTGGTGCCCGGTGCACAACCCCTTTGTAGCAGGATTTATGCCCTTACTGAGCCGGAGAATCTGCATTTGAGACAATATTTAGATCAATACCTAGCCAATGGTTTCATTCGCCCGTCAAAGTCTCGGGCATCCTCGGCTTTGTTCTTCGTGCCAAAAAAAGAAGGCGACCTTAGAACTTGTATCGATTTACCGCGCATTGAACCAGATAACTGTTAAAAATCGTTACCCTCTGCCTTTGATCCCTGAACTCCTTGACCAGGTGAAGGACGCTTGCATATACACCAAGTTAGATCTCCGGGGGGCTTATCATCTGGTACGAGTTAAAGAAGGCGACGAATGGAAAACGGCCTTCCGTACAAAATATGGACTATTCGAATACCAGGTGATGCCTTTCGGGTTGTGCAACGCGCCTGCTGCCTTCCAATTCTTCATGAACGATGTCCTTCGGGAACTCATCGACGTCTGTGTTGTCGTGTATATCGATGACATTCTGGTGTACTCCTCTTCGGAATCTGAGCACAGAAAACATGTCAGGGCTGTCCTTGAGAAATTGCGCCAGCACAAACTGTTTGCAAAGCTGGAAAAATGCGTTTTCCATACCACCGAGGTTGAATTTCTTGGATTCATCCTGACACCTAAAGGGGTCCGAATGGACTCACGGAAAGTGGATGCCATCCTCAAATGGCCATCACCTAGTTCGGTGAAAGGTGTCCAAAGCATGCTTGGTTTTGCCAATTTTTATCGCAGGTTTATCCCAGAATTTTCACGGGTGGTGCAACCCATCATTGCACTCTTGCGGAAGAATAAACGTTTTGAATGGACCAAGGAAGCTGAACAGGCCTTTCAGGAATTAAAAGCTAAATTTAAGTCTGCACCTATTTTGAAACTTCTGCGTCCTGATCTCCCATATATAGTTGAAACTGATGCATCCAGCTTAGCCATGGGAGTTGTCCTGTCTCAGAGAGACCCCGAAACCAACCAACTGCACCCCATAGCATTTTGGTCCAGAAAGTTCTCGCCGCCGGAGATAAATTATGCAATCACTGATAAGGAATTATTAGCCATTAAGTCCGCCTTTAAGGCTTGGCGGCATTATCTTCTTGGCGCCAGGCATACCATCACCGTGATCACTGATCACCGAAATTTACAATATTTAAAAACTGCCAAGGCTCAGTCTTCACGACAGCTCCGATGGGCTTTATTCTTTGCTGAGTTCGATTTTGTAATTACCTACCGTCCTGGCTGTAAGAATGGGAATGGGAGAAATGGACACAAACTCAGAACCTGTGCCGATAATTCCCTAACAAAGAATCTTGGGGATAACCACTTTACAAACCCTTGAAGACATTCAAGTACGGGTAAAACTATTCCTGGACTCTTCAGCCTTGCAGGATTGGATCAAAAGGGGGTCTGCCTTTTCAATCAACGATGGCTTACCTTACTTCCAAGGTCGTTTATTTTTGCCAGAAAAGGAATTGCAAGAACTGATTTCCCGTCATCACGATACTCTGATGGAAGGACATCCTGGCATTGCCAAAACAGAGGAAAAAATTAAACGACAATTCTGGTGGCCGTCCTGGCGAAAGGATATTAAATCTTTCGTGATGTCCCGTGGAGTTTGCGCCCAAAACAAAGGTCAAAAAACAAAACCCGCCAGTCTTCTTCAACCCTTAGACATTCCACCAGCACCTTGGCACACCTTGTCACTAGATTTTATCACGGACCTGCCCTTTTGTAATGGATACAATACTATTCTGGTTGTGGTGGATTTATTTTCCAAGATGGCCCATTTTATTCCGTTGAAAGGATTACCTTCAGCTTTTGTTCTTGCCAAGGAATTCCTCGAAAATGTCATCCGTCTGCATGGATTCCCGTCCATACTAATCTCCGATCGGGGAAGCCAGTTCATTTCTCGTTTTTGGAAAAAGTGTTGTCAACTGGCACAAATCGACGTAAGACTCTCAACCAGTCACCACCCACAGACCGATGGTCAGACGGAGAGAACAAACCAGACCCTTTAACAATATCTACGATGTTTGTTGCACCAATCGGAGGGTAATTGGAAGGACATTTTATGGGTGGCTGAATATGCATACAATAACTCGATACACTCTGGAACTGGTCAGAGCCCCTTTTTTACCCTATATGGACATCACCTTCGTACTTCAGACCTGGACTCACCTTTGAGCCTCGAAATGCCCGCAGTGGACCATTTGCATTCTACGATTACTCAAGCCTTCAAGGATGCTACTGCACACTTACAACATGCGAAAGGGAAATACAAAAAGAATGCAGATCTGCATCGCAAGGAGGCGCCTCCATACCAAATAGGGGATCAAGTATGGTTGGCTACCAAACACTTATCGCTCAAGGGACCTCGGACTTTTAATCCAAGGTATTTAGGCCCTTACTCGATCAAAGCTATAATTAACTCAGTGGCAGTCAAGCTAGATCTACCAGCTAACATGCGGATTCATCCCGTCTTTCATGTGTCGCTTTTGAAACCAGTGCAACCAGGAACCAGATTAATAAAGCCACCAGAACCAATCCAGATAGATGGGGAGCCTGAATTCGAGGTGAAGAACATTTTGGACTCTAAGATCTCAAAATCAAAACTTTTCTATCTAATTGATTGGAAGGGGTACAGGTCTCAGGAAAGATCTTGGGAACCCAGCGACCACATACATGCACCTCGGCTAGTAAAAAGGTTCCATCGGAATTTCCCGAACAAACCGAAACCTCCTGGGGAAACGGCCTTGGGAGGGGCCTTGAGGGGGGGGGGGGAGTGCTGTCATGATGCCTACCCCCGGAGCACCAGGCCAGGCCCAGCACCCCCGGGAGCAGGCATCACGCCCCCGGGTAAAAGCCCAGCGGCCCTTTATAGGGGCTCTTTGGACTCTGTCCTGGTGCCGTTGGCGCCAGGCTCATGTTGGACATCAGTCCTGGCGCCATAGGCGCCAGGCTCATAAGGGGAAGTGTTTGGTGCACTTACCTGAAGCAGACCATGCTGCACACTCGCCTGATGCAGACCATGCTGCATGAAGAACCAAGCCAAATGAGGCTTAGGAGGGACTATTTTTCTGAAGGAACTATTTTGTCACTTGGGTGGGGCTGTGGAAGAATACTCACCTGGAACTTCTTCCAAGGCTATTTAAGCCACACCCGGACAGCCACACGTGCTTCGCGTTGTTCTGCATCCCAGCAGCTGGACGCTCAGTGTCTGCTCCTGCACCTGGACTCCAGCCACGCCCTCCTCGAACCTGGAACACCTGTAAGGGAATAAGAGAAGAGAAAGGTGAAAACCAAGAACTATTTCAACCTTCTTACCTGCATCCGGAATCTTCACGCCAGCATTCCTGAAGGAAGACTTCCATTTAAAAGCACCGCGTTGCTCGCTGCAGCGCCGCGCTTCACTCACCTGTTCCCGAGACACCGCCCGGCTCCATTGCGGCTCTCAGTGCCGGTCGCCACATCTCTGCACCGCACCTAAGGGAGAGAAGAAGAGACAAAAGGTGAGCAAGGGAACACAAGAGGAAAGCTGGATTTTCAGCCATATTACTTACCGGCTATTCTTGGTGAGCCATTCCAGATCTCGGGTCGGCGCCACATCTCTGGCAGGTACCGCACCCCGGCTCCTATGGGGAAAAGACAAGACATTACTGGGGAATTATAAAGACATTTAGAGGGGTCGCCCTCAACACTAACTCACCTGATTTTACCCCGGCAATTTAACCCCTCAACGCATCGCCTATGTTCTGCACCTGAAATAAAGGACAGAAAAAGACAACATAAAAGGAGGCTCACACTTGAACTTTTGCATCTTCATACTTACGGCGTATCGCTCAGTAAAGTCAAGTGGATTTGTCAGCGCCATTCTGAAAACCAGTGAAGTAACTGGACGAACGCGCGCCCCTGCACCAGAAGCAGGATGGAGAGTTCATCCTTCCAAACCATAAGGTGAGCTTAAACCGGCGGTTTTGGAGGAAGTCAGAGGAGAACGAAGGGGGAAAGGGGGGAGCAAGCACATTATTCAGCAGACAGTTAATCCCCTTTCTCATCTGCAGAAGGATATTCCTACGGGCCAGACAAGCAAGATTTGGGGGTCCTGTTCAATCGGTGGTCCGAATTCTGCGCATCATGCTTGAAGAGGCCACAGCAACCCAGACCAGACCAGCGCCTCCGTGTGAGCCAGGTGAGCGTTACAGATAATCCTGGGCGCCATCTTGAAATGCGCTAAAACGTTGCCGGAGTTCCTGCTGATCGGCCCAAGTCGCAGCCATCTTGGATGTTACAGGATCCTGTGGGGATGTCTCCTTCTCCACTGATGCTAAATAGACCAAGCGCTGGCAGAGCTCCTGACAGAATGCCCCTTCTGAGGAGGCAAGGGAACTAGCTTCCACAGATGTAATCTGTGAAACCTTTGAAGGAGCCTGGGGGCATGCATAGCAGATGCGGGATCCCAGGTGCGGTCTGTAGGGCTGTACCCTTTTCAGTCCAAGTATTGTAATTGACCCTGATGGTACCTGGAATCGCATATGGTCTTGACTTCGTACACTGGTCCACAGGTGGTGTTGATCGGAGCTGGAGGTCTATGGACCGTTCTTTGAAATGGATCAGGAACATGCGGCTTCAGCTGAGAAATGTGAAAGACTGGGTGTATTCCTAACCAGGATGCAGGCAATTTAAGGTTGAAGGCTACTGGACCCACAAGTTGACAGATCGTAAAGGGACCAAAAAAGGGTGGGGCCAATTTGGATGGAACTAAATGTCTTGGAAGATGAGATGAAAGCCAAACAAGATCACCAATGGCCAACGCAGGTGTTTGCAGTCGTCTTCGATCAGCTTGTTTGTTGCTGGAATCTCTAGCATCTGTCAATGATTGTAGGGCTGTGGCATGGTCTGTTTGAATCTTGTCAATGAGTTGGTTTACCTAGGGGGCTTTAGTATCTGCTGAGTTAACGGTAGGGACACAGGTGGGATGAAACCAATAGGTACATAAGAAAGGGCTGACTCCAATAGAGGTATGAATTGAATTGTTATACAAAAACTCGGGAAATAATTCGGCCCAATTGCCATAGGAAGCTGTGGTCAAACATCTGAGGTACTGTTCCAACGACTGATTTAGCCTCTCCGTCTAAACGTTGGATTGCAGATGGTACCAAGAAGTCAGAATCCTCTGAATACCAAGCCTTTGACACAATAACTTCCAAAACGTGAAGTTGTACTGAGGTCCTCGATACGATAGGACAGTGCTTGGCAATCCGTTGAGGCAAAAGATGGTTTGTAGAAAAACTTCAGCCATCTGTTCAGCAGAGGGTATTTAAGGGAGCGTGACAAAGTGATCCAACTTAGTGAGCAAATCTATAGTCCCCATGATTGTAGTCTGATTGTTTGAGAGGGGTTGTCGATGAAGTCGGTACTAATGTGTTGCCTGGGGTGTGAAGGTAGGGAACGCAGTGTTCATTTGCCTAAAGGCAGCCTGCAAGCGGTTTTAACTTGTTGATAAACGATGCAGGCAGGTAGATAGTTCATGACTTCTTCTTGAAGATTGGGCCACCAGAACTGTCTCTTGATGATCCCCAGTCACACAGACTCCACAATGACCTGCTGTCTTGGTATCATGGCACATGTGTAACACCACACATTGCAACGCAGAGGTGGTTATTTATAGGTTCTTGCCCTGGATTAGCAGACCTTGACCCTCCGACAAACCGTAATGCTCGATGACAAGCGATATGGTTGGCTCTTGAAGTATGGTAGCCCTTCGTATCCGTTGTTGGAATGTCATCACCGAAAAGAGGAATGAAGCTTTAGGCTGTTAACATATCCCGTTGGAAAGACTCCTGCACTGGAATCCATACGGTATAGTGCATCTGCCAATTAGTTTTCAAAACCGGGTAGGAATGTAAACCGCAGATCATATTGGGAAAATAAATGAGCCTAGCGAGCTTGTCTGCTGTTCTGACATTCTTGCTGTTGCAGTGCCTTTAAGTTGCGATGGCCTGTTCTGACAGGTACCTGATGTCTAGAACCTAGAGGAAGATGTCGCCACTCTGTGCAGGCCTTCTTTATAGCCAAGAGCTCCTCTTTCAAGACTGTATAGTTCTGAACGGAAGCGGACAACGTCTTAGCGAGCATCCAATTGCCTATGTTTCTATCGTTCCACAGTTGTTTGAGAACCACTCCAACAGCAGCATTAGATGCATCTGTCTCCAAGAAGAATGGTTCATCTTGGTTCGGAAGACATATTATGGGAGCTATCATGAAATGTTCTTTGATATCATGAAAAGCCTTCCTAGCTGTGTCATTCCATACGAAAATGGCTCTTTTTGAGAAGAGCAGTCAGCGGTAGGATCTTCAAGGAAAGGTTTGGGATACATTTTTTATAAACAATTACAAATCCCAGGAATCTTTGTATATCCTTTACAGAACTGGGTTCTTTCCAGTGTAGAATGGATTGAACCATAGCCGGATCCATAGAACTCCCTTCTAAAGACCACACAAAACCTAGATCTGTTACCGAAGGTTGGTGGAATTTTTATTTCCAGTTTGGCATAAAGATGTTTCTGAAGAAGCCGTGATAGTACTTCAGATATGTGGATGCAATGTTCTTGTGGCTTGTTGGAGAAAATCAGGATGTTGTCAAGTTATACGACAACTGAGTGTAACATGAAGTCTGAGATAAGAGTATCCATGAACTGTTGCAAAATAGCTGGGGCATTGGCCAATCCAAAGGGCATAACACAGTATTCGTAGTGGCCAAAGGGAGTGCCGAATGCGGTTTTCCACTCATCGCCACTACGAACCAAGTCAGTCCTATTCGATTCTGGGGTTTTCTGCACTGCAGGTCATCGGATTTCCTGAGTCCTATGGCAGTGGGTTGTTCAGTGGCTATGTAACAATGTCCTACTGTCATCCCAGGGGAAGTTTCGTTCCCAGAGCTATTACTGCCGGGTGAAGCTGGCGTTCCTGTGTCCTCAGCATGTCCCTGCAGGCGGTGTACACAGTTGGGGGCTTCCCTTCAGTGTCATTGTTGCAGCTGCTACCATCGGTGCCAGTTTCACTCTCCCTGAAGTGGGATCTTCCCATCCTCCCTCTCCCTTTCTGACCGTGTGTGTCATCAACCCTTGGCCTGTCCTCCCTCCTGTCCTCGATACCCCAATCATTTACATTTTTATTAAATCTGTCTAAATGAAGTCATAGTGGTGCTTTCAAGCCTTACAGGTTTGTAGAAAATAACCCTGTGGGTTGGACTATCTACACTGAACTTACTATTGTTAATAAGAATACATTTATTGGTAGCGCTTGCCCAGGCAATTTGCAGTTTTAGGCAATTTAGCCAGCTTGCACTGCTTGTGATGTTTTTGATTGTGGGTGGGAGTGCTGGGGAGGGAGGGGGGATTGGAGATTTTCTTTAACCCTGCAATTCTCTTCAAATAGCACCACAGTGATCCAGAACGTCAACAAAGCCCAAGTCAAGGTTAGAGCGAAAAAAGACAACGTGGCAGGTACTGTTTTTCCATTTAATACAGTATCTTTTTATTCAAATGTGCTGCTTTAAGAAATTGACATTTCTGCCCCTTTTTATCTTCTCTGCTCTTGTGTTAAAAAAAGGGTGCCTTTTACAATTCCTGGTTGTTTGGGTAGTTTTTGCTTCTCCGTGACTTTATAAGTAGAGTGCGCTACATTGAAGAGTCTGGTCCACCTGGATGCCTGATGTAGAATAACCTTGTTGGCTCACAGACAAGTGCCCGTGGTTTATCCAAGTTGATTGTTGGGCAGAATCTCTGATTCTCTTTTTGATGAACATGTCTCCTGTGTGAAGTGAGGTGTTTTCTGTTGTTATTTCTGGGTCTTCTTTAAAAAAAGAAAAAGGCATTTTATTCATACACGTTTCCCTTTTCCCTCCATTGTATTTCTTTAACATATATTGAATGATATTAATACATTTGTCTTGTATAGTGCCCTTCTGCCATTTGATTTGGCCTCGCTGTATATAACTTTTTAAGAGACGGGATGGAGGGGAGGCAGTTTGTTAGTTGGAGAGGCGGATGCAAAACCTGTGACAGTTGCAGGTCGGAAGTATCTGGTTCTTGTAACAGTATGGTTCTCTGGGCTCCGTGTAGTTGTTTGGGAGTATGTGACCCCAAAGGGAGACCCCAAAGACTGAAAAGTGTAAAGCGTGCTTAGTGTAGAGTTGTCTGCTAATTTGGGGGTAGGGAGAGTGGGTTAGAGCTGGAGAGAGGAGCATAAGTCATATCCTGGTCGTATTCCAGAGCTGTGGACCAGGCCTGTCATTTCCTCCTTTAGGGAACGTTCAAGTATGGTAGAAGGTTGAGGTTTTAGAGGCTGGTTGGTTAGTTGGAAGTACACATATGACTGAAGAGTAGTTGGAGGGGAGGGGTAGACCTAAACTTAAAGGTGGGATACTGTCCGATAAAGCAGACTGGAGGCTTGTTGGATGTTTTCAGCGGCAGTTATTCGGTTCCCTTTTGGCTGAATGGCTTCTGATCAGAGTAGAATTGCTGGTTTGCTCTGTGGCAGAAAGAATCTGTGCTTTCTGTAGTTTTGCGTTCTTGTTCATGGGCAGAGGATGAGGTGAGTATGTCTATAGATTGGGTGTGGGGGGCCCTAATGGGGAGCAGTGAGAGATGCATATCGTTTTGAAGTGGATCCACTTTCTGATTGGATACTAGTGCAATGATCGGAGTACTGTTTGTGTGTGTGTGTCGGGGGGGGGGGGGTAATAATTTGGCTTTCACATTTGGGGCTCTTTGTTGTCTCTTGAGAAGATAATACAGTAGTCCAAGATGGGCATTTGGCATGATCCAGTCTTGATCATACAAGAGAGGTGACTGCTATGTTTCCATGTGTAGAAGGTCAGGTAGAGCATGATGCAACATAAGATGCAGAGTTGGAAGAAACGGCTCCTTATGATAGCTTTGACCTTGAAGGTAAATTAATACATAGATTTCAGCTTCAAAAGTAGGTACAGCGAACAGTGATTCAGTTACACCATAGAATGCTTTCTCTGAAAGAAACAAGACACTGCACGTATATTGTTAGGTCTGTGATGCATGTATTCTCTTAATGCAAACAAGTTGATTCCCCCTCTGCCATAGATACATCAGACTTCCATCTGAGCAATACTCTTGGCTACAGAAATTAAACCTTTGCAACTGTGAGTATCCCCAAAACATACTTGAAACCGGGATGTCCTTTCCAGAAGCTCCAATGGGTGGTGAATTGTAACCAATGTTAAAGTTTAATTGACATCAGTCTTCCCGCAGGTTCTTTGGGATTCTTACTTCAAAACTATTGTGGTTCCTCTTCTCCCCATCCAGACTCCAATTTACTTCTCCCTTCTTTGAGGGAGTCTCTCTCTCTCCCTCTGCCCCATCACCCCACTACTTTTGGGAACCCACCAGTTCTCCTTTCCCTTTTCTCCCTCCTGGCCGCTCTACTTTGGAGCCTATTCTAGTTCTTTGGTCTCTTTGACTTGTACTTTCCCTCCCTACTTTAGGTTTCTTCCTTGATTTGCCCTGGCTCTCTTCGCACTGGTGTTGTCATCGGTTATTTTCTTTGGTGGGTTTTTCCTGCTCTCTTCTCTTTGGGTTGCTCTTCTGTTCCCCTATTGGGGTCCTAGTCTACCCTCCTTGCAGAGTTATAACTGATCCTTCTCAGGGTCAGTTGCTTACTACTTTATTTCCTTCCCCGCAAGCCAGAGAGTTTTCCCTTCTGTCTTTGGTTCTTGAGCTTCTTATTTTCAGCTCAGTGTCCTCCAGAGAGCCCTTGATTTTTAGTGGAACGTGCCTCCTATGGGCTAATGAGTCCGGGCGGTGGCCTGCTTTCCCTCAGTCCATACAAACCCTTCAGGGCTACCATCCAATATTTTTTTCTCTCCCGTCAACTCCCTTTTTCTCTTTTCTGTGCCTATTCGCCCCTCCTTCGTATGTACAGGTTTTGTTTTCCCCTTTAGGCCCCTTTCTGACGCATAAGGTCTCTCGCAGCCCCCGCCTTGACTTGAGTCGTATTTGTAGCTATTTCTGGCCTTTCACGCTCCTTCTTATAGACTTCCTAAATTTGTCTGCTGCCCTGTTCATGGTCCCTTCCTGTCAGTTGTTTTCATTTAGAGACTTTTCATTGGGGTCTGGCTTCACAATTTGGACTCCACGAATCTCTGGTGTGGCTCATTACCTCGTTAGGCTTGGTCCTCCTCTCCTGGATACTTTCATTTGTAACAGTTGTCCTACTCTCTGCTTTCTCATACTACAACCACATTGACGTTTTCCACCCACCCTCTAGAGGCCTGCAGCCCTTTAGGATTGGGTCAACACAAAACCTAACCTGAACTTCTTTGCACTGGTCATTTTCGGTTTTTCAGGGTTGGTTGGATTTGCTGTAGTGGCACCAGCCCCTCTCTAGTCCCCCAGAAGTGCAGTGTAACTGAACTACTACTTCGTCTCATCAATCTAAAAAAAGGTACCTTTTCCCTTCTTTGTTTGTTGAAGCGCACTCGTTGCTGCCAGCCGGGCTTTGATTATACATACTGATATTCGGGTGAAATCCGAGGAGTACCCCTACCAAGTCCTCTGTTTTGGGAGGTGTGGTCGGAAGGCGGATGCAAGGACATAGAGCCCATCATCCCTCCCACCACTGCCATGCTTCCGATCTCCCCTTGCAGCAGTGATCCCTGCTCGTAGCCCCACCCTACGCACCTATGCAAGGATGGATGCAGAGCTGGGTACTCCCATTGAGCAAGAACCAGGCTTTCACAGGAAGGGTGATCAGGACTGCGCCCACTTGATTCCAGAGCTAGGAAGACTTGCTTTCCAGCGCCTGGTCTGGGCATCACCCGGTCACCCCAGCAGCCACCTTGTGGAAACCTACCTGAGGCTAATGAAGACATTTTCAAGGATGTGTCAACAGAAAAAACAGGAGTAGACTTTCCCATATTTCTGGGTGCTGAGTGATGGGATAGCTTCAATTTATGTGTTTGTGAGGGAAGCTAGCGCGCTTGTTGACTGTGCTGTTAAATGTGAGTGGAGATGGCTTTCATTCTGCCTTGCTTGTTCCTCTTCAGTGTCTCTGAGGCATCATTGCACTCCTGTTACTTGATGTGTGCATATGAGAGGTGTGTACATTTTACAAATGTTATACCCGTACTGTTTGATGAAAGCTTGCTTTGGGGATTGTCTTCATAATGGCTGTTTGCCTGTTCCTGGGTGTGTCACTGCGGGGTAGAAATATAATTTAATTTTGTAAAAACCCTGCATGCAGCATTGTTGTCGCAAAAGACTCCCTTTTCATGGTAGGTAGCGGTGATGCATGGCAGTCCCATCTTGTCTTCCATCACTCAGAACGTCAGCAGCAAGCGGTGAATAAGGTTTGCGGCAAAATAAGCTCTACTGACTAGTCTGAATTTGAACAGTTCTTAAGTGGCATATACTGAATTTTCATTTGCACTCCTTGAAAAGCAATGGCAACCACTTTGAATGAAAATATAAAAAAAGGAACTCCTTCAAATTCTGTAGCTGCAACATTACTTCTACAGCAAAGTCCCATTACCACTACTACGGTTGTTGCATGGTGCATTTGCAACTTTTTTTCACTCTTCTGCACTAAAGGCCGAAGGAAGGTGGAGTCACGCACACCAGTCCTATGCAAGGACTGTATACAGCTTTACTGGCTCTTCAGATCTACCTTCAGTCTCCCTGTTTAACACTATTCACCCCACTGGTATTGCTGTTGTCACCCTGTGAAGGATCAACACCTGTGTCAGGCACACCTGACACTTGACAGACAAACCTGGCCCTGATGGCGTTTCATTGCTACTGGTCTGTAATAATATTGCCCCCTTTAATATTTCTCCCGTTCGGGTCAGTCATGTCTGTCAAAATACTGGTTTTAGTGAGGCCCACTGGCTATTAAGGACTCTTCTCCAGACCTGCCAGCCTTTAATGACGTTTCCCAATTTCAAGTTACTCATCCCCTTTGTACGAGTTCCCTTGGGAAGATAAAATGCTGAGTAGGGCATGCCTGGCACGTGACTTCCTCCCGCGAGCCCTTCTGGCACTCGGATGTGCTCGACTGTCCCAAACTCTCCATTTTTGGGCATTGCTTGGGTCAGTGGTAGTGACTTTCTCACTTGCAGGTGGGAGGCGCGGGAGAAACTGAAGTGCTCCTCTGTCACGGTGAGCATCACCTGACGCACAACTCAGTTTGCCTCAGTACTGCCAGCCTTTTACCTGGACTTCGTCTCTGAAGTCTCGCCAATGTAACATAATCCATTCCAACTGAACTCATTTATTTCTAACGCTTGTAGCAAGTCCACAAAGGTCCATTTCTATCTTACAAAATAACAGTGCATGGTGTAATGCTTATATTTAGCAGAGAGAAGCAAGAACTCTGTGAAAGGATTGTCCAGTATTTGAACAAAGGGCTAATTGAACTGGAAAAGGAATCGATGCAAGCTTCCAAGTGGCTCCAGTGCTGATGATATATTTGAAAATGACTTTTTTGAAAAACATTTAACAGAAACCATCAGCCGTATAAATAGTCCCCAAACAGCAAACAATGATGGTAGGAATTAAAGATTAAGTTGAAGAAAGAAAATAAACCATGTGCTTGAACCAACGCTCTTGTGAACTTGATGCGATGGAGAAAAGCCTGAACATTTGAGCACCTGGAGACCATGCAAATGGCAGCAGCGTGTGGTATAAATCAGCATAACTTTAAAAAGAAATATTTTCCACGGTATTCATTGAGATCTTTAATATTCTATTACACTATTGTTTTTTTTATAACATCAAACACTCTTAAAGACTCTCGCCACCAGCTCTACAGACCTTTCAGAGGTACCTAGATTTCATGAAATCTCATCATTTTTGATCACCCAACTCAATGGTACTCATTCGATCACCCTGAGAAAGATAAGAGGTTAAGTTAAGGTACCCCTAAAATGAGACTGATTCTCCTCATCACAACCACAATCTGAGGTAAATGATATGTTACTCACCGCAGTGAATAATGTACTCCTAGTCCATAGTCCAATTTCCTCCATACTGTATGGGCGTCCCTCGCTAGGGATGGGAAACAACCTTTTTCACCAGAAAAATTGTCTTCCCCTTTAAATGTAGATGCGCACGATGGATCAGCTCCGGGAGCATGCGCCCACTTGATTCCGCCCACTGGTGCCACTCCTCAGTCCCCTTTGGTGCGTCAGCTATATTACCATTGCCTAATGACACAGGTTTACTACGGGGGAGGATGGTGGGGTGTATGGAGGAAGGGGGACAATGGACTAGGAGTATGTGAGTCACTACAGTGAGTAACATATATTACTCCTATGTCCCGCCCCCCTTTCCTCCATACTGTATGGGTGATTACAACTGAATGAAGCTCTGGGGAGGAGAGTTGTCCCTCTAGGAGAACACGTTTTTCAAAACGTCCTGGCCAAATGCTGCATCTGATCTGATCTGGTGCTGGCGTCCAAGCAGTAGTGCTTACAGAAGGCTGATGGAGAAGCCCAAGTAGCCGCCTTGCTGATTGTCTGCCATGGAACCTGTCTTTGGAAGACCACCGCCCTGGCCTTGTCCCCGACAGTGTGGGCGTGCATGTTTGCTGGCAAAGACATGTTTCCGCTCATACGCTTCCTTGATGGCCAACACATCCACCTCGCCATTGACGCCTTGGATGCTTGGCCACCTGGTTTTGACCCACTGAACGTGACTATCAAGGCATCCGATTTGTGGAAGCTCTTAGTCTGTCTAGGTAAAATCGCAGCGCACGTCTGACATCCAGACAGTGCAAAACCTTCTCTGCCTCATTACTTCCAACATTCTTTCCAAATCCCAAGAACATCTCGTCATTGAGGTGAAAAGATTACACAACCTTTGGGAGCAATAAAGGGTGTGTCCTTAGCACCATCTTGTCCCAGTGAAATGTGTTATTTGGTTCTGATGCCACTAGCACCTGTATCTCACTGATCCTGCGTGCTGAGGTAAGGCCAACCAGAAGAGCAGTCTTTATAGTAACCAGCCTGATATCCGCTGATGCCATGGGCTCAAAAGGCTTGTGGGCCAGGGCGCCCAGCACTACGTTAAGGTTCTGGTCAGACCCGCCAAGTGCTTCTTGACCACCGGATTGGAGGAGAAGAGGTTCTCTCCAGAGTTTTTGTAAGCCCTTATAGCCGCCAGATAAGTAGACGGGTGTCTACCTGCACACCTGAATGTGCCAGATGCGCTGAGAAAGACAGCACATGGTCTAATGTGCATGCCAGAGGATCTATCTTGTTTGCCTTGGCCCAGTGACAGAACCTGGTCCATTTGCTTCTGTATTGACTCCTGGTGGAGCTGGTTCTTGCCGCTTGAATGATAGCCAAGTTGTCCTGTAACAAGTGCAGATGTTTTAGGGTGACATGTTCAGGCACCAGGCTGCTAGGGCTAAACTCTGCTGAGCAGGGTGAACCACTGTACCTCCCTGCTGGGATAGTAGGGGGGCTGGTCCCACTGGTCCCACTGGAAGGGGGACTGGAGGTTGATCAGACAGTTGGAGGAGTTCTCAGTACGAAGGTCTGGCCAGGCCACAGCGGCGTGATCAAGATGCGACGAAGCCTCTGCGATTCCTTGACCTTGCAGATGACCCTGTGGATCAACTGGGTGGGGGAAAAGCATATGCCCCCATGTTGTTCCACTGAATCTGCAACTGTCCCCTAGAGAGCCTCTGCCTTGTCCATCAAGGATGCAAACTGCTGGCATCTCCTGCTGCTCAGGGTGGCGAATAGGTCTACTTGAGGATGGCCCCACCTGATGATTTCTCTCAGGACCCCCTTGTTCAACTGCCACTCGTAGTTGTTGACCGCCAGCCTGCTGAGTATGTCCGCCTCCAGGCTGGACTCCCCCGGGAGATGGCTGCTTATCGGTAAATGTTGTTCGACAGCGCCCCCTCCCATATGTCGATGGACAGCCGGCAGAGGGGAGGATATCTGGTACCCCCGCCTGCTTGTTGATGTAATACACGTATGTGGAGCTGTCTGTCTGAATGCAGACCGCCTTTTTGCTGACAATGGGGAGGAACGCTTTGAGAGCAAGCCAGATGAACATCCTCTTGAGCAAGTTGATGCTAGCTAGCTGTTCCTGCTTTGACCAGATTCCATGAACACTGTGGTTGTTCAGGGTAACCCCCATCCCTTCAGGGCCGAGTCTGTGGTAATGGTAAACTCAGGTGTTGGCTGTGTGAATGGACTGCCCAACAACGGGTTGGCCTCCGTCCTCCACCCTCCACCATGAGGTCCTGGTGAAGGTACTGTGGTATGCTGACCAGAGCCGCTTGGGAGCCTGTTTTTGGATTCCAAGAGGCTGAGAAATGTAGCTGCAGCCTCCTCATTTTGAGCCTTGTGTGTGGCACCCCAGGAGACAAGCCGTCATTCTCAGCTAGTGTTGGTACCACCATGCCGAAGTTACTGATCTGCTGAGGAAATGCCCCGTAGCCTTCTTGATTGCTGTGATCTTGTCTTCCGAGGGGAAGATCCTCTCCACCCTCGTATCCCAAATTAGCCCAAGAATGTTAAGGGAAGTAACTGATTTCTTGAGGTTGATGGAGAACCCCAATTCGTACAGCATGTGCATAAGGGTGGCTGCTGTGCGCAGGACTCCTTTGGGTGACTCTGCTCGTACAAGCCAGTTGTCGAGGTATGGATAAAGGTGGTGGACATCCGCTCTGAGCAGGGCTGCCACCGCATTCATTAACCTTGTAAAGACCCTCTGGGCCAAATTGAGGCCAAAGTGGAGGACCTTGTATTGGAAATGAAAGCCCATGATCCTGAAACGTAGGAAGGAACGATGGGGCTTCCAAATCTGGACATGCAGGTAAGCATCCTTCAGATCCAGGGGAGCACATCCAGTCTCCCCCACATAGTGTCTCCGCTGTCAGCGCTGGCATAACCATCTTGAACTTTTGAAGGGGTAGGGAAAGGTTCAATGTTGAAAGGGCCAGGACAACTCTCAGGCCAGCCTGGTTCTTTTTTCTGTATGGCAAAGATGCGAGAGTAGAAACCCATGCATCGCTGTGAGGTTGGGACCTGCTCCACTACCTGGCTTGCTATGAGCGAGCGGATCCCCGCCAGAAGAGTTGCCATCCCAATCTGTGGGAGCGAGGGGTGGAGAGTGGAAAGAGAAGATGGAGGTATAGGTAGGCGGAAGCCCTAGGAAACAACTGAGAATCCATGGGTCTGCAAACCTTGCCTGCCAGGACTGAAAATGAAGGGGAAGTCTGCCCTCCCACCCCCACTGGAGAACTGTGAATCCGGATGGCACTGTCACGGTGTCTTCCATTCTGAGGCTGGTGCCTGGGAGGGGGACTGGAAGAACCAATTGTGTGATGATTTGTGCTGCTTCTGTCTGTGCTGGCTGGGTGACCTGTCCGACTGCCTACTACAGCATTCCTGGAAGCCCCTCAAACCACCAAAGGAACGACCTCTGTCAGAGCACAGGTGACTCTGGCTAAAGCGCTTGGACGCATGCTTAGTTAATATTGCCAAGCTGTTTTTCTTATTGTCAAGCTCCTAGTCTGTAGATTAATGGAACAAGTCACCTCGCTCGAATGGCAGGTCGAGAATGCGTTCCTGCACATCGGGGTTAAACTTGGTTGCCTTAAGCCATGTAGTCCTCATATCAGTGGCCACACATAAAGCCCTGCCTGTGGTGTCAATATGTGCCACTGTCGACTCCATGATGTCCTGGGCCACTATCTTTGCCTCTGCCAGACCTGCCTTGAATCTCGCCTGACAGAGTGCTGCAAGCTCAAGAAGGAATTCTGCTATCTCCCTCCATAGTTTTTGGTTCACGGCAGCTAGCATGGCGTCCGCATTAGCCTGCTGCAGGTGAAGAGTAGCATTCGAATATATCTTCCTCACCTAGGCCTCTAGGAGTTTTTCTTCCTTGCCTAGGAGGGCTGAGGTAGGTGTAGACATGGAGGCTTGGGGCTTTGCATACATCGAAGCCGGGCAATAACCGAAGAGTGAGGCTGTGGGTGCACCGACAGACCGTGGCAGTCCCCTCCGCCTGCCGATATTTGACATCTAGGCGCTTGTTTGTAGGCTGCGTAGAGTGTGGCTTTATTCAGCCCTTCTTTGCCAGGGACTAGACACAACGAGATACACGTTTTAGCGGTTGACCAAACGGTAAGCACCTCTACCAAGACCCCTGCCTCTGGTTGCTCAACCTGCGGCTGTGGGATCACCATGTACTCCGCCACTCCCGCCAGCCTTTCATGAAAGGCCTTAGCTGAGCAAGAGGTGTCTTGATCCTCTTCGTCTGTGTCCCCTGCTGTGTCCTGCTGGTCCCGGCCTGCTGCGGGGGGTTGCTGCGGGCAGTTGTGACGTGCTGATGGGCTGTGCCGGCGGCTGCGCTGGAAGGTGCGCCAGGGCTGGGGGCTGCCGCAGAAATTGGCACCTGGGATAGCGCAGGAATCTTGGCCTGCATTGGTACTGGTGTATGAACCAAGGCAGGAGGTTGCATGGGTTCTGCAGGGAGCATGTCTTGGATGACCCCTCTGAGTATGGTTCCCATTTGAGGTGAGGAATTTCTCGAAGAACCTGTCCTCACACACTTGTGAGGTGCGTTCCTGCATGAGAGTGGGCCCTTGGGCCTGTACTTGTTGCTGTGCTCTGTGCACACCTTGAATCAGGTAGCCAGGTTCTGTGCATCTCCCTTGCGTGGATGTAGTTTGATATGAGGTGCACCAGGTGACTGGCAGTGACCAATCCCACCTTGGCTCGCATTCCGATCCCTGCGCACTGAAATGGTGAGGTTCGGGATGTGCCGCCATTTTGTCTGGACGGTAGGCCATCTTGTCTGGTACTGCGGCACGTGCTTGCTGCATGACGACAGTCGTACTGGGACCAGTCTCTGCCTGCTTGCTTGACTGCGAAGGATCAGACCTTCCCTGCACCTCAGGCAAGGCCCTGGGAGGCGGAGTGCCCTCGGACATGTCACTGGTAGTGTGCATGTTACTGTGTTTAGGCGCCTCCTGAGGTTTGCACCTGGTATCGGAGCTAAGCCCCTCAGGGAGATCCCTGGTACTAGAGCCTTGAGGCCCCTCTGCTGCAGGACCAGGAGGATCCTTGGACCCCTCAGCCATATGACCGGTAGCTTGTAGAGCCTCGGGCCACTTGCTGGTAGTAGGGCATGGAAGGCACCCCCTGCTTGGACTACTTCCCTGGGAAGTAGTCGCATTTCTGGGGTACAGTGGAGAACAGGGCACCTGCCTTTTGGCCTGGCCTTCCTCCTGACATACTCCTTGATGTGATCTTCTGGCGATCTTGAGAACAGCTCCCTGCACTTGGCCAAGCGGTTCTTCAGCGATCGTGGGGTGAGCGTGTTACACGCCGAGCAGCCGTCCCAGCCGTGGTTCTTGCCAAGGCACCTGAGGCACAACACGTGGGGATCCGAAATAGGGGAGTAGCCCTCGCAGGCCGGACACCTGCTGAATCCCGCCGCTGTCGACATGCACCGGGGAGGAGCGTAGCACCGGAGGACAGAGTACTTCTAACTCTGAAGAAATTAACTAGATGGAAAAAATATTCCTGGGGAAGTTGTAGCGTGGAATTCAGAGTGAAAAATAGGGCCTCAGCCACAGCCGAAGGTGAAAGGGGTCTGCTCCCGTCGACGCTGAAACGAAGACTGGGGAGTGGCACTGGTGGGCTGAGTCAAGAGAGCGCATTCTACCATGGACCACGCTCCTTGGGCCGTGACCCAGCAACATCTAAATTTAAAGGGAAGACCATTTTTCTGGTGAAAAAGATTGTTTCCCATCCCTAGTGAGGGATGCCCATGCAGTATGGAGGAAAGGGGACGGGACGTAGGAGTTTAGATCATGTATAAATTTCGTTTTTACAATGACAAGCTTTTCCGAGCAGTCGCCAACATCAATACGCTTTAAAGGTTACAATCATTTTCAGCTGTTTCAAGTAAACCAAGCATTGGCTTTTAGCCCTTCTTTTCTGGATGTTAACACGTCACGCCATTCCCTTTTTGACCTTTTCTTTTAGAATCCTAAAATCCATTTGTCATTGTTTACACTTTTTCATCCATTATGACATATCTACCAATTCATCACTGCTTGCCAATTCAAGGTGTTGCCACTCCCTCGTTTACCTTCTTTTCAATATCCGATTGCCCCCCCTGACTCTTTTTCAATTGGGTATTCTCTGAATTCCTCCTTGAAGTCCTTGCGACTGTGCTTTGGGTGCGCGACTGTTCTAAGCACTTCTTTACGATCATCACCTAACCCGTCCCGAATACACATCCCACTGTAGGCGGGACCATTCCTCCTCTTCCATGGAAGTGATGGGCACCTTTTGGCCAATACTAACACTAATTCACAAATCCTCGCCTGTGTCGGTTGGCGTCCAAAGGAGCCGCCCAGCAGGACCTTGCATGGAGCCCAGAATGATCAGAATGAATTAGGTGGGGTCTGATGCATGAGTGAGTAAGGTACTGGTAATGCACCATCCTCAATCTGTCACTTAAAGGGAGCGTCACTCCAGTTCTTTTCTGTGATCTTACCTAAATATCTGCCGCATTTCTGCTTTCTTCTCATCTCGCCCGTGCTTTTATGCAATAACAAAGCATGGCTATATCGGTGAGCATCCTGCTGGGCCGCCCTGTGCCTGCATAAGTATCCATCTCTGGGGCCTTTGGGAAATCCCTGTCACTGCTGCTGGGATATGTGCCTTGGCTGAGCATTTCACAGTACATTGGCTGAAATCTGAGGTCGTGCCCACCGCATGAAGTGAATCGATTTTAAAACTCCCATCCTCGTGTTGATCTTCTACCATGGTGCACCCCTTCGAAGATCCACCAGACCTATGTCTACTGTACCCCACCTGTAAATATTCTTCAAATGCCCATTACCCTGCAGCTTAATATGCCAGATCATCAGTTTTACTCCTTGGCTTGTCTGTAGATTTATGGCCATTTCTTCCTTGCATCAGATATTTTCCCAAGCCCCAGGGGTGTCTCCCTTCCCCTCTCTAGTTGAACATGGTGTTTAATGTCCCTCCTCGCTCCAGCTTGCCACATACTAGATTTGTGGCCCGTGAACTAAAGCCTATAGGTCTGGGACCTGTAAACCACCATTTTCAGTTCAAATCAGCTTTATTTTGGTAGTACACCATAAAAGCAGATCAAACACACAGCATATGAAAATACTAAGAACAGGATTATTAATATCTTGCAATAATCTTTAAAATGAATGCCAATTCATGAGGAAATATTATACATTTTCTCCCACTCCTTTTCAATTCATTGCTCTAGACGTAAAGAAACTTTATAACGTTTGCACCATGAAAACGTGGAAGACAGTTCTTTTAGCAGTTTTTAACAAAGGTCTCCCTTTAAAAAAAAAAGAAAAAAAGCCATAAATATAAACCTAGAAACCGCATTAAAAGCAGCCATGGCCAGGCATGATTTCATAACAATTGGGGGCTCTCTCCCGTTATTAATCACCTGTGAGATTAATAGTGGCCTCAGCCATTTAGGCATCAGGTCTTTCTAGAGTGGGCACAGCAACATAAAATGCGCATCATCTTCAATTGTAGTGGGACATGCTGGGCAATATGCAGACTGGCCCTTCCCCCAAAGGCTCATACACTTTGCTAATGGGAGAATACCTAAGCAAAATGATTCAAGGAACAGGGCTTTCTTTTTCCTTCTCACCGAGCAGTCAAGGTAGGGTTCCATAGCCATGTCACATTTATACAACATATAACAAGCAGATAATCTACCCGCATAATATATGTCAGTCTTGTCCCTGTAACCCACTCATAGAATCCCATCTTTAGCTGAACTTTGATTCATCATTTATGCTCTGGGGGTCAAGCCATAAAGAGTTGATCAAGGCCCAAGAGAAGATGTTTAACAGGCTTCAGCCATGGTTTGAGTTGAACACCATTTTCTAAAACTTCCACAAGGCCTTCTATGTAGGAATCCAGCTGTGCCGTCAACCAGATTTTTATCCAATACAAAAGAGGTTTCAACATCACCACCTACTTAATTTCTACATGTCCCAATTCTAGGGCCACTGGGGCCGATGGAGAACTGACCGGGAAGCCAACCAAACGTTTCAGAAATGTATTTTCCATTTTCTGTAATGACTCAGTCAAGATATGCTATAGATTATGGCAGGGACTGCCTGGGTCCTGTATACCACCATTGCTGAGGACACAGATTTGCCTCCGCAAAGTGCTGAAAGTTGGATACTGCCCCAATCTGTCTAGCTGCTGTTGGATTGCTCCTAACCAGCTGTTTGGTTCATTTCAGGTCCTTCGCAAAGGATATCCCCAATTACTCGAAACTCTCTAGAGAAGATAGGAGAGAGTTATTCAAGTAGAACTTTGGTTTTGATCTGATCGGGCTGGCCAAGGGGTAGCACACCATAGTCTGTTAGTTGGATTTATAATCCAATTTGTACCCATTCAAAGCTGCCCAAAGGATATCATTTGTTGTTGTAGGCGCTCGGGGCTTTTAGCCAAGAGCATGGCATCGTCAGCAAATAGCAAGAGGCTCCATTTTGCAGAACCCAACCTTGGTGCATTCACCAATGGTGTTTGCATATCCGCGGCAAAGCTGTTGATGTATTATAAAAACAGGAGAGGGGCCAGGACGCAGCCCTCTTACCCCTAGCTTGGCTCGAAATGGATATGTTAGTTCTCCCCCTTCATTCCATCTTAGACATGCATAGTTACTAGAATAGAGGGCCATATTAGATTTAACAAGTGATGCAGGAACCTTTTAGATCATCCATCCCCTTCAACAGCTACTTTCTGGGAACGTTATCGAAGGCGGTTTGGAGATCGACAAATGTCAGGTATATAGGCTGGGATCGAAGCGTGACAAACATTTTGGAGAATAAGATCCAGCCTAAAAGCCTGGTCAATGGTTGATACTCCTGGGCACTAGACGAAATATGTCCTGGTCGGAGATGTAGTCTCTTCTCAAGGCTACGGCTGCCCATACTAATTTTGTTCTTCACTTCTCATACCTATTCAAGAAGGCATGCTGGGGTCTATAAGGACTGTTGATTTACAGATCTAGTGTCCTGGCCAAAATAATCCTCTTGGCCAACACTCTCCTGCCTACCAACGCTATTTGCAGTTTAATCTACTGCTCAAATGTGCCCTCGAGGGATTCAAGAGCTGCTGTGACACTACCATGACACGCATGCTCTGCGCTTGCCCAGCTTCCCCCTTTGTGCCGCTCAGAATAGAGTTGGCATTGCACATGCAAGATGACCACCTTCGAAAAGCATTCATAAGGCACAGGACTCAGCAGTTACATGCTATTTGCTTTCTCTGGTAAGAAAGGGAAATTATACTAACTAGTCTCAATATTATACCTAGCCCTGTGTACATTACTTCCACCAGGTGAAGGTGACCGTACAAATGTATTAATTTGTCCTCTAAGGATTTTGGGTGGGCATATTTAATGCTCGGCTTCTCCTACATTAGCAGTGCTAACATTACCCTATAATGGGTGGAGGTAACATTGCGATTTAATTTTGCTTGGTCTGCAAAGGGTTATGGAGAAGTCAATATTCTTGGCACTAATCATACATGGCATTAGAACAATATCTATTCTGGAATCTGCAATGCGTTTTTAGGCAATCTGCATAGTTTGCAAGTTTTCAGAGTTCCATTGGGCATAGATTTGAATGAATGTCATAATAACTCCATCTCCACTGTAAATGAATGGTTCCACCAACCGCTTGTACGAACTGACCAAACAATGAGAGAGAGAAACTCCCAAGAATCTTGTTTGCACTTCAGTCATTTTGGGTATACTGACCTATGACATGGTCTTAAACTGCCCATGATAGCATGGCGCAGCTATAACTTGCATGCAAAGTGTTGCATTTCAACTCGAATTGGAGGCCAGCATGGGAGCCCTGGGCACAGGATATCATCCTTTATTGGTGAAGGATAAATGGGCCACATTGAGAATCAAAGTGAAATGTTTCAGCAGCACAGTGCATTACATTGAAGTAAACCCAACGTTTGTTAGTAAAATTTGCTATCCATCCATGCAAACGGTCATGGAGTGGCACGTTTTCTAACAGTGCTATGCTGCTCAGGGAATTTTTTTAAACATAAATGTGCATTCAGTGTTTAGAGCCTCTAGCATCCCGTATATCTTGTTAAACTGTTACAGTGAATTGCAGAAGAGGGACCCCTAGTTACAGGACCAGCCACACCATATGTTGTACCTCTGAGCAGTGATACGAGTAACTTGTAAGCAAAACTATGGCACTCATTACAGCTTTGCCGGTATTACCAATGGGATACCGGCAACACTGCCTTACCGTCTCTGCCGCCCGATATCCCGGTATTACTGGGATATTGAGGGCAGCGGAGACAACAGTTCTCATTCCCTGGGATGGGATTGCCTCAATCACTGGCACCGGTATACTGGTGCTGGTGATTCAGGTATTTCTTTTCTGGTAGAGAACTGATCTACCAGCAGACTTACCAGTCTGGAAACAATGGCGTTGCTGGAATTACCTGCGTTTTGTCCAGCATTTTGTCCAGACTGGCAAAATCATAGTAATGGCCCATATGTTTTTAAAGGGCTTTTCAAGCAACCTCAGTGAGGTACTTTTTTAAATTTTGTTTCAGCTGGGGCGAGTAAGGGTGGGCAAAGCAACTGTATGCTAGTTGCTGTACCAAATCATTTGACGGTATTGCAAGCAAGACTCCAATAAGATTTGCTTCCATATTTTTGAAAGTTTAGAGCCTAATGGTATATGATTAGTCATTTATAACACGGCTGTACGCACATGTTTCTTCAGGGAGGACAAAAGTAATTTGCATTGCTAATGTCTGCTTTTTAGGGTAGTGAAAATATATTTTATCTCCAGAACAAATATCTTTTTTGGTAATTGCTTTCTATCTAGTAATTCATGCGGATGTTTTCCCTTAAAGTGCCTCTTGAGATCAAAATGTTACTGAAGATCCTTCCTAAGCCACTGCTGTGCTGGTACAACCTATCTAGAAATATCAGTCGCACTGAGTGGATGGAAGCACGGGAAAGACTCCTGTGTGTCTGTTAGTTCCCATTTTCTTTTCTTTTTTTTGTTGGGTATATTTTTACTCGCAACCTTGTTCGGTGTATTTGCCTGTTCTAGGGAGTATAAGTGGATGGTATGCCTTTAATCAGTAGGGCGGGTTATCAGTAAGTATTGTCACTGCTGTAGTCTTGACAATGTAATGCTGATACAAAGCAGTGTTACAAGAATGCTGATCCACATACTATGTGGTGCAGCTTCTTTCCTAAATTATAAGAGGCATGTTCTCCTGGTCTGTGAATTACTTCATTCTGCTGGCCCATTAACTCTTTTTGATATGTTTTCTAAGGCTCCTTTTGGTTGCCATTTTCCATCTGGCAAATAGTTATGTCTTGCTTTTGTTTTTATTGCCAACCACACGAGTTATGATCAGCAAAATGTGTTCTTTGTAACACACATGATCTTTTTCCCAGTGGCATAAAACATATTCTGCATTCCTTATGAGCAGTGTCTGCAACACTTGAAATGTATAACTACAAGTAAACTCGTTGTTTACACTGAGCAAACAATGCTTTGATTTGTTACATAATGTATTTTTCTCTGCACAAAGTACCATTGCTAGATATTGTGGCAGATCTTGAAGTTTTGGATTTGTGTTTGACATTTCTTAGAACTATCTATTTTATTTTTGTATCCAATGTATTTGATTAAAGTGCTTTAGGATGTACCTGTCATACTGATTTTGTAAATAATTGCAGCGGCTGGTTAGGGAACTATGCATGTGCACAAAACGGCTCACACATCATTAGTCAGTTGCACCTATGGAAAATAAGATGCACACGAAAGCAAACCATTTCTGTACATGGAAAATTTTTGGAGGAAACATTGTTCAGGGACCACTTTTCATTGTGGAATTGCTTGTGATAGCCTCCCCATTAATGTATATTACCTCGCATTTTGGCCAGTTAACCCTTTGGCCTGGAATCTCACCAAAGTGTTCAGTTATGTTGGGGCTTCATCCATCGCACACAGGGTTTCTGGACAAAGAGCAGAAGATCCTCTGCATATAATACAATCATGGATACAACCCCACTCACCAGGATAACTTTACTTTTGGTTTTACGTTGCATCACTATCCCCATTGGTTCCATTGCCAACAAAATAATATTGGGGGATCAGGCATACACGCCTGTCTTACCCGATGTGGGGGATGTTAAATGTGAGGCAGATAACTTGGTGAAGGCTTTTCATAAGATGCCATTTTGACAAATGCCTCACTACCCCTAGCGTAAAGAGGATTTCCCTGCCTATCAAAATAAGCTAAAGGAAAACACTCTAATAAAAAGGAATCTATCCCTCGCACTTACACATACATCAAACTCAGGTCCTATATGGCAATTAATATATAAAAGAAATAAGTTATGTTCACCATAAACCTAATAACTGTATATCCTTGTAACCCGAGTTGAATTCCCTTCCCTGGGTTCAAAGTAGAATTTTTGAACAAAAGTTCAAATAGGAAAGTTATGGTTTTTAACCAAGTTCTGCTTATAAAGAAGTTCTTACTCCAAATGTCTTTCACTTGAACTTTAACCAATAGTTCAACTAGACGACAAGTCTTTATCTCTCCACTTATAGCAAAAGAGTTCAACACAACTTCTTCTTTGAAAACAAAACACTTCCACAATGATTTCTCAGGACGTGTCCACATTTGTTCATGAAACGCTTTAGTGGTATTGACACTTATTCTTCACAACCTTAACCACAACGTAGTACTTCTATGACCGCTTCCTGGTCCACTAACCTGCCAGGACTACCACTACAAAGTCCCTCTCCTGGTATACTCACCTGCCAGGACAAACATTTCCTTACACTACTAAAAGTACTTCTGTGGTAAAGTTTACTTCAAACCGTTTGGTAAAGTCTTTTGACTTTCAACAACATCAAAATGTACTAATTCTGGGAAGACATGATGCACATTGGTGCTGTTGTTCCACTCTTGTGATTATCACATGCAATGCAGGTTATACTCTCCTCCAGAATGCTTTATATCAGGAGGGCTTCTTTACTGCCACTCTTGTTTTCCCACTCTTACATCAAACAAATGCTGACAATGTCTGTCACACTTGCTCTTCTTTGGCTTAGGCAATGCTTGTTGAGGTTCTTTTCAACTATTGCCTACTCCTCACTCTGGCAGTAAGGGTTATAATTAGCTTGCTTCAGTATTGCCCTCTCTTGCTTTGGCAATATGTTGACCTTTATAGTAACAAGTGATCAGTCTTGGTAGAATTAAGTAGGGGCAGACTTTGTGGGAACTGTTCCCACAGATCCATTTATTGGCAGTGCCACTAAGAGACTTTGCAGTGGACATAGGAACCAACCTGTACTATGCAGTACGCAAGCTCTCAGGGTAATAGCAAAACTGCCTTTTCCATCGGCCTTATATTTTTATAGTCACAGTATGTAACCAACGGGGCACCTTCACTTTGAAGGTTTCACCTTACTGAACTACGCCCACACAACACGCTCTCTCTACAGCATTGACCACATTGAAGCCCCAATCACATTGGCACACACTGTTGTAACTAGAACTGGGACACACTCTAGAAACAAGAACTATGCCATTACACACGTGCACAAAGTCTCCACCTACTTAATTCTAGCAAGACCGATCACTTGGGATACCATCACTATGCGAAACTCAGTTGGCGGGAGGATTGCTTGGTCTCCACATTACTCTCCTTTGTTACCAAACAGCGAATATATAGATCTAAATGCTCCCTAAACATTCCTCTTCATTCCTTTCTTTCTTCCTATGCTTTTACTCCCACATGAACACTTATAAGGGGGGGGGAGTGGCCCAATCTATATGTAAAATAGATCTTTTTGTAAGGAATAACCAGCTACTAATACAATAATCTAAGAACAAAGGGATTCTAATGCATGTTACTAATGCAGGAAAAGTTAACTATGTGTTAAAAAAAATCTGTTTAACTGAGGTTGCTACCATCCGAATAGTGTGTGTCCACTATATCAGGATATTGAGATAACTAATGAAATGTTATGCACTTGTTACTAACCCACAATCGCTTGCGAGTCTGAACAGGGATTTTGTTTCTAATGTTGCATACAAATTGGTACGCCTTGACAAAGGCCACCATTTGGCTAATTTTGGCTTAGACAACTTTAGATGGAACCTCACAAAACCTAGGATTGTACCTAAGGACCTTTCAGATGCTTGATCTAATCAAAAATAAATGTTCTGTTAGTGGGTGGGAATAACCATGGCGACTAGCATGGGGGCATGGGCAGTCAATGGGTGGGTAAAAATAAAAAAAAGCCTCCAATATGTGGTGACCCTCTTCACATCACATCTCTCTCTATGTTCACTTCTCATGACAATAGTTTTGGCTTGTAGGCAGTGCTTGCAGCACCATCCAATAGCCATCACTAAAAATGAGACCAAATGACAGCTTGTGCCATGTGATTACATGGATTATCGGGAGCATCTGTTGTGTGCTGGCAGTTGTGTGCATATGGCCTTGGCAGCTGTCATCAGTTTTTCTGCAGCTTATGGTGCAGCTCCATTATCGCCAATGGCTGCATGGTTTATTGAAAGGGATGTCATCTGCACTTAAGGTTGGTCTGGAGATGGTACATGGTAACCTAGGGCTGAAATGTACCCTGTCGGGTTTAAGATGGCCTATATGCCCTTTTTTATTTTTATTTTATATTTTGTTTAGCTCGTGTCATTCTATATTCACTACTTTTCCCCTTCATGTGAAGATACACAATTGTGTTTGAGGAAGCACTGCACTACGGTCTTATAGCTGTCCATGACTGGATGTGCTGGCAAAGTTTAAGGCTCAACTTATTCTGGCCTTCTGACCCCTAGGTGAAGAATCTTGGATTCAAAATTGACAAATCTTTCATGTGTATCCCTCAGTTAAATTTGGCTGTGAGTGGAGGCCATTTCCAGCTGAAGATATTTCCTGTCACTGGTGCTACGGACCACTGTAGTCGCTACCTGTATAACCAGCAGGTTGGATTAATGTACTTCCCTCTCTGAGTTGCTCAGCATTCTTTAAAAGGCGTTGGTAGGTGGGGCAAAATGAAGCGGCATGTCTTTTTGTGGGTCTAGGCTGCCTTGCACCCCCCCCCTTTCTGGCAGCATCATAGGCTTCCCATCATCTGTCTTGCCAAGGTTCAATGCGTTGTTCAGTTTAGAGCTTATTACAATTCTGGCATCCTCCTTTATTGTAGCCACACTCTCCCAATATCTCTCCCTTTGTACCCTCTAATATGTCTCTGAGCTTCTTTCAGATTCTATAAAGCGATAACAGCGTCCCTTTCTGTCCCTCCACACTCGAACTCGTCTCTCATATTGCATGCCTAGACCGATCATCTTGCTTTCCGTTGCCTGGGATATTTAGAAACTCAAACCCCGCCCCACAGCCCTCAAACCCCAACAGCCCCAATTTTTTCTGCATAAACACTCTTACATGGACAGCCCGTTCTGGGATGAACGGACCACATCCGAGCCATGTACCGGACATGTCCCAATACTATGGTCAGGCAATTGACAATCACTCAAACCTGACTTCCATTTCACTTCCCCCCCCAAATGGATAAAAGGTGGAGCACGAGAGCACACTCTTAGTGATGCAAAGCACACAAAGGTACAGCAGTTTCGAATCGGCAGCTGAACAAGAGGAGAAAGACAGCAAGGCACGAGGGGTTCGTGAGAAGGGCAACCCCTTTGACCTTTTTAACAGGAAGCCGTTACTTTCAAGAAACCTTCAAGGCAGGAAGCGTAAAACCAGTAAACCAGGCTGAAGAATCCTGTATTGTGTGTTGGAGATATTGAGGGCCCTTCCACATAGCTGACCAAGGAGGGGAGGAGATGCAGACACCTTAGTATCATCCTTGGATCCAAGAACAAACGACAGAACAACACAGCTGGTGAGTTGGGGAAACCGAGGCCAGAACGGTCTGTGTTGAAGCCAAGGTTGCAAGCGGCAACTTTGTAAAATGAACAAACATTGTTAAATGCGTGTGATGAAAGATGTGAGTAAAGCTAAATGGCTGGTGAATGATTGAACTTAAAAGGAAGGATACAATACCATTGACAGAGTGGTCCAGCACCATGAATGTGCTCAATTCAAAGTCGCTGTACAGTATTGTGACAAGCGAAACGAAAGTAGAAGATCAAAGTACAATTGTGTAAAGGAATCAAAGTGGTCCTGCAATGGTTTAAGCAATAGCCCCCACACATTTGAAAGTCTTCGATTCAGGTGAAAAGGGATCTGAGCCTAGATGAGGGAGACCCATGGTCCAAACTCAAAGGAGGGAGACCATTCTTGAACTTGTGAATGTGAAACCCTGACAAAGGAAAGGAGCCTGTGTGCTTTGTTTGCTACATCAGCCCCTATGCAATAAGAGACTGTCATTGCGAGAGAGACTTTGGGGGAAGGCCCTTATGCCTATTTGTTGAACTGTTACCTCGTGACCAAGAAGCCAGAGTGTGTGCAAAGCCTGCATGTGCCGCCTTGCCCTGTGCTTAAAACGCGGGGAAGGGAAGCCAACTGCTCGACTACCCTGACATATAATTTCTTGAACACTTTTTTCTTTTGCATACATTGTTATCCCACACCAGTTTGTATTTAGAAGTAAGGATTGGCAATAGGTTTATTAGTGTAGGCCCTTTTATTTTGACAAGACTCCACTAGGACTACGTTATTATTATTTGATGGTCGTAGCTTCCTCCCATCCTTAGCTTTGGATAGGGAGTCTACCAACCCATTGAAGTTCAATACATACCCATGTACTGTGATCACTTGTGTCTGTCTTCACGGTTTGATACCATGCCTTCCTTACACCCCCACTTTTAAAGCAAACTATAGTAATCTTCCACGATAGGGTAATGAGATCTTTAGTTTTGGCTGTTAGGTGGTGCTGTAAGGACTGCCTTTAAGCCAAAACGTGGGAAGTGAAGATGGAGAGATCGGATGCGAGGATGGATACACAGCCTGTCGATATTTAGTTTTTTTACCCACTCTGATGAAGTCTCCTGCTTGACTCCAGGGGCCTGTTACCACCCCCGGGCAGTGGTGGTGTGCCCTGGGTGGTTTTGGTTCCTGGTGCATGACAGTTGACAGTCCAGTTATGAATTGATCTTTGTGGGATATATTGACCCAACTCAGCTGTATTTCCCCACATCAACAAGCTGCATTTCAGCAGCAACAACAAAATGGCTGTGCTGGCTCCTGTGGGCACCACTGCATCAAAACTGCATTTTGCAGCGACAAAACGATGGCTGCACCATCTTGCTAAGCACATATGGGGCAGGATGGAACAAGGGGGCACACTGAGGGAGCTTGCCAGTGTGTTCATACATATGCAAAATAAATAGTGAAAATGTAGCACTGTTTTGCTGCCAGCCCAAAGTCCCCATTGAAAAGGGGGTATTTTACCTTAAAATTATGCTGCTCTGACGCTATTTTTATCTGTTCTTCCTCACCTTATTGTTAGTAATAAGGCCCTGCCATGCCCATCCATATCCCCATTGTGCTTCAACAAAACCAAGCATGACCGCTGAATGACAGGCTCTGTCAAACCAAATCTGAGAAAAATCAACAAAGAAACTTAATTTCCGCCGCACGGGAAAAAGCTTCACTTTGAAGTTACAAAGTGTCAAGGATCAGTAATTCAAAGAAACTCCAGCTCTGGGCTATGTCAATTTCAGTGCATAGGCGGTTCAAATAAACTACTGCCTAAAAGAAAATAACTATGGTTGCAAACCAGTGTGGGAATCCAGAAGGAAAGTCAAAAACCGAATTTGAAAGCAAAGTGCTAGCAGCTTGCACCACATATGTAAAAATGGGCTTTGCAAAATAAAGAAGAAAAATGTTTGAGAGTACTATGTTGAACAAAAACTTCTTCTTGCCTAGCAATGTGAAAGGGGATTGTACTGTGAAAATACAATGTATGAAATGGTTCTATTCAGCAGGTTTCCTTCCAATTCAGAGCATAAATAAATGGAATTAAATCAAACTTCAGTGGCTGCATGGGGGGAGGAATCGGCCCGAGACAGGTTTCTGGTGAGAGGATGACAGAAACTAAAGGGGCCCTCTCAGTAGATATTAACACCCCAGTGATAATTACTAGGTTGGAGAGAATCTGGTCTGGGCTGAGCCCTCTACAATGGAATTTCCAGGACACGGATGTCCGAAGTGGAGAAGGGCCAATAAACCTTCAATCAAGCTGGAAAACCCCATCCTCCCTCTGGGAGAAGTGACAGTTGGTGGTAGCTGAAAAGAAAAAAATGGGCCAGTGCAGGACAAAGGATGCTCATTTGTTTCAAAAGACTATTTTATTAAGAAACTTTGAAGACGGTTATCTTTGCTATAGGACTTTGCAAAAATGTAAACATTTTTGTTTAAATGTGATTTTTTTTTTTTTTTTTTTTTTTTTAAATTTATTTCTTTCATTTTTTTGTGGCTTGCAAATAAGAGGTCTTGGCTGTCAATAGCATGTATGGGACACAAACGCCAGAAGAATGTGAATCATGGGGAAAGGACACATGATGGAATATTAAAAATTAACAGAAATGGGCCCCATGATAGTATGTATGCACGTGTAAAGTCAAAGAATTTTAGGCCGAACATTTCACACTGAAAAAGATTATCTAACGTAAAAAAACAGTGTCTCACAGATTGCAGAGTTGGACTGCAATGGTCTGCATAAAATATGTTTCCTCTTTATGTATAATTTGCTAAGGGACTTCAACTGTATAAATGTACCATTTGTGGCAAAATCGGATTTTAGCTAAAGTAACTGTGGGAGGTTGTTGAACATTGTAAAACTTGCATCATAAATCTGACATTCTGCCCTTGAATCCAACCAGCTGAGAGCGAGGCGGGGATTAGCAACCCTGACCAATTCAGTGGGTTAGAGGTGTGTTTAGCTAAGCCTGCCCAGCCATATACTTCTATGATGTCACTATGCATTATAAATAAGAGTCCACAGACTGTTCATGAATTTCCTGCTCCTGCATTCCTGATCTTCTGCATTCATCCTGCCAGATTCCAGACGTCACTGCAAGACCAAAGCATTGCTGATCCTATTCCCAGCAAGCCCATTGATCCAGAATCAACCCACTAATCTCCCATTTAAAAAGTGGATAGCTGTGGTACCTTTTGCATCCTGAAATCAGACCGGCTTGCTGCCCAATAACTGCTTGCACACTAACTGCATCCAGCGGTACCTGTGCCATCCAGTGACTCGAAGTGGCCAGCTGTTTGCTACCCGGTGACCAGACCTTAACCAGCTGACTTTGGCCAGGCGTGCCGCCATGTGGTGACCAAAACCTGTTGATTGTCCAAAAATCCCAAAACTAAAAAGTGGACTGTGAGTTTAATCCCTACTCCCTAGAAACACACAGCCTATCTTGTCTTGCCTCTGTCCTTATCCCACTCTCTAAGTAGTCCTATTTATACCCTGCTAACTTGTTGAAACTGTTAGAATTATCCTTGTATCCTGTCCTTAATGTTTAAGTGCTAGCGCCATCTCTTTTCAATATTGTATGGTGTAAATTATAAGCCCTTAGTTAGATTGTGAAGTAATCAAACTAAATGTCCATATATTTTATTGTTGGAGTTGAGCACTGGGGTGGCAAGGTTGACCTCGCAAATCAACCTTGGAGCTTACTGTGTTCCTCTTTAGCCTAGATAATTTAGTGTAACATTTTCCTTTCTTGCAAAACCGAAGTTTTCATTTTAACAGCTCTATTTTTCCTAAAAACGAACCTCACTCTACCTTCCAAATCCCTCTGGATTCACCAGCTACAGACCTATTTTCACCTCTATATTGTCCCTGTGATATTCCTGTATTCCCCAGCCTATAAACCGCACTGCAAATCAGAGTATTTCACCCGTTTTTATTAAAAACCATTTGGCTAATTTAAAGCGGGAATTGAGAAAATTGCAAGTTTTCCAACGTGTCAGTTGGCTGCAGCATGCTCTAAACTTTCCACTCATTTTCGAATTGTATGTCTGTTGCTATTTGTGGGTTGAGGGAACATTGTAGGGGGAAACCTTAACTTGGGTGCCATCTTTCCTAAAATCAAAAAGTGCTCATATTCAATTGTGCAGTGTATATGTTCTAGGAGAAGGTTAATTAAGTGCATTGCTTACATTTCTATTGTAATTATCACCTCATTGGTGATTGCTGCCCCATATTACAATTGTCTGATTTCATTCGATTTTAAAAATAAATATTGCATTTTCACCAACCGGCCTGGTTCATGGTCCATTGTGACCTGGGGTATTTGAAAAAGGGGGTGTGATACGAATTGGGTACCATCTCAAATTGAATTTGCATAAAATAAAGAGAAAGGCATATCAATTGAGCCCTACATCCTAGGCTGAGACCAAGGTGTGTGTCGCCTGATTGAAATCCTTAACATCTTAATCAGTGACATTTCT